>NC_064631.1:535718686-538686186 GCF_023864275.1 Schistocerca cancellata
GCTGCTGATGTTCATTTTGTAGGACGGATGCGAGATAGCATAATTTTCGATCCATAATCGGAAGTGAACAGTGGGCACAATACACCTCTGGAAAGCTATATAGTGCATGTATCACAAAGAATCTATGCTTTTTCCCTTTGCAATAATTTTATCATCTTAAAGTTCTCAACATAGTGATGCAGTAGAAAACCTGTGGGGTGAATGTATGTCAGATGTTGGAAATGTATTTCCTGCATTGGAGTATTAACATCTCATTCTGCGCAAATAATATGTCAGAAATCACACTGCTTTAACATTACAGCATGCTCAAGAGCAGAACCGTGTAGCCTTAGGAGCGTGTGATTATGTTTTGCGACCGTTACTCTCTTCCCAGTACGTTCTTGGTATGGGATCCAAACACTACAACAGTACTACAGAATTGATGGTACCACTGATTTAAGTAAAATGCTTGAAACTCTGCAGCTCCATCATTCATAAACCATACATTTCTTCTTCTTCTTCTTCTTCTTAATCGGCTGTTAAGTCACCACAACACTCAAATGTATCGGGCTCATACCTGCTATATACCAATAAGCAGTGCTAACATCCTCAGGATCGTGTTTGGTGCAGCAGTAATTGTGAATTCTGGAGGCCGAAGCGCCAGCTCGTTTCGAAATAGAGGACGGACTGCTGCTATGGATATGATTCGTTTGTTGGTGTGGTAATCATCTAAGGTGTTGGTGAGGTCTTTCAATTCCGACTTTATCCTAAGAATGCGAGAATACTTTGTGACATACGCCCAAATAGGGGGAGATGGCATATCGTAATAAAATCTTATCGAGTTTATATAGGGTTTTGACTAAGGAACGTAATTTTTGCACTTCGTCTCTGCTGATGGCTATTTCCTATACTAAGAAACAGTGTTTGTGTTACATGATGTAGGCAGTGTAACAGGGTTCATGATATGTCTACATGTATATGACACCCCCCCCCCCCCATAGTAATGGAGGAGGTGGTTTGGAAATGATACAGAAAATGAGAACCATGCAGCAGTGTCATTGGCTTGTAGCATTATGAGATGAACATGGTTTTGTTGACTTGACAATTTGTTGAGACTGGTGTTTTGGACCTTGAGTAATTGGGTAAAATGAGTTGAAATTAACTTGGTAAAATTGTATAATTGATGGAGAATACATAACGTCGATGAAAATATGACAAAAATGTGGAGGGATGAAGGTGCTTATAGGCTTGCCTGAGTTTATGAAAATCAACTGGTGCATACTATCTGTGCTCTATGGGTTTATGTCCTGTAGGAACCCCCTCTCCCCTCCTCCCCCCCCCCACCCTGTGCCACATGTGGTTATGTATTGTAAGTCATGAAAATGAAGACACAGTGTCCAGAGATTTGGAGGTCTGGATGCCTATCACCTAAGACAACGAAACAGCGATTATATACCTGGGATCAATAATTACTAAGAATATGATGAATCATTGCTATTGGTCTCTTCAGAAATGGAAAGCCATGACATCTGCTACCCCATAACTGTGGAATGTGGGATTAAATGTACAGGTTATCAGCTTTGGACATCTGTTTGGAAACCCTGAACAATGCCCCAAACTCTTCCAGTTTCCATATGATGCGATGTCTTCGACATCTTTGTCAGTAAGAAACATTGCCTCAGTCTTTCATGTCAATCTTTTGTTTCAACCATCCTGTGTGTTGTGGGAGCAGCATAGTTTAGACTGTGCAATCTGAAGTTTACAGTGAGAGCCAATGGATCAAAACGTGTTAATATCGTCTTAGCACCTGATTTAGACCTCGAAGTCGTGGTAGAAAAACAAAATGTATGTCTGTGTACACAGCTGAAGTCATACACTGCTTCCATGTGTTATACACTCCTGGAAATGGAAAAAAGAACACATTGACACCGGTGTGTCAGACTCACCATACTTGCTCCGGACACTGCGAGAGGGCTGTACAAGCAATGATCACACGCACGGCACAGCGGACACACCAGGAACCGCGGTGTTGGCCGTCGAATGGCGCTAGCTGCGCAGCATTTGTGCACCGCCGCCGTCAGTGTCAGCCAGTTTGCCGCGGCATACGGAGCTCCATCGCAGTCTTTAACACTGGTAGCATGCCGGGACAGCGTGGACGTGAACCGTATGTGCAGTTGACGGACTTTGAGCGAGGGCGTATAGTGGGCATGCGGGACGCCGGGTGGACGTACCGCCGAATTGCTCAACACGTGGGGCGTGAGGTCTCCACAGTACATCGATGTTGTCGCCAGTGGTCGGCGGAAGGTGCACGTGCCCGTCGACCTGGGTCCGGACCGCAGCGACGCAAGAATGCACGCCAAGACCGTAGGATCCTACGCAGTGCCGTAGGGGACCGCACCGCCACTTCCCAGCAAATTAGGGACACTGTTGCTCCTGGGGTATCGGCGAGGACCATTCGCAACCGTCTCCATGAAGCTGGGCTACGGTCCCGCACACCGTTAGGCCGTCTTCCGCTCACGCCCCAACATCGTGCAGCCCGCCTCCAGTGGTGTCGCGACAGGCGTGAATGGAGGGACGAATGGAGACGTGTCGTCTTCAGCGATGAGAGTCGCTTCTGCCTTGGTGCCAATGATGGTCGTATGCGTGTTTGGCGCCGTGCAGGTGAGCGCCACAATCAGGACTGCATACGACCGAGGCACACAGGGCCAACACCCGGCATCATGGTGTGGGGAGCGATCTCCTACACTGGCCGTACACCACTGGTGATCGTCGAGGGGACACTGAATAGTGCACGGTACATCCAAACCGTCATCGAACCCATCGTTCTACCATTCCTAGATCGGCAAGGGAACTTGCTGTTCCAACAGGACAATGCACGTCCGCATGTATCCCGTGCCACCCAACGTGCTCTAGAAGGTGTAAGTCAACTACCCTGGCCAGCAAGATCTCCGGATCTGTCCCCCATTGAGCATGTTTGGGACTGGATGAAGCGTCGTCTCACGCGGTCTGCACGTCCAGCACGAACGCTGGTCCAACTGAGGCGCCAGGTGGAAATGGCATGGCAAGCCGTTCCACAGGACTACATCCAGCATCTCTACGATCGTCTCCATGGGAGAATAGCAGCCTGCATTGATGCGAAAGCTGGATATACACTGTACTAGTGCCGACATTGTGCATGCTCTGTTGCCTGTGTCTATGTGCCTGTGGTTCTGTCAGTGTGATCATGTGATGTATCTGACCCCAGGAATGTGCCAATAAAGTTTCCCCTTCCTGGGACAATGAATTCACGGTGTTCTTATTTCAATTTCCAGGAGTGTAGTAGAAAACAATGTGTGAAACTGCTTATGAAACAACGACACAAGAATCCTCTTTCTGATTGGTAATCTCTGGGATATGGTCTTCCTCCTGTATGGGCGAGAAAACAGTTCTGTGGAAGCGACGTCGATTGCTGGCTGCCTGCTCCAGTGGACCAACACATGTATGTTTAATGGGACCGCCACATATGGCCGATGTCAACGTGCAGAGGATATTTGTTTCCTATATATCGGAACAGAGAGATGCAGTAAAATCTTATTGAGTTCTACACCAGACGAAGTTAACAAAGTTTTTATAGTTGTTCTTCATGGAATGTTAAAAAATTAATGTGGAGAGAGAGAGAGAGAGAGAGAGAGAGAGAGAGAGAGAGAGAGAAAGAGAGACTGTGCTGTTAAGGAAGGTTCTGGCACCATTACAATGTCGTATTTCTAGTGTGGTATTCATAGGAATACGACAAAGGAGATAAGGACGTATACAGGAGAATATTTGTAGATATGAATTGTAGGTATTATGCTTCTGAATTTATTTGTGCAGTCCGCGTATACTCTGTGCGGTTCTGAATTTCCTCCTGCAAGTTAGTGTGCTATTTTTATCGTTGTGATAGCTCTCTACCTAGTCAGTGATGTGTTTCCAACCCTTTCGACCACGGGAGCGCTGTTGGATATCACTCAGTGTCGGATGACTGTGCTCAACAACACTTGTTCGAGAGAGACTGGCGGTGCGCAGCACCTTCTGGAAGCGCTGATTGAAAATACCTGCAGTCTGGTCTCGAATGTGATTGGCTGGAAGACCTAAATGTTAAATAATTTCCTGGAACTCTGAAGTAGTGACAGACCTAGCCGGTGTGTGGAAGTGTGGACGTACCATATTTTTTCGAGCGCTGTACACCTATAAACGATAATAGGAAATGTTATGCTGTGGCCGGCCGGGGTGGCCGAGCGGTTCTAGGTGCTACAGTCTGGAACCGCGCTGCTGCTACGGTCGCAGGTTGGAATCCTGCCTTGGGCATGGACGTGTGTGATGTCCTTAGGATAGTTAGGTTTGAGTAGTTCTAAGTTCTAGGGGACTGATGACCTCAGAAGTTAAGTCCCATAGTGCTCAGAGTCATTTGAACCATTTGTTATGCTGTTGTAGCGTAAATTTCCTGTTGTTAGCGTTCCAAAACAAAAATGACGTGGGTGGAGCCATGCCTGGTCGTAAAGGAGGTATAGATTTGATGTGGAAAGTCGCGATGAGAGATTTTATGTGGAAAACTACGTGCAGTCATAAGGAGGTTTTAATTGACGTGGGAAATTAATATTTCCAGAACCATAGTCGTCATGAGGAGGCATTTCCAGCGCCTTACTCGTTGCTAATATGCCATAATTTGTTTTAATTGGACTGATAAATATGTGTCTGGTTTCCTAGGACGACTCCTCTTAGGGTCTGGGCGCTTGGCAGAGATAGTCGGTGGCTGATGCTTTGTTCAGGGGTTAGCGAGACTTATGGCCTGCTGTCGGTGCCGCCAAGTGGCTGTAGGGTGACTTGGTGGACGTGCTACCACAAAAAAAAAAATGTAGCTTGTGTCCGCACTCACGGCGCCCTTTGGACGAGTGAATAGGGAACTATTACTCATTATGTATTAGTCAGCTATCGCGATCGCGAATGTTGCGAGTATTCTCCGATTTTTACGCGTAAATTTGAGAAGATTCAGTACAGCGAGTGTTTGCGCTGGAAGATTATCTCCCTATGTAAACTGATCGACTGACGTCTGGGCGCACGGCAGCACTGCCTCCCTTCCCCGAGCGTCCGCAACGGGAGATGAGCGTGCAGCAACCCGCGTGGCCAACCCGCACTATTGGACTACGGAGGTTTCCGTTATCTGACACCTGACCGTGACAGCTACTGCGGAATGGATTGTGAGTTAAGTCTATGTGTTTAGTGCTTGTCAATACAGTGTGGTGGACTCTGTCTTGCAGTGGAATTTGTTATTGTTACTACTCTGTCAGACAGTAGACCTTTTCTCCTCCTTCTTCTCCAGAGAGAACCAATTTAGGAATTCTTTTTCTTTTTTGAACATTTTTTCAAATTTTTGTAATTCTTATCGATGGACGCAGGGGTTCTCTGTCGGTTTTTTTCTTTTTTTGGGTGTGGGGGTCATCAGTGTTCTAACTGGTTTGATGCGGCCCGCCACAAATTCCTCTCCTGTGCCAACCTATTCAAATGGTTCAAATGGCTCTGAGCACTATTGGACTCAACATCTTAGGTCATAAGTCCTCTAGAACTTAGAACTACTTAAACCTAACTAACCTAAGGACATCACACACACCCATGCCCGAGGCAGGATTCGAACCTGCGACCGTAGCAGTCCCGCGGTTCCCGACTGCAGCGCCAGAACCGCTAGACCACCGCGGCCGGCCCGCCAACCTATTCATGAGTAGCACTTGCAATCTATGTTTCCAATTATTTGTTGGATGTATTCTAACCTCTGTTTTCCTCTACAGTTTTTGCACTCTGCTGCTCCCTCTAACACCACAGAAGTCATTCCGTGATGTCTTAACAAATGTCATATCATCCTGTCCCTTCTCCTTGTCAGTGTTTTCCACATATTCCTTTCCTCTCCAATTCTGCACCGAACCTTATCAGTCCACATAATTTTCAACATTCGTCTGTAGCATCACTTCTCAAAAGCTTCGATTCTCTTCTGTTTCGGTTTTCCGACACGCCATGTGTAAGGTGGCTATAATTTCTCACCTTATAAACACTCATCTACATACTTTGCCATGATTTTAAACCGGAATTAGGTATCATTTGATAGGTTGTACATCATATATATGAATATTTAAAGATGACTGACATTGTCACGTACACCTTGTACATAGTTGTTAAGGCTTATTGCATGAAAGATGATGGAGGGTCTTTATTATCAAAACGGCGTAATGAATGATTGTCTGTACTGGTAGATGTTAGAACGCCAGTGGAAATGAAACAGCAGGCGTAACTCAGTCCCTGGGTGGAAAAGCCAGCACAGGTGTGTTGGTCCTGCTTAATACGGGAAGTAGCCTTAGATGGACGGTTGGGGCACCTGATGAGCACTGAAGCAAAATTGAGTGGCGACTGGCCGGTATTGTAGTTAGGCCGGAAAGATAACCGGAAACTCTGAAGATCTTGGACGCAGCAGAGAGGGACAAGGAAGCGTTACTTCGGAAATTATGCAGGCTGGGTTATTTCCAAGGAATTTTACTCTGAGAACGGTAACATTGTATGAATTCCTAATTAACGGGGATAGGTATTTCCTCACAAACTTTCCGCGCTGGCCGACAGACGACTAAAATATGGTTGATCGGCGTTCGGGAGACTCTGTAGAGAGGGAGGACATTCGCCTTCTGCAGTTACAAGGGAGGGCAGCCGACCTCTGCTGGGAAGCCACCGATGGAGAGAAAGGTGTCTTCCGTTTTGAGCGCCCGTGTTTGACGGTCGCTTAGTATCAGCATTTGTTGGTACAGACGGACTTGCTGTCTTTGCTTTCAGGAGATTTTATAGTTTGAACGGTTAGGCACTGTACTGTTGCGAACTTACACGATTCTGGACTTCGCCTGCGGATAGGGAATCGTCATTGAGTACCCAGTTTTCAGTGATTGAGGGCACTTCCTCTGTCTTTACTCACGTAGAGACGTTATCTGAATTCCGTCCTTGTGGCTGAGACCTCACGCTTCTTGTCTGTTGAACACAGATAGGAGAAGACAGTATTAGATCATACTAGTCAGAGGACCGCCTTCAGCCGTCATAGTGTTTGAAAGAGTTTTTTATTTTGTGACTGGAATACTTCCATCGTCGCAGACGTGTACGAAATCCATCACTCAGACGCACCGGACGCAGTACATACGGTACTTAGGGGTAAGCAGCTGTGATCACGTAAGTTTTATTTCCACTGAGGTTGTACACCACTGTAGAACATCTTTGAAAGTATTATCTTCTAGTGTTCGGTACGTAGATGATACCAATTATCCCATGTCATCTATATTAGATGGTGTAGCCATAAAAAGGGGCAGATTTGGGAAATTGATCAGTAATATTAGTTAGGAAATTAAGAGATAGAAACATGCGCATGGTTTTAAAATGAGGCCGCGTTCATTGTCAATACGTCCCAGAGATGGTAGCACCGTACGGCAGATGGAATTTTACCGCCAGCGGCGAGAAGGAGAACTGTTTTAAATACTTAAAATGGCGACGTTTTCCTTACGTGAACAGCGTGCAATCATTCGTTTTCTGAATTTGCGTGGTGTGAAGCCAATTGAAATTCATCGACAGTTGAAGGAGACATGTGGTGATGGAGTTATGGATGTGTCGAAAGTGCGTTCGTGGGTGCGATAGTTTAATGAAGACAGAACATTGTGTGACAACAAACCGAAACAACCTCAGGCTCGCACAAGCTGGTCTGACGACATGATCGAGAAAATGGAGAGAATTGTTTTGGGGGATCTCCGAATGACTGTTGAACAGATCGCCTCCAGAGTTGGCATTTCTGTGGGTTCTGTGCACACAATTGTGCATGACGACCTGAAAATGCGAAAAGTGTCATCCAGGTGGGTGCCACGAATGCTGACAGACGACCACATGGCTGCCCGTGTGGCATGTTACCAAGCAATATTGACGCGCAACGACAGCATGAATGGGACTTTCTTTTCGTCGGTTGTGACAATGGATGAGACGTGGATGCCATTTTTCAATCCAGAAACAAAGTGCCAGTAAGCTCAATGGAAGCACACAGATTCACCGCCACCCAAAAAAATTTTGGGTAACCGCCAGTGCTGAAAACCTGATGGTGTTCATGTTCTGGGACAGCGAGGGCGTAATCCTTACCCATTGCGTTCCAAAGGGCACTACGGTAACAGGTGCATCCTGCGAAAATGTTTTGAAGAACAAATTCCTTCCTGCACACTCTCCGTGGCCGCACATTCACCAGCCGTGCTGCTATTGCCTCAGTGATTTTCCAATGGTCAAAACAGACTCCTAAAGAAGCCTTCGCTGCTGCCATGGAATCATGGCGTCAGCGTTGTGAAAAATTTTTACGTCTGCAGGGCGATTACGTCGAGAAGTAACGCCAGTTTCATCGATTTCGGGTGAGTAGTTAATTAGAAAAAAAATCGGAGGCCTTAGAACTTGAATGCACCTCGTATAAGAGGGACCACCAGCGTCTAGCAGCCAGTCACCGATTCACCTCAGAAGATGTTGCCCGCAGTAGGCAACGAAACGTCAGGAAGGAGAAGTAGTTTTATATATGGAACACGGCAATTTAGCCCGGAAGTTTTAATTAATGAAGACGCCGGCCGTGAAAGCTTGCATGTTATGATTTTGGACATGTTTCACTAGCACACAATGCTGTGCTCCAAACGTACGTTGTCAGAAATTTCTTCCTCAAATTAAGGTCTATGTTTGATACTAGTAGATTTCTCTTGGCCAGGAATGCCATTTTAGCCATTGCTAGTCTGCTTTTGCTGTCCCCCTTGCTCCGTCTATCACTGGCTACTTTGCTTCCAGGTAGAGGAATTCCTTAACTTCACCTGCTTCGGGACCATCGATCCTGATATTAGGTTTTTCGCTGTTCTCATATCTGCTACTTCTCATTACTTTCGTCTTCCTTTGATTTACTCTCAATCCCTATTCCGTTCTCATTAGACTGTTCATTCCCTTCAGCAGATCACGTAATTCTCCTTCACTTTCCCTTAGGATAGCAATGTTTTCAGCGAGTCTTATCACTGGTATCATTTCACCTTGAATTTTAATTCCACTCCTGAGCCTTTCTTTTATTTCCGTCATTGCTTCTACGCTGTACAACTTGAACAGTAGGGGCTAAAGACTGTATCCCTCTCTTTTTAATCCGAGAACTTCGGTCTTGGTCGACCACTCTTATTATTTCCTCTTGGCTCTTGTCCATATTGTATATTACACAATACGTCTCTCCCTGTAGTTTACCCCAATTCCTCTCGGAATTTCAAACATCTTGCACCATTTTACTTTGTCGAATACTTTTTCCAAGTCAACAAATCGTTTGAACATGTCTTGATTTTTGTTTAGTTTTGCTTCCATTATCAAACGCAACGTCCGGATTGCCTCTCTGGTACCTTTACCTATCCTAAAGCTAAACTGATCGTCATCTAACAAATCCCTAATTTTCTTTTCCATTTTTCTGTACATTATTCTTGTCAGCAACTTGGATGCATGAAATTTTTACTGTCCATTGTAAGCTCAGCCGCTTCTTTTGTAATGAAATCCCATTTTGTTGACGCATGAGTCAAGTCTCTCATGTTTTCAAACTATATTGTTTCTGTTTTCCAGATAATGCTCAGCTATGGTTGACTTGTCAAGCTCCCTCTATTTAATATGCCACTTGTGCTCGACAAAATGCTCTTTATCTGTGCCAATTGTCAGATCTAAATAGATGCTGCCGCATTCGCAAGGGACACCATACACACCAAACACACGAAGAGGTATGCCATCTTTAACAGGGAGCAGCATATCTCCTATCTTGGGACGGGGCAGAATACTGGACTCAGACCATGTTTTTGCAGCACACGTCCTAACCTACTGATCATTGCTCCACCTTATGGCAGGAAAAGTGCTGACTTGGACTCTCCTGCCGATTCACAAGGCTTCCTTCTCCGGTGGCACCTGGAAGCTTTTGCAACGCCTCTCTTGCTACAGCCATAGTATTTGAACATACGTCTCAGTTGTTGCAATTCAGAACGTAGTGGTCATCGACAGACGTAATTTTTGCTGTGTGTATGAACGTGTTCAGGAGTGCTCTCTGCCGGCCGCGGTGGTCGTGCGGTTCTAGGCGCTCCAGTCCGGAGCCGCGCTGCTGCTACGGTCGCAGGTTCGAATCCTGCCTCGGGCATGGATGTGTGTGATGTTCTTAGGTTAGTTAGGTTTAATTAGTTCTAAGTTCTAGGGGACTGATGACCACAGCAGTTGAGTCCCATAGTGCCCAGAGCCATTTGAACCATTTTGAGTGCTTTCTTTTGTACAGGATGGTGAAAATTATCCGCGTTCAAGTATCGTTTTCCTGTACACTGAATGACGAAGCTGGCCTCCTGTCTTCCGCTCAGCTGAAACATTGTAACATTTTGTGATTGCCTTATCATTTTAAATCATTCACTAATGGAGCAGTCGCTCGGCAACAGCTACAGTTAGCAAATAATGTTGCAAGAATGTAAAAGGTGAACGACCCGTGACGTAACTTGTTTATTGTCGAAGCGCCGTCAGAGATGCAGTGAGTTATTGACTTTGAAAACCGCGGCGCGAAAAACGGACAGAAGAAGAACACTTTCACATTTTTTTTTTGATGTACGAGATATTCTCGATGAACAGTTACTCATTCTTCTCTTGTCTCTTAACTTGTGTCGGACGCGCATGTCTTGCCGCCGTATTATTATCGTTAAAAAATAATATTGTTTTAGTGTAAAGTAAATGTGTAGTACTAAAAGTGCCTAGCAGTAGATTTATTGTGCGACGTGTATGTGAAAACGACAAAGGAATTGTTTTCATTACGAGAAGTGCCAGTCAAAACGGCATCCATGTTAAATCCTTCATCGCAGTGTAAGTTCGTCTATTAATTGCCATAAATTCAGAGTTAAATGGAATTGGTGTATGGACTATTTATTTAATATAGAATCTATGTCTCACTCCTTCATGAAGTTATTTAATTTTCTTTATGTTTCTGCCAAATAGAGAGTTCACAGTCACGAATTCTTTCGTCGAGTTCGGACGGAAGTTGCATGCGGCGAAATATTTTCTCCGCGCCATATTCTACTGGTAAATGCATGATAAACTACGGTCCCTTAGGAAATTCATGTTGAGCTATCCCAAAATAATTATAGTTTGAATAGGCATTTTCTCTCCTCTGCAATGCAACTTCCGACTGATCAGACGATCAAACAAGAAACAGCCGCACACGGTCGGCGTTCGCAAATATGTTTCCACCGCTGATTATAGCTATGTGTTACAGCACAAAAGTAAACATATTGTTATAATTAGCGACTACGAACGGGGACATTTATAACTATATGTTTATGTATACACATTACGTAAACATATCGTTATAACATCCAAGAACTGTAGCTTGCCGTCCTTCTCCATCTCGATGGTAAATTTAACGTTGGGATGGACGCCATTCATTTGATCAAGGAAATGTTGCTGTGTTTTCACCGTGAGGCCATATCAGGAAGGTGTCATCGACGCACCTTAGGAAGCAAGATGGACGATCGGCGCCGAGTTCAGAGCCTGCTCCTCAAAGTCCTGCATGAAGAAATTGACGACTGCCGGAGGCAGTTGTGAGCCCATGGCTACGCCAGCCGTCATTGTATAATATTCGTCGTGGTACAAGAAGAACGTTGTCGTTAGTACATGACGGAACATCTTGACGATTCCAGGTGGAAACTGTTGGGCGAAAAGATCCAGCATGTCTTGTACTGGCACCCTCGTAAAAGGTGACACGACGTCGATGCTAACCATTACGTCGCTTCAGCACATATTCATTTTCTTGGGTGTTACAGCAAATGTCTGCGAGCTTACAACGTGGTGCCCACAATGTCCCAGTTTTGACGCTAATAATCCTGCAAGATGTTTTGCCAGTATGTACGTGGGGAGGCTGATTGCACTAACAATGAACCTAAGAGGGACACTTTCCTTATGTATCTTTGGCAGTCCGTAGAGCCTGGGAGGTCTAACGTCACAAGGCAACTTCTTTATCATTTCATCTGGTAAACCAGAGCCTTTTAATAACTTCCTTGTGTTCCTGACGATGGCTTGTGTCGGATCACGACTAAGCTTCCGGTTTTCATCATCTCCCAATAAATGTAGCTCCTTCAGGTAGTAGCCATCCATTTTCAGAACGACAGTGGCATTTCGTTTGTCGGCCGGTAACACAATCAAGTCCGAATTCTCCTGTAATAAGCGTAAGCCACGTCGTTCCCGCTGGCTAATATTACATTTCGGCGGCTTAGCTTTCGCCAGTATACGGCTGGTGGTCAGGCTGACATCCCCCGCTGCAGAATGCTGATGCCGAATGAACTGCACTGTTCCACTAATAATATCCAAAATTGTCAGACGTCGTGGATGAAAAATTACGGCCTTTACTCACCGCTGCCACAGAGAGAGAACTGTTATAGCAAGAGAGACATTGAAAATGCTTTCAGTTGTCACCGAAGAAGGACACCTTGTGAATCGCCGGAAGAGGTCAACCCGCCTGTTTAGCTGCCATAGTGTGGGGGCAACGAGCATCACGTTAGGACGTGTGCTGCAGAAACATGGACTAAGACCAGTGTTCTGATCCGCCCCCAAGATACGAGGTATGCTGCGCCCTGTTCAAGTCGACATAGCTCTTCGTGTGCCTTGTGTGTGTATGCAAATGCGGAAGACAGTTTGCATGTTTGCAGAGCGTTGTAGCGGGCACACGTGACATATTAAACAGAGGGAGCTTGACAATTCAGCCATAGCTGACAATTGCCTGGAAAAGAGAGACAAAATACGGTTTGAAAACAAGACAGTCCTGGCTTACGCGTCAGCATACTAATATTCCTTTATAAAAGAGACGGCTGAGATTACAATAAACAGCGACAGTTTTAACAGAGACCGCGGGTACACACTAGGAGCCATATGGTTTCTGAAGTATTAGTCGTACGGAATGCAACGCTCTTAATACTCTAATTCGGGATATATTCGTCCAACATTAGACATACAACCACCCTGCACGTTTCCTCCCTCAATCACAGAGGTGACAAACTTTAAAATGATAAAACTACTTCCTTCTACACTATTCTGGTGTCTAGTAAGGTATATCCACCGCTCGAGCTGCTTATAAACCAACTACAACGAAATCAGGAGGCTGCTGTCTGTCTCTTAGAAAATTAATGGATGTATACGTCTTTTTAAGTCAGAAACTTACCTATCCTGAACCACACTTCCCGCGGCTATCATGCTTATCATTGATACTATTAGCGGTTTTCACAGATGTGGCTATATCTCACTAGGAAATAAAGCGAGGAAAATATTTGCTGTCCTTTTAAATCGTTATCAAATTGATAAGCAAATTAACTAAATTGATAAATTAAGTACCTCACTCCGCCACCCCCCCATCCCCACCCTCGGATGATGTCAATTTTCGTCAGACGGTACGTCGGTCCTCGCCCCTCCCCCTCCCTCATCCCAAGCCACCCTCTTGGTGAGAATTTCGAATTTTGGCGATAATTTCGAATTTTGCGGGAATTTCTTTGTCCCAGGGCTGTGCTGATGTCCCACCCCATCCCCCACCCGGGAATTGGCGGGAAATTAAAACTGGCGGCGCCCTCTCTGGGACAGAGTGCAAGTGCACCCCCCCCCCACCCCCCCCCCCCCCGAATACATGGAAACTGTCTAGATGCAGGAGAGGAAGGTTAAGTTGCAGCACTTTATTATTTTACTTGGGAAACTGAGGTAGAGATCGGTCCTAATTACACAACTATATGCATAGCACTACCCAAGGAGTGCCTAAAATCGCAATACATCTTAAAAATTGACGATGCCATACATCTGCTGTCATCCTGCTGGCGTTAAACATTCATAATACCTCTCTAAACTAGTGGCTGACGTAATAAAACTCTACACTTCACCTACAAGCTTGCAGATAAATTGAAGAAGACACTATCTTTATTTTTGTGGGAATTGTGTTCAATTGGCGAGATACTGGTGTTGTACAGAGAAGGGTTTCATAAGTGTATTAACTGTAAACACATAGCTGAGGAATGTATCTATCGCTGTTTTATGTTGGAGTTCGCTACATACGCCTCCCACATGCTCGACAGTCACCCTGCAGCTCAGTTAATCGAAGCCACTACACACTACCACAACTGATGAAAAATGCTTCACTGCTCTAATTGAACATCGAAATTGTCGTGGGAAATCCAACACTTGTAGTTAAAGGGTCATAATGCAACACATGTACAATACTGGGGAGAATCGTTATCCCAGAAGATTGCAGAGGCGTTGCACTTGATGTATGGCCAGGAACTAGCGAAGTTACAGGCCCTCCCTCCACCTCCAGCGTGGGCACTAATCTTTCAAATGGTCAATTACTACTGCTCACTGAGATATACAGCCCTTCCACCGGTGGATGAGAGGCACCCGGCCCAATTTTAGGTGAGGCTTTGGGCATCGGCCGTTTGCCAACACAAAAGAATGTAAAGCCAATTTAACAATACGAGATCAATGAGCGCTAACCCAAGTGCAGCTTGTTTGTTCGTCAAAACCGAATCGGCGCTGTGCCAACCTCCTCACACCACCCCACATGCCGCCCCCTGGTCGGAGCGCAGCTGTATCGCCGACCACACACACGGAAGACCCGTCCCCAACTCCTCCAGTGGGCCTGTCGTTCTACAATGGAGAACACTTTTATTTAACGTCAAAGCATCTCTTATAAGCGAGCATGTATTAAATGTATGAAAATAGGTGCAGTCCATTCTCTTAGTTTTAGAAGCAAAATCAATGTAGTTTTTTCTTTCGACTGCAGGATACAATTCGCATCTCATTATTTTGCGTCACTCTAAGAAGTGAAGAAAAACTGCAACTTTACCACCGATTACAGATGACGAAACTGCAGGGTTCGGTGCTACACATCTATCAGATGTATTAACTTATCTCACATTTCCTATACATGTCCGCTCTCCGTAAAATCGGGAAAAAAGGACTTACATTAATTTGCTGCGAAAACTACCGATCGCTGCAGAATGCCCTCGTTATTTCAAAACCATCACTGAAGTAAAAAAACAGCGAAAATTTAAACTTGGATGAAAAAACATCTATGTTAAGCAGTTTCTTTCACCTTGAAGGACAGATTACACGACCTGAGAGCGTCTCTCGCATTCAAATCAGCATCTGTTTGTGAGTAATACGTTAAGTTTTCTTTTACGGCATTCAAATCTGCTTCTTTCGCCAAAACATTGCAGAGTTTGTCAATATTTATGTCACTAACATTCTAATGCAGTTCAAATTGGACAAAGCATATAACAGAAACTGACGGAAACATATCGATAGTTCATGAAAATAACCATTATCGATACAAAAATAAAGTAAATCATCCTACAAGCGTTGTTCCAAACCCACTGTAATTCTCATTTCAACAGCTACTGACGGCGCTAAAATATTTCATCATTTAACTGAAAAATCTGTAGTCACTTGAATATTTCGGTAAATACGGAGGTTTCACTTGTTAACCAAACGATGAAATACTCTCCTCTTCGCATACTAACATTTGCCAAAATCTTGTTTCGATATCTGAAGCGGTTTACGAGATACGAGGAATTTTGTGAACATTTTAAACTGGCTGATTCGCTGGAGCGCCAGTTCGGGACGAAGTGCTTCATTTACGATTCTTTTTCTCGAGACTGGTAATAGATAGAGATATCATTCAAAGTTTAAAGAAAAATTCAGTATGTTAGTTACATTTGATACCAGTAATATATGAGCTAACATGCACCAAACAAAAATTCATAGCAACCCCTATCTTTCACTGCGAAGTTTCAGAAATTCTTGCAGTAGTTTACGTATTCCTAAAATATCACAGTAAATAGGACGATTAACCACATATAGCCAGATCATCTTGAGGCTGATAAATGAAGCTATAAGATGTGCGAGAATCAAATTTTTATCTGGTAGTTTCTTTACAATCGTTTGAGGAAGACCTCAGGTCGGCGGCGGGCGCGTGAAGTTCTGTTTGGTCTCGAGGGTTAATTGGCGTTATCTCAGAATTCGCGCCCCATAGGCTGTGACGCCAGTCGCCAGATACTTCTCCTGGTCAGCGCAGATAGCATGTAGGAAATCCAACCAGGCCTAAAAAAAAAAAAAAAAAAAAAAAAAAAAAAACACCGGATCTATCACGGGTAAAACGCACAGCTGGGCATCCGTCCTGTAGACGACAGAGCCATCAACGGAACTGTTGCATGAACCGGCAATTAGGATCGCAGCGAATATTACTCCGCTATAGATAGGCTTAGGACTCTGTCTCCACTCCTCACAAACTATGTTGGGGTAGAAAACATGTGGAATTCGCTTCAACGATATATGGTAGGGTATAAGGAACAATGAAATGGAAAAGATGCAGATGGAAAAACATTAAGTAAATTATTGATTATTTCAAAAGTTATCGCCATAACTGTTAATACATTTATCCGACTGTGAGGCAAGACTGTCAGTCCTTCATGGAAAAGTGTTTGCTGCTGACTAGGAAACCATGATTGTACCAAGGCGTGAACATCTTCGACCGAAACAAATTGACGGCCGCGAATTTCTTCCTCTAGAGCCCCAAGAATATGAAATCACATGGCGGAAGATCGGGACTGTATGGGGATGGGTAAAGGTTTCCTAGTGAAACTTCTGCAGCGTAGTCGTTGAACTCGCACGGAAAAATTTAAGCGTTTGCTTTTGCCGTGACCTGTTAGAGAACGGAAAGGTAGGGTTCAAATGGCTCTGTGCACTATGGGACTTAACATCTATGGTCATCAGTCCCCTAGAACTTAGAACTACTTAAACCTAACTAACCTAAGGACATCACACACATCCATGCCCGAGGCAGGATTCGAACCTGCGACCGTAGCAGCCGCGCGGTTCCGGACTGAGCGCCTAGAACCGCTAGACCACCGCGGCCGGCGGAAAGGTAGGGAATTGGTCTGAAAGTGGGTCGATGTACCCTATGCCTGGCACTTAAGTGTGAACCGCAGAGGAGACAATGTATGTGGATGTAGATTCTGCTCGCTACATGTCTACTCTGCCTCAACTCATTTTTCATTAGCATCATATTTACACCTTTCCATTTCAGTCTTATCCCTGTTCTATTTGTTTCTTATAACACAATCTCCCAGCAATTATTCCTAACATGCTTTACTCTTAGCTCAATGAACAGACCTCCGTTCTTCAAAGGGTTAGGCATTAAAAGATAGTGTGTCACCACCATAATGCAAAACCGTAATCTTTCCCTTCCAGTCAATCAGAAACTTAATACTGACAACCCAGTGTATGATATCATAAACACTTTAGGGTATGTTTACTCTTCTATTTACTTCGTTTTCTAGCTATCCAGGCATTGTCTCCAATTACCCTAGATAAAAAAGGTCGACTAGTTTCATGATTCACTACTAACTTTTACTGTTTTCTATTTCGTGTGCTAACTATGTATTGTTTTAGTGTTCCTGTAATTGATTTTAAGGCAGCAATGGTAAATTTTGTTAAAGTGCATTAAGGGTTGTCAAATAGTATTACAGTGTTTTAGTACATGCAGATTCCAAGTTTTGCTTGTAGCTAAGAGGAAGGTTACGGGTATTTTTAAAACGCTCGGTTCTCCAGAATAAGTCGAATTTAAACTGTTTCCTCGAAGATACAAAGTAAATTTACAGCTCCACCAAGATTTCAAAATCCAGACCCCCCTGGGGTACATTGCAAACAGATTATGCATAAGTTTTCCTTATGGAAGAACGAAAACAATTTTAAGGCGTTTGATGAAACATTCTTGTAGAACCAATGCATTAAAATTTTGGAAATCTGATTCCTGCAACATTTAAAATAAAGATGTGATGTGAACTGGGAACTTCGGCCCATTTAAGGCAGAATACAATACAGGAAAAAATAATGCAACACCCTCAAGGACTTGATCATTTTATTGATAAAGGAGGTGACATGTAGTTCATCATTGTAGGAGTATACGAGAACAAATTCATATGATAACAAATTCAGACCAAAGGAAACATATCTGACACAATAAAAGGTGCCCAAACAGGCGCACTAGTACACATTGTACCCCTCTCTCGCGGCAATGCTGCATTTTCGCATGCAAACAAATATAATGGTGCCGAATGGGATGGTGCGCTGGATTGCCCCAATTATACTGCACGTTTTGTTGCAATACGGCAATGTTTCTATGGGCCCCGGAGAACGAGTAGCATCCGCTTCATCATGTTACATACGTATTCAGATGGCGAGAGATCTGGTCGTCTTGCTATCCAGGGTAGTTGCTGTAGACCACGAAAAGCATGTTGCGTCGCTGCAGCTGTACGTGGACGAGCATAGTCTTACGGAAAAGGCATATCACCTTTCCCTTCGACGAAATGGCGGTAGCTTATTACTCAGCATAAACACCAGGTGTGACTGCTAGTCGTAATTGATGGCCCACCAAGCGATGAAGCATGGGTTGGGACCTGTGTGTCGCAGGCGAATGAACTTGGGAAAAGGCAATTCAGTAGGTCTACACCATAAATGTGTACATCTGTCACTCGTATACAGACTGAACTCTTTCTCACCCCAGTAGGAAACAGAGCCCTATTCCATTCTCCAGTCAGTTCTTTCACGACACCAGATTAACCACGCTTACGGTGTCTGGCCTCAGTGGTAGTCTGGACAGAGGCACATCTGATCTTAGTCCTGCTGCAGGCAGATGGTTCTCAATGGTGCAACATGCGGCTGGATTTCGTCTCTGAATGACGTTCGGTCGGGCATTGCTGCTCGCACAGTGTGACGATTTTAACTTGCGTCTGTACTACGCTGACGTTCAGAACCTGGTCTACAGGCGTGGAAATGTTCCAGATATTATTATTAAAAGCAGCGACACACCACCGAGACATTGGACAACATGTGCAGAAATCCTTGGATACGTCAATCCACCTTCCCACAAGCCCACTAAATGACTCCGTTCGAATGGCTGAAGCTGTTCAACGGGAGTACGCACTCGTCAGTGGAGCATGGTTATCCCCTGGAATGAATGTCACAAACACTGTTCGCTTCTAAACTCAGCATAGTTACTGCCTGCCGTGTCAAAACAGACGGTGGACAGGCGTGCCTTCTGAGCGAGATCTGATCACCGATGAGAGTGACAAATGGGTCACTACGACTACAACACTACCACAACAGTCCCTTAGTAGGCACATATTATATCTTGATTTCACTGAACACAGTCCTTGAGGGTTTTGCACTTTTTGCACTTTACCCCCAACGGTGTATGTTGTCTAATTCTTCGACTGCAGGGATGCTCTACTGAACTGTTGAATCGACTTTTCCCTTGCTAGAAATTTCTATTTCTGTATCATGTGATCCTACAGTTTCTTTCATTTTCCTGAGTTCTGCACTGTAACCATATATGCATCTCTTGAGTTTGTAAATAACAAGTCATAGCACTGTAAATGTTTCTAAACAATATCGAAATTAAACATTAATAAATTAATAAATTAGGTCAGAGGCAAAACTCCAAATTTTGCAGATACCTCAGTACACAGATGCTTTATTTATTGTTTCGCCGGTTGAAGTATCCAATTCTGCAAAAATTAAAAACAAGCCTCCATTACATTTTGTTTCTCGTAATAGCGAAACCGCCTACCCCCACAAATATATAACCAGTAGTCTGTACAGAAAGGAAATCTGTGCACTTTCAGATTACCCCGGTCTTCCAAAATTTTTACAAACTTAGATACTGCACTGTCGGCAAAGGAATAGGCATTTTGAGCATTAAAGTAAAAAAATCCTTCTTTTAACCCGGTGTCCCTCAATAATGACATATTTTTGCACTGCACCACATCAGTGAATACCTGCAGCATCAGCAGCCCAACAGACAAAAACTATGCTGATTTAATTTCTCATGAAAAGCTTTCGCTCCATACTTCCAGTATACATTGGTATGAAGTCCCTTTCGTAAAAACTGAAGCACTTCGAGGTTTAACTTCATTAGTGAGTCGGTCTCACCGGTACGTTTTAGGAGATCCGCAAACATTCCTGTACTATCTTCTTTTCTTTCGTTATGCCCACTCAAACTCGTGAGTGAGGATTACGTTGTAACGTATCGCCGACTTCGATGTAGTTAGAGACACAGAATAAGCGCGGACTGAACATGGATCGTGAAAGGAATCGACTGTCTTTTCCAAGGAATTATCCTGGCATTCACGTTAAGAACGAGGAAAGACTGAGAGAATCTAAACAAGAGTGTTTGGACGAGGATTTACCCTATTTTCCCCAAACACAAGTTCAATGACCTCTGTTGGGCTGTCTGGATTTTATAAGTTTTCATGATACTTGTTCGTATACTTTCTCATGCGGTAAAAGTACGAGAGACATTCAATAAGTAATGCAACACACCTTTGTCAGAAAGCAGGTTAGTTTTATTCAGTATTCCAATACACCATATTATTCCCCACAATTTTGGCTGCAAAACTCTGTTTTTCGACATAATCTCTGTTCAATGCGACGACCATGCGCCACCTAGCTGGAAGAGCCTGTACGCCTGCTTGATAGCACACTACTGGTCGATGTCGGAGCCAATGTCTTGTGCATTAATAACCTTCCCATCGTCCACGTACTGCTTCACGCGGAGTGCCTCCTTCATTGGGCCAAACAGGTGGAAGACGGAAGGAGCGATATTTGGGACGTCGGGTGGACGAGGAAGAACAGTCCAATGATGTTTGGTGAGATTCTCTCGCGTGCGCAGATTTGTGTGAGGTTTTGCGCTGTCATGGAGAAGGAGAAGTTCATTTGCATTTTTGTGGCGACGAACACGCTGAAGTCGTTTCTTCCATTTCCTGATGGTAGCTTAATACACTTCAGAGCTGATCGTTGCGCCATAGGGACGACATGAAACAGAATAACCCCATCAGTGTCCCAGAAGATCGCCGGCATGACTTTAACGGCAGAGAATGCGGCTTTGAACTGTTTCTTCGGAGGAGAGACGTTGTGTGACCACCCAATGGTCTGCCGTTTTGTTTCCGGTTCGAAGTGATGAACCCATGTTTCATTGTCTGTGACTATGTTCGACAAATAACTCTTCACGATCAGCTTCGTGACGCACTAGTAGCTATGCACACACAGTATTTTATAGCTCTTTATGGTCTCCTGTTAGGCGGCGAGGAAACCGGAGGATACACACATCTCAGTGCTGGTGGGCGAGTGTGTCAGCACAGCCAACAGATACGTCCACTTGAGCAACAGGTGTCTGATTGTCCGTTGATCACCTACAATAAGACCGCAGAGTCATAGCTGTGTGCGGCAGGCCGGCACGCGCCAGAACGGATAGGTTGACACGACGATATTGCGACGATGACAGATGCCTCACCCAACGATTCACCGTGCTTTTGTTCACCGTCAAATCTCTGTATACTGTCTGCAAGTGCCTAAGAATATCCGCTATTCGCTGGTTTTCCGCCAAAAGAAACTGAATGACAGTTCTCTGCTTGGATCACACCTCTGTTACAGGCGCTACTTTGAAGGCTCCGCGTAGCATCGGAACTTCATGGAACTGTATGGGCTGGAGCGGCAAAAGTCCATGATGCCCCAGAACAAATTACGCATTTTGTCAACCGAAACTAGCTGAGATAAAAATGGAGTGGTACATTAGTTACTGAATGCCCGTCATTCGTTTAATTGTATGTGAAAAATTTTATGTAAACTGGATGTTTCATGAAGCCGTTTTAATTCTGATATACCGTCCTCAACATATCACCTTGTATTTCAAATAGGAGAAAATGGTAAAAACTCGTTTGTTCATAAGCATACGCAACTTCACCTCATTTTATTTGTAAATGCATGTACGGAAGAGCCTTGTCTACGGTTGTGGTTGCTTCATTTCAGAGATGCAATCGTTCTTCCATGTATTTTAACACACTACCGAGCGAGGTGGCGTAGTGGTTAGACACTGGACTCGCATTCGGGAGGACGACGGTTCAATCCCGCGTCCGGCCATCCTGATTTAGGTTTCCCGTGATTTCCCTAAATCACTCCAGGCAAATGCCGGGATGGTTCCTCTGAGCACTCAGCCTCGTGATGCCACTTGAGGAGCTACTCGACTGAACAATAGCGGGAGAGCGGTGTGCTGACCACCTGCCCCTCCTATCCTGTATTTGACAATTTTAATCTGTGATTGGTAGTTTGAGACATATGGAACACAGCAACAATCTGATTAAAACGCGCACTTGGACTTGACATTCAGAAAATTCATCATTAGCGAATAGCAGAACCACGTGAGACGGGAAGCACTGTTGCCCGGTCTCCACCGTGGTAGCTGGCTCAGTGGCAAGCATAAGGAAGCGCTGGCGTAGCGGTAGCAGCTCCGCTCAGAAAGTCGGATGGAGAGAAGTTAAGGGTTCTCTTCAGCGCATCAGCACGATGATTGTGCCATCCAAAAAGCGCACATTGTTACCAGTCACTAATAACAGGAAGGAATCAATGTGCACAGACTGAAAATATGATTACTTCATTACTACAGGGGTTCAACGCTGCAGTGAATGCCGTAGTGTGCTTCTTGCATTTGTTTGAGGGGGGCGGGAGTGAGGAGATGGCGCAGTCTGTCCTCAAGAGTCGCCTCTACAAAATGTGGGAAGTTTTTAAGTTTACTTCTCATTTCTGTAGAATTGAGAAAACATCTCGATGACGTGATCGGTTACTAATTTACAGTCTCAAATTTGCTAGCATGTGCTCAGATGGACTGAAATTATGAGGTCTCTTTGTGGTCTGGGTGTGAACCCTGAGGTCCACCTGCGTTATTTGGAATTTCTTATACGAGTGTTACTGGGCTTCATAGAATTTCACCATTCTGCTGTCCGCCCCCGGTAGTTGAGTGGTCTGCGCGACAGAATGTCGATACTAAGGGTCCGGGTTCGATTCCCGGCTGGGCCGGAGATTTTCTCCGCTCAGGGACTGGGTGTTGTGTTGTCCTAATCATCATCATTTCATCCTCATCGACGCACAAGTCGTCGAAGTGGCCTCAAATCGAAAGACTTGCACCACGGGAACGGTCTCCCCGACGGGAGGCCCTAGTCACACGACATTATTCTTTAGATTAGGAATGATATTTTGAAATTTACAAGTAAAGTTTAAGGCTAAGTCAAAAGTTTAATGCGAAAGTATCTAATGATATACAGCTGTAAAGATGGTGAACATTTAGTGCCTGTAATGATTTCATTCAACTTTCTTTTCTTTTTCCTTAAAGAGGAAACAGAATCATTAATTTTGTAACAACGTCTGAGGTAGGTTCAGAAACATTAGACGGCGTTCCTGCGGACATAGAACCGCTACGTAACAGTGTGGTGTTCAAAAACGTGTGTGCATTTTACTGTGTTCGTTATGTTTACCATTCAAAGTAGTTTTCATATACTTATTATTTGTACTTCAGAAATGCAAATTGTAGAATAACTCAGTTTAGGTTTCATCTTACTTTTGAAAGCGAACATACTGCGAACTTTATATTGTAGAGTCCCGATATTAAGCGGGAGGGTTAAGGTACTAATTCGTAAAAAAATTTTGTTCTGAATTGCATTACGACTATCTTAGCCAAACTGCAAATAAGTGGCTAAGACTTTGGTTCAGATATTGGCAGAGTACACTGTTTTCTGTAAGTGCATTATCAGAATGAATGAATAACGTTGATTATTCTTTTCTGCTCTGGTTGGAATGCGTACCATTTTGGTGCGTCCAGCAGTTTGCCGAACGCTCTGGAGTTCTAAGATTTTTTGTGAACTGTTGCTTCCGAGTATATTTCAATCGAAGTGCAACTAACAGAAAGTAAATTTATGCGGGGAAACAGGGTATATTTATCTCATAGAGAGAAAGAGTCACTTGCCACGAATATTCCGCTTTTGGAATTATCATTATTAGTAATAGATCATTCACACGAACTGCCACCAAAATTCATAGGCCTTTATACTGTACATGTTTTTTGAACCATTAAACGATAGTTAATGTTCTGAAAAACGTCAGACTGTTTTGCGATTCTTTTGCGTTGTGTAATGTATCGATATGCTCATAGGATGTTGCTCTTAACATGCACGTTGCAGCGATTTCATTTGAGTGAATTTGTAATATTTATTCTGTTACGCAATATACAATTAAATAGAATTTTTTGAGCCATGCTGGAATGTTTCCAACGTAAACATTCTGGAGCATTTCCATCTGGCATTCCTGTTTTCAGGCCAGGCGTAAAACATTTCTTTGTCAGTAGAAGCTATGGAAAGATAATTATTTTCCCCCTCAGTTAGTAAAAGCATTAGTTCAAATTTTTTTGTGTTTGGTTTAGAAGTATGGTCAGAAAGAATTATTGGTTCCATGTGCACACTTTTTGGTGCTTGTTCTCACTCGGTCTGTGAAATTCGGGACAAAGCGTATTTGCATTTCATTTGTAGTTACGATTGTACTGTTGCAGAGAAATTGCGTCACCCTCATATTGTATTCACTTTGGTCCTGAATATTTTATGGAGCCATTAGCCGAGATTGACGTGTAAATAGGCGCTGTGAGCATTTCAGTATTGGCTAACCGCCAGGTGATCATCATAGTAAAGACTCGCGTAATATTGGAAGCCCTGATTATTCTGTTTTTATGGCGTAACATTTGGCAGGTTAAAGCACCTATTGTCTCGTTTTACAACTACGTGCGGTGACTATATTTACTTTCGGGTATATGTTTAACGTGTTCAGAGAGGACAGAAGGGATAACCACGGTCAGTTTCAAATGAAATTATCAGAGAAATACGGCGAGCAGTATAGTTGTTGAATTAACTGTGGGTATTTTTCTGTTCACACAAGAGACCTACGATACACCTGATAGAAATATAACCCGTTTTGCACTTCTTTCAGGGACGTGTTATTCTCTCACCATCACTTTAATCGTGTGTTATCATGCTAACAGTGTTTTGTTAACTCTTTCTCAAATTTACTTTAACTGTTTAGAGGTTTTTGTGCAGAGGTCTGCACTGAAGATAGAGTTTCTGAAATAACTCTAGCTGAAGAGGTGTTGTGGTGCATCATTCGCTTCCACATTCTATGAAAGCCAACAAAAACCGCTCTCCATACAAGTACGATAGCTTACATTACGACATTACTACATTACTACAGGCAATGAGACTTGAAGGTGAGTGAAGATGGAGTCCACAGCCTAAGTTATATTAATGGGTCACTCCTGGGGCCTGTCTGAAGACGGGCACGTTTAATGTGTGCTCAGTGTCAGAGATGGAATGCCTATCAAGTCTTGCACTCTTTCCAACATCCAAGTTACGGTAGACAAGTTTTATTGCCTTGCCACACATAAGCAAACAACTGGTTTAGTAACAGATGTGTGGTCGCCGTGGTTCACCACGATGATTGGACGATCGTAACTTCCCAAATATGATTAAAAATAAAAGTTTGTTGTTTTGTCTGAGCCACCTAAGTCACTAGTCGCATATCAGAGTAGGTCGTGATGGGAAGACAGCGTATTTTTGTGTAAGTGAAGTTGTAAGGTGTGTGTGTGTGTACCTACTCCAATAGATAGTGATGAAAAATATAAATCCTGATACTTCAATGATAGCAGAAATCACGTATGTAACGCCTAAGAGAACGAAGTTAGTTACGCGATCTGACTAAGGTACACTATGTGATCAAAAGTATCCGAACATCCCAAAAAACTACGGTTGTCACATTAGGTGCATTTTGCTGTCAACTACTGCCAGATACTCCATATCAGCGACCTCAGTAGTCATTAGACATCGTGAGAGCAGAATGGGGCGCTCCGCGGAACTCACGGACTTACTTCGAACGTGGTCAGGTGATTGGGTGTCACTTGTGTTATACATCGCCGGCCGCGGTGGCCGTGCGGTTCTAGGCGCTCCAGTCCGGAGCCGCGCTGTTGCTACGGTCGCAGGTTCGAATCCTGCCTCGGGCATGGGTGTATGTGATGTCCTTAGGTTAGTTAGGTTTAAGTAGTTCTAAGTTCTAGGGGACTGATGACCACAGCAGTTGAGTCCCATAGTGCTCAGAGCCATTTGAACCATTTGTTATACATCTGTATGCGAGATTTCCACACGCCTAAAAATCTCTAAGTCCACTGTTTCCGAAGTGATAGTAAGGTGGAAACGTGAAGGGACACGTACAACACAAAAGCGTACAGGCCAATCTCGTCTGATAACTGACAGAGACCGCCGACAGTTAAAGAGGGTCGTAATGTCTAATAGGCAGACATCTATCCAGACCATCACACAGGAATTGCAAACTGCATTAGGATCCACTACAAGTACTACGACAGCTAGGCGGGAGGTGAAGAAACTTGAATTTCATGGTCGAGCGGCTGCTCATAAGCCACACTTCACGCCGGAAAATGCCAAACGACCCCTTGCTTGGTGTACGGAGTGTAAACACCGGACCACTGAACAGTGGTAAAACGTGTGGAGTGACGAATCACGGTACACAGTGTGGCGATCCGATGGCAGGGTGTGGGTACGGAGAATGCCCGGTGAACGTCATCTGCCAGCGTGTATAGTGCCAGAGTAAAATTCGGAGGCGGTGGTGTTATGGTGTGGTGATATTTCTCATGTATGGGGCTTGCATCCCTTGTTGTTTTGCGTGGCACTGTCACAGCACAGGCCTGCTTTGATGTTTCAAGCACCTTCTTGCTTCCCACTGTTGAAAAGCAATTCGGGGATGGCGATTGCATCTTTCAACACGATCGAGTAACTGTTCATAATGCACGGCCTGTGGCGGAGTGGTTACACGATAATAACGTCCCTCTAATAGACGGGCCTGCACAGAGTCCTGACCTGAATCCTATAGAACACCTGTGGGATGTTTTGGACGCCGACTTCATGCGAAACCTCACAGTCCGACATCGATACCTCTCCTCAGTGCAGCATTCGGTGAAGAATGGGCTGCCATTCCGCAAGAAACCTTCCAGCACCTAATTGAACGCATGCCTGCAAGAGTGTAAGCTGTCATCATGGCTAAGGCTAGGTCAACACGATACTGAATTCCAGCATTACCGATGGAGGACGCCACGAACTTTTAAGTAATTTTTAGCCAGGTGTCCGGATACTTTTGATGACATACTGTAAATGTAAAATAGCCACACACAACATGCTTACATAAATTCAGCGCAACAGGAAGAGGAATGGGCTTGCATATCGAAATGTGGCATGTACACGAATGAAAATTTTCGTGAAAGCTGAAACGCCCGTTAAATCACGCAGGGCTAACAGGTAATTCGGATTGTGGAAAGGGCCAAGGGAGTTGCGGTCGGATTCATTTCACAATTGCTATTTATTATCATTTAGTTCACAAATACACTTTTGAAAGAATTAAATTTGCTTCGCGGCTGAAGGCCTCCAAACAGACGCTTTAGAATAATTTCAATTTGGAAAAGACATGTCACACAGTTAAATTTACGAATAAGATAAATCGTATACATATGAGATCAGCATGGGGAGATGCTGAAGGTCGCCGGAATAAATCTTCAGAATACCAAATATATTATGACGATTACTGAAGGCAGAAGGCCACAATCTTTTAAGATTGTAACAGGGATGATGGCCCAGAAGAAGCACAGAAGGAGATAAACAAACGCAATAAGATGACTGAAGGTCGCAAAGTTAAATTCTGCAAATTAAGGAAATTATATTGCAACAATCGGTAAACAATACATTAAGTATAAAAATTTCCTTTTTGCAACACCAACGGCGGAAAACCCGCAATAACTTGTAAAATCTTTCAGAGAAAATTACAATAACCTTTCAAGGACAGCAGGCGATAATGTTTTGACTTGAAGGAAACTCTGAGAACATGTTTCCAGGGCTGAAGGCCCACAACTAACCCTGCCAAATTAAAAAGAATATAAAATACAATTAAATTACAACAACAATAACACTGCCAAAAGGATAATTAAGAGAACGGCACTCAAGAGTCTCCAGTGGATCGGTCTGCCCTCTTTCACTTAGGCGAGACAGGTGGTGGGTCCAACTACACTTAAATCGTGCGAACCCAACCAAGGGACAGTCACGGACAGACCGACCAACCGCTTGCTTGGCACGACGGAGTACACGAGAATTCGAAGAAAAAAAAATCCAAGTGTTACTATCCCCAAACAAACGCGTATGTGAACTGAGCTGCCAAAACTACACACCATGTTGGGCAGCAACCACACATGAGGATAAGACCCTGCCTAAAAACTACGTTAGTGGCCAGGGCAGGTAACCAGAACACTAACCGCCACAAGGCAGAAACTTCCGCTGGTGCACTTGACTATGGGTAAGTTAATTTGATCAATTATACCTGACGGCGGCTACCTCGAACACTTCACTCGTTGGTGCTCACAGGAAACAACAGCAACGCCGGAACCAACAATGTAATGCTCAAAACTACTCAACCTTCACGTCCTGGGTCGGCGAGCGACGATGCTCGTACCGATCGGGCAGCTCCAGGCAGACTCAGACACTGCGCGGAGACCGCCAGCGGCCCAGTCGACTACATTGCACGGAGATGTCCTCGGACAAACCGACCTACCAACAATCCACCAAAAGTCAGGCCCGGCTCAAGTGATGCGTGGCGGCAATGGTCGGGCGAGTCACGTCGACGCAGACCTCACTGCTGCTCCAACCCAACAGCACTAGTGCCTCATTGCAACTCCCGACAGGCAGGTCCGGACTGCGCTCCAGACGCGTTCCAAGTGACTGGCAGTCCGAACTCGCGACCAGAACTCGGCGTACGACAGACTACGACCGGGAAGTAATAGCAGTCGAGCAAAGATTTTTTTTCTTTATTGTCATTTTCAAACTTTTACAGGTAGGCCGAGCAAAGAAGGGGGGTATATCGATACGTGCTGCTAGCACCGGTCACGGTCAGGCAAAGCAGCAACTCAGTGACAGTAGTAATTTAAATTAACGTAGTGAGGTGGAAGTACGTTAACAACAGGGTGTAAAATACACGATGGTGGGACTATGAGGCAGTCTTATCTGTTGTGTATGCATAAATTCAGAATGCAGAAGATAATTAACTAGCTGATATATCATTTTAAAACGTTTCAATTAATATCGGACATATTTTCGTAATAGGAAAGTGAAGTAATGCAACCGAAAATCTAATATTAGCGCCCAGCAACTCCTCACTTGTAGTTTCGCTTAACTCAGTTCCTGACAGCAAACTAGTATGCATAGATATTCTACTGATGATTATTTAAAACTCTCAGTGCTTGTTCTGAAACTCAATGGAGATTTATTAAAGTGACTGAACAGCGTATCTGCTTCCGTTCATGGCGAGATGGCGGCTCACTAGCTTGGCACGTTTAGATAGAGGAAGAACAAAGGATCATTAGTGCCTGGGAAATGTGTTCCTAAGACGAGATTTTAACAAGGAATATATTCACTCGAAAGACAATAGTGACACTCAACAACCCCGTAGGGAAAATCCAATCTACATTCTACTTTACAAACCAACACAACATCATAAGAAACTTACGTGTATTTTTCTTTAAAAATTTGCCTTCACATTTCAGGAAAGGATTAAATCTATTAATTTATAACAACATGAAATGAAATATGGAGTATATAATTTAATAACTATCTTCCAAACAGTTGGAAATTCGCAATACGTTTGCACCTATTTCTCTATGTGGAAAGATGCGGATGGAGTCTAATCAAAATAGCCAGATAATCGCTCACGCCAAACCAAACTTCAGTTCTGAATATGAACTGGATTGATATTACCAGATTCTTGCACATTGTAATGTCTGCTCAACAGCATGGCTTTCCATCAAACAAAGGTGCCTTCCATCAGAGCAATGTGTGAGCTCTGAAGTAGCTCCCTAATTTTGGACCAGAACAGGACTGGAACTTCCCTCGAAAGCTGACTCTCTTTCTACAAAGAAACCTAAACGTTTGCAACTTTTTGGAATTTTGTGGTAAGGTCTTATGGGACCAAACTGCTGAGGTCATCGGTCCCTAAGCTTACACACTACTTAATCTAACTGAAAGTTGCTTAAGCTGAGGACGACACATCTGTGCCCGAGGGAGGATTCGAACCCCCTACGGGGGAAGCAGCGTGGACCATAAGACGCCCAAGACCGCTCGGCTACCCCGCGTGGCTGGCTTGCAACCCGCGACTCGCGAAAGACTACGTGTGACTCAGCGACTTAGAGAGGTGGTTACGAAAAAGATTCTATTGATGTGTATTGAAACTGATTACTGAGAGATTTCAACGATTAAGGAAAGTAAATATCACGAGTCAGAAAAAGGTAAAATACACTCTGAGGGAATGAAACAGCCGACTAAACCGCATCTTTCAAGGTTCTTAACGCAGATCAGTGCTCGAGCTGTCTTTAGACGCTCGAAACCTGTTGGCTGAAGTTTTTATTTCTAGTTTTGTACAAGTAAACACAGGAAAAGTGGTGGCAATAGGTCCTCGATTGCCGGGATACGCGGCTATGTTTTACGCGAAATCCCAAAGCCTACCCACATAGCGTCTCGGACTGAGGGAATGGGACACCGATTCTAGTTGTGTAGAACAGATCCTGAGGCAGCCAGAAACCTCGTACTGGTCTGCCGATTTCAGATAGCCGCTGTGAAGACATTACTACAATCTGGTATAATTTTCTCTTTTTTCCGTTTCACAGCAAAGATATAATTGCAATACTGCAGATTTTGCTTTTCTTTCTATACGTTCCACAACTAACATCAAAGCAATTGTTATTTTTGATTTTCTGCTATTTCATGGTTACACATTTATTAACATGCCCTTAAAATATTTCTTAGTGCATAAATTTGTAAATTAATGTAATTTCTTACGAGCGAGTCGAGATGTGAAAGGAGTCTTGTGAGAGATGGAGAGAGTGATAGTCGTCGTCTACAAAAAAAGGCTATGGTGTGTTTATACCAGCAGCTTCAGAAAGTGTTTTTGGTGAAAAACGTGAAGTATTTGTGACGCATAGCACGAAATGTGAACTTACTGGACGCAAAAATCGCAAATTATTATTTTATAATAATCTGAAAGCTGTGACGTTTCGACAGCAGAGTAGCGTGCTTACCAAGTCGACTTGTGAAATGGGGCAACGGAAGTAAGATTCGTTATAAATAGGAACATGTGTGACTGTGATCATTTAAGTGATAGGTTTGTTCTCATCAGACTCGACAGCAAACCAACACCCACATCGGTAGATCAGGTATACATGCCGATGTCGCAAGCTGAAGATGAGGAGACAGGGAAGGTATGTGAGGATCTTGAACGGGTAATTCAGTACGTAACTGGAGATGAAAATCAAATAGTCATGAGGGACTGGTATGCCTTTGTAGGGGAAGAAGTAGGAGAAAGAGTTACGTAGAATATGGGCTTGGTACTAGCAGTGAGAGAGGAGAAAGACCAATTGAGATCTGCAATAAATTTCAGCCAGTAATAGCAAAGAGTCTTTTCAAGAATCACAGGAAGAGAAGATATATTTGGAAAAGGCCGGGAGCTACACGAAGATTTAAGTTAGATTACATCATGGTTAGGCAGAGATTCCGAAAGCAGATACTGGATTGTAAGGCGTACCCAGGAGCAGCTATAGACTCAGATCACAATTAAGTAGTGATGAAGAGTAGGCTAAAGTATAAGAGACTAATCAGGAAGAATCAGTGCACAAATAAATGGGACAAAAAATACTAAGGAATGAAGAGATACGCATATAGTTCTCTCGGAACATAGATACTGCGATAGTGGATAGCACAGCAGGCAGTTCAGTTGAAGGGGAATGGACATCTCTACAAAGGGCAACCACAGAAGTTTGAAACAAAAACATAGGTACAAAGAAAGTAACTACGAAGAAAGCGTAGGTAACAGAAGAAGAACTTCAGTTGATCGATTAACGAAGGAAGTACAGAAATCTTTCGGAAAACTCAGGAAAACAGAAGTCACTTGAACAGTAAGTACAGTGAAGTACAGTGATATGGCTGCAGGAACGATGTGAAAAAATTGGTGGAAAGAGTACTTTAAAAACCTCTATGAGGCGAAGACTTGTTTGATGACGTGATAGCTGAAGAAACACGATTTGATATAGAAGACATAGAGGATTAAGTATTAGAATCAGAATTTTATAGAGCTTTGGAAGACTTAAGACTGAATATGGCAGAAGGGATAGATGAAACTGGCAGAAGTAAAGCTATGAGGATGGGGCGTGAGTCGTGCTTGGGTAGCTCAGATGGTAGAGCACTTGCCCGCCAAAGGCAAAGGTCCCGAGTTCGAGTCTCGGTCCGGCACACAGTTTTAATCTGCCAGGAAGTTTCATATCAGCGCACACTCTACTGCAGAGTGAAAATCTCATTCTAGAAGGGATAGATAACATATCATCAGAATTTCGAAAAACGTCGGGGGAAGTGGCAACAAAACGAATATTCATGTTCGTGTGTAGAATGTATGAGTCTCACGATATACCATCTGACTTTTGGAAAAAATATCATTCAGACAATTTCTGGGACTGCAAGAGGTGACAAGTGTGAGAATTATACCAGTCAGCTTAAGAGCTCATGCATCCAACTTGCTGACAAGAATAATATACAGAAGGATGAAAAAAACAAAATTGAGGATGTGCTAGATGACGACCAGTTTGGTTTTAGAAAAGGTAAAGGCGCCAGAGAGGCAATTCCGACGTTGTGGTTGACAATGGAAGCAAAACTAAAGAAAAATTTAGAAACGTGCATGGGATTTGTCGACCTGGAAAAAGCATTCGACAGTGTAAAATGGTGCATAATGTTCAAAATAAACAGAGATAAACTATAGTGGAGACGGGTAATATACAACGTGTACAAGAGATAAGAGGTAATAACAACAGTGGAAGACCAAGATCGAAGTGCTCGGATCAAAAAGGGTGTAAGATAGGATGTAGTCTTTAGCCCCACTGTTCTAGTCATACATCGAAAAAGCAATGATGGAAATAAAAGAAAGGATCGGGAATGAAAATAAAATTCAAGATGTAAGGATATCAATGATACGATTCGGTGATGACATTGCTATCCTCAGTGAAAGTGAAGAAAAATTACACGATCTGCTGAATGGAACGAACAGTCTAGTGAGTACAGAATATGGATTGAGAGTAAATCGAAGAAAGACTAAAGTAATGAGAAGTAGCAGGACTGAGATCAGATACAAATTTAACATCAGGATTGGAAGTCACGAAAAAGATGAAGTTACGGAATTCTGCTACCTATGCAGCAAAATAACCCATGACCTACGGAGCAAAGAAGACATCAGAAACACACTAACACTGTCAAACAGTATGTTCATGCCCAAGAGAAGTGTATTACTATCAAACATTGGTCTTAATTTGAGGAAGAAATTTATGAGATTATACGTTTGTAGCACAGCACTGTATGCTAGTGAAACATGGACTGTGGGAAAACCAATATAGAAGAGAATGGAAGCATTTGAGATGTGGTAATGCAGATGAATGTTGAATGTTAGGTGGACTGATAAGGAGGACAGGGGTTGGAATGCATCCAAGAAATAATTGAGGATGTAGGTTGTAACTGCTATTCTGAGATGATTATGTTGGCACATAAAGGAAGTCGGAGCGGGCCGCATCAAACCTGTCAAAAGACTGATGACTCAAAAACAAAACAAAAAAGAAGTATCATACAGCGCTTATGTGTTTTATAATTCGTAACAGCAGGTAAGTTTCTTCCACACTTCTTTTCACGTATCTTCTGATGTAGGGGAAAAGAACCAAATCTTTGTAAATTTTACCCAATTCTGAAAAAAACTTTCTGTCTATTCTAATGCAGCAAAACAATAAAGAGTACAAAACGAGCCCCCAGCAAGAAAGCAAGGAAACCAGTAATAATCTTCTGAAGATGGTTTTGTAAGGAATTGAAATCCGGTCATGGTTTGATTCAAATAAATCCACTTAAACCATACTGGTGGCTGGTGGCTGTATAAACTTTAAACGTTATAGTGCTGCACCACGGTTCTCAAACTGTGTCTTCGACAAATTTGCGTAAAGCTTACCTAGCCAGGTAATAAGAATGTTACAAGCTTACAAGGAATATAATGATGTAATGGAAATTATTCTTGACACAAAATTCAACAAATGATGCCGCTTAGAGAAAGTGACTCCAAATTATGTTAAAGTCAACTTCTAAGTCAAAGTTAATTTTTTATGTGAAATAGAGGGTAGGGAACTAAAGAGAAAGGACGAGTTGGAAACTCGTGACTTTCAGCTGCCTAGGGCACTGTGGCAATGCAAAGGCAAAAGCTGAAAATTTGTTCCGGACTATGCATCGAAAGTGGATGCCTAAACCGCCTTGGCATCCAGACACGCTTTCTGTCCGACCCAGATCCTCAACTTATCGCATGCTGCATTGCAGCGTCCATCTTGCATTAAGCCCTGCTCGCAAATTACTGAGACCTGTACGAGTTCGGACCATAGTAGTGCATCCACATTGAAGCAAACGCCAGAAATGTTTAATACAGAAACTTATATTACAGAGGCGGTTAGGGCAACCACGGTAGAGAAGCGGAGCATCCAGGTTAGAGTACCCGTTCCGTACAAATTTTCAACTTTCGTAACTGAATCACCACAATGCCCGGTGCGGCTCGAAGTCACGAGTATCCTACCCGTCCTTTCCTTTACCTTCCTCTTTCTCGCATAAATATGTGAACCGACTGCATCATCAAAACTTGTGTCGGTTCTGTCGGACATGTCCGACAGAACAGACACCACTCAGATATATAAAAAGCAGCTAATTTTGCTAAAGCGAAACATGGAACTATTTGGTTAAAAACAATCAAGTTCCAACATAAGAAGGAAAAAATCTAAACAAATTTATGTACATTAGGCTATTAGGAAATAGCCTCTCAACTCCACATTTCACATACGTAGTCCACCACACAGATTGTGCTCTTAGTAGAAAGCAATAGGAAATCTCGTGTAGGCATGAGAGGAAGTTGGGGTCTGTCATTAAACTCAAAGTAAGTCAACATCAAATAACTACATAATAGCAAAAGTCTACCCGTGGTCTAGGGGTGGCGTCTTTGATTCATAATCAAAACGTCTTCGGTCCCGGATTCGATCCCCGCCACTGCCGAAATTTTGATAAATAATCAGCATTGGCGGCCGAAGACTTCCGGCATAAGAAGTCAGCCTCATTCTGCCAACGGCCTTGTCAAAGAGGGTGGAGGAGCGGATAGTGGTTCAGGGCACTCTATTGTCCTAGGGGTGGGAAATTGCCCCTAAAGGCGGAAGAATCAGCAATGATCAACGACATGAGGATGCAGAAGGCAATAGAAACCACTGCATTAAAGACACGTAACGTGTATCCACAGGACATGTGGCCTGTAATTGAAGAAGTGTCATGATGATCTCTCCATTGGCAAAAGATTCCTGAATAGTCCCCCATTCGGATCTCCGGGAGGGGACTGCCAAGGGGGAGGTTACCATGAGAAAAAGATTGAATAATCAACGAAAGGATAACGTTCTACGAGTCGGGGCGTAGTAGGGAAACTAGAAAATCTGAAAAGGGAAATGCAAAGGCTCAATCTAGATATAGTAGGGGTCAGTGAAGTGAAGTGGAAGGAAGACAAGGATTTCTGGTCAGATGAGTATCGGGTAATATCAACAGCAGCAGAAAATGGTATAACAGACGTAGGATTCGTTATGAATAGGAAGGCAGGGCAGAGGGTGTGTTACTGTGAACAGTTCCGTGACCGGGTTGTTCTAATCAGAATCGACAGCAGACCAACACCGACAACGATAGTTCAGGTATACATGCCGACGTCGCAAGCTGAAGATGAACAGATAGAGAAAGTGTATGAGGATATTGAAAGGGTAATGCAGTATGTAAAAGGGGACGAAAATCTAATAGTCATGGGCGACTGGAATGCAGTTGTAGGGGAAGGAGTAGAAGAAAAGGTTACAGGAGAATATGGGCTTGAGACAAGGAATGATAGAGGAGAAAGACTAATTGAGTTCTGTAACAAGTTTAAGCTAGTAATAGCGAATACCCTGTTCAAGAATCACAAGAGGAGGAGGTATACTTGGAAAAGGCCGGGAGATACGGGAAGATTTCAATTAGATTACATCATGGTCAGACAGAGATTCCGAAATCAGATACTGGATTGTAAAGCCTACCCAGGAGCAGATATAGACTCAGATCACAATATAGTAGTGATGAAGAGTAGGCTGAAGTTCAAGACATTAGTCAGGAAGAATCAATACGCAAAGAAGTGGGATACGGAAGTACTAAGGAATGATGAGATACGTTTGAAGTTCTCTATCGCTATAGATACAGCAATAGGGGATAGCGCAGTAGGCAGTACAGTTGAAGAGGAATGGACATATCTAAAAAGGGCCATCACAGAAGTTGGGAAGGAAAACATAGATACAAATAAGGTAGCTGCGAAGAAACCATGGGTAACAGAAGAAATACTTCAGTTGATTGATGAAAGGGGGAAGTACAAACATGTTCCGGGAAAATCAGGAACACAGAAATACAAGTCGCTGAGGAATGAAATAAATAGGAAGTGCAGGGAAGCTAAGACGAAATGGCTGCAGGAAAAATGTGAAGACATCGAAAAAGATATGATTGTCGGAAGGACAGACTCAGAATAAAGGAAAGTCAAAACAACCTTTGGTGACATTAAAAGCAACGGTGGTAACATTAAGAATGCAACGGGAATTCCACTGTTAAATGCAGAGGAGAGAGCAGATAGGTGGAAAGAATACATTGAAAGCCTCTAGGAGGGTGAAGATTTGTCTGATGTGATAGAAGAAGGAACAGGAGTCGATTTAGAAGAGACAGGGGATCAAGTATTAGAATCGGAATTTAAAAGAGCTTTGGAGGACTTACGGTCAAATAAGGCAGAAGGGATAGATAACATTCCATCAGAATTTCTAAAATAATTGGGGGAAGTGGCAACAAAACGACTATTCACTTTGGTGTGTAGAATATATGAGTCTGGCGATATACCATCTGGCTTTCGGAAAAGCATCATCCACACAATTTCGAAGACGGCAAGAGCTGACAAGTGCGAGAATTATCGCACAATCAGCTTAACAGCTCATGTATCGAAGCTGCTTACAAGAATAATATACATAAGAATGGAAAAGAAAATTGAGAATGCGCTAGGTGACGATCAGTTTGGCTTTAGGAAAAGTAAAGGGATGAGAGAGGCAATTCTGACGTTACGGCTAGTAATGGAAGCAAGGCTAAAGAAAAAATAAATACACTTTCAAAGGATTTGTCGACCTGGAAAAAGTGTTCGACAATATAAAATGGTGCAAGCTGTTCGAGATTCTGAAAAAAGTAGGGGTAAGCTATAGGGAGAGACGGGTCATATACAATATGTACAACAACCAAGAGGGAATAATGAGAGTGGACGATCAAGAACGAAGTGCTCGTATTAAGAAGGGTGTAAGACAGGGCTGTAGCCTTTCGCCCCTACTCCTCAATCTGTACATCGAGGAAGCAATGATGGAAATAAAATAAAGGTTCAGGAGTGGAATTAAAATACAAGGTGAAAGGATATCAATGATACGATTCGCTGATGACATTGCTATCCTGAGTGAAAGTGAAGAAGAATTAAATGATCTGCTGAACGGAATGAACAGTCTAATGAGTACATAGTATGGTTTGAGAGTAAATCGGAGAAAGACGAAGGAAATGAGAAGTAGTAGAAATGAGAACAGCGAGAAACTTATCAGGATTGATGGTCACGAAGTCAATGAAGTTAAGGAATTCTGCTACCTAGGCAGTAAAATAACCAATGACGAACGGAACAAGGAGGACATCAAAAGCAGACTCGCTATGGCAAAAAAGGCATTTCTGGCCAAGAGAAGTCTACTAATATCAAATACCGGCCTTAATTTGAGGAAGAAATTTCTGAGGATGTACGTCTGAAGTACAGCATTGTATGGTAGTGAAACATGGACTGTGGGAAAACCGGAACAGATGAAAATCGAAGCATTTGAGATGTGGTGCTATAGACGAATGTTGAAAATTAGGTGGACTGATAAGGTTCTACGCAGAATCGGAGAGGAAAGGAATATGTGGAAAACACTGATAAGGAGGAGGGACAGGATGATAGGACATCTGCTAAGACATGAGGGAATGACTTCCATGGTACTAGAGGGAGCTGTAGAGGGCAAAAACTGTAGAGGAAGACAGAGATTGGAATACGTCAAGCAAATAATTGAGGTCGTAGGTTGCAAGTGCTACTCTGAGATGAAGAGGTTAGCACAGGAAAGGAATTCGTGGCGGGCCGCATCAAACCAGTCAGTAGACTGATGACAAAAAAAAAAAAAAAAAAAAAAAAAAAAGCAAAAGTACAAATTCCACAACAGAATAATAACCACAACACTTTCTCTCCTAATGAACCTGAACTTTTAAGTAAAGGCCTCAGCAATGAAATTGCCCCAAAACTTACTAGCGAGAATACAAAATACAGAACAGCAGCTAAACAGTGTGCGTGTGATACATCCAAACTACAATAGTGAGAAAAAGGCCTTGGCATATGAAGCCAATAAACTCATTGCTAAACACATCTTTACTGCAAATAGTATAACTTAGTATAACTGATAATGAACAAAAATTCACAAATATATGAACAATAAACGAAGCGCTAACCAAGCTTTCATGGTGAAGTCTGCTAAGTGATATCTTACAGTCAATTTGTATGGAACATAATACGCTGAGAAAACTAGAAATATTACTGACTAATATCTTAACAGCACTAGGGTGAGACCCCACACCAAAATTCCAAGCTAAACCTCATAAACGACTTAACAGTTGCAGATTCCTCTTAAATAAACGCGATATTAGGGATTCTATAACCATCAATTCGATTGCATTAAATCCACAAAGAAAACTGACCATACATCAACTTGTAAGCTATATAAACAGCCCGGCATACAATATAAACTGAAAACTGAAAGCTCGTCTTACCATTTGCTTCAAGTTGGAAAACAGTTATACAGTTAATAACACAATTACCCACATACCACTGATAGCTACATTTACTTCATTAGATATTGTTAACCTTTATACTAATATCCCAGCGGAAGGAACTATGAACATAATTTTTATCATGTCCTGAAACACAAAAAGCTAAACACACCTGAAATATGAGTTAATCGAGATTCTCACGCCTATATTGTCTCATAATTATTTCACTTTTAAGCCTAAAGTCAAGAAAGAAAATGGTGGCCTTACAATCGTGACCAGTCTTTCTGGACTGTTAGCTGATATTTACGTTACGGTAACCATCTGGAGCAAAAGTGCTCCTCATTCAACAGCTAAATAAACAGTAAAACAATTTCTTGCAAGAGGAGTTTAGACGACGCTCTCTTACTGCTTGAGGGTAGCATCAGCGAAGTTTTGTGTCCTAGCTGAAGATTTGAACAAATTACATAACAACTTCAAATTTCCTGTTGAACATGAAATAAACAATAATATTAACATCATAGGCATTAAAATATCCAACATAAGTAACAAACATGTATTTTGTAAGCCAACAGCCACAGATGTTACCGTCAGAAACACATCCTGCAATTCAAAAGAGGCATAAGATGAAATACTTTTTTTGTTGTGAAAGTCAGTAGTCAAATACTCCTTTTAGTTTACAATCAACAGCAGAAATATATCAGGTAAAATGCATGTCACAGTGCTGTTTCTTACTTTGGTATTTATTTCAGTCTTATGTGATCATCCACAGTAAAATATTAATAAAAAGGCACTCAAATGTCATAGTCATACATGACGCAACACAAGATTACCATTTCTACAAACATAAGTATAATGAAACACATAATATCAAAGGATCGAAGATCATGTGGCCCATTTAGAGCAAAAGGCAGATTGCTCAGTTATGCAGTATGTCTTTTGCCACTGAATGGGCTACATCATCTTGTTTGATGCTTAGATGTGTTGTGAGCTATAGTTATGATTGGACTAAGGATGGTAACGTTATATTGTATCATGTATGAGATGTGAGAACTTTTTCCTTTTTCTTTTCTCTGGATGTCGGTTTAAGACAGAAACTGGCCAAAATAAATACAAAATTAAAAAAAAAGACACTGTTACATGCTTGTAAATGGCATAAGATGGCTAACCGCAGGTCAGAGTTTCACTGTGTTCATAAAATCGCCCTCAGTCCCCTCCGAAAAGCAAAAAGAAATCAGCATAATTTAATCAGTGGCCCGTGGTAATGGATATGTTGCTTCAATAATCGGTATGATTACTCAGAAAATAAAAGCAATAATTGTTGACAATACCTATATGCAACAAGCAACATCTATAGCAACTGTGAGAAACACAAAGTCAAAAAAGGATGCAATTATACCGTACATTGGCCTTAATTCAAATAAAATTTGCAACATATTAAAAAGAAGCTTGTCAGAAATCAGCTTTCCACCGACAATAAAACTCAGAGAGTTGCACACAAAAATCCTCAAATTAGTATCCCCCAGGAAAGCTCAGAAATTTATAAATTGAAATGTAATAACTGTTTGAAATTCTATATTCGCCAAACAGGATGAAATTTTGAAACAAGTCAAAAGGAACACCTTAATATCCTACAACTGAAATACTTAATCAATTTAGCCTTTGTTACCCACGTTGGAGAGTATAACCATACATCAGATAATATAGATAACAAACTGCAGATCATATATCTCACAGATAAGAAGACCCGATGAATTTTCTAGAGGAGATGCAGATGCATATACATAGGAAAAAACTTTGTGTCTGTCCTAGTGCAGCAAATCAATAACGAATGCAAAACAAAACGGCAACAAGGAAACTTGCAATAACAATCTGAAGATGGGTCTGTAAGAAATCAGAAACCCACCAAGGTTTGATTTAAGTAAACCCTTTTAAATCATATTTGTTGCCGTTTAAATCATGAACCTTAACACGTTTTTGTAGCACCAAGTCGATGGTCGTGTCCAGATCTGCGGTCATCCTAGCGGACTGCTAATCAAAAAAATGTCCCCACAGCACAGACTCAAGCCGCTAGGAGCAACACAATGCTGTGGGGTACATGCAACTGGACTTTCATGGAATCGTCGATAATAATGAATGGCAGACGACTTCTGCGTGCAGTTGCGGACAACCTGTAGTGCTTCATGGTTGATGTCTATCCTGTCAGTGACGGGGTATTCCAGTAGGATAGCTCAGATATCTTCTGGCATATACTCGTAGATATCTCCACCACTGAGACATATGCATTCACTTATATATCTCCTCACACACAGATATCACTACAAACACAAATATCTCTCTCTTGTAAGTCTGCCAATAAAACATAGTCTTTGGCTATCTTTCACACAATATTTTCTACGTGATGAACTCAGTCTAAGACATTCATGAATGTAACCCTTAGGTATTTAGTTGAATCGACAGTATTTAAAAACACTTGATTATCCACGATGGATCAGCAGCTGTCCAGACTCATGCATATCAGCTCAACTGTACCCAAGATACACATTTCCCAGCGACAGCGCCTCAGACGTGTCAAAAGCTGTGCCAGGCAAGCGTGTAATGTTTGTCTGCGGGCCCTTAATCCAATCCGCTACATTAGAAACCTAGGAATAGTTAATACGTTATCTTGATGAGCATATAAATTAAAAGTGGGATGTTGTTTTATGTCAAATGGGTGACAACCATTTATCACAACATCTCCATAATTTTTGACTGTAAGGTACGATGACAGATGTTTTCGGAGAAACATACGCTCATGAGGCAAACCATTAGGTCCACATCGTTGACAGAATGTCAGTCCACCTTCCTGGTGGCATGCCTTCGACAAATACTTGGTCGATTCCGGAAGTATGTGGCACCACATGCCAAGGCACAATTCACGCAGCTTACATAAATTACTGGCTGGTGGGTTGTGGTCGCACAACCAGTGCCCGATAGAATCATAGATGTGTTCGATCGGGTTCATATAAGGTGAATTTTGTTGTCAAGATATCATCGTAAGTTCATCTAGTACGATTCTGACTTTTGTCACGGATACCTATACTGCTGAAAGATGTCGGGGAAGACGCAAAGTATAAAAGGATGTAGTTGGTCCTCAATAAAGTTCACGTATCCCGCTGCCATCATGGTACCTACGATTAGTACCAAGGATCCAAGTGAATGTCCCCCAATGGCCCTCCACTAGCCTGTATCAGAGACTCAGTGCGTGTTTCGAGCAGCCTCATTTTGGATGATGGTGTCCCCCGACACGACCATTGTCCTAGTGTAACGAGAAATAAGATGGCAGACCAGGTGAAACATTTCTATTGATCCAAGGCCCATTCTCGATTATCCTGTGTCCACTGTAAGCGTAACTGGCGATGTCGTCAGACCACCATGGTAAAACGTAACAGGCGTCTGCTGCTATGTCGCGAAACTTTTGTAACTGTACCAGCACTGTAGATCTGCGTATTCTGCTTTACAGAGCGGGCAGTCCTCTGATATTCACGTTTTGCACTTACGCGGTGACGTGCTACGCCTTATCGCCATCTTGTGGCCTCAACGTCCTTGAAGAACTTCCCACAGATGATCATGACGGTAGCACTTGCAGCTTCACCGAGATACTCGTTGCCAGGCGCCAGGTCATAATACTCTGCATTTTGTCAAAGTCACTCATGCTAGTGGATCTCCCCATCTGCGGCCTATATCGTCGCTAGAATGATTCCTTATTTGTCTCTGCTCCTGTTATATACATTTTTCACGGCTCGTTCATCCGCGGTCTAGGGGTAGCTTCTTTGATTAGTAATCAAAACGCGGTGGATCCTGGATTCCAACCCTGCCAGTGAAAAATTTTTGAACTAAACTCATCAGCAATGTCGGCCGAAGACTTCCGGCATAAGAAGTCGCCCTCGTTCTGCCAATGACCTTGTCAAAGAGGGGTTCAGGGCCTCTCTTGCTCTTAGGGTGGGAAACTGTCTGTAAAATGCGGAAGAATCAGCAATGATCCACTGTAAACCGCTGCATTAAAGACACATAATGTGTATCCACACGATGGCCTGCCCGGTTAGCCGTGCGGTCTAACGCACTGCTTTCCGGGCGGGAAGGACGTGCCGGTCCCTCGCACGAATCCACCCGGCGGATTAGTGTCGAGCTCCGGTGCGCCGGCCAGCCTGTGGTTGGTTGGTTTATAAGGCGGTTTTCCATCTGCCTCGGCGAATGCGGGCTGGTTCCCCTTATTCCGCCTCAGTTACACTATGTCGACGACTGCTTCGCAGACACTGTCTCCACGTACGCGTACACCATAATTACTCTACCACGCAAATATTTGGGGTTACACACGTCTGGTGTGAAAAGTTCTCGGGGGGATGGGGGAGGGGGGGTCCACTGGGGGCCGAACCACACAATAACCCTGGGTTAGGTGTGGGGTGAGTGGACTGCTGTAGCCTGTTGTGGGGTTCTGAACCACTGAGGGCTAAGGCGAGGACGAGCCTTTCCGTTGTTTCTAGGTCCCCAATTTCATACAATACAATACAATACAATCCACAGAATTTGTGGCCTGTAATTAACAAAGTGTCATGATGATCTCTTCATTTGCGAAAGATTCCTGATTAGTGTCCAGTTCGGGTCTCTGGAAGGCGACTGCCAAGGGGAAGTGACCATGAGAAAAAGATAGAATAACCAACGACACGGAATGTCAAAACTCTGAACGAAGTAGGAAAGCTAGAAAATCTGAAAAGGAAAGTGGAAACACACAGTTACATGTAGTGGGCGGTAAGTGAAGTGAAATGGTAAGAGGACAAAATTTCTGATCAGAGGAAAATAGGGTAACATCAACACAAGCAGAAAATTGTGTAACGGGTGTAAGACTGGAATGAATAGGAAAGAATCATCTACCGTGAGTAGTTTGGTGATAGTGTAAGTAGGCTGTTTATATTTTCTTATTGGCAACGTTACGTAGCGCTCTGTATGAAAATCACTGGCTGTGCTGTGTGCAGTCTGTGGCTAGTTTGCATTGTTGTCTGCCATTGTAGTGTTGGGCAATTGGCTGTTAACAGCGCATAGCGTTGCGCAGTTGAAAGTGAGCCGCCAGCAGTGGTGGATGTGGGGAGAGAAATGGCGGAGATTTGAAATTTGTAAGACTGGATGGCATGAAATGCTATATATATTATGATTATTAAGGTAAATACATTGTTTGTTCTCTATTAAAATCTTTCATTTGCTAACTATGCCTATCAGTAGTTAGTGCCTTCAGTAGTTTGAATCTTTTATTTAGCTGGCAGTAGTGGCGCTCGCTGTATTGCAGTAGCTTGAGTAACGAAAATTTTTGTGAGGTAAGTGATTTGTGAAAGGTACAGATTAATGTTACTCAGGGCCATTCCTTTGTAGGGATTTCTGAAAGTCAGATTGCGTTGCGCTAAAAAATATTGTGTGTCAGTTTAAGCTGAGTCATGTATAATTGTTCAAAGGGGACGTTTCATGTGTCGACCCTTAGTCGAGGATACCTCACTGGAATCTTCTGATTTTTTCTTGTAGTTTGTGTAATAAGTGTAGCTATTGTTTATTGCTAGTGCGTAATTGTAGAGAGAATCTCCTTTGTAGTTGCAGTCTTCCATTGTTGTACAGTAAAACAGTTGTGGCATGCATGTAGATTTGCACCAAGTATTTCGCAGCTGCGCTTGCAATTAACTACATATTATTTTCAGTGCTGTGTTAATGTGTTCTCTTATTTTTGCTCTTCAAATTGTGCTTTTCTGTGTTATCGTGTGAAATATTGTGACAATAATGGCGCGTGAAAAACGTAACACTAGGCTTCAAAGTAAACTGTGAAATAATAGTGACGACGAGCGTAGCTTATCAGCACCACTGTGTAGTGAATTAACAGACATTCGAAGTAGTAATTTGGTAATTGTGCATAGGGAAATGGAGCGGCGGCAAATAATGATGTAGACAGTGAAACAGGTAGTGAACAAGGAAGCATTATCGATCGATCGGTCGGCAACAGCTCGCCTCAGGAATCCGAAATGACAGAACACAATATTGCAAATACTGTAGACTTACGTTTTGGGTCCTCACCGTTTTCTCAAATGAGTCAAGATACAAATGTGAATGTTGCCGGTGAAAATGCAGTGCCAAAAAGCATAGAGAAACAGATTCCAGACACTAATACATTATTATTGCAATTAATGCAACAAATGGAACAAAATCAGTGACAAATGGGACAAAATCTTCAAAAGTTAGACACAATGGAACAAAATCAGAGACAAACACAGCAAAAGCTTCAAAAGTTAGACACAATGGAACAAAATCTTCAAAAGTTAGACACAATGGAACAAAATCAGAGACAAACACAGCAAAAGCTTCAAAAGTTAGACACAATGGAACAACACCAGAGACAAACACAGCAACAGTTAGACACAATGGAACAAAATCTTCGGAAGTTAGACACCACACTTGAATAAACACGTGAAGATTTAACTACTGAGTTACATAACATTGAATCGAAATGTCAAAAAGTCTGTAATGACGTAAAAACACAAATTTGTGAGCATTTTCAACCTATTTTTTCGCGGCATGAAAATGCATTACAGAATCACGAAGCAGCCATAAAAGAACTGCAAACCATTGTTGATGAAAATCATGAGACCTTGTGGGCTAAAATTGACTCAGTTGCATCTACCGATTCGGTTACGCAACTTGCAAAAACTCAGGAAAACTTAAAGGACACAGTAGATTCGATTTCAACACAAATGGGCACTCTGAAACTTAGTTCAGAAAAACACACTGAGGAAATGTGTTCACTATCGGAGAAAGTAGCCGAACTTTCGGATCAGGTCACTAACTTATCTACAAAGGTAGATGATGATCTGAATGACACAAGACCCGTAGCCTTCACTGACACAGAAGAGTATGAACAAATTAGAAAATTCAAACAAAATCAAAATCAAACTAATACGCAACACCAAAGAGAAATCCGGGAAGTACAAGATCAGCTGACACAGGTAATACAAGAATTACGTATTTCAGAGGACACTCGCGCTCCAATACGGGAAGAGGGACATAGAAATACGGAACAGCCACAAAATAATAACAAAGGGCACTTCGGAAATTATGAAAGAAATTGGCAAGGTACACCGAATTTTGAGATGGAACCGCCGAAACGACGTAACAATGACCGACATGCGATTCGCCGACATGATGATTTTGACTATAAGCTGTTCATTACTACACGTAAATTCAAAACATTTAAGAATTCTGCCAACGACATTCATCCACAAGCATGGCTTCATCAATTTTCTCATTGTTTTCCTCCCAACTGGTCATTGAAGCACAGGTTAGTATTTATGTGTGGCTACTTGGAGAATGAACCAGCTGTAAGAATGCGATTGGTCATTCACGATTGTCACAGTGAAGGAGAATTCTATCATGCCTTCCTCTCAGCGTATTGGTCTCAAGCTACACAGGACCGAGTAAAACATAGCATCATAATGATGAAACGTTTCGAACAATTTGAATTTTCCAGTCTTATGAAATATTTTGAAGACATGTTCCATAAGAATCAGTATCTTTCAAACCCATACAGTCCCTCAGAACTCATCCACATTTGCTTAATCAAACTGCCTGAACATTTACGACATATTATTTTAGCAGGACGTTGCAAAGACGACATTGAAGCTTTTCAGGGACTATTACAAGAACTAGAAATTAACAATGACAATCGCGGGACGCGAAAACAGGAGTTCAACAATTACAGGTCACATCTGTCACAATTCCGCGATCACAGAAATAATAAATGGACACGACAAGGCTATTCTTACAACGTAAATCATGACCAAAACAGACACCACCCATATGACAACCGTTGGCAGAGTAGTAATAATTACAGAGAAAGATCGCATTTCCGTAGTAATGAATATGACAGAGATTACCATAGAAACAGATAATATGGGAACAAAAACAATTATTATCAAGGGAGACAGAATAACTTCAGACGCAACAGTTCAGTGCACAGTTACGATTCCGGGAGAAATTCTCCACCACATGACCGACAAACAAGAAACTATGTCAACTACCAACATAACGACAGACCTGAATTTCATCAGAACTGGCGAGCTTCAAACAGAGCAGGGCCCTCTCGGCAAGGCGAATTTGTAGAAGTTAGGTCTCCTAATCCCAGTAACGACGCGCTCCAACAAAGAAACAGACAATGACTCACACCGTAGGCAGCCACGTGCGCCCGCTGGCTCATGGAAAAATAACATAGACGCTAACCCTAAGAAAAATTCCAGTATTCTTTATCGACGTATACCACATGATAATTGCGTTAAAGTTGAAACTCTGCATACTAGGAAGAGCAATGGGTTACACCACATTTCACATGTAAACCCGTTTATTGAAAGACAATCTGTCTTTGCCATATAACTTTTCACTTCACGTTACTAGTATGCTTTAGAAACTGTTACCATGCAACAATGTTTGAAGTTAAATATCCAGTCAAGGACCAAGAGAACTTATTTAAACAGAAATTACAAATGCATTGTTATAGTGAACAGACGTCACAGTGTTATTGTGTGTGTACATTCTTGCTTGTTAGTTGCATGATTACGTAAGGACTATAAGGCTTACATACTTAGAACATATACTGGTACTACTAATCAGATTCTAATGCAACATTTTGGTTTACTTGAAAATACATTCTGGATTTAAGATACTTTCTGTGAGATACCAGATGAGACAGTGGTTAGTTTATGTGACAGCTACACGATTTTATCACGACGCTACTAATGAGTGACAATTTACAATGTTGCTTTTGCGGTGTTTCTGTTTCATATCTGCACAGTTTTTCTGTATTATTCTGGAAAGTAAAACATGTTTTAGTAGTAACTTTTGTGGTATAGCTACAATGAGACAGCCTTTTCCGTAGCACAACAATACGTTAAAGCACAGTAATTTCTTCATCACAACAATAAGCGTAATAACTAAGATATCTATACGCAAAGCATTTCACTTTTGTTTATCATGAGGTAAGTACATTGACTTCTGCAGAACTTAGCTTTCGGAGGACAATAACTACGACACTTCCACAGAGATTATCTTACAGCAAGACGCACATTTAGCGCTACAGGACACGTATTTGAGTGATTAATTTTGTACTTAAATCATTTATTTTTAAAGATATTTGAAGTACAATGATACAAAGGTTTTCTGTAATACATTTCATTCCATTCTTGTAATCTGTAACACCTGAGGGTATAATAACATTAATACTCAGGGGGGTACACGCTTACTTTGTGTATCATGTGTTTGGAAAGCACAAGGAGACCTAGCTAATATGGTATTTGCTTATACAACTTTACACATCGGTACCATATTCCTCTAACACATAAATTACATCGCTATCTGATCATTTAACTGAGAGAGACAAACTTTTTTACTACGGCAGTGACAGATGTTTACGTAATTACACCGTTGGATAACTTCACACTTACGAAATTGTATTTTGTCTGTACTTTGTGAACTGTTCATATTTTTTCGGACCCATTGTGATATTATGAGAGCTTTGAATGATATATTTGGTATGGGATCACGATTTTTAAAGTACGTTTGAGGCAGATGACACTTTTGACATGAGCAGAGAATTTTTTTAGATTTTGACATTATTGCAGAATGCTACGATGTTTTTGAGATTTGACTGAGGTATTATGATGTTATTATTATGATGACAATGTGTATTATGCTGTTGAGGTATGTTTATGATCAATAAGCTGATGTTATATGAAGAATTTGATTATGCTATGTATTTATTAAGATGAAATATTGAAGAAGTGTCGACGAATATATATATGTGTAATAAGGTAAAGAGTAATGAATACTGGTTAGGGACTCTGACTTGTGAAAAAGGATGTTGGAAACCAAGAATCGTACTTTAAGAGTTATGAAATGTGTGTAAATGCGTGAATGTATCACAATGCTGGCGAAAATTTTTTGGACACTGTTATATTCATAAGATTTTGTTTCTACGCATTTGCAACGCAAATTCTCGACCTGTGAAATTTTGTATATGAGACTGTCACTGTAGCGGAAACTGCTGTCGTAAATATTTCTGTAAGAAAGTTAAGTGACCACCTGCACGTAATGCGTCGTGGGCACCCAGCTGCGTCAGATGCCTGGAGAAAAAGCCATTAGTGTGTGCGTTTTCAGAGGCACAGGTAGAAAAAAAAAGGGAGGCCCTTATCCTCGCTATTGACATTCATTTGTAGAAAGCGTCCCAAATACGACACGCTTAAACTTGAAAACATATGATTACACTGTGGAGCTCTTAATTTATGATTTACTGAAATGCCTAACGAAATGACGAGAAATATTTTATGTCTATACACCTGATTATGACTACTGTCTCTATAGTTGAGAGGTTTTTTACTACCTTATGAAATGACATATGGCTAATAAATGATGTTTCATGCCTTCCATTGTACATATTTTCATTTTTTTAAATATCTAGTTTCTAGCTGCACTGCAGCATTGGTTAAAATAGAATTTTATAGATGTACTAATATAAATATTTTGTGTCTACAGATCCAGTAAATACTAATTTTGTAATACATTTCCGAAAAATGGGGGAGCACAAAGACATTTCCCTTCACAGGAATTGCATACGGAATTTTCTTTCAACTACTTGGCAATTTTTTTTGTAGAATAACTTCTTGTGGTGCACCACTTTAATTACATAGACATTAAGATGTGAATATACACTTCCCTTGTCTGCACTGTTGTCTTTAGTGTAATGTTTGTTTCTGCTTGAGCTATGTCATGTTTAGATATAAGTTATTTCATTTGCTGCTGCTGTTTGCCAGGCATAGTGTTACTGAATTTGACTTTGTGTTACTCTTCTAAGCCAGTTTACTACTTTTTATTTTTCTTGTTTGCTGCACATTGCCTTATATTAGCTGTAATATTGCAATTGCTTTGCTAATTTCTATAATGCTGCTTGATTCACAAATCTGAATTTTTTTTCATTGCTGTTGCGTTAATTGTTTTGTGCTGCTGCATTGCCTCGTCCCTTAGTTTAGCATCTGAGCTCAGTAGATTTAAGTTAGCTTAAGAGGGGTAGACTATATAAGAAACTGACTATGGAGAATAGGTAAAGAATACATTGCGAATTTATATGAAAAAGATTTGGGCCAAAATGAGTATTGTACAATCAGAAATAATTATTTTGAAAGAAATATGAATAGAATACAGGAAGGAGGTATAGATAGGACTTTTTGGGAATAATGATGAATGAAGGGAGATCTCCAAGAAGCAAAGAAAGTTTTGTTTGCAAAATACTGCAATAAAACAAAACCTGTCCTTTCCTTGTGTTATCCCACTATGTGTTTATGTACCCTTGTTTATTTGTCTTTTTCCTGTCTTTATGTGTTTAGCTGATGAGAGCTATATTGTAGAATTTTTCTAATACTATGTTATTTACCTTGTAAATATGCTTAGACATTATTTATTATGTTTTGTTTTAATGCTCATGTGTGAAGTTGATGTTACAAAATTTATTCTGATTTTTTATGTATCTACTTATCTCATAATACCTGTAACATTGATGTATATGTTTATTTCTATTCTGTTGTAAAGCCTGTACTTCAAATGTTATCTGTATTGTTATGTTCTTTGATGATGTATTTTGTACCTTTGTAATTGTATTCTTATGTTATAAAATTGTAATTATCACCAGTTCATCATATTATTAACTTGTAAGTTACATTTCACTGCACACGTTTCTGTTGGTCATAGTATATGGACAACATGTGAGAAGTAGGGACTGATAGTGTTTGCGCGTGTGTTAATAATTCAGCAAGGGACTAGATAACAGCATTGCTGGTTCTAAGGACAATTCCAAAATCTTTGTGCATGCACAAGTGGTGGTTTATGGACTTGCTATTTTCTCTGCAAGACTCTTCGATGGTGATTGTGCACCGGTACAGTCGCAGCAGATGGCTGCTGGCCATCTCTACAAGGACTACAGTGGGTCTACACCTTTGAGGACCCACCAATACCATTATCTCTGCAAGGACTACAGTGGGTCTACACCTTTGATGATCCATCAATACCATTATTTCTACAAGGACTGCAGTGGGTCTGCACCTCTGGTGGCCCACCAATACCATACTCTCTACCAGGACTACAGTGGGTCTACTCTGTGATGACCAACCTACCAATATTCTTCAAAACTTCGACTGACTCTGCTGTGGGTTTGCTCTGTTGTGGCCCATTACCTGTCTGCATGTCAAGAGTCAGCACTGTCTTTCCGTTGGAAGGACAACACTACTTCTTCAAGACTGCATGGAAATCCACTACTTCTGTGTGAAATTTCTTTTACTAATGAGACCTTGTGAAAAAAAACTGTAGTTACTATTATGATGAATGATCTGGACTATCTTTATGGACTGTGAGAAAATTTTAGCTTTTGACCAACATTGTATCAATAAGTGTGTGCATTTGATTTCTTTGTTATTGTATTACGATTATGAAAAATTTTAACAAATATGTATTGGCCACTGCCCAAAACAATTTGTAAAATTTTTTGTGGGGAGCATGGGGGCTATGTAAGTAGGCTGTTTATATTTTCTTATTGGCAACGTTACGTAGCGCTCTGTATGAAAATCACTGGCTGTGCTGTGTGCAGTCTGTGGCTAGTTTGCATTGTTGTCTGCCATTGTAGTGATGGGCAATTGGCTGTTAACAGCGCATAGCGTTGCGCAGTTGAAGGTGAGCCGCCAGCAGTGGTGGATGTGGGGAGAGAAATGGCGGAGATTTGAAATTTGTAAGACTGGATGGCATGAACTGCTATATATATTATGATTATAAAGGTAAATACATTGTTTGTTCTCTATTAAAATCTTTCATTTGCTAACTATGCCTATCAGTAGTTAGTTCCTTCAGTAGTTTGAATCTTTTATTTAGCTGGCAGTAGTGGCGCTCGCTGTATTGCAGTAGCTTGAGTAACGAAGATTTTTGTGAGGTAAGTTATTTGTGAAAGGTACAGGTTAATGTTAGTCAGGGCCATTCCTTTGTAGGGATTTCTGAAAGATTGCGTTGCGCTAAAAAATATTGTGTGTCAGTTTAAGCTCAGTCATGTATAATTGTTCAAAGGGGACGTTTCAATAGGATTGTTATAATTAAATTCGACACAAACCAACGTCTACAACAGGAGTTCATGTATACATGCCAACATCACAGGCAGAAAATGAAGAAATACAGAAAGCATATAAGGATCTGTATGTAAAGAGAGATGAAAATCTAATAATCTTGGGGAATTGGAAAGCGCTGTATGGGAAGGAGTAGAAGAAAGAGTTACGGAAGAGTAAGGGCTTGGGAATAGGAACGACGGAGGAGAAAGCATAATTTAATTCTACAATAAATTTCAGATGGCAGCAAACGCTCTGTTTAAGAATCGCAACAGGATACGTGATACGTGTGAAAGACCTGCAGACACAAGAAGGTTCCAGTTGGATTACACCATGGTCAGACAGAGATTCCAGAATCAGATATTGGATTATAAAACGCTCCCAGAAGAAGATATAGACTCAGATCGTAATTTGGTAAGAATCAGTCAGGAAGCAAATGGGATACTGAAGTACTGGGAAATGATGACACGCATTTGAGTTCGCTATAAGAAATATTACCAGAGTAGGCATTTCAGTTGAAAAGAGTAGAAATCTATAAAAACTGCAATTACAGATGGGCAGTCAGTCATAGGTACAAGGGAGGTAGCTGTGAAGAAACCTTAGGCAATAGAGGGTCAAATACTCCAACTGATGTACGAAAGAAGGGAGTTCGAAAATTTTCACGGAGAAACGGGAATATAGCAACATAAATCCTTTAGGAATGAATTAAACAGGAAGTACAGTGATGGCAAGGCGAAATATATGCAGGAAATACGTGAGAAAGTCGAAAAGAAATTATCGTAGGGTGGACTGGCTAAGCATATCGAAAAGTCAAAACAGCCTTCAGTGAAATTATAACCAAGGGTGATAACATTAAGAGTGCAATAACAAGTCTCAGCGTAAACAGTTTTACGTTGAGAGGAGAGAGCAGATAGATAGAAAGAGTACACTGGTACATTGAAGGCCTCTATGAAGAGGACTTCTCCAGTGACATGACAGAAGAAGAAATTGGAATCAGTAGGGAAGACATAGGGGATCCAGTACTAGAGACAGACTTTGAAAGAGCTGTGGAAGACCTAAGATCATAAAAGGCAGCAAGAACAGAGAACGTTTCATCGAAATTTCTAAAGTCATTTGGGGAGGCGGCAATCAAAAGACTATTCCGGTTGGAGTGTAGAATCTACGAGGCTTGTGACATACCGTCCGACTTTCGGAAAATATGTCATCCATTCATTTCCGAAGACAGCAAGAGCACAGAAGTGCGAGAACCATCGCACAGTGTGCTTTACAGGTCGTGCATCCGAGCTGTTGACAAGTATAATATGAAGAAGAGTGGACAATATAGCTGAGGACCTGTTACATGACGATCAGTTTGTCCTTAGGTAAGGTAAAGGTAACAGAGCGGCAGTTATGACTTTGCGCCTGATAATGGAAGCAAGACTGAAGAAAAGTCGGCACACCTTCATTGGATATGTCGACCTAGAAAAAGCGTTCGACAATGTAAAAAGTTGCAAGAGTTCCGAAATTCTTTGAAAAGTAGGAGTAGATTATAGGGAAAAGCAATCAATATACAATATGTACAAAAATCAAGAGGGAAGAATAAGACTGAAAGACGAAGAACGAAGTGCTCGGATTAACAGACTGCAGTTCAGTCATACACCGAAGAAGCAATGGTGGAAATAAAAGAAAGATATAAGATTGAGCTTAATATTCAGGGTGAAAAGATGTCTATGATAAATTTCGTTAGTGGCATTAATATTCTCAGTGAAAGTGAAGGAGAATTACAGGATCTGCTGATTGGAACGAAAACTCTAGTGAGGACAGGATACAGACTGGGAATAAATCGGAAAAATACAAATGTAATAAGCAGCAGCAGAGAGGAGAGAAGTAGAAGAATTTAAGGAAACCTGCTTCCTTGTAAGGAAAATAACCCATGACAGACGAAGAGAGGAGGACATAGGAAGCAGAGCCGCGCAGGTAAAGTCGACAATCCTGGCCAGGAGACCTTTAATGATATCAGACATTGGCATATGAAGAAGAAATTTCTGCTAATGAATGTTTTGAGCACAGAATTGTATGGCAGTGAGTCATGGACAGCGTAAAACCGAATCAGTGGAGTACAGAAACATTTGTGAGACGGTGCCACAGAAAATCTATAAAATAAGGCGGGTTGACAAGGTAAGGAATGGGCGTTGCTTGGAGTGTAGAACGTTCTAGAACGAACGTAACAAGTTCATATATTGCGATCCATTATTTTTCCACTGAAAGAGTGAATTTTTGTTCGCACTGCAGAGCATGTATCTAGAACAGTGGTTCCCAGTCTTTCTGTGACGATTATCCCTGAGTGCAATCAGATATTGGCTAGTACCCACTCTTCCCCACAATCACGAACATTAGCGCCTAATAAGTTTTAGAATGAGAAAGAATTTTCTTTGAACACTTTTGCTTTTTAAATGATGAAAGATAAACTATATTTTTTACATATTAAACCTCGAAATAATGAGCCAGTGAGACAACTGGTATCTCTTACTTCTAACAACGTTTGATTTATTTTTATAGAAAGATGAAGTAATTCTCAGTGCATCGTGAGTCTTACCTACAATTTCTCCTCAGAAAACAAAGCTAATTATCCAGGCAGATGGTAGATATTTTTTACAAAACGTCCTTCCTGTACAGCTCCTCACCCTATTAACACTTTCTTCACTGTCAACCTGTAACTGCATATTAGATCTAGCAAGTGAAAGGGTGTACACAACACCTACTGCTTGTGTAGCTCTAGATTCCTGGGCGCCTTACCCCTGAAATGAAACGAATTGTAATACTTTGGGTTGACAATGCATTACGTCTGACCTCTGCTGCACAGCAATGTAGTAGCCATTACATAATTACTGCTGTATTTTGATCTCAATTAGGTCGTTTATTGTGGCGAAATGAATAATGTCTGGTCCATTGTGGGAACTACATACTGCTCGGAGAAGGCATTTTCATGAGATATGTAAGCACATGTGTATCAATGTTCCTGTCACAAATGGAGGATTCAAAGTATACGTGCAGTAGAAGGACTATGTGAGGCACAAGGAAGATATTGTTCATACATTTGTTTCACAAGCTGTAAAGTCCATCACAGTCTCTCACGCGTCCATGCCAATATTCGAAATAAAAAATGTAATTCTTGCTATCTTATGTAATCAGTGTTACAGTTTTACGAAATAATTCTGATAATAGTAATGAGCTTTTGTAAATGGTTCAGTTTCGAGAGATAAACACTACTGAATCCTTTTTACTACCCCTTACAATATTTAGTTTTACCCCTCAGGGGTAATAACCTCCATGTTGGGAACCACTGATCTACAAACAAGTCATTCCAATTCACGGTTATTCCCATTATCTACATGCCGTTGACACTGTCATGTAAGATAATAAGAATACCAGTGTGCTACTGGCGCAGTGGCTCGTGTGTAGGCTAGTACATACGCGACTTTGTGTATGGAGTACCCTATACACATCGTTTTGGAAAAAAAAATACATTTCATGCATCTGATGCATCTGATTATATCCTTTTCTTAAATATTTTTACGATACAGTAACTGAGAATATCCATTGATCTCCCTTGTTCTACTATGAGCAGTGTCACACATATCATCGATACGCCACTTGGGTAGATAATAGGAGAGCAGTCTTTCCGAATCCTGCGAAATCTCAGACTGAATTGTTAACCAATCTATATTTGTAACACGTTGATTAGGACTTCCTTGTACCATAGGAACGGTCCGTTCGTGGACATGTGTTCCTCTCTGAAACTTCACTTATGAAGTTCTTTCTATAACCACCAGAAACGTAACACGAATTGTTGTACACCTTATGGATACAGACAGAGAAGTGAATGAAAATTCCAGAGTAATACTGAGCAATGTTGGTTGAAAATATAGAAAACTTTGAAGCATTATTGTCTGGTACGGAAAAATCATTTGTTAAGAAGGAAGAAAAGCAAGGATAAGACGAAGTCAATTAAAAGTAGAAACTAGAATAGCGAACAGCTTAACACTAAGATTGTAGAGAATACACTAATAATACAGTAGAGGCATTTTCGTACGTAGTAAGCGATATTACACAGATCGGCATACATAAGGGGGATACTGAAGGTCCATAATCGCAGACAAAGGAAGTTCCCTCCGTCTCAAGAGTTCTGTTGGAAATTTTCCGTAATTGTTCGTCTGAAGCGCAGCATTTCGCGAAAGACAAAGTTGAGAAAGTCATAAAGAAGAATGTGGAATCGTTCGAAACGAGATGTCCCAAAAATCCTTGAAATTAAATGGGGCAGGTAAAATGTACACTGTCTGACAAAAATAGTAAAGCAACCAGAAAAGGAGGAGGAAACGAAATTAAATTTCAAAAGTAGAAAGGGTGTGTGTTCTGAGTTCAGTTATCGAGTCAAATTTACGAAGAAGTTGTCAGTATTAGCCCACTTATCAATATGACGCTGCACCCATTCTTTCCTGAAATCCATGCACTGATTCATTTGGGAAGACTGTCGTAATGGCACTGTATTCTCTTCTGAGGCAAGCTGGCCCGCAGCTGTTGTATCTGGTCCTTGATGTCCTGGTTACGGACAGCTGTCGATTGTGCGTACTTGTAGGAAGTTGCATTGACATTTACCCATGTTTTCTGTGCGCTTCAATCTTCTAACCAGGTGGTGTAAAAACAATGACAAATAGCAATAAATAGACGAGAATTCAAGCTTATGGCGAACCGTTGCCAGGCTTCAAAATATGGTAAACTAGGTTGGAGGAAAATAACAGTAAGAGAACGAAATAAGTACAGTCGGAGTTGGTGGGCAGAATAAGGATGTTGAAATGAATATATCAGCACCAGAAAGAAAACGTAGACGGTATCAAATCAGTCGAAATCGCTCGACAAACATTTAGTGATAAATGCGTTTGGACTACGAAGTGCAGCAAATAAACTGAAGCGCCAAAGAAACTGCTACAGGCTTGCGTATTCAAATACAGAGTTGTATAAACAGACAGAATACGGCGCAGCAATCGGCAACGCCTATATAAGCCAACAAGTATCTGGCGCATTTGATAGATCAGTTACTTTTGCTACAATGGCAGGTTATCAAGATTTAAGTGAATTTGAACATCGTGTTATAGTCGGCGCACGAGCTATGGGACACAGTACATCCGAGTCAGCGATGAAGTGGGGATTTTCCTTTACGACCATTTCACGAGTGTACTGTGAATATCAGGAACCTGGTAAAGCATCAAATCTCCGACATCGCTGCGGCCAGATAAAGATCCTGCAATAATGGGACCAACGACTACTGAAGATAACCATTCAACGTGACAGAAGTGCAACCGTTCCGCAGATTGCTGCGGATATCAGTGCTGGGCTATCAATAAGTGTCAGCGTTGATCATCGGTGTGGGCTTTCGGAGCCGAAGCTCCACACGTGCACCCTTTATGACTGCACAACACAAAGCCTTACGCCTCGTTTGGGCCCGTCAATACCGATATTGGACTGTTGATAACTGGAAACATGTTCTCTGGTCGGACGAGTCTCGTTTCAAGTTGTATCGAGCGGTTGGACGTGTACGGGTATGGAGACAACCTCGCGAAGCCATGGACCCTGAGTGTCAGCAGGTGACTGTTCGAGCTAATGGAGGATCTGTAATGGTGTGGGGCGTGTGCTGTTGCAGTGATATGAGACCTTTGATGTGTCTAGATGCGACTATGACAGGTGACATGTACGTAAGCATCCCGTCTGATCACCTGCATCCATTGATGTCCACTGTGCGCTGCGACGGACTTGGGCAATTCCAGCAGGACAATGCGACACCCGGACGTCCAGAATTGCTACAGAGTGGCTCCAGAAACACTCTTCTGAGTTTAAACACTTCCGTTGGCTACCAAACAGTCCAGATTTTAACGTTATTGAGATTAACTGGGATGCCTTGCAACGTGCTGTTCAGAAGAGATCTCCATCCCTTGTAATATTATGGATTTATGGACAGCCCTGCAGGATTCATGCTGTCAGTTCCGTCCAGCACTACTTTAGACATTAGTCGAATCCATGCCACGTCGTGCTGCGGCACCTCTGCGTGCTCGTGGGGACCGTACACGATATAGACAGGTGTACCAGTTTCTTTGGCTCATAAGTGTATAACTGTAGGATTGATTAATAAAAACTGAGAACAGAGAAAAAGAAGCAAATGAAGTTGCAATCTGAGATAGTTCGTTCATGTTATAATCTTAAAAAGTAACATAACTAAGTCTAAAGCCCATCCATTTGGAATAAAAAGGTCTGTATCAGGCTCTTTTCTTACCTTCTCTTGAGTCAGACTACCAAGATACTTGTTCTTCTCAGGAACAAACATGTCAGAATGTGACAAATTTTCAGCTGCCGAGGAGAAGCAGTCCAAAATAGCGTGTCACCCTAACATCATGTACGTAAATGTGGCCGCAGAATCGAAAGTGTGTTACGTGAATGATATCAAATGGTTCAGAGTTATTATTCACGAAATTTATGTGGGTCTGACATGTGAAGTAAATGTTTGAATCTGAGATCGATAGACTCACAATGTTCATACGGTAAATAAATTGTTCACCCAGTAATTGAAAGTCACGAATAAACTAATTAGTTTTTAATTAAGTTTTTGACATGTTTGTACTTTTATCTGGATTATGCTCAGTTACAGCTTTTGCTAGTAATTTTCACACTATGAAAGGATTATTTGTTCTCTGCGTGCAGGAAAAATCGTAAATAATGTAGAGTGGTAAATTGAGAAACCGTATTGAATTAATATGGCATACTAGTGTGAGAATTGTATGAAGAGTGATTTTCTTTCGGAGAGACAGTTCATGAAGCTTTATTATTAAGATTCCGTTTACTCTAACCTCGATGTACGCTCGTTGTGTTAACAGAAAAGCAAGCTCTCCCTGTTTGAGTTTCAGTAACCCCAGGGAAATTAATTTTGCCTTGATGCTTGGCATTATGGAGCAAGTTTCGGATCGATCTGAGAGACTTTTCTCAGGAGAAGTGAGTTTAAAATGTCTCTTGCGTGTAGTCACGCATACCCTACTGCCTTCACTAAAATGATAGCCATTTAAAGCGATGTCGTACCAGGAACATTCTTTAAAAAGAAGTAGCGACTTTGAATCCCGATAAGGTATTTTTATATTCATACAGAAACATTCATTTTTTCTTTTTCTTTAAGTAAAACAAAAACAGAATTCTCACTGATATAGTTGCCACTATATGTGGAGAAGTATTCTCTTTCGTGATAATCATAAACATTTCCGCGAGGTCTATGCGTTGCACTAATAATCTCATTGATTATGAAACTTCTGCAAATTTTGTAAAAATGGTACTCACAGTGTGCCATCTTGTAATAAACCTGTGTGCTCTTAACAGTCCCAGTAATAATCTAAATTAAGAAAAGTGATTTAGATTAATCAAGTATCTGAAAATGAATAACCAGGAGCTCTAAATCCATCTCGTATCAAAATAAAAATCACGATTTGTGACTGAAGGAAGTTTGTTTCCTTTTTTGCGAATGTTGTAAGCTCCTCTGTTTCAGTTGTGTAGAAATTAGTTCAGTATTCACAGAAAGGTATTTATGAATATGTGCTGGTCAGTCAGAAAGTGGAAAACTTATTGCGAGGATGAAAATTATGAATACATGAAATGCTCATATCTGAAAACGTCACTAATGGATTCTGTGCGCAGAAATAGTTTCATGTGGATCCCACATAATCATGTTCTAGGTCAAAATAAAGTTTTTGTATGACAGAATTCTTTTGAGAAGGCTAGCGTTGTGTCGAAGCTGATTATGGGATAATAAACTTCGTAACGCTTCTTGAAAAAATATCGCTGTTTTAAAACATTTGAAACTAGAAGATATTTATTAATCGTTCATTTTTCAAATTCTTTGGCTCTATGGACTATTATTGCGCTACGAGATTTTTCTATATTTGAAAGGAGGCAATATGTGTGAAAATAATGTTACCGAAGGTAAAAAATATTTCTTTATATATTAAATGGAAGTTGTATGATTTGACCCAACATTTGACACTCGACCGATGTGTTTACCTATCAGGCTTACATCTCTGACAGAAGGAGATATAAGTAACATATCCATAACAACATATTTTTCGTAACAAAGAATAATTACCGTTAACAAATCAATAGCGGAAAGCGAATTTTAAAGAGAGATGCATCGTGGGAAAGATATTTCATTAGAAGGCCGTTGAATTTCTGGTTATTATATTCCACTACATGTTTGGTTTGATAAAATGGACTATATGCACTGCATATGTGCTTTCTTGCAGCCATTTTACGAACACATGAATGTTACACATACAAGCAGATACTCAAACGCACGCACTAGGCCATCAAATTTTTGTCTATCATAAGCAGGCTCAGTAAAAAACAAAAATGTAAAGCTATTCAAAAAGACTACAGCAATTACAAACCGCTATAACTGCTAAATTTACAGTAACACATAATTAGGGGCACTGTGCCAGTATTGGCCAGGAACTTGGTGACTCAGCATCCATCAGCACATTTTTATCATCACATTCAGTTATGTGCACCAAGGCAAGTCTGGGAATTCTGACAGCATCACATCGTTGCCCTGTGAAGACCATTCCATTCCCCAACCCTCCTGCCCCTTAGCACACACACTCCCCAACTTCCCATCGATATCCAAAGTGGCAGCTTACCTTATGATGAAATAGTTGGTCTCAGTGCATGTGTACCGTGTTCAGCTCCCTCCCATTTCAGTCTGATCAGTGTTAGTCACGAAACGGTCCGTCCATACTTATGGTGATGGAGCTAGTAAGTGTCCCATTTTGAGGATGGGGTTCATTATGACAGAAATTCACCATCTGCCCTTCTCGATTATGCATTACATGCAGAGTTAATGCAAGATCAGGATACGCATGTAAGTAGTAGTTATTTTATGCATATGTCCATATTCTTTTTGGCACTGATTGACTTATGTTATTTTGAGATTTGGTTGATAATTTTTTGATAAGTCTGACAGATATGAACTAGGGACCACATGTGATTCGTCCAGTTACATAACTTACATAACATATCTCTGTTCACGTGTGAGACACTTTTTCCTGTACTTAGCCAATGTTTTCCTTTCCATCTTTCTTCGTCGTCTTCCTTTTTCTTTGACAACACATTGCTCATAATTCAGCTTCACCATTCACAAAATCAGAGAGCTGGAATGAGGATATGTCTATATACTGATGTGTTATCCATGACATCCCAGACATCTATATATGACAGTGACGTTATGAGGTATACATATGTATGTTTTACATATACAGTACATGGCGAATGCTGTTGTTGTCTCTACTTAACAAACATCGTTGTTTGTTCTAGCCAGTCATACACACAATGCTGGTGCTGATGATGCAGATTTTCTACAACTGCTTAGCAAATGTGAAGTACTGCCTCTATCGCCTCCACCAATAACACCGCCAGTAAGGCTCTCTGATGAGGTGATTGCAGGAGAATGTGTGAGTTTTGTAAGTATCCATGTATACTTGGGAGTGTGTAAAATTTCTCATGACATTTATAGACTATTGTGTGTATTTCAGAATATTACTCGACGACCTGGAACTGCAGCCTTTGCGAGCTGTGTCCAGAGGTGTGCTTGATGCACCTCAAATCAGCAGGCTCAGCCATCGCAACCGACAACAACATTGCTGTCGTTGATATAGCCATGCTATGCAACAATCTATGCCGTTTGAAGGGTTCCAACAGCTGTCCAAAGATAAAATCGTCATATTGGTTACTCAGTCTGGTGTGCAATACGTCCTGGAGGCAGATGAGGAATATCCCACTAATCTGCAAGACGCACACAGTGACTTGACAATTGTCTAGAGCGCCTAGGCCTCTGAAATGGTTTCACACCCAAGCTGAGGGCAAACACTGAGGAATAAGCAGAGATGCGTTCTGCACTATGGAATCCTCCTTCAATGGTTGAGGTTGGGGATCGAGACTTATTAGAATCAACCATGCCCCTCTTTCAACCAGATTTAACAGCAACATGTTCCTTCAACCAGAGTTTTCAGCAAAACCATGGAAAATTTCAGAAACCATAGAAAAATTAATTTAATTTACTGCTGTGATGGCCAATATAACGCAAGAGATTACATCACCAGTCCAAATTTTTAGTGGCCGCAATCTTCCATGAAGGAATAGTCGCTGTGGAGATGGCTAAGGTTTCAGTGGAATTCATGGAATCTGTCTATGTCGGTATGTGCATCCAGGACTTTTCCAAACTCCACATGTACTAGTTCCAATATGAATTTGCACAATCAAATTTCGTTGATACCAAGTGACTTTACATGAATATGGAATGTTTCATCTGCTAGATGAAAGGTTGCAAGCCATAAGAAGTAATGAGGCATACTCTCAAGGGATTCGACATTTCTTGATTTCTGACAGATAATCCTTACAGAATAACTTCTCAGAAGAAGAAAGTCATTGGCCTGATGACAGAGCAGATGAATAGCTACCAGATTGTGGAGTTTGTGAAGCTCAGATCAAAAATTTCTGCATACCACATAGATGTATGTGCGACTCAAAGACACGCTAAGGGTGTGAATCGTGATGCCTCATAGGCCCTTACGATCAAAAACTCTAAAGAGTGTCTGCTCAGTCAAGGGCACCCGTACATGGCGACAAGGGGACCATGACCTCACCCATGACCTCACCCTCTAGCTCTTAAGAAAACAGCAAAATATAGTGCAGTCAGGTGATTTTCTTTCAAGAAAGTAATACGTAAGTTCTTAGCAGGGTCGAAACTTAAACTTTTTTATGGCTACTTACAAGTCGCCATTCGTTTTCTAAAATATTAAAAATACTCCATACTCCCAGGTCTAAACCCAACCTATAAACTGATGTGTGGGCATCCTTGTGCTTGGTGGTGACTGATAAATGCATATGGTGCACCAAGTAGCCTTTAGATTGCGAGTCCATGAAGTGCATACTGTACTACAACTGAAAGTCATCTGTGGGGCCATGACAACGAACATTTTGTGTTTCAGATGGAACTAGATCTCTCCTATTCACTCGATGATTTGTGTGTGTGTGTGTGTGTGTGTGTGTGTGTGTGTGTGTGTGTGTGTGTGTTGAATAGGTAGAAAAAGTGGTTGCCATATTTGTTTGTACTTTATGTGTACATCCATGTGAATGTCTGCACACTATGTGTGCTTGTAAATTGTACATTATTATTATTTGCACTATGTACACATTTTTGCAGAATATATGTGGCAGAGGTTCTTTACAAAATAATATTTTCTTCTTCAAAATAGTTTTTTAAACACTCATAACAGAATTTTTTACAAGAGTTCATCTTTTAGATGAAATATACTGCTGGAATTTACACAAATAATCTATTATACACAAAAATACATCATTAAACATACTGCAAAATTATTTCAGCCACCATCTACGGCTATGAAAATCATCATTACACATTACGTAAAGAAATAGAAAATTGAGCTCTGAAAAACATCCAGGCCACCTCCTGCAGTTCTGCAACACTTCATATAGTTTCATAACGAGTCTCGTTTTAAATTGTATCTTTGGGGATGGACGTGTACGGGTATGGAGCCAACCTCATGAATCCATGGAGCCTGTATGTCAACAGAGGATAGTTCAAGCTGGTGAAGGCTCTGTAATGGTGTGGGGTGTGTGCAGTTGGAATGATATGAGACCCCTGATAGTCTAGATACGACTCTAACAGGTGACACGTTCGTAAGCATCCTGTCTGATCATAGGCATCCGATCATGTGCATTGCGCAGTCCGACGGACTTGGACAGTTCCAGCAGGACAATGCGACACCCACACGACCAGAATTGCCACAGAGTGGCTCCTGGAACACTCTTCTGAGTTTAATCACTTTCGCTGGCCACCAGATTCACCAGACATTAACATTATTGAGCGTATCTGGGATGCCTTGCAACATGCTGCTCAGAAGAGATTCTCCACCCTCTCGTACTCTTATGGATTTATGGACAGCCCTGCAGGATTCATGGTGTCAGTGCCCTCCAGCACTACATCAGACATTAGCCGAGTTCATGCCACGTAGTACTGCGGCACTTCAGCGTGCTCGCGGGGGCCCTACAAGATATTAGACAGGTGTACCAGTTTCTTTGGCTCTTCAGTGTATCTGTCTCATTATACCGTTGGTCTGAAAAATCTATGATGAATGATGGATGGCCGGCCGGAGTGGCCGATCTGTTCTAGGCGCTACAGACTGGAACCGCGCGACCGCTACGGTCGCAGGTTTGAATCCTGCCTCGGGACTGGATGTATGTGATGTCCTTAGGTTAGTTAGGTTTAAGTAGTTCTAAGTTCTAGGGAACTGGTGACCTCAGAAGTTAAGTCCCATAGTGAATATAAAAAAATGATAGATGTGGTCAGCTGCAAGGTAGATTGGCATTACGGAAGGAAACATTCTACCCTTTATATTAAATGAAATATGAAAAACACATATGAGCGGAATCATGAAAGTCGTACAATGATTTGAAACAATATTTTCCAAGTCATAAGCGCACTGTTATAACAACCTTGCCAATCTGCTCGGTCTATTGTACCATGCGACTACTATGAATAGCGTAGATCAGTTTCAACGCTCACAAAAACTATGTCGTTACCTGTAGTGTTAACTAAAAATGTTGCCCAAAAGAGAATTGAATCATATGTTGTACTCACCGCCAATAGAATCTTGCTTTCTCACGTTTCCAGCTTGATATCACAATAATGGCAATAAACGGAGACTTAATTCAAAACAGTTTTTTGGTCCAAACTGAATCCAAGCCAGAAGCAAAGCTGACTGTTTGTAACGCTTCTCAGCGTGTTACATTATTGAAAGAGATGGCTTTTGCCTCATGACACATGAATATGCCTTGCGTGGATGTTATCTATTATTTTCTTGCAACGAAGACATAACAATTTTATTGAATTCCCATTTACCATGAGAGTAAAAACTAATATTTCTGCTAGTAGAGCTCTCACAGATTTCTTATTGAACGACGGATATTCCATGAACCGAAGCACCATTTCTTTACTCTGTAAGATAATTACTCGTATTTTGTTGTTCGCGTGTTTTCGTTTCTATTCTTGCCTGAAGCGGGAAATGTCTGGCCTTCTCTTATAGAGGCTGCACATTAATAAAACTGGGAAACTGTCGATACGGATTCCTGACTGTAAAAGGAAGAAGAAAGGGTCTAAGAACATGTGTCCGGAAATGCGCGGTCTACGTGCAACGACGACTGATCGTCGTGGAACGTAGTACAGATCTACACCGCATCCATGTCACAACGGTTGTTCAGAGTGGCCTCCATGGGATGCAATGCACGCTTTCACAGTCGCATCATGGATTGCCGCACTCTTTCACACGTTCAGGCCTCTCTCCAAATAGCGTCACAGGCGTCGTGAACACGTTGTTGATGAGTCTGCACTCAGGAACTCCACTCCTGGAAATTGAAATAAGAACACCGTGAATTCATTGTCCCAGGAAGGGGAAACTTTATTGACACATTCCTGGGGTCAGATACATCACATGATCACACTGACAGAACCACAGGCACATAGACACAGGCAACAGAGCATGCACAATGTCGGAACTAGTACAGTGTATATCCACCTTTCGCAGCAATGCAGGCTGCTATTCTCCCATGGAGACGATCGTAGAGATGCTGGATGTAGTCCTGTGGAACGGCTTGCCATGCCATTTCCACCTGGCGCCTCAGTTGGACCAGCGTTCGTGCTGGACGTGCAGACCGCGTGAGACGACGCTTCATCCAGTCCCAAACATGCTCAATGGGGGACAGATCCGGAGATCTTGCTGGCCAGGGTAGTTGACTTACACCTTCTAGAGCACGTTGGGTGGCACGGGATACATGCGGACGTGCATTGTCCTGTTGGAACAGCAAGTTCCCTTGCCGGTCTAGGAATGGTAGAACGATGGGTTCGATGACGGTTTGGATGTACCGTGCACTATTCAGTGTCCCCTCGACGATCACCAGTGGTGTACAGCCAGTGTAGGAGATCGCTCCCCACACCATGATGCCAGGTGTTGGCCCTGTGTGCCTCGGTCGTATGCAGTCCTGATTGTGGCGCTCACCTGCACGGCGCCAAACACGCGTACGACCATCATTGGCACCAAGGCAGAAGCGACTCTCATCGCTGAAGACGACACGTCTCCATTCGTCCCTCCATTCACGCCTGTCGTGACACCACTGGAGGCGGGCTGCACGATGTTGGGGCGTGAGCGGAAGACGGCCTAACGGTGTGCGGGACCGTAGCCCAGCTTCATGGAGACGGTTGCGAATGGTCCTCGCCGATACCCCAGGAGCAACAGTGTCCCTAATTTGCTGGGAAGTGGCGGTGCGGTCCCCTACGGCACTGCGTAGGATCCTACGGTCTTGGCGTGCATCCGTGCGTCGCTGCGGTCCGGTCCGGTCCCAGGTCGACGGGCACGTGCACCTTCCGCCGACCACTGGCGACAACATCGATGTACTGTGGAGACCTCACGCCCCACGTGTTGAGCAATTCGGCGGTACGTCCACCCGGCCTCCCGCATGCCCACTATACGCCCTCGCTCAAAGTCCGTCAACTGCACATACGGTTCACGTCCACGCTGTCGCGGCATGCTACCAGTGTTAAAGGTTGCGATGGAGCTCCGTATGCCGCGGCAAACTGGCTGACACTGACGGCGGCGGTGCACAAATGCTGCGCAGCTAGCGCCATTCGACGGCCAACACCGCGGTTCCTGGTGTGTCCGCTGTGCCGTGCGTGTGATCATTGCTTGTACAGCCCTCTCGCAGTGTCCGGAGCAAGTATGGTGGGTCTGACACACCGGTGTCAATGTGTTCTTTTTTCCATTTCCAGGAGTGTATTTCAGGGTACGCAACGCTTACCACAGGTAAAAACCCAGGGGGTTAAGTCCGGTGATCTACCAAGCCATGTTACAGCGCCTGCGTGTCCTATTCAACGACTGGTGAAAATGCTGTTGAGCTGTCGGCGAACTGTAATGTGGAAGTGGGGTGGTGTTCTATCACGGAGAAACCACATAACCTGCCATATTGCCAAAGGCACATTATCAAGCAGCAAAGGCGAGTTTTCTGCAGGAAGCTCAGGTACGTTTCTCCGCCGAGGCGTTGTGGAATGACCTGTCCAAGTGTGTGGTTGCCAAGAATCCCTCCCCACACGTTGATGTTCAACTGATGCTGACGAGACGCACCAACCATTCCCTGAGGACTGCCTGTAGCCCACAGATGACGAGTATGCAGATTCGCCGGTAAAGAGCACTGTTGACAGATATCGCATAATTGTGATGGTCTAGTGCAAAAACCATCCCGTAGAAGGAAATCCTTGCAAGGGGAATCCGCCGCTGTTAATCCTTGCACCCGTTGCGGTGATAGGGACAGTAGCGGCTGTCATGCAGGATACACTTAATCATACTTTGGCTCACACCTTGTCGGCGGGCCACGTGCCTGGAGGTTATGCAAGTGTTCACCTCAATATCCTGAAGAAAGAACGTGGTCCTCCAAATCTGATGTACGCACAGTCCGAGTCCTCCCTGCGCATTCGTCTGTCTGAAAGGACCCACGATCACTCAAACGCCCAAAAGAGGCTTGAAATGTTGTGTGATGTGGTTGGTGTCTGTGAGAGACACGTTTTGGTATAGCCATGTTGCCTCTCGAGCGTTTCCACACAAGCACCATCTCGGCTTCTTCCCGATATAAATACCGGACCAGTCAATTGATTATACAGCTTGCAACACACAAGAAACTGTCATTAGTCAGCGCAATCTACCGTGGCAACGATGCGTTTCTGGACACATGTTCATTGGACCTTTTCTTCCTCAACTTCCTGTCTTGAATCCGTCCCGGCAGTTTGTCGGATTTATTGACTTTCACCCTCCATTAGTTTATTTTTTGCAACAAGCTCCATCAGTTAGTAACTGAGGGAACTGACCGTGTTTCGCTACTTACATGTTCTCTTTCTGCACGCAGTTCGCGTACGACTCCGGCTTACTCGACAGTTTTCACATTAGAGTTCGTAATCAGTTCCATGACGTTAGATACGTGAAGATATATTCGCTAAGAGTAGAATGGTCACGAAAAGTAAGGGCTGCATTTGAATGGGAGAGAACTGTTCGTGGCTTTATATATTTTTTATTTATTAACTGTAAATAGGAACAGCCCTGATTCGGAACTTTATGATTGTTTTATTTGATTAGTCTTAATTCGTGTGCTTATTTCGGTCATATAATGCACAGTGGTTCTCGGTGAAACATGTTTATAAGCCTCATGGTGATGTTTTAGTGGTTGCAGGAGTAGTAGCAATATAGCAGTAGAAATGTACTTTCAGGGAATTTTCCTTGGTGGGAGGACTGGAACAAAGTGCACCCCAGTTGAGCAGCCACTTGACCGATAGTAGGGGCCCCGTCCGGGAGAGCGGTTTGCGAACCCAACGCGCCCCCATATCACACCCAGTTACGCCACTGGGAGAGGATTACACGGCGGTCAGACGATAGCGATGGGCCCGCCAGGGCCTGTGGACAGGTTTTTTTATTACCGTAAGAAATACAGCAACCAGCCATCTTTCATGTATTTTTATTGATACCAATACGCGTTTCAGGTTTTGGCCCCTCTTCAGTTGGCGAGGTACAGAAACTACCTAAATCTGCAGTTTAAGCACATCGTTAAAAACACCGACTGCAACTTCGGTGTTGCAGCTACGCTGTGCAACTTTACAATTTTGTTATTCTAATATACTCCCCGAAGTGTAGTAGATTAACAAAATTTGTTATTTTACACAGGGCAGCCTATAACATTTTTGATACGGTGTCGGTAGATTCTGTAAGACTTTCGAGTTGATCTTTACAATCTGCTCAAACTGTTAAAATCATAGAAAGAGCTATGTTAATTTCATAACGAACCAAAAGACTAAAGTTGCAAATTATGCAATAATCTTAAATAGTTAATTAAATTATCTTTTGGAACTTTATGACTCATATGAAAACTTAGGAGACAGAGACACTGAAATGCTTCCTGGTTTTTGTCAGTCCCATGCCAAATAGAAAATAGCCAAATTTGAAATACGAAAATTGTGTCGTAATTTGGAATTCAAAAAGTTTGTTGGGCCACAGAACTGTTCGCCCAAAAATTGCTTTTTGCTCTGAGCACTATGGGACTTAACTTCTAAGGTCATAAGTCCCCTAGAACTTAGAACTACTTAAACCTTACTAACCTAAGGACATCACACACATCCATGCCCGAGGCAGGATTCGTACCTGCTACCGTAGCGTTCTCTTGGTTCCAGACTGTAGCACCTAGAACCCCATGGTCACCCTGGCCGGCCACTTTTCTTATTTGTAAATCCTGATTGGGATCATAAAACAGAAGTAATTATTATATCTCCAGGCTCGCTGCAAAATATGTGGAGTGTAGGAATCCTACGTAGACGGTTCGCTAGACAAACAATTCAGAAAAATCGTATTAATGAGTTTTATTACAAAATGAAAAGACACAGAAGGTTGCAATTACACAGATGTGTCGCAAGCAAAGGGTGACCTATGAAATAATCAAGCTTCTTCAGTACAAACTGTAACCTCCCCACATAAAATATAGTTTCTCATTTAGTGTAACCTCAAAACAGAAAAATTCCTAAACCTCTCAACAGTAAAAAATATAATTATGCTGTTCATTCACATTCAGCGTAACCTCCCTCAGATAAATTCCGTAATCTTGCAATAATACAACGTGACTAATCTCTCAATAATAAATGTGACTCAATTACAACCTTTGAATAATTGACTGTTAATTTAACGTGGCAAATTGTGGACCTCAGCAGTGCTGCGTCATGGCCCTGAAAGATCATTCTGAATAAAAAAAGAAAAATTCTTACCTCAATGAAGGTCGCCGGATAACGCATATATATCTGCCCTTACAAAAAATTTTTCTGGCACAGCCCTGTGCAATGCTGGCCGATAGATTTGTCATTTATGAAAAGAAACAACTGATTTTTCTTTTGCAATAATCGGGATGATCATGGATTGGAGAAATCAGTAAATTCTTTAAATTGAAATGAATGGTTGTTAAAAGTTACTTTTTATGAGAAAGATTATTTTTAGGAGATTTTTTAAAACATTTACATGGGACTTGAGATAACAATACTATATATGCGCGAGGCTGCTTTTTACCTTATACAATAATGCTCAGGCTCCGGCATCGCTACACCACGACCCGCCCAGCCAACACAATACACCAGACCAGACTGCTCGCTAGCAACTACTTACTCCTACTGCTACACAGTTCCTACTGCAGTGAACACTGCTCTCTGGTCTGAGGATTCTCTTATACCTTACATATCGCAGGCAGCGCGTGAGCAATACATCGAAATTACATCTGCTCGGACCTCTTACATAACCCTCCACTGGGGGGCAAAAATTTGGCAGCGATGGTGAGTCAATTGGACTTGCCATGAGCAACAAATTTTTCTAAAATCTATTTAGTTACTAAGTCTACAGTCACAGAGTATATACATTATTGATAAGTGCAGAACATATTAAGTAATGAAATAGAGTGCACACGCACTGATTACAGAATATATCAAGAAATGACAAAATGTATATGCAATGAGTACAAAAGATATTAACAAATAACAAAGTGCACTCACACTGTATAAGTCTTTAGCATTTTTACAACATATCATGGAGTGAAATAAAGTGCACACGCACTGAGTACAAAATATATTAACTAATTACATAAAGTGCACACACACTGTAGAAGTCTTTAGCATTTTTACAACATATCATGGAGTGAATAAAGTGCACACGCACTGAGTACAAAATATATTAACCAATGACATAAAGTGCACACGCACCGTAGAATTCTTCAGCATCATATTCTTCAGCATCGTATTAACAACTGAAATGAAGTGCACACGCACTGTAAAAGTCTTTAGCATATTTAGGAACTAGGAAAGGAATGGGAAGGATTGCATCATGGTTGTAGCGCAGTAGGTTGCACGTAGTTGCACCGAAAGTCCATATCTTTCTACAGAAGCACAACACCAAGTGAGACAATCTGAAGTTCTCTTCCCTGAAGTATTCATCAGTGTAGACAAGACACTGAAACGTTGCATCAATATTGTATGTTATTATATTGGTAGTACATTAGGTACACCAAACAGTAGGACCATAATGACCTCTCCATGGTTCAAGGTGGTGGATAGCTTGATATGTCAACACCACATTCTTGTAGAATCCATACTATCACATCAACACAGAATTAGTGCAAAAACCAAATATAGTGCTCCATGATCGTGAGGATGGACAGGACAAACGGATATTGCAGTAATTTCTGGTAATTAGGTCAGAAGGTGAAGGACATTAAGTCTTATGGTAGTCATCATTGAGAATTATACTAGTCTATCAACCAATTTGAATAATTATTGGCACTCATTGGTTAGCTACTAAACATTTCTGTACTATGTATGGAGTATTACAGAACAGTATTCATAAGTCATCTTACTACAGCAATTATTACAGAACATTATTCATAAGTCATCTAATTACAGTAAATATTGGCAATCATTGGCCAGTTACAAAGCATTTTTTTGTACATTATTCAGAAGTCATCATTCAAGACAAGAGTTAATTATTGGAATAGCATTAATGCATAAGTCATCATATTACAGTAAACAGTGGCATTCATTGGCCAGTTACTAAACATGTAGCAAGTATTGAGTATTACAAAACACTATTCATAACTCATCTGATTGCAGAAATTATTGGCACTCATTGGCCAGTTACAAAGTATTCATATAGTTTTTACAAAACATTATTCAGTATTATTCACAAGTCATCATTCAAAACAGGAGTTAATTATTGGCATAGCATTTATAGAGTATAACAAAAATATTATTTATAGAAATTATTGGCATAGCATTTATGTATTATTACAAAACATCATTCAGTATTACTCAGAACTCATCATTCAAGTGACATAGGACGTATTTAAAATGTAACACACTGTAACTATTACTCAAGGTCTTTGGTCCAATAATACATAGACATAATGGAATCAATATGATGTGTTGGCAGAAGAGCCAACACCGTACAGCTAGAGGAGGCCGAAATGCACGCGTTAAAGCTCACGCAGGCTGGCGTGAGGTCTGGAAAATGACAAGGAATTATAGTAGCCAAAAATAGTACATAGATTCTGGAATACTTAACTTCAATCCATAATTGGTGTACATCGCTCTTTACGGTACGGGTTTTACAATCTCAATATTAACTGGTAATGGCGCCTTGCTAGGTCGTAGCAAATGATGTAGCTGAAGGCTATGCTAACTATCGTCTCGGCAAATGAGAACGTATTTGTCAGTGTAGCTTCGCTAGCAAAGTCGGCTGTACAACTGGGGCGAGTGCTAGGAAGCCTCTAGACCTGCTGTGTGGCGGCGCTCGGTATGCAATCACTGACAGTGGCGACACGCGGGTCCGACGTATACTAGCGGACCGCGGCCGATTTAAAGGCTACCACCTAGCAAGTGTGGTGTCTGGCGGTGACACCACACAATACATCAGAGAAATTTGCGTTACATTTAGGACTAGAAATGTATCTTAAACTGGTAGCATTATTTGGTTGTATACTGGTAATAGCTGGGACTGGTAATAAAAAATTTTTTTTGCTAGCAATGCATTGCGTTGGGATCGATAATTGCTGGGGCATGAAAATATATGCTTTTGACTTATTGCTGGAAATAAGGATTAATAACGTCATTCGTCATGAGTCAGCTGTACCAAGGTTATGAAACAAGTAGAGTATATGTAATCATATTCATGAATGATACACACAAATGGATAAAAAAAATGCAAGTACTAGAACAGGTTTAATGACTAACTGCTTATAGCATATTAATTTCATGAATAGCTTCTCCTGGAAAAATACAAAATGGATTATTGAGCTGAAAGAAGAAACAAATATTATGCTGAAAAGTAGTGAACTTTTTATTTATTTATTTATTTTATTTATGCATTTATTTTACCTGGCAAGATTAGGGCCTTCAGGTCCTCTCTTACACCTAACCAGGCATACTCAGATTCAACAAATTTCAGTTTCTACAGAACATTAAGGACACATAACATGTTATACAGTATTAATGTTAAAGAAAAAAATAGAGTTAATAAAAGTAGTACAATGATAATTATAACAATCAAAATATAATTATAACAATCAAGAATAATAATAATAATAATAATAATAATAATAATAACGACTATGTATATGAAAGTAAACATATTTTTCTTTTATGAATGTCAGTCCTATTGCTAGTTGGGAATTTTCTCGTTATATTCTTGCAGCTTGTGAGTTATTCTCATCAAGCAGAGACATAAGACGATAGAATGGGGTGAAAGAGATATAGAAGAGGTAGATAGGTTAGAGGAAGAGAAATAGAATGGTAAAATTCGAAGCTATGATGGAGAGGAGAAAGAAAAAGATGAGAGGGGCACAACAATGGTGGCTATACCGTCCCTAATATGTAAGTCTTGAGTTCCCTCTTGAATGTTGAGTGGTTCTGGATAAGACGCTGATCACAGGAGAGCGCGTTCCATAGTCGTATGGCTGAGATGGAGAATGACACGGAGAAAGATTTTGTGTTATGTAAAGGTACAGCCAAGATGCTAGATGTATCCGATCTGGTATTGCGGTTGTGGAATGATGATAGGTGTTTAATGTGAGAAGATAAGTATTGGGGGCACCAGTGGCTAAGAAATCGATGAAGTAAGCACATCGTGTGGAGATCGCGTGCCTTATGTGGGCATATCCAACCTAGCTGGGAGTATGAAGGACTGATATTATCATACAACCGTATATTGCATACGTATCTAACGCAAGCATTCATCACTAGCTCGAGGCATCTCGAATTTTCACTATTTGTGCCGTGTTGAACTACGTCACAGTAGTAAAGATTAGGCAAGACTAGTGTTTGGACTAATTTTTGTTTAACATGGGTTGGAAATATTTTTCTAAATTTTTGAATTGCATGTAGGGAGGAGAGCGATTTCCGGCAAGCTATGACTGACTGTTCTTCCCAGTTTAGGTGTTCATCCAAGATTATTTCAAGGTCTTTTACTGTTTTTTGGTATGGTAGTTGGGTACCATTGAGGAGTATTTGAGGGACTGTTTCGCGAAAGTACCGACTGATAAACTTTGGATGAGATATAAGTATGACCTGGGATTTCTTGGGGTTTAGTTTCAGACCTAGGTTCTGTGCCCATCGAGAAACAGAGCAAAGATCTGCGTTCATACTCGATACTGCGTCAGCAATGTTCTTGGGGCTTGCACTTATGTACAGTTGGATGTCGCCGGCATATAGATGGTAGTTGCAGGAGTGAATCACTGAAGAAATATCATTAATGTACAGTGAGAAGAGTAATGGACCAAGGACGGAGCCTTGGGGAACTCCAGAGCGCACGTTTTTGCATGATGACTTTTCCGACCCACAAATGACTTGTTGACTTCTGTTTTTGAGGTAGCTGTCGAACCAGTGTATTGCGCTGTTTGAGAAATTCAGCTGCTTCATTTTAATTAGTAATATATCAAAGTCAACTGCATCAAAAGCCTTGCTAAAGTCAAGCAGTGTTAAGATGGTAGCTTCACGTCTGTCCATAGCATGTTTAATGTCATCAGTTACTTTGATTAATGCAGTTGCTGTACTATGGTGCTTTCGAAAGCCTGACTGATATTTGTCGTGGATGTTATGAGTTTTGAGGTAATCTGTCAGCTGTTCATGGACGATGTATTCTAGGGCTTTAGATATTGCAGGTAGTATGCTGATCGGCCTGTAGTCACCTGGCGACTTAGGGTTGTCAGTCTTGGGTATAGGATGAATTAAACTTTGCTTCCACTCAGTAGGATATGTACTACTGACAAGAGACAGGTTGAAGATATCTGTGATAACTGGAGTAATAGTGTTTACGACGTTCTTAATCATGCCAATGCTCACTCTATCATTTCCTACTGCCTCGGAAGAGATTCTCATAATTGCCTTGTGTACTGTGCCGGTAGTGACATGTTTTAAGAAAAACTTGTCTCTCGAGAGATTGATATCTTGGGGCTGGTAATTTGTCGTTGCGTGGCAGTTTACAGCTGTTGAGAAGAAATCGTTTAATTCTTCTGCAGACGCTTGATAAACAGCGTCAGATCTTCGCTTCCCTATGCCAAAACTGCGCAGCTTTTCCACAGTGCAGCAGGTTTTGATATGCCGCATACGACAGAGCGGGCATGTCTGATTTTGGTATTCCTCACGCTTTGCTTGGTTCTATTTCGGAGTTTCCTATAAGCTTCGTACGCCTCGGGAGTTGGGTTACGCTTGAAGGCCCTATGTGCAGCATCACCTTTATTCATTAACTGGCGTAATGCAGTGGTGAGCCACGGAGCGGGAGCTCTCTTTACCTTGACAGTGCGTTGAGGAGCATGTTTATCATACAGTGCAATAATTTTGCGACATAATTCCCAAATTTTTCCGTCTAAAATCGGTTCATTGCTTATATCATGCCAAGGGATGTCTGAGCAATCCTTTTGAAGAGCGACACGGTTAACATTTTTTAGGTTTCTGTAGGTTACCAGGTGAGATTTTTCTTTGGTAGTATGTACTGAGTAATTTAAGAATATCACGTCATGAGCAGAGTCCTGGAGCGGATGTCTGATTGGCGCGAATTATGTTATCTGGTCGATTTGTTGCTATTATATCTATCAGTGTATGGCTGTGTGGCGTGTGATGAGTTGGGTCTAGCGGTGTTAAACTCATATCATTGGAGTGGAACAGTCTCCTTAGTTTTTCTGCAGAGGGAGATTTTAACTGTAAGTCGATGTTTGTGTCGCCCATAATGATTATGTGTTCATACAGTGTCACGAGCGAGGACAGGGCAGACTGAAAGGAGGACATAGCACCGACGTTTGGAGGTTTATAGATTACTCCAATTAGCAGTTTCTGATTTGATGTATTTATTTCGAAAAACAAGAACTCTGCTTCTCCTTCGCCCTTTGCATCCGATGTGCATAGTACAGTAGGTCTCAGATCAGAATTAACAGGTAATGTAACGTGTACTCAATATGTATGTACTCTAGCTGTTTTTTCCAAAACATACAGTCATTATACAATGCAACATAAGACATACTGTCAAAAGGAACTGCAACAAATACTTAAATAACTACATAGCATTTCTTAACTAATAGTAAATATATAAACTTCATCATTATTCTCATCTGCAAAGAAAAAATTCATTATTCATATTACCATAACTTCATCACTATCATCACCTGCAAAGAAACACTTCGTTATTCATATTACCATATTCTTCATATTCATCATCATTCATTATCGTCTGCAAAAAAGGACACTTCATTATTCATATTTCCATTTACTTCATACGACTATTCATACTATAGAGTTTCTTATTTCTAGCATATTTCATCACTAAAACTAAGATGTGTAGTTCTGTCTGACAGCCTGCATCAATCGCCTCGTATTCTGAAAGAAAAATAATTAGTTACGACTGCTATTATACAGTGTGCATAGGATATTCTTGTTAATGCTTGTTAATTCTGACCCATTTACTCTTCATGACAAGATATTGCATTTTCTTTCGTTCATTCCGAAGGTGAAATTTCCATTTCATAGTAAACCACTGTGGTTGTATAATTATTTCCTTTACATGGTATTGCTTTCTGAAAATGATGAATAATGATTAATATTTTGCATTTAAATCATATACCCATTAGATAAAAACTTGTTTCTAGTGATACAACTAACCATACAGCATAGCATGACAGAAAACGTATTAGGTCAAAAACATAGACAGTTTTCGAGTGAAAAAATGTACACACAGTATCATAATGTAGTAGCAAAAAATGTAAAAGAGTCACGATATTGAGATATCATAAGAAAAAATGTCAAAGTTAAGTGGTGTTTGTTGTATCTTAAAGATTAAATAGTGCATACAGACAAAAATTCTACTTTCGGTAGGAAAACAATCCTACATACACAAAAAATGAAAAATGTGCACGGTCTGATATATAACGACAAGAAAAGCGACCTGCTAACCTTACCTTGCCGGGCACTTGCCAAGAAAAAATATGATAATCATCAGTAAGTATTCATATAAATATAATTGCATAAGTGGTCATATAAAATTCAGGAAATGGCATTACAGTGCGATAAATCATAAAGTATATTCATTCAATAAAGGGTTTAATATTGGAGACATGGTGCTTTTTCTGGTTCTCTAAGTTTCGACGTGTACTACATTGGGGTGAGGAATGCTGCGAATTCGATATGGACCTGCGTATAGAAGCTCAAATTTACTGCATCTACTCTTTCCTCTGTTGGATAAATAGTGCGTACGTACTAATATCTTCTGTCCAATGTGAAAGTCACGGCGTGTACAAACCTGTTTCTGGTGTCGTTTCCGGCGCTCTGCGGCACGTTTGATGTTGTTCAGCGCAATGTCAATTATTTCATGGTGGCGTAGTCGACGAGATGTAGGAAAGGATACTAATTCTTTAATTTTGTTAGGCCATTCAACATTTTTCAATATAACAGTCGGAGATAGCATAGTAGATTCATTTGGTATGGAGTTAATTACATCCTGGAATGAGCGTATGTTTGTGTGTCCCAATCAATATGTGTTTTATGGCAATATATTCTACACAGTTTACCAATTTCTTTCATTAGACGTTCACAAGGGTTCGAAGAAGCGTGATACTTGGATATATAGATCGGAGAAGTGTTTCTTATTCGTAACATACGTGTCCATATAGCAGATCGAAATTGTGATCCATTGTCTGAAATTACTTTCAATACATGTCCTACATGGAATATAAAATGTTTTACAAATGCATTCGAAACAGTTTTAGCAGTAGCTTTGCGTAACGGAGTGAAGGTAACAAATTTCGAAGTGAGTTCAACAGCGACAAAGATGTAGCAAAAACCTCTATTAGTTCTGGGAATCGGACCAAAAATGTCTACAGCGGCCATGTGTCTTAATTTAACGGGTACAATGGGATGTAACGGAGGAATATGTGAAGTCGTGTCTGATTTAGCTTTCTGGCAGATTTTACATGACGCCAAAACTCGTCGAATACGTTTCTCCATGTTGCCAAAATAACAGTTCTGTCTGAGTATAAGAAAACATTTTCTGGCTCCATAATGTGCGTAACTTAAATGAGTATACCAAATTAATTTGTTAACAAGCTCGTCAGGAATATATAATAACCAGTTGTTGCTGTCAGGGTGAGAGCGGCGAAACAGAATATTATGGCGTACAGTGTAATGGTTTCTAATTGTAACGTTATTCCTATCTTGCCAAAGATGTTTAGTTTCTTTCCAGTACGTTGTCTTTGCTCTGCTCTTGTGCTATGTCTCGTAATGACGATGAAATGAAGTTTTCAAATGCGACTTGTTGAATATACATGACGCTAAAATTTGCTTGGCAGAAGTTGGTTGCGATGTCCTGCTGATTGTTGCTGAGAGAACGGGATAGTGCATCTGCTACAATATTTTGTGTACCGGGAATGTGAACAATTGTAAAATTAAATTCCTGTAAATAAAGTTTCCATCTGCTTAATCTGTCATGTGAAAATTTTGCTGAAAGTAAAAACTGGATAGCTCTATGATCTGTGTAAACGGTCGTATGTCTTCCATAAAGAAAATGCCTAAATCTCGTAAATGCCCATACAGCACATAATGTTTCAAGTTCTGTAACAGAATAATTGCGTTCAGCAGGTGACAGAATGCGACTCGCATTTTTAATTACTGTAGTACCGTCTTCTTCAATTTCCTGAAAAATGTGTACGCCTAAAGCGGTGTTAGATCTGTCGATGGCAATGGAAAAATTTCTAGTAAGATCTGGGTGTGAAAAGAGGTGCATTCAACAAGGCATGTTTCAAATTAACAAATTCAGAATGTGCTTGGCTATCCCAGGACCAAATTGCGTTTTTACCCGTCTGACGTGCTGTTATTTGCAGGAAGATGCTGTGGCATTTCGACTATTTGTACTGTCCTGTTACTTCGTCCTGACGCATTAGGTTCGGGATGATATCTGCTGTCTGGTTCATTCATGATAATCTGTTGTTGCGGTTGATTATGCTGAAAACTGTGCTCACTACTTTTACGTCTGTCATAATAATCGTTGCTATACGGCGCATTGCGATATGAGTTGAAATGGTGTGTTTTCTGTACATAGTGATTTCCTTGTTGCTGTGCGTTACTGTTTGGTGGAGCCGACGCTATACGTGTAGGAAGCGAAGTATTAAAGCTTGGTTGACCTTGCAGACTACATTGTTGGTTAGGTATGCTAACCGACTGGCTTTGATGCTGTTGTGGGGAAAAACCCTCTATTGTTGCCAAAATGCGTCTGCGATAGCTGAAAATTTTGTACATACTGATGATTACACTTCTGTCTCTCATTAAAACTACACTGGCAGTTCTGGAGTGTCTAATGAAAATAGTCACTTTCGGTAAAACTTGTCATATCGGGTTTTCTTTACTCAATTCTAATCCTAGATAGATCGTTAGTTGAAGAGTTGTTTTGATAGATATAAAGGATAGTAGAAGAGAAGGCAGCAGTGCAGAAAACTAAAGATGAAACAGCACTACTACGGCTCGGGGCCCTGAGCACGCTACGGCACATATTCATCGGAGTGTAATGAATCCCCTGAGGTCTCTTACGCGCTGCAAATAAATGTTAGTTTCTGCATTATAGGCCAAGCTGATGGAAATGCGAAAGCAAATTGTTGTATCCAATCCAAAGGGTGTTTTTGTGTTCTGTCATTTTTAAATACCTTAAAATTTCTAACGGTTAGAAAGTGCTTGTAATCAAAATTATCGTCTCTGAATGTCTGAACAGGTTCAGGATTGTATGATAATTTGTTTCTCTGTGACTGTTCGGAATCTAACTCACGTACTCTCTGCAAATTACCTAAATTATACTGGCTGTGTGAGTCTGACAAATGTTCTGAGAGTGGCGTATGCTGTGATGTGTTAAAGGCTGAAATATTTTTCATCTCCGTCACTTCTTGCTGTAAAGTTGGCAATTTTCTACGTAATGTATTATTGGACGAACCTATCTCACTGATCGTCTGCTGTAAATTTTGAAATTCGGGTGTTTGATTAAGCGAAACTGGTGACTTATCGTCTGATTTGGTGTCATTATTATTTTCGATAACATCAATACGACTGGCCGATTCATCATATTTTTCAGTCAGTGCTTTTACCTGATCATCGTTTTTAGTATCACAAGCATTAATTTGTTTTTGTATTTTACGTGTGGTTTTGTTCAATTTCTTAACATCTGCTTTGATGGCATCGGGATCCTGTATTAGTTCCAACTTTTCAAGTCTGTTGGTCATTGTCTGAAATTCTAATGTGTGTGTGTGTTTTTGTTTTAAGATCGGAGATTTCATCATGCAGTTCGGTGTTCAACTGTTTGATTTCGTCTGATACTGTAGCAATATTGTTGTCTACGTTTGTTTTTGCTTTCGTAAATAACTTACGCTTGTCTTCCTGTCTCTGTGCCGTAATTGTTTCCATGGCTTGTTGCTTTACTTTATTCTGTTCCTGTATAAATTTACTGTAACGCGTTTCACTGTTTTGTAGGTGGTGATTAAAACGTTCGTCAATTTGGCTGTTCCGTTGGTCAAATTTCGCGTCTACTTTCGCATCCAGTGTGCGTGAAAGTTCTGCTGACATTAATTTAAACTCGTCGTGTAACTGTGTTGCGTTTTCAGAACATTGTTTAGCGACTGCACTAATTTCATCTCTAAGTAATTTCGTTGTGGCTGCATGTGTATTACTTAATTCTTGTGCCACAGATCTAATTTCTTCACTACTGTTCGTAGCACAAGTCTTAATTTCCTCACGTAATTGTTCTTTAGTGTCATGACATTGCACGGCAACGGCTGTAATCTGTTCACTAAGCTGTTTGAAATTGTTCTCTTGTTTTACGTTCAACTGTTTGGAATTGTTGTCTAGTTTTTCATTCAACTGTTTGGAATTGTTGTCTAGTTTTTCATTGTTTGTTCGATTCATTAAGGTTGTCATGTTTTTCATTAAATGTTTTCTGGCACAGCCCTGTGCAATGCTGGCCGATAGATTTGTCATTTATGAAAAGAAACAACTGATTTTTCTTTTGCAATAATCGGGATGATCATGGATTGGAGAAATTAGTAAATTCTTTAAATTGAAATGAATGGTTGTTAGAAGTTACTTTTTATGAGAAAGATTGTTTTTAGGAGATTTTTTAAAACATTTACATGGGACTTGAGATTACAATACTATATATGCGCGAGGCTGCTTTTTACCTTATATAATAATGCTCAGGCTCCGGCATCGCTACACCACGACCCGCCCAGCCAACACAATACACCAGACCAGACTGCTCGCTAGCAACTACTTACTCCTACTGCTACACAGTTCCTACTGCAGTGAACACTGCTCTCTGGTCTGAGATTCTCTTATACCTTACATATCGCAGGCAGCGCGTGAACAATACATCGAAATTACATCTGCTCGGACCTCTTACAAAACAATTCCAAGTATGTGCACATAGAGTTGAAACTGCAATGCAAGTTACTAATCTTGAAGCTGCTATTCAACTGGGCGTGGCACTCCGTCGCTTATGTCCTCTTCACATAGGAGCCGCTGCTGTCGCGTTGTCGTCCTGGAGAGGGTCGGTCAGTGTGCAATTGGCTGACGTCTTCTCACAGCCGTCTCTTCTCTGTCGTTCCAGACTGGCGTGCCGGCGCTTGACTTTACGCCGTAAAATAACCACTTCGTAGAAAAAAACAAAACTGCAAAATCCCTGTTTGACAATCAGAGTGGAAAGCAGGCCCAAATCAAATTAAATATACCGTTTTCAACACAATATAATTATCATATTCCCATAAACAATTACCAATAGTTACAATAAGTGTTATTCTCTATCCGTATGTTTCACATTTTGCTAATTATTATAATGATGCTAACCTATCTTAAAAAGCATCTAAACAAGGACCAGAATAACAACTACAGCGTGCACGTGGAGGTTTTACGAGGTCCTTGACGTATCGATGCAGACGACCTCACTTGTTTGTCAGGGATGCTCGAAAGCGGTTGTGTGTTAAAGGGTCGCTCTCTAAACTGTTATCATTACTATATGTGAATACAGAAATCAGATGTGAAAGTCTGTCAGAATCTAGGATTAAACCTTCTGCTAGAAAAAAAAAGACATCATGGCAAAGTTTGTTTGTTTAGAGACAAACGTCAACTTAAACTTACATCACGAACCTATTTTCATAAGCTTCACAAGAAGAAGAAGAAGCAGCAGTCTGGGAGACTATCGTCAAAACTCCGGCATTAAAATGCTAAGTACAAGTAATTCAACTACGCCTTCTTCACTTTGTGCAAATTTAGATACTTTAGGATGGAAGACGAGCACTAGAATTTGGTCATATCCAAAAAGGAATTAGGACAGGTGGATGAAATGAGATAGAAACTGCAGCATCCAAATTAAAATCGATGTTTTAACGATGTGCTGATTGAAGATTTAAAAACGTATTGAGCAGACTAAAGATGGGCGAAAGCCTGAAACCTATATTAGTATAAATGAAAATACAAAGAAAACTGTCTGCTTGATTTATTTCAAAAAGTATTGTAGTATACAGCCACGGAGCTCAACAACCACTAAAACGGAGAAAATAATGTTACGAATGTTCAGTATTCTATTGAAACGGTTGATGGTAAGTACTACCACAGTTATAACTGTTATAGTGAGTTACAAGTTTAATGCGTACACTAGTAGCTCATATAGTGTGAACAGTACTTCTAAATGATTTACCTGCAGACCTGCCTCTGCAGTTGATCGCACTATTTATTCATCAGTGAAAGTAAGTTCCCTTTTACACGAAAAGAGATGGATGCACTGTGGAATTTGCTGCAGTCGAATTTCTACTAAATGTTGGTCTGCTGTCACGTAATAGAAGAAACTCCATCTGAAGTATTTTGTTTGCAGAACTAGTCAGATGCCAAACGGTTTCGACAAAGGAGGTGGTAATGGTCGTCGAAAGTTTCCTGATTGTATATAAATTCAAAGCAGGGGAAAGAAATGATGTTACCAGCCAGCACTAGCGTTTGATTAAGTTTAGTAGTTTTCCATCGCCCTCACAAAACACTTCAAATAAATCCCGAATTGGTTTTCAAATTCTACATTGTGACATTGTTGCCCTCTGAGTAGAATCGTAATGGAGGTTTCCCTGATGCTGTGGAAGGAAAAAATTAATTTGTATGAAAAGTTTGGAAATTTTTTATTTCTGTTGTGCTAATTACTTTTTATAACCACAAGGTTATCCGTCAACATGTGGAAAAATATCATGAGCAAAACCTTTTCGAATTTTGAAACCATTTCATTGAGTAAAGAGTTTTCGAATTTTGAATTTCTCTATTTCAGAATGAGATTTTCACTCTGCAGTGGAGTGTGCGCTGATATGAAACTTCCTGGCAGATTAAAACTGTATGCCGGACCGAGACTCGAACCTTTGCCTTTCGCGGGCTAGTGCTCTACCAACGACTCACGCCCCCTCCTCACAGCTTTACTTCTGCCAGTACCTCGTCTCCTACCTTCTAAACTTAACAGAAGCTCTATTTGTCATTCCGCTTACGATGAAGCTTACTCAGACTCAGTCCAGATAATCGAGCTCCTCAGCACTACGAAAAGACGCCACAAGATAAATTTTAATGCCTAGTACCCAACTAGAAATTCAGCTGAATAATACGCAAACACAGCTGGCTTGACCTTACTAGTGGCTCTGTTCTGCCTCTATAGCATACTTAACTGTACATGTATGTTGTATGTGCCATGTAAACATCGCCGAAAATGACTGAGTTAGCTACATACTCGTTTAAATGTTGGGGGTGCAATGAAATAGTTCCGTTAATAATCACAATTCACCGTAAAGTGCTGTCGAGTGATAAAGTCCTGCGCACTGGATATTTTTTATGGTAGTACGAGAATAAGCAGATACTGTAGCAAATCTATGAGCAGCTCGGAAAAGAAGTTCGTTTCCTGCTCTCGTACGAATCCTAAATGAGTGAAGTTCCATTGTGGATAATGTTTCTCTTGAAAGAAATACAAGTTACAAGCAGTGCTGAAAAATAACGCTAATATTGATCATTTCTGTGACGTTTCTGCCACACGGAAATTCGCACTGCATATGGAAAAACTCTCTACACGAATGGTTAATATAAATATTGTGACGTAAATCCACTACTATTCTGTTCACTCTGTGCATTAGAAAAATGTACTTCCAAAATGTCTAAAGATACTGCAGAACAGTTATGTTGTAAAACTGCAGCTTTCACGTTCGCGGATACGTCATTGATGCTGGTTTCCACGGACAGAACTGTTCATATAAAACTCAACCCGCGGACTGACTCCTGACGTACGCTTCTCACTCCCAAGAAGCGATCAGGATTAGCTATTAAAGCCGATTAATCCAAGTCCCGTGTTTCTAGCTGACTTCTAAGTTTGCAAACGTTCGCGATGTCGCAAAGGAAATCGTGTGCTGTTTCATTATATGAGTAGGCGTATTTAGCAACACACAGTAATTTTATTCAGATAGCTACGGAAGTTATCTAATGTAAAAATCTCAAGTAATCAACTACAAAACAATAGATGACTGAAATGGCACTGCTCTGCTTCACTTACGTAAAAATTCCTATACAGCTAAAGTCTCTTTAATAAGCAGCTTTTAAATTTGTTACGTGTTCCTGAGTAAAGCATACGTATCGACAGTGTTATTCCAAATTACAGTGAATATCTTGAAACTTATACTTAATATGAAAGTAATAAATTTTAACAATTATGCAGTAACTTATTTTAAGAGCAACTTCAACACTAGAACTTTCGTTGGAGTTTAGGCTTACATGTTTAGCAATTTCTGAGCAATCTGTCTGTACCAAATATGCAATAGTTTAAGAGCAACTTCATTACTAGAACTATTGTTGGCCTTAGACTTAGACGTCTAGGAGTTTTGAAACTTTCCGTCTCTAATTTTTCATGTTTCCATCTTTCAAAATTTACGGAAGAACTAGTGAATGAATTATTTCCATGTCTGATAACACCTCATTCTAAACATTTTGTGTGTCATAATCAAATGTAATTTATATGTTGACACTTAACACACACAAACACACACACACACACACACACACACACACACACACACACACACACACACACACACTCCAGAAAATTTGTGTAATATATTGAAGTTCACCACTCACGTTCTCTTACGCGGTGATTTCATGCTATTCTACTACAGATATTGAACCGATCTCTCAGTAGCTGTCACTGTAAGGCATCTTAAACTCTGATCGCACAACGATACCTACTAATTGTTACCTTTCCCTATTTCTGTTTACTAAGTAGGAAAATCAAAATTTCTTGAAGAGCTTAAAATGAGCATATTATTACGTAGGTTCTCGATTTTTAGACCGGGGATGTGGAAAGGTAACTTGCAAATTCTATTCAACATCTCAAAATAATTTTTGTGTTGCGTGTGTATTTAATAACAAACTTTGACTTCTTAAATTTTTCTGTATAACCATATATGAAGAAATGCCCTGGCACTAGGGAAACTCTGCACTTAGGGAATAAGATTTTGAACATGGAATACAATAGTTAGTTCCTCGATTGTAATATATTCGCGGAAGACTACCGATCAACACTATCCAGTGGGCCGGGGAAACAAAGCCGAGTGACAGCGATTCACGTAAGGTGTTACGAGTGCTCTGTACATGTACATCTCCGCCTCTTGTATGATAAGACATACTATAAGATTTAATGTCTAGTAAGACGCTTCACCTCTCTGCATCTGGATGCACGGCTTTCCAAAGGGAGGGCAATACTGAGTATTTTAACGCGAATATGTTTGTACAGTAGTTAATCAGTACATCCCCAGTCATTATACAGAGCCATCCTCCACACAATTACTTTTTAAAGGGGAATCATACATACTAATTCATTGTTCTGGAATTCGTAAATTTTTGGTAATTTATGGAGTAGGCATACTTGTCCTTTTAACATATTACTGTTTGACGGAACATCCCCTTTCAGGAACACATGCGGATTCGATTTTTAAAACGCTTGGTTTCTTCCGTAATATTTATATCCAGACGCCGGTACGCAACAGTACGAAGTCGAGTTACCCTGTTTGCTAACTTCAATAAGAATTCTTCTTGCTCGTTTGTTAAGAAAATGACGCGGGTAAGCCGGTCTGGAGCCGTTCCCCGGTAGCAGGTGTTTCTTACCGTCAGGTGGAGCAAGCGAGCGCGGTCGGATTACGGTCTCAAATCCAGGCTCACGTGCAGGTGCGTTCGAAATGCGATTTATTCCGGCCAGCGTATCGTTTCAGTGTACCTATGGCTACAGAACATCTGCGACCTGGCCTCTATATCTCAAGCAAACAAGCGACCGTGGAGCTACAAGTTTGCCCAGAGTGCGTCAGGGTTCTGCTCGAGAACCCTAACGAATTTACTTGATCTATCTCTGTAGTCTTACACATGCGATTTATCCTTCTCTTGCACTTTGAAAGTGGCTGTAAATCCGACATGAGGTCGATTTATTAATTCATAACTCGACTCTCACGGACAAAGCACAACTTGCATAAGCAACGTCTCACGTGGATCTCTCAGAGGTTCTCTGTGAATTGACGATGAAAGAACAAGAGATAGTCATTTTGACTGAAGGTATATTTTTGAGAATTTCTAGATGATGTCGTTTGTAATGTATTTCCTATTAAATGCCTACAGTTGAGTGAAGGTCGATCAAAATAATGTGGTACCAGTATAGAAGAGGATTATCGTCGGGAGCGCTGGGAGATGTCGTCTCTTTGTTCCGAAGAGGAGTCCTCCCTGTTCATAGTCGCTGCCGACCTTACACTCCGAGCGTTGTCGTTGCCATTCCTTAACATGCCACCGGAGTATTCGCGTACCACAGGTGCTAGGAAAGCTCTTCGTAATCAGGAACGTGTGATTATATTCAGTATCATTGAATTCTGTTGGAAGAGGCAAAAGAGGAAGCAAAAATAGTAAATAAAACTGTGCTTGAGAATGTTGCAGGAACCCGTAGCTATTCTACTTGTTCAGTAATGGGAGTAAAGAAACAGGACTGAGGGAAGTGATAAATGGAGATCCCTTGGCCAGAGTGAGGGTGGCAGGAACACGGTAGTTTCAAATGGTTCAAGCACTATGGGACTTAACATCTGAGGTCAACAGTCCCCTAGAATTAGAACTACTGTAGGAGGTCCATGATTAAGGAATTTGTTGCTAGCGCACTCGAGCAGATGTAATTTCGATGGACTGCTCACGCACTGCCTGCGATATGTGAGCTATAAGAGAATCTCAGACCAGAGAGCAGTGTCGTATGCAGTAAGAGCAGTAGGAATTGTGTAGTAGTAGCGAGCAGTCTGGTGTATAGTGTTCACTGGGCCGGTCGTGGTGGAGCGATGGCGGTGCCCGAGCGTTGTAGTATAAGGTAAAAAGCAGCCTCGCGCATATGTAGTATTGTTATATCAAGTCCCATATAAATCTTTTTAAAGAAATCTCTTAATAATAATCTTTCTGATAAAAGGTAACTTTTGACAATCATTCATTTCAATTTAAAGAATTTACTAATTTCTCCAATCCTTGGTCATCCCGATTATTGAAAAGATAAATCAGTTGTTTCTTTTTATACATGACAAATCTATCGGCCAGCATTGCACTGAGCTGCGCCAGAAAAATTTCTTATAGGAGTAGATATATACGCGTTATCCGGCGACCTAATTGAGGTAAGATTTTTCAATTTATTCAGAATGAATTTTCAGGCCATGACGCAGCACTGCTGACGTCCAAAATTTACCAGTTTAAATTCACAGTCAATTATTGGAAGGTTATCTATGAGTCACATTTTTTTTAATTAGGAGATTAGTCACATTTTATTGTTCCAAGATTACAGAATTTATCTGAGGGAGGTTACGCTGAATGTGAATGAAGTAAATAATTATATTGTTTTTTTACTGTTGGAAGGTTACGGAATTTATTTTGTTGGGAGGTTACACTACTTAAACCGAACTAACCTAAGGACATCACACACATCTATGCCCGAGGCATGATTCGAACCTACGACCCCAGCAGCAGCGCGGTTCCGGACTGAAGCGCCTAGAACCGCTCGGTCACATCGGCCGGCTAGCACGGTAGGACGCAGACTCACTTTGTAGTGTCCAGTTGCGAGAAAGATGTCGGTACGAAATCCCATCACGTGCGAGTCCCGTGCTGTGATCCGCTTTCTACTTGTGGAAGAATTAACGCCTACCGAATTTTTTTCGCGAATCAAAACTGCTTACGGCGAAGGTGTGAACATGTGTTTAAGTGGTGCAGGGAGTTTAGCAGAAGAGGAATGAATCTTCATGACGAACAGCGGAGTGAAATATCTTCCATTTTATCTCATGAAACCATTCAACAGCCAGGACCGCATAATATATTTCTCTATTGAAGTAAACCGGTTTCAACAGACTTTGCTGTCATCTTCAGGTCCTAAACTTTTTGTAAGGATGTTCATTTTACACTGAACATCCGTTCAAGATGTCAAGTGGATAAGATCCAGCACATTATAAAGATTTGTCATCGCCGGTTTTTATGCACTTGACATCTTGTGCGTGAGGTTTAGCGTAAAACGAACATGTTTTACAACAAAAAGCTGATGACCAGAAGATGATTAAGTCTGTGGAAACTGGTTTCCTTAAGTAAAGAAATGTTTTATGCGATCTTGGCTGTTGAATGGTTTTCAACAATTAAAACAGATCGCCCATCAGTACTGTCAGCATGAAAAGACTCATGAGATGGTGAAAAAAATAAATAAATAAAAAAAACGAGTAAACTGTTCGTGAAGACCGCCGATTGACAGCGAATGAAATTTCTGCCATGTTTCGACAACACCTCAGTACTGTTTTATACAAGACACTCACAGGAACACTAGGATACCGGAAACTGAACGCAAGATGAGTCTCAAAACAGCAGACAGAGCAGCACAAGAAAAATCGGGTCAATAGAGCCCGCGACTTTCTTGACAGTCGCATCACACCAATTCCCCATGTGCCAAATAATTCACACAAGCAATTTCGAAAAAAAAAAAAAAAACATGTACTCAGCGTTTTGGAAGCGAAAAGCCATAAATTTCGTCGAATATCTGCCGCAGGCGGGAGACCATCTATGCACAACGATATTGTTAGACCCTAAAAAAACTGAAAAGGAGCAGTCAAAACAAAAGGAGAGGAATTATATTAAGAGCAGTGTGTTTTTTTACATGACAGCACCTGTCCTCACATAGTTTTAGTCATAAGGCTTCTTGGACTCATTTAGGTTGAGATATTTTGAGCCACCACCGTATTCCCCTGAGTTAAAACCTCCAGATTATCATCTTTTCATCTCCCTGAAGTTACACAGGAGTGAAGTTACATTTTCAATTAGCGAGCAGGTGGAGAAACAGAGTCTGAAGTGGGGGGAAGGAGCTGGAGGGAAAATTCTTTGAGGAGGACATAAAGAAACTTGTGCCATGGCTCATCACATGCAGTGAACGGTATATCAATTATCGAGAAAAATGGTCAACAAGTGTATCAACAACATCCTGTAATTTTATTTTCAAATACTCTTTTTCCCAAGATATAAAAATCTAGTGCACCTACTTTTTTAAATATGCATTGTAATATGAATATGGCCAAATAAGTGATCTGAGGACTTATACGAGTATACAATTCCTAAATGCACGTCGTCTTTGTTTTACATAGTCTGATCGTAGCAAGAAAGACCTGTTGCCTTCGTTGTTATTTTATGAGATTTGCTTCAGGCAGCATATCGTCGATCACGTTTTGCTTTGCATGATCCTTTGCTTATATGACTGTTTCTTTTTAGGTACACCAGTGAGCAACTACTGGCTTTGAACATCTACATTTCTCGAATTAATTATAGTATTGACGTAATCTGTTAATTCTATCGCTCTCTGACTCGCTAGCCGTCGTTTACAAGTGATGTGAGATACACGTTAGTGTGTAGGCTTCAGCTGTTCGACTGCACCCCTCCTAGCACGCCGTGGTCGTCTCATTGGAGCCCCTACCACTACCCATTTCCCTTCCCCTCCGTTCCGTTAAGCAGTGTAAGGGTGTCGTGTTTCTAGCGTGGTTATCTCAGGAATACGATTAAGGAGATAAGGACATGTATAGACTATAATTGGGGCTCAATGAATTGTAGATGTTATGCTTCTGAATTTCTTTGTGCAGTCCGGATCTACTGTAACACTACAGCCTATTGTAAAGGGAAGAGACACTTCATTCAATCACAAACACGCCACCACGTACGCGCAGTCGGTGGCTAAGATCGGGTCATATTCGTGTTGACGGATGAAATCATCTTGACAGGAGCACGTGGAGGGTCAGTTCCAAACTATGCTCCAAAGGTGGGGTTGTCTCTGGACTTCCACCGGCCGCTAAGTTGACCGCGTGTTCAGGAAAACCCTCCCGTTGGGCAACGCAATGGCCGCTCGTTTCTCATGGCCGCTTTTCGCGCCCGATGCATAGTTGAAGCTTAGCCCAAAATTAATGAATATTGAACCACATCTGTCACCGAAGAGCTGGTAGGCTCATTTGAAGCGGAGAAGATGGACGATTACTCGTGAGAAGACGCGCCTTCGATATCCACGTTAGTTTGTAAGTTATTTTAAGTTAAACGTTATAAATAATTTCTGAACTGTAAAAGTGGGTATCTCGGCAAAGTATTATCCGTTTGCAACAAACGAGATGTCTACGGATACATCTTGTGGAACTGTATCGGACTGTGATAGTAGATTTACTGAAATTATTCACATATTTAGATGAGAGTCCGAAAGGAGGATTTTGCACAATCAAAAGCAGCTGTTCTTACTAAATAAATAGAGAAACATTACAAGTAGCGGCGTTACCGTAAACTTTAGGTATATAGGAAATTATTTAATGTACAATTTCAATTGTTTGTTTACACTTAAAAATCCGAAAATGGAGGAAAACCATATAAATTATTGTTTATAAATAAACTGTGGTAGATAAAAGAAAACAGAGAACAGCACAATATTTCTCGGGAAATTTCCGTATAATCTGATGTATCAGATTGTATAAACGGTTAAAATTAAGGATTTCAGCAATTTTCACATTTAGTAGTTCAGTTGACTTCAGTGGTGTTTGACCGAGGTTTCCTGGGCGAACTGGGGCAGTTTGGAGTGGACTCCAGGTTTGGACGCAGCTGGAGGCTGTTTTAGCTTTTCTAATGAGCGGTGGCTACTAGTTCGTGTGTGTGGATTATTCAGAGTTCCTACTTTCAGACACAGATATTTTTCAGCAACTGACGAACTTGTTACTTTTCGGGTTATGTGTGAAAAGCCATACTTCTAAGGTTTGTAACCGCTCAATGTCATTCAATACGATCACGACGACACCCTCGATCGATGTTAACACTCGTCGTGTCACTCGCCTTCATACATGGCTGTGGTCGTTTGGAAATTCGTGACGCTAGCTCAGTGGTCGTGAATTGATTTAAATATATTTCCCGGCTGACTGCCACGGGGGTGAGGAGAACGAACACGTCCTTGTGGTACCAGCATTATGCGTATTTCGATGTTCGATTAATCTGAATGGTTTTCAATGTTCCAGCGATTCTATTCGAACTCTGTGCTGATGTACCGACAAGGACCATTTTCGCAGATAAACATGCAAGTACGTAATGGACGTTCAGTTTCTCAATATAGTTCGTCGCACTCACACATTATACATCCGCTGTAAGAACCCCACAATATTGGTTGGCTAAATATAATGGCGATACGTTGCATACAACTTCCACAGATATTGTTTATCATGTAGTCAAGTCTACGTAATGAAGCCAAAATCGTGGATGAAATTAAAATGTAGTTTGTTTATTAACATTTTTCTTTTCACTAATTAAATATGAAATATGGATCGGGATTTGAGGTGATGATCCTATCCTTCTTTTTTAGTGTTTTAGGTCCCTGTTAATTAATATCTGGTAGTTAATAACCGAACTATGTTTTATACTGGCGCGTTGTTTGTATCAGTTACCCCCGCAACCGTCCAAGGATAAGATTCTATTAATGTTCCGCGCACACGCGTTTCACCATTTTATAAAATGCAGAATTACGTAAATTATAGCTTTCCGTTGCGCACAACTTTCGTGGGTTAAAAGAAAATGGTTCAAATGGCTCTGAGCACAATGGGACTTAACATCTGTAGTCATCAGTCCCCTAGAACTTACAACTACTTAAACATAACTAACCTAAGGACATCACACAACACCCAGTCATCACGAGCCAGAGAAAATCCCTGAACCCGCCGGGAATCGAACCCGGGAACCCGGGCTTTCGTGGGTTCCACAACCATAATAGTTTCCCAAGAGTATTTTTCCCAGCTAACACAAAGTTCGAATTATGTTGTCGGATTCATTTTCACTTCACCCGACAATAAACGTCTCTGATCACTTCGTCACACGTAATGTATTTTAAACGTGCTTGAAGAGTCTTTAAATAATCTCCTTAACGAATTTCGCAGTCGCGTACAAGTTTTTCATCGACTAGCCCGATCTCGATAACTGAAGGTAGAGAGCTCAATAATGTGTTACACGTTCTTTTATATGTATTTAAAAAAAAACGCGCCCCTATATCTTTCTGTCCCGCTTGGTCTTTGCTACTTTGCTTTTTATTACTTTTCATTATATTGCTTCTTAGTAATACTGTGCAGTTATTAAAGTTTCGTATTGCTTTCCTCTTTTTAATTCTTACCCGATTTTAATTAATATTATGCTAATTGATACGCCTGCCCGCAAAGTACTGTTATCGGTTTCACTATGTAGCCATTGTGTAATTTATTTTTTGGTATACTGTGGAACTTTAACGGTTTTGTAAAGATAACTCATTCAATTAGTTGTGGTTTATTCGACCGCCTCAAAGATTTTAAGAAACTCTGAAATTAAGTTTTTGTGAACTGTGACTTTCGATTTTTCTATGTTCTTAATGGAAATAAGCTCCAATTCGTGAAACATTAACAAATACGTGAGTACTTACGTGACTTTGGCATAGCAAATCCTGCCTGCATTTATATTAAATTCTTTTGTAGAACATTGGGCACATTGTAACGAATGTGGATTGGCGCCCCATAGACGAAACTTAGCCAAACTTTTAAGTCCAACCACATTTATGGCGTTCCGTTGAAGTGATTGTGCTGTGAATTTTTTTTTTTTTTTTGATTGGTTGAGCTGGGGGAGGGGACTAAACAGCGAGGCCATCGGTCCGCAGTGGGTGGGTAAATATTTTCGTGCAGCAGCACGTGGGGACTCCGATCTGATATAGAACAGTTTAGAGTGAGATTGTATTTTATGTCGTCACTCACTTCACGTGCACATTCCTATACAACCCTTACGCTCGCAATACTCCACATGGTTCTGAATTTCCTCCTGTAAAATAGTGTGGTATTTTTCTCATTGTGATAACACTCTACTCAGTCAGTGATGGATGGACGACTAGACAACCACCTAACTATGAAACAGTGCTGTCGGAATGTGATGACGTTTCGAGAGAATTACCAGGTGCCTGTGACTTGGTTGAGGGTATCTGTTGTTTTTGCTCTGGCAAACGCCAACTGTCATGCAAGAATATACGTAACATAAATAAAAGACGCGAGGGCTTTTTAATTGTACGTACGCCCTTTATTCCTCGACAAATATATGATAACGACGATATGACGGGAGGGTTTTGCTACTGGGAAGCTATGGTAGGGCGTTGAAAACGACAGCAAGCTTGTGTGAGTGTGGACATACCATAATTTTTCGGATGCCATACACACTAGCCTTCATGGCCTGTTCGGGAGGAGTTTTTAGTTTAGTTTACACACCATGAATGGGCTGTGGTAGGGCGTGGGAAACGACACCAAGTTAGTGTGGGTGTGAACAGGCACAATTTTTCGGATGCCATACACACTATAAATGAAAATTCTGATCCTAAGCGGGGGGGGGGGGGGGGGATTAAATTTGGAAAACTGCGATTTCAGTGCATCGATAGCTATAAGGCGTGTGAAAGATTTTACGTGGAAAATTATGTCCAGTCATAAGGAGGATATAGATTAACTTGGGAAATCGATATTTCCAGAGCTACAGTCGGCAAGAGGATGTACATTTTGCTACTGTGTTTATTGTAGAATGTCACCAGATTGTTGCTGCAGTTGTAGTATTTAATTGTAATTAAACTAATAAATATGTGGTTGATTACCTAGAAAGACTCTATATAGCGTCCAGACACAGGCCACAATGATTGGAAATTTCTGGATTAAGCCACGAGCCTTTACTGAGCCTGCCAAACCAGTCAGGCGGGGTACGAGTATGCATTTGACTAATCATGTCGCCCTCTGTGCGGGTGAATAGCGAACTAATACTCAGAACGTGTTGGGCAGCCTTCTTGATCATGGGTATTGTGAGTGTCCTCCGTTTTCTATGTGTAGATTTGAGAAGAATCAATACGGCGAATGTTTGTGGTGGATCATTATTCACTCCCCTTACCTCCTCTACCAACTAAATTGATTTGTTGACAGCTAGACTGTCTATGAGCTCCGAGCGTTCGGAACGGCCAGTGCATAGATTGCGAGAGATGAGCATGCAGCTACCAGCTTGGTCAACGCATGGCGGTGGCCTACTGAAGCATCTGCGATCTCCGACATCCAGTCATACAGCTAGCAGAGAATGGATCATGGATTACGTGTATGTGTGCACTGTCCACGTGGTGACATCTGTGTGTGTGGTGTAGAGTGCTTCTCAATACATCCCAGACAACTCTGTATTGCAGCGGAAGGTAGGAGTGGTATTTGTTCAAATAAATGTGGATTTGTTATTGTTACTATCCTATCCCGTGGTATGCCCTTTCACCTCCTTCTTCCTGATATAGCAGAAGGAACCATCTTTGGAATTGCATAGTGACGTGAGAAACACACTTAGCGGACCTTTCGGTGGTCTAGAATTACACAACCATGACAGCAGAAATTCCAGCCCATTTCGCTGGAGACAAAATTCCATTTGAGTTTCCTTGTATTTGAAAGTGATTTTGTTGCCAGTTGTATGAATAATACAGCTGATCTCTAGATGTTCAGATTATTCCGTAACAAGAAGAAGATGTATGCCAGTAGGATCACTACTCTTGAAGTAGAAGTGTGAGTAGTTCAACTGGAATAAAGACAAAATATTGCATTTTAAGATAATTGTTACTGAAGTGAAACACAGTTACGAAGATTGAAAGAGTCGACAATGAGAGAATTATCGCACAATCAGCTTAACAGATCATGAATTCACGTTGGTGACAAGAATAATATACGGAAGAATGGAACAGAAAATTGAGGATGTGTTACATGATGATCACTTTGGCTTTAGAAAAGGTAATTGCACAGAGAGGCAGTTCTGCCACTACGGTTAATAACGGAAGCAAGACAGAGGAAAAATCAAGACACGTTCATAGTATTTGTTGACCTGGAAAATGTGTTCGACAATTTCAAGTGGTGCAAGATGTTCGAAATGCTGAGAAAAGTAGGGGTAAACAGTAGGGAAAGATGGATAATATATAATATATAGACGAATCAAGAGGGAACAGTGAGAATGGAAGAACGAAGTGATCGGATTAAAAAAGGGTGTAAGACGGGGGACGTTGTCTTTCGCCTCTACTATTCAGTCTATACGTTGAAGAAGCAATGACGGAAATAAAGCATCAAGATGGGAATTAAAATTTAAGGTGAAAGGATATGAATGGTAAGATATGATGATGACATTGCTATCCTTAGTAAAAAAGAGTAAGAATTGCAGGATCTGCTAAATGGAATGAACAGTCTAGTGAGTACAGAATCCAGTTGGGAGTAAATCGAAGAAAGACAAAAGTATTGAGAAGTAGCAGAAATGAGAATAGGGAGAAACTTAACATCAGGGTTGATGGTCACGAAGTAGATGAGGTTAAGCAATTCTACTACCTAGGCAGCAAAATAACCAATGACGGACGGAGCAAGGAGGACATCAAAAGTAGACCGGTACTAGCAAAAAGGGCATTCCTGGCCAAGAGAAGCCTACTAGTTTCAAATATGAGCCTTCATTTGAGGAAAAAATTTCAGAAAATGTACGTGTGGAGCATAGCATTGTATGGCAGTGAAACATGGACTATCGAAGCATTTGAGATGTGGTGCTACACAAAAATGTTGAAAATCAGTTAGACCGATTAGGTAATAAATGAAGAAGTTCTCCACAGAATCTGTTAAGACACCAGGGTATAACATCCGTGACACCAGAGGGTGCTGTAGGGGTAAAAACTTTAGAGACTGTAGAGAAAGACAAAGACTGGAATAAATCCAGTAAATAATTGAGGACGTAGGTTGCAAGAGCTACTATGAGATGAACAGGTTGCCATAGGAGTGGAATTAGTGGCGGGCAGCATCAAACAAGTTATAAGACTCATAACTGCAGTTTAAAGCTTTCACTGCAGAATTTTGGAAACCTCCAATCTCCAATCGTATCGTCACTGACAAGTTCTTTGGCTCTAATATTCATTCTTCCTTCCTTCTATGAACATGCTATCACTGTTACTATGAGTCATTTGGTAGTAAAACTATTTATCAATTTTTTTAAATGTAAGTGTATGTGATTCACATAAACTTCGTCACAGGTGATATAGGTGCAATATGTAACTAATTGAGGTATGAAACGCTAAGAAAAAGTCATGAGAGAAATTGTTCCTGCCTCCTTACTAGCACCATTGGTGACAAGCTTGCGTCTCTGTTTTAACGGAAGGGGGATATTAGCTCACCGAAGCGCCATAAACAACTAATGACTGAACAAAAGTCACGTGGAATGCTGTCTCATTTAAAGATGTGCCATGCATGACGTCCGAATGTTGTAACTAGATTCTGCAAATGGAGCAACTGCAGAACGATGTCGCAGCAGCATGACACAGACAGCTATGTGCTGCATGTGGCAGCACGTCGCTAGTTTTTCGACTTTATACACGGGATGATAATCGATTCAGGGTGTATGGGTACAGTATTTCGACAATATATAGTGTTGAAGGTAAAGTTTCGGTGTTGCAGAGACTGTTTTTACACGTTTCCTAAAGTCTCGCCGGCGGCTGTGGCCGAGCGGTTCTAGGCGCTTCAGTCCGGAACAGCGCTGCTGCTGCGGTCGCAGGTTCGAATCCTGCCTTGGGCATGGATGTGTGTGATGTCTTTAGTTTAGTTAGGTTTAAGTAGGTCTAAGTCTAGGAGACTGACGACCTCAGATGTTAAGTCCCATAGTGCTTAGAGTCATTTTAACCATTTGAACCTAAAGACTCGGCTCTGCAATCCTAAGTTGGCAGAAGTGTGAGGAATTGGAGTCCGGAACATATTGGTATAAGCAACAGCCGACCTCCGAGTAAAACAATATTTCGGTACTTGCACAGTCACAGCCGGCAGTTCAACGTTTCAGTTTTTAATTTTGGTCTTGTGTGAAAACAGATCTGTTTTCCGCCTACCGCAATCCAACACCCATGCCTCTTTATCTATATTATTAGCTCTTGCCATCTGTCATTCGCGCTTAGGCTCATCAATTATTTTGCTCCACTCGTTCCTAGGTCTACCTCTTTCATGCCTATGTTGAGGTGGCTATACACACCCTCCCTGGGTTATTCTGTTACGAAGCCAATGTGTCGTATGCCCACACCATTTTAGTTGTTTCCTTCATATACGCCGTACACTATTGAACCTATTTCCGTTACTGTCTTGATATCTACAATCCCTGCCCGACACTTTACCAGTGTTAAATCTATTTCCGTTACTCTCTTGATATCTACAGCAGGAATTAAGAAAAACACTTTCTTATTACTTAGGTCTTACTTCCATTAAAATCTGTTACTTCTTCAATTAATTTCAAAATCCGTTATCGAAAAATTTAGGTATCCTGTACTTCTGCATGCCATTTTCACTTGAAAACAGTAGAAGAGGGAAAAGGTGATGGCTCGTTTCAAAGATGCCCAGATCCTACCACAACCTTACGTTCGGGGTGGATATTTCTTTCTACGCTCCCTGTACTATGCTGTGAAAGCTGACCAAAACCAGTTCTGTGGGCTGTTTTTACCGATGTGGTATCACTACTAAATCGGATCGGGAACCGTACGTATGGCGATGATGTGAAAGGTGCTGTCTCTGACAGTGAAATACAGATTGCGGTTAAAGAATGTGTATATTTTTCTTCATGTGCCCATTTTAATTCAGTGCACAGTAGCCACACTTGGTCAGTAGTGCATTTCACTCAAATGATTGATAAGACTGACTGGAACACATTCCGTGAAATTTTGGGGTTATCAGCGATAAAGTACAGAGAACAAAGCGTTGTCTACAACTTCTATAATAAGTGTAGAGCAGCTATTAGAATGGAAGGACGTGAAATGGAGGCAGTAGCTGAGAAGGGAGTGAGGCAGCGTTTACCCCCTTGTTACCAATCTGTGCATTGAGCAAGCAGTAAAGGAAAACAAGCAGCAATTAAGAAAAACAAAAGTTCGAGAAGAAGAAATACAAACGTAAAGGCTTGCCGATTAGAGTTTGATGATGTCAGAGACAGTAAGGATTTCGAAGACAGTTGAACAGTACAGACAATGTCTGAAAATTGGTTATAACACATCAAAAATAGTAAAACGATGCTAATGGAATTAAGTCGAATAAAGGAAGATGGTGCTGAGGGAATTTGATTAATAAACGATACACTAAGCCTTGTAGGCGAGTTGTGTTTTATGAGTAGCAAAATAACTGAAGATGGGCCAATTAAAGAGGCTACAAAATGCAGACTGACAATAACAAGAGAAGCGTTTCTGAAATGGAGAAACTTGTTCCAACGTAAATATCGGTCTTAGAATTATTTTCTGAAAATATTTGTGTTGTTTGTAGACTTTTATAGAAGTGAAACGTGGCCAATAAACGCCACAAACAAGGGGAGAATAGAAGCATGTGAAATTTAGTCCTATGGAAGAATTGTATTAGAGGGGAGACGGGATTAAAACTGTAATAATTATCTGACTTGTGCAGCCTGATGCCAAAACCTGACTAACAGTGCTCTACACCAAAACTCTAAGGATTATTTATTGGTTTATGAGAATAAACCAGAACTGAACCATTGTCTGTGCTGAACTAGTACACTAGAAACGAAATTGAAAGATAGGGTTCCCAGTCCTCCCCTCACACTCACCTATTCATTAGCACATACATAGATAAAAATATAACATTACAATAAGGATTGGTATTTCATCTGTGAGAATGAGTTAGTCTCGGTTCAGGCCAAGTATCGTGTATTAATGTTGCTGTAGTGGTCGTCATGAAAATAGGCATATCATGATAATCTCATCATTATACAGCGTAGCCAGTTAGTGATAATTTAAAATGTTAGTAAAAACTTCATATAGATGTCTTCCATCTCTATTTTTGATCTAAAACATGCACAATATTTTCCAAAGGAAAATTATTGAAATCGTTAGGAAAAAAGAACTAACGTTAAAACAAATTTTTAGGATTTTTTTTTACTTCGACAGTCAGAAGTACTAATACAGTTGTACTAAAAAATAAGTATAAACATTTTCAAAGTTTATAGATACATGCGATTCATATTTTATCATCAAGACACAAAAATAAAATACCGCATGAAATGGGAAGTTGTTTCGCCTGCGCGAAAAAAAATCATCATTGATGAATTTATGTTCTGTTGGACCTCTTAGAAACTTCCAGGGAGATATTTTTTTAAGAAAATTATGAAATTAATTTTCAATATAAGATTAAACAACGAACTGGTTGCACATGAACGTTAGGTACATTGACCTAGGTTTCGACATCTACTAGGCGTGTCTTCATCAGAATGAACAGTTGCTAAATCGCAAAATTCCACTGCTAAAATGCAATAGAATTTGGAAAAGCCATGCTCAAGTCAAAAATAAAACAAAACATTGCAGCCTTTGACATGTGTACCCATGTTGGAACAAAATCCAAAAACTTTTCAGTGTCTAGTTTAAAAATTATTTCCGACAAAATAGTGCTTTATACAAGAAAAAGAAAAGATTAAGCGAAGAGGCCTACGTTATATATTTTTAGCACACTAAAATTTTTCGCTAATGTTTTAAATTTCAAATTGACTCATTTTGGAAAAAAAGGTCTTCTGATGATGACATCCCTATTAGGTGTCGAACGTAGGTCAATGTACCTAACGTGTATGTGCAACCGGTTGACTGTTTAATCTTACATTTAAACTAGTATGCGGTTGCTAAATAAGAGTCACGTTAAAAACAGTGAAATTAATTTTGATAACATCTGAGACGTCATTCAGAATCGTGTAACGCATGAACAACATTTACTTATGAGACATTCCGTGCACGAGAACTTTTATAACGCCGCTAGGGCTTTGCTCCGACGATTGACCTTAATACGACCGAGAATATTCCCTGCAGACCGAAGGGATTGTATTTGCTACTCTTACAGACTCTTCACCACTACACACATAATCCAAACACAGATTTTCCCTATAGAAAAGTGCCTGCACATATTTTTGGGCCACCATTTCCCTTGAAGTTCCGCCAAATATATTTGTTTGTATCGTTTCGCGAAACCCAAGTCTTGTCTAGATGTTAAAGGTCTATTCCCTCCTTATCAAATAAATGCACAGTCAGCTCTTAAGTGGCACAGGAGTGGAGGGGGGGCGGGGAGAAAAGGGAGCAGGCTGAAACATAGGCAGCGATACCTAGCACTCTACTTTCGTGATGGCGACGACAGTTCAAATCTTCCTACGTTTAGTTATGGGTGACTGACTTGCTATGAAGTTATTAGTATCTACTGAACAATTTATGCATCAGCAAATGTAAGTGAATTGAAACTGTAGTGTAGGAAAGTTATAAAAAGTTATTGTTTCTGTTTATGTATATGCTAAGTACTACACTCCTGGAAATTGAAATAAGAACACCGTGAATTCATTGTCCCAGGAAGGGGAAACTTTATTGACACATTCCTGGGGTCAGATACATCACATGATCACACTGACAGAACCACAGGCACATAGACACAGGCAACAGAGCATGCACAATGTCGGCACTAGTACAGTGTATATCCACCTTTCGCAGCAATGCAGGCTGCTATTCTCCCATGGAGACGATCGTAGAGATGCTGAATGTAGTCCTGTGGAACGGCTTGCCATGCCATTTCCACCTGGCGCAAAAGTTGGACCAGCGTTCGTGCTGGACGTGCAGACCGCGTGAGACGACGCTTCATCCAGTCCCAAACATGCTCAATGGGGGACAGATCCGGAGATCTTGCTGGCCAGGGTAGTTGACTTACACCTTCTAGAGCACGTTGGGTGGCACGGGATACATGCGGACGTGCATTGTCCTGTTGGAACAGCAAGTTCCCTTGCCGGTCTAGGAATGGTAGAACGATGGGTTCGATGACGGTTTGGATGTACCGTGCACTATTCAGTGTCCCCTCGACGATCACCAGTGGTGTACGGCCAGTGTAGGAGATCGCTCCCCACACCATGATGCCGGGTGTTGGCCCTGTGTGCCTCGGTCGTATGCAGTCCTGATTGTGGCGCTCACCTGCACCTGACGGCGGCGGTGCACAAATGCTGCGCAGCTAGCGCCATTCGACGGCCAACACCGCGGTTCCTGGTGTGTCCGCTGTGCCGTGCGTGTGATCATTGCTTGTACAGCCCTCTCGCAGTGTCCGGAGCAAGTATGGTGGGTCTGACACACCGGTGTCAATGTGTTCTTTTTTCCATTTCCAGGAGTGTATTTTCATTAATATATATTGACACAATGTCACAACTGAACTGATCTATGAATAAAGTTATGTTATCATTGAGACATAAAAGAATTGAGTAACAGTATAGAGTTATCTTACACATAACTTTCAAAACAATAAGATTTTCTTATTTGGATTAAGAAGTAACTCAAAATATCTAATTGTTAATTTATCTTCACTTTCTCTCCGTGAGATAAAGACTGCATATCTGGTTTTATTATTAACTTAGGTAATAGTTACCATTGTTGTAATTTACTTTGCTGTCGAATATACTGAACTGCCATCAGTGGAGCATTCTTAAATTAACGTGTAAATATTCGTCGGCGTGTTGTGAAAAAAGGTGCCCCCAAAGGTGCCCAAATTTATTTTCTCTCTATATAGAATGTGACTGCAGTGATGGCACTGACTGAAAAAGAAGATTACTACCCTGTCTTGGCAGATGTTTTTCTGTAGCAGAATGACAAACACAGATTTTCGATTTCAACATTGGATTTTCGCGCAATAATTTATTTGTGTAGTATGGTACCAATTTACTAGAACGTCGGGTTTCAGATTAACATGGCTATGGCCCTCACAGTCATAGACTTTAAGAAACGCATCACTTTTTGACGTACGTTTCCAGAAGCATGTAGTTCGCTTAACAGTCGCTCTGTATTATACCATCTGCACCGTCACTGTCTCTTCATTTCTCTTACAAGGGAATGGTCAGACTTGTCATGCCGAAAAATGTATTGATTTTTTAGCACTGTTATTTAACTGTGCAAAAGGTCCGTTTGCAAAATTGTAGCTGCTGACATGAACTGGAAGTCCCTAAAAAAGAATCACGAACATGGCTGTGTTTCCTACTTGGCGCTTGCAGTGACGGCTGGCCACCCCTGGAAATGGCGAGTCGCGAGCGTTGTGCGCATGGTCGGGAAGTGCGGCCGTCTTATCGCGGCGTTCACTAAAGAGGAATATCGCTGCACGGTTTTGGTGGAAAGGGGAAACGAATAGTCGTTTCTGTGGCATGCACGTCCTTTTAATTTCTGGTACGTATTTCGAAACATACCGTCCTGAAACTGGTTAGAGATATGAAAGATGTTCTGTACATGTTCATCTATACTCCGCAAGCCACTTTACGGTGAACATTCAATCTCCCCTCGCAGGTGATGGCGAACCCTGTAAATGTTTTGCTGCTTGCCATGGAGATATACCACAGACGCCAAATGAAGCAATCAACAGAAAACACGCTTGAAGACTATGTGTTGTGCGACATGGTTGTTAATCTTCTAGACGAGCATGTAAATGGCGCGAACATGTGGCCAGAAACAACTGGAACATTCGATATTGCAGATTGTGACTCTACAGACGGCGAAGACACCGACGAAAGTTGCACTCATGAAGACTCTTCGAGTGATAGTGCCACGTACCATCATCAATTATCTCCGAAAGTAACACCAGCAATTACAATTACCTTATCAGACAAAGAAAATGCGGTGACGTATTGCTTGAACGAAAGTGGTAAGAAACGCCTACGTGTCAGTACTGTTCAAAATAAGTATCGCTTTGTCCGTTCTGAACGTGAATTGTATAGATGGAAAAAGCAAATCGCTCGACGACGTAATAGTCGACTGGAAATTGCGACGGAGAAAAAACCGCGACTTTTTGAGTTATTTACCGATGCCAGACAACAGTCATTTGCTGTGAGCAATACAACTTTGCGTGATTGGGCGTTAGAGATTGCCAACGCGATAGGCGCTAAAGAATTTACAGCTTCTCAAAGTTGGATTAGTCGCTTCAAAAGATCACATAAAATTGTGGCAAGAAAAATAACAAAATTTGTATCGAGAAACAGGTCGGAAAATGAAGTGACACAAATGGAAATGATAGAAGCTTTTCTTACGAATGTAAAAAAATAAGATCGCTAGTTTTAGTGAATCGTACGTGTACAGTGCAGATAAATCGGGTTTTCAAAAAGAAATGCGTGCGGAAAGAACACTGTCATTCAAAGGGGAAAAACATATTGAGGCGATTGCGCAGTCCACGACTGCACTCACCCATTCATACACTATAATGCCCATAATTAGTCTGGATGGTTCATTGCTGCCTAAAATATATGTGTGTCTTCAAGAACCAACTGGACGTTTTGGACCACATGTCAAAAGAACAATGTTCTACGCAAACAGTCTTGTAGTAGACGTATCGAAGTCTGGAAAAATGGGAAACGAAAACGTTACACTTTTCATGCGTCATGCTTTTCTTCCGTTCTGCGGGAACAAATCTCTTCTCCTTCTAGATTCGTGGTCAGGTCATAAAAGGTCTGATTCATTAAAAGCTGTATTTGGAGCCCACCCTGACAAAGAAGTAGAGATGCTTCAGATTCCACTAGGCATGACCAACGTAATTCAACCTTTAGACAGAATTTTTCCGCCAGTGGAAGGCATTTTACAGAAAACTAACAGAGAAAATTATTGTGTGCTGATCACTGCAATTTACTGTCTATCACCGTGACAATATTCTCAAGCTGCAATCAGTAGTACATTATCAATTTTCCTCTCCACTATTTCAGAATTTGATTAAATATGCTTGGCACTCCTCGAAATATGCTGATATTAGGCCTGATTCATTCCTAACACCAGCCCAGTTTTGTCTACGGACATTTAACAACGTCTGTGATGCGCAGGGCTGTCATATGTCGTCTTTGCTTGTATGTTCTTGGTGCACAAAAAACCTATGTTTTGAACATTGTATCAATGTTTCGCATTTTTGCGGTAATTACAAGAAATAAAATTTGGACGTGTTCTAAATCCTATATTTATTTGTGTCTATTTCATAGCTATTTGGAAAGAATGTCGTAGATAACATATCAGCCATATTTGTCAACGAATGTTTAATTATCATACGATCGCTTTCACTGGGGGAATCAGCTCTCTCACCGCTGTGGCAAGAGAGCGGCGCGTAGCTAACGCCACCTTGTCCCTAGATGGCGTTGGTATAACGTAGCGAGAGAGGTCAGGGTTGTACAAGAGGCAGTTATAAGCGTGGAAACCATGCGACAATAATGTCTTACTTCATAAAATTGTTTACAGACTTCCAGGTCATGTCAGCAGCTAAAATTCTGCATACAGACTTCTTGCAATGTTAACTCGCAGTGGTAAAAAAAGCAACACAGGTTTCAACATGACAAGTCTGACCATTCCCTTGTTAGACAAAATAATAGCTGCTATCAACCCTACACGCAGTCTCTGCTAATATACCATACTCTATCCTTTCTTTGATGAGTCTCTTACAGTTATTGCTTATTCAGTGTCCTGGAGTATCTCGTTCTTTCGTTCTCCTTTCGGTCGAATTTCTTGATATATCTTCCGTTCTATTTTCTCTCTTTTCTCTCTTCCCCTGTCAGGCTCTGTTTTTCATTGAAAACTCTATGTTTCTTCTTGAAATTTAATGACTCATTACGACAATGACTCCGTTACTCTTCTCTCTGTCGTAGCTGCACTGCAAAAAGCTGATACTATTTTCTCAGTTTTTCGACTCTCCTCTCTAAATTACACCATCCAACCGTTACCACAAAGGACGAAACTTCTTTCCAGCCTCCCCAGTCCGTCTTTATACGTCAACTTCCTGTCTTCGACCACCTTCTCCTTTTCGGAAAAGTTACAAAGATTAAATCTCTTCATTAATTCACTGTTTTTTCTTCTTTTCGTGCCCATTTTTTCTCTGTTGTCTCTGTGAGTTTTTCTTTTCACTTCCGAAATATTTAAATACTTTCTTCCCTCAATTTCTTCTTCCGAAAGTTTCAATGGTTGCACAGGTCTTCTTGTGTTTCTTTTATCCAGTTGATCTTCAAATTTGCTTGCATTAACTACGTACAAATTTTTCTTCGTGAATCTGTTTACATCCGTCTTACATAGGTGGCCGTAGTACTGCAAGAGTCTTTTCCTAAATTTATCTGAGATGTTATATGAGATACAAACTGTATTACATAAAGGTTGAGTACATCGTTCATGTCTGAAAATATAGTGTTACTATACAGTTACAAAAATATCCTTCACGTGGTATATCAGATAAATAATGAAGAGATACTGAATGAAAAATATCTCTATGTCTGAGCATGAATAAAAAAGGGATAGGTTGGTAGCACACATTATGAGGCATCAAGAAATAATTAATATCACAATGGAGGGAAATTTAGATAGTAAATGTTGGAGATGGAAACCAAGGGGGATGGTTTGCAGCTGTCACGAAGTGGATAGCTGCATCCAACCAGTTTTAAGGCTTAAGATCACAACAAAAACAAATGTAATTCCCTAACTCTGCTTCTCGAAGATCTGGAAAATTCTGGACTATGGTCGTTATAATCTACATTAGTATGCCGAATTTATCTAGACCTGTGGTTAGGTCAAAGTCAGAGCGCGTTAAATCAGGGGGTTAGTGAGGACATTCCAGTAATTTGTGCTAAATTGTACGGCGTCTCTAAAAGTTAATTTTATTCCACTTTAGGCGTATAAACTACTTAAACGTAACTACTTTGAAATTCGAATAAACAGATTTACAGATTTACTGCAAGTATGCCCTAGGGTTATCTTATTATGAAAAACTTACCATAGTGTCAGAAATCTACTTTCGTTGACATAAATGCCATCTGCATGACGGGATGTCAAATCTTTCTTGGCCATCGCAATCCCATCTTCATTCTCCGAGGTCACAGGGGAGGGATTTATATGCAGCGAAAAGTGGATTATGCCGGAGGATACAGAACTTTCTCGTAATTCTTTGGTTTATTAAATTGTAACTGCTTTGAATACATTAATTAACAGACGGTAAATGTGATTGTGTAAAATGGAGAAAACAATTTGTTTTTTACCGAGTGGTCAAACAGAGTGAATACTGTCGTAGCAAATTGTTTTTCTGTTTGAGTTGTAATTATATTCGAATGAGCGTCGAGGCAGAAGCTTCTAACTGACAAAAAAAGTGAAATGCTTTCACCAATATTAATTTTCAAGTACTACACCGAAGTTAGATGCTCCAGTGCACCGGAAGTTTGAGCGAGGCAGCAATTACCGAAATGAGAGCTGCGTTTACAGAAACAACGAGAATAAATTAACGAGTCTCCGGGAAACAGCGTCGTTTGCTGCTTCACAGAATTTCGCAGACACAGTCGTTTTCCATCAGTAAAGAATGTACAGGAAGGCGAGATAAAAAGGTTTGATAATTTTTAGCTATCTTGTTTGTGCTAATAGGCGTTTCCGTGGTATTTGTTATTTGCTGACACCTATGTCAACGACAGGGCACACAGATGAAAAGGAGCGGACTTACGTAGGTTACTGATTTATTCACTGCAACTTACGTACTGTCATAAGGAGGAAGACAGCAAGTGAAAACTCTTCTAACTGTGTGACGTGATTTGCATTAATATGCACTACAGCTTGATGCCTTTTAGAAACAAATTATTAGATAGTATGTTTTGCATATTCAGATTTCTTGCTGTTTGTGCAGTTTTTTACTCTCTACGGCTTCGTCCCATACAAAATTAAAAACGGCGGTGGTTCGTTATAGCAGATGTATCAGTAGCTCTTTTTTTTCTTCTGATACCTCAGTTTGGCTTCTTGCAATCCTTATTTTTTCGTATATCTCCATTTACTTTATTAACTGTGCACCTGTGTTTAAATACCTCCCTTTTGCGTGACTATTTTCTGTGACTAATTTCCTCCTCTGATTTCAATATCCATGCAATACTGAGTTCTAGGCGATCCGTTTACAAGGGAAAGATTTTAGCAGATTTTGTAAACACAAGTAATAGTAGTTGTAGGTGAATATGAAGAAGACGAGAGAGAAAAGGAACTTGCCTGTGATTCTAAAATAAACCGTTTCTTCGTTCAAGGTTCGTCGACACATTATCATGAACATAATGGCACAAAAAATAATTATTTTCTTTTTTTAAGTGTGACACATTTACGGAAATAGTATTAAAGTAATTTTAGCATTCAGATTCAAAATCTTAAACACTATCTGCACTATATGTTTCTGAAACAATACTACACTCGTCATGTGTCAGTTTCTGACAACGAATATAAAATACGATGGATACGATAGCAGGAAACTTAGAAAGGAATAATACTCAAATACTGAGATCGGTAAGTTCCACAATAATTGCGATAATCGAGTTGATTCTGATGCCTTAAACTTGTGTTACAACAACTGGAAACTAACTGTCTTATGTTGCGGAAATTAACCTGTAGATTTATTGTATGAAAATAAACTTTTAATTCCCGCCATCTCCATTCGAAGAGCAATACCAACTGTAAAACGATTAGATACCCTTTGACAATGGAAATATAAGTTTCTCAACAAAAATGATATAGTTATCTTGTGTGTACTAATAGGAATATCAACCATCTGTATTTGTAGCAAATTCCATTGGAATCAAATCTTATAATATGTTTATGTCCCGAGTAACGGGAAGTTATTGTCTCTTAATCTGTGTATTTTCCTTTCCGTGACAATCACAGAAAGTGTAGGTGAAACTGGAGATGTAAAGGGTGAACATTAAAAACACCGACAAACTGCAGGGACGAATTCCTTACTGGAAATAAGGGAAAAAAGGTCTGATGGACACGTGCGAGGAAATGCATCGTTACCACGGTAGATGGCACTGACGAATGACGGTGCCCCTGACCACGTGCCGTGTTTCTTGTGTTTTTCGGGCTGCGTGATTGACTCGGCGTACTGTAAGAAGCAGAATGGTCCGGCACTCATGTCGGCGACAAGCCGAAATAGTGTTCGTGTACGGCTAAGCAGACGGAAATAGTCGAGAGGCAGTACGGGTATACCAGATAAGTGCCCTCACAAACACCAACTACATTACACTACATTTAAAGCCCGTTTTGGGCGTTTGTGTGATCATGTGTCCTTTCAGACAGATCGAACGTGCAGCGAGGCGGGGGACTGTGCATACACCAGATTTGGAGAATCAGGTTCTATGGGATGAGACGAACACAGGTAGTGGACGCCAACATGGTGTAAGTCCAAGTACGATTACGTGAATCCTGCACAGCAACCGCAGCTCCCCCTATCACCTGCGTTTATATGCACGCCCCTTTGAACATCTGTTGTAAAGTGGATGCGATGCAGTTCTGTACTGTGTTTCGGGGCGATTTGTTTGTTGCACGCACAACGTGCAATTGCGGACACATGGTCATAGGACCTCATTTCCTCCATTTCTAGACAAGAATCCCTCCCTGCAGTTTGTCGGTTTCCTTAATGTTCACTCTACGTAACCATCTTTATACACTCCTGGAAATGGAAAAAAGAACACATTGACACCGGTGTGTCAGACCCACCATACTTGCTCCGGACACTGCGAGAGGGCTGTACAAGCAATGATCACACGCACGGCACAGCGGACACACCAGGAACCGCGGTGTTGGCCGTCGAATGGCGCTAGCTGCGCAGCATTTGTGCACCGCCGCCGTCAGTGTCAGCCAGTTTGCCGTGGCATACGGAGCTCCATCGCAGTCTTTAACACTGGTAGCATGCCGCGACAGCGTGGACGTGAACCGTATGTGCAGTTGACGGACTTTGAGCGAGGGCGTATAGTGGGCATGCGGGAGGCCGGGTGGACGTACCGCCGAATTGCTCAACACGTGGGGCGTGAGGTCTCCACAGTACATCGATGTTGTCGCCAGTGGTCGGCGGAAGGTGCACGTGCCCGTCGACCTGGGACCGGACCGCAGCGACGCACGGATGCACGCCAAGAACGTAGGATCCTACGCAGTGCCGTAGGGGACCGCACCGCCACTTCCCAGCAAATTAGGGACACTGTTGCTCCTGGGGTATCGGCGAGGACCATTCGCAACCGTCTCCATGAAGCTGGGCTACGGTCCCGCACACCGTTAGGCCGTCTTCCGCTCACGCCCCAACATCGTGCAGCCCGCCTCCAGTGGTGTCGCGACAGGCGTGAATGGAGGGACGAATGGAGACGTGTCGTCTTCAGCGATGAGAGTCGCTTCTGCCTTGGTGCCAATGATGGTCGTATGCGTGTTTGGCGCCGTGCAGGTGAGCGCCACAATCAGGACTGCATACGACCGAGGCACACAGGGCCAACACCCGGCATCATGGTGTGGGGAGCGATCTCCTACACTGGCCGTACACCACTGGTGATCGTCGAGGGGACACTGAATAGTGCACGGTACATCCAAACCGTCATCGAACCCATCGTTCTACCATTCCTAGACCGGCAAGGGAACTTGCTGTTCCAACAGGACAATGCACGTCCGCATGTATCCCGTGCCACCCAACGTGCTCTAGAAGGTGTAAGTCAACTACCCTGGCCAGCAAGATCTCCGGATCTGTCCCCCATTGAGCATGTTTGGGACTGGATGAAGCGTCGTCTCACGCGGTCTGCACGTCCAGCACGAACGCTGGTCCAACTGAGGCGCCAGGTGGAAATGGCATGGCAAGCCGTTCCACAGGACTACATGCAGCATCTCTACGATCGTCTCCATGGGAGAATAGCGGCCTGCATTGCTGCGAAAGGTGGATATACACTGTACTAGTGCCGACATTGTGCATGCTCTGTTGCCTGTGTCTATGTGCCTGTGGTTCTGTCAGTGTGATCATGTGATGTATCTGACCCCAGGAATGTGTCAATAAAGTTTCCCCTTCCTGGGACAATGAATTCACGGTGTTCTTATTTCAATTTCCAGGAGTGTACATACAACTAGAATTTGGTCCGTAAACAGACTGACTTCTACGTTTTAGCACATTTATATCTCTTAACCAACTATAGTGTGTACGAATGAAAGTGCCAAATAAAGTCTATCACAAGGGGGAAACAAAATTCCCGGGGGGGGGAATTCTATGTTTTATAGTAATCAAGCGGTTTACAAATTGAAATTATGGGTAAAGGGCAGCTAACATAGGAATTTCCTTAATATAATCTTTCATTTCCTTAAATTATTCTGTTTCAATCCATTTTAGACAGATGCATAGCTGCCTAATGCTGACGCAATATTCACAAAAATTCCTCATAAACTGTAATGCTGAGTCTCTTGAAGAACCAATTACAGTGATCCTCACTACGAGAAACGACGTGCATATTTCCATGGGGAATTCAGTGAAATCTGCGCTAGTACAATGTGTACTGTGTAAGTGGGCTGCTTCTGTGTTGGCAATTTCTTTCCATGGGGAATTCAGTGAAATCTGCGCTAGTACAATGTGTACTGTGTAAGTGGGCTGCTTCTGTGTTGGCAGCGCTGTGCAGCGCTTTGGATTGGATCTCCGACTGCGCTTTCTTTGTAAGAGACTCTGTAGCTGGTTGGACCCGTTGTTGGAAGTTAATCGCCAGTAGTGTTGAGCAGTTGGAAGTTAGTCGCCAGCAGCGATGGATGTACTGTTGGGCAGTTGGAGGTGAACAGCCAGCAGTGATGGATGTTAGATGTGAGAAGTTAGTATTGATGGAGGGTAGAGGTCTGAAGTGTTAGCGTAGGCTAACGATTTGTACATGTTAGAATTGGAGGTTAAATATTATTCATGATTATATAACTTTGTACTAGATGTCAATGAGGATTTATTTTCGTGTCTGAACTGGATGTCACATTATTAAGGTAAAAAAATACGTTATTTGTTTTGCAACAAAATCTTTCCTTTGCTGACCATATGCCTATTAGTATTTAGTGGCTTTAATAGTAAGAATCTTTTATTTATCTGGCAGTATTGACGCTCACTGTATTGCAGTAGTTCGCGTATTGAAGATTTTTGTGAGGTAAATGCTTAATGAAATGTATAGATTATTGTTAAGATTTCTTTTTAGTCTGGGCCATTCTTTTGAATTAATTATTTGAAGTCACGTTGTAATTTTTTGAGCAGTCAGGTTGCGTTACCCTTAGAATATTGTGGCTCAGTGTTGACATGCTAAGAATAAGTAAAGAGAAAGTAGGCTTAGTACGTACATTTTTACTCAGCTGTTTCAGAATTAATAAGGTAGAAGTTTCATCTTCTCAGTCATTTAGCAATTTAAGTACAGACACACTCATTTAAATAAAGAAGTTTCAACTGCTACTCGAAGATAAACGGAAGTTCTTATGCGCCGTTGTTATTTTGTCAAAAATGTGTTCACTTTACTGGTGCTCTTCTTCTACGTCTACATCTACATACATACTCCGCAAGTCATCCTACAGCTAGTGGCGGAGGGTACCCTGTACCGCTAATAATCATTTCTTCTTATGTTCCACTATCAAACAGAGAACCGGCCGGTGTGACCGAGCGGTTCTACGCGCTTCAGCATGGAACCGCGTGACCGCTACGGTTGCAGGTTTGAATCCTGCCTCGGGCATGGATGTGTGTGATGTCCTTAGGTTAGTTAGGTTTAAGTATTTCTAAGTTCTAGGGGACTGATGACCTCAGATGTGAAGTCCCATAGTGCTCAGAGCCATTTGAACCATCAGACAGAGCGAGGGAAAAACGATTGTCTACATGCCTCCGTATGATCCCTAATCTCTCTGATCATATCTTCATGGTTCTAATGCGAATGAATGTTGGAGACAGTAGAATCGTTCTGCAGTCAGCCACGAATCACGGTTCTCTAAATTTTCACAACGGTGCTCCTCGACAATAATGTCGCCTTCCCTCCACTGATTCCTACTTTGAGGTCCCGAAGCATCTCCATAATACTTACGTGTTGTTGGACCTGCCGGTAATAAATGTAGCAGCCCGCCTACGAATTGCTTCCATGCCTTCCTTTAATCGGACCCGTTGCAGGTTCCAAACAGTACTCAAAAATGGGGCGCACTAGTGCAGATGAACCACACTTTCCTAGAATTCTCCCAATAAACCGAAATCGACTGTTCGTCTTTCCTATTACAATCGAGCTACACACTCCTAATACTTTGGCCGAACATTATGGGTTTACTTTTCTAACTCATCTGCATTGAATTACATTTTTCTACATTTAGAACTTGCTGCCATTCATCGCACACTATAGGAATTTTGTCTGAGTCATCTTGTATCCTCCCACAGTCACTCAACGAAGACACTTCCCATATACCACAGCTTCATCAGCAAACAGCCACGGATTGTTTACTCTATCCACCAGATCATTTATATTTATAAAAAAAATAGTCCTATAGCTCTATTATTCAATTAGTCATATAATTCATAAAAATGTTATGCCTTTAAAATTTGTACTAATATAACAGATGATGATATGTTTGTGGGGTGCTCAACTGCTCTGTCACCAGCGCCTGTCCCGATTTTTCATCATTGTGTTGAGACCTTATCCCCTTGGAAATGGCCTGCCGCAGTGGCCGTGCGGTTCTAGGCACTTCAGTTCGGAACTGCGGGACTGCTACGGTCGCAGGTTCGAATCCTGCCTCGGGCATGGATGTGTGTGATGTCCTTAGTTAGGTTTAAGTAGTTCTAAGTTCTAGGGGACTGATGACCTAAGATGTTATGTCCCATAGTGCTCAGAGCCATTTTTGAACCCTCTGCAATGCGGGGTAGGCCTTGCTACTGTTTGTTTGGCAATGTTGGTTTCAAAGGGTGGCCAGATGCCCTTCCTGCCGCCACCCCATTCCCCTTGGGACGGAATTTGTGTACCCCAGCTGTCTGCATCTAGTGTAATCTATGGAATAGTGCGAACGTGTTTCAAATGTTTGTGAGTCATGTAACTGAGGCGGAACGTGGGGACCAGCCCGGGATTCACCTAATGGGATGTGGAAAACCGCCTAAAAACCACATCCAGGCTGGCCGGCACACTGGCCCTCGTCGTTAATCCGCTGGGCGGATTCGATCCGGTGCCGGCGCTCCTAGTAGGGTCCAGGAAGCAGCGCATTAGCGGTGTCTGCTACACTGGCGGGTCACAAAGTCCCAATTTTTACGCAGTCTAATTTTTCACACAATCCAGTCGAGCCACTGTCATGAATGATGATGATGATGATGATGATGATGATATGATGAGGACAACACCCAGTTCCCCGGCAGAGAAAATCCCCAAACTGGCCGAGAATCGAACCCAGGACCACGTGATCCAGAGGCAGAAACGCTAGCCTCTAGACCACCAGCTGCCGACGTGCTGTATTTGTGATATGCAAAGACTATATAGAAAGTGTGTTATATGTGATGTCAGACTGCTTTGCAAATGTATGTTTGTAGCTTATGTAAAGAAATATGTGAAATGTATAACATTTTGTCACCGAATAATGAAATGAAAACATTTGTGTATGTAATTTTATATATTTGTGCAAGTTTTCATTTGTATAAAATGGTACACGCTTAGGGACCATCCGTAGGATATGTGTTATGTGAAAGATGGAGTGCTTTTGTACTGGAGGGAAGTTGCTGTGGGAAGCGTAAAAGGTGGCTTGGGTTCTGGCGCGCTACCTGTACAGTGAGCAGAAACGAGAGGATTCTGTAGACAGTAGTGGAAGACGCTACACTCGGACGAAGCAGGCGATGCCTTGCCCGGAAATTCTTGCGCAATAGCCTCGGATGAAATGAAATGTCGTGTGGCTAGGGCCTCCCGTCGGGTAGACCGTTCGCCTGGTGCAGGTCTTTCGAGTTGACGCCACTTCGGCGACCTGCGCGTCGATGGGGATGAAATGATAATGATTAGGACAATGCAACACCCAGTCCCTGAGCGGAGAAAATCTCCGACCCAGCCGGGAATCGAACCCGGGCCCTTAGGATTGACATTTTGTCACGCTGACCACTCAGCTACCGGGGACGGACTAGCCTCGGATGACGACTGCTGAATTATTACGACTTCGGTACAAGTTGTTGGGCTAGGTTATGGACGTTAAAACGACGCCAAGAAGAATTAATTAGTCCATACTTCAAGAAACTTGTACGCCGTACCATGGGTGGGATAGCCGCCATTACTATCTGCCACACCCAACGCCCACAGCCAATAGGTTATGAACTGTATAATTATAATTGTAGAAGCGTGAACCGTTAATTCAAAATTAACTTTTTTGAATAATTATTGTATTAAACATAAAATTTGATTCACTCTGTTATTTTATTCCTAATCATTCAATTATATAGCGTCCCTACCTGGTGTTCGATTATTCCGTGTAAACCTGTTACAAAAACGTTTGAAGTGCTTTATTCAGTACCTAAAAGCACCATTTTTCATGTTTGTACAAATATCTGAAAATAATTGTTGTGGAGTAACTATTAAAGTGCAGGTAAGAACACTGTGTCGTTTACATAGTAGAAGTGCGTAGTGAAATTTTGTTTAAGTACTGAAGTAGATGTTTTCAGTAAAATTTGACGATTTTAATATTGTTACTCTCTTTGTAGTTACAAGTAAAGTGAGAGTGATTAAAAACGTTTTGCTGAAAAAATACGAACATGTCATGCGTAAATACTGAGATTTTGCTAGTTTTAAGTTTTGAGTAAAGTAAAGATTAAATTCTTTCAGTTACAAATAAAATTCAGTAAAGTACAAAGAGCTATAAAAATAAAATTGCTTATGTGACTCAGTAACACTGAAGTAGGGTTGCGTACAGTTACTGAATGACAATACAGAGTGACCACATCCTACCTTTGGTTTTTGACAGATCATTTGTTTGGAGAAATGTATTCACAAAGTGTCTTATTATGTTTAAATGTGTGTATTAAGCTATTGGAATATTTAAATATTTAATTTGTTGATTGTAAAAAGGCAAACATAGAAGTCCTCCCTGGACAAATTTATTATAGCACATAGTGAGGATTAAAAATTCGTGGCCTTTCTAGATCAAAACTAGATATATCTGTACTGTAGTAGCTGAAATATTCTAGTCTCTTTCTCAGAACCATATCCTGAAAAGTTATATTTATTTGCGAAATTGTATTACGAAACAGCAGGAAAGTGGACAAAATTTACTTCTTCTGCTTTTCCAAAACTTAACGATTTCGATGCCGAGATAGACTGGCGACTGTAAATCCATTTGAGAAACCACTTAATGCACATGGCAAGAAAGGTCCTGGATTCAGTATTCTATTTTTTATTGCTTTTCTTATTAACAGCTAGAAAACTCCAGAAAAAGAACTAATAGTCTGATTTCCACAGCCATTAGTCATACATCACTGTCAAATCCTGTAATAGGGGTAACATTATACGACAGTTGTGGAAAGTAGGCATGTTTATGACATGTATACCTCATGAAAAATTCCCCGTATAATAGTGTTGTATGTAGCTTTTCCCGGAATAGGACTATTTCTTCTATTGAGGTACAGTGTTATAGTACTATCACACTCATCTAGGACGCTCCTGACGATACTTTTGTCTCTGATGAACAGTCGCCGTTGAGGACAACATACAACACACCACGCTTACGTGCTCCAATTCTATAATGAATCTAGTCATGTATTCTTCCCTATACCAACACACACTCTAACTACTGGTTGATAAAGAAAAGTCACTGATGTTTGTAATAGTACAACCTTTTCCCCTGTAAAAGACATTCTGTCTTACACTTTTGGCGACTCATCTTTTCCTTTAATTATTTTCATGTGTTCTGGAGCTTTCATTCTGCGCTACAGCTCTTAAAAAACATGATCTCTGTACTTCGACAAATTGCGTTAAACTTCCCAGTAGTTACTCAAATTTCAGTCACAGGACATAATTGTGCAGCCATTATACTAAAATTCAGTCTTAATTACGGTCTTGTTTTAGTCCTCGTCCTCCATGTATTGTACATTATGTAAATTCTGTTTTCCGTTTCATTTAAGAAAAAGATACCACTTATAGTTTTACAAATGTAGAAACATCACAGTTTTGAGTAGTTTTGGGTAGATCGTATGCTGCAATAAAATACGATTTGTTTGGCGGATTTACTGGGAAATATGGGCCGGGAGAAGGGAATGAAAAGCAAAATATGCTTCTAAAAATGGTTCAAATGGCTCTGAGCACTATGCGACTTAACTTCTGAGGTCATCAGTCGCCTAGAACTTAGAACTAATTAAACCTAACTAACCTAAGGACATCACACACATCCATGCCCGAGGCAGGATTCGAACCTGCGACCGTAGCGGTCGCTCGGTTCCAGACTGTAGCGCCCAGAAGCGCACGGCCACTCCGGCCGGCAAATATGCTTCTAGAGTTTGATGAGTTCCAGTTGGTTGTTACGTACGCATTTGGGAAGCACGCGGCTCAAAACCGTGTTCAGAAATCCCTATTTAGGTTTAAGTGGTTCGTGTATATAGTTTGGCTAAGTTTCAAAATGGTTCCCTTGAAGAAGCATGGTCGCTTTTCTTCTGTGTCCTTGTCAAATTCTACCTTGTGCGCCATCCAATGCTCTTGTCACCGACAGGAGATTCACGTCGATGTACCTTCTTGTTTCATAGCGTACTTCATGAACATTTGCTCACATACTTCGTAAGTCATTGTACAGTGCATGGTAGAGCGCATTTTGCACAATTTTCTTTTCCGTGCCATTCGCAAATAGAGTGACGGAAAAATGATTCCCTGTACACCTCAGTGCAAGTCCTGATCTCAATTATTGTATCCTTACAATCCATTGAGAGTAAAGTGAAGGAGGCCCGCCCCCCCCCCCCCCCTACACTACGTAACACTATTTCCTCTCGCGGAGGTACGTACCGTCTGCGTAACTAATTAAAGGCAGTTTGTTTGTTGCCATACGCGTTTCACTTCTTTTATTTAGGAAGCATCATTAGTGGCAATTTCCAGCGCTGTTGACTCATGTGTGTGGTCCTGGAGATGTATTCGTTAGTTTCCATACTCAAACTGGCTGATTTCTGGCATTCTTTCATCCGCATTTGTCACACCGCACTTTCCATTTTTCCTCTGTACGCCACCGTTGGCACGTATAGTTCTCCAGGCATCCATCATACCGAAACCCTTCCGTGGGATTACCACAGAGGGCAGTGTGATTTATCCCTCCAAATCAGAAGTTTGCGATCATCCGTTGTCCGGTGATACGCGACTTGGTACTGACTACAGAAACGAAGGAGCCACTCAGTTCTTTTGAAATCCCTACGCACAGTCACTGTACTAGCTGGACTGATGGTAGTGCTTTAGAACTCACAACTGATTCCTTCCACTGATCTCACGCGATTTTGTAACAGCTGCCCTATACAGTGCTCGGCGTTCCCTGTGTGTCAGTACATGAGGTTTGCCTGGTCTGGTTTAGTTGTGGCTATTCCTTCGCGTTTACACTTCATAATCCTTAATAGCCGACTTGGGAATCTTAATAAGGATTGAAATATCTCTGATGGATTTGTTGTTCAGGTGACAATCACTGACAAGTCCAAGTTAGAAATCACAGAACTCTGCAAACCGACTGATTCTACTGTTACCGCTGCTATGCCGACGAAATAATACTCCCTGTCTACTTGTACACTGGCGGGTCCACCTGTCGCGACAACTAGTGGTCAGTTCCGCATTACATAGAGGTCGACAGATACTTTTGATCAAATAGCATAAATGAACTTCCAGGCGGTAAAATAGTTCTGCTATCTGCCTCAGATGCTGCTTCTTAAACTTCTGAATAGCTTTTCGCCAAAGAAGGAATTTTCGCCTCCAAGGATTCCCATCTAAGGGTGTGGACCGTTCCCGTAACACTGCCGTGATGACTGAACTACACGGCAACACTAGCCACACACATTTGTACTGCTTCTTCCTGGCTGGCGGGATCATGAACACCAACAGTGTTCGAGAAATAAGCCCACAGGTGCTCTGGAAGGGGTGTCTATTCACGGTCTATAATCTATTAGGAGAAACTGGTGATTTGGGTGAGCTGATAATATGCGCCACACTTTCCCGAATGCGCTGTATTCGGCCTTGCATTTTCCTTACGGGTAACCTAATATGCTAGTTTCATTTTACGTCGTTTCCCAACTTTACACCTAGATATGTAATCAACGTGACCATGTCAAGCTGTTTTCTATCGGTATGCTTGCGACAGCATGCTTGTCAATATACACTCCTGGAAATTGAAATAAGAACACCGTGAATTCATTGTCCCAGGAAGGGGAAACTTTATTGACACATTCCTGGGGTCAGATACATCACATGATCACACTGACAGAACCACAGGCACATAGACACAGGCAACAGAGCATGCACAATGTCGGCACTAGTACAGTGTATATCCACCTTTCGCAGCAATGCAGGCTGCTATTCTCCCATGGAGACGATCGTAGACATGCTGGATGTAGTCCTGTGGAACGGCTTGCCATGCCATTTCCACCTGGCGCCTCAGTTGGACCAGCGTTCGTGCTGGACGTGCAGACCGCGTGAGACGACGCTTCATCCAGTCCCAAACATGCTCAATGGGGGACAGATCCGGAGATCTTGCTGGCCAGGGTAGTTGACTTACACCTTCTAGAGCACGTTGGGTGGCACGGGATACATGCGGACGTGCATTGTCCTGTTGGAACAGCAAGTTCCCTTGCCGGTCTAGGAATGGTAGAACGATGGGTTCAGCCAGTGTAGGAGATCGCTCCCCACACCATGATGCCGGGTGTTGGCCCTGTGTGCCTCGGTCGTATGCAGTCCTGATTGTGGCGCTCACCTGCACGGCGCCAAACACGCATACGACCATCATTGGCACCAAGGCAGAAGCGACTCTCATCGCTGAAGACGACACGTTTCCATTCGTCCCTCCATTCACGCCTGTCGCGACACCACTGGAGGCGGGCTGCACGATGTTGGGGCGTGAGCGGAAGACGGCCTAACGGTGTGCGGGACCGTAGCCCAGCCTCATGGAGACGGTTGCGAATGGTCCTCGCCGATACCCCAGGAGCAACAGTGTCCCTAATTTGCTGGGAAGTGGCGGTGCGGTCCCCTACGGCACTGCGTAGGATCCTACGGTCTTGGCGTGCATCCGTGCGTCGCTGCGGTCCGGTCCCAGGTCGACGGGCACGTGCACCTTCCGCCGACCACTGGCGACAACATCGATGTACTGTGGAGACGTCACGCCCCACGTGTTGAGCAATTCGGCGGTACGTCCACCCGGCCTCCCGAATGCCCACTATACGCCCTCGCTCAAAGTCCGTCAACTGCACATACGGTTCACGTCCACGCTGTCACGGCATGCTACCAGTGTTAAAGACTGCGATGGAGCTCCGTATGCCACGGCAAACTGGCTGATACTGACGGCGGCGGTGCACAAATGCTGCGCAGCTAGCGCCATTCGACGGCCAACACCGCGGTTCCTGGTGTGTCCGCTGTGCCGTGCGTGTGATCATTGCTTGTACAGCCCTCTCGCAGTGTCCGGAGCAAGTATGGTGGGTCTGACACACCGGTGTCAATGTGTTCTTTTTTCCATTTCCAGGAGTGTATTCCAAAATCGCGCTCATAAAAACGGGATTTTCCGATGTTAATACCTAAATGTTCTATTGGTGATAAAAAGGTAAAGTATTTTCGATGGCAGTTAGGTTAGGGACGATTTGTATACCTAACAGAAGTATCGTCTTAGTGTCATTATTCTACTGTACAGGTTCAAAGTACGAATATTACACACTTCCCCCTGCTTAGGAAAATGGAGCAAATTGGTTGATTCTTTTTGCAGTTGATATGGTCTACGGTCTGCTTCCCGGGATTTACGAACACATCATTAGTTCATGGGCGGTTGCTGAGAAAACCCAAAAAAGGCTTTTTCGATATTTTTTTGCCGTCAGCAATGGACCAAATCCCAGTCGCGGAGTCTAAGACGGCTATGCAAAGAAAAGTGCTGAAATTTTTACTGTATACATCCAAGATCCCGCTCTTGAACTAAACAGAAAATTTTCTTGACATATTTATCCGTTTCCAAGATACAGAGGTTCAGTGTCACACTACTTGTATAAGTAAAATACGCGCGTAAAAATCATTAAATAAACTGATTGATGATGACGGCTACATCCATGATAGTCCATGATTTAAATTGAATATTACACCCATGCTGAAAGAATGATATGTAAATTCTGGGTGTACAATTTTTCGAATTTTATTACCTGTGCGCTTAAAAATTGTTGAAAACATGACCTTATGGTTCGAAACCCAGCCGTAGATTCTAGGACGGCTATGCACAGCAAATGGCTAAATTTTTTACGTGTTCTCATAAGATCCCGATATCTAATGACCTTGAAAATTTTCTTGATGTATATGTCTCTTTCTCAGACCCAGAGGTTCATAGTTACCGTACTCGCACACGTTAAATATGTACGTAAAAAATTAAATAAATTGATTGATGAAGGGTATCCTGTGATAAACCCAGGAGTTAATTAAACTGACGGGTATACCCTTGAATGAATGAATGAATGATGAATGATGCAGTTCCGTAAATTCGCCGGCGGTATCTGAGGAACCGCAAAAAAGTGTTTTTCGTCATTTTACACAGCAGACCAAACCCCATTCGTTGATTCCGAGACGGCTATGCACAGAAAACGGCTAGATACAGAGGGTGAAAGTTACCCAACTTATGCACGTAAAAAACTCACGTAACATGCTATATGAGGCGAAATCGTTGTTTATAAAGTGACGTAGGAGGGTGAGATCTGATGTAAAATGTCTCGTTATCATCAGAAGGCTTCTGGAAACTCCACGTTGTAGTACTGAAGCATATGCAAAATTTTAGCGCTCGTAAAATCCGGTCTGAGGTGTAAAATTAGCTTGCTTTATTTCAGTTTCACATAAGTATACTATCTAAGTTATACTGACCCATCAAGTTCTTTTTATGTGAGTGAAATACCCTGCTGGGGCATGGAAAAGAAGGAAAACAGCGGAAAAATGCTCTTATCGGAGGACAAAAAAGGCGAATGTGCTATTCTTTATTAATAGACTCCGACTGAAAAGTGGGGTACCTGCTGCCTCATTCTACCTTCCTTGGCAACCTTAAAAATTTTCGCAGAACTGTTGGTATGCTAACATATTCGCGCTTTCTTTATGCTGAGAGATAAAGAGACAGAGGCAATGGGAAAGAGACGAAGAAGTGATAAATAATGGAAGATAATAGACAGTGGTTGTGGTATAAAAAGAGCAAAGAAGAATGGCAGTGTGAGAGAAAAAGAGGGACCACTGTCAGTGGAACATAGTAGGCAGTAAGAGAACAGTACTAGGAAAGTAACGAAGGAGACAGTGCCAGTAGGAGAGGAATAAAGAGAAGAAGAAAGTGGAATTGGGCGAGAGCCAGTGATAACGAAAACGAGAACGAGGAAGAGAGAGATAATGACTATGAGAGGAGACTGCAGCAGTGAAAAGGAATGAATGAGATAGTAACAGTAACAGAGAACAAGAGGGATACAGTGACAGTGAGAGGAGAGAGTAGTAGTCGGACAGACCGAAAGCAACTGTGGCTGTGGGACAGGAGGCATTGACAGAGAACCATAAAGAACTAATGATAATTAGTTGGGTCGAATGAATGAGCGAGAACAGACAGTTAAGTATGGTTGGGCATGAGAGAGTTAAGGCGATGGATTGGCGAGTGTGAGCGAGTTATTAGAGCTTCTTGTGGGAGTGAAAGGTGACTTGCATGTTAAAAAGGCCGCGAATAGGATAGCATGGCAATATTTTTCCGAAAATTTTTAAAGTTGCTGAGGAAGGCAGACGTAGGCAGCTGGTACCCAGCTTTTCAGTCAGTCGTTTAATAAAGATAATCAGATTCGCCTTTCTTGTGCTCAGATAAGAGCATTTTTCCGCTACTTAATACTGTATTTGAACATTACAGGAACGTATTTCGTACCCGGTCGCATTAACTTACATAAAGCCAAAAGTTTATCTGTGTTATCCTGTCCGTTTACTCTATCTCAGTTAACAGTTTACAGTGTAATCCCTAGTCGAACGCTTTCAGAAAGTTTAGAAATACACGAGTAGTTGAAAACTAAGGTAGAATTCGAAGGGCAAACAACAAAACGGAAAATGCTGTGTAGTGCTATGTAGGAGAATTAGAAAAGAATGATATGAAATGGAAATTCCCTCAGACTGATTTCATCGGATTAAGAAAAAACTTCGAGAATATTTCAGCGAAAGAGTTCAATCAGTCCGAACTACAGCCACAGTCAACCAAGTTTGACCAACTTCAATAGCAACATTGTTTAAGATAGAATCAATGAGTCCATCACGAAACACTGACTGATTGCATAGATTATCAGTAACATTACCAGAATCAAAATTCATATTGTACTCAGTCTCAACATCTAGCACAGCCTTGTAAATAGTTGGACGCCATCGATACCAAATAAGTAAGGCAGGACGAGGTACCTTAGGCATAGATAATTGTAGGCACAGAAAGAAGAAACTCCCTCCAATGCGACTTCGAAATTGGCGGCGTGCATTACAGTGGCGGGAAGACCAAAATGATCATACCAGGATGAGGAATAAAGAAGGCATGGAACACCGATGGAAAAACTATTACGTTAACGAGCAGCAGAATATGTCGCGGAAAATTTTTAATGCGTGCTTAATTGGGTGCTCTTGTACTATTAGTCTACATCTACGCCATATATACATCTACAGACATGCTCCGCAACTTACCATCTGGTGTATGGCGGAGGGGGCCTTGTTCCACTAGTGTTTTGCTTTCCTGTTCCAGTCGCAAACAGACCGAGGGAAAAACAATGTCTATAAACCTCCATACGACCTCTAATTCCTCTTTATCTTCGGGGTCCTTGCGTGAAATGAACATTGGAAACAGTAGATTCATTCTGCAGGTCAGCCACCAACGCCGTTCCTCTAAATTTTCTTAATGGTGTTCCGAGGAAAGAACATTTCATCTCACCTGCTATTCCCAGTAAAGCTCACGAAGCCTCTGTGTAATAGTCGTTAGTAGTATGACAGAGCCGTCTGAGGCTAGATAACAATCTAATTTAAAACTTGACTCTCGACTCTGATAGCTAGTACACCATCGGCTAATTGGTCTCTTATGTAGTTGCGCTCTCTGTCTATTCCTCACACTCCCTGCTCTCTCCCCTCTCCCGGCCCACTCGTGTAGTGATGGCCAATGGCATTTGAGCATCAGACCTTTCGACCAACGAGATCCTTGAGCTTAGTGTTCCAGGTAGCAGCAGTAGCACGAGCGCCAGCAGCTAGTAGACATTGAGTATTTGCATAAATATTAGTATTTGTCTGAAATACTGACACTGTCAACTACACTGCTGCTGTTACAGTTTCTTTTCAGCGTCTGTACATCAAGTGTTCAACTGACGAGGTACGTTCGTTGAGGAAGCGGAATCTGACGAGTGTATTTGCTATAAAAAAATCCAGCAGAGAAATGTGAACGCAGATTTATGCATCGAAATTGGAAGTAAATAGTAGTGGAGGAGTGTAAACTACACGGGCAGAATGCATATTCGTTACCCTGTAAGATAACGTGTAAGAAACTATCTCTTACACAAGAGCATGTAGTGAGGAGCTGACACAGCAGATAGACTGTTAAGTGAACATAGCAGCATGAAGAGCAGACATGCAGTCATTATGAAGTGAGCCCCACATCATAGCCTCACACTAGCTCTCTTCAAATACTCCTGCTTTCCAGCTCTCAACAGGAGTGAATCATTGAGTTCGATGGCAACAGTATCATAATCATAGAGTGCCTTTAATATGGCACCCAATGATTATGATACTGTTGTAAATCTATGTCCTAAATGCTCCAGCACAGTCCATGAAATATCTGACGATTTACTAGAGATACTGGTGTTCACCTGGTGAACTTCTTGCTGTGAGCTGCCTGCCATCTACGATGGAGAAACTGAGTGTCAAAACAACACTGCAGGGTGCTGCCATCATTGAACTTCAACGCAGAAGCCAGCAACAGAGTCTTTTGGGTTCCACGTGCCTGTTCAGCATCCAGACGCCACCAGGTGCTGAAACTTACCAGGCCAGATGGGTGGAGATCAACCGACCACTTGAGTGCCGACCTCGGCTATACTGCTGATGGATCATCAAGGAGTGGGACTGAGGACACTCGATCAGCCAGCACGAAAATACTTTACTCTGGGCAAAGGCCACACCTGCTCGCAAGGAACCCAGCATGGCGCCAAGTTCACCGACAACTCACCTGAGTATGTAGATGCTGAGCTGACTTGACAGATGTCAGCTTGAATCCAGCACAGAGCTGAATGAAGCATCGGCTGAGGCTAGCGCGGAGGAATGGCGACTTGCAAACGTTGTGAATAAATTACAGGACTATAATAATATTCCACTATCGTTAAAGATGCCTCACACTTTCCAGACAGGTATCCCGACTCGATGCTGAAGCCTTTGCTGCGCCCCTCTGTAAATTGGTGTCCAAGTGTGCACTCTGATTCCATCATTAGAAGATTTTGCACTGGAGGTGTTTGACTCCAAAGCCTGGGATTCGAAGGCAGTGGTCTGCATATAGAAAATTCACACATGACAGCATTAACCACTATATGGTAAGCACAAAGGACTTTTTTCATTATTTGTTGTAATATGATAGAATATAGGCACACTGACAGACGTGCTGTGAACAAAGTATCTTTTGTGAAACCTACGAATCCTGTTCATTCATCAGAATTCAGGGAAAATTGCAAAGAAATATACTTGATACCAGTGGGATGTACTGTCATAATGTACTGCTTGTAGACAGAACGGTCATGCAGCACATGAATGTATTGATTGTTGCTGGGTGATAATTAGGCAAAAGAAGTAGTTGAGTCTAGTTTCTTACATTGTAACTTGTGTTTATCTTGTCTGTTACATACTGTTCTGTTTGGCACAAATATTTTCACTATAAATAAAATATTGGTAAGTGATGATTTGATGGCACAATTAGAATCTTCGTGGGCTGCACAAGAGCCATAATCGGGTTCGACTGAAATTAAGTCATCAGTAGAAATTCACCATTTTTCAGTAGATTCTTCAGTGGCTAATCAAACCACACCTTTCTGCAGTTAAACGACAGAGGGAGCAACGGTATTCCTTAATGACGCTACAGCCAGAAAGAGTAATTGATCAGATAAAACTGCTCTGCAGATGGCTAATTTACGCCTTATGGGTTGAAGTCAAGACATAAGTTATGTTATCACGAAATGCTAGAAAGGCAAGTACATTCGAAACAAAACTAGCGGAAGGTTTGCGTCAGGAATACCATAAGCAGGAGGGTGAGAGTTTTTTTAGAGGAAAGTTAAGAGGGTTGGCACAGAAGGCAAACGAGACTGTAGAGATTTTTTCTGACAGAATCCATAGAGTCAATGTGCATATATATAGAAGCACTAGAAGCTTTGTTGTTAACGATATTCACATTTATTCATTTGAGATGGTACACTGCCAGTCACTCCTGAAATAACGCCACCCATCAAAACATGATAGTCCACCAATCTGTAGGAGACCATACAGAACAGTGAAAGACGTACAGCGACTAGTAGATGAATTTATATAGACTGTTCGGAAATTGACTTTACAGACTTCTGCGACTTGTAGAGAGGAGTGAGTACATAATATTTTATATGGGATCCTCTTTCCGGAAATGTACAGTTTCCGTTCTACACATCCATTTTTGGGTGAGGAATTAAATTAAATGCGAACCAGTACAATTTTTAACTAACAATTCGAAAGGAAACATACTGAAACATCAGGTTATCACTTAAGCACATTTGTTTGCATTAACACTTATACATTACATGTTTACATTATTTGAGAATAAAAAAGAAATAAGCATACTGCATGAACACAACTTAGTGCTTAAGTGTCAAGAAAAACAAATGTGCTGAAGTGTTAAGACAGACAGGTGTGCTTAAGTGATAAATGGATGTTTTGTTATTTTTCTTTTAGACTTGTTATCTAATAATTGTACTGTCTCACACTTAATTCAGTTCCTCAAGAAGAAGTAGATGAGTTAAATATATGAACATAAATCATATAGAACGAATCGGTACATTTTCGAACTTTGGTTCCCATTCAAGTATTATGTACTCCCTTCCCTCTACAACTACTACAAGTTTGTAACGAGAATTTCCGAACACCCTGTAAATAAACAGTTACGTGAGGGTATTATCGAGCATAGCAACAGCCCGTGGTCAACAAATACTGTTATGGTACCCAAATAAATCAGTTGACTATACTCTAAAATATTGATTTTGTTGTGACTACCATTACTTGAACGCACAGACCACATTGGGTGCATAAACGATCCCAAACTTCACTGGTACATTAGACAACCAAGGAAGATGTAAATATTTGTAATGATTGATCTTGAAGGCGGTTATCACCAACTGGAAGTGTTACCGAAGACAGACCCAAAACAGCTTTCACAACACCTTCAGATCATTACGAATAACGAAGAATGATGTTTGAATTGAAAAAACGCTGTGGATACACTCCAGCTCTTATTACAAGTGGTATTTCGTGAATTAAAAGCAAGGATCTGTATAGTATATCTTGACGATATAATCGTCTGTTTGAAAACTATAGAAGAGTATATTAAATGTCTAGATGATGTATTTAGTAGATTGAGAGCAGAACACCTTACACTAATTGTGGAGAAATGCCATTGTGCTCAGACACGAGTAAGTTATCTTGGGCATCCCACCTGTCAAGCGGAGTTAGGACGCATCCTCGGCTTCCTTCCAACATACGTGATTTTCCGACATCACAAACTACGAAAACAGTTAGAGTCGTTTATTGGATTATGCTATGATCGTAAGCTTGTGAATGGATTTGCTGAAATTGGGCAGCTGTTAAGTAAGCTGGTATGAACAGATGTTATATTTCAGAAGCAAGAAGCATTCAACAAAATCAAAGAGATATTAATGTCAGATCTTGTGTCAATATTCCCTGACTTTGAACAGGAATTCTTACTTCTGTGTGATGCCTCCAACAATGCTTTAGGCTGTGTTTTAAATAAGAACGTTTATGCTAAAGAACATCCGGTGGAATATGTCTCCAGAGAATTGAATAAGGCTGAAACTAATTATTCGATAACCCAAAAAGAAATGTTAGCAGTTATAGATGGAATCTCGTAATTTAGTTGCTATTTGTACAGACGGAAATTCAATGTGATTACAAACTTCATGTCTTTAAAATGGTTATCAAAGCTGAAAGATTCATCAAGTCGATTAACGAGAAGGGCATTAAAATTGAGCGAGTTCAGCTATTCATAAACTAGGAGTGAAGCATGCAAATACTGATGCCCCGACCAGGAAAATAGCAGTTTTACAAGTAGTAAGTAGGAACCAGAAGACTGGATAAAGGTACAATCAGCTGACAGTGAGTGTCAATTATTTCGAATATAACCTCAGTTTGAAATGCAAGAAGGCTCGTTACGCAGATCAACAAAGTGCGGCCTTCGCGTTGTAGCTCCTGCAGTGCTGAGAATGGAACTGTAACATCAAGTGCACGACCACATATTATGTCATGGAGGGAAAAGAATAGCTGATAGGCGAGTAGCTGAAAGATTTTGGCTGAAAATGCGTTGCAGTGATGTAGAAAAATATCTAAGAAACTGCACCACGGGTGCTCAAAGAGCAGACTGGAGTCATCAGAAAATTCAGTTACAAAGACTACCCAGACAGGACAAACTATTTTCTATGCAAGGACTGGATGTCTTATGACATTTTAACAAAAATGTTCTTACGATGTTAGGCTGTTTTTCATGATATTTAGTTATGATAGCCATCCCAGATCGGAAGGCGAGCACGGCAGCAGGCAGTGGTAAATAACTGGTTACTGAAATTTGGCACACCAGAAACCATTATTATGAACCAGATAACTAACTTTGTACCCAGACTAATAAAACAAATATGTCGCTTATAGAAAATTAAGATATTACATACCAGTTCATTCTATCCTCAAACAAATGGATGGACAGAACAAATTCACCGTACCTTATCCAAATGTTAAACCATTACGTAAATGCGCAGCCTTCGTATTGAGACATTTATTTAAATTTTGTCATCAGTGCGTATAATTCAAACGTTTTTACCAGAACTGGCCTCTCGACCTACGAAGTAATATATGGGTGGAAAATGACGTTACCTTTTGATGTAATTTAATCTAAGCTACGTCCACAGCGTGAGCCAGTGAAGAATTCTCCGAAGAAACTGAAAGCACCTGGCAAAAGGTACAGTGTGCCATCACAAAAACTTTGGAGAAGCAAAAGTTAATTGTACAATGTACGAGCAAGCTGCCACAATCCAGAGTAGAACAATGAGTATTACTAGCTAATCCGTATAATCCAAAGGGCAAAATGAAAAATTTTTAAACGAGATATCATGGACCTTATCAGGTTATCTAAGTGACTTGGTCAACTTAAAATTACAGCTGACAGCCACAGCATCTATAGTACATGTAAGTGGAATAAAGCCATTTAGAGGTGAGATTCATGTGTTGCCGCAGTTTCCTTCAACTGTTGTGGGAAAAGAAGAATTGCCAAGTAAAAAGGAACATCAGAGAAACTTACATTATGCACTTAGGTCTAGAGCTACAGTGTTAGTTCTCATATGGAATGTACATATGGTTCTAATTTTCTTTATTTCTCGTGTTCTTTGTTTATGTACTTGCTTAAAGTAGGAAGGGGGATCAACGGTGCTTCCTTTTCTCTCAAGTTTTAAAAGAGTTGGCAGAAGATACAAAAGTAAAAGTAGATTGACACTCAACACGATTAGGAAACATGGAGCAAGGAATACTCATTGTTACTAAAACGGTGTGGAACATAACAAAAGACTTAGAATAATATGTCCAGAACACCAAGAATTTCTTAAATAGTGGTATAGAGAAAATACAAGCCCAATGAAGCAAACTGCTCGAGAAAGTGGTAACAGCTACATTGTTCTGAACCTGAGTAGAGAGGTAAGGCGACAGAAGGATGGTTGTCGGAACTCGGTATGAAGCAGTAAATGATGCTGCTCGTGACCAATTGAATGGAACATTATTAGATCTACAACAAATTTTGATAGCATTACAAAAAGCACGAACAGACTTCCCAGAGAGACTACAATATGTTGTGCCTATAACATGTAAGAATATAGCTTTTTTTATTACGTATCTGATCTCATTGTAAGATTGGGTGATGATCAAGCTAGACTGCACATTAAAATGAGATGGCCTTTAGTGAGCATAAACGTACACTACCTATGTTACATGGTAAATCCATATACGATTAAATGGAATACAACTGGGAAATGAATACAAAAGCAAACTCATAAGTATTGTTAGTTTTATGTAGCAAATCTCAAAGATTGTACTGGAGAAAATATTATTTTTTGTCCAATAATGGTGATACAAACGAATGAGTCTGTGAAATAGTACTGTACGAGAAAAATGTTTTAGCTCTTCAGTTAAAATTCCAGAAAACTGGAGAGCACTGGATTTACTCCATATTTACACCTAAAACAGTAATTATCACTTGCTATAAAAGCGATCAACCAAATGGAATAGCAAATTTCAGCAATGGATTCTTAATTAATGGAGGTAGATGCGGAGTGACAGGAAGAAATTTTACCTTCCAGCTACCACCATGGGAACAACAATGATTAACGTTACCCAACCAGCATTGTATTAGCCATAGGAAACACCACATATAATACGTAACCAAAGCCAAACTTTTATTCACGGCCGGCCGGTGTGGCCGTGCGGTTCCAGGCGCTACAGTCTGGAACCGCGTGACCGCTACAGTCGCAGGTTTGAATCCTGCTTCGGGCATGGATGTGTGTGATGTTAGGTTTAAGTAGTTCTAAGTTCTAGGGGACTGATGATCACATGTTAAGTTCCATAGTGCTCAGAGCCATTTTTTTTTGAATTTTTTATTAACGATAATTCGGAACCCACTTTTCTACAATCCATTGAGGAATAAAAAATTTCAGAAAAAGGACAAATTTCAAACAAAGTCTATCGACTATTGCAGCATGTGAAACACTACCACGAGACATCTACAGGGTGACCATTATTGAACTATATGAAATAAAATCGTCATAACTTTTGGACGGTTTCCATTAGGACGTTCAAATTGCACGTTTGGCTGCGTGGCATGATGGGAATTAGTATGTGAATATGGTTTGGTTTACAGATGAAGCCCACTTTCATTTGGATGGGTTAGTCAGTAAGTAAAATTGGCGCATTTGGGGGACTGCGATCGAAAAGACTCTTCACTCTGAATGGGTGATTGTGTGGTGTGCAGTGTCCAGTCACGGAATAATCGGTGCGCTATTTCTTAATAGCACGGTGACTACCGAACCGTGCGTGAAGGTTTTGGAAGATGATTTCATCCCATTATCCAAGTGACCCTGATTTCAACAATATGTGGTTCGTGCAAGACGCAGCTCGACCCCATCAAGCAGGAAGTGTTTGATGTCCTGGAGGAGCACTTTGGGGACCACATTCCTGCTCTGGCACACCCAGAGCCCTCGATTGGTAGCCATATTCTCCGGATCTGAACACATGCGACTCCTTTTTGTGGGGCTATGTTAAAGACAAAGTGCACAGCAATAACGTCAAAACCATTGCTGAGCTGGAAACAGCTATTCAGAAGGTCATCGACAGCATCGATGTTCAGACACTTCAGCGGGTTATGCAGAAATTTGTTATTCGTCTGAGTCACATTATCGCCAATGATGGTAGGCATATCGAACATGTCAACCTAAATCCGAATATCTGTAGTGACGTTTAAATGTTGAATAGAGTGTATGCACGCCATAGTTTGTAACTAATTTACTTTTTTTTCATATAGTTCAATAATTGTCACCCTGTAGACAAAATACAGTTATTTCAGCGTATCAATTACAAGGATAATCTTGGTTTTGGCGTTTAATGTGCAACTTACTTTTATATAAAGCTTAAGATATCTCATTCAAATGAGGCAGCCACCCATCGGATGTCCATGGAATGGATACAAAGTAGTAGCAAGTAATGTAACTGAAAAGTGCAATCAGGAAAGGATGACAAAATAGACTGGCTAGGCTGAGATTCAAGATTTATTTTGAGAAGCAACCCAGAAGACAGTTATAGGATAACTTTTTTAAGTACAAAGTAAGTATAGAGTACTTAGTAATAAGTCAAGGAATTGGAAAATTCAGGAAAAATTTCTTTTAAAGGGAAGGGAATTGTTATGGCACAGAATAATAATGGGCAGGAATCAGAAATTTTTATTAAACCTCATTAACATTTACACAGGCAAAATAAAGTCATGCCAGAGTCAGAAGCAGCCGATATGTCACAAGTGGGGCAGGCCCTTGTCAAATTATGACACCATCTGCTGAGTAAGAATATACATTCAGCAGACTGAGGACTGTGATATAAAACCAAAGGAAATAGGACGTGCATATTCATTAGCTTGTAAGACATGGCACAAGAAACGCTAGCTCTTATACTGGAGCATGTAACAAGGAAATGACACAGCAGTGAACAGACTTTAAGAGTGAATATAAAAGGATAAAGAGGACACATGCACACATTACGAACTGAGCCTTATGTCACAGGCTCCTTTTAAACATTCCAGCTTTTCAGCTCTCGTCAGGAGTTAATCATTGAGATCGGCATTCATAGTAATGGGACTCTATGGTTATGATACTGTTGTAAATCTATGTCCTAAATGCTTCAGGACATTCTACGAACTAGCTAACGATGTACTGGAGATGATGGTCTTCACCTGGTGAACTTCCTGCTGTGCGCTGCCTGACAACTACTGATGGAGAAACTGACTGTCTTCCAACAACACCACATCCCAGGATGCTTTCAGCACTGAACTTTAGCTCAAAAGCGAGCCACAGGGACTCTCGGGGGCCCACGTCCCATTCAGCTTCCAGGCGCCACCATGTACTGAAACCTATCAAGCCCATAGGGAAGAGATCATCCGACCACATGGCTACCGACATCAGGTACACCGCTGATGGGTCATCAATGGTCATTGTAGAATACGGAGTGGTATGCAGGACATTTTAACTGCACGTGATCGCTGGCAACGCTAACATCTCGCCTGGGCATGCAGATGCTGAGTTGACTTGACAGACGTCATCTAGAATCCAACACGGAGCTGACTGAAGCATCAGCCGAGGCTGATGCGCAAGAATGTTGACTTGTAAACATGGTGAACAAATGAGTGAACTCTAATAATGTTTTACAAGAATCGGAGAAGCTTCACAGGTTCCAAGCAGCTACCCTGACCTCATTGAGAGGTGGCTCCGTTCGGTCTCTCTGTATTTCTTATATAAAGGAGTAATATGCGCTTTTTTGCAGTCGTTTGGGATTTTTCACTGTGCGAGAGATTCACGAGAAATGCAAGTTTAGTAAGGTTCAGAGCCATAGAGTGCTCTCCAGAAAACGTAACCGTTATTCCATCTGGACGAGGCAGCTCAATTATTTTAACTTCCTTGAGTTGCTTTTCTACGCCAGGGACGCGTATTACTACGTTCTCCATACGGGAGTCTGTGTGTTTGTCCTGGCCTGCGTGAATGATTTCGCGAAATTTAAAACTCCAGCTTTCCTTCTGCTGTCTTCTTTTGCCACATCATACTAGTCAGCGAGTGAGTGAATGGAAGCTTTCGACTAACTTACCGACTTTACGTAAGACTATAGTTTTCTTAGGTCGTGAACAAGATCATTAGAGCTAAAGTATGGCAGTGGTAGTTGTGTGCTTGGCGCACTGATCTTTTTATTTATTTTATTTACTTGTAAAGTTCCGTAGGACGAAATTGAGGAGTAAATCTTCAAGGTCATGGAACGTGTCAGTACATGAAATTACAACATAAACGTAATAACAGATAAAAATAAATGTTCATGAACCTTAAAAAAGTCAGTCCATAAATTTAAGTAAACGCTATCAGCAATACAATACAAATCAGCTTAATTTTTGAAGGAACTCTTCGACAGAATAGAAGGAGTGACCCATGAGAAAACTCTTCAGTTTCGATTTGAAAGCGCGTGAATTACTGCTAAGATTTTTGAATTCGAGTGCCAGCTTATTGAAAATGGATGCAGCAGTATACTGCACACCTTTTTGCACAAGAGTTAAGAAAGTCCGATCCAAATGCAGGGTTGATTTCTGCCGAATATTAATGGAGTGAAAGCTGCTTATTCTTGGGAATTAATTAATATTGGTAACAAGGAACGACAATAAGGAATATGCGTATTGAGAGGCCAATGCCAAAATACCGAGACTCGTGAACAGAGGTCGACAAGACATTCGTGAACTAACACCACTTTTTGCCCGAACCGCCCATTTATGAGCCAAAAACATCCTTTTAGAATGAGAAGAGTTAGCCCAAAATTTAATACCAAACGACAATATCTAATGAAAATAAGCAACGTAGACTAATTTTCGTGTCGAACTATCACTCACTTCTGATACCGTTCGAATAGTAAAAATGGCAATATTAAGTCTTTGAACAAGATCCTGAATTTGGGATTTACACGACAGGTTACTATCTATCTGAACACCTAGAAATTTGAACTGTTCAGTTTCACTAATCATATGCCCATTCTGTGAAATTAAAACGTCGGCTTTTGTTGAATTGTGTGTTAGAAACTGTAAAAACTGAGTCTTACTGTGATTTAGCGTTAGTTTATTTTCTACAAGTCATGAACTGAGGTCATGTACTGAACTATTTGAAACCGAGTCAATGTTGCACACAACATCCTTTACTACCAAGCTAGTGTCATCAGCTGCCTGTTGCTAAAGTAAGAGGTGAACCAATTGTGAGCTACTCCCCATATTCCGTAGTGGTCCAACTTCTGGAGCAATGTTTTGTGATCAACACAATCAAATGCCTTAGTTAAATCAAAAAATATGCCAAGCGTTCGAAACCTTTTGTTTAACCCATCCAGTACCTCACAGAGAAAAGAGAATGTAGCATTTCCAGTTGTTAAACGACTTCTGAGCCGAAGTGTACATTTGATAGCAAATCGTATGATATAAAATGATCAATTATCCTTATATACATAGCCTTTTCAATAACTTTTGCAAACACTGATGGCGTAGAAATAGGTCTAAAATTATCTACATTATCCATTTCTGTAAAGTGGCTTTGCTACTGGGTACTTTAATCGCTCCGAAAACTGACCATTTCTAAAGGAAAAATTACAAATATGGCTAAATACAGGGCTAACTTGTGCAGCACAGTACTTTAATATTCTGCTAGGCACTCCGTCATAACCATGAGAGTCCTTAGTCTTCAGTGATTTAATTATTGACTCAATCTCCCTCTTTTCTGTATCACAGAGGAGTATTTCAGACATCAGTCTCGGAATGGCATTTGCCAAGAAAGTTATATGATTTCCTGTAGAAACTAAATTTTTATTTAATTCACCAGCAATGCTCAGAAAATGATTGTTAAATACTGTACATATATGTGATTTATCAGTAACAGAAATATTTTTACTGCGAACTGACTTTATATCGTCGACCTTGTGCTGCTGACCAGACACTTCCTTCACAACTGACCATATGGTTTTAATTGTATCCTGTGAACATTTTAAAGCACCTTACAATAGTGTTTGTAATGGGCTACTGTAGCTTCATTGTGACTACTTCTAACATTTTGATATGATTTCCGCTTTGTTCTACATGATATCCTTATCCCACTAGTCAGCCACCCGGGCTGCCCATTACTGCTAGTATCCCGTTTAGAGTGTTCTAATGGAAAGCACCTCTCAAAGAGCATGAGAAATGTGTTAAGGAAAGCATTGTATTTACCATCTATGGTATCGCCACTATAAACATCCTCCCACTCTTGTTCCTTGACAAGGTTTAATAAACTCTCTACTGCTGTTGGATTAACTTTCCTACATAGTTTGTAATTAAATATGACATTGGTTCGAGTACAAAAGCCTTTTAGCGTTAGAATTTGTGCATCATGGTATGAAAGGCCATTCACGCTTTTACTAACAGAATGCCCATCTAGTAATGAAGAACGAATAAAAATATTGTCTGTAGCTGTGTGGCTGTGCTACTGTTCCCCTGCACCCTAGTTGAAAAAAACACAGTTTGCATTAGATCATATGAATTTAGGAGATCTACCAACATCCTTTTTCTTGCACCATCATGTACAAAATTTATATTGAAGTCACCACATGTAACTAGTTTCTGGTACTTCCTACAAAGTAAATCAAGAACCCTCTCTAGCTTGAGCAGAAATGCTCTGAAGTCGGAATTAGGGGACCTATAAACAACAGCAGTTAGAAGTTTAGTTTCACTAAATTCAACTACCGCTGCACAACATTCAAATATCTGCTCAGTGCAGTGTCGCGATACGTCTATGGACTCAAATGGAATACTGTTTTTTACGTACAGAGCCACTCCCCCACCCCGCAAAGAACTCCTTGAGAAACAGCCAGCTAATCTGTAGCCTGGTAAAGGAAGCCTCTGAATTGTCAGATTATTTAAGTGGTGCTCTGATATACCAATAATTTCATAGTCAACATCTGTTAGTAGTTCACTAACTTTATCTCTAATACCTCATATTTTGATGAAATATGCTAATTCCTTCTCTACTTGGAAACATTACATCCTTGGAAGGCGAGCCCTTAGTTAGAGGGACTTCCTTTAAGCAGGTATACCTATCAGCTGACGTCAGCCTGAAAAAGGTGCACCTCTAACACCAACTAATACAGGAAATTTGCCATGAGTGACACCACCACCACCACCACCACCACCACCACCAACCACTACACTCTCACCTGTACCATAAGCTTAGCCAGCATCCGCTTCCCATATCTATTGAGGTGCAGGCCATGCCTAGTGAAACCCGATCTACTGACAGACCCAGCTGGCACCATTGAGATGTGACCCATGCCCTCTGCCATCAGCGCCCTCCCCAGCCCACGTTAACGCACCTACCAGCTGCATTAAGGTGAGGTCGATCATGACGCTGAAACCGCTGCACGAAGTGCACATTAGTGCCACCAGTTTGAGCAGCTATCTTTACCAGGTCACCACCTACATCATATTCCCCGTCCCTATCGAGACTGTTCCCTGCTCCACCCACTATCACTACCTGATCCTCCTTCGTAAAATTCCTACATCCCTATGCTGTCAGTCACCTGAGCCAACCCTGCACTAGGCTTCACAATGCTGATGACCTGGTACTCACTCCCCAACACTTCCTGCAACTGCTGGCCCACACCTCTACCGTGAGAACTAACTAGCAGCAGAACCTTCTTCTTTCTGCTAGACTTTGCGATTAACCTAGGCCTCCTAACTGCTGAGCACTGCTGCATGTTCCCTACATCTACATCTACACGAGACTCCTCTCCACTCAACTCTGACAGTTTGTCATATCTATTGCATGTGCGCAAAGTAAAACTGTCTGAATACCTCCTCTTTCTAGCTGCCTTCTTGCCAACTGCCGGTTCCCATTCCCCACCACCCTTCACCCCCCTGAACCTATCTAGTTCCTCCTTTGCGCATCGTAACTGCATCAGAAGGGCACAGATCTTACGCTCCTGCTCCTCTGTCAATTTATTTCTGTTACAGATTCTGCATTCCCAGGAGAGGATCGCACTAAAAGGACCGCTGGCTTCCCCACTGCATTACCACCAGTGAAAATACTTTGAACAAATCCCACACCGTAATCCACCACTCACAAACCCACGACAGAGCCCACACTTCTCACTCATGGTAAAATTTTACAGTTACTGAAAAAACTGTACATCTACGTTACCAAAGTTCAGTTACACCAGTAGAACTATTTACGAACTAACAACAATGGTCTCGAAATTCTCTGCCTATTAAGAAAGCAACTGCTCGTATTAATACTACACCACAGCTAATACCAATACAAACAAAATTTCACAAAATTATTAGCTAAAACCAAAAAATTCGAACGGCCACTGGAACACTAAGCAAAGTTAAAACACTGAAAGAAAGTTTTACTGAAATATTTCACTAGAGACAATAATAAACGTCAGTTGGAAACTAAAGCACGAAATTACTAAACGACTTCGATGCACAGAAAACTTTAAAACACACAGCGAGCGAACGATTACAGAAGTTTATTAGTCGTTATTTCGCCACAAACGGCACACAACACGGCTGAAAACTTAAATTTAATAACTGTATTACAGAACACAAGTAAGTTTGTCAGAATTTAGCTTTATAACCGCTACAGCTGCAGTGCACGCCGCAAAGTGTAAACACACTGCTGAGGCGCGAGGCTTTGACGAACGACGCAAGCACACTCTTAAGTGAAGCATGAATTTCAACTGACTTTTGTCTGTCATCATTTACGCGTTCTTTTAAGAACAGAAAGTATGATAGTCTCTGTTTCCTTGGCATTTTGTGAATTTTAAAATCGCAGCTGTTTCCTTAATCCATGAACTCAGCATGTACTTTTCCAGAGCGCGATTTACAATCAGTTTAAACATTGCCCAAAGTTCTTCTACGTCCATCAAATTGGAACTAAATGACTCCCGTTCACTGTCTAAGTGGGATTCTAAGAACTGCTTATCTGCTCTTTCTAGCAAAAATACTCTGCTAGCCTGCTTAAGTAACCATCGTCATTATGATGATATCATAATCGGCAATCGCTGTCTTTATACCGACACTATGGATGAAGTCAGACCTGTTTCTAGCTACTAGGTCTAAAATATGTCCTTTCCGTGTGTTCTGTCGAACTATCTGCTCAAGACAGTGTCTAAAATACGTGATCAAATGTACTTCACAAGATTATCCCTGTTACCTACAGTTGATCCATAGACGTCCCTGATCTATACCTCTGGGTGTTAAAGTTCACTCTAACTGATATTGTAAGTTCTGGGAATGTCCGTGCTACTGTGTGTAGAATTTCTTTGAATGATTCCAAAACGGTCGGGGGGAATGAGCAGAATATATGCTATATCAATCGAGATTCCACGCAAACCAAATATGCCGAAATACAAAGAAGATACTGCCGAAAATAGACAACTTAGACATAATTATGACGACATGGTGACTCAAACGTAAATCACTGATGTGAGATACAATTCTTTTCTGTGGAAACCACGTACAAGGCGAGGAATTCAGTACCAAGACAAATAAAGATGAAAGGCACAGAGAAACAGATAGTACTATCCTATCACTGACTCAAACCCTCCTTCAATATGTATCTAGCAGGACTGATACTGATGTAGTGGAATCACCAGAAGCTTTTACACTTGATAATCTACAATCCGTCAACAACCTGAAACTGCAGCCAAAGGACGTTATATCATCTGTAGATATGCAACAAGAGCTAAAAGTTACGCATAACAATCTTTAAAATAGTCTTAGCTACATTACCCGCTTGCCGCGCCTTGGAGGTGGCTCAGTTGTCTTTCCGATTCCTGAAGCGATTGACCGAATTCAGCTGACAGTGAACAACGTACCACTGAGATCTCTGTGACCTCCTTGAGTTCGAACAAACTTATGAACTCTTTGTCAAAGTGCATGACCGGATCTACTTTTACTTCTCCCAATCTTCATAACATGTATTCGCTAAGCATCTTTGATGTATGCAGATATTACAAATAAATGCTATGTACAATGCGAGACAAATGACTGAGAGACATAAATTAGTAGAACATTGAGGGACAGACGTTATACGTAAGGAATTTCTCAGTTTTCAGTTAACGTAACGGTAATAGTATGTGATCCAAATGCAAAAGCATCGACAGGACTTTTCAAGAGATTTGATTTAGTAAAAAAAAATCCCAACTTTGTGACGCACACTCTGTATCAGTGACACTTAAGACCTCACATTGTAAGCTAACACTAACGAGCATTTGTGTGTAATATTCATACAACTGTTGCCCCACAAAATGATGTACTTGGCGCGACGGGAAAAAAATTATATTTCCCTCGGCCACTGCAGGGAGCCAGATAAGCAGTTTTAAACTAAACGTTTGATTTTTTTTTAAACAATGACCCTCAGAACTTTCCCTGGCAAAGACAACTCAAACTTAACCTATTCATTTATTACCCACAATAAACAAGCCCAACGCAATCTGACTGCTATACATTGACAACATGACTCCCAATAAGTAACACAAAAGAATGGCCCTGAACTGCAAGAAATTCTGACTGTAATACAAATCCAAAAAGTATGAAATTAAAGAAATGTGAAACTACGTCCAACTCTGTTAATTGCCTAAACTCATTTCAGTCACGAATCCCGATAGCGCAAACCCCATTCTTTTTCGTAAGTCTCTTACCTCATAGAAAATCTTCATGAGACGAACTACAGCAATTACAGCAAGTAACAACAACGGCCAGCTAAATAAAAAGATTCTAATTACTATAGACTAACTACTAGGAGGCATATGGTTAGCAAAAAGAAAGACTTCGTTGAAGAGCAAACAATGTACACTCCTGGAAATTGAAATAAGAACACCGTGAATTCATTGTCCCAGGAAGGGGAAACTTTATTGACACATTCCTGGGGTCAGATACATCACATGATCACACTGACAGAACCACAGGCACATAGACACAGGCAACAGAGCATGCACAATGTCGGCACTAGTACAGTGTATATCCACCTTTCGCAGCAATGCAGGCTGCTATTCTCCCATGGAGACGATCGTAGAGATGCTGGATGTAGTCCTGTGGAACGGCTTGCCATGCCATTTCCACCTGGCGCCTCAGTTGGACCAGCTTTCGTGCTGGACGTGCAGACCGCGTGAGACGACGCTTCATCCAGTCCCAAACATGCTCAATGGGGGACAGATCCGGAGATCTTGCTGGCCAGGGTAGTTGACTTACACCTTCTAGAGCACGTTGGGTGGCACGGGATACATGCGGACGTGCACTGTCCTGTTGGAACAGCAAGTTCCCTTGCCGGTCTAGGAATGGTAGAACGATGGGTTCGATGACGGTTTGGATGTACCGTGCACTATTCAGTGTCCCCTCGACGATCACCAGTGGTGTACGGCCAGTGTAGGAGATCGCTCCCCACACCATGATGCCGGGTGTTGGCCCTGTGTGCCTCGGTCGTATGCAGTCCTGATTGTGGCGCTCACCTGCACGGCGCCAAACACGCATACGACCATCATTGGCACCAAGGCAGAAGTGACTCTCATCGCTGAAGACGACACGTCTCCATTCGTCCCTCCATTCACGCCTGTCGCGACACCACTGGAGGCGGGCTGCACGATGTTGGGGCGTGAGCGGAAGACGGCCTAACGGTGTGCGGGACCGTAGCCCAGCTTCATGGAGACGGTTGCGAATGGTCCTCGCCGATACCCCAGGAGCAACAGTGTCCCTAATTTGCTGGGAAGTGGCGGTGCGGTCCCCTACGGCACTGCGTAGGATCCTACGGTCTTGGCGTGCATCCGTGCGTCGCTGCGGTCCGGTCCCAGGTCGACGGGCACGTGCACCTTCCGCCGACCACTGGCGACAACATCGATGTACTGTGGAGACCTCACGCCCCACGTGTTGAGCAATTCGGCGGTACGTCCACCCGGCCTCCCGCATGCCCACTATACGCCCTCGCTCAAAGTCCGTCAACTGCACATACGGTTCACGTCCACGCTGTCGCGGCATGCTACCAGTGTTAAAGACTGCGATGGAGCTCCGTATGCCACGGCAAACTGGCTGACACTGACGGCGGTGGTGCACAAATGCTGCGCAGCTAGCGCTATTCGACGGCCAACACCGCGGTTCCTGGTGTGTCCGCTGTGCCGTGCGTGTGATCATTGCTTGTACAGCCCTCTCGCAGTGTCCGGAGCAAGTATGGTGGGTCTGACACACCGGTGTCAATGTGTTCTTTTTTCCATTTCCAGGAGTGTATTTAGGAAATTTTACCTTATTCATACCTTATTCATGTGACACCCAGTTCCAAAAATTATATAATTGACAACAATTCCACTGCCCAAGCATTATCCATCATGCATCTATCCTCATACATTTCCTTGCGTATTTTCTCGTAAACACATCATTTCATCTCACTTTACAATGCATGTCCTACCAACACAGTCTCCACTAAGAAAATCATGTCCATACACTTTTCTATCCAATCGCTAACTGCTAATCCACAGAATCTCTTGCCGAGGGCGCAGAGCGCAGTCAGCTATATTAACACAGTTTGTAGCACTGACAACATATAAACAGGCTACTTACAAGGTCAAGTAAGACGTCTCAACAAACCTTCACCAGAAACGTCCGCTGATACGGGAATACTGCTAACGAGGCGCCAAGCCGGTTACCTCATGCTGTCACCAAGTACAGCGGCCGAGGTGACAATGCTATTGACACTGCAGAAGTCTGGAGCCACTCCAAGCAGATGACTAAGTTATTTCACATCCGAGCCATAAGGCTTTTGAGGCAGCCCCGGACCTACGGTATTTCCTAACCGGGAGAAAATATTGATAGTGTCTCCCCCCCTCCCCTCCCGCCACGAGCGTTTGTGATTGGACGTGAAAAATTAAGAAAAAAAGATTTTTCAAAAGTATATTCATTTTACAGCGCACATCTTTCTGAAGACAACACATACATGTTCGAGGAAATGTAAGACATGTCATTCGGTCTTAAGGGTTCCGAAGAACACAGAATTCTTCTATCGCACGTCACTGTATTTCGTGCTGTGAAATTCAAGGTGTATATTTCGTAATAATAGCCATCAAACCTATATTCAAGACAGTGGAAAATAAAGTGTTCTATCGTACCCCTCCTTCTCCCAGTCGACCGGTTTGACATCCTACACCGCTTAAAAAACCCACAATTAATATAGGGTGACGGGGAGAATAAGAACTCACAAAATTTTGACTCTTTACCCCCTGTTAGCCGGTAACTTTGTGACTTTCACTTTTGTGTGATATAATGTTACGTCTAGGAAATAAACAGTAAAGACCAGAGACAAGCAAGACAGTAAACATTTCTTCAATCCTTAGCTCCCAACACCTTTTCCTCTCTTCTCTTGCTACAGCTTTAGACGGCGTACCTTCCTTTGTGCGAAAGAATCTATTACTTCATCAAAGTTCGTCAAACGTTTTGCTACATAAAAAATCAAAACGTCGTTGACTAACACTGAAAAAGACGTTAGTACGAATATTACCCAAGACTGGTGTGGTTTCTAGATTTGTTTTGGCACAAATGATCATTTTTATGTACCTCATTTACAGATATAACACGACAGAACATAACGAAGTACCAAACCTATTAGGCCTCCTGCAAGCAGATAGTTTTATTTTAGGAAATGGTTTCACATTTCATTAATACGATCCAGTTTCTCAAGCTAAGATTGAAAGATTGAAAAGTAGTAGTAAATTTTTATACGAATTAGAAATCGTGATATTCTTTAATTTGTGTGATGTTCCCGATTCTTATCCTTCCTCGTTCTAACAAACAATCTTGTCAGCACTAGTTCTGTAACTATTCCTGCCATTACCAAAACTTATTCATTGTGTAACTTCACTAACACTGCCAGAATCATCAGTTCAGTTATCCCGCGTTAATTCTACGTTAGGTGTTATTAAGTGAGAGTATAACGACTTTTTCCTGCTGTTTCGAGAACAAATCATGAAGCGGCTACAAACTGGGGCCAGTACAACTGGTAGTGTAGCGATCTGACAAAAATTTTCTGTCGAAATTTCGTTTTCTTAGATACACCTAGAAGATAATATGTAATCTTTCTTATCTCTTATTCCTGTTACCCATTTATTTCCACTCTGGCAGTCTGAACCTACGGATTTCGCTAATAATTATAACAACGCTGATCATTCGCACACACAGTCACCCATATAAACAAACAGCGATTGACATTTACCCAATTGGGTTTATTCGGGTCAGCTCCTGTAGCCCCGTCATCTCTTTCTCTGCGGGAATGATTCTTTGTTTCTAAATGCAATGGGGATTCCCCTGTCAGAGACATGAAGTGCACTATGCACGTATTCAAAAATAAACTTATAATTTGTTGAGAAATCAACTTTAAATGTGCCCAATAATGTTCAAAACCCAACTGGGATGCGTTTCAAAATCATAATTGATAGCCCAACATGCACCGGATGCTAGTGCTTTGGGAAAAAATGTTTTTTCTGCAAGAATATGAATGTAACACCCCCTGAGAAATTACCATCCGGGGCAGATATCCCCCCCCCCCCCCGTTAGATTCAGGTCTGGTGGTATCTGGCACACTTGCTTCATGCATTTGCATTTTAACTGAGGCACAACATGAATTATAGAGTTCAATGATCGTTGCTTCTGATGGACGACATGTTTTGTGTGCCACCTCCAAAAGCTTAGCTTGCCCACAGTTTCTCATAGAACTGGTAGACATATTGTTTCTGTCGTACTTGACACTCTAGATCAGGTTGTATTGCGTAGCTAGTAAGAACTAGGTTTTTGAAGGTGTTTCCAATAGATATTTGCACTGTCTGCTATTACATATTTTGACCCTTCAGAGAAGGTCCCCTAAAGTGACTGTATGTTAATCTACTATCAGCGAGGGTTTCGATGCAACAAGAGACAAATCAACATTGAAAGACCACGTAGACATGTCCACTTATCCGAGTATAAAGATACTTTAGCATGACTTTGATAATATTACTTTAGAATCACTAAATAGTGGTGGTGTAAGTGGCGTCCATAGGTAAGTTACGTGATGACATAGCCCTGCAGCAATTGTCCAGATGCGATGATGCCAGGTGCAGTTGCCTATGCACTGTATGCTGACATCCGCAGTTCTAGGAATTCTGATGCTGATGTCATCAACTCCTGAAATACTGATGCTTATGTCAGCAGTAAACCGCGAATTACTTTCAACAAATGGAAATTTTATTCCTAAAAGCCTTTTTCTAAAACAGATTTAAAATTATAATCAGAAAGCACGCTTTAAATATCAAGTTACAATGTATTCAGAGGCGGAAAGAACAAATTTTTGACAGTATGAGCTTTTGGGCTGAGAACCTTGTCGCTCCCTTTTGACACGGCCGTAGTCATGATCGCTCACAACAAACTCTGAAAGAATACACTGGTGCAAATCTGCAACACACCAATTCGTTAACACCGAATCCGACAAACATGACAGAGGCAGCTACTAACGTATGCAGATTGACAGGGAGATTACTGAACAACCCGAAACGCAGGTTGTTCTAACCTGCCCCTACTCCACAAGGAAAGAAACGGACCACCTAATTCACAATGGTTCAAATGGCCCGAAGCACTATGGGACTTAACATCTGAGGTCATCAGTCCCCTAGACATAGAACTACCTAAACCTGACTAACCTAAGGACATCATACACATTCATGTCCGAAGCAGGATTCAAAACTGCGACCGCAGAAGCAGCGCGGTACCGGACTGAAGCGCCTAGAACCGCTCGGTTACAAGGGGCCGACACTCAATTCATAAATAACCACCTTCCCACAAGTAGGCAAATGGACAAGAATGGTGGGACGACCCCAAAACAAAGCGGCTGGTGTCCTCACCAAGAAAACAAGTAGAATTTAACAAGTAAATGAAACAACATATCTCCAACCACTTAACTTCTAATAAACTACGATTTCTGGCGAAGACCTGGCACAACACCCCCAAAGTTCTCCCGAACCGTCCGCTCCCAGCCGCTTCAACGGACGCAGGAAGACGCGCCGATCTCCCGTCTCACGGCGTCACAGCTCGCACCGGCCAGACCGAAGTCGTGGGTTGACTCCTGTTGCTCTCGGGACGGCCGCGAAGCCACTATCCCTCGCTATACGGCGCGGCCCACTGGACTCACGTGGCGACCTCACATGCGCCGACGCTCAAAGTGGTCAAGTCATCTTGTGTCTCAGTGCGCGACCGACCAACCGAACGATCCAACTGCCAATGACCGTTGCCTGTCCGAGCAACTCGAGAAGAATGGCGGCCTAACGTGCAGACTCAGATGCAGGAACACAGCCCCAACCGGACGACCACTAGCTGAGTTCTGTTACTGGTGGAGTGGCAAGACTCTAATTTTAACGGCTTTAAAGTTTGATCCAAACGACAGACTTCCTACACATCTCCGACGGTACTTCGCTTCGAGTACTGCACTTCGATTTGTGTTTTCGTGCACTAATCGAAGCGTTGGGGTTGCAGGTGGCAGCCAGTCAGTCAGCAGCGGTCCCAGCCAGCAGCCAGCAACCAGCAGCGGTACCAGCCAGCAGCCAGCAGTGGTCCCAGCCAGCAGCCAGCAGCAGTCCCAGCCAGCAGCGGTCCCAGCCAGCAGCCAGCAGCGCTCCCAGTCAGCAGTGGTCCCAGCCGTCAGCGGTCCCAGCCAGCAGCGGTTAAAGCCAGCAGCCAGCAGCGTTACCAGCCAGCAGCCAGCAGTGGTCCCAGCCAGCAGCCAGCAGCGCTCCCAGCCAGCAGCGGTCCCAGCCAGCAGCCAGCGGTCCCAGCCAGCAGCGGTACCAGCCAGCAGCGGTACCAGCCAGCAGCCAACAGTGGCCCCAGCCAGCAGCCAGCAGCGGTCCCAACCAGCAGCCAGCAGTGGTACCAGCCAGCAGCCAGCAGCGGTCCCAGCCAGCAGCCAGCAACCAGCAGCATTACCAGCCAGCAGCCAGCAGTGGTCCCAGCCAGCAGCCAGCAGCGCTCCCAGCCAGCAGCGGTCCCAGCCAGCAGCCAGCGGTCCCAGCCAGCAGCGGTACCAGCCAGCAGCCAACAGTGGCCCCAGCCAGCAGCCAGCAGCGGTCCCAACCAGCAGCCAGCAGTGGTACCAGCCAGCAGCCAGCAGCGGTCTCAGCCAGCAGCCAGCAGAGGTCCCAGCCAGCAGCGTTCCCAGCCAGCAGCGGTACCAGCCAGCAGCCAGCAGTGGTCCAAGCCAGCAGCCAGCAGCGGTCCCAGCCAGCAACAGTCCCAGCCATCAGCGGTCCCAGCCAGCAGCGGTACAAGCCAGTAGCCAGCAGTGGTCCCAGCCAGCAGCCAGCAGTGGTCCCAGCCAGCAGCCAGCAGCGGTACCAGCCAGCAGCCAGCAGTGGTCCCAGCCAGAAGCCAGAAGCGGTCCCAACCAGCAGCCAGCAGTGGTACCAGCCAGCAGCGATTACAGCCAGCAGCAAGAAGCGTTACCAGCCAGCAGCCTGCAGTGGTCCCAGCCAGCAGCCAGCAGCGCTCCCAGCCAGCAGCGGTCCCAGCCAGCAGCCAGCGGTCCCAGCCAGCAGATGTACCAGCCAGCAGCCAGCAGTGGCCCCAGCCAGCAGCCAGCAGCGGTCCCAGCCAGCAGCCAGCAGTGGTACCAGCCAGCAGCCAGCAGCGGTCCCAGCCAGCAGCCAGCAGAGGTCCCAGCCAGCAGCGTTCCCAGCCAGCAGCCAGCAGTAGTCCCAGCCAGCAGCGGTACCAGCCAGCAGCCAGCAGTGGTCCCAGTCAGCAGCCAGTAGCGGTACCAGCCAGCAGCCAGCAGTGGTCCCAGACAGCAGCCAGCAGCTGCCCCAGCCAGCAGCCAGCAGCAGTCCCAGGCAGCAGCGATCCCAGCCATCTGCAGTCCCAGCCAGCAGCGGTACCAGCCAGCAGCCAGAAGTGGTCCTAGCCAGCAGCCAGCAGCGGTCCCAGCCAGCAGCGGTCTGAGCCAGCAGCGGTCCCAGCCAGCAGCAGTACCAGCCAGCAGTCAGCAGTGGTCGCAGCCAGCAGCTAGCAGCGGTCCCAGCCAGCAGCCAGCAGTTCCCCCAGCCAGCAGCCAGCAGCGGTCCCAGCCAGCAGCGGTCCCAGCCAGCAGCGGTCTGAGCCAGCAGCAGTCTGAGCCAGCAGCGGTCCCAGCCAGCAGTGGTACCAGCCAGCAGCCAGCAGTGGTCCCAGGCAGCCGCCTGCAGATGTCCCAGCCAGCAGCGGTGCTGGCCATCAGCGGTCGCAGCCAGCAGCGGTACCAGCCAGCAGCCAGCAGTGGTCCCAATCAGCAGCGAGCAGCGGTCCCAGCCAGCAGTGGTCCCAGCCAGCAGCCAGCATCGGTATCAGCCAGCACCCAGCAGTGGTCTCAGCCACCAGCCAGCAGCGATCCCAGCCAGCAGCCAGCAGCGGTCCCAGCCAGCAACGGTCCCAGCCAGCAGCGGTCTGAGCCAGCAGCAGTCTGAGCCAGCAGCGGTCCCAGCCAGCAGTGGTCCCAGCCAGCAGCCAGCAGCCAGCAGTGGTCCCAGCCAGCAGCCAGCAGTCAGCAGCAGTACCAGCCAGCAAGCAGCAGTGGTCCCAGCCAGCAGCCAGCAGCAGTCCTTGCCAGCAGCCATCAGCGGTCCCAGCCATCAGCGGTCCCAGCCAGCAGTGGTACCAGCCAGCAGCCAGCAGTGGTCCCAGCCAGCAGCCAGCTGCAGTCCCAGCCAGCAGTGGTCCAAGCCATCAGCAGTCCCAGCCAGCAGTGGTACCAGCCAGCAGGCAGCAGTGGTCCCAGCCAGCAGCCAGCAGCTGTTCCAGCCAGCAGCCAGCTGCGGTACCAGCTAGCAGCCAGCAGTGGTCACAGCCAGCAGCAGTCCCAGCCAGCACCCAGCGGTGGTCCCAGCCAGCAGCTAGCAGCGGTCTCAGCCATCAGCAGGCCCAGCCATCAGCGGTCCCACCCAGCAGTGGTACCAGCCAGCAGCTACCAGCAGTCTCAGCCAGCATGCAGCAGGGCTCCCAGCTAGCAGACAGCAACGGTGCCACCCAGCATCGGTCCCAGCCATCAGCGGTCTCAGCCAGCAGCGGTACCAGCCAGCAGCCTGCAGTTGTCCCAGCGAGCAGCCAGCAGCTTTCCCAGCCAGCAGGCAGCGGCGGTACCAGCCAGCAGCCAGCAATGGTTCCAGCCAGGAGCCAGCAGCGGTCCCAGCCAGCAGCCAGCAGCAGTCCCAGCCAGCGGCGGTCCCAGCCAACAGCGGTTCCGGCCAGCAATGGTCCCAGCCAGCAGCCAGCAGCCAGCAGCAGCAGCAGCAGCAGTGGTGTCCCCACCGGCCAGCGAACTGTGTCGCCCCCTGCCAGCAGCAGCAGAGTGGGGCTTCAGCCCAAGTCTTCTTCGTCGTTCTAATTCCTTTTCCTTCTGTTTTTCATCTACTTGCCCGTCACTTTTTTGGCACTGTTTCTTTTTCCTGTCCTGTGTCTTTCTCCTTGTCGCAATGTCAACACCCACCACCACTACTACAGCCACCACTACTGCCATCATCTACACATCTCCCTCCACCGCCGCCACCACTATCACGTGGTGTGCCCAATCACCTCCCCCTCAGTCCATCCCCCCACTCCTCACTCTCCCATCTCCCTCGCTTTTTGTCGCCCCATCGCCAGCTCCTCCCTCCCGTGCCTCCTCTGATCCCATCCCTCCACTCCCTCCCTCTGCTCCATCTGTTTCCGTGGCTGCCATTAGGGTTGTGGCCTGGAGGGCCAAAACCCACACTCCACTTGCACCTTTGCCCTCTTCTTTGTCTCCATCATCGCCATCGCCTTCGCCCTACCATCTCCGGCGCCGACTCCAGCACCGGGACCTGCCACTCCACGCCACTCTCCAGTTGCTCCCGTCCCCCACACCTCCTCCGCTGCTGTCAAACGCCCCAGTGGCACCCCTGCCTCCTCTGTACCTAAAAAGGCTCCTCCTCGTCCCCCTTCCCCTGCCCAGGATGCCATGGATGTCTCCCCACCTGTCCCTGCCCCCTCCACCTCCTCCTCCCCCTCGTCCTACCTCTACCTCCTCTCCCATCCTGATCCTTCCCTTCTTGAGGCCCGGAACCTCACCCTCTTCATTCACCAACATTTTCCTGGTGCCCCCATCTCCCTCCTCACCGTGACTCGGTCCTTATCTCTTCCTCCAGCTCTACCCTTCACACCAATATCCTTTCCCGCATCACCGTCACCCGCTTTGGCCCTAATGCCTCCCTCACCCCTGTCCCTTCCCCACCTCCCTCCCCCCAACCCCAACCCTCGTGTCGCCCACCGACCCTCACCACCATGATCACTCGGCTCAGTCCGACGATCACGGAGGAGGAGGTGTTGGCGGAGCTCAAGGCGTATTCCCATCTGGAGGTGCGTGCAGTTCGCCGCATTCACAACTCCGACGGCCCCACACGCCTTATGCGGGTTTTTTCCGAACACGCCCCCTCCATAGACCGTCTCCTGAAGGAGGGTGCCCTCCTCTTTAACGAACGCTACAAGGTTGACCCCTCCCATTCCCCTCCTCAATCCCTCCGCTGCCAGAGGTGCTTGCGGTATAATGCACACCCATCATCTGAGTGCTGCGAGGCTCCAACCTGCACGCACTGTAAGCAAGCATACTTCCTACGGCAGTGCCCCAATCTCCAGTCCCCTCCCTCCTGTAACACCTGTAACCTTCCTCATCCTACGTACTACCAGAAATGTAAGGCCCGACCCCCACCTACCACTCCTGAACTCACCATCCCTGTCTGCCCTCTGGACGCTCCCACCTCTCCTGGCAATTCCTTTCGCCCCCCCCCCCCCTACCGCTGAGGACATCATCAGATTCCTTACCATCGTCCTCCAAAACGTTTACCCTTTCCAGCGCCACCACACCATCCAACAGATATCCCTCACCACCCGTTTCGTCTTTCACCTAAAAATATATGCCACCTACTCCCACAATCAGGTCCATTTCACCTTCTCCCGTCTCGACACCATCGTCTAAATCCTAGTCATGGCGTGACAGCACCATATCCTGTTCAACAACATCCGCTCCCTTCCCGCCAACAATAACCTCTTCCTACACACCCTTGTCACCCATTGCGTGGATGCCTTCCTCCTAAATGAAACCTTCCTCCAACCCCACCAAACCATCCACACTTCGCCCTACCTCCTTCACCACTCCGATAATCCAAACTGCACGTGGAAGAGTTGCCATTGGTCACCACCACACTGCCAGATCCTGGTTTGGCTCCAACCTCTCCTTCCTGACCCCACCGAACACCTGATCCTTAGTCTCTTCTTCGCCAGCCTTACCTGCGCCACCATCTATGTCCGCCCTAACGCCCCTATTCCTTTTGACTTCCTCTCCCACATTGACCGTACCTTCTCCTTCTACGTGATCGCCGCCGACCTCAACATCCATAGTCGTTCCGCCACCCAGTTACGGCGGTGGCATCGGTTCCTCTCCTCCCTTCAAGGCAACCTCATCCTCATTCCCCAGCACACCCACCCTGAATCCAACTCCATCCCTGATGTCGTCCTCTCCTCCCCTAACCTCCTTGGCCGCATAACGATGGATGTCCTGGAGCCCATTGGTTGCGTCCATCTATCTCCCTGTCCTCCTCACTGTTTCAGACCATCGTCGCCCCCGCCCCAACTCTCGTCATGACCCTCCCCTGAAGTATCTCCATGATTACTCCCGTGCCGACTGGAATGCCTACCAGGATACCCTCTCCACCCAGGTCGATAGCCACCCCTTCACCTACCACCACCCTGATTATATTACCCATGCTGCCTCATTTCTCCAGCAGACCTTGTCTGAGGCCATGGAGGCTCACGTCCCTACTGTCACCATCCACCCCCACTGTCCTACCTTACCCCCACAGACTGTCCTCCTCCTACGTGAATCCAGCCGTCTCTACCGTGCCTTCCTCCACACGCATGACCCGGACACACTATGACGCTACCGGCAACTCCAGTGACACATCCGAAACTTGCTCACGGCTAAGAAACGCCGAGACTGGAGACAGACATGCACCCGTTTAAATGCTACCCTACCTATAAACTCGTCCAAGTTCTGGTCAGCCTTCCGTCGCCTTACCGGAACTAAACCCTCCCCCTACTATCCTCTTCTCCATGATGATAACCCCTTCCGTGACACCCTTAGTAAGGCCAATCACTTTCCCTCCTACCCCTCCGATGTCTTTTCCAGCCCCGATGATCCCCAGTTCGATTACTCCCTCTTCCCAGATGTCCGCGATCAAACTGACACCTCTGTCCCTCCCCTCGCACCTGGTTTCCAGTACTTGGACAACATTGCACACACGGAACTCAATGCCCCTATCACTACACAGGATCTTATTGCTACACCCCGCACAAAATGCAACACCGCTCCTGGTCACAATCGTGTCACCTACCGCCACCTTCGTGAAGCTCCTGTCTCTTTCCTCTCCACCCTGGGCAGGTTCTACAATGTAGTCCTGTCCACCAGCTACTACCCCAACCTGTGGAAAATCTCCTGTATCCTGATGTTCCTTAAACCTGGTAAACCACCACCTGCTGTCTCCTCCTATCTTCCCATCAGCCTTGGTGTTCAGCAAGGTCCTGGAATCCATCCTCACCCGACGCATCCACCAGCATCTCTACCAGCACCACCTCCTTCCTATTACCCTGTGTGGGTTTCTGCCGTCCTTCTCTTCCGGTGACCTCCTCCTTCACCTCACTCATCTCCTTTCCGAACAGCTTAACTCCCGTCGCTCTGCAATCTTCCTCTCACTGGACCTCAAACGTGCCTATGACCACATATGGCACTCCGGTCTCCTCTTCAAGCTCCAAACCTTCGCCCTTCCCATGAACTACGTCCGTCTGATGGGCTCCTTTCTCTCCCGCCATCCTTCCTACGTCACCATCCATAACACAGATTCCTACACCTTTTTTCCCTCCGCCGGTGTGCCCCAAGGCTCCGTCCTCTCCCCCCTTCTGTACCTTTTGTATACGGCGGACATGCCGCGGCCGTCACCCCCTGTCCACCTTCTCCAGTTCGCCGATGACACTGCCTACCTTGCCCTTGTCCCCACCCTACAGCGTTCCCAACACCTTCTCCAATCCCATCTTGACCCATTCACTGCTTGGTGCAACCAGTGGTTGCTTAAGGTCAATCCCTCCAAAACCCAGGCGATCATTATAGGCAAAACCACCCCTTCCTTCCGACTCCTTGATTTCTATCTAACCATCTATGGCCGTCCTATCGCCCTCACCCCCACCCTTAAGTACCTTGGCGTCACCCTCGACCGTCGCCTCTCCTGGACCCTCCATCTCCAGACAATCCAAGCCAAGGCACACTCCCGACTCTGTCTCCTCAAGCTCCTTTCCGGCTGTATGTGGGGTCTGCACCCCTCCACCATACTCCACACCTATAAATCCCTCATCCGCCCTATCCTCTGTTACGCCAATCCGGCCTGGATCTCCGTCCCCCCTACCTTTTACAAATCCCTTCAGATCCTTGAACGCCATGCTCTCCGCCTCGCCTATCGCATCCGTCTCCCCTCCCCCACGCGGATCCTGTACGACCTAATTCCGTTCCCCCACCTCCTCCTCTTCCTCGAACAGATACGGATCCTCTACACCTCCCGTAAACTCGATCCTCCTCACCTGCTTGTCTCACCCATCCTCTCCCACCTCTGCCCGCTGCCGCGCCTGTATTCCCACGTACCACTCAGTTTCCATATCTCCACCCTCCTTACCGTCTCCCAAGGTGGCTTCCGCCAGCTCCCCCTCCCTGATGATGCTCTCCTCCCCTCCATCTACCCCTCCTATCAACTTTGAATCTCTCCTCCCACTTCCTGTGTTTTTTCCTTTGGGCACCCTCCCTCCCCTCTCTCCTCCTCCCCTCCTTCATCCCTTTCTTCCCACTCCTCCTCCAGGCTTCCCCTACCCCCGTCCCTCTACTCCTCCTCCCATCTCCTCTGCCATCGGCATCTTTGCACTCCCATCTCCCTCCCCCTCACCCTTCTCCCCGTCTTGGCAGGTCCCCGGACTCGCACACGTTGCGTGAACATTAGCGCGCAAGAGATCATCGCCATCCGTTTCTCGTGGTTGCCGTCGTGTTTTGTGTTTTGTGTTCACCGTCACACTCCATTGTTCACATGTGCCATCGAAATCTTCAGTGTTTGTGCGTCGTGTCAACAGTTTATAGTGTGGATTTTCGTCGAGTGTAAACGGCTCCGTGGTTTTGTATTTATGTATCTACTGTTTTATTACCCGCCATTATGTAACTTCTGTGTATTCCTTCTGTATTTTTTATCATTGTCTACTCTACGGCTGAAGAGCACTGTAGAATGCTGCTGCCAGCCTGCCTGTTGTACAGGTTTTAAAATCACAATAAAGAAAAAAAAAAAGACAGACTTACTAGCACTCCGAACGACAGACAGACACTAACTGCCGCACAAATGCGAACGAGAGACAGACCAGCAACTGGTGACGAGTGACTGACCCAGACTCACTCCGCCTGACCAACTGCCCGACTGGCGAGCTTATAGCGCCCTTTAAATGCACGTGAACAGGCAACTTTTCCTCTTTTCCGATAAATTTTGGGTATACGATAAATCGCACAAGTCTAAGCACTGTCAATTCGACTAAACACCTAGGAGCCCGCATCTCGTGGTCGTGCGGTAGCGTTCTCGCTTCCCACGCCCGGGTTCCCGGGTTCGATTCCCGGCGGGGTCAGGGATTTTCTCTGCCTCGTGATGGCTGGGTGTTGTGTGCTGTCCTTAGGTTAGTTAGGTTTATCAAAACTAGACATAGTTGTCTCACTGGGAATTCCGCGATCGTTCATTAAGTAAAATATGGAGTTTCAGTCTTCGATCGCTATTCTTTATTTTCAATTACCGGTTTCGGGCTAGCTGCCCATCTTCAGATCATATGTTGTAGTTACAGAGTAACTTGTCCGTACAAAACACACAGTGTGTTCTGTACGGACAAGTTACTCTGTAACTACAACATATGATCTGAAGATGGGCAGCTAGCCCGAAACCGGTAATTGAAAATAAAGAATAGCGATCGAAGACTGAAACTCCATATTTTAGTTAGGTTTAAGTAGTTCTAAGTTCTAGGGGACTTATGACCACAGCAGTTGAGTCCCATAGTGCTCAGAGCCATTTGAACCATTTGAAACACCTAGGAATAACAATTACGAGCAACTTAAATTGTAAAGACCACATAGATAATATTGTGGGGAAGGTGAAACAAAGACTGCACTTTGTTGGCAGAACACTTAGAAGATGCTACAAACCCACTAAAGAGGCCTGCATTACACTTGCCCGTCCTCTGCTGCAATATTGCTGCGCGGTGTGGGATCCTTACCAGGTAGTATTGACGGAGGACATCGAAAAAGTGCAAAGAAGGGCAGCTCGTTTCGTGTTATCGCGCAAAAGGGCTGAGAGTGTCACTGATATGATATGCGAGTTAGGGTGGCAGTCACTGAAACAATGCCGGTTTTCTTTGCGGCTAGATCTATTTACGAAATTTCAATCAGCAACTTCCAGAGTCTTCTAAATAATCGTGGACACTAAGGACACCTGTTCAACTAGAAATGCTTCGATTTCTATTTGGTTTGTATTCAAATTGTATATAGGAAATTAGTCAATAAGGGCACAGTATGCAGCTCTGATATTAGGATGCCAGCAGCTCAGTCCATCTGCTGTAATTAGTAAAGCTTTGTACAGGTAATTCAAATTCACCACACTTGAATTTTTAACGTATAAGACTTTACCTTCAAATGGTTACTCAGCCACTGCCTCTCCATACATGTTGACAATACTGATGCCTCACCCTTTAACGTGCAATATTAATAGCGGTATATGACATGTTGTATTCAGTCGTCACTTTCATCTCTCAGCCATCACATTAAGGTTACCGTGAGGTGCTAGACCTATATTTAGACGTTTATATCCATTTTCAGTCACACTGTACGTCTTGCAAATAACAGTAATTCGCCAGCCCTTTGCTGAGACTCGAGTTCCGGTGGCTGCTGAAGCTGTGGTGCGGCTTGGGCGAACGAGAGCAGGTCAAAAGTTGGGAAGATATCCTGTGGACAGTGACTGCCGTAGCTGCTGCTTTGGAAGTTCAGGCCACAGAACATCGTGCGACACCTGAGTTGTGGGACACCTAAGTGTCCTCGTCCAGCAATGGATCATAGTCTCCAGCAATAATAAAACCTACATTTAGCGAGACACACACACACACACACACACACACACACACACACACACACACACACAACAATAGTAATGATTAGATGTGTGTGGAAACATACTTCTTTTTCCCAGGAGATCATTGCTGCAGCTGACAGGGTTTCATACTGGGCAATGTACAGACAGAAAATGATGGCACTAGCACAACTGAGTTATAAAAAATTGAAACTTGCTCACATGCAGTTGGCTGAGAGCATGATGACATCGATGAGTGCTTGTCTGACACTTGGAGCGGGAGGGGGGGGGGGTGGCAGGTCAGGTGTTGTACGGGTACTGGTGGGGCGCAGTGGTGGGGGGAGGGGTTGGTGGGGAGGGTGACGGCAGGAATGTCACAGAGTTGTGACATGATTATTTCAGGCCTTGGAACAACTGTCTGGATGTGATGCTGATGACAGCGAAATGTAGCAAAGTAAGGTTGCCCACGCAGTGATTGCTGTCGTGGAATGCTGACACTGGTGTCATCAGCTCCTCGAAAGCTTATGGTTACGTCAGCAACTTTTGACCCAACCCACAAAGAACTTCTATTCATCACCACTTTCTCACTTGTCACCTGCCATGCCCACGCACTGGGTACTGACTGCAGAGACTTCTTCGCCTGCGTGTGCACTGTTTATGTAGAGTGGGTGCTTGCGTGCTGGGCAGCGACACAACGAATGTTTTTTGAGTAATGAATGGATTTTAAAAGCTTTTCTTTGACATTTCATCAGGTATGTATTGCAACCCTTCTCTTATGTTGTGGTATTCCGGCATCCTGACCTTGGAGTTCGGCCACCCAGCATAGTGGCCAATCAACGCTGTCGTTATACTGCACTGAACCATACATTTAACCATAGGCTGAAAGACTGTGCACATTATGCCCTAGGTTCGGCACATGTAGTAGCGATCGACGCTAATGCAAAATCAACGCTGCGGTGCAGTCGTCGTATACAAATGCAGAAAGCATTTAATGAATTAAACCTCCACGTGGTAAACAGGGCGGGCTGTCCAGCTACGTAGGAAAACAGTTATGGTGTCGCACCCAACATAGACATCACTTTGATAAATCCATCAGTTGTAGTCGTTGTTGTTGTGGTCTTCAGTCCGAAGACTGGTCTGATACAGTTCTACGTGATGCTCTATCTTGTGCAAGCCTCTTCAGCTCCACATAACCACTGAAACCAACATCTTTCTGAATCTGCTTACTGCATTCATCTCTTGTCAACGATTGTTACCTGCAACACTTACCTCCAATACTAAACTGATGGTCCCTCAGTCTCTAAGAACGTGTCCTGTCAATTGATCCCTTCTTTTGGCCAAATATTGCCACAAATTCGTTGTCTCCTCAATTCTATTCAGTATCTTCTTATTAGTTACGTGATCGACGCATCTCATCTTCAGCATTTTTCCGTAGCACCACATTTCGAAAGCTTCAGTTTTCTTTTTATCTAAACTGTTTATCGTCCATGTCTCACTTCCATACGTGGCTACACTCCAAATACCTTAAGAAAATATTTCGTAACATTTAAATCTATGTATATTCGATGTTAACAAATTTCTCTTCTTCAGGAATGATTTTCTTGCCATTGCAAGTCTACATTTCATATCCTCTCTACTTAATCCATCATCAGTTAAGTGTCTGGTTCCCTAACCTAATTTCTTTAGCATCACCACGTTTAATTCGACTACATCCCATTATCCTTGGTTTGCTTTTGTTCATCTTACATCCTCATTTCAAGACACTGTCCATTCCGTTCAACTGTTCTTCCAAGTCCTTTTCTGTCTCTGACTAGAGCTAACAGTTAAGTCTTCAAGAGTCCTTCAGCATGCTACTGGAAGCGACCACAATGCGATACGGCAGATTTGTTAGACCCTTGTTTACAACTAACGAATGTCGCACAGCAGCACAATAATCTTCGGTGTAATTTTATGAAGGTTAACTGCGAAAAGATAATCTACGATTCAGTTTTATAAAGGTTAACTGCGAAAAGCTATACCTGCTGAAGTCGCTTTTCCAGAGGGGCAACAGCAAACAAGATGACTATCTTTAAAGAGAGGCCTGAGAAAGTATGTTGCCCATATTAAAGCTGAAGTGTCGTTCTAGTTTCAGTTGTAGTTGGTATCACTTAGTAAAAGCATGGAGACGCTCCCAGTCCTCATCACATTCATGGCGAAACGCTGAAAGCTGAAAATAACAAAATTCTTCCATTCTTCACACACTTATCAAACGAATCACTAAGGAAAGGAAGAATCTCTGTGGTCTGGAATCTACGCAAGCAGTAATGTCCCAGAAGAGTACGGATATAGATCTAAGGACTCATAAGAGCTACAGGAGAATTTATCGTTTTAACATCTTCGGTAATGTACAGGAGCGCTTGCTGCCTAGTAGACTACACTCCCACAGGGAGCTAAATGGCCCCAGTCAGAGCCAGTTGTGCTTCAGAAAGGTCAGATCCATAGACGTAACAATTAATTGTGCTCTCACATGGATCCCCTTGTGTACGATGCCGCAAAAGGCCAGTGATGTTTAAGGCATTCGACGCCCCACATATTGTCTACCTTGCAACCTCAATATTGGCCGCAAACGGCGACAGGGGGCGGGAATTGAAGTATCCGATGGTGAGCACAGCCTGAGGCTACGGAGCGTAGTTGAACTGCTTAGTCGACGACTAACGTGCTACAGTGCTTGTGGTGTTGAAACGAAGCAGAGCAATAGCAACGATAAACTAAGCAAAAGTTGCATTACCTACAACAACAGTTGCCAAAGTGGACATTTCACCAGAAAGGTACCCAAGGAATTTCACAGAGTGAGAAAGAAGTGGTAGATGAAATATTAGTGTTTCTGCAAGATGAGTCCGTAGAATGTGTGGTGTTGTATACGCTCGAATGTGAGGAAAATGTACATGAGGAGTACAATGATAATGATAACGTGCTTAAAAAATGAAAGTGATATTCAAGCAGGTGTTCAGCCACGTCGTTTATCATCCTAGTCAGGCAGCTAAGGCACAAATCCCGTCTCCAGTCGAATGTGGTAAAGGACAATCGTTGTCCAAAGAGCGGGTACTAAATATAATTACGTACATGGAAGATCATAGCAGGATTCCCGGGTTCGATTCCCGGCAGGGTCAGGGATTTTCTCTGCCTCGTGATGACTGGGTGTTGTGTGATGTCCTCAGGTTAGTTAGGTTTAAGTAGTTCTAAGTTCTAGGGGACTGGTGACCATAGATGTTTAGTCCCATAGTGCTCAGAGCCATTTGAACCATTTTTTTTGAAGATCATACGCAGCATAAAACACAATTATGAACAGCATTCGAATAAGGCTGCAGCAATGTGACCTGTAGTGCGTAAGAGAGGTACAAAAACTGTTGTTTGCGCGTTTCAAATATGTTCCATACAGTTTACAGAATGTGCATGATAGTGACCTACTACATTATGCACATCCAACTGCGCGCTACATAGTTTACAGTGACTTCAAGGGAAGCAGTCGATGGTTGCGTAACGTCAAACAGCATTACATAACTGGATAAAGTAAGATGCCTAAATTACAAACAAATCATCAGTTTGACGATGCAGAGCAAGCTCCGGAACCGACCCGAAAATTTGTAGGTGAGACAAACAAACTTATCCTATCGTTCAGTAAGGAAATCGTTATCAACTCCGACCAATCGGGATTTGAAGAGGAACTACTTATGAAAGTAACCCTTGAAATTAGAGGTACCAAAAGAGCTCTGTCAGGATCAAATATCATTAATGCTTTAATGCATTCGTATACAACTATGCCGACTGCTAATCTGATCGATAAATTGGCTGCAAAGTTACTTATTGTGCTGTAAGAAGTTGGAGGTGCTCTGCCCCAACGAATCTTTCTCGTATGCGTGATTTTGCAAGGCAGTAGGGAATATTTACGTCTCAGCAAGCAAGAGTTGAAAAACGGGCGACATAGAGCTTCGACTATGGTATGAGCACTGCTTTCAGCCAACAGCTGGTTAAAATACCTTGCTTTTTCTTGATTCCTAGTCTGCTTATAAAAATCATGCTACTTTAGAGCGATCTATCCCTCCTGAAAAGAGTGTATCATTGAAGTTCATACCACTGGGACCACTGCACAAATTCAGCCTCTGTATGTTTCTGTTGCCGTGCCTCTAAAACATATCATAGCACGATCTGCAGCTACATTTTAAAGGGCAGCCAGTTTCACGTAAAGTTCCACACAGACTGTTTCGCATTCGACAAACTGCCTATTTGCTTCTGTCTCGGGTTCTTCGACCGACGTTCGTCTGATGATTTTACTGACATTTCACCAGCACGAGTGGCTGGCATTGTCAAACTTCACCCTCCATTGCCGCTGGAGGGTGAAGCTTTGAAAATGTCAGCCACTCGTGCTGGCGAAGCGTCAGTAAAATCAGTCTATGTTGGGTGCGACACCATAACTGTTTTCCTACGTAGCTGGACAGCCCGCCCTGTTTACCACGTGGAGGTTTAATTCATTAAATGCTTTCTGCATTTGTATACGACAACTGCGCCGCAGCGTTGATTTTGCATTAGCGTCGATCGCTACTACATGTGGCGAACCTAGGGCATAATGTGCACATCAGACGAACGTCGGCCAAAGAACCCGAGACAGAAGCAAATAGGCAGTTTGTCAACAAGTGACCACGAAAGCCTTAACAATTTTGTGTTTCGCAGTAGTTTGCACACAGTCACAAACCATAAGTCTCATCACCCCTTTACACCAATATTATGCTGCATGTATTGTTTAAGAATGGCTACCTAGTTCAGCGTCCTGCATGGTTTGTAACTCCCACGAAGTTCGCCTTTGATCTCGATGGTGCGAACCTTTGTGATCACTGTGACCCGCCATGTTTCACTTGGTGTTCGTGGAGCAAATTAATGGTTTGTTTTGAACATTTCTTGAGTGTCGACGATGTCCAATGTGTGAAGTGTATGCATACGTCCCATAGGAGGTTGATCTCTGTCCCTCCCAGAATCTCATTTTCTGTCGGTCTCCTGATGCATATGGTGATTCGTTAGCAGCTAATATTTTTCCTGTAATAATTGTTAACAAATCCTTTTGTTGTTGTTGTCACCTTCAGTCCTGAGACTGCTTTGAAGCAGCTCTCATGCTACCCCATCCTGTGCAAGCTTCTTCATCTCCCAGTACCTACTGCAACCTACACCCTTCTGAATCTGCTTAGTGTATTCATATCTTGGTCTCCCTCTACGATTTTTACCCTCCACGCTGTCCTCCAATGCTAAATTTGTGATCCCTTGATGCCTCAGAAGATGTCCTACCAACCGGTCCCTTCTTCTTGTCAAGTTGTGCCACTAACTCCTCTTCTCCCCAATTCTATTCAATTCCCCCTTATTAGTTACGTGATCTACCCATCTAATCTTCAACATTCTTCTGTAGCACCACATTTAGAAAGCTTCTATTCTCTTCTTGTCCAAACTATTTATTGTCCATGTTTCACTTCCATACATGGCTACACCCCATACAAATACTTTCAGAAACGACTTCCTGACACTTAAATCTATTCTCGATGTTAACAAATTTCTCTTCTTCAGAAACGCTTTCCTTGCCATTGTCAGTCTACATTTTATATCTTCTCTACTTCGACCATCATCAGTTATTTTGCTCCCCAAATAGCAAACTTCCTTTACTACTTTAAGTGTCTCATTTCCAAATCTAATTCGTTCAGCATCACCCGATTTAATTCGACTACATTCCATTATCCTCGTTTTGCTTTTGTTGATGTTCATCTTATATCCTCCTTTCAAGACACTGTCCATTCCGTTCAACTGCTCTTCCAAGTCCTTTGCTGTCTCTGACAGAATTACAATGTCATCGACGAACCTCAAAGTTTTTCTTTCTTCTCCATGGATTTTAATACCTACTCCGAATTTTTCGTTTGTTTTCTTTACACATGATTTTAAAGGTGCCTTAATAAAGAGTGACCTTGCGACCTCGCACTCGATGGAGTCCTTGTCAGCATTGTGGGCAACTGTAGCAGCAAGTGTGTTGACTCATTTGGCAACTTGTGGTAGGTCGCAATGTTTGCTTGACTGGCACAGTTGTACATCCCAAAAATGCTTGTAGCAGAGTTTCCTGGATTAGTGTGAAAGCTGCAGTAGGCAGAGGGCACAATATCCAGTGTCGTGTCGAGGTGAATTACTAACGATTGTCCACAGGCGTCTGTAAGTGTTGCAGTTTGCTGTGACTTTACCCTTGAGCCATTGCTAACGACTCTGAATTAAAACGCTCAAGTCAGGTTTAACAGGCTATGGTGACGACATAGCGGTTGGTGGCAAAGGACTCAAGACCCAGGCTTTTGCTCAAATGCAAAAGTGTGACTCAGATAATAAATTAAAAGTCGCGCAGCACGTATGCTTACCTTTTGTTGAAAGGCATTCCCTCTCGTTCGCAGAATCCTTCTCTGAGAATCGTGGGAACCCCGTTGCGTCACAGTGAGGTTTGTATTTGGGCATAAACTTCGGCAAGAAACGTAGTTTACATACAGATATCTCTCATATATTTCAGAAATTCATCAGAGTCATGAAAAAATTGGCAAAACCCAGTACCATTGACGTTAAGATCCGTTTGCACCAGCTTAGAGTCTACCTTGCTCTCAGCCTCACTGGTAGCGCAGAAGTCGGCGGCAGTCGACACAAGTCACTGCTAAGGCCCACACAGAAGACAGTTCTGCTGACGCTCAAAAGAGGCTAGCGGGATAACATCAGGGTAGGCACATCTGATCAGTGCAAAGCGGAACCATTTGTTTGGGGCGTTAGTCAGCAAGTGGCTTTAGACGACTTAAAACAAACCCTCAGTAATGCACCAGTCCTTGTTACACCAAAATTTCAGGCACACAACTCCAGTTCAGCAGTTCTCTAGCAAGATAACCAGGGACACAGCCAGCAGAACGTGTGCGTGTCAAGAGCTGGCGAACTTAAATATTCGGTCTGTGGGTTGGAGCTTTGGCTTACTGTTAGAAAAATATAAACTCTACCAAGAGCACAGAAAATTTCGTCCGGAGGCCGACAACCATACCCGCGGCTGGATATTGACTCGTTCTCGTGAAGCTGGAGAGACAGCCCATTCGGCAGGACGGATTTAGCCTTCCGATTTTCTGTTAGTGACATAAAAGGGAGTGGCAACCAAATCACAGACGCGTTGAATCGAGCCTTTAGTCAAGGCCAAGAGGGAGATGAACCTTTGGGGGACTGGAGGAAGAAGAGGATTTGCAGTTCCTAGTGCGATTTTGACAGAGATTTTTTGTCTCTTCCAAAATCCTGCGAAAAAGCAAGACCAAAATCAGAGGATTTGTAGCATTAAAAATCACTTCCGTCAGGATCAATCTACCCACGAGTATTGTTTCAAGAAGGTTATAATTATTATGTTATCGCACTAAGTATGATCGGGAGCTTAAAATCTGTTTGCCCCGTGAACCTGTACCCACAGCTTCTTCTCCTTGTGGTGGCCATTTAGGAAGCGTTAAAATAATGAGGAAGATAAAGCAGCAACTTACCAAGCGCCTTTTAAATTCTGATGTCAGACGACTGCTTAGATTGTGTCAGGAGTCACACGCACCGTACCTAATCCCTGTACCTGCCAGCGTCTTTTACAGTCCAGTCGAGAAGAGAGGCCAATGGACAAGCTTGTTATTGATTATTTAGAGCTACTTCCGTTTTGACTTAAAGGAGGAATAGGTGCATTTTGGTAGTAGTCAATGTACACTCCTGGAAATGGAAAAAAGAACACATTGACACCGGTGTGTCAGACCCACCATACTTGCTCCGGACACTGCGAGAGGGCTGTACAAGCAATGATCACACGCACGGCACAGCAGACACTCCAGGAACCGCGGTGTTGGCCGTCGAATGGCGCTAGCTGTGCAGCATTTGTGCACCGCCGCCGTCAGTGTCAGCCAGTTTGCCGTGGCATACGGAGCTCCATCGCAGTCTTTAACACTGGTAGCATGCCGCGACAGCGTGGACGTGAACCGTATGTGCAGTTGACGGACTTTGAGCGAGGGCGTATAGTGGGCATGCGGGAGGCCGGATGGACGTACCGCCGAATTGCTCAACACGTGGGGCGTGAGGTCTCCACAGTACATCGATGTTGTCGCCAGTGGTCGGCGGAAGGTGCACGTGCCCGTCGACCTGGGACCGGACCGCAGCGACGCACGGATGCACGCCAAGACCGTAGGATCCTACGCAGTGCCGTAGGGGACCGCACCGCCACTTCCCAGCAAATTAGGGACACTGTTGCTCCTGGGGTATCGGCGAGGACCATTCGCAACCGTCTCCATGAAGCTGGGCTACGGTCCCGCACACCGTTAGGCCGTCTTCCGCTCACGCCCCAACATCGTGCAGCCCGCCTCCAGTGGTGTCGCGACAGGCGTGAATGGAGGGACGAATGGAGACGTGTCGTCTTCAGCGATGAGAGTCGCTTCTGCCTTGGTGCGAATGATGGTCGTATGCGTGTTTGGCGCCGTGCAGGTGAGCGCCACAATCAGGACTGCATACGACCGAGGCACACAGGGCCAACAACCGGCATCATGGTGTGGGGAGCGATCTCCTACACTGGCCGTACACCACTGGTGATCGTCGAGGGGACACTGAATAGTGCACGGTACATCCAAACCGTCATCGAACCCATCGTTCTACCATTCCTAGACCGGCAAGGGAACTTGCTGTTCCAACTGGACAATGCACGTCCGCATGTATCCCGTGCCACCCAACGTGCTCTAGAAGGTGTAAGTCAACTACCCTGGCCAGCAAGATCTCCGGATCTGTCCCCCATTGAGCATGTTTGGGACTGGATGAAGCGTCGTCTCACACGGTCTGCACGTCCAGCACGAACGCTGGTCCAACTGAGGCGCCAAGTGGAAATGGCATGGCAAGCCGTTCCACAGGACTACATCCAGCATCTCTACGATCGTCTCCATGGGAGAATAGCAGCCTGCATTGCTGCGAAAGGTGGATATACACTGTACTAGTGCCGACATTGTGCATGCTCTGTTGCCTGTGTCTATGTGCCTGTGGTTCTGTCAGTGTGATCATGTGATGTATCTGACCCCAGGAATGTGTCAATAAAGTTTCCCCTTCCTGGGACATTGAATTCACGGTGTTCTTATTTCAATTTCCAGGAGTGTATTTGCGCACTTTATTTGATTGGTACCAAGATCGGGCAGGATGACTAATTAATTTTTTGCCAAATGAAGAGCTTTTTTTTTATTTTGGACAATCTGGAAACCTGGTTAGTGATAATGATCCTTCCTTTAGATCACGGTAGTTCAAGGAATTCTGCTTTGGGAATGGAACAGCTCACATTGCAACCATTCTGAACTGCGCTGAGCCATCTTTCTCTGAGCGAGTTAATACAAACCTGAAATCTGCGCTCATTATCTATCAAAGTCAAACCCAAAGTAAATGGGATAACTCCATTATTTGGTTAAACTTCGCGTTAAATTCAGCCGTAAATGATTCTCATAAGACTAAACCAGCTTAAATCATGTTTGCTTACCTAGTAAACTCGACGATATCTAATCTCTGGTATTCTTCCCGACAATGTAGTTCCTGATACTCATAAGCAGAGTTAGAAGAGAGTTGTTAATAATATTCGCCCAGACGGTCGGCGAGAGGCTCACAGATACAACCTAGGTAGGCATTTACTCTCGTTGGGGATAGGTGACCGACTTTTTGTCAAGACTCTGCCTGTACACAATATCGTGCATCAGAAAAACTCAAGCTGTTACTGCCGCGTTTCGTAGGTGAGGTTATTGAAATGACCAACTCTGTAAGTTTAATAGTAAAAGAATTAAAAACTGGTGCAAAATATACAGTCCACTTAAACCAGAAAAAACTATAAATTATTTAGGGGATAGTTAGTCTCTCTAATGGTCAGAGATTCCTTCGTATTTTTTAGTTATAGGAGAGGAGAATTGAGCCGTGCAAGGCACGTGATCGGTAGGTTCCCATTCTGTCTCTGTCAAATTCACGGGAACGTGTTTACTATCGGTGCGCACTCGAGGCAGCCGGCGCTTCGCCAGCTTCAGCGGGTGGGTCACGTTCACGGGTCAGTCGTGTGCTGGAGTTAATCCAGGCGTAACACCGGTCCTGGGCTAGAGGCGCTACACTGCCATATGATACCATGTTGTGCCCGAGTGGGAAAGTTATATTTGACGCATTTTACTTCCAGGTGATTCCAGCAGCATTGGTGGTTAACTTCGAGAATCGTCTTAAGAAGGAAGTCTAAGTGGATCCGTTTTCGGCACAGGACACCGAGCGCTACGAAGCCTTCACTCCTCGGACATTCACGGAGGAAAACATTATTTGGTGAGAGCCTTATGCTAAAACTGTTTCTGCCGATCTCAGCGGAAAACAAGCTTTGAACATTCACTTATTGCTGCTTTCTGTGATTAATATTCCAAGTGTGTATTTATTAATTTTACTTACTGTGAGTTACGACGATTTCCTTAACTTTCTCTGGGTCTAACGACAAATTATTACCTTAGCTGGAGACTGTTTATAGCCATTTTGTTTATCTTAACTTATACAATGATTTCATTAGTGCCTGTGCAGAACGTAGTTTTGCTCGCGATTAACCATAACTCTTTTACATATAAATGTTTCTAGGCATATAACTGGCACCTCCTGTGTTTTGGTAAGTAGATTTAATCAGTTGGTTAAACTGACGTTTTAACGTTCTAAATACTTATTTGAAATGGTGTTTCTTTCTCTTAACTATCGTTCTGCCTTATCTGTTAACTGATATCAATGTTCCAAGGCTCCAGTGGGCTGGTTGTATAAACGCCAGTGAACCAGAAGCATATCGTTAATTTTCAGAAGTAAGAGTTTTTTAACTAAACTAGTTAGTAAAAACTGTTTTATTGTTTCCTAAAAATAAGGGTACTGTTTAACTCTAATGTAGTAAATATTCTTCTATGATTCAATGTGTACATATGTTTTTCAAGAAGTTGTGTATTTATTATCTTGGATCGGAGACCAAGTTAATAAAACTTTGTGTTAATACCCTGGTCGAAGTTATTTATGGCAGCTTACCACTTACTTGCTCCGGTAAGGTTTCGGCAAATGAATTCGTAAGAAGAGAGTATAACAAGCAATATATTAACCTTAAATACTAGAGAAAAGGTATACTGCCCCGTATTGACATTTCTTCTAGATTCAACTTTACAAACCGAACCGACATCTTATGAATTACCTGATTCTGATGCAATTGTGAATTGATTATACCAAGGAGTGAAGTAAAACAGTATGTGGTGCAGTAACTAGCTTATAAACCGTTGGTGATACCAACTAATGAGCGTTTATGTGACTGTGCCGGAACACATGGTCGGATACTTACGCGCCAAGTAATACGGGCAAACATTCCAAAACAGACACCGCTACATAAAACTTTCGTCATAGTAAACTGAGTGGGTCTCATGCAGTTCTTTATGCATTGCAGTGTCTGCTCATCAGCTTCCACCTTTGTCAGTCAAAAGCAGCTTCTTACTCAGCATCAGAACACAGCACAAAGTACCTCTTCGTTATTATCGTACCAGTTCCGAACAAGACGGGACGAAGTGTAATGGCGACCTACTTTCAACGAGAAAGGTTATAAGTCCCACATCGCGAATGAATACCACTGGGTGAGAACAAACAGACTCGCGAAAGGGCTAAGTTCATTGCAATAGTCCAGCAAAAAGGTTGCTAATGAGCTTCTATGGATAGATCACAAATGGTTAGTACAATTTCTAATAGATTACAGCAAATACTAAGCATTGCGATTAAAAAAAAAAGCAAAATGAAAATGCTGAGCAAACAGGCCCGTTTCACTGTTTCACTGTTAAAGAGGGAATCGAATAAAGTGAAACTAAAGTAAAGGGAAGATGGAGACGCACGGCAGTTATAGTAAACTTTTTTCATTTCTGGAAAGGTTACACCATAGGTGTCTTTTCAACTATCAATTTCCCATTATTTTTAATTTGGTATTTGGGAATATCTGACAGTAAAATGTTAAACGTCACGGTATTATAAATTTCAGTGTGCCTGTTTATTCATGCACGTCGTATGTATGTTGACAGACACAAATAATATCTGCATTTTTTTAAAACTTGTTTGGAGATTGGTGTCATTCAGAACTTGTCATTTACGTGACTAATCAAACAGCGTGTTTCATTAAACTCGTCTGTATAAAACCAGCACAAGTCGCGCTAAATATTGTATACGCAGGAACTGATACTTGTTCATCAATTTATCCGAAACATTCTCTCCTTTCTCATGTTATGACAGTCTGCCTCCTGGCTGCAAGGTAATTTAAATTTTACGTCATGGATGAGTTTTTCCTTTTTTTTCACTGTTTGCAGTGAGTGACTCGTATATGTTCCAGTTGCGATATTGGTTTTACTCTGAATAACATCATCTTCATAAGCTTGCCGCACGTTTAATGAACGCACGCCGCTGGGCACTTGGATTCATTATGGAGAACCGGGAATAAAAATATTGGTACAACGCTCCGACCTCGCGGCGAACGTTTCACCGAACTATTGGCTTTAGCTCTTGTTTTGTACACTCACCGTTCCAAACACCACACGAATTTCTTCCCAGTTTTCTATGAATTCTTCATTTTCGATAAATGTCGATAAGCAGATATAATATCAGTTGATATGTAAAGCCAGATCATTTTGGTAGAAACTGACTTAAGGAATGCGTGACGTACAGTCACTGATTCTGCATCTTTTGCACAGTCGTCAGCAAGGAGTTGGTGGAGAGGAGGGCCGAAGACAACAGGGAGCATTTGCCTTCTCATGTTTCTGGGGGTATAGGCATGTTAATCCTTACATTATCCTTTCTTATTTTTAAAAATGTTGTCAGCGTTTGAAGTAAACTGCAAACTTAACACTGCCGAGCAAGACGGGAATAGGGTAGTGTTATCAATAACTGTTAAAACTATTTGTTTGGTTACCGCCCAGTTCACAGAAAATCATTGTCTCCTTGGGGAGTAGCGGTTTCAGAGCTATTCTGTAATCGAAGTAGATGCGAACCTTTAGAAAGAGTCGAAACAATCCTAAATATTGGAAACGATAGCAGGCCAGGGTCTGACAGTGGCAAAGTGGCACGCCACAAAAGCATAATGCGTCAACCAGGAAGCATAAATTGCTTTTCTTTAACAATTTGTGCGAAGTTTTATTATGAATGATTTTTCAAAAAGTGAAATCTGACAATCCCGAATTAATGCAGTTATTTATAACGCGCAAGAAAATCAGCAACAAACATTCAGTATATCAAATTTGATCAGTATTAATTTGAGATATCAAATTGTAACGTTGTGTAGAGTTTAGTCGCACTCACGTAGTTCCTTCTCAAAATAAATCCAAAAGAATAGTGTGAATACAGGTACTACTAGAACAGATAGAAAAACATTTCAATCAGCGTATGTTCCAAAATAATAAATCAAGCGTCAATGAATATTTAGTTAACAACCGTAAGCATACGACACCACAACAGGCAATGAGCAGCTTTAAAAACACTGTGAAATAAAAACTTGTACGCAGATCAGAGGAACATTATTTGAACTCTTATGAAAAGGTAGTGATTGTTTCATTAAGGAGTCCGAGATTAGGAACAAATAAACAAACATTAAATAGAAAGCAAACCTCACTCAAGAGACAATGTACCAATATGCCTAGCTTGATTTTAAGTTGGTATAAGGCTAGTTACAGTAAAGAATGTGTAAATAAAATTTAAACAACAACGCCAACATTGCTCAAACTAAAACAATTGATAGTAAAATTTAACTTACACTAATAGTGACTACAAAATAAATTAGACAAAACCAGCACACGTAATATTCATAAATTACCAACAGGTCTTAGACAGAAAGGAGACAACGTGACCCAAGTAACTGTGGCGTAAAAAATTTTAACAATGTAAATTAGGTAAGTTGGAGTCGCTGAACTCCTTAGATAAAATTGGTTTTAACTCCCAGCTAAAACAAGGTAACACAAATAGTTTAAACAACACTACAGGAGCGCGGGTAGCTCCGAATAACTGTTCATTCAATCTAAAGAATTAGGTGCTCACCAGGTGCCTCCAACAAACTGCGATGAGCAAGACTCAGTAATCCCAATTAGCCCGTGAATTCTGTAGACAGAAATAGCAGACGAAGTTCCAATATCGTGTTCCATTAAAACCAAGTGACTTTCTTCTCAGGCATGTAAGTTAGTAGAACAGAGAATCACATATTTACTGAAACACGTATTCAACTTCAGCAAATGCTTGTAGCATCCACATGCCACCTGACTGACAGCACTTGCCCTTGGATGGCCAGCCTACAGTTAACGGTGTTTAACCATTGAGGGCTGACTAATGTGCAACGCCATTCAGTCGGTCAGTTGGAGAGCGCGCGTGCCCTCTGCCGGGACGCTAAGGAGGTGATTGGTTAGCTACACAGGGTTCATATCAAAGAATTGCTCGGGGCAAGTCCCTTCTCTGTCACCAGAAACTATAGGCGCTGTCAAGATGACAAGATGAAGGGGGGGGGGGCGGGGCATATCTAGGCGCGCGGATTCTGGTGACATCTCCCAGCACATCCTAGACGGGGCTGCAGTGTGGGTGCCTGGTCATAGCCCGAATTCCCACAAGGATACCCTCTGCCCCTACTTCACGATCAGTCAGAACTGTTGTTTAGCGTCTGTCAGCGGGGAAACGAGAACTGCTACGACTTACTGGGACTACATTCAGTTTTACACAGCACAGCGTTTCTAGTATACTCTGAAGAATATAACCTTATTATGCTGTAAAGGTCTAACTTTCATCATCTATTGACCTAACTGAACCAGTACAGAAGAAAGTGTAAAATTTTAAAGTGGAAAAGACGTCCTTCACAGGGATCAGAACATCCTCAAAGTCTATGGGATGCAACGTAACGCAACGTGCAGATGAGAATCTTACAGTCCAGTTGCTATGGCTGCACAATAACATGTCAAACTGGGGAGCCATAGATTGCCTTGGTTTAGTCCTAGTATGTCAGTAGCAGATTCTATTGGCCAATTTGAGAATGGTTTCCTACAATCATCTAGTCGATTGATGCCCTGCGTTCCAGTCCACCCAAAAAACCCAAGAAACGTTGCCTTTAAAACACATCTTGTGCAACTTTAATAATGCCATTCGACATTAAATGATGGTACGGAACTTCTTGTGGCTTAACGCACGGAAGCAAGTCTTTCACTTCGGCGTCGCTTCAGCTACCTGCGCCTCTCTAAGACGCGCCAGTTATCCAACCAGGCAGAGAAAACTTACAATTTAAGGTGGAACCTAAGCAACTGGTCTTTCCAGGCAATTCCTCATATCCTTGCGATGTGAAGCTTAGAGTAAATGCAGACTGAAAGATTCCATAGTTCGACCGGGATTCGATCCCGCGGCCTCTCGGTGTCCAGGCACGCGCTTTACCGATAGACGACCACGCCCGACTTAATGCAGGTATGGAAGCAATTTCAGTTCCTCCTCCCTCTTGGGAAAATGGTCAAATGCTATTTGTTTCATATGATTAGCAAAAATATAAAAGACGGGATTATCTTCATGACGGGAGCGAATTTTAAGGATCTGCACAATCTATAGTTGTAGGTCCGCTACTAATACAGTGATGCAAGGCTGTGGAGGGAAATTAAAATATTTGAACGCTAATTAGTGTAGAAGAGCAATGTTCCTTTAAATGGATTGGACCTAAAAACCAAATTCTAGGAAAAAAGCAGGTTTCCTATTGATTATGCAGTATGCATTTAAGGCTGCAGTAAAAGCTGCCGATCGGTAGCATCACCTTATAAGTGACACCATATCTTTCGCCCTCAAACACAGTTCTGTAAAATAAATTCACAAGCAAAGTTAGGACAGGAAATATCAATAATGTTATACGACGTTAATTCATATTTAAATTAAAAATAATTAGTCTAAACTGGACAACCTTTTTATCTGTGCGGACAGATAAGGAGCCAAGAGACTCATGATACAGGAAGAAGTAAGTCTGGTGTATCAAACGTCTTCAGGCAGAAACCAAACGAAAAAATCACAGAGAAAATCTATGGTATCTGAGATTTTGGGAGGCTGTTGGTTCATTTTCTTAATTTTAATGTCCTCTTACACAATACGTGATCAGATCTGAAGTTTTGGAAGAAGAGAAAGTGGTACACGCGTCATAGAAGGTGAATAATCGTTTTTAAAGTTTATTTCCCTTCTCTCCACATTGATCAGTATTCATGTGACAATTTTTTTCTCTGTAACCCAATTCTGTCAAAAATTCTATTTTTCCCATTTAGGGTTTTTTTGTTTCAGAGTGAAAGTAACCTAATAGGAATATGAATAAAAAATAGTTGTTTGCATGGCCATTTTCTGCAGCAGCTGTAAAAATCAGTTATTACTGGTTTTTCCGTATAAGCTAGCTGCAGCTTAATGAAAGAGAATTTTGCACCAGACGCGTTTCGCTTTTATTTACAAAGCATCTTCCGTGGTTATTCTGCAAGTTTGGATATTTGTATAGTTGTACATTTTTGGTGGTTTTAGATGAAAAACAGCTTTCCGTTTATAAAGTTGGGGTGAAAACTGCTTACAGTGTTTCTTTACATATTCTCCAAACCAGTGCGTCTTCCCTCCTTGTTAACAGCGGTTGATGTTGAAGGACTTCATTTCACATATACACTTGACAGTTTTTGCCATTCCGCAGTATTTCTTGCATGTCATTGGGTTATTTACATTTCACCCCCCCCCCCTAGAAAAAAAGAAAAAATCGAACCACAACTCTCAATCACCCTCCCTTCCCCCCACCCCCACCCCCTCCCCACTCTACCCAATCTCCCGATCTCCTCTCACATCTCTGACAAATATACATTTTCACTAGTTCTCTTTCTCTCTCTCATACGCACGCAGTGCAAGAAATACTGCAGAATGGCAACAATTGCCAAGCGTATTTGTGAAAAGAAGTCTTTGGATATCAACTGCTGCTAACAAGAAGGGAAGAATCAGTGGTTTGGAGAATCTGCAAAGAAACGCCAGAACTAATTTGCGCTAGAAATTATAAACAAAATACTGTTTTTAATTTTTTTAAAAATGTACACACGTAGGTGTGAATAACTGTGGAGGATGTTTTACAAATAAAAACGAAACGGGTCTTTCGTAAAATTTTCTTTAATTAAATTGCACCAAGCTTAAGACGGAAAAACAAGGAATAACTGAATAAAAATTTTTTGTGAGTAACTAACAGCATACGGTGGATATACGAGGGATGCAATTTCAGATCGTTGAATAAGAATACGAGGTGCTAATCTGAATTAACACGAAGGTGTACTCTGCCTATGCCATGGAGCTACCAAAGTAAACAAATGTAAAGGCACTAAGTACATACGAACAAATCTACTCCGGAGCAATAAATTTTGCGCACTTTCTATCAAACTTATGTCTTTCCCCACACGATACTTTCTAAAACTCACCGAGTCAGTTACAGAAAAATTTACAGTTCCCGCTTAGATGTATTTCGCGGACGCCCATGAACGATCAGTACAAGAAGAAAGCTTGTATGGATTTGTTCATGAAGACACTACACATAAGCAAATATGTGCTTGTTATCTGAGAAAACGTCAGGTTTGTTTCAGACTTTCTTGTCACATTACATCGAAAGCGACGAGCACCTAGAAACTGACCTATGACCTTACAGACGGGTGAGTAGTAGCAGCGTGCAATCAGTCTGACGAATTAAGCCAGGGTAACCGAAAAAAGGTACCGCCAACAACGAGTGGTTCGACCCACAGGCAGTACGTCCTTTTGGGATTCGCCTCGCGCGTTTCTCCTACAAAACCAGTTGCCTGTATGGTGCTTTTTGAAATTTTCTTTAACTTTCCTTAGCTTACTCATCGATTACTTCATTTTCATGTAAAAATGAGGTGTATGATATTTTAACCAAGTAGGGTAAGGGTAAAGGGTGCCTGTATCCCTTCAAAATTTGAAAACCGAGAAAAAAAGAAATCCAGCAACATAGCAAAGTATTTCCTAATATAGGCAGACTGCCTTCTTTTCAGTATCAGTTTTTGGCTCTCATTTCACAGATGACATTGGCCAAGTAAGGGTCGCTGAAACCGATACCAGAACAGAGCGGGCAAGGGCAATCTGAGCTTTCCTTTTTGGGACTCAACCCGGACCATTAAGTTTTGAGAGAAAATCGCAGTTGTAGTAAGTACAGTGCATTTGACTGTAATTACTTTACGGAAGAACATTTCCGTGCTCTTTTGTTAATACATGAAAGCTCTGGAAACGAGCTGTCATTTGTGAAACTAACATTTATGCTTTTCTTTCGCCACTATATAAATTACCTGCTCGTCAATGTGTCACACTGGTAGTGCCAAAAATGACAGTTGCTTAGAAAAAAAGCATGAATTCTGACAAAAGAGTTGATAAATTAGCTACCAAAATCTTAAGCTTTGTGCCAAAACTTGAAGCAACAGCAAAAATATGCTGCATTTTTAGGATTAAGTGCGTTCATTCTTGACGATCGTTCCGTCCTTCGGCGAATATTAAACTTGCAAGGTTTTGGCGAAATCAATCTTTTGCTTGAAAATTGTTATGTTCCGTGATGAATTCGAATTATAGCCAAAGGAGAGAATTCAGTTCGTGATATATATATTTAACTGTCAGGGCGTATGTAGAGGCATGGATCTGCACCCCTTCTGGAAGTATCGTGTTTCCATATGAAATATCTTCCAAAATTTCTCAAATATCACATTGTCAGCTTCATTATAATTATCCGGGCTGTTATCCCGTGGTCGGTTGATGAATTCTGTGTCGATTCCCAACGTTTCGTCTCCGACTGCGGAAGACATCTTCAAGGGGGTCCGTAGCTCAATGGGTCCAACACACCCACTGGCTCGCTACTGACTGCCGCTAAATTCCGTGACCGCGCGCTCCCACGCCGCGGTGTGACGTCACGTGTTTTGAAAACGTCAGTGCAATTGGCCGCTGTCCGTCGCCGTCGATCGCCGTTGTCACCCAGTAGTGGGCGGGTGGTACACATCTTCTTTAACACCGGCATCCATATGCCGTTTAATTTCACACCCTCCTCCTTACGGTTGAAATTATTTGGGTTTTAGCGATTTCGATTGCCTCTCTGTAGAGCCTTTCGTAATATCCACTTGTGGCCGCTAGTACTTGCGCTTCCTCGAAACGAATATTGTGGTTCCCTGGCTGGAAAGCATGCTCCGCAACAGCTGATCGTTCCGTTTCTCCTCTTCTGCAATTTCCCTTATGCTCTTCCAAACGTTTAGAAACAGTTCTTTTAGTGGTACCCACATAAACATCACCACAGCTGCATGGGATCCTATACACTCCAGCTTTTTTCAGTGGTTTGCGAGCGTCCTTGGCAGGCTTAAGGTATTCCTGTATCTTCCTGGTGGGCTTGTAAATTACGGTAATATTCCGCTTCGTCAAGATCCTCCCTATTATTTCCGTTACATTTTTAACAAACGGTAGGAAAACCTTAGACTTTGCAGTAGCCTGTACGTCAGTATGATTTCTGCGTGGCTGCCTCAACGCACGTTTTATTTCGGCGGACGAATATCCGTTCTTCATTAGTGCATTGTGGAGATGTTCCATCTCAGCGTCGAGCAACTCAGGTTCACAAATATTTCTAGCTCTGTCCGCTAACGTCTTGATATCACCCCGCTTATGTTGTGGGCTGATTAGGTAGCAAATTATCAAACTACTTCTTCTGTCTACTAGACGTACTATCATGCAGTAGTCTATCAATTTTATCCCAGTCACCGCTGCAAATTGATAGTCTACTGCAAGATACCATATCATGCAGTAGTCTATCAATTTTATCCCAGTCACCACTGCAATGTCACCACTGCAATGATACCATGGGGAAGCGTATGTTGACAACGTCTAGTAGACAGAAGAAGACCTAATCAGACTGTTCGGCATTTAGACGTTTCCCGGACCGTTATCAATTTGTCCAAACGTTCGTTATCCGACGATGAGACGTCTGTGCTTGCCAAGGGAGGAAATTTTGCTGTTAGTCCGCGTTTTGTGCCCACGGAAGAAATTATAGCCAGTGTAGAAGCAGGAATTCGCAGTGTGGATTCTGTAACAGCTGAAGAAATCCGTATAGAAACAGTAAGAATATTAGCCAATGCAAAACCGCCGAAAAGTAACATAACTGTGCGTGAGAGAAGAGCTTTAAGACTCCTGAATGACGACGATAGTATTTTGGTTCTCCCAGCTGACAAAGGAAGCGCAACGGTGGCTATGGATGTGGCCGACTATCGGAGTAAAATTACTGATCTACTGGATCCGCAAGCACATAGGAAGATGAATAAGGACCCCACTAACAGCGTTCTCAGAACTGTGTCGTGGTTAATAAAAAAGTCCTCCATTGAAGAGAGTGTGTCCGCAGCTCGTGGTCGTGCGGTAGCGTTCTCGCTTCCGGCGCCCGGGTTCCCGTGTTCGATTCCCGGCGGGGTCAGGGATTTTATCTGCCTCGTGATGACTGGGTGTTGTGTGCTGTCCTTAGGTTAGTTAGCTTTAAGTAGTTCTAAGATCTAGGGGACTGATGACCTTAGATGTTAAGTCCCATAGTGCTCAGAACCATTTGAACCATTTGAAGAGAGTGTACAGAAAGGTCTCTGCAATTCGGTTGCGCTACCACCGAGGCTTTATGGATTGCACAAAATCCATTAAGAAAATGTGCCGTTAAGACCGGTACTAAATGCCATTGGTTCGCCCACCTACTCGTTAGCCAAGTTTTTGACTACGCTGCTAAAAACACATGTGGGCTGTTCGGACTCTTATATAAAGAATTCGACACATTTCATCAGCAGCGCAGATTGAATGGCATAGTGGTCCAGCCGGAGGACATATTGGTCAGCTTCGATGTGGTATCGCTGTTTACCATGGTTCCACTTAATGATGTATTGGAACAGCTGGATCGAATTTTTCCTGCCGATATTTCAGAACTGTTTAAGTGTTGTTTGACGACCACATACTTCAAATGGAATGAACAGTTTTATGAGCAAACGGATGGCGTGGCTATGGAAAGCCCCCTAAGTCCCGTAATTGCAAACTTCTTTATGGAGAAATTCGAAGAACAGGCCTTAGGTACTGCCAGCAAAAAACCAAATGTATGATTCCGATACGTGGATGACACGTTTGTGCTGTGGATACATGGTAGGGAGGAACTATGCTGGTTCCACGAACATCTGAACAGTATAAACTCGAGAATTCAGTTTACAATGGAGGAGGAGGTAGACGGCAAGTTACATTTCCTCGATGTGCTTGTTTTTAGAAACGAAAATGGTAGTTTGGGCCACTCAGTATACCACAAACCCACGCATACGGACCGTTATTTGCACCGGGATTCGAACCACCACCCACAACATAAGCGGGGTGATATCAAGACGTTAGCGGACAGAGCTAGAAATATTTGTGAACCTGAGTTGCTCGACGCTGAGATGGAACATCTCCACAATGCACTAATGAAGAACGGATATTCGTCCGCCGAAATAAAACGTGCGTTGAGGCAGCCACGCAGAAATCATACTGACGTACAGGCTACTGCAAAGTCTAAGGTTTTCCTGCCGTTTGTTAAAAATGTAACGGAAAGAATAGGGAGGATCTTGACGAAGCGGAATATTACCGTAATTTACAAGCCCACCAGGAAGATACAGGAATACCTTAAGCCTACCAAGGACGCTCGCAAACCACTGGAAAAAGCTGGAGTGTATAGGATCCCACGCAGCTGTGGTGATGTTTATGTGAGTACCACTATAAAGAACTGTTTCTAAACGTTTGGAAGAGCATAAGGGAAAAGGCAGAGGAGGAGAAACGGAACGATCAGCTGTTGCGGAGCATGCTTTCCAGCCAGGGAACCACAATATTCGTTTCGAGGAGACGCAAGTACTAGCGGCCACAAGCGGATATTACGAAAGGCTCTACAGGGAGGCAATCGAAATCGCTAAAACCCAAATAATTTCAACCGTAAGGAGGAGGGCGTGAAATTAAACGGCATATGGATGCCGGTGTTAAAGAAGATGTGTACCACCCGCCCACTACTGGGTGATGGCAACGGCGATCGACGGCGACGGACAGCGGCCAATTGCACTGACGTTTTCAAAACACGTGACGTCACGCCGCGGCGTGGGAGCGCGCGGACACGGAATTTAGCGGCAGTCAGTAGCGGGCCAGTGGGTGTGTTGGACCCATTGAGCTACGGACCCCCTTGAAGATGTCTCCCGCAATCGGAGACGAAACGTTGAGAATCGACACAGAATTCATCAACCGACCACGGCATAACAGCCCGGATAATTATAATGGACATGATATTTCCGGCCGTGAAAGTCTACATTTTAGTATTGTCAGCTTCACAAAAGATGGAAGATTATTTATGAAAAATGTCTCCTGAACCTCTCATCGTCACATTATTTGAAGCTTATGCGTCTTCCGTATTAAAAATAAAAATGGTGAATGTGTTAATCCGTAAGCCAGGATACTCATGCGAAAATATTGAAAGGGTACAAGCAGGACTTATTAATAATTAAATTAAGCTGGTTGTTTCTAATAAAACAAGATTACTTGACTGAACGGACAGATCTGGTTCAGTGACCAGTTCCCCTGACAGGTCGGTGGCAGTGGAATGGAAATGGAGATTTCGCCAACGATATAAACTCAGAAATTTGTTAACATCGAGTATTGATTTAAGTGTCAGGAAGTCGTTTCTGAAAGTATTTGTATGGGGTGTAGCCATGTATGGAAGTGAAACATGGACGATAAATAGTTTAGACAAGAAGAGAATAGAAACTTTCGAAATGTGGTGCTACAGAAGAATGCTGAAGATTAGTTGGATAGATCACATAACTAATGAGAAGGTATTGAATAGAATTGGGGAGAAGAGGAGTTTGTGGCACAACTTGACCAGAAGAAGGGATCGGTTGGTAGGACATATTCTGAGGCATCAAGGGATCACAAATTTAGAATTGGAGGGCAGCGTGGAGGGTAAAAATCGTAGAGGGAGACCAAGAGATCAATACACTAAGCAGATTCAGAAGGATGTAGGCTGCATTAGGTACTGGGAGATGAAGAAGCTTGCACAGGATAGAGTAGCATGGAGAGCTGCATCAAACCAGTCTCAGGACTGAAGTCCACAACAACAACAACAGCATAAACTCAGTTGATGAACTGAAAATTTTAAGTATTCCAGCTGAGAGAAGCTCCAAAATCATGCAATTCTACGATAAATTACATAAGAAGAATGTAAAAGCACTACGTGATGCAGCTTGTATAAGTGTCGGCGTAAGCATTTATGGCATGAAGAACACAATTTATCAAATTATAAGAGTTTTTAACAGTAAATATGGTTTTATTATGATATTTGTATCACAAACGTACATAATAGTGCATAACTGGGATGCAAACTGAAGGTAATAATCGCATGATGTGTCACTGTCATACAACATAGGTCAATAAAATTTGGGCCAAGTACAGAAAGATCTGCTACAGTATAGTACAGAAAGTAGCCGAAAGAAATGCCAATGAGACGAACAGAAATGACAGTTTATTTATAATTACACTGAAGCCCCCCCCCAATTAATGATAGTCTCCTGAACACTGAAAACAGCGGGACAGGGTTCTTAATAATGTGTGTGATCACCAAGGACGGCAGTGAATGCTCTGAAACGCGCTCACACTCTGGCCGCAAGATTGGTAAGGAGTTCCTGCGGTATGGTTATCGGTGCCTGTAGACATGCTGTAGTACGTCTGCCCAACGCTTCCCACACGCGCACGACGGAATTTAAGTCAGGGGAACGGGCAGATCAGTCCTTCGGCCGAATATCCTCTCGTTCCAAGAGTTCCTCCACGTGTGGTGTTATACAGGATGATTATAATTAAAGTTAAACTTTCAAAGCGCTGTAGAAGTAACACCACTGGTCAGAATGACGTTAAATTGCAACGGAATACTGTCGGAGAAGGGGGAAAACGTTTGGCAGAAGAAAAATAAATATACAAAAAGCAGCAATAGATAGCGCTCTAAGCATCATAATGTAATAGTTGTCGACTAAAAATGACAAATGAATCATTTTACAATGCCTAAGGTGTACGTTTGACTTTAACAAACTGTATTGCTCAGTGTGCGCATGGGTGTACAGGTGTGATACTGTTAGTTACGTAAGCCCCACCATGGCAAGGTGGGAAGGTAAAAATCGGTTTTTAATTGTCCTGAGGCCAAAAACCGAATAAAGAGCATTAATCAAAATCAAATCGGATTATTAATATACGTGGGAATGGTGCAAAAATGTTCATCATGCTGTCCACCGTTTTCTGCAACAAGTTGAAATCGAGAAACAGTATCTTCCACAACTGATCGAAGTGTTTCCGGGGTCACGTTGAGAATGTGTTGCGCAATGCGTGCCTTCAATGCAGCTAAGTTTGCAATCGGAACACTGAACGCAACATCTTCCAGATAGCCCCACATCCAGAAGTCACTCGGATTAAGAACAAGTGATCGGGACGGCCAGACTGAAGGGAAATGGAGGCAGAATTTTCGAAATGGCGCTTCTTCAGCTGCTAAACTGGATTTGCAGTTGCGCCATCTTGCATAAAAATGATCTCATCCACATATCCACGCTGTTGGAGAGGTGGAGTGACGTGGTTGAACAGAAGTCACTCACAACGCTTACCAGTGACTGTACAGGTAACAGAACCGGGAGCACCTGTCTCTTCGAAAAAAATATGGCCCTATGATAAATGATGTCGTAAACCCACGCTACACAGTGATATTTTTAGGATGACGTCGTGTTAGTTCATTTGCGTGTTGATTTTCCGTTCCCCATATTCGACAATTCTGTGTATTGACGCATCCTGTCAGATGGCACTGGGCTTCGTCTGTTCACAAAATCTTCCACGGCCAAACATTGTCCACTTGCATGCGAACAAGAAATTCCAAAGCAAAGGTCTCTCTTGCTGGCAGGTCAACAGGAAGCAACTCGTGCACATGGGAGATTTTGAATGGATACCAAAGAAGGATGTATCGTAGGATTTTACGCACTGTGCTCACGAGTATGTCCAATGTTCGGGAAACTGTCTGTGCACAACACGTTTGCACACCATCACTCGTCACCTCCTGCATTGCTGTGGCCACTGCTTCCAAAGATGTCGAATCAATTCGTTTCGTTCCTCTATCAGGTTGCACACGAAAAGAACCCGTATTTTCGAATTTCCGAATCATTTTATCCAGACTCATGGCAGTCATCGGACCAACGCCTTTTTTCAAACCCTCAAATTTCTGCAGAGTGACGTGTGCGCAGTCATCATTCTTGTTATACAGTTTTACAAGCATAGCGCGATTCTGCATCGAGATAGTCATGGCTAACTTTGCAGACGCGAAAGGAGGAAAAGTTGTGTACTCGGCGTGTTTATACCGATTTCAATGGGTCGTGCGCATGGCAGGTGTTTGCATTTACGTATTGTGACACATACAGCGCCAGCTATTGATCAATTTTCACACTATTTTTTTCTTCTGTCGTACGTTTTCCCCCTTCTCCGATAATATTCCGTTGCAATTTGACGTCATTCCGACCAATGGTGTTATTTCTACAGCGGTTTGAAAGTTTAATTATAATCACCTTGTACGTAGTCAAGCATTTTCCTCGATTATAACGAACTCAGGGCCGAATTCATCCCTGAAAAGACGGACATGGAGTTTCACAATAATTTTCATGGGTGAGTGGACTGTGCTCAAATGTTTGGAGGTCAGTATACCTATGCAACATTATGCCTCTCCACACCGCATCACCTGCATCATTAGAACCATCATGTTCAGAAATACTGGCGTGAGGTGGGAACACATAATTCACAGAGGATCACTGTCGTACATGATTGTTTTGATGATGCACGTATTATGGTTTTGGGAGGCATAGTGTCGCATGAGGATACTGACCTCCAAATATTTGAGTACAGCTGCACTCTCCGGCCATCGTTTTTGTAACAGTATAATCCTCTCCTATGTGGATCTTTTCAGGGATCAGTTGGGGCCTTTGTTTTTACCGATGAGAAAGCGCGACTGCATCAAACAGCGGAAGTGAAAGAGCTCTTGGAGCAAGGGGTATTCGGCGAATAGACTGGTCTGCTCGTTCTCCTAACTTAGGTGTGGGATGCTTTGGAGAGACGTATTGCAGCACTATGACACGAACCAACAACTATTCAATAGTTACTGGCTGTGCTGGTGGAGGACTGGAGTGGTCAACCACAAGAGCTCCTTCCAACCTTGCAGCCAGCTTTGGACCACGTAGCAGAGTATGCTTTGATATTCGTGGTGCCTTTGAATAAAAGTGTCACTTCTATTTGTCCCACTGCGTAATTCCTTCAGTTACCTTCTGCAGTATATTGTAGCAGAATGAGATTTTCACTCTTCAGCAGACTGTGTGCTGATATGAAAGTTTGTGACGGATGATAAATGTGTCCCAGACTGGGACCCGAACTTGGACCCTATGTTTTTCGCAGGCAAGTGCTCTACCAATGGAACTACTCAAGAACTATTCACGATACGTCCGCAGAGCTCTATGAGCGATGCTGGTCCCGGGTAAGGCGTTGGTTTAAACCTTGACTGTTACTCTGCGTTTGGTCTCTCGCGGTTATTGCGGTTATGCCGTGGTTCTTCCTCTTTCTACGTGTGGCAGCAGCGGTGTGTATCGATATTCGCACCTTGTGCTATCTTTGGTCTTAAAGTTTCCGGCTAGCCGGTGTGCAGCAGTCGGTCGGTTGGTGTGGATCAGCCAGGAAATCTCCGCGCGGCGCAGTGGGCCGGGCCCGCTGGCGCTCTCTGGAGTGTCGGAGTGTGTGGGAGCTGTTCTGATTGCTACGAGGTTCGTGGCTCACCGACCCAGGACATCAAAGTTGAGTGGTGATTTAATTATCGAAGCCAGTCTGTTCACATTGTGCCATTGGTATTCATGATTGGCTGTGTTCGAGTTGACGAAAGTTTGGTCACCATCCGGTGGAGTTTAACTGTATTTAGGTTATTTGAAGTCCAAGTGCACCAGCGGAATTTTCTGCCTTGTAGCCGTTAGCGTTCCGGTTACCTGCACTGGCCACTGACGTAACATTCAGGCAGTGTCCTTTCCTCACCGTGTTGTCGCTGTCCAACACGTGTGTGTAGTTTTAACACCTTATGCATACTTGGTTGTGGGTGGATACGCCTTTTACATTTTGGCGCTGGAATTACTTGTATACTGGTTGGGTGGAAATCAAGTTGTCTTGTCGGTGGGTCCGTTGACTGTCTCTTGGTTGGGTTGCCGGCGGATCGGATGTAGTTGGGCCGACTACCTGCCTCCATTAAGCGAACGTTAATATTTCAGATGCAGACCGACCCCCAGAAACTTCTGAGCGCCGTTGGCTGTACTGCTTTTTCTTATTGGTATTTGATTGTGAATTTTAATGGCTCATAGCCGATGGTTAGATTTGGTATGCTTTTAGTTGGGTTTTAGATATTGGGCCTTCAGCCATTTTAAAACTGAAAGTTCCTTACTTGTCAAGTCTTGCATTGTTTGGGCCTTCAGCCTCATTTAAAATATTTTTTTCTGGGTAAAGCTTAGAGCCTTCTGCCTTTTGAAAATTTATTGTAGTTGTGTTTCTCAATCATGGGCCTTCAGCCGTCTTAAAATTAAAATTCCTTACTTTTTAAATCATAGATTGTTTGGGCCTTCAGTCTCATTTCAAAAAAATTATTTAAGGATAAAGCCTTGGGCTTTCTGCCTTCTAAAATTTTGTTGTAGTTGTGTTTTGAATCATGGGCCTACAGCTGTTTTAAAAGTAAAATTCCTTATTGTTAAGTCATAGATTGTTTGGGCCTTCAGCTTCCCTTTTTAAAAATTATTTAAGGATAAAGCTTTGGGCTTTCTGTATTTTGAAAATTTATTGTAGTTGTGTTTTTAAATTATGGGTCTTCAGCCATTTTAAAATTCAAATTCATTAGTTGTCAAGTTTTAGATTGGGCCTTCAGCTTCATTGAAATATTATTTAAGGATAAAACCTTGCGCTTTCTGCCTTTTGAAAATTTATTGTAGTTGTTTACTATCAAAAACAGGTCTTGATCACAATTTATTTATTACGGTGACCGGTTTAGACCACTACTGTGATCATCATCAGACCTACAAGTCGTATACAAAGCTTTAGTTAGAGGGCTGCATACATTAAAGAAAATACATAAAATTATAAAGCTATAAAACCATGAATTACCAATGGGTAAGAACCTCCTTTTGCTGGAGAATCACTATTGGAGAAACCAGTGCACGTCTTACTATATATAATGGAGGCTCCTCCCACTTCTGATGGAATGATGTCATTACTAACCAATGGGCTATAGGTCGAATAACAATGTAAAATTTCTTAGTTAAAAGAACATTGTCAAGAAAGAAAATAAACACACACTAAACTAACTTAGCTTATTTAACAGCTATTGTCGATTAAGAAGCGTTAAAATATTTAAACATGTAGGATAAATGAACTTGGTTTTGACAGTACACGGGTTGCCCTCTCAAGGCCTGTTGGTGAACCATTTGGAACCACTGGTTGCCATGGTGAAGTTGCACGCCGTTCCAAAGATGTGGCAGCAGGCTTCCTTCCACTGAAGTTGTAAAGTCGATAGGCAACCTAGTGGTTGCCATGGTGAGGATAAACGCCAGTGCAAAGATGTGGAAGCAGGCTTCTTTCTAACGAAGTTGTTGCGAAAGTGGAATGGCTAAGACTCTCACGTCAGACGATGTACTACTGAGCAGCAACATGACGCTATTGAAACGATTTTCAATGAGTAGGCTGCAATAATCTTTAACTGACATGTATGGCACATGCTGCACAGATACAATTTACAGGTGTTATAAGAGACTTTCATTTACATAGATTACATAATAATTCTTACAGATCGAGAGGACACAGTACTTGTGCATATTTATGAAATATTGTGTATGAAGTTCATATGAAGATTTTTTTTATTATTTTGTGACAATTTTTAAAAAGGCATTGCTATGTCTTATGTTGCATGCCAGTCTTATAAACAAATAAAATTATGAAAATGAAAGGAATTTAAAATTATAATACTATGAGCCCTAGTGTCAAAAATAAAAGGATGTGAATTAGCAAATGCAGTCTAAAAGCATATAAGCAAACATTCTAAAAACAGATAGTCAGTCATAAAATAATGTTTGGTGAAATAAAAATACCAAGTAAAGATAAAATATTTCCTAAAGGTCTTAATAATTTTAAAAAAGAAGGACAGAAGAGTGAACATTCTAAAGCCGATCATCGAAAAGCTCAAAGAAATGTTTGTCTTTGAACTGAAGTTGTTCGTTTAAAACAAACAACGGATTACTCTTGTGAAGTGAATAGATTTCAATTTCTTCTTAAGTATTTAGCAGTAGTCCTTTTGGCACAGTATGTAATATTTTCAAATTGTTAGAAATGCAACCGTAGAATGATTTTATCCATCAAGATGTTGATGTGGCTAAGCCATATTTTCTCACAGTCATTTCAAAGTATTTTGTAAACGCCTGACTTTTGGTATAAATTTGATTCTCCAATTGTGTGTTTCAGTTTCATATGTAGTGGGTTATTGGTTTTAAATGCTATGGTCACGCTTGTATTCTTAATTCTTAAATATTGTTGCAGCCTACTCATTGAAAATCGTTTCAATAGCGAAATGTTGCTGCTCAGTAGTACATCGTCCGACGTGACAGTCGTTGCCATTCCACTTTCGCAACAACTTCATTAGAAAGAAGCCTGCTGCCACATCTTTGCACTGGCGTTTATCCTCACCATGGCAACCACTAGGTTGCCTATCGACTTTACAACTTCAGTGGAAGGAAGCCTGTTGCCACATCCTTGGAACGGCGTCCAACTTCACCACGGCAATCAGTGGTTCCAAATGGATCACTAACAGGCCTTAAGAGGGCAACCCATGTACTGTCAAAACCAAGTTCATTTATCCTATATGTTTAAATATTTTTAACGCTTCTTAGTTGACAATAACTGATAAATAAGCTAAGTTAGTTTAGTGTGTGTTTTTTTCTTTCTTGACAATGTTCTTTTAACTAAGAAATTTTACATTGTTATTCGACCTATCGCCCATTGGTTAGTAATGACATCATTCCATCAGAAGTGGGCGGAGCCTACATCATATATAGTAAGAAGAGCACTGGTTTCTCCAGTAGTGATTCTCCAGCAAAAGGAGGTTCTTACTCATTGGTAATTCATGGTTTTATAACTTTATAATTTTATGTATTTTCTTTAATGTATGTAGCCCTCTAATTAAAGCTTTGTATACGACTTGTAGGTCTGAAGATGATCACAGTAGTGGTCGAAACCGGTCACCGTAATAAATAAATTTTGATCAAGACTGTTTTTGATAGTAAATATTTGTAACACATTGATTACTGTTCAGTCTCATAATGTATTCAAAAATAATTATAGTAGCTGTGTTTTAAAACATGGATCTTTAGCCATTTCAAAAATTAAAGAGGTTGTGCCCTTAAGCCATAAGATTGTGTAACATATTCAGTCGATAGTTAAGCTCGGAAATTTGCGCTATAATGTTTGGGCAAATAAATAAAGTTACATGTGTTCGAGTGTAACTGACAGCCGCTCATTTTTGGCCCATTTCCACAATTCCAACTACCTGTTCTGTCCCGCGGATTTAACCAGGCGTTTCACTCTACTTACGCCTGGACCACATATCCTACCTTCCAAACATCACAGGAGGGCTTTTGAAAAACTTCCTAGACAAGCACTCGTGTAAGGAAGGATGTTTCGAAAATATGGCTTAGCCAATTTTAATCTGCCGTGAAGTTTCACATTAGCGCGCATTCTGCTGCAGAGTGAATATTTTATCCTGGAAACATCCCCCGCCTGTGGCTAAGCCATATCCCTGCAATACCTTTTCTTTCAGGAGTGCTAGTCCTGCAGGGTTCGCAGGAGAGCTTCTGTGAATTTAGAAAGGTAGGAGATGAGGTACTGGCGGAAGTATAATGATGGGGAAGGGCCGTGAGGCATGCCTGGGTACCTCAGCTGGCAGTCTGCTTTCCGCAGTCGTGAGGTTCGGATGTCTGTTTACATCCTTGCGGAGCTTCGTCCACACATGGTTGCTTACCTCGTGTTAGCCTTCGCCAGTGTTTGCACATCCGTTACATGAATGCGTTATGTCTGTTCTTCCGGACATGTCTGAAACAACAGACACCACGCATTTGTACAACTGATACACCCAGATGGGCACTGGATCCAAGTACGTCCGAGATCCTGCGGGAATATGAGTAGCGAGCATGGAGGAAATGGATAGGGACTGCGGACAGGAGCCGCTCAAAATGGCTCTGAGCACTATGCGACTTAACTTCTGAGGTCATCAGTCGCCTAGAACTTAGAACTAATTAAACATAACTAACCTAAGGACATCACACATACCCATGCTCGAGGTAGGATTCGAACCTGCGACCGTAGCGGTCGCTCGGCTCCAGACTGTAGCGACTAGAACCGCACGGCCACTCCGGCTCGGCAGTGAGGAATGCCGAAATAGTCCGCGAAATTGCGATAACTAGTGTGTCGCGGGTGGCGCAGTTGTTAACGCAACTGCCTAGTAAGCAGGAGATCCTAGGTTCGAATCACGGTCGGGCATACGTTTTTCGCTCGTCGCTGCTTATCCGTGTAATGTCCCGATGCAGCTGACGTCACTAATCATTTTCCTTTCTTTTCTCGCCCCTCCTCCTTTAATATAATCATATGGCTTATTCGTACTGACAATCTACCGTGAAGATGAGCTTTGGTGATGAATATGCCAGACCGAAGGCATTTCAACGATTTGTACCTGAAGAGATTAAACCTGAATCTCGAGATACACTATGTGATCAAAAGTATCCAGACACCCCGAAAAACATACGATTTTCTTATAAGGAGCATTATGCTGGCACCTACTGCCAGGTGCTCCATATCAGCGCCCTCAGTAGTCATTAGACATCGAGAGAGAGCAGAATGGGGAGCTCCGCGGAACTCACGTACTTCGAACGTGGTCAGGTGATTGGGTGTCACTTGCGGCATACGTCTGTATGCGAGATTTTCACACTTACAAACATCCCTAGGTCCACTGTTTCCGATGTGATAATCAAGTGGAAACGTGAAGAGACACGTACAGCACAAAAGCGTACAGGACGACCTCGTCTGTTGACTGACATCGAGAGAGAGCAGAATGGGGAGCTCCGCGGAACTCACGTACTTCGAACGTGGTCAGGTGATTGGGTGTCACTTGCGGCATACGTCTGTATGCGAGATTTTCACACTTACAAACATCCCTAGGTCCACTGTTTCCGATGTGATAATCAAGTGGAAACGTGAAGAGACACGTACAGCACAAAAGCGTACAGGACGACCTCGTCTGTTGACTGACATCGAGAGAGAGCAGAATGGGGAGCTCCGCGGAACTCACGTACTTCGAACGTGGTCAGGTGATTGGGTGTCACTTGCGGCATACGTCTGTATGCGAGATTTTCACACTTACAAACATCCCTAGGTCCACTGTTTCCGATGTGATAATCAAGTGGAAACGTGAAGAGACACGTACAGCACAAAAGCGTACAGGACGACCTCGTCTGTTGACTGACATCGAGAGAGAGCAGAATGGGGAGCTCCGCGGAACTCACGTACTTCGAACGTGGTCAGGTGATTGGGTGTCACTTGCGGCATACGTCTGTATGCGAGATTTTCACACTTACAAACATCCCTAGGTCCACTGTTTCCGATGTGATAATCAAGTGGAAACGTGAAGAGACACGTACAGCACAAAAGCGTACAGGACGACCTCGTCTGTTGACTGACATCGAGAGAGAGCAGAATGGGGAGCTCCGCGGAACTCACGTACTTCGAACGTGGTCAGGTGATTGGGTGTCACTTGCGGCATACGTCTGTATGCGAGATTTTCACACTTACAAACATCCCTAGGTCCACTGTTTCCGATGTGATAATCAAGTGGAAACGTGAAGAGACACGTACAGCACAAAAGCGTACAGGACGACCTCGTCTGTTGACTGACATCGAGAGAGAGCAGAATGGGGAGCTCCGCGGAACTCACGTACTTCGAACGTGGTCAGGTGATTGGGTGTCACTTGCGGCATACGTCTGTATGCGAGATTTTCACACTTACAAACATCCCTAGGTCCACTGTTTCCGATGTGATAATCAAGTGGAAACGTGAAGAGACACGTACAGCACAAAAGCGTACAGGACGACCTCGTCTGTTGACTGACATCGAGAGAGAGCAGAATGGGGAGCTCCGCGGAACTCACGTACTTCGAACGTGGTCAGGTGATTGGGTGTCACTTGCGGCATACGTCTGTATGCGAGATTTTCACACTTACAAACATCCCTAGGTCCACTGTTTCCGATGTGATAATCAAGTGGAAACGTGAAGAGACACGTACAGCACAAAAGCGTACAGGACGACCTCGTCTGTTGACTGACAGAGATCGCCTACTGTTGAAGAGGGTCGTAATGTGTAACAGGCAGACTTCTATCCAGACCATCACATAGGAGTTCCAAACTGCATCAGAATCCACTGCCTGTACTATAACAGTTAGGCGGGAGGTGGGAAAACTTGGATTTGATGGTCGAGCGGCTGCTCATAAGCCACACATCACGCCAGTAAATTGCAAACGACGCCTCGCTTGGTGCAAGGAGCGCAAACATTGGACGATTGAGCAACGGAAAAACGTTGTGTGGAGTGAATCACGGTGCACAATGTGACGATCCGATGGCAGGGTGTGGGTATGGCGCATGCCCAATGAACGTCACCTGCCAGTGTGTGTAATGCCAACGGTAAAATTCGGGGGCGGTGGTGTGACGGTGTGGTCGTGTTTTTCATGGAGGGGGTTTGCACCCCTTGTTGTTTTGTGTGGCACTGTCACAGCACAGGCCTACATTGATGTTTTAAGCACCTTTTTGCTCCCATTGTTGAAAATCAATTCGGCGACGGCGACTGCATCTTTCAACACGATCGAGCACCTCTTCATAATGCACGGCCTATTTCGGAGTGGTTACACGACAATAACATCCCTGTAATGGACTGACGTGCTCAGAGTCCTGACCTGAATCCTATAGAACACTTTCGGAATGTTTTGGAACGCCGACTTAGTGCCAGTCCTCACCGACCGACATCGATACCTCTTCTCAGTGCAGCACTCCGTGAAGAATCAGCTGCCATTCCCAAAGAAACCTTCGAGCACCTGATTGAACGTGTTCCTGAGAGAATGGAAGCTGTCCTCAAGGCTAAGGATTGTCGAACAAAATATTGAATTCCAGCATTACCGATGGAGGGCGCCACGAACTTTTAGTCATTTTCATCCAGGTGTTCGGATACGTTCATCACATAGTGTATGATTGGAATTGACTTCTCTGTCAAAAGCAGTGTGGTCTACGACGTACTGATCAGTAACCGGTATGTGACGCGATCGTGTATGACCACAAAGATGGACACGGAATTAAACATTTTGACGGCCATGTCGGATCAATGGCTATCATGTGGGGCTTGGATTAAGGACTGTCCAAGTATTCGACCTACCATTTGAGGTTCAGACTGACATCGTGGTTTCCATGCTACAACCCGGTGCTCAGGTACTCAGTCACATAGCAGGAACATGCACGACTTTTACCACGTACCTGTTACTCAATGCTGTGCGACATATACGGATCGAATTATCAAAACGTGTGCTGTCTTATCTCACGACTGGAGGCTGCAGAGCGATAGTGATTTTTGATGAGCAACCGAAAACTTGCTCAGGTCGTGGTCAGGAATGCCACGTTCGCTCAACATGTACAAGTACCGGCAGATGACGGTGTAGCAACGCCTGTGGTGACGTATCTCTCTCTCACATATGCAAATGTGAACATTGACCTCACCCAACAGCTGTATAGTCCTGTCGAAAAGCCGACGAAGGCGGATAACGACACGAGCGTGTTGGTGGCAGCGACCCCACCCCCTCTTACCCCCTTGAGCAGCACCGATCTATACCAACAACACAGAGATCAGAAGAGAAAATGGTCATCGACAGCTGGATATTGCAAATGGCTGCCCTCGTCTCAGACTGCAGTGGTGACAGGACACACATTCACATTCGGATGCAGAAGCGCACACCCCTAAGCAACGATCCCCGAAACGGCAGAAAAAACGACGCCTCACCCCGTCAGACGAGTGCTTAATATATACGCAGGGCGACGATCAACAAATGAACGAGGAAGACAGTCATCTTCAGAGAGTATCGTCTCGACAGCACTACACGGTAAGAGCGAAGTGAAAAGCTCGAAAACGTAGAGCTATCAGTAGTCCACTGCCAATCGTAGGTAGTAGAAGAGCCGACACAGAGACGGGGCTGGAAAAATCCAGCCGACGGCAAACGTATCCCTACTAAACTGGGCTGATGATTGTGAAGGGGACCCACTGACGGTCTCAATATGCGACGCAGCTGAGGCGGCGCCCCTGTGAAGTTATATAACCAATGACGGCGGACAGGACGGTGCAACGTAACGTGTGAGTTCAACAGCAGACGGCGTAAGCTTCCACAGCCGATACATATGCGACGGAACGAAGACAACGATATTGGTCGCAGATTAAGATGTTTATGCTCAAAGATTTTCTAAAAGCGGTGGACATCGACAACTACTCCTACAAGAAGTATACATCGATGAATTTCCTGTCAGGTACGGGTACGAATTCTACGTATCACACTCCTCCGAAACTGGCAGCGACATATCAATACTTCTCAAAGAAGGCATCACGGCAGAGAGTGTACTGCACCTACCGTCCGCGCGCGAATTACCAATGACAGTACTTGCTGTACGACTGACCTAAGCACCGTTAGGTGCAGACAGGAGACGAGAATGTTCCCGCTTCTTCGAAGAGGAAATTGCAGCGCTCTTCGATGGTCGACGCGACATTTTAAGCCTAGGTGGCGATTTCAAGTGTGTACCTGCACAGGAAGATCAATTTCCTCGGTATACCCCGTGATCAGAATTGTGAATGTTGGTGCAGAATATACACCTGGTTGACACCTGAGAGCATGTTTGGCCTCCGTCCTGGATAGACCCATATAACTAGTCATTCTGCTATTCGTTTCGACCGAATCTTACGCGCAAACTTAATACTGCCGTGCTCGAAACGGAACTGTGGCCTACAGCCTACACTGTCCATACGGCATTAATACGAGGGTGAGTCAAATGAAAACCTTAAATTTGTGATAACAAATCGAAATTTCGCGCCGTTATCCTGTAAGTTGGTAAGAGTGCCACAAACAGCGTGCAGAATGGCCTGTAGGTGGCAGCAGAGTGCAGATGCACACATACCGTCGCAGTATCAGTATAGAGATGGCCGCCCCACTTGCGACTTGCACCAGGGAAGAACAGCGTTATGTTACTCAGTTTTTGTGTAGTAAAGGTGTGAATCTTATTGAAATTTATCGACGAATGAAGGTTCAGCACGGTGATGCATGTTTGTCACAGCAGCAAATCTACGAATGGAGTAGGAAGTTCGCAAATGGTGTGACTTCAGTTGAAGAAGCTCCTCGTCCAGGTCAGGCACAACGCGTTGTGACTCCACAGTACATTGCAGCAGTTGAAGCCATAGTGAAGGAAAACCGCCGAGTGACACTGAATGACATTGCAGCATGTTTACAGCTTAGTCATGGGTCAGCATACCACACTGTGCATGATGTGCTCCAGTTTCACAAAGTGTCTGCAAGATGGGTGCCACGGCAGCTGACTCCTGAAATGAGACAACGACGTGTTGATGCTTGTGAAGAACTTCTTCGGCGCTTTGAACGAGAAGGTGATGGCTTCCTTGCAAGAATCGTTACTGGGGACGAAACCTGGGTTCACTTCCGCCAACCGGAAACGAAGAGAGCGAGCAAGGAATGGCGCCATTTCTCATCACCAAGTGATTTCCATATGTTTGGACCACTCCAAGACGCAATAGAAGGCAAGAAGTTCCGTTCTGATGCCGAGGTACGCCACGTGGTGCATGAGTGGTTGCGCGGACTACCAAAAGAATTTTTTTCTAAAGGAATTTATGCACTTTGTAAGCGCTGGAGGACTTGCATTGAGCGTGGGGGAGATTATGTTGAAACGTGATACAGCTTTGTACCACTTCTGCACGATAAATAATATTTAAAAAATATTTAAGGTTTTCATTTAACTCACCCTCGTATATACAATCTCCCTCCGGCTGCGCAGTGTGGCGTAGGAGCGGTCCTTGGAAAATGAGCATTGATGCTGTTTGAAGATCTATTGAACGACGCCTTCGGTCGTATCCCACGACCCTACGTTGGTGGATGGATTGCGCCAAACCGGCGCTACGCCGTGCAGTGATGACATATGGCCGTGAGCGGGTAGTGTGGCGACGTCAGACGATGGACTTATATTTCACGGTGCTACGGCAATGCGCCGAACAACTGCCTTCTCCGGAGCGGCAAGAGGCGGTACAACGAGCAAAGGCCAAAATTATATCCATCATGCGACGCCACCTCGAAGGTACGGTGGTCAGGGCACAGACACTAGACTGGGGTTGCAGGAGAACTCCAGTCGGTGTATCACATCATCAACGAAAGCAAAAGAAGACAAAGAGCCCTGGTACATGTGGACACGGATGATGGCAGACGCCCACCATAGCAGCAAGAAATAGGCAATGCCTTTGTAGAACATTGCACTCAACTTTACACTGCAATGGATACCGATATAGTGGCCATTACCAAAGTTATACATAAGCCATAGAGTAAGCGTGTCCGTCGGCAATGAGGTAAGCTGGTTGATTTCACTTAATTTGATATAAATTATTAATATTATTAAAATTACACTACAATTTTCTTCAATCGACGATTTTTTCTAGAAAATTGAAGCTACAAACGACGGTGCAGTGAGAGCGAGCTTTAAATTCGGGATTTCTGCCGTTCTCCATTGGGTCATTTGTGAAAGAATGGCTCGACATTGCCAAAGAATCTGTATGTCCTCTAAATTAGTCATAACGTAATGCAATTTGCCTGCCTCGTTATACAATTGCACGCCGTATAAAAGATTTTAGTGTAGAACTACGTATTTTCAGTGCCTTGAAAGGACCGTCGTTATTGATACAACATAACTGGGTATTTTTTCATCCGAGAGTGGATATCGATCTGAATACCACAGAAGAACTTCGAAATTTAATCTCCTTGAGAGATACATACATTAGCGAAGATATTTTTCGTGCTGTTGAACAAGCTCTTGAGAATTTGAATCTGCCCTGGAATAAGCTGGTTTCCGTCGCCACTGAGTGTTCAAATGTGTGTGAATTCCAAAGAGACCAAACTGCTGAGGTCATCGATTCCTAGACTTACACACTACTTAAACTAACTTATGCTAAGAACAGCACACACACCCATGCCCGAGGGAGGACTCGAACCTTCGGTGGGAGGTGCCGCGCAATCCATGCATGGCGCCTCAAACAGCGTGGCCATTCCGAGCGGCTCCGTCGCCATTGATGGCGCCACAAATATGGCCTGCTTTAATGTGGGTTTTGTGGGACGTGTAAAAACTAAGTTGAACCCAGGACAGAAATTTTACTTAGTGCACTATGTGGTTCGTCTGAGGCCAATACTGTGCAGTTTGAAATGGTTATGAGTGGTGAATATCATTGGAATCTGTGATTCCAATGATATACACTATTTTTGGCAACTAAGATGGCGAGGTAGAGGTGAAACTCTTGAATGCTTCCTCCTTTCTGTTTACAGATACAAAAGTGAGAGGATTGTTAACCTAGATTTTACTGCAGACATATCGAATCTTTTGAATATTCTCAGTGCTTCTTTGCAAGAAGAGGTCAATTAATTGTATCTCTGTTTTCTAGAATTCGCCCAATGCAAATGACAATCGATATAGGGAGAATTAACTCCAGGACCATAATCTCACGCATTTTCCGAATGTAGCGAAATTCTCAGTTGGCATTAATAATGACGATCTTGGATCATCCGTTCAGACTCTTGATAGTTTAGATGTAGCACTCGCGTAAAGATTTCAGTATTTGAGGTCTCTTGAGCCGGATTTTGATATCTTCGTGTAACCGTGTTACGTTGACGTCAAAATGGTGTCCGCAGAGGTGAAATTAGAATTAACAGCTCTCTAATGTGACCATTTCGTTAAGGAGGGGTTTAGAATGGCGGATGACATCATTCTGTTTTATTCTTACGCTCCACTGGGTAGATATCCTCAATACATGCGGAAGCGGAAGCTGTACTATGCGTGTTTAGTTCCATATATTTATGCGAACAACTTTTCTCAGACTTAAAGCTCTGCAAATCCAAATATCCATCACAAAAAATAACACACTATTTATCCAGATACTCTCTCGGTTACAGCAACACGTGGGAAATCTGCAGGGGGCGTTCAAAAAGTAATGCAACACTTTTGTTCTGTAAGCAGGTTGGTTTCATTCAGGCTTCCAGTACACCATATTATTCCTCACTGTTTTGGCTTCGGTACACTATTTTTCAACATAATCTCGGTTCAATGCGACTGCCTTATGCCAACTTACTGGGAGGGCGTGTATGTGTCGGAGCCACGGTCTTTCTGCACCCATAAGCTCGTAACGTTTCTCAAGGAGTGCATTCTTCGTTGGGCCAAACAGATAGAGCTTGGAAGTTGCGATATCAGCTCCAATGAAATCTTGTGAGGTCTCTCTTGGGCGCGTAGACATGTTTTAAGCCTAGTGTTGTCACGGACAAGCAGAAGTTCGTTGTAATTTTTGTGGCGACGAACACGCTGAAGTCGTTTCTTCAATTTCCTGAAGGTAGCATAATACAGTTCCGAGTTGACCATTGCAACATGAGCGAGGACATTAAACAAAAAGCCCTTTCAGAGTCCTAGAAGACTGCTGACATGATTTTACCAGCTGAGGGTCCTGCTGTGAAATTTTCTTCGGAGGGGAGGTGGTGTGCCGCCACTCCATGAATTGCCGTTTTTTCCAGTTCTAAGTGATGAACCCACGTCTCATCGCCTGTGTCGATGTTCGTCACAAAATTTTCAAGATCAGCCTCGTCACGCCTACGAAATTCCCCACAGATGATCCTCCTAACTCTTTATGGTCTTCTGTTTGGAGGCGAGGAACCCTGTGCCCACACACCTTTGATTACCCTAATTGTTGGATGGGTGTGTCAGCACTAACAGCAGAGACGTCCAGTTGTACAGCGAGGTGTTTGATTCTGATCCGTCCATCACCTTGAATGAGAGTGTCTGCACGTTCCAACACTGCAGGAGTCACGTTTGTATGTAGCCTGCTGGTACGTGGGAGAGCGGACGGGATTGTGTGACCTCGCTGCAATGATGAAAGGCGCCTCACCGAACGACACACAGTGCTTTTCTTCAGTGCCAGGTCTCCGTAGATGTGCTGAAATTGCCAATGAAAGTCTGAAACGTTCTGATGAAATTCAATGACAGCTCTCTGCTTGCAATGCACCTACGTTACAGACACTATTTTGAAGGCTCCGTATTCCGCCGCCACCCAGAAAACTTCATGAAACTATAGGGGCTGAAGCGGAAATATTCCGCGGTGTCCCACAACTAATTTCGCATTTTTTCAGTCGAAACCGGCCGAGAAAAAATGTGTTGCGCTACTTACTGAGCGTCCTTCGTACATAATTATACGTTTATGAGAAATAATGATGCCTGCATCTTTGTTTCTAATGTAAGTACACTGTAAATAATACAACAGTATTAGATTTACCTTGCCGTCACTGAATCCCTGTCACGTCCAGGCTCACACTACTCGCAATGCCTAACCAATTAAGCTGGGCACGCTCTCTCTCTCTCTCCCCGTATCTCTACACTGTGACATATGCTTGATGGTAAGCTGCCTGCATTTAGATCAGATCTGCCCGGTTCCATTGGGCTAGTACAAAAGGTTGCCCGGCTGACACCTCTGCTGGATACAGAAGAAAGAAAAAAGAAAATTGAGAATTTGATAGATGACTAATAGTTTTGCTTTAGGAATGGTAAAGGGATCAGATTTGAAGTTGCATTTGCTAGTGGAGGCAAGGAAAAAAATCAAGATACTTCCATGAGGCTAGCGATGAACTTCACAACAAACTTGAAGACCACCTGGTAGTTGAAGTGCAGGGATTTCGTTACGTTGGAAGTAAAATAACTTATGATAGACGAAACAAAGAAGGTACAGGAGACTATTACAGGTGAAGAGATCATTCCTCGAAAAATTACTGTTGACACGTAGGCCTTAATTTGAGGAAGAAATATCTGAGAATATGTGTGTGGAGTAAAGCATTGTATGGAAGTAATGAATTATGGACTGTGGGGAAAGAGTAGAGGACCGAGGCATTTGAGATATCATCTTAGAGTTGCATGCTGAAGAAAAAGTGCATTGTTAAGATATAAATTGCGGTGATTCTCCGAAGAATCGTTGAGGAAACGAATTTGTGGTAAATATTCTCTAGAAGATAGGACATCAGGGAATAACTTGTACGGTAAAAGAGGCAGCCATTGATGAAACAAAAAGAAAAAGACTTTTGTAGGAGATCTGGGTCGGAACATATACAAGTACGTGAGGACGTCGGATGAAAATGCTACTCTGAAATGGAAGTCTGGCATTGTGAGGAATTCGTGGCGGACCGTATCAAACCAGTCAAAAGAATGGGTAAAAAAAAACGTCCTGCTTCTGGCGCACTCTACGATTTGTAACTGCTTAAAGTGAAAAACTTTTGTGAAACTGTCATAATAAAAGAGTCATGATTAGAGCGCAACAAAGGCTAAACTTGTTTATAATTTGCCCTGCATGAGCGGTGTCTTTACGGGGTGAGTTCTCCTAGCTGTATTCGTTTGTTCTCAGAGCGTGGCCTGTAAGCAGCAGCTCGTTTCGCACAGTGTCTTTGTCTGAGAAATGACAAGGGTTACTTCCATAGCGGAGCTGACAGTAGCAGCAGCTGACCCTCGCTTCTGCCCTTAGGCATTGCCGCGACGTGCCGTGTCGAATACCAAAGCAAAGAATTCATCGACCTCATCTCCCAGAGTGTGCTTTCTATCTCTCTCTCTCTCTCTCTCTCTCTCTCTCTTTCTCTGCTTCTCTTTCCGGCTCTCTCTTTCTCTCTCTCTCTCTCTTCCTGCCGTAATAATTCAACGTGTACTCCGTCAACGAATGTCAAAGACCGCTTGCCGCTCTTCTTTCGTGTTAGAAATGAAAACGAGGTCTGAAGCCTGGCAATCCATAACGTTGCAAACAGCCCAGTATAGTTACAGACGAAGCACAAATCTACGCTCATCGTCTTCTTGTTTTGCAATGGATCATGATGATAGAAAAGTGTTATAGATAATATTAACAGAGAAACTCATTCTGTACAATTCCGAGACAGAAAGAGCTGCACCTAAAATCACAATAATTTTCCTGCAAGTTGTACCGACTGATTTATTTAATAGATTTTCAGGTATCATATGGGAGATAAAAGATACACTTACTTTCGGCGACAGAAGTCCGTCGCATACTTCGGTTTTTTGGTGGGAGCCATTCGTGCAGTGTCAGCCGCCATATGCGCCGCGGTTCCTAGAGCCACCACCGCAGCGCGAAGTCGCTGCCACGAAGGATTACGCCGCTGCCAATGAGATGCAAGCATACTCTCCCCGGAGCTCCACCGACGGGAGAAATTATGTTCGAACACTCACGCATTGACCCAATTTTTATGTGCTTTCCAGCTGAATAACATTTGTAGACTTTCATAGCGACCAGATCTCGACATCTTCTGAACAGACAGTGTATTGAAGAGTGAAAGATTTATAAATCTTTTGTATTTGTGTATATTTCTGCATTCAAATCTACTGTTAGCAACTGACGTTGCAACTACCGCAACAGAGCTACTTACTATTTTTACTATTTATTGTGTTAGATGTAGAATAAAGTAATATCTGAATTTTCTGTTCATAATGAGCGTCTGTTCTTCGCTTCTGTGTCGATTAAGGAACCACACAGTGTGGAAAGTAAGTTATAACAATTGATTCAGCCGTCAGTTCTGCAGAACATTACCTACTGCTTCACCGGCTGAAAGAGCAGGCTATATTCAGTTCCCAGTCTCTCAATACTAATCGACATTGCCGGAAACGAACTGAAAACTAACCCCCTATGGACGATCGCGACAAATTTGTAGCGCTTACGATTCATTGCGTATGTGCCTAACAAGAAGTATTTTCAAGCTGTTGCCGAGCGTAGCAGATGCGTGACGCTTCAGAAAACAGATACAGGAAGTGGCTCTGCGCTCTGGCAATTTCGTAAACTATTTGAACAGTTGTCTCTCGTGAGTTCCGTGTAGCGTAGCCGCGTGTGTTTCAGGTATTTTATTAAGAGTTATTGATCTTGAAAAATGTGAGTTTTCAACTTTACATAAATATTGTATGATATATGTAATATTGGTGTATTAGTTACTGAAAACTGGTTATTGTAGACATAGCTCTCACAATTTGTGAGCGAATGTCGTAAACGTTACAACTTTGTCAACGTGGTCACACGCAAAAAAGCTGTTGTTTGTTTATATCATGAAAGCTGCCGCATTTTATGGAAAGAATAGGCGTGCTTCTGCTCTGTATTTAGTGGAGAGACTGATGACAGTTGCCTGATTGACTCATCCGGTAAGACAGACGAGGAATAAGTGCCGACAAATAGACAAGCATCAATCAGCAGTTCTGAAGATGGTAAGGTATTTGCTTTTATTTCTGGGCTTTACTGCAGCATTGTGTAGTACTGTTTGTGTCTTAGTGATTAAAAAAAAACACTAAGAAGTACACGTTTTGACACTTTCAGAAGCAAGTAGTGAAGATGATACCAGTGTTCCTGATGCAGACAATACTTCAACTGCTTCAGTATAACGTGCAATCACTAGGGGAAAACAGTTTCGAGAAATATTAGTAATGGCAACAGTGCTCGCGACAGACCACAGTGGCTAGGCTCAATCCCTAACTCTACTTCAATCTAGAAATCTTTTGAGTATTTCAGACACTTCTTTGACACTCAACTTCTCCAACGTAGTACTGAACAAACAAATCCGTATTCTGTACGGAGGAACCCAGCTAAACCTCTCCAGCTGACTGGAACAACATATAGGAACAACATCCTATATGTCACTTCTTAGTGTACATCATACTCGATTATATAGATCTACTTCATTCAGTGTTCTTTGTGTGTCAGATGTGATGAGTCGATACAGGTGGGAAGATATAAAGTCCAATCTCCATTTCAATGACAACACCAAAATGCCTGATGTATGTGCAAATAAAGACACGCTTTTCGAGCTTAGGCCACTAATAAATAGTTTGCTCAAAAAATTCAACAACCAGTATATTAATATGATGCTATGTGTTGATGAGCAAATGGTGTTGTTCAAGGGAAAGTCTAGCTTCAAACAGTACATGCCAAAGATACCTCAAAAATGTGGGTATAAATTATATATATTCTGTGGCTGGAAAGGAAGTGTGTACGATTTTGAAGTGTATTGTCGGAAACATGACCCTTCGCCTGGCCAATTTATGCGTCCTCTACGTCCTATGAAACGCCCGTCGAACGTGTACCTTACCCCTCATGGTAATGTACATGTGCGTCAGTGAAAAAGACCAATAAAAAGGTGTTAGCATGTGGACGTAATGTGCTGTTCCAGTCTCTTCTGTACCTAAGGTCCATCACCGTTCCCTTTGGATCCCTACGTATTTTGGTGCTCTCCGATACACACATCGAACAGCGGAGGAGTGGTACTCAAGCGTCAACTTTAGGTTACAATATCTCCGGATGTAATTAACATTTTACAATGCAACAAACGACACTGATTACGTATTTGTTTCTATGTTCAGATGTGCTAACAAAACTAACGGGGTTCCATTTAAAAAACGTTGGTTTGTGTTAAAAAACATACTTCCGTGCATTTTTTTATGGTTTGTATTAAGCAATTATACTAGCCCCTCTCCTCACGTTCGGTCTGTGGAATCGATTCGTCAGTATTTGATGTGGTTTACGAAATATATCCAGCGGTAACGTTAGGTGACTCACCCTGTATATAAAGACAATTAGAGCTTACGATGTTTTAGGCAAGACGCAGAAGCTACAAGTGCTACAATACATAGCTGTGCGTGGAGCGTTACAAGTCATGTACTTCATTACGGTCGCTGAGTTTCATGTAAGGAGGGCACCCCATCCATTCTAATGTGATTCAGGACGCTGGGAATTGTTATTATCTTTTCGGTCGTATGTTTCGATACCGGCACATGCGGAACGTTGGGTTAACAGAATACCAGGCGGCTCTTGTGACAGTTATGTGATCGAGACCAGTCATTTCCAAGTCATTATCATTTTAAATGATATGCTCCTACTCATGTGGCATCGGCTCGACTGTCTAGTGTAAATTAATCGTATTGGTTCTTCATATCTCTTCAGACATGCTTTGCTCTGTTTCAGTAGCTATCTCTTCCTCACTACCTTTTTATACCTGTGCAGGAACTTGAGGAATGCAAATGGCGTAATGGCCCAAACGAATCAATAAGTAAAATAGAATTAAATCTGTAGTGTGACGGATAACAGCAATAGGAGTCAATGAAACATACAATGGACATGCAGGTATAATGTGAAGAAGACGTCAAGAACAATTCAAATAACTGATTAGAATGTGAGGAGGCTAAGCTTCCTTTAATTTTTGCAAGGCTAATGGTGACATTGTTCTCTTTTCGGAGTCCCACAAAAATTCCTTGGAGGGGGAAATGCTGGGGAGATGCTGTGTGTGATTACGCATTCCATAATACGGTGTCTCGGGTTCGATTCCCGACGGGGTCAGGGATTTTCACCTGCCTCGAGATGACTGGGTGTTTCTGTTGTCCTCATCATTTCATCATCATTCATGAAAGTGGTGAGTATGGACTGAGCAAAGGTTGGAAATTTGTACGGGCGCTGATAACCGCGCAGTTGAGCGCCCCAAAAACCAAACTTCATCATCGTCATCATCATCATCATCATCATTCCATAGTTCATTGGTAAAATATTCATTTATTTTTCAACATGGCAAACAGAAGTCCTTCTGCTAAACCAACATCATATGGCACAAAGTTCAGTATAACTCTCAGATTTCACTCCGGGAAACTGATCCAGTAACTAATACATATAATTTCAGCAATGGAACTGGGAGGAACGAGACTTAGCTACTGTAGAATCAGTTCGTTTTATGAGGATGTGTGGGTCAAAACTGGGCACTGGGGTCAGTCACACGAGCGATTCATACTTCCGTCTGTTCATCTACATTGGTGTGGTGATTGCGACTTTTTAGTCGTTTGGCAGACGGAAAACTGCCGCCACCTTAGGCCAGCCTGCAGCGTAGTTCCTATTCCCAACTCACAGAAGGGAGTTACCCCGGCCACAAATTAGTCTTCTAGTGGTTTAGGAGAAACTTTCAAGAGAATCATCAAGGCCTGCATTTTGGACCCACTAGTGGCAGATGGTACAATCAGGGCAGTACAGTATGGCTTCCAATGTAAACTATCCACAGAGCTGCAACTCCTTCATCTGGCGGAACATGTTACCAGACATCTCAATGTGTCTAGTGCTACTGCATCGGTCTTCCTACATATTGATAGGCCTATGATAAGGTATGGAAGGACAACTGATTCAGAAACTGAACGAACTGACGTCGATAGTCAACTCTCAGATGAAACATTTTTTGCATGATTGTTACAGCAAAGGGCCAATCGTCTGATACCCAACTGGCGCAGACGGGACTGCCTCAAGAATCCGTTTTATCCCCACTACTACTTAATTTTCATTTAAATGATATGCGAACTGTCACAGGGGTACAAATTGCACAGTCTGCCAATGATATGCCACCAGTTGAAGACGTATTCACGCCAACATTCGACGCCTTCAGTATCAAATACGTACTACAGCTGCTTTGTGTAAGTCCAGTAAAGTGCAAATAAATCCCGCCAAGTCGACATCCATCTGTTTCAGCAAAAAACGCCACTCGAAACCTATCAACTTGAGACTGCATGGGCGTGATATACTCTGGGGGAGCGGGTCAACTGTGGCTTACCTGGGGGTCACCAGTTCAACAAAAATAGGGTGTCTCCAAGTTATGAAAAATACGGTACAGAATGTCATACTTTGTGACTCTACCAAAAGGGGATAAATCTGATTCCATCTATGGAATCTGCTATGAGCTGTCGACAAAAGTGCATGTGGGGGATTACCGCTTCTGCAACGAACCAATCCAATGTAAACGTTGTCAACGTTGGACACACATCTAATTTGTGTTGGCTACTGGTATGCTGTGTTAAATGTGACTCCGTGCAACCCAGTACTGAAAGCACGCTACCTCCACGTTCGCCTCCTAAATACACTCCTGGAAATGGAAAAAAGAACACATTGACACCGGTGTGTCAGACCCACCATACTTGCTCCGGACACTGCGAGAGGGCTGTACAAGCAATGATCACACGCACGGCACAGCGGACACACCAGGAACCGCGATGTTGGCCGTCGAATGGCGCTAGCTGCGCAGCATTTGTGCACCGCCGCCGTCAGTGTCAGCCAGTTTGCCGTGGCATACGGAGCTCCATCGCAGTCTTTAACACTGGTAGCATGCCGTGACAGCGTGGACGTGAACCGTATGTGCAGTTGACGGACTTTGAGCGAGGGCGTATAGTGGGCATGCGGGAGGCCGGGTGGACGTACCGCCGAATTGCTCAACACGTGGGGCGTGAGGTATCCACAGTACATCGATGTTGTCGTCAGTGGTCGGCGGAAGGTGCACGTGCCCGTCGACCTGGGACCGGACCGCAGCGACGCACGGATGCACGCCAAGACCGTAGGATCCTACGCAGTGCCGTAGGGGACCGCACCGCCACTTCCCAGCAAATTAGGGACACTGTTGCTCCTGGGGTATCGGCGAGGACCATTCGCAACCGTCTCCATGAAGCTGGGCTACGGTCCCGCACACCGTTAGGCCGTCTTCCGCTCACGCCCCAACATCGTGCAGCCCGCCTCCAGTGGTGTCGCGACAGGCGTGAATGGAGGGACGAATGGAGACGTGTCGTCTTCAGCGATGAGAATCGCTTCTGCCTTGGTGCCAATGATGGTCGTATGCGTGTTTGGCGCCGTGCAGGTGAGCGCCACAATCAGAACTGCATACGACCGAGGCACACAGGGCCAACACCCGGCATCATGGTGTGGGGAGCGATCTCCTGCACTGGCCGTACACCACTGGTGATCGTCGAGGGGACACTGAATAGTGCACGGTACATCCAAACCGTGATCGAACCCATCGTTCTACCATTCCTAGACCGGCAAGGGAACTTGCTGTTCCAACAGGACAATGCACGTCCGCATGTATCCCGTGCCACCCAACGTGCTCTAGAAGGTGTAAGTCAACTACCCTGGCCAGCAAGATCTCCGGATCTGTCCCCCATTAAGCATGTTTGGGACTGGATGAAGCGTCGTCTCACGCGGTCTGCACGTCCAGCACGACCGCTGGTCCAACTGAGGCGCCAGGTGGAAATGGCATGGCAAGCCGTTCCACAGGACTACATCCAGCATCTCTACGATCGTCTCCATGGGAGAATAGCAGCCTGCATTGCTGCGAAAGGTGGATATACACTGTACTAGTGCCGACATTGTGCATGCTCTGTTGCCTGTGTCTATGTGCCTGTGGTTGTGTCAGTGTGATCATGTGATGTATCTGACCCCAGGAATGTGTCAATAAAGTTTGCCCTTCCTGGGATAATGAATTCACGGTGTTCTTATTTCAATTTCCAGGAGTGTATGTGGGTTGCCAGGACCTACATGCAGCTTCTTGGAGGGGCTGTAGCGAATTTCAGAAAACTCTCAAGAAGTTCTGCCTATCCACCTAACGTCCTGAACAATCACAGACGGTATTTCCAACTGTTCCCGATGGTGTGAAACTTGTAATGGCTGATACAGCTGACCTGGCTACTCAAAAAGCTCCCCTTCCACCGCCATGGGACTAGGTGTGGACTACAGATACAACACGAGACGGATGACCGTTTGCTTCAGCACTGCAGGATTTGCAGCATAACAGTGGTCGTTCAGTAACGAGGGCGTTTCGGGACAAAGATGCGGATGCTGTGCTTATGACGGTGAGAACCGTTCTCAAATTTCTTAGCTGCCAGAACTTTCTACAGAAACTGATCACTACTGGGAAAAAGATGTTGAGAACTAAAGACAAGCTGTTTGAGATAGTTACACTGGTGGAAACACTACCTCAACTTGAGAGGTCAGATTAACGGCATGGGTGCACACACAAAGGATCTTTACAGCTGCCTTTGGAATGCTACTGGAGCTCGCAATAAGAAATATAAACTACGAGATTTCATTGGCCCTCACAAGATCGACGTGGACCTTTTGTCAGAGACTCAACAATGAAACTTTAAAACTTCGAAATATGATGGGTTACTGCACTGACAGACATGTACGAGGTGGTACCACAGCAGTTTATCCTTGCCATGCTTTTACTCACTGGCATGTAGACCTACCTTACCTACAGGAGCTGGAGGTGACTGCGGTTTCTCTGGACAGATCTGAGAAAGGTCAATTTCGTGGTGGCATATCTGCGACCCGAAGTCCAGACTTACATCATATCTTAGCACCAAAATGCAAGATGTTTATTAGTGGTGATTGGAATGCGAAGTATCCTACCTGGAATTCACGTGCCACCAACCCTGCACTATCTAGAACAGGGCACTGATCTGGAGATCTGCAGGTCTCTTGAGCCAACTCACACTCTTGATTTATCGTCAAACTACGATCCTGTTCTGGCGACGCTAAGAAGGACGAGTCACCTACTGCACCAGCGAGTTCACCAGAAAAATAACTGGTCCCCGTTCAAGAGGTACTTAAATAATGCCATCGTGCCTACCCTAGACGTTCAGAGACACCTTCCCAAATCAATTCTGCCATCTATTACTTAACGCGGAAACTACAGAAAGCCGACAAAATTGGTCTGTAGCGGTTGTTGATGACTCCCAGACTTACAATCCGTTGCATCCCTTACTTAAAGAAGTATGTCTACAAAACAACCAGTACCGGAAGCTATGGCAAGGGACTCGCAACCCACCTTACCGCCGATGGGTGCACCGCCTGGAAAGCCAGCTTCGATGACGAATAGTTAGGAGAAACGTGGGATGTGGAGAAGAATGGCGGTTAGTGAAAAACTTGAGGACCGACCTCACGCCCAAACGAACGCTCCAGACTTCTCAGGGATTAACAGAAGACCAAATCGGAAACTTTCGCAATGGCATATGAGAGACAAATGACGCTTCTGAGGGAGTCTCTGAATAGAGGCGACAGAGGACATGAGTATGTCACCATACAACTAGTCGATCGGATCATCTCCGCTCCCAACCGGTTCTGTCCCCATCTAAATACACCTAACTCTTCTCAGGAAGCTAATTGGAAACAAGGCACCTGGTGTTGACAATATCAGCAACTTGTACCTGCAGAACTTACCATGTAAACCATTAGTGCTCTTGACCAGAATTTACAATGGCTGTCTCTCGACGTAGTATTTCCCCACTGTGTGGCTCCTGGGCAAGCCACTGCCATGGTAATACCTGTCAGGCACTTCCTCTTTCATTTTGTTTCGGTGGTTATGGTTTCATTCGCCTTTGATGTATCTAAATTTTCCCTGATTGATAGTAATCTGATGGATTGTTAGAGTTAGGTTAAACCACTGACTGATCTGACAGTACTTGCATGACTTCAGAGCAGTAGTAGAATTAAATTCGGCTATAGAGACAGATTTTTGGACACTGGAGGTGACCATCGCATTAGGGGCAGCTTAAGAACTTTCCCAGAGTAGGAAGCGAGTTTGCGGAGCCTTCTCATTGCTATCCTGCCTTTGTAGTCACCGAAACTGGCCGTGGGCCATGCAGGACAGTGGTTTATGGGCCACTAGTCTGGCGGTCGCCCTTGTTCCGCTGATGGCCAAGCAAGAGGTTGGGCACGATATGGCTGATTGTGAAATGACACTTCTTTAGTAACCGGCAGTGCCGGGCATCCTGACCGCTTCCTTAGCGAATGGACGTGGTATGGTCTCCTTATGCAGTGTGCGGGTCCAAGTAACGCGGCGTCCGGTTGGCGTCCGGCTAATGTGTTTATTACAAGAACAGCGTACCGTGTGAGACAGGACGACGAATTTCTCCGGATGCCGCTTTTCTTAGATGCCGCCGCGCCTCGCCCAAGCGGCACCCTCTAAATCGTTTTATGGATGAGACAGCTTGTTTTCACTAGGAAGCTCCCCTCATCTTGTGAAATGCGCCAGGCGTTTGGCTGCAGGACCTCAAGGCATATTGTGCTTTTCTTTTCAGAGAATGTGAACTGCACTGCTGTGATTGGTTAAGGATGATCGGGTCTCCTTGTTAGAAAATATGATTGGCACGGTAACGGCTGCTGGCCCATGATAGGTTTATTCAAGAACATCAGGGGGAATGGCTGTTTTTTGGAAGGTTGTGAACAACGGGAGAGGAGTGAACCGTCACAGAGTACAGTCGCTAGAGCTCTTCCGTTTCTAGGGAGAGAGCAATTAGTTCTAAAGACTTCTGGACACTGGGACGAAACTGTATATTTTTGCAGGCATGAGATAATCCTTGGCGGACATGGGGTCATCTCCCTCAGTACGATGTTCCAACTAACCTAGCAGTTTCGGCAGCACCTGGACGCAGATGACAGCAATTTTTTCAGCTCCTCGTTGAATCACTATCTCACCATGCCACCATTCATGTTGAAGAATGACTGTATTGTAAACGTGATATAAAATCGTCAAACAAGTTTTAAAAATCATCATTTTTTTCATCTATGTGTACTTTATAAATGCTACCTAACGACACACATTTCATGCTGTCTCTTCCACAAAAGCAGCATAAATGTACCATTGTCAAGCTGTAGCTTGTTGTAGCGCATAAGAGCTCTGGACAGGAAAATACCCCTCGCAACGGTATGAGGTACCACGTTCCTTGATGCTATGACATCCTAACCCATACACCAACTGATGGTATCTTATGGACTGATATACACTCCCTAACAAGCTGACCCCAAAAGTTTATTCATAATAAAGTGACTTACCTTCCACTATGTACTTAATCACTATGTGTAGTTGTCTGTAGACTTATTCTTTGGTATGATTTATGCTAGCACCACCCACTGGCCTTCATTTAATTCTTTGATAGCTTAATCACTATAGTCAGTTCGGCACTTGTTCTGTTCGAATAGACAACCGCACTTTCAAATATGTCTACCTGAGATGAGATGAGATGTGTACTGTATTCGGTCTATATGCTCACTCTCGTGAGATTTTTACTACAGTTTGATTTTAATTAATGATAAATTAATGGTAAAACTAACTGAAATTTCTGTATATGGAATACTAAGATGAATACTTACGTTATTATATGAATTTTTGCCATCTTTTTTTTTCTTGTACATTTTACTCCACAGCATCACTCTGAAGATGAAATTTTGAAACGTGCAATGCTTAATAAAAAAACTGTGCGATCAAAACCTTTCTATATTTCAAAGTTGTGATATTTGTATTATACAGGGAGGGATGAGGTATCGTTATAAATGTTTTTCAACCGGCTTCTGTCATCGCATACCGATTTTGCGCTAAACTGTGCTATTTGTGGAAGGTTTTAATATGAAAAAGGCTTTTAACTGTCATAAGCAAAAGACCATCATAGATACCTAGTTTCATACCTATATTTTACAAAATTAACTTACTAATCACGAATAAGGGACTGTCCTTTCACATTATCTTACTACAAATACCATTGCATTTTTTGTCAATTACTTATTAACTGGATAACCGGTATGCAGTATTGTCATAGATCATAACCGTGACCGTTGCACTAGTCCGTTATCTCTGCCAGTCGTTCAAGCTGACTTTGCTATACGAATACACACTTCAAACGGCAAACATAATTTTCATTGTGGCCTTGAATTTTGATTTACCTATTGCTACTACAGTCTGACGTGCTTACTATAACTGAAAATGTTTGTTGACTTAAAACTATAGGTTATGTGACCCTACTGACAGTTTCTAATCTCTGCTCGACGTACAAGCCGGAACGAACTTCAGAATTCAGAACACATTTTTGGACACATAGAAATGTGTATGCATGGATGTATCATAAATTCACCATTTTTATGTCTCGTCGCTCGGTTCATTTTTAAAGATGTTTTCTCTTCATTCCACAACGTCCCTTATCCCAACGGCTACACTTATGTCAGTTGGCAGCCCTGACGCCGGTTACGAGCGCTTTTCGCTTGTTACGTGATAAGTAATTTAGCTAGTAATTAATTTTTTTGCTGTATAATCTATAGTATTTATGCGCATTAGTGTCAGATAGACTTGATAAATTGAAGGTTTCAGTTTTTATTTGTGTCTGAATAGGAAAAGCGAAGTTTCTGTTTAGGACAGTTTCGCGTGTACGCAAACGTTTGTTTACATTCTTAACTGACGTTAAATACGCGGGATTATCAATTAAGTCAGTATACAATACTCAGTATTTACGTTTATTAGTGTCATTTAGGCTCGATACATTGAAGGTAGCAGTTTTTATAGTTTTATTAGGTCTTTTTTTCGTGTACGTAAACGTTTGTTTACATTATAAATACGGGGGATAATCAGTAGGTGTAGCTTACCGTAGGTTACTATTTAATTCTTTAATGATATTCACTAGATAGCGCCTAGCAGTTTACTGAAGGTCACTGTTTTTTTCATCAGTATTCACTAGATTGCCCGTAGCAGGAAAATAAGCACCAGATCTAGCTTATACCATACATTTTTATTGTTGTTCATTGCTGAGTGTCCTTCCTGCTAACTAGAGTGTAGCTGTTAACCTTGTGTGGCAGTAGGTTTCCTTAAGTTTCTTACAGTAAACCACATATTAGCTAGATGAATAGGGATTATGTCTGTTGTGTGCGGATGCAGCAGGGGTTGGCCACATTCCAAACACAGCTGAAAGCTTTGTTGGCCACAGTCACCAGGCTCCAGAGTGCCAACGTGAGGTGCGGTCGGGATGGGGTGCCTGGGGCAGCCTCTAGTGTACTAGATGCGCAGGGGGGATCTAACAGCTCTGTGTCACTGAGGCGACCTCGGATGCGACTGAACCGGCTGGCCCACTCTCACAGTGTGGATGGCGGACTGTGTCGAGGTCTCGAGCCTCAAGGCGAAGGCTGCATGGTGGACGCAGGTTCCTGCCAAATCCCATGCACTCTGCTAATAGATTCAGTGTGATATCTGATGCTTGGGGGGGGGGGGGGGGGAGGCTGAGACGGATCAGAATGCGCCTTCTGCCAGGATAGTGGCCGCTCCTTCAGCAAGGTCCGGACAGGCACGTGGGGATAAGGGTTTGTTAGTTATTGGGAGCTCCAATGTTAGGCGGGTCATGGAACCCCTCAAGAACGTAGCGGCTAAGGCGGGGAAGAAGTCCAGCGTTCACACTCTGTGTTTGCCAGGGGGGGGGGGGGGGCTTGTCTGGGATGTGGAAGAGGTTCTTCCGGAGGCTATTGAGTGGGAGGAGTGCAGCCAGCTGCAGATTGTTGCACATGTCGGCACCAACGATGCCAGTCGTCGGGGTTCCGAGGAAATCCTTGGGTCCTTTCAACGGCTGGCTAAATTGGTGAAGGTAGCCTCCATCTCTCGAGGAGTGGAAGCAAAGCTAACGATTTGCAGCATCATACCCAGGGTGGGCCAGGGTCATCTGGTTTGGAGTAGAGTGGACAATGTAAACCAGAGGCTATGTCGACTCCGTGATGAAAATGGTTGTAGATTCCTCGACCTGTGCTATGAGGTGGAAGGTTGCAGGACGCCCCTCGATAGATCAGGGGTGCACTACACACAGGAAGCAGCTACATGGGTAGCACAGTATTTGCGGCGTGCACATGGGGTTTTTCTAGATTAGGTTCCTCCCCACGGGAAACAAACCGTTGGCCTGAAATATTACCAGTTCATGTCACCCATGTGCGTGTGCCAACTATAGAAATAGTTAGTTTGCCTAAACAGGTTATTCCAAAGGATTTAAATATGCTAAATCTAATGTTAGTAAATTTTCGAAGTGTCTGTAGCAAGATCCCCGAGTTACTCTCCGACGTAAACAGTAGTAATGCCAATATTGTATTAGGTACCGAAAGCTGGTTGAAACCAAACATAAATAGCAATGAAATTTAGAATTCGGGTTGAACAATGTTTAGGAAGGATAGCATTGATGCTGTGGGAGGTGGTGTGTTAACTGTAGTTAAAAGCTGTTTAAACGCAGTTGAGATCGATACTGGGTCGGACTGTGAAATAGTGTGGATAAAGCTTTCAATCAGACAAGGAGTGACCATTGTGTTAGGATGTTTTTATAGACCACCAGCATCTGCAACAAACGTCGCAGTACATAGGAAATAAAAATCCAAATTATCCATTAGTTATAGGTGGAGACTTTAATATGGCGTCCACTGACTGGGAAAATTACACGTTTATCCCAGGGGGTAGAAGCAAAGAGTCGTGTGAAGTTATTCTAGGAGCGCTCTCAACATACAACCTAGTGCAATTGGTTAGAAAACCAACTCGAAATGGGAACATATTAGGTATCTTGGCGACAAACAGACCTGATCTTTTTCAGGAAGTTAATCTAGAAGAAGGTAATAGCGACCACAATGTCATTGTGGCTTCTATGTCAGTGGAAGTTGCAAAAAAAAAAAAAAAAAAAACAGCGTAGAGTTTTCTTGTTTGAGAAAGCAAATAAAAGTGTCATTAATGAATATCTTTATAGAAAGCTCCAAGCATTCACCTCGAGACACAAAGATATAGAGCATCTTTGGTCAGAATTTAAAGGTATTGTCCACCACGTGCAGAGAAATATGTGCCTAGCAAAAATGTAGGAAAAAGACCCACCTTGGTTCAACAAACATACTAGGAATTTTCTGAGAAAGCAGAGAATTTTGCATAGTCCCGCTGATAAACAGAAATTATGCGAAATGAAAATAGCTGTTAGAAGGTAAATGAGAGATTCTTTTAACGAATTTGAAAGCAACATTTTATCTGCAGATTCTAAAAATAACCCCAAAAAATTTTGGTCGCACGTAAACTCTATGAACACTAGAAATAATTCAATACCTTCTCTTGCTGACAGTTCGTGTAATGTAACGGATGATGATAACCAGAAGGCTGAAATTCTAAACCTAGCCTTCAAAATCTCGTTTACGGTAGAGGACTGCAGCACCATTCCCCCTTTCAGTTATCGAAGAAACACAAGAATGGCTGACATAGTGTTTAGTGTGTCTGGGATTGTAAAACAGTTAAGATCTTTAGACGCCAGAAAGGCATCTGGCCCACACGGTATCCCCGTAAGATTTTATGTTGATTATGCTACAGATATAGCACCATTCTTATCCATCATCCATCAGAAATCATTGGAACAGCGGAAAGTTCCACGGGACTGGAAGAAGGCCAATCTATAAAAAGGGTAGAAAATCGGATGCACATACACTCCTGGAAATGGAAATAAGAACACCGTGAATTCATTGTCCCAGGAAGGGGAAACTTTATTGACACATTCCTGGGGTCAGATACATCACATGATCACACTGACAGAACCACAGGCACATAGACACAGGCAACAGAGCATGCACAATGTCGGCACTAGTACAGTGTATATCCACCTTTCGCAGCAATGCAGGCTGCTATTCTCCCATGGAGACGATCGTAGAGATGCTGGATGTAGTCCTGTGGAACGGCTTGCCATGCCATTTCCACCTGGCGCCTCAGTTGGACCAGCGTTCGTGATGGACGTGCAGACCGCGTGAGACGACGCTTCATCCAGTCCCAAACATGCTCAATGGGGGACAGATCCGGAGATCTTGCTGGCCAGGGTAGTTGACTTACACCTTCTAGAGCACGTTGGGTGGCACGGGATACATGCGGACGTGCATTGTCCTGTTGGAACAGCAAGTTCCCTTGCCGGTCTAGGAATGGTAGAACGATGGGTTCGATGACGGTTTGGATGTACCGTGCACTATTCAGTGTCCCCTCGACGATCACCAGTGGTGTACGGCCAGTGTAGGAGATCGCTCCCCACACCATGATGCCGGGTGTTGGCCCTGTGTGCCTCGGTCGTATGCAGTCCTGATTGTGGCGCTCACCTGTACGGCGCCAAACACGCATACGACCATAATTGGCACCAAGGCAGAAGCGACTCTCATCGCTGAAGACGACACGTCTCCATTCGCCCCTCCATTCACGCCTGTCGCGACACCACTGGAGGCGGGCTGCACGATGTTGGGGCGTGAGCGGAAGACGGCCTAACGGTGTGCGGGGCCGTAGCCCAGCTTCATGGAGACGGTTGCGAATGGTCCTCGCCGATACCCCAGGAGCAACAGTGTCCCTAATTTGCTGGGAAGTGGCGGTGCGGTCCCCTACGGCACTGCGTAGGATCCTACGGTCTTGGCGTGCATCCTTGCGTCGTTGCGGTCCGGTCCCAGGTCGACGGGCACGTGCACCTTCCGCCGACCACTGGCGACAACATCGATGTACTGTGGAGACCTCACGCCCCACGTGTTGAGCAATTCGGCGGTACGTCCACCCGGCCTCCCGCATGCCCACTATACGCCCTCGCTCAAAGTCCGTCAACTGCACATACGGTTCACGTCCACGCTGTCGCGGCATGCTACCAGTGTTAAAGACTGCGATGGAGCTCCGTATGCCACGGCAAACTGGCTGACACTGACGGCGGCGGTGCACAAATGCTGCGCAGCTAGCGCCATTCGACGGCCAACACCGCGGTTCCTGGTGTGTCCGCTGTGCCGTGCGTGTGATCATTGCTTGTACAGCCCTCTCGCAGTGTCCGGAGCAAGTATGGTGGGTCTGACACACCGGTGTCAATGTGTTCTTTTTTCCATTTCCAGGAGTGTCAGTTTCACTGACATCGATTTGTTGTATAATGATGGAACATATTTTGTGTTCAGACATAATGACCTTTCTAGATTCTGAGAAGCTCATCTGCACAAACCAGCAGTTTTAGGAAACAGCGGTCATGCGAGACACAGCTGGCCCTCTTTGTGCATGATATACAGCGCTCTAGATACCGGCTCCGAGGTTGATGCCATATTCCTCGACTTTCGAAAGGCGTTCGACTCAGTTTCGCACTGTCGCTTGCTACAAAAAGTGCGCGCTTGCGGTCTATCCGATAACATATGCGGTTGAATAGAAATTTTTCTAACAGACGGAAGTCGTCCTGAATGGGGAGACTTCAACAGAAACAAGCGTAACATCAGGTGTGCCCCAGGGCAGCGTAATAGGGCCGCTGCTTTTTGCGATTTACATAAACGATCTGTATGATTGTATTGACAGCGGCATTTGACTGTTTGCCGATGATCCTGTAGTCTACAGGAAAGTAGTATCACACGAAAGCTTTGAACAAATCAATGAGGATTTGCTGAAAACAAATGCGTGGTGTAATTACAGGCAGTTGTCTCTCAATATTAGTAAGTGTAACCTACTGCGTATAACAATGGGAAAATCCCCATTAATGTACGAGTACAAAATAAATACACAGCCTTTGGAAGCGGTAACATCCGTTAAGTATCTGTGTGTGACTATTCGAAGTGATCTCAAATGGAATGATCAGATTACACAAGTAACGGTTAAGGCGAACTCTAGATTGCGGTTTATTAGTAGAATCCTGAAGCGATGCAGTACTTGAACGAAGGAAACTGCTTACAATACTTTACTTCGTCCAGTCATAGAGTACTGTTCGTCTGTATGGAACCCTTACCAGTTGGGTCTGATTCAAGAGATTGAGAAGATCCAAAGAAGAGCGGCAAGATTCGTGACTGGTACATTTAAATATTGCGAGAGCGTTACAAATGTCATAGAAAATTTGAAGTGGGACACACTTGCAGATAGACGACTCGCTAAATGGAAGGGGCTGCTCACTAAATTCCATCATCCGATCTTCGTCGAGGATGTAGAGCGTATATTATTACCACCAACTTTCAAATCGTGCAATGATCATCATTCAAAGATAAGAGAAATTAGAACTCCTTCTGTGGCGTTCAGACAGTCGTTTCTGCCTCGCGCGATCCGCAAGTGGAATAGAGGGAGGGGTATGACTTTGAGCCGGCCGAAGTGGCCGAGCGGTTCTAGGCGCTTCAGTCTGGAACCGGGCGACCGTTATGGTCGCATGTCGAATCCTGCCTCGGGTATGGATGTGTGTGATGTCCTTAGGTTAGCTAGGTTTAAGTAGTTCTAAGTTCTAGGGGACTGATGACCTCAGATGTTAAGTCCCATAGTGCTCAGAGCCATTTTTTATGACTCTGACGCGAATAGTGCCCTCGGTCACACACCGCTTGGTGGCTAGCGGAGTATGTATAAAGATATAGATATTGTCATTATTTGAAACAATAAAAATGTGGAGGTTTCGCACGGGCTCCCTGGTCTTGAAATAATAATAAAAGTGGCTGTCAGCTTGTTTATTCTGAAACAGAACTTACTGAGGGACGTCTAATAGTCGTCGAGAAATACCGTGAGAGGTGTCGGAGCTGGCTGCTCGGCGAGACTGCGACATCGCCGTTGTCAGCGGCAGCGGCTTGTGCAAACAGACGTGGCGGCGGTCGCTGTGGCGGCGGGGGCGGCGGCGGCGGCGGCGGCGGCGCGGCTGCAGTCTGTGGCTGCCCGCACGACAGGTTAGGCGGTGGGGGGGGGGGGGGGGGGAGTGGGAGGGAGCCGCTCAGAGCCGCACCCTGCAGCCGCCGTGTCGCGCAGCGTCGCGTCGTCAGCAGACCACCGCGCCGCCCTAATACGTGATTACCGCGTCTGTGTTACCGCAGCGCCTCGTCTACCGCCACCGCAGTTACAGTTTCTACAACTTCTCAGACAGGTGCTTCCACGAGACTAGAGCATAGCGGATAAGCCGCTAGTGTGAGCACTGTAGGGCAGACGAACAGACGTGCACAGAGGAACCTCGAACTAGCAACAATTTCTGTTAGTGTACACTGAGGTGAAGAAAGTCGTAGGATAGCGATATGCACATTTATAGACGTCGGTGTTATCGCTTTCACAGGGCGTAGGAGAGCAGTGCATTGACGGAGATGCCATTTGTACTCAGCTGATTCATCTGAAAATGTTTCCGACGTAATTACGGCCGCACCAGCGGAATTAATAGACTCTGAAGCGGAATGATATTTCGAGGTGGACTCATACACTACGCGATAGGGAATTCAATATTCCGAGATCCACAGTGTCAAGAGTTTAGTGAGAATACCAATCTTCGGGCATTACCTCTCACCACGGCCTTCACTTAAGAGGAGTCTGCACGAAATTGTCAGTGCTAACAGAAAAGCAACAGCGCCATAAATAACCGCAGAAATCAATGTGGGACGTACGACGAATGTATCCTTTACGACAGTGCGTCGAAATCCGGCGTTAGTGGTTTACAGCAGCAGACGACCGATGCAAGTGCCTTTGCTAGCACCATGCATCGCTTTTAGCGCCTCTCCTGGGCCCGTAACCACAACGGCTGGACACTACATGACCAGAATATCGTCGCCTGGTAAGATGAGTCCCGATTTCAGTTCGTAAGAGCGGATGGTGGGGTTCGAGTGTGGCGCGGACCACACGAAACCATGGACCATAGTTGTCAAAAAGGCACTGCACAAGCTGGTGGTGTCTCTATAATGGTGTGGGTTGTGTTGACGTCGAGTAAACTGGGTCCTGAGGTCCAACTGAACTGATCGTTGACTGGAAATAGTTATACTCGGCTACCTTGGATCATTTGCTACCGTTCATGGAATACATGTTCCCAAACAAAGACGGAATTTCTATGGGTGACAATGCGCCATGTCAACGTGTCACAATTGGTTGAGACTGGATTGAAGAACATACTGGACATTTCGAGGGTAAGGTGTGGCCACCCAGACAGCCCGACATGAACCCCGCAAAATACACTCCTGAAATTGGAAAAAAGAACACATTGACACCGGTGTGTCAGACCCACCATACTTGCTCCGGACACTGCGAGAGGGCTCTACAAGCAATGATCACACGCACGGCACAGCGGACACACCAGGAACCGCGGTGTTGGCCGTCGAATGGCGCTAGCTGCGCAGCATTTGTGCACCGCCGCCGTCAGTGTCAGCCAGTTTGCCGTGGCATACGGAGCTCAATCGCAGTCTTTAACACTGGTAGCATGCCGCGACAGCGTGGACGTGAACCGTATGTGCAGTTGACGGACTTTGAGCGAGGGCGTATAGTGGGCATGCGGGAGGCCGGGTGGACGTTCCACCGAATTGCTCAACACGTGGGGCGTGAGGTCTCCACAGTACATCGATGTTGTCGCCAGTGGTCGGCGGAAGGTGCACGTGCCCGTCGACCTGGGACCGGACCGCAGCGACGCACGGATGCACGCCAAGACCGTAGGATCCTACGCAGTGCCGTAGGGGACCGCACCGCCACTTCCCAGCAAATTAGAGACACTGTTGCTCCTGGGGTATCGGCGAGGACCATTCGCAACCGTCTCCATGAAGCTGGGCTACGGTCCCGCACACCGTTAGGCTGTCTTCCGCTCACGCCCCAACATCGTGCAGCCCGCCTCCAGTGGTGTCGCGACAGGCGTGAATGGAGGGACGAATGGAGACGTGTCGTCTTCAGCGATGAGAGTCGCTTCTGCCTTGGTGCCAATGATGGTCGTATGCGTGTTTGGCGCCGTGCAGGTGAGCGCCACAATCAGGACTGCATACGACCGAGGCACACAGGGCCAACACCCGGCATCATGGTGTGGGGAGCGATCTCCTACACTGGCCGTACACCACTGGTGATCGTCGAGGGGACACTGAATAGTGCACGGTACATCCAAACCGTCATCGAACCCATCGTTCTACCATTCCTAGACCGGCAAGGGAACTTGCTGTTCCAACAGGACAATGCACGTCCGCATGTATCCCGTGCCACCCAACGTGCTCTAGAAGGTGTAAGTCAACTACCCTGATCTCCGGATCTGTCCCCCATTGAGCATGTTTGGGACTGGATGAAGCGTCGTCTCACGCGGTCTGCACGTCCAGCACGAACGCTGGTCCAACTGAGGCGCCAGGTGGAAATGGCATGGCAAGCCGTTCCACAGGACTACATCCAGCATCTCTACGATCGTCTCCATGGGAGAATAGCAGCCTGCATTGCTGCGAAAGGTGGATATACACTGTACTAGTGCCGACATTGTGCATGCTCTGTTGCCTGTGTCTATGTGCCTGTGGTTTTGTCAGTGTGATCATGTGATGTATCTGACCCCAGGAATGTGTCAATAAAGTTTCCCCTTCCTGGGACAATGAATTCACGGTGTTCTTATTTCAATTTCCAGGAGTGTATTTAATAGACGTATGCGAGAGGTCAGTTCGTGCACCAAATGCTGCACTGGGAACACTTTCGCAATTGTGGACGGTTATAGAGGCAGAACGGCCCAATATTTCTGCAGAGGAATTCCAACGGCTTGTTGAGTCCACGCCATGCCAAGTTTTTTAACAATGCCTGACAAAAAATTTCCAGCACGATATGAGGTGGTATCCCACGGCTTCCGTCATTTCAGTGTAGAGTGAAACTTAACAGGAGGGTGCATTGCTAGTTTTGCGTAGGAGAGACGAAGAAAACTTACAAAGGAAGTGATTCCGTTTGAACGGCTGAAGCGGACTGAAAACATGATTCAAATATAATACTGTACCTGTTCGAATGGCTGTCAACGTCATTCATCTGTCAAACTACGTGTGCGGCCGCTAGCGCCATCTGAAGGTCAGTGTACTAGCCCCACTGCACAGTAGCTGCACAGAGAGTGCGAGAATAACTGTTGCAACGTTCAACAGTGAAGTGCACGTATTGAGTAGGCCGAAGCTAATTAATCCTGTGAATATTGTGAAACTGCTGCGTGGTTAGGTATGTGGTACTTACACACCGGATACTGGGAATGTGAAAGTGTTTTTAATAAAAATTCTCTATTTAAACTAGACTGAAATGCATGTGACTGCTTTAGTCTTTAATAAAACTTGCATCTGACTGCGTATTTAACTGAACTGAACTTTATCTGACTGCATGTTGGAAAATTAATACTCAAAATACACATCTGACTGCATGAAAGTTTACTGGTAAAAATAAATGAAAGTCACCAACCTGCATCTGACTGCGTCTGTGGACTTAGCTCGTGCACTCCTTCCCGTTTAGCCGATAATAAAACATATGTTCAACTCAGCCGTAGTGAAATGGCATAAAATTGTCATTCCACATAACTTTACACATTTTGTCCCTGTTTGTTACTTAATAAAAATTCTGTCCTGATCTGAATTTGCCAACTGTGCAATGGCATATAGATTATCTTCCTCTGATAAATGAAACTATTAGCTTTACTCGTGGGAACTTTACTTTAATGTGCCTTTTCGTTCAATGCAAGCACAGGATGCGGAGAACGAAGTGATTTAACAGAAAAACGCACCAATACGTTAGACTGGCCTCTTATTCCTCAGAAGCAACAGACCCCCCTCCATCGCCTCTTCCTATCGTCCCATCTGCTTCACCTCCATCTTCAGTAATGTCTTCGAATACGTCCTCTCCCACTGTATCCATCACCACTTCCATCAACAGTACCTCCTCCCTTTTACCAAGAGTGGCTTTTGACCCTCCTTCTCCGCCGAAGACCAACTCCTTAACCTCGTCCACCCTCTCTCCCTCCAAGTTCACTCCCGTCACTTCGCCAAATTTGTTTCCCCTGACCTCCAAAATGCCTACGACTGCATATGGCATCCCGGTCTCCACTTTAAACTCCAAACCTACGCCCTGCCTATCAATTTTGTCTGTCTGGTTGCTTCCTTCCTCTCACGCCGTCCTTCCTATGTAACCCTCCACGACACTATTTCCCGTATCTTTTATCCCACTGCTGGCATCCCCCAGGACTCCGTCCTCTCCCCTCTCCTCTATCGCCTGTACACTGCCAATATGCCCAAGCCACTCCCACCTGTCCACGTCCTCCAATATGCTGATGACACCTCCTTCCTGGCTCTCTATCCTACCTTTCAACATTCCCAGTGCACCCTCCAAACCACCCTGACCAGTTCACCACTTAGTGTAACCAGTGGTTCCTTCGTATCAACCCCTCCGAAACCCAGGTAATCATTATAGGCAGCACCACCCGCTCCTTCCACCTCCATATTTCTACCTAACCATTTACGGTCGTCCCATCTAGCTCAACCCCACCCTGAGATGCCTTGGGCTCACCTTCGACCATCACCTCATCTGGACTCCTCATCTCCTGACCATCCACCAGAAAGCCCATTCCTGCCTCTGCCTCCTGAAACTCCTGTCTGTCCAGACATGGAGAATGTATCCTTCCACCATCCTCCACACCTACAAATCCTTCATCTGTCCTGTACTCTGCTTTGCCAGCGTTACCTAGATCTCCCTCCCCCCCCCACACACACACTTTTATAAGCCCTCCAAATCCTAGAAAGCCAGGCTCTCCACCTTGCCTTCTGTATCCGCCTTCCTTCCCCTTCACAACTTCTGTGTGACCTCATCCCCTTTCCCCACCTCCTCCTTTTCCTCCAACATATCTACATCCTTTACACTGCCTGCAGGCTTGATCCCCTCCCACCCCCTGGTGTCCTCCTTCCTCTCCATCTGTGCCCATTGCCGCGCCTCTATCACTGTATCCCTCCATCTCTCCACCTCCACACCCTCTTTCATCAGGGCAATTTCCAGCACCTCCTCCTCCCAGAACTTCGCTGTGACATCTACCTTTCCTACCAACTGTAGCCTGTCCTTGTGCCCACCCCCCCCCCTCCCAGAGCGGATTTTCCCCTCCTGAGTCTGTGCACCCCCTCCTTGGCTGTAGTCCTGTCCTATCCTTTCCTCCCCACCACCCTTTTGCGCGCCTGCCACCTCATCCCCCTTCATCTCCTCTCCTTATCACCTCCTTTTCCCGTCTCTCTTGTCCCCCACCCCTCGCAGCTCCTCCCAGGTTTTTATTAATTCTCAAGTGTGCTGTGTTAGTGTGTGTTCCGTGGCGTCATCCACTGTCATCGAGTGATGTAGTTTTACTTGTATGCTCGACCTGTATATGATTATTCTGTGCTACGCCGTACGTCACGTGGCTGTTTTAACCGTTCTGTGAATTTTTATGCTCTGGTGCCCTTTATTCCTTACAGTGTGTGTTTTTTGTGTAAAATACTTTTTTAGATTTTTACCTCCGTTTCAAAGTCTCCGCTTTTTGTACGCTTTCTTCTCTTATGTTCCGCCTTTTTTTCTATGTTCCGCCATGTTTACTTCTTTGTATTGTTTTAAATGTCTTCCTGTCTACTTGTAATGCCTCTTGGCTGAAGAGCCCTGATGAGGAATTGCAAATAAAGGAAAAAAAAGTTAGAATGAAAAAGCGATTGTAATCTGACTGTTAAGAGGAATGTGTCCCAACACTTTTCGAACGCCCAAACAACATTCTGAACCGTTACAGCTGCATCGGTTCAAATTAGAATTGCAAGATAGTTTTAGATTGTGCGAGGCGCAAAAGGCAAGCCACTGGCTATTTCAAGCGAAACAAAACATCAAAACTGAATACTTGAAAAGAGTCTGTCAGAGCTCAGTTTGACAAATCCAGAGACTATTGATCAGCAGTCTACTACTGACACATTTAAGTGTGGGCTCTGGAAGCTGCTAGGGCACTTGTTCTGCACAATTTTAAAGCTTCTTTGCATCTCGTCAGTGGCTTCAGAAAAGAATATACCGTTTCGTTTAGGTGTATCACTACGGTCATGACGGGCAAAGAGACTGAACAAGACTATTTTAGAAAGAAAATAGAAACATTTATGCCAGATGCAGAGATGTTCATTAAAGATAAATCGTTAAGGTATGCGTGTGGAATAGTGAACAGAGCCAATTTTTTTAAATGAACTACCGTCTCCTTCAACTCTATCACACAGACGTGAAAAATCAACGGCTGGAGGAGTACAATCTGCTCATATTGCCACATACTGTTACGCAATAGATGTGACTATGTCGATGAATGGTAGATTATGAACAAACTTAACATTTCTTTGCAAAGAACACAATGGACGTTTAGTCCGCAGGTTGCAAGAAACTAGCAGCAATGTGTCTATGGAACATACATGTTGAAGGGAGTAAAAGTGGAAAAATGACCAAAGAGCACATGAAAGGCTTTTTCAGTTCGGTTCTTTGTGAACATGTTGGTGAGAATGGTCTGTTACTTTGTGAATCATGGTCATGGCACAAAGACTAGATCTGACAGAAGAACCGTTTCCCAACTAGAATATTACGTTACAGATACTGCCACCAAAGACAACCAAAGACTGCCAGCCTCTTATTGTATAGTTTTTTAGACAGCCTGTCGTGCTGATTTTGTACGTTTACAAGTTGACAGACGACAGGTCACATTACATGATCGATATTCCATCACCCTCCTTCAATCTGTTATCTGCAACCAACTTCCTGCACCGAAGTATACACATATGTTAACGCATGGGTGGCAAAGGTCCGTATACGATGTTGCTGTTCCTATCTCATCGTTTGGCAGTGCGATTACTACAGCTTTTGATATTGTACTGTTGCAGTACGGATACACCGGAGACAGTGTACGAAGTCCACATGTTGCCCTTGTCAAGTGTGTATACTGTTCCATTCCGTTGTGTGTTAGTCACCTCATTGAAAACCAACGTTAGCATTTTGATGACAAAAAAAGGATGAACGTTGCACAATATATCAACCTCAGAAGATGTTGCCCACAGTAGGCAACGAAATGTCAGGAAGGAGAAGAAGTTTTATATATGGACCACGGCAATTCAGCCCGGAAGTTTTAATTAATGAAGCCGCCGGCCGTGAAAGCTTACATGTTATGATTATATTTTGTTACTTTACGGTCTTACGACGCTATAGCTGTGCGGACGACGAAGAATGTAGTAGACGAATGTAGTAGACCCGGACTCGTCTCCATAGACACGGATATTTATGGTACAGGTAATAGTTAGAACTGCAGCATCCTTCGCCTGTCCACTCCTACCGTGAACTCAATGCTCGCAAGTTAACGAATTTGGTGCACATACACTGGTGCAATCATAGCTGCACACCGCACCTTCAGGAGTGCCCAACAAACACTTCCACACTTTTTCAGCACTCAAGCTACCCTGCTTTCCTCTCTGCTCATAGCACGTCAGAGACTCTCCATGTGCAAAGATAAACAACGGATCAGCTACTGCCATTTTGTCGTTGCTATCGATACATTAAAATAAAGTTCCCTTGGCTATTACCCAGCAATTTACACTATTTACATTATAATTTCAGTCAGTTATATACAGTGAGAAATAAATTCTTTATTACATGCATTACGTATTAACTATAGATTCTGTAATAAAGCTCACATATTGAGAATCAGAAGTACAGTACAGTTTATCAACAGATATTACACGGTGAAACTTTTGGATGATGGGAAGGTATTTTACCTGCATTTTCGATATTACACCACAGTGACGTCATTCTATTAATCATCTGATGTTGTGTGAGAAAGCAGTGAAGATCTGCCTAATAGTGGCACCTTGTGGTCACCGACACCAGCTTTGTTAAATTTTACCAGCAATTGCAGTTCTTATCCAAAGATAATGATTAGTGCTGTCACTAAATTTTGGAATATCGATTTTGCTATCGCTATGTTAAACACCATGATTAGCCGATGTGCACTGAGCCAGTTACATACCAATTTCATCAACAGAATTGTTAATCTTCCATGGGGCAGGCTAAGCCACACATCACAATTCTGGCAACAAAGCATAGGTGCACTACAATTGCATGATGGGTCACTAGGTATATATATATTGAGCCACAGGGTGTTGATTCGAATGTGTTTGGAAGCTGTTCATCAGTCAGACAAACATGTAACTATCCAGAATAAATCATTGATTTTAGCAGAGGTATGCGTATTCTGACAACACCCACGATGTCACGAGGGGCACACAAGTCACCAACAGGCTATGGATCAAGAAGCAGCCAAAACCAGATGGGGCTACAACCTCTGCCAGACCAGCTCCATAGTCCTACGTCCGCCACATATGGATTTAGTGCCGTGTGATATATGAATCCCTGTCAGGCTCACCACAGCAGCAACCGAACTTCTGCGTTGGAGGGCAGCAGTTCGTGTTCATATTGGTGCAATCCTCTGGAGTCCACCAGCTGAGCATTCCAGCACCCACCATTGTCACCTGCTGGTGCGAGCTCTTCTTCCGGGTCCTGCTGTCTGCATATAATTTTGGTGGACGGATGCGCCCCTGGAATTTGCCACATGCCATTGTCCTGTGTAAACTGGGGAGACACGGCGGAGTTGTGAAACAAGTGTCAGAATCGCTGGATGCAGACGCCACAGCTAGCCACGCTGCCAGCAGCAGGGGTTTTCTTCACTGACTAGTGGAGGATTTGTTTGACGCCTGACAATTGTCCCAGAAGAGAGCAGAGGCGGGTTGGTACCACTGTAAGTCTCAGGACTGCAGGAAGGGTGCGTCACGTTTTGGACCAGTGTCATGCACGGATGTCGGTCGCCTCTCATCGGCATTAAGGGTAAACTGAGAACTTGCAGTTTGAAACTTCCTGGCAGATTAAAACTGTGTGCCCGACCGAGACTCGAACTCGGGACCTTTGCCTTTCGCGGGCAAGAGCACTTGCCCGCGAAAGGCAAAGGTCCCGAGTTCGAGTCTCGGTCGGGCACACAGTTTTAATCTGCCAGGAAGTTTCATATCAGCGCACACTCCGCTGCAGAGTGAAAATCTCATTCTGGAAACATCTCCCAGGCTGTGGCTAAGCCATGTCTCCGCAATATCCTTTCTTTCGGGAGTGCTAGTTCTGCAAGGTTCGCAGGAGAGCTTCTGTAAAGTTTGGAAGGTAGGAGATGAGGTACTGGCAGAAGTAAAGCTGTGAGTACCGGGCGTGAGTCGTACTTCGGTTGCTCAGATGGTAGAGCACTTGCCCGCGAAAGGCAAAGGTCCCGAGTTCGAGTCTCGGTCGGGCACACAGTTTTAATCTGCCAGGAAGTTTCATATCAGCGCACACTCCGCTGCAGAGTGAAAATCTCATTCTGGAAACTTGCAGTTTAACGACAAAATCTTCCAACCTATTTTCCAGCCTATCAGCTAACTTTTCGGTTATGGATTCAAAAAGTAAATGCTTAAAAACATCGGAATCACCTCATATAGACTTCCCTGCAGGACTTAGGAATCAGTCTTTTGATGAAACTGCGTGTAGTGTTTGTTGACATGGACCGGACTGCACACGCTTGAGCCCAATTGTAATTATCAGTGGGTAAACGTAGGGTGGGCTGCCGTCGGAAAGTGACGCACGGTTGAGAAGCATCGTATCGACCACCTTGTGGTCATCATTCCAACAAAGGCCAAAGCATTTTACAGTGCAACAGGATGGATGAACACGGTATGTAATGATATGTAGCTGCAAATTTTGGTACCACAGATGTGTAAATACGAACATAAAAAGAAGTTTTGCACCACCTCGATTCGAAGAGTTCCGGAACCTATACAGAAACATGGTGATAAACATCATTTTCGCCCTTTTATCGCTGATGAAAACCACACATTTCATGTTGTACCACTATACAGCGAGACTTTCAGAGGTAGTGATCAAGATTGCTGTATACACCGGTACTTCTAATACCCACAAGCACGTCCTCTTGCATTGATGTATGCCTGTATTCGTCGTGGCATACTATCCGCAAATTCATCAATAACTCCAGATTGTCCGTCCCCTCAACAGCGATTCGGCGTAGATACCTTAGAGTGGTTGGTGGGTCACGTCGTCCATAAACAGCCGCTTTCGATCTATCTCAGGCATGTTCGATAGGCTTCATGTCAGGAGAACATGCTGGCCACTCTAGTCGAGCGATGTCGTTATCCTGAAAGAAGTCATTCACAAGATGTGCACGATGGGGGCGCGCATTGTCGTCCATGAAGACGAATGCCTCACCAATATGCTGCCGATATGGTTGAACTATCGGTCGGTGGATGGCATTTCTAACATTCTGCGTCGTGTCTGTTTGTTCTAGGTGGTGTATCCCTACCACTTTCGCGCAACGACGCACTGAGCGTGTGTTTTAGGGAACTGACTAGTTTGAAGCTGGGACCTGTTGATGGTAAGGAGACGCCAGACCACACATGACATGTAGAGTTCAGAAGAGTTCAGTGAGACTAGCGATGATATAATCAAATACTTAATGATTTCAGCGTCACCTCCACAGCACTCCCTGTAAAAGAATCTTAATACTAAATAAATTTAGTGGAAGGGGTTCCAGGCTTTCCTATTTTTAGTTAGCTGGTAAAATAACGTCTAAAAAGCAGTTAAGTTTACCATTGGATATTTTATTCTACTCACAAAACATTGTTTATCAATTGCACTATTGATGAAAGGAAATATTTTAGTACAGGATGATAAAAACCAACTGCGTTCAACAAAAATGTGAACGAATATTCCCTGAATGGGTTTCCAGGTTCTATAATTGATCGAAGTATGACCTATGCCATATCACATCTATAATCTAGGTTTAAATGAAGTTTCATAAAAGAGAAAACTATCAAAATGGTATACAGTGACCCTCAATTATCTTTAATTACTTATTTAACTTTTCGTAAATTATAGTGGCTGATGTGGCTTCTCAATAATTATATAACAGAAAAATTATCACGTTTCAGATTATAACTTCTAGTAGCAAATGTGAACACCATGAGATTTAATTGACGATCGACACTAGTATTACGTAAAAAGGGGATGTAACAGATGAGACTTCTGCAGTTCTGAGTGAAGCCGTATGCGCTCTTATGCAGCATCGCGTGCATTCATTACCTTGTCGGTGGTCAGGCAGCGTCAGGGAGAGGTGGGCAGCGCAGCTCCACACACCTCGCTGTCTCGGAAGCAACTCTCTCTAACCTCTACTTACTACAATTTTCCGAAGTTGGTTTAAGAGAAATGTATCTGGCTGTGTTTTCAACTGAACAATCAGGGTCTCAATGTTAACCTTAAGCTTCGTGTACAAAATTCTGTCTATCCATGAGAAACGTTATACTTTTCATGGTGGGGCAATATTTTTAATGTCTGCAACGTAACAGAGACGCGCATAGTCTCACACTTTTAACATATGCTGGGGGGTGATCTTGGTGGTCGGCCGGCGATGTGGGTGTCTGTCCCTTATCGTAGGGCCTTCTAGCTTACACGACTCTGCTCTCAGCTTCTGTTCTCGTTTCTTCCCTCGGAATTGCGTCTGTTTCACGGTGGGAAAGTATGACATGCATTTAGGCGTTCTTGTGTTAGTCTGTGGTATTCCATTTGCTCACTCGTAGATCGTATTACTTAGGTTACTTTAATGTCAGGATTTATTCGGAGCTATGTGACATACTGCCGGATTTGCTGTCATGTCAGGGTTTTCATGGAAGGTGTTGGATTTGCCTGACATCTTACATATCACCACCCTTCGAACTTAATTTTTGCACTGAAGTTGGGCGGTGATTGAATCGTTGTCTAAGTCAGTCAAAAATTATTCCTTTATCGAAATTTTGTTGCCTACTGTTCAGCCTCGTTATTTTAGTTCTATGCTAGTTCGTATTACTAATTTATATTTTTATATTCTTGCACATTATTATCAAAAATATGATTATATTCACAAGAGAAGAATATATTTATGCTATTATCATTATTAATTTTTAATTATATTCTTTCTTTATTTAAGTGTGAGGTTTGTTTTTTAAGAAGTTTGTTATCGAACGTGAGGAGTTTTTCACATCGATTTTCTTAGAAATATTTTTTTCTATAAATGTAGTAATTAAGTGAAAACCATTCCTAACACATTTTCTAAATATCATATACAAGTAAATACTGTGAATATTGTTGGTTGTTATTAAAAAAATGTTTTTGTTTCTAGACATTCATTTCAACATTGTCACACTAACAAATAAGAATTATTTCCAGGAATTGCTTTGACAAAGAAATATACATTCACAAGTATTGATATATTATCCTAACATATGGTACTAATGTTAAAAAAGGGAAAACATCCAACAAGATAATTTTTTATTCTTTGTTTTTATAAGGAGAAAATAAGTAAAATGTAGTTATTCTTTTAGTTTTATGAGGTGAAAATAAGTAGCATATAGTTTTAGTGTTTATTATGCTTTACTTGTTTATACACTGTCCATTTCAGAACTAATGACTTATTTTTATCGATAGTCTATTTTTGCTTAAGCCCATAGTCAATGCCTGTTATTTTGTAGTTTATTAGCTGTCTGGTGTGCATTACTTATTTAGTTTTTCACACATGTCTTTTGCACAATTCCTACATCACCTGATTTCATACATTTTCACAATCCTATGAATGTTTATGCTCATGGTTGATGAGTGTTTTTGCATGTAGTTGATGTACTTGAGCGAGATGGATGTGGGCAAGTATTTGGTGTACAGCTTTGTTCGTCATTCGTTGTTGGCTTTGCAATGGTGTGTTGCTGTTGTGGAGGTCCTATAATTGAATGGAGCTGTGAGTGCGGAATCTCGTGGTTTATTGGCTTTGTATGCGTGAAAGTCATCGTTATATATCGCTGAAAGTGGTTGGTTTTCGTTGTAATACTTTGCAGACGACTAGTTTACAGTAGGATAGGGATTTGGGAAGGTATGTCGTCTATTCTTCACCCATCTTCTTTTTTGGTCTCAATCTAGCGAATCTTCAACTTCTTCCTGCTTTTTCTCTGCTTCTTACTTGATTCTTGGGTCTTCTGTGGGCAGGATATGGGAATATTTATTGATAACTAGGTGCTTTGAAGTTCTTCTCTTAGTAACAATTTGATAAATCGTTTGGACGTGTCATTTCTACTTCATGGAAGTTTTCTTCAGTTTCGTGCATCAGCATGCTGTTTAATAGCAGTAGTGTGACTTTTACACATATTTTTTGCCAGTGGTGGCTTGGCCAAGCCGTCTTCTCTTCGGGCCGCTTTTGCTCACTCCACTGAGTCGTAAAGGGTCTGCATCCTGGTGTTTATGAGCAGCGACAGTCCGGTGTTTGCTTGTCTGTCCCTGCAGGGTTCACCTTAGTAATAGATTTGCTGCCGACTTCCGATACAAGTGCCCTTTGCTGGTCTCATGGTCCCTTCCCATCTCTCGATGCTTCTGCCTTGTAGGAATCGTGTCTTGCTAATTAAGTCCTTTCCTTTCTTGGCACTTCTCTCATTGCAACTTGTGGGTCGTTGCATCTGGTTCTTGCTGGAGTTTTTTAGAATGGTTATTACAAAAAGTTTGACTTATAATCATCTAATGTATGTCTAGTACCTACATTGTTTTACGCCTTTTTAAAAAGCATTACAAATTTTGGCGCCCTTTCTATGTTAAAATTCTAAGATATTTTTTGTCTTAACTTCTACAAGAATCCTCAAATTCGTTTTTTTATTTTTGTGTAGTGTTGTGGTATATAGCATTTTAGTATTTCATGCTGTTAGACTATCTACACTTTATCCCTTCACCTTAATCTATACTACTATTGGTGTTATTTATGATTTTGTTTTTATTGAAACTACTTTCTTTTTCCCACCTTCCTCTCTCTTCATTCTTCTTTCCACTGACGATCTTATCTGCAACATAAACTTGAAGTATTGTGCTGATTATTTACCAGTAATAAAATTAATCTTCAAACTTTTTGATATGGCTCACGTGGTGAAGGCCTAAGGTTTTGCCTATTTTTGGGTTCATTAGTTCTATAGCATTATCGTGAGCAATTTGGCTAATTATGACTGGTCCTTTGCATGCAGCATAAAACTTATGTATTTTGTGTTTCTGTTTGCTGGAGAGATGGTGTGTTTTTACAAATACTTTCTGGCCTACTGAGAATGACTTTTAATTGCTGTTCTATCTCCTCTTTCTTTTCTTTTAATGGCTGCCTTTCTGATGTTGGAGAGTGCTGTTGCTATGACTTGTTTATGCTGCCTACATGGTACAATAGGAAGTATGATATTTTCTCTGGTTATGTTTGGGGGTTCAATATTTTTAAGTACAGTAATTGGAGGTAGTAGTGTAGTGCTATGAGGCATTTCATTTATTACTTCTTGCAAATCTTTAAGGTATACATCCCAAGTGTTGTGTCTTTTGCCTGCATATAATATAGTGCTGTCTAATGTCTGTAAAGTCCTTACTTCTCCACTTGTATTTGATTCCTAGTATTTCGGGATCCTTGTCTTGTTCATTGCCTATGTTTTTCAATGCTGTCATAATGTAGTTTTCGAAAGGTGCTTGTTTCCTATAGTACATTGTAAACTGGTCTTCTGCTGCTTCCAAACCTATGTTATTGGATGCACCCTGTGGACATCGTGATAAAGGATCTGCTAATACATCCGCAGAATAACATCCATCTGGCTAACCTCCCATGAGTTAGTTTGGCGGATAACAGAAATTCTAATGCTTTGTTGTCAGTGTATACTTTTGTTTTTCTTCAGAATAGGAAGTATCGAAAACGTTGGAAACCCCATACAATGGCCGATGCTTCCAGCTCCGTGACTGAATAGTTTTGCTCGGTTTTATTGAGTACACGACTGGAAAATGTAACTGTTCTGTATGATCTTAGCCCTGCCTGTTCTTACTCTTGGAATAAAACAACTCCTAAACCTGTTTTCGCGCTATCAGTGGCCATAAAAATTTTTTGTGTTAGATCAGGATATGCTAAAATCGGTGATGTTGTTAGTGCGTTTTTCACTTTTAAAAATTCTTCATTGGCTTGCTGATCACATACCCATGGCGTGTTTTTTTCCAGTCAATGCACATAGGTGTGGTATTGCAAGAGAGTCGATTCAAATAAATCTTTTACAGAATTCGGTGAGACCTAGAAATCCTCTGAGAGTTTTCTTACTATATGGAGTACAGAATTCTTTCATTGCCGTTAGTTTTTCTGGGTCAGGCATTATCCCTTTCTCTGAAATTATGTGTCCTAGAAATCTGACCCCTCGCTTTCCAAATTTGAATTTTGTTATTTTTACAGTAACCCCATGCTCTTTCATGATCTGTAAAAACTGATTTAATGTGTCATTGTGATGTTCCCAAGAGGGTTCTGCTATAATCACATCATCAACATAACATTTAATTTTTGGTAAAATTTCAAGACTGAGTATAGTATTAAATCCCCTAATAAACGCTGCTGATGATATGTTTAAACCAAATGGCAATCGTTTAAATTGGTAACATCTACCGAATACGATAAATGCTGTAAATTTTCTACATTCTGGGGCCAATTCTATTTGCCAGAAACTATTCCATAAATCAATTGATGAAAATAGCACCGAGGAAGTTTTGTAGCAATTACTCTAATTTTTCTGGGCGATCTGTCTCAGTGATTATGATTGTGTTGATCTGTCTGGAATCAAGCACTAACCTGATGCTCCCATCTCGTTTTTGTACAATGTGGAGCGTACTGTTATATGTGGAGGTAGCTGGATCAATAATATCATCATCTAACATTTTAGATATCTCCTAGAATACTTTATTCCTGTAGCTTAATGGAATTGTATAGGGTGGCACTCTAAATGGTTTGTGCTGTTTTACTTCAAACGTGTACTGAAAGTGTTTAATACTGCCAGTCTTAGGTAAAAATATCTCTGCTTTATCTCGTAAAATACCCTCTAATTCTCTTTTACTGTGTTCCGAAATATCTTGAACTTCTTGCAATTTTTCGTCGATTTCTTTATGGACTTCTAACATGAGTTGAGGCGATTCCCCATTTTGTGCATACCATTCTAATTCTTCATCCTCTTTATCTCACATCATTCTTAATTGTTTGTTCATAACTGGTATTTCTTCTAATTTTAGCTTTTGCTCAAAGAGAAGTGTGACATTCCCGAATGTTACGCTAACTTTCCCTATATCTATTATCGCTCGTCTCTCATTTAAAAAATCTGCACTTATAATCAAATCTACGGTTAGTTTAGGTATAATCACGAAGTTGGCTTCGATATTTTGACCTTGGCACGAAAGATTTCACCTTGTTTGTCTCGTAACTTCCGCAGCATTGTTTCTAATAGGACCTCTTACTTTCAGAACTAGCAATTACTCATTGGCATTACACTGCATGAATAAAGTTTCTGAGATTGCGGTCAGTTCACTTCCGCTATCAATTACAATATTGACTGGGATCTGTTTCACCATGGCCTTTACAATTGGTTGAATTTGAAAGGGTTGGTTCTGTTCTTCTTCTTTTTGCAGCAACGAATCCTCCACTGAATCATACATGAGTCTTTTCAGGACTTTCCCCTGTGAATTCGAACTTTCTGTAGGATAAGCTTCGACTGCTACTTCTCTCTCTTTTATTTCCTCTTCTCTATTTCTTCCTTCATTTACGCTTTCTGCAACATCCTCTACTTTTTCCTCATCTTCGTCTATCTTCTCCTTCTTCGTCGCTACTTCCACGTAATCGCAGCTAAATGCTCTAATTATCGCTTCATAACTTTCTTCATTATATACGTTGGGTTGTGTGCCCACTAGTAACTTATTTTCAATTTCTGTCGACTGCGCATTATCCTCATTGAATTTGCTTTCCCTGGTTTCCATCTCAAATAGCTCTGCAATACTCATTGCTTCATCCTTTCCTGCTACATTCATTGTGCATGCCTCTGGTAATTCATCTTCCTCCTCAGTATTCTCCCAATTAATTTCGTCCCAGCACGATATTGTTATTTTCCTGTCTTCATTTTCATCTCGTCCCTGCGGTTTTATTTCTCCCTTCATCTCTTCTCGTGATAAGGTATTTACTTCTCTGTTCAAGGTGCTGCAGTTATCCTGAGTCGGTGCGTCATTCTCTTTGGCTTTGGCGCTTAGCTGTCAATTCGAACGTTTTTCGGGGTTTGGTGGTCTTACCTCCACCTCTTCTATCTGTATTCTCTTTTCTTGTTCAGCTTGTTGATATTGATTTCTTTGTTGATAATTTGTCGGTCTATTGGTTCTCCAATACCCGTTCTGGTTTTCATTATTCCCTCTGTAATAGCTGTTGCCGTTCCTGGGTGAATTACAGTTATTGCCATATCCTCTTCTAAATCCATAACAGTTTCTTTGTTGAAATCTCTTGTCGTTTCTTGGTGCGAAGTTATCACGTGGTTCGTAATTAGTGTTTCTTCGTACTGTGTCTTGTGGATTACACTGCTTTTTGCTTTCGTTTTCACGTGCGCTTCGTATTTTTCTTGCGTCATCTTCCGAAAATATAAACTCTAGTTCCCTTAGAATTCCTTGAAATGCTTCGACGTCATTGCCTCCGCGACCTACTGATGACTGCTGGTATTTCAATGGTAACTTCATCGCGCATAATTTAATCAACTCTCCGTCACTGTGTGGTACATCTAAGCATTGATTTTTGTTTGCCATTACTTCGAAAAATTTCATGGGACTCTTCTCTCCTGAATTTTCAAAATGTGGGTTCTCTAATAATTGGTACTTCACTCTGTTCGTGCTTCGCTGGACCAATATCGTGAGAGAAACTTCTCTCTGAAATCTTCGTACGATCGGCATGTTGCTGCAACATTCTGCATGGTTTCTGCGACTGTTCCTGACATGTGTGCCCATATAAAGTCTAATTTGTGTGCTAGCGTCCAGTGTTCTGGTCATCCTACTCGGTATTGGTCAATAAAGGTTCGTCGATGTAGTGAGTTTCCTTCTCGAAAGTGTTGAAATTTTTTGACTGTGAGGAAATGATCGTTGTCGTACTTCGCCATGGTTCCATATGACATTCGCGATTCTTCGCCACTTTTGTTTCTGATCATTTCTCCCGTCATTCTTTCCGGTTGTGGTAGATCCATTGGATATTGTCCAATGTAACTTTCACCTACCTTTGCGTGGCATCGTTGAAGTGGTACGCAATAATTTTCTTCCATCGGTTGTGAACGTGTAGCTGAATGCATTGCACTGTACTCTTCGCGACCTGGCTTTCCATTGCCACATATTGGTTCGGTATCTTGTCTGGCTAACCTTGCCGCTTCATTGCACGATCCAAACTGTCTTGAAACATACATTTGTGGTTCCGCATGTGTTTGTGGTGCCGTTTGTTCATCAGGAGTTTTGAAACGTGTTTGCTGCGGTGCAGGCTGTCTGATTTCACGTATGTTACTTTCCGCCTGTGATTGGAATCGCAAATGCATAATATCTTCGTTAATTGCATGTTTTTCCGGTGCTGTTACAGATACGGATGTGGTCGCAGATTTAGTGCTTGTTCGATCATGTTCACTACGCTCTTTAATGGTTTGCAACAACTCTGTTCGCAATTTCTGAAATTGTTGCTTCGTTTGCGCTTGTATTTTGACTATGCGATTATCATATCTTTTCAGCGCTGCTTTTGTGATACGTTTGTGTAACACACTGTTTTCCACAATTTCACGCGCTGTACCTGCTGCTTGTCTAGTAATTACATTTATCTGTTACTCTAGTTTCTTGACTTCTCCCTGGGTGTTGTTACGTAATGTTTTGATCTCGTCCTGAGTGTCATTACGCAATGTTTGTATTTCCACTTGTACCTTGTCAATGTCTGTTCTCAATTGATTGTTACCTGTTATTAAGTTTCCTATCACTTCTCGAGATTATTTTGCCTCGTCTTCAATATGACTTACGTGTAACTGATTTTTTTTGTTTTGTTCTTTAATCTCACGCATTTGTTTCGTGGTTTCTGCAATTTGTTTCGTCGTTTCTGCATTCTGAATTTTAATTTGGTTCGCAATTTCTTTATTCTGCCATGTCATGGTTTCCATCATTTGTTGTAATAATTCTGGCAGATTGGTGGGTCCTATTGCGTTTTCTTCCGACGTCCTACGCTCTGTATTTTCGCCCAAGTGTTGGTTTGCAACCGATTGCATTGAACTGTGCGGTGACACGCTTCTGCTCTAATTCCTTGTACTCTGTTGTGAGGGAGCTCTGATTACTTGTACTATGGGTTCTACGTATTCAAGACGCAAGTTAGAATCTTCATCGACTGTCTCTCTACTTTCCGGCTCCTCTGCCGTATGCTGACCAACGTTTTCTGTGCCTTGGCGTACATTATCCTCGTTATGGTGCGTTATCTGTCCTACTTCTCGCGGTACTGCATCGTCTGTTGTACTGTCCTCTATTTTCTGTCCGTCTTCATACTGGGTCACTGCCTCAATCCGTTCACTGCCTCGATCTGCATTGCTAATCTTTCCGATTCCCTTATTTTCTGTTTTAAAAGCAATTCACGCGCCCTACTTCGCGTTAACATGCGCGCATACATTCTCACGCGTTTCATAAACTTTTTGATCACACGACTTGACACTTATTATACCCAAGACTGACAATCCATTCACTTACTTGTTGGGTCAGAACCAACTTGTCAACGATATATCCGCCACCTGTGCGCTTGCATTGGAGAGAAAACTTAATTCTAACAATATTAAAATTCATAACTTAATTATGCTGTTGTCTCTGCTAGAATGTCTCACTCTCTATTGAATACTTTCTTACTATCTATCGCTGCGGCTACTGTTTTCGACTATTTATACCTTTCATAAAATTACTAGTTACAAAAATTTTTCAACAGGGTATTTTTCTGACCTAGTTAGGCATGTAGTCGACCTTGAATCATGGTATTTTACCATCCTGGCAGGGTCGCCATTCTCTAACATTCTGTGTGGTGTCTGTTTGTTCTAAGTCATGTCTCCCTACCACTTTCACGCAATGACGCTCTGAGCATGTTTTTTAGGGAATTGACTAGTTTGAAACTGGGACCTGTTGCTGGTAAGGAGACGCCAGACCACACATGACGTGTAGAGTTCAGAAGAGTTCAGTGAGACTAGCGATGATACAATCAAATACTTAATGATTTCAGTGTCAGCTCCACTGCACTCCCTGGAAAAGAATCATAATACTAACTAAATTTAGTGGAAGGAGTTCAAGGCTTTCCTATTTTTAGTTAGCTGGTAAAATAACGTCTAAAAAGCAGTTAAGTTTACCATTGGAAATTTTATTCTACTCACAAAATATTGTTTATAAATTGCAGTGTTGATAAAAGGAAATATTTTAATACTGGATGATAAAAACCAACTGCGTTCAACAAAAATGTGAACGAATATTCCCTGAATGGGTTTCCAAGTTCTATAATGGATCGAAGGATGGCCTATGGCATATCACGTCTATAATCTAGGTTTAAATTAAGTTTCATAAAAGAGAAAACTATCAAAATGGCCTACAGTGACCCTCAATAATCTTTAATTACTTATTTAACTTTTCGTAAATTATAGTGGCTGATGTGGCTTCTCAATAATTATATAACAGAAAAATCATCACGTTTCAGATTTTAACTTCTAGTAGCAAATGTGAACACCATGAGATTTAATTGACGATCGACACTAGTATTACGTAAAAAGGGGATGTAACAGATGAGACTTTTGCAGTTCTGAGTGAAGCCTTATGCACTCTTATGCGGCATCGCATGCGTTCATTACGTTGTCGGTGGTTAGGCAGCGTCTGGGAGCGGTGCGCGCCGCAGCTCCACACACCTCGCTGTCTCGGAAGCAACTCTCTCTAACCTCTCCTTACTACAATTTCCCGAAGTTGGTTTAAGAGAAAGGTATCTGGCTGTGTTTTCAACTGACCAATAAGGGTCTCAATGTTAAGCGCCACCTACAAAATTCTGTCTATCCAATGAGAAACGTTATACTTTTCATGGTGGGGCAATGTTTTTAAAGTTTGCAATGTAACAGACGCGTATAGTCTCACGCTAAAACTTGCAGCTGGTGTGGCCCTTTTAGTGTTATCGTAAGATCTATACTGTTCTTCTGGAGGGCTCTATCTTTTAACATGGGCTGGGGGGGGGGGGTCTTGGAAGTCGACCGGTGATGTGGGTGTCCGTCCCTTATCGTAGGGCCTTCTAGCTTACACGGCTTCTCGTTTCTCCCCTCGGAACTGCGTCTGTTTCACGGTGGGAAGGTATGACATGCATTTAGGCGTTCTTGTGTTAGTCTGTGGTATTCCATTTGCTCACTCGTAGACCCTATTACTTTGGTTAATTTAATTTCAGGATTTATTCGGAGCTATGTGACATACTGCCACATTTGTTATCATGTGAGGGTTTTCATGGAAGGTGTTAGATTTGCCTGACACCGTACACATTCACGTATCGTACAGACTTTACAGCGCCTTCCATGACCACCAGTAGCGTAAGTCGTCGACACCCATTGCTATCTCAAACATCAGGGAACCTCTACCTTGCTGCACTCGTGGACAGTGTGTTTAAGACCTTCACTCTGGCCGGGTTGCCTCCAAATACGTCTCCGACGATTGTCTGGTTGAAGGCATATGCGACACTCGTCCGTGAAGAGAACGTGCTGCTAATCCTGAGCAGTCCATACGGCATGTTGTTGGGCCCATATGTACCGAGCTGCATGGTGTTATGGTTGCAAAGATGAACCTCTCTATGGACGTCGGGGATGAAGTTGCGCATCATGGAGCCTATTGCACACAGTTTGAGTCGCAACACGACGTCCTGTGGCTGCACGAAAAGCATTATTCAACATGGTCGCTTTGCTGTCAGGGTTCCTCCGAGCCATAATCCGTAGGTAGCGGTCATCCACTGCAGTAGTAGCACTTAGGCGGCCTGAACGAGGCATCTCATCGACAGATCTTGTCTCTATGTATCTCCTACATGTCCGAACAACATCGCTTTGGTTCACTCCAAGATACCTGGACACTTCCCTGTTTGAGAGCCCTTCCTGGCACAAAGAAACAACGCGGATACGATCTAACCGCGGTATTGACCGTCTAGGCATCGTCTAACTATAGACCACACGATCAGTGTACCTGCTTGCTAGTGGAACGACTGGACCTGTTCGGCTGTCGTTCCCTCTCCGTCTAAGAGGCGCTGCTCATGAATGGTTGTTTACATCTTTGGGCGGGTTTAGTGACATCTGTGAACAGTCAAAGTGACTTCCAGAACTCTGGAAACTAGACGTTGACTGGCGATATTGTCTCACTGACAGAGTTCTGGGAACTGGGGTTTTTTCTTTAATAAGGATGGGGCCCCTCCACGCCCACACCAACGTGATGACCACACCAAAAGTTCTACTGTCACCTCCGTAAACATGTTAGTTTTTGAATCAGGCGTCACAGGATGCGGGCTGTGATGTTATCCATGCATCTGAGTAAGATTACTCATTAACATGGTCCATCAGGAGATAGAAGTGGTCGAAAACGATTGAAGGGTAGCGGTTGTAAGGGCAGAGGAAAAAAAGTGCCAAGGCAAGAGCCAAGGGAAAAAAACCTCTGCGACAGTAGGACGGGTAGTAAGGGCAGTAGGGGCTTGCTAGCTGCGACAGAGCATGCAAGGTGCGGTTATGTTAGTTCGAGGTATCGTGCATCGTTACCTTTGTCGTTGCTGGAGCTTGTTGCGGCGCTTGCTGCAGTTGCTGCGTCCCTGAAACAGTTCAAGGTCGTTGTAGATTAGTGGGCGATCTGTCATAGATCGGCTCACGGACGGTGTAGGGGGTGTGTGTGGCTGGTTTGCGTGCTGTGTACAGTACGGCTTCCCTGCGGTTGCCTGTTTTTCGGCTGGTCGCACATCGGGGTTTCCAGTAGTAACTGTGTTGCAGGGGCTCGCCAGTACTGTCGTGTTAGCGTTCTATAGACCATAGATGTTTAGTTCCTAGCCAGTAATGTCTTTGGTCTGTTATGCTTCCATCTATGGTTGTGGTCGTAGTTACTGGGAACTGGGGTGATGCAAAACTTTTTTGATGTGTGTATATGTAGTATTTGGCAACGGCCTTGCCGCAGTGGATACACCAGTTCCCGGCAGATCATCGAAGTTGAGCGCTTTCGGGCGTGGCCGGCACTTGGATGGGTGACAATCCGGGCCGTTATGCACTGTTGCCATTTTTCGGGATGCGCTCAGCCTCGTGATCCCAATTGAGGAGCTACTCGACCGAATAATAGCGGCTCCGGTCAAAGAAAACCGTCATAACGACCGGGAGAGCGGTGTGCTGACCTCACGCCCCTCCTATCCGCATCCTCATCGGAGGATGACACGGCGGTCGGGTGGTCCCGATGGGCCACTTGTGGCCTGAAGACGGAGTGCTATTATATGTAGTATTTACAAGAGAGCCTTTACTTTGTCTCGTTTACATTTATTTTATTTCCCTAAGATTTATTATTTTATTCCTTGTGCCACTTGATTTGAAGCCCAGTCATGTTTGCAGTAATAGAGATGAGGTAAAAATTGTTCAGCAGTGTACTGCAAGCACTAAGAGACATTTGAAGACGACAACGCACATGTAGAGCAGTAATACAGCACTGCTAAGTCCAAATAGTTTAATTACGGGGCCCACAATTTTCACATGCTTGCTTTCAAACCTTTTACAATGAGAGAGAACTAATTAGTAAAGATGAGAACACTGAATTATAACAATGTAGCTGAGAAAACGCTGTATTTAGGAATTTTCATGTACTGTTAGATAGTCCAAATACCTAGCAAAGCAGATACTGTGTATTCAACGAGTTTAAATAAAGACTGGTTACTAATGTTCTACTACCACTTAATAATGTCTTCGTTTCTGCTACTCTGTTATAGTCGGCAGTTACCTTACTTGGTACGAGGTATTTGTTCGTTACTGTGATTTTTGTCAGACGCCTTCTTAGGTTGTTGTGAAACTGCTGAGCTATCAGATACTTTTCCTAATATGTATATGTACTAAATTTATCGAAAGTACGCTACACAGAAAGTGAAAAAAGGAAAATGTGCGTATGTTTAAACAGCACATGTGCAGAAATTATCTTCTTGTTTTTTCCTGGCCTGTATCCCGTATTGGGCTCGGTATGCGACTTTTCGGACTCAGTAGTGGTAGTGGTAGTTGTAGAGGGTGGCTGCATGCACTACCAGCCGCACCCCCTCCCCACCATCTCTCAATCTACCACCACCCTACCAAAGCGGAATTTGTGTACCCCAAACAGTGTGGGTCTAGTTTTGTATCATGGGAAAGTATGAAAACGTTTTCTAAATGATCGCGAATCGTGTAACAGAGGCTGGACATGGGTAGCAGCCAATGGTCACCTAGTCAGACATGGGGAACCGCCTAAAAACCACTTCCAGGCTGACCAGCACTCCGACCTTTGTCCTCAGTCCGCCAGAAGGATTCAATCTGGGGCTGCAGTGCCTCCCCGAATGTCGGAAGCGGGGTAGTAAGGGAGTGGCTGTTCGGGTAGATACAGAAACTAGAGGACTGACTGAAAAGTAGTGCCTTCACCTTCGTAACTCTTCAACAGTTGGCAGCATTGGTATGCGGCAGGTACTGGCTTCTTTTGTAGCCTCTTCTCTACAGCTCCAGTTGGCGGGAAGCCTTAGCATTGAACGACTGTGTTGTTACGGTGTAAAGTATGAAACCCTGCGCAGACGATCTTTCAATGCGATTTAAGCAACGTGCAGTCATTGAATTTTTGACATCGGAAGTTCACTGAGGCTTTTTGCGGATGATGCTGTGGTATATCGAGAGGTTGTAACAATGGAAAACTGTACTGAAATGCAGCAGGATCTGCAACGAATTGACTGATGGTGCAGGGAATGGCTATTGAATCTCAATGTAGACAAGTGTATTGTACTGTGAATACATAGAAAGAAAGATCCTTTATCATTTAGCTACAGTACAGCAGGTCAGCAACTGGAAGCAGTTAATTCCATAAATTATCTGGGATTAGGCATTAGGAGTGATTTAAAATGGAATGATCACATAAAGTTGATCGTCGGTAAAGCAGATGCCAGACTGGTATTCATTACAATCCGAAAACAAAGGAAGTAGGTTACAGTACACGTGTTCGCCCACTGCTTGAATATTGCTCACCAGTGTGGGATCCGTACCAGATAGGGTTGATAGAAGAGATAGAGAAGATCCAACGGAGAGCAGCGCGCTTCGTTACAGGATCATTTAGTAATCGCGAAAGCGTTACGGAGATGATAGATAAACTCCCGTGGAAGACTTTGCAGGACAGATGCTCAGTAGCTCGGTACGGGCTTTTGTTGAAGTTTTGAGAACATTCCTTCAACGAGGAGTCAAGCAGTATATTGGTCCCTCCTACGTATATCTCGCGACGAGACCATGAGGATAAAATCGTAGAGATTAGAGGCCACACAGAGGCATACCGACAATCTTTCTTTCCGCGAACAATATGAGACTGTAATAGAAGGGAGAACCAAAAGAGGTACTCAAAGTAACCTCTGCCACACACCGTCATGTGGCTTGGATATATGGATGTAGATGTAGATGTAGAAGGTGTCGCCGCGAAGAGGATTTATCACAGAATAAAAACAGTTTATGGGATTGTGTTGACATGAGTACTGTGTGTCGTTAGGCGACTAAGTTTAAAGATGTCACGGCGAGAACATCTGACTTGCGTGACAAACAAAGAGCTGGAGGTCCTATGACAGCAATCACCGAGTTTCACAAGCAAAATGTTGACAGATTGATTCAGGATGATCGTCGTATCACTCAGAGAGAAATTGCAAGCACAATCGGCATTTGACAAGAACGTGTGGGTCACATTATTGCTTTGCTTGCTTATCGGAAAATGTGTGCACGATGGGTACTCCGGATACTGACTCCTGAAATGAAAGTTTGACGAAACGTGGGTACACCATTACGACCCGGAGACGAAACGTCAGTCTATGGAATATCGACACAAAGACTCGATCCAGAAAAATAAATTCAAGACGCAGCCCTCAACTGGAAAAATCATGGCCACAGTGTTCTGGGACGCAGATGGTGTTATTGATGGTTGTTGATTTCCTTGATGGTGGAACAACGATAAATTCACAGAGTTACATCACAAAGCTACGAAGTCTGAAATGACGGCTAACAAGAGTCCGAAAGGAAAAGGGAAATGTTTTCCTGCAGCATGACAAGCCAAACAACACACTTAACGTGCCACCACAGCAGAACTTCAGAGACTGAATATCACCACTGTACGGCATACTCCATACAGTCCAAATTTAGCACCGTCTGACATCCATCTGTTCCCGATAATGAAAGACGATCCGTGGGGACATCATTATGCTTTTGATGAAGACTTTGAGAGAACTGTGAGACTGTGGTTGCGGAAACAGTGTCGACTTCTTCCGTGACGGCTTCAGAAAACTTGTTCATCGTTGGCAGAAATTTATCCAACTGGCTGGTGATTATGTGGAAAAGTGATTATTGGTAATTAAAGATCACATTCTAAGGAGTATTTCTGCGTTTGATATATTAAAATATTCCCATCCAAAACCAATTAATGAAGGTGGAGGCATTACTTTTCATTCAACCCTCGTACCATGAAATTCTAAACTGATCACAAAGTACAGTGTTCATGAAACAGTACAAATTGATATCAATGAAATAATTTGAAAACAGAAGAAAAATGGTTCTGTAACAGTTGATTTTAGGTTTCTGTGAGAGAGTCAGTATCTTGATTATGTGCTGAAATACACTCCTGGAAATGGAAAAAAGAACACATTGACACCGGTGTGTCAGACCCACCATATTTGCTCCGGACACTGCGAGAGGGCTGTACAAGCAATGATCACACGCACGGCACAGCGGACACACCAGGAACCGCGGTGTTGGCCGTCGAATGGCGCTAGCTGCGCAGCATTTGTGCACCGCCGCCGTCAGTGTCAGCCAGTTTGCCGTGGCATACGGAGCTCCATCGCAGTCTTTAACACTGGTAGCATGCCGCGACAGCGTGGACGTGAACCGTATGTGCAGTTGACGGACTTTGAGCGAGGGCGTATAGTGGGCATGCGGGAGGCCGGGTGGACGTACCGCCGAATTGCTCAACACGTGGGGCGTGAGGTCTCCACAGTACATCGATGTTGTCGCCAGTGGTCGGCGGAAGGTGCACGTGCCCGTCGACCTGGGACCGGACCGCAGCGACGCACGGATGCACGCCAAGACCGTAGGATCCTACTCAGTGCCGTAGAGGACCGCACCGCCACTTCCCAGCAAATTAGGGACACTGTTGCTCCTGGGGTATCGGCGAGGACCATTCGCAACCGTCTCCATCAAGCTGGGCTACGGTCCCGCACACCGTTAGGCCGTCTTCCGCTCACGCCCCAACATCGTGCAGCCCGCCTCCAGTGGTGTCGCGACAGGCGTGAATGGAGGGACGAATGGAGACGTGTCGTCTTCAGCGATGAGAGTCGCTTCTGCCTTGGTGCCAATGATGGTCGTATGCGTGTTTGGCGCCGTGCAGGTGAGCGCCACAATCAGGACTGCATACGACCGAGGCACACAGGGCCAACACCCGGCATCATGGTGTGGGGAGCGATCTCCTACACTGGCCGTACACCACTGGTGATCGTCGAGGGGACACTGAATAGTGCACGGTACATCCAAACCGTCATCGAACCCATCGTTCTACCATTCCTAGACCGGCAAGGGAACTTGCTGTTCCAACAGGACAATGCACGTCCGCATGTATCCCGTGCCACCCAACGTGTTCTAGAAGGTGTAAGTCAACTACCCTGATCTCCGGATCTGTCCCCCATTGAGCATGTTTGGGACTGGATGAAGCGTCGTCTCCTGCGGTCTGCACGTCCAGCACGAACGCTGGTCCAACTGAGGCGCCAGGTGGAAATGGCATGGCAAGCCGTTCCACAGGACTACATCCAGCATCTCTACGATCGTCTCCATGGGAGAATAGCAGCCTGCATTGCTGCGAAAGGTGGATATACACTGTACTAGTGCCGACATTGTGCATGCTCTGTTGCCTGTGTCTATGTGCCTGTGGTTCTGTCAGTGTGATCATGTGATGTATCTGACCCCAGGAATGTGTCAATAAAGTTTCCCCTTCCTGGGACAATGAATTCACGGTGTTCTTATTTCAATTTCCAGGAGTGTAGTTCACAGCATAGAACTGTTTTCATCGGAGCTTTTACAGATGTACTCAATTCCGTAAATAAACAGGAGAGTGTATAGCTTAGCAAAAGTAAGTTTATGGAGATCGCCAGTGCATGTTGCGCGTGTAAAGGTTTCCGTCAGTTATGATATCACTGTCTAACAGATGAAACTACAAAATATCTGTTAGTACTGTGATCTCGTCGGTCACACCTTCACAGGACCATTAATGAATATTCCACATTAGACTGGACTGCGAGACACATAGGTGAATAACCAATTGGTTTGTTCGTCTGTGGAATGTGCGTGGTTATTTACCGCCTGCTCGGTAATTAGGGTTTCAGATGCATCGCTGCGCTGCAGTCGACAGCATACGACCATTAAAGCGCTACGAATGCGCGCGGGATGCCTGGGTTCGACGAACCCAGCGGCGAGCTTCCGACTTAACCGCCGTTACTAATTCACGGCGCGTTACTCAGATTATGGGAGCTTAGCGGCCATCCCTGTGGCTTGGCATATATGCCGTGATTTCTGCCAAGTCCCGCCTGATTGCTGTGTAAATTAGTTACACCCCAGCCCAGGAAGCTCGCTACACGGGACAATTAGTTATCCCTCCCTTAGGTAGGTACAACATTGTCACGTTGTCATGTTTACCACCACAGCAGATAATTTCTTCACCTTGACTTCTCGCCATTAACCATATTTACACACTTAGAACGGTTGGGTTCGATCTATGTGGTGAGAAAATCCCACTTGCCTCACTTACATGGCTGTAATATGTTTCTGTTTCAAAATCACTCCTTCATATAAATGCCTCTGTATTTTTGTATTTAACATGCGTTCCATGAGTACATTCATGTTTAATGCTGTGTGCGGAATAACAGTAGGAATATGCTAGTTCACAGTATCTTCACATGACCAACAAATATCGCCTAATTAGACAGGAAATCGCTATCACCACCCTTATTCAACTACCGAACTACGTTTTAGGACGTGAGGATTTGGTACTTAGTAACTAATAAAGAATGCACTCAATCTCCATACGAACTATGACATCTTGTGCAAAGAAGCTTCATGGATCTAAGGATCAAAATTTTAGTGCAAATCACATTGGTCCCACTGTAATTCTGGTTCCGTGTACCATCATGATACCCTGCGATTACTTTACATGCAGTCGATTCGCAGTTTCGATTAGTATCGATCTAGAACGAAATTTTCACTGTGCAGCGAAGTGTGCGCTGATATGGAACTTCCTGGCAGATTAAAACTATGTGACGGACGGAGAATCGAACTCGGCACCGAGACCAAGTCTCGGTCCGGCACGCAGTTTTAATCTGCCAGGAAGTTTCAGTATCGATCTATCACTCGCGGTGCCTTCAGGTTCAAAATGGTTCAAATGGCTCTGAGCACTATGGGACTCAACATCTTAGGTCATAAATCCCCTAGAACTTAGAACTACTTAAACCTAACTAACCTAAGGACATCACACACACCCATGCCCGAGGCAGGATTCGATGATGATGATGATGATTAGTGTTTTAGGGCGCACAACAGCGAGGTTATCAGCGCCCGGCAGGATTCGAACCGTAGCAGTCCCGCGGTTCCGGACTGCAGCGCCAGGTGCCTTCAGGTTAATTCTCTTTTCAGCAGAGTTAGGAATTTTCCAAAACAATGCAACCATCGCAACCAATACAGGCACACTCACACACACAACACACACGCACCCACTGACGAGCCAAAGCATTAAGAAAACCTGATTATTAGCTTTTTGCGCTATCTCTGGAGCGCAATACATCAGCGATTCTACATATCATGTATCCGACAGTTTATTGGTAGGTTGTTGAGGTGTGTGGCAACAGATTCCTAAACATACGAAGTCATGAATTTCCGTAAATAACCGGCTGTGATTTGAGATTGTAGCGTTGGTGCCTGATAGCGACCCAGATGGTTCCATTGACTTCACGTCAGACGAATTTTGAGGCCAAGATAGCAACGTCACTTTACTATCATGTTCCCCCAAACACTGTTCTGGCTTTGAGACACGGACAATTATCTTGCTCAAAGATGTCATCACCTTCTCGGAAGTTCAGACGCACGAATAATGTGATAACAACTGTTATATAGGAATTTACGACTGTTATAGAGAAGTATAATAAAGCTTAGCATAAACCGACTCTTGCCGGAATTCCACCAACATATGTTCTGAACCACTTGCGCAACTTAAGATTTTGCATCGCTTCCTTTGGCGAGGAAGGACCTGTATTAGATTCTCGGTACCTCCAATATTTTCTCTGAGGTAGGGAGATCTGGTACCTGGTCCACTCTGCCATTGTGAGTTTAAATGAGGAGCTTCTTAAATAGATTGGTAGCCGGGGGCTCGTATTGTTAGCGAATCAGCAGATTGTAATAATATTTATAAAGTGTACATTTTCTGCAAACATACAGTTTTTTTAAATAGAAGAATGCCTATTGACATTAACAGACTAAAATAAGGGTAATTAGGTTGCCAGTGTAGTTTGTTGCGGGATTCGAGTGTGTGTCGTTTGCTTTTTTTTTCGGACCGACACTTCGTTGTGCCATTCAACCTGCGTATTTGCTATGTACGGTGTTGCTATGTTTGCTTACAGTGTGCTTGTGTGTTCCTTTAGTGCACTGCGACTTGCTACTCAATTAGTGATGGCATTACAAGCCGTAGTCATGAGTGGACGATTAAATCTACCACCGCAGAAAAAGCCGCCTTGCTCATGGTGTTCGGAGAGTGTAGCTGGAGAGTGTACGACGTACGCACAAAATATCCCTGTATCCCTATAGATGTCAACCCTCAAGGGAATTGTTTATCAACTTCTTAAAACACTTAGTTGAAAATGATAGTGTAACATCTAGACACAAGGAAACAAGTGACGACAGAAGAAACTAAAACTAAACTCCTCCCGAACAGGCCATGAAGGCCCAACGGCACCGACCGGCCGCCATGTCATCCTCAGCACAAGGCGTCACTGGATGCGGATATGGAGGGGCATGTGGTCAGCACACCGCTCTCCCTGCCGTATGTCAGTTTGCGAGACCGGAGCCACTACTTCTCCATCAAGTAGCTGCTCAATTTGCCTCACAATGGGCTAAGTGCACCCCGCTTGCCAACAGCGCTGGGCAGACCGGATGGTCACCCATCCAAGTGTTAGCCTAGCCCGACAGCGCTTAATTTCGGTGATCTGACGGGTACCGGTGTGACCACTGCGGCAAGGCCGTTGACGACGACAGAAGAGGGGGACATTAATGTTCTTTCTTCTGTTGCAGTTGATCCTCACGTTAAGTCCCGCGCAATTGTACGATGAAGTGGCATGAATCACGCAAGTGTCCTACGCATTCTCCATCGACATACGAACCATCCCTATCACCTGTCTCTCAATGAAGAGCGGCATGGAAACGATTATGAGAATTGGGTTAACTTCTGTACATGGGCATTAAGACGCGATACTCCAGATGCATCATGTGTCTTGTTTAGTGATGGAGTTACCAATCATGGCCAGTAAACCTCCGAAACGTGCTCTACTGGTCCGTTGACATACCCCGTTGGCATCGTAAGGTGGAACTGATACGTCACGCGGTTAGCGCTAGTACCCCTTTCTTGTAGTGTCATCTTTGCCATCGATTTCGCTTTGGCCGGCGGCGAGTCTTGTTCACCGCGGGTTCGGCTATTTAAGTCTGTAGCCTCGAGGCAGCAGGGATCACTGTGTGGTCTGTCGGTTGCGGTTACAACGGGGTTGGGAGATTGGTCCTTACTTGGTGCGCATGCTCACTGCGCGTGGTAATACTGGAGTGCTGCGGCCGGAGACGGAAGATCTGCAGCGGATAGGCACTTGGTGCAGGGAGTGGCAACTGACCCTTAACATAGACAAATGTAATGTATTGCGAATACATAGAAAGAAGGATCCTTTATTGTATGATTATATGATAGCAGAACAAACACTGGTAGCAGTTACTTCTGTAAAATACATCTACATCTACATCTATACTCCGCGAGCCACCTTACGGTGTGTGGCGGAGGGTACTTATTGTACCACTATCTGATCCCCCCTTCCCTGTTCCATTCACGAATTGTGCGTGGGAAGAACGACTGCTTGTAAGTCTCCGTATTTGCTCTAATTTCTCGGATCTTTTCGTTGTGATCATTACGCGAGATATATGTGGGCGGTAGTAATATGTTGCCCATCTCTTCCCGGAATGTGCTCTCTCGTAATTTCGATAATAAACCTCTCCGTATTGCGTAACGCCTTTCTTGAAGTGTCCGCCACTGGAGCTTGTTCAGCATCTCCGTAACGCTCTCGCGCTGACTAAATGTCCCCATGACGAATCGCGCTGCTTTTCGCTGGATCAACTCTATCTCTTCTATTAATCCAACCTGGTAAGGGTCCCATACTGATGAGCAATACTCAAGAATCGGACGAACAAGCGTTTTGTAAGCTACTTCTTTCGTCGATGAGTCACATTTTCTTAGAATTCTTCCTATGAATCTCAACCTGGCGCCTGCTTTTCCCACTATTTGTTTTATGTGATCATTCCACTTCAGATCGCTCCGGATAGTAACTCCTAAGTATTTTACGGTCGTTACCGCTTCCAATGATTTACCACCTATGGCATAATCGTACTGGAATGGATTTCTGCCCCTATGTATGCGCATTATATTACATTTATCTACGTTTAGGGAAAGCTGCCAGCTGTCGCACCATGCATTAATCCTCTGCAGGTCTTCCTGGAGTACGTACGAGTCTTCTGATGTTGCTACTTTCTTGTAGACAACCGTGTCATCTGCAAATAGCCTCACGGAGCTACCGATGTTGTCAACTAAGTCATTTATGTATATTGTAAACAATAAAGGTCCTATCACGCTTCCTTGCGGTACTCCCGAAATTAACTCTACATCTGCAGATTTTGAACCGTTAAGAATGACATGTTGTGTTCTTTCTTCTAGGAAATCCTGAATCCAATTACAAACCTGGTCCGATATTCCGTAAGCTCGTATTTTTTTTCATTAAACGTAAGTGCGGAACCGTATCAAATGCCTTCCTGAAGTCCAGGAATACGGCATCAATCTGCTCGCCAGTGTCTACGGCACTGTGAATTTCTTGGGCAAATAGGGCGAGCTGAGTTTCACATGATCTCTGTTTGCGGAATCCATGTTGGTTATGATGAAGGAGATTTGTATTATCTAAGAACGTCATAATACGAGAACACAAAACATGTTCCATTATTCTACAACAGATTGACGTAAGCGAAATAGGCCTATAATTATTCGCATCTGATTTATGACCCTTCTTGAAAATGGGAACGACCTGCGCTTTCTTCCAGTCGCTAGGTACTTTACGTTCTTCCAGCGATCTACGATAAATTGCTGATAGAAAGGGGGCAAGTTCTTTAGCATAATCACTGTAGAATCTTAAGGGTATCTCGTCTGGTCCGGATGCTTTTCCGCTACTAAGTGATAGCAGTTGTTTTTCAATTGCGATATCGTTTATTTCAATATTTTCCATTTTGGCGTCCGTGCGACGGCTGAAGTCAGGGACCGTGTTACGATTTTCCGCAGTGAAACAGTTTCGGAACACTGAATTCAGTATTTCCGCCTTTCTTCGGTCGTCCTCTGTTTCGGTGCCATCGTGGTCAACGAGTGACTGAATAGGGGATTTAGATCCGCTTACCGATTTTACATATGACCAAAACTTTTTAGGGTTCTTGTTTAGATTGTTTGCCAATGTTTTATGTTCGAATTCGTTGAATGCTTCTCTCATTGCTCTCTTTACGCTCTTTTTCGCTTCGTTCAGCTTTTCCTTATCAGCTATGATTCGACTACTCTTAAACCTATGATGAAGCTTTCTTTGTTTCCGTAGTACCTTTCGTACATGATTGTTATACCACGGTGGATCTTTCCCCTCGCTTTGGACCTTAGTCGGTACGAACTTATCTAAGGCGTACTGGACGATGTTTCTGAATTTTTTCCATTTTTGTTCCACATCCTCTTCCTCAGAAATGAACGTTTGATGGTGGTCACTCAGATATTCTGCGATTTGTGCCCTATCACTCTTGTTAAGCAAATATATTTTCCTTCCTTTATTGGCATTTCTTATTACACTTGTAGTCATTGATGCAACCACTGACTTATGATCACTGATACCCTCTTCTACATTCACGGAGTCGAAAAGTTCCGGTCTATTTGTTGCTATGAGGTCTAAAACGTTAGCTTCACGAGTTGGTTCTCTAACTATCTGCTCGAAGTAATTCTCGGACAAGGCAGTCAGGATAATGTCACAAGAGTCTCTGTCCCTGGCTCCAGTTCTGATTGTGTGACTATCCCATTCTATACCTGGTAGATTGAAGTCTCCCCCTATTACAATAGTATGATCACGAAACTTCTTCACGACGTTCTGCAGGTTCTCTCTGAGGCGCTCAACTACTACGGTTGCTGATGCAGGTGGTCTATAGAAGCATCCGACTATCATATCTGACCCACCTTTGATACTTAGCTTAACCCAGATTATTTCACATTCGCATTCGCTAATAACTTCACTGGATATTATTGAATTCTTTACTGCTATAAATACTCCTCCACCATTGGCGTTTATCCTATCCTTGCGGTATATATTCCATTCTGTGTCTAGGATTTCGTTACTGTTCACTTCCGGTTTTAACCAACTTTCCGTTCCTAATACTATATGCGCACTATTTCCTTCAATAAGAGATACTAATTCAGGAACCTTGCCCTGGATACTCCTGCAGTTTACCAATATTACGTTAACTTTTCCTGTTTTTGGTCTCTGAGGACGGACGTTCTTTATCAACGATGATAATGTCCTCTCTGGTAAGCCGTCAGGTATTTTATCGTTTCGCCCAAGGGGGGGTCCCTCTAACCTAAAAAACCCCAGTGTGCACGCCACACGTACTCTGCTACCCTAGTAGCTGCTTCCGGTGTGTAGTGCAATATCTGGGAGTATGCGTGCGGAACGATTTGAAGTGGAATGATCATATAAAATTAATTGTTGGTAAGGCGGGTACCAGGTTGAGATTCATTGGGAGAGTCCTTAGAAAATGTAGTCCATCAACAAAGGAGGTGGCTTACAAAACACTCGTTCGACCTATACTTGAGTATTGCGCATCGGTGTGGGATCCGTACCAGATCGGGTTGACGGAGGAGATAGAGAAGATCCAAAGAAGAGCGGCGCGTTTCGTCACAGGGTTCTTTGGTAACCGTGACAGCGTTACGGAGATGTTTAACAAACTCAAGTGGCAGACTCTGCAAGAGAGGCGCTCTGCATCGCGGTGTAGCTTGCTCGGCAGGTTTCGAGAGGGTGCGTTTCTGGATGAGGTATCGAATATATTGCTTCCCCCTACTTATACCTCCCGAGGAGATCACGAATGTAAAATTAGAGAGATTAGAGCGCGCACGGAGGCTTTCAGACAGTAGTTCTTCCCGCGAACCGTACGCGACTGGAACAGGAAAGGGAGGTAATGACAGTGGCACGTAGAGTGCCCTCCGCCACACACCGTTGGGTGGCTTGCGGAGTATAAATGTAGATGTAGAAAGGGCTTGGATTCCGGCACGAGGATTGGTGTTTTGGTCTTTCTCGGAAAGCAGTGCACGTTGGGAGGAAGAGCTTGCCGGAGCGTCGCCTGGCGTTAACCGTTCGCCAGGGCATATGGTGTGCGTTTGATTTAAACAGGTGCAATTGTGTGCTTATATATGTATGTTAATGGTTAATGTTGTCCTCAGTGACGAGTCTGATATGTCAAAGTTATGTCAGACGTGACATGATAACGGAGCTTGGACTTTCCATCTTAGTTTCCTACCACTTGATGACAGATCTGCAGTTAGATGCAAGGAATGCTGGTGAGCTCCTCATTGTTGAGTGATGGTGTATCTAAAATTGTGGTAAACTTGGTGATTAAGTACTAAAATTTGCACCTTAATAACTGAGTAACGAAATACTATTCCATAAAAATGTAGTTCTGGTCGGTTCTTGCCCTTTTAAGGCAATACTTAGCTGTTGCTATTACGTTTCAAGGGACAATCTCATTTACGAGTGTATTGCAGTGTTTCAATGTATCCTTAAGGGTTGAGTTTAAAAAAAATTGACGTGCCTTCCTGTTTCCATGTTATGTTTTATTCTTTTATGTAATTTCACCGTGTAATCGCAAGTGTGCTGTTGTAGCTGATTCATGTTTCAGTTGGGTGGAGTGCAGTATATTTCCTCTGGTACGGTGGGACGTTGTATGTATAATTGTGTTTCGTAATACCGGGCTCAATGTTCCTGGTCTTCTGCCTCGATCTCGGGCTTCAGTGTTGCTGTTCTCCTTGTTCCTGGCTCTGTCAGGTTGTTAAACTTTGCAGCTCGTTCCTCCACCGCCTTGGCGGATGCACCTTTCGCTCGAAATATGAATTTAAACTTGTAAAACTGGGCCACTCTGTAATTAGTGCACGATCAGGTTGCAGGAGGCTCCGCCTTATTAATTCTATATTCCATTATCAGCCATTTTAATCATATTTGTACCTTGTATGCTGATTGTGTAGTTTAATTTATAAAGGATGGTTTCATGTGCGTATGTTCTCAAGGAATGTTTAGATGTCGAGGCGCTATTTTTTTTTAATGGTTTGTTATGTAATTAACGCCTACCTGTACTGGCATCAACTGGATTATCCCTTAGTCAGAAAGTGGTGTGCCCGGTGTCTTCATTGCCGAGCGTTCAAGTTTTGGAAGTTGCTTTATTGTTACTTGTGTGCATTATGTAGCGCCTTAATGTTATATCTTGGTATGAATTTATATTCCAGAAGCGAAGTCATTGTACAGGATAATCTTGCGGGTTCAGAGTTTGGCAAGTTTTGATTTTATTTACATCAACAATATTTTCTTAATGTTTTATGCAGATTTGAAATGGGATTTAAGAAACAAATTTTATTGCACTTGTTAAATTGATCGATTTCATTGTACTTAAATAATTGTGCAAGCCAATTAACATTTTAACATATTAACAGAATCTTCCGTCGGTTCTTGGTAGAACAACATTATAATAAATGAAAAGCACCAGTTTGCTTTTGTTCTACAATATTACTTTTATTGTAAACCGGTTTTCGGTTTACAAGGCCATCTTCAGACATTTACTGAGTATTATCACCAAAGAAGTGATAATACTCAGTAAATGTCTGAAGATGGCCTTGTAAGCCGAAAACCGGTTTACAATAAAAATAATATTGTAGAACAAAACCAAACTGGTGCTTTTCATTTATTACTAATTAACATTGTTTAACACAAGCTGTGTATGCTTCTTAATTATGGCCCGGCTCCTTCCTGTCGTATTATTGGACGCAAATAGCACATCACAGGAACATCAACGTCCATGGAGTGTAAACGTGTGGTGTGGAATAGTGAAGCATCAGCTCTTAGGCCTGTTTTTCGTACACGGACCACTGAATGCGCACAAGTATCGCAGCCTCCTAACAGACCAACTACCACAGAAGCCAAAAAATCGTTCCTCTGCAGAGTAGGAGGAATGCGTGATACCACCATAATGGCTGCCTAGGCCTCAGTGCACCAAGTACTACATCGTGTACTCACGAATGGTTTACAGATCACCAGTTTGGACGCAGAGGACCTGAATCTTGGCCGAGCCGTTGCTCGGAATTGACGCCTGTTGACTTTTTTTCTGTGGGGAAAGATGAAAGGCGCTGTCTACAAGAAAATACCAACTACAGTCGAAGATTCGCAACTACACATTACTGCAACCTGCTCGGACATATCCGCTGAAATGCTAGCTTGTGTGCAGCACTCGTTTCATACCAGATTGGAAGCGTGTGTTGTCTATGGCAATGGTGGTGGTCAGTTGTCTCGTTATTGGTCAGAATCCACATAACTAGCGTACGCACTTGTGTTGTTCTCGGGAACTTTTCAAAATACTAAATATCGTAAACGACTCACACTAGAATCCTGAAACAAACACCACAGACATTCTAATTTGCCCTAATTTTAGGCTGTTAATGTCAATCGACATTGTTCTATTTAAAAAGGTGCAATTTCATTGACATTTGACCTGTAATTAACTTGGGGTAAAAAGTAAAATCTCTCCGATGCGCTAACAGAAAAAGTTTAATTCTCTTTCTTTACTCAGGTTCTACATACAGTCACATTGTGGCATGTACAGTATCCACTCGACGAAGACACTTTCGGAGTACCCTGTGCATTGACGTTCTTAGATTTTTTGGTGTCTTATAACAGACTTCTACGATGAAACAGAAAAACCTGTCGAATATCTTCGTCAAGTACCTTCTGTTTTCATAAAGTCCCTGTGCCATTTTCTTGTGGATGGTGGGGTGAATGGTTGTTTCCCGTATCGCGTTCTGAAATTCCTCTGAATTTTGGCGTCTGCCATCGTTTCAGTAAATTAAGCCACTCACTGTGCCTTTTTCCTGTGCAGACTCCATTCTTCTGCCACCCTGCAACAACAAATTTTTTTTTTTGTTATATTGCTCTTGTTAAGTGAAAATACAAAACCTTTATTGATTACCTTACTAAAAAAAAAAGGAAACCTTGCTGAGTTGGTAGATCGCTAAGTTAAATACAAGACGAGTTATATAACACTGAAACCTTTCAAGACCCTATTTTCTTTTTTGAGTCAGTGGTCCTCTGATTGGTTTAATGCTGCCCGCCACAAATTTGTCTCGTGTGCCAACTTTTTCATCTCAGAATGGAACTTGCAAACTATTATTTACTGCACGTATTCCAGTCTGTTGTCTTTTTCACCCTCTACTGCTCTCTCAAGGACCATGGAAATTATTCCATAATGTCTTAACAGATGTCCTACCATCATTTCCCTTCTTCTCGCCATTTTTTTCCATATATTCCCCACCTTGGCGAGTCACCGGAAGACCGCCTTATTCCTTGAAATTTCACATAATTTTCAACATTCTTTTGTAGCACCACTTCTCAACTGCTTCGATTCTCTTCTTTTCCTGTTGTCCCTCGGTGCTTGTTTCTCCGCCGTTCAATGCAGTGCTCCATATGTACATTCTCAACGTATATATATACTACTAGCCATTAAAATTGCTACATACGAGGATGTCGTGCTACAGAAGCGAAATTTAACAAACAGGAAGAAGATGCTGTGATATGCAAATGATTGGCTTTTCAGAGCATTCACACAAGGTTGGCGCCGGTGCCGACACCTACAACGTGCTGACGTGAGGAAAGTTTCCAACCGATTTCTCATACACAAACAGCAGTTGACCGCCGTTGCCTGGTGAAACGTCGTTGTGATGCCTCGTGTGAGGAGAAGAAATGCGTACCATCACGTTTCCGTTTTTGATAAAGGTCGGATTGTAGCCTATCGCGATTGCGGTTTATCGGATCGCGACATTGCTGCTCGCGTTCGTCGAGATCCAATGACTGTTAGCAGAATATGGAATCGGTGGGTTCAGGAGGGTAATACATAACGCAGCGCTGGATCCCAACGGCCTCGTTTCACCAGCAGTCGAGATGACAGGCATCTTATCCGCATGGCTGTAACGGAGCGTGGAGCCACGTCTCGATCCCTGAGTCGACAGATGAGGACGTTTGCAAGGCAACAACCATCTGCACGAACAGTTCGACGACGTTTGCAGCAGCATGTATTATCAGCTCGGAGACCATGGCTGCGGTTACCCTTGACGCTGCATCACAGACAGGAGCGCCTGCGATGGTGTACTCAACGACGAACCGGGGTGCATGAATGGCAAAACGTCATTTTTTCGGATGAATCCAGGCTTTTTTTTTACAGCACCATGATGGTCGCATCCGTGTCTGGCGACATCGCGGTGAACGCGCATTAGAAGCGTGTATTCTTCATCGCCATACTGGCGTATCACCCGGCGTGATGGTATGGGTTGCCATTGGTTACACGTCTCGGTCACCTCTTGTTCGCATTGACGGCACTTTGAACAGTGGACGTTACATTTCAGATGTGTTACGCCCCGTGGCTCTACCCTTCAATCGATCCCTACGAAACCCTTCATTTCAGTAGGATAATGCACGACCGCATGTTGCAGGTCCTGTACCAGCCTTTCTGGACACGGAAAATGTTCGACTGGTGCCCTGGCAAGCACATTCTCCAGATCACTCACCAACTGAAAACGTCTGTTCAATGGTGGCCGAGAAACTGGCTCGTCACAATAGGCCAGTCACTACTCTTGATGAACTGTGGTGTCGTGTTGAAGCTGCATGGGTAGCTGTACCTGTACATACCATCCAAGCTCGATTTGACTCAATGCCCAGGCGTATCAAGGCCATTATTACGGCCATAGGTGGTTGTTGCGTGAAAATGTAATCACATATCAGTTCTAGATTTATATATTTGTCCAATGAATACCCGTTTATCATCTGCATTTCTTCTTGGTGTAGCAACTTTAATGGCCAGTAGTGTACCTTCGGAAAAAAAATGATACACTTAGAGAAACGATGTCGATTTTGATCTGATGATGGCATATGGCACCTGGGGGATTGTAGGTGTACTGGTAGTGCTTTCAACTTGTCCGCCAGCTGATAGTGTAGTGGCATGGTTACCATAGCGTCATCTGTGTCTACCCTTTAATACGGACTGCTCACAATCGGAAGGCTCAGTGTGGTGCAAATGTATGAAGCAAGGAGGCAACCATGCGACGGAGACGCACTCGTGCATCCTACGGCTAACTGTGGGAGATTGAAAGGGGTCGAATTGTGGCCTTCCAGTGTCGGGAATGTCCTGTCGGAGAACTGCCTCACAAGCTGGACGCGATGCATCAGCTGTGCAGCGATGCTGGTATCAGAGGTCACGTGAACATTCTCACACCCGTAGAAGAAGTTCTGGATTTTCACCCGGTACAGACATCCGCACAGTATCGTCGTATTGTAAGGGCAGCAGTGGCAGTGGCAGTCACAGATAACAAGCTTTGTGATTCCAGACGTGTTAACACCAACTGTTGCGAACGAGACCGTCATCGATTCACGCCACAACATCTACGGGCACTGTTCGACTGGTACCGTCAGAAGGTCACTTTGTAAGTAGGCTGTTTAGGTTTTTATATTGGTAACGCCATGTAGCGCTCTATATGAAAATCACTGACTGTGCTGTGTGAAGTCTGTGGCTGGTTTGCATTGTTGAAATATTTGCTATTGTAGTGTTGGACCGTTGGATGCGAACATCGCGTAGCGTTGCGCAGTTGGGGGTGAGCCGCCAGCAGTGGTGGATGTGGGGAAAGATATGGCAGAATTTTAAGAGCGGACGATCTGGACGTGTGTCCGCCAGAAAGAGTAAATTTGTAATACTGGATATCATGAATGACTTTTGAACATTATTAAGGTAAATACATTGTTTGTTCTCTATCAAAATCTATCATTTGCTCACTATTCCTATCAGTAGTTAGTGCCTTTAGTAATCAGAATCTTTTATTTAGCTGGCAGTAGTGGCGCTCACTGTATTGCAGTAGTTCGAGTAACGAAGATTTTTGTGAGGTGAGTGATTCATGAAAGGTATAGGTTATTGTTAGTCAGGGCCATTCTTATGTAGGGATTTTTGAAAGTCAGATTGCGTTGCGCTAAAAATATTGTGTGCCAGTTTAGTGTTGATCAGAATAAGTAAAGAGAGTAATGTCTGAGTACGTTCAGTTCTGCTCAGCTGTTTGAAAATCAACTAACGTATGAGGTTTACCGCCACAGTCATTCATTAATTTTTCAAAGGGGAGGTTTCAACTTGGAATGGCGCACCGTGGTCTTCATTGATGACAGCTGATTATCTCTGCACGCTAGTGATGGTCGTTTCCGCATACGTCGTAGATCTCGTGGGCGCTGTCTCGTAGAGTGCATTAGTCCAAGAGGCAGTGGCCCCGACGTAGGCCTTATGGTCTGGGCTGCGATAAGCTCTATCTCCTTTCGTGTTTCTGAAGGGGACGCTAAACAGCTCTTAGGTCGTGCAGGATGCTGTTAGAGCCGCTGTTTTGCCGTTCTTGCAACAGAAAAGTGATATATTGTTCCGACATGTTAATGCTCGCCCTCACAATGTCCATAAAACTCAATATGTTCGGCAAGACGTGCAGCTACTTCCCTTGCCAGTACGATCGCCGGAATTGTCTCTAATTGAGCACGTGTGGGGTGTGATGAGGCTAGGAATGACTGCGGCGACTCGTCAACCAATAACTCTTACTGAGCTACCTGAACAGGACGAGCAAGTGTGGCATAACGTATCCCAGTAAAGTATTCGCTGTCCGTACGCTCGAATGGATGTTGAATCAGCGACTGCAGTGCCAGCCATGGAGGCTACACCACGTACTCATATGGGTGTTCCAGCGTAGGTCGATACGTAGTACCTCAGAACCACTTGCGGTGTTGATCTGTAAATGTAGTCGTTTCACGTAACCCATATGCACTGTGGCAACAATAAATCTTGACTGAATTGGAAACCTCTAAAAAGGTGCACTTTTCCGTGATATGCACACGCACACACACACACACACACACACATACACACACACACACACACACACACACACACACACACACACACCGCGAGGTTGAATGTCGCCTGGTGGCGTTGCGGGAAAGTGACACGCTAAGGAAGTTACATAAGTGAACCGAAAGCAGATTGGGAGTCATTCCAGCGACGAGAGGGGCCGCAAATTGGGGAAATCTACTGACTTAAGAGATTTTGACAAAGGTGATACTATTATTATTACCCAGAGCCTGTGAACGAGTATCTAGAAAATTGTGTCGTTTGTCAGATATCCACTTGCTTCTGTAGTGAGCATCTATGGAAAGAGGTGGAACGACAGAGAAAAAACCGCTGGGCGGTATGTGGTTGGACATCCACGACACGTCACAGAACGTAGGCTTGTCTGCTCTGCAAATCTGTTTAGGTGCCGATCTGTGCCATCTGTGCCGAAAGAGCGCCATCCTCGTGGATGCTTAAGTGCTTTAGAGCACACCATTCATCCTACATTGTTGAATACGGGGCTCCACAGCAGACCACCCCTACACGTTTACTTGTTGGCCCAATGACATCGTCTATTACGATTCCAGCGGCCACGGGATCATCGAGGTTGGATCGTGATTTGAGGAAAAGTGTCGCTTTGTCGGATGAATCACATCTTTGCTACATCAGGTTGTCTCCACAAACGCAGTTATCCACGCGAATGGCGACTCGGAAAGTGCGCCACGTCAAGGTGGGAGCATTTTCATGCTGTGGGAAACATTCTGCTAACCTCGCATGGGCTCTGTGGTATTAATCGAAGATACGCTGACAGCTGGAGAGTACCTGCGTCTGGAATCTAAACTGGGTCCTTCCGCGCCGAAGGCAGCCTCGCAAAACTTTAGCTAGGGTACGCGGTTCAGAACTTAGTATGTTCACGGAATTCAGTCAAGAGTCTCCCTATGCGTATTATTACCAAGTTGCACAAAATAAGCTAAGCTTATCTTTGCTTCTTATATTCCTCTATAACAGTCGTAGCCAGATAGCGGTAACATATTCTTCACGCTTCTAAACTTCTCATATGAGAGGTCAGATCAGTCACGGCATGGGTCGGGTTACACATTTCCACGTAATCCTTTCTCAAAGCAGAAAACTGGTGGCACCTACAGCTTGACCCCAGTCTTCTTGATCATCGGGACTTAAGCTCTCGTTGATTCTAAACACCGCTGGTCTACTCCTATTTGTCAATGTCGATGTCAACATCAGTGAAACCTTAACAACAACTCGATAGTTACATTCCTCCTACGAACAACTCTTCGATGACCCTGCAAAGTACTGTATTGTCTTTCAATTAACTTTCAGAACCATTGTACTATCATTCGTGGAAAAGTGTTAGAGCAATGACCCTATTGTAGAAGCCAGGGTAAAATTAATTTTCTTGACGTTAGCGCGCGATACTGTAACTGTGACACAAATCTATTTTTTCTGCCTTTTTTAAAGACTGTAAATGCCTTTCACTCGGCTGTTTTCGCATTTGATTAGTGATTCCTAATAGTGGGAATTAAAAGTACCTCCATTTTTCATGGAGTGGCATTTATATACATTGTTGTCGTTTTGTGAACAAGTTTTAAATTTTTGTTTTTGAGAAAATTATGCCGTGACAGTGTTTCCATTACATCAAAAATGTTAAATGCCTACAGGGCGGTTCATTAGGCCGAGAATGGAATGAAAATATTGGCACGTGGTCCGCCCCGCAGCACTCGAGGAGTAAGAAATGTGGAAAGTGAATACTGTCGGTCGCTGCAATCTATGGAGCTGGTGATAACAAATGTCAAATTATTTCTCTTTTTGACGGAAATTAGGGCTACGTAAGGGGTAGTTTCACTATTGGTGTAAGTGTAAGCCGGCCATTGTAGCCGAACGGTTCTAGGCGTTCAGTCTGGAACCGCGCGACCGCTACGATCGCAGGTTCGAATCCTGCCTCGGGCATTGATGTGTGTGATGTCCTTAGGTTAGTTAGGTTTAAGTTGTTCTAAGTTCTAGGGGACTGATGACGTCAGATGTTAAGTCCCATAGTACTCAGAGCCATTTGAACCATTTGAGTCAAAAGGCCCCATACAGTTCCAATTGTCAGTATATACCTTGATTGTGTACGAGGAAATTGTATCAGCAAGTTTATAAAGTAGAATGCGAAATCCACAGCGGTTGAGGCATGGAACAGTTCTACTAACAGCCCTAAAACCACCTTACATACGCAATGGCACGAGCAAAGATAGCTTAACACAGAGCATGCAATGCATAATACAAGCGCCAAGAAATAAAAGTAATAAAGAGATATAAGAAACTGTAAAGAAATAAAATTAATAAAACCGCACTCCAAAATATAAAATTAATAAAACCATAGAGTAAAATATAAAAGTGGCCAAACTGACATGCCACAAATTAAAGTTGAAAGCGGAAGATATTTCAAAATATAGAGTAAATCATGTTAAGAATGTAGAACTATGGATGCAGATAGTACAAAATAAGTAATATGGTAACCTCCATAATCAGGCCACATAAAATCTCTAGTCACGGTGCTGTCAGTGTGACTAGTAAACTCCAAAAGATACTAAGTATATACGTAGCTGCAGAGTTACACATTAGGTACTAAGCTGAGGAGCAATATATTACGCACAACCCAGTAAAAGAAAACTCGAACCTAGTTTTGAAAACGTTATGTTATACCTCACTGTTGACATGACGTGAAACCTCCGAGATGTTAAGGATATAACTTACGCGAATATGACGAAATACGACTGATGTGTTGGCAGAAGAGCCAACAACGTGTTGCTAAAGGAGGCCGAAATGCACGCGTTTAAGCTCACGCAGACTGGCGTGAGGTCTGGAACAATTAAAGGAGTTGAGTCTAATAAATAAAGTACGTAGTTGATGTAATACTTAACTTTAATCCATAATTGGAGAACATCGCTCTTGATTATACATAATTACAATCTCAGTATAAACTGGTAATGGCGCCTTGCTAGGTCGTAGCAAATGACGTAGCTGAAGGCTATGCTAACTATCGTCTCGGCTAATGAGAGCGTAATTTGTCAGTTCCATCGCTAGCAAAGTCGGCTGTTCAACTGGGGCGAGTGCTAGGACGTCTCTCTAGACCTGCCGTGTGGCGGCGCTCGGTCTGCAATCACTGACAGTGGCGACACGCGGGTCCGACGTATACTAGCGGACCGCGAGCGATTTAAAGGCTACCACCTAGCAAGTGTGGTGTCTGGCGGTGACACCACAACGACAACCTATTGTAGTGGAGACCGCTGTAGACAATGCAAGTAGTTGCTGAGCATCCATTTAAGTTCGGTTTGGTTGTTGAGACTACTGTCTGAGTGTTGCAACCTAAACTTCATGACTTCTAAGTTCATGATTTCTAATCCAAAATGTTAAGGACCGGGCATTTTGACTGTACATGCAATGTTTTTAATTCATCCATAACGTTACGCAAACGTTACGCGGGCCAAAAACGCAGCTAAAGCTGACTTAGTGTTAGGAGTAGTACCATGTTGTCTAAACCTAGTTTGAAAACTAGTTATACGACCTGACTAAAAAGAGGTGTAGCAACACATCAGATCCGTCACCCAAATGTTGTCAACCCGATACAGTTTTTCAACAGCGTTCAAATTCTGTGAAATACTGCTGTGGGACACCGACTGAGGATGAAAAACCAGAGTTACATGCAAAATACGTTCTGTTTAAGGTACACTCTATTCTCTAACATTTCCAACATCCTGTTGATGATATAGCTCTAATTTCTTGATTATATTTAACTTTTACTATCTTTGTAGTATCCCCACTTGGTTTGTGACTTCTTTTTTGATTAATGACACTTTATATCATTACTTTGATGCTACATAGGGATAGAAATATCCACGAGAATATCCACAATTCTGTGCTTTTCGTTTATAATTGTGAAGTACATATGCCAAGCAGCGACGGAATAATGAATTAACATGAAGCTATATTATAAAACCTGTTGCAACGACAGTAAATTGCTGGCTCTACAACTAAAAATAATTAAACACAAAAGTGTGTGCAGCACGTAAGTGTAGAAAAAGGAAGGGTCACTCACTCGGATGGCGCATGGAAAGTTATCCTTAATACGAGTACCTTGAATATGATATTGGTCACAACACGCAATCTTAAAAATCGAATCACATTCTGACTATCGTCGTATCAAATATATTTTTCATTAGTCTTGTTACAGTACATACAGTATCAAGCACATCCCGTCGAAATGTGTCTTGTAGATATCAATGCACTTTCCATGGGCACAGAAAGGTTCTCCTCGTTAGAAGAAGAGCCCTTGTAACATCTGACAGTACTTTATCTGCGCTAAATTCGTGTCACATCATGTGTTGAAGGACGAAACATCATGACCATGCTGAGGGATTCACCGACAGCTGTATGGTATCTCTCAGCCAATTGTTCCATTACTTAGCAGAGATATGATTGCTTCACAAGAGATGGCTCATTGTGCGACACGTTGTCTTAGCAATAACATTGAAATACGTTATCCGCGAATTCATTTCTTTGAATAAAAAAGTGACCTGTTGCCAAACAGAATAACAATACTTTTTAAGTAGTTCAAGCAAATAAAACACTACTTTACTTTGCACCTGCTCGAGATATAACAGTGCAAATAACTGTTAAAATATTTACAAAATACTTCGAAACAGATAAGATAAATTCCCTGGTCAGTAAGTGGCTAGGAATTTTTTTGACCGAGTCAAACACAGTTTCTTTATAAAGCCATCGTTGCAGTTAAGCCTATTGAAACTGAAGGGAAGGTATCCCATTGGCTCCCGGTTATCTGTTGTTGAAACATTTCAAAATCCGATTCGTGTAACTACCACTCAAATTTTCCACTTAAAGCGATGCCCACAAACTAAAATGAAATTTCAAAGACGAAAACACATTTGAAGTACATTTTAGGCCATAGAGCCTAACCTGAATAACTTAAATTCGCAAACAGAAATTTACTTGGCCAGAATATAAAGCAAGAAATCCTCATCCAGTCCTTGAGACACTTGACTGTCATTCATTATTGATAATGAGTAGTGGTTGAAAGGCTACAACAGAAGCAAGGATCATATCCAAACCATATGAGGGCGCCATTCTAAATCAATAGTGATTCTTTTCCCCTTCAGTTTCTTTTTGAGTATAACCTATTTCATGTCTCTTATCCCCACTGGCTTCCTCAAATTTTGGCAGAGGTCCTTGAAGTTGGAATATTTCCAGTCTATTCCTAGCCTTCGAACATTCCTAATTTTCTGATAAATCCAGTGATATTGTTCAGGAGTTAGTATTTCAGATTGCTTCCGAAGTCTTTTTTTCCAGAGTACCAAAATGTTGATCTGCAGGTAAGTAAAGAGTGACCGCGCACTGGAAATGTTATGCGTATCTCCTTTACTGAGCCTGGAGATTTTTTAACAGCCACCAGTAGAGAGAATGAACCACATGGGCATTCCTGTTTTGTCCAGCGCTGCCATTGCAAAATAGTCTCATTGTTGAAGTGTTTTCTTCATATATTTGCTTACTCAGAGCGTCTATTAATGCTGAAGCTAGTTCATTTATACCTCTAACAGCCTTGTCTTCAGTCCAGCAGTAAAAGTTTGGAGACTTTTGTCGTGCGCAATAAGCCTCACCAATAGCAAGTTTTGGCAGGGGTTGCAGATCAAAACATAAATACAAGATATTGGGCAGTGTCTATGTTATACTTTTGTAAAACTGTTTAGCTCTCACTTTATGAGCAGCAATCTCTGCTTTCACGCTTTGTCTCTTGATCAACTCTTTAGTTAGTTTCGTTAGTTTCATTTCGTGTTTGATTCCACAGCAACAACTACAAACATCTACTGCAGTATCACCAAACCCGTCGGCCGAAGTGGCCGAGCGGTTCTAGGCGCTGCAGTCTGGAACCGCGAGACTGCTACGCTCACAGGTTCGATTCCTGCCTCGGGCATGGATGTGTGTGATGTCCTTAGGTTAGTTAGGTTTAACTAGTTCTAAGTTCTAGGGGACTAATGACCTCAGAAGTTGAGTCCCATAGCGCTCAGAGCCATTTGAACCATCACCAAACCCAAAATTAAAATTTTTTGAGAATATGTTGCTGAAGAACCACTTCTTTTTACTGTAAATGAATCAGGGACATTTTCATTATACATTTTAAAAACTTTTGTGATATTTACGTCTGAAGATGGATACACCCTTTTACCTTTTTGTCTGCTACAGGCACTTTCTGTAGCCTTCAAATTTTCGATGAATTGTATTATACTATGTTTCTTTGTAAAGTTTTTTTTTCTGTGATCCCATCTTCTCTTTTCACAAATTACATTACCAGCAACTACCGAGGAAGCAATGCTATTCTTCCTATACCGAACACAGCTCTAAAAAACCAGGAAGGTGAGTTTGAATCTTCAGTTTTCCATCCTCTTTCCGAGGACGTCGTCGTTTCGACCGGAGACAACTATAAATGAAGACAGAATTGAGTCCTGCTGTAGTCTGTTTAAGTGTCTGTAGAGTTTCATCCTATTGCTGATCAGATGGTATACAGGATTGGTGTAGCATTTGAATCTTCCCTCCTTGTGTCCACTAGGAGGCTTGAACTCTAGCATTTCAGGTTCCTTATCACAATAGGTGGATTCCTATCCAGAAATTAAAACGAAACACGTAGTTAGTATGTGTAGTAAAATCAATTTAGTAGACAATCTGACAAAAAACTGTCTTTTAAAACATTTTACCTCTACATCTGCTCAATCTTCCTTTCCACAACGCCCTTCAATCACTTCCTGGATCCAGAGGAGTGGTCCCCTACATGTGCAACTCCTTCCACGTCAGTCATATTTTTCACCAACAACAAGCTCCCACATAAACGTTATACTGGCCAACCAGTCTGTTTCACGTGACACTGTGCTGGCTACAACCAGAAGTGGTATGGGTATACAACAGATAAATTGTAGTGAAGTTTCAAAGCGCATTCTGTCATGGCGCCACAGATTTTATTTGTCTTACTGAAAAAAATTTTGCTAGCAATGGGCAGTAAAGGACTTATCGCGATTTGAGCCAATTTCACCGATGGACTTATTTTACTTTGAACCTAAAGTCAAATTTTGCACCTAGTTCGAGTCCTCCCTCGGGCATGGATGTGTATGTTTGTCCTTAGGACTACTTAGGTTAAGTAGTGTGTAAGCTTAGAGATTAAAAATATCATTTCGAATTAAAACCAGTCCATAACTAGATGTAGCACACCTTGTGGCGTAGAAATTCGCTTCAAACTAATTTTTGATAGCGAGTGGACTTACTGGTCACTCCTCATATACGTGTATCTGACATATGTTGAACACATTTCTGTCACGCCTATCTGTCCATTACTTCCTCCCCTTCTCTCTTCATACACATATATCCCTGACATCCATTCTGATACTACCTGCATAGCACATCTACTGTGCTAGGCACTTTAGATTTCATGGATTACCAACCTTTTTCTCCCTCACCTCCACTCCTATGGGAACTAGCCTTCACAGCATATCTTCCCTGATAATAAGTAGTAACTATACAAAACCTGCTTCAAATTTATCTTGTGGTTTAGGAGGAGATGTGGAACATACACACACAGTTATGTACATCAGGTTTTGTGTAGGCATTTGATTATCCCCATTCCTAAATTCTAATAAAATTTCTCTTATAATTGTCTTGATGTGAGCCCCTCCAGGTTGCTGTTTTTATTTTAATTCCAGTTACAGGTATCTCATCATCTCCCTGCACCTTACTTTCCACTAGAAGGATTCAGCCATGGCTGACATGCTAGATCCAGAAACTAATAATGAAATATTCTTATATTCTCCGCTTTTACATCAATAATTTCTTAAACCCCTTTAATAACTGTTTTCTTTAATTCGGTTTCTTCCAGTTTCTTTGCTCCAGTTTCTTTCCTGCTCTCTCTCACTATTACATATATTACACATATCTCTTAAATAAATCATTAAATATTTCTCCAAAACCTCTTCTTCACTTAATTCTGTGAGCTTCCAAGCCACCTTAAACTTTAAATTGTCCCACTCCTTTGGAATCAATGTTTTATGCACCTCTGAGTAAGTTACCCAGTCTTCAAATCTTCTTCAGAGCAAATCTTTTGAATAACATTTTCTCTGTAACAACTTACTCATACTTCATTTACCAGTTCGTCACCATTAAGTCACCATATACACTCAATGTTATACATATATCATCAAACTCTACCTCTGCACCTAGTTTTTCATTACTATTAACATCGTCAATCATAGAACATGCCCCATTTTGAGCTGTGGCATGCACAGTACTGAGATAAGTCCCTCCCTCATTCACCATTCAATACAAACATGTTACCACCTAACAAACAATTATTATTATTATTATTATTCGTTACAGTCAACTTTGGACTACGCTAAGCATCAGTCATTTCTTGTGCTTTTTCTTGCGTTCTTCCCAGTACTTCTTCATTTTTTCTGAGTGGGCTTCTTTACGTTCTTGCGACCAGGTTGTTCCCGTCTTCTTTGATTGCGTTCGGTCTTTGAATCCCTGTATTTTGTTGATGGCATTCCTATATTCCATTCTGTTGTAAACTGTCTCTGGTATAATGTTCATTTCTGCAATGTCTTCTTTTACTTCTTTCAGCCAGTTAATTTGTGTCTTTCTGCTTTCCATGTATTCCAGGATTTTCTTTGCCGTTCTTTCTGGTGCCATTCTTTTGACATGCCCATAGAAACTCAGTCTTCTCTTTTTAAAGGATGTTGTCAGTTTTTCAATTTTCTCGTATAACTCTTTATTGGATCGCAATTTATATTCTTGTCCATCCTTTTTAGGTCCTAAGATCTTTCTCAGTATTTTTCTCTCTTTTATTTCCAATTTCTCCAACAGACGTTTTCTGTTCAGTGGGATGCATTCAATCGCATACAAACTTTCTGGTTTTATTACCGCATTGTAGTGCCTGAGCTTGGCATTGATGGAGATCGACTTTTTATTGTATACATTTCGGCATAGCTGGTATGCCGTTTCCATCTTTATTGATCTTTCCTGTAGTGAAACATTTGGTAACCCTGTCGGTGTAATCCATTCCCCTAGATACTTAAATTTATGAACTCTCTTAATTATTCCATATTTAGTTTGCAATGTCTGTGTTGGGTCTGTTTTGTCCATATGAACACCTGTTTCCACATACGGTAAAACTAATACCTCTGTTTCAGTTACCTCATAAATCTTAATTAAAGCTAAACGTACTCTGTGTTCATTGTTTCCTGTTTCCCAGTTGCTGCTGAATAAATTCCTGACATAATCGCTGGAACTATCACTTTATTTCTGGTACACTTATCATAGTTGTTTCTTCTGTTGCATCTACAAATTTTCCTTGCCTGCAATGGTGTGCATTCTCTTCTTCTTTGTAGTCATTTCGTATGCTATCAAATCTCGTCTGGTACTGTTCACAGCATATTCATTAGCCCTTCCACACTGTCGAACTTATGTGAGATACTGGTTAGTTTTCTGACCACGTGCCTTGAAAAATAAAACCTGGTAGAAGCTTTTGTCCTGATGCCTTCCTTTCATCATCTCTTGTTTGTTCTGAATTGTCTCTTTTTCCTACAAACTTTCTATTTCTCCCTGCTGCCTGTTTCTCCAGTCCCTATCTACACTCCTGGAAATGGAAAAAAGAACACATTGACACCGGTGTGACAGACCCACCATACTTGCTCCGGACACTGCGAGAGGGCTGTACAAGCAATGATCACACGCACGGCACAGCGGACACACCAGGAACCGCGGTGTTGGCCGTCGAATGGCGCTAGCTGCGCAGCATTTGTGCACCGCCGCCGTCAATGTCAGCCAGTTTGCCGTGGCATACGGAGCTCCATCGCAGTCTTTAACACTGGTAGCATGCCGCGACAGCGTGGACGTGAACCGTATGTGCAGTTGACGGACTTTGAGCGAGGGCGTATAGTGGGCATGTGGGAGGCCGGGTGGACGTACCGCCGAATTGCTCAACACGTGGGGCGTGAGGTCTCCACAGTACATCGATGTTGTCGCCAGTGGTCGGCGGAAGGTGCACGTGCCCGTCGACCTGGGACCGGACCGCAGCGACGCACGGATGCACGCCAAGACCGTAGGATCCTACGCAGTGCCGTAGGGGACCGCACCGCCACTTCCCAGCAAATTAGGGACACTGTTGCTCCTGGCGTATCGGCGAGGACCATTCGCAACCGTCTCCATGAAGCTGGGCTACGGTCCCGCACACCGTTAGGCCGTCTTCCGCTCACGCCCCAACATCTTGCAGCCCGCCTCCAGTGGTGTCGCGACAGGCGTGAATGGAGGGACGAATGGAGACGTGTAGTCTTCAGCGATGAGAGTCGCTTCTGCCTTGGTGCCAATGATGGTCGTATGCGTGTTTGGCGCCGTGCAGGTGAGCGCCACAATCAGGACTGCATACGACCGAGGCACACAGGGCCAACACCCGGCATCATGGTGTGGGGAGCGATCTCCTACACTGGCCGTACACCACTGGTGATCGTCGAGGGGACACTGAATAGTGCACGGTACATCCAAACCGTCATCGAACCCATCGTTCTACCATTCCTAGACCGGCAAGGGAACTTGCTGTTCCAACAGGACTATGCACGTCCGCATGTATCCCGTGCCACCCAACGTGCTCTAGAAGGTGTAAGTCAACTACCCTGGCCAGCAAGATCTCCGGATCTGTCCCCCATTGAGCATGTTTGGGACTGGATGAAGCGTCGTCTCACGTGGTCTGCACGTCCAGCACGAACGCTGGTCCAACTGAGGCGCCAGGTGGAAATGGCATGGCAAGCCGTTCCACAGGACTACATCCAGCATCTCTACGATCGTCTCCATGGGAGAATAGCAGCCTGCATTGCTGCGAAAGGTGGATATACACTGTACTAGTGCCGACATTGTGCATGCTCTGTTGCCTGTGTCTATGTGCCTGTGGTTCTGTCAGTGTGATCATGTGATGTATCTGACCCCAGGAATGTGTCAATAAAGTTTCCCCTTCCTGGGACAATGAATTCACGGTGTTCTTATTTCAATTTCCAGGAGTGTATATTACTGAGGCAATTCCTTTAATCTCTGCATAGGTTACTGTGCTACCCATTAAAAGAATTATTGTTTATAGTTTGTCAAAAAAAGTTCAAATGTGTGTGAAATCTTATGGAAATTAACTGCTAAGGTCATCAGTCCCTAAGCTTACAAACTACTTAACCTAAATAGTCCTAAGGACAAACACACACATCCATGCCCGAGGTACGACTCGAACCTCCGCCGGGATCAGCCGCACTGTCCGTAACTGCAGCGCCCTCGACCGCTCGGCTAATCCCGCTCGGCTATAGTTTGTCCTGTTTCCTATTATTCTCTCTACATTTAAAAAGTTTAGGTTTTAGGACTGAGCCGTATACTTACTTTCACTGAAGTCGAGAAATTCCGTCCTAAAAAGGATGGGGTGGATTTCTTTGCTTCGCCTTGTGATGACCCGATAGCGGCCCGATGCTATATCACAAGTTGCAGATAAGCTGAATCGAGTCTCCATATGGAAAAGGGGCTGTTCTATTCCTTAACCTTAGTGGAACTATCAGCGTCCATTCTGCTGCGTCGAAAATCTGGGTCCTGTCTGATAATGGCGATAATGTGCCAAAATATTCCACCGTAGACTGGGCAATGTCTTGTGGGCTGTTCTAGACACAGCCCTTCCCCTTTATGGTAGCCACAGAGACTTCCCACATCTCGCAGAAATCCTCCTGGATATCTCCCATACGACTGTACTCTCAGTGGCTTACGTTGTTCAGGAACTGTTGCCATGATGTCTTTTTTCTGTCTCTACTAGTTCAGCGATATCTCGCCCGCGCTACAAAAAAGGTTGTTAGTTTCTCTGCAGCTGACCACCTGTCTGGTCCTGATTGCAAAATGGCACTCGTCACCTCACGAAAGGATATGAAGCCTTTAGATGGCATGCTGCAGCGGCGTGGTGGATCATTTTGGTACTATGATCGACACATTCCTAGATATTGTCGCAGTGTTCAAACACAGCAATTTGACAGCAAAGTGTCTAATTTACCCTACTGAACACCCATCATTACGTCTTTGTTTCGGACACTACTCTGTCAGACAGGAAGTGATCACTTGAATGAAAATCATCAACCACTTGCCATTGAGCGGTTTGCAGGAGGGTCTGAGAACATTCCGAGAGATCGATAACAGTGGCTCTCCTTCGCGGTGCTGAAGTGTGTGCTCTGCCTCTTGTGCAGTAAAGAAGCATGTGATGATATTAGAAGGCTCTCAATTGCTCATTCTCTGGGTCAGATGTTTACAGACTCCAAAGCACATAGCATGTTTTAAAATCTCCACGGAGGAGATAGTATCGTGGGTGCTGAGTACGGAGTTCATTAAGAGCTTCTTCATCTAGCTCCTCATTTGGGAGAAGGCAGAGTGTGTCAAGCTGTGATGCACATGCTCATAAGCCGCGAGCAGGTCGCTTCTGAGTGTGGGAGGCTTGGAGTGATAACCATTATTTGTAAATATTGCCACTCCTCCTTTAGCTCGCTCTCCACTAAGGTCATCCTGTAGGCATAGAATATAGCTAGGTAGCGCTATGGCGTGAGATAATTTATAGTTTCATTTCTAAAGACATACACAAATTGCCCTTCATTGAGCTAATGGTCGTAGTTTATTCACTTGTATCCTGAACCCACTGAAGTTCCACTGTAACATCGAAGATATCTTAACGATGAAGATCTTTGGTCTCCTTCCCCCTGTCGCTTCTTCTTTGGAGAGGGATCTTTACATAATGAACGTCCTAATTATCTTACGCAAAAATCTATGTCAATATCATCAGAAGTGTTGTCGTCATCTGACCCATCAGACAGGAACAGTCATATCATCTGATAGTTCTGGATCAGATCGTTTTGATCTGTTGTTTTTCGTTCTCATCTTGAAGATTCGGGACGTTGGTAAGGATGTTTTGACAGAAATATTCCTTTGGTTTTCTTTTTCCTGTCTCTCATCAGGATCTATTGCTCTTCCTGACGTTCGACTCAGCTGCCACCATTATTTCAGTTGAGAAAAGCTTGACTGCCTAGTGGTGCAGATTTGTAGCTACATTTACAGCTGCAGGTTGTTGTGCTATGCTCAGCTACCAGTGTCTGTGTGCCAGCACTAGTTTTCTGTAAATTCAGTGCTAAAGCAAATGACTTAATGAAAATAGGTGGCTTGTGCAATCAAAACCCTCATGATCTTTTTACTTTAACTCAGTCCGCGCTTTTTAATTAGATACGTCCCTTAGTGTTACGCAGGACTCCGACGCAAGCAAGAATTTTGCCGCATTTAGATTGGGCTGTGTGTGTCCTACCTGGACTTTTCCAGACATGAGAAAGGCGACTGATTACTTATTCCACAGCGACTGGTGGATATATCGGTTCAGTCGTCAACTACACCAACTATGACAGACGAAACACTGTCTTAATGTTAACACTGCCTGCATCCGATATCGTTTTGATATCGTAGTTTCATCCGCCAGCGCACAGTAGAAGGTTTCAGCTCAGGAAACAATAGTTTGTGACTCACGCCCTCTAATCCTCTTGTAATATATACTATTACCAAGTATTCTCTTGTTTCCTTTATGGGTGCGAAGCTCTGTTTGAGCTGTTTTTGGTTTAATTCTCAACTGAATTCTGGGTGGTCGCTGTATTTTAATTCCGTTTGGTGTTTTTTTTTTTAAGTTGGGATTCTGATTCATTCGTATACTGTGAAGCACGATCCTTAATTTTACGTATCGCTTCATGGAAATGGTTTCTTTAACAAGAATTTAGCTTTCAGTAAAGACTTTGAAGTTAATACAGCTAACTACGACAGAAAGAATTGAATCATAAAGCGGCCAATGCAGTCAGTTAAAACTTGCATGCTCCTTCCGTCAACTCACAATTACAGCAGCAGTCTTAGTTTTATTGTTTTCAGGTCTTTTTTTATTACGAAACACGATGGTTTAAAAGAAACATTGCTATTAGTTATTAAAGTGCCTTGGATTTGGGAGCAAGAAATGGTCTGTGTTGATTTTAACACTGCTTTGAAGACTTATTAACATACAATTTGCCACATATGAAGTAACACAATATTGCACTAAGCTCCCACACAGTTCTAGTCTTTAAGAAAATTAATTGGAGGGTTCTGCCTCGTCAAGTCGTGATGTTCATTGTTTCGTGCGTCGTTAGAAGTGTGACAGACAAACCAGGATTGCATTGCTTCTTCACGTCTCTGGTACATGAATAACTCGTAGACCAATACTACACCGTTTAGAACCATTGTCACTTCGGCAACCATAGCTCCTAAACATTACAGCATTACGAGTGCAGCAATTCTTGCATCCGCGCTTTACAAATATCAGAGACGACTTAATAGCGTGAAAATTAACGCCAAACCATTTTCTAATTGTTAAAACGCACTTTTCCCAAAAAATAAATTTTAAACGTCGCCATCCATTGACAACACTGCTGCTCAGTTCAGAGCCTCACCATCCTCTCTCTCCTTGGTACTACGCATGACACCACTGCGCACCCCAGCTGTGCAGCCATTATTATGAATTTTAAATTCAAGCAATTATTTTATAAGCCCTTGGATTAGTGCAATAAGTTACATTTACAAAATTAATTATTACAACTCTTTCCCACCATGAACTAATACGTGTTCATAAACTTGTTATTTTCAAGTTACAAACATATCTGCCTTCCACTTACTTGCATGTACGTGTAGAAATTTCTCGATCGATCACCAGATATCTAAAATATTTATGAAAAAAATTTAACATCGTCATCTTTTAGTGTCAAGTACAGTTGTTCCATTACACTATGAGGCCTAAACCAACTTCTTCCCGTTAGTATAGGAGATGCAGAAGGCAATGGAACCCACTGCATTAAAGACACATAACGTGTATTCGCAAGACATGCGGCCTCTAATTTAAAAACAAAAGTCATGACGATCTCTCCATTGATAAGATATTCTGTACTAGTACCCAATCCGAATCTCTGGGACCTTGAGAAAAAGTCTGAATAACCAACGAAAGGAGACGTTAGTATGAGTCGGGGCGTGGAATGTCAGAAGTCTGAACATGGTAAGGAAGCTAGAAAATTTGGAAAGGGAAATGCTAGTAGATACAGTGCGGGTCGGTGAAGTAAAATGTAAAGAAGACATAGATTTCTGGTCAGACGAGTATAGGGCAATCAACAGCAGCAGAGGATGGTACAATGGAGTAGTTTTCCTCATAAATAGGAAGGTAGGTCTGTGAGTGAGTTGCTGTGATCCGTACAATGATGGGGTTGTTCTCATCAGAAACTACAGCAACCCAACAAAGAAAACAATAGTTCGTGTATACATTTTGACATCGGAAGCAGAAGACTAAGATACAGAGAAAATATATGAGGATACTGAAGGGATAATTCAGTACTTAAAGAGAATAAGAATCTAATAATTATGGGGCATTAGAATGCGGTCGTAGGGGAAGGAATAGAAGCAAGGATTACTGGAGAATATGGAATAGGCAGTAGGAATGAAGAGGAGAAATACTAATTGACAACTGCAATAAATTTGAGGTAGTAATGGCAAATATACTGTTCAAGAATCGGAAGAGAAAGAAGTATACTTAGAAAAGGTCGGGAGAAATGGGAAGATTCCTTTCAGATTCCATCATGCTCAGGCAGAAATTCCGAAATCAGATACTGGATAGATTCGTATCACAATTTAGTAGTGATGAAGAGTAGCCTGATGTTTAAGGGACGAGTCAGGAATAACCAGTGTGCAAAGAAGTGAGATACAGAAGCACTAAGGAATGAAGAGTTACGCTTGAAGTTCTCCGGACTATACCTACTGTGATAGTGAATAGCTCAATAGGAAGTTCCCTTGAAGAGGAATGAATAGCTCTAAAATGAGCAAACACGGAGGCTGGGTTCAAATACCTCAAATGGCTCTGAGCACTATGGGAGGTCATCAGTCCCCTAGAACTTAGAACTACTTAAACCTAACTAACCTAAGGACATCACACACATCCATGCCCGAGGCAGGATTCGAACCTGCGACCGTAGCAGCAGCGCGGTTCCGGACTGAAGCGCCTAGAACCGCTCGGCCACAAAGCCGGCCCGGAAGTTGGGTAGAAAAATGTAAGAACAAAGTAGGCAACTGCGAAGAAACTATGGGCAACAACAGTAATGCTTCAGCTGATCGACGAAAGAAGGAAGTACAAAATTTCCTAGGGAAATTCAGGGATACAGTGATACTTAGGGATGAATTAAATAGGAAATGTAGGGAAGCTAAGGAGAAACAGCTGCAAGAAAAATGTGAAGATACAGAAGGAGACATTATTGTCGGTAGGACTGACACAGCATACAGCAAAGTCAAAACATCCTTTGGCGAAATTAAAAGCAAGATTGGTAACATTATAGAGCGTGATAGAGATTTCAGTGTTGAATGCAGAGGAAAGAGCGGAAAAACTTAGGAAATGTGAAGGCACCAGAGAGGCAGTTCTGATGTTGCAGTTGATAACGGAAGCAAGACTGAAGAAAAATCAAGACACATTCTTAGGACTTGTCGGCCTGAAACAAGTGTTCGACAATGTAAAATGGTGCAAGATGTTCGAAAACCTGAGAAAAATAGGGGTAAGCTGTAGGGGAAGACGATTACTACGCAATATGTACAAGAACCAAGAGCGACAATGAGCTTCAGAGACAAAGAACGGTGTGTTGGGATTAAAAAATGAGTAAGACTTGGATGTAATCTTTCGCTCCTACTGTTCAATCTACACATCGGAGAAACCATAGCTGAAGTGAAAGAAAGGTTCAAGAGTTTGATTAAAATGAAGGGTGAAAGGTTATCAATGATAAGATGCGCTGATAACGTTGCTGTCCCCATTGAAAGTGAAGAAGAACTGCAGGATATTTTCAACGGAGTCAACAGCCTAATGAGTACAGAATATGGTTCGAAAGTAAAGACGAAAGTAATTCGAAGCAGTAAAACTGAGAACAGCGAGGAACTTAACATTACAGTTGCGGATCACGAAGTAGACGATGTTAACGAACTCTGCTACCTCGACATTAAAATAAACCATGACGGATAGAGGAAAGAGGATACAAAAAAGAGGGCGTTCTTTGCCAAGAGAAGTCTAATTGTATCAAACATAAGCGCTGGTTTGAGGACGACATTTCTGAGAATGTACATTAGAAGGAAAGCATTGTACTGTAGTGAGGCATAGACTTTGCGAAAAATGGAACAGAAGAGGATCGAGGCATTTAAGGTTTGGTGCTACAGAAAATTAGGTGCACTGATAAGATAAAAATGGTTCAAATGGCTCTGAGCGCTATGGGACTTAACTGCTGTGGTCATCAGTCCCCTAGAACTTAGAACTACTGGAACCTAACTAACGTAAGGACATCACACACATCCATGCCCGAGGCAGGATTCGAACCTGTGACCGTAGCAGTGGCGCGGTTCCGGATTGAAGCGCCTAGAACCGCTCGGCGACTGCGGCCGGCGATAAGATAAGGAACGAGCGCAGGAAAGAAAAGAAGGCTGACACAAGTAAGTGGGAGAAATGTCAGGCTTAACTAATGGTCCAAGTGGTTGCCACCTGCATAAATACAGAGGGCCCCCATAGGTTCAAAATGGCTCAAATGGCTCTGAGCACTATGGGACTTAACATCTGAGGTCATCAGTCCCCTAGAACTTAGAACTACTTAAACGTAACTAACTTAGGGACATCACATACATCCATGCATGAGGTAGGATTCGAACCTGCGACCGTAGCAGTGGCGCGGTTCCGGACTGAAGCGCGTAGAACCGCTCGGCCACCGCGGCCGGCGGCCCCCTAGGGGGATTACACTTTCTCAAACTCATCAACTGATCAGTCTGGCATAGGTGGCTCTGCCAGGAGCATAGCTCCCCGGCAGCATAGGTCACTGAGACACGAAACCTACACACCAACTTCAAGGTGGCAGGTGACATGTCACATGCCAACAACAAATTTTATCATGCTACGTGTAGATCTTATCATGGAATTAGATTATGGCGTTAATAGCAGTTGATTATGAAAAGTAGAGGAGAACTTCTTGCAGTGACTTGTCACCATAGGTCCGATTGCTAAATGACACAGATTTCCCCAGTACGGTAACCAATAGATGCGTCCGCATACGGCACTCAGAAGTGGCAAGTGTGCCCTTTTAAGGGGGTAACTTCTATTTTATCATATGATTTTCTCTTCAAACGAAATGGAGAAAATTAGTATCGAGAATACAATAGCATCCCGACATGTTATATTAGGAACGACGTGCCAAAATCTGTCAGTTCGCAGCGACGCAGCTGCACGGAGGACAATGCGACCCCCAGCCTGATAAACGCGTAATACGACACAGCGCTCGCGGCCGTAATTTGCCGGCGGAGTGACGTTGATGTATGACGTCGCAGCCGCCGGCGGCAGGCGGGGGCGGCTCTTGTGCCGAGAGGCTCAAAGGGCGGCGCGCCGCCGGCTTTATTGCCGGTAAGTGCTGTCATTTAGCCGTGCTTGCTGAGTGTGTCGGCAAGCACTTTGTCTCTCTGACATCGCTCCGCGTTCCCATTAAGGTTGTGAGCCTCAGGAAACCGCGCCGTATTACTCATCTTGTCTGTAACAATACTGCGCAGGCGGCAGCAGTGACGGTTTGAGACAAATTCGTATGTGGCCCTCGAGAGTAATCAAGTGTTCCTGTGTTAGGTATCATGTGTTACTGGTCCTAATCATCTAAACGTGAACAGGAATTTGAATTTTGGGAAATGCTGAGGAAGTGTGCTGTCAGTGCCTATTCGGGAAGCAGTTAACAAACTGACATGAGGTCCAAAAATGTAGTGACAAATTTCATTTAGCTTTCAGGGTTGACTGCCCTGATGCAGATAGGCAGAGTCACGATATAAGTTTCCGGCCAACAAGGCCCTTGTCGAAAACAGACGACACACACATGACTGCAGCCTCTGGCAGGTGTAGCTACGTCTGGCAACTTTCCTTTTCACAATATTCCAATCCCAAAGAAAGCAGGTGTTGACAGATGTGAAAATTACCGATCTATCAGTTTAATAAGTCACAGCTACAAAATACTAACGCGAATTCTTTACAGACGAATGGAAAAACTGGTAGAAGCCAACCTCGACGTAGATCAGTTTGGATTCCGTAGAAATGTTGGAACACGTGAGGCAATACTGACCTTACGACTTATCTTAGAAGAAAGATTAAGGAAAGGCAAACCTACGTTTCTAGCATATGTAGACTTAGAGAAAGCTTTTGACAATGTTGACTGGAATACTCTCTTTCAAATTCTAAAGATGGCAGGGGTAAAATAAAGGGAGCGAAAGGCTATTTACAATTTGTTCAGAAAGAAGATGGCAGTTATAAGAGTCGAGGGGCACAAAAGGGAAGCAGTGGTTGGGAAGGGAATGAAACAGGGTTGTAGCCTCTCTCCGATGTTATTCAATCTGTAAGGAAACAAAAGAAACATTCGGAGTAGGTATTAAAATCCATGGAGAAGAAATAAAAACTTTGAGGTTTGACGATGACATTGTACTTCTGTCAGAGACAGCAAAGGACTTGGAAGAGCAGTTGAACGGAATGGACAGTGTCTTGAAAGGAGGATATAAGATGAACATCAGCAAAAGCAAAACGAGGATAATGGAATGTAGTCGAATTAAGTTGGGTGATGCTGAGGGAATTATATTAGGAAATGAGACACTTAAAGTAGTAAAGGAGTTTTGATATTTGGGGAGCAAAATAACTGATGATGGTCGAAGCAGAGAGGCTATAAAATGTAGAAATGCAATGGCAAGGAAAGCGTTTCTGTAGAAGAAAAATTTGTTAACATCGATTATAGATTTAAGTGCCAGGAATTCGTTTCTGAAAGTATTTGTATGGAGTGTAACCATGTGTGGAAGTGAAACATGGACGATAAATAGTTTGGACAAGAAGAGAATAGAAGATTTTGAAATGTGCTACAGAAGAATGCTGAAGATTAGATGGGTAGATCACATAACTAATGAGGAGGTATTGAATAGAATTGGGGAGAAGAGGAGTTTGTGGCACAACCTGACAAGAAGAAGGGATCGGTTGGTAGGACATGTTCTGGGGCATCAGGGGATCACAAATTTAGCATTGGAGGCCAGCGTGGAGGGTAAAAATCGTAGAGAGAGACCAAGAGATGAATACACTAAGCAGATTCAGAAGGATGTAGGTTGTAGTAAGTACTGGAAAATGAAGAAGCTTGTACAGGATAGAGTAGCATCGAGATCTGCATCAAACCAGTCCCAGGACTGAAGACCAACACACAACAACTATATTGTCCCATTCCATCCTGAATTTTCCGTTGCTTGGTGACTGCCTTTATGGCTATTTCTCAGAAAGTATAAGATCAAAGAATTGTAAATGATATAATAGCCTTGCGTCAATTATGACACGTTCAGTATCACCATTCCTGCGACAAGTCAGTGCTTTAATACTGTCTTGTAGTGTAAGTGGAGAAACCGTAGAGGGTTAAAAAAAAAAGTCGACCTCAGTGAGCAGATTGTAAAGTGTATTAATAGAAACTAAAACGTCATGTGATTGAATCATTCTCAACGATGTGAAGATTCATCAGGAATGAAATGTGTTTTTCATTCCACGTTGAACTGTGTGCCCCATTTCGCGCTACGCTTATTGAGTTAGGTTTGCGATATGCAAGTGGCCGGCCGCGGTGGTCTAACGGTTCTGGCGCTGCAGTCCGGAACCGCGGGACTGCTACGGTCGCAGGTTCGAATCCTGCCTCGGGCATGGGTGTGTGTGATGTCCTTAGGTTAGTTAGGTTTAAGTAGTTCTAAGTTCTAGGGGACTTATGCCCTAAGATGTTGAGTCCCATAGTGCTCAGAGCCATTTGAACCATTTTGAAGCGATGTGCAAGTGGTTTAAGCGGCGCCCAGTTGAAAGACTTCATCAAGCCGTGGAGACACATACAATCATTATTTTTAAAAAATCCTAGTCTAATATATCGAAGGTTATGGTGATTTCTCTCTATTGTCAAAGGCAGTAACTTCCTCGAATGAGATCCATGGGAGGTACTGAAGTTATAGAAGCTCGAAAATAGAAGCCACGAAAGACTTATTACAAGCTATGAAGAATCGGATTTACCTGAGGAGTCCAGAAATATAGGGTGTTTATAAATGAATAATGCTGTATGAGAGAATTTGTGTCCTTATTGTGACCAAGGATGCACATATTGAAGGATTGTAAGTGATGTATTTGCTTTTAATTCTTTATTTCCCATTCAATATCCTCATATACTTCGATTGTCCCTTCATCTTCTGCTTCTGACGTCGGTGGGTTTACTTCAACTATCGTTGTTGCCGTTGGTTTGGTGTAGATTCTGATGAGAATAACACTATCACGGAACTGTTAAAGGTAACTCTCTCTCTCTCTCTCTCTCTCTCTCTCTCTCTCTCTAGCTCTCTGCCCAACCACCTTGCTATTCATGACGAATCCTGTTCCCGTTACCAAATTTTCTGCTGGTGTGATCCTTTACACAAGTGATCGGAAATTCTTGCCCTCATTCCATTTCACTTTAGTGTCTGAAAGCCTATGAACTGCTTTTTGTATGGTGTAATAACATGATTAACGTCAACCACGTAATTGGTAACTCTAATAGGGCAGGAAAGCCAACGTCCTAGCATACATAAACGGGAGGAGAGAGAGGAACTCCAGAGGATGTGCGCACGTTTGTAGTTCCAACATGATGGAGCCACAAATTACTACACACAAATTTGTGCTCGTGAATACCTACATCAAAAACCAATTTCGAAACACTGTCCCTCCTGAAACTTCCTGCCGAGATTCTAACTTGGGACCTTCGTCTTTCGCAGGCAACTGTCCACTGAGTTACCCAAGCACGATTCACGACACAACCTTACAGCTTTGCTTCTACCAGTACCTCATCTCCTACCTTCCCAACTTGCCCAAGAAAGTCTCGGTCCGGCACACAGTTTTAATCTTCCATGAAGTTTCATATCAGCACACACGCCAATGCAGATTGAAAAACTGATTCTGGGAAGTATGCCTTGTGCTTTATTCGTGTGTCATACTGTACATCACAGAAAACTTTCAACTTTTCCTCTCCGAAATTATTCCGACCGAGAGTACGTCCTTCCAGGTTTAGTGCAAGTACTTGAACAGTTTGTGAGTGGTGTGCTCTTTTAAGAAGTGGTTTATGTTCTGCCAAGTAGATTTAACTTGCTCTCATATAAAGAAACTACGATTTGTAACAGTCCCAATAACGACACAAGTAACTGACTAATGAACACAAAGTCCGGTATGGTAAAAGGTAGTTATATGAGCAGCAAATGCTTACATTAACCTCGCAACGGTAGAATATCATGCATAATATTAGAAATTGAGCAACAGTGAGCATGAACATCACTCACACAGTCCTAACAATATCTTGAGTATTGCAGTGAGCAGTTCGTAGTTGATCACTGCGCGGCGGGTATGTAAATCCTCTAGTATATACTCGTAGTAGTGAAATATAAAACACTGAAGATGAGCTACCAGCATTACTTAAAGTCTGCTGAATAATGTTGCAGTTTGAACGACGTGAATATGCATTGTATTCCAAGCTGTGCTAGATACATCTAGATAATACTCTAATCGAGGTAGTTTGTAAAACATGAATAAATATGCTTTGCAGGATCATGTACCCTGACCTCCAAGCAGAGTCCGTCGTCAAGATCTACCACGTTAGCTGAAACTGCACGAATCAGAACGATGATACATATTGTTAAATTAGAGGGAATATTTGTGATATGAAATACTCGATAAATTTATCGAACACCACAGTTAGCTGAAGTAAAAGTAATGTTTCATAACACACGATCGCGAAATAGCATTAAGGTAATTTGCCCTTGTAGCAGCAGCACCTTTTACGATAGGGAAAGGTATTTTTGTGCAATATTCTGAGCACAATTTACAGCCAGGTGCGGGCTGAATTGCAGTGAGATACGCTTACCAACAATTGCGACGTGGAATAGAGCCCACAGGACTGTCAAATTGCTGAAAGAGTATATGTAGCTGTTTTACATGTCGCAAGTCGCAGGCAGAAGGGGTCAACTGGCCAGCCTATGTGACATGAAGCAGCGTGTATGGCAAAATAGAGGTGCATAGCCCAGTGAAAATAGGTGCCGTTTTATAACCAGATTCATTCCAGTGTGGCAGCTCTCCTGGACAGTGGGGCATGCCACACCACTGGCTACACACAGCAGCAGATGGGATACCAGTGTTGTAGTCCACGGCGGGTCATTGGTTCGACCCCCTGAGGCTCACATGGGTTCCATAGCGAGCAAGCCAGCAGTGGGTCACTCTACGGCTCGCTACCAAGGGCAGTCGTCCCGGCTTCCAACACACACTGGAGGCATCCCGAGGAGAGGGTCGCAGATTCGGACACTGGATCTCAGCTGCTTGTTGTCGTCGCGGTCTCAGCCACACGAGAGAGAAGGATGCAGCTGGCTACCTGCAGCTCACACCGAGTGGCGCTGAGTCAGCAGGGACGTAGACTTCTGAGCCAGCTCCTGGCATCGACGCCACAACTCCACTGGTGTACAAGGCCGGCTCGACACAGCACTGCATTACCTGGGCCGCTGGGGCCCTGTCACAGAGACCAAGAGGAACGAGGGCGCTGTAGTTGGAAACAATAAATCATTTGGAAAGTTCTCACCGAGTTTTAATATGGTGCTTTCTGCCTCATTCCATTACATATGGCGTCTGACACCAATACACCCTTAAGTATCCGGTAAATGATTTGGAAGGCTGAAATGAGAAATATTATTAGAATTTATGTTATATTGCAAGCTCCCTTATGAAGACACTACCCGTTTTGTTTGCGTTTCGTTAACTCTGCCAGTCTGTTCTACATATACTGATTATTATTGAATTTATAATGGCAGGCTAAGAAGGGAGTTGCTTACTTTTCATAGCAGGAATTTCTTTCATTCTTTTTATATGGCCTGCTGTGATGAAAGATCTTGGACACATTCTTATTAACGCTGACGTAACTTGGTGTCACTATTATGCCCACTAACAGACAAAATTTTGAGAACAATCCATCACTGATTGAACTTTATATCCGGGTGCTCTTTTGCACCTATGGATGTTTTATAAGGTCGCAACGAATAATGCAATAGGAATTTGGGGGCAGTCAGAGAAAACTACGTTCTAGCTTGAACCAATCTTGTGCCAAGAACTAATCATAAATGCTATTAACGTGACTCTCTTTTCAGGCACGGTTAGGAATAAGGTAGCGATAAACGGAATTTGCTTTCACATTACAAGTTATGTTTATTTTTGATTAATCTTCTTGCATTTAACAGTTTGACAAACAGCCATGATATTATTTACAGGGGATCAGATACCTTTCGAAATCCTATTTCACAATATCTCACCTGAGAATTACAAGCCGTGTTGGCTTCAATTTGCATAGTCCTATGGGGAGGGGAAAGTTATGGAGAGCACGTGGTCGTTGTCCTATTTCAACTACAGACATTCACATGCACTAAATAATCAACATGGACAGGCAAATATCGACAGCATTTTGGTGAGAAGATTGTTTTATATTTCATGGCTGGCATCGAGCAGGACATTGTGGCGGGGCATTGCTAGCGTGAAGAGCTTGTAAAGAAACAGACTCCTCTCACGAAGCGTGCACTCGGTACAAATTTTGAACGAAACATTCCAATATCGACACAAGATAATTTTAAAATGTTCATCAATAATGAAAGGCAAGCTATAACATTTCTTACTGAGTTTAACGGAGCTTTAGATTTGAATTTATGGACCGCGTCGTCGCACCTAACGGAAATCACATTCTCAGATTAGTCTGTATCCGATTAATTCGACTAAAACTCGTAACCGGTCCCTAAATAATCATCACTGAAACATCTATCAAAAGAAAATAGTTGAGTTTAAGAAATAAGTAAAATTCAAATACCTTTGCCCCGTATTCGACACACCCGTTCTGAGGGAACATCCGGTCGCTTACCTGTCTTCACTCTCCGCTACCAACGGCCGTGTGGAGCCTCCTCGGAGCAGCCCGAGGTGGTGGGGGAAGCCCATGACCAACCTCTACTAGGAAAACTTTTTAACTTTTGGCCAAACCATCCTGTTCTTCCTCTTTGCCTCCCACCGACAGCATTTAAGTTGGTAGAAGATTCAGAAACCCACCTCTTCTCTGGTTCGTCAGCTATCACATTTAAAACATTCATACATGGCCACACACTTTATGGAGGGGTGAAAAAAGGCAAAGAAGGACACAGGACGTGCACATTGGAATGAAAGGAAAATTCGTCGACCCATAATTACTCCAGAGGCATGCGGTAGTTGGGGCTACGATTACTCCACTGTTATTAATTATGTAGAAGATGAATTTGTGCTGATTTTGTATATCAGATAGTATGAACATATATTGGAGCAGTAATTTTAATTATGGAACGGCACCTACAGTGACGTTACAATATAGTTGATTCAAAACAGAATATACATGATAACATATGACCCCTCGGTATCACAGAGACACGTGAAACACAACTCCGATATAGCAGAATCACAGGAAGTCCATTCAATAGACGACAGAAAATAAAACATTGAATAAACTAAACTGAAAGAAGGAGTGATTCAGTTAATTGTATAATGTTAAGGATTAAATGACAAGATCTAAATTCTGAAACCAGGCACGTGTCTAACTTTACAAAGCTTCGAACTGTTTGCAGTACTACACAGAGCACATGTTTACATCCGCGGCTCATAGTTTAGCAACATGAATTAGTGAACAACCAATAAACCCCTGATTCTTTAAAGAATCGAAGTACCATGTATAAACAGTTTCAAACGTCTGATTGCAAATGAACTGTTGTGTTAAATATTTGTTATTAAGCATGTAAGAGAGAAAAAGTTTAAAAAAGGATTGAAATTATGCATAAAGTTTATTGGAATTCACTGAGAACTGTCACTATGAAACATTGGATGAATGTAGTATGGTAATTTTCTCTCCGTTTTAAGCAAAAGCAAGTTTTTCATATATCTCATTGTTTATGAACTTATGTCTCCTGATCTCTGTTTCATGCAATGATGAATTTATCTGGTACAATGAAGTGTTATATATGGGTAGTTTATGAAAATTATCTATGGGTAGTAAAGGAGCAACAAGTTAAAATCTCATGTCTGATGCTGAAAATTTGCCGCGGGAACAGCGAAAATTTAATAATAGATGAACGTTTTCCTTTCATCATTTTGTGGAAGCGTCAGCGTGAAAAAGTTTCGTAAATGTTTGCAGTTACACTACTGGCCATTAAAATTGCTACACCACGAAGATGACGGGCTACAGAAGCGAAATTTAACCGACAGGAAGAGGATGCTGTGATATGCAAATGATTAGTTTTCAGAGCATTCACACAAGGTTGGCGCCGGTGGCGACATCTACAACGTGCTGACATGAGGAAAGTATCCAACCGATTTCTCATACACAAGCAGCAGTTGACCGGCGTTGTCTGGTGAAACGTTGTTGTGATGCCTCGTGTAAGGAGGAGAAATGCGTACCATCACGTTTCCGAATTTGATAAAGGTCGGATTGTAGCCTATCACTATTGCGGTTTATCGTATCGCGACATTGCTGCTCGCGTTGGTCGAGATCCAATGACTGTTAGTAGAATATGGAATCGGTGGGTTCAGGAGGGTAATACGGAACGCCGTGCTGGATCTCAACGGCGTCGTATCACTAGCAGTCGAGCTGACAGGCATCTTATCCGCATGGCTGTAACGGATCGTGCAGCCACGTCTCGATCCCTGAGTCAATAGATGGGGACGTTTGAAAGACAACAACCATCTGCACGAACAGTTCGACGACGTTTGCAACAGCATGGACTATCACCTCGGAGACCATGGCTGCGGTTACCCTTGACGCTGAATCTCAGATAGCAGCGCCTGCGATGGTGAACTCAACGACGAACCTGGGTCTACGAATGGCAAAACGTCATTTTTTCGGATGAATCCAGGTTTTGTTTACAGCATCGTGATGGTCGCATCCGTGTTTGGCGACATCGCGGTGAACGCACATTGGAAGCGTGTATTCTTCATCGCCATACTGGCGTATCACCAGGCGTGATGGTATGGGGTGCCACTGATTACACGTCTCTGTCACCTCTTGTTCGCATTGACGGCACTTTGAACAGTGGACGTTACATTTCAGATGTGTGACGACCCGTGCCTCTACCCTTCATTCGATCCCTGCAAAAGCCTACATTTCAGCAGGATAATGCACCACGGCATGTTGCAGGTCCTGTACGGGCCTTTCTGGATACAGAAAATGTTCGACTGTTGCACTGGCCAGCACATTCTCCAGATCTCTCACCAATGGAAAACGTCTGGTCAATGGTGGCCGAGCACCTGGCTCGTCACAGTACGCCAGTCACTACTCTTGATGAACTGTGGTATCGTGTTGAAGCTGCATGGGGAGCTGTACCTGTACACGCCATCCAAGCTCTGTTTGACTCAATGCCCAGGCGTATCAAGGTCGTTATTACGGCCAGAGGTGGTTGTTCTGGGTACTGATTTCTCAGGATCTATGCACCGAAATTGCGTGAAAATGTAATCACATGACAGTTCTAGTATAATATATTTGTCCAATGAATACCCGTTTATCATCTACATTTCTTCTTGGTGCAGCAATTTTAACGGCCGGTAATGTATGTGCAGAGTTTGTTAGAAGTCTCTCAGTGCTCTCATTCTTAAATACTGGATGAATAAAGCCCATGTATTTGAGCGCCATCAGTTACGATTCACAAGACCAATACGCCGATTGTAACTTTAATACTTCCAATATTGTATTAAGCTTTTAACATAAAGTTATACCTCTTAATGAGTAGATTACAACAACACTTTAAATGTTTAAATTCTTTCAAGAACTAAGAGAAATACAGAAAAACAAATTTTTGTAGCCCATGTAAGTTGTTCAATTGGCAACCTGCAACTATTCTTTTGTTCATGGTTCCGGGATAGTCACTTAGTGACATAAGTTTATCCGTGGAATGCGAGACCCTCACCAATGATATAATGGCATGACCTTATGTATGAAAAATGGCTCTGGATAACCGTAATCTACCTCACCAAGACTGAAAACTCGTGGCAGCCATATTTAACAACAGTACACCGCGAAGCAGCAGGAGCTGAATGTCGTTTGAAGAACTACTAGCCGATACGCTTGCATGCCGCCAAAGTGCTGTTTGGCAAAAACGCCTGGAAATTCGTGACCGATGTTCCCGCCATCCATCACAGAGAGAACACATAAAAGTTCGTGACCGCCTGACGTTGATATAGCTTACAGAAAAATCTTACAAAGTATGTGCAACGACTAGTTCGTGAGACATAGTAAAAATACAGAGATGCATAAAAATTACTGGGAAACTTTTTTTTTTTGTTACTGTTGTGACTGCACGTCACAGCGCGCTAGCATCGGACATACTTGATGGTGGGGGCGTGACCAACATGCACCAAGCGCCAGTCGCCTGCGAGCCTTAGTCAAGGCAAGATCCTGTTGTTAGTGGAGTCTATCTTGTTACTTGGTGGAAGCTCAAAATGGAGCAAATAATTAAACAGCGGTATGCCATTAAATTTTGTGTTGGACTGGGGAAAGTGGGTACAAAGACGTTGATCATAATTCGCCAAGTGTTCATGGTAAAAGCATGTTACAAACTGCAGTTTTTACGTGGTACAAAGAAGACAGAGAGAGTGCGGACGACGAGTTCCGCGTTGGACGGCATTTGGCGTCAAGAAATGACGACAACGTGCAACATGTGCTGAAGTGCTGAATTTAGACCGTCGATTAAGTGTGCACATGGTTGCAGATGCTACTGGCATTGATAAGATGAAAGAGCACACTATTATTACTGTAGATTTGGCGATGCGAAAGATCGGCGCTTAATTCGTCCTGCAAGTCTTGACGGCCGACCTAAAGCAGAGGCGAGAGTCTGCTTGCGAAGACCTTCTGCAACATTTCGAAGAATACCTCGGTTTCTTGGACAACGCAGTTACGGGAGACGAAACTTGGACATTCGAATACGACCTGGAAAAAAGCGGCAACGTTCAGAATGACAAACTGCAGCATCATCTCTTCAAAAAGGCTCGTACGAGCAAATATGAGCGAAAGCCTTACTCATCTTCCTCTCCGACGCCAAGGGCTTGGTCCACTACGAATTTGTACCTGAGGGACCGGTAGCGAATAGTGCGTTTTACCTAGAAGTGCTAAGAACACTTGAGAGAAAGGTAAACCGAGTGAGGCGACCCATCTCCGGAAACTGGAAATTTTATGACGATAATGTGCCCAGCCACAGCTGTTCCAAGACCACCGATTACCTGCTGATAAACGGCATCACGAAGATTCCCCACCCCATTTACAGTCCCGACTTGGCAACCAAAAGTGAAATCCTCCCTCAAAGGGCACCACCATGATACCATGAGGATCTTCCAGACTCTGCCTACCAGGGAGCTTTCGAGTCATGGAAAAGCCGCTGGTGAAAGTGTGTCGACGCTCAATGGCTGTACTTTGAACAATTTTGAGGCATTGCAGCAATATCTCAAATAAATCTATTTTTCGAAAATTTTTCCTGATACTTCTTATGTATAATTGAAAAATTGAAAGTGAGTATTTCAGTACTTAACAACAACTTTCAAATGATATCATTTTATCCAGATTTAGCTCTTACGTAGTATGTTATAGAAAAGAAATTTTACATTCCCTTAAACATTAAACACAGATCCTAAATTGTTCTCCGTCTATAATGACCTAATTGTTCGCGGGACACTAAGCCCCTCATCTTCCTTTGTTATTTTTGTTGTAAGTTAACACGTGAGCTAGAGCAAGGAGTGCCACGAAGGCAGAGATGTGTATGTGTGAAACCTGTAGATTGCTGAAAGGGTCTACGCAGTGGGTCATGGATATTACTGTGTGACCATAAAATGGAATGACTACTGCCTTCTTTGCTTAGCGGTGCACGTCCGTAGACCTTTCTGCACATTCTTGGCTCCCTACTGTACTGAGTCTGGACCTGTTTGTGTTGTTAGTTTGGCGCTGTCTTCTGTTGGGTACGTAATATGCCTGTTATAAATTACATTAGTTTCCACTGTCCAGAAACCTCAAAGCTTTTGAAACTTCCTGGCAGATTAAAACTGTGCGCCGGACCGAGACTCGAACTTGGGACCTCTGCCTTTCGCGGGCAAGTGCTATACCGACTGAGCTACCCAAGCATGACTCACGCCCCGTCCTCAAAGCTTTACTTCTGCCAGTACCTCGTCTCCTACCTTCCAAACTTTACAGAAGCTCTCGAGCTACCCAAGCACGACTCACGCCCCGTCCTCAAAGCTTTACTTCTGCCAGTACCTCGTCTCCTACCTTCCAAACTTTACAGAAGCTCTCCTGCTTCTGTAAAGCTTGGAAGGTAGGAGACGAGGTACTGGCAGAAGTAAAGCTGTGAGGACGGGGCGTGAGTCGTAGCTCAGTCGGTAGAGCACTTGCCCGCTTAAGGCAAAGGTCCCGAGTTCGAGTCTCGGTCCGGTACACAGTTTTAATCTGCCAGGAAGTTTCATATCAGCGCACACTCCGCTGCAGAGTGAATATCTCATTCTGGAAACATCCCCCAAGCTGTGGCTAAGCCATATCTCCGCAATATCCTTTCTTTCAGGAGTGCTAGTTCTGCTTTGTTCGCAGGAGAGCTTCTGTAAAGTTTGGAAGGTAGGTACGAGGTACTGGCAGAAGTAAAGCTGTGAGGAGGGGGCGTGAGTCGTGCTTGGGTAGCTCAGTCGGTAGAGCACTTGCCCGCGAAAGACAAAGGTCCCGAGTTCGAGTCTCGGTCCGGCACACAGTTTTAATCTGCCAGGAAGTTTCATATCAGCGCACACTCCGCTGCAGAGTGAAAATCTCTTTCTGGCTCAAAGCGTTTATTCCTAAACAGAAGAAAAATGTAATACACTGAAACACATCCAGCTTCAGTCTATCCTTTAGTGTATTTTGGTGATGCGGCGCTAATATAGACATTCGAAAAAAAATCTCTCAAGATTGATTGTTGCAAGAGTGCGTACGGAATACATGAAATGATTATATTTACAGATCAATAGTACGAGGTTAATCCCAAAAGTAAGGTCTCCTATTTTTTTTATAAGTACATAGACCTGTTTATTTATACAATGGTTTACATCAGTTTGCAGCTTGAACATTTAGCTATTTTTCGATATAATCACCATTTCTGTCGATGAATTTTTGTAGACGCTGTGGCAGTTTTTGTATGCCCATATCATACCAGCTCGCCGCCAGCTCCGCGGCTTTGGCGAAGAAGAATACCGCCACTGGCGTGATTGTTGCTTGGTCTCAGGTGTAAAGTGGAATGCCCAGGTTTCGTCACCCGTGACAATTGAGTCCAGAAAGTTGTCCTGATCGGCTGCAAGGAGGTGAAGAAATGCGCGGGAAGCATCAACTCGTTGCCGCATGTGGTCCTCAGTTAGTATGCGTGGCTCCCATCTTGCGCACACCTTCCGGTAGTTCAATGTTTCCGTTAAAATTCTGTGAACGGGGCTTCGGGAAACCTCAGGAACCAACGTGCAGAGATCATCCAGGTTGATCCGCCGATCTTCACGCATGCTTTGCTCAACCTTCAACACTATTTCCTCAGAAATTTACGGCCTCCCGCTCCTTTGTTCGTCGTGAATTTCTGTCCGACCTACTGAAAACTCTCTACATCATTTACGAATATTTTTGACATCCATGCACGACTCACCATACACTTCCGTCAATTGGCGATGGATTTCGATCGGCGCAGTGCCCTTTGCGTTCAAAAACCGAGTAACTGCGCGCAATTCGCTCTTGGCGGTTACATCCAACGGGAGCTCCATTCTCAACGGCTGCCGCAGCGCAGCGTGCCCATGTTTACACACAGCGCGTGAAGCACTGTTCATAAGAGTGTGACCAACTGCCACACAAACAGAGTACTGTACTTATAAAAAAATTGGAGACCTTACTTTTGGGATTACCCTCGTACAAGCGGTTCTGAGGTATCTACCCATGCTGAAACACCAATATTAATACGTGATGTAGCATTCGTGGGATGCAATGCAGGTGCTGATTTCTGGCATATAGTTGATCGTACAGATGGCGAATACTGTCCTGGGATACGCTATGCCACTCCTGCTCGACCTGTTCAAACAGTTCTGTAAGAGTTATTGGCTGATGAATTGCATGAGTTACTTCTCAGATCTCACACATGCTCAACTGGAGACTAGTTAGGAGATCGTGCTGACCATAGTAGTAGCTGCACATCTTCCAGAGCACGTTGAGTTTCACGTACCTTTTGTGGCCTAACATCGTCCTGTTGGAAAAACACATCACCTCCCTGTTGGAAGAACGGCGAGACAACGCGTCTAGCGACATTCTGCACATAGCGAGCGGCGGTTAGCGACCTCTCCAGAAACATCGAAGCTAAACGCGAGTTGTAGCTTATTCGGACGGCAGAACATAAAGCCTGGGATCTGGCCAGTGTGTGTTGGACGAATGCACTCTACATGACAGCACTCACCAGGTCTACGTCGTAAGCGGAAACGACCATCACTTCCGTGCAGGCAGAATCTGCTTTCATCGCCGAAGACCACGGCGCACCATTCCATTTTACAAATGATTGTCCGACGGCACCGGTCGAGCCGTGCTCGTCGATGCTGAGGCGTCAGTAGAAGACGGGTCAGAGGTGTGAGTGACCATTGTCCCAGTGCTAATGACTGGTCCGCAACTGTTCGTGTTGACCAGTCCGGGCTCGCAAACCCTCATGTCTGTGCTGTGGTAGCTGTACGACCTACCACTGCTACCCTTAAAGTATGACGACCGTGGTGGGCGCATGTGCTGCATCATCGTCCACAACGAGGTCTACGAGTGTGAGAATGTTCACGGGACTACTGATTCCAGCATACTTGAACAACTGACGCAGCATGTCCAACTTGGGTGACAATTCCCCGAAAGGACAGTTCCGCCACTCGGAAGACCACAATTTAACCCCTTCCAAACTCAGATGGCTGTAAGAAGCACGAGTGTGTGTAACGAAATTTTTGGAAGGGGCATGGGGGAGACTGGAATTGTCGCAATAATAATCATTGTAATATTATTTGATTAAACAGAGATTTGAAAAGCTTGTTGTTCTGCTTGTGTTCCAATGACATCAAGAACGTGTGACGATGAGGGGACATATATTATTGATCACTCTGGCCTCCACCACTCAAAGATAACTTTGAGACAAGTTCTGCAGTGACATACAAAGTTTAGTTCATTACTTATACATATCTTAGTTCGGTGTAACTCGGAGTACTCTGTTTCCTGCCGCTGCTGCTGAAGTCGTCGTCCAGGTCCATTTCGTCTGCGAACTGGATCTAGTTACATGAATTCCATGAAATAATCCAGGTACCAAGTCGTTTTATAGTGGTTTATTAGTGACAAGCTGCACCACTTATTCTTGGTGGGAGCCCACTCCACATAACAGGCTACGTAGTCACGAAACCGTACTACAGCAATTAGATTATTTACACAGACGAGCGACACAGTGGTCGTGTGTGCGAACTGTCTCCAACTAACCTTTTTGGAGCCTTCTGCTCCCCCTGTTTATATATTCTTAACAATGAAGTTAACGAAACTATATTGCAAGTTTATAAAACTAACAATTAAAAGTTCAAAGTTATAATAAATAACTATACATAAAATCTTTCGTATTTTATGCCCAAACTGGCGTATACATTATAAAAGATTTTTACATAAGATATACATCACAGTAAGCAAAATAGTGAAAGACAACAATGCCAACATAATTTTTCTTAATTATGGCTTCATTAGTGAATGCAAAATAATGCCAGAGTATATTGGACGAACACGACTTACAACTAAACAAATGAATTAAAAAATTTTTATGAAATTTATTGTATTACACGAAATCAATTATTAAATACAAGTGGAATTACGAAACTTTCAATGAATGGCCTCTTTGGAGAGTATTTCATTAGGGTATCGAAAAAGAAATGTAAAACAAAAGGTTCTTTTATTTGATGTGTCATCGTGACTTCGTTGCTTGCTTGCTTCACACATTTGCACCACACTGAGCTTTCTGGCTGTGAGTATTCCCTATTAAAAGGTAGACAAAAATGACACTATCTTTTGGCAGACGACGTTAAAACTGTTATCAACAAATTATCCCCCAAGTGGCATATGTCATCAGATCAAAATCAACGTCGTCTTTCCTAATGTACTAATTTTTTCCAACTGTGTGCGTCTATGGATAAATCAAATGAGGTGAAGTCTGTGGTGCAGGCCTGTGCGTTGACTATTGGCCTGTGGAGTGCACTCTTTCACCCACCGAGGCACTAGCAGAGGGAATGACGGTAGCTTCCTCGTCCTGGTCGCTCTTTACCTCCGTGAGATGTCCCCGGTACTCATTCTTACAGAAAGCTAAGAGGAGCTATGGACGCCCTTAAGGGATTGGCGTGAGGAGAAATCCCTGCCGTTACCCAAGTTAGAAGCCAGGATCCCCATGGCCGAAATGTAATGCTGTACTTACTTTCTGTTTCTTCCTTGTTTTTCTTCTGCAGTTCTGAGCAGAAGTCACATGACGCCTCTCAAATTCCTTTTATGAAAACTTTCCTCAGTCTTGTATTATCGATGGTGACCAGTCCTCTGATCGAACTCGCAGAGCTACCGTATAGGTTCCCACTTTGCTACCTCGGCCACTATGTATAAACTTGCTTACGCTAAAAGCATCGTAACTGTAAAATGTTTAAAAGTTCATTGAGAATTTGAAACCCTGGAATATTGTCATGGTATGGGAAGGATTATTGTCAAATCAGAATTTCCCTTTTAAAGGCTGTCCTTCTAATTTTTACGTCCGACAATATCTTCTTGTAAATGATTGCCCAGAAAGTAGCTATATCTGCCAGCAATTAATATCTGTGTGTAGGACAATGTATATACACTCCTGGAAATGGAAAAAAGAACACATTGACACCGGTGTGTCAGACCCACCATACTTGCTCCGGACACTGCGAGAGGGCTGTACAAGCAATGATCACACGCACGGCACAGCGGACACACCAGGAACCGCGGTGTTGGCCGTCGAATGGCGCTAGCTGCGCAGCATTTGTGCACCGCCGCCGTCAGTGTCAGCCAGTTTGCCGTGGCATACGGAGCTCCATCGCAGTCTTTAACACTGGTAGCATGCCGCGACAGCGTGGACGTGAACCGTATGTGCAGTTGACGGACTTTGAGCGAGGGCGTATAGTGGGCATGCGGGAGGCCGGGTGGACGTACCGCCGAATTGCTCAACACGTGGGGCGTGAGGTCTCCACAGTACATCGATGTTGTCGCCAGTGGTCGGCGGAAGGTGCACGTGCCCGTCGACCTGGGACCGGACCGCAGCGACGCACGGATGCACGCCAAGACCGTAGGATCCTACGCAGTGTCGTAGGGGACCGCACCGCCACTTCCCAGCAAATTAGGGACACTGTTGCTCCTGGGGTATCGGCGAGGACCATTCGCAACCGTCTCCATGAAGCTGGGCTACGGTCCCGCACACCGTTAGGCCGTCTTCCGCTCACGCCCCAACATCGTGCAGCCCGCCTCCAGTGGTGTCGCGACAGGCGTGAATGGAGGGACGAATGGAGACGTGTCGTCTTCAGCGATGAGAGTCGCTTCTGCCTTGGTGCCAATGCTGGTCGTATGCGTGTTTGGTGCCGTGCAGGTGAGCGCCACAATCAGGACTGCATACGACCGAGGCACACAGGGCCAACACCCGGCGTCATGGTGTGGGGAGCGATCTCCTACACTGGCCGTACACCACTGGTGATCGTCGAGGGGACACTGAATAGTGCACGGTACATCCAAACCGTCATCGAACCCATCGTTCTACCATTCCTAGACCGGCAAGGGAACTTGCTGTTCCAACAGGACAATGCACGTCCGCATGTATCCCGTGCCACCCAACGTGCTCTAGAAGGTGTAAGTCAACTACCCTGGCCAGCAAGATCTCCGGATCTGTCCCCCATTGAGCATGTTTGGGACTGGATGAAGCGTCGTCTCACGCGGTCTGCACGTCCAGCACGAACGCTGGTCCAACTGAGGCGCCAGGTGGAAATGGCATGGCAAGCCGTTCCACAGGACTACATCCAGCATCTCTACGATCGTCTCCATGGGAGAATAGCAGCCTGCATTGCTGCGAAAGGTGGATATACACTGTACTAGTGCCGACATTGTGCATGCTCTGTTGCCTGTGTCTATGTGCCTGTGGTTCTGTCAGTGTGATCATGTGATGTATCTGACCCCAGGAATGTGTCAATAAAGTTTCCCCTTCCTGGGACAATGAATTCATGGTGTTCTTATTTCAATTTCCAGGAGTGTAGTTAATTAGTGTTTCATGTTCCGTAATTCATATCCATGGTAAATGTTATAATGTGGAACGTGTGACAAAAGATTTCATACACAAATAATAAATATACGGCGAAATGCTGCCCATTTGCTGATTTGGAAAGAAGTTCTTATTTATGTGCAAGAATTCTTCTATGGTACAGAAGGAGTTGTCAAGAAAAAAAAAGTACTACATTTCAAATCTCTATCTGACTTGTTTTTCCATAAACAGATTGCCAAAGGGTTTTACAGCTCTATATTTAAATCCTTTCGGTTCCAAAGCTGAATTCACTAGAATGTAGTTTAATTTTCTGTGTTTCAGTTCTGTAAGGGTAACAGTTAACGTCGCGTATCGCTCTAAATTTGATAAGTATCAGTTCAGTAAGATGAAACATGATTCCGAATGTTCCTGAATACTGAGAAAGTTAATCAGTTTTCGAGGCGAAGATTTTGCATGCATGAAGATAAAGACACGATGAAACTGCATTGTCCAATAATGCTGGTAACTGATACTGTGAACAGATACGTTTTTATTATGCACCATGATATGTAATTGTACTGAAGCAAGGTGAGAACAAATTTTCTTCTTTCATTATTGACGTTTGATGGACGTGTTCGCGCACCAAGCATTATAAGATAGCTGCCTACCCCCTCTGACAGAAGAAGGTGGGAATAAGAATTTTAATTATACCTCAGACGAATCAGTGTCTACGTAATTTTCTTAATTAAGACTAATTACAGTCAACGAATTAAGAGTGCATTGACAATTCAAACAAGAAATCCCTGATTAAAAGTTAGTTAAAAACTTAATTAACTTCAAGACTGCTCAACTCTCAGGCGTTAATATTGAACTATGTATTTTTCATTTTCTTTTTTTTTACGAATTTCAAACAATGCGACAAAAATGCCACAGCTTTCACCGTACACACTGTCCCACGTTGGCTGTAGGAAGTGATTCCATTTCGAAACGAGATCACAAGAACTTTATTTCATGCACTAGCGATTAACTACATAATGGATTATGTCATACACAAAACACACCATAGACAAACTCACACACCACTGCGTCAAAGTAAATTGTATATATTTCCAATCCACGCATTACGGCCGACGTTTTCACAAGGTTTCCCTTCGTTGTAAGTCAAATACTGAAAAATAAATTCCCATTGGGGAACTTCTGTATCAAATTCAGATTAATGGCGATCTTCCTGCAAAGATCTGAGCCTTCCAATGGGTCGAAGTCTCAAACAGTTCCCCATACATTTGGATGGGAAATGAAAAATTTTAAGACAGTACATACTTTTTTGATACTCTTAAAATAATAAAGATACTAAATGATGTGCGACAGTTTTATATGTGACGTCTAAAAAACATTTTATCTTTACATGATACAGAAGCAATAGCAATAACTTTAAGATATTCCTATAATGTATACGTTTTTGGAAGTTGCCGGTTTTGTTTTCAAAACGATCTCTTACGTTCACTGACGGCATCGAAGATTCTTGAGTTGGGAAACAATTTCAACATTCTCCAAAATAAGTCCTTAAGGATACAGGGTACTTATAAATGGTGGAAAAAATCGAAGTTTTTTATAACTTTATTAAATTCTATAGCTTTTCCTGATTACATTGATATATACTTGATAGAATTTCAATGAAAAATTACCTATATATACCAAATTTTAAAGTTACGGTCATGTATGTCGCCATGTCCACTTTATTTCTGTTACAGAAACCATTATTATTTCGAAAAGAACTGTGAAATTTCTGTTTCCAGTTATTATACGTATGATACATTGTATACGTTGGTAACAGTGCAGGTTTCTAGTGTCTGTAAATAATTATCTTTGTAAGTATTTACTTTTGGTTCTCAGAAGCAGTTTGTTCACGTGTTACTCAATATTTGGTGCCCAAGTGCTACATATATTTGTGGAAGTACATATCCCTTAGTGTGCAATAAATACGAACTATGCCACGCATCAAGAAATTCAATAAAAGGAAATTCCGTGGTAACCAGTTCACAAACAAAGCAAACCACACTGCTGAAAGTAACCTATGTATCAGTTCTTCAGGGAAGAAACTCCCATGTGGCACGCTTCCTGGTGATTCAAATCTTTGTATTAACAAAGACGCTGTTTGTAGTGGATTTGTTGTTGTTGATGCGGGCGTCTTATCTTCTTTTATAAAGAAAGTGGCAAAACGTAAAAAATGTGATGGTGTAGGCTGTCTGGAAGTAACTGAACAAAAAAGTAGCAGAAAGGGTTTAGCGCCAAAATTAGTTGTTCTGTGTAGATCTTGCAATAAATCCACCTCAAAAATGACTTCGAACATTGTGCATAATCCATATTATGTGGATTTGATGTGTTTGAATGCAATATGTGCAATAGGAAAAGGAAAAAAGGCTGCTCAAACGTTTTGTTGTTTGATGGACCTTCCTCTTCCTCCCCGTAGGTTCAGCAAATACGGTGAAATACTTTTAGGTGCCTTGACGGTTGTGTCTAAAGCATCTATGAAACAGGCAGTAGAACAAACTGTAAATATTAGTGGAACTAAGCACATTGCTGTTGCACCTGATGGGACATGGCAACATCAAAGACATCGTTCCTTGAATGGTGTTGTATGTGCTACTTCTCTGGAGAATCAAAAAGTTTTGATGTTGAGTGCTCATCTAAGTACTGCCACACCTGCCATGGTAACACTGAAGGATATATTGAACATCAGTGTTCTAAGAATTATGATGGTTACAGTGGAGGTATGGAGTGTGATGGAGCTCTAAAAATATTTCAGTGGTCGGTGTCCGTTTATAACATTAGAGATACGAAGTACCTATACGATAGGGACTCTAAAGCTTTCAATAAAATTAATGACTTCAATGGTTATGGTGATACCTTGGTAACAAAACTGGAGTGATGTGGACATGCGCAAAAGAGGATGGGTGCTAGATTGAGGAAGCTACGAAGAGAAATGAAAGGAAAGTTGCTATCTGATGGAAAATCTCTGCCTGGCCGAGGGGGATTGACAGGAACTGAAATAGACCTTCTTCAGATATATGATGGACTGTCCATTAGACGAACTGCACCTCTGAATGATGTTACAGCAATGTGAAAAGCTGTATGGGCCACCTACTTTCATACGTTGTCCACAGATGACCACTCTGTTCACGGACATTGCCTTAAAGGAGCAGATTCTTGGCATGTTTACAAAAAAGCAAAAGAAAGTGGTCAAATATGCCACCACAAGCATTCTCTTCCTCAGCTTGTTATGAATGAAATAAAACCAATCTTTAGAGACGTGAGTGACCCTATCTTGCTTAGTAAATGTCTTCATGGGGGCACTCAGAATACAAATAAAAGTTTCAATCATTGCATATGGGAAAGATTACCCAAGAATGTTTTTTAGGACTAAATACATTAAAATTTGGTGTAATAGATGCAGTGATATGTTTCAATGATGGAGTGATAGGAAGGTTGGAAGTCCCAAGAAATTTAGGCATGAAATGTGGCTCTAATATGGAATTGCTTGCGTGTGATAGACAACAGGTGCATGAAACTGAAAGATGCGTTACCAAAGAAGGAAGAAGTGCTAAAAGGAATGCCAAGAGGAAGCTTGAAGATGAAGAAATGCTGCACGACTGTGCTTCACGAATGTTCTGAGGTACAATTTCATTGGTCTCATATCTTCATTCGCATTATTCTGCAAGTTGTATTTTTCAGAATTCAGGTACAAATATTTCCTAACTTTATAAAGCATTGCACTAATTTTTTTCTGTAACTTGCAATGGTCAATACTTATGTAGGAGACCTAAGCTTTATTGCAGAATCAATTAAATTATAGAAAAAATTAACATTTTCGCTAGGAAAAAACTATAAAATTTAAAATATAAGATGTGATAGTTTTTTATCTATGTAAAATACATAATAGGTGGAATTAAATAGGTCTAGTATCTCAGCCATCATGTCATGCATATCTGGTAAAAATTTGGTCTCCTTCAGATGTGTAACATTGGATTAAATGGTACGTCAATTTGAGAAAGTTTTTTGGAAAAAAATTGCATCGATTTCTTTGTAAATTTTTAATAACCCTTAGCAGGTTCCAAAATATTCAAAATACTTATAATTTGTTTAGAAACAGTGCTTCATTACTTGATATCAAAAAATCTGTAAAACACATACCTTATAAACAGAGTCTGAAAGAAATAGGTGTTGGTTTTTACATAATATTGAGCCGGAAAAGTACCCTGTATCCTTAAGCCTTCAGTCTGTATACAAGCAGAGATAGTTACTGAGAAAGACGGTGTAATTCCCTACAGAACTGTTTTGCTACGCTCGGCTAATGCTAGTGACTGACATGGCCTCAACTGGGTATTTGGTGTCAGAATAATCGCGACAGCAATCTGGTAGTTGCAGGGCTGATTGATAGTGCGGAGAAACGCCAAGTGTCATGGTTGATGTCACTTAGCCCAATGTATACGTACCTTCATTAACCACAGTTGACATAGTTGATGCTTTGTGGACATGCGTACAAATGGCATAATGTGGTAATCCCCATATACATCTCCAGGTTAACCGTGATTACATGTCATGATTTTTAAAGCTCTGACTGTAGCATGGAGGGGAGGGGGGGAAGGGGACTTCAGAGTGTAATGAATTCTGAAAGTGGGAAATCCTGTGTTTTTCATATTTATTGTTGTGCGCATTGGACAGCAGTCAGGTAGCGGCTGTTCATATTTATGCATTGCAAAGGTCAAGGTAGAATGTTGAAATATGTAGGATGTGGTTGGAGGGAGCAATTGACATTTCTTTCATAATCGTTAGGTTGTAAGTAGTATTCTGGCTAACCAGGGAAAGGTTAGTTGGATTTTTTACTATGACTAGCAGAGGTATACGAGATTAGCATTCATAGCATGAGTAGCTTTCGGGCATTATTTCACAGACCGGGAGAAACAGGGTATGGAATTTTTGGAGAGGTATGCCAGGGGGCTACGATTTTCAAGGATGGGAGCTATATGGAGTGTTGACATTCAGATTTGCAAGAGAGATCTTCCTGGCAAAGACATATTTAGTGTTTGACGAAGGATTGTGGGAACTTTCTGAACTGGTCTCAGGTGTGTCTGTGATAGGTAACGGATCACAATATACTGTAGAGTGCATGTTAATACTCACGAAGGATAAATGTCCATTTATATTGCGTAGTTGTACATATGGTATAGATGCGGCCTTACGTATGTGGGTGATGTTCAAGGGATTAGTTAGCATGCTTATTCTGTTGTGATACTTCCTTTCGATGTCTATAATACATTTATATATATATATATATATATATAAATGTGGAATAGGCCGGCCGGTATGGCCGTGCGGTTCTAGGCGCTTCAGTCTGGGACCGTGTGACCGCTACGGTCGCAGGTTAGAATCCTGCCTCGGGCATGGATGTGTGTGATGTCCTTAGGTTAGTTAGGTTTAAGTAGTTCTACGTTCTAGGCGACTGATGACCTTAGAAGTTAAGTCGCATAGTCCTCAGAGCCATTTGAACCATTCTTTTATGTGGAATACGTCCAGCTTATGTAAACAGATGCGGTGCTGTGTAAAGTGTTTTTGTAACGTAACAATCATCTGCGAGTGGTTTACATACACAGTATATGGAAGTGTACATTTGCACAACGTGTTTGACGTTTTTGAAATGGTTCAAATGGCTCTAAGCACTGTCGGCGTTAACATCTGAGGTCATCACTCCCTAGACTTACAACTACTTTAAAGCTAACTAACGTAAGGACATCACACACATCCATGCCCGAGGGAGGAACGTTTTTAAACATTCTAGTTATGACAAACTTTTAAATGTGCTGTTTTTTATCCACAAGACAACTTTACGTGAGGTCCAACATGAAAAGAACATGTTTCAGAAAAAAAATTAGTTTTAAGACATGATGACAGAAAAATGTGTCCAAACCGGTTGTTTTAAACAAGGAAATGTTTATGCAATCTTGTCTCACACCCTCTGTCTTCTCAAACTGAGAAAATTCAGTTACGTTCTTGAATAGATTTTCTTCAACGTAACTCCTTTCATTAAGCTTCATGAAATGTTAAGAAAACTTTCTGGTCATGTGTCAAAGAAGTGTTGAAATGGAGAATAATTAATACAGTGGGTTCTGTTGTAACGTCTGCAAGTGATGTTGGTAACTACAGAGAGTTATGTTGCACATAGTCTATTCAAGAAGGCTAATCTGCCTACGTTGCAGTATATATGTTTTGCGACCAGTATCGAACCAACTGGTGCATTCACAAGCCTGCCCCCCTGAAGCTGCACTGAAAGTGCCTCAGCTTAATAATAAACATCGAAACCACAATTAATGCTTTATCAAACGTTCACAGATGACTGTTAAACTCAGCATATTTATCCTTAGCAAGTCAGACTCAAACTCTTCTTTTTCTTGTACCCTTGTCTCGAATGGCCACATGGTCGGAATGATTATTTATCGGATTCGGCATAGTTAGTGTAAGGTCTGTCACTACCCTGAGGATGGAACATGCGTCCCCCGACTGTAAACAGTACTGCTCATGTGGAAGTAAGCGAAGGTTCTGTAAATAATTGCGGATCATGTAACTGAGACAGGATTTGGGTAGCAGCCCGATATTCACCTAATGAGATGCAGGTTTTAGGAAACCGCCTTAAAACCACATCCAGGCCAGCGGACACACCGACTCTCGTCCCGGAAGCGGTGCTGTAAGAAGCATCGCTGTCCGGGCCGCTGCTGTGAAGGTACTGTGGTGTACCTTATAAGCTGAGGGAAAAGAAATCCAATATTTGATTGAGTTTGTGGGGTATGATATACGGATTGTAATGCATATTTTTTGCAGGAATACTGACGGCATTTTATGTTTAGTATATTGCGGGTGTGCCTATGTGATTACCATTGACGTATTACTGTGCCTCGTTCTCGGGTGTGTAAACGGAACAGCATAGTCTGAGAAATTGCAATGGTTCCCTCTTGGCGTCTTTTATTGAAAAAGATCGGTATAGCGAATCTTTCTGCCACGAAACAGTACCGCTTACAAGATATGCTAACGCTATAAGCTGCTCATTACGTGAAGTAGTGTAATGAGAGTTTCGTTGTGTTAACTGAGTGAGTAAATCCTATCATACTGCACTTAGTATTTCGCTGACTGTTCGAGAAAAGGCCCACTTACTTCATACAATATATTCTAAGGCTGTCGAGTTTTCCCAATCAGACTTCTTCCCCATAGGTCGCGGCTTCTAACACTGCTATTTGTAATAGTAAGGGAGACAACCTTTTTTGGTTGTCCAAGTGAAATAAGGAAAAAATGGTCAATAGATTGCAGTGCAATAAAGCGGCTGGGGTGGATGAAATTAAGTCGGAACTCATCAAATACAGTGGAATGTCAGGTCTTAAATGGCTACATAGGATAATTGAAATGGCCTGGGAGTCGGGACAGGTTCCATCAGACTGGACAAAAGCAGTAATCATACCAATCTTCAAACATGGAAACAAAAAAGATTGTAACAACTACAGAGGTATCTCTTTAATCAGCGTTGTGGGTAAAATCTTCTCAGGTATTGTTGAAAGGAAAGTGCGAGTATTAGTTGAGGACCAACTGGATGAAAATCAGTGTGGGTTTAGGCCTCTTAGAGGTTGTCAGGACCAGATCTTTAGCTTACGGCAAATAATGGAGAAGTGTTATGAGTGGAACAGGGAATTGTATCTATGTTTTATAGATCTAGAAAAGGCATATGACCGGGTTCCTAGGAGGAAGTTATTGTCTGTTCTACAAGATTATGGAATAGGAGGCAAACTTTTGCAAGCAATTAAAGGTCTTTAGATGGATACTCAGGCAGCAGTTAGAGTTGACGGTAAATTGAGTTCATGGTTGAGAGTAGTTTCAGGGGTAAGACAAGGCTGCAACCTGTCTCCACTGTTGTTCATATTATTTATGGATCATATGTTGAAAACAATAGACTGGCTGGGTGAGATTAAGATATGTGAACACAAAATAAGCAGGCTTGCATATGCGGATGACTTAGTTGTGATGGCAGATTCGATTGAAAGTTTGCAAAGTAATATTTCAGAGCTAGATCAGAAATGTAAGGACTATGGTATGAAGATTAGCATCTCCAAAACGAAAGTAATGTCAGTGGGAAAGAAATATAAACGGATTGAGTGCCAAATAGGAGGAACAAAGTTAGAACAGGTGGACGGTTTCAAGTACTTAGGATGCATATTCTCACAGGATGGCAACATAGTGAAAGAACTGGAAGCGAGGTGTAGCAAAGCTAATGCAGTGAGCGCTCAGCTACGATCTACTCTCTTCTGCAAGAAGGAAGTCAGTACCAAGACTAAGCTATCTGTGCACCGTTCAATCTTTCGACCAACTTTGTTGTATGGGAGCGAAAGCTGGGTGGATTCAGGTTACCTTATCAACAAGGTTGAGGTTACGGATATGAAAGTATCTAGGATGATTGCAGGTACTAGTAGATGGGAACAATGGCAGGAGGGTGTCCACAATGAGGAAATCAAAGAAAAACTGGGAATGAACTCTATAGATGTAGCAGTCAGGGCGAACAGGCTTAAATGGTGGGGTCTTGTTATACGCATGGGAGAAGCAAGGTTACCCAAGAGACTCATGGATTCAGCAGTGGAGGGTAGGAGGAGTCGGGGCAGACCGAGGAGAAGGTACCTGGATTCGGTTAAGAATGATTTTGAAGTAATAGGTTTAACATCAGAAGAGGCACCAATGTTAGCACTGAATAGGGGATCATGGAGGAACTGTATAAGGGGGGCTATGCTCCAGACTGAACGCTGAAAGGCATAATCAGTCTTAAATGATGATGATGATGATGATGAGTGAAATAAGGAAACATATATCTCGCGATACGATGAAATCTATATTATGTGAGAGCCAATCAGCATCAAAAATGGTTCAAATGGCTCTGACCACTATGCGACTTAACTTCTGAGGTCATCAGTTGCCTAGAACTTAGAACTAATTAAACCTAACTAAACTAAGGACATCACACACATCCGTGGCCGAGGCAGGATTCGAACCTGCGACCGCAGCGGTCACGCGGTTCTAGACTGAAGCGCCTAGAACCGCACGGCCACACCGGCCGGCCCAGTCAGCATCCATCCATCATTATAATGATCGCAAAGTCTAATCATACTATCTTTGACGTAGATTCACCGTCTTTTGGCCCAAGTCTATTAATATCAGGTTAGCATTTCAGTGGAAAGCATGTGAAATATGTCACTTCTACCTGCAGAAGTAGATCTAGTCCGTTTGATCGTTTGTTACGTGTTCATAGTGAAGTGGTCTGATCTGTGTGATACGAGTTCACTCACCGACACTGACTGATGGCTACTACCAACCGTAGGGCGCATTTTGTTGATACGTCGGCCGTCTCCACCGATATTCTTTGTAGTAAACGCATTTATCTATGATTTGCAAGTTTAGTTTCCACTAGTATAATTGCAACTATTATGCATCAAAATAAGCAAAGACTCCAGCATGGCCGGCCGTAGTGGCCGAGCGGTTCTAGGCGCTACAGTTTGGAACCGCGTGACCGCTACGGTCGCAGGTTCGAATCCTGCCTCGGGCATGGATGTGTGTGCTGTCCTTAGCTTGGTTAGGTTTAAGCAGTTCTAAGTTCTAGGCGACTGATGACCTGAGAAGTTAAGTCCCATACTGCTCAGAGCCATTTGAACCATTTTTTGAACTCCAGCATGGTTAGAATGCACTCGAGGAAAAAAAATTCGCAGTACCAACAAGGAGTTGTGCGATATAAATAAAAGTTGGTTGGTAGGTGTTTAGCCGGCCGTGATGGTCAAGCGGTTCTAGGCGCTTCAGTCTGGAACCGCGCGCCTGATAGGGTCGCAGGTTCGAATCCTGCCTCGGGCATGGACGTTTGTTATGTCCTTAGGTTAGTTAGGTTTAAGTAGTTCTACGTTATAGGGGACTGATGACCTCAGTCGTTAAGTCCCACGGTGCTCAGAGCTATTTGAACTACCATTTGGTAGACAAATTTCATGTCAGCAGCGTAAGTTTGGCTCTTTAGCGCCACTATGAGGATACAAATCAGTTCTCTTCAAATATGCGCTGTAACGGTCATGAGCGTTAGTTATTTTTGAAGTTGGACATGGTGAGTTGATGTTAGTCAAGCATACTATTAAGGCGATAAAGAGGCCGTTATCAACATCTCACTGAGTCTGAACGTGATCGTGCAACAGGGCTACGAGAAGGTGAATTTTCCTTCTGCGATATTGCAGAAAGACTTGGCAGGAATGTGGCCACCGTTCGTGATTGTTGGCAGAGAGAATGTTTTGTCACGAGAAGACTGTTCTTTGAAGCAGCAATTTCAGCAGCACGTTGCACCACACTGACTCTACGAACTGATACAAATCGGTTACTTCGAGGACAACTCCCAGCAAGAGCCCTATAGCATGCATTCAATCGACGCCAAACCACCGTCATTTACGACTTTAGTGGTGTCAAGCGAGAGCCCATTAGAGGGTAGGTTGGAGGTCCGTTGTGTTTTCTGATGAAAACTGTGTCTGCTTCGGTGCCAGTGATGGCTGTGCGTTGGTTAGAAGGTGGCCAGTTGATGTCTGCGACCAACCTGTTTGCGTGCTAGACCCACTGGACCTACACGTTGAGTTATAGTCTGGGGTCCGATTTAGTATGACAGCAGGAGCACCCTCGTGATTATCCCGCACACCCTGACTGCAAAATTATACATGTCTTTTGATTGGACCTGTTGCACTGCCTTCCAGGTAGTGTTTTCCGAAAGGGACACTCACCCACATACTGCTGTTGTAACCCAACATTTTCTACAGAGTGTCGAAACGTTGTGTTGGTCTGCTCGGTCGTAAGATGTGTCTCCAACCGAGAAAATATGGGACATGATCGGAAGACATCTCCAGCATCATTCACAAACAGTATTAACCCTCCCCGTCTCGACCAAACGAGTGCAACGGACATGGACGTCCATCCCACAAACTGACACGCGGCGCCTGTTCAACACACTGCAAGAACGTCTCTGTTTTTACATTCAACGTTCTGGCGATTACACCGGTTATTAATGTACCACTATCATATATTTGAAATGGCTTACCTCGTGCTTACGTCACCCTGTGACCTTGCAATGTTAATCACTTAAATACTGTATGCTACCTAGATAAAAGCATTCCTGAAATTTCATTACTCATCATTATTTATTTTTTGGTGTTGCAATTTTTTTCATCAGTTACTAAATATAATTACTGAGAATTGTGCACCTTGCCGCCAATTTTTTTGTGGGCGTTCCTCCAGTCTGCCTCCACTTCATGACAAAATCTGCTACTGTCAGAGCCTTCCCACACTTCGCGTCCAGGTGTCTTGACTCTCTGTCTCTCTCCCGGCTGGCACAGCTATGACATACAATGCAATTCTATACGGATGGCAAATCACGGCACTCAAGGTGGCGTAAACGCCACATGATCTACGGAGCGGAGCGCCATGCTCTACTATGCGTGCTGAACGGTATGCTCCGAACACTTGCGCCTGCTCCAGCATTGTACTCTGCCGTGAGATCTGTCACAGATTACTACCTGTACCACTTTGCAGAGCGGGAAAACCGCCGACCTACACGTTCTGTGACGTGGTGTGGGCGTCCACAGTTGCTTCTTTCTGGCTTCATCGTCCTTCAACCAGTTTCCATATATACTCACGAGAGTAGCACGCCAACAGCCGATCAGTTTTGTCATTTCTGAGGTCCCCTTTTCTTCGCGAGTGAGCATATCGAGCGGCTTTTGTGTAAGACGATTATCTTAGCGGAATTTCGCATTTGTGGCCCGTATCGTCGCTAGAATGGTTCCTCATTTTTATCTGCTCCGCCTTCCTCACCGCGTCACCTGCCTGCAACACCACCAAGTAGCACTCTGTTTAGAGGTATGCGGTGGTGATAATGTTTTGGCTCATCACTTTATAACGGTATGGGATGGCCTGAGTGGATGCAGAGAGTGATAAATTTTACAAAATGTTTGGTGAGCGTGTGGTACACACAGTACTGGAAAACAAATGCAACAACCTCAAAGAGAAGGCCATTTTGTTGATAAGTGATGTGGTAGGTAGTTTATCATTCTAAGAGCGTATGATATCAAATTTAGACAAAATGAAACACACAGTAAAACGTGCCCATACAGCCGCTCAACACACGGTGTACCCATATCTGTCTGTAATGCACGCGTGCATTGTCACATTAAAAGTGCGATCGTAAAAGTGCCGAATTGCATCCAGCGATAGTGTACCCCAAGAACCTTGCAACTCTTTTTGCAATTCAGCAGTAGTTCTCGCAGGCTCTTGAGAACGAGTAAGTTCGTGCTTTATCGTGCCCCATACGCGTTCAATTGGCGAGAGGTCTAGCCATCTTGTGGCCAGGCCAGTTGTTGTAAACCAGGAAGATCACGTCGTGCAACAGCAGCCGTATGTGGACGTGCATTGTCCTGCTGAAAAAGTGCGTCACCGTCCTGTCAATCAAATGGTCAGGACGAGAATAACAACCTGAGGAACGTAGCGGGCACTGGTTACTTAACCCTGCAGAAACACCATATGTGGCCGGCTGAAGTGGCCGAAGCCGGCCGCGGTGGTCTAGCGGTTCTGGCGCTGCAGTCCGGAACCGTGGGACTGCTACGGTCGCAGGTTCGAATCCTGCCTCGGGCATGGGTGTGTGTGACGTCCTTAGGTTAGTTAGGTTTAAGTAGTTCTAAGTTCTAGGGGACTTATGACCTAAGATGTTGAGTCCCATAGTGCTCAGAGCCATTTGAACCATTTTTTTGAAGTGGCCGAGCGGTTCTAGGCGCTACAGTCTGGAACCGCGCGACCGCTACGGTCGCTGGTTCGAATCCTGCCTCGGGCATGGATGTATGTGATGTCCTTAGCTTAGTTACGTTAAGTAGCTCTAGGTTCTAGGGGACTGATGACCTCAGAAGTTAAGTTCCATAGAGCTCAGAGCCATTTTTTGAACACCATATGTGACCGTGAGTTTTAACTGGTAGCTCCTCACACCATGAAGCCTGGGGGCAGACCTGAGTGTCGTGGGCGAATACACTCCACAATAGACCCCTCACCAAGCCTTCGCCATTCAAGCGTGTAACTGCCGCTCGCTTACGGACAGAATCCGCTATCATCACGCTCCAGTCGACTGTTTCACGACACCAGCGTGGCTGTGCTTAGCGGTCTCGAAGTGTCAATGGTAGCCTGCTCAGAGCCACACTTGATCTTAGCCCTGCTGCCAGCATATTCTTTCCAATGGTGCCGGCCGTGGTAGCCGAGCGGTTCTAGGTGCCTCAGTCCGGACCCGCGCAACTGCTACGGTCGCAGGTTCGAATCCTGCCTCGGGCATGGATGTGTCTGATGTCCTTAGGTTAGTTAGGTTCAAGTAGTTCTAAGTCTAGGGGACTGATGACCTCAGATGTTACGTTCCATAGTGATCAGAGCCCTTTGAACCACTTTCAATGGTCTTTGGTGGTAGATGAGGTGCAACATGTGCCCAGGTTTCTTCCTTGGACGAAGATCGATCCGCCATTGCTGCTCTCACAATGCGTCGACTCGATGTGCCTCTGTACTTCATGGGCGTCCAGAAGCTGGCCTGGGGGTGTGTGAACGTTCTAAAGGTACTGCTGAAGCAATGACTCTCACTGGTACTTTGTGGCCAATGTATGCACCTCTAAACTCAGCACATTTACTGCCTGCAGAGTCTAAACAGAGGGCAGGAAGATATGTCACCTGAGTGCCATTTGATCGCCGATAATCATGACCGATGAATTACTATCACCACAAACCCTCGGCACCCACGTATTACACCTTGTACACAGTTCTGGAAGGTGTTTAATTTTTTTCTGCAGTGCATAAGGCTATTGGGAAAAGTGACTGACCAACTGTTATAGCCTGTGTGTGACATTCCCTGGATACCTCAGGCATCCACCACTCCTTAAATTTTGAATAAAAAGTTTCAGCAATGACGGCCGAATACTTCCGGCATAAGAATTCACACCATTCTGCCAAAGGCCTTGTCAAAGAGGGCGGAGGAGGAGATTGTTTCACTGCACTAGTTCCAGTGCATCGGAAAACATCAGTAATGATCAGCGGCATGAGGATGCAGAAGGCAATGGAAACCACTGCATCAAAGACACATAATTTGCATCCACATGGTATGTGAACTTTAACTGAAAAGAGTCATGATGATTTCACCATTGGCAAAAGATTCCGGAATAGTCCCCCATTCGGATCTCCAAGCAGAGGACTACCAAGGGAGAGATGACCATGAGAAAAAGACTGAATAATCAAGTGTAACGTTCTACGCCTCAGGGTGTGGAATGTCAAAAGTTTGAACGTAGTAGGAAAGGTAGAAAATATGAGAAGGAAAATGCAAAAGTTCAGTCTAGATATAGTGGGGGTCAGTGAAGTGAAATGGAAATAAGCTAAGGATTTTTGGTCAGATGAGTATAAGGTAATATCAACAGCAGCAGAAAATGGTGTCCCGGCCGTTGTGGCCGAGCGGTTCTAGGTGCTTCATTCCGTAACCGCGCTGCTCCTACGGTCGCAGGTTCGAATCCTTCGTCGGTCATGGATGTGTGTGATATCCTTACGTTAGGTTTAAGTAGTTCTAAGTCTAGGGGACAGATGACCTCACATGTTAAGTCCCATAGTGCTTAGAGCCATTTGAACCAATTTTTGAGAAACTGGTGTAACGGCAGTAGGATTCGTAATAATAGAAAGGTAGGGCAGAGAGTATGTTACTGTGAACTGTTCAGTGATAGCGTTTTTCTCGTCAGAAACGATAGCAAACCGACATCAACAACGATAGTTCAGGTGTACATGCCGACGTCACAAGCCGAAGATGAACTAACACAGCATATGAGGACATTGAACGGGTAAAACTGTACGTAAAGGGAGATGAAAACCCTAATAATATGGGGTGGGGATTAAGGTGGCGGGGAATTGGAATGTTTTTGCAGGAGAAGGCGTAGAAGAAAGGGTTACGGGACAAAATGGGCTTGGATCTAGGAATGAAAAAGGAGAAGATTAACTGAGCTCTGCAATACAATTCAGCTAGTAATAGCGAATACTCTGTTCAGGAGTCACAAGAGGAGGGCGAATACTTGGAAAAGGCCAGGAGATACGGGAAGATGTCAGATTACATCATGGTCAGGGAGAGATTCCGAAATCAGATACTGTATTGTAAGGCGCACCCAGGAGCAGATATAGATTCGGATCACAATGTTGTAGTGATGATGAATAGGCTGACGTTTAAGGGGCTAGTCTGCACGAATCAATGCGCAAAGATATGTAATACTGAAGTACTAAGGAAAGAAGAGATGCGAGATGGCTTGAACTTCTCTGAGGCAAAGGATACTGCAGTAATCAATAGCTCAGTAAGCAGATCATCTGAAGAGGACCGACAACTTTAAAACTGGCAGTCACAGAAGTTAGAAAGAAAAACATAGGTACAGAGAACGTAGCTGCGAAATGGGTAACAGAAGAAATACTTGAGTTGATCGATGAAAGAAAGAAGTACAATAACGTTCAGTGAAATTCAGGGATACAGAATGACAAGTCGCTTAGGGATACAGTAAACTGGAAGTACAGCGAAGCTAAGATGAAATGGCTTCATGAAGAAATAGAAAAAGAAATGATTGTCGGAAGGACTGTCTCAGCAAATAGAAAAGTTGATTTTAATTTCACTGAAGTTTGTTTGAACTTTTCTATATGCTGAGTCAGTCCTTTCGACAATGCTAACTTTAAGAGTACAATGGGAATTCGACTGTTAAATGCACAGGAGAAAGCAGATATCAGGAAACAGTACATTGAAGGTGTCTATGAGGCAGAAGACTTGTCTGATGGGATAGAAGAACAAACAGGAGTCCGTATAGAAGAGATAGGAGATCCAGTATTGGAATTAGAATTTAAGAGCTTTGGAAGACTTAAGTTCAAATGATGCAGAAGGGATAGATAATATCCCATCAGAATTACTAAAATCATTGTGGAAAGTGGCAATATGACGACTATTCACGTTGGTGTGTAGAATGTACGGGTCTGGCGATATACCATATGAATTTTGGATAAGTATCAACCACACAATTCCGAAAACAGGGACAGCTAACAAGTATGAGAATTATCGCACAATCCGCTTATCAGCTCACGCATCCAAGCTTATGACGAGACTAATATACAGAAGACTGGAAAAGAAATTGTCGATCTGTTGGATGGCAATCAGTTTGGCTTTAGAAAGGGTAAGAGGACCAGCGAGACAGATGTGACGTTGCCTCTTATAACGGAAGCAAGACTAAAGAAAAATCCAGATATCTTCATAGGATTTGTTAACCTGCTAAAAGTGTTTGACAGTGTTAAACGCTGCAAGATGTTCGAAATTCTGAGGAAAATATTGGTAAGCTATTGAGAGAGACGGGTAGTATACAACATGCACAGGAGCCAACAGGGAAGAATGAGAGCGGAAGACCATGAAGAAGTACTCCAATTAAAAAGGGTGTAAGACGGGGATACAGTATTTCGCCCCTATTGTTCAGTGTATACATCGAAGAAACAATGATGGAAATAAGAGAAAGTTTCAAGAGTGGAATTAAAATTCAAGGTGACAGGATATCAATGATAATATTCGCTGATGACACTGCTGACTTCAGTGAAAGTGAAAAAATATTACAGGATCTGCTGAGTGGAATGCACAGACTAATGAGTAAAGAATATGGACTGGAAGTAAATAGATGATATTAATGAGAAATAGCATAAGCGAGAACAGCGAGAAATTTAACATCACAACTGACAAAAAGGCATTCCTGGACATGAAAAGTCAGACACAGGCTTTGATTTGACGAAAAAATTTCCGAGAAAGTACGTTTGGAGCACAACATAGCATGGTAGTGAAGCATGGACTTTGAAAAAATCGGAGCAGAAGAAGACCGAAGCATTTAAGATGTGATGTTACAGACGAATGTTGAAAATTCAGTGGACTTGTAAGGTAAGGAATGACAAGGTTCTATGCAGAATCGGAGAGGATAGGAATATGTTGGAAACAGTAACAAGAAGAGGGACAGGATAATGTACGTCAATACTTTAGGGAATAACTCCCATGGTTCTAGGAGGGGTTGCAGACGGTAAAAACAAAATGGCTCTGAGCACTATGGGACTTAATATCTGTGGTCGTCAGTCCCCTAGAACTTAGAACTACTTAAACCTAACTAACCTAAGGACATCACACACATCCATGCCCGAGGCAGGATTCGAACCTGTAACCGTAGCAGTCGCGCGGTTCCGGACTGAGCGCCTAGAACCGCTAGACCACCGCGGTCGGCACGGTAAAAACAGTAGAGGAAGACAAACACTGGGATACTTCCAGCAAGTTGTTGAGGACGTCTGTTGTAAGTGTTACTCTGAGATGAAGAGGTTGGCACAGGAGAGAAATTCGTGGCGGGCCCCATCAGACCAGTCAGAAGACTGTTGACGGAAAGTAGAGAAGAGGATAGTGTCACGCAGTGTGAAGTTAGGCAAGTAAGATGAGGGAGAATGGTTAAGGAGATATGGGATACTTTGTGACGACGTCCAGATGGATGAATTTCGCAGCGAATTTTGCTATAAAAAGGGAAGAATAACAGGGCTCAGCGGACTATCAAGAATGTCGTCATAGAAAATGAATCATTCGGTGAACTGCGTCATTTCGAAGGTACCATCATTGCATTCGATTTAATCGGTGTAGGTAAACCATGGAAAACTTAAAAATGAATTTGGACAGTTCTCCTCCTGAATTTAAAAACGGTCTTCAGATATTGTAGGGGCACGGAGACTTACTGCGGTAGGCTGACATATAAAATGGTCAGTTGTTAATGGTAAGTTTGTGTTTTTTAGGAGGACATGCTCTTTACTGGTTTGGGATGCCTTACATTACGGGTATTATGGGTAATAGTGGCCTTCATATTGGGCTAGGTGGAGGTACTGGAATTCTCCAAGAGGACAGGTTTGTGGGTATACTGTCCCGTTATGTAATTTTATCTGCGTAAAGGCAATAAACTAAAATATGGCATAAATTCCTTTTCCAACAGATGTATTCTTTTTGGTAGTGGATATAACGTAGAAATCAGATAAAACGTACAAATGTTCTGTTTCCATGTTTTTCAGAGACTGATTGTCTCTTGAATGTGTTTGGATGCTGTTTAATAGATGTACTAAGTAAGAACCAATTAGAATAGACGGAGTGTCAGCGCACTCACCTCATGCTACGAACTGAAATCAGAATAGTGTTTTCTAGAATGAAGTGCACTTTTACTTATCGTAGTACGCAAAAATATAGGTTTGATAACGTTACCAAATCTGAGTCGGAATTTTGTAAAATAGTCTACAGAAAAGTGTTTAAATGTACCTATGATGAAGCTACATTTGTAGTAACACAAGTTGTTTTTGGGTACTTAACGGGGCCTGGTTGGAGACAGTGACACCAGGGAACAAGACTTTGACGAAATATTCGCAGTAAGCGAAATTAAATTGAAGAGGAAGGGCCCCTGTAGTCAAAAACTGCTGTTATTTTCTGTGAATGGCAAAATAATTTTGGCATCTAAGATCTCTTCCGAGAAAATGTGCTGGTGATTTGGGAATATTTAATCGGGAATATATCCGCAGTTAGCCTATATTCGAACAGAAGACATGCTGCCTTCCAAGCCACAGCAGTAAATTTAGTTTTGTCATCTGAAAGTTTCCTCGTGATATGCTTTTCACCTACACTCCTGGAAATTGAAATAAGAACACCGTGAATTCATTGTCCCAGGAAGGGGAAACTTTATTGATACATTCCTGGGGTCAGATACATCACATGATCACACTGACAGAACCACAGGCACATAGACACAGGCAACAGAGCATGCACAATGTCGGCACTAGTACAGTGTATATCCACCTTTCACAGCAATGCAGGCTGCTATTCTCCCATGGAGACGATCGTAGAGATGCTGGATGTAGTCCTGTGGAACGGCTTGCCATGCCATTTCCACCTGGCGCCTCAGTTGGACCAGCGTTCGTGCTGGACGTGCAGACCGCGTGAGACGACGCTTCATCCAGTCCCAAACATGCTCAATGGGGGACAGATCCGGAGATCTTGCTGGCCAGGGTAGTTGACTTACACCTTCTAGAGCACGTTGGGTGGCACGGGATACATGCGGACGTGCATTGTCCTGTTGGAACAGCAAGTTCCCTTGCCGGTCTAGGAATGGTAGAACGATGGGTTCGATGACGGTTTGGATGTACCGTGCACTATTCAGTGTCCCCTCGACGATCACCAGTGGTGTACGGCCAGTGTAGGAGATCGCTCCCCACACCATGATGCCGGGTGTTGGCCCTGTGTGCCTCGGTCGTATGCAGTCCTGATTGTGGCGCTCACCTGCACGGCGCCAAACACGCATACGACCATCATTGGCACCAAGGCAGAAGCGACTCTCATCGCTGAAGACGACACGTCTCCGTTCGTCCCTCCATTCACGCCTGTCGCGACACCACTGGAGGCGGGCTGCACGATGTTGGGGCGTGAGCGGAAGACGGCCTAACGGTGTGCGGGACCGTAGCCCAGCTTCATGGAGACGGTTGCGAATGGTCCTCGCCGATACCCCAGGAGCAACAGTGTCCCTAATTTGCTGGGAAGTGGCGGTGCGGTCCCCTACGGCACTGCGTAGGATCCTACGGTCTTGGCGTGCATCCGTGCGTCGCTGCGGTCCGGTCCCAGGTCGACGGGCACGTGCACCTTCCGCCGACCACTGGCGACAAGATCGATGTACTGTGGAGACCTCACGCCCCACGTGTTGAGCAATTCGGCGGTACGTCCACCCGGCCTCCCGCATGCCCACTATACGCCCTCGCTCAAAGTCCGTCAACTGCACATACGGTTCACGTCCACGCTGTCGCGGCATGCTACCAGTGTTAAAGACTGCGATGGAGCTCCGTATGCCACGGCAAACTGGCTGACACTGACGACGGCGGTGCACAAATGCTGCGCAGCTAGCGCCATTCGATGGCCAACACCGCGGTTTCTGGTGTGTCCGCTGTGCCGTGCGTGTGATCATTGCTTGTACAGCCCTCTCGCAGTGTCCGGAGCAAGTATGATGGGTCTGACACACCGGTGTCAATGTGTTCTTTTTTCCATTTCCAGGAGTGTATATTCGGAAGATATTTTTATCCTTTCTTGAACAAGGACACTGCTGGAATGTTTCAATTCAGTTGGAGATAAGTCTATAGCTTTCATCATTCATAGAATTATTGTCTTGTCCTTTGAAACAAGAATTTACGCTATTTGTAGGAAAAATAACTTGAGGATGTTTCCATGCGGTCTGGCAACCCGGTCGGAAAGTGCATTCCCGTGGGTTTCAGTATTACCTTCATGTCCGCCTGATGCACTCTTATCAGCAGAGTTTACTCTATTCTAGGCCAAAGTTTCCACTTAGTACTGGAACTATCGTCAAGCTTTTCTAGATCGGAAAGCAGTCCGTGCGATGTATGATATTTTGAAATCATTTACGATATTTAATCAAACCTCTGGAACGTTTTTTAACGAACGAACATACAAAATCAAACTACAGCGGTAATTTTTCCCGACGGCATTCAGCTTTACTGTATGGTTAAATGATGATGGCGTCCTCTTACGTAAAATATTCCGGAGGTAAAATAGTCCCCCATTCGGATCTCCGGGCGGGACTACTCAGGAGGACGTCGTTATCAGGAGAAAGAAAACTGGCGTTCTACGGATCGGAGCGTGGAATGTCAGATCCCTTAATCGGGCAGGTAGGTTAGAAAATTTAAGAAGGGAAATGGATAGGTTCAAGTTAGATATAGTGGGAATTAGTGAAGTTCGGTGGCAGGAGGAACAAGACTTTTGGTCAGGTGAATACAGGGTTATAAATACAAAATCAAATAGGGGCAATGCAGGAGTAGGTGTAATAATGAATAAAAAGAATAGGAGTGCAGGTAAGCTACTACAAACAGCATAGTGAACGCATTATTGTGGCCAAGATAGACACGAAGCCCACGCCTACTACAGTAGTACAAGTTTATATGCCAACTAGCTCTGCAGTCCCTGGGAATAGACAACATTCCATTAGAACTACTGACGGCCTTGGGAGAGCCAGTCATGACAAAACTCTACCATCTGGTGAGCAAGATGTATGAGACAGGCCAAATACCCTCAGACTTCAAGAAGAATATAATAATTCCAATCCCAAAGAAGGCAGGTGTTGACAGATGTGAAAATTACCGGATTATCAGTTTAATAAGTCACAGCTGCAAAATACTAACGCGAATTCCTTACAGACGAATGGAAAAACTGGTAAAATCCGACCTCGGGGAAGATCAGTTTGGATTCCGTAGATATGTTGGAACACGTGAGGCAATACTGACCTTACCACGTATCTTAGAAGAAAGGTTAAGGAAAGGCAAACCTACGTTTCTAGCATTTGTAGACTTAGAGAAAGCTTTTGACAATGTTGACTGGAATACTCTCTTTCAAATTCTAAAGGTGGCAGGGATAAAATACAGGGAGCGAAAGGCTATTTGCAATTTGTACAGAAACCAGATGGCAGTTATAAGAGTCGAGGGGCATGATAGGGAAGCAGTGGTGGGGAAGGGAGTGAGACAGGGCTGTACCCTCTCCGTTATGTTATTCAATCTGTATACTGAGCAAGCAGTAAAGGAAACAAAAGAAAAATTCGGAGTAGGTATTAAAATCCATGGAGAAGAAATAAAAACTTTGAGGTTCGCCGATAACATCGTAATTCTGTCAGAGACAGCAAATGACTTGGAAGAGCAGTTGAACGGAATGGACAGTGTCTTGAAAGGAGGATATAAGATGAACACCAAGAAAAGCAAAACGAGGATAATGGAATGTAGTCGAATTAAGTCAGGCGATGCTGAGGGAATCAGATTAGGAAATGAGACACTTAAAGTAGTAAAGTAATTTTGCTATTTGGGGAGCTAAATAACTGATGATGGTCGAAGTAGAGAGGATATAAAATGTAGACTGGCAATGGCAAGGAAAGCGTTTCTGAAGAAGAGGAATTCGTTAACATCGAGTATAGATTTAAGTGTCAGGCAGGAAGTCGTTTCTGAAAGTATTTGTATGGAATGTAGCTATGTATGGAAGTGAAACATGGACGATAAATAGTTTGGACAAGAAGAGAATAGAAGCTTTCGAAATGTGGTGCTACAGAAGAATGCTGAAGATTAGATGGGTGTATTACGTAACTAATAAGGAGGTATTGAATAGAATAGGAGAGAAGAGGAGTTTGTGGCACAACTTGACAAGAAGAAGGGACCGGTTGGTAGGGCATGTTCTGAGGCATCAAGGGATCACAAATTTAGCATTGGAGGGCAGCGTGGAGGGTAAAAATCGTAGAGGGAGACCAAGAGAGGAATACACTAAGCAGATTCAGAAGAATGTAGGTTGCAGTAAGTACTGGGATATGAAGAAGCTTGAACAGGATAGAGCAGCATGGAGAGCTGCATCAAACCAGTCTCAGGACTGAAGACCACAACAGTAACCGCCTCATGTATTGTCATTTTATCACTTTTGAATTTTTCTTCTGTTGACAGCTAATGCTGATATTTTGAAAGTTCCTATCAAAAAGAAGGCGCAACTACATTCAGGATTCAGACTGTGTGTTCATCGCTGAACACCCAGTGTACAGATTACATGCTAGAATGAGTAAATCAAAGGAATTCTACTTGCAGTGCCATCGCTTTAGCTCTGAAAATTAAACAGCGAATGGGTGTAAATTATGACTAAAATGGAGGGATTCGGGAAATGTTAGATTTTTACGTTTTCGTGCAGCATTACTGTGTACTTTTTTGGCAGTCAAAAATCCAACTTCAGTGAGGTACTTGTTATATAAAATACCGACGGAATATTCCTAATTGAAGATGAAATTAACAACTGACTGTATTTTCACGTTTGTAACCGTACATATCACACACAATTAGCTTCTTTTTCTCGTTCCAGTTGACATCAGGGCGGTCTCGGCTTGTCTGTTACTTGTTGGCTGAATACTGTCTGGTTCTGCACAGAGTTCGTCACGCAGGATCAAGTTTTAATGAGGTCTACAGCAATGGCAAGGTAGATGAAGTTTGTTATAGCGCTGCTGCAACGCCGTCAAAAAGAAATTACATCCTGTTACAGAGTGACGACTTCCCAAATTAAAAAATCCAAACAGTTTTCAGACGAAGTTCACATAACTCCGTACTCCGATGAAAAAATATCAATCTTCCTTACCTCATTTTCCCGAAACATACCACTAATTATGTCAGCGTATTTTAAAAGGAGTTTTCCACATTAGTAAAGTCTCTTGACTTAACTACTACAATAAATACTAATAAATAAAAATATATGTAATGTGGAATACGAAACTCGATAAAACGAAGACAAAATTTTAGTTGTTACTCTAGAGATTAATTTTTTGATATCCGTGATACTAAGAAAAACTAAGGAAAAAGCTACAACAAAATAAATGTTTAGGCTGTTTCCAACTAAAATTGGTCAATATCATTACAAGCTATCGTTCGTCCAAGAGCGAAGGAGAAACGTTTATATCATATGCACTGCGTCCAGGAAAAAATCCCGCCCGATTCTTCTCATTCAGTTTTTTTCATGGTTTTGTAACTTATTAGATAAATCCTGAAATTCTTCCCTTGAATGTTCTGCGACCAATATTTCCCCTGTCCTTTCATCTAAGTAATTTCTTAGTGTCTCATGACGCTAATCGCTTCCTCCTACCTCTAAAAGACATGGAAGAACGCTCTGATTTATAACGACTGAAAGGTGCTGCCATCTGACGCAAGAATGATGTTACGACGCGCTAGTACTGGCTGCGAAAGAGGTATAACGTCAAGAGCAGACAAGCGCCCGGCTTTGTTCCGCTTGAAACGAAGTAATTTCTCATTTGCTCTCGGAGTACAGTAACTGAAAATATCCTGGCGCGCAAAAGGCGGGTTGCTACTGCTGGAGGACGTTTCATTTCGGCTTTGCTTTTAACTGACCTGAAGAGCTAGCTTAACTTCGTACCCGTCACACGAAACTGATAGGTATATAAAACCTGGCCCAAATTTTCTTGAAGAAAATTTGTTCTCTGAGTAAGCTTTTTTTTTTTCAAGAAATTTATAGTGGCTATCGATCCTATACTAACAAAAGTAACAAAGACTCGTTAGAAATATGATAAAGTGGCGATTGTCTTTTTTAGGAAGATCGTATGCTACCAGTATCTCATAGAATCTTTTAGATTTAAAAGTAAATGCCCGAAGGTGATACTGGATGATAACTCAGAGATGTAATTTGCGGTGCGCATATCCTATTAAGAGCCCATCTACACGTCAACAGGAATGAAGTTATGTAGTTGTGTTGTGAAACTAAAAAAAAAAAATGGTTCAAATAGCTCTGAGCACTATGGGACTTAACATCTGAGGTCATCAGTCTCCTAGAACTTAGAACTACTTAAACCTAACTAACCTAAGGACATCACACACATCCATGCCCAAGGCAGGATTCTAACCTGCGACCGTAGCAGTCGCGCGGTTCCCGACTGAAGCTCCTAGAACCGCGGACGGCGGTGTGAGACTACAGTAAGCATATTGGTCTACACGGGAAACGTGCGACAAGGATCTAAACCGCTAAAATTAAGGGAGTACATGTACGCTGTGTTCGCCGTGGGCTGCAAAAACGACCGTGCCTAAGTAACAGAGCTGCATGCTGCATATGTAGCAATCTATATAGTTTGTGCAAAGGAACTTTATAGAGGAGTTATGAAAAGTTTGGACTTCAGTTTCCCTTACTGTCACAGACAGCCACAGCTAATTAACTGCTGTTTACTAGTGAATTTTTGGAACCGTGACTTCCTACTACAATAGTTACCGGCATGAGGTAATAATTGTAAATACGCGATGGCCTAGAGCTCTGACGGTATTACGAATGATGGAAAGAAGAATTGGGCTGAACAGGAAAACATATCCCGTGTACAGTGACCCAAAGAGGGCTTTTGATAGAGTGACTGGAAGCTACGTTTGGAGAATTGAATGGAATTGAGACAGACTGAGAGATAAAGACATTCTTAATCTATACGATAGCAGGAATACACAAATAGACAGCAATGGAAGTAAGAAAGAAGTTAGGAAAAAGAGGCATCCGACAAGTTTGTCGTCTCTCGACAATTATTTAATTTACTTATAGAAAGTGCAATACAAACATGAAAAGCGGATCAATTTAGTGGCAAACAAATACATTGATGATGATGAAGAGGTTTCATACTCCGAGGAGCGTAGGGGACGATGCTGAAGACCCGCACCACCGACTAGGCAAGGTCCTAGCGGAGGTGGTTTGCCATTGCCTTCCTCCGACCGTAATGGGGATGAATGATGATGATGATGAAGATGAAGCAACAACACCCAGTCATCTCGAGGCTGGGAAAATCTCTGACCCCACTGGGAATCGAATCCGGAACTTCGTGCGCGGGAAACGAGAACGCTGCCGCAAGACAAGGAGCTGCTGTACTCTTAAGAGATTCTGAAAACGGCTTGATGTACATTGAAAGAAAAAAAAGAAAACGCCAGTTCTGAGACCTAAACGAAAGTTGGCAGGCGTGTTTATACATTTAAAAGATGTCTTCTACTCAATTTCGAATTTCGCACTAGAGTGGCGCTACTAGCGCTGCTATGAGGATGCAAATAAGGCTTGCTTTAAATACACGTTGCAACGGTGGTGATCGTTAGTTACCTTTGTGACTGGACGTCATGAGTTAATGTTAGTCAAGAATGCCTTTCAGGTGACAGTGTCAACACCTCAGTGGGTTTGAATGAGGGCGTGTAATAAGGCGATGAGAAGCTGGAAGTACCTTCTACGATACTTCAAAAAGACTTGGCAGGATTGTAACCACTGTGCAGGACTGCTGTCAGCGACGGGCACGAGAATCTACAGTCGCAAGAAGACCGGTCTCCGGACGGCAACGTGACGCTACCGGGAGCGAAAACTGTTGTGTTTGGCGCATAGCTGTGGCACATTGAGTTGCATCTGCAGCAGCAATTTGAACTGCAGCTGGCACCACAGTGACTCAACGAACTATCGTAAATTGGTTACTTCAAGGACAGCTCCGAGCCAGGCACCCTGTTTCGTGCCTCCCACTGACCGCCAAACCACCGCAATTTTCAAGAGCTTATTGGAGGGCAGGGTGGAGGTCTGTTGTGTTTTCTGATCAAAAATGGTTCTGCCTCGGTGCCAGCGGTGGAGTCTTGTTGATGGCCTACAATCAACCTGTCTTCGTGCTAGACACATTGGAACGACACTTGCACTTGTGGTTTGTGGGATGATTTCGTTTGGCAGTAGGAGCACTCGCGCGGTTGTTCTGACTACATTAAGCATTCTGATTACAAAATTTTACATCGGTCTAGTGATTCCAGGGGGATGTTTCCCAATAAGATACCGCTCGCCCACATTCCGCTGTTGTAACTGAACACACCCACAGAGTGTCAACATGTTGCCTTGGCCTGCTCGATCACCAAATCTGTCGCCAGTGGAGCTCATATGGGACAGTTCCGGCACCATCCACGACCGCCATTAATCATCCCTGTATTAATTGACCAAGTGCAACAGGCATGGAACTCCATCCCACGAACTGACATCTGGCACCTGGATGCTTGCACTCAACATACTGGCCGTTACAGCGATTATTAATGCACCAAAATTTGACATCTTCAGTCACTTATTTTGAGCTTACATTAACCTGTGATGTCACAATGTTAAACAATTATAATTCTACATGTATTACTTTTTGGAGTTGTGATTTTTTAGCGGCAGCTATAGGATGAAAACAAACAAGAACTAGACTAAAATAAAGATGATAGATAAATTTAACAAACAAGTAAGACCAGACTTCAAAATATGAAAAAAATAGAAATGCAAGTAAATCACTTTTATATTTGGGAAAGACCATAAAAGATAGCAATAGACGTACAATGGACATTAATAGAACAACTACAAAGACTAAACAAAAGTGCAGAAATAAGAGTAATTTATTAAAAATCATTTTAAAGTATAAATAAGAAAGATACTTTAAACAAATTGATCATTACATTTAAATGGAGCATTTTAAGCTGTGGTTGTCATGGCTGCTCCATTTAGAAGCAAGAAAAGAAACAATATGGATGTGGGTATGGAGAAGAGCTAAAAAACATCCTGGACTGAAAGAAAATTGAATGAAGAGATATTAACAGAAATTAAAGAGAGAGAAGGACATTGATTAACTTCATACAGAGAATAGAATTCAGATTAACTGGACATTTTATATAACAGCTTCATGATAAGCAATAGGAAGAAGGCGAGTAAAAAGCCAGGAGCCAATTCAAGAACATCCATATTATAAAATGTTATGGGTGGAATGAACTGCAGCCCCTGGAACCAATTGGTACATGTGTGATGTGACAAAAAAGATGGTTACATCGACGAGACGTTATCTTTATGGTCTGTTATTAGTGACGCATTATTTTTCTGTTGATGTTCTTATGTTCCTGACTATTTATCCATTGTATATAATGAGTGAACACAAATTCGCCGTCAACGGTTGTCTCCGGTAACTCGTTACAGAGTGGTAAGGTAATTGTGATTTACTCGGTTTATTATCCCAAAAATTTCTGTACCTGTAACAATACCTTTACACCAGTGAAAAAAGCCGGTGATATGCAATTATTCTCACACAGAAGGATTCACTTTCTAGAAGGTGCTGGTGTACAGATCCAAAAATAATGTCATGAGGTTGCCATCGCTGTGGCAAACTCTCATCACTGTCACCGCGTCGCTCTTCCATTTCCTTCAGTGATCCCGAACACGAGGTGCGTATCGACCAGCTCTTCAACAGTAAACCTATCCTTACTGCTGTGTATGACTGTTTAAATACGACAAACACAACTGGAAAAACCAACCTGGGGCACGACCGAGCAGCACTGAATTCAATCTTGAGGGGGAATCGCGGAGAGGAGACTACGGTAGTGTCACCAGCAAGTGTCGAGAATGAATGGAACAAGTTTATTTTCAAATAAGACGCTCACAGCATGCCTTGAGTATTTCCCCTGTTGTGCAGATATTTTCAGTGCAACGTAGATACATCAACAAATGGGAGTAAGAAACCAAACGTAAAGCAATTATTCTGCAACGGATACTTTAAATCAAAATGTAGGCTAGCGGAACAACCTCCAAAATTTTTTCGCTGAAGTTCGTATTCACTCACAATAAATTGTAAAACTTTTATCCATTACGGATGAGGATCACTGCGATTGTGATGAATAAAGGTTCCTTGAAATTACTGTAAGCAGTAGCCTTTTGTTCTATTTTTACACACATCCAAAAAAGCTTTGCATCACCCCGGGTCCCAGAACTCCTGAAGATAGTTGTTGATTGTGGATTTTGTATCACGACACAGTCCCTTTGACTGTTCAGAGATGTCCTAAACCCGCCCAAAGATGCAAACAACCACGCACGAGCAGCACCTATTAGACGGTCTGACAGCCGATCAGTTCCAGTCATTTCATCAGGAATGGGGTACATGGATCGATGTCTCTTTAGTTCAACCATGCCTAGACGGTCAATATCTCGGTTTGATCGCCTGGAAGGGCTCTCAGCAAGGGAAATGTCCAGGCATCACGGAGTGAATCAGATCGATGCTGCTCGGACATGGAGGAGATACAGAGAGACAGGAACTCTACAGCTTACGGCTCGGAATAATGATTTTCATGCAGCCACAGGACGTCCTGTTACGACTAAAACTGTACGCAATAGGCTGCATGATGCGCAACTTCATTCCCGACGTCCATGGCGAGGTCCATCTTTGCAACCACTACACCACGCAGCACGGTACAGATGGGCCCAACAAAATGCCAATGGACCGCTCAGGATTGGCATCACGTTCTCTTCCCAGACGAGTGTTGCGTATGCCTTCTACTAGACAATTGTCGGAGACGTGTTTGGAGGCAACCCGGTCAGGCTGAACGCCTCAGACACAATATACAGCGAGTAGGCAACGTATGTGTGCAAACGTAACTTTGAAAGGTTGTTAAATAATCCCTGTCAAGACGCAAAATTCATGACCAAATTACTTGGGTATGTGACTGTGCATATTTTAAAATCCCGCCTTACCTTCTGTAGTGTGCAGCCGGTGATGCACAAATGACGGACAGTATTATCTTAAGATTCCAGACAACGAGGAGCATCGTTCGCCCTGTAATGATGTCAGAGTCTCCGTCGCTTACAGCATGTACAGCCTAGCCGAAGGTCGCCCGTAGCTTTTAATTATAAAAGCGCCAACCATGTGCCTCGCAGCGTACAGGTTCTTCTTTGGTGTTTCATCTTCGGAAGGCTGCCTACTATGTTTCTACATACTGAAATCGGAATATACCTGCGTTCATTCTAGATAACGATGAAACGTCCCTACTGAGTTGTTCTGGACACTAATTTAGCACGCAATCGACGCTCTATAAGACAGCGTTCTGTGCTCTTCTGATCGGTGCTTTGGAAATATGTCCATAAAATCAGTCTGGTGCCATAAAGCTATGGTCTTTGGTTTGTGGACTGAAGCAATTAAATTACTGCTGATACAAGAAAGGTGCGATTCACAACCGTATGACACAGCGTGAAAATCAAACGGTCTTTGCAAACTTATTAGTAAATACACTCCTGGAAATGGAAAAGAGAACACATTGACACCGGTGTGTCAGACCCACCATACTTGCTCCGGACACTGCGAGAGGGCTGTACAAGCAATGATCACACGCACGGCACAGCGGACACACCAGGAACCGCGGTGTTGGCCGTCGAATGGCGCTAGCTGCGCAGCATTTGTGCACCGCCGCCGTCAGTGTCAGCCAGTTTGCCGTGGCATACGGAGCTCCATCGCAGTCTTTAACACTGGTAGCATGCCGCGACAGCGTGGACGTGAACCGTATGTGCAGTTGACGGACTTTGAGCGAGGGCGTATAGTGGGCATGCGGGAGGCCGGGTGGACGTACCGCCGAATTGCTCAACACGTGGGGCGTGAGGTCTCCACAGTACATCGATGTTGTCGCCAGTGGTCGGCGGAAGGTGCATGTGCCCGTCGACCTGGGACCGGACCGCAGCGACGCACGGATGCACGCCAAGACCGTAGGATCCTACGCAGTGCCGTAGGGGACCGCACCGCCACTTCCCAGCAAATTAGGGACACTGTTGCTCCTGGGGTATCGGCGAGGACCATTCGCAACCGTCTCCATGAAGCTGGGCTATGGTCCCGCACACCGTTAGGCCGTCTTCTGCTCACGCCCCAACATCGTGCAGCCCGCCTCCAGTGGTGTCGCGACAGGCGTGAATGGAGGGACGAATGGAGACGTGTCGTCTTCAGCGATGAGAGTCGCTTCTGCCTTGGTGCCAATGATGGTCGTATGCGTGTTTGGCGCCGTGCAGGTGAGCGCCACAATCAGGACTGCATACGACCGAGGCACACAGGGCCAACACCCGGCATCATGGTGTGGGGAGCGATCTGCTACACTGGCCGTACACCACTGGTGATCGTCGAGGGGACACTGAATAGTGCACGGTACATCCAAACCGTCATCGAACCCATCGTTCTACCATTCCTAGACCGGCAAGGGAACTTGCTGTTCCAACAGGACAATGCACGTCCGCATGTATCCCGTGCCACACAACGTGCTCTAGAAGGTGTAAGTCAACTACCCTGGCCAGCAAGATCTCCGGATCTGTCCCCCATTGAGCATGTTTGGGACTGGATGAAACGTCGTCTCACGCGGTCTGCACGTCCAGCACGAACGCTGGTCCAACTGAGGCGCCAGGTGGAAATGGCATGGCAAGCCGTTCCACAGGACTACATCCAGCATCTCTACGATCGTCTCCATGGGAGAATAGCAGCCTGCGTTGCTGCGAAAGGTGGATATACACTGTACTAGTGCCGACATTGTGCATGCTCTGTTGCCTGTGTCTATGTGCCTGTGGTTCTGTCAGTGTGATCATGTGATGTATCTGACCCCAGGAATGTGTCAATAAATTTTCCCCTTCCTGGGACAATGAATTCACGGTGTTCTTATTTCAATTTCCAGGAGTGTATGTGCATTAACCGTGAGATCCAAAGTCATAAAAAAACCTCGCCGAGACTGTCGCACAAACTCCAACGACATTGACTGGAGTCATGGTCAACGGAGTCACTGTTACCGGGATATCCCAGGCGTGTAGAACTTAATGTATGTGTCATATCATATAGCAAAACTTATTATTCCGCAGCATTTTAACGTATAACGAAACAATGTGTTTGTAACAGAGTTTCCCTCTGTGTTCCCGAGAATCTGGGAAAGGAAAGCCTTTTTGCGTAGCGGCGCCTCAATCTGGAAGTACAATCTCTTGTACGAAGGCGACCTAACTTCCAGTTCATGGTGTCGTACTGGGTGAAAAACATTTGAATGTGAAATTGAACCCAAAGATCACAGAAAAAATAAACAAGAAAGAAGGGAAATGTCTTACTGATTATAGATTTTTCTGGATAGAAGTCTCGTCTATTTTACTAGAAAAAAATTGAAACTTTATCAGTCTGAATCGTGAAAATAAATTTTCTTGAAACAAACATTGTCAGTCAAGTTGAATAAATGAAATCTAAAATACCTCTAGATTACTTCAAATTTCTTGCTAGCTTATTTGGCGTTAAAATACTTTAAAACATAATCACATCTCTTGAAAGAAAACTCCTCTTGTCTGAAAGCCTTCTGTGGGGGAGCTCTTCTCTGTAAATGTGTATTAGTATTTCAATTGGAGAAGAAACTGTCTTCCAAGCTGGGTGGTTAAACTGCAATATTGTCTTGAGATGGTATGATTTGTTATCTTGATGCGGACTCTAACGAGGACCAACCCATACGGAAGAATCTGAACCTCTGAGGCGCTTTTCAGATATCACTGTACTTTTTAGCTGTATTTTAGCCCAAATTTGTCAGCGTAGGTAACGGCTTCTGCGTCACCTTTGGAGCCACGGTGATGTAGGTCTGAAGTAGCCAGCATCTCCACCAAACAGTCTTACGTTATAACCAGAATCAGGTTAAGATCAGTGAACAAGGTGGTCAGTGCAGTACAACACTTAGCACTGAAAACAAGCTTATTACGAATAACAACGCACAGCCAGAACAGAACTCCTGGAAACAGCTTGATATCATTTATAGAATGCAGAGTGTATCAACATTACAAACATAAGAAATATCGAGAACCTTCCAGAAATGAAAAACACTAAACAAAGATTAATTGCTGGTGACTGTATTTGAACAGGAGACCGGCAGCGTGCCAAGCAGAAACGCTAACCACTCTGTCACATTGTATGCGGCACAATTAGCGGCAATATCAGTGACAAGAGTCGCTGATGACATTGCTTTCCTCGGTGAAAGTGACGACGAATAGCAGGACAGAATGGAATGAACGGTCTAGTGATCACACACTATGAACTGAAGACAGACAAAGTAATGAGTAATAGCAGAAATGAAATTAGCGATAAACTTAATATCAAAACTGGTGACCATAAAGTAGATGAAGTGAAACAATTCTGCTATCTTGGAAGCAAAATAACACAAGATGAACCAAGCAAGGAGGACCAAAAAGAACAAAAGACGTCTCATCGATGGAAACGGCTTTAAAATAGCTGTTTGCTGGCAAACTAGTCACGGGATGCTTCTGGACCCATTCATTATTTATTTCACATTTCGGGTTCTGCCCATCTTCAGATGACCATTTAGTACAGCATGAATACACAACTTTTACAAGAATGTCGATTGACGTTGAAACGAACATAAAGTTTACTATTCCACTTAGCAAATAACTTTATGAGCAACATGAATAAGAAATGGCTGTCCGGAAATATCCTGTGACTGTTATTGTGCGACCAGACAGCTTCATCTTTGTGTTTACGGCTTCAAGTCACTTCTACGACAAAAGAGGTCTACAAATATTAAACGTTGACCTTAATTTGGAGAAAAATTTTCAGAGAATCTGCGTTTTGACACAACATTGTATGTGGATGAATCGTGTACCAGTGGAGAACCGGAGAACAAGAGAGGATGTTGAAATTTAGGTGGACAGACAAGAAAAGAAACTGGGTACTCCGCAGAATCTTCGAGAAGTGCAACATGTGAGAAACTATCGGAAGAAGAAGAAGAAGAAGAAGAAGAAGGGACTATATGATATAACACATGATAAGACATCAAGGAATACTTTACGGGCAGTAGAAGCAGGCCGCAGTGGCCAAGCGGTTCCAGGCGCTTCAGTCCGGAACCGCGCTGCTGCTACGGTCGCAGGCTCGAATCCTGCCGCGGACATGGATGTGTGTGATGTCCTTAGGTTAGTTAGGTTTAAGTAGTTCTAAGTTCTAGGGGACTGATGACGTCAGATGTTACGTCCCATAGTACTCAGAGCCATTTGAACCATTTTTGTACGGGCGAACTGTAAGGGACATGGAGGGTGACGGGACGTGGGGAGGAATACGCTGCGGGCTACATCAAATCTCTCAAGCCTGATTTACATTGGAGTGAACACAAGTGAAGGATCATCAGGAGAAGGAGCATTCTCTGTGGTGTGAACGGCAACTGAGAGCGAGCAGACACTATTCTGTCGCGTTCTATTCGCATTCAGAGGTGCTTTCTCGCGTTTCGCTGGTTGTAGGTCTTTTATCGAACCGCTGAAGGAAGTTCACACACCTTTCATTTGGCGTTAGCACCACAGACAATTCTTCTACTGTTTCGAGGGTGAACTTTTGATGTTGGCATTAGTTAGATTACAGCTGTCACAGTTGATTGTGAGATCCAAGAGATTCACAGCAAAAACTGCTAACAAAAGGAAGTATAATTGGTAGAAAATGGGGGAAGCACTCAATGGTTTAACTTGAAACGTGACAAAGACCACAAACTCATTAGGTGCTTCCAAAAGACAGGGACAATGTGAAGAACCATAACCGTAACAAGCACATCTTTCAGTTTATTCTTGTTAAAAAATTTAAAAGCTCAATAAATTGTCTTGAAATTACACAAGTACGAATATGTGTGTACTATACTGATTAAAGTTAAAAATATACGAAAGCTTTGATCACTATCGTTGGTTACGTCCATTGTATCTGTAATAACATGGCTGATGTATAACTGTTAGTTTAGAGGTTTTTAATATAATAACCGAATAAGTACCACCATTTACTTTCAAACACTGTACCTGCCCTCTTAAAAACTGCATACCAGATTTTATCGGGTAACTTATTTGACAAGTTATATGTATATACCTTACAGACATCATCTTCATTATGTGGACCTTGATAAAATCCCAGAGCGTTTCGCGTGTGTTAGTAGCTATCAGGAACTATTTGAGGCGCTGAATCTATCCAAGTGCGAAACAATTTTTTAACAAAGACATCTCCAGTTTCTAATAACCAGAGCATAGAGGCTAGCTTTTCTTCCAGTTACCTTCTTCGCCGATTATTAGTGTTCTGTTTTTAAATTTCCCCCTCTGCTGTTATGGGGAATCAGCGGATGATTCAACTGACACATGTGCAAAGTTTTAGAATAATCCTAGTTTACCTTCAAGCGCTTCACATTTTCGTACAAATCAAAGACTTAGGACAAAATTTTTCTTTCCCTACATTGTTTTCTTTTTTTTAATTCATAGCTTCATCGACACTATCTCTTTCGCTAAGCAAAATAATCCTGTTTGAATACGAGAGGTTTGCATCGTGGCTACAATTAGTGTTGAACGGAGTGAAACTTATGTGGAAATTAGTACACGCCAAAAAATAGTAACACAGCTTTCCGATGTTTAGAACTCTCTGCTCATTCTCTCGTTTTCTCCTCCGTTCCATCGAGTACAAACGCTGATTAACAGTTACAAGCGAATGGTAGTAAACACTGGTGAATTGTCTGCAGATACTCGTTCGCTCGCACTTTCTTCCATTCGTTCTGGCATAAAGGAAGCTTCAGTAAACTGATTAGGAAAAAAAACTAGATTAGGGGATAGCTGAGGTATAGGAGTTCATAATCGGAGGAGAGGTTTAGATGGCAAGGGTAGAGGCTTTTTCGGGTGTTTATCGATGCGTCAGTTGGAGGTGGATTCAAAGACCGTGCTGGACACTGAGAACGGTATGACCATAAGGAGTACCAGGAGGAAATTCTGGCGTTGCAGTTGATAATTGAACAAGACTGAAGGAAAATCTAGACACTCTCATAGGATTTGTCGACAAAGCACACGCATTAGACAATGTAAAATGGTGCAAGATATTCGATTTTCTGAGAAAAGGAGGAGTAAGCTATAGGGAAAGAGAGGTAATATGCAATGCTTGCAAGAATTAAGAGGGACCAATAACCTTGGTAGATCAAGAACGAAGTTTTCATATTAAAAAGGATGTAGGAGAGGGTCGCAGTCTTTTGCCCCTACTTTCAATCTACACGTCGAAGAAGCAATAAAGGAAATAAAAGAAAGGAACAAGAGTGGAAGTAATAATGAAGGTGAAAGGACATCAATGATGATTCGCCGATGACATTGCTACCCTTTGTGAAAATGGAGGATTACAGGATGTGTTCAATGGAATGAAGAGTCTAATGCGTACATTATGTGGATTGAGAGTAAACACAAAATAGACAAAAGTAATGAGAAGTGTCAGAAATGAGTAAAGTGGGAACTCAACATCAAAATTGGGGGTCACGAAGTAGACGGAATTACGGAGTTCTGCTACCTTGATGCGGCCCGCCAAGAATTCCCTTTCTGTGTCAAATTCTTCATCTCAGAGTGGCATTTGTAAAGTATGTCCTCAATTATTTGTTGCATATATTCCAATACCTGTCTTCCTCTACAGTTTTTGTCCTCCACAACTTCCTCTAGTACCACGGAAGTCATTCCCTCCTTTCTTAACAGATGTCCAATCATCCTGTCCCTTCTCTTTATCAGTGTGTTCCACATATTCCTCCTTTGCAGAACCTCCTCATTCCTTACCTTATCAGTCCATCTATTTTTCAACATTCGTCTGTAGCACCACATCTCAAATGCTTCGATTCTCTTCTGTTCCGCTTTTCCCACAGTACATGTTTCACTATCATACAATGCTCTACTCCATACGTACATACTCAGACATTTCCTCCTCAAATCGAGGCCGTTATTTGATATTAGTAGACTTCTCTTGGCCAGGAATGCACTTTTTGCCATTGCTAGTCTGCTTTTGATGTCCCCCTTTTCCGTCCGTCATTGGTTATTATACTGGTAGAATAATTCCTAGGTAGAATAATTCCTTCATTTCATCTACTTCGTGACCATCAGTCCTCAGACCTTTCAACATTTTTGGAACGTGTCTACTAACAGCTGTCAAGTAATGTATAAAATGCATGTTTGACAAACAGCTGCGTTTTATTTTAAACCCAAATTACTCCTAATTTTCTCAGAATATCGAATATAGCGTACCGTTTGACATTGTCGAACGCGTTTTATTGGTCGACAAATCCTATGAGAGTGTCTAAATTTTTCTTCAGTCTGCTTCCGTTATCAAGCACAATTTCAGATCTGCTTCTCTGTTGTCCTTACCTTTCCTAACGCCAAACTGGTCGTCATATGACAGATTCTCAGCTTCTTTTCCACTCTTCTGTGTGTTATTCGTGTTAGCAATTTGGACTCACGAACTGTTAACATGATTCTGTAACAGATCTCACGTTTATCTGCCCTTCCCATCTGCTGAATGGTGTGGATGATACTTTCCCGATGGCCTAATGGGACGTCACCGATAGCATAGATTCTACCACCAACTTGGGCAGTAGTTTTGTGACCACTTCCCCCAATAATTTTAGAACTTGTTATGGAATGTTGTCAACCATTCTGCCTAATTTGAAATGCAGTCTTTCAGAGCTCTTTAAAATTCTAATACTGGGTCCCCTATGTCTTCCACATAGACTCTAATTTATTCTATCGCGTCGTGAAGTAAGCCTTCCCCGTCTTAGAGGCCTCCAGTGTATTATCTACAGTTATCCTCCCTTTTCATTGACTTTAACAGAGAAATTCCCACCGCAGTCGTAACGTAACCAGCCATGATTTTAATTTCACCAACGGTTGTTTCGACTTTTCCATATGCCGAGCCATATCTTCCGACGAACATTTCTTTCTCGATTTCTATAAATGTTTTCTATAGACATTTAGACTTCGCATCACTGCCCTTGTTAGTTCTTTAAGTCATAATGGATTTATGTTGTCATATTCCAGTCTTTCCTTTTGTTCAAGGTTTCTTCGCATTTACCTTCCTTGTACCTATATTTGTCTGTCCAGTATTTGTTATTCCTTATTGCAGTAGCAACATCCTTATCGAACATCAAATACGTCTCATCATTCAGCATTGCCTCAATATCGCACTACCTTCCACACTGATTCTTCCTTACGACTTTCTCAGACTTACTAAATGCGAACTGAGTCTACATCTGCCTAACAATCCAATATCTGATTACAGAATCCCTGTGCGAGTATACCTCTTCCTCTTTTGATTCTTGAGCAGAGTATTCGCTATTACCATCTGAAATTTATTGCAGAACTCAATTTGTCTTTCTCTTCTCTCATTCGTAGAACCAAGCTCACATTCTCCGGTAACACTTTCTTCTACTCCTTTCCATACAATTGCGTTCCAGTCCCCCCATGGTTATTAGATTTTTATCTTCATTTAAATACTGAATTACCAGTTTATTATCCTCATGTACTTCGTCTACCTCTGCGTCTTGTGCTTGCGACGTTGGCATATATATATATATATATATATATATATATATATATATATATATATATATATATATATATATATATATATATATATTATCGGCGTCGGTTTCCTGTCAAATCTAATGACAACAAACCTATCACCAAACCGTTAAAAATAGCTCTGCCCTACTTGTCTGTTCATAACGGATCGTACTCTTGAATACCATTTTCTGCTGATTCTGAAATTAAACTGTATTTATCTGACCATAAATCCTGATCTTCTTTCCATTTCACTTCACTGACACCCTCTATATCTAGACCGGCCCTTTGCATTCCCATTTTCAGGTTTTCTAGCTTTCCTACCAAGTTCTGACTTCTCACATTCAACGCTCCGACTCGCAGAATGTTGCCCCGTTGAATATTACCATGCTGTTCTTTATTCCATCGTTTTCTCGTGGTTACCTCGCTCTTGGCACTTCTCTTACGGAGATCCGAGCGAGAGCCTAACCTGGAATCATTTGCCTCTGGAGAGATCATCATCACATATTTCAATTACAAGTTACATGTCCTATGGATTCACATTATGTGTCCTTAATTTAGTTGTTTGCATTGTCTTCTGCATTCTCATGCCGTTGGTCACTGCTGACTCTTCCGTCTTCTAGGGGCACTTGGCCACCTTAATGGCAAGAGAGTGCCCTGAACGTCTGTCCGCTCCATCAATGCCGTTGACAGAACGATGGTGACTTCTTACGCCGGAAGTGTTCTTCCACCACTGCTGATGATTTTTATTCAAAATGTAAACCGTGGTTGTGTTTAATCCTGGGACACGCATTTTGATTATTGTTATTATTAAAGTTTTTGTTTTGCGATTCTTGTTGACATATTTTAAAATAATCCCGTTTCTGGTACTTACAAAAATACGCCCACCTAAATCGAACAATGAATACTTAAAAGGGAAGTCTTCAAAAGCTAAAAGAAGTGAAACATTTCGTAAATCGAAGTCTCCCATTTTATTCAATTATATACCAATAGTAAAAAAAACTTCAGGCATTGGTATCAAAACTTCGTGAGAGATAACTCTGTTCATGTTAAAATAAGTTTTTAAGTGTCACTAAGAGGGTGGATACCATTTAGATGATTCTCATTGTATGTCATCGTATCATAATTCGTTATTTTATTTCTTTCTTACCTTTTTGCAATTCCATTAGCTGCAAAAATCTCACTAGGAAGAGTAGTTACCTGTAAAGTTATGTTCATACTACAACAAAGTAACAATTAGGTAATAGTTGTTGGGAGTTAGTCATGAGAGACGCAGAGGTCAAAATTTAGAGATGAAATCAAAGTTCATACGTCATTAAAAAGAAATTTCAAAGACGCTACCCTAGACCACACTATCCTATTCGAAGCAGAGCTCATGAGACATTTTAAGTCACTGACCCTCTTTTCGTTTCTTCGTGCTTGCTTAACTTTTGAAGCATAGTGTGCTGTCTTGAGGTCGAATATACAAGAAAATTAACCAAAGACGCTGTAATGAATACCCATCTAAAACTGTCGCTGTCACTAAACGACTACAATTACTTTGATGCAATATGTAACTCATTTTACCAAAGTATATACCATAGATATGGTATTTTCGCATTATAAATGATCCCATACACACTAACATTGTTCAGTTATTCGTATGATAACGGAACTGAAAATGAGATTTATACGTCACTGGATAAAGCATTGAAATGAAATTGGGAAGACATGGCTTCCGAGTGATGAATGGCTGAATGAAGCAATAACGATACATAGAAATAGATCTGAAAGAGACGTATCATAAAAAAAGAAGCTGCAACACAGTAAACTTAACCGCAATTAGAAAGTCCGTTATTCAAAAGATAGAACACAAGAAAAAAACAGAGGGTATTTGGGCAGATTACAGGAAGTAATTAAGAATGGCTTAAGGGATGAAATTTTAATCAAAGGACTTCACACGAGAAGATTTCCTGATAAAAGAAATTAAAAACAGCAGATGGTGCTCCTGCCGAGACTTTCCAGAAGGAATTATTTATGTCCAAAGACGCCCAGTCTTTTGTTTTATCTGGGAGTCTTAAGAGTTATAGATAAAACTTTATGATACGTTGTTTATGATACTTTTGAAATGCACTGCCTTACCAGGAAGCATAGTTCCAATCAAGTGGATTTCAATAGTTGGGGGCCGCTGATGAAAAGAGATTACATTTTTTGTGATGTTGCTTAAGAAAAATAAACTGCTCACAGGTGGGAAATTTATTTACAAAAAGAGTCATTTGATAACAAAGGCCGGCTGCGGTGGCCGTGCGGTTCTAGGCGCTTCAGTCCGGAACCACGCGGCTGCTATGGTCGCAGGTTCGAATCCTGCCTCGGGCATGGATGTGTGTGATGTCCTTAGGTTAGTTAGGTTTAAGTAGTTCTAAGTCTAGGGGACTGATGACCTCAGATGTTAAGTCCCATAGTGCTTAGAGCCATTTGAACCATTTGATAACAAAGTACACTGAAAGATACTGTCACAAAACAACGTATAAACTTTACCCTACAGGCAATAACGCCACAGTTACGAAATTTGCTCCAAATCACACCTATATTTTATTTGCGAAGTAGAAAGCTGGTGTGATTAAGACGTTTGATTGGCAACTAGTATCGTACTCACAGAGGTTACATACGGCTCAAAAATTGTAGGATGTCTCTGGAAATGCGCGGATAAAAATTATGTAACTTCATTGTCGTTCTTTGTAGCAAAGAAGAATGTTGTAATGCAAGATGACTGAAACGTACTAGTATGGTCAGTCATTCACCAGCAAAAACATGATGCTATGCTGAAGATAATACTAACACTGTAGACTCCCATGTGACAAGGAGAGTACAAATTGACGTGCCAGTTTTGGTAAGCAGACAAACTTCTCTAAATTCACTGGAAAGTTGTTCTTGAGGTCTTTGGACAGTAATTTTTGAGACACTCAGTCTCATTTAGGGGTATAATGTCGTACCCATGAAACTAACTGTAGGGCATGTTACCTATATATCGTGAATTTGAAATCAGAATTGCCCGAATAACACTAGCACTGGCCTTCATAAAGATCAAGAGAGCGTGTCCGATATCCGTATGACTTTTTCAGTACCGTCTTGAGAGTTTGCTGCCTATGTCCGTTACGCACAGAACAAAAAGTTTCTGATGTTAACTTTACTTTTTATTATGTGACTGCTCAACGCCTGGAAATTAACTAAGATTCTGCACTATAATATGTAAATTCGTGTATAAATGAAGCATCTTCAGTCACTCTTTTCCGTACCAACAGCTCTGTCTGAATTTAGTGTGACGGTTCAGTGAGATATATCAAAATAAAATCATCGCAGCTGCCAAATACACTGTATTTTATTTGTACAAGCGCTTTAGTCTCATTCATGAATAATTTTCAAATGCGTTTCTGCCGGTGGGCCGGAAAACCACGTGATTACTCAACTTATGTAGCCAGAGAACATGCGTCGACATGCCATGCCATGACTTGAACGAGAAAAACGCTATGAGTATCTATGCTCGTTTGAAAATGGACTGTAACATATCAGTATTGGTGCGGCAATAAACTGAAGGTAAGGTTTAACCGAATTCACTTTGATGTTTTTTCTTGAAAGTAAAAAGTGCTGGTCCTATAATGACACACAGCGTGAACGCGGACTCCTGCTACAAAATGTAGATGGATGTGCAGGTATAGTTTCTGAGTATTTTGATGTAAGGAGCATTTGGTCTCCGATCGCTCGTTACAGAGGAATTGGTTTAGATTGATTTCCTACCGCGATTTATCTCTGTATCTGCACTGAACTGACAGCATTTGCACAACAGTACAAATGGTGACGGTATGTGGTGTGTGTGTCGTTTGGAAATAAACTTCTATTCACCCGTAGTACTTGTTTTTGGCAACAGTAAGACCACTTTTACCGTACAGCTCTGTTCTGTCTTTGCATTCTTTATTCAGCAGTATCAGTTGTATTTTAACAGTGGTACATGGCGGTATGGATAGGTGTAATGATGAAGAATTGCCAGATATGCATCTCGTATATTATTGTAATGGAATTACAGCATAACTACGCTGTCGTAAAATCTGAGTCTTTTGAACGATAGCGGGATTAAAAGTGAGCCAAATCAGGATCAGAATATTTAGAAAGAGCAGAAATGGTTCAAATAGTTCAAATGGCTCTGAGCACTATGGGACTCAACTGCTGTGGTCATAAGTCCACTAGAACTTAGAACTACTTAAACCTAACTAACCTAAGGACATCACACACATCCATGCCCGAGGCAGGATTCGAACCTGCGGCCGTAGCGGTCGTGCGGTTCCAGACTGTAGCGCCTTTAACCGCTCGGCCACTCCGGCCGGCAGAAAGACCAGAAATGACATTAATGACAAACATAATATGTTAAGTAGGGACAACGCAGTAGGCGAAATAAATTATTTATACTACCTCTCTGGCCGGCTGGAGTGGCCGTGCGGTTCTAGGCGCTACAGTCTGGAGCCGAGCGACCGCTACGGTTGCAGGTTCGAATCCTGCCTCGGGCATGGATGTCTGTGATGTCCTTAGGTTAGTTAGGTTTAAGTCGTTCTAAGTTCTAGGGGCTGATGACCTCAGAAGTTAAGTCGAATAGTGCTCAGAGCCATTTGAACCATTTTTATACTACCTCTGAAGTGAGATAACGTATGCCAGACGAAGCAAGAAAGATATTATAAGCAGTTTTGCACGACCTTAGACAGTATTCTTCGCGAAACGGATACTGCTAATATGAAATATAGGCCTTACTTGAAGAATAAATGTCAATAACTGTAGCCTACTTCTACGCTTAAAAGAATGATCTGAATTGCCTTCATCCTGATTTATATGCAACACGCATATCGTAACTGTCTTGCGCGTCCTCTATTCTCTCTTCAATAGAATCGTTTGACTACACAAAATGGTTACCACACGAAAACAGTACATAACACAGTTTTGCATGGGTATCATACGGTTGTCATATCCATGTTTTTTTGCCGTTTTAAGTATGTTACAAATTAACCGGAAGCGATTCCCAGTTGTGGCATCCCCAGACGCTATCAACATTATGAGTAAATAACATTCATTTTAATAACGTGCGTTTAAAATCAGGTTTTCTTAAGAATACTTTCATTACGACTACCTCTGACCTAAAATTGCACACATAAAAAGAATATACAACTGATTACAAAATGTGAAAAGCTCCAAAGAAATTACGAAAGCTGGCAGTAACAGATGTTTCGAAACCATAAAAGTTATCTGTGCGAGGAAATCTCGCACAGTGACCGAAAAACGGGACTGAAAAAGCCGTGAAGAAAATGAAATAAATGAATGAATGCAGAGCTATTTCTCGTACAGCACCTGATAACATGCAAGCAGAAGCAGTCGTGATGAGAATGTGTAATAAGGAACACAAAGCGCTGACAGGAGCGTCTCGAATATGTCATGATTAAGCGAAACTGTCATTCAGTATAAAAAAGTCAATGAAGCGGGACGCATCATCTCCTTTATAGATTGTTGTTGTTGTGGTCTTCAGTCCTGAGACTGGTTTGATGCAGCTCTCCATGCTTCTCTATCCTGTGCAAGCTTCTTCATCTCCCAGTACCTACTGCAACCTACATCCTTCTGAATCTGCTTACTGTATTCATCTCTTGGTCTCCCTCTGCGATTTTTACCCTCCACGGTGCCCTCCAATACTACATTGGTGATCCCTTGATGCCTCAGAACATGTCCTACCAACCGATCCCTTCTTCTGGTCAAGTTGTGCCACAAACTTCTCTTCTCCCGAAACCTGTTTAATACTTCCTCATTAGTTATGTGATCTACCCATCTAGTCTTCAGCATTCTTCTGTAGCACCACATTTCGAAAGCTTCTATTCTCTTCTTGTCCAAACTATTTACCGTCCATGTTTCACTTCCATACATGGCTACACTCCATACAAATACTTTCAGAAATGACTTCCTGACACTTAAATCTATACTCGATGTTAACAAATTTCTCTTCTTCAGAAACGCTTTCCTTGCCATTGCCAGTCTACATTTTATATCCTCTCTACTTCGACCATCATCAGTAATTTTGCTCCCCAAATAGCGAAACTCCTTTACTACTTTAAGTGTCTCATTTCCTAATCTAGTTCCCTCAGCATCACCCGACTTAATTCGACTACATTCCATTATCCTCGTTTTGCTTTTGTTGATGTTCATCTTATATCCTCCTTTCAAGACGCTATCCATTCCATTCAACTGCTCATCCAAGTCCTTTGCTGTCTCTGACAGAATTACAATGTCATCGGCGAACCTCAAAGTTTTTATTTCTTCTCCATGGATTTTAATACCTACTCCGAATTTTTCTTTTGTTTCCTTTACTGCTTGCTCAATATACAGATTGAATAATATCGGGGAGAGGCTACAACCCTGTCTTACTCCCTTCCCAACAACTGCTTCCCTTTCATGTCCCTCGACTCTTATAACTGCCATCTGGTTTCTGTACAAATTATAAATAGCCTTTCGCTCCCTGTATTTTACCCTGCCACCTTAAGAATTTGAAAGAGAGTATTCCAGTCAACATTGTCAAAAGCTTTCTCTAAGTCTACAAATGCTAGAAACGTAGGTTTGCCTTTCCTTAATCTTTCTTCTAAGATAACTCGTAAGGTCAGTATTGCCTCACGTGTTCCAGTATTTCTACGGAATCTTAACTGATCTTCCCCGAGGTCGGCTTCTACTAGTTTTTCCATTCGTCTGTAAAGAATTCATGTTAGTATTTTGCGGCTGTGGCTTATTAAACTGATTGTTCGGTAATTTTCACATCTGTCAACACCTGCTTTCTTTGGGATTGGAATTATTATATTCTTCTTGAAGTCTGAGGGTATTTCGCCTGTTTCATACATCTTGCTCACCAGATGGTAGAGTTTTGTCAGGACTGGCTCTCCCAAGGCCGTCAGTAGTTCCAATGGAATGTTGTCTATTCCGTGGTCCTTGTTTCGACTCAGGTCTTTCAGTGCTCTCTCAAACTCTTCACGCAGTATCATATCTCCCATTTCATCTTTATCCACATCCTCTTCCACTTCCATAATATTGTCCTCAAGTACATCGCCCTTGTATAGACCCTCTATATACTCCTTCCACCTTTCTGCTTTCCCTTCTTTGCTTAGAACTGGGTTTCCATCTGAGCTCTTGATGTTCATACAAGTGGTTCTCTTATCTCCAAAGGTCTTTTTAATTGTCCTGTAGGCAGTATCTATCTTACCCCTTGTGAGATAAGCCTCTACATCCTTACATTTGTCCTCTAGCCATCCCTGCTTAGCCATTTTGCACTTCCTGTCGATCTCATTTTTGAGACGTTTGTATTCCTTTTTGCCTGCTTCATTTACTGCATTTTTATATTTTCTCCTTTCATCAATTAAATTCAATATTTCTTCTGTTACCCAAGGATTTCTTCTAGCCCTCGTCTTTTTACCTACTTGATCCTCTGCTGCCTTCACTACTTCATCCCTCAAAGCTACCCATTCTTCTTCTACTGTATTTCTTTCCCCCATCCCTGAAACTCTGTACAACCTCTGGTTCTTTCAGTTTATCCAGGTCCCATCTCCTTAAATTCCCACCTTTTTGCAGTTTCTTCAGTTTTAATCTACAGCTCATAACCAATAGATTGTGGTCAGAGTCCACATCTGCCCCTGGAAATGTCTTACAATTTAAAACCTGGTTCCTAAATCTCTGTCTTACCATTATATAATCTATCTGATACCTTTTAGTATCTCTAGGGTTCTTCCATGTATACAACCTTCTATCATGATTCTTAAACCAAGTGTTAGCTATGATTAAGTTGTGCTCTGTGCAAAATTCTACCAGGCGGCTTCCTCTTTCATTTCTTAGCCCCATCCATATTCACCTACTACGTTTCCTTCTCTCCCTTATCCTACTACCGAATTCCAGTCACCCATGACTATTAAATTTTCGTCACCCTTCACTAACTGAATAATTTCTTTTATTTCATCATACATTTCTTCAATTTCTTCGTCATCTGCAGAGCTATTTGGCATATAAACTTGTACTACTGTAGTAGGTGTGGGCTTCGTATCTATCTTGGCCACAATAATGCGTTCACTATGCTGTTTGTAGTAGCTTACCCGCATTCCTATTTTCCTATTCATTATTAAACCTACTCCTGCATTACCCCTATTTGATTTTGTAACCCTGTAGTCACCTGACCAGAAGTCTTGTTCCTCCTGCCACCGAACTTCACTAATTCCCACTATATCTAACTTTAAGCTATCCATTTCCCTTTCTAAATTTTCTTACCTACCTGCTCGATTAAGGGATCTGACATTCCACGCTCCGATTCGTAGTATGCCAGTTTTCTTTCTCCTGATAACGACGTCCTCTTGAGTAGTCCCCGCCCGGAGATCCGAATGGGGGACTGTTTTACCTCCGGAATATTTTACCCAAGAGGACGCCATCATCATTTAATCATACAGTAAAGCTGCATGCCCTCGGGAAAAATTACGGCCGTAGTTTCCCCTTGCTTTCAGCCGTTCGCAGTACCAGCACAGCAAGGCCGTTTTGGTTATTGTTACAAGGCCAGATCAGTCAATCATCCAGACTGTTGCCCTTGCAACTACTGAAAAGGCTGCTGCCCCTCTTCAGGAACCACACGTTTGTCTGGCCTCTCAACAGATGCCCATCCGTTGTGGTTGCGCCTACGGTACAGCTATATGTATCGCTGAGGCACACAAGTCTCCCCACCAACGGCAAGGTCCATGGTGTCAGGGGGGGGGGGTTCCTTTGTAGTATCATTACAATATAACTGCTGGCGATGCTTTGCTAATAATATCTGACCAATGAGCTTTGTAATTTTCAGATAGCTTAAGACAGAGGGAAACGAAGGTAACAAGAAGGGTTTCACCTAGTCAAGTGTGAGACGGAATTTCTATACGCTCCTCATAGTCGACGCATTTTTCTCGTAGTTTATTTCCTGACAGTTGCACACTAACGACGCCTCTAAGTTATCAGAAAATGCATATGAGAACTACAGAAGCGTCAGTGTTTGAACAGACCACCACTTTAAACACGCAATGAACAACGCTAATTGCATTTTCATTTCATCTTAGAGACTCCTGGAAAGTTTTAATAACGCCTTCAAGGAATCCCTCATACACACCCATATTCTCTCCTGGTACTATTGCTCATCAGTTGTAAGCCAACTAAAAAAAATGGGAGATGACATAAGCATTGCAAAAGCCGGATCGACAGACAGACATGCAGAATAGACGCCTCATTCTTGATATCACCGTGTAATAACATGAAAAGGTCAAAGACTGGTATAGAAATGGTTATCGATTACATAAGATTGATGGAATAATTTAAACGTTTTGAAAGCGAACGTAGTTCACAACTCCTGATACGTGTCACTGAAGATCTCTACGTGTAATGTGAGACACTTAAGGTTACTCGAGGACGGGCTGACGTATGTCCGCTACACACTACTATTATCATCGCAGTCCCAATGTGATGCAAATACGATTTCGTTAAAAGTAAAACAGTAGTCAGTCCGAACATTGGTTTGAATGCGACAACACTTGACTGAACGTGATTCTTGCTGCTGCCCTCCTCCGACTACATAATTTGTTGATTTATATTGGCGTTTTAATGATTTATTAACTTGATTTCCTTTTGCGTGCACTCTTACAACCAGATTTACACATTTCTGTGGTAGTCTTGAAACGAATCTTGGTTAGAACGCAAGACTACACATAGACATAGAAAGGTCAGAAGTGAGTGAAGATTTCGGGAGTATAGTATTGTGAATACTTTTTGTTCACTAAACTTTCGTCGTTAAGTTATCATCATGAGTTCTAATTCATTTGAATTAGAGCAGTGCATATTCTACAGCGCCTCTTGATGGTTTATTATATGTGACATAAAAAAAGAGAGATAATTATTATCGTCAATGTAATATCTCAAATTAACTAAGACAGTCTGATAATGCCCATCCACTTTTTGTGCTCAACGCTTGTAGAGAGTTACTGGTCTGGAGACAAAAAAGCAGTAAATGCAAGTTTAAATTGCACTTTCGTCCACCAAAACATTTTCTTTGTCGTTGTTTGATAATGAGCTGGAAAGGTAAATGTCTGAGGGCCGAAAATTAGAAGAATAAGAACGGTAGAGATTGCTTTCCTGCCAAGCTCCTTGACAAGTTCCTCAGTGAAATAATCAGTGTGCTGAAGGGGGCTGTTGTACAGAAGCAACACTTAACGCACTTTCCTTAGTCATTTTTCCTATATGATGAATACAAGGCGTTTCAGTTATTGGCAACGGACTGTGACTGTGAAAGACGCACTGCTGGGTTTCGTCTTTTGACACAAAACGCCTCCTTAACGCCACCACATACATAATATTACATTTTGTTGACTCACTTTGGCCTTTGCTTCAAATACTTTGTTATTTCCAATCATAATTTTCTTTTTATGTTAAAACCCTCATCTAATCATCATGATTTATGTTTCCGGTTATTTCCTTAAATAAAGATAAGTGCTTGGATCTTTCCTCTGAAAGGGCACAGTTGTTTCTCTTCCCCGACCTTTACAATCCAACATTCAGTTACATCTCTAATTATCATCTTTATCTGTACGTTTCTTCAAATCCCGCTGGATCTCTTCAATGCGGAAAATAATTCACGTCTAAATCGATCCTACCTGAAACGAGGAAACCAATTTCTGACGTGATTTCTTCGATGTACTCAGCCCACGGGTAGCACAAATATTTGCAACTGCTTCCGCTGCCTGAAAGCCTCTGTTAAATCAAAAGGCAACAAAAGTCATACCTGATAGACTTTTTCTCCGTTTCTCGCTTTATTTTCTATCGGTTAAACAACCTTCATCATAAACTTCAATTATGCAAAATTCAACAAATGACTGCAAGAGCGGTTCTAGACCTCAAATAAAAAATGACGAGTGATAAATTTCCTAATAGCAATCTGCCTGACAAAATACCAACCAAAATCTCCGCAGCATTCAGCTTTTTTCGGGAAAATTTTTACCCAAAACGTTTCATTTTTGTTCTGTTTATATATTGCATGAGAACAGATCACAACGCTCTTGTCTGTACAGTTATATGAGATGTAGTGCGCCTTAAGAATAATGAAGAGAAGAGTGTGCTCGGTATCTCGGCTTTGCATTGACACTGCACAAGATTTGCGAAAAGACCACAAATACATACAACATCCCAACTACCAATCGAGATGGCGCAGCGGTTAGCTCACAGGACTCGCATACCGAAAGATGACGTTCAAATCCCCGTTCGGCCATCCACATTTAAGTTTTAAGTGATTTCCTCAAGTCTCTAAAGGCAAATGGTGAGTTGGGAAGTCTTCTTTTACCCCCTCAGCCTTCGCAGACAACAACACTTCCTGTAGAAACGTAGAATTTTCCGCTTCCCACAGAGTTGGCAGCTTGTGAAGGTGGCCAATATGTGATTACAAAATTACGTCTAACGTGTGCATCGGTTAGCCGATGCCGTTGGTAACTGGCGCTGCGGACGAGCCAGGAAATAACTGATTTGAACAGGCTGTAATGCAGCTCGAGAGAATCAGAATACACACCTAGTGGGGGGCATCGTTCGTTACGATAAAATCATAAGCCGACCATGAGTGTGCCACCGTTTTTGTTCATTCAGTCTTGTCTCATAACTGATGACCATTAGACCGGAATAGAAAGAAAAGCATTACTAGGTATGTCGATTACTTTTGAAATAATAAATACTTTACTTGCTTGTTATGAATATGTCTCATTCTCCTTAGACTACCCCTCACAGTTTTTATATTTTCACACTGTTTTGTGATACTTCACAAGAGGACAGGTGATCAGAATCATTGATAAAGGCGTGGGTTCCATTCTCACATTTATCAACGATTTTTAGCAAACAGTAACATATTCTGTTTTGCTCTGGTAACGACAACTGAACAACACGGTCTTCTGACACCACATTACACATGCAGTTGCTTTGCTGCCATCTGGAAGACAGCCGGTGTAGGCTGGACCACGACCAAGGCAGAAGTCGCTGTAGGTACAAGCTCTGTTATCACTTCAGGCCGGAATTTTATTTTATTAATGGACCAATTACCATGTAAGGCACAGGACACTTATTTCTCATACTTGAACTTGAGATACTAAAAATATCGGTGCTGGAGTGGGATCGAACTAAGGCCTCGCTTTTCGTGGGACGTGACTCATCTGGGATAAAATAGTTCCATCGTTTCGTTGTTTCTCCAAGATACCCAACTTCCATGCCCTCCATGAAAGTGCTTGCCTGGATTAGAATTCTCGTCCGGGACAAAATCTTTCATCAAGTCATTTCAAGATGTAGTTCGCGAACATCAAATTAAAGGTGAAATTTAATCATGATTTTAGGTGTCTCTCCGTCTGTTGTCATCAATTACGATTGGTGCTGGTTTCGACTCCCAATCAGAAATAGATTTCAAATGGCACTGAGCACTATGCGACTTAACTTCTGAGGTAATCAGTCGCCTAGAACTTAGAACTAATTATACCTAACCAACCTAAGGACATCACACACATCCATGACCGAGGCAGGATTCGAACCTGCGACCGTAGCGGTCGCTCGGTTCCAGACTGCAGCGCCTAGAACTGCACGGCCACTCCGGCCGGCAGAAATAGATTTCTTCATTTCAGTTTCAAATATGCATCTCCTAGCAACTTGTGAAAATATAAGTGCAAACGAAAGAAATCGTGTAAGATTTCAGGACATTAGTTAAAGATGCCCTAAAACTAAGGCGAAACGCGTCTGGGTGTCCAATAAATTAAAAAACAAAAAAGAACTTAATGCACAGCTAGCAAAAGGTGTTTTTCTTTTGAACTATTGCAAAAGTGATGTAGAATAATAAAGCGCCTGAATATTAGACTTCAGGACTCGCAATTTGTCTCGTATTGAAATAAAAATGACGATTTGTGACAGAAAGCACTTTGTTTCCTTTCTTACTAATGTCATGTAAGCTTCTTTCCTTCGGTTCGGAAGAGAAGTTCCTTGTGCCCAAAATGTATTTATTACTGTACGCTGGTCATTAGAAAGTGTACGTTTCATGCGTCCAGATTATCGCTGTCACATTCCTCTATATACTCGTATATAAGGTAATACCCTGACTGACTGAGAGACTGACAGACTCAACATCGCCCAGACCAAACCACAAAGGATAGAATATCGAAATTTGAGAAAAGATGTGCATCTTGTACTGTAGGCGTCGTTTAAGATTGGATTTTTTGAAATTACAAACCTAAGGTGGTGAGATGGGGAATGAAGGTTCTTTTTTTTGTTTTTGAAAAATATCACTACTAAGGCAATTTTAAAGTTAGACCTACGACAATTGCTATCTGGCTTCTCGGTCAGAAATAAAAAAATACATTTTTCAGTAGTTTTGGAAATTTAACCCTATGGGGATGAAATAGCGGGTGAAAGCTTTTTTTGACAATATATCATTGTTAAAGAACTACTAAAGTATTTTTAAAGCTACATATACGAACATTGCTATTGGACTTCTCGGTTACAAATAAAAAAAATTCATGTTTCAGTGCTTTTGGAAATTGAACCCATAAGAGGGTAAAATAGGGGATGAGAATTTTTATGAAAATATTTTCTTACGAACGCATTTTTAAAGCTAAACCTATGAAAATTTAAATTTGGCTTTTGAGTTAGAAATAAAAACTACATGTTTCACTATTATTGAAAATTCAGCCTCTGTTGGGGGTGAAACGGGGATGCAAGTTTTTATGGAAATATTTCATCGTTCAAGTATTTTTGAAGCTAGATCTATGAAAATTTGTATTTGGCTTCTCTTGTAGAAATAAAACAAACTATTATCACTGTTTTTGAAATTCAGCAGCGGATGACTTGCTTCCTGATTTTGTTATCAATGTGATTTCAATTTCGGCCACAGAAGCAAATGTAAACCTTTCTATAGCGCTATCTGCTTTTCATTACCAACATTTAGGCAATCACGGTACGACTTCGCGACTATAATTGTTGTGTACTGGTGCGCGTTTACTAGAATCAGACCCCAGATTAGACTAGATATTAGTTTTGATATGTCAACCTTTGTCAGATATTTTATGAGCCATCTTAAACATAATGGACTGAATTAATTATGTTTCTTTTTTGTTATCTTAGCTAACCACTTCCACATTCATTATTTTGGCGAAATGATTAACTATGTCAGATTAAATAGGCCACTCTACTTACCTCTAGTCCGTAGTACGTGTGTTCATAAGATCTGTGGACATTCTCTAGGGAATCGACGAGGGCAGAAGAGTGTGGAAAACACTAAGTATAATCAGATATAGCGTGTCAGGGCATAGGTTAAGACATCGGGATATTACGTCCTCGGCACTAGAGATAACCGTAGAGCGTAAGTATTATACGGAAGACAGATTACAGTACGTATATCGAATGACTGAAGACATTAGGAAAACTTACGGCACCATTTACAACGAATTTCGGTTTCTACCTCTCACCTCTGGTAGATGAAGGAAGAAACACAATCCAAAGTGATACCTTATTTCCAATAATTCTTTTAGTTCTCCATAACGACCAAGGTATCCATGTGTTTCACGAAATGTTCAAGTCCATTTCTCAGCATTCAAGATATAATACGTTCGACGTTTTGGCCATTTAGGTGATATACACTACTGGCCATTAAAATTGCTACACCAAGAAGAAGTGCAGATGATAAACGGGAATTCATTGGACAAATATATTACACTAGAAATGACATGTGATTACATTTTCACGCAATTTCGGTACATAGATCCAGAGAAATCAGTACCCAGAACAACCACCTCTGGCCGTAATAACGCCCTTGATACGCCTGGGCCTTAAGTCAAACAGGGCAGCAGTCGAACATTTTCTGTATCCAGAAAGGTCCGTACAGGACCTGCAACATGCGGTCGTGCATTATCCTTCTGAAATGTAGGGTTTCGCAGGTATCGAATGAAGGGTAGAGCCACATCTGAAATGTAACGTCCACTGTTCAATGTGCCGTCAACGCGAACAAGAAGTGACAGAGACGTGTAACCAATGGCAACCCATACCATCACGCCGGGTGATACGTCAGTATGGCGATGACGAATACACACTTCCAATGTGCGTTCACTGCAATAACGCCAAACACGGATGCGACCATCATGATGCTGTAAATGGAACCTGGATTCATCCGAAAAAATGACGTTTTGCCATTCGTGCACCCAGGTTCGTCGTTGAGTACACCATCGCAGGCGCTTCTGTCTGTGATTCAGCGTCAAGGGTAACCGCAGCCATGGTCTCCGAGCTGGTAGTCCATGCTGCTGCAAACGTCGTCGAAACTGTTCGTGCAGATGGTTGTCGTCTTGCAAACGTCCCCATCTGTTGACTCAGGGATCGAGACGTGGCTGCACGATATCTTACAGCCTTGCGGATAAGATGCCTGTCATCTCGACTGCTTGTGATACGAGGCCGTTGGGATCCAGCACGGCGTTCCGTATTACCCCCCTGAACCCACCGAGTCCATATTCTGCTAACAGTCATTCAATCTCGACCAACGCTAGGAGCAATGTCACGATACGATAAACCGCAATCGTGATAGGCTACAATCCGACCTTTATCAAAGTCGGAAACGTGGTGGTACGCATTTCTCCTCCTTACACGAGGCATCACAACAACGTTTCACTAGGCAACGCCGGTCAACTGCTGTTTGTGTATGAGAAAGCGGTTGGAAACTTTCCCCATGTCAGCATGTTTTGGTGTCGCCACCGGCGCCAACCTTGTGTGAATGCTCTGAAAAGCTAATCATTTGCATATCACACCATCTTCTTCCTGTCGGTTAAATTACGCGTCTGTAGCACGTCATCTTCGTGGTGTAGCAATTTTAATGGCCAGTAGTGTAGTTCCAACGAAATATGTCTGATATTTCTTCCGTCAGCACCTTGTCTGTCATGCTTTTGTAGCAGCTCAAGTAATCAATCTTCGGAACTCGGTAGAAGCAATCTGAAACGCCACTTGCCAGGAATTTTATAAAAACCTCTGTATACTCTGATCCTGTCTTTTAAACATTAGCTGTGTCGTCGACTGCTACTTCAGTCTCCACGTAAGACATGACTGGAAAACGGCGCACAAACCGACTTCCTACACGTTAATGCAGACTTTTGAAACGGCAGCAGCTAATTTAGTTTTAAACAACCCTTGTCCACGTGAGATATAACTTATTTCATTAAAATTCTCCAAATATGAAAATTTGACTGGTAGTGTTTGGGAGTGACCTGTACATTCTGTATGACCCGTCACTCAAAGATTGGCGTAGACTTGATGATGAGAGATGAGTCAAGACAGCTGTGTAAATCAAGAGATCACAAAACATCTATAATGTACACTTGACAGCAAAAAAAGTGGGTCACTGCCGAATACAACCAACATAACGTAGCTATGTTGCAGGTCCTCTAAACACTAATACCCTATGGGGTACAGTCGTTTGACTACGCACAACTACTAGTGACCAAAGGTCTTTATGGCAGTCAGTCTAAGCGTCAACTAATATAGTCATACAAAACATATTAGAAAACATGTTCTTAGCGATGAGACACCCCATGACACTCATAAACTAACCTCAATTACAACAAGTGACATCCAAAAGTTCTGAGAAAACGGATTATTTTACATATACCATAGAGTAATCCTTAGTCAAAATTAAATACTTGAGACAATATATGACGTTACAAAGCTGTACGGCAATTGGAAAAACGTTTTTCGCTCTCTAAAAGGTTTTCCATCCATGTGCTGAGGGTCGCTCAACGGCGAGTGGCTCTCAAAACTGGATATTGGACGAACCAGTAGAAAAACGCGATTAACGGCAACAAGCACTCTAAGGAAATCTCAACATTATCAGCGAATCACCAGTAATATCATTGTTCTCGTAACACATCAACAGCTACGTGTACACAAATTTGAACCTTAAATGATATGACCAACGTCGTCGTTCTGGACATGGATTCAAACCCAGCAGCTATAGCCATTGCTAACTAAGCTAAGGTCTGTTTGTGCCTTATTGAGACCTGATCACTAGGCATAAAAAGACGTGCAGTATAGACGTTTGCCCCAGTATCAGTTATCAATTCAGATCCAGAAAATAAATGACCAAAATGTTTGCACTGAACTGGGAATCATTTCATAATAGTTACCTTCCTGGGAACTACCCCCAACGACGTTTAATATGGTGTCTTTCACAAGGAACAAGGTATGCTCATGTTTAAAATTGAAATGCCATCATATAAAGTTTGTGACAGGGATGCGAACCCAGCACCTAATCGGATTGTTAACGAAGTACAGTCATGCTCAAAAGTATCCGAACGACCTGAATTGCATTTCGCCTGATTCCTATGCAACCTACATAACGCAGCTGTCTAGCAGGTCCTCTAATCTGTAAGAGGAAGGCGCAAACCGTATCTATCTGCTAGTTCTGTGTTGACGTGCTGACCTGTGAAAAAGCGACTATTATGGTTCGCGGTTCCAGATTCGCTGAATGTAACGTTTTTATCCCTTCTGTGTAAGAGCTCCAAGCAGTCAGATCTAACATCGATAAGCAAATCGTAAGAAAATACTTTCAGCTCATAGTGCAATGGTGATAAACTTACAATGCTGCACAACATGTAACGACTGTTTCCGCTGCTGAAAGGCAAATTTTGGGTTTCTAGGAATACGTCACTTTATTTATCAAATGCCACATTTGCATACCTGTTGAGTATGACACAGTATACCATTTAAACACAGACCCAATCGAAATCCAAGTGATTAGTATTTTACTAATTCGTGCAGACCCATGCACGCTTGGGTACAGATACTCGATTTTGTTAAAACAGACATTCGTCGTAAGGTTATCGCGGGTAATTTTATTTCGTTTCTTATAATACAGTACACAGTTTAAGTAAGGTTTCTTTTAGTGTTGTTAAAACAATACTAAACATGAGAGAGAAATTAATCATCAACGATTATGCGAATTCTCTGATGTTATCTATAACAGTCTGACAATGCACATGCAGTTTATTGATTACATGCATGTAGAAAACTTGTTCTGAGTTAAAGCTGTCAACAAGGTTTGAAGAAGAATAAAATGCCATTACCAGACGACAGCTAATGTAGAAAATACTTTTTTGACTATTTTGGCACGGTGTGCTCTCACCATACATAATACAAAAGCTTCGAGACGAATCTGCTGCCTGGCCGTCTATTAAACCTGAAAAGAACAAAATGACGCAGAAGTTAGCCTTTTTTCCACATGCAACTATTTTGGGCTGAGAAGTGAAGAGAATTATGTTCACAGTTCCATTACATTGATAACTTCAGCAGACAGCAGTATTGCGTTTTAAAAAAAATGTGGCAGCGAATGTAATAGAACACGCGACGTCTTATCAACAGTACGCGACGCTTACCGCTATGTTACTAGCTGTGACGTAGCTACAGGAGCTCTGGAAGTGAACAACAGTTTCTCCAGAACTTCCGCATTCCAAAGTGCCGTGAGATTATGCATATGGCCGGATCTAGACCTCTGAGAGACAGACAGTTACAACATTTCTTTTGCACTGCACTCACGGTTTCAACAACAGATAGCGCAATAGAGTAGCTCAAATGGAAAAGAACACTTCCTATTTAAATTTCTGCATCCTACACTGTTGGCAGTTCTGTGTAGGTGGCAGTTACGTTATTTTATTTCGGTGATTACAAAATAGAGTCGAATGTATGCACTGGGTAGCCAAGGCAGCTAGTTCATGGCGATTTGGTCAACCAAGTAAATGACTGTACTGAACATCCTGCAAACCACTACAGGGAGCCTGTGTGTCAGAATTCTCATCTTGTGTGCTGCAACAGTGTTATGACAGAGAAATGAATCGTAGAGAAGAGGGTTTGGTGGTCTGTTGGACTGATGATAGTTTCATATGATGATGGTCTGGGTTCGATTCCAACTTCTGCCTATGTTTTTCGATAGGGGGGGGGGGCTGATTCTATTCTCTTCTGGCTACGCCAAGCAAAGAAGGTACAATGGCATTGTGGTCTGAAAATCACATTAAACATGATATTCCTTCTCTACCAAGTAGACGTTAGGTGGAACCACAATAAAGTAAGGAGTGGCTACATGTAGAAACTCTATATGCAGTAACCTTTCTTATACTAGTTATTTATTTCTAGTGACGAAACAAACCCTGTATATGGTCACAGGACACTTATTCAATCTTTTATTTGAGCTTCTGTATGTCGATAAAATTGGTTCTGAACTGGGAATGTAACTCAGACCGCCCTTAACACCGAGCGAGGTGGCACAGTGGTTAGACACTGGACTCGCATTCGGAAGGACGACGGTTCAATCCCGCGTCCGGCCATCCTGATTTAGGTTTTCCGTGTCATTTGAAGTACATACATATTCTCAACTAGCTGCCCGAGAATAACGTAAATTTTTAATGATATTTTGTGTTAAATAACAAGTATGGTATGTTACTTTGAAGAGGAAATCATGAATACGACGAACTTACTACGTGCATTACCTATCTGACGTAATAATGAGAGTGCTAACATTTCAAGTGTGTCATTTATTGCAATAAATGTGAGCGTACAAGCCTTACGGACAGTCTTATCTGTGATGAGGTGTTCCCTGATATTTGTAGTATCGTGGTATTACTTTACATCTTGAGTTATTGCGATACAGAGCAGTGTTTTCTAGTGGTGACTTGTTGGAACCATTTTCAATAGTCAAACGACTGTACCAAGGAGGGATTAGAGGACCTGCTAGACAGCTGCGTTATGTAGGTTGCATGGGAATCAGGCGAAATGCAATTCAGGTCGTTCGGATACTTTTGTGCACGCCCGTACATAAAATCAGAATTTAAATATCAAATGTTTTCGCCAATAGCGAGATGCTTTAACCTTAAATGACTATAGAATTGTTTTTGACTGACTGGGATTCGAACCCAGTATCTAGCACTGTCGTTTTCTAGCCAGGAACAGACGATAAATAGCTATTGTTGGTTTACCAGTAGCGAGATGGGCGCATGTTTAGCTAGACATCAGGCGACGAAAAGTTCTGGTTCGAATGGTTCAAATGGCTCTGAGCACTATGCGACTTAACTTCAGAGGTCATCAGTCGCCTAGAACTCAGAACTAATTAAACCTAACTAACCTAAGGACATCACACACAGCCATGCCCGAGGCAGGATTCGAACCTGCGACCGTAGCGGTCACGCGGTTCCAGACTGAAGCGCCTTTAACCTCACGGCCACACCGGCCGGCGAAAAGTTCTGTGCTGAAGGACTTCAAACCCCGCACACGTGGTCATGAAGAAACTTTAACTATCAAATTCTTTTCCAATAATAGCTAGGAATGGCATGTTTGTACTTTCACTGATGTGATGGAAAATACTCTGCTGGCTAGAAGTTGAATCCACAACATATTGTCGTTGGTGATCACAACGAAAACAACGTCAAACTCAAATCCGTTTTCACCAGTAGGATGGAGAGGAATGTTTGAACTTGAAAAGATGTAAGGAAACGTTTGATCTTGTAACTGTGTGATAAAAAGCTCATCATGTGGCTGTGAGTTGAAACGAACACGTTACAGCTGACAACGCACGAAGAGACGCTGTAAATGCAACTATTTTTCACTAGTAGTTCGGTGTGCACTTGCTAGGGCTTGGAATGAAATAATAAATATTTTGTGCTGATCAGGATTCGAAACCAGATACGTGCCTTTCGAGGACGCCTAGAAGAGTTTGCAATCTTCGGGACCTCAGTGAAATCGAATTCTAATCCCAGTCCAGCACCACAATTTTCAACGTCTCAGTTTCAAATAAAGTAAGAGCTTTGTGAACTTACATGGCCATTGGTTCATTAAATGAAATACGTTTTCTAGTTTACGACGGCTTGCTGGTGACAGAGTCTCTGCCTTACGGGCTCTCAAATGGCTCTGAGCACTATGGGACTTAACATCCATGGTCATCAGTCCCCTAGAACTTAGAACTGCTTAAACCTAACTAACCTAAGGACAGCACAGAACACCCAGTCATCACGAGGCAGAGAAAATCCCTGACCCCGCCGGGAATCGAACCCGGGAACACGGGCGTGGGAAGCGAGAACGCTACCGCACGACCACGAGCTGCGGACGCTCTGCATTACGGGGTTTCTCCATCTGTCACAGCTCAAACGAATGCCACTCTGCCCCAGTCGGCAGCATAGGGATGTAACCTTTATTGCGGATATTGAACTACGGAGCTTACTGGCGTTCTGCACTTGGCGTTACTAGGGGTGAAGGAGAGCTACTTGTGTGTGTTGAAAATCTATGCCTGACGTGAGATGCCAACCTACACGCTTTACACATCAATACAAGATTAATCCACCAGATCACAGAACCCCCGGGCAAGCACATAATTATGAATTGCAGAGTATTCATTTAGATGTAGATGCAGATGTCAAGGGACGCGTAAGAGGAAGGAGGGCGGGATCTGGGAATGGATAGAAGCGCAGCAGTGCAAAATATAAGCGTGAAATGCTAGCAAAGTATTGCTTACTTAGATGTGTGCCACAGTTCGTTTTGTCTTAGGGCCGAGAGATAAGGAAGGACTGTTCTCAGAACGAAGAATGGGTTTTAGGGAAGGGGAGATCAAAGAATACAGTTTCATAGGTGTTGAGAGGAATGATAGAGAGTAAAGACAGAAGCAATCAAAAGAGAAAATGTAGCGTCATTGTAAACCGCTAGATTTGTTTATAAAGTTTTGGGGGAGTGGAATAGAAGGGCACTTGCGGCGATAGTGTTAGAGAGAGAGAGTGTGAGAGAGAATAGAGGAGATATTAACAACGAGTAAACATAAATGTTCAAATGTGTGTGAAATCTTATGGGACTTAACTTCTAAGGTCATCAGTCCCTAAGCTTACACACTACTTAACCTAAATTATCCTAAGGACAAACATACACAACCATGCCCGAGGGAGGTCTCGAACCTCCGCCGGGACCAGCCTCACAGTCCATGACTGCAGCGCCTAAGACCTCTCGGCTAATCCCGCGCGGCGAGTAAACATAATATGAAATCGTTTGCGTATTGTGTGGAGGACGGAGGGTGTATTCATGCATGGAGGGGAAGAGAGAGACGTATTTGAAATAACAAAAACTACTGTGACAGAGTCCATCTACGCTGATTAGTTTGTAAGTATGTAGACAGGCTATAAATGAAATAAAAATAGAATACTTAACAAACTGTTTATTCAAAAGAAACCCACTTCAATTGAAAGGGCAACTCAAAGGAAAGCTAACCCATATCGTATCTTTTCTGTTGCCACGCGATCTTCCACTAGCTCCCAATGAGGAAAAATGACGAAAAAGAAGACATAACAAGACATTTTAAGGACTCCAATATTTTATCCAGAATCCTTCATTAATTTGTACTTCTATCACGCGTCTTGGCATAGAATGTATAAGTCGTCGGACGTAACAGCCTGAAGAACTTCCTTCCAGGCTTCCAGGACGCCGTCCCAAAAGCGTCCGCAGTTGTTGGTTGGTTTCGTGGCCAGTTCTCTGTTAATGTTCTGGCGGCCTCAGCCCACATGTTTTCCATGGAGTTCATATCAGCCACCCGTGGCGCCCAGTCCATGATGTTGACGCCAATCGTGGAGAGCCGCTGCTGAACAAATGCAGACTTGTGAATTGGAGAATGGTCCTCTTCCATTGTGATGTCTCCTTCTGCGTATAGCATTCGCACTGACGGAAGCATCACATTTTCCAATATGTGGGCATACTGCGCGCTGTCCAGAGTTCCTTCTATCCTGTGAAGAATTCCCGCCCCTCTCGCAGAAATCCAACCCCAGCAGGTAACAGATAGCCGGCCACTTCTCGTCGTGGTTACATATTCGCGTCAATGGTGAGTCCCTTGCGGCCTATAAACGATTCGTGGATCGTCGTTATTGGTGGAAAACACCTTCTCATCAGTGAAAATGACGTTGTTCCACGACGCCCTCGGATGGAGCTCCGCAAATGCTAGCCGGTATAAAACGTTGTCTTCGCTGAGCTCTTGTTTCACGGCGGATCGTCGTGCATGCAGTCCAGCGTCCCTCAGCCTTCGGCGAATTGTGTCACTGGAGCCGGGGAAATTGGTCTCCCGCCGCAACTGCTTCGCGTTCAGAAAGGGATTTTGTCTGCTCCTAGACACTAGGACTCTGTCTTCCTGCTTTGAGATCACTTTCTTCCTGCCTGAGCCAGGAGCCCTGTTGGTGGTGCCTCTTTCAAGGCAGATCCTCCACCATCTCGTTGCAGTGGTATGTGGTACGCCATACCGTCTGCCAGCTTCTCTGATGGAACATCCTCCTTCCTCAACGAGAGCGACGACTCTACCTCGGCCGGCCGGAGTGGTCGAGCGGTTCTAGGCGCTTCAGTCTGGAACCGCGCGACAACTACGGTCGCTGGTTCGAATCCTGCCTCGAGCATGGATGTCTGTGATGTCCTTAGGTTAGACAGGTTTAAGTAGTTCTAAGTTCTAGTGGACTGATGACCTCAGATGTTAAGTCCCATAGTGCTCAGAGCCATTTGAACCATTTTTTGACTCTACCTCGAATAGACCTCTCCCAGTGAGCCACTATGGCAGACAGCCTGATGTGTATTTCTGCTTGCCGCTCTTATACTGATTTAAGGAGAGGAGGTAAACATACACTCCTGGAATTGGAAGAAAGTACACATTGAGACCGGTGTGTCAGACCCACCATACTTGCTCCGGACACTGCGAGAGGGCTGTACAAGCAATGATCACACGCACGGCACAGCGGACACACCAGGAACCGCGGTGTTGGCCGTCGAATGGCGCTAGCTGCGCAGCATTTGTGCACCGCCGCCGTCAGTGTCAGCCAGTTTGCCGTGGCATACGGAGCTCCATCGCAGTCTTTAACACTGGTAGCATGCCGCGACAGCGTGGACGTGAACCGTATGTGCAGTTGACGGACTTTGAGCGAGGGCGTATAGTGGGCATGCGGGAGGCCGGGTGGACGTACCGCCGAATTGCTCAACACGTGGGGCGTGAGGTCTCCACAGTACATCGATGTTGTCGCCAGTGGTCGGCGGAAGGTGCACGTGCCCGTCGACCTGGGACCGGACCGCAGCGACGCACGGATGCACGCCAAGACCGTAGGATCCTACGCAGTGCCGTAGGGGACCGCACCGCCACTTCCCAGCAAATTAGGGACACTGTTGCTCCTGGGGTATCGGCGAGGACCATTCGCAACCGTCTCCATGAAGCTGGGCTACGGTCCCGCACACCGTTAGGCCGTCTTCCGCTCACGCCCCAACATCGTGCAGCCCGCCTCCAGTGGTGTCGCGACAGGCGTGAATGGAGGGACGAATGGAGACGTGTCGTCTTCAGCGATGAGAGTCGCTTCTGCCTTGGTGCCAATGATGGTCGTATGCGTGTTTGGCGCCGTGCAGGTGAGCGCCACAATCAGGACTGCATACGACCGAGGCACACAGGGCCAACACCCGGCATCATGGTGTGGGGAGCGATCTCCTACACTGGCCGTACACCACTGGTGATCTTCGAGGGGACACTGAATAGTGCACGGTACATCCAAACCGTCATCGAACCCATCGTTCTACCATTCCTAGACCGGCAAGGGAACTTGCTGTTCCAACAGGACAATGCACGTCCGCATGTATCCCGTGCCACCCAACGTGCTCTAGAAGGTGTAAGTCAACTACCCTGGCCAGCAAGATCTCCGGATCTGTTCCCCATTGAGCATGTTTGGGACTGGATGAAGCGTCGTCTCACGCGGTCTGCACGTCCAGCACGAACGCTGGTCCAACTGAGGCGCCAGGTGGAAATGGCATGGCAAGCCGTTCCACAGGACTACATCCAGCATCTCTACGATCGTCTCCATGGGAGAATATCAGCCTGCATTGCTGCGAAAGGTGGATATGCACTGTACTAGTGCCGACATTGTGCATGCTCTGTTGCCTGTGTCTATGTGCCTGTGGTTCTGTCAGTGTGATCATGTGATGTATCTGACCCCAGGAATGTGTCAATAAAGTTTCCCCTTCCTGGGACAATGAATTCTCGGTGTTCTTATTTCAATTTCCAGGAGTGTATTTACGTCAAACGGAGCGGCAGAGGCAGAGGCATGCGGCGCAGCCGTGCTGGCTCGTCTCGGGCTGTTGGCCCACCGACACCGCCATCTCGCTCACTTCCGTCTCGCCTCGGCCAGCCTGGCGGTCCCGTAGCTCGGGAGCCGCGGCTAGTACAGACCCGGGCTGCAAGGCCACGATCACCCCTTGAAGGATCACAAGTTACACCTAACCTACCCAAGTCTGTAGTATAAACTAAGGCAGCTACAGCTATTATGCTATAACATGTGCAGGCACAACTACAGTTGACGATTCATTCAAATATTTGACGAACAATACTTTCAAAAATACATTCATTTTAAACATAGCTACCCCAAAATATTTCACCTAGCTAGCAATAGCATGACGCAGGAAACTATACTTTCTTGTAAGCGCTGTGTATTAGATGTAGCCTTAAGAAAACCTGTGTTCAACCACGACAACTAAGCGGAATGTAAAAGTAAACAGGTTTGGCGGCAGCTTCTCCAAATAATAGTATATACTTAGTATATAATACACGTTTTGTGCACTTATAACATGTACTCAGTGTCTCTGAAACAATACGTGCTGCACGACGGAAATTACTTTCTGCTGAGGCACTTCATTTACATCTCCATAACCATGTGTGCGGCGTTCGACTCTCAGTCAGCATACACTGGAGTCGCAGCCGGGAGGACGACGGTTCAATCCCGTCTCCAGCCATCCTGATTTAGGTTTTACGTGATTTCCCTAAATCGTTTCAGGCAAATGCCGGGATAGTTCCTTTGAAAGGGCACGGCCGATTTCCTTCCCAATCCTTCCCTAACCCGAGCATGCGCTCCGTCTCTAATGAACTCGTTGTCGACGGGACGTTAAACACTAAGCACCACCACCACCACCACCATCAGTCAGCATAGACGTTTTCGTCACCTTATTTCTAGTTAAACGTGTGCACATCTCGCTGATGGTGGACCAACATTGGACATTTCTCGTCTTTTCCTGGTTCCGGGTTCGAATCCCTGTCAGGTAATAAAACTTCAGTCGTCATTTAAGGTTCCAACCCCATTACTGGTGACAAACTGTGATATCTACATTGTGATTTTACGTACTTATTCAACAATCCGATTAGGTGTTGGGTTCGCATCCTTGTCCCCAGCATTACATGATGACATTTCAATTTTAAACATGTGCATCCTTTGTTCCTTAACAATGAAACACTATACAACGTCTTTCGAGGTTAATTACCAAGAAGGTAATTGTCATATTAGGGTTTCTGTTTTCGTACAGACATTATCGTCATTTACGTTCAAGTTGAGGATTGATAACTGATACGGGTGCAAACATCAATATTTGACGTCTCTTTCTGCCTAGTGATCGAGTCTCGATAAGGCACAAAGCTTTGCTTGGTTAACAATGGCTTTACGTTCTGGGTTTGCATCCGGATCCAGAACGAAGACGTTGGTCATGTCATCTAAAGTACAACTTTGTGTACAAGTAACTGTTGATGAGTAATGTGAACAATGATATTACTTGTGATTCGCTGTTAATGTTGGGATTTCCGTAGACTGCTTGCCGCCGTTAATCACGTTTTCTTTTAACCGCTTAGTATTACATAAAGTTGATGCGAAACCACTCCCCGTTGAACGTTGAACGACGTTCAGCATGTGTTGGGTAAACCTTTTAAACATCAAAGAACTTGTTTCCAATTGCCATACAACTTTATAAATCCATATACTGTCTCAAATATTTAATTGTGCCTAAGGATTACTGAACGATTTATGTGACAAAACTAGATGTCCCATAACATTTGAAATGTCACTTATTGTAATTAAGTTTAGTTTACAAACGTTAAGGACTGTCTGATCTCTTCTGTACTATCGTGGTGTTACTTTACATCTGGACAGACTGTCATAAAGTCTGGTGTTCTCTAGTAGTCTCTAGCGGTACCCATTGTGTATCTTACAACGACTGTACCATGGAGGGTTGCGAAGATGTGCAACACAGATATGCTATGCTGGTTGCATACATTCAGGTACAGCCTACATGTTGGAATTCAGGTGTGATCCACTTTTTTTGCTGTCTAGTGTACATCACCCACAGATCAGTGCAGTGCATTCGGACAATACAATCCGCTAAGGAAATCGCACTTTGAGAGTGGTGCGTGAAGGTTACTGAACCAGTATTTCAAATAAAATTAGTGCTACTGGAAACTGACTATTTACTACAAACAATGTGTTTAGTGTCCTACAATAAATGTCACTGAGAATATTTATGGTGTTTCACAATCACTATTACAGGTCTGTAAGAGGTGTAGTAGTTTTGACAGAGAACTCGTGTACGAAAATGTACCATTTTGATGTAAAATAATTTGGAAGGTCGTGGGAGGAGCAGCTTAGTGTACAACGCTTCGTCCATTACGAGGTCATTAGAGATGGAGCAGAAGCCCGGATTATGTAAGAGCGGGGAAGGAAATCGCCCTTGCACTTTCAAAGAAAGCATCCCAGCCTTTTTCTGAAGCTGTTTGGAGAAATATAAGTCAGGATGACCGAACATGGTTGGAACCGTCATTCTCCCTAAGGCGAGCACAGTGTGCTAACCACTGCACCACCTGGCTTGATTGTGTAATCTAACTACTTTTGAAACTGCAGGGTCACAGTACGCACGCAGTGGTTGCCGTACAGTCCGACGTATGTGCTCTACAAGAGCCAGTGTCATGGGTAGTGTTTTAAGTGTTGGCCGTCCAATCAATTCTCTTCTGAGTGACGAAGGACTCACCGTTCCAAGTCGGGAAGAGGCAGCGCGACCCGTGGACCACCGCTGTCAGCCCCCCCCCCCCCCCCCCCCCCCCCCCCCGCCACACACACCAGTTGCGTTGTGTTACAGTCGGTGAAAACGATGTATGATGTCATAACTACGATGGGTGACTTACACTTGTGCCCTCTTGTCAGTTATGGTGCGTACCGTGCTGTGGGGGATTTGAAAGTATTCTAGCCTTCCAACATTTTATATCCGAGAGGTACATTTCCGTTTACAGTCTATTTTAAAAGCTACATTTACTATTTCCTCTTTACAAGTCCTGGAAGCCTGTAACAGTAATTACTGTGAAGTACGATACTTTTATCGTTACACATCACATACATGTGATGTATGCTGGCCGTTTGTCAATGGGCCATCATACAGTAAACTTGCTACAATTTTTCATTTTCACTTGTATTGCCATACATCACATGTTGTCGTTTCGTCAGTGGGCCATCGTATTGTAATCTTGCTACAATTTTTTGTTTTTATTGGCAATTATGGTTTTCGATAGTAACCTATGTCAAAGCATGTATGACATGCGATAAATCTGCGATAATTTTTCTGCCGTTGAAGATGATTAAAGACCGAATCCGTAGCAGAATAAATGTCATTATCACAGACATCGCAGTGTTATGACGTTTGTAAATGCCGTACATTCTGCTGACCAGCACCTAAACGAGATGTTCTTTGCTTTCGGCTCTGGGAGAAGAACGGGCGCCGGCCGCTGTGGCCGAGCGGTTCTCGGCGCTTGAGTCCGGAACTACGCGGCTGCTACGGTTGCAGGTTGGAGACCTGTCTCGGGCATGGATCTGTGTGATTTCCTTAGGTTAGTTAGGTTTATGTAGTTCTAAGTCTAGGGGACTGATGAGCACAGATGTTAAGTTCCTTAGTGCCTAGAGCCATTTGCACCATTTTTTGAAGAATGGGCTGTCATCCCTGCACAAACATCCCCAGCAGATTTCAGAATGTAATAAAGGTGAAGGGTAGACACACCTCATATTAATGTCCATTACCAAGTCTCCGGACACACTCGAACACATAGTGTAGATGTTAGACTCCTGCGCGTTCTATGCTAAATTTTTCGAGGAAAATTTTATTGAATTGTAGAGAAAGATAAGACATTTCCTCCAAATACAACACAACTCTGCTTGTCGCGCAGGCGGCCTGAGAGAACCAGGCGATGAGGACGCACATGACAACAGACCGCAGACGCAATTGCGGTGCCGCTCACCACGAACACAAAAACCTCACAACGTCAGCGCCGTGGCGACACCCGCCGCAGCCAAAGCAGGGTGTGGAGGGGGAAGGAGTGCCGGCAACATCACAGCGGCAGGCGGAGAACACACCTGCGGTACGCCGCCCGTCACAAGGCTTAAATAAAAGATCAGCGGGCGCTCCCCTGCGCGTGCTCCCCACGCACTCTGCTAAGCAGCACTTCCGGTAGGTCCAGCTCGCTTTTTCCATTCACACACTACAACACTGACACGAACTAACAAAGTCAGCGACAATTGGGTTCAGTCCGTAACATAACTTCAACGGATTCCTTTGTCGACACATTTCATGTTTTGAAGCGAAAACATCGTCATGTAGACAGTAGCAATGCTCATTTCACTTTCTTAATTCGCTGTTTAGTTTGCAATGATATGATATAAATTATCATTCCATCTGACACACATTTGCAAAGTAATCCATACATATTATAAACATGAATATATGTATGTATGTTTGCTCTCTCTCTCTCTCTCTCTCTCTCTCTGTGTCAATCAGTCAGCCTGTCAGTCTGCCTGTCTCTCTGTCTGTGTCTCTGCCAGTCTGTCCATCTGTCAGTCTGTCCCTCTGCTGTGTCACTGCCAGTCAATCTATCTATCTGTGTCTGTGCCAGTATGTCTGTATGCCCATATTTCTTCTCTATGTCTCTGCCAGTCTGGCTGTCTGTCTGTCTGCCTGTCTCTCTGATTGGGTGTCCACCAGTCACTCTGTCTGTCTGTCAGTCTGTCTCTCTGTCTGTGTCTCTGCCAGTATGTCTGTCTGTCTGTCCCTCTGTCTGTATGTATGCGAGTGTGACTGTTAGTCGGTTGGTCAGTCTCTCTGTCTCTGCCCCTGCCAGTCTCTCTGTCGGTCTGTCTGCCTGTCTCTCTGTCTGTGTCTCTGCCAATCAGTCCGCCTGTCAGTCAGTCTCTCTGTATGTATCTCTGAACGTTGCCTGTCTGTCTCTCATTCTGTGTCTCTGCCAGTCTGTTTGTCTGTCTGTCTCTCTGCCTGTGTCTCTGTGTTTCTGTCTCTCTGTCTGTCTATCTGCCTCTCTGCCTGTGTCTCTGCCAGTCTTTCTGACTGTCTGTCTGTTCTCTGTCTGTGTCTCTGTCAGTGTGTATGTATGTCCGTCTCTCTCTCTGTGTCTCAACCAGTTTGTCTGTCTGTCTGTCTTTCTGACTGTCTATGTCTCTCCCAGTCTGTCGGTCTGTCTGTCTGCCTGTCTGCCTGCCTGTCTGCCTGTCTACCTCTCTGCCTGTGTCTCTGCCACTGTGTCTGACTGTCTGTCTAACCGTTTCTCTGCCAGTCTGTCTGTCTGTGTCTCTGCCATTCTGTCTGTCTGTCTCTCTGTCCTTGTCTCTGCCAGTCTGTCTGTCTGTCTCTCTGTCTGTGTTCTGCCAGTCTGTCTGTCTGTCTCTCTGCCTGTGTCTCTGGCAGTCTGTCTGTGTCTCTGTCCACCTGTCTGGCTCTCTGTCTGTGTCTCTGCCAGTCTCTCTGTCTGTCTAACAGTCTCTCTGCCTGTGTTTCTGCAACTCTTTCTGTCTGTCTGTCTACCTTTCTGTCTGTGACTATGCCAGTCTGTCTGTCCACCTCTCTCTCTGTGTCTCTGCCAGTCTGTCTATGTCTGTGTGTCTCTCTGTCAGTCAGTCTGTCTGTCTACCTGTTTCTCTTTCTGTGTCTCTGCCAGTCTGTCTGTCTGTCTGTCTGTCTTTCTGTTCTCTGTCTGTTTCCCTGACTGTCTGTCAGTTGGTCTGTATCCCTGACTGTCTGTCAGTTTCTATGTATCTCTTTATGTGTCTCAGCCCCTCTGTCTAACTGTCGGTCTCCTTGTCTGTGTCTGTGCCACTCTTTCTGCATGTGTGTCAGTCTGTGTCTGTCTGTCTCTCTATCTGTGTCCTTGCCAGTCTGTCCTACTGTCTATCTCTCTGTCTGTGTCACTGGAACTCTGTCTGTCTGTCTCTCTCTCTGTCTGTCTCTCTGCCAGTATGTCTGTCTGTATGTGTTTCTAACATTCTGTCTGTGTGTCTCTCTTTCAGTGTCTCTGCCAGTCTGTCTGTCTGTCTGCATCACTGTCTGCGTCTCAGCCAGTCTGTCAGTCTCTCTGTCTGTGTCTCTGCCAGTCTGTCTGTCTGTCTGTTCTCTGTCTGTATTTCCGTCTCTCTTCTCTATGTCTCTGCCAAACTGCCTGTCTGTCTGTCTGCCAGTCTCTCGGTCTGCGTCTCTGCCTGTCAATCTGTCTGCCTGTCAGTCTGCCTGTCTGTCTGATTGTCTGTCTGTCTGTGTTTCTATCAGTCAGTCTGTCTGTCTGTTTTTCTATCAGTCATTTTGTCTGTCTGTCTCTCTTTCTGTTTCTCTGCCAGTCTGTCTGTCTCTCTGTCTGTGTCTCTGCCAGACTGCCTGCCTGCCTGCCTGTCTGTCTCTATGTCTGTGTCTCTACCATTCTCGCTGTCTCTGCCAGTCTGTCTGTCTGTCTGTCTGTCTCTGTCAGTCAGTCTGTTTACCTGTCTGCCTCTCTACCTCTGCCAGACTGTGTATATGTCTGTCTGTCTGTCTGTCTGTCTGTCTCTGCCAGTCTGTCTGTTTGTCTGTGTGTAACTCTGTCTGTGTATCTGCCAATCTGTCTATCTGTCTGTCTGTCTCTCTGGCTGTGTCTGCGAGTCTGTCTGTCACCCTGTCTGTGTCTCTGCTAGTTTGTCTGTCAGCCTGCCAGCCTGTGCATCAGCAAGTCTCTCTGTCTGTTCCAAGTCTGTGTCTCTGCCAGCCTGTCTGTCATTCTGTTCTCTGTCTGTGTCCCTGACAGTCTTTCAGTTTCTCCATCTCTCTTTATGTGTCTCTGCCCTTCGGTCTGCCTGTCTGTCTTTCCGTCTGTCTGTCGGTCTGTCTGTCTGTCTCTCTGTCTGTGTCTCTGCCAGTCTGTCTGTCTGCCTCTCGGTCTCTGTCTCTGCCAGAATGTCTGACCGTCTGTCTGTCTCTGAGTCTGTGTCTCTGCTAGGCTGTCTGCCTGGCTGTTTCTCTACCTGTGTCTCTGCCAGTCTGTTTGTCTATCTCGTTCCCTGTGTATCCGCCAGTCTGTCTCTTACTCCCTCTGTCTGTTCTCTGTCTGTGTCTCTGCCAGCATGTCTGTCTGTTTGTCTGTCTTACCGTTTCTCTGTCTGTGTCTCTGCAAGTCTGTCTGTCTCTCTGTCTGTGTTCTGCCACTATGTCTGTATCTCTGTCTCTCTGTATGTGTCTCTGCCAGTCTGCCTGTTTGTCTGTGTGTTTTTCTGTCTGTGTATCTGTCAATCTGTCTATCACTCTGTCTGTGTCTCTGGCAACTGCCTGCCTGCCTGTTTTTCTGTCTCTCAGCCTCTGCCAGTCAGCCTGCCTGTCTGTCAGCCTCTCTATCTCTGCCAGTCTGTAAGTCTCCCTGTCTGTGTCTCTGTCTCTGCCAGTCTGACTTTCTATCTGTCAGTCTGTCTCTCTATCTGTGACTCTGCCAGTTGGTCTATCTGTCTGTCTCTCTGCCAGTCTCTCTGTCTGTCTTTCTGTCTGTCTCTCTGTCTGTGTCCCTGCCATTCTGTCTGTGTGTCTGAATGTCTGTCAGTCTCTCTGTCTGTGTCTCTGCCAGTCTGTTTGTATGTCTGTCTGTCTCTCTGTCTCCGTCCCTGAGAGTGTGTTTGTTTGTCCATCTGTCTTTCTGTCTGTGTCGCTGCCAGTCTGTCTGTCTGTTCTCTGACTGTGTCTATGCCAGTGTGTCTGTATGTCTGTCTCCCTGTCTGTGTCTCAACCAGACTTTCTGTCTGTCTGTCTCTCTGTCTGTGTCTCTGCCAGCCAGTCTGTCTGTCTGTTCTCTGTCTGTATCTCCTCTAATTTGTCTGTATGTCCGTCTCTTTTCTCTATGTCTCTGCCAAACTGCCGGCCTGTCGGTCTGCCTGTCTCTCCGTCTGTGTCTCTGCCAGTCAGTCTGTCTGTCTGTCAGTCTGTCTGGCTGTCTCTCTGTCTGTGTCTCTGCCAGTCTGTCTGTCTCGCTTTCCATGTCTCTGCCAGTATGTCTGTCTGTCTGTCTCACTGTCTGTGTCTCTGCCAGTCTGCCTGTTCCCTGCCTGTGTCTCTGCCAGTCTGTCTGTTCTCTGCCTTTGTCTCTGCCAGTCTGTCTGTTTGCCTGTCTGTCTGTCTCTGTCTGTTTCTCTGCCAGTCTGTCTGACGGTCTGTCTGTGTCTCTGCTAGACTGTCTGGCTGTTTCTCTGTCTGTGTCACTGCCAGTCTGTCTGTGTCTCTGCCAGCCTATCTGTCTGTCTGTCTCCCTGTCTGTGTCTCTTCCAGTCTGTCTATGTGTCTCTCTCTGTCTGTGTCTCTGCCAGTCTGTCTGTGAGCCTGTCTCTCTCTCTGTCTGTGCCTCTGCAAGTCTGTCTGTCTGTTTGTTTTTCTGTCTGTGTCTCTGCCAGTCTGTATGTCTTTCTGGCAGTGTCTCTGCCAGTCTGTCTCCCTCTGTTTGTTTGTGTCTCTGCCAGACTGTCTGTCTGTCTCAATTGGTCTGTGTCTCAGCCAGCCTGCCTGCCTGTCTGTCTCTGTCTGCTCATGTCTCTGCCAGACTGTCTGTCTGTCCTTCTGTCTGTGTCTCTGCCAGTCTGTATGTCTGTTTGTCTGTCCATCTCTGTGTCTGGCAAAGATACTGTCTGTCTGTCCATCTGTCTCTTGATCTGTGTCTCTGCCAGTCTGTCTGTCTGTCTGTCTGTCTGTCTCTCTGTCTGTGTCTCTACCAGTCTGCCAGGCCATCTGTCTGTCTGTCTGTTTGTCTCTCTGTCTGGGCCTCTGATGTGTTGAGTGGTACTTAAGTAAATAAATTAGGGAAATCAAAGTGAAGTAGAAATTAGAATATAAACGAAAAACTTGGTTTAGTTTAGAGAGTTACATACTGGCAAACAGCGGGCAGAACAGACGATGACCGTGAAGTCAGCAAGTTCCACATAAGGGGACGCTGTCGATTCAGCCGTCAGGGCATCGCCCGACCGGCTCACGTGTTTCTCAGTTGTCACATGTGAACAAAGGCCCTCGCCTACATTCCAAGAGCCAAAGACCGACGTTAAGAAGATTCTTCGAAAAGCTTTTCAACGTGACAGATGAGGCAATGACCGTGAAGTCGTTCACCTCCAGTGGACTGAAGTGAATAAATACGCGAGACGCAGTGGGCCCAGAGGAGGAAGACGAAGGAAGAAGAGAAGAGTAGCAGTAGTTTTCAGTCAGTTTAGGTGCTGAAGACCGTCATGCAAGAAGAGACTACATCATGCACAGGCGCACCAAGTCCGCCGCTGTAATGGAATAGCAAGCAGCAGCCTCGGCGCAAGAAGACAGAAGTTAAAAGGTATTTGAAGTCTGATTTTTACGTACCCAGGTGACTCGTGAGGACGGGAAGGAGACGGCATCACATCAGCAGTCACCTGTGAGCTGGGATGAAGATCTGACAGCCGAAGACTGGCAAGCGGGAGTCCGTTGTTCGAGTCCGGGACACTCGCCTTCCCCCGCTACGCCGCTCTGCTGGCCGACGCACAACACACGCGGCCGCTTAGAGAAGACAAACACTGGGACGCCGCATCCAAGGTATCACCATCCGATGCACGACTTCGCTCGCAATAATTAAATGGGCCACCTCGCGCTGCGCGTCTCCAGTCAGCTGGGCGAGACGGCGACACGAGATACACACTGCCACGCGTAATCAGACACCGCCGCTGCCGCAGCAGAAGGCTTCGCAAACGACACAGCTGCCGCTCTCAGAGCCAGGACATCGAGTAAGGAAACAGTTGTAGAAGAAAGTTATCTTATGTAAAAATGCTGTTTCATTCTACCTCATACCCGAGCCAAGGAAGAACCCACCCTGCCCACATGTTGTTAAGAGAGAAAAATTAATTTATTGAGTATTTTCACCCTGACATAAGGCTTTAGAATTAAATGCCCATTGCAGTAACGCTCATCCTGACAATTGACTAGCATCAAAAGAGAAAACCCAGTTACATTTAGTAACAGAACTATTACATTTGGTGTCAGAGGAAAACCCTTGGCTCAATATGAGGTGTGAATGACAGTCATTGAAGGTCCACAGTTAGTATTGTTTAATGTGTGAAAGGATAGAGGTTTGCATAGCAGTCGTAATATTTTCTTTATTTAGAAGTGTATTTTCTCTCATGACTTTAGGAGTTTGTCGAAAATATTTAAACATCTTTTTCAATCAGTGTAGTAAGATTGTGTAACTAACAGTTTGTAAAATGATGACACGAAATCGTACAAAGTCAGAGTCAGCACCACAAGCGGTTTCTACTGAGGAAGCTATTCAGATCTTAGTTAAGGGGCTCCGGAAAGGCTCAAAATCATGAAAAGTGCAATTTTTACTTTTTTGCGTTTTCTGAATCTGCAGACTATTACCTTTTAATAGATATATAATTTATTCAATTCCGAAGACTACAACTATTTTTAAATTTTTTTGAAATGTGTTCTACATGGGCGTGACCCACTGTGGCGCTGTTAAACTGCTGTCAAATGGTGTTATTATTAACGTCCGTGTTCATCAGGTACATTTTAGTGATGTGAGATAAAGTATGTGTTGTGGCTAATCTGTGATGGTTCAATATATATCGCTGGTGTGATTGTCGATTGTTTCATGTTTATTTACTCTGTCGTTATCTCGAAAATATTCCTAATTAATTCTGTTTCTTGAGTCTCTGTTTTGTTGAAGTATAATAATGAGTAAAAGTAAAGTTATTAGAAATCCTCTGAAGGCTTTTAAGAAAAGGAGAAATGTTGGAAAGCCAAAGGTATGTGTTATTACTGTAAACAATGAAGATAGGTTCTAACATGGTACAAGCGATGCTTGCTTTAGACAAGGAACGCCTTCGGGCTGCAGACAGGGCTGTAAAGAGTCTAGAAATACAAGCAAGAATAAACAGGAGGAGGAACAAGAGGGAGCTGGAGGAGGAGTTTGCAGAGGATGAAGATAATCCATCCTATGGACCTGGAATGCACTAAAAAGTTAATCCAATCTTTGTCGCTCGATCCCCAAAACTTTTATTTTCTCATACTAATTACATGTTTTCTAAGGATATTCCAAACATATTTGTTTCAAACTTTCAGTAAATGTTACACAGTACCTTCTTCATAATTTAACACAGCCTTTTTCCAAAAAAAACTGTATATTTTTGAATATATAAATAAAAAATTGCAAAAAAATGTTGTGAATTTTCATTACAATTGAAAAAAAAATCATCTGTAATAACTGAACTAAAATTTTGTAAAATCCCTGTGTAAAGTTGTAACCCATATTCCAATAAATAATCTGTATAAAGTTCAACTTCCTACCTCAAATACTTTGTGAGGAAAGATGTAATTTATAAGCGTTATTTTAACATTGCAAGTATAGGGCGTTCCGGAGCCCCTTAATCAGATAGAACAGCTTAAAAGTGATAATAATGCATTATTTAAACAGTTGAGTGAGGTCTCTGTCTCTGCCAGTCTGCCTGTCTGCCTGTCTGTCTCTGTGTCTCTGCCAGTCTGTCTGTCTGCCTGTCTGTCTCTCTGTCTCTACCAGTCAGTCAGTCTGTCTCTCTGTCACTGCCAGTCTGTCTGTCTGTTTGTCTGTCTCTGTCTCAGCCAGTCTGTCTGTCTGTCTCTGTGTGACTGCCAGTCTGTCTGCCTGTGTCTCTGCCAGTCTGTCTCTCTGTCTCTGGCTTTCTGTCTCGCTGTCTCTCCACATCTCCTAAACCACAAGAGCAATTCAATCAAAGTTGGTACACATATTCCTTTCTTCTTTTGTTATGGTTTTATGGTGCAAAACTGCTACGGTCATTGGCGCCCCTGTCTGTGACTTAGGAAAAGTTAAAAAACAAACAAACTGGAAACCAGCAGCAATGGGAGCGAAACTCAAGAAAGTGGGGAAATTAAAAACAGAAGGAAAGCTTAAAAAACAACTATAGAAGAGGGTTGTTTGTCCCCAAAAAGAACTTCAAATGGCCGACGTCATCTCACTGACACTAATAAACTCGAGAACGCGATCGGCTGTGCGTGTGTCATCTGCTAAAATGGAAAATAGATCAGGCGACAGCTGTAGACGGGCGCGTAAGGGAGTAAAATGGTGACACTCAAGTGAAAGGTGTCTCACCGTCCACAGTTGAGAGCAATGGAGACAAAGTGGGGGAGGATCGCCACTTAAAAGATGACGATGGCTAAAAAGACAGTGAATATGTTCTAGAAATGTGACGGACACACTTACCTGGACTATCCAAGGATCGACGCCAGCTATGTGCCGTCCGAGGTTCTGCAACCAAGCTTCCACGGGATATTGAAAACGAACTGCATATGGACCAATTACTCGACGGGTCACGTCCGCTCTGTTATAAACAATGCTTTTTGTCACAACGAACTGGATCACAATGACTATAATGGAAATAGGAAATGGACATGCTTATGTATCAATTACGTTGTTATACAGCGATCTTACTGTTATCAAAAAAACTTTACCACGACGACACTAACCCGTGAAACTTTACTGTCCAGCAGATGAATATAAACTGTAATAACGACACGATGTGTATAGGTCAACGCACATGAAACAAAAAGACATTTTTCTTTGAAGCATTTCAGTGCAATACTATGTAACTAATAACATTCAACAATCTAAAGTTATACTGTATTATAACAAATACTGTAATTATAAAATTAAGTTACCTGTCATAGAATGTACTCTTCATATGTAATCTTGGTGGAATATTTTCTTTGTGCAACGACTAAGAAAAGCGCGCGCACACGAACAATATAGAACTGCAATGCTGTGCCGCGTGATCTAAATTTAGGATATAACGGCAGTGCTGGAGTCACATAGACGCTTCTGCGCATGCGCGCACTCTATTTTGTCATCATAAGAACTTTTACGGCGCACGCGCGTCATTCAAATTTTGTATATAATACACTGTATAATGTATGTCATGTAAATAGTTGTAGATAACTTAGATTTTCTTGTGCCTTTAGGTGAATCGCTCGCCTGCAGGTGTGTCCTTTCGCTTCGCAATTCAGGGGGCAATATAAAGGCAAATTAGCGTGCCGTGCGTGAGTTTCGTCGGAAACGCGAAATCTTAATTAAATAATTAATCTCTGACAAATAAATAAAGCCTATGGCACAGAACTGCAGCGCTATGTCGCTGATAAAACAAAATACAATTACGACACTCTTATGTTTCATTAAGAAGAAGTAGGTCTTGTACAATAGCTGGTGCGGGAAGCACGTATATTTTATAAACGGGCACACCGCCATATTTGATGTTATATAAGAACACTGCGAGTTGCAATCTCACTAGGCACTCGACTCTGTAAAGATTCTATATTTATGAAAGTAAGTTGAATTATTTAAATGTAGCCTTATTCGTTGAATATATCTGATTTAACTAACTGTGTAAACTTTATGTTTAGTAGACAGTCACCTCTGTACGACGTGTTGACATGGCTGGAAAATTATTCTAAAATTGAGATTATGAGTCCGCACCTACCGCAGCAGTCTTTGGAAACGATTTAAATACGAAGTCCTAATCTTTGAGTTACATTTCACGGTCGACTACGAATAACATTGCATTTACTTAAAAGCCATTGTCAAGCGTCTGATACCAAGTAATTAAACGTCCAAGTTCTAGATAAGCAAATACAGTATTAATTACAACCTATCACTATCATACATATACAATAATTAATATTTTATTTTATTTAATTAATTTATTTATTTTATACTGGCGAGTGTGACAGGACTAGTTATTTTGTCATTTGTTACATTGTTCTCTTTGTTTCATGTGAAAAATCAACTTTCTGGACCTGGACGTGAATATATGAGAAATAAAAAAATCTGAAGATATTTTCCAATTCTAAAATTTTGCAGAAAGACGCAACGAAGCTTTCAGCAAAATAAGTTATGATGCTGCATCTTCGCATTGGCAGGCTTGACCAGACGCATAATTCAGTGCATTAGCTTTTCATTAGATTCTGTAGTATTTCTTACACGCGTAGTTTTTTTCAGTGATAAATTTCATTCTCAGTACTTTTCCTTAAACAATAACTTCTGCAACAATACCGATACACGAGTGTACAATATGGCCGACTTCTTTACGGTACGTTGTAACATGGCCAGCAGCCATTAAGAATAATCCGATATTCAGTTTACATTTTTAAATTAACAAACATCCATTGTTGCTACAAGCGATCCATGTTCAACTGCATTTTATTTTAAAACCAGTGTCTAACTTTATTTTCTTGAAACACATCTTACGAGTGGCATGGTCATAACTAGAAAACAATACGCAAAGATGGAACAGCAAAGACATACTATTCAGACGCAATCCGACTCGGATGCGAGACAAATGTTAGAAAATGACTTTATGGCAGCAACCGGTAGTGATGATTCATCAAATATTGACGCAAGTGTTAACGGAAATTTTGACAATAGACCGTCCACCACAAAAATTTCAAAGTCTCAGTCAGAGCCCATGTTAATACATGACGTCACGTCTAATGATGCGGCGGGGGCAGAGACCTTGCAAACAGTAAACATTGCCAACATGTTACAAATGCTAATGAAACAAAACGCAGAAAATATGGCAACCTTAAAGATGCAGAGCGCGGAAAACCTCATAATCTTAAAGACACAAAATGAACAGTTAAAGACACAAAATGACGAAATTAAATCTGGTCTCATAGCAATCAAGACATGTAATGACACTTTATGTAACCGTGTGGAACTTATAGACGCCACACTGACCAACAGATAACTGAACTCAGTACGAAATTTTTCAAGCTTAATACGATACAAGAAAAGACTAGAAATGACGTAGCACTTTTACAGACACAAGTAAAAAACCTTAATGTCACGGGTGAAGCTCTTAATGAACAAATTCAAACATATCCTTCAGTACGAGACAACCTTGAAAAACGAATTACTGGCTTGCAGAATCTATTTGAAAATGTTGTACAACACCTGACTGACAGACTACATTCTGATGCCACACCTCATTTTCAAAATATTAATAAAGAATTTCATGGTTGGGTAGAGAACAAAGACAATTTTGATAGATGCATACGTGAAAATTTACCAACAATTGTGCACGACTCCATAGCGGAATACATCACTAATAACAAACAGTTGATTAGTGACGCAGTACAGTCTGTCACTGCACCAATGAAACAATTCACGGATCAACCACAGTCTGAATGTAACGAAAATATCAGTCAAAATGTACAGTTCAGAAACCAATATACATACGAGTATGACTCACACATACCGCACACGACAAACACACAAGAACAAAACACACCACGACAACAACACATACCACGTCGTGCAAACACAAACAAAAGCTATTATTATGGTAAACCACAGCAACATTATCGTAATTACTCGCCATCTGAACATTACAGTAATTACAGTGGAACAAATCCATATTATAATGCAATGGAAGAAGAAAGCTTAATAAAACACAGGCAATTTCAGACTTTTATCCCAGAAAAACGAACCATTCATCCGGTGATTTTTCTTAAATCTTTTAGTAACGCATTTCCACGCAATTGGAGTGTCCGGAAAAAGATTTCATATTTTGTCGGTTACATCCAAGGCGATGCAGCTGTCTGCGCATGCAGTCAAGCTGACGTATGTACCACGTACAGTGAGTTTGAGCGTGCCTTTCTGAACAAATTCTGGTCGCAATCCGTTCAGGAGCGACTCAGAAGACAAATTTTAGAACCCGAAACTTTTAACAGTAAAAATGCTAACTTACGCAGATATTTTGAAAAATACTTGAACATGGGACATTTTTGCGACGAACCAGTCGCAACACGTGATATACTCCGTCCGTTGAAGGCCAAATTGCCTTTCAACAATAAAGAAAAACTCTTACATATTCCGGACGACGATCCAAATTATATTTTAACAGCTTTAGATTCGGTTGACATGTTACTAGAAGATCAGCGCTTCGTGCGGCAAAACAGCAGCCACAATGTTTATATCAGTGGTATGCAAAACATGCAGGCTTGCTAACTCAATTCTGGCGCGCCGACAGTTGGATACGCCGTACAGCAAAAACAGCCAACTCACATGCCGTCTCAATACGGAAATCAAAATCAACACGCGTATTCCAATAGAAACAACAGTTACAACAGTAATAACACTTAATGCGGCAATCCATACAAAAGGCACCGCGGTAATAACTACAACAACAACGGTAACAACGGATACAAATATAACAACAAAAACACAAACAGAAACAGAAACAATAATAACTACGAGCCAAGACAGCATCAAGGCTGGACTCGTAGCGATCACTACTTTCATTCAAACACTGCTATACCACAGCAGCCACCAGGACAAAATTGGAGCATACCTTACAACCGACACGTAAGTCATAATGCATAACAGCAACAATAACCGCAAAAGTTTGGAGATCACAACAGGCAACATCCGAATGTGAATATAATAGAAGTGACACCTGATACACAACCTCAATCTGTGTCAGTACCTAATACAAATGTTAATCCAACAAACTAGAAACAGTCACTTCTATGCCCTGGGTCGTGGCTGAAGAATTCTTGGAGGGCGACTTCAATGTTAATCAGTTATTTGACACCACCATTGAACAACAAAATATTGATGTGCCTAATAATTGTAAACAAAAACTACCTGTTTTATTTATAAGATACAACCACAATGAGAATATATCAGATGAACTTTTGCAAGACAGTACACAATGTCGTTCAAACACAAATGAAATTGTTTTAGCCTCTCCTACTGGTGTAGTAGGTGGGATTCCAACTACTATTATCTTAGATACAGGCGCAGCTGTGAGCGTTTTGTCTTTTAATTTCTATAAAAAGATGTGTGAATTGGAGCCTGTGCCTGAGTTTCCTGCCCAAAACTGTAAAATAACTACTGCTCTAGGTAATAAGTCATGTAGGGTTAAGAAGCAAGTTTTTGTAAACATTAAAATAGGTAATGGAACCGTACAATGGCCATTCCTGGTTGTACAAAACCTTGTGACAAATTGCATATTAGGATTAGATATTATGAGCGAGAAGGACTGCATTATAGACTTCTCCAAAGGTAAATGTATTTTAAATGACAAAGGCAGTGTAATTATTATTGATTTGGACGGGAGAACTCTAAAACATGACAAAAACTGTACAGGGTACAAGGTTCAGTTAGTACTTGACAATGACATTCATGACACGCACACACACTCATGTGACACCAACCTAATGGACTTGAAAACATTGATCATAAGATAAATGAAGCTACAGCTCTCAGTGTAAATGAGCGTATGAAACAACAGGTAGTGTTATCCAAATATTTACAAGTTTTTACCAAACGATTAGGTGTTATCAACATGTATGTCTACAAGATTGAAGTTAAGCCTCACAAGATCTTCTACCACAAGACATATAACGTACCGTTATCTCAACGACCTGCTGTGTGGCAAGAACTAAAACAAATGTTAGACTGGAAAATCTTTGAACTATCCACCTCACCTTACTGTAGTCCTCTACTTGTTGTCAAAAAACCAAATGGTAGCATTAGGCTAGTGTTAGATTCACGAGCAATTAATGAAATAATTTTACCGGTTCACACAAAACCCGAAAATTTAGAAGAGCAATTACAGAAGTTTCTAGATGCAAAATATTTTTCCACAATAGATCTCGCTAATCTGGTGGGATCCGTTAAGGATGACCAGGGCCTACGTAAATCAAGCGTCTACAAGAATCCGTGTGATTGCGGCAAGTCGTATATAGGGCAGACAACATGAACGGTGCAGGAAGGTATTGTGGAACACCAGCGGCATACTCGCCTTCTCCAACTCACCAAGTGCGCAGTCGCTGAACATTGTATTTCTACTGGCCACTCTATGAATTACAGTGATACTATGTAACTAAGAACATTCAACAATCTAAAGTTATATTGTCTTATAACAAATATTGTAATTTTAAAATTAAGTTACCTGTCATAGAATGTACTCTTCGTATGTAATCTTGGTGGAATATTTTCTTTGTGCAACGACTAAGAAAAGCGCGCGCACACAAACAATATAGAACTGCAATGCTGTACCGCGTGATCTAAATTTAGGATATAACGGCAGTGCCGGAGTCACATAGACGCTTCTGCGCATGCGCGCACTCTATTTTGTCAACATAAGAACTTTTACGGTGCACGCGCGTCATTCAAATTTTGTATATAATATACTGTATAATGTATGTCATGTAAATAGTTGTAGATAACTTAGATTTTCTTGTGCCTTTAGGTGAATCGCTCGCTTGCAGGTGTGTCCTTTCGCTTCGCAATTCAGGGGGCAATATAAAGGTACATTTGGATGCCGTGCGTGAGTTTCCTCGGAAACGCGAAATCTTAATTAAATAATTAATCTCTAACAAATAAATAAAGCCTATGGCACAGAACTGCAGCGCTATGTCGCCGATAAAGCAAAATACAATTACGACACTCTTATGTTTCATTAAGAAGAAGTAGGTCTTGTACAATAGCTGGTGCGGGAAGCACGTATATTTTATAAACGGGCACACCGCCATATTTGATGTTATATAAGAACACTGCGAGTTGCAATCTCACTAGGCACTCGACTCTGTAAAGATTCTATATTTATGAAAGTAAGTTGAATTATTTAACTGTAGGCTTATTCGTTGAATATATCTGATTTAACTAACTGTGTAAACTTTGTGTTTAGTAGACAGTCACCTCTGTACCACGTATTGACATTATAAATTATTCTAATATTGAGATTTTGAGTCCGCACCTACCGCAGCAGTCTTTGGAAACGGTTTAAATACGAAGTCCGATTACTTGAGTTACATTTCACGGTCAACTACGAATAACATTGCATTTACGAAAAAGCCATTGTCAAGCGTCTGATACCAAATAATTAAACGTCCACGTTCTAGATAAGCAGATATTAATTACAACCTATCACTATCATACATATACAATAATTAATAATTTATTTTACTTTTTTATTTATTTATTTTATCTGTGCCCTATCCTGGGTCTAGTTAAAATTACCTCCTCCCGACGACGAGTTCGGGATCAAGAGGTCCAAGCATAGGGAAGAACTGTCACGTTCCGCAATTTATTATTGGGAAGTGTAGACCAATGTGCATGCCATAAAAGAGCAAACGACGACATAAAACACTCTGTAGATCGGCGAAGGGAACCATGCTAACAGCAGGCTGCAGCATTGGCCGCTATATCGGCCGCCTCGTTTCCACTGATACCAATATGTCCTGGGATCCAGAGGAACGCCACAGGGACGTCCCCCAACTGGAGCAAGTGGAGGCAGTCCTTAATCCGGTGGACCAGAGGGTGGACAGGGTAGAGAGCTTGGAGACTGAGGAGGGAGCTGAGCGAATCTGAGCAAATAATATACTTCATCCGCTGATGGCGACGGATGTATTGGACAGCCTAGAGAACAAATGGTTCAAATGGCTCTGAGCACTATGGGACTTAACATCTATGGTCATCAGTCCCATAGAACTTAGAACTACTGAAACCGAACCAACCTAAGGTCAGCACACAACACCCAGTCATCACGAGGCAGAGAAAATACCTGACCCCGCCGGGAATCGAACCCGGGAACCCGGGCGTGGGAAGCGAGAATGCTACCGCACGACCACGAGCTGCGGACCCTAGAGAACAGCATAAAGCTCTGCAGTGTAACCGAACACTGGTCGGGAGGCTGAAATCGATTAGGGGTGTCGCCAACAATATAGGCACTCTCAACACCAAATGATGTTTTTGAGCCATCAGTGTAAATAAATGTGCGCATAGAGCAACAAATGCCCGACGATAAACAAGAGAAGGGGTACCATCCTTGGGAAACTGACAAAGTCACGGAGTAGGCAGGTCCGGGTCTGGAGCCAAGGCGGTACTGTACCCCAAGTTGTCGAGAAAGTCTTAGGAATGTGGAAGGAAAGAGAACGTAGCAGTTGACGGAAGCGGACTCCCGGTGGTAGTAGAGAGGAAGGGCGGCCTGCGTACCCTAAATCCAAGAAGGTGTCGAAAAAAATGTCATGGGCCGGATTAGCAGGCACGGAAGACAGATGGCTAGCATAATGACTCAGAAGGACAGCTCGCCGATTAGACAGCGGCGGTTCAGAAGTCTTAGCATAAAGGCTTTCCACAGGGCTGGTATAAAAAGCTCCAGAAGCTAAACGTAATCCACGTTGGTGGACAGAGTCGAGACGCCGACAGCACAGTTTCCTGTCAAACATAAGACCCAAGAATTTAGCGACATCCGCGAACGGAAGGTTGACAGGGCCTAGATGTAAGAAAGGCGGGATAAACTCCGTACGACGCCAAAAATTAACGCAAACGGTCTTACTGGGAGAAAAGCGGAAGCCGGTTGCGGTGCTCCAAGAGTGGAGGCGATCGAGACATCCTTGAAGACGTCGTTCAAGAAGGCTGGTCCGTTGAGAGCTGTAGTAGATCGCAAAATCGTCCACAAAGAGGGAGCCCGAGACATCGGGAAGTATGCAATCCATAATTGGATTTACGGCACTGACAAGCAGTACAACACTTAGCACCGAGCCCTGGGGTACCCCGATTTCTGGGGAGAAAGTAGTGTTCACCCGCACTTCAAATGTGTGCTCTGCCATAAATTCACGAAGAAAAATGAGCAGTCGACCTCGAAAGCCCAAGAGAACAGTGTGCGGAGGATGTCTGTCCTCCAACAGGTATCGTATGCTCTCTCCAGATAAAAAAATATTGCTACTGTTTGGCGTTTCATGAGAAAATTGTTCATGATATAAGTGGAGAGAGCAACAAGATGGTCAACTGCAGAACGATGCTTTCGGAAACCGCATTGGGCAGGTGTTAAAAGACTTCGGAACTCCAGCCACCAGGCTAAACGGCAATTCACCATACGCTCCAAACCTTACAGACATTACTCGTGAGAGAAATGGGCGATAGCTAGAGTGAAGATGTTTATCCTTTCCAGGTTTCGGAACAGGAACGACGATAGCTTCCCACCATCTTCTGGGAAAAGTACTGTCGGTCCAAATTCGATTATAAAGGTGAAGGAGGTATCGCAGACTATGGTATGATAAATGCAGCAACATTTGGATGTGGATACCATCCGGTCCTGGGCGGAAGAGCGAGAAGAAGAGAGTGCGTGTTGGAGTTCCCGCATGGAGAAAACAGTATTATAGCTTTCGCGATTTGGAGAAGAGAAAGCCGGGAGAAAATCTGGCGGGTAATTTGAAGAGCTCGAAATCTCAGCAACGTGTTGACCCAATGAGTTAGAAATTGCGACGGGGTCCACTAAGGTATCATGCACGACAGTGAGCCCAGAGACCGGGGAGAAACTAGGCGCGCCAGATAACCGTCGAATCCGACTCCAAACTTCCGAGGTGGGAGTGAACGTGTTAAATGAGCTAGTAAAGAAGTCCCAGCTTGCCTTCTTGCTATCGCGGATGACGCGACTGCATCGCACACGGAACTACTTATAGCGAATACACTTGGCCAAAGTAGGATGGTGCCGGAAAACGCGAAGAGCACGTCGCTCACGTATTGCGTCACAGCATGCCTCGTTCCGCCAAGAAACTGGGGGGCGCCGGGGCAAATCGGAGGTGCGAGATATTGAACGTTCCGCAGCTGTAAGAATAACTTCTGTAATATGAGTGACCTCATCGTCGACGCTAGGAAAGTGACGGTCATAGAATGTCGCTAGAGACGAAAAAAGTGTCCAATTATCTTGGTCAAACTTCCAGAGTCTCGGGCGCATATATGGCAGTTGTGGCTGCAATCTAAGGAGACAGGGTAAGTGGTCACTCGAGTGTGTAACAGCAAGAGCGAACCATTAAAAGCGCCGGGTCAGAATGAGAGAAATTTGTCGTGGAGACAGACAGAAATGTAGGGTCCCCAGTGTTGAGGCAAACAAGATTCGCTTGATGGAAGACGTCTGTCAAAAGTGAGCCTCGTGGACAAGGACGCGGAGATCACCAAAGCGGGTGGTGGGCATTGAAGTCCCCAACCAGCAAATAGGGGAGGGTGGGGGGGGGGCGAAGCTGACCAAGAAAATGAAGGAGATCAGCTCTTGCCATTGGTGTGGACGATGGACTGTATACAGTGCAAAGAGAGAAGGTGTATCCAGAAAGGGAAAGACGGACAGCAACATCTTGGTAGGAACTGTTTAAGGGAACTGGGTGATAAGGAACAGTACCATGGAAAAGAATCATGGGTCCTCCATGTGCTGGAGTGCCATCAACAGAGGGGAGATCAAATCGGACTGACTGAGAATGAGGGAAAACAAAGCGATCGTGGGGACGCAGCTTTGTTTCGGTGAAGACAAAAGATGACCGGCGAGTAGGATCGTAAGACGATCGACAATTCATCCCGATTGGCTCAAATGCCGCGGATATTCCAATGGATAATGGACATAGGGTGGACAGAAAAGGGAACAATATGACCAAGGTTGCCCTCAACTCAACGACTGCTCAGAGCCGGCGGCCGACAGCGTGGATTGGCATTGATCCAAAGGCAGAAGATACTGATCCATAGGTTGTTCGGGAGCAGCTCCTGCCACCAGCGATCGGCCGGCTGAGCGGCCGCCAGCAGTGTGCCTTGGCGACACAGAAGACGGCCGAGGGCAGTTACCGCCAGGTGGTGCTGTATAGGAGACACGAAGTGGCACAGAAGGAGAGGAACTGGATTCATAATTAGCCTTCTTGGAAGTAGGACGTTGAGATGAGGGAGGAATAGATGGATGTGAAGTTGGTGTGCATAAAAAATTTCCCGAGTAGGCCCTTTTTTGGAAGTCCAGGTGTCTGATTTTGGGGCTCTTGATTTAGCAGAACTCGATGAAGGGTGAGCTATAGAGTGAGCAGGTGGTAGTCGGGAGGTTGAACGAGTGATCTTTGCGCTGGCCGATCTGACGACTGTGGCACTAATGGTGAGATCATAAGTCTGCATGGCTGCCTCCTTTGTAGGCCGAGGAGAGGCACGGACAGTGCGGTATTTACCTGCATGAGACACAGTGGGATTTCGACTGGCGAATAATTTTCGAGCAGCAAATGTCGATACCTTTTCTTTCACTCTGATTTCCTGAATAAGCCGTTCGTCTTTGAATATGGGGCAATCTCTAGAGGAAGCAGTGTGGTCACCCATACAGTTGATGCAACGAGGGGATGTAGGTGGAGAAGCACCCTCATGGGCATCCTTGCCACATGTAACGCATTTGGCCGGATTGGAACATGACTGGCTGGTATGACTGAACCGCTGACACCTATAGCAATGCGTAGGGTTTGGGATGTAAGGGCGAACGGGAATTATCTCATAGCCCGCTTTCATGTTCGATGGAAGTTGAACTTTGTCAAATGTCAAGAAGACAGTACGGGTTCGAACGGTGCTCTTGTCAACCCTTTTCATGACTCGATGAACAGCCGTTACGCCCTGGTCAGACAGGTAGTTTTGAATTTCCTCGTCGGACAATCCGTCGACGGAGCGTGTATAAACGACCCCACGTGATGAATTTAAAGTGCGGTGCGCTTCCACCTGGACAGGGAAGGTGTGTAGCAGTGAAGTATGTAGCAAATTTTGTGCCTGGAGGGCACTGATTGTTTCTAACAAGGTGCCATTTCGTAATCAGGAACAAGACTTTACAGGACCTGCAATTGCATCGACACCTTTCTGAATAATGAAAGGGTTGACTGTGGAGAAGTCTTGACCTTCGTCCAATGGAAAAACAACAAGGAACTGTGGCACTGATGGAAGAATTTTCCGTGGCTGAGACTCATTTAACTTTCGCTTGTGAGCAGACATAGTAGATGATGAGGAAACCATTGCGGAAGTATCCCCCATGCTTACCGGCGTCTCTGATGGCGCGCTCCTTCCTTGTGGGGACCCTACCTGAGGGCACTCCAGCCTTAGGTGATTGTTCACACCTCAGTTCACACCTCCCGAGAAACGGACGGAGGGACCAATCGGCACTTTCGGAAGGTATCAGCTCGGCTAATCACCCCTCCTTGGGCCTGGCCGCTACCAGGGGGTACGTGCGTGTCCTACTTGTATACCTGGGGCGGGGAATTATGCGTTACCCCGTCACCAGCTACGTGTGGGAATACGTAGGTCGGCCTTCAGACACGCACGGGGAGGAAAAAGGAGAAAGGGAGGAACAAAGAAAAGGAACATAAAGAAGAAAGGTCTCAAACGCCGCAGCGGAGAAGAGGGTAAAGAGGAAAAGAGAAGGACAAAGAAAGGACAGAGACTTGCCAACAGAGAAAGCGAAGAAGAGAGACTGTTTGACAGTTTCAAGCGTCCGTCTCCGGACGTAGGCACGAAACATACTCCCAGAGGGGGAGAAAGGGAAGGGAAGAGGCGGAGAGGAGGGGGGGGGGAGATGGGGGATGGTGAAGGATGTGGAAAAGGAAGGTATGCAGCCTGGAAAGGAAACAGGGTCACACTAGCTCGAGGTTCTGTGCTCGCTACGCACGTATCCACGAAAGAGTTGTGGGGCCCCTGGGGGGGATATTCCTAACTGTCAGGCAACAACTTGTGTAGTGGTGAAGCCACCTATCTATCATAGTTCAGGAGATACAATGTCAAACAATGAGATACGTGAAACTGCCGCATCGTCCATGACGTTTAAATTTATAACTGCCTTGCTACTCATTCTATTCGCAATAGATTTTTCAGACAGTATCCGCATATGCCATTGAATGTACCTACAGAATTATATCACCGTACGAGACAAATTAGGACATATGACGGCATAAACACCGATAAGAGTGAAAAACTGCAACATTGTGCTTGGTATTTAAGTTTATTACTTTCGTGCTACAATCCTATTTACAATAGATTTCTTAGACCTTACCCACATATCCCGTTAAATACACTTACAAAATTGTACCTTGTTACCAGGCATAGTTCAGAAGGTGTGACGTCATAAACACGGAGATGATTGAAAAATGGCGCATCGCACATGACGTTTTAATACATTTATTGTTTACTGCTAAGAGATACCTAGACTCGAGTCAATGCAAGGAAATCATAACACCAGGAAGCGCTTTTGACATCTTTCAATTGCAAAGGGCAAACGGTTGTAGGCGGAAGCAATAGTCGTCTGCAGAGCTATGAAGAAGCGTTGCCATAGAGACGTTCACAACATCACCTCGTAGATACACGAAGCAGCTGCTCCCAAGGTACAAAAACTGTACATTTATAATAGAAAATTAGCAAAATGAATACCAGAGTAACGTTTGGAGTGTAAGCTGGTAATACATAAAATAACTGGATGCCCCATCTGCAAGAATGAAAGATTATTTTCGTAGAATCTTGTGTGTAGAGTGTGCCTACTGAATCCCAACTACACTTTACGGAACAGCATTTTCATCGCAACAGGTGAAACTATAAAACAACGCGCAATGCATGGGACGATCAAAAAAGTTTCTGTTCGAAGGCCATGAGGTCCAGAAACGGTCCGCCAATCACGAAAAATTGCCACGAACACTGAGGCAATCATCCCGTCGACGCAGTAGGTTGAAGATATCAGTGTGGAAAAACACTGTACCCTGCTACAAGAAGAAGTCCGTAACTTCCTACAGCTCATCTTCGTCTGACAAGGAATTGTCTACCCTTCAAGGTCCTTTTAAAGGGATCGAAAGCGTCATAATCGCATGGCGAGAGATCAGGACTGTAAGGCGGGTACTCGAAAGTGTCCCACTTCAGTTGGCGTGACTTCTGCTTTGCGATATTTACGATATGAGGACGTCGGTCATCGTTAAGCAGCACGGATTTTGCCGCACCATTCGACAAAGAGTTTTTGAGAGAAATACTGCCCCATACAAATTCTTCATTCTTCGATGACTATCACCGGCGTTTGTCCTTCGGCAGCCAAGAAAAGAATAATTGCACGTTGGTCCTGTTGGGACACATTTGATAATAACACTGCCGTAGTTCGCGTTGCAGCATTTATAGCACGCAAGTTAGACGCACACGAACGCCACAGTAATCCCTTGTCTACGCGTTGCTGCTCAGATAACCGAACGGGAGTCGCTCTACCTTGCCTATAGGCTGCAGCAACGCCCTCAAACTGAAGTGCCCTACTCCTCACGCTTAGCAAGTTATATCGGCCGACTGATGCTTTCACACAAATTCTGCGGTGCAAGAAGTACTGGCACAGCCGGTCTCGCGCTACAAGAAAACCACAGCCAGAGCTCGCCGCAACTGTAAATAGCGGCGCGCATAGGAGCAGATGGGGGTTCAAGTCTCTGAGAATGAGCATTCGGCTCAATGTGTGGTCTAAATTTCATTGAGCTATGTTATTTGGCAGTGGTACATTATACAAGAGTTACTTTCGACCTTAAGTAGTGCACACAAATGTGTAAAAATGCAATAAATGAAGCACTCAAACTGAAATACCGAATTCTGAAAAATGAAACTGTCAGAAATTGCAAAATGGCTAAGCTGGAATAGAGGACAAGCTGTAGAATCAGGCATAGCTCGGGTAAAAGCAGATGCCATTTACGAGAAACTGAAAGAGATGTTTTCAGAATAGACAAGCAATTTACACTGAAGAGCGAAAGAAACTGGTACACCTGCTTAATATCGTGTAGGGCCCCCTCGACCACGCAGAAGTGCAGCAAAAGGACGGGGCATGGACTCAACTAATGTCTGAAGCGGTGCTGGAGAGAACTGACACAATGAATCCTGCAGAGCTGCCCAAAAATCCGTAACAATACGAGCGGTGGAGATCTCTTCTGAACAGCACGTTGCTAGGCATCCCAGATATGCTCAATAATGTTCACGTCTGGGGAATTTGATGGCTAGAGGAAGTGTTTAAACGCAGCAGAGTCTTTCTGAAGCCATCCAGCAGCAATTCTGGGAATGTGGGGTGTCGAATTGTTCTGCTGGAATTGCCGAAGCCCGTCGGAATGCACAATGGACATGAATGGATGCAGGTGATCAGACAATATCCTTACGCACGTGTCACCTGTCGCAGTCGTATCTAGGGGTCCCATATCACTTCAACTACACAAACCCCGCACCATTACGGAGGCTCCACCTGCTTGAACAGTCCCCAGCTGATATGCAGGGTCCACGGATTCATGAGGTTGCCTCCATACCTGTACACGTCCATCAGATCGATACATTTGAAACGAGACTCGTCCGACCAGGCAACATGTTTCCAGTCAACAGTACGATGTCGATCCTGAGGGGCGCAGGTGAGGCTCAAAATGGCTCTGAGCGCTTAACATGTGAGGTCATCAGTCCCCTAGAACTTAGAACTACTTAAACCTAACTAACCTAAGGACATCACACACACCCATGCCCGAGGCAGGGTTCGAACGTGATACCGTAGCAGTCGCGCGGAGCCGGACTGAAGGTAAGGCGTAAACCTTTGTGTCGTGCAGTCATTAAGAGGATTGCTGCACGACGTTCCGTTGTTAACTTCACGGACAAGATTTTGTACGACGCGACGCTGTCGGTATTAAGTAAGGGTTTGAATTTTGTACCTACACCTAGAGCACCACCTTTGATAAGTTTTATGAGTAATGTTGAAGCCGTACGATGCCTTCCTATGGAAACTGCAGAAGAAGTAAGGAGGGAAACTTGCCATGCTCTTCTGAAAGCTCCTCCTCAACACAGTAACATAACCTCCGCAGAAAGGGCTGCACTGCGAAATCTCCGAGAAGATCCGGACGTTGTGGTACTGAAGGCCGACAAAGGCAATTTAACTGTACTTTTACCTCGCAGTTTGTATGTGGATAAGATATATGGTCTACTAAGTGATTCTGCCCACAGGAAGATTGATACCGATCCTACAGGACGTGTGCAACGGAAGACATATACACTCCTGAATTCTTCCTTGTTGCCTCCAGAGACGATCAAGCGCTGAAGAACTCATGGTTGCGTGCCTCCAAGACTGTATGGCCTTCCGAAGGTACATAAAGACGGACTACCCTTACGGACAATAGTGAGCAATATTGGGGCCTCCACTTACGATTTCGCCAAATATCTTGCATCCTTGCTGCGGCCATTTGTGGGCAATTGTCCACATCACATACGAAACTCGACCGATTGTATCAACAGACAGGGGGCTCTCCGCCTAAGTACTTCTGATCTTTTAGTTAGTTTTAACGTGGTCTCTCTTTTTACAAAGTTACCCCTCGCAATCTCCTTGGCACTGATTGGCAATACGTTTCAGGCGGGAATCACTGCTTTGTTTCGCCACGCTCTCTCCTCAACATATTTTATGTTCAACCAAGAATATTTTGAACAGATTGACGGCGTCGCCATGGGTAGCCCCTTGTCTCCCTTTGTGGCCAACCTTTTTATGGAGGATTTTGAAGAGAGAGCACTTGAATCAGCAGCCCTCAAACCAACTGTTGTTTGGAGGTACGTGGATGACACTTTCGTAGTGTGGCCTCATGGAGAAGATAAATTAATTGAGTTTTTAGATCACCTCAACTCCATTCATGAGAATATTCGGTTTACCATGGAATTAGAGAAAAATGGTTGCCTCCCTTTCTTGGATGTGCTAGTTAGACGGAAGAGTGATGGCTCTCTTGGGCATTCAGTTTATCGAAAGCCCACACATACTGACTTGTATTTAAATTCGTTCAGCTGCCATCACCCATCTCAAACAATGAGTGTACTTAAAACACTAGTACACAGAGCTCATGTAGTGTCAGATGCAGATAGTTTGCCTGAAGAGCTTGCCCTCCTGAAGAGGGTTTTCAAAGAGAAAGGATATTCTACCCGGCAAATTAGCAAGGCACTTGCAATTAAGCCAAAGAAACAGGGTGTGGAGAAAGAAGAGAGCACACCTACTAAATCTTTAGCTTTTCTTCCCTTTGTTGGCAACATTTCCTTCAAAATTGCAAGAATCCTCCACGGTTTCGAAGTGAAAGTGATTTTCCGTCCACCATCGAAGATTTCCGACCATCTGGGATCACTGAAAGACGATCTGGTATTGCGGAAGGCGGAAATTTATAAAATACCTTGTCAGTGTGGCATGTCTTACATAGGACAAACATTGCGAACAGTAGAAGAACGTTGCACTGAACATCAACGCTGTATTCGCCTTTTGCAACCTAGCAAGTCTGCGATTGTTGAGCATTGCATTTCCACTGGACACTCAATGGAGTATGACAAGACAACAATTTTGGCCACAGCAGCATCCTTTTGGGACTCCGTCAAAAAAGAATCAGTGGAAATTCGCATGACAGACAATCTTATGAACCGTGACAACGGCTACCAGCTAGATAATGCGTGGAACCCCGTCATCTCTAAGATCTGCTCCAGACGAAGACTTCACACTACTTCGACGGTCGCGGCAATTGAAAACGCCGAAGACAACTGAGTTCTGCGGTTCCACCAGCGAGGGCGCTGCTGGCGGGCGGTGTGGTTCGTCTGTCAATATGATTTTGACGCATGCGCGGAATACTCGCTGCACGCTATATATTGTGGAACGGAGGGCGTCTTCGTCAGTCTTCGATGGCTCACCTGAGGATGGCTGGTAGTTGTAAAGTCGAAATATCGTGGATGGAAGCTAACGACGACCGGATGCAAGCCCGAAATCTTTTTGAATAGTTAGTTCGCCGGGAAAATTTTAAATTTCACATATAACACCACGTTCAAACTCACTTAAATCTTGATAAGCTGCCATTGTAGCAGCAGTAACCGATCTAACAACTGCACCAGACACTTGCTGTCGTATAGAGGCGTTGCCCACCAAAAGGCCGTATTCTTCATGTTTACATATCTCTGTATTTGTGTACGCATATCTATAACAATTTCTTTGGCTCTTTAGTGTATGAATATCAAGAGCTCTGATGCCAAGCCAATATTAAAAAGGAAGGCAAAGTGAGTGGTGGAAGGAGTACATAGAACAGCTACTCAAAGGAAATGAATTGGAAGGCAATTTTGGAGAAAGGAAATAAGAGGTAGATGAAGATGAAAAAATTATACCCCTTTGTATTAAGACTGATGCTTCAAGATGGTAGTAATGAACTCTGTTCTGACGAAGTCGGGTGCTACAAGTGAGAATACCATCATATTATCAGTACATTTGCATGCTTGCAAAATACTAACACGAATTATTTACAAAAATATGGAAAACCTGATAGAAGCCGATCTTGGGGAAGATGAGTTTGGGTTCCGGACAAATGTAGGAACATGCATGGCAAACTAACCCTACGACTTATATTACGGGATGAACTACGTTTCTAGCATCGGTAGAGTTAGAGAAAGATTTTGACAATTTTTCATGAATACACTTTCAAATTCTGAAGGTAGCAGGGATAAAATACAGGGAGTTAAGGGCTATTTAAAACTTGTGCAGAAACCAGACAGCATTTATAAGAGTCAATGGACATTGAAGCGAAGTAATCGTTGATAACGGAGTCGTCGGACTGAAGACAACAACTACAAGAAAAACATTCTGCATTTGTTCTTAGCACATTTGCTTCTGTTGGTGATTGCTGCAGTAAATTATTTCTAAATACCATGGCAGATGTTCCACTAATCTGTCAACTTTTCTCTGACGATTTTTTTACGACTACTTCTTTCTCAGTCTATTTATTTTGTACTACCTTGTAACTTAACCCATTAAGTGCCATGATGCCCACTTGGGGATTTGTCTTTGTAATGGAAATTTTGCAATTCTAATAATGCTGGTAGTGAATGCTACCATTTCTCATTATTGTTCAGACCTTTGTCGAGCGCTTGCATTGAAGATTAATCAGATGTTCTTAAACGAGTGAGTGAGTTGTACACTTATTTCTGTGAACAAGCTACATTTTTCAGCCTTACAAGAATTGCACATTTTCAAAACAGCATAAGTTATATTATTACGTAAGTTACTTATCTGTATACAAGCATGTCTTTAATGGTTTGAGAAGATGTTTATCGATTACTTATTTCAAAGAGCTATTTCATTTCTGCATGTCACCTGTATGACCCATTTGGGGCTCATGGCAGTTTCCACGTAAAACTTGTAATTTTTCCTCCTATCAATGTAATTATATACTTCTCAATTCGTTCGAGCAATCAGTCATTCATAATATGAAACACAGTCATAGCTCAGTCACACAAATGATTCAGAAATTTTACTTGTTAGAATGAAATCAGGCGATGATTCTTCTTCTCTGGAGGCTCGTGCTTTGCGGCAGTCTGCTAATCTGTACAAACAAAATGCCTCGTAATTTTGGGAGCGTTGTATAATCAGTCGGGAAACCTCAGATCAAGCGGATATTTGGCTTTGATGAAGTTTAACCTTCCGAAGAAGTAATGGAGCTCTTGGATTATTAAATGCAGGTTCGTATCCAGTCTTTCGGAAGTTCCCTTCTGATTAACAACTACGCAATATATCGATGAATATCATTAATTCTCAAATGTCAAATACACACCTTTTGTATGAAGGAGCAATATACATTTCTCTTTTAATTGTACAGTTCGTATCAGTTATCTTCTGTCATAAATCTCAATAATCAGATTACAGTTCTTCAAAACAAAGCTCAGGCTAATCGGCACGAAGACAATCTCGGAAGCTTTTTTTTCTAACAACCACTAGAGAGAATGCTACAGAGAATAATTATGCGCTCATGGCATAGCTATTGTATGAAACCACTTTGCGCATGGATTCTGCGAGTATGGAGATAGAAAATTAGTAAACGTCATTCAAGGGTAGAATTGTATCAAAATAATTCATCGAATATAAAGAGATATTACAAACTTTATTTTTCTTTTAGTTGCTCTTTAGGCACAATGAGTCGCTATGAAGCACTTTATATGAAGGAAATTGAAGAAATGTTAAATGATCCGAACTTCTTGCCTTCTTTTGATGATGGTGGTGATGAGAATTAGACTAATGACATTGTCGAGCTCCCTCCAGATCGTGTACGTCAGATGCCTGACTGAAGATATCAACAAAAATATATTTGAAAATACTGTTCCATCTGATGTGCCAGGTTCCTTGGAAATTCATGCCAATGGATAAAATGAAAATGAGTAACATGCAGGCCAAAGCAAGAAGAAAGTGAAAGTTATTATCACTTCTGATTGGACAACAAAAGATGCGACTCACTCTAAAACCAATTCTGATTCAGCAGAAATTGAACGACGAAAATCGAATTTAGTAGCAGGACTAAAAGGAAAATGTCTGTTGAGTTACTTGAAGAATTTTTTGATGAACAGGTATTGAACTTTACTGTCGGTGAAAGTGTCTAATACGCTCCACAGAACAATACTCACAGCTATCAGTTATCCAATGGATGCATAAGAAATTTCATAGATATACTACTCTTCACTGGATACCATGCTCTTCCACAGGAAAAGCTATTCTAGAATGAAGATGAGGACTTTGATATAAGATGTACGACAGTGTATGAATCGCAGCAGATATGTGGAAATAAAGCGCCACCTTCATTTCAACGATAACACACATCTGAAAATAATTCCACGTGTCCAAAGGGGTAAACTTTTTAAAATTCGTCCGTTGATGGATTTAAACAATTTCACGAAATTTCAAGTTTTTTCCGACACCATGAGCATTGATGGAGAATGAAAACTGCGGTTCTACGGATCGGAGCGTGGAATGTCAGATCCCTTAATCGAGCAGGTAGATTAGAAAATTTAAAAAGGGAAATGGACAGGTTAAAGTTAGATATAGTGGGAATTAGTGAAATTCGGTAGCAGGAGGAACAAGACTTTTGGTCAGGTGAATACAGGGTTATAAATACAAAATCAAATAGGGGTAATGCAGGAGTAGGTTTAATAATGAATAAAAAAATAGGAGTTCGGGTAAGCTACTACAAACAACATAGTGAACGCATTATTGTGGCCAAGATAGGCACGAATCCCACGCCTACGACAGTAGTACAAGTCTATATGCCAACTAGCTCTGCGGATGACGAAGAAATTGAAGAAATGTATGATGAGATAAAAGAAATTATCCAGATAGTGAAAGGAGATGAAAATTTAATAGTCAGGGGTGACTGGAATTCGATAGTAGGAAAAGGAAGAGAAGGAAATGTAGTAGGTGAATATGTATTGGGGGGAAGAAATGAAAGAGGAAGCCACCTTGTAGAATTTTGCACAGAGCACAACTTAATCACAGCTAACACTTGGTTCAAGAATCATAAAAGGAGCATGTATACATGGAAGAAACCTGGAGATACTGACACTTTTCAGACAGATCATATAATGGTAAGACAGAGATTTAGGATCCAGGTTTTAAAATGTAAGACATTTCCAGGGAAAGATGTGGACTCTGACCACAATCTATTGGTTATGAGCTGTAGATTAAACTGAAGAAACTGCAAAAAGGTGGGAATTAAAGGAGATGGGACCTGGATAAACTGACTAAACCAGAGGCTGTAGAGAGTTTCAGGAAGAGCATAAGGGAACTGTTGACAAGAATGGGGGAAAGAAATACAGTAGAAGAAGAATGGGTAGCTTTGAGGGATGAAGTAGTGAAGGCAGCAGAGGATCAAGTAGGTAAAAATACGAGGGCTAGTAGAAATCCTTGGGTGACAGAAGAAATACTGAATTTAATTGATGAAAGGAGAAAATATAAAAAGGCAGTAAATGAAGCAGGCAAAAAGGAATACAAAAGTCTCAAAAATGAGATCGACAGGAAGTGCAACATGGCTTAGCAGGGATGGCTAGAGGACAAATGTAAGGATGTAGAGGCGTATATCACTAGGGGTAAGATAGATACTGCCTACAGGAAAATTAAAGAGACCTTTGGAGAGAAGAAAACCACTTGTATGAATATCAAGAGCTCAGATGGAAACCCAGTTCTAAGCAAAGAAGGGAAAGTGGAAAGGTGGAAGGAGTAAATAGAGCGTCTAAACCAAGGCTATGTTCTTGAGGACAATATTATTGAAATGGAAGAGGATGTAGATGGAATGGGAGATATGATACTGCACGAAGAGTTTAACAGAGCGCTGAAAGACCTGAGCCGAAACAAGGCCCCAGGACTAGACAACATTCCATTAGAACTACTGACAGCCTTGGGAGCATTCTTTACAGACGAATGGAAAAACTGGTAGAAGCCGACCTCGGGGAAGATCAGTTTGGATTCCGAAGAAATGTGGGAACACGTGAGGCAATACTGGCCCTACGACTTATCTTAGAAGCTAGATTAAGAAAAGGCAAACCTACGTTTCTAGCATTTGTAGACTTAGAGAAAGCTTTTGACAATGTTGACTGGAATACTCTCTTTCAAATTCTGAAGGTGGCAGGGTAAACTACAGGGAGTGAAAGGCTATTTACAATTTGTACAGAAACCAGATGGCAGTTATAAGAGTCGAGGGACATGAAAGGAAAGCAGTGGTTGGGAAGGGAGTGAGTCAGGGTTGTAGCCCCTCCCCGATGTTACTCAATCTGTATATTGAGCAAGCAGTGAAGGAAACAAAAGAAAAATTAGGAGTAGGTATTAAAATCCATGGAGAAGAAATAAAAACTTTGAGGTTCGCTGATTACATTGCAATTCTGTCAGAGACAGCAAAGGACTTGTAAGAGGAGTTTAACGGAATGGATAGTGTCTTGAAAGGAGGATATAAGATGAACATCAACAAAAGCAAAACGAGGATAATGGAATGTAGTCGAATTAAGTCGGGTGATGCTGATGGAATTAGATTAGGAAATGAGACACTTAAAGTAGTACAGGAGTTTTGCTATTTTGGGAGCAAAATAACTGATGATAGTCGAAGCAGAGAGGATATAAAATGTAGACTGGCAATGGCAAGGAAAGAGTTTATGAAGAAAAGAAATTTGTTAACATCGAGTATAGATTTAAGTGTCAGGAAGTCGTTTCTGAAAGTATTTGTATGGAATGTAGCCATGTATGGAAGTGAAACATGGACGATAAATAGTTTGTACAAAAAGAGAATAGAAGCTTTCGAACTGTTGTGCTACAGAAGAATGTTGAAGATTAAGTTGGTAGATCATATAACTAATGAGGAGGTACTGAATAGGATTGGGGAGAAGAGGAGTTTGTGGCACAACTTGAAAAGAAGAAGGGATCGGTTGGTAGGACATGTTCTGAGGCATCAAGGGATCACCAATTTATTATTGGAGGGCAGTGTAGAGGATAAAAATCGTAGAGGGAGACCAAGAGATGAATACACTAAACGGATTCAGTAGGATGTAGGCTGCAGTACGTATTGGGAGATGAAGAAGGTTGCACAGGATAGAGTAGCATGGAGAGCTGCATCAAACCAGTCTCAGGACTGAAGTCCACAACAACAACAACGAGCATTTATGAGCAAATGGTACGATATTATGGACACCATTAGCTAAAACAGTGCATTCGCGGGAAACCAGTGAGATTTGGATTCGAAAAGTGCTCCATGTACTGTTCTCAAAGCGGTTTCTGTTTCCATACATGGCAGACCAGTTGTGTTGAATATGATTTTTTTCTGCAGACTGCAGATCTTCACCAAATATATTTTGATAACTTTTTCACGAGCTACCGTTTGATGAAAGAGCTCTCATAAATGGGAATAAGGGCAACTGGCACTGCCAATATGAACCGAATGAATAACTGTCTAATAGAATCTGAGAAGAAGCATGAAGAAAAAAGAAAGAGTAGCGTATGACTGTACATTTGACAAGAATATGGAGATGCAGCAATGTGGAAGGATAAAAATTTTGTATAACTCTTGTCAAACCATGAAAAACTGCATCCAGTTAGCCAAGTAAAGAGATGGAGCAAAGCTGAGAACAAGTAAGTGCAAGTTCCGCAGCCAAGAATGATTTCAGAATATAACTATCATTTGGGAGGTGTGAAAAAACTGGACTAGAATGTGCAGAAATATCGTGTGAGAATTCGAGGTAAGAAACGGTACTTCCAATTGTTCACCAATGCATAAGATGTAGCGTTGGCCAATGCGCACGTCGTATACTGCCTCTCGAATGAAGTTCAGGAGAATGGTGGCAAGGGCATGGCTTGTTCAGTCATCTCCTACTTCTGATCCTGAAAGGGCAGGATGTCCATCATACCCAAAATAATCCCTTTCACGTGTGCCAATTGAACTCGGGACTTCTTGAAACGGTCATGTGACTGACTGCACAACACTGGGGAAACAAAGAAAATGTGCAATTTGCAAGAAAAATGTGAGGAAACAGTGTTCTGTGTGCAATTTGGGACTCCATATGATTGTTTTGTTGTCTGGAACAAAAAATAATAGAAAATGTAAAAAGAGAGTGGCATGTGCTATGATCCCCATTAGGAGATCGATTAAAATAAATCATTTATTTCAAGGTTATTGCATTTTTTTTCAATATTTTTTCCCTCATATCTATGTCAATCACGGAACACAGAAATGAATGTAGATCGAAGAAAAAAATTGGTATCTAATGGGTTAACTGTGTAGACGAGGAAGAGTAGAACTAGAAGTAAAAAAAAAGTTATAGGTTTATTACCAAAGAAATTAACTGTAAATGCAAAGAATTTGAATAAGCACGAACTAATCGTAAGATAAGTCGACTGACTGCGTATGGATATTGGACACTGAGTGTATGTAGATCTCTTTAATGAAGACAGGGCAAAGTATACTGACGTAAAGTACCAAAGGAAGAACAAACGAATGGTAGGAATACATTGAAAACTTGTTGTATGAAGATCCGTGGTCTGAAGAACTGTCATGAAACGTACTGTAAGGGGTGGATTAAGCTGATGTCGAACTAATAGTACTTAATATAGGTTCGTAGGACTTCAAACCCAGTGTCAATATGAATAAAACAATTTTGGGTCTTACATCATGTCACTGTAAAACGCTAAAACAACTATACAATCGATTTCTAGTCATACTGAAGAGGACCATAAACACAGTTGAAATGTCTTTTGTATTGTTATTTTAGTTTTTTTATAATAAAGCGGACTTAAACCCATAAGAAATTTCTTCAGTGTTTGACAAAGAACTGAATAAGAGCACCTGAGGCTGTGATCCAGCATGGAAAATAGTCCTTTGATTACGATGTTGTGTTATAAAGCTATGAAACGCGAGATTACGACCACATTTATAAAATACAGTTCTCGTTATTTTCCGACCAAGAAATCCTCGTAATAAAAGAATTTTACCTAACAGGTATAGGATAGACATTCTGGCACAGACTTTCCTGTAGACCTCGTCTATGTGGGGCTTCCACGTTAGACGAGAGTCTAAGGTTACGCCGAGATACTTGGCGTTTCTGCGTCAGGGGTACTGGGTTCTATTTAGGTGAATGTGGAGCGGGGGCGTTGAGTAGGTCCGCGCCATCCGAGCCTCCCGGTGATCGGCATAGCCTGCGTCTTCTCAGAGTTGATGGTGATGCTCCAGCGACGGGCCCAAGTTTCAATGTCATCTAAAAACTTTTGTAGCCTACGGAAGACCAGGTCCATGTACGCATTTCGTGTGTAGAAGGCTGTGTTGTCTGTATATTGTGCGGTGTGCACTGGGGGGGCCCGTTGGTGTGTCTGCAGTGTACAAACTGTGCAATACGGGGTCCCATCCGAACACGGATACACCTTTTGGTGGAGGTGGCAGTTTCTACTTTAAAAGAGAAAGTTCTATCCGTGAGATAGCTTTTAATTTGCTTAACTATGCTCCCAGAGAACCCTTGTGCGTGTAACTTATAGTGTAACCACCTATGCTATACTGAGTCAACGGCTTTGGCTAGTAGCACATTCCACTGTAGCCTCTGTGGTTGAAGCCCTCTGCGGCTAATTCAACCTCTCTCATGATCTATTTAGGGGCAGAGTGGTTCTGCCGGAATCCGGATTGGAAGTCTGGCTCTCTGGTAATATGTTCCTGTATGGGTATTAGCAGGAGGCGCTCATAGATCTAGCTGAGTGATGGCAACATGCTAATCAGCCCGTAGTGCTGCGGAATAGTGTGTTTATCCATGGTTTGTGTATCACGACCACTTCAGTGTGTTTCCAGCAAGCTGGGAACTCACGGGAACGAGAGATCACGTTGGCGTTCGAAAGGTGTGTGATCGCCGAGGGTGGGAGAATTTTAACTTACTGGTTCGCGATGCTGTCATATCCTGGCGCATTTTTTTCAAAAATGGCTCGGAGCACTATGGGACTTAACTTCTGAGGTCATCAGTCCCATAGAACTTAGAACTACTTAAACTTAAGTAACCTAAGGACATCACATACATCCATGCCCGAGGCAGGATTGGAACCTGTGACCGTAGCGGTCCCGCGGTTCCAGACTGTAGCGCCTACAACCGCTCGGCCACCCCGGCCGCACCTTTTTTTGTCGGTAGGGGCCTAATTAGATTTGCCACGTCTTCGGGTGCGAAAAGTGGGGGTTCGTCTGCTGGGTCTTCCTCAGCATTGAGGAAGACATCCAGCTGACGATGAACAACATCTTCATGCTCATCATCTTGGGATTCTGCGGCCTGGAATTTCTTCTCGAGGGCGTTGGCTTGTTCAGCATGGCTATAGACAATCCCCGATCGTTGTGCAGGGGTGGCATCCTAGCGTGTCTTTTGGTGAATTGTCTGGTAGCTTGCCAAAGGGTGTAATAGTCTATTTGAGGGCTGAGAGGTGGTTGTGCCATTTCTGGTTTCTATGCACATTGAGCGCTGCCTTGAGGTGTCTCTGTAGACGATTGAGCAGTTTCCTGATCTCTGGTGATCTTCCACTCCTTTGCTACTCTACGTTTGTGTCGAATTTGAGGTAACATGTTTTTCGGGAGTTGTATAAGTGGGGGGGGGGGGGGGGGGGAGGGGGGGCGGTGGGGGGGTGGTGGCCTCTTCCATTACCTGCAAGATCGTACCTGTTAGGTCTTGTAGCGTAGCGATATCCGAGGTGATAGTTTCTCGGTATCACTCCCAGTCTGTGCGTTTGTAGGACGCCTGGTACCGCGGTAGCGCTACTCATTCTCCCACGTCGACCTCAAAGATGACAGGATTGTGGTTGGAAGACATTCTATTAACCGTCCCCACAGCCACGAACCCTGAGATCCACCTAATGAGAGCTATATCTAATACGTCGAGCCTACCAAAAGGCTACAAACTCCTCAACACACTTCCCCAAAGAGAGGAAAATATCAGATGAGAGAGAGAGAGAGAGAGAAAGAGAGAGAGAGAGAGAGAGAGAGAGAGAGAGAGAGACCCTCCCGACACCTCGCTTGAGGATGATGGGTACGAAACTCATCGAAACTTTGTGACAAGACGACACCAGCATTCGGCTTTTCACCCGAGAAAGTTTCATCAATGGAATACCGCGAGAGAGCCTGCCATCGCAATTATCTCACCTCTACAGGGAGGATACCCAGCGCAGCTACAAGATGTTGCAGAAACTGCGAATCGAGAAAAGGAAGTTGCTCAGCAGGTTGGCCTTCTTGCTAAGGTGTCGGGATAAGGACATGATGCCGCAGTTTCCTATCTTACAGCATCCCATCAACACAGCCAAGACAAGACGAATATTACGACGGGCCAGTTGAGTATTGGTACGTTAGCACACCCGTATTACTAGAATGGAACTCGGCAAGAACGCGAGAAATTTGCTCTCTCACTACTCATATCTGGCTTCCTTTCTGCCAGCGCATACCTAGGAGTGGCTAGATGTAACACTTACGCAATCCGGGAGCTCCACAAGACTAAAACCAGCAAGAAACAACGCGCCACCTTTCTCCGACTTCAAGGGGCTCGGCAGCAGGAAGACAAATCCAACAGTGCTAAGACCGTCATCAACCTGACTGAGAGAGAACTGGATGAACCAACAATCTCCGTGCTGTCGAAAGAACTGAACTTTGCTCCAGTTACTAGAACGTTACCAAAACGTGACATCATCAGCAACGTCGAGCAAGCCATTTGTGGGCTCCCTTCGAAGGCCGCTGAACAAGTGAGGAGGGAGACTTGAAGAATACTCGACAAAGAACAACATTTCGGCAACAGAACGCAAGGCGCTACTGGCCCTCCCGCGACGACAAAGATGAAGTGGTCTCAGCAGTAAATAAAGTCTATGCTTCTATACTATTGAAGACAGAAGATTACTGGCAAAAGATCGAGACTTTGATGCAAGGCCCTGCATACAAATGAGTGAGGAAAGACGCGACTTCTGCAGTCACACGTAAGACCATAGATCTTCTCAACAGCTCAGGACTAGACAGGAACACCATCAGAATGCTTTACCCCAGGACACCGGAGCCTCCACGACTATATGGCCTCCCGAAGATCCATAAGGAGATTGTTCCACTACATTCGATACTAAACACCATAAATTCACCAATGTACGGGATAGCCAAACATGTAGCACAACTAATAAAACCACTTGTAGGTCACTGCCCACATCACATCAAGAACTCGACAGAATTAGCTAAGGTTCTCCAAGAGCTGTGCGCAGAGGAGAAGGACGTACTAGTCAGCTTTGATGCTACGTCCCTTTTCACCCGCGTGCCGCTGGACGATTCCTTAGCGATTCACGAGGGACACTTCGATGTGGACGCAATCAGACTTTTCCGTCATGTGCTAACAACCACCTATTTCAAATGTGGTGGGAAATTCCATGAAAAAATAGAAGGGGTTGCCACGGGCTCCCCCTTAGTTCCGGGTATTGACAACCTTTTAAACCTTTTACATGGGACACTTTCAACATGTAGCACTGGATACCGCCCGCCGAAAACCAAAGGCGTTCTGGGGATACGTTGACGACACTGTGGTCACATGGGAAGGAAAACCTACAGGAGTTTCTACGTCATCTCAGTGGCATACATGGAAATATAAAGTTCACCATGGAAGTAGAAGAGAACGGATGCCTACCCTACACTTTAATCGAGAGGAATCCGGACGGTACATTGAGACACTGGGTCTACAGGAAAAAAGGCGCACACGGGCCTTTATCTTAATGCTCGGAGTTGCCGCCATCCAGCACAACGCAGTTCGGCGCTAAACACGTTGGTGCATAGAGCCAGGTCCATCTGCGACAGGGGAAGTTTGCTAGAGGAGTTGCAGCAACTTCAGGGAACGTTCCGAAAACACGGCTTCAGCGATTCGCAGATAAGACGTGCGTTACCGAGAGTTAAGAAGCGGGAGGACAAGCCAGAAGAGACGAAACAAATAGTGCGGTGTTCCTGCTCTGTGTTGACCTTCCATCAGCCAAATTCGCAAGAATACTGAAAAAGAGCAGTATATGAGCCCACTTCCACGCAACGCGAAACTAAAGGACATACCTGGTTCGACCAAAGAACCTTTAGGATTACAGACCCCGGGTATCTACGGTATCGATTGCGAATGTGGAAGGTGGCACATCGGACAAACACAACGGTGTATATCACAGCGCTGTACGGAGCACATCAGTAACGTGTGCTTAAGACAAATAAGCAAGTCCGCGGTATCAGACATAGTGTTAACGAGGGGTCTAACATTCTGCGTGGTGTCTGTTTGTTCTAAGTCGTGTCTCCCCACCACTTTCGCGCAACGACGCTTAGAGCATGTTTTTTAAGGGAATTGACTAGTTCGAACCTGGGACCTGTTGCTGGTAAGGAGACGACAGACCACACATGACATGTAGAGTTCAGAAAAGTTCAGTAAAACTGGCGATGATATCATCAAATACTTAATGATTTCAGCGTCAGCTCCACTGCACTCCCTGTAAAAGAATCTTAATACTAACTAAATTTAGTGGAAGGGGTTCAAGGCTTTCCTATTTTTAGTTAGCTGGTAAAATAACGTCGAAAAAGCAGTTAAGTTCACCATTGGAAATTTTATTCTACTCACAAAACATTGTTTATAAATTGCAATATTGATAAAAGGAAATATTTTAATACAGGATGATAAAAACCAACTGCGTTCAGCAAAAATGTGAACGAATATTCCCTGAATGGGTTTCCATGTTCTACAATGGATCGAAGGATGACCTATGCCATATCACATCTACAATCTAGATTTAAGTTAAGTTTCATAAAAGAGAAAACTATCAAAATGGTCTACAGTGACCCTCAACTATCTTTAATTACTTATTTAACTTGTCGTAAATTACAGTGGCCGATGTGGGTTCTCAATAATTATACACTCCTGGAAATTGAAATAAGAACACCGTGAATTCATTGTCCCAGGAAGGGGAAACTTTATTGACACATTCCTGGGGTCAGATACATCACATGATCACACTGACAGAACCACAGGCACATAGACACAGGCAACAGAGCATGCACAATGTCGGCACTAGTACAGTGTATATCCACCTTTCGCAGCAATGCAGGCTGCTATTCTCCCATGAAGACGATCGTAGAGATGCTGGATGTAGTCCTGTGGAATGGCTTGCCATGCCATTTCCACCTGGCGCCTCAGTTGGACCAGCGTTCGTGCTGGACGTGCAGACCGCGTGAGACGACGCTTCATCCAGTCCCAAACATGCTCAATGGAGGACAGATCCGGAGATCTTGCTGGCCAGGGTAGTTGACTTACACCTTCTAGAGCACGTTGGGTGGCACGGGATACATGCGGACGTGCATTGTCCTGTTGGAACAGCAAGTTCCCTTGCCGGTCTAGGAATGGTAGAACGATGGGTTCGATGACGGTTTGGATGTACCGTGCACTATTCAGTGTCCCCTCGACGATCACCAGTGGTGTACGGCCAGTGTAGGAGATCGCTCCCCACACCATGATGCCGGGTGTTGGCCCTGTGTGCCTCGGTCGTATGCAGTCCTGATTGTGGCGCTCACCTGCACGGCGCCAAACACGCATACGACCATCATTGGCACCAAGGCAGAAGCGACTCTCATCGCTGAAGACGACACGTCTCCATTCGTCCCTCCATTCACGCCTGTCGCGACACCACTGGAGGCGGGCTACACGATGTTGGGGCGTGAGCGGGAGACGGCCTAACGGTGTGCGGGACCGTAGCCCAGCTTCATGGAGACTGTTGCGAATGGTCCTCGCCGATACCCCAGGAGCAACAGTGTCCCTAATTTGCTGGGAAGTGGCGGTGCGGTCCCCTACGGCACTGCGTAGGATCCTACGGTCTTGGCGTGCATCCGCGCGTTGCTGCGGTCCGGTCCCAGGTCGACGGGCACGTGCACCTTCCGCCGACCACTGGCGACAACATCGATGTACTGTGGAGACCTCACGCCCCACGTGTTGAGCAATTCGGCGGTACGTCCACCCGGCCTCCCGCATGCCCACTATACGCCCTCGCTCAAAGTCCGTCAGCTGCACATACGGTTCACGTCCACGCTGTCGCGGCATGCTACCAGTGTTAAAGACTGCGATGGAGCTCCGTATGCCACGGCAAACTGGCTGACACTGACGGCGGCGGTGCACAAATGCTGCGCAGCTAGCGCCATTCGACGGCCAACACCGCCGTTCCTGGTGTGTCCGCTGTGCCGTGCGTGTGATCATTGCTTGTACAGCCCTCTCGCAGTGTCCGGAGCAAGTATGGTGGGTCTGACACACCGGTGTCAATGTGTTCTTTTTTCCATTTCCAGGAGTGTATAACAGAAAAATCATCGCGTTTCAGATTTTAGCTTATGTAGCAAATGTGAATACCATGAGCTTTAATTGACGATCGACACTAGTATTACGCAAAAAAGGGATGTAACAGATGAGACTTCTGCAGTTCTGAGTGAAGCTTTATGCTCTGTTATGCGGCATCATGTGCGTTAATTACCTTGTCGGTGTTTAGGCAGCGTCAGGGGGCGGCGGGCGGCACAGCTCCACGCACCTCGCCGTCTCGGAAGCAACTCTCCCCTAACTTCTCCTTACTACAATTTACTGAAGTTGGTTTTAAAAAAAGCTATCTGGCTGTGTTTTCAACTGACCAATCAGGGTCTCAATGTTAATCTTAAGCTCCACCTACAAAAATTCTGTCTATCCAATGAGAAACGTTATACTTTTCGTGGTGGGGCAATGTTTTTAATGTTTGCAACGTAACAGAGACGCGAAAAAGTCTCACGCTAAAACTTTCAGCTGGTGTGACCCTTTTAGTGTTATCGTAAGATCTATACTGTTATTCTGGAGGGCTCTATCTTTTAACATGGGCTGGGGGGTGGTTCTGGCGGTCAGCTGGCGACGTGGGTGTCCGTCCCTTATCGTAGGGCCTCCTAGCCTACACGTTTCTGCTCTCGGCTTCTGTTCTCGTTTCTCCCCTCGGAACTGCGTCTGTTTCACGGTGGGAAGGTATGACATGCATTTAGGCGTTCTTGTGTTAGTCTGTGGTATTCCATTTCATCACTCGTTGATCGTATTACTTTGGTTAATTTAATAAATAAAATATGGCGTTTCAGTCTTCGATCGATATTCTTTATTTTCAATTACCGGTTTCAGGCTAGCTGCCCATCTTCAAATCTGTTAGACAATGTTAAAAATGTAATTAATAAGAGAGATACAGTTAGTGATAAAAATATCTTAGTTTACAAAAAGAAATTTTGGAACGTATTAAATGCCAACATACCATATGTTGTAGTTACAGAGTAACTTGTCCGTACAGAACACACAGTTCACTGTCATAAGTAAAGTAAATTTCAATCTGTTAAAACATTATATCGCAGTATTTAAGAGTAACCTGATTGGTAACAGTAAAAAGTGCCCTCTACCTATAACAATTGTGCATCTGTTATTATTTCGCCATATATATTAATGGCGAATATTCTTTTTAATAAAACAATTTTTAAGGTAATAACATATGAATAATCTTTTTGAGTGGACCATGAAACGAAAAAATTTTTACATTAATTTAAAATTTCTTTATAAAGAAACATAAAATATAATTAATATGTAGATATTCTTCCGAAAATGTGCGTTTGCTCTTCTTTGTTTTTGATTGGTGGTGGAGTGGATTTCCCTACGTCAGAACGTATACAACGCCACGCCGAGACGTCTTGCGCCGCGCTCAATTCACCTCGCCGCCAGTACGCTGAGGGCCGTTCCGCTGTACCTGTTTCTTACTGGGGCGTGCTGTTGCATTCAAGAGTAAGCCTAAAACAGGTCTTTAAAAATCTCATAATAATTCCTGTGCATAAAATCACTTTGCTCATTAAGTAGTAGGCCTGGGGTTTTTCTTTGATGTGCGTATATTTCAATCTCTTCGAGCACGTTGAGATAGAGACTTTTTGGAGCTTTATGTAGCACCTCCATTTGTTCATTTATATTACCCACTTCATGTCTACTCTCTTTTACATGTGTTCCAAATGCTGTTCGATTGCTATGATTGCAATGTTCCCTGTATCGAATTTCAAAATTCCGCCCTGTTTGTCGTATATAATAACTGTCACATTCAGCACATTTAATCTTATATACTCCGGAATTATTGTATTTCATTTGTTTCGTCGTTGCTGGTTTATGTCCTAATCTATGTTGCATTTGCCCTTCTTTCTGAAATGCCACTACGATGATTTTTGGAAAGCATTTAGCAATTCTTTCCGACACACGCCCTTTGTATGTCAGGGTGACAAACTTCTTCTTAACTTTAATTTTCCTAGAATCGCTACTGATGCCCGCGGACTTGTTTTTGATCTTGTTAAACATACGTGTAACATCTTGTGTCCTGTATCCGTTAGCTGCTGCTACTTGCTTAATAATACCTAGTTCTTTCTGCAACTCATCTTCCTACAGTGGCAATCTGAGGGCTCTTTTATGCTGTGCCGGGTGGTGCGACGTCGCTACTATGATGTTGTCGGAGCAAGTGTCTTTTCTATAGACGCCGAAAACGTGCCTGCCTTCCTCCTTTCTGACGGTCAAATCTAAATAGTTAATCGTCCCATTGTTTTCCATTTCTAGTGTGAATTGAATATTTGGATGCTGCTCGTTTAAAACTTTAGTCATTTCCTCTACGTCTTCTTTTTCCCCTTTGAATAATAAAATAGTGTCGTCAACATACCGTCTGTAATAAAATAACTTCTCCTTAACTTCTGGAAAAGAGCTAAAAACTTTGTTCTCAAAGTCATTCATAAAAATTTCAGCTAAAATGCCTGATAGACTGTTACCCATAGCTAAACCTTCATCTTGAATAAAACTTTATCGTTAAAGATAAAACTATTAAAACTCAGTGTGAACTCTAGCATATCTACGAGTTCGACGATTTCACCCATGCTCATTGACTTACTTTTTATCAGGTTTTTCCTTATAATTTGCAAAGTTTCCGGTATTGGTATATTAGTGTAGAGGTTCACGACGTCCAATGAGGCTAGGACTGCATCGTCTGGAATTCCAATGTCCTTCACATTGTCAGGATTTATTTGGAGCTATGTGACATTCTGCCGGATTTGCTATCATGTCAGGGTTTTCATGGAAGGTGTTGGATTTCCCTGACACCTTACAGTGGCACACTTACAACTTTGAATAAACGAAGAACATATGGAGGGCCAACGGATTATGGGACTCGGTCTTTAAGGAGCCACTGGAAATACGTCTCCACAACAATCTGGTCAACTGGGATAGCGCATTTTTACTTAGCGCAGCATTAGATTCCGCAGTTGAGAGGATACGCAGCAACGCTCCGTTCTGAATGTAGTGGCGTCCGCGGACAGAAGGGACAGCGATCAGGGCTCGACGCCCGCACCAGAGGCGCGCCATGGTCCCCCACCACCGGCCACTCCGTAATCCCCCACTACCGCTACCCCGTTCGGCAACCTTTTCCGGAGGCGCATGATTGGCCACCCTGCAGAAGAGGACAACGGTCAAGTAACTATGTACATATGTGCAGCACAGCATTCCGACTCTCTTGCTGAGTGGCAGTCAAGCGTGGCGTGTCGGTTCTGATTACTCGCGCACGTACAGCCATAGGCTCCCACTTGGACTGGAGTAAAACCAGGAGTGACTAACGGCTTTGTTTTATTAAAACATTGACGGGCTTAAGCAACGAGGGCTCTCAGCGTAGCGAAACGGCCCTTGGAAATTTTAGCGTGGCGTCGCCTGATAGCAGAATTGTCGTGTCGTCTCGGCAAAGCGGAATGTCGAGCTTAGGTCGCGGAGGCCTCATTCCGCTGACGACACGAGGCGCGTCCTCTTGTTGCCGCGGGCAGCGCCGCCTGCCTTTTCGAGCATGTTGGCTGCCGCAGAGGGAGGCTGTGCTCCCCTCCCAAGCGTAGGGAAAAAGTGGGCCAGGACCTGGAAGCCGGTCGTGAAACCAAAGAGAAGGGTTCCCACTGCCGTCCAGAGCTCCGCGTCTACCATCGTTATGTTAGGGCCAGCAATAGAACTGGGAACCCTAGGGTGCCAAGGATGGTTGCATCTGGAACTCTCTTGGCAGCAACCCCCAATTCAGCTCCAGACATTGTGACGTCCACACATAATGAAACTACACAGAAAACACAAACAAATAATTACATTGTCAGTATTTGCGATCTCCTCCCTCCCCTCTCCTGAGCCTGTTCCGCTTGCCAACGCGAAAACCCGACTCACCCAACACATCCTCAACCTAAATGATCAGTAGAAGTCCCGCCAACACCCAAAATCCTCTCCAAACCCACAACTGCGACCCAACCCCCCACCCGATACGAATTCCTTAAATCCCCCACTGAAGTTCACGTCCATGAAGCAGCGGCGACCAAAGAAGGATTGCAAGGGTTGGCACAAGATGTGCAGGAATCCCCCCCTCCCCCCCCCCCCCAACCCAAATCGCCCAACTACCCCTGAGGAGCCCGCAGTTACTGAGACACCGGCAGCACTTGTTGTCGTCCTGGAAGGGAACCAGGAAACCCCTGCCCTGGAAGGGAACCACGAAACCGGAAAGGATTCGGACGGCTTTGTGCTGGTGAGAAAAACTTTTCGCTAGCCGAGACTTCCACCTACTCGAGGAGTGGAATCCATCCCGAACAAGTTTCAGGTGGAAACAACAACACAAAATCACACATCACACCGCCTCCCACCGATCGTGGCGGAGTTTCCTCGTAAACAAGAGGAATTCCACGATATGATCAAAACACTCAGGAGGACGTCGTTATCAGGAGAAAGAAAACTGGCGTTCTACGGATCGGAGCATGGAATGTCAGATCCCTTAATCGGGCAGGTAGGTTAGAAAATTTAAAAAGGGAAATGGATAGGTTAAAGTTAGATATAGTGGGAATTAGTGAAGTTCGGTGGCAGGAGGAACAAGACTTTTGGTCAGGTGATTACAGGGTTATAAATACAAAATCAAATAGGGGTACTGCAGGAGTAGGTTTAATAATGAATAAAAAAATAGGAGTGCGGGTTAGCTACTACAAACAGCATAGTGAACGCATTATTGTGGCCAAGATAGACACAAAGCCCATGCCTACTACAGTAGTACAAGTTTATATGCCAACTACCTCTGCAGATGATGAAGAAATAGATGAAATGTATGATAAGATAAAAGAAATTATTCAGGTAGTGAAGGGAGACGAAAATTTAATAGTGATGGGTGACTGGAATTCGTCAGTAGGAAAAGGGAGAGAAGGAAACATAGTAGGTGAATATGGATTGGGGGGAAGGAATGAAAGAGGAAGCCGCCTTGTAGAATTTTGCACAGAGCATAACTTAATCATAGCCAACACTTGGTTCAAGAATCATAAAAGAAGGTTGTATACCTGGAAGAATCCTGGAGATACTAAAAGGTATCAGATAGATTATATAATGGTAAGACAGAGATTTAGGAACCAGGTTTTAAATTGTAAGACATTTCCTGGGGCAGATGTGGATTCTGACCACAATCTATTGGTTATGAACTGCCGATTGAAACTGAAGAAACTGCAAAAAGGTGGGAATTTAAGGAGATGGGACCTGGATAAACTGAAAGAACCAGAGGTTGTAGAGAGTTTCAGGGACAGTATAAGGGAACGATTGACGGGAATGGGGGAAAGAAATACAGTAGAAGAAGAATGGGTAGCTCTGAGGGATGAAGTAGTGAAGGCAGCAGAGGATCAAGTAGGTAAAAAGACGAGGGCTAATAGAAATCCTTGGGTAACAGAAGAAATATTGAATTTAATTGATGAAAGGAGAAAATATAAAAATGCAGTAAATGAAGCAGGCAAAAAGGAATACAGACGTCTCAAAAATGATATCGACAGGAAGTGCAAAATGGCTAAGCAGGGATGGCTAGAGGACAAATGTAAGGATGTAGAGGCTTGTCTCACTAGAGGTAAGATAGATACTGCCTACAGGAAAATTAAAGAGACCTTTGGAGAGAAGAGAACCACTTGTATGAATATCAAGAGCTCAGATGGCAACCCAGTTCTAAGCAAAGAAGGGAAGGCAGAAAGGTGGAAGGAGTATATAGAGGGTTTATACAAGGGCGATGTACTTGAGGACAATATTATGGAAATGGAAGAGAATGTAGATGAAGACGAAATGGGAGATAAGATACTGCGTGAAGAGTTTGACAGAGCACTGAAAGACCTGAGTCGAAACAAGGCCCCGGGAGTAGACAACATTCCATTTGAACTACTGATGGCCTCGGGAGAGCCAGTCATGACAAAACTCTACCATCTGGTGAGCACAATGTATGAGACAGGCGAAATACCCTCAGACTTCAAGAAGAATATAATAATTCCAATCCCAAAGAAAGCAGGTGTTGACAGATGTGAAAATTACCGAACTATCAGTTTAATAAGTCACAGCTGCAAAATACTAACGCGAATTCTTTACAGACGAATGGAAAAACTGATAGAAGCCGACCTCGGGGAAGATCAGTTTGGATTCCGTAGAAATGTTGGAACACGTGAGGCAATACTGACCTTACGACTTATCTTAGAAGAAAGATTAAGAAAAGGCAAACCTACGTTTCTAGCATTTGTAGACTTAGAGAAAGCTTTTGACAATGTTAACTGGAATACTCTCTTTCAAATTCTGAAGGTGGCAGGGGTAAAATACAGGGAGCGAAAGGCTATTTACAATTTGTACAGAAACCAGATGGCAGTTATAAGAGTCGAGGGGCATGAAAGGGAACAGTGGTTGGGAAAGGAGTAAGACAGGGTTGTAGCCTCTCCCCAATGTTATTCAACCTGTATATTGAGCAAGCAGTAAAGGAAACAAAAGAAAAATTTGGAGTAGGTATTAAAATCCATGGAGAAGAAATAAAAACTTTAAGGTTCGCCGATGACATTGTAATTCTGTCAGAGACAGCAAAGGACTTGGAAGAGCAGTTGAACGGATTGGACAGTGTCTTGAAAGGAGGATATAAGATGAACATCAACAAAAGCAAAACGAGGATAATGGAATGTAGTCAAATTAAGTCGGGTGATGCTGAGGGAATTCGATTAGGAAATGAGACACTTAAAGTAGTAAAGGAGTTTTGCTATTTAGGGAGTAAAATAACCGATGATGGTCGAAGTAGAGAGGATATAAAATGTAGACTGGCAATGGCAAGGAAAGCGTTTCTCAAGAAGAGGAATTTGTTAACATCGAGTATAGATTTAAGTGTCAGGAAGTTGTTTCTGAAAGTATTTGTATGGAGTGTAGCCATGTATGGAAGTGAAACATGGACGATAAATAGTTTGGACAAGAAGAGAATAGAAGCTTTCGAAATGTGGTGCTACAGAAGAATGCTGAAGATAAGGTGGGTAGATCACGTAACTAATGAGGAGGTATTGAATAGGATTGGGGAGAAGAGAAGTTTGTGGCACAACTTGACTAGAAGAAGGGATCGGTTGGTAGGACATGTTTTGAGGCATCAAGGGATGACAAAATTAGCATTGGAGGGCAGTGTGGAGGGTAAAAATCGTAGAGGGAGACCAAGAGATGACTACACTAAGCAGATTCAGAAGCATGTAGGTTTAAGTAGATACTGGGAGATGAAGAAGCTTGCACAGGATAGAGTAGCATGGAGAGCTGCATCAAACCAGTCTCGGGACTGAAGACCACAACAACAACAACGATCAAAACACTAATCGGGGACAACTTCAAAGCAAAACTAACTGGGGGGGGGGGACATTATCATAATCACACTACAACACCATAAAAAAGGCCCTCACTGACCAAGGTATACCACACTACACGTTCTCCACCACCAAGACAAGAAACAGAATCATCGTTACTAGGGACCTTCCCAGACGGCTCTCCCACAAGCAGTCGAGACAAATCTGATTGTCCAGGGATTTTTTTGTAAAAACCGTTCAGCAGATGGGCAAAAATGGTGATCTTTCAGCACAGGATGATATTCAAATTTTACACAACGACTCAAGCTTAGCACAATAGGCTGTGGGGTGGTAGGACTGGAGCAAGGGACACATCAGGCAATCACCATCGACAGTTACACTTAGCATTTAATTGGTACATTTAAACAAGAAAAATAAGAAATAGAACCATCAACACATTTTTAAAATTACCATTTAGGTGAGAGTAAATTACTTCAAAATTTAAACATTCTTTAACCACAGCACTTATGGCCTATTACACATTTAGTGAAATGAGTTAAAAATTATTTACTCAAAAACTATGATCAACCTGAAGAACAATTTACTAAAATTTAATGAGGATTTGCAGTCTTTCGTTACTGCAGTGGTTGATATTACCAAAGTAGTTCAGAGTTCAGGCAACAACAAATCAGATACCATTGCACACAACCACATTACTTAAATGGTAGGCAACCTACAATGTAGGATATAAAATATAAAATTTCATGTGACCAAGCGGCCTCGTGGGATCCAACAAGTCCGCCCAGAAGCGGACGCCCGCCCACTCAACTGTTTCCAACACAGGCTCGGCGTGGACCCCAAAACGGGAGCAGCAACGGTCACGAATAGGCACGAAAAATCCCAGAACTAGTGGGTATCTATAACAGACTGACATCTGCCTTAAATAACTAGAAATACAATAATTCATTACAGCACATCTTCTGTAGAATTAATCAACCTGTTAATGAAGATCAGCTAAGCAGTACAAATCTATCATCTTACGTGCGTAAGGCCAATTATACATTAAGCCGCCAGCGAACTAGATACACGGTCAGCCGGCACGCGTGGGCAAAGGGGGCCGAAAATACACAACAGCACAAGCAGGACGCAAGCATCGCTACCAAGACAAACAGCAGAAGTCCCGATAAAACGAAATCAAATGCAAGTAGCTAGAGTGCAGGCTAACGGCATATCATTCTGTCCGATATCGCCAAAACAGGTGTTCTGGCAGTCCCTGTCACAACGGAGCCGTTCCACCACAAGAACAAGGTGGTGTAATGCTTCAGGTGTCAGGGACTGGATCACATAGCTGCCCCTTGCCAGATGCCCGTGCGCTGCAGAAAATGCGCCGAATTCCGTGACACCAAGACTTGCGCAATGAAACACATGGATCCACAGATAAGGTGCGCGTTGTGTGGGAAAAACTACATGGCAGGATACCTAGGCTGTTAGGTCCACGTCAAACACACACGGAAGGTAAAGGTGCGAAGGCCGCTCTCCACACGAAAACGAAACACCACCACGCCATCAAACTACACAGAAAGACAAAACAGAACAATACACACAGACAAAACTTGGCTAAAGTCAAGGCAACATACGCAGAAGTGGGTTCTCCACCAAAAAGCCACGGTAACGTCGAGAAATCGACGGAAGCCCAGTCACCACAACACCAGACACACATACAAGAACGACACCGGGAGAAAAACAACAACGACCAGGTCCACCAAGACTGAGGAAGTTCTAGGGAACCCCACACAGAATCCACCCACTCGGATCAGTTGTTAGGTATTATGGTGCAGACCATGAACTTCTTCATGGAAAGGATGAAGGAATTCAGGGAGGCCCAGTGGCAGAACACTCAGATCCTCGTTGCCCTTCAGGCAGCAGTCCAGCAGTCGCTCCCCTTTGATACTTCCTCAGTAGTTTTAAAGCCCCATCATGGATAGACGACCAAATAACCATGGTCTGACAATGTGCGTCCTTAACGTAGATGGCATTGTTAATCAAGTGGTCGAGTACAGAGAACTCATCAAGGAGATCTCCATGGAAAGATATATGATGGAGGAAACCCATCTAAAACCGGGAATAAAAGCGACAGTTCCCATCCACATTAGCTATCGAAAAGACGGACCAACCCAAGGCGAAGGAGTGGCCGTATACATAAAATAGGGGATCCCTCACCACCAGGTATACTTACCAGCTACCAATAAAATCGAAGCAGTGGCGGTGGAAGTAACCACTGCCACCAGAGCCCTAACAATTGTTGCAATCTACCGACCCCCACAAGACGAGATAGACGAGGAGGGACACATAGCTGCTCTAGGGCAAATTGAAGGCCAACTCCTAATAGAAGGTGACTTCGATGCTAAACACCCCGACTGGAACTCTAGAGTAACCTCCAGAGCAGACGCCAAACTGCAACAACTAGCGCGTGACCACCACTTCGAAACATGGGGTCTTGTCGAGTCCACACGTTTTCCAAAAAATGCAGACAGGCCTGACGTGTTAGAAATAGCCCTCAGTAGAAGGATCACGACATTTGTGGCCTCAAGGATAATCAACAGAATATTCTCCGACCACAAACCAATGATTCTAGAGGTCGATGGGGGAGAACGGGTACCACTCCCACAGTACCAGACGACTTACAAACGTACGGACTGGGAACCATACCGAGAAACTGTCGCCTCTGATATCGATCGCGCTCCGCCACCTACTGCCGAAACAGTAGAACAAGCGCTACAAGACTTAACAGGTATTATCTTACAGTCAGCGGAAGATGCCACTTTCCCACAAATGGACAGCCCGCCCCGCAAGTACAACTCTTGGAACATTTGCTAGCCCAAAGCTGACACAAGAACGGAGTGGCACAAGATTGGAAGATCACCAGAAATCAGACCACCAGGAGGCTGCTCAATCGTCTACAGAGAGAGCTAGTGGTAGCGCTCAATGAGCACGGAAACAAGCAATGGCAAAACTACCTCACAGCTCTTAAAGTAGACGATCACACACTTTGGCAAGCAACCAAGCAATACACCAGAAGACGCGCTCGGATGCCGCCACTGCACGGTGAGTGGGGTCTGGCCTACAGTCATGCTGAAAAGGCCAACGCCCTCGTCGACTCCTTCAAGAAGCTGTTTCAAGTGGCAGAACCCCAGGATGCTGAACATGAAGAGGTAGTCCGTCGTCAGTTGGCTGTCTTCCTTAATGCTGCATATGACCCAGAGAACGAACCCCCTCTTTTCACCCCCGAAGACGTGACAAAATTAATTAGGACCCTCCCTACAAAAAAGGCATCAGGACACAACAGTGTCACCAACGAGCTAGTTAAAAACATACCACCCTCGGCTATCGAACACCTCGCGAACGTCTTCAATGAGAATACTCGCACCCGCGAGTTCCCACCTTACTGGAAACATGCGTAAATGGTCGCGATGCACAAACCAGGGAAAGACCCTTTATTCCCCCAGCACTACAGGCCGATTAGCCTGTTGCCAACTATCAGCAAGATCAATGAGCGCCTCCTGCTAATACGAGATCACATCACCAATGAGCGACTTGTGCCGGATATCCAATTCGGATTCTGACAGAAGCACTCCTCCCCAGAACAGATCATGAGACTGGTGGAAGCAGGACTTCAACCACAGAGGCTACTATGAGATAGTGCTACCTGATGTAGTAAAACCTTCGACTCAGTTTGGCATAAAGGGTTACTATACAACTTATACACTTAGAGTCAAGATAATCCGAAGCTATCTCACGAACAGAACATTCTCTGTCAAAGTAGAAACAGCCACCTCCACTAAAAGGCTTATTCCTGCTGGGGTGCCAGAGGGCTCTGTCCTGGGGCCCTTTTTGTACAGTCTGTACACTGTGGACACCCCCACAGCCAACCTGGTTCACACCGCACAGTATGCTGACGACACAGCCTTTTACACTCGTAATGCGAATAAGGACCTGGTCAAACGTAGGCTACAAAGCGTTTTAGATGGCACAGAAGCATGGGCCCATCGCTGACGCATCACCATCAGCCCTGAAAAGACACAGGTTATGCTAATCACCCGGAGGCTCGGGAGATGTGGACTCCCTTAGCGCCCTTCCCCTTTCACTTACATGGATTGAGACTCCCTTGGCGCAGATCCACCAAGTATCTCAGCTTAACCTTGAACTCGAGACTAACGTGGAAGCCCCACATAGACGAGGTCCATGGGACGGTCTGTGCCAGACTGTGCATCCTTACCCAATCCTCAACACAATCAGCTCCCTGTCCTGCTCGATAGGGATGAATGTATATGTGGTGTCACCGCCAGACACCACACTTGCTAGGAGGTAGCCTTTAAATCGGCCGCGGTCCGTTAGTATACGTCGGACCCGCGTGTCGCCACTGTCAGTGATTGCAGACCGAGCGCCGCCACACGGCAGGTCTAGAGACACTTCCTAGCACTCGCCCCAGTTGTACAGCCGACTTTGCTAGATATGGTTCACTGACAAATTACGCTCTCATTTGCCGAGACGATAGTTAGCATAGCCTTCAGCTACGTCATTTGCTACGACCTAGCAAGGCGCCATTATCATTTGCTATTTATCTTGTGATGCATGTACCGTCAGACCGATGTTCACCAATCATGGATTAAAGTTAAGTATTCCAGCAGCTACGTATTATTTTTACTAGACTCAACTCCTTTAACTGTTCCAGACCTCACGCCAGCCTGCGTGAGCTTAAACGCGTGCCTTTCGGCTACCGGTCATAGTGGCTTGGCTGTCTTGCCAAGTCACAATAATATACCAGTCACTCATACGTCCAATAATGGCATACGCGTGTCCCGCATGTGGGTACGCGCGAAGCAGCACCTGGACAAGCTCTGGAGGCTGCAGAACCGCGCCCTCAGGAGGGCTCTGCATCCATCCCATGGGTTTTCAGCAGACGGCTGACACGCCGCTGCTGAAATCCCATCCTCAAAGAAAGATTCCTAGATCTGGCTAGGGCTTTCTATGAGAGCTCTTCCAGATGTGGAAATAACCTCATCCAGTCCCTTGGTCGGTATGACATGTCCCGCGATAAGCACAAACGCCCTAGGACGATCTTAGATGACTAAGTCGAAGATAAAAATCCCAAAATCTCTGAGTCCTAATACCAATCCTTCGTTATTAAAATACCAACATATCACCAACCTCAGGTAAGCCACAACCAGAACACCATCACAATACACAGACAGGCAAAACTATCCAAGATAATCACACACACACACTACCAAGCATACAATGTGGAGTTAAAGCCAACAGGCTACGAAATCCTCCATACATTTCACCAAGGAGGGGAAAGTAAAAGGTGAGAGAGAGAGCATTCCAACACCTCGCTTGAGGACGATGGATACGAAACTCATCGAAACATTGCGACAACACGAGGCCACTACTTGGCTGATCACCCGAGAAAAGTTCTTCAATAAAATATGCCGAGAAAGCCTGCAACCGCAAGTCGTACGTTGCTAATAAAATCGTAAACTTTCTGTCTTAACATAAGTAACTGATTACTCTTTACTGATTATTAAAATGATCTATACGTAACATGTCTGTAGAAAACTGAAATATGACCGACCGCAGCAGCCAACGGTTCTATGCCCCACGGTTGCTGTTCCATTCTGATTAGGCAGCACGAACCACTTCCATCAGGTACGCAGTTTAGGCGGCACCAAAGATAACCGAAGAGCTTCTTCTGCTTTTTCGCTTAGCTTTTGTTTTTGGTTTTATTTTTTTGTTACGAGTTTCGAAGTTTATGGGGGATAGCTTGTTATGTAGAGATACCTATATTTTAATGTCAAGGAAATTTCTTGCGTAGTTAATAAAATATTAATGATAGAAAGTTATCGTTTTGGCACGCAGCGTTCTAAAACAGCAACCAATCACAGTGAAAGACTACAATTTAGGATGTCTTTCCCGCAGGAAGAGTACCACCTTCTACTGCTGCCTCATACCACTTTTTTATAGTTTGATAGGCATGTTGCTGATATCCTCGCTGTTCTGAGGAAAGAATCTTGAAGGTTTAGCTGAGGCAAGAAGCACCAGAATTCCCTTCATTCTGAGATTTTCAAAAATTATAATACCGTCCAAGACAACGCTCAGTTTGGAAATAGGTGACCTTCATCAATTTCGATTAGAGTTAAAAGCAAGTATCTCCCGATAGGTGTGCTATTCCATGAGTCTGAAATTTGTGGATTAAATTTTGAAACATAAATTTGTTTATTTTTGTTCGTTTCAATATTACAAGAAAATTTTCAATAGTGCTTTGTTACCACGTATGAGTAACTGTTATATTAATGATCTTGTAATAAGGAAAACCTACATGTTACTCTCAATAAATATCTATAACCTTACACCCTGAATTATTAAAACTTTCATACGTCTCCTAATAGTAATCAAGCCTCATTATTCGAATATCATAAATCAGTTAATATAAGTTGTGCTGTTTGAATTATTCTGTTGTCATAAGTTGTTTGCAATCTTCCGTTAACCTACTACTTCATTTACTTATTTGTAGTTTCTCGTAGGAACGTACTTCAGCCATTCATTAGGTGTTATGTAAACCTATTCGACAAGACGTTTAAAAAGATTTATACTCCTATCGGCGCTCTACCGTTCTTTGAGATTTTATATATGTTGTTGTTGTTGTGGTCTTCAGTCCTGAGACTGGTTTGATGCAGCTCTCCATGCTACTCTGTCCTGTGCAAGCTTCTTCATCTCCCAGTACCTACTGCAACCTACATCCTTCTGAATCTGCTTAGTGTAGTCATATCTTGGTCTCCCCCTATGATTTTTACCCTCCACGCTGCCATCCAATACCAAATTGGTGATCCCTTGATGCCTCAGAACATGTCCTAACAACCGATCCCTTCTTCTGGTCAAGTTGTGCCACAAACTTCTCTTCTCCCCAATCCTATTCAATACTTTCTCATTAGTTACGTGATCTACCCATCTAATCTTCAGCATTCTTCTGTAGCACCACATTTCGAAAGCTTCTATTCTCTTCTTGTCCAAACTATTTACCGTCCATGTTTCACTTCCATAAATGGCTACACTCCATACAAATACTTTCAGAAATGACTTCCTGACACTTAAATCTATACTCGATGTTAACAAATTTCTCTTCTTCGGAAACGCTTTCCTTGCCATTGCCAGTCTACATTTTATATCCTCTCTACTTCGACCATCATCAGTTATTTTGCTCCCCAAATAGCAAAACTCCTTTACTACTTTAAGTGTCTCATTTCCTAATCTAATACCCTCAACATCACCCGACTTAATTCGACTACATTCCATTATCCTCGTTTTGCTTTTGTTGATGTTCATCTTATATCCTCCCTTCAAGACACCATCCATTCCGTTCAACTGGTCTTCCAAGTCCTTTGCTGTCTCTGACAGAATTACAATGTCATCGGCGAACCTCAAAGTTTTTATTTCTTCTCCATGGATTTTAATACCTACTCCGAATTTTTCTTTTGTTTCCTTTACTGCTTGCTCAATATACAGATTGAATAACATCGGGGAGAGGCTACAACCCTGTCTTACTCCCTTCCCAACCACTGCTTCCCTTTGATGTCCCTCGACTCTTATAACTGCCATTTGGTTTCTGTACAAATTGTAAATAGCCTTTCTCTCCCTGTATTTTACCCCTGCCACCTTTAGAATTTGAAAGAGAGTATTCCAGTCAACATTGTCAAAAGCTTTCTCTAAGTCTACAAATGCTAGAAACGTAGGTTTGCCTTTCCTTAATCTTTCTTCTAAGATAAGTCGTAAGGTCAGTATTGCCTCACGTGTTCCAGTATTTCTACGGAATCCAAACTGATCTTCCTCGAGGTCGGCTTCTACTAGTTTTTCCATTCGTCTGTAAAGAATTCGTGTTAGTATTTTGCAGCTGTGGCTTATTAAACTGATTGTTCGGTAATTTTCACATCTGTCAACACCTGCTTTCTTTGGGATTGGAATTATTATATTCATCTTGAAGTCTGAGGGTATTTCGCCTGTTTCATACATCTTGCTCACCAGATGGTAGAGTTTTGTCAGGACTGGCTCTCCCAAGGCCGTCAGTAGTTCCAATGGAATGTTGTCTACTCCGGGGGCCTTGTTTCGACTCAGGTCTTTCAGTGCTCTGTCAAACTCTTCACGCAGTATCGTATCTCCCATCTCATCTTCATCTACATCCTCTTCCATTTCCATAATATTGTCCTCAAGTACATCGCCCTTGTATAGACCCTCTATATACTCCTTCCACCTTTCTGTCTTCCCTTCTTTGCTTAGAACTGGGTTTCCATCTGAGCTCTTGATGTTCATACAAGTGGTTCTCTTGTCTCCAAAGGTCTCTTTAATTTTCCTGTAGGCAGTATCTATCTTACCCCTAGTGAGATAAGCCTCTACATTCTTGCATTTGTCCTCTAGCCATCCCTGCTTAGCCATTTTGCACTTCCTGTCGATCTCATTTTTGAGACGTTTGTATTCCTTTTTGCCTGCTTCATTTACTGCATTTTTATATTTTCTCCTTTCATCAATTAAATTCAATATTTCTTCTGTTACCCAAGGATTTCTACTAGCCCTCGTCTTTTTACCTACTTGATCCTCTGCTGCCTTCACTACTTCATCCCTCAAAGCTACCCATTCTTCTTCTACTGTATTCCTTTCCTCCATTCCTGTCAATTGTTCCCTTATGCTCTCTCTGAAACTCTGTACAACTTCTGGTTCTTTCAGTTTATCCAGGTCCCATCTCCTTAAATTCCCACCTTTTTGCAGTTTCTTTAGTTTTAATCTACAGGTCATAACCAATAGATTGTGGTCAGAGTCCACATCTGCCCCTGGAAATGTCTTACAATTTAAAACCTGGTTCCTTAATCTCTGTCTTACCATTATATAATCTATCTGATACCTTTTAGTATCTCCAGGGTTCTTCCATGTATACAAACTTCTATCATGATTCTTAAACCAAGTGTTAGCTATGATTAAGTTGTGCTCTGTGCAAAATTCTACCAGGCGGCTTCCTCTTTCATTTCTTAGCCCCAATCCATATTCACCTACTACGTTTCCTTCTCTCCCTTTTCCTACACTCGAATTCCAGTCACCCATGACTATTAAATTTTTGTCTCCCTTCACTATCTGAATAATTTCTTTTATTTCATCATACATTTCTTCAATTTATTCGTCATCTGCAGAGCTAGTTGGCATATAAACTTGTACTACTGTAGTAGGCGTGGGCTTCGTGTTTATCTTGGCCACAATAATGCGTTCACTATGCTGTTTGTAGTAGCTTACCCGCATTCCTATTTTCCTATTCATTATTAAACCTACTCCTGCATTACCCCTATTTGACTTTGTGTTTATAACCCTATAGTCACCTGACCAGAAGTCTTGTTCCTCCTGCCACCGAACTTCACTAATTCCCACTATATCTAACTTTAACCTATCCATTTCCCTTTTCAAATTTTCTAACCTGCCTGCCCGATTAAGGGATCTGACATTCCACGCTCCGATCCGTAGAACGCCAGTTTTCTTTCTCCTGATAACGACGTCCTGTTGAGTAGTCCCCGCCCGGAGATCCGAATGGGGGACTATTTTACCTCCGGAATATTTTACCCGAGAGGATGCCATCATCATTTAATCATACGGTAAAGCTGCATGCCCTCGGGAAAAATTACGGCCGTAGTTTCCCCTTGCTTTCAGCCGTTCGCAGTACCAGCACAGCAAGGCCATTTTGGTTATTGTTACAAGGCCAGATCAGTCAATCATCCAGACTGTTGCCCTTGCAACTACTGAAAAGGCTGCTGCCCCTCTTCAGGAACCACACGTTTGTCTGGCCTCTCAACAGATACCCCTCCGTTGTGGTTGTACCTACGGTACGGCTATCTGTATCGCTGAGGGACACAAGCCTCCCCACCAACGGCAAGGTCCATGGTTCATATATTATAATTATAATTATAATTATATATTATATATATATTATATTATATATATATTATATATGTATATATTATATATGTATATATTATATATATATTTTTTTTATTTTATATATATATTAAAAAAATAGAAACACTTGCTTTATTAACATGTCTTTACATACATACCCCAACTTTCATTTCATATTGGAACATTGTCGTCCGCTGCATATCTTAACAATTTTCTGCGTCATATGGACGTTCACTTTATTGAGTAAATATGTACAAAAAGGAAACCAACATCTTTATACACATTTCAGATGGACATGAAGACGAAGGACCACCTTGCACTCATTCAGATACGGGAAACAGACACAGATAACTTATTACAGTAACACATAGGCGTGATTCTGTTGACTGATGTGTGATCTTACACTGCGTGATTTCAGATTTTCCCGACTGGCTCTTGGTTCAATAGCTGTCAATCCATACTCCCGTCTCCAACGCCAGCATACATGACCGGTACAAAGCTACAAATATCACAACGCCTGCCGCCACTTGACTGAAATTCAAAACGCGGACGCTTCTTTCCTGGAAAATGTCACCGCGGTTGACGATAACAGATGTTTTTAGTACGAGTCTACCATCAAACAACAAACTGTAGAAATTCACTAGAGGAGTCAGCGTTTTGACGACATAACCGACACTGAAGCCAATGTGAGGCGCGAGTTGAACAACATTCGAAAGATGGACATTTTCACGCGGTTGCATGAACGTTCTATGCGTTGTACTCAATTGGGTGAGATGAGGGGGGAGGGGGGACTGAAGAACGATTGAAACATCAAAACCACCATGGTGATTTTTCTCCATTTTTATTAATCCACTATCGAAACATTTTTTACTGTCTGGGTATGTCACACGCAGCAGTAGATTTACCATTATTTTGATTCCTGCAATCCCTGCCAGGTACCTTACTGCACGAATATGCGGTAGACGGCATATCCGGTTGTGTGAAACTCAGCTCGCTCTGCAGCATTTCCCATTTATTGGCGCTGTAGCTGCAGCCGTATCTGCGGATGAGTGTAATTTGCTGTCTGCTTTCCGGCACTGCGGTCAGAGGGATGCCGGCCGCAGCGACAGAGCGGGATGTCAGAGCCACACAGGGAGGCGGCCGGCCGGCGTCTGTTTGAAACAACAGCGATTGCAGGGCGGTGGCGAGGCTTGCTGGGGGCAGGTAATTAGCTGCGACGCGCGGCCTCGCGGAAGCGGCGGCTGACCGCTGCCGCCGGCGCCTACCTACCTACCTGACCTACGTGCCCGGCTGCGCGCCTGGCTGGTTAGATGCAGCGCAACACCAACAACGGGAGCAGCCGAACACAGCCCAAGGCGAGCCGCAGCGCGCAACACTGGCTCCTTGCTCGACCATGGTTGCCGCTCAGCGAAACGAGTAGACATCAGCGGGGGCATTATTGCTCTACTGTCGTGGCTTGGGAGCCAAGGACAGTAGCGTTCGTGGATAATGAAAGACAGAGAATGACGCAGGCGACAGAAAACCAATTTATTACTTTGATTACTTCGGCAAATGATTTGGATTACGCACCCGAACTCCATCTGTCACTTTGAGGACTAGTATTGTGAAAGCCCGTCTCGCTATTAAAGAGAAAGAGAAATTATGCCACGAGGTGCTTTCAGTAAGTAATATAATATATTTGCTCGACCATTTTTGGTTGAAAAAGCGAGAAATTTGTTGCGGGATCGCGTGGAATAGTCCCTCTTCAGCCCTTCCGCACTTTTTCATGAAATTTCGTTTGGTGGTTGCGCTATATGTAGCCTTCAATGTTTCGTCTGCAAAGGAGGTTCATTCCAGCAGAGAGCTGTCATTCAGATTCTTTCGGCGGAAAACCAGAGCATCACAGATATACAGAGGCGCCTGGAGAATGTCTAAAGAGACCTGAATGTGCATAAAAAAGCAGAGTGACTTGTTGGGCTAGGCGTCTGACGTCATCGCAACAAGGTCCGATCTCCCGCACGACGGTTCCCTTTACGTTGGAACGTGCGGACACTCTCATTCGAGGTGATGGATGGATCGCAATCAAACATTTCGCTGATTAGCTGGACGTCTCTATTGGTAGTGCTGACACAGTCGTACACCAGTTAGGGAAATCAGACGCGATCACCCGCTGGACTTCTTGCAGCTTAACAGAAGAACATAAAGAACACATAGGGACCACCTCTGCGGAATTGCTTACGCGTTACGAAGCTGAGCGTGATAATTTTTTTGTTGAAGATCGTCACAGGTGATGAGATATGGGTTCATCATTTCGAACCGGATACAAAATGACAATTTAAGGAGGAACGCCACACTACCTCTTCTCCGAAGAAAAAGTTCGAAGCCGCACTCTCACTCTGTAAAGTCGTGGCGATGCTGCTCTGGAGCTGTGAAGGTGTCATTTTGTTTCATATACTGACTCATGGCGCAGCGATCAACTCGGCAGTTTGCTGCTTAACACTCAGTAAATTGAAGAAACAACTTCAGCGTGTTCATCACTACAATAATGCAAACGAACATCTGCTTCTCCATGACTACGCAAGACTTCACACAAGTCCACCCACCCGAGAGAGGAGCTCGCAAAACTTCATCTGGCGGTTCTTTCTCATTCACGCTACTGACTGGATTTCTCACATTTATCTCGAATCTATTTCGCCCAATGAAGGATGCACTCCGCGGGAAGCAGTACATGGACGATGCTTATCGGAACAGCAGGGCGTTCGCTTCGATGTCGACCAGTAGAGTGGTATCATGCGGGCATACAGGCCCACCGGCGTGGTGGCGTAAAGCTGTCGCGTTGAACGGAGGTGAAGCTGAGAAATAGGGTTTCGCAGTCAGAAGGGTGAGGAACAATATGTTGTATTGGAATCCTGAATATAACCAACCTGCTTTCAGAAAAAAGTGTAGTATTACTTACTGAATGCCCCTCGTTAATAGTAACCTCCCAATGAGTCACGCTAATTAAACCATGCTAATTACATCGTGCACCAACGGAGTTACTAAACGCTAATTTTCCGCCCATCAATGGATTACTGGATGTGGGTAATCACACAGTTTCCTTAACTATGCACAGGGTTGACGATCTGTTAAATGAAATTCGAGGATACGCTAAATTCTTAAGTTTAGTAGCACAAGTCAATTTCGTTAAAAACAGTGCCAGATAGTTCAATAAAGGTTACTTCAGATGCAACGACAAAAATGATAAACACTAAAAAAGATAAAATTGAGGTGACTAATGGTTGGAAAAGTTCAGGAAGGGAAGTGCATGATGGAAAGTTCACCTTTATAACATAATAAATTTTTAACTGAATTTTTAACTGACTCAAATCCTCGACTCGACGACAGTGATTGCAGGCATGCTTGGAATATAAGAAAAGATGCTGTGGTATTGTGCCAGCCCCTTTGGCTGCTATTAAATTCATCTGCAAGTACACCACTCATGCTACCCGTAAATCTCACCATCGTTGGAGTGTGAATGCGCTTGCTGCGAAAAAGCTAATGGCTCGCTAAGCATGGTGTGCTGTCTTTTAAACTGTGTTGTGAATGCGTAAATTTAGCAGCGTCCAAAATAACTATTTAAAGATGTCTATAGTTCTAAATTGTCACTTCACTCCATTACTACAATACCTGGCTAGAATATGACATGAGTATGAACGTGAACTAAATAGAAACACACAACCGTTTTCATCTGTTGTATATAAAGAAGGGTATCTGTTCAAATTATTCAGTTAGGTTCGTTGACTACTTTCATACAAACATAGTTCACTCTTGAATATCACTTCACTTTTATAACACGGAGACAACTAGCACCGGAATCGCTGACTCTTACCGAAAAGATCTCTGAAAGTTATATGCTCTGACAACAATAGAGAATGGCAGAGATTAAAATAGTTCCTCATAGCATACATTTTACAGTGGCAAATACACTCCTGGAAATTGAAATAAGAACACCGTGAATTCATTGTCTCAGGAAGGGGAAACTTTATTGACACATTCCTGGGGTCAGATACATCACATGATCACACTGACAGAACCACAGGCACATAGACACAGGCAACAGAGCATGCACAATGTCGGCACTAGTACAGTGTATATCCACCTTTCGCAGCAATGCAGGCTGCTATTCTCCCGTGGAGACGATCGTAGAGATGCTGGATGTAGTCCTGTGGAACGGCTTGCCATGCCATTTCCACCTGGCGCCTCAGTTGGACCAGCGTTCGTGCTGGACGTGCAGACCGCGTGAGACGACGCTTCATGCAGTCCCAAACATGCTCAATGGGGGACAGATCCGGAGATCTTGCTGGCCAGGGTAGTTGACTTACACCTTCTAGAGCACGTTGGGTGGCACGGGATACATGCGGACGTGCATTGTCCTGTTGGAACAGCAAGTTCCCTTGCCGGTCTAGGAATGGTAGAACGATGGGTTCGATGACGGTTTGGATGTACCGTGCACTATTCAGTGTCCCCTCGACGATCACCAGTGGTGTACGGCCAGTGTAGAAGATCGCTCCCCACACCATGATGCCGGGTGTTGGCCCTGTGTGCCTCGGTCGTATGCAGTCCTGATTGTGGCGCTCACCTGCACGGCGCCAAACACGCATACGACCATCATTGGCACCAAGGCAGAAGCGACTCTCATCGCTGAAGACGACACGTCTCCATTCGTCCCTCCATTCACGCCTGTCGCGACACCACTGGAGGCGGGCTGCACGATGTTGGGGCGTGAGCGGAAGACGGCCTAACGGTGTGCGGGACCGTAGCCCAGCTTCATGGAGACGGTTGCGAATGGTCCTCGCCGATACCCCAGGAGCAACAGTGTCCCTAATTTGCTGGGAAGTGGCGGTGCGGTCCCCTACGGCACTGCGTAGGATCCTACGGTCTTGGCGTGCATCCGTGCGTCGCTGCGGTCCGGTCCCAGGTCGACGGGCACGTGCACCTTCCGCCGACCACTGGCGACAACATCGATGTACTGTGGAGACCTCACGCCCCACGTGTTGAGCAATTCGGCGGTACGTCCACCCGGCCTCCCGCATGCCCACTATACGCCCTCGCTCAAAGTCCGTCAACTGCACATACGGTTCACGTCCACGCTGTCGCGGCATGCTACCAGTGTTAAAGACTGCGATGGAGCTCCGTATGCCACGGCAAACTGGCTGACACTGACGGCGGCGGTGCACAAATGCTGCGCAGCTAGCGCCATTCGACGGCCAACACCGCGGTTCCTGGTGTGTCCGCTGTGCCGTGCGTGTGATCATTGCTTGTACAGCCCTCTCGCAGTGTCCGGAGCAAGTATGGTGGGTCTGACACACCGGTGTCAATGTGTTCTTTTTTCCATTTCCAGGAGTGTATATATGTCTGAATTATTCGGCAACTTAAACTAGCCACGTAAAGCTTTCATGAAATGGCGGCAAATAAATGAACAGCAGTGTATCACAGAATCGATCTGTTGGGATTAAATCAAAATAACTGACTGAATTCGATTTGAAAAAAAAAAAAAAAACATTCATCAGCATTTAATAATTGTTCTCAGCATTTTCAACCTGAAATAAAACTAACTCTTGCCAATAAAATCATACAAATATATTACCGCTAATGGCGAAGTTGCAGTTCGTCCGCAGCGAAGCAAAGATGCAATTCAGAGTATCGAAATTAGCAATATTCTTGCAAAAAATATGAAATAAGCTTGAATAACATTGTTCTCTATTTTTCTCCAATAATTTACAATAGTTAGTGTACATAATAGTAATAATACCAGGCCTTATCATACACGGTAGATTAAAGTGGGTCTTGCTAGTATCACAGCTACTCGAACAAGAAGAAAGAATGCAACAAGAAATCAGTGATAATAATAATTGTTTTTATAATTAAAAGATATCATTGTATTCAGTCTATTTTCTGTGGCTTGTCAAGATACTGTTACACCGTTTCTGCACTAGCAAAACCTAACTGTTTCTCTGACATAACACTTGTCTCTCACGATATCACATATTGAAAATAATAATAAAGATGTTTTTCTAGACTATAAAATAGGGGCGCAGATGCTATATTGCCCCCTGGGCTGTTAAAAAATATTTAGTGACAAAATTACTTTTAACAGTCCACAACAGCCACCACATGCACTGCTTTTAGACATTATTATTCACTGTTCAGGTGTCTGATAGTCTCATTGTAAGTAGTCTCATAATAGTTTCGATATTGTTATTAATAAAGATATTAGATGGATCTATACATATAACAATAAATATTTTTGTAATAGTCAGGTTTACTTCGGCAGTTAAAGATGGCTCGGAAATGGCGGCGGAGACTTCCCAGATTACTTCTCCCCTCCCCACCACATACTGGTGCGCTGGATACGGAAAACTCGGAATGAAACCGTCCAAGGGCATTCAAGAGACCAACAACTACTTACTTTCTGAGTCTAGTATATAATTTTGTTGACAATAAGTTCATATTACGATTATATGGGTATTTAATATGAAAATTTCTGTGACTGGTTCATAGGAACTCATTACTACAACAATATTGTTTAATTTTAAAGGTTTTTGATTGACATAAGTCTTTAAAATCGTCGCTCGTCGTGTCGATGACGACAAGGTCTTCCACCACGTCGAGTCTCGAGAACGTCGGCTGCATCGAGGTCTGGATCTGCTGCTGGACCAGATGCTGCAGTGTAACAGGTCAGGACTGTCGCCTCCCATTTCCCGCTAGTTCACGAAGGGTTCATAAAAGTCGAAAAGTAGTGTTAGTATACATGTCACATATCGGTGGTGCTCTGCAAAAGAACGGTTAGATTTGGGTTAGCTCTCACACGCACAGATTCACTCGATATACAACTCAGTATATGTCCTGGAATCATAACACTGTCCTCTCATTACATCTTAGTGATCCACTATTTATTTATAATTATTTGTAAACGACACAGCACTGGTTGATTTTTGTTGTGTCCGTCGTAATACTTTGTTTCCATCAGCGCTGTTTATAAACAATCCTGCTTGACGCAATGGAGCCAGCGACGTAGGTTGTTGGTGCGTCACAGCAGGTATACTCTAGTTCAAAAATATCTTACTTACATAGCACAGATGCGACTGCACTACTAAAGGTCTGACATTTTATACAGTTTTAAGTTGTTAACTGAAATCAACGTCTTTTATCGTCGCAACTAATATCATTTCAATCTATGAGCGTTCACAAAATCATTTTGTAAGTTATGATATTGTCTATTTAAAAAATCCTTAGTTTGTCGCATGTCTATCTCACCTTCTTTACACAGTTTTTAGTTAGACATGTTTCATTGTCTAATTGACTGCCGATGGTTTTACATTTCACACAACAGCTATATCATTTCGTTTCGTTATAACATACACTACTGGCCGTTAAAATTGCTACACCACGAAGATGACGTGCTACAGACGCGAAATTTAACCGACAGGAAGAAGACGCTGTGATATGCAAATGATTAGCCTTTCAGAGCATTCACACAAGGTTGGCGCTGTGGTGACACCTATAACGTGCTGACATGAGGAAAGTTTCCACCCGATTTCTCATACACAAACAGCAGTTGACCGGCGTTGCCTGGAGAAACGTTGTTGTGGTGCCTCGTGTAAGGAGGAGAAATCCGTACCATCACGTTTCCGACTCTGATAAAGAGATTGTAGCCTATCGCAATTGCGGCTTATCGTATCGCGACATTGTTGCTCGCATTGGCCGAGATCCAATGACTGTTAGCAGAATATGCAATCGGTGGGTTCAGGAGGGTAATACGGAACGCCGTGCTGGATCCCAACGGCCTCGTATCACTAGCAGTCGAGATGACGGGTATCTTATCCGCAAGGCTGTAACAGATCGTGCGGCCACGTCTCGATTCCTGAGTCAACAGATGGGGACGTTTGCAAGACGACAACCATCTGCACAAACAGCTCGTCGACGTTTGCAGCAGCATAGACTATCAGCTCGGAGACCATGGCTGCGTTTACCCTTGACGCTGCATCACAGACAGGAACGCCTGCGATGGTGTACTCAACGACGAACCTGGGTGCACGAAAGGTAAAACGTCAGTTTTTCGGATGAATCCAGGTTATGTTTACAGCATCATGTTGGTCGCATCCGTGTTTGGCGTCATCGCGGTGAAGGCACATTGGAAGCGTGTATTCGTCAACGCTATACTGGCGTATCACCCGGCGTGATGGTATGGGGTGCCATTGGTTACACGTCTTGGTCACTTCTTGTTCGCACTGACGGCACTTTGGACAGTGGACGTTACATTTCAGATGTGTTACGACCCGTGGCTCTACCCTTCATTCAATTCCTGCGAAACCCTTTATTTCATCAGTATAATTCACGACCACATGTTGCAGGTCTGTACGGGCCTTTCTGGATACAGGAAATGTTCGACTGCTGCCCTGGCCAGCACATTCTCCAGATCTCTCACCATTTGAAAACGTCTGGTGAATGGTGGCCGAGCAACTGGCTCGTCACAATTCACCAGTCATTACTCTTGATGAACTGTGGTATCGTGGTGAAGCTGCATGGGCAGCTGTACCTGTACAGGTCATCCAAGCTCTGTTTGACTCAATGCCCAGGCGTATCAAGGCCGTTATTATGGCCAGAGGTGGTTGTTTTGGGTACTGATTTCTCAAGATCAATGCATCCAAATTGCGTGAAAATGTAATCACATGTCAGTTCTAGTATAATATATTTGTCCAAAGAATACCCATTTATCATCTGCATTTCTTCTTGGTGCAGGAATTTCAATGGCCAGTAGTGTAATTAGTAACCTTGTTATTTGATTTCATTTTATGGCTCATGCCAAGACATATTGGTAAGAATCACAAAAACATTGCCATTAGTTAGGATGATCCTCTACATTAATCGTCATCGGATGAAATCGGACCTGTGTTGATCATAGTACACAGTTCCTTCTATATAAATTGTTATTACATTCATCTTCATTGATACAGGAAACATTACTTACTGAAAGTATAGGACAAATGCCCATGTTCGGCATTTCAATCATTAGTGAGTTAGGAATACTTTAGTAAGAAACTCTCTTAAGTCAACCTGTATCAAAATGGTACACAAAACCTTACTCAAGCTGAGCCAGAGTCAATAATTTAGAAAATATGTGGACTCACTCGCAACTTACGCTCAACACGTGTATGTATTCACAAGTTATCTATCCATTGAATTATTCATTTAATGACACTGGATAATACATGAATATTTATATTACGTACGAGGAGTAGAAAACAAACAAGGTGCATTGTTTTTCCTAATCCAGCACAAATAATAAAATTCAGTTTCGAATGAAAACTACTCGGTGGATATTCCGTTTATTGTCTTCGTTGAATACATGATATGGCCGGTGCTTGATAAAGCTTTCGTCATGCATCAACACGTTTACCTGTACTGTACTGTTATTGTTAACCTACGCTGCACCCTCATGATAACACGTACAGTCGGTTTCCGAATCCGGCCTATGTTGTGGCGTAGCCTGTTGCAGTACAATACGTTGGTTGCCATAACTCCGTTCCCTAGGAATCTCTAACTATCTCGCTGGTGAATTTGACACATTACGTGGGTTCTCAATGCGTGTTGCTTCATTACACCGCATAGCTGGCCTTTTGATATTCTAGTTTTCTAAATATAACGCTTGAGCCACTTCCTAAGGAACTTGGGATTCGATATCTTTTTGTATATCACCCTGTATAGAATCCACAGAAATGGCCAAGCTCTTAAACTGCTTATCTAAGTTATTAACTTCCTGTTGCATAGTATCAATCCAAACTGGAACATCTTCCAGAGGTGTAATAATGCTACTGACAATATCAATTTATTTGTTGAACTGTTCGACAATAGCCTTGTCCTGTTCCACGAAGATTTGATTGAATCTGTCTCCTCGATCTTTATCCCTCTCAACAAATGTTTTATTAATTAAATTTAGAAATTTTCTTTCTCGTTCTTGCTCTTTGAGCTCACGATGTTGTTCCTTTAATGTCTGTTCCTCCTTTCGCTTTTGCTTCCCTACGTTCTTTTTCCATAATCTTAGCCTTTGGAACAAAAGTTTTATTAAGTTACCATCAGACGGAGTTGGAGTTGACAAAATAACAAAGTCTGCCCCCGGATCTGTTACATTACTCTCAGTAGTGTTGGCACCCTTTGTCTGAGGATTGTCTGTTATTTCAAACTGATCCTCGACTTCATTTTCGTTTGGTAATCCTGTTAAAATTTCGTCATTAAGTCCTCGCGTATGTCTTAATAAATGCAGTGAAGTGTGCTCTATTTCTTCGCTTTGAATCTCTGATACTGCATCAGTATCTACATTAACATCAATAAATTAATTGGGCTTAATCTTTGGCGTAACCATGTCAACAAAATTTATTTACTCAAACTGGTAATGAGAACAAACACTGATAAAAACTTATAACCTATACATACATAAATAATATCAAGTATAGACGCTGTGTGACCAGAAATACTTTGTGGAATTGAGGACACTAACTACTAACACACATAGGTAGCTAATATCGAGACCATATACTCTGTGGTATAAACTCTACTTTATGATATTGAGAGTTCTGGTTTAATTACCATTTTATCTTGCAGCCATCATGTAATGGTAGCTACTCATAAGGCTGCAGCACACACTGAATGAACTTTTGAAAACAAAAAACTACACACGTTGATCACAATTTGTGTGTGCCATATGTGCTCATGCTCATAATGATTCAATGTCTGTTAAAATTTATTTTTACCTTCCTGTTTGTGGTCTCTCTTCCAGATAATTGCTTTTATCATTTGCACTCCAATCAGTATACATGAAAGAAAATAAGACAATTCATTAATGAAATGCAATGGTATGATATAGCAAAAACATTTAATACACACATTAATTAAATATGGCGATGTTACATATTCTTTATACATATATATTTTATATCGCGCCCCACATTGGGCACCATTGTGCTGTCTTTTAAACCATGTTTTGAATGTGTAAATTTAGCAGCGTCTAACGTGAATATTTAAATATGTCTACAGTTCTAAATCGTCATTCAATTACTACATTACCCAGCTAGAATTTGAAATGACCATAAATGTGAAATAAATTGAAACACATAGCCTTTTTCAAATGTTGTCTGTAATGAAGTGTATCTGTTTAAAATTATTCAATTAGGTTCGTTGATTACTATCATACAAACTTAGTTCACACTTGAATATCACTTCACTATTGTAACACAGAAGCACTCAACACATTCCTGTTTGTGGTCTCTCTTCCAGATAATTGCTTTTAGCATTTGCACTCCAATCAGTATACATGAAAGAAAATAAGAGAATACATTAATAAAATACAATGGTATGATATAATTAAAAACATTTAATACATACATTAATTAAATATGGCGATGCTAGATATTCTTATCTGTATGTGTTTTATATCGCTCTCCACGTTGGGCGCTAGTGTGCTGTCTTTTAAACCATGTTCATCATCATCACCATCATCATCATTTAAGACTGATTATGCCTTTCAGCGTTCAGTCTCGAGCATAGTCCCCCTTATAAAATTCCTCCATGATCCCCTATTCAGTGCTAACATTGGTGCCTCTTCTGATGTTAAGCCTGTTACTTCAAAATCATTCTTAACCGAATCCAGGTACCTTCTCTGTGGTCTACCCCGACTGCTCCTACCCTCTACTGCTGAACCAATGAGTCTCTTGGGTAACCTTGCTTCTCTCATACGTGTAACATGCCCCACCATCTAAGCCTGTTCGCCTTGACTGCTACATATATAGAGTTAATTCTCAGTTTTTCTTTGATTTCCTCATTGTAGACACCCTCCTGCCATTGTTCCCATTTACTAGTACCTTCAATCATTCCTAGCTACTTTCATATCCGTAACCTCAACCTTATTGATAAGGTAACCTGAATCCACCCAGCTTTCGCTCCCATACAACAAAGTTGGTCGAAAGATTGAACGGTGCACAGATAAACTTGTCTTGGTACTGACTTCCTTCTTGCAGAAGAGAGTAGATCGTAACTGAGCGCTCACTGCATTAGCTTTGCTACGCCTCGCTTCCAGTTCTTTCACTATGTTGGCATCCTGTGAGAATATGCATCCTAAGTACTTGAAGCCGTCCACCTGTTCTAACTTCGTTCCTCCTATTTGGCACCCAATCCGTTTATATCTCTTTCCCACTGACATTACTTTCGTTTTGGAGATGCTAATCTTCACACCATAGTCCTTTAGGGCTTTAGTGGTTCTTTCAATATCAACATGAATTTACGTAAATCTTAATTGAGCAGACAAAACATCGAGATTACTACTTCCAACTGACTTTAAAAAGGTTCTGAAGCTTCTGCTATACTTATCAGGAAATACATCTGTTCACAGTGAAAATTTTACAATAAGAAACACATGAACAAAATTGATGAATCAACAGGTTTGGATACAAAGGAGCAAAATGGCCCCAAGTTGTTTGGTACCTTACTCGCTCGTCCAACAGTTAATGGAAGTCAGCTTAATACAGACTAGGAATCACGCTACACTCCGCTTACGTAAACATAGAAGAAACCAAATTACTAGAATGGCGATCACAACTCACAATAGATACCGCGAAATTGCGGAAGCGAAAGAAATAACAAAAAGTTTTACCATTATTCTGTAAAACTGACATTACAATGGAGCTGATGCAGACCACGAATTCAGAAAATGACTGCTAGAGGTACTGCCATAACACAGAAAGTAAAGCTAACAACTAGCTAATTGCCAGCCTTCAAATGAATACACTCTTTCACTGGGTAAGCAGACTAGCATGGAAGAATTAAATCTGAAAACCGCTACAAGAATTTTCCAGAGACAGATGCTCATCAGTTTCAATTACGGTGGCATACGCTTTGCAGCGACCAGGGATGAGCACTGGCGTAACGTACAGCACACCCAGGAGCGACTTGGGCCGAGAAGTTCCATTTAATCGTCCAAGCAACAGTTCGTACCACATCAAGGACGTGGCGCTGTATAAGACCTTACCACAAATTTCCAATTTCCTGGTACGCTAAACGGGGAGCGCGTGTACAAGTAAACACAATAACCGACTGAAGCGCCCTAATTCCCAGTTGGAAGAATATTGTGGTCGTCTAATACTTAGTGCAGGGCATGAGCTTGCACCTGAGATTCAGGGCGCTTTAGTCGGCTAGTGTGTTTACTTGTGTACACGAAGTCTAGCAGAGGATGCTCTGCACTAAGTATTAGTCGACCACAATATTCTTGTAGCGGGAAGTGAGGGCGCTTTAGTCAGCTTGTGTGTTTACTTGTGCACATTAAGTCTAGCGGAATATTCTCCGCGTATCTTATGATATTAGGTATTGATACCACCCCACCGGTGTCACAGTTGGCAACAGAATTTCCGTCTGACGCTGATGGCGGTCGCGCAGTATCTAGCGGACCCAATGGTGTGCACCTGATGAGCCACATCTCCAGTAGCGCCCTATGATCGCACATTAAAGAACGGGCTACCAGATGCAGGCACAGGCCCACTCACACTTGGAGCCAATTCGCTACGTGAGGTTATGTAGACGCCACTTAATCGTTTATTCGTAATACATGTATTGAATCTTCTTAGGCTTGGAGAAATACAAGTTAAATAACTTTTCTGTTCACTATGTTAACTTGTTCGCTAATTGTTTCTGTTCCTGTCCAGCTTTTTTATGATAACAGTTACCATACAACAGTTCTAACTACCCGACAAAATGCTAGTGAAGCTAATTGTGCCTCCACAGTGAATATGAGAGACGAAAAAATTGATACTGTTTTTGTTCACTGTAATGTCAGCGTGTGATTTCGACAACGGAGGAGGGCGTCCAAGGGCAATAATAACATGGTTGGATCGTACACACCTACTGCCACACCCTCCGGTGTCCACACGGAGACCAGGGAAACACACACCTGGGAATGTTATCAAGTATCTCTTATTGGCGCCAGAATCCAGTAACAACACAGCTCACTGTAGATATTCAGAAATAAAAAATTATGCACGTCACACAAGATAGAAAAAAACTTGGTAACCTATGACTATAAAATCGTTGAGTCACAACTGGAATCAGTGAACTAATACAAATAGGAGGCTGTAAAGTTTGTATGGATATGAAATGGAACGCTCCTGTCGGCTCAATAGTGGGTGGCCGACTTCAAATGGCTCTGAGCACCATAGGACTTAACATCTGAAGTCAAAAGTCCCCTAAAACTTAGAACTACTTAAACCTAACTATCCTAAGGACATCACACACATCCATGCTCGAGGCAGGATTCGAACCTGCGACCGTAGCGGTTGCGCAGTTACAGACTCAATCGCCTAGAACTACTCGGCCACACCCGCCTGCATGGATGAGTTTTACGAAGATTCTGAAAAACCTCAAGTGGTAGAAGCGTAATGACAGACGCCAGCTATTCAGAGAAAGCGAACTTAGAAAGTGCAGAGAACCAGGATTGAGGGATGAATCTAGGTACATACTGTATACAGTTCACTTTCTATCGCTTCCATATGGACCGTGAAGACAAGATCAGTTTCATAGGAGTATTCAGTCAACGGATAGAAGCCAAAACAAACGGTACAGCGCAAAGTATCATTTGCCATTCACTTCGCTGTCGTTTCAGACATTAGTCGCAGGTATATAAGGAGTGTTCAAGTGAAAAGGTAAGACACATCGTAACAACCATAAAGGTTGAAATTTGCATACGTCACTTTGGTGTTACATGGTGAGACTTCTAGGAACGCGAATGTAGTGTCGTCACCTCCCCCAGAGAGATTCAAAACTGTGCCGTAAGCATGCTCACCGTCTTCTTCGAGGTCCGAGGTTCGATACTCATCGATTTCCTCGATGACGTGAACTGTGAGACACTCGGTAGCCTACGTAAGTCCATACAGAGCAAACTGCGTTTATTGATCACAAAGGCAGCGACTGAGCTCCGCGATAACGTGCGTCCCCAGTGTTGGATCCGCTAAAACAACATCTCAAAGCGAAGCGTTTCAGCTCGGACGCGAGCCGAAGGCCAGAGTGGAGGACTGATTCCCGTCACACCCACAGGAATTCTGGGAGAAGTGAATCGTTCTGTTCGAGAAACTGTGAAATAGTTGTGCTCAGGCCGCCGGTGATTACCTTTGAATAAAGAGTCCAGTTGAAACCGGAGCGCATATTTTATTTTGAACACCATTACAAAATAATTCTCCCAAACTAGGTGTCACGAAATTGATTATAATGTCCCTTTGTTTCGACTCCATTACTGTGACTCTCCGTAACGTATGCTCTGGTGGTCTGTGCATAGTCGTGACATAAAATCTGGCTCTGCCTGGTTCTATGTGATCCGTCACGATTTTGTCTCTTGTACTAGCGTTTTCATCTCAGAGTAGCACGTGTACTCAATGTGCTGAATTAGTTCTAGCCTGTGCCTTCCCCTGTTGGCTTTGCCCTCTACTACTCCCTCAAGTATTACGCTATTCCCTAATGTCTCACCCTGATTCCTATAGTTTTAGTACCTCTTGTTTCTCACACACTCCATTCCTCTCCGATTCCAAGGAGGAATCTCCTATTTTTTGTCAATCCACTTGATCTTCAGCATTTTTATCTATGAATACATTGCAAACCCTTCGATTCTTTACTACTATGATTGTCAGGACTTCCGTGATCACCTCCCTAGAAACTACATTCTCGGAAATTTCTTCCTTGATTTAGACTTAGGTTTAATATTAGTGAGGGATTTCTTTGTTGCCTGGATTAGTCTGCATCTTACATCTGCCTTGCCTTATCCTATTTGGGATCCAAGGTAGCATAATTTCTTCACTTCGGCTACTATGTGGTCTCCAATCTTAACAGTTTTATTGCTAACTGTGTGCTCATTAGACTGTTTACTCCATTCAACACAGCCTGTAATTCATCTTTAATATCAATGAGGATGCAAAATGTTATCAGGGAATCACTGAAATTCACTCACTCTGAATTTTTATCCCATTCATTAACCTTTCTTTCATTCCCGTCATTGCTTCTTCGATGTTCACATCGAGAAGTGGGGAGAAGGATTACAACCTTGCCTTACACCCTTCCAATCGCAGCACTTCTCCCGTGGTCTTGCATTATTATTGATGTCTCTTGATTCTTGTACACGTTCTATGTTCCCTGTCTGTACCTAAAGCTGATAGATATTTTTTGAGAATTGCAATCTTAACTCTTTCATGTTGTTGAAAACTACTTCCAGGTCGATAAATCATATAACTGTACCTCTGTTATCAAGAGCAGAGTCAGAGCTGCTTCTCTAGTGCCTTTACCTTTCCTAAAGCCCAACCAATCGTCATCTAACATAATCTCAATTTTCTTTTCCATCTTCTGTGTATTACTCTTGTCATCCGTTACGATGAATTAACTTTAGTGTGGTAGTTATCGAATTTATCAGCCTTTTCTCTTAGGGTGTTGTTGTTGTTGTTGTTGTGGTCTTCAGTCCTGAGACTGGTTTGATGCAGTTCCCTATGCTACTCTATCCTGTGCAAGCTTCTTCATCTCCCAGTACCTACTGCAAACTACATCCTTCTGTATCTGTTTAGTGTATTCATCTCTTGGTCTCCCTCTACGACTTTTACCCTCCACGCTGCTCTCCAGCACTAAATTGGTGATCCCTTGATGCCTCAGAACATGTCCAATCAACCGATCCCTTCTTCTAGTCAAGTTGTGCCACAAACTTCTCTTCTCCCCAATCCTATTCAATATCACCTCATTGTTATATGATCTCCCCATCTAATCTTCAGCATTCTTCTGTAGCACCACATTTCGAAAGCTTCTATTCTCTTCTTGTCCAAACTAGTTATCTTCCATGTTTCATTTCCATGCATGGCTACACTCCATACAAATACTTTCAGAAACGACTTCCTGACACTTAAATCTATACTCGATGTTAACAAATTCCTCTTCTTCAGAAACGCTTTCCTTGCCATTGCCAGTCTACACTTTATATACTCCCTACTTCGACCATCATCAGTTATTTTGCTCCCCAAATAGCAAAACTCCTTTATTACTTTAAGTGTCTCATTTCCTAATCTAATTCCCTCAGCAACACCCGACTTAATTCGACTACATTCCATTATCCTCGTTTTGCTTTTGTTGATCTTCATCTTATATCCTCCTTTCAAGACACTGTCCATTCGGTTCAACTGCTCTTCCAAGTCCTTTGCTGTCTCTGACAGAATTACAATGTCATCGGCGAACCTCAAAGTTTTTACTTCTTCTCCATGGATTTTAATACCTACTCCGAATTTTTCTTTTGTTTCCTTCACTGCTTGCACAATATACAGATTGAGTAACATCGGGGAGGGGCTACAACCCTGTCTCACTCCAATCCCACCCACTGCTTCCCTTTCATGTCCCTCGACTCTTATAACTGCCATCTGGTTTCTATAAAAATTGTAAATAGCCCTTCGCTTCCTGTATTTTACCCCTGCCACCTTCGGAATTTGAAAGAGACTATTCCAGTCAACATTGTCAAAAGCTTTCTCTAAGTCTATAAATGCTAGAAACGTAGGTTTGCCTTTCCTTAATCTTTCTTCTAAGATAAGTCGTTAGGTCATTATTGCCTAACGTGTTCCAACATTTCTACGGAATCCACACTGATCTTTCCCGAGGTCGGCTTCTATCAGTTTTCCCATTCGTCTGTAAAGAATTCGCGTTAGTATTTTGCAGCCGTGGCTTATTAAACTGATAGTTCGGTAATTTTCACATCTCTCTATACTATAAATTACGTCAACCAAACGTTAACTGGTATACACCTGATTTCAAATAAGTGAAAATCTTGTCAACAGTGTATATAAGTGTACTAGTAGTCTCATTGTTTGTCTACAAAATAGTCTAAATATTACTCTGCTCGAAATTTGTGTTATTTTCTCTGTAGGTTTCTCGCTTTAAGAGAAACAACCCTTCCCTTACTATGACAGCAATTATTTTACTAATAAATAAGACAGATATGAAGTATGTACATAGTAAGTATAGAAGAGGTTGAAACTTTTGTAATGATGTACCTTGAACTTTCTGGGCCAGAAGTTGTAGTAGACTTATCAACCTGCAGACTATGTGTTATATTCCTTGATGACATGGTAGTAGGCAGTGTTGCAGTACTTTCCTTGTTATGATACAATTTTCCTTGCATTTAAACAAGGGATATGCAATACACTCATACGAAAGAGCTTGTATTTTTGTAATACATACTCGTATGTGATATTTTCTTGCTGGGAGGTTGTAATTTTGGTAGTGACCTTGTCAACTTGATGATTAGATTTTATGTTGCTTCTTAGCTGGAGGTGCCACGATGACACTCTAGCTGTCCGTTTTATATTATTTCCCTCTCTGAGATAACAATTACACTAACTTTACATAAAATAGCTGTACAACATATTCACAGTAGGAATACAAGAGCTTGAAGTATCTGTGATTATGTACACCCATAAACAGTCATCTTCTTCAATTCTCACGCCAGCACGTAGTTTACAAAAATGTTGTAATGTAAAATGTTTATAATCTTTTTACAAAAGTTTGTGCGGTTTGAAGAGATGTTATGTTCAGTCTCCTGAACATTTTATTTTACATACTGATGTAATTTTAATATTTCCATAAGCTTTACGCAAATTTCTTTCGTTTGACAAAATGATGTATTCATTCTTCTGTTTGGTATAATAATATATTCATTGTTTCACTTAATCCTGTAAATCTTATGAGTGTGTCTATGACAGATAGGTTATCATATATTAATACCTGGGATATAATTTCTAAGAGTCTTCGTTTTCCTGTTTCGTAGTTTTTGTTGCGATTTTACCACTTTTGCTGATGTTTACGATTGAAAATCACACGTCAATTCAGTCTTGTCATGTGTTTCGCCACATTACGTAGTGTGTGCTGTACATACTCCATGTTGTATTTTGATATAACTTGTTGGTTTATACCATTATTAGAATATTATGATTGTTTTCGTAATTACTAACTGTGGGTGATACATTTGTCATTTTTAGTGTAGTGAAGATATACAAGGACGGTCCATTTCTGACCGAAACTTATTGTTTCATTAAGTGACAATACAGCAGTAGGAAAATCATTATTTTAGAATAATTTGTAGAACCTAAAAAACATTGCCTTTTCAAAATAATTCATCGACGGGTTTGTATTTCTGAAAAAGGGTCGGGTTTTCAAAATGTTGTCGTTTGCAACTTAAACATTGTAACTCATATCAAAACTGTTATACAATGTAAATTACACGAAACTCAATCGGTATAAATGATACTGGAAATAGAAAATAACTCTAGTTAAAAACATTTATTTTAGTCTCTATTACGGCATTTTCTAATTTTCATTTGTGTGTGCAATATGTCTAGTGAACATGTCAGTGCTCGAAAGGTGAAGTAGTAGTACAAAGTTCCCAAGGATGAGGGTGCATAGCTTGAAAAGCACAGTGAGTGTGTATGAACGGGAGGATTCTCCTTTAGTATTTTGTGAAAGTAGGATACTCACAGATCTATCACGAATCACAATACATGCAATTATTGTTTTTTCGTGACGAGCTACCTCATTATCGCACATTTCTCGTAAACAGTGGTAATTCAGATTCTATATAGTTTGAAACTTAGGTCATTCACACGTCATATATACTATTGAGCAAATGTGAAATTTGATGTCTGTGAGGGCACAAAATGTGTTCGACTATTATAACTAAACTGATAGCAAAGTTTTCCTCCAGCATAACGTGCAGTAAAGTTTTACACTAAAGAAAAGTGTAAAGCTGTGATACAGTCATTCGTTTTATATCACAGCCTTATCCTGTTAGTATGTCATGCAAGTCGCAGCCAGGTAACATATCATGAAAAAGTTCCGACATTTACTTACAAAACTTCAGAAGACGTATATTTTAACAATGACTTGTGTTCCACACAAGACATCGTTTTGACATTTGTAGCAATTGAAAATGTCCTAATGCTGAAATGTCGATCGTGTAATAATGCAAATCACACAGTCAAATGGCGGTTAAAACTTTTTGCAAGTATAAATTTTACATCTGAAAAGTAACCGAATTTCTCCTATGGTAGAAGATGCAGTAAAGTACCCCAAGACTGACGAGCAGAGATATTTGGAAACGTAAACATATTACAAAAAGGACTGAATTTTTATCAGCTCATTTGTATTCCTGTTCAGCATCGTTATTGAAAATTACGTCAAGCAGAGAACAAATGTACATTCTCTTAAACTGTCGAGGATTCATTCAATTACTGAATATGTTTCTTTTTCCCCAGAACTAAGGACGCTATCACTATTGAATACAGTCAGCAATACCAGTATTCTCGCTTCAGTAATCGTTGAGAGTTTTCTAGTAAAAATTACTACTTTTACTGAGAACATTTGTTATTTTATTCTTTGTAGAGATTGTCTCCAGTTCTCCACTTTTGTCAGAATGTCTTGGCCTAAAACCTTTCTTCTAGCTAATCGATTTTTGTTGCAACAGTATGTAAAATTTTCAGTGATTCCGTCTTGAAATGGATAGTGTTACACTGAAACTTTTTCGTGAATACATTATACATACTTCTCTTTTTTTAACGACTGACAGAATTCTCGTGAATCTAGAGCTCTCAACGTACAATGATTTATAGCAAACGGTTATTCGATAGCCGATCGACTATTTCTGAATAAAAACTCGTAGTTGTTCTAACCTAAATTTTTGCGCATTGGAAGTTTATCCCTTTGTCATAAATCAAACTGAAGTCTGTGACAGAAGATTACTATAAATTTTTGTAAATAAAATGCTTCTGGGTAGGTGACTGCATTTTCAATGCATAAAAGTCTCCGACATTTCGGTCACTTTTGCAAATGGCCTTCCTTATTGTGTTTTTGCTAACGTTACAGTCAGTCGGCAATAACACTTTGAGGAAGGCCATTTGCAACAGTGCCGAAATGTCGGAAAACCTTCCTTTTTGGCAGTGCAGTCACGTACCCAGAGGAATTTTATTGATTGTGACAATTGCAGCGTAAGTCTATGCCTACATTTACAATATATTTAATTATCCAGCAGAGCACAAATACCTGATATTGTCGTTTCCCTTTTCTCTTTTAGAAACTATGACCCATTTTGCTATCATTTAGGAACAGTGAGAGGCACCTTTTATTTGTAGTGTGATAGTAAAATGCATCATTGCGGACATCGTTCCCAGGTTAATTTGAGGTACGAGTACTTTGGAATACTTGGTTTTACACACTTTTCAAATATACATCTTGAAATTGAGCTATCTCAGTGGAAGTAGGAGATCGAAATTCCGTCTCTGATTTTCCATGCAAGCCTAACTTTTAAGTAATAAAAAGTAATGAAAACATACGGAATGAATTTTTCTCCTCGCAGTGGAGTGTGCGCGGTGTAGAACATTCTGGCAGCTTAAAACTCTGTGCCAGACCAGGACACGAATTTCAAAGGTCCCGGGTTAGTACCGGTTCGACACAGAGTTTTAGTCTGCCAGGAAGTTTCGTTGTAAAGTAAGAAATTCGCTCAGGAAACAATCCCCTGGGCTGTGGGCAAGCCGTATCTCAGCAATGTCCTTTCTTCTATGAGTTTTATTGCTGCAAAGTTTCGCAGGAGAACTGTGATGTTTGTAAATACCTTCAGTATGTGAAGTAGAGCAGCAGCAACTGCGCAATAACAGTGGTAATATTAATGGTTGCAGTGCCACTTAAGCGGCGTTAGTAAACACGGTTTTCCGAAATACCTGCGCCAAGAAAGACGAAGAAAATATTCCAGAATGCGAATCAAGAACTGTTGCCAACAAGAGTAAGTCAGTAAATATCCTAGATGTAGCGAAACTGCTTAATCAATAAGGGCAAGTTCCCTGGTCCAGACTGTATACCAATTAGGTTCCTTCCAGAGTACGCTGACACGATTACTCCATACTTAAAAGTCATACAACCTATCTCTCGATGAAAGATTGGTACCTAAAGACTGCAAAGTTGCGAAGGACAAACCAGTATTCAAGAAAGAAAATAGAAATAATCCGCTGAATTACAGACTCATACCACTATCGTCAGATTTCAGTAGAATCATAGAACATCTGCTGTGTTGGGGCATTATTAATTACCTTGCGGAAAACGATTTATTGACAGACAGTCAACACGATTCAGAAAATATTGTTCTTGTGAAACATATGTAGCTCTTTATTCAAAGCAGTGAGTGATATCAACTGAGGACCTGAAGTTCATACATATTTTTACATTTCTATAACGTTTCTGACGCCGTTCTTCAAAAGCAACTTCTAATTAAACAGAGTGGCTGTGGAGTGTCGTCTCAGTTGTGCGACTGGACCCATGATTTCATGTCACAAAGGTCGAAGCTTGTAGTAATTGACTAAAAATCATCGCGTAAAGAGAAGTGATATCTCGCATTCACCAAGGAAGTGTTATAGGCACTGTGTTATTCCTCATCTGTGGAGATGATTTAAGAGACAATCTCTTAGATTGTCTGCAGATAATTCTGTCATTTCCCCTTTCGTGAAGTCATCAGATGATCAAAAGCAATTGCTGTACGATTTAGACACGATGTCTGTATGGTGCGAAAGGTGGCAATTGACTGAATGATAAAGTGTGAAGTCTTCCACATGAGTACCAAATGTAATCCGCTAAATTCTGGTCCCATGATAAATCACACAAACCTAAAGACTGCGAATGCAGCTACACACTTAGAAATTAAAATTAAGAATAATTTTAATTGGAACAATTACATAGATAATGTTGTGGGAAAGCGAACCAAAGACTGCGATTTATTGGCAGAACACTTAACAGATGCAACAGGTCTACTAAAGAGACTGCCTAGACTACGCTTGTCCGTCCTCTTCTGGAGTGTTGGTGGGTGGCATGTGGTTCAACCATCAGACAGACTTGACTCAGAACATCGAAAATGTTCAAACGAGGGCAACTCGTTTTGTATTAACGCGAAATAGGTTAGAGAGTGTCACTGACAAGATAAGTGTGTCAGGGTGGCAAATAAAGGCGTTTCTTGTGGCGCCCACCTACAAAGGCAAAAATGATATTGTAATAAAATGAGAGAAAACAGAGATCGAGCGGAAAGATTTAGGTGTTCGTTTTCTTCACACATTGTTGGAGAGTGGAATGGTAGAGAAATACCATGAAGATGGTTTCATGAACCCTCTGCCAGGACCTAATTGTAAGTAATAGGGTCTGTCACGTAGACGTAGATGTGGAAAGGAGGATACGAGGTAATGGCGGTAGCAGAGCTGCGAGGACACCCCTTGAGTCGTATATGGGTAACGAAGTTGGTAGAGCACTCACTCGTGAAGGTAAAGGTTCCAGGTTCGAATCCCAGATTTGTACACAATTTCAGTTTGCCAGGAAGTGATAATAAAACGTCGACAGAAATACACTTGTTAGATTTAGTTCACGTTGCGTAGATAAAATCTGATAGCAGTTTCACACTCGTTATATAAAATGCCATCGTCTGATATTCGGATTTTGCTTCGGTAATATTGTGGTAAATTTTGTACTCTCTGTTGTGTTTCTAGAATTACCATCTTTGTATCATTCTTAATGAATCAAAACTGTACAAACAAGATTTCCAAGAATTAAGAACCGACCCTCTCTGAGGTACTCTCTTCACTTCACAAATCATTGTGTTACACAGGCACTCACTTGAATTTAGTGTTGTACATAGTGATTAGAGAGTCATTACGTGACGTACGTGCAGCTTGCTTGACGATTGAACAATGATGCCACGAGCGCCGGGTTAATAGAAGCAGACGGTTTCGAAGGAAAACAGTGTGTGTGGGGTGGATACAGAGGAACATATGTACAACCCCTTTTTTGTGTAGATTTCGGTGTGTTCGCTTCATGGTTTTTCCGTTGGCAGTTTTGATTTCGATAATGTAAAAGTTTTGTCAATTGTCAGACTTAGCATTTATCTTCTTCGAGTGATAAATAAGCATATCTCAAAAACTAATCAATTATTTTATTCGGTGCTAACAACGCAAAGAAACAAACCGCAAAACATCAAGCGAAACCGTGGACAAACGTCTCCCGACTTTAAATAAGGAGAATCCGGGAAAGAGGAACTCGTACCCACGAAATTTTCGATCTATTTATTTACACTGCTGGGGGCTCGGAAGACTTGCTAATAATAAACGTTAGGCAGATCACTGGTAGTGTATAGAAGCTCTCGGTTAGTGCATTGGCTTATCATTTTTCATTTTTAGTTGATTACCGTAAAAAATGACACACATGAGAGAAATTACTTGGATAGAAATACGTTCATTTAAGTCCAAACAAAGTTATTTTCGCTAGAATACTGTTCTCCTGTTGTAACCTTCTCAGTATCATTTCAATCTAATAGAGCTTGTCTCCTTGAAATTAATACTTCTTTCAAAGGCTAGTTGTGGTAGTGTTGGTTTCCTACGACCCTTCATACGTTAAATGCAACTTCACATACAATTCAACAATCACGAATACAAATATGCTTCATGTGTATACTATCTGTTCTACCTACATTGAGTATAGATATGTGTTCGGGCATGCACATGTGATAATGACATTGTGAACCCTTGGGATTGTCACCGAGCGAAGGTGAACTTACGATTTCTTCTTTACATTTATGGACACACCACGTTCTTCAAGTTTATCAGGTCGTTTCTACCATAGACAGTGCAGACTGACCTTGGGCGTTAATCAACATAATCATATCGGACAAGAAGTTAGTTAACCCCAGTAAATATTATGCCAATACCATGTAACACGTCCCGAGGCAGCTACTGTCCAGATTATATGTTTGACCATTTATGATTGTAACGTCCCCTTAGAAGAATTGTATACGAGACTGTGCTTAAACTGACACAATATTTTTAGCGCAACGCAATCTGACTTTCAAAAATCCCTGCAAAAGAATGGCCCTGACCAACATTAATCTATACCTTTCACAAATCACTTACCTCACCAAAAATCTCCGTTACTCGAACTACTGCAATACAGCGAGCGCCACTACTGCCAGCTAAATAAAAGATTCAAACAACGGAAGGCACTAACTATTGATAGGGATAGTTAGCAAATGAAAGATTTTAATGGAGAACAAACAATGTATTTACCTTAATATCATCACAAGTCATAATATATGTAATTTCAAAACTCCGCCATCTCTCTCCTCACATCCACCACTGCTGGCGGCTCACCTCTAACTGCGCAACGCTACGCGCTGTTCACATCCAGCTGCCGCTGCCCAACACTACAATGGCAGACAACAATGCAAACTAGCCACAGACTGCACACAGCACAGCCAGTGATTTTCATATAGAGCGCTACGTAACGTTGCCAATAAGAAAACATAAACAGCCTACTTACATAAAGAGAACATAAACAGCCTACTTACATAGCCCCCATGCTCCCCAAAAAAAATTTTACGAATTGTTTTTGGCAGTGGCCAATAATGATTTGAAAAATTTTTTCATAATTACAATAACAAAGATATCAAATGCACACACTTATTTATACAATGTTGGTCAAAAGCTAAAATTTTCTCACAGTTCATAAAGACAGTCCAGATTGTTCATCACAGTAAAATTTCAGTGTTTTTTTTTTTCAAAGTCTGAGCAGTAAAAGACAATGCACATGGAAGTAGTGGATTTCCATGCAGTCTTGAAGAAGTAGTGTTGTCCTTCCAAGTGAAAGACAGTGCTGACTCTTGACATGCTGACAGGTAATGGGCCACAACAGAGCAAACCCACAGCAGAGTCATTCGACGTTTTGAAGACGATTGGTAGGTAGGTCATCATAGAGCAGACCCACTGGAGTCCTGGTAGAGAGTATGGTTTTGGTGGGCCACCAGAGTTGCAGACCCACTGTAGTCCTTGTAGAAATAATGGTATTGGTGGGTCATCAGAGATGCAGACCCACTGTAGTCCTTGTAGAGATGGCCAGCAGCCATCTGTTGTGACTGTGCGGGTGCACAATCACCATTGAAGAGTCTTGCAGTTAATATAACAAGTCCATAACCACCACTTGTGCACTCACAAAGTTTTTGGAATTGTCCTTAGAAGTCTTGCAGACAATATAGCAAGTCCATAAACCACCACTCGTCCACTCAAGAAACTTTTTGGAATTGTCCTTAGAACCAGCAATGCTGTTATCCAGTCCCTTGCTGAATTATCAACACACGTGCAAACACTAACAGTCCCAACTTCTCACATATTGTGCATTACTATGACCAACAGAAATGTGTGCAGTGAAATGAATGCTTACAAGTTACTTAATTTGATGAACTGGTGTCAATTACAATATTATAACATGAGAATACAATTACAAAGGTACAAAATACATCATTAAAGAACATAACAATACAGATAACATTTGTAGTACAAGCTTTACAAAAGAATCGAAATAACATATACATCAGTGTTACAGGAATTATAACGTAAGTTCATACATAAAAGATCAGAATAACTTTTGAAACATCAACTTTACACATGAGCATTAAAAAAAACAGAATAAATAATGTCTAAGCATATTTACAAGGTAAATAACATATTATTAATGCCAATTATATTTGAGGATAACAGTATTCCTCATCATAGTGAATGTAGCTAAGTATTAGAAGAAGAAAAATTCTATGAAACTACACAGAGACAGGAAGAAAACAAATACACAAGGGTACACAAACACAAAGTGGGATAACACAAAAGGAAAGGACAGGGTTCGTTTTCAGTGTAACATTTGGTACTGCAGTCCAACCCAAAACTTCATTCCATAGATCGTTCGTCTTATTTCAACCTTTGCTTCCACCAAACAAATCCTATCCAAGCATGCTTTCTGTAATTATATGTTCACATATTTCTTACCTCATTATTTATTTTCCATTATCTTACCTCATCATTTATTTCCAAGAAAATCCTACCTATACCTGCTTTCTGTACTTTTTTCGTATAACTTCTCAATGCATTTCTCCCAATTCATCGCAACTCATTCTCTTATAGTCTACCCCCTCTTAAGCTAACTTAAATCTACTGAGCTGAGATGCTAAACTAAGGGACGAGGCAATGCAGCAGCATAAAACAATTAACACAAACATCAAGGACAAAAATTTTAAATAGGCAAAGCAATTGCGGTACTACAACTAATGTAAGGCACTTTGCAGCAAACAAGAAAAATAAAACAGTAGTAAAACTAGCTTAGAAGAGTAACACAAAGTCAAATTCAGTAACACTATGCCTGGTAAACAGCAGTAACTTATACCTAAACATGACATAGCTCAAGCAGAAAATATATTACAGTAAAAACAACAATGCAGAAAAGGGAAATGTCTATTCACATCTTAATGTCTATGTAATTAAAGTGGTGCCCCACAAAAACTAATTCTACAAAAAATTACCAAGTACTCGAAAAGAAAATTATATATGCAGTTACTGTTATTAGTCCCTTCTTATTGTTCTTTCCATTCCAAGAGCTCCTTTTTCGAAGAATGTGGATCATAAAATAATTATTTAATAGATCTGTTGACAGAAGTGTTCACATTAGCAAATGCATTTTATTTTGTTTTATAAAACTAATGCTGCAACACAGCTGGAAACCAGATATTAAACAAAATGAGCAATCTCTCAACTACAAAGACAATTGATGTAAAATGTTTCTAATCATTTCATTAGGCATTTTAGTAAATATCATAAATTACTAGCTCCACAGTATGCTTTCAACTAGGAAATGTCAATAGCGAGGACAATGGCCTCCCCTTTCTTTTTTTCTACCTGTGCCTCTGACGAGGCACTCACTAATGACTTGTTCTCCCGGCGTCTGACACAACTGGGTGCCCACGACGCATTACGTGCAGGTGGTCACTTAACTTTCTTACGGAAATATTTATGACAGCAGTTTCCGCTACAGTGACAGTCTCATATACAAAATTTCACGGGTCGAGAATTTGCGTTGCAAATGTGTAGAAACAAAATCTTATGAATATAACAGTGTCCAAAAAATTTTTGCCAGCATTGTGATACATTTACGCATTTACACACATTTCATAACTCTTACAAGTACGATTCTTGGTTTCCAACAACCTTTTTCACAAATCAGAGTGCCTAACCACTACTCCTTATTCCTTACCTTGTTACACATATACATATTCGTCGACATTCTTCAATATTTCATCATTATAAATATGTAGCATAATCAAATTTCTCATATAGCATCAGCTTATTAATCATAAACATACCGCAACAGCATAATACACATAGTCATCGTAATAATATCATAACACCTCAGTCAAATCTCAAAATCGTCGTAGCTTCCTCCAATAATTTCAAAACCTAAAAAAAATTCTCTGCTCATGTCAAAAGTTTCATCTACCTCAAACGTACTTTAAAAATCATGATCCCATACCAAATATATCATTCAAAGCTCTCATAGTATCACAATGGTTCCGAAAAATATGAAGGGTTGACACAGTACAGAAAAAATACAATTTAATAAGTGTGAAGTTATACAATGGTGTAAGTACGTAAACATCTGTCACTGATGTAGTAAAAAAAATGTTTATCTCTCAGTTAAATGATCAGATAGCTGTGTAATTTATGTATTAGAGGAATATGGTACCGATGTGTAAAGTTGTATAAGCAAATACCATATTAGCTAGGGCTCCTTGTGCTTGCCAAACACATGGTACACAAAGTAAGCGTGTACCCCCCTGAGGATTAATGTAATTATAACCTCAGGTGTTACAGATTACAAGAATGGAATGAAATGTATTATGGAAAACCTTTGTATCATTGTACTTCAAATATCTTTAAAAATAAATGACTTAAGTACAAAATTAATCACTCAAATGCGTGTCCTGTAGCGCTAAATGTGCGTCTTGCTGTAAGATAATCTCTGTGGAAGTGTCGTAGTTATCTTCCTCCGAAAGCTAAGTTCTGCAGAAGTCAATGTACTTACCTCATGATAAACAAATTGAAATGCTTTGCGTATAGATATCTTAGTTATTACGCTTATTGTTCTGATGAAGAAATTACTGTGCTGTAACGTATTGTTGTGCTACGGAAAAGGCTGTCTCATTGTAGCTATACCACAAAAGTTACTATTAAACATGTTTTACATTCCAGAAGAATTCAGAAAAACTGTGCAGATATAAAACAGATACACCGCAAACAGATTCTAAGTCTGACAAAGCATACTAGCAATGTAAAGTGAAAAGTTATATGGCAAAGACAAAGTTAAAAGGCAGATTATCTTTCAATAAACGGTTTTACATGTGAAATGTGGTGTAAACCTTTACTCTTCCTAGTACACAGAGTTTCAACTTCAACGCAATTATCATGTGGTATACGTCGGATTCTGTAAGGTCCATTGTAAACTAGAAAGAATTTGTGACTCAAGTGTTTCTTCTTATGTGACAATGAGCTTTAATGAGAACTTTCTGACCAATATATAATTTCTTTGCATTTGCTTTACCGTGTGGTTTTCTCCTATTGTCTGCTGCAGATTTTATATTTTTAAGAGCCAAATCAATTATGTCTTTGTGTCGAAGTTTACGTGTATTTGGGAAAGGTACAAGCTCTCTGATTCTGTTCGGTGGTTCTTCATTCTTTAGTACAAGAGTAGGTGGTAAAGCAGTGGAATCATGAGGCATTTCATTCAGCACGTTTTGAAATAAGTGTAAATATCTGTCCCAATGCTGATGCTTTCTGTGACAATAAAGTCTGCAAAGCTTATTGATTTCTTTCATAATCCGTTCAGACGGGTTACAATGTGGTGAGTACAATGAAATAAAAACAGGTTTGATTTTATGATTCCGAAGCATGCGTGACCAAACAGCAGATCTGAATTGCGGTCCGTTATTTGAAATGACTTTAGCAACGTGGCCTACTTCACGTAAGAAATTTTTAACAAAGGCGTTGGATACAGACCGTCCAGTGGCTTTACGTAACGGAGTGAAAGAAACAAATTTTGAAGTAAGTTCAACAGCGACTAGAACATACGAAAATCCATTAGATGTTCTGACAAGCGGTCCCAAGAGATCAACAGCAGCAAATTCTTTTAATTTGGAAGGAATGATAGGAAACAGCGGAGCACGATGGGAGATAGTAGATGGTTTCGCCTTTTGACAAAGTTTACAAATAGACAAGACTCTTCGAATTCTCTTTTCCATATTGTTAAAATAACAAGTCGTCCGAAGAATATGATAACATTTTCGTGGACCAAAATGTGCGTAGCTGAAATGAATGTACCAAATAAGCTTATTAACAAAATCGTCTGGAATGCAAAGTACCCATAGCTTGTCATCAACAGTGCAGCGTTTGAACAGTATGTTGTTTCTCATCAGATAATAATGCCGAATCTGTGTGTGTGTCTTTTCATGCCATTTGCTCTTGATGTCTTTCCAAATCGGATCTTTATCCTGTTCATGAGCAATGTCCTTTAAAGATGTGGTGATGAAGTTTTCAAAGGCGACTTTCTGAATGTAAAGAATACTGAAATTTTTTTCGAGGTTGCCTTCTGTGTTACTTTTCTCAAGCCCAGCTGGTGCGCGTGACAGCGCGTCCGCAACAATGTTCTCCTTGCCGGGAATGTAGACTATTGTGAAGCGGAATTCTTGCAGAAACAATGCCCAACGTTTTAACCTGTCATGATTTAATTTTGAAGACATAAGAAATTGTAATGCACGATGATCACTGCATACTTTTACGTGCTTACCAGAAAGAAAGAAACGGAATTTGTTAAATGCCCAAACGATAGCTAAAGCTTCTAATTCAGTAACGGAATAATTTTTTTCAGATTTTGTTAGCACTCGGCTAGCAAAAGCAATGTTTTTCTGAACAGTAGTGTCACTTTCTGTGGCTTCTTGAAATAAATGAGCACCATGACCGACTTTAGAAGAATCCGTGCTAAGGCAGAAATCTTGTGACAGATCTGGATGAGCTAGTATTGGCGCGTGAAGTAACGCTTCTTTCAAAGAATTGAATTCCAACTGTGCTTGTTCGTCCCAGTTCCAAATAGTATTTTTTCCAGTGAGAGAACAAAGTTTTGGTGTAACAAGAATTTGCATATTCAGAAAACGACGGTAAAAATTTACGAGACCTAGAAAACTGCGGACTTGTTTTTTTTGTGGATGGAACTGGAATGGCTCTGATTGCTTCTAACTTTTCAGGGTCCGGCTGAATGCCTTCAGAAGAAATAATATGTCCCAAAGACTTCACCTTTGACCTACCGAATTCAGACTTTTCCAAGTTAACTGTAATTCCAGATTCTGCAAAAATACGTAACACGCTGTTGAGGATGCGATTGTGTTGTTCCCATGAGGCTTCTGCTAACAGAATATCGTCCACATATAAGGTGATGTGACGTTTTAAGAACTCAGGTAATATAGAATTTAGCCCGAGAATGAATGCTGCCGAAGAAATGTTCAAACCAAAAGGAAGTTTTCGAAACTGATAACAAACGCCGAAACAAAGAACAGCTGTGTATTTTCTACATTCTGGATGAAGTTCGATCTGATAAAAGCTGGATCTGAGATCAATGGAAGACAACACTTTTACACCATTAAAATTTTGAAGAAGTTCTTCCATCGTCTGCGGCCTGTCTGTTTCAGGAATAATGATAGTATTGATTTGTCTCGAATCTAAGACAAGCCTGATCGATCCATTTTTCTTCTCAACAACATGTAACGGATTGTTGTATGAGCTTACTGCAGGCTCAATAATACCCTCGTCAAGCATAGATTGTATTTCTGTTGTAACACGGTCCCTATAATGTGCTGGAATTACGTGTGGTCTAACACAAAATTTAGTATGCTCACGAACACGAAATTGGTATTGAAATCCCTTGATTGTTCCTGTTTTGTGAGTAAAAACTGTGGAATGCGCTTGTAAAATCTCAAAAAGGTCCTGCCTATCAGTGTCATTACAATTCTCAATTGTTTGAGTATTATTCTGAATTAACTCATTAATTTCAAATATGCCGTCGATATCATCCCTGTCAGTACTTGCAGAGTGATTGTTAGTGTCTAGTTCCGTAGAAAATTCCGACCTGTTGTCTAACAGAAGGTAAAGACGATTAATTTCCTCGTCATGGTTTGAGAGCCAGTCTTCAAATTTCAAAGCTATTGACTTACCTTCTTTCTCTAAACTTATTTCATCATCGTGAAAGCTTAAGATTCCTTTGTATTCATTCAAAAAGTCTACTCCCAGTATAATTTCCGTCGACAATAATGGAACAATAAGAAAGTTCATAAAGAAGCTGTGGCTTTGACAAAAGAATTCTAAGTTGGTTTGTTGGCGTACATCTACACTTTTTCCAAAGATTGCACCTTGTAATTTAATCTTACGTAACGGAAGTGTGGGGCAATCGTTCGATTTGTTGCATTTGCTAAAAGCTGTTTCACTAATTACTGAAATGGGACTGCCAGAGTCAAGTACTGCCGTAAATTTTACGTCATTTACAGTAATGTGAATCACAGGATACGCAATGTTGTTATGTTTTACGTCGTGTTCCTGGAGTAAGATGTCCCTAATGTCTTCAATTTTTATGTAATTACTAGCTACGGCAGCTGCATCGTCAGTTTCATAAGTACGTTTTGTGGCTGCCAGCGGTATGAGTCATTGCCTATTGTCTCTCTGTTGGCGCGCGTCGTTATTGGGATTTGGAGACCTAACTTCTACAAATTCACTGTGACGAGAGGGCCCTGCTCTGTTTAAATCCCGCCTGTTCTGATGCAGTTCAGGTCTGTCGTTACGATCATATCGTCTGTCGTCATGTCGGTAGATTCCATAGTTTCTTTCTTGTCGGTCACGTGGTGGAGAATTTCTCCCTGAGTCGTAACTGCGCGCTGGACCGTTGCATCTAAAGTTATTCTGTCTCCCTTGATAATGATTATTTTGGTTCCCATATTGTCTGTTTCTCTGATTGTCTCTGTGATAGTCATTACCGCGGAGAGGTGATCTTTCCCTGTAATTATTACTACTCTGCCAATGGTTGTCATACGGGTGGTGTCTGTTTTGGTCATGATTTACGTTATAAGAATAGCCTTGTCGTGTATTATTTCTGTCATCGCGGAATTGTGACAGATGTGACCTGTAATTGTTGTATTCCTGTTTTCGCGTTCCGCAATCGTCAGTGTCAATTTCCAGTTCTTGTAACAGTCCCTGAAAAGCTTCAATGTCGTCTTTGCAACCTCCTGCTAAAATAATATGTCTCAAATGTTCAGGCAGTTTGATTAAGCAAATGCGGATGAGTTCTGAGGGGCTGTATGGGTTTGACAGGTACTGATTCTTGTGCAACATGTCTTCACAATATTTCACAAGACTGGAAAATTCAGATTGTTCGAAATGTTTCATCATTATGATGCTATGCTTTACTCGGTCTTGTGTAGCTTGAGACCAATATGCTGAGAGGAATGCATGGTAAAATTCTCCTTCACTGTGACAATCGTGAATGACCGATCGCATTCTTACAGCTGGTTCATTCTCCAAGTAGCCACACATAAATTCTAACCTGTGCTCCTATGACCAGTTGGGAGGAAAACAATGAGAAAATTGATGAAGCCATGCTTGTGGATGAATGTCGTTGTCAGAATTCTTAAATGTTTTGAATTTACGTGTAGTAATGAACAGCTTATGGTCGAAATCATCGTGTCGGCGAGTCGCACATCGCTCATTGTTACTTCGTTTCGGCGGTTCCATCTCAAAATCCAATGCGCTTTGCCAATTTCTTTCATAATTTCCGAAGTGTCCTGTGTTATTATTTTGTGGTTGTTCCGTATTTCTATGTCCCTCTTCCCGTACTGGAGCGCGAGAGTGTCCTCTGAAATATGTAATTCTTGTATTACCTGCGTCAACTGATCTTGTACTTCCCGGATTTCTCTTTTGTACTGTGTATTGATTTGATTTTGGTTATGTTTGAATTTTCTAATTTGTTCATACTCTTCTGTGTCAGTGAAGGCTACAGGTCTTGTGTCATTCAGATCATCATCTACCTTTGTAGATAAGTTAGTGACCTGATCCGAAAGTTCGGCTACTTTCTCCAATAGTGAACACATTTCCTCAGTGTGTTTTTCTGAACCAAGTTTCAGAGTGTCCATTTGTGTTGAAATCGTATCTACTGTCCTTTAAGTTTTCCTGAGTTTTTGCAAGTTGCGTAACCGAATTGGTAGATGCAACTGAGTCAATTTTAGCCCACAAGGTCTCATGATTTTCAGGAACAGTTGTTTGCAGTTCTTTTATGGCTGCTTCGTGATTCTGTAATGCATTTTCATGCCGCGAAAAAATAGGTTGAAAATGCTCACAAATTTGTGTTTTTACGTCATTACAGACTTTTTGACATTTCGATTCAATGTTATGTAACTCAGTATTTAAATCTTCACGTGTTCGTTCAAGTGTGATGTGAAGATTTTGTTCCATTGCGTCTAACTGTTGCTGTGTTTGTCTCTGGTGTTGTTCCATTGTGTCTAACTGTTGCTGTGTTTGTCTCTGGTGTTGTTCCATTGTGTCTAACTTTTGAAGCCTTTGTCCCATTTGTCTCTGATTTTGTTCCATTTGTTGCATTAATTGCAGTAATAATGTATTAGTGTCTGGAATCTGTTTCTCTATGCTTTTTGGTAGTGCATTTTCACCGGCAACATTCACATTTTGACAAGCAGAAAATGTGTCTTGACTCATTTGAGAAAACGGTGAGGACGCAAAACCTGAATCTACAGTATTTGCAAAATTGTGTCCTATCATTTCGGATTCCTGAGGCGAGCTGTTGCCGAGCGATCGATCGATAATGCTTCCCTGTTTACTAATTGTTTCACTGCCTACGCCATTGTTTGCCGCCCTCTCCATTTCCCTATGCACAGTTACCAAATTACTATGTTGAACATTAGTTAATTCATTACATGGTGGCGCTAACACACTACTTTCGTCTTCACTGTCATTTCTCAGTTTACTTTGGAGCCTTGTATTACGTTTTTCACACGCCATTATTGTCACAATATTTCACACAACAATACAGAAAAACACAACTTGAAGAGCAAAAATAGGGGAATACATTAACATAGCACTGAAAATAATATCTAGTTAATTGCAAGTGCAGCTGCGAACTACTTGGTGCAAATCTACATGCATGTCACAACTGTTTTACTGTACAAAAATGAAAGACTGCAACTACAAAGGAGATTCTCAATACAATTACGCACTAACAATAAACAAAATCTACACTAATTACACAAACTACAAGAAAAAATCAGAAGATTCCAGTGAGGTATCCTCGGCTAAGGGTCGACATATGTAACGTCCCCTTAGAAGAATTGTATACGAGACTGTGCTTAAACTGACACAATATTTTTAGCGCAACGCAATCTGACTTTCAAAAATCCCTGCAAAAGAATGGCCCTGACTAACATTAATCTATACCTTTCACAAATCACTTACATCACCAAAACTCTCCGTTACTCGAACTACTGCAATACAGCGAGCGCCACTACTGCCAGCTAAATAAAAGATTCAAACTACGGAAGGCACTAACTACTGATAGGGATGGTTAGCAAATGAAAGATTTTAATGGAGAACAAACAATGTATTTACCTTAATATCATCACAAGTCATAATATATGTAATTTCAAAACTCCGCCATCTCTCTCCTCACATCCACCATTGCTGGCGGCTCACCTCTAACTGCGCAACGCTACGCGCTGTTCACATCCAGCTGCCGCTGCCCAACACTACAATGGCAGACAACAATGCAAACTAGCCGCAGACTGCACACAGCACAGCCATTGATTTTCATATAGAGCGCTACGTAACGTTGCCAATAAGAAAACATAAACAGCCTACTTACATAAAGAAAAAATAAACAGCCTAATTACATGATATACGAACGGCGTTCAGTAGTAATGTAACACCTTCTTTTCCTTGACCAATTTCGGTTGAAAAACAGCGGAATATGATGCGGTACGTGGTGGAATATTTCCGCTTCAGCCCCAATAGATTCATGGGATTCCGGTAGGTATTTCCGCTAGACTTGGCCTTCAAATGGCGCCTGTAACGGAGGTGCGTTCTTGGCAGAGTGCTGTCATCTAGTATCCTTTGGGGAAAAACAAGAATGTCGCAGATATTCATAGATGCTTGTAGAATGTCCATGGCGATCTCGCGGTGAGAGCCGAGGCGCTTGCAATCACCACTACAAGGGCGCGCAAGCCGGTTCGGTCTACCACGTGCCGGTCGGCTGCACGCAGTTGCGCCTCCTACCCTCAGGAAAATGAAGAAACTACACTACTGGCCATTAAAATTGCTACACCAGGAAGAGATGCAGATAATTAACGGGTATTCATTGGACAAATATATTATACTAGAACTGACATGTGATTACATTTTCACGCAATTTGGGTGTATAGATCCAGACAAATCAGAACCCAGAACAAGCATCTCTGGCCGTAATAACGGCCTTGATACGCCTGGGCATTGAGTCAAACAGAGCTTGGATGGCGTGTACAGGTACAGCTGCCCATGCAGCTTCAACACGATACCACAGTTCATCAGTTGCTAGGCCACTATTGACCAGACATTTTCAATTGGTGAGAGATCTGGAGAATGTGCTGGCCAGGGCAGCAGTCGAACATTTTCTGTATCCAGAAAGACCCATACAGAACCTGCAACATGCGGTCGTGCATTATCCTGCTGAATAGTAGGGTTTGGCAGGGATCGAATGAAGGGTAGAGCCACAGATCGTATCACATCTGAAATCTAATGTCCACTGTTCAAATCGCCGTCAATGCGAACAAGAGGTGACAGAGACGTGTAACCAATGGCACCCCATACCATCACGCCGGGTGATACGCCAGCATGGCTATGACTTTATTTATTTATTTTATTTATTTATTTATTTAGTCATCCGTGGACATTTTATAATGTATGGATGTTGTCAGTTTGTGTACATTCATATATTTATACAGTTTGTTGTTACATGTAGTTAAACATTGTGACATATAAGTTATTGTCCAAAACTGTGAGATTAATGAACGAGATGCCAGACGTCTGTATAAAAAGCTTCTATTGTTAAATAATAATTGTTTAATTTGGCATTTCTGCTTTCATTTCATAGTAACAATCATCAATCCCAAATTTATAAATGTTACAGATTTTTCTTTACTACACTTTTTCCCCTTACGTTGCCAATTTTCTAAGTTGCCAACGCGATACCCATGAAATTAAATTAACTATTCTGAATTTTCTTATGAGGTGAGAAGACAGTTAGTAATTTCCCTGAGATTATAGAAACCCAAATTAAATGATTTTCAGCATGCCACAAGCTTACTGTCCTTCACCTCAAACAATAAAAAAGGTAAAAAAAAGAGTGGAATTAACTAAGGAGTGAAGTGAATTTTTTACGTAGTCGATAATATCGTGTGCATTTTCGGACAAAAAATAATATTCATTACAGAGCCTAAGAAAGTGGAGTGTGTATGTGTATGTGTGTGTGTGAAATAGTCGCTCACAGTTACAGTCATACAATGTCCAATGCAATAACAGAAAACTTCCACATTCTTTACATTTAGAAGAATCCTTCTGGTTGACTCCCTAATACAACTCTGGTCTAACTCCAAGATAATTACAACATTTCAACTTTCCCACTTTCTCTCTTGTTGCTACCTTCATTTCCCTCTTCTCCACAGTATGGTACTTCCTGCATTGCTTAATTTATCATTCTTTTTGCATAAATTTACAATCTTGTTCTTACATCTCCTAAAACACTAAAATTATTATTAACATTCTTGCCCTCATCAACACCATGACAACAATAATGACAAAAGTTTATCTCTTTTTTTACACATACTCACATAAAACAAACAAGGAAATCTGATTGTTACAATATTTTATTTGTACTGTTCCCAGTTTAATGGAAGAGAGGAGCAGAAGTATACTATCTAAACAGTAAAATATATTAGGACAATATTGTTCTGATGTCACACACTGTGGTCCTGCTTACTGTAATGACCTTACACCACCTTTTTTTTCTTTATTTCTTTTCTTTTTTTTCATTCTTTTTGTGTGCTATATGGAAGCAGTGCGGAAGTGCAGATTAATACAAACAATTCATAGTTGTAGACATAATTTTATTCTTATTCACTGGCATTCACTTGGAAGCATCAATGACTTCATTATCAAAGGAATTATTGTATGCACTTCCAGATATGACTATTTATTCTAGGTCATGGTTCTAGAGTTTCCATTGGCCCAAGGCCACCAAACAGATTTTTTTTCCATAGTGGAGAAAAATAATATTGCAGGCAATAGAATAATGTGCTGTATTATGGACAGTCATAGTGAAACATGTTCTATGAGCACCGAAATAATTCTCATTCAAGTCTCTTTGCAATGAGCGAGAGCTGATGGTAAAATGACTGGTAACTATGGCTTGCATATAAATAGTAAATATTAAATTCTTTTTACATAAAAATTATGTAGAACATATTCAAGCAATAACGAAATCAAACAATGGATAATCCAGGATAGAATAATGATGATATTATGAAAAGGATAGATTACTGCTCACCATATAGTGGAGATGTTAGTTTGCAGACAGGCACAACAAAAAGGCTGCTAAACAAGTAAGCTTTCAGCCGAAAGTCCTTCTTCTGAAATACTGAAAACACACCCACTTTCACACAAATACAATTCACACACACATGACCACTGTCTCTGGCCACTATGGCCAGACTGCAAACAACAGTATATGATGGGAGAGGCAATCTGGGTGGTGGGGGTCAGGAAGAGACTGTGGCAGGGAGGGGGAGAGCCAGCAAGGTAGGGGTGAGGGATGATGAATTGTGTTGGGGGATGATGAAGTGTTGCCTGTGGGAGCATACAGGGACATAGTGGGGAGAGCATAGAGCAGCTAGTTGAAGATCGGAGGTTAGACAGAGAGTGGTGGGGGAGAGGGGCAAGAGAAGTACAAACACTGTGAGTTTATTGCTGAGAAAGAAGGTTGTGTAGTGCTGGATTGGAAACAGGGAAGGGAACAGGTGGGTGAAGGACAGTGACTAATGAAGGATGAGACCAAGAGGGTTATGGGAATGTATGATATATTGCAGGGAGTGTTCCCACCGGTGCAAGTCAGAAAAGCTGGTGTTGGCAGGAAGAATCCAGATGGTGCAGGCTGTGAAACAGAACTGAAGTGAAGAATGTTGTGTGGCAGCATGCTCAGCAACTGGGTGGTCCTGGTCATAGTTTGTCGGTGATCATTCATGCGGACAGACAGCTTGTTGGTCGTCATGCCCATGTAGAATGCAGCACAGTGGCTGCAGTGTAGCTTTTAGATCACCTGACAGATTTCACAGGTATCCCTGCCTTTGGCGGGACAGGTGATTTTGTGACTGGACTGTAGTAGGCGGTGGTGGGCGGTCGTAAGAGACAGGTCTTGCATCTAGGGTTCTGTACAAGGTTGGGAGAGTAATTTTGGTCTGTGGAGGCTTCGGTGAGACCCTTGGTATATTTTGAGAGGGACTGCTTGTGATTATATATGCAACAACCAAGGGTGGCTAGGCTATACAGAAGTGACTTCTTGGTATGGAATGGGTGGCATCTATTCAGGTAGAAGTATTGCTGGTGGTCGATATGTTTGACATGGACAGAAGTGGAGGTCAACATTAAGGACGGTGGCCTGTTACATTGAGGACCAGGTGAAGTGAATGGGAGAGTAAGTGTTGAGGTTCTGGAGGACTGTGAATAGGGTGGCCACATCTTCAATCCAGATCATGAAGAGATCATCAATGAAAATGAAACAGGTCAGGGGTTTGAGATTCTGGGTGGTTAGGAAGGATTCCCTCTAGATGGCCCAGGAATAGTTTGGCATAAATTGGGGCTATGCAGGTGCCCATTGCCATAACACACATTTGTTTGTAGGTGATGCCTTAGAAGGTGAATTATTTGTGGTTGAGGATATTGTAGGTGATAGTAACCAGGAAGTAGGTTGTAGGTTTGGAATCTATTGGGCATTGAGAACGATAGCAATCATAAGTGGAAACGCCAGTGGCATTAAAGATTTTAGCATAAAGTGATGTGGCATCAACAGTGGTGAGAAGGGTGCGATGTGGTAAAGGAAAGGAAACTGTGGACAGTCAGTGGAGGAAATAGTTGGTGTATTTCATAAAGGAGAGTAGGCTATGGATGACGAATACACGCTTCCAACGTGCGTTTACCGCGATGTCGCCAAGCACGGATGCGACCATCATGATGCTGTAAACATAACATGGATTCATCCGAAAAACTGACGTTTTGCCATTCGTGCACCCAGGTTCGTCGTTGAGTACGCCATCGCAGGCGCTCCTGTCCGTGATGCAGCCACGGGATCCGAGCTGATAGTCCATGCTGCTGCAAACGTCGTCGAACTGTTTGTGCAGATGGTTGTTGTCTTGCAAACGTCCCCATCTGTTGGCTCAGGGATCGAGACGTGGCTGTACGATCCGTTACAGCCATGCGGATAAGATGCCTGTCATCTCGACTGCTAGGGATACGAGGCCGTTGGGATCCAGCACGGTGTTCCGTATTACCCTCATGAACCCACCGATTGCATATTCTGCTAACAGTCATAGGATCTCGACCAGCGAGAGCAGCACTGTCGCGATACGATAAACCGCAATCGCGATAGGCTACAATCCGACCTTTATCAAAGTCGGAAACGTGATGGTACGCATTTCTCCTCCTTACACGAGCCATCACAACAACGTTTCACCAGGCAACGCCGGTCAACTGCTGTTTGTGTATGAGAAATCGGTTGGAAACTTCCTCGTGTCAGCACGTTGTAGGTGTCGCCACTGTCGCCAACCTTGTGTGAATGCTCTGAAAAGGTCATCATTTGCATATCACAGCATTTTCTTCTTCTCGGTTAAATTTCGCGTCTGTAGCACGTCATCTTCGTGGTGTAGGAATTTTAATGGCGAGTAGTGTACTTCAATGTGTTCGTTGCTACAAAAATGCAAATTATTTTCTTCTTCTCCATGACAGCGCAAGGCCTCACACATGTCTGCGAGCCCGAGAGAAGCTTACAAAACTTCACTGGACACTTCTTCGTCCTCCACCATACAGCCCGCATCTCGGATCTTCTGGATTGCATCTGTTCGGGGTAATAAAGGATGCACTCTGCTGGAAGGGGTACGTGGATAATGGAAAAGTTATTGCTTGCAGCAAGACGTTGCCTCCGACGTCGACCAGTAAAGTGATACCAAGCCGACATACAGGCCCTCCCAGTTAGGTGGCATAAGGCCGTCGCCTTTAAGGAAGATTGTGTTCAAAGATACGATTTTACAACCCGAATAGTGGGGAGTAATTTGGTGTTTTCGAATGTGAATAAGGCCATCCTGCTTTCAGGAAAAATTCTGTTCCTCTACTTATTGAATGTCACCCTACAACTCAGTGCGGATTTGAGAAATATCGTTTTGTAACGAACCTGACAGTAAACGTCTTTTGCGCACAATTCCATTCGCAATGTTTGCACGGAAACTGAGTGAGGTAAAGCTAAATTCACTGACAACAGGAATTCCTGTCGAATTTGAAACAAACTTCCGTTGACCCGGTGTGACCCATCGCTGTTGGTTAGCATCTTTTTAAGACCACTGTTCTCACGCTGCGATCATTCTTTGTAGACGTTTTGAAAATGCTACATTGGTACACAAACTAACTGGACAACTTGATTCACAATGTGGTCATGGGTACGTCCAACCACGGCAGCCCTTTTCTTAATGTTTCATGTTCCTACGCCAACATATCTTAGTGCGCTGATTCCATACAACCGATTCACACACGCATACCACTTCACGATTATGATTAACGACAGTGACAGCCTGTCACCCGTTCTCAGCATAGAAAGCTCTTCAAAGCGACCAGTGTGCTCGTTTTGGTCAGTGACTAAAATGTTGGTTCAAATGGCTCTGAGCACTATAGGACTTAACATCTGTGGTCATTAGTCCCCTAGAACTTAGAACTACTTAAATCTAACTAACCTAAGGACATCACACACATCCATGCCCGAGGCAGGATTCGAACCTGCGACCGTAGCGGTTACGCGGTTCCAGACTGAAGCGCCTAGAACCGCACAGGCACACCGGTCGGCGACTAAAATGTTGTCTGGTGAATTCGTCATCTCATAACATTTTAGTCTATTTAGTTGGTTTTTTCGCTTTGACGCAGTAAGCAGTGTTCTTTATTTCATACTAGATTTTCCTTCTCTTTCAAACATGACGTTGAAGAGATTAATACATTGATACACTAATATCGACGCTTGATATCAGTTGCTATGTTATGGAGCTTGGTAAACAAAGAGAGTAGTAAATAGAGTGGGAAAGGTCATGTTAGTTTAAACATTGTAAAAAGCTCGTCAGTGCATTTTTCCAGCTACAAACACAGGGGATGGATAAAAATATAGTAACACTAAAACCACAACTTATTAGCATGCAAAATATGGTGTAGGAAAGGGTATTCAGAACAGCTTCCAGTCAGCTCAGAATGAATAACTACTGTATGGTTTTCAGCGAAATCGTATACATTTTTCCTGCAAAATAGTGGCAAGGTGAATTAACGCTGATGCAGATAGACTGCGGCATGCACAGTTCTCTCCAAAGTATATCCAAAGGCTCAATAATATTGAGATCTGGAGGCTAAGGTGACCAGAGGAAATGCGACAATTCATTCTCTTGTGATCACAAAAACAGTCCTGGAATATGCGAGCTTTGTGAAAAGGAGTCCTGTCATCTTGGAATATAGCATTGCCGTTGGGGAAAAACATTGTAGCATGGAATGTGTGCTATCGGCCAAAATGAGACTTCGCATAGACCCAAGGAAAAGCACGACGTGGCTGCCCAAATATCACCGAAACCCATCCACGTTTCATTCATGGCAGGAGCAATGTGCACCGTAGTCTTGGAACAGCGTGTACTAGACGGAAGCTCGACTAGAAGTTGACAAATGTTTGAAACTAGACTCATCTGACCAAATGACTTTTTCCCATTGATCCACAATACAGATATTGTGGCCTCCGCACCACATTTTCCTGTTACGCGCATTTGTGTCACTGATGAGTGTTTTGTAATTCCTGCTCGCCCTGCAATTCTCCGCTTGTGGAGCTTCCTTCATGTTGTTTTGGCGCTGACAGGGTTCACGACTGCGACATTCAGTTCTGCAGTGACTATTGCTGCTGTCGCCCTCCTGTTTTTCGCCACAATTCTCTTCAATGAGCGTCTGTCACGATCATTCAACACACACCTTAGTCCGTGTAGTGACTTGGTGAATGATGTTTTTCTGCTGTCTCTGAATGTGGAATGAATCTTCGAAACGTCGTCTCCTGGAACACGAAACACTTCGACTAGCTTGTTTACGGAAACACCCATCTTTTCAGCCCAACAGTTTGCCCACGTTCGAATTCATTTGGCTCCGACATAATGCACTCACCACTGCACAGAACACTGATCTGACCATGACTAACACTTGCAACGGATTGGTGGCTCTGCGGAGGTGCCGTTACTGGTCAAACAGAACGGCGCGGCCTGCAGGCTTGGCTCGTACCTGCATTTTTTTTTCAGACATGCATTTCTCGCTGTCTTTCCATATTTTTGTTTAGTTCCTGCAGCTACTCTTTCTATCATAAAAAACGCTTGTGATCACCCGTTTGTGGCCATTAGCAGATAAAAACTCGAGTAGCAGATGGAACATTTTCTATAGAACTTGTGAAAATCGTTACCCTTTCCACTCAACAGACTGTACACCGATGTCTTGTGTAACGTTGCAGAATAATGTCGTTTCTTATTAAGTGACTTTGTAAGAGGTGATCGATGGCGAAACCTCCGAAACACTTAAAATTTAGCACTGGCAGGCATCTTAATGTCTCTAGTGAAAGCTTTACTTCAGATGCATGACTTAATCTCCTTACTGCCATTTAAATACACGTACATTACCCACAAAATTCTGCATTTAACATACGCTTAATATTTTCATACACATCATACAAGTTAACATATAAGTTCTAAACGGAGAATTAACAACTTTTGCTGGGGCACTATTGTTTGGTTGTAAATATTAACTATAAAAAGGTACAAGAACAACGTGCTAGTTACGATGACAATGAGTAGCTATGAAATGTATTTATCTGTTTTGAAGGGTGTTTTGGTCCGAGAAGAATCATACTTCGTTAACGAAAATATTACATTTGTGTGACAGCCTTACTGTTATCTGTGTAACGGTAATGACTGCAGAAGTTCAGGAATTGATATTTGAAGATAAAATCTTCAGATTGCTAGGCCGCATCATGTATCGTCTACACTTTGCACAGTCGTAGGTGTGTGTGTTATGAACAACGTTCTAAAACTTCTGAGTGGTGGTGTACAAGCGTGGGGGGTGAGGAGGTATTTGAATGTCACTTTTTAAGTTTTCTAGAATATTTCGAAAACTGTGGCTTCCAACCAAAATCATTCCCAGCACAAAGTTATACTACATTACACTACATTACAAAACAGGTGCTATTCCTTTTTTTTTGGCTCTGGTACTAACAGTTTCTGCGTGGCACGGGATGGACATATCGCAGATTATTATACATGGTGTTTTAATGGTATAAAAACGAAACACGTAACTAACTAAAAAAATCGTTATTTATTTTCGAATCAGAGCGTTAAGAACAAATGTTAAATGAGTGTGCCACAGCTAATTGCAGAAAAAGCGTATTAAAGAGTTAAATTCTGTTCGGATGGAGGGATGGGGGGGGGGGTGGAGAGTGAGGGGGGGGGGTGACAAGCTGGAAAGGGGGGAGTGGAGCAGTAGCGCGAGAGTAGACAGGTTGCCGGATTGCAGTCATGAAACTCCCTTCTTCATAGATGTGCAAACTGATGACCGAGAAAGTGATTCTCCCATTGTCTCTAGCCCACTACATCATAAAATGCAATTATACCGACTCTTTCGCATGTCGCTTTAGAAATCACTGGCTATGCACTGTCCCGAGGTTTTCTTTTTTATAACAAAGTGCGTTAACAGTACATGGAACGCAGATACTAGTTACTACTACCGCTAACGCAAGAAACGCGTAAGGCAGAAGCTCGACGAATCTCTGTACACCGTTTTACAGGGCTAGAGAGGAAACTGATTCTTAGCCATTCTGTACGACAGCTGCAGCATACTTCCGGGAAAGGAAACTACACCATTATGTACGTTCCTCGCATTTCAGTGCATAGACAGACTATACCTGTCCAGTTTTCTTATTTAAGTAGAAAAGCCAATTTTACTGAACGCTTGTGTAAAGAGTATAGCAATTTTAAGCTTGTCGAGTACTTATATGCAGTTGTAAAATGAACTTCTGTGTAAAATACTTTCCTATAAATTGTGGTTAAGAAGTATTTTATCTGTGTGTTGTTGTCAGTGACCTATGTTTTGTTGGTAGGAGGATGTTAGTACATGTCTCTCATCATTAATTGTGTTAGTGGTAGACTGCATAAACCTTGTCAGTTCACGAATTGCTCACACTTGTAGAGTGGATTGCACTGAGCGGAGTCACTTACCACACCTCCCCAGTAGATGTTGGAAGTTGGTCGTTAATATGTCTTACGGAATACGAATGTTCATTTTCAGATCTAGAGCTATAATGTGCTGTAATGCATTGGTTGAGTTCTGGCAAAATATCTGAAGTCCTATGACACCTAGGTGACCTATTTCTGTTACGGAGGGTGATACATTTCATACCTCTCATACTTTGAAAGTATTGCAGACAGCGATAGGAGATACAATGAAATTAACATTGTGGAATACATTTTGCCATCCTGTTACGCTTGAGACAAGCTCTTCAGTGTGATGGGCAGCTGACATTTCCGGTTGTGGAGTTTCTTAACGTAACAGCTCATTTAACATCAGCTAATAAATACTCACCTAACTGTAGATACAATAGCTCTTATTTTGTCCACTTACATGAGACAACTGGACGGGAAATGCTGGAGAGATATAGGCTGTCCGTAGGCTCAAAAGCGGACAGCGCTTTTGATGGCGGACGAACTCGACAGCTGTATTTCTGGTTGAAAAAGAACCCATTTCCTCTCTGACAAAGTAGAATAGTGAACTGAGCTTTATGAAACTTCTGTCGTTATGCATTTCTTGCGTTGTTCTTATTTGTAATTCATACCTGTGTTCCATGTATTGTTAACGGACTTTATGGAATATAAATATGCGCAGGTGATTTGGGGAAGAATCGGTATAATTATGTGAAACACGATGTAGTTGTTTATTATGACTAATTGGGTAGATGGGGTGGTGAACCCTCTGCTCGCTCTTGGTTTTGCACACCTATGAATAAGGGAAGTGCATGACTATAATCGGTCTACCTAGCTATCCTGATCTTCTAACCTCAACCCCGCTTTCCACCATGTTAAACCCCCAGAACACAATGTACCCCTCAATTGGTTCTTGAGCACTTAGATGTGGTAATCACATTTGATATTTGTTCTTACAAAACGTTATTTAACAATAAACATCAGTTTTATATCTTGAGAAAACAATATTTTTAATAAAATGCGATTTTTCCATCCCCTGCGATGGGAAAACTATTAGTCCTAGACAAAACACGAATGGGTCCTTATGTGTAGGGAATTTAATACAATTTACTTTTATGCTGGGAAACATTTTTGCTAGGCACCAAAGTTTTCGACATTTAAAAAAATTTGTTAATGTCTCTCCACCGTTCACTCACATCGGATCCAAGAAGGGGAACCGGTTCGCACTGGTGTGCGTAGGCGAACGTATGCTTTTCTGGTGGTTACTAACAACGGGAACGTTAATGCCTCATTGAAAATAAAATGTTCGAGGAGTGTTCTCGGGACTTTTGGTCTGTGTAGGACTATTGCATCTGGTAACGTGACTATCCTTACCTCTGTGACATCAGCGCATTTTGTTTCGAGTTGGGAATAGCTCACACGACTACAACCGCTTTTGCTACTTCTGCTACTCCTTCCTACCAAAACCCAACATTTGCTGAGAGAGTTAACAGGAATTTGAGAGTAGCGCTCATCGTCATGCATCACACTCATCACTCTAAGTGGGTCACATAGTTGTATTGGCGAATTTATGTCTTTAACACCGCAGTCTGCGATGAGCATAAGGAAACGGCAGCCAGTCTCGTGTTTTATGAAAGTGTGGTGTCTGTTCTTTCGGACAGGTTCGAAAAAGCAGACACTACGCTTTCATATAATTTGGTTCGCCTCTATGGGCAATTAATCCACCAGTTCCAGTGTGGAAGCACAATTACGTTTGACTTCATGCGGAATCCGAAAGTAGTGAGCATGGAGGACATGGAGGGGTCTGTGGATAGGTGGCGCTAGGTGTGAATATGGGTCGCTCTAGACGCGTGTCAAGATAGTCACCGCAACTGAAATAAAAAAAGTAAATAAACAAAATAGAACTCTCCTTCTTTCCACTCTCAGTCAACATTTTCTACTGAAAATGATATGCATACTGCTAATATTTAGTGATGCTGTAGGACAATACACCCGAGAAAGTGAATAACTTTTATCACACTGAGAAAAGGTCTGAACGGGACATGTACAGTTTTTTTTAAGTATTTTATTATGAGCAATCTAACTGAATGTCAAATGTACAAGAAAATACACTTTCTTTCACAAATTGGTATGTATATATGAAACACACTCGCTTACATTTTCATTACAGTATTTACATAAGTTCACATTCATTGTACATATTCCCCTCGACATAGTTCCGATTTACGTTTATCGACTAAAATGCAATTAAAAGACATATTTTTCTTTCCCAATGTTTGGGTAGTGGTGAAACAGCATAGTTTTCGGAAGTTTGGAAATCAGGATTAATACAGGATGGTCACAAATTGGTATGTATATATGAAACACACTCGCTTACATTTTCATCACAGTATTTACAAAAGTTCACATCCATTGTACATATTCCCCTCGACATAGTTTCCATTTACGTTTATTGACTAAAAATGCAGTTAAAAGACTTATTTTTCTTTCTCAATGTTTGGGTAGTGGTGAAACAGCATAGGTTTCGGAAGCTGGGAAATCAGGATTAATACAGGATGGTCACAAATTGGTATGTATATATGAAACACACTCGCTTACATTTCAATCACAGTATTTACAAAACTTCACATCCATTGTACATATTCCCCTCGACATAGTTCCCATTTACGTTTATTGACTAAAATGCAATTAAAAGGCTTATTTTTCTTTCCCAATGTTTGGGTAGTGGTGAAACAGCATATGTTTCGGAAGTTGGGAAATCAGGATTAATACAGGATGGTCAGAAACAGTGTGAAAAATTTGCAAGGGCGTTGCCAGGTCGATTGTACCGAGAAATAATTAAGAAAAATTTCGATACGTTGCACCGTTTTCGACCCAACTAGTTTTGAAGTTATCCAATCCGGCCATTGCGCGTATATACATTGAAGCTTCTGCCAGATACTATTCGTGATCAGTTGTTCTCGTATCATAAGGTGATAGCATACGAGACTGCTCAGCCTTTGGCTTGGGTTCGATCCCTACTACCATCCCATGTCCAATTTTTGTAACGTTCTATTCTTCGGTTTTAGGGAACGAATCGGAGCCCATGTTGGACGACACCGTCTCTGGATGTCGCTTGAATTTGTGCTCGCACAGGCACGATTGGTTAATTTCAATTCTAATTAACTCGGCGTAACGTGTCGAAATTATTATCTGTTTAATTATTTCTCAGCACCATCTACCCTTACAATCATTTCAGAATCTACATTACAATACCCTTACAAGGATTTAAAACAGTTTTTGAGCACCCTGTGTGTGAAATCACTAACGATACAAGGTGAATATCAGCGGTAGTGGGAGAGGAGGACTTCGGCTGAAGTGCTGATGTGGTCGGGTAGAGCTGAGGAGGAGCCGGAGGTGAGGTGCCGGAACGCGGACGCCTGGAGACACGTCGTCCTGTCGTTCCGCAGCAGTGTCCGGCCCGGCTCGCCGCGCCAAATGGAGTTACCGGCCATGCCGCGCAGTGCTGCGTTGCGCTGAGCGGCGGGTCGATAGGCGGCGCCCCTGACGAGTCGGCAGCCCGCGGCGCGCGTCCTTAGGGCGGCGACGGCTGAGCTGTGGGCCGGGGTGAGGTGCCGGCCGCTCAGGACGCCAGCTTCGTCTGCAACACCCACCAGCCAGCCTCAGCACGCGCACACAAGGGTACCAACCGAGCAAGGCTACACCCACAACCCGTTGTTCGGGGGTATTTTATTAGTATTTTAGGATAAGAGACTTTTTCTCTCTATTGGCTTGTTAGAGATTAATTACCTTTGGTTTCATTTACTATACTACGAGTCACCAAGGTCATACCTAGCAGAAATTCTAAAGCTGTACTCCATCGCCCCTCCTTTCTCCCTCTTAGAGCAGTTCTTCCGCGATTTTTTCTTCGCGTGTCTTGCAAATAAGAAGAATATAATAATTCCAATCCCAAAGAAAGCAGGTGTTGACAGATGTGAAAATTACCGAACTATCAGTTTAATAAGTCACAGCTGCAAAATACTAACGCGAATTCTTTACAGACGAATGGAAAAACTGATAGAATCTGACCTCGGGGAAGATCAGTTTGGATTCCGTAGAAATGTTGGAACACAAGAGGTAATCCTGACCCTACGACTTACCTTAGAAGAAAGATTAAGGAAAGGCAAATCTACGTTTCTAGCATTTGTAGACTTAGAGAAAGCTTTTGACAATGTTGACTGGAATACTCTCTTTCAAATCCTGAAGGTGGCAGGGGTAAAATACAGGAGGCGAAAGGCTATTTACAATTTGTACAGAAAGCAGATGGCAGTTATAAGAGTCGAGAGACATGAAAGGGAAGCAGTGGTTGGGAAGGGAATGAGACAGGGTTGTAGTCTATCCCCGATGTTATTCAATCTGTATATTGAGCAAGCATTGAAGGAAACAAAAGAAAAGTTCGGAGTAGGTATTAAAATCTATGGAGAAGAAATAAAACCTTTGACGTTCGCCGATGACATTGTAATTCTGTGAGAGACAGCAAAGGACTTGGAAGAGCAGCTGAACGGAATGGACAGTGTCTTGAAAGGAGGGTATAAGATGAACATCAACAAAAGCAAAACGAGGATAATGGAATGTAGTCGAATTAAGTCGGGTGATGCTGAGGGAATTAGATTAGGAAATGAGACACTTAAAGTAGTAAATGAGTTTTGCTATTTGGGAGCAAAATAACTGATGATGGTCGAAGTAGAGAGGATATAAAATGTAGAATGACAATGGCAAGGAAAGCGTTTCTGAAGAAGAGAAATTTGTTAACATCGAGTAAAGATTTAAATGTCAGGAAGTCGTTTCTGAAAGTATTTGTATGGATTGTAGCCATGTATGGAAGTGAAACATGGAAGATAAATAGTTTGGACACGAAGAGAATAGAAGCTTTCGAAAAGTGGTGCTACAGAAGAATGCTGAAGACTAGATGGGTAGATCACATAACTAATGAGCAGGTATTGAATAGAACTGGGGAGAAGAGGAGCTTGTGGCACAACTTGACTAGAAGAAGAGATCGGTTGGTAGGACATGTTCTGAGACATCGAAGGATCACCAATTTAGTACTGGAGGGCAGCGTGGAGGGTAAAAATCGTAGAGGGAGACCAAGGGATGAATACACTAAGCAGATTCAGAAGGATGTAGGCTGCAGTATGTACTGGGAGATGAAGAAGCTTGCTCAGAGTAGAGTAGCATGGAGAGCTGCATCAAACCAGTCTCAGGACTTAAGACCACAACAACAACAACGTCTTGCAAATTTTATAATTTTAGGACTTTATTATTAAAACGTAGCATTATTGAAAAAGAATTACTTAAAGCAAAAATATTTATGGGAAATATTGCATGGAAATTAAATCTATCGTTGTAGTAAATAATTGTAAATTTTGTAAACTTCTTAAAGAAAACTAAATTAAAATCTCTGTCTTCCAATATCTTATGGGCATGCAGCCAGGTGACGGCGGCGAAAACTGCTGATATTTCGAGAGTACACCCTGCCATTCTCTTAGACAAATTGTAACAAGTGCTGTGCAAGTGAATTAAACCTCGGGTTTCAGAGGAACTCCGGAAAGATAACATTCACGCACCCTATAAAAACTAGCGCTGTCCCTCCGTTTTTGGACAAAGCAGAGAGCAGTATTCCACACTGAATCTGAAAAAAGAAATAGAAACGTCACTATTTATAGTGTTACTTACTAATTTCATTTCAATAGCTTCCTGTATAACACAATCCCTATAGCTGGAAGTGTATTATAGAATCTCCGTGGTTTTATATTCGGTGGATAACCGGTGCCAAGACAATGTTCTGCAATGGCGGATTTGCTCGGCTGTTGTAAGCGTGTGTGTCGCTTATGCTCAGTATACCGGTTCTCAACAGTCCTGTTATTCTGACCAATATATGACACGCACGCCAGAACAGCAAGGAGTACGGTAGACACACGCATTACGCAAACCAGAAGTGTCCTTTACGGAACCTAAAACGATCCTGATCTTAGATGGTAGTCGAATGACACACCAACGTACGAAGTACCCCTTCACAAGGCCCGTGTCATCTCGGGCCCTGAATGTTTGCTAACTGAGTTAGCCCCTCTCGAGATCACCTTTCGTCAGAATGGCTACAGTGAAAGACGGATGAGACGTGCGTTTTGCTGTCTACCAACTGTGCATCGGGTGAGTGATGATAATACCGAGGTGGCACTAACGTCTACGACCATTTTGCCTTATGCAGGGTTCATTTCGATCAGGATTGGTCGTATTTTGCCATTACTATCTATGATCAGGTACCTTTAGGTTCAGTAAAGGTTGATCTTGGTTTGCCTAAGGTGGATGTATTCCCTATTCGTTGCAGCTACGGCAGGTCATATATTTACTAGGACTATGGAGGACAGGTGTACTGAGCATAAGCGGCACATACGGTTACAACAACCGAGCAAATCCGCTTTTGCAGAACACTGTCCTAGCAACGGGCATACTGTTGAATATAACAACACCGGGATCCTGGCATTCACTTCCAGCTACATGGATAGTGTAGAAGAGAAAGCTGTTTGAATTAAACTACCAAGTAACACTATAAATAGAGGTGACAGTGTTTTGTATTCTGCGTGTAATTCTGCTCTCTTCCGTGTCAAAAAACATATGGACAGATTTTAAGCAACATCATCCGTTGATTATTAACTCTACTATGGTCATCTTCATAAGTACCATGGCAAACAGAAACTTTTTTACTATGTGGGGCAATCATGGAAAAGTATAAAAAATCTAAAAAAATTAAATTGTACTTTTTCTTTCAAAGGTTCGTATGTTAAAACTATCATGAAAGATTAATCCTTTCGGATTGTTGTTTCGTTTTAAATACGCATGTATTAAGCTGGCACTCTTTTTTTAAAAAAATTAAGATTACAGACAGGAAATATAAAAACTTACGTTGCTCTTAGGGCCTTATAAGATGTTTCGGCGTGCAATCTGTAATTCATTTGTGTTATCACATTGTGGCTATGTGATTTTCAGTTTTACCATTTGTATGTTTGAGAGTACCTAATCTGAGCTGAATCGCGGGGATGTGTGTGGGCTAAGCTCAAGCTGGTCACGTTACGTCATCGGCTGCTTAGTAACCAGACACATGATGATCCAAAACATTATGATCACCTGCTTAATATCTTTTTTGTCCTTCTTTGGAACGAATGGAGCAAATCACTTCTCTGATTCTGCATATCAAGAATCCGATAGTTTATTGGTAGGTTTGTGAAGGTATGTTGCATCAGATGTCTATGCACGGGTCTTGTAATTCGCGCAAATAACGGGCCGTTGATTTGCGTACGCTAGCTACCCAGAACAGTTCCATAAGATACCTATCAGGCGTATTGGGTTGCCGAAACATCAGCGCGAGTTCACTGTAATGCTCCTCAAATCATTGCAGCGAGGTTCTGTCTCCAAGGGACGGAAGATTACGCTGAGACATGACGTCGCCGTCAGGGAAGGCAGCGAGGATAAAGGGATGCAGGTGGTTCGATTACTAACACAGGTCCCATGCAAGCGCAGGAGAACATCTCCCATAGCATAACTCTGCTCCCAGCAGCCTACGTTCACCTCGATGACGGCGTTTATGGAGACGACAAACGACCTACTGTAGCAAATATGTAATGCATCCGGAAGGCTGATATATTTCTATTGATCGACGCTCGACTCCAGATGGTACCCACAGCAATCGTAGTTAACAACGTCATTGGGTCAATATTTGAACAGGTAGGTGTGGTCTGCGGAGCTCCTTGTTTAAACGGTTTTCTCCGAAACATCTGTGCGTACACCAGCATTGGCAGGGATGCCACAAATCACCAATTGGTTGGTTGTTTGGGGAAGGAGACCAGACAGCGAGGTCATCGGTCTCATCGGATTAAGGAAGGATGGGGAAGGAAGTCGGCCGTGCCCTTTCACAGGAACCGTCCCGGCATTTGCCTGGAGCGATTTAGGGAAATCACGGAAAACCTAAATCAGGATGGCCGGACGCGGGATTGAACCGTCGTCCTCCCGAAGGCGAGTCCAGTGTGGTAACCACTGCGCCACCTCACTCGGTAGATCACCAATTATCGTACTTTATAGAACAGAAAATCCCTTCAAGCCCACGTTCTGTGAACAATCGTGGACATCGAGCCATTTAGCACCTAGTGGTGGTTTTACTGTCCTATCATTTTCCATAGATGTTCACGACAGTAGCAAGGTTTCGAGACCTTGTACACATGCTCTGCTTAATAATAACCAGCGCTTTGTCAGTGTGTCTTATTTCAATGTACTCCCCCATTTGCAGCCATATCTTCGCTAGAGTGATCCCCCGTCAGTGTACGCTCCTCTTACATGCTTTTGTTACCGTGTCACGTGCCCGCAACTCCAACAAGTGGCATCCAACGTAGCGGTGGGAAGTGGTCGTAATGTTTTCGCTTATCAGTGTATGTCTGTTTTCTGCTCCTTGAATTGTGATATAAAACTCTTAATACATTTACTGTTTGTGTGTGAACTGTGCTTTTTTATCAACTCATCTACTGAATGACGGAAAATTGTGCTGAGAATTGTGAATTCTGTTAATGTTGATTCTATCACTATTTGTGGGACTTAAAATTTATACGTGCAAAATTTAAAATTTTTTCTTTCAATGTTGAAAGAACTAACTTTTATTGTCTTTCTGATCGTGCCATTCACTAATAATTTTATGCTGGCTTTAATAATGGCTGTTTTGGAGGAAGGCAAAATTTCTGTGTTAATTGAAATCTTATCTTTACCTAGAATTCAATAGTTCATTATCAGTATTGTTTGAATGCCGATGAAACGAATAAATTCTTTATTATTTTTGAGTGCATTGAGTTCAGCACCTTACAACGCCCAGCTCCATGCTACGTGCCACTTGAAAATCTAACTGGTATAATGAACGAATTGATCATAGTTAAATTATTACTCTGCAACAAACCGCCAGACATCATGCATCCCTTCCACCAAAATACTTAGAAAATACACGTGAAATACCTCAGAAATTTTTTCTCGGTTCCTGATTCACTCTGTACAGTTTGTAAGCGTCCTCACAGTTTGTATCGACATAATTTCTGTGGCACTGTCTCCTCCTCCTTTCTTTTTCTGGTCTCGGACGGCCACTTGAAGACCTCCAGGCTCTCTGATTTATTGCTATGCTGTTTTCGTGAGAAATGTGCCGGAAGAAGCAATGTGTTTGCTGACTCTCCTGGGAACGTACTCTCTCGTAATTTTAACAGAAGCCATTCCGTGACCCACAACTTATCTCTTGTTTGTAACTAGAGTTGGAAGAGCCTATCCGTGGCGTTTTCCCGCTTACTGAATGAAACACGACGAAATGCATTGCATTCCATTTGATGTTTTCTGTTCTACCTATCCATCCTGTCTGGCAAGGGACACAGACTTCAAAACCCACGTATCCGCCGAACGAGTATTTTGTAAGCCAATTCTTTGTAGGATGAATCTGATTTTCCAACATTTAGTTCGATGTAGACGTTCCACTTCCGTTCACGACGGATGGTTACTTATAAGTGTGCTTTGTTACTTTTTCCAGTTACAGTGAAATCGAACACCAGTGGTCACTCTACCTCTTTACGTACATTAATATAGTCACGCCCACAACCAAGCACCAACCTTCTGCAGGTTTTCCTGCATTTCGCTACAATTTTCTCGCGCTGCAACTTCTCTTTATACAACAATTTCAAGGACTTCCGGACGTTATCGGCTTGGTAATTTACACTTTCTGTGAATGGTATAGTCCCGTAACACCCTCTAGGGTTAGCTCAGGGATAAATTTATGACTTCAAATATATACTATATCCGTCAAAACATACAACTGTTCATGCTTCTAACATAGTTCGTACTACTCAAGTAATGATAATAATGAGCGTATGGCATTGGTGGCCGGGAGACCCCTCGCGGGACGGTTTGGCCGCCGCCCCACAAGTTCTTTAACGCCACTACGGCGACTTGCGAGTGAATGAGGATGAAATTATGATGAAAGACACACAACACCCAGTCATCTCGAGGCAGAGAAAATCTCTGACCCCGGCGGGAATCGAACCCGGGACCCCGCGCGTGGGAAGCGATAACGCTACCGCAAGATCACGAGCCTCGGACACTACTGAAGTAATTTGGTGCTACGACACCGCCCACACAAATAAAAGGTCACAATTTGGGAACCCCGTAATCATCTTCCACTGCAACGCAGAAGTTTGGAATTTGACTGAAAGATGGCTACAACCTCCACTTGTAAAGATGCAGAAGAGTGGATCCTTGTGATTTTACCCTCGATTCGGCGACTATTCGAACACCCATATGTCGACACATGCGAGAAATGGCCTGAGCTCAGAAGTTCATATGAGGTATAAGGTGTCACAGTAGCACTAAATTCCACCATAATTTTGTCCAACACCTCCGTGGTCGCGTCACACGACGAGAAGTTCACACACCTCCTAATACCAACATTTCACTCATTCCCTTGACGACCTGTAAACGAGGTCAGAACTGTGGCGCTCAGCAATGTATTCAAGCGGGTTTCTTATGGGTGGCCTAGACAAACACTTCAGACACACCGACACTCAGAATCTACCCGGAAACGTTTCCGGGGATGGCTTAAAGGGCGTCAAATGAAAGCACCCCTTGCTTGAGGCGTTGATTCCCACAAATTTCGCCGTTGACAACGACAGTCCGCAACAAGACGACATTCATGTCAACCTTTGACGCTGCTGGCATTCCGGCCTCCCCCATGATCCGAATCAGCAGAGGGTGTTCACGCTTCGTCAGCCCTCCTTCTCTAAGATGCTCTAGCTTGGCAAACCCCGTGGTGTCACCCACGCATTCCTTGTTGGGCACTTTAAAGATTTTCCTGTACCGATATAACCATTCACTGAATGTGACAGGCAACCATTTCGATACACCTCAGATGAGTGGTTGTAAGTCGCTGAACTAGCGCCTATTGGTCACGTGTGTTCGTAATGGAGCACAAACCGATGCTTCTTGCCGACGATGAGCGTGACATTTAGGGCGTGATGAGCATTAATATTTGTAATGATTCCACATAAACGTTGCAGAAAGTGAATTACATATATCTATCAAAACATGAGAGAAAATATGCTCGGCGACTCCTAGGGGGGACACCTGGTATACGCAAACCGAAAAACAAAGTATGTGAGGGTCCCATATGTTGTGCCAGCGACAAATACGCTCAGAAAATTCTGTAGTCCAGAGACAATTCGTCAGGTAAAAACTGACTTCACCTGTGTAATGATGACTCAAACTGAAAAGGACCGTACTTCATATTCATCTAAAGATGCGCGTACGTTGAAAATGGGTCAGGCATATTTCGTTAAACTATTCGCCACTCTGTTGCTTTAACAGTCATTCGATATAAAGACTGTAAATGGTACAAATAATGTTAGCTGTTATGGTGTTCCGGTCAGAGTGAACATTCTTGCAAAGTAATAAGATGTTACTCCATTTGCGTATCAAGCATGTCAGTTGTCATATCCGATTCTATTTTGTACTGTGTTAGGCGTTTCCCTTTAATTAGGTAAATGACAGTTAGATGCTTTAGACGTCTTCAATTATCGTATCTCATATAGTGTGGGTTACATCCTCTATACCTCGCTTTTCTGCATTACACTCTCTCTTCAAATATTTTACGTAACACCAATTTAATAACGATATTGTAGCAACTAATTTAATTTGGTGCGTTATTAAAACCATAAATAAAAAATTGCGAATAGGGAATTAAACATACGAAAACTGCCTCCAGTCCCAAATGAGCTACAGTATTACGTCACGCGAGACATTTTCTGACCTACGCATTAATTTAGTTAGTTCTCGTATGTTTGTAGAACTCGCAGAAATTTGAGCTTTCTTGAATGTGTATTATTCTGTCAGGAAACACACAAAAATAGAAATCAAAAACTTATTGAAAGAAAGGACGGAATAAAAATGCAATTATACGGCTGCGATGGTCGTGTTGTAGCATGTATGACTCTAAATGCAGAAGTCGCTGGTGTGAATGCAACTCTGAGACTGTGGGTTTCGAAATGTGCTTTTGCTGTATATTATCGTGTGCCCCTGAGAAATAAGCACACTTGCAAAGAAGATGTGAATATTATCGAACCATCAGTTAAATATGTCATGGTCCACACCAATACACTTTATAAATTCTGAAAATAGCAGGGATAAAATACAGGAGCGAAAGGATATCTTCAGCTTGTACAGAAACGAATAAAAGTCCAAATACATGAAATGGAAGAAGAAGTAGTTGCGAAGTGAATCAGTCAAGACCCTAAATCAATAGATAAAATAAGCAGTGAGGGAAATCGCGAAGAAGGTGGAAGTACAAGAAGAATAAAAATTAAAAGTTTGATGTTTGCCAATAACAATGTAATTTTATGACAAATGGCAAATGACTCTGAGAAACATTTGAACAGATTACGAGATGGACGTCAATAAAATAAAGGAACATTACTGGAACACACATCGGAATAAATTCAGATTAGGTGGCCAACAATCGAAAACAAAACAGTAAGCAAACGACTATCAAGAGGCCATCAGAAACGTAAATTGTAAAGTGAAATATGTCTAAGCCACAGCAACACCCAAGGACCCAGACTATTCAACAATGAGAAGGAGAACAGGTACGTAAACGAAGTGAAATTAGGCATCACAATCTTCAAAGGAAACCCGCACGAAATAGATCTGTATACAGAAACCTCGCAACCATCTTACCGATGTCTACCGGTCATGTTAATTATAAAAACTACAGCCAAAAGTCTTTGGCAGGCAAGTAATAAAAAGTTACAGCTCTGGGCAAGTCAAATACAGCAGTGATAAGCCTTAATAAGGTGGTATATGCCTCTATTTTGCCGTAATATATAACCCTCACTGGTTGCATTATAAACGAAGAGTCAGTTGAAACGTTGGTCTAACATGCTTAAGTTGCAGACGAAAGGGTGTATTAATTTAGAAACTATGAAAAAAAAGTGTTACTACACCACTGTGACTATTACAAACTGAATCTTGGAAAGATTCATGTCTTGTCATTTTCGAACAGCCCTCTTGTGAAATCCTGGAGGTACTTCAGAAAAACCCTGTACAGTTCTGTACTAATAAGGGAGGATCAGTAATAACTGGGAGTCCTCCGTCCCCTCTCTATAAAGATGGATCTTAAGTAAATGAGTATCTTGTGACTGAACAATGACTATACCATAACGGCAGTCAGAAAGGGGTGGTATCTGTTGCTGTTGTTGAGGACTTCAGTCTGGTTTGATGCAGCTCTCCATGCTGTTCTAGCCTGTGCAAGCCTCTTCATCTCCGAATAGCTACTGCGACCTATATCTTTCTGAATCAGTTCAGGGTATTCTTCTCTTGGTCTCCCTCTACGACTTTTAACCCTCCAAGCTTCCCCCAGTGCTAAATTGGTGATCCACTGGAGCCTCGGAACGGGTCCTACCAACCGTTTCCTTGTTCTAGTCAAGTTGTACCACACATTCCTCTTCTCCCCAATTCTATTCAATACCTCCTCATTAGTTACGTGATCTGCCAATCTAATCTTCAGCTCCTTCTATAGCACCGAATTTCGAAAGCTTCTATTCTCTTCTTGTCTAGACTATTTATCTTCCGAGTTTCACTTCTATATATGGCTACGCTCCATAAAAACACTTTCAGAAAAGACTTCCTGACACTTAAATCTGTAATCGATGTTAACAAATTTCTCTTCTTCAGAAACGCTTTCATTGTCATTGCCGGTCAACATTTTATGTTCTCCCTACTTCGACCATAATCAGATATTTTTCTCCCAAAATAGCAAAACTCGTATACTACCTTAAGTGTATCATTTATTAATCTAAATGCGTCACCTCATTTACTGGACTACATTCCAGTATCCTCGTTTTGCTTTTGTTGACGTTCATCTTATATTCTCCTTTCAAGGCAGTGTCCATACCGTTCAAATGCTCTTCCAGGTCCTTTGCTGTCTCTGACAGAATTACAATGTCGTCGACAAATCTCAAACTTTTTACTTCCTCTCCATGGATTTTAATTCCTAGTCCAAATTTTTCTTTTGTTTCCTTTACTGCTTACTCAATATACAGATTGAATAACATCGGGGATAGGCTACAACCCTGTCTCACTCTCTTCTCAACCACTGCTTCACTATCGTGCTCCTCGACTCTTATAACTGCCATCTGGTTTCTGTTCAAATTGTAAATAGCCTTTCGCTTCCTGTATTTTTCCGCTGCCATCTTCTGAATTTGAAGGAGATTATTCCACTCAACATTGTCAAAAGCTTTCTCTAAGTCTACAAGTTCTATAAACGCAGATTTACCTTTCCTAAAACTATCTTCTAAGATAAGTCTTAGGGTCAGTATTGAATCGCATGTTTCAACTATCCTACGGAATCCAAACTGATCATCCCCGAGGTCGGATTCTATCAGTTTTTCCATTCTTTGTAAAGAATTCATGTTAGTATTTTGTAACTGAGACTTATTAAACTTAACGAAATTAATCAGTAGGTCACAAAATGACTCGCGTGACGTAACACTGTAGCTCATTTGGGACTGGAGGCAGTTTTCGTATGTTTAATTCCCTATTCGCAATGTTTGATTTATGTTTTTCACATCTGTCAACACCTGCTTTCTCTGTGATTGGAATTATTGTATTCTTCTTGAAGTCTCAGGGTATGTCGCCTGTTTTATACATCTTACTCACCAAGTGGTAGCGTTTTGTCATGACTGGCTCTCCCGAGGCTATCAGTAGTTCTAATGGAATGCTGTCTACTCCCTGGGCCTTGTTTCGACTTAGGTCTTTCAGTGCTCTTTCAAATTCTTCACGCAGTAACATATCTCCCACCTCATTTTCATCTACATCCTCTGCAATTTCCATAATATTCGCGTCAAGTATGTCGCCCTCGTATAGATGTCTATATACTCCTTCCACCTTTCTACTTTCCCTTCATTGCTTAGGACTGGTTTTCTCTGACCTCCTGATATTCGTACAGGTGGTTCTCTTATCTCCCAAGGTATCTTTAATTTTCCTGTAGGCAATATCTATCTTACCCCTAGTGCTATATGCTCTAAATACTTACATTTGTCTTCTAGCCACCCCTGCTTAGCCATTTTGCACTTCCTGCCGATCTCATGTTTGAGACATTTGTATTCTTTTTCGCCCTCTTCAATTACTGCAGTTTTACATTTTCTCCTTTCATCACTTAAATATTTCTTCTGCTACCCAAGGATTTTTATCAGCCCTTGCCTTTCTTTCAGTTTATCCAGGTGCTATCTCCTTAAAGTCTTTCTTTTTGCAGTTTCTTCAGTTTTAATCTACAGTTCATAACCCATAAATTTTGGTCAGAGTTCACATCTGCCCCTGGAAATGTCTTACAATTTAAAAGATGGTTCCTAAAAGTCAGTCTTACGATTATATAATCTATCTGAAACCTTCCAGTGTCTCCAGGCCTTAATTTATTTTATCGCATCATACATTTCTTCAATATCTTCATCTCCAGAACTAGTTCGCATACAAACTTGTGCTACTGTGGTAAGCGTGGGTTACGTGTCTGTCTTGGCTACAATAATGCGTTCACTATGCTGTTCGTAGTAGCTTATTTTTTTATTCATTATTAAACCTACTCCTGCATCACCACTATTTGATTTTGTATTTATAACCCTGTATTCACCTGACCAGAAGTCTGTTCCTCCTACCACCGAACTTCACTAATTCCAAGTATATCTCACTTCAGTCTATCAATTTATCTTTTTAAATTTTCTAACCTACCTTCCCGATTAAGGGATCTGACATTTCACGTTCCGATCCGCAGAACGCCAGTTTTGTTTCTCAAACAATGGTTCAAATGGCACTGAGAACTAAGGGACTTAACATCTGAGGTTATCAGTCCCCTAGAACTCAGAACTACACTCCTGGAAATTGAAATAAGAACACCGTGAATTCATTGTCCCAGGAAGGGGAAACTTTATTGACACATTCCTGGGGTCAGATACATCACATGATCACACTGACAGAACCACAGGCACATAGACACAGGCAACAGAGCATGCACAATGTCGGCACTAATACAGTGTATATCTACCTTTCGCAGCAATGCAGGCTGCTATTCTCCCATGGAGACGATCGTAGAGATGCTGGATGTAGTCCTGTGGAACGGCTTGCCATGCCATTTCCACCTGGCGCCTCAGTTGGACCAGCGTTCGTGCTGGACGTGCAGACCGCGTGAGACCACGCTTCATCCAGTCCCAAACATGCTCAATGGTGGACAGATCCGGAGATCTTGCTGGCCAGGGTAGTTGACTTACACCTTCTAGAGCACGTTGGATGGCACGGGATACATGCGGACGTGCATTGTCCTGTTGGAACAGCAAGTTCCCTTGCCGGTCTAGGAATGGTAGAACGATGGGTTCGATGACGGTTTGGATGTACCGTGCACTATTCAGTGTCCCCTCGACGATCACCAGTGGTGTACGGCCAGTGTAGGAGATCGCTCCCCACACCATGATGCCGGGTGTTGGCCCTGTGTGCCTCGGTCGTATGCAGTCCTGATTGTGGCGCTCACCTGCACGGCGCCAAACACGCATACGACCATCATTGGCACCAAGGCAGAAGCGACTCTCATCGCTGAAGACGACACGTCTCCATTCGTCCCTCCATTAACGCCTGTCGCGACACCACTGGAGGCGGGCTGCACGATGTTGGGGCATGAGCGGAAGACGGCCTAACGGTGTGCGGGACCGTAGCCCAGCTTCATGGAGACGGTTGCGAATGGTCCTCGCCGATACCCCAGGAGCAACAGTGTCCCTGATTTGCTGGGAAGTGGCGGTGCGGTCCCCTACGGCACTGCGTAGGATCCTACGGTCTTAGCGTGCATCCGTGCGTCGCTGCGGTCCGGTCCCAGGTCGACGGGCACGTGCCCCTTCCGCCGACCACTGGCGACAACATCGATGTACTGTGGAGACCTCACACCCCACGTGTTGAGCAATTCGGCGGTACGTCCACCCGGCCTCCCGCATGCCCACTATACGCCCTCGCTCAAAGTCCGTCAACTGCACATACGGTTCACGCCCACGCTGTCGCGGCATGCTACCAGTGTTAAAGACTGCGATGGAGCTCCGTATGCCACGGCAAACTGGCTGACACTGACGGCGGCGGTGCACAAATGCTGCGCAGCTAGCGCCATTCGACGGCCAACATCGCGGTTCCTGGTGTGTCCGCTGTGCCGTGCGTGTGATCATTGCTTGTACAGCCCTCTCGCAGTGTCCGGAGCAAGTATGGTGGATCTGACACACCGGTGTCAATGTGTTCTTTTTTCCATTTCCAGGAGTGTACATAAACCTAACTAACCTAAAGACATCACACACATCCATGCCCAAGGCAGGATTCGAACCTGCGACCGTAGCAGTCGCACGGTTTCGGACTGAAGCGCCTAGAACCGCTCGGCCACAGCTGACGGCTTTGTTTCTCCTGATAACGACGTACTACTCAGTAGTACAGTAAAACAGCATGCCCTCGTGAAAAATTACGAATATAATTTCCCTTTGCTTTCAACCGTTCGCAGTACCAGCATAGCAAGGCCGTTTTGGTTAATGTTACGAGGCCAGATCAGTCACTCATCCAGACTGTTGCCCCTGCAACTACTGAAAAGGCTGCTGGCCCTCTTCAGGAACCACACGTTTGCCTGGCTGTCAATTGTGAAATGTGCTGTTGGTGAACGTTATCGTGTGGCCACAAAAAAGGCGTGAATACTGACGAAACGCAATATTTACTTCCAATGGTTGTAAAAACTGGTACAAACCGACCTCGAAAATGACCAGTTTGATTTCTGGTGGTGGGATGCAGGAACACCGGAGGCAAAGTTCACCCTGTGAATTTTCTTAGAAGACAGGAAAAGGTACATTTACAGCAGCTGTAAATTTAGAGGAAGCTTTTGGAAATGCTGACTGCAACTATCTTGATGCAACTATAAAGGCTATTTACATTTAGTAAGTGATGCGTAAGAAATTGAAATTTAACAAAAGCTTCCTGTGGAATTTATTGTCACAATTTTAGTATCTTGAACTGGCATTACAAAAATATTAATTGACTGATCGTTATGTCATATACTGGCTCTTTTACTGAACGACGGTGAATTTCCAAATGAATCTTGGAATCTGTTCGTTGTTACTTATTTGACGGCTGAATAACAAGTGATAGCTTTCTACTCAGGACAGCAATTTCTTTTTTCGAAGATTGAAGTATACAGTCAAGCCTTTGCATAAGTTTACTGTAAAAACCTTGACGATGTTCAAGATCACTAGGGATGTCTTCTTCAGAAGGGATGTTACCTGTAATGTTTTAAACATGTTATTAAATAAACGTCTAAAATAGTTAATGTTTACAACACTAAAATGGAGTACAGACATTGAAATTTGTGCGTATATGAATAATATGGCGTTACATTTATAAAGGTAATTGATGAACTGAGGAACTCAATTCAACCAGCGGAAAATATGGAATAAAATCCACTATGGAAACAATAAAAATTGTAACACAGGCACAGCTTGTTAAAGAAGCAGACATTGGACAGGACTTGTGGCAAACTAGCTGCAAGGGTGGCGGAGAGAGCACCACTTACTGGGCGCTGGTAGTGTAATACACGCCTGCCCGTATGAAATACGCAACTGTTACAGTAATACATCAGTACGATACATATGTAGGTGTTCTAAACATACTAAATTGTATGTAGTATAAAAGAAAGGATGTGTAAAGGACACAAAAAGAATAAAGTAATTTTTAGGAAAATGACAATAATACGTGGCATAAAATAGTTAATTACAATTTCGTGCTGTGAATAAAAAACCAAATGTAGAAGGAGTTTATCAAGATGTGACAATACGCAAAATGTTGAAGGGGGGGGGGGGGAGTGTATCTTACATGTCTGCAGAACAGAATGGGGTACACATTGCCGCCTGGTGTGCTGTCAGTAAGGAAGTACAGAGTCCATTAAAGAAAGAGTGAAACAACGATTCCGAAATATAAGTGAACGAAAACAGGAACCAAAACATCATGCAGTTGCGAGAATTGGCTTAAAGGCGTCAAAGAATCTTTATTTCTCAGCTGTGGTTGTTCGTTTAAAATGAGGCCACCTTTACTAACCAAATGTCTAAATATCAAACGTTGTTCCCATACATCGTGTTTTCACTTTTCTTCTATGTAGAACCGTCATTCCATATGCTCCTATTGAACTGAGTTCCGATATTAAAAAATGCTCTGCTAAAGTTGATTTACGAACGTTGGTACGTTTCTTCCCTAGTGAGTGTCCCTTTTTTCTTATGTTAAAATCGCTAACGTCTTGTCCGATATAAAATATCGGGCACATACCGCAAGTAATGTTGTAAACATTTAAGCTACGTAGACGTTCATTTGAAGTTTTTAAATTATAGTTTAGTTATTCATGAAGAAAGAAACTTTGCATATATAGACACTGCATATACAGACACTGAATACTGTATGTCACGTTACTTGAGTAAGTAAATGAAATACAATAACTTTTATCAGTATCCCCATTCAGATACTAACGTAGATAGTGATTCTTTCATTAGTTTTCGCTTTGAAATTTTTTCCGCGAATGAGGGTTCGTAACCGTTGTTATTACTACTGTTTTAATTAAATTAATTTCTTTCTTTACTTAGCTGTCGATAAAGCCAATGCTGCTCATAATGTACGTCTACAATTTTAACTTTATCTAATTTGTGTGAGTACAAGTTTTATACCATGTGCTCGATTTCAATTTTGTAATGTATTAAGTGTTTTAGACATTTATTTTATGTTTAAAACATTATATGTGAATTTCCATTTGAAGAAGATACCCAAAGTGTTAGTGAAACAGCTCTCATCTTCTTTCATAAGTCGTCGAGGAGCTAAGGTTCCCACTTCTTCCCAGTGTGGTTATAAAGTTATACCGACGTCGGCCCGCGTGTGACGCTTGCGAAAGCTTTTGCTTGTAGAATCACACAACCGTGACCACTAGGCATCCTACCCAGCCCCGCACGCTGTGGCTAGCGCGAGTTGTCCATTTGTGGAACAAACACAGCTGGCGGTTGCGATGAAATATTAACAGCTAAAACCTGTTAAAGATTTAGTGCCTCCAGCCACATCGTGCGAGGGCTGGACTCCGAAGCAGCTGCTTGCTCACACCGATACTCGTCGTTTCTTCTCTGCTGTTGTCTGACTGCTCTTTTACCTGTCCACATGTAGCACTGCAACCTCTGACACTGTTCGAAAGGGCCACCTCTATAGTTAGGTATCGCAATATCTGGTATCTCTCTGTTAAGTACTAAATATAACTCATAAATCATAATTACGACTGTAGAAAATTTAACTGAAAATCGTGTACTTCAACTTCATTATATATTCAGCTATATGAAACAGTAGTTTACGGTCTTACCAAAAATCTCGAAGAGTTCTGAACCGATTTATTTCATGTTTTAACACGATACTGTAATAAACTTTCGGGCGGACATAGGCTTCACATTTCTTTTCATATAATTCGTACTTCCGTATAAAGGGGAAGAAATTTTAGCAAAAATCTTGGAAATTTCTTGACAGATTGACTTCAGATTTTTACGCCATACTCTAACAAAGGTTCAGACCGACATATAAACTACGTATTTTTAATATATACGGCACTCAAATAACTATACAAAAATCTATACTTGTAAAGCAAGACAGGTTGTAGTGTAACGTAGTTACCAAAAATCTCGAAAATTGCTTGGCCGATTTACGTCCAATTTTTACAAAATAGACTGATAAACGTTCATATGGACATAGGCTATATATTTTATATACATAACATAAGATATACTATAGGCCCATATCATTAACTTCGATATGCAGCAGGATTTCGGTACATATATTGTGCTCGAACATTATGAATTACCTCAAGGAAAACGGGCTAATGACACACAGTCAACATGGATTTAGAAAACATCGTTCTTGTGAAACAAAACTAGCTCCTTACACATACGAAGCGTTGAGTGCTATTAACAGATCGATTCCGTATTTATGGATACCCGGTAGGCTTTTGACACTGTACGACACAAGCGACTTGTCATGAAATTGTGTGCTCATAGAATATCATATCAGTTAAACGACTTGATTGGTAATTTCCTATCAGAGAGGTCACAGTTCGTAGTTATTGACGAAAAGTCATCACGTAAAACTGTAGTCATTTCTGGAGTTCCCAAGGTAGTGCTATAGACCTTTTACTGTTCCTTGTCTATATAAATGATTTAGAAGACAATCTGCGCAGCCGTTTTGGATTGTTTGCAGTTGACGTTTAAAGAAATGAAAACAAATTACAAAACGATTTAGAAAATATATCTGTATGGTGCAAAAACTGGCAATTGACCGTAAATATTGAGATGTGTGAGGTCATCGACATCTCTGCTAAAAGGAATCCGTTACACTTCGGTCACACGGTAAATCAGTAAAATCTATAGGCCGTAAAATCGAGCAAATACCTAGGAATAACAATAACGAACAACTTACGTTGGAAAGAACACATAAAAATGTTGTGGGGAAGGCAAACCAAAGACTGAGTTTTATTGGCAAGGCGCTTAGAAAATGTAATAGAGCTACTAATGACGCTGCCTACACTACGCTTGTCTAATCTTTTTTAGAATACTGTTGCACGTTATGAGATCCTTACTCAATAGGATTGACGGATTACATCGAAAAGGGCAGCACGTTTCCTACTATCGCGAAATGGGTAGAGTGTCACTGAAATGATTCAGGATTTTGGGTGGACATCATTAAAACAAAGGCGTTTTTCATTGCAGCAGAAACTTCTCACGTAATTTAAATCACCGACTATCCCACCCGAATGCGAAAATATTTTGTTGACGCCGAAGTACGTAGGGAGAAACGATCCCCATAATACAATAAGGGAAATCAGAGCTCACACGGAACGATATAGGTGTTCGGTTTTCCCGTGCTATAAGAGATTTGAATAATAGAGAATTGTGTATATGGTTCGACAAACCCTCTCCCAGGTGCTTAAATGTAGCTGTAAATGTAGATATATTGTGATTCCAGCTGGAAAGGCTGACAAGCACCCTGCAGGACTTGACTGTCTTTTTAACATTTGTTATAGATAATTTATGATGTTAAACTTTGTTAATGCATTTAATTACTGGAAAGAATATCGTACCGACAAACATCATCGTTCTGAATATGACGTTATGGTTAACTACTTGTATGGAATGATTTACTTACCTCCGGTGAGTCACCTAACATTACCGCTGGATATATTTCGTAAACCACATCAAATACTGACGAATCGATTCCACAGACCGAACGTGAGGAGAGGGGCTAGTGTAATTGGTTACTACAAACCATAAAAAAATGCACGGAAGTATGTTTTTTTAACACAAACCTACGTTTTTTTTTTAAAATGGAACACCTTTAGTTTTGTTAGCACATCTGAACATAAAACAAATACGTAATCAGTGCTGTTTGTTGCACTGTAAAATGTTAATAACATCCGGAGATATTGTAACCTAAAGTTGACACTTGAGTACCACTCCTCCGCTGTTCGATCGTGTGTATCGGAGAGGCCATCATTTGCTCCACACAATTGCAATCTCTGGCGTAATGAATGTCGTACACGCCGCAGTACATCTGGTGTAATGTCGGCGCAAGCTGCCACAATACGTTGTTTCATATCCTCTGGGGTTGTAGGCACATCACGGTACACATTCTCCTTTAACGTACCCCACAGAAAGAAGTCCAGAGGTGTAAGATCAGGAGAACGGGCTGGCCAATTTATGCGTCCTCCACGTCCTATGAAACGCCCGTCGAACATCCTGTCAAGGGTCAGCCTAGAGTTAATTGCGAAATGTGCAGGTGCACCATCATGCTGATACCACATACGTCGACGCGTTTCCAGTGGGACATTTTCGAGCAACGTTGGCAGATCATTCTGTAGAAACGCGATGTATGTTGCAGCTGTTTGGGCCCCTGCAATGAAGTGAGGACAATGTTTCAAGCGTCAACTTTAGGTTACAATATCTCCGGATGTAATTAACATTTTACAATGCAACTAACGGCACTGATTACGTATTTGTTTATATGTTCAGATGTGCTAACAAAACTAACGTGTTTCCATTTTTAAAAAACGTAGGTTTGTGTTAAAAAACATACTTCCGTGCATTTTTGTATGGTTTGTATTAAACAATTACACTAGCCCCTCTCCTCACGTTCGGTCTGTGGAATCGGTTCGTCAGTATTTGATGTGGCTTACGAAATATATCCAGCGGTAACGTTAGGTGACTCACCCTGTATATACGAGGTGCGACAATAAACTAATGAGACTGATTTTCTTTGAAAGATGTGGAAAACCTGTATTCTTGCGTAGGCACAATATCTTTGGCCTTGGTTATGCTGTAATAAGTTAACACGTGTTTGTGTCTCTCGTCACGGATATGGAACCGCATAATATTGGGCAACGATATGCCATTTCTTTCTGCGTTAAATTGGGCGACAACGCGACGACAACGTACGGTAAGTTTCAGAAGGCTTTTGGAGAGGATGTTACGTCAAGAGCTCAAGTTTTTGGTTAGCATAAAACATTTAGTGAAGGCAGAACGAATGTTGAAGATGAAGACCGCAGAGGACGCCCATCAACCTCACGGATGGATGTCAACTTGGCCAGTGTGCGTGAACTCGTACGATCTGATCGAAGATCATCCGTGAAAATGATTGCAGAAGAACTGAATATCAATCGAGAAACGGTTCGCCTAATAATAACTGAAGATCTTGGTATGAGAAAGATTTGTGCAAAAACAGTCCCCAAAAGTCTCACAGCACAACAGCAAGAAACACGGAAAAAGTTGCAGCCAATCTGTTAGAGCAAACGGAAATCAATCCAGAATTGTTGAGCAGTGTTATCACTGGGAAAAGTTTTTTTTTTTCAGTACGATCCAGAGACAAAACGCCAAAGTTCGCAATGGTGCTCAAAAGGATCATCCAGACCAAAAAAAGCTCGCATGTCAAAGTCAAAAGTGAAATGCATGCTTGTGTGCTTCTTTGATTCCAAGGGAATTGTTCATAAAGAGTGGGTGCCTCCTGGACAGACAGTTAACAAATATTACTACAAAGATATTTTAGAAAGACTTCGTAAAAGAGATCTTCGTATCCGTGCCAACATTGCTGATAATTGTATTCTGCATCACGATAATGCGCCATCCCAAATTGCTCTGTCAGTTCAGCAACTTTTAACCTCAAAACAAATTTCAGTACTACCACGCCACCTTATTCACCAGATATCGTTCCGTGTGACTTTTTTCTATTTCCAAGAGTCAAAACGGTGGTCAAAGGACACCATTTTCAAACAACACAAGATGTCAAAAAACCTGTGACGAGGGTCTTGGAGGATATTTCAGAATATGAGTTCCAGAAATGGTACCATCAATGGTAGAAGCGCTGAAAAAAGTGTGAGTGTGTGCAATCAGAAGGGAACTACTTTGAAGGAGACAACACTAAACTTGACTAAAATGGTAAGCAACATTTTTTTCAAATCAGTCTCTTTACTTTATTGTCGCACCTCGTGTACCTTTCCCTCTATTATGTTTCTAGTAATGTCATTTAAATGCTGACAGTTTTCCTAGGAGCAGAAAACTTAAGTTGTTTAATGATTGCTGCTCGATATAACATACAATGCAGCAATATTCTTATGCTCTGGGTCACATACATGTTTTCAAATTCAGAAGAGGAAGACCAAACGCAAATAATAATGGAAACGAAAGATCTCAGTTGTCTACTGAAGGGGTGCTGAACAACTGATAACACCAAAGATGAAAGAAGTAAATATGTGGTATACATTGCCTGATAGGTAGGGAGGTGTAGGAGATATATGAGAGGTAGCCCCCCCCCCCCCACCAATGCAGTGGAACATTTTGTGATGTTGTCGGTTTGATAAACAGAAGATTTTAGACATCAAGATAGTTGAAGAAAATTCGTGTGTCTATGAAGAAAGGTGAGGAAATAAGACAAAACACAGGAACTGTACATAAGAAGAAGAAAAACTGGTTGTTGTATATACGAGGGTTGTTCGGAAAGTCAGGTACGATCGGTCGCGAAATTGAAACCACAGTGAAAATCAAAACTGTTTTCTTTGCACGTGTAACTGCACCTTCCATGTACTTCTCCACATAGTCGCCGCTCCGACTTAGACATTTGTTGGAGCGTTATACCAAATTTCCAATACCATCGTCATAGAAGGCAGCCGCCCGTGCTTTTCGATAATTCCCTACGCTGGCCTATAGCGCGTAGCCTGCGCCCAAGTGCTGTCTTCGTATCCAACGTTTCATGTGAACAGGACGAGCCGATCAGGGCTGTGTTGTGGGCGATCGAACACTTCCCATCGAAAAGGCTGCAGGAGCTTCTTCACTGCCCCTGCAGAGTGCGGCTGAGAATTGCCATGAAGAAGGAAGTGCGTGACAATTGTGTTAGTTGGGTCGCATTCATTACGGCGAAGCCTCTCAGCGGACCCTCCTACTTGGCGGGAGACATTGCTGTTCTGGGCACTTTTACTCGCTCACAGTGCGCTCACAACTGAAAACAGCATCTTGATGCGATCGACGGGCACACAAGAGACACTGCCCAAAACGTCTGTGAAAAGTCTCCTCGGCTTTTCACGGTGGTTTCCATTTCGCAACTGATCGTTCTTCACTTTCCGAATAGCCCTCATATTAACGCCATATCAAAGCAAGAAAGCTATTACTCCCGGGAAAAACCGGCTGACAAAGAATACTTAGATAAATACCTGACTATTTTTTGTTTATTCAAGGATTTTCAACAGCAACATGAAAACACTAAAATCACATACCGCTTCCATGAAAAGTACCCCAAACAAAAATTTCATCATTTCCCAAGAGACACGTTTTCTAGAAATGATCGTCTGAAAGCCAAATTTGAGATGTGATTAGTTTCAGTCAGATGAAAATACCTTAATCTTTCGTTTATGTGGTAGTACTCGTACAATCCTATATGGGCTTTGTGCATCAAGGTATCCTCAATGCCAGACTGAATGACGTCCATATATAGAGTATTTGTTAAATGATGAATCAGTTTTCATCCGAAGATTATGTGACCTTGTTTCTTTTTCCATATAATTTAGCTGCTGGGCTATACGAATACTTTAATTCCATGCAAATATGCTTCATATTATGTGTGACCTCACCTTTATGAAGGCAATGCAATGCCTTCATTATGTTTTGTATGACTTCACCAGAGAGTGTTTTGGAGTCAATGGTAGCATTATGCCTTCCACGCTTACATTGCGAGGCATTCCATAGTTAACGAAAACAGATGGGGAGCTCATCTTGCTTCAAACAGCAAATCGAGATGGGGATCCTGGATGCACTGTGGTAGAGAATATTTTCATTTACTGATGCAGCTACCGATTCACTGCGGCTTGGCCAGAATGACCATTTATCCAAATTGGTTCAAATGGCTCTGAGCACTATGGGCTTAACATCTGAGGTCATCAGTCCCCTAGAACTTAGAATTACTTAAACCTAACTAACCTAAGGACATCACACACATCCATGCCCGAGGCAGGATTCGAACCTGCGACCGTAGCGGTCGCGCGGTTCCAGACTGTAGCGCCTAGAACCGCTCGGCCACTACGGCCGGCTCAGAAGATAGTATAATTTCCAGGTTTCCTGCAGATACGGTTCTGCTGGGGTGCGGGTGTCTGCTGCATCACATTGCGCGAATAAAATGGCACAGCTTCTGGAAAGGTACTGCAAAGTTGGAATAAGTGGGACAGTAGAGACAGTACGATTCTCGTGAGCAAAGCGTGTAAATTACACACTGTCTCATCGTGAAATACGTGCGATATATGGACCAACTGCACTGTCGCATCCAGCAGCAGTGAAATGGTGCAAAACGTTTGACAAAGGGTGCACAGCCGTGGATGATGCTGATCGGGAAGTCAAGATCTTCAGCCTCGAGATTTCGGTTTTTTTGGCTAGCTTAAAGGATATATGGGGGGAAATAGAGTTTCCAACGATGAGGATATTCACACAGCGGACTTCCAAAGGCTGCGTGACCAAGGAGCGGATATCATCGTAGACGGATTCAGTGATTGGTAGAATATTCCGTTGGTTATTTACAGAGACTTAGTGAGTATGTTGAAAAATAGTGTCATAAAGCTGTGTTACTTTGATATGTAATGCAACATTCAATAAGAGTTACTTGGTCTATCATAACGATGTGTGACTTACCTTTTGAAATAGCCTTGTAGTAGCAGTATTAGTAGTAGTAGCAGCAGTGGTAGTAGTAATACAGATAATTTTCTACTGCAGATTTTATTTGTTTAAGGAAAAATAATTCCCTCCATGAAAATCAAGGGCATTAAGAATATCTCCGTACATTTTATATTACTAAATAAAAGAAAATTATAGCTATACGGACTGAAGGAGGAGGCACGCACAACTTATGAATGTCATTACACATTGGCTTACAGTGTCCTGTGACTGGCCCACGATTGACAAAGTATGGTATGAAGCTGCTTGACGTAGCTTCCTCCCACATCAACAACTACAGTCTTACTCTGCAGGCCACTGTGATGTACGTGGTAGAGAATACTTCAAATGGTTCAAATGGCTCTGAGCACTATGGGACTCAACTGCTGTGGTCATAAGTCCCCTAGAACTTAGAACTACTTAAACCTAACTAACCTAAGGACAGCACACAACACTCAGCCATCACGAGGCAGAGAAAATCCCTGACCCCGCCGGGAATCGAACCCGGGAACCCGGGCGTGAGAAGCGCGAACGCTACCGCACGACCACGAGATGCGGGCAGAGAATACTTCCCACTGTAACACGTATCAGGGATTCTTTCCGTTCGATTCGCTTATGGAGCACTGCTCCAATCCCTGTGCACGCACTAAAGTTAGTCTAATCACTCTTTGCCTTCTACACAGCAGCGATACATACTAGGCAGAAACCTACTAAAAGTCCTTGAAATTTTGTAAGTAGGCTTTTCCGGAATAAGTGTTTTATGTTTTATGCCTCCTATCAGTCTTCTTATACGTTTTTTCAGGATAAATGTGGACCTCTCCCACGAGTTCAACAAGTCTGTAAACTCTCCTTGTATCGGCTCAGTACCCCTAGGTTGTCCTGTTCAGTATGGGTCCCACACACATGAATAGTACTATAGGATGGAACGAGTAAGCACATGTAAGCAGCCTCGTACGTAGACTGACTGCATTTTTCTAGTATCCTGACCGAGCGAGGTGGCGCAGTGGTTATCACACTGGACTCGCATTCGTGAGGACGATGGTTCAATCCCGCGTCCGGCCATCCTGATTTAGGTTTTCCGTGATTTCCCTAAATCGCTTCAGGCAAATGTCGGGATGGTCCCTTTGAAAGGGGTCGGCCCACTTCCTTCCCCATCCTTCCTTAATCCGATGAAACCGATGACCTCGCAGTTTGGTCTCCTCCCCCAAATCAACCCAACCTCAAGTATCCTGGCAATGAAACGGAGTCTGCCACCGGTCTCTCCTACGGCTGAATGTATGTGCGCATTCCATTTCATATCCTCACACTGCTACCCTCAGCTATTTGCAGGAGTTGACTGATACCAGTTGTGACTCATCGATACTACAGCCATTGGAACTATTTTGGGGTTCTTTGAAGTAATGAATTTTTCAGTTTTGAACATTTATAGCAAGCTGTGAATCTGGACACAATTTTCAAATCTTATAGGCATCAACGTGAAAATTTGTGTGGCATTTTTCAGCTAATATTTCCTTATACACACTTTAGTTATCTGCAAGAAATCCAAGGCTATTATTGCTGTTGTGTGCCGGATCATTAATAGAGAGCACGAACTGCAATAGTCCGAACATACCTGGGATCCACCTGAATTTACATCTACATCTGTTGATAAATCACCATCCAAGATAACATGCTTCATCCTCTCTACCAAGAAATCCTTTCTATGATACCCCATATCATTGCACTTTCGTTAGTAGGTGATGTGGTGTTGCTGAGCCAAATGATTTTCGGTAGTGAAGAAATACTGCATGTACCTGTCTTCATTCACGACTCTCGCGATGCCTGTTAGATAAGCCGAGTTGGGTTTCGTATGATCGATGTGTTTCTCAAATACATGCTGATTTCCATTGAGGAATTACCGTTCTTCTTTGTTACATCTTTGTCCCGTTATTTCTGGGCCAGTCAATAAATTGGAAAAAAAATGATTTTCTTCGTTTCCTTAACTCTATCGATTAACAGCCCATCGAAAGGACGTCTCTGGAAATAACGTGGTACCTCACTTGAAGACATCTGTGGGAGGAATCGTTCCATTCAGAGAAACCATGCGGAACGGACGGCACAACGGGGACATGAAGTCCACCCAAAATTTGTGCGGGAATATTAAGTACCTTGGTTACATATCGTCAGTTGACTCTACATATGTAAGCAACGTCAAACGAAAATCCGTTCATGCGTCACTCTGACTGCATGACATGAAAAGTCAGAAAAATCGTCTGTCGGTTGAGTTATAGAATGAGACGATTAAAAAGTAGCGCGGTTGTTCGGATACTTACGAATGATGCCGTGCTAGGAAGATTTTATGCGGTTTTTGTGCGAAAACTGTAAGAAATAAAATAAAAACTAGTGTGAGAACTGCAAAACCAGCAAAAATACATGGGGTTTTAATGATTTTTATGTACGAAAATTACGATTCTAGACCTCTGAATAGTCACAGACTTCTAGAATAAAGCACATAAAATTCCATCTCTGCCACAATTTGCTTCACTAATAATGCTACCACACTCGGAATATGATGTAACTGCCTCCCACATTTGATTGATAGTTACACACACATTTCAAACGATAACCCACTAGTCTCCGATTTTACTTGGATCATTACACAAGTTAAGAAGAATCAGTAGGAACTTTAGCCAGTATCTGAATCTTGTGGCCAGTTCAAACATTCGGCTATTAATCTGTGTCAGTCACAGCCGATTATTCTTGTCCATACAAGTCTGCAGTAGAAAACCATTTTGGATATCGTTAGACTACATATTTCTACTTGTTTCTACACGCATTACGCCAACTATCTTTATCTTCGACTTATTGACGAAATTTCCTACGTTTTACTTCTAGTTTTAACCAGCTACAGTGGTAGATATAACAGCCGAGTGATTCTTGAGGAGAGGTGTATTAAGGAACTTACTGCGATTGCTTCAAGGATTAACGTCTGGTATAGATGTAGGATTTTCTCTTTTAATTTAGAATGGCCATTGTTTAGTTATAGAGCTCACATGACCTTTCCTTGGTCTGTATCAATGAGAATAGGTCGAGGAATCCATCGCGAGACTTGTCATCAAAGCCATGAAGCATCTACACTCCTGGAAATTGAAATAAGGACACCGTGAATTCATTGTCCCAGGAAGGGGAAACTTTATTGACACATTCCTGGGGTCAGATACGTCACATGATCACACTGACAGAACCACAGGCACATAGACACAGGCAACAGAGCATGCACAATGTCGGCACTAGTACAGTGTATATCCACCTTTCGCAGCAATGCAGGCTGCTATTCTCCCATGGAGACGATCGTAGAGATGCTGGATGTAGTCCTGTGGAACGGCTTGCCATGCCATTTCCACCTGGCGCCTCAGTTGGACCAGCGTTCGTGCTGGACGTGCAGACCGCGTGAGACGACGCTTCATCCAGTCCCAAACATGCTCAATGGGGGACAGATCCGGAGATCTTGCTGCCAGGGTAGTTGACTTACACCTTCTAGAGCACGTTGGGTGGCACGGGATACATGCGGACGTGCATTGTCCTGTTGGCACAGCAAGTTCCCTTGCCGGTCTAGGAATGGTAGAACGATGGATTCGATGACGGTTTGGATGTACCGTGCACTATTCAGTGTCCCCTCGACGATCACCGGTGGTGTACGGCCAGTGTAGGAGATCGCTCCCCACACCATGATGCCGGGTGTTGGCCCTGTGTGCCTCGGTCGTATGCAGTCCTGATTGTGGCGCTCACCTGCACGGCGCCAAACACGCATACGACCATCATTGGCACCAAGGCAGAAGCGACTCTCATCGCTGAAGACGACACGTCTCCATTCGTCCCTCCATTCACGCCTGTCGCGACACCACTGGAGGCGGGCTGCACGATGTTGGGGCGTGAGTGGAAGACGGCCTAACGTTGTGCGGGGCCGTAGCCCAGCGTCATGGAGACGGTTGCGAATGGTCCTCGCCGATACCCCAGGAGCAACAGTGTCCCTAATTTGCTGGGAAGTGGTGGTGCGGTCCCCTACGGCACTGCGTAGGATCCTACGGTCTTGGCGTGCATCCGTGCGTCGCTGCGGTCCGGTCCCAGGTCGACGGGCACGTGCACCTTCCGCCGACCACTGGCGACAACATCGATGTACTGTGGAGTCCTCACGCCCCACGTGTTGAGCAATTCGGCGGTACGTCCACCCGGCCTCCCGCATGCCCACTATACGCCCTCGCTCAAAGTCCGTCAACTGCACATACGGTTCACGTCCACGCTGTCGCGGTATGCTACCAGTGTTAAAGACTGCGATGGAGCTCCGTATGCCACGGCAAACTGGCTGACACTGACGGCGGCGGTGCACAAATGCTGCGCAGCTAGCGCCATTCGACGGCCAACACCGCGATTCCTGGTGTGTCCGCTGTGCCGTGCGTGTGATCATTGCTTGTACAGCCCTCTCGCAGTGTCCGGAGCAAGTATGGTGGGTCTGACACACCGGTGTCAATGTGTTCTTTTTTCCATTTCCAGGAGTGTAGTTCCGATCTCCCACTTGTCTGTAGACCACGGGATATCTGTCAACCGTTGGAATGGTGCTAGTAAATCGGCAGCACAGTGACATTCACTTTGCTAGCCCTGGAAAGAAGCGAGAACATTGTCAGATCTTAAATGACAAATGTGGCTTGTGGAGCACGCACAAAATTACGTGACATATTTGCGGAAACGAATCGTCGTTCTCAGGACCGAGAGATCGTATCCCATAGTTCTGAAGGTGTAGTCTTTCAGCTGACTGTCGTTTCCTGACTTTCACCCTTCTAGCGCTCTCGTTGCTATATCTCTATTACATAGCAAGGCACCACAGTCTTCAGGCACCATAAGTACAAGGAAAATTCTACATAATCAGGCAAGTGTGATTATATGCAAAGCTATCAAATTTTTGGTGGAAGACGCTAATACGGTAGCAAGAGTCTAATTAAAATTGTGCTTGAAGTAGCTGCAACGCTCACTATGGAAAGTCTCCCCAACGCTTCACTCGTTCGGGAAGACATGGAAGAAGAAAATTTAACTTTTATGTAACATTGCCGAACAGTTTGTCAGGCGACTGACAAACTCTGTTCTTGATTTTACATCTGGTAAAGACTGCCAGTCCTGATTATGAGGTATGTAGAATCTTCGACAGAATCGACTTGCGGACTTTCGGTACAAAGGCGAGTGGAGTGTCTGAATCAGAGGCTCAGACGGTTCTGCGACCGTGTACGCTGCACATTTCTTGACTTGCACCAATGAATGGTGTGGTTTTGGGTTCCACTTAACAAGTCAGGGGGTCCACTACACGCAGAAGGTGGCAACGTCTTAGCAACACATCATCATGAAAAAATAAGTAGTATCCTTATAGATACAGGGGCGATTTGGAATGGACTATTTCTTTTTAGGTTAGAGGATCTCGGGAAGTACAGTAAGGGCTACAGTCTCAAAGGTGAAGGGCTGAAACAGGATTAAGACAGGCACAGCAACAATCAATACAGTAGTTGTTAATTGTTGTTGTTCTGTTAGGATCGAACCTGAACCCCCAAGCACTAATAGAAATCACATAAGCTGAAATCGTTATAGGTACCGAAAGCTGGATAAAGCCGGAGGTCAGCGTAGCCGAAACTTTTATAAAGGACCTAAGGTTTTCAGGAAGGATGGTTAAATATCGTTGGAGTGTTCGTTGGTTATAGAAGTAGTTTATCTTATATTGAAACTGAAGTAGATAGTTCCTGTGTGTTGACATGGGTAGAGCTGACACTTGACAAGCGAAATAAATCAATAATTGATCTGAAATTTGATGTCTTATTTCAAATAGTACACCTCTTATAAAGTCATACCCTCGATATGTTGGTGCAAATACAAGTTCATGATAGGCATAAAACATCTTCCGAAATCGTAGTGAACTCGTTCTCCAAAAAGTTATTCCGGAAGTTCACTCGAAGCGTGAATGATTGCGAAAACATACTTAACATCTTAGCAACATATAAGTGCGAGCAAATAGGAAGTATTCTTACGGATACAGGGATTAGTGACCACAAAGTCGTTGTAGTGAAACAGAATACCTCAACATCCAAATTCAACTTAATATATCCAACATATATCTATCTACAAAAACAGATAAAAATTTCTTTGTTGCCTTCCTAAGACACAGTCAGCCCTTCTTTCGGCATGTCTATCTTTTGACAATGAAATTAAAGCTGACAGTAGTGTTGAAAATTGCAGTAGTCTACCCTCCTTCCAAACTAACTATGAAAGTGTAGCCCAGATGTGGCTTAAATTCAAAGAAATATGAGCGGGGGATGTGAGATTTACACCAAATAAATTAATAAAATCAAAATCTCTAAGCTTAGCGACGTTTTACTGAAAATCGAAACTTAGCTCGATTTCAACGCGAGATGCTTTTGGTAGCTTCCTCAGCGAACTCTGCACCGAAATCTGGCAGAATATCGGAAGCAATGCAATGTACATCACGGAAAGACACAATCTATACCTTCACCTCGCGGTACTAATGGTAAATTCGGACTACTGATGACAGTGCCACTAAAACGGAGATACTAAGTGCGGTTTTCAGAAATCCATTCACCAAAGTGGACGAAGTAAATTTTCAAGAATACAGATCAAGAACAGCTGGTAAGAAAAGTAACTTAACAGATATCCTCGACGAGAGCGAGGCCGCTTAGATCAATTAATAACTGCGAGGCTTCCGCCCCAGATAGTATACTACTTAGATTCTTTTCTGGGGATGCTTCTACAATAGCCCCACACTTATCGATCATATACAACCACTTACTCGACCAAAAATTCTTACCAAAAGACTGGAAAGTTGCACAGGTAACACCAATACTCAAATAAAAGAAGCAGACGTAAACCGATGAATTACAGGCGCAGATCACTGACAACGAGTTGCAGTGGTAGTTTGGAACATATACTGTGTTCGAACTTTATGGATTACGTCGAAAAAAACTGTCTATTTACACATAGTTAGCGCGGATTCAATAAATATCGTCCTTGTGAAACACAATTAGCTCTTTATTATCACGAGGTCATGAATGGTATCGACAGGGAACCCAGATTGATCTGGTACTTTTAAATTTCCTGAACGCTTTTGACACCGTTCCTCATAAGACACTTCCAATTACATGAATATGGAATAGCAGAGTGGACAGTGCACAATAAAGGAGAAATACAGTATGAGATCATCGACATAATTACTATAAGGAATCCGTACAATTTAGGTTACACGAGCAATCATACAAATATATTGGAAAGCCGGCGTAGATAGTGCTGTGAGGAAAGCAAACCAAAGACTTCGTTTTATTGGCAGAACAGTTAGAAGATGCAACGTATCTACTAATGAGACTGCCTACACTACGCTTGTCCGTCCTCTGCTAGAGTAATGCACTGCGGCGTGGGATACTTACCAGATAGGATTAACGTGAGGTGTCGGAAAAGTCCAGATAAGGGCAGCTCGTTTAGTAATACTGAGAAAGAAAGATAAGAGTGTCACGGATGTGATAAGTGAGAGGCAAAACTTAAGCAAGGGTGTTTTTTTGTTGCGGCGAGATCTTTTCTAGATGTTTCAGCTCCAACTTCCTCCTCTGAGTACAAACATATTTTATTGTTGTCATCCTGCAAAGAAGAAATGATCATCACAATAAAGTAAGAGAAAGCAGAGCTCGTACTGAAAGATTTAGATGTTCATGTTTCCCACATCGTTTTCGAGGGTGGAGCGATAGAAAAAAAGTGTGGGTTATAGAGTAGTCGTATCAATGTAGATGTATAGGGTGAGCTTAAAGTCCGTGAACATGAGCATTTAATACTGTTAACACTTATATCGATTAAGAGTAAGTTTATTTTAAGTAACTGTGTATTTGCCGTTTAAGAAGAGTGCATTCTGCGTTGTTTGAACTCCTTTATGGATGGCAAGAAATTAGAGTTTTGTAATGTATAGAAGAAAAAAATAAAAGAATTTGTTGAAATTTTAAATTGTTATAATATGAATATGGTTATGGAAGAAGTATGTCTGTTAAAAGCTGGTTAATTCTTAGGCAACTTGTAACTGTAACATGTGAACGTTGTAGGGAAGTCCCTCCGCAACGAAAGGGGCATGGTGTGATGTAAAAGGTGGGTTTGGCGGTCGAATTGAGTGGCCCCTTTGTGTGAACGGTACGCAGTGTGTGGGTAGCCTTAGTACGATACACCTCGACTGTGCTGAGAGAGGCAATTGGAAGCTGCATTAGAAGGGAGTTGCCTCGGATATCTGGCTATTATTTCATATTCACGGAATGGAATAATGGAATGACTCCAATATGTTGAAAATCCGACACCAAGAAGAGATTTTATAGAGCATTCGCACATCAAGAGTCGTGAGTAGAGTTATCCGCATTTCGCCTGCCACTAATCTTTCCCACTGCTTCACAGACTTCTTACATTAAGTTACGTAATGTATATTGGCATGGATCAGTTAATTTGTGTGTTGTTTCAATAGTAAGCACATAAAACGTCAATTCGTGTTCGAAACCAAAACTTCAATCCTGATCACGAACTTTCGCAGGGTCCTTACGTAATTGCTACTGAAACCGAGTATCATGATTTAAATGAACAATTCTGGCATTAATGTGTTTAAAAGTGATTTTTTGTCTAAAGTAAAAGGAGCAGCAAAAGTTAAAGTAAGAGTAAAATTTGGATGCTTTGTTTATGGATTACTCCAAGTGAGATTGTTAAGATAGGAAGTTTAAGTACAAAAATTTAAAGATCAATCAATGGGGAAGTGAAAACCTTAATTATTTAAAAGCTTAAACTATAAAAGTGAAGATGGATAGGCTTTTGAATTGAAAAAATATGGTTCAAATGGCTCTGCGCACGATGGAACATCTGAGGCCATCAGTCCCCTAGAACTTAGAACTACTTAAACCTGACATCACACACATTCATGCCTGAGGCAGGATTCGAACCTGCGACCGTAGCGATCACGCGATTCCAGACTGAAGCCCCTAGAACCGCTCGGCCACACCGTCCGGCTGCTATAATATTCTTAGTTTATTATAAAATATGGTTTTGTAGGCTTACAGTGAAAGATTGTGTAGATATTATTACCAAGAATGCCTGCTTCACAAGTGGTTAAAAGTGCAAGTACATATAAATCTTGAATGAACCGATTTGCGGTAGTACTATTAGAAGAAAAATTATGTTCATTTTCAAACGTAGTGTAGTTTTGGTACCTATCATGACTGGTTCCTTTCGAAGTTAATTAAGCCCAGTGTTGCATTTTATTATCTTGCAAAGTGAATGAGTAGCTTTTAGAGATAGTTTTTACTTCTGCAATAATCAAAGAACCTTGGCTAGTGAAACTATACTAGTTTATGGGTTCCCATCATATTTTCCTCCTATTAAGAAAAAAATGAACTGTTACTGTTACCAAGGAAAACTGCTATATGCAGAGGAGCTTAAACAGTGTATTTCAGTTGTTATTCATCTTTGTTTGTGTTATTCATGTCAGTGAAGACAGAAGCCCCTCATGTCCAAAATTAGTTGTGCATTTCATGCAGTGATGCTTCAGTATTTTGTTTAAGTAATGCTATTGATTGTGGCCGTATTAGTATGAGCTCAGTGCCCTTTTGATCCTTGTAAATTACTGATGTGTGTATTATTGGTAACTGCTGCTACACACACTACGGAGTGCACTGTGTCAGTTTGTATTCTGTTTGCTATTCGAAAGGAAATCTCAACAAAAGTTACTTCAATGACTAATATCCAATTTTCTCAAATATGTATTTCGAAATTAATGTGCCTAATTAGGCTGGCGACCGTTCATTTTTTTAATTCATTTATAATTTTACCACTGCTGTTAACTCTCAATGTTATGGCCCGTTTGGTTTTACTGTTAACGTCACAAAATTGTAAATTATAGCCCGATACCCTTTTCCATTAGACACACGCACAGTCTAGCGTTGAAATCCTCTCAGAGTGCAACATTAGCGTGTTTCACGGCACGTTAGTGTTATAATACTTCACGGAATATTGTTGGTAGAGAAGTAAAAATAGACACACATGCTTGAAATGACACGAGTTTTTACTGAAACCAAAAGCTGCACAAAACAACCAACAGATGAAGCTTTTTACGGTACAAAAGCAATAATTAGCACAACAATTGATTTTTAGCAAAGACCGCGTTATTTATAACAAATGCTGAACATGTCGGCCGTCATTCATCAACGGTGCCTGCCTTCGAGGGAGAATGTTGTGAATATCGGTGTACAGAACGTCAGTAGTAATGCTGAGAAATTGCCACCGGATATTATCCTTTAGCATCCCTAATAAAAGTCGGACGATCACAGTAGACTTGCGACTTCACATAACCACACAACCAACAGTCGCACGGACTGAGGTCTGGAGACTTTGGAGCCCTAGGATGACGGACGTGACGACACAGCACGCGATCCACATAAAACGATGTGAAGAAGAGCTCATTCAGACGTGTGGCAATATGGGGTGGAGCGAAATCCTGCATAAAAGTCGTACCTTCCAGCAGGTTATCTATCAGCCAGGCCCTAACTACAGCTCATTTTGTGCACGTTTCACATGTGGCATACTGCAGTGTTACTGTCCTGCGCTATCCCTTGAAAAGTTTCTGCACTCCTTTTCGCTTTCAATAAAACCCCATGTCATTTCAGGAACGTGTGTCGGTTGTTTGCTCTGTACCTACATTAATTCTTGAAGCAGAAAATTTTCAAATGTTAACGGGCTTTTGGGTCACCTTGTAGATTGTTCACTGCACTACATTCTTATCCCCGTTGTTGTTTAATGAGACTTCCTTCTGGAACTTCGTGGTCGACCTTATTTTGCTTTCGTTTGATTTTTGTTCATACAACTACTTTTTCGGTACTCTAGTGAGAAATTATTGCGTCTGTACGTTTATATTTGTAGAAATATTTTCCTCACTGACATATCCTGTTAACAATAACGTTTTCAGGCTCACTAGCTGTAGCATACAAGTTACGTGACATATAAGTTTGTACATTGGTTTCAGCTGTTGAATTACACAGTCGCTGTGAAGTGATAATCGTTGATAATGGAACTGCCAATACTATTTCAGTCCCCCACCCCTCCCGCTACCAACCAGTATGTACAGCTACAGCTAAAGAAGATCTGCCGTGGACGATTACTCGTGGGTACGCGGGCAGTGACAAGCTACTGTTTTTCCTACCGTGATATTATTCCGAAAAAAAAAGGTCAGTCACTTTCCAAGAATACGGTGCTAATTGGTTTTTAGCGTTGTGGATAGTGTGTAACTGGTAACTTTAACTCACCTCAGAAGATGTTGCCCGCAGTTGGCAACGAAACATCAGGAGGAATAAGAATTTCTACTGTTCGACCACGGCCTCTTAGCCCGGGGCCGGCCGGAGTGGTCGTGCGGTTCTAGGCGCTACAGTCTGGAACCGAGAGACCGCTACGGTCGCAGGTTCGAATCCTGCCTCGGGCATGGATGTGTGTGATGCCCTTAGGTTAGTTAGGTTTAATTAGTTCTAAGTTCTAGGCGACTGATGACCTCAGAAGTTTAGTCGCATAGTGCTCAGAGCCATTTGAACCATTTTTTTCTTAGCCCGGAAGTTTTGGTTAAGGAAGACGCTGGCTATGAAAGCCTGTATCTGTGATTGGTACTGGAAGGTCGTGTGGCTCTACACCGCTGACGTAAGTAACGGCACTGAAGTGCTGCAGCAGTCGGTGTATGGAATCAGTAAAGTAATGTGTGTCGACATGGACACTTGTTGGGATGACAGAATAGACCTACCGTGTTTGGACGTGCCCATGGCCACACCGTGACTGAAGTTGGCCCATTCGTTCTGGGAACTGCGTGGACCAACTTGTCTACAGGTGTGTTTACACTCAGAGCTGTATAACATGGCTTAATTTCTGCTGTGTTTTCTGTAGCTTAATCATTTTACTGATTTTATTAGTTACGATTGATAGTTTTATTAACATTTTTAATTTCTGTTCTTTGTCGAAATGGGTAATTGTCTTGTAAAAATTTTAAAATTTTCTGACTTCAGGCACTTATGGGGTTTTAACATTCATGAGGGTTCTGACCCTGTACATCCCATGGTGGGAGCGTATTATGGCTAGGCTGTAATAAGATGTTTGCTGAATGTTATATATTGCCAGTTACTGTGTGAACTTGATGAGGGAGTCAGGTGGAGCGCACATCCACTGCTAGCGACTCAGGCCGTCACTCTGTTGTATGGCCTGGGTTCAGCCTGTTGAAAAAAATATTTGGTGTCTGTTTGACTAATAGTTTGTCTAGTTGTTTTTCAATGTAATCATTTTGGCAACAAATTAATGCATTTTACGCTGTTAGTGCACATTGGCCTGAGGAAATAAAATGATTTTATAATGGACAATTATTTTCTTGTTCTGGCAATTCCCACTCGTAATACCTCACCTTGCCTTTCAATGGTAGCAGAGTATACTTATCTGGTTGCAGGCTAGAGACGTATATAAAAACGATTGTTTATAAGATCAGATCTTGTGGCTTAGGAACTGAGATTTGTTGTAAGCAGCAACTACACTTTTAGGTCTGTCTTACGTGCACAGTTATCAGGCAAGCAACAAACACCCATACTGCGAATTTAGTATTTTAAAAAGCAGTAACTCCAGTATGCTGAGAGAACATACGGCCAGCTTGGAGAACGCAGATTCACTAAGGTGTGCGTGCAGCTATGCGGGAACTATGATTATCTCCTAAAAGTCACTGTCGCCAGTGTTGGTGAGTTTTGTTCTGTCGAACTCATGGTATAAATGAAAATGTTGATTTGCTAGAATATAGTAATTCATCCCAGGCTCAGACTTTCAAAGTGCAGTTTGAGGTTTATCATGTATGTAACAGTCCAGGGCTTAACGTCGGTGAATGTGAATAAGGAGTAGAACCCTGTAATTGAAAAATTACACAATAGAGTCATGCAGTTGCTAATTAGACCCCATGTATTAGAATGGAACGGCATATTGTTTGTTAATAAGCAGAAATCTTCCTCTATGAGTGAATTAGGAAATCAGAAGGTGGTAGACAGGACTTCGAGGAATAGTGGTGGTGAAATATCTCAACAATTAGATGTTACCTAACCCCATTCTGCTCATGCTTTAGAGCATTTGCAGTTTGACTGTTGAGAATTGTCAAGAAACTTTTAAGTTCTTGTTGTTCTACGTTCAATTAGAACATCTCGCTAAAATTCTTATGATTGCCTGTTCAGTAGTTATTCAGATGATATATCTGGGGAAAAGAAATACAGTAGAAGAAGAATGGGTAGCTCTGAGGGATGAAGTAGTGAAGGCAGCAGATGATCAAGTAGGTAAAAAGACGAGGGCTAATAGAAATCCTTGGGTAACAGAAGAAATATTGAATTTAATTGATGAAAGGAGAAAATATAAAAATGCAGTAAATGAAGCAGGCAAAAAGGAATACAAACGTCTCAAAAATGATATCGACAGGAAGTGCAAAATGGCTAAGCAGGGATGGCTAGAGGACAAATGTAAGGATGTAGAGGCTTGTCTCACTAGGGGTAAGATAGATACTGCCTACAGGAAAATTAAAGAGACCTTTGGAGAGAAGAGAACCACTTGTATGAATATTAAGAGCTCAGATGGCAACCCAGTTCTAAGCAAAGAAGGGAAGGCAGAAAGGTGGAAGGAGTATATAGAGGGTTTATACAAGGGCGATGTACTTGAGGACAATATTATGGAAATGGAAGAGGATGTAGATGAAGACGAAATGGGAGATAAGATACTGCGTGAAGAGTTTGACAGAGCACTGAAAGACCTGAGTCGAAACAAGGCCCCGGGAGTAGACAACATTCCATTTGAACTACTGATGGCCTCGGGAGAGCCAGTCATAACAAAATTCTACCATCTGGTGAGCACGATGTATGAGACAGGCGAAATACCCTCAGACTTCAAGAAGAATATAATAATTCCAATCCCAAAGAAAGCAGGTGTTGACAGATGTGAAAATTACCGAACTATCAGTTTAATAAGTCACAGCTGCAAAATATTAACGCGAATTCTTTATAGACGAATGGAAAAACTGGTAGAAGCCGACCTCGGGGAAGATCAGTTTGCATTCCGTAGAAATGTTGGAACACGTGAGGCAATACTGACCTTACGACTTATCTTAGAAGAAAGATTAAGAAAAGGCAAACCTACGTTTCTAGCATTTGTAGACTTAGAGAAAGCTTTTGACAATATTAACTGGAATACTCTCTTTCAAATTCTGAAGGTGGCAGGGGTAAAATACAGGGAGCGAAAGGCTATTTACAGTTTGTACAGAAACCAGATGGCAGTTATAAGAGTCGAGGGGCATGAAAGGGAAGCAGTGGTTGGGAAAGGAGTAAGACAGGGTTGTAGCCTCTTCCCGATGTTATTCAATCTGTATATTGAGCAAGCAGTAAAGGAAACAAAAGAAAAATTCGGAGTAGGTATTAAAATTCATGGAGAAGAAGTAAAAACTTTGAGGTTCGCCGATGACATTGTAATTCTGTCAGAGACAGCAAAGGACTTGGAAGAGCAGTTGAACGGAATGGACAGTGTCTTGAAAGGAGGATATAAGATGAACATCAACAAAAGTAAAACGAGGATAATGGAATGTAGTCAAATTAAGTCAGGTGATGCTGAGGGCATTAGATTAGGAAATGAGACACTTAAAGTAGTAAAGGAGTTTTGCTATTTAGGGAGTAAAATAACCGATGATGGTCGAAGTAGAGAGGATATAAAATGTAGACTGGCAATGGCAAGGAAAGTGTTTCTCAAGAAGAGGAATTTGTTAACATCGAGTATAGATTTAAGTGTCAGGAAGTCGTTTCTGAAGGTATTTGTATGGAGTGTAGCCATGTATGGAAGTGAAACATGGACGATAACTAGTTTGGACAAGAAGAGAATAGAAGCTTTCGAAATGTGGTGCTACAGAAGAATGCTGAAGATAAGGTGGGTAGATCACGTAACTAATGAGGAGGTATTGAATAGGATTGGGGAGAAGAGAAGTTTGTGGCACAACTTGACTAGAAGAAGGGATCGGTTGGTAGGACATGTTTTGAGGCATCAAGGGATACCAAATTTAGCATTGGAGGGCGGTGTGGAGGGTAAAAATCGTAGAGGGAGACCAAGAGATGAATACACTAAGCAGATTCAGAAGGATGTAGGTTGCAGTAGATACTGGGAGATGAAGAAGCTTGCACAGGATAGAGTAGCATGGAGAGCTGCATCAAACCAGTCTCAGGACTGAAAACCACAACAACAACAACATATCTGAGATGGCTTGAGTAGTGCGATTGCCGCAGTTCTACGTAATTGGGATACGCTGAACAATTTACAGAAAGTTGTTGTCCTAGAAAATTTACTAATTCGATTCAGGGACGACCTAGCTAATCAATATTACTTTTCAGATACAGACTAGTGATAAAATTCTTGTGCAGTACATCGAGAAGATTCGAACTGACGTTTCGGCGATAAGCTTAAAGCTTACTGAAGCAAAAGCTCCGAATCCATTTTGGAGGGATTGCTACCTGAAGATTGTTCACTTGTATTGTTTATAGAAGAAACCTGTACTCTTGCTGACTTCAGTAAAGTCGACACAAGTTTAGAGGACATTTGCTTTGATAATGAAAAACTTGACGCTAGGAATCAGGTTGACGAGTCTTTATTTCAGGCTCGTGGGTTCGCAAACAATAAGAGGGAATGACCCTACCCAATGCAAGTCGCTATCACTGCGTGAATACTGGGTGCTTTGATCTAGATTGTCCACTCGACGAGAGAGATTTCGGAGCAGCTGAAGTCAAAGAGATTCAAGCCACCGCAGGGGCGGGTTACTGCTAAACAGATATTAATTTTATATTCGTGCAGCAGTGCTTTAATCCTCGATTGTAATTGGTATCTCGAATACGACAACATCTGTACGTTTTCTCTAATGTAACCGGTCAGTGAACAGTGCCGCGCCATCAACATACTGGTACCGCCCTTATTGGGTACAATAGGGTGAGAATTCAGGGGTTGTCATGGCCTGTAATGGTGATTCCCAGAGGCTTGTCTACTAAAGTAAAGTTGTGACTTTATTGAGAAGACTATTTCGGTTCTTGTATATTCCAAGAGGTAGCCTCTTCTAAATTTGAGCCAGGTAAGACTTACCGATTATATGTTCGCCGCGCGGGGTAGCCGAGCGGTCAGGGGCGTCTCGTCGCGGTCCGGGAGGCTCCCCCCGTCGGAGGCTCGAGTCCTCCCTCGGGCATGGGTGTGTGTGTTGTCCTTGGCGTAAGTTACTTTAAGTTAAAATAAGTGGTGTGGAGGCTTAGGGACCGATGACCTCAGCAGTTTGGTCCCATAAGAATTCACACACATTTGAACATTTCTTGATTATGCGGTCATAGTTGTACACAACGAGTTAATAGCACCTCTAATAATTCTCTTGAATTTGATGTTGCTGCTTTTGAGGAGGGTGAGGGCGAATAACATTTGAAGATGCTTAAGTAGTATCCATGGACTGACAGACATGCTGGGCGTTACGATAAGATTCAGTATCAAATACAGTTGAATGACAACACATTAGTTGCCAAGCGTCATATCGACTATTCCATCCAAAGATGGAGGTGTGCCATGTTGTTCACAAGCTACCTTCTAGTGGTGTTATTAGGCTATCAGCCTCTAGGGAAATGACTCCAGGGAAATGACTCAGGCTATAGCCTGGTTGCGAATTATCGTGCCCTTAGTGCCGAAGCTGATTTTGCAATTAATTTCGCGGCCTGATTTATGTAATTGTTTCACGTGGTTTACTGGTGCCTGTTGTTTTACAGTGCCAGACCCTAACCAAGTCTACCATCAGATACCCTAATCAGAACAGTCTCAACACTTTACAGTTTTTATACCGAATGGAAGTTATTTGAAATCAATCATGTACCATTCGTGCCATCTACTGGTGCAGCAGTTCTTTCACGTTAATTGTACTCGGTTTTTGGCGATCTTAAGTTTAAATGCATTTATAGCTATTTGGATGTTGTAGTGATATATATGCATATCAGGCATTTTAGGAACATTTGGAACATTTTAGGTAAGTTTCAGTTGATTTACGTGAACCGGACTTGTTGGTTGATCCATCTAAAGTCAATACCACCCGTCAGGAAATTTCCTTTTTAGGACAATTTTAACTCGATTTATCGGTGTGATAAGTTTCGTTAGAAAATTCACGCCCGAATTCCCCCAATTAGCGGCCCCCTTAAATCAAATTACCATAAGGTGTACGTCTTTCAATGGACTGTCAGTCACCAGGCGGCGTTTGTTGCTTAACCCGATGACTCCAATTCTGGAATTGCGGCTGTTATTCATCATGAGCAGTGCAGTCTATAAATCAGAATCGTTGGCTGTCCTTGTTGCCATGGAAAAATTCAAACTTTATCCAGAACATCAGTAATTTTTCCGGGAAACTGACAACCATGCCATAAGCAGAGTGCTTCCCAGACCACACAAAACTGGAGCGATAGTGCATTGAGCTGTCAGCTTTCCTTCCTTTCGCCTTTGAGTGTAACCTGTAGGGGGATCGGACAATAAGGTTGCTGACACCTTTAGCCAAATATTTGACGGCAATCAAACTAATCTACATGTCTTTAAGGATAGCGAGTGTAGGGCCTGGTTATCTGTAACATTGGCCGAAATACCTTTACAACTGAGTTCTGCAATAAACTTCAGCTAGTAACAGCGAATACGCTGTTCAAGAATCACAGGGGGAGGAGGAATACGTGGAAAAGTGCTAGAGATGCAGGAAGATTTCAGCTGGATATCAACTGGTCAGAGATTTCGAAATCAGGTATTGGATTGTAAGACGTAACCAGGAGCATATATAGACTCAAATCCCAATTTAGTACTGGTAAAGAGTAGACTGAAGACAGTCGGTAGGAAGAATCAGCGAGGAAGTAAGTGCGATACTGAAATACTCAGAAAGTATACGATGCATCTGATGTACATATTGCGATAATGAATGAGCAGTAGACAGTTCACTTAAAGAGCAATGGACAGCCCTAAAAAGAGCTATCACAGATGTTGAAAAGGAAAACATGGGTATTACGAAGGTAAATGCAAGGAAATCTTGGGTTACAGAAGAAATACTTGAGTTGATTGACGAAAGAGGTAAGCACAAAAATGTACAGGGGAAGATAAGAATACAACAATAAAATCACTTAGGAACGAAATAAATGGGATATTAAGGGAAGCAAAGGCGAAATGGCTGCAGGAAAAATGTGAAGAAATAGAAAAAGAAATGATAGCCAGAGCACTTAAATTGACAAACAATCTTCGGTGAAATTAAAAGCACCATTAGAATTACAGTGGGAATTTTAATGTTAAATGCAGACGAGAGAGCGGATAGTAGTAAGAGTACATGGAAGGGCTCTATGAGAGGAAGAAATTGTGTGACGACGTGACAGAAGAAGAAATTTGAGTCCGTGTGGAAGGTAAAGGAGGTTCAGTATTAGACTCAGAATTAAAAAACACTTGGCAGCCTTAAAATCATTCATGCTGGAGGGAAAGATAACATTCCATCGGAGTTTCTAAAATATTTGGTGGAAGTAGCAACCGAACCTCTATTCAAGTTGGATTGTAGAGTCTATGAACCTGGCGCTACACCATCAGCCTTTCGGAAAAATATTATCCACTCAGCGCCGAAGACATCCAGAATGATCAGTATGCGAACTACCGCACAATCAGCTTATCAGCTCATGGACTCGCGTTATTGACAAGAATAATATGCAGAAGAATAGAAAGTGAAATTGAAGGACTGTTGCCGGCCGGTGTGGCCGAACGGCTCTAGGCGCTTCAGTCTGGAACTGCACGACCGCAACGGTCACAGGTTCGAATCCTGCCTCGGGCATGGATGTGTGTGATGTCCTTAGGTTAGTTAGGTTTAAGTAGTTCTAAGTTCTGGGTGACTGATGACTTCAGATGTTAAGTCCCATAGTGCTCAGAGCCATTTGAACCATTTTCTGAAGGTCTGTTGGTTGACGATCAGTTGGGCCTTAATAAATGTAAAACCACATGAGGAGCAGACCAGACATTCCTTTCGATAATGGAAGGAGGACACAGTCACAGAACTTGTCGAACTGGAAAAAGCGTTCGACAATGTAAAATGGTGCAAAATGTTTGAAATGCTGTCTAAAGTTGGAGTAAACTATAGGGAAAGACTCTTCAATATAAAAATTATAGTGTACAAGAACAGAGATGAAACAATAAGATAGCCCATGACGAATGAAACAAGGAGAACATGAAAATAACTGCAGCACAGGTAATAAAAATGTCGTTTGAGTAGGGCCTCCCGTCGGGTAGAACGGTCTGCCGGGTGCAAGTCTTTCGATTTGACGCCACTTCGGTGACTTGCTCATCTCCCTGAGCGGAGATTTAATCTCCGACCCAGCCGGTAATCGAACCCGGGCCCTTAGGATTGACATTGTGTCGCGCTGACCACTCAGCTATCGGGGGCGGACACTACCACAGGTAGAAAGAGCAGTTTCATCCAAGTGAAGTCTACTGGTATAATGGGCGTGAGGCCGCCCATCCGTTGCCATAGCTACACATTCATTATACTCATGACGTTTCCAACCATTTTATTTCCTGAAGTATACCAATAACAACGCCTTCATAGCTGTCTGACCTACCCTCTGGAAATCCCGACGGTCCCGTGACAACAACATAAACTTGTCCTTGTCCAGCCTCTATATAAACCAGTCTAAAGCACTGGAAACATATATACTTCGTACAACGCGCAGATTTTCTTTTAACTACCTTTTTATTAACAGTAAACATCCTGTTGGGTGGTGTAGCAGCCCATCATCTCCCAGCGCCGCGCTACACGACTCGCATCCGCACCAGAGTGGATCGGCTCCGCAGTAGCGACGTGCGAGTGCGCTGCCGTCGTGGACAGCATTACTGCTCTGTTGAGCGTGTTGCTAAAACACTAGTACAGCCAGAGTCTCCCCACTTCCATTGTGTGTTCATTTAGAAAAATTACAAAATCACCCTGTATACGTTTCTTTCAGTGTACTTGCCTGCAGCGCCACCATGAGGTATTCAGTCTGGCGGTGGACAGTGGCCACATAGTTGGGATCCTAAAATACAATCGTTTTGCAAGGTACTAATTGGCCCTGGCAGTGGATACAAAGGTTCTCATCATATCACCGAAGTTAAGCGCCGTCGGGCGTGGCCGGTACGTGGGTGGATGATCATCCGGGCCGCCATGTGCTGATGCCATTTTTCGGGGTGCACTCAGCCTCGTGATGCCAATTGAGGAGCCACTCGACCGAACAGTAGCGGCTCCGGTCAACGAAAACCATCATAACAGCCGGATTGTGTTCTGACCAAACACCCCTCCTATCCGTATCCTCAGCTGACAGTGACACGGCGGCCGGATAGTACCGATGGACCACTTGTGGTCCGTAGACGGCATGAGCTAATTGTAAGTGTATGGGAAGCGTGTAAGTTTAAAATTGGAAACTACAAGGGAATTCTTGAGGTTGATGAAAGTCGAGTTAGCTATATGTATATACAAGGGTATCCTTGGTGCGTAGTATAGGATGGAATCTATGAAGGCTTTCCAGACGTGAAGCATGGTGGAGGAATGCAGTGATAGGCCAGTTAATAATTTAGTAATTTGGTCTATTTCGGACAATTATTCGTTGGGGTTTGCATGGTAATTTACAGTCAGGTGTTAGTGTAAGGTATTATGGTGTCTTAGTTAATTGCATAAGACCGTAAAAACTCTTAAGAAAAAGGTAATCGAAAGAAAATCTGCGGGTTGTACGAAGTATATTTGTTTCCGGTGCTTTAGACTGGTTTATATAGAGCCTGCACAAGGACTAGTTTATGTTGTGGTAACGGGACCGTCGGAATTTCCGAAGGGTAGGTTAGACAGCTATGAAGGCGTTGTTATTGGCATACTTCAGGAAATAAAATGGTAGTTGCTTGGACACGTCAGCAGTATAGTGAATGTGTAGCTAAGAAATACGCTTGGGGAACTTCAGCAGTAGGCTGGAAGATACGTACACGGAAGAGCGAAAGAAATTTGTATACCTGCCTATATCGTAAAGGGCTCCCGCGAGCACGCAGAAGTGGCGAAACACGACCTGGTATGGACTCGAATTATGTCTGAAGTAGTGCTGTAGGGAACTGACACCATAAACCCATAAGAGTACGAGGGGGTCGAGATCTCTTCTGAACAGCATGTTGCAAGGCCTCCCAGATATACTCAATAATAATCATGTCTGGGGAGTTTGGTGACCAGCAGTTTAAAATCAGAAGAGTGTCCTTGGAGCCATTCTGTAGAAATTGTGGACGTGTGGGGTTTGGCATTGTCCTGCTGGAATTGCTCAGGTCCGTCGGAAGGCACAATGGACATAAATGTATGCAGGTGATCAGACAGGATGCTTACGTACGTGTCACCTGTCAGAGTCGTATCTAGAGGTAACAGGGGTCCGATATCACTCCAACTGCACACGAGCCACACCATTACAGAGCCTCCACCAGCTTGAACAGTCCCCTGCTGACATGAAGGGTCCATGGATTCATGATGTTGTCTCCATACCCATACACGTCCAAACGCTCGATAAAATTTGAAACGAGATTCTTCCGACAAGGCAACATATTTCCAGTCATGAACAGTCCAACATCGGTGTTGACGGGCGCAGGCGATTCGTGAAGCTTTGTGTCGTGCAGTCATCAACGGTACACGAGTGGGCCTTCGGCTCCGAAAGCTCATGTCGATGAAGTTTCGCTGAATGTTCGCAGGCTGACACTTCTTAATGGCCCAGCATTGAAATCTGCAGCAATTTGCGGAATGGTTGCACTTCTGTCACGTTGTACTATTCTCTCCAGTCGTTGTTGGTCCCGTTGTTGCGGGGTCTTTTTCCGGCCGACGCTATGTCGGAGATTTGATGTTTTACCGGGTTCTTGATATTCACGGTACACTCGTGAAACGATCGTACAGGAAAATCCCACTTCATCGCCGCCTCGGAGATGGCGTGCCCCGTCGCTCGTGCGTTGACTATAATATCACGTCAAAACTCACTTGACTCTTGGAAACCTGCCATTGCAGCAGCAGTAACCGATCTGACAACTGTGCCAAACAGTTGTTTTATATAGGCGTTGCCGACCGCAGCGCCGTATTCAGCCTGTTTATATATCTCTGTATTTTAATACTCATGCCTGTATCAGTTTCCCTGGCGCTTCATTGTAAATATTTTGTTGTTTATGGTGATGATATGTGAACGCTATGATAGAATGTCTGCAATAAGGAACACATTAGTCACTGGAACTTGAAGACACATGGTCGTAAGTTTTCTCCGGAGTAAGTGGTAGAAGGTTTCTTGATCTCAGCCTACTGAGCTGATGAGAGTAGTGATGGATGAGGTGCAGAAGTGTGAGAGGAGATGTTACGGTGAAATTCACACTGGAATGAGGTAGCTTCTCGGTTAGGTGTATGTAAGTACTTCGGGAGAGGAACACCTTGGTAACCAACGAGATGAGGACGATTGATCGGTAGGTGAAGGTCTCATTGGCGGATTTGCTGGGATGTTTTCCTAAGCTCGCGATAGTAACCTGTAAACAGGATGACAGTATAGAAGATGACAAGCATGTATAAACAGGAATGAGAACATTTTCTTAGTTGTTTATGATACACTTGTGACTGAGAACTGTGTAGGCTTTTTTATGAAATAACGCTTATGTCCCCGTCCTTTTCTGGAATCGAATTAACGGAGGCCACCAGAGAACTTCAAAGAAGCGCACCTCCTTTTGTACTATCGCGAAATAGTAGACAGATATGATACATGAGTTGAGGTGGCAATCATTAAAACAAAGCCGTTTTTCGTTATGGCGAGACCTTTTCGCGAAATTCCAAGCACCAACTTTCTCCTCTGAATCCGAAAATATTTTGTTGACGGCATCGTTCTTAGGAAGAAATGATCCACGCACTAAAGTAAGAGAAATTATAACTCGCACGGAAAGGCTAATGGCTTCGTTCTTCCCGCGCTCTTTTCGAGACTGGATCGGCACAGGAATAGTCTGAAAGTCTTTCAATGAACCCTCCGCTAGGCACTCAAGTGTGATATGTAGAGGCTGATGTAGGTGTTGTCTAGGAGTGGGGGGACAGGTAGAAGGCCGGCAGCGAGGTGGTGGAAAACTTTTCAATACCTAGATCAGTTTATGGGTAGTATGGTATTGAGGGTGATATTTGCCGAGTTTTCAGAAAGAAGTGGTATAAGCGACAGGATTCACAGAGAATGAAATCCTCAAGATTGATTGTGGGGCGGGTTGGATGGATTTATTTGGTTGGGGCCTGTTCGGATGTGGTGTCCGCAATGTCACATACAGAGACTAAGGTCAAGGAGGATATCGTTGGAATATTGGAAGATTAAGAACTGACTTCAGACCTAGATGTTAGCGGATTCCTAGTACACATTCCTGCTGTAGAAGTTAGGGAGTAACTAGGGGATGCTGTACGTAGCTGTAGGGACATTTTTGTGAATGGAATAGTGAGAAGGACTGTCAGGTGATCGATTGCACCTGATAAAACAGGTCTCTTCGCACCCAAGGAAATTAGGAACTCGTAAAATAGCATGAGGGCTGTAATTACTGTCAGAACAGGTGTATTTTTGGATGGGAATTCGGGACCTCGTAGGGACTCAGTAAACAGACGCCACATCTGGTGTTTAGCAGGAGGATTGATTAGGGATGTTTAGGTCAGCCGTAATAATGTGGGTGGAAAAGATGTGACTGTACAGGTGAGCAAGTCTCAGGGAATGAGGTGATGTATATATGGTGAAGCGAAATTCGCGCACTCGGCCTTCGCAGCGAGACTCCCCACATGCTAGCGGTAAAAAAAATGTCTCTCACAAAATTGCGTCCGGCGAGTACATCCGGCAGAAAAATGACGTTGAATAGTGGCAATCTGGCAACACTGTAACCACATGCGTGGTAACTAGCTCAGTCAGTAAATAATACTTGTGGTATACAGTTGGTGCAGTGGATAGAGTTTTGAATTAGCATGTAGGAGGTCGATGGTTCGATCCTGGGTTGAGGTACATGTTTTTTATTTGGTAAATGTAGTCCAGGTGGTTGTGCATTTGGCATCTTAATCGTCAACAGCGATTGCAGTGGGTCTTCTAGAAAACATTTTCACTTACATACTACAATCGTAGAAATGGAGGATTGGTCAGCTTTGAAATAAGCCCTTTCCACTTCGGAGGCGTGAATTTATTCGCACCACTACATCTACCAGATGTTAAACCTGTTACCTTTGTATATTCCTCCAATGATCCCATGGATTAGTACCAACTATTAATCGTTCCTCGTTCAGGTCTCGCCGGCCGAGCGGTTCTAGGCACTACAGTTTGGAACCGCACGACCGCTACGGTCGCAGGTTCGAATCCTGCCTCGGGCATGGTTGTGTGTGATGTCATTAGGTTAGTTAGGTTTAAGTAGTTCTAAGTTCTAGGGGACTGATGACCGCAGAAGTTAAGTCCCATAGTTCTCAGAGCCATTTGAACCATTTTTTTCGTTCAGGTCCATTACATTTCGTCAGGGCCTTACGTTACCAGTAGGACTAACAATGTGCTTTGTGAATAATGTCCAAACTCGGTTACTATTTGTATATGTTATCACCAAGGTCACACTAATTATGCCTTTCAGCATTGAATCTGGTAACCGCATGCTGTTTAGTAGTATCTCGAAGCATTATTATTAATCTGTCGATGGGATTGTGGAAAAATCACGTCTATTACCATTAGGGAAACGTGTAATTCGAAACCGAACATTTCACAATTAGCGGTGTTGGGATGAATCATGCAGAGCAATATCTGTCAGAGGGGTAATGCGCTTTAGGTGGAACAGTGCGCAGGACTGGCGGCGTGTTTTTACCGTATGCGCTGTCCACCAGACACGGACAAGTTGCAAGTGGAGTAACGCACCCGTGTCAGACTCCAATGTACATACGTACACGTATCGAATTTTCTCATTGTAAACCTCCATACCGGTGTGGCAGACGTATGACATTGACAAACGAGGTATATGTGGATATGCTTTTGGTCCTTGGTGCGCCTGATAACAGGGTTGGTGTTGGCGCTCGTGAATATGCTGCTAGATATCCTTGTCGACCCCATCCGGATAAAAATGTTTTTCGTTGTCTGGAGCTGCGCCTTCGAGAGTCAGGTTCTCTCCTCCCACTATCGTGTGACGGTGGTTGTCCACGGACTCGCCGTACTTCAGCTACTGAGGAAGCTATTCTGGAGGTCATACCCCAAGAACCTCAGCGAAGTACATGTAGTGTAGCAAGGCAGCTGCGTGTCTCGCAAGGCATGGTCATTAACGTGCTGCACGACCATGGGCTGCACCCGTATCATTATGCCTGCACGCAACATCTGCATCCTGCAGATCGCCATCAGCGGATGCAATTCTGTAAATAGTTCCAACAACAACAGGAAGCCAACAATGACTTCGTGAACACCATAATATGGTCAGATGAAGCAGCATTCACTCGTGAGGGTGTCTTCAAATGTTGAAATGTGTGTGAAATCTTATGGGACTTAACTGCTAAGGTTATCAGTCCCTAAGCTTACACACTACTTAACCTAAATTATCCTAAGGACAAACACACACACCCGTGCCCGAGGGAGGACTCGAACCTCCGCCGTGACCAGCCGCACAGTCCATGACTGCAGCGCCTCAGACCGCACGGCTAATCCCACGCGGCGAGGGTGACTTCAATATGCACAATGCCCACCATTGGTGTAGGGTTAACCCGCACGTCACACGTGACTGTGGATATCAAATTCACTTTTGTATCAACATATGGGCCAGAATATTGGGCAAGAGGTGATTGGACCCCTGCATGTAGGTATCATGCATTCCTCTCAAACTATCTGCCTGATGTGCTGGAAGATGTTCCACTATGTTCGGCAGAGGATGTGGTTCCAACATGATGGTGCACCTCCACACTCAGGATTTAATGTGCGACAGTATTTGGACAAAACATTTCCATGGAAATGGCTTGGATGTGGAGGTCTTGTTGTATGGCCACCGCATTCACCGGAAGTAAATCCCCGAATTTCTTCCTGTGGGGACACCTGAAAGAGTACTTGTACTCTATTCCCCTACGAATGCGACGGAATTGGTAGCACGTGTTCATGCTACTCTTGTTACTGTGGATGCAGCTTTGCTGTGAAGGGTCCAGTACTGTATGATCTGGGGGGTTGCGCAATGTTTCGATGTACAGGGATGTCGCTTTGAGCATTTGTTGTTTTGATTACAAGGTATTCTGTTGTGAAGGTCATGCGGTCATTAGTATGGACATTTTTACTGTCACTCGTTGCCGAAGTGCGACATCGTAGTGCTCATATTACACGTAGTATAAATGACAAGTACTGTGTATTCATCTTTAGCATCTCGAAATTGATATTGTTTTTGTAGTTATTCTGTCCTGTGACAGGTCATTTGTTTCAACTGTCTATTTCTCATTTGTCTAACTACGTATCTGTTATGTTCAGAATTACAAAATGTTGTACATTTTGGATACATGAACCTAAGAAACGGTGCATATTACAGTACGCAATGTCTGAACGAAATCAGCTCGACCTCACGCATGCTAACCGAAAACTATCCACTGCACCTACTGCACAGCACAACTGAAACGTGGTAATAGCGGTAGATACCGAACATGTGGTTACAGTGTATTAAATAAAATTTCAGACGAGGAATATGGGGCTATGATTTATTACACACATATATCTACAGGGTGGTCCATTGATCGTGACATGGCAACATATCTCACGAAATTAGCGTCAAACGAAAAATCTATAAAGAACGAAACTTGTCTAGCTTCAAGGGGGAAACCAGATGGTGCTATGGTTGGCCCGCTAGATGGCGCTGCCATAGGTCAAACGGATATCAACTGCGTTTCTTTAAATAGGAACCCCCATTTTTTATTAAATATTCGTGTAGTACGTAAAGAAATATGAATGTTTTAGTTGGACCACTTTTTTCGCTTTGTGATAGATGGCGCTGTAATAGCCACAAACATATGGCTCCCAAATTTAGACGAACAGTTGGTAACAGGTAGGTTTTTTAAATTAAAATACAGAACATAGGTACGTTTGAACATTTTATTTCGGTTGTTCCAATGTGATACATGTACCTTTGTGAACTTATCATTTCTGAGAACGCATGCTGTTACAGCGTGATTACCTGCAAATACCACGTTAATGCAATAAATGCTCAAAATGACGTCCGTCAACCTCAATGCATTTGGCAATACGTGTAATGACATTCCTCACACAGCGAGTAGTTCGCACATGCATTAACAATGCGCTGACGTATGTTGTCAGGGGTTGTCGGTGGATCACGATAGCAAATATCCTTCAACTTTTCCCACAGAAAGAAATCCGGGGACCTCAGATCCGGTAAACGTGCGGCCCATGGTATGGTGCTTCGTCGACCAATCCACCTGCCATGAAATATGCTATTCAATACAGCTTCAACCGCACGCGAGTTATGTGCTGGACATCCATCATGTTGGAAGTACACGGCCATTCTGTCATGCAGTGAAACATCTTGTAGTAACATCGGTAGAAAATTACGTAGGAAATCAGCATACATTACACCATTCAGATTGCCATCGATAAAATGGGGGCCAATTATCCTTCCTCCCATAATGCCACACCATACATTAACCCGTAAAGTTTGCTAAAGTTCCACTTGTCGGAGCCATCGTGGATTTTCCGTTGCCCAATAGTGCATATTATGCTGGTTTACGTTACCTCTGTTGGTGAATGACGCTTCGTCGCTAAATAGAACTCGAGCAAAAAGTCTGTTCAAATGGTTCAAATGCCTCTGAGCACTGTGCGACTTAACTTCTGAGGTCATCAGTCGCCTAGAAGTTAGAACTAATTAAACTTAACTAACCCAAGGACATCACACACATCCATGCCCGAGGCAAGATTCGAACCTGCGACCGCAGCGGTCGCCCGGCTCCAGACTGTAGCGTCTAGAACCGCACGGCCACTCCGGCAGGCCAAAAAGTCTGTCATCGTTCCGTAATATCTCTTGTGCCCAGTGGCAGAACTGTACACGACGTTCAAAGTCGTCACCATGCTATTCCGGGTGCATAGAAATATGGTAAGGGTGCAATCGATGTTGATGTAGCATTCTCAACACCGATGTTTTTGAGATACCCGATTCTCGCACAATTTGTCTGCTACTGATGAGCGGATTAGCCGCGACAGCAGCTAATCACCTACTTGGGCATCATCATTTGTTGCAGGTCGTGTTGACGTTTCACATGTGGCAGAACACCTCCTGTTTCCTTAAATAACTTAACTACCCGGTGAACGACCGGACACTTGGATGATGTCGTTCAGTATACCGAGCAGCATACATAGCACACGCCCGTTGGGCATTTTGATCACAATAGCCATACATCAACACGATATCGACCTTTTCCGCAATTAGTAAACGGTCCATTTTAACACGGATAATGTATCACAAAGCAAATACCGCCCGCACTGGCGGAATGTTACGTGATACCACGTAGTTATACGTTTGTGACTATTACAGCGCCATCTATCACAAAGCGACAAAAGTGGTCCAATAAAACATTCATATTTCTTTACGTACTACACGAACATGTAATAAAAAATGGGGGTTCCTATTTAAAATGACGCAGTTGATATCCGTTTGACGTATGGCAACGCCATCTAGCGGGCCAACCTTAGCGCCATCTGGTTTCCCCCTTCAAGCTAGACGAGTTTCATTCTTTGATCACAGCTGTGAGTCTGAGTGGATGGTGGGAAGGCTGAAGTTAGTTGATCCAAAGGGTGGTGTTACGATGAACTAGGGATGTGAAGACCTGGTGGGACCAGTGCCTCGGCATATAAGGTACTCCGTTCGTTGAAAGTTCGTCCAGATACTTGGCTGGTGTGATGGGGTATCGTGCGAAGTTGCTACTCAGTTGTAGCGTCGTTGGTCAGCACATCGGAGGACGGCGGTGCGAGGTATGTTGACGTTGCGCTGTTTATTTCTGTGTGCTCGTCTTACGGAATTCCGTAGTCGGTTGTAAATATTTCCACTGACTGGGAATATTTTTTAAACGTACTTATGGCTTGGTGGGCTTATTTCCTAGCCTTCATATTTACATAGGACTATACCTATCTCTGATGGAGTCCAACATGGGTCGGACAAAGCGTGTCAAAAATACATCCGCCCACTCACCCATCAAACCACCCACCCACCCATTCACACACACACACACACACACACACACACACACACACACACACACGCACAATTTTATTGGTATGAGTACAGTGACAAAAAATATTCGTAACAGAAATCATCTGTTTTTCTTGATGTTCCATATTTTGTTAATTCAGCCTGAAATAAGTTGAAAACAGTAAACTTTAGATGAATATTCCTAAACTTAAAAAATAATCGGCAAATGTTTTTGGGAAACAGTCATAATATAGTTTGATTAAACTACAGGTTGAATCATGTTTACAAAAGGTACTTACTGTTGTGTGTGACCTTTGAAGACTCAGTTTCTTAATATTTTTTAATATCTAGAACATTGTGCGTCTTATCTGTACTACTTGTATGGAGATATTTAATCTCATTACACATGTACAGGGAATAATACCTCATAAAGTACCACAGTAAGGAAATTTTAAAATCTCCTTAAAATAGTTTTAAGACAAGTGAAATAAATTATAATGCAATCTTAGACTCTGAAAGTATAGAGACCAACAGACTTCAGGATTCTCGTTTACAACTTATATTCCATATTCTTAAAAGAAATAAATTTCCTGAGTGAGCCTGCAGTTATATATTATATTTTTATTTTTAACGTCGTTCCAACTTCTTCCAACAGAAGATGGAAACTTGGAACTTGTAAAGCAAGTTGGTGTCAGTATCAGTATGATAGATTTTATGAGTACTGATACTGAAACTAGTTTTACAAGTTCTAAGTTTTCATCTGATGATGTCAGCAGGCGAAACGATTTTAGAAAGAAAAACATATTTAACGATCTAGACAGCTGTATCCAGAAAATAAGATTGCATATTGAAAGTCACGATACATTGTTCTTTGAAATACAGCCACACTTATCACAAAGAATAGCGTTTACGTTCATATGTGTGTCTATATTTAAGGGATTTAGATGCAGATAAATGACATATATCTTTCCAGGAAATGGGTTCATGGAGTGTCTGACCACAGACCCGTCTGACGGAGGTGACACTAATGATTCGACTTGAAGAAAGCAGTGTAAGAATATATTAATTAAATGTGTAAAATATTTATACCTTAAATTGCAGTATGCAGTTCAGCACGCAAAAAATGAAACATAGGGTAAATAAATATTTAATCACATAATTATTACCGAGCATTCACCTACTCTAATGGGTTAAGTAGGCAAGAGAAAATCAGCTGTTTATTACCAGGGGATAGTAACAAAAAATTGTTCTTTTTTATTATGATATGAAAAATAAAATACTGTACCAATTACACGTGTAGCACAGCGAGTTTAAGGATGCATTCCCATTTTCAAGCGCCCTGGGAGATTGCATCTGTATTCGACGTGCGTTATTCTGTAGTCGAAGGATGTGTCTCCTTTATTAGGCTCTGGGCACTATGGGACTTAACTTGTGAGGTCATCAGTCCCTTAGAACTTAGAACTACTTAAACCTAACTAACCTAATGACATCACACACATCCATGCCCGAGGCATTCGAACCTGCAACCGCGGCGGTCGCGCGGTTCCAGACTGTAGCGCCTAGAACCGCTCGGCCACTCCAGCCGGCTTTCTTTTATCAGGCAGAGATTGATATCTACACAGTGCATTATTCACTGTGTTTATTAATGTTAAGTCATAACATAACACAAAGATGAAAATAAACACTGTGGATGATGCACCGTGTATGTGTGAATTTTTATGTGATGAATGAGGCACAATAAATGCGACAGCGGGAAAGACAGACAGAAAAAAATAGACGAGAACATCACATCTAATACTGATGTAACCTTCCGGGAATACGTTACTAAAACGTGGTTTACCAGGTATGAAAATGAATGATGTAGTATTTTAATATTGCTCGCAAATTGCCAGCTTTCGAAAAATAACCGTTTATCATGCATGGTGTTACTGCTTGCAGTATATTGTATGAATAAAATGCCACAAATAGAAGCCAAATAAGTCGTTGGTAGGCAATGAAAACTATGTAACTCCGTCTGTCTGTGGAAACCACGTGACTACAGTAACCAGCAACTTCATCGTCAAAGATTTGAAAGTGTGTGGATTAATGTCTCTCGGTAATTAGGCTTCTACTACGTAGATACACATTTTCTGTGTCACTTCATACCTTTTTTAAGAAAGTGTTTCTGCTAGTCTAAAATTTAACGACCAGAAGTTAGGAGGCTTTGATTGGGAGGCGCGCTACTTACGACGTCTCCGCAGTGGCCCTCGGCCACGGCCTGTATGCGCGCCACGACCTCGCCGCTGGTGTAGCAGAGGGCGCAGTAGAGCGCCGACACGACCAGCACGAGCAGCGTGGCCAGCGGCAGCAGCAGCGCCGCGACGCCGGCGCCCACCCGGCCGCCGACCAGCTGCGCGGTGCCGGCCAGCCGCGCCACGTCGCCCGCGCCCACCGACGCCTCCGCGGCGCGCACGATGTGCTCCAGGCGCTGCGCCGCGCCCTCCACCAGCTGCTGCCGCCCGCCGCCGCCGCCGCCGCCGCCGCCTCCTCCGCACTCCATGGCGACCCTCGCGGCTCTGCAGGCTGCCGGCGCCCTGGGCGTCGGGCGAGGCGGCCGCGACGCGAGCGGCATCTGTCGTCGCAGACTGCCACCCGCGCATGCGCACCACGCCGGCAACCGAATGCGGGGTTGGGGACTACGGCACGAATTTGCTGCGTACCGCCAGGTGCTGAACGGTGGGCGTCAAGTTTAGCCAACTTCTCCTCGGCTTGCGTAAAAGGATCATTCTACCGACGAATCTTTAGAAACCAGCCTGCAGTGCCCTCCAGCCGCACCAATGCTACACAAGCCAATGGCACCAGGGGAAATAACCATGTCATTCGACATGGAATAATAACAACAGTAGTAATGATGATCTTAATTATGTTAATAATGATTAATTAAAAGCAAAAAGAAAAAATTATGTGTATTTGTAATGTACACTACTGGCCATTAAAACTGCTACACCAAGAAGAAATGCAGATGATAAACGGGTATTAATTGGACAAATATACTGGAACTGACATGTGATTATATTTTCACGCAATTTGGGTGCATAGATCCTGAGAATTCAGTACCCAGAACAACCACCTCTGGCCGTAATAACGGCCTCGATACGCCTGGGCATTGAGTCAAACAGAGCTGTACAGGCACAGCTGCCCACGCACCTTCAACACGACACCACACTTCATCAAGAGTAGTGACTGGCGTATTGTGACGAGCCGGTTGCTCGGCTACCACTGACCACACGTTTTCAATTGGTGAGAGATCTGTAAAATGTGCTGGACAGGGCATCAGTCGAACATTTTCTGTATCCAGAAAGGCCCGTAGAAGACCTGCAACATGCGGTCGTGCATTATCCTACTGAAATGTAGGGTTTCACAGCGATCGAATGAAGGGTAGAGCCACAGGTCGTAACACATCTGAAATGTAACGTCCACTGTTCAAAGTGTCGTCAATGCGAACAAGAGGTGACCGAGACGTGTAACCAATGGCACCCCATACCGTCACGCCGGGTGATACGCCAGTATGGCGATGACGAATACACGCTTCCAATGTGCGTTCACCACGATGTCGCCAAACACGGATGCGACCATCATGATGCTGTAAACGGAACCTGGATTCATCCGAAAAAATGACGCAGGCGCTCCTGTCTGTGATGCAGTGTCAAGGGTAACCGCAGCCATGGTCTCCGAGCTGATAGTCCATGCTGCTGGAAACTTCGTCGAACTGTTCGTGCAGATGGTTGTTGTCTTGCAAACGTCCCTATCTGTTGACTCAGGGTTCGAGACGTGACTGCACAATCCGTTACAGCCATGCTGATAAGATGCCTGTCATCTCGACTTCTAGTGATACGAGGCTATTGGGATCCAGCACGGCGTTCCGTATTACCCTCATGAACTCACCGATTGCATATTCTGCTAACAGTCATTGGATCTCGACCAACGCGAGCAGCAATGTCGTGATACAATAAACCGTAATCGCGATAGGCTTCAATCCGACCTTTATCAAAGTTGGAATCGTGATGGAACTCGCTTCTCCTCCTTACACGAGGCATCACAACAACGTTTCACCAGGCAACGCCGGTCAGTTGCTGTTTGTGTATGATAAATCGGTAGGAAACTTTCCTCATGCCAGCACGTTGTAGGTATCGCCACCGACGCCAATTTTGTGTGAATGCTCTGGAAAGCTAATCATTTGCATATCACAGCATTTTCTTCCTGTCGGTTAAATTTCGCGTCTGTAGTAATTTTAATGGCCAGTAGTGTAGTTGAGAGACTATGTGCATCAGTACTAACTAAAAGTAGAGATAATGCAACTTAAAAAGAAGAATGAATACTAGTTAGACACGCAGCGACGTCGGAGATCCGATGTTTTACCGGATTCTTAATATTCACGGTACGCTCGTGGAATGATCCTGTGGGAAAATCCCACATCATCGCTACCTCGGAGATGCTATGTCCCATTGCTCGTGCGCCGACTGTAACACCACCTTCAAACTCAGTTAAATATTGATAATCTGCCCTTGTAACAGCAGTAAGCGATTTAAGTACCGCGTCAGATACTTGTCTTATATAGGCGTTGCTGACCGCAGCGCCGTTTCTGCCTCTTTACATCTCTCTGTATTTAAATACACATGCTTATACCAGTTTCTTAGGCGGTTCAAAGTGTGTCGAAGCGGTCTAAGAAAGACATCAGAATTGTTTTGGTAACACATGCACATTCTGTAACGCAACACTCGCATTCAGAACAATAGCTGCACTCGCTAGCATCTTGTTAATCATATTCACGCTTATATCGTGACACTGTGTAGGATGGCAGGGATTTTGTAGTTTATCTTATTCATGCTAGTAAACAGTGCTAGCAATATTGTCAATTACTGTCTTCATCTGTAGAGTCTCAAAAGTTTGCATAGTTGTTGGTTAGTGTCTGTTGGTTTCCCAATTTCATTATAGATGTCACAGTTAAAAACAGTGTGCCTGGAAAAAGATGGTGGGCTCTTCGGACAATTTCAGTATTGTTCCTGTTAAGGAGCTGACCTTAGTTGTTACGCTTCGGCTAATGATTTTTTGAATTTTTGTCAAATCGCCTTGGCGTAACCAGTAACTGGCTGCACGGCAGATTACCGTAATATCTATTATGTGGATTTCTAAGATCAGTAGTACTGGTTGGCGTAGTGCCCTGTATGCACGTAACAGGATTTGTCTCTTTCGTGCACAACGAAGTCTGTGCAGCTAAGCACTTGCTGAAAATCGCGTCGTGAGAGGACCTCATCGCATACAGCAGAGCTTGTAGTTGTCTATGGAGATGCAGGCAATTTTTTGCATACTGTTGGTTGCTATGGGTTTGATTGTCTGAATGTGTTGTGTGATGTTACGCTTTTCTTCCACATCAACTCCAAGGTATCGTGTGACTATTTCCTTGGTGATGGAGATGTTTTATGATTTATGTGTAGGATTTTTACTTACTGAAAGTTGAAATTTAAGGAGTGTGTTAGTGGTTGGTGTGAAGCTATGGTTAATTTGTTGTCTACATACCATCACCACATCTGGGGAGTGCCCCAGTCACCAGTTCCTTTAATTCAGCTGTAGAGTCGCCGACACCACATTCAAGACGTCATCAGCAGAGGCCTCCACCTCAATGATTCGATCGTCTCCTTCTAGTTTGCAGACGAGAAATTCGAAAAGTGAATCTCAAAATATTGGCCCACAAATCGACCCCTATGGGCACCCTTTAGTAGTTCTTCTTATTCCTTTTTGTGTTCCACTTGGCCATTCCACAACTGAGCACCTACAGTAATCGACGGAGCTATAGTACAGACCCTAGGGTACTTGTAGTTAATGCGTCTCGGCAAAAACGTGGGTCACTATAAAATGTTATATACTTCGGCGATGTCATTTAACATTGCAATTGTTTTTTTAAATATATATGTCTGTTGCTTCAACCGCATTGTTAGGTGAATCTTCAGTACATTTTACTTTCCTAAAGCAAAACTTCACTTCCACTGCTTAGCCGAGGGGGCAAGCCCATATCACCTGTGAACTTGGGTCCAGCAGAGATAGATGGATCGTTGCTGCTGCTGTGGTCTTCAGTCCAAAGACTGGTTTGATGCAGCTGTCTTATGCTACTCTATCCTGTGCGAACCTTTTCATCTCTGAATGACTACTGAAAGTTCATCTCTTGGTCTCCCTCTATAATTTTTACCCCTCCACTGCCCTCCAGTATTAAACTGGTCATTCCTTGGTGTCTCGGAATGTATGCTCTCAACCGATTCCTTCTTTTTGTCAAGTTGTGTCATACATTTCTTGTCTTCCCAATTCTATTCACTACTTCCTCGTTATACGAGATCGATCAATCTGATCTTCAGAATTCTTCTGTAGCATCACATTGCTAAAGCTTCTATCATCTTTGTATCTAAACTGTTTATCGTCCATGTTTCACTTCCATATATGGCTACACTGCAGACAAATACCTTCAGAAAAGACTTCCTAACACGCATATCTATATTCGATGTTAACAGATTTCTCTACTTCTTGCCATTGCCAGTCTACATTTTATAGCCTCTCTACTTCGGCGGTCATCATTTATTTTGTTACTTAGACAACAAAACTTCTGCAATAAGCGTCTGATTTCCTAGTGTGGTTCCGTTTACATCACCTGATTCAATTCGACTGCATGCCATTATCCTTGTTTTGCTTTTGTTGATGTTCATCTTATATCCTCTTTTCAAAATACTGTCCATCCTGTTCAACTGCTTTTCTAAGTCTTTTGTTATGTCTAGCACAATTATTATGTCATCGGCAAACCTCAAAGTTTTTGTATCTTCACCCTCACCTTTAATTCGTAGTCAATTTTTTTTTTTCATTTCCTTTATGGCCTTCTCAGTGTGCAGATTGAATAACATTGGGTAAAGGCTACAACCCTGTCTCACTCCATTTTCAACCATTGCTTCTCTTTCATACCCCTCTACTCATACTACTGCCGTCTCGTTTATGTATAAGTTGTAAACAGCCTTTCACTTCCTGTATTTTATCCCTTTTACCTTCAGAATTTCAAAGGGAGAATTCCAGTAAACATTCTCAAAACCTTTCTCTAAGTCTGCTAATGCTATAAATGTAGATTTTCCTTCCTTAACGTATCTTCTAAACTGAGTCTAACGGTCAGTGTTGCCTCGCGTGTTCGTTCATTCCTCCAGAATCCAAACTGGTCTTCCCCGAGGTCCGTTTCTACCAGTTTTTCCATTCTTTTGAAAGGAATTCGTGTTATTATGTTGCGGCCAAGACTTACTGATCATTCAGTAACTTTCACACCTGACGGCAAATGCTTGCTTTGGAATTGGAATTACCACATTCTTCTTGACGTCCGAGAGTATCTCGCCTGTCTCACATATCTTTCATACCAGATGGAAGAGTTTGTCATGATTGGCTCCCCCAAGGCTATCAGTAGTTCCGACGTAATGTCGTCCTCTCAGGGCCTTGTTTCAATTCAGATCTTGTATTCCATTTCGCCTGCTTCATTTGCTGCATTTTTAAATTTTCATCGTAGCGGCCTTGGTGCCTGAATCTTTCCAAGGTTCTCCGCAGGACCGACGGAGAAAGGAAAGTGTGGAAGTTAACATCTAGAAGAAGAGACGTGGTAACAGATCATGAGTTAAGACATCGCGGATGAACTGCAGTGGTCCTAAAGGGGACCGTAGATGCAGAGACTTGAATGGTGCCTTTGATTGTACATGCTTCTCTGAGATGAAGACAGTGGCTAATGAAAGGTTTAGCGGCGAGCCACTTCACACCAAACAGACGACTGATGACCCAAAATAAAAACATAAATTTTCTCTAGTTACTTCGTGTAATTTCCTTATAGATGATACTGTTGTAATGTGTGAGTCAAAACCAGGAAATGTGTGAGATAAAATCATTGTTAGCACTGATGTTTCTTTGTTTACTGAAAATGGAATGAGGGAATTAAAAGACTTGTTTGTCAAGGACAGAAAATAAGCCCAGGACGTTTCATCGACGATACATCAGCGATAGACGAAAGTAAATAGGTATTTGGTTTTGTGTTAAATGTGATGGAATATATGCTAGTTGTAAGCTGAGATATGCACATAAATAAGAAGAAAGCGTGACAGTTATACATTACGGAAAGTCTAAGAGCGACATATACGCTTTGATTCAACGAAGTGCAATAGATTGAGATGATAGATACACACAAGGCATAGAACCAAAGGCCAGGCCATAGGTCTTTTATAACAACAAAACAATGGTTCAAGTGGTTCTGAGGACTATGGGACTTAATATCTGAGCTCATCACCTCCCTAGAACTTAGAACTACTTAAACCTAACCAACCTAAGGACATCACACACATCCATGTCCGAGGGAGGATTCGAACCTGCGACCATAGCAGCAGCGTAGCAGAAGCGCGAAGGGGATAAGAAAATATGTGCCAAGCACGCGCATATATTCGTAATCAATTCCTCTCCAATTAAACACGTCAGGTCACAATTCAGTTCTCGTTTTAAGGTACTTTGCATGATACGATTACGACTCGGCTACTGCGAGGCATATTCTGTAAACTACATTGCACTTAAATTTGATTATTATATGTTGACATTAGAATGATATGGAGTATGAGTTTAATTACATTTTTCTATTCGTATTGTAAAACTATCCGCCACATTTAGTGAATGGAAAATTTGGAAGTAACAGCTCTAGAAATAGCAGTTTCTCCTATGATATCGCGCATTTCTTTTGTTATTGCATGCCAGTCGCTTGGAGCTCTAGGCTGCAGCTGTCAAAAGGTTGCACTTTTTGTATTGTAGAGTTTCGCGACTGTTTGTCGTGGACTGTGATCAAACTGCGGGTGATAATAGTTGGTCCTCAGCACACTAAAAACAGAGGAGGAGAGTCCACAACTGACATTCATGTGACAAAAACACTGCCTTCTTTCTTTCCCCGTATTTTATTTTAAATCCGGCATGGTCTTGCACAAAGAGTAATCAAAATGTATGTGGTAAGCGCCAGTTTAATCGTGAATCGTGTAGTCCTGTTCGTTGTAAACAGACCCATGTCCAAAGCTAGTGAATGCAAATATTTAACGCTTGTTTTCGAAGAAATCGCCTCATTTGGTAATAGTGCCGCAGAGTATCTACCCAGCTTTATCCACTTCATTCAGGCTACTTAATCGTGTTGGCGACATGTCGGATTACAGTGACACCGGTTTAGACTCGGTGCGGTATATTGACTAATTGTGTGCAATTTACGGCACCGGCAAAAGTGCGGCGCAATCAGACGTGAATGTACAGCCTCCCAAATGTTCAAACACGAACAATAGTCGTCCCGCTGTCCGCGCTGCAAGTGCAGAGAGAATGCGAAATGCGCACTGTGAGGAATACATTTTATCTAGCGGCCAGTGTTAACTGTAATCCAATCAAGTGTGCTCAGCGTAAATCCTGTGCACTCGGACTCGCTGAATAAATTACGGTTGCAATCCCAGCACCTGCGTCCCGTCAGCGATTTTAAGCGAAACCAGTATTCATTTTCATACGGCGAAAGGAAAAATCATTTAAAATACAGATTATATGAGGTTGAGGCCAAAAAACTTCAGTGTGAGACGAAATTTACGACATGGTAGCTTCTATGTATTTTCAATTTATTATTCGAGTTGTTGTTGTAACGGTTTTCAGTTAACGGACTTCTTTCATGCAGCTCTCCATGCTACTCTATCCTGTACAAGCTTCTTCATCCACGAGTAGCTACTGCAACATACATCCTTCTGAATCTGCTTAGTGAATTCCCCTCTTGGTCTCCCTCTACGATTTTTACCCCCCCACGCTTCCCTTCAGAACTAAATTGGTGATGCCTTGCTGCCTCAGACGTGTCCTACAAACTGATCCCTTCTTCTAGTCAAGTTGTGCCACAAATTCCTCTTCTCCCCAATTCTATTCAGTATCTCCTCATTAGCTACGTGATCTGTCCATCCAATCTTCAGCATTCTTCTGTAGCACCACATTTCGAAAGCCTCTAATCTCTTCTTGTCCAAACTATTTATCGTCTGTGTTTCACTTCCATACATGGCTACACTCCATACAACTACTTTCAGAAAAGACTTCCTGATACTTAAATCTATACTCGATGTTAACAAATTTCTCTTCTTCAGGAACGCTTTCCTTGCCATTGCCAGTCTACGTTTAGTTATTTTGCTCCGCAAATAGCAAAATTCATCTACTACATTAAGTGTCCAATTTTCTAATCTAATTCTCTCTGCATCGTCTGATTTAAGTCGACTACATTCCATTATCCGCGTTTTGTTTTTGTTGATGTTCATCTTATATCCTCCTTTCGAGACACTTTTCAACCGCTTTCCCAGGTTCTTTGCTGTCTGACAGAATTACAATGTCATCGTCTAACCTCAAATTTCTTGTTCTACTTTCTTGTCTATGGATTTTAATCCCTAATCTAATTTTTGTTCTGTTTCCTTTACTGATTGCCCAATATACAGATTGAATGACATCGGGGATAGGCTGTCTCGCTCCCTTCCCAACCACTGTTTCCCTTCCATGCCCTTCGACTTATATAAGGTTTCTCTACTGTGGTGTCACCGCCAGACACCACACTTGCTAGGTGGTAGCCTTTAAATCGGCCGCGGTCCGTTAATATACGTCGGACCCGCGTGTCGCCACTACCAGTGATTGCAGACCGAGCGCCGCCACACGGAGGTCTAGAGAGACTTCCTAGCACTCGCCCCAGTTGTACAGCCGACTCTGCTAGCGATGGTTCACTGACAAATTACGCTCTCATTTGCCGAGACGATAGTTAGCATAGCCTTCAGCTACGTCATTTGCTACGACCTAGCAAGGCGCCATTACCAGTTACTATTGATGCTGTAAAACATGTACCGTCAAGAGCGATGTTCACGAATTATGGATTAAAGTTAAGTATTCCAGCAGCTACGTACTTTTTTTACTAGTCTCAATTCCTTTAACTGTTCCAGACCTCACGCCAGCCTGCGTGAGCTAAAACGCGTGCCTTTCGGCTTCCTGTCATAGTGGGTTGGCTGTCTTGCCAATCCACAACATGTACAAATTGTAAATAGGCTTTCTTTCCCTGTATTTACCCCTGCCACCTTCAGAATTTGAAACAGAATATTCCAGTCAACATTGTCGAAAGCTTTCTCTGTCTCCACAAATGCTAGAAACGTAGGTTTATCTTTCCTTAATCTATCTTCTAAGATAGTCGGAGGGTCAGTATTGCCTCACGTGTTCCCACATTCCTACAGAATTCAAACTGATCTACCAGTTTTTCCATTTGTTTGTATAGAATTCCTGTTAGTATTTCACAGTTGTGACTTATTAAACTGACAGTTTGGTAATTTTCACACCTGCCAACACCTGCTTTCTTTGGGATTGCAATTATTATTTTCTTTCTGAAGTCTGTGGTTGTTTCGCCTGTCTCATACATCTTGCTCACCAGGTGGTAGAGTTTTGTCATGGTTGGCACTCCCGAGGTTATCAGTAGTTCTAATGGAATGCTGTCTACTCACGGGACCTTGTTTCGACTCAGGTCTTTCAGTGCTGTGTCTAATTCTTTACGCAGTATCATATCTCCCATTTAATCTTCTTCTCGTACGTCCTCTTCCATTTCCATAGTATTGCCGTCAAGTACATCGCCCTGGTGGAGACCCTCTATTTAGCGCTTCCACCTTTTTGATTTCCCTTCTTTGCTTAGATTTGTTTTACATCTGACATCTTTATATTCATGCAGGTGGTTCACTTTTCTCCAAAGGTGTCTCTGATTTCGCTGGAGGCAGTATCTATGTTACCCCCGGTGATATATGCCTTTACATCCTTACATTTGTTCTCCAGCCATTCCTGCTCAGCCAATTTCCACTTCCCGTCGATCTAATTTTTGAGAAGTTTATATTCCTTTTCGCCTATGCCATTTACTGAATTTTTATATTTTCTCCTTTCATCAATTAAATTCCATTTATACTTGTTGCAGCTGGGTTTCACAGTCATATAAAACTTTTTGAAGGACATCATCTTTACGCCAGTGACTGTTATAGGTTTTTTTTTGTTCAATATCTCTTGTGTTAACCAAGGATTTCTACTAGTCCTCGTAATTTTACCTACTTTATCCTCTTCTGTTTTCACTATTGCAACTCTCAAAACTCTCCATTCTTCTTCTACTGTAATTCTTTCCCCTGTTCTTGTCAATCATTTCCTTATGCCCTATCTGAATCTCTCGTAGAGAGATCTCTGGTTCTTTCAGTTTGTCCAGGTCCCATCTCCTTAAATTCCCACCTTTTTGCAGTTTCTTCAGTTTTAATCTACAATTCATATCCAATAAACTGACGTGAGAGTCCACATCTGCCACTGGAAATGTCTTACAATTTAAAATCTGGTTCCTAAACCTCTGTCTTACCATTATCTAATCTATCTGAAACCTTCAAGTGTCTCCAGGCCTCTTCCACGTAGACATCCTTCTTTCATGATGTTAGAGCTGTGCAAAATTCTACCAGGCGGCTACCTCTTTCATTCCTTACCCCCAGTCCGTATTCACATATTACTTCTCCATCTCTTCCTTTTCCTACTACTTTCCCCATGACTATTATATTTTCATCTCCTTTCAATATCGTAATAATTTCTTGTTTCACATCTTCCATTTCCTCAATCTTTTCATCATCTGCGGAGCTACTTGGTATGTAAACTTGTATTACTGTGGTAGGCGTGGGCTTCGTGTCTATCATGGCTACCATGATGCGTTCACTATGCTGTTCGTAGTAGCTTGCCGGCTTTTTATCTGTTATTAAACCTTTTTATCTGTTATTAAACCTGCTCCTGAATTACCCCTATTTGATTTTGTATTTACAACCCTGTATTCACCTGACCAGAAGTCCTGTTCCTCCTGCCACCGAACTACACTGATTCCTACTATATCTATCCATTTCCTTTTTTAAATTTTCTAACTGACCTTCCCGATTATGGAATCTGACATTATACCCTCCGATCCATAGAACACCAGCTTTGTTTCTCCTGATAACAATGTCTTCCTCAGTAGTCAAAATGGTTCAAATGGCTATGAGCACTATCGGACTTAACATCGGAGGTCATCAGTCCCCTAGAACTTAGAACTACTTAAACCTAACTAACCTAAGGACATCACACACACCCATGCCCGAGGCAGGATTCGAACCTGCGACAGTAGCGGTGGCGTGGTTCCAGACTGAAGCGCCTAGAACCCTCGGCCACTCCGGCCGGTTCCTGAGTAGTCACCGCCCGCAGATCCGAATGGGGGACTATTTTACCTCCGGAATATTCGAGTATGGCCCTTTGACTGTGGAACCATACACAATCATTAACCCAGCTCCAGGGAGGTAGGGTGCCCTTCCCTATTCCTCCACTGGGGTAATTCCTCTCTGGCGCGTCCACGTTGCGGGGATGGGCATCCTACACTTCAGTAGGCCGGAGTGCTAGGATGGCTGAGTTCAGGCAGGGACACAATCCCGTGGGGTATAGCACGGAACCCATGCCCAGGGTTACGGGTGAAGGCCTTAATGGTAGCAACGGCGGAGATGGAAGACTTCGGAACGGCGTAGCTGGCTGATGAGGCAACCCTCTTTTCTGGGGTTTAAATGAGAAGAGAACCACTGCCTTGTGGTGGAGGAGAAACTCCTAAGGCTAAGGTAGACAACCCCAACAGAAAATCCTTTCTTGCGTTAGGCCTAGTAAGCCAGTAGGAAAGTCTTCATATATTGCTTTTAAAACACAGACGAGCCTCAGAATGAACCACTCAGGATTTTACCCCACTGCTTCTTCAAGTACTGGTGCAAATGATGGGAGACCTGATGATATTCATCAGTACAAGAAGATGAAACCAACTGGACTAAAAAAATAACCTAAATATTGGCACCCTTAATATATTAACCCTCAATGGAAAAATTGAAGAAATGATAGATATACTAACAGAGAGGAAGTTAGATATATTGGGATTAAGCGAAACAAAGTGGAAGGGAAAAGGTGAGAAGAATTTCAGAGGAGGAGGAAAACTGTACTGGAGTGGGAATAACAGGCCTGGAAGAAATAGTGTGGCAGTGATGGTGAATAAGAATGTACAAAGCTGTATTGAAAATTTGAGATATATATCAGACAGGATCATAATCTTAAACCTGAGATTCCAAAAAGGAACACTAAAAGTAATCCAGATTTATGCACTTCAAGTGGGATGTAGCGAAGAAGAGAAGATGGACTTTGAAAATGTGTTAGAAAACCATATAGAGAGTGCTAATATAGTGATGGGAGATTTTAATGCACAGGTAGACAAAGACAGAAAGGGATTTGAGCAAGTATTGGGATGTTTTGGATATGGAGGCAGAAATGAAGAAGGGGAAAGACTCCTGGATTTGTGCCATAGGAATGAAATGAAAATAGCAAACAGCTGGTTTATGAAGAGAGAAAGTCATGTTATCACCAGATACAGTTGGGATGGATGAACCGAGAGTGTAATTGATTATATTCTAGTAGATAGGGGATGGGGAGAGAAAGTAACAAATGTGAAGGTAATTCCAAGTGTGAGTGCAGGTGGAGACCATATATTACTGGTGGGACAATGGAAATTGAATCAGTGTGTGAAAAATAGAAAACATAAGAAAGTGATGAGGATACGGGATTGGAAACTGAAGGAGAGTGAATGTGCTAAGAAGTACAGAGGATTAATCACACAAAAATTTCCAAAAGAAGTTTTCTGTGATGTAGAAAAAGAATGGAGTTTATTCAAAGACACTTTAGTCGAAGCAGCACAAAACGTATGTGGCAGAACATCTGGAAAGGAAAAAATAAGACAGACAAATTGGTGGGATGATACCACAATCCAAGCAGTTAGAAGAAAAAATGGAGCATGGAGAAAATGGTGGAAAACTAAAAATGACGAAGACCATAAAAGATATATAGAGGAAAAGAAGAAGTGCAAAGAAATAGTGGAAACAGCAAAGAAAAAGGCATGGGAAGAGTTTACAAAAAAACTTGAAGAAGATGTGAAGAGCAATAAGAAAATGTTCTATAAAATGATGAAAAATAAAAGGAAGGCTTCTGAAGTACCAGTAAAGATTGAAACAGAGGACGGTACCATTATTGAAGTTCCAGGGAATATAAAAGATCTCTGGAAAGAACATTTTAAGAAGCCGTTAAACGCTGAGGAGTAGGTACATGAGGAAACAACAAATAATGGAGAAATTGAGAGAAGTTGGGAAGCAGAGTTAGGACAAATTATACGTGGAGAAATGGAAAAAGCTGTGAAGAAGGTGAATCGGGGGAAGCCCCAGGATCTGATGAAGTGTCAGTGGACATGATAAGAGCAACAGGTCCAGTGGGATGCAGTGGCTGTATAGAGTACTATCAAGTGTGTGGAGAAATAGTACAATACCTCACGACTGGAGAACAGGAAACATTGTTACCATCTTCAAGAAAGGCAATAAAAGACTTTGTAAAAACTACAGAGGAATAACCCTTATGAGTCATACAGCCAATATTTTTGAAAGAATTGTACTAAATCGAAGAAGTGAAAAGATAGAAAAGGAGCTGAGTGAAGAACAGGATGGGCTTAGGAAAGGAAGAAGCATGATCGACCTGATATTTTCTATCCGTCAACTGATGGAAAAAAGTTGGGAGTATAACAAAAGAGTGATAATGGTTTTTATAGACATTAAAAAGGCATATGACTCAGTTGACAGGGAAAGACTCTGGGAATAAATGAAGAAGATAGATATAGAAGATGAAGATGGATACATTAATGTTATAAAGACAATGTACAGAGGACACAATTGTAGAATTAGAACACCATTGGGGACATCTGAATACTTCGAAATAAGACAAGGACTTAAGCAAGGAAATATTCTATCTCCTGCACTTTTTAATGTTGTGATGGAGGGAATGAATAGGGCAGTTAAAGATATAGTAAAAGAAAAAGACAAAAATATGATTTTTGCAGATGATATGGTAATATGGGGTGATAAAGAGGTAGATGTACAGTTGCAGATTGATGCGTGGAAGTAAATAATGAAAAGGTATAGATTAAAAATAAAGATAAGAGTGAAGTAATGGTATTTGGAAGATAGAAAGGAATCAACGGAAATATTACCTTGAATGGAGAACCCCTCAAAGTGGTAGAAAGTTTCACTTATCTAGGGAGTGAAATATCTAACAATGGAAGAATAACTAACGAAATTAATAGGAGGTTACAGAAGGGAGGCAATTTCTACCAAACAATAAAACACCTGATTTGGAATAATGAAGTTTCAGAAAGAGCAAAACTCCTTATGTATAAGAATTATTACATCCCTATTGTCACCTATGGTGGAGAAACATGGACAATGACAGAAAGGGTCTGGAACAGACTACAAGCAGGTGAAATGAAATTTCTCAGAGCAGTTAAGGGAAAAACAAGAATGGACAGAGTAAGGCATGTAGAGATTAGAAAGGACCTCAAACAAGAAAGTATGAGAGAAGAAATTGAAAGAAAGATATTAAGAGGTTGCATGGGCAGAGACTCCCCAAAATTATGGAAGAACTAAAGATGGATGGGAAAAGACCTAGAGGGTGCCCAAGAACAGGGTGGAAAATGGGAGTGAGAGTATCTGTAGAAAGGAGAGGTGTGACCTGGCAGCAAGTGGAGGAAGAAAAGTGGTGGGAGGACCGAGCCAAATGGAGAGGACTCGTCAGCACCAAGACCCGGCAGTAGCTGTAGCGGGATTCGGATATAGAATATTCGAGTATGCTGCGTTTACTATGAAAAGTCGCTTTCCTATCGGTGTGAATTCAAATTTTCCCATGTGTGCCTCTTATCTGTTTTCTGAGATACTAAGGAATCGCACGCTCAGTTCACTCAAACAGAACACCTCAATCGAGAAAGGAATTGATTACTGCTTTAGAAGGTTGAGCAAATAAACGACCCTGACTAATAGCTGTTCGTTATGTGACTTAGGGTTGGGTGGACACCATCACACGTATTCCCTACACCTAAACTAGCCAAAATAAAATAGATTTCGAAAGTGACACAATATTCGAAATTGTAAGTGTGGCAAACTTTCGAGTTAAACTGCTGGCTACTAGGTCGTCAGTAGCCTCGAGTATTTAGGAAACTACGAGATTAAGATCTGTAGGTGCAATGCGATTGGGAGGAATTCTACAGCAATACTTGCTCACGTCTGGAAGGACACCTACATTACCGTCAAGTCGAATTTCATCCTCGTTCGAACTCTGAGCTCTTGTGCCAATCTCATTATGTCAGCGCAGCTCTTGCAACAGATATCTTCATTTATTTGCTTAATGATGTATTCCAATCTCTTTCTTCCTCCATAGTTTTTGCTCTCTACAACTTCCTCTGGTACCATGCAAGTTATTCCCTGATGTCTTAAAGTATGTCCTTCCATCTTCTCGCTTCTTCTTTTCAGTGTTCCATGCATTCTTTTCCTCACTGGTTTGCGAAGAAGCTCGTCATTCCTTGCGTGGAAGGGAAAAGGTGAGAAGAATTTGAGAGGAGGAGGAAAACTGTACTGGAGTGGGAATAACAGGCCTTCCGTAACAACAAATCTCTAATGCTTCGATTATCTGTTTTTCCTGTTTTCTCGTAGTGCATGTTTCACTACGGTACAATGCTGTGCTCCAGATGTACAGCCTCAGAAATTTCTTCCTCATACTGAGGCCAATGTTTAATACTAACCGACTTCTCTTGCAAAGGAACGCCCTGTTTTACAGTGCTAACTGCTTTTTATGTCTTACTTGCACCGTCCGTCATGGGTTATTTGTCTCCCTAGACAACAGAATTTGCTAACTTCGTCTTCTTCCTTATCATAAAGTTAAGTTTCTCAGTGTTCTTATTTCTGCTACCTCTCATTATTTCATCTTTCGATTTAGCCTCAATCCACATTCTGTACTCATTAGACTGTTCATTGCATTTAGTAGGTTCTCTAAACCTTCTATAACGTCGCTTCTTTAAAAAAGTAATGTAAATCAACTTTTCGATATATAACTACAATGGAGCCGCTATATGTGCTCATAGAATTGTAATTACTATTACCTCTGTATCGTAGTATATAAGAAAAAGATGTCTTTGTTTCACGCTCTTGTCTTCTTCTTCGTCTCCTGTGTCTGGTTGGTTCTGATGTCGTATCTGACGCTCGCATATAGACCACGGTCTGTAAATGATTATTTTACTTATATGTAGTATCACGATAATTTTTGTTAAATATATATGCAAATAGCTTGGTAGTATGTGTTTGTTTTTAGTAGCAAAAAGTACCTTCTCTGACTCATAATTACCATTTACGTAATAATTAAATGTTGCCCTGGCCATTTTGTGTATGTCCATTGTTGCAGTGACGCCATTGGTGTTAAAAATGATAAAACTATTTTAATAATCATTTAATTGTAAAAAGTATTAAAGACAATAATCTAAGTAAATGCAGAACGGTGTCTTGCAATATTTTTCATTTCTTTTCGTAGGCCAGAGGTACAGTTTTATTAAAAACAATTATTTCAGTTGTATACTCTGCCATTGCACATAGGCAGCTATTCTGGAGCATCAAGCCTCACAGAGAAAAATAAATAACTAATTTAGTATTATATTTAATTTGTTTATCGCGTAACATTAAAGAAAGATTTTTTTACCCATTGTGAGTAAGGCGGATGTCTTTCCGTTGGAATATGTATGAAATTTCTGGCGATAGTACCCTGAGAAAATTTAGCGGTGGCTTTTAACGAACATAAAAGAGATATTTTAACAAAACGTTTCATTCCAAATTTAACACGGTATTTTACTTCATTCACTTTTTGAAAAGATTATGCGATATCATGCAGCGACGGCAAACACGTCACAGTGTATTTGAGCCTGAGAGTGGTTGTGTCATTCCCTGTTTGGTGTTGTTCGTTTTAGGAATTGCATATTATAAGGCGTTTCATTTTTATAAAGATATTTTCACAGAAAAAAAGTAATTAAAGTAAAAAAGGAAAACGATTGCACTTTTATTACATTATCACTGCGTAAGGAGGCGCTGGATACTGAGACCGTGAGTGCCTTACATCAAATAATCGTAAGATATATAATCATATTCAAGTAGTCTGCCCGAGAGCCAGTATCGTAAAATTTGTTCTTCTTTTGGTTTCCTCAACTGAACAAACATAAAAATCACCACCAAAAAATTAAAGATAATAACATACTCATAAATACAATTTTAGTATACTCTCCCAAAAAATTAAAGAAAAACCAAGAGAGAAAGAGAGAAAGAGAGAGAGAGAGAGAGAGAGAGAGAGAGAGAGAGAAAGAAAGAAAGCAGATTTAATCTAGCAACAGAACAATATAACATATTCATTATAAAATCAAAACGATAAATAAAAATAAAGAATTAGAATGATATGAAGTTAAATAGACTGAACCCTAGTTTTTCCTCACCTACCTCATCTTTATCACTTCCGAAAAAGGCAAATTTTATCTGCTTATGAGCATTTGAACCACTGGTAACTCATAGACCCAGAGATATCCCTGCATTGCCGCATTTTAGTGGGTGCAAGTGCATGAATTTGCACCCGCGACGAACTGACTGAGTAACTTCAGTGCCAAATAACTCGAAAACGGCACAACGTATAGAATTTTCTTACTAACAATTATTTATCATCACACCCTCCCCTGCAGCACCCTTGCAAGCTTCTCAGACTGTTTCTAACCTCAGTGACTCACGTAAGACGTAACAACCCTTTTATTTCGTGAATGATTACGCGTATCGAAACGCCGTGTTAGAAAAATGTTAGAACGTCGAGGGGTACGTACTTTTTTTGTTTGGTTAATGTTTTTAGCGCTGCTATCAACTGAGTTATTGAAGGAAGTACGTTTTCTTTAAAAATGGAGCCGTATACTTTTATAACTTCATTCGACAACACTTGAGAAGACATTTACAGTGATATAGCGTTTGTTAAAGTTGCCGTTGAAATATGTCTTAAAAATTCCAGAAAAGTCGTACTAGGTGTGAGCACGATAGCAGGAAACGGCACTTGCGGTGCAAACACTGCCAAGCAGGCTTCTCGGACCAGGCTGCGTAGTTGTAAACCGTAAGGTAGGCCTGCGCTACGAGAATAAGGCTTTATTTTCCCTTGAACCAACTTACGACCGACGTGCATTATCCTCCCAGGTTTATGTGAGCTGATAAAGAGAAATCAACAAAGGAAGAGGCCTTATGCATTGCAAAAAGCAACTACAATATTAAATATCTTAATGTTAGAAGGAAGATTTGACGTATCCTTTCTATACGAGGCTGTGTGCTTCTTAGAGGTAAAATACATGCTGCCGGACAACTGTCTATCTACATTGCTCTAAATTATATAATATGGTATACGTTTGCTGAACTAAACATTTCCTTAGCATACTTTGGTAACCACCTGTACACCTCAAAATAAATATTCTTCTTAACGAAACGTCGTTTCATGCCGAACGTTAGCGCGTAATGACAGTGTTACCAGCTACGTGCAACACTTGCTGTCGATTTATTTGACATTGCAATGTAATTTCGTAAACATGTAAATGGAACAAAAAATGATTTGGAAACCATCTAAATCACATAACATTATGTTCTCCTCTAGAAAAGTAACTGTATCCATTATTTAAGAATGTTTTCAAACTGTGTACCGTGGACTGAAAGGCACATTTTCAATCGCCGTTCTAAAGAAGGATGAACAGATGTAATTACGTTGGGTGGTATGATAGAGGACTCACTGGCGTTTGGACGACACATATCGTATGGCGTATTTTGGGCATCGTCGTAGACTGCATCTTCGACTACTCCGCAAAGAAAGAAATCAAGAGGTGTCAAATAGGGTGATCTCACAAGCTATTAACGATAGAATCTCGTTCTCTTCAATGTCCAGGAAAGTTCTCATTCAATATTTGCCTTGCAGCAAGGGACGAGTGAGCTGGACAAACATCGTGTTGCAGCCACGGATACTGTCGAATATCAAGTGGTACATCTTCTAAAAGAACCGGCAGCGTGTTCGTCACAAAGAGTGCGTGTGAATCTCCATGTAGTAAGTCTGAAATAAAGATAGGTCCCACAATGTAATTTCCTATGATGCCACACCATATGTTTGGACTCCGCGGCCGTTGATGCTATACCCGACAAAGACAGTGCGGATTTTCGGCTGCCCACTAGTGCATGCTACGCAAATTTACATTATCGTGGTTAGTAAACACTGCTTCATCGGTAAAGAGCACACGATGAGAAAACGTAGGGTGGTCTCTCAGTTCCTGAATGAAAAACCGCCAAAATTCTGCGCGACGTTCGAAATCTAGGTCGTCGAGTACGTGACGTTGTGACAGATGAAAGCGGTGGAAATTCTGTCGATGCAGGACGCGAGTGACACTCGTCGGGCTGATTCCACGTTCCTTGGAAACATGTCTCGCACCACTGTGCAGATTCATTAGCGTCGTAGCCAGAACAGCTTCTTCGTGTTCTCTGTCAGCTACAGTCTACTTTCTTGCCCTCTTTTTGACGTTCAAGCAGCCTGTCCGCACTAGCGTCTTAACATTTCGTGCAGTTGTCTGGCACTTCGGACTTCAGCGATACGGATAGACAGCCCAACACCATCTTCTCGTTTTTAAGGCGTTGATTTTACATTCATCATATAAAAATAGTGTATCGAAGTTCTCCTCGTTGCTGTGTATGTTTGCACACAACGCCTATTGATGAAAGCGGCCTGCAGTGCAGACAAGTAAATAGGCAAATGTGTAGACATTTTGACACAGAGTAGCACGAAAGCTCTGCTTGACGGTGTTTGCACCGCTAATGCCGGTTTCGGCCAGCGTGCTCTCAAATTCTAGGACATTTCTTGAATTTTTTAACGACAGGTTTGAACGCCAATAGTAACAAACGCAGTATCACTCTGTTTTCTCAAGAGTTATGGAATGCAGTTATAAAAAGGATACTGTTCCAAAAACGTACTTGCTTCAATATCTCCGTTGATACCAGCGCTAGAAGCATTAACCTCAAAAACAAAAAAACAAAAAAGAAATGATTGACCGTACCTATACGCGACAGGTATAGTAATGGACTAGTTGGTTTTTATACAACATTTCTTACTCCAAGTATTACATTAAAAAGAAATAGCCGGCAACTGTGGTCGAGCGTTTCTAGGCGCTTCAGTCCGGAATCGCGCTGCTTCTACGGTCGCATGTTCGAATCCTGCCTCGGGCATGGATGTGTGTGATGTCCTCAGATTGGTTAGGTTTAAGTAGTTCTAAGTCTAGGGGACTGATGACCTCAGATGTTAAGTCCCATAGTGCTTAGAGCCAACTGAACCATTTTTGCAAAAGAAATAAATTGTATTAGGAAGGAGAAACGATGCAAATTCCTATTGGTCAATATAGTTTGGAAAGGTTGAGAAAATATATTCATTTAGAAAAGCAAAATATTTACATTAAAGCAGTGGGAATTTGAAACAGAGATTTTATTGAAAAACTGTTGCTAATGACGTTCCTAAAATTATTCTATTCGAGGTAATTAATGTAAGTTTTAATTTACCTGATGATAATATATATATATATATATATATATATATATATATATATATATACACTCCTGGAAATGGAAAAAAGAACACATTGACACCGGTGTGTCAGATCCACCATACTTGCTCCGGACACTGCGAGAGGGCTGTACAAGCAATGATCACACGCACGGCACAGCGGACACACCAGGAACCGCGGTGTTGGCCGTCGAATGGCGCTAGCTGCGCAGCATTTGTGCACCGCCGCCGTCAGTGTCAGCCAGTTTCCGTGGCATACGGAGCTCCATCGCAGTCTTTAACACTGGTAGCATGCCGCGACAGCGTGGACGTGAACCGTATGTGCAGTTGACGGACTTTGAGCGAGGGCGTATAGTGGGCATGCGGGAGGCCGGGTGGACGTACCGCCGAATTGCTCAACACGTGGGGCGTGAGGTCTCCACAGTACATCGATGTTGTCGCCAGTGGTCGGCGAAAGGTGCACGGGTCCGTCGACCTGGGATCGGACCGCAGCGACGCACGGATGCACGCCAAGACCGTAGGATCCTACGCAGTGCCGTAGGGGACCGCACCGCCACTTCCCAGCAAATTAGGGACACTGTTGCTCCTGGGGTATCGGCGAGGACCATTCGGAACCGTCTCCATGAAGCTGGGCTACGGTCCCGCACACCGTTAGGCCGTCTTCCGCTCACGCCCCAACATCGTGCAGCCCGCCTCCAGTGGTGTCGTGACAGGCGTGAATGGAGGGACGAATGGAGACGTGTCGTCTTCAGCGATGAGAGTCGCTTCTGCCTTGGTGCCAATGATGGTCGTATGCGTGTTTGGCGCCGTGCAGGTGAGCGCCACAATCAGGACTGCATACGACCGAGGCACACAGGGCCAACACCCGGCCTCATGGTGTGGGGAGCGATCTCCTACACTGGCCGTACACCACTGGTGATCGTCGAGGGGACACTGAATAGTGCACGGTACATCCAAACCGTCATCGAACCCGTCGTTCTACCATTCCTAGACCGGCAAGGGAACTTGCTGTTCCAACAGGACAATGCACGTCCGCATGTATCCCGTGCCACCCAACGTGCTCTAGAAGGTGTAAGTCAACTACCCTGGCCAGCAAGATCTCCGGATCTGTCCCCCATTGAGCATGTTTGGGACTGGATGAAGCGTCGTCTCACGCGGTCTGCACGTCCAGCACGAATGCTGGTCCAACTGAGGCGCCAGGTGGAAATGGCATGACAAGCCGTTCCACAGGACTACATCCATCATCTCTACGATCGTCTCCATGGGAGAATAGCAGCCTGCATTGCTGCGAAAGGTGGATATACACTGTACTAGTGCTGACATTGTGCATGCTCTGTTGCCTGTGTCTATGTCCCTGTGGTTCTGTCAGTGTGATAATGTGATGTATCTGACCCCAGGAATGTGTCAATAAAGTTTCCCCTTCCTGGGACAATGAATTGACGGTGTTCTTATTTCAATTTCCAGGAGTATATATATATATATATAAATATATATATATATATATATATAATTACTTCATTCATGCCTAATGCTGAATTTGGCGGACCACTAACTTATGAACCACATTATCTTTTATGTATACCAGTTCTCAAAAAAATTTATGAATCAGAAAAAACTATCACTAATGACAATGATAATTTGATTGACTTCATTGGAGTTAGCGTGACACGACCTTTAGAAATGGCTTTATTGTACTTTATCCTTATTAAATGAATAAGATCAAGAGCTACAAGTTTTACTCTTTCCCAGTGACTGAGAAGACTAATTAACCAAAATCTTCCCAACAAGAACACAGAGATTCATCTAAATACTATGCTCAGCTGTACATGATCTTCAGTATTGTTCGAGCTTATGGTACAGATTATCCAACACATAATGGAAAATCTAATGAAAAATTAATTGACAACTGCGTGACAAAATTGTTCGATCTAATTACCGTGAAAAAGGGAAACAATAATTTGTCTACAATGGAACGTCCATTAATTTCTGCATCCGTTCTTGTGCGACTGACTTCATCTCTGACCAACGAGATAACGATAGGCCATATCCTCAATGATGGGAAGGTAAAAAGTAAGAAAAATGAAATACTTTTTCCATTAGACTTGCTTCGTGGGTTCTTTAGATTTACAAAGACGTGATATGTGAAGCACTTTGATTTCTGCTGCAAATTATGCCATTCTTCATCAGGCTGACCACAACCAATCGGGTGTCGAAGATGCATAATTGTAGTAAAATCAATGGAAATCTGTGTTCCTGTGATTGGACAAGAACCAGAATATTCACTCGAGCTAGAGCAAGAAAGGGTAAAAGATTCGAAGATCCCCGTATCCTTTGAACCAAAAACCACAGAGATTTCTGGATAGAAAAACGTGCTTGCTTCAATATTTCCGTTGATACTAGGGATGAAACAAAAAATAATCCTAATAAATAAACTTTCGGAAACCAGTGGTTTCTATAGTCCGACTTATTATGAATGAATACGTGAAAAATTTATAGCAGAGTGCAGAGGGTCCAAATTGCTGATCTACAGTTGAGGACAAACACAACACGGGTTCCGCTTGCCCACGTTCATGCGAAGAGAGCCTTCAGGACGTCTCGATAGCCGCACATACTAAATAATCCCAGGTGTGTAGCGAATGCATGGGTAATCATTCACATTGAATTCCCCAACTTCATCGACACTATGACCAGGGCTTGAACGCCTCAAAGCTTTTCAATATAACCGCACACAGAAATTCCACGTGTTCAAACTGGGGCACCTGAAAGGCGACTGTATTGGGATCCGTACATAGACATTACGAATGATGATAAACTCGAACCTAGGCTTACGCACTAACAGTGCTGTGAACACTGACATGACTGCACTTGTGCATACGTTGCACGTCGTAGGTTTATTAGGATTATTTGACTGTTTCATTGTCATTACAGATGGTAAGTTCGTTGTCATATCTTTTATTGAGCAGTGCTTCACATTGGAAAAAATGATATAAATGATGTGTTTCACATCGTAGTGGGAGCTTGGAGCTATGATCCTTGGAACGTGCAAATAATTATACACTGAGGTGACTAAATTCGAGAGATACTTCTAATATCGTGTCGGACCTCCTTTTGCCCTGTGTAGTGCTGCAGATCCAAGTGGTGTGGACTCAACAAGTAGTTGCAAGTCCTCTGAAATGCTGCCTTTATAGCTTTTCATAAGTGCAAAAGCGTTGCCGGTACAGGATTTTGTGTACTAACTGACCTCTTGCTTATGTCCTATAAATATTCAATAGGATTCATGTCGCACGACCTGGGTGGCCAAATGAATCTCTCGAACTGTCTAGAATGTTCTTCAAACCAATCGAGAACAAGTGTGGCACGTTGACACGGAGGACTGTCATCCACAAATATTCCGTCGTTGTTTGCGGACATGAAACCCATGGATGGATTAAAATTGTCTCCAGGCAACCGAACATAACCATTTCGAGTCAATGATCGGTAAAGTTGTTCTAGAAGACCACGCTATGGAGCCACCACCAGCATGCACAGTGCCTTATGGGCCCTGCCTTCCGACATCGGGACTCATCTGACCAGATCACTGTTTTCCAGTCATCTAGGGTCCAACTGACATGGTTACAGGCGAGTCGCTGCAGGCGATATCATGTTTTTAGCAAAGGCACTCGCATCGATCTTCTGCTTCCATAGCCCACTAACGCCATATTTCGCTGCACTGTCGTAACGGATACATTTGTCGTAGGTCGCACATTGATTCCTACGGTTATTTCACGCAGTGGTGCTTGTAACAGCACTGGGGCCTCCACGCAAAAGCCGTTGGCCACTGCGTTGCCCGTGATGGGAGGTAATTCCTGAAATTTGATATTCTCGGCACTCTCTTGATGCAGTGGATCTCGAAGTACTGAATTCCCTAACAATTTCCGGAATGGAATGTCCAGTGCGACTGCCTTCAACTACCATTTCGCGTTCAAAGCCTGCTAATTTCCGTCGTACGGCCATAATCATTTCGGAATCGTTTCCACATGAATCACCTGAGTGCAAATGACACTTCCACCAATGCGCTGCCCTTTTACACGTTATGTACCATCGCCGTCTATATACGTGTATATTACTATCCCATGACTTTTGTCACCTGAGTGAACTAAATTATACTACCCATGTGTTAACACATTTTACGTTCACCATAAACAAGTTACAGAAGTGTGCAAAAATTAAAGATGACAGGAACTTCCGCTTGATGTGCCATTGCCGAGCAACATATCTCGATGGAACTTGGATCATACATAGAAAGAAATTCTACAATATAGTGCAGGACTTAAGTGAAAGATACACGCAAAGAGACGAATACATATGACACTTTTAGTCAAAGAGAATAATTACACTTCGTGATTTAAATAATAAGAAATGCACCAGTTACTTTTTTTTTTTTTTTTTTTTTTTTTTTTTTTGACTGAGCAAAGGTTGGGAAATTGTACGGGCGCTGATAACCACGCTGTTGAGCGCCCCACAAACCAAACATCTTCATCATCATCATCATCATCACTTACTTTTTGCTGGCTATCCCAACGTGGCTCGAGAATTTATTCTCGTTTTCAAGTGCATTTGTGCATGTTCTTAGATCAATATGTATGATGTCTGCATGTGTAATTTTCTGCCTCTCTTGCGTCTTTTCGAAGTTCAGCTGCAGTCGGAAACTAGGATAAAATGAATTTTTTAGGTTTCCAAAATCTAATGTTAGAAACTATATTTTTTTTACTTATAGGTATTGTGCCTCCTCCATAATACAGAATATCACACACTCGCAAATGTTCATTTACACTGCTTGTTTGCAAAGCATGTTACAAAGATATTATGGTACACAAAGTATCCAGTTTGAAAATTCCTGCCCTTACTTTGCATGTTCCTGAGTCTGAGAACTTATCCTTTTTTTTATTGATTAAGGTGTGGACTAGTTGCTGTTGCACTTCCCATTTTTATGGAGAAAGCTACTTTCCACTTTACGTGACCTAAGTAGGTTTGGTATTTTTTGGGAAAAGGGTATGTAAGGTATGCTAGCCATACATTTGATTGCAATATTGGTTCCTTACAAAGAACAAGGAATTTCTTTGTTTATTGTCATTTGTCTCTGCATACTGTGTATCACTGAACTGGGGAAGTCATTGGTCGATGCAATTTGCATAATAATGTCTAATTCTTTCTCCCTGTCCTCTTTGTTCATTGGGATTTTGTTCTGTGTATCTGCGTTTTGTATGCAGCTTTTGTTGTGTACGTGTGTGTGACATGATGTGGCAGGGACTATGTTGTCTCCTTCCTGTGTATCTTGAAACTGTGCCTGTTGTGTTTTGTCGGCACAAGTCTAGAAAATTAACGCTATTGCTTTTTGGTCTTCAGCTGCGACATTTATTTTCTTGTGCAGCTTATTAAACAAATTTATTATGTTATTGGTGTCTTCGGTGTCATCTTCGAGAAAAATTGAGGTATCATCTGCATATGTTTTGTAGTATACACTCCTGGAAATGGAAAAAAGAACACAGTGACACCGGTGTGTCAGACCCACCATACTTGCTCCGGACACTGCGAGAGGGCTGTACAAGCAATGATCACACGCACGGCACAGCGGACACACCAGGAACCGCGGTGTTGGCCGTCGAATGGCGCTAGCTGCGCAGCATTTGTGCACCGCCGCCGTCAGTGTCAGCCAGTTTGCCGTGGCATACGGAGCTCCATCGCAGTCTTTAACACTGGTAGCATGCCGCGACAGCGTGGACGTGAACCGTATGTGCAGTTGACGGACTTTGAGCGAGGGCGTATAGTGGGCTTGCGGGAGGCCGGGTGAACGTACCGCCGAATTGCTCAACACGTGGGGCGTGAGGTCTCCACAGTACATCGATGTTGTCGCCAGTGGTCGGCGGAAGGTGCACGTGCCCGTCGACCTGGGACCGGACCGCAGCGACGCACGGATGCACGCCAAGACCGTAGGATCCTACGCAGTGCCGTAGGGGACCGCACCGCCACTTCCCAGCAAATTAGGGACACTGTTGCTCCTGGGGTATCGGCGAGGACCATTCGCAACCGTCTCCATGAAGCTGGGCTACGGTCCCGCACACCGTTAGGCCGTCTTCCGCTCACGCCCCAACATCGTGCAGCCCGCCTCCAGTGGTGTCGCGACAGGCGTGAATGGAGGGACGAATGGAGACGTGTCGTCTTCAGCGATGAGAGTCGCTTCTGCCTTGGTGCCAATGATGGTCGTATGCGTGTTTGGCGCCGGCAGGTGAGCGCCACAATCAGGACTGCATACGACCGAGGCACACAGGGCCAACACCCGGCGTCATGGTGTGGGGAGCGATCTCCTACACTGGCCGTACACCACTGGTGATCGTCGAGGGGACACTGAATAGTGCACGGTACATCCAAACCGTCATCGAACCCATCGTTCTACCATTCCTAGACCGGCAAGGAAACTTGCTGTTCCAACAGGACAATGCACGTCCGCATGTGTCCCGTGCCACCCAACGTGCTCTAGAAGGTGTAAGTCAACTACCCTGGCCAGCAAGATCTCCGGATCTGTTCCCCATTGAGCATGTTTGGGACTGGATGAAGCGTCGTCTCACGCGGTCTGCACGTCCAGCACGAACGCTGGTCCAACTGAGGCGCCAGGTGGAAATGGCATGACAAGCCTTTCCACAGGACTACATCCAGCATCTCTACGATCGTCTCCATGGGGGTATAGCAGCCTGCATTGCTGCGAAAGGTGGATATACACTGTACTAGTGCCGACATTGTGCATGCTCTGTTGCCTGTGTCTATGTGCCTGTGGTTCTGTCAGTGTGATCATGTGATGTATCTGACCCCAGGAATGTGTCAATAAAGTTTCCCCTTCCTGGGACAATGAATTCACGGTGTTCGTATTTCAATTTCCAGGAGTGTAGTATGCTTTATGAGCAGCTGCTGTATATTCCTGCCTGCCTGCTGTATATTGAAAACATGAATGAGACAGTTGCAGGCTTTCCCGGAATATCTAATAAGACGAACGAAATTAAATAATGACACTGCATTCTGCGAGATTCATCATCGTTCCCTGGACGTTACAAAAGCGGTGCATGGTTCTTAATAGGGTGATTCCTCTGGGTGCATTACGTGTTCCTGTGTCTCGACAAATGAAGGAACGTCCAAAATTGTACAGAACTGATTTGGTAGCTCCCTGTGTTATCATGTGCGGAAGCATGCTGTTGCGTGGGTGTAATGGCCTCAAATCTCTGAACATGGTACACTCTCCAGTCAAAGTTATTGTTACAGTGTGCTCCTTCCCCATGTGGGTTTCTTCAGCGGTGCGCCGCGCGGGGTAGCAGCGCTGTCAGAGGCACCCTGCCACAGCTCACGCGGTTTCCCCCGTCGGTGGTTCGAGTCTTCTCTCGGGTAAATTTAAGGTAGGTTAAGTAGTGTGTAAGCCTAGGGACCGACTTCACCAGTTTGGTCCCACAGGAACTTACCACAAACTTCCAATTTCAGCGGTGCATTCGACACTGGCTTCGTTTTAATGGATGACAGTGCGCGACCGCGTCGGACAGTGCAGGTGGTGGAGCACTTAGAACGAGAGCATTTTCGGCAAGTGAACTGGTCTGCCCTTTAGCCCGAATTGAATCGCAGTGGACAGGTGTGCTGCAGTAAGTGCACATGCACTAAAGACCATCCAGCAGATTTCAGACGCACTGCCGTGGGAATGGAATGTCCAACCACAATACCTCCTAATCAACTTTTTGGCCTCTATGGGAGAGAGTTATCGAGGATATACGGACGTCTGCGGTGATCACAGATCGTATTAAAAAACATTTCGCGCGATTTCTAATGTCCAGGAACCATCATGAATCGTGATGACATTAGTGTAAGTATTGTCTTTGAGTAACAGTGTGACTTCTGTAGGTCTCATTGTTTATTTCTTTCAGTTACCTTCTGTATTACACTGCAGCCGTTCTTTCATTGTGTGGTCCAAGTCTCATCGAGCTATGTTGGTTGTCAGTGACACACAATGCGAAGATTACTTTCGACCTTTAAGTGTTGCACACAAATGTAGTAAACATACAGGGTTATTATGATTGAAGTTAAACATTCAAGCCGCTGTAGAAATAACACCACTGGTTAGAATGACGTCAAATTGCAACAGAATATTATCGGAGAAGGGGGAAAACGCATGGCAGAAGAAAAACAAATAGTTACAAAATGTAGGAATAGATGGCGCTGTAAGCATCATAATTTAATAGTGGTCGACTACGAATGACAAATGAATCACACAGAAATGCCTAAGGTGTACGTTTGACCTTAAACAAACTGTACTACTCAGTGTGCATTGGTGTACAGGCGTGATACTGTTGGTTAAGTAAGCCCATCCACCACGACAAGGTCATATCACATGGTATGCGAAAAACCGGTTTTTAATTGTCCTGCGGCCGAAAACCGCATAAAATTATCAATAAAAATCAAATCGGATTATTAATTTCCGTGTGATTGGCACAAAACATGTTCAATAAGCTGTCCACAACAAGTTGAAATCGGGAAACAGCAAATTCCACAACTAACCGAAGTGTTTCCCGAGTGACGCACTGAATCTGTTGCGCAATGTGTGTTTTCAGTGTAGCTAAGTTTGTAATCGGAATACTAAGTAAGTAAGTGTCGTGTGACTAGTGCCTCCCGTCGGTCGACCTTTTGCCAGGTGCTAGTTTTTCGATTTGACGCCACTTCGGCGACTTGCGCGTCGATGGGGATAAAATGATGATGATTAAGACAACACAACAACCAGTACCGAGCACGTGGCGCAGTGGTTAGAACACTGGACTCGCATTCGGGAGGACGACGGTTCAATCCCACGTCCGGCCATTCTGATTTAGGTTTTCCGTGATTTCCGTAAATCGCTCCAGGCAAATGCCGGGACGGTTCCTTTGAACGGGCACGGCCAACTTCCTTCCCCGTCCTCCCCTAATCCGACGAGACCGATGACCTCGCTGTCTGGTCTCCTCCCCCACAAAAACCCCAACCCAACAACAACCAGTCCTTGAACAGAGAAAATCTCCGACCTAGCCGGGAATCGAACCTGGCTCTTAGGATTGACAGGTGTCGCACTGGCTACTCAGCTACCGGGGGCGGACATCGGCACACTGAACACAACACCTTTCAGATAGTCCCACAGCAAGAAGTCACACGGAAGGTCAGGTGATCGGGACGGCCAGGCTGTAGGGAATGGTGGCTGATAATTGTAGCATTTCCGAAGTGGCGCTTCAGTAGCTGCTTAGCTGGATTTGCAAAGGGCGGAGGTGCGCCATCTTACGTAAATATGACCCCATCCACACATCCACGTTGTTGGAGACCTGGAATGAAGTGGTTACGCAAAAGACACTCAAAGCGCTTACCAGTGGCTGTACAAGTAACAGAACCGGAAGCACCTGTATCTTCGAAAAAGTATGGCCCCATGATAAATGACGTCGTAAACCCGCACCACACAGAGATCTTTTCAGGATGAAGTGGTACTGGTTGATCTGCGTGTGGATTTTCTGTGTACTGACATATCCTATCAGATGGAAGTGGGCTTCGTCTGTCCACAAAATCTTCCACGACCAGTCATTGTCCACTTCCACACGAGCAAGAAATTCTAAAGCAAAGGTCTCTCTTACTGGCAGGTCTACATTTACATCTACATCTACATACATACTCCGCAATCCACCATACCGTGCGTGGCGGAGGGTACCTCGTACCACAACTAGCATCATCTCTCCCTGTTCCACTCCCAAACAGAACGAGGGTAAAACGACTGCATATATGCCTCTGTACGAGCCCTAAACTCTCTTATCTTATCTTTGTAGTCTTTCCGCGAAATATAAGTTGGCGGCAGTAAAATTGTATTGCAGTCAGCCTCAAATGCTGGTTCTCTAAATTTCCTCAGTAGCGATTCACGAAAAGAACGCCTCCTTTCCTCCAGAGACTCCCACCCGAGTTCCTGAAGCATTTCCGTAATTCTCGCGTGATGATCAAACCTACCAGTAACAAATCTAGCAGCCCACCTCTGAATTTATTCTATGTCCTCCCTCAATCCGACCTGATAAGGATCCCAAACGCTCGAGCCGTACTCAAGAATAGGTCGTATTAGTGTTTTATAAGCGGTCAACAGGAAGCAATTCGTGCACATGGGTAATTTTTAATGGATAGCAAAGAAGGATCTTCCGCAGGATTTTACGCACTGTGCCCAAGGGGATGTTCAATGTTCGGGCAATTCTCCGTGCACGACACGTTTGTACACCACCACCCGTCTCCTCCTACACTGCTGTGGCCACTGCTACCACTGACGTCGAATCAATTCGTTTTCTCCTTCTACCAGGTTGCTCACCAAAAGAACCCGTCTTTTCGAATTTCGGAATCATTTTCTCTATACCCACAGTAGTAATCAGACCATCGCCTGTTTTCAAACCCTTCAGTGTCCGGAACTTCTGCAGAGCGACGTGTGCACAATCATCACTCTTGTAAAACAGCTTTACTAGCAAAGCGCGATCCTCCATTGAGAGTCATGGCGAACATCGCAGACGCGAAAGGAGTAAAAGCCGTGCACCCGGCGTGTTTATACCGACTACAGTGGGTAGTGCACATGACAGGTGTTTTCAAAAATGGTTCAAATTGGTTCAAATGTCTTTGAGCACTATGGGACGCAACATCTTAGGTCATAAGTACCCTAGAACTTAGAACTACTTGAACCTAACTAACCTAAGGACATCACACACATCCATGCCCGAGGCAGGATTCGAAACTGCGACCGTAGCAGTTCCGCGGTTCCGGACTGTAGCGCCTAGAACCGCACGGCCACCGCGGCCGGCCAGATGTTTTCATTTACGTATTCTGACACATACAGCACTATTATTGATCAATTTTCACATTATTCTTTTTACTTCTGCCATCTGTTTTTCTCTTCTCCGATAATATTCCGTTGCAATTTGACGTCATTCTGAGCAGTGGTGTTATTTGTACAGCGTTTTGAAAGTTTAATTATAATCACTATGTACATCCTAAAAGATCGCAGCGCTCCATTTACTTTTCGGCAAACCTATCAAACAGCATGGCGTTTCTGCCACGCACGTGCAACCTCTGTGGTAGGTCGAATACTTTCTAAACGTAGCTGTCTCCAGTAAAGAGAGCTGTGACAAAGCGCAGCACTCGAGTGTGTCTTAATGAGGAGCGCGCAGGTGCTGCGTTAAGTGTGTTCCGGCGCGGGAGCCGCTCCTGGCGGCCGGCTGCAGCCCTTCACAGCCGCCCACCGCTGCGGACACTCGCGGCCGGCTCTGCCCTTCCCTCCGCGCCATCAGCCCCAGCCGCAGCTGTCGGCGCGGCCAGCACTCAGCGCAGAGCAGCGTGCGATGCGCGATTACGCTCTGCCGCCTCTCACGGCCAGTTGCTCTTTTTGTATAAAACCCATCCGACTGCATTCCTCGCACGGCTTCCCTCCGACTGAACTCCCCCTCCTCGCCGCCCGTCACCGTGAAATTTTATTTGGGCAGCAGGAGGGACGCGTAGTTTGCCGGGAGCACTTTTATGGGTCTGAATTCGTGGAACTCAGGCGGGGCTGCTCTAAATTTGCTTAAAACATACCATCCGAATTGTGTATTTGGAATGTTGCAGTGACTGTTTTACAATGTGCATAGTTACTGAAAATTCAGACTTCAGAACCAACTGTATTGAATCTCTAAATACGCTGATAGCAAAAAAAAAAATTCGCAAAACAAAGAGGGGGTTGTGTGACATAAAGCTGGTAGGTGTGTTTCTACACCTGAAAGATGATGTCTGATCAAATTTTGCGTCAGTCGCTTAAAAGTGGCGCTAATAGCACCACTGTGAGGCTGTACCGGGCGATCAAAAAGTCAGTATAAATTTGAAAACTTAATAATCAGTGACTGCGCATGACAATCGAGTATAAAAGGAGCTGTAATGAGAGAGAGAATCATCCCCCACGCGGATCCTCTATGATCTCATTCCTTTCCCCCATATACTCCTATTCCTCGAACATATCCGCATCCTCTACACCTCCCGCCGTCTTGAACCCCCTCACCCCCTGGTTGCTCCTCTCCTCTCTGATCCCCGCCCCCTGCCACGTCTTCACCGTTGTGTCCCCCCCACTCTCCATCTCTACACCCTACATCTCCTTGCCCAAGGCGGATTCCATCAACTCCCCCTCCCGGATATTGCCCTCTCTCCCTCCATTTATCCTTCCTATCAACTCTGATCCTCACCCCCTCCTTTCCTCCGTCCTTTCCCTGGGCTCCCTCTTCCTCCCCCCTTCCATCCTGTGTTTTCTCCCTACCTACCCTCTCCCTATCTCCTTTCTCCCCCCACCCCCGCGTCCTTTTAGACTCCCCTCCTCTGCCTTCCCCAATCCCTGGCCCGTCTGCTCAGCACCCCCCCCCCTTTTATGTATCCTCATCTTCAATTGGCTCCTTTCCCCCCTCCCCCTTCACTTTTCCTCTCGTTCCCCCCCCCCTTTTTCCCGTCATCTGACCAGTTTCCCCCCACCTGCTCTCGGGTGTGGTATATCATATTTGTGCCATTTTTTTAGTGCAGTGTTTAATTGAGTGTTCAGCGTTGTGCGTCTTTCCACAGTGTTGCGAACAGAAATCATGCTGTCGCTGGGTGTGCATTTTATATCTCTTGCGAACAGAAACCAGACTGTCGCCGTATTTTTTAATTGTTTGTCTCTTATTTTTTCTGCTTCCTGTGTATTTTATTAGCATCATCCACCCTGTGTTTTTATGTTTTGAGCTCCAGTATGTTCTGCAATTTTACCTTTAAGTCACCGATTTTATCGCCAACTTATTTTTTATTATTTTAAATAATTACTATTAAAAACAGTCTTGATCACGATTTATTTAACAAGGTGACCGGTTTCGACCACTACTGTGGTCATCTTCAGACCATTGAGTAGGAACCCCTTTCTGTTGGAGAATCACAGAAAGGGGTTCCTACTCAATGGTCTGAAGATGACCACAGTAGTGGTCGAAACCGGTCACCTTGTTAAATAAATCGTGATCAAGACTGTTTTTAATAGTAATTATTTACAAGACATTGATCACTGCTGTTCCCGTAATGCATTCAAAAGTAATTTTATTATTTTCCTCTTTTTAAAACAAATTCTGTAGGCTGATGAGTGGCGTACTAAGCTGCTGCCAGCCCGCCCCCTTTAGGGGGAATCGAAACTCAATAAAGGAAAAAAAAAAGAGAGAATCAGATGCGCCAGTAGTCGCATCATGTTGACGTTACCTGAAAAGGCGCTTTTAGTGAAGCTGTATTATCAGAATGGGGAATGTGCTAGTTCAGCGTTACGATCCTATCGCCATAGGAAGGCGATTCGAACGGGTGAAGGTCCGTTGACAAATGCAGCTGTGGCGAGAATGATTTCGAAGTTCGAAGCCACGGGTTGTTTAGACGATAGACCCCGTGGTGGCCGACCGAGCACAAGGCGTAATGCTGCTGAGACAGTTCAGCAAGAAATGGAGACTGTAGCGGGTTCGTCTATGCTCGGGAAGTCAGCGCTCGTGCAGTCGCACGTCGCACCGGCATTCCATACACTGCTGTTTGGCTGGCACTCAGGCGTACCCTCCGATTCTATCCGTACAAAAGCCATCGGCATCGTGAACTGTTACCTGGCGATTTAGTGAAGCGGAGGGCATTTGCGGTGTGGGCGTTTCAAAAGATGGCGGAAGATGACGATTGGTTGAGTAACGTGTTGTGGACCGACGAAGCTCATTTCACGCTCCGAGGGTCTGTCAACGCCCACAACTGCAGAATTTGGGCTACCGAAAATCCTAGAACTGTCGTGGAAACTCCATTGCACGACGAGAAAGTCACGGTATGTGTTGGATTTACAACATCTACCGTTATCGGGCCTTTTTTCTTCGAGGAAATGCGTGGTTCTGGTTTTGTAACTGCTACTGTGACGGGTGAGAGGTACGCCGATATGTTACAGAATCGCATCATCCACAGCCTGGCTGATAAACATCTGCCGCAACGTACGATGTTTATGCAGGATGGCGCTCCACCCCATATTGCTAGACGCGTGAAAGATCTCTTGCGCGCGTCGTTTGGTGATGATCGTGTGCTCAGCCGCCACTTTCGTTATGCTTGGCCTCCCAGGCCCCCAGACCTCAGTCCGTGCGATTATTGGCTTTGGGGTCACCTGAAGTCGCAAGTGTATGGTGATCGACCGACATCTCTAGGGATGCTGAAAGACAACATCCGACGCCAATGCCTACCATAACACCGGACACGCTTTACAGTGCTGTTCACAACCTTATTCCTCGACTACAGCTATTGTAGAGGAATTATGGTGGACATATTGAGCATTTCCTGTAGAGAACATCATCTTTGCTTTGTCTTACTTTGTTATGCTAATTATTGCTATTCTGATCAGATGAAGCGCCGTCTGTCGGACATTTGTTGAACTTTTGTATTTCTTTGGTTCTAATAAAACCCCATGGCATTGCAAGCATGTGTGTCAATTTGTACCTCTATCTACATTATTCCGTGATTTATTCAGTTTTCAAATTTATACTGACTTTTCGATCACTCGGTAGATTACGCTTGCTGTAAATAATCGTTTTAACGGTTGTTTGCGTTAGTTACCTTTGAGGTTGGAAGTGGTGAGTTGGTGTTAGAGGAGAATGCCTTTAAGGCGACAAAGAGGCCATTATCAACACCTCTCTTAGTTTGAAAGAGGTTGTGTAATGGGCTACGGGAAACTGGATGTTCCTTCTGTGATACTGCAGAAATGTAACCACTGTACGTGACTGCTGGCAACGATCGACACGCCCGGCCACGTGATACTACCGTGAGAGAAGACCTTCGTGCTCGGCGTGCTGTTCTGGCGCATTGTGCTGCATCTGTAGTAGAAATTTGAGCAGCAGTTTGCACCACAGTGACACAATGAACGGTTACGAATCGATTACTTCAAGGACAGTTCCGAGCCAGACGCCCAGTAACGTGCATTCCACTAACCCCAAACCACCACCATTTGCGACCCGAGTGGTTGCAATCAGGAGTTCATTGGAGGGCAAGGTGGAGGTCTGTTGTATTTTCTGACGGACGCTGATTCTGTCTCGGGGCCAGTGATGGACATATGTTGATTGGAAGCAGGCCAGTTGAGGGCCTTCAACCAACCTGACTGTGTGCTACAGACATTGGACTTACACCTCAGAAGTGATTTCGTATGAGAGCAGGAGAACTCTAGTCGTTATCCCACTCACCCCGATTGCAAATTTGTGTGTCAGTCTAGTTATGCGACTTGTGTTGCTGCTATTCATGAACAGCACTTCATGGGGTGCTTTCCAACAGGATAACGCTCGTCCACGTCCCTCTGTTGTAACGAAACATGCTGTCCAGAGTGCTGACTTATTGCCTTGGCCTGTTCAATCAAAAGCTTTGTCTCCAATCGAGCACATATGGGACTAAATCGGATGACAGCTACAATGTTTCCACAAACATCATTAGCTCTCCCTGTATTGACTGATCAAGGACAACAGGCGTGGAACTCCATTCGATGAACTGAAATCCGGCACTTGTCCAATACAGTGCATGCATGACTGCGTGCTTGCTGTCAACATACTGACGGCTACACCGATTACTAATGTGCCAGTCTTTCAAACTTGCAATGACTTTTCTCTTGTAATGTTAATCACTACAATAATTTACCTACACAGACATATTCATTAATCTGCATTAACTACTTTTTGGTGTTGCGATTTTTTCCGTCATCGTCAACTAGCATCTTCTAAACGAGCGGAGGCCGATTTGTTTTTGCACATAAGGAACATTTTAGAATGTTTCTCCTTCTCCCTTTATAAATTAAATGTGTTTTGGGTTATTCTATTATACTGTATACTTAAAAAAATTATTTCCTTAGTTATCTATATTTTGTAATTGCTAGTCAATGAATAAAAGTTAAACGTAGAGAAAGTTTCATTTAAGATAAGAGTGAAATAATCTATGCATTTAATGCATCTAAGAAGTAGAATTAATATGTAATTGTAACGTAAGTAATGCAGTAATAATATAAGACCTGTATAGATGACATAATCAATACCGCCAGTTTCATGTTTGTCAGGTAGTATGATAGTATGATAGTTTTCCACTGGTTCTCCAGAATTAACTGTTGTTAAAATATATAAATAAAAAATAAACAAGGTGCAGACTTCATATGTAAACAGTTTCGTGTTCGAATCCATGCCAACTTTTTTTGTGCCATAAGGGACATTCTACTGTGGAGCTTTGTCTATAAATCAGTGAGACTCACTTCTGAGGGAGAATGATCTCACTCGAGCTAATATCTTTAATTTACTACCTCTCTTTGACATAATACATGAGAATTATTCACACAGTTTCATTGATAGACAGGGGCCTGGCAGTCAGTCGCAGTGAATTACGTCCGCAAATGCACCTTTAGTTCTATAATAGCCAATGACAGTAAATGAGCAAGATCATAGACATGCGCCACAGCGCTTTCAGTCGAGTCTGTCGAGTCATGTTATTCATGCGCCACGCCTTATCGTCAACGTCGCTGAAGGACACAGTATGGCGTTCCAGAGCTAACTGCTCGTCGGCGGACTAAACGTTTTCAAGACGGTAGAGAATGCCTTAAGCGTGTGGGAAGTGGAAATTGACGTGTAACAATACCTGTCCGGAACAATTTACCTCTCAACATGTCATACCAAATTTCGTTTTTAAACACGGTGAACTGAAACGTACTACGGCGTTTGCTGGGTTGGTGGATATGGCCCTCGTCAGCTTAGAGAGGCAGGACTACTTAACAAACTTGCGTTCATCAAGGAGAAGCCCCATGTTGATCATCGACACTCAATTACCTTTCTCTGGGGACAATGTCAATCCTGGCTCATGGAACATGATACTTTCCGACCAGTCGGTATTGTCCTTAGCGAATGTCAGTCCAGTAAGAGTATACAGGCCGCAAGTTACCCATTTCGACCCAAAATACGTCCACGCAGTGGCCATGACTGTGTGGCACTCCCGAGCTGGAAATCTTGTCTTGGTCTTGGAATACTTCACAGAATAGATAGTCGACTTGATGCTCTCCATTATACCCATATTAACGGTAATAAACTAAAATGGATGAATGTGTAACGCCACAGCGCAATATCACTGTGCAGCTAACGAGGACAGTAAACAGGGGACATACCGATACCAGGGCATACAACCTTAGCGAATGTCATTCCATATACTCAGCTGGACAGTAACTATGCCACGCAGACACTCATGTGAACAATATATGCAGATGTCAGCATTTGAAAGAACACTTGTAGTTGGGCTCAAAGAAGGAAGTTGGAGTGATTGGCGAATCACTCGACATTTTGAAAGGAGCGATGCTATTATTTTAGACGATGACGACAGGAATGTTAGAACTATGGCCGAACACAGCATCAAGAGGGAAGCAGTCGGCCTAGACAGACGACAGAATGTGAGGATCAAGAAATCGTCAGAGAGGCACTCAGAGCCCCGGATTCATCATTATCATCCATCCGACGTGCAACTGGTGCCTCAGCAACCGGAAGGACCATTAACAGCGACTCACAGAAAGGTTAATAAGCGGGCGTCGCCCCTTGCGCCTTCAACCATTCACCTCTCTACACCAACAGGCCACTTTGCAGTGGTTTTGGGCTCATTCGGTCAGGAATCTCACTTAAGCAATGATGTGTCTCGTTTCGAACTGAGACCTGCTGACCAGCGAAGACGTGTCCGGGGACGCAGAGATGGGTTACGAACCAGACTGTCTCCTGCCATAATACCTGACAGTCTGGAATGATGGTGTGGGATGCTATTTCTTTTGGTAGCAGGACCCCTTTGGCTGTTACCCGCAGCACCCTTAAAGCGCAGCGATACGTCTACGATTTTCTACGCACCGTTTTGTTGCCCTTCATGGCAAGCCATCCTAGGCTTACATTTCGGCAACGTAATGATGGGCCGCACGCGATTGGAGTTTCTACTGCTTGTCTTAATTTTGCCAAGGTCGCCGGATCTCTCCTCAATTGAGAACGTTTGGAGCATTATGAGAAGGACCCTCCAACCGCTTCGGGATTTTGACGATCTAACGCTCCAATTGGACAGAATTTGGCACGACATCCATCAAGAGAACATCCAACAAATCTACCAGTCAATGCCAAGCTGATCAACTGCTTGCATAAGAACCAATGGTGAACCAATGAGTTATTGACTTGCTTAATTTGTGAAGCTCTTCCACTTGAATAGATCATTCAACATCAGTATTCTGCCAAAAGGCAGATTTTCAGATGGTAGTCCTCGAGGCTGTGCTGTCTTCTGACATTGTCTTCAGGTCCGCATAATTTTCCCTTTCCTTTATGTCGTCTGTCATCTTGTATATCCTTCTTCCTCTCAGTCTTCTCCCACAAACTAATCCTTCCAAAGCACCTGCTAGCAAGCACTCCCTCCTCAATTAATGTCCCAACAAGTTCTTTTTCCTTTCTCTTATAACCTTCAGCAGACATCTTCTCTCACTAACCCTATGCAATACTCTTATTACCCACTCTTTCCATCCAGATTATTCTCTCCATTCTCCTCCACATCCACATCTCAAATGCTTCTAACTTCTTTTCATCCTCTCGTCTCAGCGTCCGTGTTCCTGCCGCATATAGTGCCACACCACAGACAAAACATTTGCCAAGCCTTTTCCTTAGACCGTTATCTAATTCGCCACAAAACAGTCTCCTCTTTCTGTTGAATACCTCCTTCACTATGTCAATTCCAGTTTTCACCTCCTGGTTACATCTCAAGTCTTCGCTTATTGTGCTTCCAAGATCAATCATTTAATTCTCTGATACTGCAATCAGTTATTTGTCTATACATGTACACCACATCTATCGATTTTCGTCCCATTCGGATAATTTCTTCCTGGTGCGTCGCCTTTTTTTCTTAGAGTGTATATTAAATTATATACTACAAAGTCTACTGCATAATATCCAATTATTATAAGTATTGTAAACAATTAAATGGCTACAGTTGACAAGCCTGCCGCCTTACTGTCAGACAACGTATTGAATTTCACTTGTTGGGCATCGAAAGATGGAGAGAAAAGACGAAAAGGGCAGCCCTGATGTGGAATGGTATTGCTGTGGAAGGATTATAGTTGATAGGACAAATATCGCGGAGGATTTCGTTTACGAGATGAAGTGAAAGACATAAACATACTCCAGACAATATACTAATATTGTGTATGATAAAATCGGCGAATCATCTGTTTTCAAGAACGTTAAGCCGTTAGAAGTGGTCGGTTTCGTGATGTGACAATCGCGTGGCATCAGTGCACAGCCGAATGTCATTTACATACTCGCCAGTCATGCCTGAAGTCTAATTGTCTTGTTACGGAGTAAGATTATCATTAATATGATTATGCAAATCGTTTGTTACATGGCAGATTAATTGTCACAGTCCTGCATCATCAGGTTTTTCCGCTTTCCAAGAAATCCAGAAAACAAAGCTTTTATCTTTGGAAAAAGAAGTTATTAGTTTCCTATATTACCATACAGGTTAAACGTCAGTTGATGTGTATTTATTACTGCCATGGATTACAGTCTTAGGGCCTGAGCAAAAGGAAAGAGGATAGAACTTTAATCATATTTTCAGAAGCAGAAGTCACAGCAAATCTACAAAAGGTACAAGGTTAAATTTTTGGGTGGCATGATTTGTTCCATGTGGAGAACACCACTCAGGTAAAATCACTGCTATAAAGAATTTTGTTATTTTAGAAATAAGAAACAGTTCAAGGCATTTATTGCGCAGGGCTTATTTTTCAAGCGTTTCATCCTTAATCAGATTTTGAGTAGCACCAACTTGAACTTATCAAATAAAATGCAGCAGGGGTATGGACAAGTGGCTTTGTTATTTTGCATCATCTAGATATGACTGAAGATTTTTGTATCATGATTGACACCTTAATCTCTGGTTTGAGAGCATGTCTATTTCAATTCATGTCGAAGATGGTAAGCAAGATATTTGTGTTACAGGCTTTGCGAGCTGCACATTGTCAGACTGTAATCGATCCTAGTGTGCCACCGAGTTGGAAACACTAGCAGTAATGTGCAATACCAATGCTCATTACCAAGTGGGGGAATTCTTTGTGCCTACCCCAAAAAAGTTAAAAAAACTAAATTCAGTGTTGACTAATATTAAGCACATACATTTTAAAGAGGTACTAATGTATTAGTGGAGTCCAGAACAAGACAATATCTTTTAGGATACTTTTAGCAACATCAGCACATTTTCAGTAATGTGTAACATCAATTGGGAGAGTACTTTATGCCCAACCTAATATAAAATTTAAAAAAAATGCAAAATCCATTAATTGCTGTTCACCTTTACTCACAACAAACTTTTTAAAGAGACAATGTTGTGTAAGTAAGGTTCTGCACCTGAAAATACTGGATAAACATTCATTGTGGAAAGTTATGTCTAGTAATTAGGCTTAAATTTTTGGGTTAAGTTTAACTGAAAAATTAGAAAAAAATTATGGAATCTGGTAGAGGAATACATTAGAGTCTTTTCAAAATTTTAAAATAGATAAGTGACTAGATTACAATATTTTGGAAAGATAGGCACAAAGTACCCTCCTACCTTGGTATTGTGAATGTTGAAAATATACTACTGTATTTATGGAAACAATCAAGGTCTTCTGTGATAATCAGATGTTAAAGTATCTTACGTCACGTAAACTATTCCACGCACACTTAGCGCATTGGTCACTGTTTATACAAGAGTAGCGCTTTCAGATCTTACACATTTCAGGGAAAGAAAATATAGAATCAGACGCTCTGTCCCGCCTATCACATTGTTTATCACAGTACACAGAACATATAGAGCTACCACGTGTTACTAAAGAAGGACAGAAATTACTGATAATTTACATATGTGAATAAACATGGTCGATGTACAAAATGCTCATCAGCACTGGTGTAAAATTAAAATACAAATTTCACAAGATTGTATAGAAAAGCTAAAAAACATCACAAAGTCCATAATGCATTTCTATTCTGTAGATTTGATGTATGTTCTGACACATTGTGTGTTCGTATTTCAGCCAGATATGAGAATCGCTCTATTTGGTACGTTCACCATATGTGGGGGCACTAGGCTGCGGTTAAATGTGGAAGATAAAGCACTATGTACTGTTAGCTTTCCAGCATGAGAAGACGTATGCATCAGCTTCTTAAAACAAGTCTCATACGTCGGTAAGCAAAACCCACACACAAATTCTGCCATACAGAATTATTTCGTATGTTGCAACAAAACTGCTACAAACAATTTCAGTTGATACCAAAGGACATTTTGTCTCCATTTAATATCATAGATCTTATGTTCTTCAGAGATCACAAGGACCATTACTAGGCCGCTCAATGAAAGGGAGTTGAGCTTGTGGCGACTACCATTGACTTTTGTACCTCAAGTCTTTTTGCAGTGGTATTGTACCCACTCAGCCTGAAATCTCACTTACTGGAATAGAATTGTCTTCAGTGATGGATCCACTTCTAACAGACTCATGATTGCAGCCGATAATGTATCGGTGGACGCCCTGGCCAGCAGTAGGATATCAGTCTGTCACCCTCCATATGGTCTGACAACTAGCAATGAAGGTCTGGGGTGCCATTGTATTTCATTTGGTGGTCACTCCTGATTCCTTTGCAGTAATACATCGACGATTTACTGCGTCGCGTTCAGATGCCCTTCGCGACAAGCCATCCTGGGTTTAAATGTGAGCAACATAATTCTTGTCGACACATGACGAGGATTTCTACAGTTCATCTTCGGGGTTGCAAAACTCAAGCTTGCCCAGTGAGGTCGCTAGATCTATGTCCAATTGAGAACGCCTGGAGAATTATGGTTGGGGCCTTCCAATCAGATTGGGAGTTTGACGATCTGAATCATCAGTTTTACAGAAATTGACGCGATATACTTCAGGAGGACATCCTTCAAATCTGTCAGTCAATACTAAGCCAAATAATTGCTTACATAAGGACAAAAAGTGGACCAACATGTTATTGATTCGCTCAATTAACGAAGCTCTTTCTCTTAAATAAATCTTCCAGTTATTCTGAAACTGTAGACGTCTGTCTGTCCGTACATGCCGATCACACCTACCGACTTCTGCCTCATTCGGATAATTTCTTCGTGGTGCGTCGCATTTTTTTCTTAGAGTGTACATTTATTTATATGCTACAAAGTCTAGTGCATCAGACCCAATTATTAAAAGAACTGTAAACGGTTACGTGCCTAAAGTTGACAAGCTTGCCGCCTTATTGTCAGAAAACGCATAGAAGTTCACTTGTTGAGCATGGAAAAGATTTCTACATGAATTTGAAATTAAATAAATGGTACTATCACGTTTTCACCCAGAGAGCAATCCTAAAACATGAATTTTCCATGAATTTAACAGTTTTATATGAACATATCCTCATTCTTCAGAGACGATGAATGGAAGATTTAGATTTATTTGAACAGATTGTATATAATTTGGCACTGTACACCATAAAATCCACTCCAGCGGCACTAATACACAGGACGAAAGAAAAGAATGAATTGATAGATCCGCTTCATCATCTTCAGAGGGACGAACATTCCTGGGAAGAAAAAGTAAGCAGTGACTTAACCACATTCATCGAGCAAAGAGACGTGAGAAAGACGTGCTATGATGGAGTATGGCTTTTAGAAGGATAGGAGAAAGTATTCTTTTAAGACGCCTGAAGTCGTCGCTTCTTTGCAAAACAAATTGTAAATAGTAGCTATTGTAAATGCGGTGTTACAAAATAGTCAAGATTCTGTGTGAAGGGAGTTACCTCCTGGCGTATCCTAAAGCCATCAAAACTAAGATATTAAAAGCTATTTACTTGAAAGGTTAGTCTTATCTATGTTATGAGAGGTGTGTACCTGAACTGATCAGTAGAAACTTTTCCAGACATAAAAAGCGAAGTACCTGTATGGCCTGAGAGAATACTATGAGATTATTACTATTAGTACTTGAACATATATAACAGGGAAAAGTCTATACCAGTAATTCTAGGGGAAGTTTATTCTCACTTTCTAGGCATATATGTCGAATAAACTGCTGGGTACCGCACTGCCTATGTCATTCTAACACTTACTGACATACGTTACCATAAATTTAAGCCCAAAGAGCACATTGGTTTCAGCATGAATACAGTGTCCCCTATAAAAAAACAGAATCTACATGTCGTGGTGATCAGCAACGTAGATACATTGACTCATGAACTAGGCGAGAAATTCTACCAATTCAGTTATCTGATGTAAGTGAAATAACACTGTGTCAAGGAAGATTAGTTTGCTTATGTTTTAGTGAGGGAAAGGAAGATATTTACATATTTGGATGGGTTAAATTTTCACTGCGTTCGAAGCCATAAAAAGATTAACATTAAACATTTAATTAAGTTTGAGTACATTGATCGTAGCTCCTCGCGAACTCTAAATACGCGTTCTGCTCAGATTTGAGCATTTTTTTTTTTTTTATTCTTACTCTTTGTTTTGCCGAGTACCGCAAGTGGGTTTGGTTGAAGACTCTACGCAAAGATTGATTTTTGTCCTATAAATTGACAACATGGTAGTGGTTTGCACAAAATGTGGTTCTTTCACAACGCGGGATTATATGAAGTCAGGCCAGAGTCTTAGAAAGAAAAGCGTTTTGATGATTATGAACTTATTTCTGTAATGAAGTATGGACACGTTTCCAACAAAATGGACATACACATTTGTTTTATAAAAATGTCACCTACCTCTGATTTATGAAAAACACTTGAGATCCATGGGGATGACTCAAGGCACGAAATGTAAATAATATATGCCGGTGAACTGTGATACTTGGATTCTGAAAAGTTTCTTTGGTAGCAAGTACACAATGAAGACATAGGACAACAATGGACAGATCTCATGGACAGTTGTCGCACAATTAAACCAGCACTGTGTCATGGCGAGTTGATATGCACCAAGCGCCGACACAAGCTCAACGAAAAAATTTGCACTTACCTGCGATGGTGTCAGCAATCTGTTATACTTCCGCAAGACGATGAAGTTTTGCATGTTTGGGATAGGATGCCTTTTCGCACACTTTCACACACACACACACACACACACACACACAGACTATGAACTCATATGCTCTGTGCGCAACAGGGACAAACCGGCCGACCTAATAATCACTGTAACTACTGAGCATGCCGTCATTTTTTTTATTCGAACTGCAGATCTGATACAATATAAAACATGTCAGGCAGAGACACTCGCACAGTGTATGCTGTGGACATCAATTACAAAAGTGATTTACAATCTGTGAACTCGTTTATTACAAGGTTTAGTAGTTACATCACCATGTATTCGACAATCCGTGATGCTTTGCAGATGAAAGACGAAAAGATCCCCTCCCCCACCCCCCACCCCCCCACCATTCCAAACACGAATCCATCGGACACATCTAATTTATACTTTGTTACGTCTATTTGTGTAAAGGTGAATACTTGCATCATAAGAAAGAATGTTCTTTGATATTGCTAAACTACCGAAGGCTACGCTAAGTTGCAGGAGAAATAACCAGACACTTTCCCCCTTCCGTTTCGGTCGACGACATTTCTGTTAGGAAACTGGTCACTTAGGTGGGTCCTAACGCAGCTGACATTGTCGCTTGCATCTCTTCTTAGCGTCCATCGACCACAAAAACATCCAGCCATTCATACAGTTCGCCGTTTCATGAACCTTAACGCTTATTGTTAGAAAAAGAGAGAAAATGTAAACATTCCACTACTGTCAGTGCGGTGACGCTGCATTATATATATAAACAAGTGAACTGAAGAACTCTTGCCTTGATTAAATGAATATAAAGATTCTATCTTATACGAAGAATCACTTGCAAGAACTTAAATTGCTAGCGTATAAATTGTTAAGAAATTATATTAGAGTTAGTAAATCGGACATAAATCGGACGTTATGACAAATTGTTTTTCGAAGAACTGTGCTTAGCAATCTTCACATGTGTAAAATAAATCATAGTTTTTTCCTTTTCTTAATGAACAGTAACTTCCGTCATTTGTAATGTGTGAAAGTCTCAAACCCGGTCGCAGTTTTCTCAGGTTCCTGTCGGAAACGTCCAAATTGTGTGTGTGTGCGCGCGGGGGTGGGGGTGGGGGGTGGGGGGGTAGCGGGGGGTGTCTAAAATTAAAACAACTAACGGAAATTTTGCGACAAAACAGTATGAACAGGTGACAGTGAAGAAGAAACAATGTAAAGAATACAGAACGTAAACAGCTGCGACACGCCTAACGGTAGACAAAAATGTTCTTGGTTTTTTCCAACTTAAAGGATTTACACGCACATTCCGGCAACTGGTTAACGTTTTCAGCTCTCGCCTAGACGGTATCACGGGTCGCATGTTGAGGCAATAACGCCCACTCTTCCTGAAGTGTTGCGCTCAAGTCTTGGAGACTGGTTAGTGGATGCTGACGTTACGTATGGAATTCAAAATAGGAGAGCGAGGAGGCCACGCCATGAGTGCAATATCTTCTGTTTCCTAGAAAACTTCAGCCACCCGTGCTGTGTGAGGTTGAGCATTATCTTCCATCAGTACGATGTCTCGCTACAACCGCACACGTGGTCCGAAGATATCGTCAGGATACCTGAAAGCAATTAAACCTTGCCAATTCACCCGTACAATTTCGTGAAGAGGCATTAGTGTTGTCAACATAATCCCAGTCCAAACCGTTAGGGACCCCATCGACATCGCTCTCTTTCCACGATGTTTGCATACCGAAATTGTGTTCCACGTTCCCTCCAGATGTGAATACCTAGCGAATCACTCTCGAGACCAAATCGGGACTCAGCTGTGAAAGGAATATTTGACCAGGTAGCATGCTGATAACTCCACTCTAGACGTTCCCTTCTGTGAAGAGACGTCAGAACTACACATACAGCGAGTCTTCGACAGTAAAGGCTACTCTGCGGAAGTCTTCTGTATACCGTTTGCCTCAATACAACACGTCCAGTGGATGCTACGAGTCCAGATGCCAGTTACCGTGCAGTTCTAACCCAGTACCGTCGTATCCTTACACCCAAATAATGGTCCTCTCTTTTTGATTTCACACATGGGCGGCCCTGTCCTGGTCTTTGGGACACAGTTTCGGTCTCTATAATCTACCGCCACATTCGAGAAACTTCAGAACGATTCACATTAAGCCACAGGGCCACATTAGGTTGCGACTGTCCTGTTTCCATTCTTCTTGTGGTTCTCCACTGCAGAGCATCCTGTAGGCGTCTTCTTTGTGCCATACTGTTCCGTCTGTTTCTGTGTACACAGGGTTGTGTACGTGGGCCTATCATGGAAAAACTATCCCGTTTGATAGGTGCCCTGACATCATCGTTGAACGTCATCGCTGACACGGTTGTCCGTTGACCAGAATGCCCTCTTCCGTGTAGAACACGATCGTATGGACTTCTGTTGACACTTTGTATGATTATATCGCGAATTAGTCACAGGACGGGGAAACATCGGTTTTTTGCTTTAATTTTGGACACCAGTACAGTTCTGAGCGCAGCTAAAATTCCAGACATTAACCCTAAGCCACAGCTGTTAATATTTTGCTATTAAAGCGTTAAGTGGTCTGTTGTGATCCACGGCTTACTTCAAATATCATGATAAGAAAAAAAGCCCTCATAGGAGTGTGTCAGCCTCACCAAACAGACTCCTTCAGAAAAATATGAAATGCAACTTTGTCAAATACGTAATATGACAAAAACTACTCTGTCAGAAACACTACATAGCTGCCAATGTGCTTTTATTATATTCCATACTAAATTCCCATGTCAATACTCTGTCATATTTTTGAGTCTAAAGTTCATGTAAACTGCAACCGGGTTATGAATAACAATTGAGCGGTGAAAAAAATTTTTGTAAACTATGTCCCCTTTATTCAAGAGGGCATTGTAACGATTCGTTATTTAAAGTCAAGGACATGAATATCCTCAAAAGAGTACATCACTAACTTATATGATAAAATCGGTGTAAGCTGGTCGAATCATCTGTTTTTTTTTTCGTTAAAAAAAGAAAGTGTACGACTTACTCTGGTATTTTCCCCCTTGCACCCTCTCCTGACTGGGCACATAGAGAAAGAGTTCTATTATGAACGCGTTTGGAGAAGTTGGTTTCGAGTCCCTTGTTAAAATTCGAAGTGGGGCTGATGGATGGACGGATGAATTATCGCAATGGGGTCTGTTTGCATTGAGGAAAAATAAGTTTTTTAAGTATTTTTCAGGTGAGCATAGTAGCCCTTGAAGAGTTTCATGCTGTAGAGGGAGAAACGAGTTGCTACGAAGGAATAGAGACATTCTCTTAGAAGTCCATAGATAATGTAGTTATGACTGGAGCAGTGATGCGTTCTTTGTGCATTACTTATATTACGTTGCGTGCTGTGACAGTGAATTCAGCTCCGTCTTCCATATGTTCCCCAAGTTGTGGAAGCTGAAAACAAGAAGTGGGAGAGTGGTATTTGTGTGTTCGAGCAGTGGGGGAATATAAAATAGTTGAGATACGGGTCGTCACGAACTATTAAGAGATCGGAGGAATAGGATGCAAAGTGACAACGTTCGCTGAGGTTGTCAAGCAGTGGATGATTATGTTGAAGGAGTGGAATGGGTCTGCTGACAGCGAATCGGTGGAAAGTTTTTCCAATATTTGAAGAATTCAATGGGATGAGTAGTCTTTAGGGTGTGTCATGTTTGGTGAAACTTCCATTTTTTTAACGTTTAGCATATTTCTGATATATTTGCATATTTTCCAGTGGCACATGAGTACACTTTGCAGAAGGTTTCAAGAACGAGTGATATAAGAGGGTTTGATTGGGTTGTTTGGGGGAGGAGACCAGACAGCGAGGTCATCTATCTCATCGGATTAGGAAAGGCTGGGGAAGAAAGTCGGCCGTGTCCCTTCAAAGGAACCATCCCCGAATTTGCCTGGAGCGATTTAGGGAAATCACAGAAAACCTAAATCAGGATGGCCGACGTGGGATTGAACCGTCATCCTCCCGAATGCGAGTCCAGTGTTCTAGCCACTGCGCCACCTGAGCGATATAAGAGATTGGACTTATGGAGGAGAGGTAGAACTTGTGGAGAGTGGGTGTAGCAGTTATGATAAGTAAGATCGTTATGGAAGTGGATCGATATGGCGTCTAACAAAGCCCGCTGAAGGAAGGTAGAGACACGAGGAATATCATCAGAGTGTTGAAACGTTTTTGGCTGGAATTTGATAGGGGTGCATACAGATTTCTTGTAGGCATACTTGTTGATGCAGGAGTAGTCTTTGATATATTTATGGCATATATAGGGATAGGGTACACGGGAATGAAGTGAGGAGCAGGGGTTGATGCCTAGGTTGCAGTACTTCCAATTTGTTTCTGCAAAGATACGTCCAAGAAGGTTAGGAGATGTAGAATGACGTCTGGGGTTGTATTACATTATCGATATGTTGTGGGACTATGTCTTATAGGACAGAGTCAGTAAACTGATACCACTGCTGGCGTTCTGCAGGGGATCTACTACAGATGTTTAGGTTATTAGCAGTGATCTAGGTTTAAAGCGTTAACCTTGAGAGAGTTAATAAACTGGCGCCACCGTTGCGTTTTGCAGGGTATTTATTATAAATGGATGTTTAGGTCAGCAGTAATAATATAGGTAGAAAAACTGCGGTATATTAGAGTGAAGAGGTCTTAAGACGATTGGATCGAATGTATGTCTTGGCACAGGAAATGGCTAAGGATTTTGAGGGAGCTTGTGGTCAGTGGTTGTATTGCATGAGGACAGTGGGCGAATGTGGACGTTTGTTTGGTGACTGACGGCAATTCCACGTACGTCCGGAGCAAGGAGATTATCAGTTTAGTGTGAGGTATAGGGCGAATTCGAATGGTGTGATTGAATTGGATAGAGATATGGATTTTGTGTTGGGACAGGGAATGGAGATTTATTAGTTGGGAATAGATGTTGGGAACACGATGTTACGTTGTGGTCGAATCATGAATGTTGGGGAGTGGTTTGTGTGGGTGACGACTAGAGAGGTTTTGTACTGTAGTGTAATGTTGTAGTCGCAAACGATATGAACTTGGTTGTGGGAGCCGATGACTTGAGTATTAGGTGGAATATGGACTGAACAGTAAGGGAGATTTGTTGGAAGGTGTGTGGTCACTGGAATAAATAGATGTCTTGTAGCACAGTCGTTACGAATCTTATATTTTCATCACCAGGAGATGGTTAGAGGGAGTTGTTATGACGGATGTAATTACTGATACGTTGGGTTGCCACAGTAAGTTTTATTTAGGTGTGTGGGAGCATGACTTTGCATTTGGCGCAATACGTGGTATGGCAGTTGTTGCAGGTGTTGCAAGTGGGAAGGGACGTGAGGCTAGGAAATTGTCAAAGGAGATGAGAGGCTTTACGGTGTGGGTAAGTGGATGAGAATTTGCAGTCAGCTGTGAGATGTTAATTAGAAAGGAAGCATTTTCTGCAGCAATAGAGCTAGTGATGGGATTACGAAGGTTCCATTTTGTATGATGCATCAGGGAGCCTTTTTGATAGAATGGTGAGACGAGATTCGGTACCAATACAGCTGAGGTTAATATAACCGAAGTATTTGTTTAGGTAGTGATCTTTCCAGATTTATAGATCAGGGTGGGACTTAAATTTGGATTGCACCTTCTCACCTGAGTTCTCAGGGTCGACCTTAGGGATCAGAACAGGGTGAGTCCGAGGACGTTGTGGAGATTGTAGTTGTTTTGACTGGTGAATGATGCTGTTATGTACTAAGATGGCTTACCGACCAAAGTAACACATGGGTTTGAGCTGAGGAGGTCAGTATGCAAATTATGATTTCGGAAATTAACTAGGACTGCCTCTTTCCCAGGAAGTATCTGATGAATTTGGATTTTTGAAAAGTATTTTTCTTTAATTCTGAGATTAAGGTTTAGGATTATAGAAATTTTGGATATGTGTGGGGGAGGACGAAGGAGCAAATAGCAAGGGAGTATATTGGAGGGGGAGAATTAGTGTCCGTGTAGACAGTGTTGTTTAGTTGAGTTTGCGGATTTTTAGGTGTGGGGCTAGGAGCAGTTGAAGTGTTTTCGCCCTTCGGTGATCTGTTTGTGTTTGTTAGAAGGAATGATGGTTGTGGGTAGGTTGGTGGTGGTACATGGTGTTGATGAGGGTTATCTGTGGCGTGTGCTGCGACTCGTTGTGGGATGCTTGGGACTTCAGGGGTTACTACGTTTACTCGACAGATTGCAATTCTTGCTAGTAAGATGTGGTAGGGAAACGTCGAATGGAAGGTTATGTATTTGTTATGATTGTGGTTGGGGAGGAAACTGTAGACGCGAAAATTAAGGTAAGAGACAGAAGGAACTGGAGAAATATAAATGGCTCATGATCGTGAGTGATGATGAATGGCAGTGAGTCGTAAAGACAGCAGATGAAATGGCTAAGAATTCGACGGCGACCGTCTGTGACGGAGCTGCAGGCGGGGAGCATGCGGCTAGTCCGACGACGTCTCACGGTCATGATGGGCATAACTTCGCCCTCAACTTGGGCAGACCTTCGCCCTCGATATGCAACTCGAGGCGGCAACGAGAAGGCGGGCGACTAAGCCCATAGCCGACAAAATACTGTGGAAAGTAAACGGCACGAGCAGCATGACTGCCGGTCGAGACGAACACGATACACGAGGATAAGTGCCAATTTAGGTAATCAATTAGTGCGCACAAGAAGGGGCATTGTCACAGTGTATATGACTCGCTTGGTGATTCAAACCCAGGGATGCAGTAATCATTTAATCATTTAACATCTTCATTATATATACCCGTTGTAGGTCATTACATCGTACTGAGAGCATTAGATACATGATTTATTTTTCTATGGTGTTCGGGTAACCTTTTTTTCTGATTGCGTCTTCTCTGTTTTACTGTGTGTGTTATTGTCTGATCTTCTTAACTGAGTGCAAGATGTTTTGTAATTCTTATTTGACGCGAAGTGTCGTGATGTGGGGCAGGGGGTGGAAAATTTTAGTTCTATCGTTGCCGTTCTCAACACAGGCTCTCTAACTACAATGTTGGCAACCAGAAACTGATTAGCAAAAACGTGATGCCTGTAATTAAAGTTCACTGTGCCCACTCTGATGGATAAATAAAGTTATTGATCATTTAAGTTCATTACTCTGAGGTTCAAATGGCTCTGAGCACTATGGGACTCAACTGCTGTGGTCATAAGTCCCCTAGAACTTAGAACTACTTAAACCTAACTAACCTAAGGACAGCACACAACACCCAGCCATCACGAGGCAGAGAAAATCCCTGACCCCGCCGGGAATCGAACCCGGGAACCCGCATTACTCTGAGGATTTAGGATGTCTGGCATTCATAGAAAATGCAGTTTACTATAACAATTTTCACTATATTCTCAAAACGATAAAGCGTAAAATTCCAAGCAAAGAGGTGTTTAACCAAGCAATGCTACTATCAGCTCCTGTACTATCAGAGCTCTTCAGAGTCTACTGTGCAGATCCCTACATAACGAAATTGTTCGATAACCGTTATCGGTGTAAATGTTCAAAGAGAATGCTCGCAAAAATTTGATGTTAATACTCATCAAACGCCACGCTAGTAATGATAGAAGGTCTGTCCTGCGGTGACACATGAAAATACGACATACGCAAACCGAGAATAAATCCCTGAGGTCGTTCCGCCATTAACACTTTAGCACAATGCGAACTCATTTTACGTGCATACCGAGCTATGTAATACGGCATCCATAGCTGTTCCTTGCAACTGCACAAATGCGACGCGGCTTCCGACATGGGGTGCGCGCTGATACGAATCTAGAAGAGAACTGGGGCCTGACTAGCTCGAAGCGCTCTTATTTATATAGCCGCGCTGCGGACCGCCGAAGGCGCAGCCGACAACATTTGCCTTCCTGACTAGCCGCTGGGCTAGCAGAATACCACTTCAAGTTACTAAATAATTAATTGCTTCATTCGCTGAAGACCAATGAAGCTCTCAATTTAATTGTGCTATCAGCACACAGGTAAGTATCTGTACTAAAATTCTGATGTGGCTAAGCTAAATACCGCTGGCGAAAGAATTATTTTAGTTGCGCTGCACGCAATACATGAGCTCTGAACTTGCTCTTTGGGGAGACATTACAGCTATAGTTTTATAGCTACCTTTTGGAAACTTATCACATCTTTGTTATTATAGCGTATCTCCATTCTACCTAAATCTAAACATCCTAGCTTTATCTAATCACTTGTTTAATCTATCTTGCTTCCATACTCTTAGGACACAAAAACAGAAAATCATGAATTTCAACCAAAATATTACCCTGTGAGATCTAGCAAGCTGTTTCCATTAATTTACAATGAAAAAGGAATCCGAATATAAATTTTGAAGTTTCTAGCTCCTTCCTGTTGCGGCGATGATTTTTACGTAAAACGTCCAAATTTCGAAAACTGTTAAAGTTACTAAACTGAAACTTTGTTTTAGCATCATTCCTGACATGCTATTAACTTTTCAGATTATTTACTTAAGGTATTGCGCAACATTCGTGACGTATAGCTCGTTACAGCGGGCTGGGCTGGCACACAATGGAAAGCGTGTAGTTCTATATGGCGTGAGTAGGCTGTTCCCTACAGCGAGCTACAAGGAACCTTCTGGCGGTTGTGGCCCTCGTCTCAGCACTTGCTTATGCCGCACACCGACGCATATGCCAACGAAGGTCCCTGATTACTTATTCTAGTGCTATATTTTATTCAACTTTTTTAATGTTTATTATATCACTTTAAGCGATTTTGTTAGGTTCTATAAATGCATACGTTGATATGTTATTACTGTTATCTAAAGGTACAACCATAGCTTTACCGCATCACATATCGTCGCTCATCCATTTCCTTTTTTTAAAAATTAAAATTTTCATTTAGCTGTTTTTGTGTACTTCGTTTTATTACCCTAACTTATACACTTTCTGTTCGACAATAATTTTTATTTCATTGTAGGTGTTTTGTTTAGTTGTACATATATACATGTCAAATAGATGCTCAGTAGCAACACTTGACAAGCTTACATCAAGAACGTGTTTTTCGTGTTTCAGCTGCATTCCAGATTATTACGTAGAGGAACGGCTTTCGCATTATGATTATCCAGGTACTGTGACCTGTCTTGCTCTGTACTATTATACCAGTTTGACGCTGCCAAACTAACTTTGTTTCCATCTTATGACGATGCCACTTGCACATTAATCTTCTTATGTCTTATTCAGGTACCAAATTCTTTAGCGAGCATGTTCTATGTGAAAGTAGAGCTCTTACATTACTATATAATTTATTGTTCACAAGATTTATATCTCCCAGCAGTTATATTTGGTTTTAGTTTTCATGACGAATTTGAGGAACTTCATAAAGGGACGAAATGTACAGGGTGACTTATTGAACTGTATGAAAAAAGCGCAAATAAGTTACAAAGTACGGCATGCACACACTTTATCCAACACGTAAAAGTCACTACAGATATTCGGATTTAGATTATGACATGTTCGATGTGCCTGCCATCATTGGCGATGACTTTCCGCAGACGAATAGCATTACCTGTTGAAGTCTCGGAACATCGATGCTCTCTATACTCTCCTGAATGGCTGTTTTCAGCTCTGGTTTCGGCGTTATTACCGTACACTTATCTTCAGTATAGCCCCACAAAAAGGAGTCCCATTTGTTCATATCCGGAGAATATAGCGGCCAATCGAGGCCTATGCCAGTGGCCTCTGTGTAACCCAGAGCCAGAATGCGGTCCCCGAAGTCCTCCTCCAGGACAACAAACGCTCTCATGCTTCGATGGGGTCGAGGTCCACCTTGCATGAATCACGTCTTGTCGAAATCATGGTCACTTTGGATAATGGGGATGAAATCATCTTCCAACCTTCAGATATCGTTCGGTAATCACTGTGCCATCAAGCAATAACGAACCGATTATTCCGTGACTGAATATTGCACACCACACAGTCGCCCGTTCAGGGTGAAGAGACTTCTCGATAGTAAAATGCGGATTCTCAGTCCCCCAAATGGGCCAATTTTGCTTATTGGCGAACCCCTCCAAATGAAAGTGGGCTTCGTCACTAAACCAAACAATAGGCACAAACCATAGGCAATAGAAATCTTTGGGTAACAGAAGAGATACTGAATTTAATTTATCAAAGGAGAAAATATAAAAATGCAATAAATGAAGCAGGCAAAAAATACAAACGTCTCAAAAATGAGATCGACAGGAAGTGCAAAACGTCTAAGCAGGGATGGCTAGTGGACAAATGCAAGGATGTAGAGGCGCATATCACTGGGGGTAAGACAGTTACTGCCTACAGGAAAATTAAAGAGATCTTTGGAGAAAAGAGAAGCACTTCTATGAATATGGATGAAACCCAGTTCTAAGCAAAGAAGGGAAAGCAGAAAGGTGGAAGAAGTATATAGAGTGTCTATACAAGGGCTATGTTGCTGAGGACAATATTATAGAAATGGAAGAGAATGTAGATGGATATGAAATAGGAGATATGACACTGCTTGAAGAGTTTGGCAGAGCACTGAAAGACCTAAGTCGAAACAAGGCCCCGGGAATAGACAACATTCCATTAGAAATACTGACAGCCTTGGGAGAGCCAGGCCTCACAAAACTCTACCATCTAGTGAGCAAGATGTACGAGACAGGCGAAATACCCTCAGACTTCAAGAAGAATATAATAATTCCAATCCCAAAGAAAGCAGCTGTTGACAGATGTGAAAATTACCGAACTATCAGTTTAATAAGTCACAGCTGCAAAATACTAACACGAATTCTTTACAGACGAATGGAAAAAACTGGTAGAAGCCGACCTCGAGGAAGATCAGTTTGGATTCCACAGAGATGTTAGAAGACGTGAGGCAATACTAACCCTACGACTTATCTTAGAAAATAGATTAAGGAAAGGCATACCTACGTTTCTAGCATTTGTAGACTTAGAGAAAGCTTTTGACAACGTTGACTGGAATATTCTCTTTCAAATTCTGAAGGTGGCAGGGGTAAAATACAGGGAGCGAAAGGCTATTTACAATTTGTACACAAAGCAGATGGCAGTTATAAGAGTCGAGGGGCATGAAAGGGAAGCAGTGGTTGGGAAGGGGATGAGACAGGGTTGTAGCCTCTCTCCGATGTTATTCAATCTGTATATTGAGCAAGCAGTGAAGGAAACAAAAGAAAAATTCGGAGTAGGAATTAAAATCCGTGGAGAAGAAATAAAAACTTTGAGGTTCACCGATGACATCGTAATTCTGTCAGAGACAGCAAAGGACCTGGAAGAGAGGTGAACGGAATGGACAGAGTCTTGAAAGGAGGGTATAAGATGAACATCAACAAAAGCAAAACGAGGATAATGGAATGTAGTCGAATTAAATCGGGTGATGCTGAGGGAATTAGATTAGGAAATGAGACGCTTAAAGTAGTAAATGAGTTTTGCTATTTGGGGAGTAAAATTACTTATGATGGTCGAAATAGAATATAAAATGTAGACTGGCAATGGTAAGGAAAGCGTTTCTGAAGAAGAGAAATTTGTTAACATCGAGTATAGATTTAAGTGTCAGGAAGTCGTTTCTGAAAGTATTTGTATGGAGTGTAGCCTTATATGGAAGTGAAACGTGGACGATAAAAATAGTATAGACAAGAAGAGAATAGAAGCTTTCGAAATGTGGTGTTACAGAAGAATGCTGAAGATTAGATGGGTAGATCACATAACTAATGAGGAGGTAGTGAATAGAATTGGAGAGAAGTGGAGTTTGTGGCACAACTGGACTAGAAGAAGGGATCGGTGGTTGGGCATATTCTGAGAGATCAAGGGATCACCAATTTAGTATTGGTGGGGACCGTGGAGGGTAAAAATCGTAGAGGGAGACCAAGAGATGAATACACTAAACAGATTCAGAAGAATATAGGTTGCAGTAGGTACTGGGAGATGAAGAAGCTTGCACAGGATAGAGTAGCATGGAGAGCTGCATCAAACCAGTCTCTGGACTGAATACCACAACAACAACAACAGGCACATACTAATTCCCATTATGCCCCATTGTCAACCGTGGAGTTTGAACTTCCTAATGCAAAGTTATGAGACTTCTTTTTCACATAGTTCAATAATTGTCACACCGTAGATACTTAAGCAAAAATTTGTTTGTGATCTTGGCCTGGAAATAAACAATGAAATCGAAACATCTTTTCTCACTCGTCTAAGTTCTGTACTTCTCGTCAGACGCTCGTGACTATCGCAGTTATATCCGGAACTTTCTGTGTGTTGCACTATGGAATTAGTTCTGTCTTATATAACAAGAGTTTCAATCTATTCGTTCTTTTCCATTAGATCCTCAAGGTAGACATTTTATTTTAATGTAATAGATTAACGTAATCCTTTGACGCTCTATTGCTCCAGGAGTAATATGCAAGATGTCACCTTCAGATACTCTGGCTCACTGCCAATTGTAATACTGTCACTACAGAGCTTCACAGTCTTTTCATAGCTTTGACGGAACTACGCAGGCGTGCCGCGCCAAGACTCACAACTATAGTCTAAACAAAGCTTTATTTCATCGCTCCATTTGCTTAGAGACGCACTTCTGAATTGGTACGTAGGCACACACAAATCCAAGAAGTTCTCGTCTATGAATAATGAATGCGACACCTGTGGCTACAAAATACGATGTATTTGTAAAAGATGTGTTGGAGATCATAGTGGATGCTTGGAAGTACTTGTAGGCCACAAACTTAGCTATAAATCCATTGAACAATGCCCTTGCATTGAATAAAAATTTTATTTCTCGGTAGTAAAATCGACGAGTTATGTATTTCAAAATGCGTCATGCCACTGGGAAGAAGTTTTATGCTTTTACCAAACGAGTGCTGCTATGGAAGACAGCTTTTCCAATACTCTTCTGGCCATCCTGATTTAGGTCTGCTGTGACTTTTCTTAGTTGCTTATGGCAAATGCTGCTGTGGTTCCTCTGAAAGGGGCACTGTCTATTTCCTTCCTCTCCTTTCCGAATGCGAGCCTCTGCTCCACTCTATAAACATCGTCGTCGACGACATGTTGAATTTTAATCTTATTGCCTTCCTTACTTTCGTTGTTGTCGTGCACATGTGATGAACCAGGTACCACATTTCTCATACTCCGACTAAGTACACGCCTGCTGTGAATGCGAGGCTTAACCCATCGAATTGTCACCTTTTATTGTTTGTAATATGATTTATATTGTACGTATTTACATGAACTACGTTAACCAGGGAATGATCATTTAAGTTATGGCGCATAAAATTCAAAAGCTCGTATAATGTAGCTGAATGTTGCGAGGATATAATTATGTTGTTACACCATGACATAAGTTATTTTAGTATCATATAAACTCATAGTGGTGGACTGAAAGACTGTGTTTCTCTCGCAGCTGATTTATGAGTGGGTTTTCGTCTCACGCGTTGCATGACCGCTTCTTTCGGAGTAATGTGATGTAGCGCGTGATAGCTCAGAAAGAGTCAGAAATACCTTAGCTGACTGCTTTTAATTTACCGAGCGCTGCACAGCAACTACATTTGTCACTCCCCGATAAATTATAGTCTTTCCGAGGTACAGTATGTTCGCACGTACTGCTAGATACGAGCAGTTGTTAAACATATATTTGCGATTTAACTGTGGCGGCAACAGCAGTAAATCTACACAGAAAGATTTGTACCTAGCAGTAAATTTGCGGAGCTCAGCACCGTTGTGCCCGAAGGTAAAGTCTGTGCTCTGGAATAGCTGCAGAACGGTTAAAACTGAGCGTCCTGATTTTGTTTTCAAAAGATATATGTTTCAATAATCCAATGTGAAGTAACGGCATCCTTCAATTCTTCCTGAAAATGGAATGTAGGCGTAACATATTTATTGTGTCACTCAATCTTTGAGGCGACACGGACACTACTGTGTAGTTAGTTCCGTATGCCTACGAAAGCGGAATTCAGTTCAACGTTTCATACGACTAGCGCCATTCATTTAGTTCGGAGGTTTAACTGAATCAAAACGAAGGGTAAAACTTTTATACCAACTGTATGTATCTGCAAGGTATGCGAAGTTAGATTCAACTCGAGAAGGGTATGAAAAAATAAGTCTTATGAAACAGAATGGAAAAAAAGCTTTAATACAAAATAAAAATTACAACAAAAAAATTCGGTTGGAAAGAGTGAAATCAAAATCTGCTGGTGGGTAATGCTCAATAATTTGCTGCTCCACCCCGTATGTTCTCACAACGGTGTATTCTCCTAGGTGTGTTACCCAAAAGGATTTTGAGCCACTGACACTAAATTCCTTCGCAGTCTTCAAGGGTGCCTGTCTTGGGCTTTTACATTTGCGAAAACGATTCCTATGATGATGCAGTCCGAATTCAATCTGATTCTGAGCATGCTCAATAGGGTTTACATCAGCAGATACATCAAGTTGTAATTGAACAGCGTTACTTTTACATTAGTGTGGTGTATTGTCGGCTTCTGGCATGATTTAGTAACGATTTTAAATTATGATTATAGGGAAAGCACCGGCCGCGGTGGCCTAGTGGTTCTAGGCGCTTCGGTCCAGAGCCACACGACTGCTACGGTCGCAGGTTCGAATCCTGCCTCAGGCATGGATGTGTGTGATGTCCTTAGGTTAGTTAGGTTTAAGTAGTTCTACGTTCTACGGGACTGATGACCTCATAGTGCTCAGAGCCATTTGCACCATTTTATAGGGAAAGCACTATCATCAGGTCATTGTAAAAGCAATTTGTGAATAGTAACTGAACTTTTATTTCAATTTTATATATTTAAGGATTTAAAACAATAATATTTTTAAAATCATGGCTCTTCCTATGGGTGATAGAGTTTGCTATTACGGAAAGAGTAGTATTCTACGTTATGAAGTGATATAAATTAAACTAACACTTGAAGACGCTAGTAGAGAAGGAGAATGATCGATCTCGGTTTATTAGGAGAGTTCTAGGAAAGTGCCGCTCATCTGTAGAGCAAGCCACATGTACAACATTAGTGTGATCCATTCTTTAGTACTGCTTGAGTATTTGGTATCCTCACCTGGTCAGGTTAAAGGGAGACCTCCAAGAAATTCATAGGGGGGATGCTAGATTTGTCAGCAGTAGGTTCGATCATGAGGCTATTACGGAGATGCATCGGGAACTTAAGTGGAACTCCCTGGAGGGAAAATGATGTTATCCCAAAGCACTATTGAGAAAATTTAGCGAATCGGCATTTTAAGTTGACTGCAGAACTATTTTACTGTTGCCAACGTACATTTAGCGTAAGGGCCACGAAGATAACAGAAATTAGGGCTCATACCGAGGTGTGGTACGTAGCCCCTTTAATACGACCTTGCACAGTCCATACCACAACGATTGTCAGGACGGGAAATGGGATGGTGAATCACGGCTGGTAGTCATACTTTGATTTACACATACTTAATTTACTAACACAAGGTTCCTTCAGATAATTCCCCACCATCTTCAGTACTATGCAGCAGTTAGTATAAGTTCTAATAGAAACAAGACAGTTATCAGAACCCAACAAGTATAACTATAAAATGCATATGAAATCAATTAAGAAACATCTAGCAAACACAGTATTGCCAGGGCTTCGCCACTTAACAAAAGCTTACAACTGACAGTACAGTTCCTATCAGAGTGGGCCAGCCACTTAATTGCATTTGATTACTACACGACCCAACACGGCCCAAACAACACTTAATACTCACGTGGTTAACCACAATTCACTAGAACATGGATATGTAACGGAAGCAAGAAATATTGCCATGAAACAAACCCAGATTACACTTTAAGTGACTACACACTGTAACTTAAGTAGAAATGTGACATCGCCTCAACAAGCACTGTGGACTCTCGATTACTGCAGAGACAGACCACTGCAATTAGCCCAAAATTACATGGCAATCGTTAGAGAGAATTTAGTCAGTCTACACCTGCTCTATTTGCTAACGTTTAATTAGTTGCAGGTCCATCTTTATGTAACCAAAAAAAAGCATTTGTTTAAACATCAGAAAATCACAATCAAATTACAAAACGCATTTTACCCACCTTGGCAGAAAGGAAAGATATACTAAACTTTTGGTATGGGATCTTCACCCAAAGCAATCCAGCTTTGGCAGGGTTATGTAAACACAGCAGGACCTAATTATACTAAACTTTTGGTATGGGATCTTCACCCAAAGCAATCCAGCTTTGGCAGGGTTATGTAAACACAGCAGGACCTAGTCTGTAGGTTACACCTCACTCCTCACCAAGGCATTGGCACTTAGCAGCTTTTGACAAACACAGGACAATTGCAACTCGCTGAAACACACACAAAAATACAGGGCAGAATCCTTGCACTCGACATATGTGTATGACTCTACAAAATGTTCCGTCCACAGCAATCACTGACCTTTAAATTGAAACCATTTAAGGACGGTTCATCGATAATAGTAATATCACTTAGATGCAGTTTTCAATCACTTAATACCCTTAATGATCAATTAGTGAACAACCAGTACAGTTATAACTAAGACTTCACTGCGAAGCCAACATTTAAGCAGCTCACACGGAGCTCATCCACATACTTTTCGATTAACGGCTGTGTAAGTTCCACAATCATATGGGGGGTGAAACGCCTCTTAACACGTCGCTTAGCCACGTACACTAACAGCCAAATTATTTGATGTTTGCTCACAGCACAACTCAGCGGCTCATGCAGATTAACCACTTTAATTCAGGGACCTTTCCCTTGATAGAAATCAAGTAACTTGGATCTCCGAGCTGCCCCAAAACACAGACTTGCCGACCAATACAACTCCGCGGAAAATCACGCTGACAGGGCACACCTGGTCGCAGTCGACACTCCTTTCTCCAGAGACGTCCCAAGTCTCTCTATGTTTTTCTTTCGAAAGCTGACGGCCGACTCTAGAAGCCCGCTGACCCAGAAGAAAGCCACACGATATCCAAAGATCACATATACTATCGAAAATCGATCGCAACGATATAACGAGCGTACCCGGTGCTGGCGCCAGTCGGCCCCGGCTCAGGTGTATGGACAGTACTTTTGCCCTCTCTCTCTTTGCGAGTAGAATAGGAAAGGAAACGATTAATAGTTGTATGAGGCACCTTCCACCATGCACCATACATACGATGGCATGCACAGTAGGTATGTAGATGTACAGTTAAGTAGTTTCTGCTCTAGAAATGGGAAAGCAATTAGGTCTGAGGATGGTCAATCATTTTTCCTTGTCGTTCCGTCTTATGAATAGAAAATGTTTTAGTAAGCAGACGCACTGGATAGCGTCCAGATAGTATTTGTAGAGGTGCCTTATCCTTATCGTTTGAAAAAAAAACAGAAGGAGAGATCTGTTTTACTTGCTAAAACAGTCAAAAGCCAAGATCGCATAAATATTTCTTTAAAAAAAAAACGTTTCGACAGAGTTTCCTGTCATCTGCAGAACTTAAAAAATCTTTTTTTTTTATGAAAATTGTTCGCTTTAAGTTGGACCTCAGCCAAGTTATCATGTGCTATTTTTTATCCACATGACAACTTGGCGTGAGAACCAACTTCAAATGAACTTTTCATAACAAAAGACTTTTTAAGACTTGAAGAAGACTTGAAAATCTGTCCAAACCAATTGTTTTAAGTAAAGAAATATTTATTTTATCTGGCCTTTTGAATGTTGTTAACTTATAGTTTTCGTGAAAACCTTTTATGTGGAATATGGTATATTACAGACGAACTGAAATGTGAGAAGTAGATTGTTTCTTGTGAATTTTAGCTGTTGACGCAAACTCTTCTGGGTCAAAATATGTAGTTCCAAGAATTACACCATCTTACTTCAAGAAGCCTTACCAAGGTAGCTAACACGGAGTTTTTGGTTTATCCAGTTATTAAAAGACATGAAGAATCTGCAGAAGTATTTTTGTACCACATTCTCAACCGTACAGCTTCTTAGAAAATAAAATACAAATTTATGTCATTAATCAGGGACAGGAAGACACACTTGCATTAAAAAATATGTTATAAAAAAATGCTTTTGCTTCAATATATTGACAGTTGTTTATTAGAAGTGTTACATTTTACTTCAAGTACCTATCATTTACTTTTCTTAAATTTCGTATTACAGTGAAATTTACGGAAAAAGAAAGTCCTAAAATTCTATGTGATATAGGTGTCGTTTATTAAAGTAAGAAAGTGGGAACACGGAGCTTTGATGTGTCGATTTGTAACTGTACTTGTTTAAATTTTTTTGCTTCATTCTTCTGCTTAAAGTCTCAAGACTAATGCAGCCTCAGTCTAACCACAAATACTAAGTTTATTTTGTTCTTTGCAAAGTTGATAAAGTAGTATTTGAAAAGGAAGTCATATTAGATCTTGTTAGTTTCATTATGGTACAAAAGCTGCAGTTACTGTTATTAAAATATAAGTTCATTAACTGTCCTAAGATGAATCAACAAACTTATTTTGAAAATGCGTCCCTTCTGTGCGTTGTGAGCGGTATTAATAGGTACAATTATTGATTTTCAGGAGGGAAGCTCCCAAGCTGCGTTATTATTGGTTCTGAGTTCAGTGTTGAATGCTGTCAGCGTGTTTTAATGGGAAAGATTAATTATACGTAACGATAATTGCAGGTAATAGGGAAGTGTATACTTACTTTCTGGATATAGTTACCTACTAGCCTGCCTACTAAACGATCAGGAAAGCTACGATAGAGAAACCTAACATTCAGGGAGATACAAAGGTAGAGAGGTTTGCTACTGAAATTTCAAGTGAGCACTTCACGGCAAGAGTCGGACAACATATTACTGCCTCCCACAGACATCTCAAAAAATGGCAAGGCCGAGATGTTTGAGAATTTAGAGCTAATACAGAGGCTTACCAACAATCATTCTTCCCACCCACCATTCGGGAGTTGAACAGGGAAGGGGTAATCAGTTACTGGTATCAAAGAACCCCCCACCACACATCGTTAGGTGACTTGTACACTATGATGTGGTTGCAGTATATGAAGATGTATATGTTAGTAAGAGAGTTAAGTTTACTTTAAAATAGTGTTAGAATGTTAATATTTTTTAAAATCTTAAACATGGCTGCGGAACAGCAACTGTGTAAATCTGAAGAAGTTGAAAAAATCAGCCAACTAGTTGCAAAACAAAGTTTTGTCAGCCCTTGACCAGTTTTTAGATAGTTCTAAAAATATCTTCTTCAGAAGGAGTGGTTCTTGTTACATCACATGATGGTACAGAGTAGATGAGCTGAAGTCAGAGATTAAGGCCAACAATTGTATCCTGTGCCTCCTGTTACAATTTTATGTTGGTAAGAGCCTCTGCCTGTGGGCATTTACTAGTGATCATTCATTCTGAAGTACGCTAAATGTAATCTGGCTGCTATCTAAATAAAGACATGGCTAGGGATAATTCTTGTTTTGTCAATTTTATTTATGACAAGAGTTGCTCAGTTTCAGCTAATCTAATGTACCATCATGTGATGTAACATATTCTCAGAAATAACGAAACCTAGGTCAAGGAATAATAAAGCTTTGTTTAGAAACTAGTTGGCTGATTTTTCTCAACCTTTTCAGTTAATACTATCCTTGTAGTTGCGAGACTGAAGTCATACAATATGACAGACAGAAAAGGCTCTAAATAGGTCATGCACGACATGACAAAACTAGTAAAAGACGATAAGAGAACACTTCAATTGCGAATAAAAAGTCGGTGTAGGGTTGTTATAAATTCATTAGTGGCTGCCTCATGGGGGAAAATGCTGATCAAGTGGGAACTATCAGTGAAATGTTGGGTATAGGATGGGACAAAAGTTTCGAGGATCATCTCCTGAAATTTTATTTTACAGTTCGCAAAGTTAATTCCATAACGGTCGGATATTTGTACATTACACCAGCACAAAATGTGACGGGCTCAACTTCCTGCTCAGCCCGTATGACTGCAGACCTGAAACTTGGACCGGTACCTGACCAAATCTACACTCTTTTACGACGTTCCACAGGTGTCAAAGAAATCTTGCACTCGTCACAGAAAATAGTTCGATACCACTGTTCCACATTCCATTTGACGTGTTCCGTTGCTCACCTTCTTCCCGCACCATGGTGCTGAGGGGTTTCTACTGTTGTAGAAGCCAAGTTGATCATTGGAGACGATTACGGACAGAGCAGGTAGGCCGACACACTCCTCCAAGTTGCCACTAAATTGGCAGCACTCACATCCGCTGCAGTCTGCTTGGGGCTGTACATTGTCTCAGAGAGAAGTGAAGCAACCATAAGGGAAAGAGGAAACGAATATCACTGGTTGAGCGAGAATGTGATTTTAATCATTACCAAAAGGAGTCAGATATACAGAGAATGTAGCAGTATGAGCCCACTTACCACTATGACACTGCACACCCTCTGACCTGAACGGATGCTTGTGCGTCCTAAAGCCGTCGTATTCTCTCCTGAGGCAAGCTGGTCTTCAACGTAACACGTCCTTGTCACACTGAATGCTGACACCCAGCCGCTGTGGCCGAGCGGTTCTAGGCGCTTCAGTCCGGAACCACGCTGCCGCTACAGTCGCAGGTTCGGATCCTGCCTCGGGCATGGATGTGTTTGATGTCCTTAGGTTAGTTAGGTTTACGTAGTTCTGAGTCTAGGGGACTGATGACCTCAGATGTTAAGTCCTATAGTGCTTAGAGCCATTTGAAACATTGGAACGATGTTGACGTCCAGCTGGTCCACATGTTATATCAGGGACATATCTGGTGATCTAGCTGGTCACAGCAGGAACACTTCATCATGATGCACTCCATTCATAAAGGCACTTGCCAACTGTGGGCGAGCATTGTGCTGTTGAAAAATGGTACCACAATACTGTCACGTGAGAGGTAACTCGTGACGACGTAGGAGTTCCGGAAGTTGGTAATCCCTATTCTAAATAATGTAACGTTTATTCATATAAAAGATACCATATATAATAAACTATTGGGAATAAAAATTCGTAAAATCTATGGCTTGTAGGTTACACGTTTATTACCACCTTAACAGAAGGATTTCTAAAAGTACTGGTAACCTTTTAAGATAATTATTTTCGTAAAAAGTCGACATCAAAATAAGAAACAGTCTACGTTTTTCCAAGTACATAAGGCTCTAACTTCTTTGAGATTTATAAAATAGGAACAACCCTATGTTAAACTACGCACAACATCCATATAAATGTAACCTGTAGTTTCGATCAAATTCGGGCAAGTAGAAGCTGAGATAAAGTTCACTTTATTCTGCAAAAAAAAAAAAAAATAAATAAATAAATAAATAAATAAATAAATAAATAAATAAATAAATAAATAAATAAATAAAAATTTACAGGAAACAGTCATTAGGGTTGTCAATGCATTCCAGCTCCATAAAACTGGTTTTCTGCCTTTTCTTCTATTTAATCTTGCTAATAACTCTCTTTATCTGAATTTAACATTCGTTTCACTGTGAAAAGACCAACAATGTATAGGGATCTTTTGAGGACATCACACCCTGCGACAGTTCAGTCACTGAACGTTGGCATTGCATCAAAAGCAAGAAAATGCTGTGTACTAATTGACGCAAACACTGTCTTGGGAATTCTGGCTGCCATTACGCTGCTCATGGATTCGTTAAGATTCTGGGTGCAACCCTGAAGACATTTCTTCAATAGTCTTACATGTGACAAATCTACAACTGCAAAAGCTATACATGGTTTGTGAATAAATTTCTCACCATTCTACTGGGCTCTGTCGTATTTCCACCATGAATCACTTTCTGGAGGGCATATACCATGAATGGGTTTACTGTCTGTTGAAGGGAGATGACACAAGACATTCTGTACAGCCTTTCTCCTATCTTTTACGGTACTAACATTTTGCCTGATGATTATGCCATAATAATTTTGGAATTAATGTGCTAGATTCTGTAAGTCTACTCTTATCACCTAATCCTCTGCTGTCTTCCAATTTCTTTCCGTTTTATGCAGTTTTCAGTCGTCGCAATCTCGTACCCATTCACTTTTAAACGCGGATTATGCAGTTTAGTGATCGTACATTTTTTCTATATAACTTCTCTTCCTCACCTGCTCTCAAAACCTTTTGAATCCGTATCTCCTAAATAACAGACGAGTCTTACCTGCTTCAAGTGTTCAGATTCTTGGAAAATGATCATGTCCACACCGTGTTTTGTTTAAATTAATGAATGATACAGGCAGTACATACAAAGGGAAAATTCCGTAGATTAAGAGCAATGAAAAAGACAAAAATTAAACATTTCAGGATTTCAAATGGGACAGAGCCCCTAGGATTGGAATTATGTACTTTTTTTCTAATCCTTTCGAAGCTGGATTATTAAACTCTTTGGATTTCTCCACACAACGTCTTAAGACGAAAAAAGCGTCTATTGCACTCCTATATTTCCTGAATCGTTACTGCTCTTGTGCTATTTCTACGTTATTCTGCAGTCTGCTTCTAATCACTGACGTTAACAGTTTTAAGGTAGTGTCAAGCAGGGTAATTCCCCGGTAATTACCTGATACTTGCTTATCTCCTTTTTAGGATATGATGTGCCAGCCTATCTAAACATAACCCTTACAAGATCGCTTCGTTGTCCGTCTGTCTGTATGTCTGTCAGTCTGCCTGCCCGACTCATAAGATTCATTTTCATCACGAACGAAAAAACTTATAAAATTCAAATTTGTGTCACGTATTAAGGTGTATGTGGCCTCGGTAGTGTAAAATTTTTAAGCTTCTAAATTAGTTCAGTCAAAACATACGTCCATTAACGACACATCTACATCTACATCATTACTCCGCAAGTCACCTGACGGTGTGTGGCGGAGGGTACCTTGAGTACCTCTATCGGTTCTCCCTTCTATTCCAGTCTCGTATTGTTCGTGGAAAGAAGGATTGTCGGTATGCCTCTGTGTCGGCTCTAATCTCTCTGATTATATCCTCATGGTCTCTTTGCGAGATATACGTAGGAGGGAGCAATATAATGCTTGACTCCTCGGTGACGGTATGTTCTCAAAACTTCAACAAAAGCGCATACCGAGCTACTGAGCGTCTCTCCTGCAGAGTCTTCCACGGGAGTTTATCTATCATCTCTCTAACGCTTTCGCGATTACTAAATGATCCTGTAACGAAGCGCGCTGCTCTCTGTTAGATCTTCTCTATCTCTTCTATCAACCCTACGTGGTACGGATCCCACACTGGTGAGCAGTATTCAAGCAGTGGGCGAACAAGTGTACTGTAACCTACTTCCTTTGTTTTCGGACAGCATTTCCTTAGGATTCTTCCAATGAATCTCAGTCTGGCATCTGCTTCACCGTCGATCAACTTTACATGATCATTCCATTCTAAATTACTCCGAATGCCTACTCCAAGATAATTTATGGAAATAACTGCTTCCAGTTGCTGACCTGCTATATTGTAGCTAAATGATAAGGGATCTTTCTTTCTATGTATTCGCAGCACATTACACTTGTCTACATTGAGATTCAATTGGCATTCCCTGCACCATGCGTCCATTCGTTGCAGATCCTCCTGCATTTAAGTACAATTTTCCGTTGTTACAAACTCTCGATATACTACAGCATCATCCTAAAAAAGCCTCAGTGAACTTCCGATGTTATCCACAAGGTCATTTATATATATATTGTGAAATAGCAACGGTCCTACGAGACTCCTCCGTGGCATACCTGAAACCACTCTTACTTCGGAAGACCTCTCTCCATTGAGAATGTCATTCTGCGTCCTGTTACCTAGGAACTCTTCAATCCAATCACACAATTGGTCTGATAGTCCATATGCTCTTACTTTGTTCATTAAACGACTGTGGGGAACTGTAGCGAACGCCTTGCGTAAGTCAAGAAACACGGAACCTATCTGCGAACCCGTGTCTATGGCCTTCTGAGTCTCGTGGACGAATAGCGGGAGCTGGGTTTCACACGATAGTCTTTTTCGAAACCCATGCTGATTCCTACAGAGTAGATTTCTAGTCTCCAGAAAAGTCATTATACTCTAACATAATACGTGTTCCAAAATTCTACAGCTGATCGACGTTAGAGATATAGGTCTATAGTTCGGCACATCTGTTCGACGTCCCTTCTTGAAAACGGGGATAACCTGCGCCCTTTTCCAATCCTTTGGAACGCTACGCTCTTCTAGAGACGTACGGTACACCGCTGCAAGGAAGGGGGCAAGTTCCTTCGCGTACTCTGTGTAAAATCGAACTGGTATCCCATCAGGTCCAGTGGCCTTTCCTCTTTTGAGAGATTTTAATTGTTTCTCTATCCCTCTGTCGTCTATTTCTATATCTACCATTTTGTCATCTGTGCGACAATCTAGAGAAGTAACTACAGTGCAGTCTTTCTCTGTGAAACAGCTTTGTAAAAAGACGTTTAGTATTTCGGCCTTTAGTATTTCCACCTCTGTTTCAGTACCATTGTGGTCACAGAGTGTCTGGACATTTTGTTTAGATCCACCTACCGCTTTGACATAAGACCAAAGTTTCTTAGGATTTTCTGCCAAGTCAGTACATAGAACTTTACTTTCGAATTCATTGAACGCCTCTCGAATAGCCCTCCTCCCCCTGTGTTTCGCTTCGCGTAATTTTTGTTTGTCTGCAAGGCTTTGGCTATATTTATGTTTGCTGTGAAGTTCCCTTTGCTTCCGCAGCAATTTTCTGACTCGGTTGTTGTACCATGGTGGCTCTTTTCCATCTCTTACGATCTTGCTTGGCACATATTCATCTAATGCATATTGTACGATGTTTTTGAACTTTGTCCACTGATCCTCAACACTATCTGTACTTGAGACAAAACTTTTGTGTTGAGCCGACAAGTACTCTCAAATTTGCTTTTTGTCACTGTTGCTAAACAGAAAAATCTTCCTACCTTTTTTAATATTTCTATTTACGGCTGAAATCATCGATGCAGTAACCGCTTTATGATCGCTGATTCCCTGTTCTGCGTTAACTGTTTCAAATAGTTCGGGTCTGTTTGTCACCAGAAGGTCTAATATGTTATCGCCACGAGCCGGTTCTCTGTTTAACTGCTCAAGGTAGTTTTCAGATAAAGCACTTAAAAAAATTTCTCTGGATTCTTTGTCCCTGCCACCCGCTATAAACGTTTGAGTCTGCCAGTCTATATCCGGCAAATTAAAATCTCCACCCAGAACTATAACATGGTGGGGAAACCTACTCGAAATATTTTCCAAATTTTCCTTCAGGTGCTCTGCCACAACAGCTGCTGAGCCACATATTTTGATACTCGAAAATTTACTCGTCAAAATGTGTGGGGAACTTCCCACTGACCTAGAATCAGGTAATTTTCAAACAAGGTGTCACGGTTACAGCTAAAGGAAATATCTGAAAATTGTTTAATTTGCAATTATGTTACACGAAAGAACATTTTTTGAAATTTTTATCCGTCTGCCTGCGCGTCTGTTAAGACCCATCTCCTCTGGAACAGTTCGGCTTAGGAAGTTCAAATTTATCTCACATACTAAGGTGTAAAAATTTTAAGCTTCCAAGTAAATGAATTCTATACATAAGGGCTTTATGTCACATATTTTGATGCTCGAAAACTCACTCCTCAAAACATAGAATCACAGAATTTGTCGACAAGCAAGATCTCACGGTACAAATGAAGGAAAAAATCAGACATTGTTAATTTGTCATTATATGAGATGAAAAAAATGTTTCTTTAGTCGTTTGTTGTCCGACTCCCAACATGAAAAACTTTCTTGAAAGTCTTGGAATCCCTGGGACCACTATTTTGCCTGTGTCAATGTCGATAACAAGCAAGAATCGTCAATATCCGTGGTTCTTGGGATGGAGAAACTGTCTCTATACATAATTAGGTTTACACGAAACCCTGACCGTGTGGATTCTACTCATTGCTGGTCAGTTGCTTTTTCGGTGAAGTGTGTCTGGTAGGCACAGAGGAGAGAGAAGGCTTGAAGATAGCGCACGTAAATCGGGATAATTTTGGAGTGGAAGGGGTGAATTTGAGAAGTGGATGTTAGCAGCAGGTTTGGACATGCCAGTGGTTGAAGGCTGGTGCACGGAGGGTGTAAATCATGATCAATCACAGGAGCCACTAAGGCTGCTTTATGCAAGAATATCTAAAGAGAGTAGAGAAAGCGTCAGTGGCACTTGTCTGTGTAGTGGGCTCTCAGAGACCAGTGTGGCCTGAGCTCCCAGTTGGTGGTCATCGACAGCGCAGAAAGATACGTATATAGCTTCTTTACTGTGTTTACTTCGTAGATTCGTACCTAAATTGCGTGTGAATTTCGTATAGGAGGTGTTATTTCGAGTTTTAGTTACTGTAATCGTAAATTCAGGCAGATTGTAGCGCAGTCGTTAGGCATTTGTACAGGTTTCCCTTTCGTTATCTAGGCACAGTCTCGTGTTTCTGTAACTGTTGTTCAACATCGATTAGAATGGACAGGGACTGTGATTGCTGTGTTCGGATGAGGGCTGAGTTGGTATCCCTTCGCTCACAGCTGCAGGCGGCGCTGACTTCGGTCGCGCAGCTTGAGGTTGTTGCCAATGGGCACCAGTGTGGGGAACCGGACTTGGGTATCACGGGGGTGTCAACTTCGTCCCGTCTGTCCCCAGATCGGTCTGCCACTGTGGTAGCCCCGGTTGCTGCCCGCAGTGGGGCTGAGCCTTCGCCTGTGGTTGATTGGGAGGTCGTTCCAAGGCGTGGCAAGCAGCGAAAGACGTCCCTGGAGGCTGATCATAAAGCCTCCCCGGTGGGTCTGACAAACAGGTTTCAGGTACTGTCCCTGGCTGAGCGAGATGCAGCTGCCTGCCCTGTTTCAGAGGATGATTCTCAGCCTTCAAGGTCCAGGCAATCGCAGAGGGTGGGCTTATTGGTAGTTGGGAGCTCCAATGTTAGGCGCGTAATTGGGCCCCTTAGGGATATGGCGGCTAAGGAGGGGAAGAAATCCAGTGTGCACTCCGGGTGCATTCCGGGTGGAGTCATTCCTGATGTGGAAACTGTGAGATATTGGGAAGGGAAGAAATTATATGAGAAATTAAGTTGCAGTATGTGACTGTTGTCTTAAGTGGATACCGTTACAGGGAGTACCATAAGTGTCAAAGCCATTTTAAATGATACGGTGGACGTGTTATGATCATTCAACTGGACTCTAATAGAGAACTGTTTCGTGTTGGCAATAATAGTTCACAATCTCGGTATCTGTACATGCTTGTTATTCGAAAGCAGCAAGCAGCTACAGTCGCACAAGCAATAGTTAGAAATTGATGCCAAAGACGACGATAACAGACCAAATGACAAATTTTATGTCAGACTCGATGTAGAAATGGTGTTGCATGTTAGGTGCGAAGAAACTAAGAACTAGTCCACGCCACCCACAGAAAATTGGTAGGACGTTTTGGGTGCATGATCGGAAGGGCGTTAGCCACTGTGTAAACTCACGCTATAATGAATGGGGCATATATCTCTAAATTGTCCTCTTGGCATATAATTCAAAGGTCGACAATGATACAGGATTATGTCTGTATGTGTGAGGACAGTGTCATGAAAATAATGAGAGAAATATGGAAACGGATGCAGAAGGCAAACACAAAGTTACCAGAGAGACACGCGGAAGCACTGAAACACACGAGGTGACTACCACACTGAAGAATATGGCATTGGATAATGTAATCCAGACCTTACATGTCGAGGGATGAGATTAAGAAGATCGACACAAGGTACCCAGGATCTTCCCAAGTTGTTGGAACTGTGTCACCCATGAAGACTAGGCTAGAGTTGCCTACACGATAGACAAAAGTGCATGTTGGGCATCTGCAGCCTATTAGAAGTTCTCATGAGTCACTTCCAGGAGTATTAAGGGTGGATACCGAGAAGAATACAAGGGGAAGAGTGAATGAGGGGACACGAGCAAGTGGATGGACCCAGTGAGGACGTCTCTTATGCAATGAAGTCTAGCTAGTGACAAGCATTTTGTTAAGTTCATTGGTAATTACTGCAAGGTGTCAAGGTGTGACATATTGAGGCTAAAGCCTAGTAGAGTGAGAGTTGTAGTGTCCCGCCCGGTTGACCGTGCGGTCTAACGCACGATTTTACGGGAGGGAAGGAGCGCCTGGTCCCCGGCACGAATCCGCCCGGCGGATTTGTGTCGAGGTCCGGTGAACCGGCCAGTTTGTGGATGGTTTTCAGGCGTTTTCATTCTGCCTCGGCGAATGCGGACTGGTTCCCCTTATTCCGCCTCAGTTACACTATGTCGGCGACTGCTGCGCAAACAAATTCTCCACGTACGCGTGCCGGCCGTGGTGGCCGAGCAGTTCTAGGCGCTTCAGTCTGGAACCGCGCGACCGCTACGGTCGCAGGTTCGAATCCTGCCTCGGGCATGGATGTGATGTCCTTAGGTTAGTTAGGTTTAAGTAGTTGTAGGGGACTGATGACCTCAGATGTTAAGTCCCATAGTGCTAAGAGTCATTTTTTTTTTCACGTACGCGTACACCACCATTACTCTACCACGCAAACATAGGGTTACACTCGTCTGGTGTGAGATGTTCCCTGGGGGGTCCACCGGGGGTCGAACCGCATAATAACCCTGGGTTCGGTGTGGGGCGGCGTAGGGGCTAAGTGGACTGCGGTAGTCGACGTCGGGTTGTGGATCACTGCAACTGCGGCGGAGACGGAGCCTCTCCGTCGTTTCTAGGTCCCCGGTTAACATACAACACAAGGGTTGTAGTGTAACGTGAAATTTTATTAGGAAATGTCATAATCTTAGGCTCTTCGAGAAATGTAAAATATTCCCGTGAATACAGAGAGAAAAACTATTATTTAAAGTTAACTGAGCTACAGTGAAGCAAAACACTGTCGCCAGTCTTCTGTTTAGGCAGAGCCAAGAATACATGCAGGACAAACTGCCTATTGGCTTCCGTCTCGGGTTCTTCGGCCGACGTTCATCTAATGATTTTTCTGACGTTTCGCCAGCACGAGTGGCTGGCATTGTCAAAGCTTCACCCTCCATTGCCGGTGGTGAACCACCGGCAATGGAGGGTGAAGCTTTGACAATGCCAGCCACTCGTGCTGGCGAAACGTCAGAAAAATCATTAGATGAACGTTGGCCGAAGAACCCGAGACGGAAGCCAATAGGCAGTTTGTCAACAAGTGGCCACGAAAGCCTCAACAATTTTGTAATACATGCAGGAATTTGGTCTTCCCCCCTTGGGCATGAGTGTTGAATGAATGTCTCACTTGCTGTGATGGAGGTGTTATTCCGTGCATCCACTGATGGAAGAAATAACCAGAGAACCTGTATTAGCAATGAACGCTATGTTAAAGGTATTGTAATTCACTACCTCTATTGTATTCGGTCCAGAGAGAAGGACGAGCCTAGTGTTTATTGTAAAGTACATTGTTAATGGTTAGTCCAACCATATATGGTTGAAAGGAGGAGAGAAATGAGCTCTTTATCCAGACAATTCAAGAATGAAGTGATGAGGCCGGTGGACGTAATTGTTGTCACGCTTTCGTATGAATAAGCGGCACAATGGTTGGGATTCACGATATAATGTTTTATGGCGCTATACGATAAGTTCGTTGATTCGAGAAAATCATATAGGGCCTGAAGATGGCAAAATGAACTGCCTAAACTGGCTGCTTTCAAAATAAAATAAAATATCGTAAGCGTACGGCTGTTGGTAAAGTTTATTGATTGAAAAGTACTTACCAGCCGATGTCCCCTAGTCATAATGGACCAACAGAGATTTAACGAGTGCACTATGAATATCAGGTATCCAGTGAAACATCAAATCTCCGATATCGCTGCGGCCAGAAAAAGATCCAGCAAGAACAAGTCCAAAGACGACTGAGGAGAATCGTTCAGCGGGACAGAAGTGCAACCCTTCCGCAAATTACTGCAGATTTCAATGCTAGGCCGTGAACAAGTGTCAGCGTGCGAAGCATTCGACGAAACATCATCAATATGGGCTTTCGAAGCCCAAGGCCCACTCGTGTACCCTTGATGACTGCACGACACAAAGCTTTACCCCTAGCCTGGGCCCGTCAACACTGACATTGGACTGTTGATGACTGGAAACATGTTTCCTGGTCCGACGAGTCTCGCTTCAAATTCTTTCGAGCCGATGGAGGCGTACGGGTATGGAGACAATCTCATGAATCCATGGACCCTGCATGTCAGCAGGGTACTGTTCAAGCTGATGGATGTTCTGTGATGTTGTAGGGAGTGTTCAGTTTGAGTGATATGAGATCCCCGATAACGTGTAGATATGACTCAGACAGGTGACACGTACGTAAGCATCCTGTCTGATCACCTGCATCCATGCATGTTCATTGTGCATTCCGTCGGGCATGGGCAACTCTAGCAGGACAATTCGACACCCCAAACGTCCAAAATTGCTACAGAGTGGCTCCAGGAGCACTCTTATGAATTTAAACACTTCCGATGCCCATCAAACTCCCCAGACATGAACATTATTGATCGTATCTGGGATGCCTTGCAACGTGCTGTTTAGCAGAGATCTCCGCTTCTCATACTCTTACGGATATATGGACAGCCCTGCAGGATTCATGGTGTCAGTTCCCTCCAGCACTACTTCGTACCTTCGTCGAGTCCATGCCACGTCGTGTTGCGGCAGTTCTGCGTGATTGATGGGGCCCTACACGATATTAGGCAGGTGTACCAGTTTCTTTGGCTCTTAGATGAACTTGACGTGCTAATCTGTGGGAATATGTAGGGAAGCATTGCAACAGGCGATGGTATCCGCGACTACAGGGTTTTCTCAATTTTGTTACTGTACAGTGACAGAGCTGTTAAATTACTAGTAGAGACGCCAGACTCGCTCGATAAAGCCTTCCTGCGTAGCGGTAATACACCCTAGGCCTCTCCGCCACCTGCAGTGCTGATATCTTAGCCACGCCTATTCCTTGGAATTAGCAATATTTCTGATATTCAAAAATTTCTTCTTCGCTGCACTTACGATGGTTAACTGTTGTCGTCGCATAAGTGATATCAGATAGGTATTTACAGAGGCTTGTTGAAAAAACGGTTCGAAAGAACTTGCAAATATTACTGTCGACGTTATACTAAAGACAACAGTTGGCTTTCAGTCTTACCCAGTACCCCAACATTTGTTGACCTTTGCTCACAGTTACTAACAGCACTTAAGTTACGAGAAGAACACAGCAGGTGCCATAACCCGATTTCCCAAAAACATCGCTCAATGGAAGAGGGGTCAAAATAAATAAAGACGTGTTTTGGCTTATCTGTAGACACTCGCCCATTTCTGAGGAAACGATCGTCAGAATTTCGACGTACTTTAGATATATTTTAGAGACCAGTACACGCAGCCCAACTGGTGCCATTGTGGCTAGCATCGCGGCCACTCACTTTTGCGTCCTCTGTTCGAAACTCGATTACTGCTTTTATTTTTTTTTTCATTTATCTACTCATGTCTATTGAAGATTACTATACAAATGTGTCTTATCAAATTAGCGGATACAAGAGCGTTATATCAATCGTAAAATTAGAAATGACTTTTACAACAAGTTTCATATACTTATTATATAACATAAACATGTTTGCTACTTTTAGGGGTTACAATCTTTTTAACTTCTCATATTCTTGTATTTCATTGTTATATCAAATCTTAACTCTCATATTATATTTCATCGTTTATTTGTCAGGAAGATATTGTGCATTCACTTGGATTACGCCGATCGTAGAAAGATTCGAGACACAGGAGTTCGCCATACGACGATCATCGCGCAATGGAAGGTTTGCTACAGCGACATTTCTCCCTATACATCACTCGTGAAAGAAACGTCCTTAACATTGCTGAATATCTCAAGCATTGGCAATAATTTCAAGGGAGACCACGCTTACCAGATCACTTTTCCGGAAGCTAGCGCTCAGGATGGATTGCGATTAGGAATTTCACCAAACACAATTTCAAATAATTTTTCATTCACTTATTTTTTTTAAATTCATTCAGAAGACATACTATTAGTAAGTCAATAAGGACAATATTATTTCAGTATAAACTGAAAAACATTCGAGAAGTAGTCTTGTACGGGTGTGGGTAGATAAATGAAAAACAAAAATGAAAATAATAGTCTGGTTATGAATACGGGGCGCAAAAGTGTGAAAAATGTGAAAAAGTGTGTTCCACCGCTTCGCTTAAACCATTTACTCTCTCAAAGACACATCAAGTACCTCTAAAACCTCATTTTCTACGGATAAGCCTAGACACGTGTCCGCTTATTTTGACTCGTCTTCCACTGAACGAAGTTTCTGGGAAATCGGGTTATGGCGCCTGCCGTGTTCTCCTATTTAGTGTACAACTAGTTGTAGTGTAATTGAGAAAAAGAAACCGAAACAACAAGAAAAAATTTCTTTTTTCAAATATTTATTCACAGGGGCATATTAATATAGAGATAGTTCTACGACAAAACCTTTCAGCACTTCTAACGTCCCCTTTGTAGTTGATGAGGACTCGCCGTCCAGTCATTTCAGTCAACCATTGTGGGAGCTGAACGGTTTACATCACAGTATGTTAGGAAGTCGCATACCTGTTCAAAAGTTCCAAAAGCAGAATGTAATTCTTCGCCTTAATCTGCAAATTACAAGATATGTGTATGGAAAATACGATTTGTATGAGTATGAGGCTTAGATATTTTAATGTAAAATATTTCATGCCATGTTTAAGGAATATATCGTCTCGTCCGCGCCTTGAAGGAACTCTTGGATTATTTACACAAGGAAACAAGAACATTCCTTTGTTGTATCACCTAGACACAAAAAATTTGAGTAAATTCATAAGGCAGTTAAAATTCGCTTTATAATGTTGTATTTAGTGTTACACTGTTGGTATTATGGTATATTACTTTGAGGTCAGTTTTTTAGATGTTTCTGGTAAAGAAATATTGATTGAGAAGATATTTTTCGCACTTCCGATTCAATGTCCGCAAACGCCATTCATTTTCAGGGAGCGTCGGATCTATTTTATAAAAGCGGATTACGGTTGGCAGGCTTCGCGAGACGAAATGACACTAATCCACCCCCGTTTCTTTGTGAGGATATTAACAGCAAAGCCACGAGATTATAAACATTACTTCAGATTACCTGCACACGGCCAAGTCCGTAATCCTACATTTGGAATGATTATTTGCGACGGACACGGAAATAGCATTGCCACACATACACACACACACGCACACGCACACATGCATGTCGCAGAGGATCGCGCCAACACACAGGACGGAAGCAAAGAGGCCGCCACGGCCACAGGGAGCAATTCCAATTAAGCGCGATAAAAACTCCAGAATTAACCACAGTCCGGCTGTATGGGGCCCAGAGACATGCCATCGGTGATGTATATTACGGCTGCCGCCCGTGTCTGTAATTATTAATACAATTCAGCATCGTACGCTCCCACTGTTCTCTGCCATGTATAAAATGCTTCACTTTATTTGATAAAATTGAAGCGTTTTATTTGAGAAAGGGCGTCGACGATACGCTGAACGAATTTTTATTCGCGCAACGTGGTGGTTTATTTCGTTTTGCCAGGTGTTTGCGCACACTGCGTGGCTAATTCCAGAAATTCAAGAAAGGAAATGTCAAGAATGGTGGCTCATGATTTTTATTTTCCTGGAACGTAATGCAACCTCACGGTTTTTATAGTGAAATGATGGTCGAGTCATGTCAGAAACTACCTTCAGTAGAATAGATTTGAAATTTTTGCTAAATGCTAAGGGATACTTTCCGGAAATTCTTCTCTTGCTTTGTACGGATAAGCTGATTCGAAGAACAGCACAGAAGAAGCATGGAAGCTGGTGGCACGAGCGCAATTACCTAAAAGGTGCCGTATTTTATCTGCTGCAGACCAAATTAATCGGAAAGGTGTGTTATGTGCATCCCATTAGGTGCAGCGACGCGCGAAATTAAGTGCTGTAGCGAATTATCAGGACTTTGTACGAGTAGGTCGAAGTTGAACCCGGCAATCGGCTGTCATGATGAGAAACCATCTGATCTGGAACGTAATGTCGCGCATCGACTGCTTACACTAACGGGTTTATCATATTTAACAGCTGACAATTTAAGTAGTTTGGCACAGTTAAAAGAAAAAGGTTTCAATTGACTGAACTACATGCATAAGTTGGACTATAAAAATTACTCCAAATTCCTGTTGAGCTAGCTAGATGCCTCTGCCATCACCTCTGCCGTCTCATGTGCCTTAACACACATGAAACGTAACATTGTAGTCGAAATTAATATCTAAAATTACTGCTTGGATAAACAAGAACGAGACACTTTATAACCTAAGAGGAATGGCCCAAATAATTGACATTATTATGGACTGGTAAATAAGAAGAACGGAAATAAACATCAATACTAGCGATACCGTAAATCTGATAACAATGGAAGAGCTAAAAAATATGACCAAAGAAACAAAAACAAAATGTCATCTGGCACATAACATAATCACAGACTTTTAAATTTTATGCATATTTACTGGCTGGCTGAGGGGACGTGTGCAAAACGAATAGAATAAAGGTTTGATATGCCCCAGTTACAATAATGGCAATAAACCACAAGCCCAAAATTACCGAGGAATAAGTCTACGAAATTCCTGCTACAAACTGTGTGCTAAAACTGTAAACAACAGTTTAGTATCGGTAGTGGAGGCACGTATGTTAGAGGTACTGCTTTTGTAAAAGGGTAGATCATGTTCTGCTTGTTTTTCACTTTCGCACAAGTAAACGAGAAAATAATGTAATTTAGATTGCCAACGTACTAAGTTTTTACCGACTATAAGAAGGCGTTCAAAGAGGTCCAGCGGGAAAAGCTACTGGAATCGCTTAAGCAATTTGGAATTCCAGAACACCTGATTACGCAGTTCAGTCGTTATACAAAATAGTAAAATAAGAATCCGTATGGGATAGAATCTGCCGACGTCAATCAAGAGCCAAATAAGGCTGCCCACTATCCACCACTCTTTTTAATGTTTATTTTGGCGATTCATTCGTAAAAAGATGATTTTATTAAATGACACGTTAAGAAGTGATACTTTTAATTTTATGACGATATTATTTGCTGATGATCAGATAATAATAGAACAATCTGAAAAAATTTTCAAATTTCAATACACAAATTGGGCCAAACTGCCGCTAAACACGGAATGAGCATACCACCTTATAGAACAAAAGCGATGAAATTCCAAGATTTTAACCCCTTATATAGTTAAAGATGATCAAATAATTGAGAAAGTAAGAGAATTTTTATATTTATGGTGCAATTTTAAATTTTTGCAAAGTCAAATGATGTATAGCTAAAACTGACCAGATTATAACATTTCTGTGGAACTGTACAACGAATAATAAAACGTAAAGAAACATTAATTTGAACACTACAAAGTTACAGCGTTACCTTCGCTGCTATATCATACCGAATGTTGGACCCTGAAAACTGATCGATTGAAACGAGTCGAATCATCAGAGTTGAAGTTCCTCCACTTTGTAGAAAAGAAATGACAATATTTGAGAAGAACTAAAAGTTGGACCTATTACAAATATAAATGAAAAATACCAGCTTAACTGGAAAAGCCATGTCCAACGTGTGTGTTGTGATAGAACAACTAAAGCGGCAATACGATATAACCTGACGGGCAAGAGGAACACTGGACGTGCCTTAAAGAGGTGGAGCGAACAATTCTGTGGCGGAACAGACCAAAAGACCTAATCCGTCAAAAGTTTGATGTTGATGATGATGAGCTACATCTGCATGTATACTCCGCAAGCCATTTTATAATGTGTGGGTACTTTGTGTACCACTATTACTTCCCCCTTTTCCTGTTCCAGTTACAAATAATTCGCTGGAAGAACTCTTGTTAGTAAGCCTCCGCCAAAGTTCTGTACCTTCACGGGCTTTTCGCGAGATGTACGTATACGTAAAAGGAAGCAATATAACAGCTGACTATCCTAGGAATATTAACAGCAAACCACACCGTGATGCAGAACGCCTCTCTTGCAACGTCTGTCGCTGGAGTTGGTTGATCATCTCTGTGATGCTTTCGTGCATAATTCGTAAACTGTGAAGAAACGCACTGCTCTTTTTTGGATCTTCTCCATATCCTTTACCAGACCTACCTGGTACGGATTCCATACTGACGAGCAATACTCAAGTAATGGTCGAACAAGGGTGTTTCAGGTTACTTCCTTTGTTGACGGAATATATTTCCTGAGGATTCTTCCAATGAATATCGCTGGCATCTGCCTTTTCTGTGATTAGTTTTATGTGGTACTTCCACTTTCATTCACTTCGTACGTATACTCGATATTTTACGGATGTGGTTGCTTCCTGTCGTTGTTCTGAAATCGTGTGAACATACAAGAACGGCTTTTTCAGTTGCATAAAAAGTTCTCGGTTTACTGGCCGCGTCAAATTTGGATAAAATCCCAAGATTTTTCAGTTATTTATGCGCTGTATGTTACAATTATTTCTGCTGAAGGTCAGCTGCCAATCCCTGGACATAGGGTCGACCCTCTGTAGGACTTTCTACATTTCAGTACGATTTTGTAGCGTTTGGACTTCTCTGCACGTAATAGTATGCTCCGTGTGAAAGTTACTTTTACGTTTGCGTTACAAGATACAATTCTGCAGTTTACGTAAATGCACACAGAAAATATTCTTAATCACAGGATCTGAAAAAGAAAAAAAAAAGAAAGAATGTCGACCGAAGTGAGATGCTATTTCAATCTCCTCAGCAGGTATGCTTGTCGTTTGTCTGCCGTGCATGGCCACCCATCCTAAGCCTCCTTCTTTGATGATTCCTTTGATCTACAGTATAGGTCTTCTCTGGTCTGCTTTCAGCACTTGCTCCGGCGGCTTAACTTCACACTACCTGCAACTTTCCCGGTGGGTGTGAACCCTTCACCACCTTAGGTTCATGAAGCGGCCCTTGTTAACTATGGCCTTCATTTGCTTCCTAAGGACACCACTCCAGCTCTATCGCGTTCGGTTTGACGACCTTCGCATGGAACTTCGCGATAGTGCCTTTGTGTACACTGATGGCTCTCGAACTTACCATGGTGTCTGGTGTGTCTTCCTCATTGGCTCCCACGTCTTTCGGCATCGGCTTCCGGCACACTGCTCAGTATTTACACCAGAGGTCTTCGCCCTACATCAGGCCACGCAGTACATCCGGAGAAACAGGCTTTTCAGTTGTGTCAGCTACTCCGACTGTCTCACCGCCCTCCAGAGCCTCTGTACGTTGTACACCCTCCATCACAAAGGCTCCAGAAAAACTGTCACTTGCTCACTCTTGGTGCAGCCACTGTGAACTTTATGTGGGTTCCTCGTCATGCCGATCTGCCCGGCAACGAGGGTGTTGACGTTGCTGCCACGGCTGCAGTCCTCGTACCTGAGCCCATTAGTTCCTATATTCCTTCCAATGAACTCTGCGTTGCGTGTGTCAGGAGGTGGTGTCACTTTGACATCGCTATTGGTCCTCCCTCCACGGGAATAAGCTTTGGATTATTAAGGCTGTCCTGGCGGCTTGGACGATCTCCTCTTGACCTCCCTCCAGGAGGAGGTAATTTTAACAAGGTTGCGTATTGAACACTGTCTTTTTGCCATCGTCGTTTGTTAAGTGGCACTCCTCCACCACTTTGGACACATTGCGCCAAACTTTTTACTGTCCGCCACTTCCTGACGGAATGCCCATTTTTTAACCGTTTACGTTCCCGCTTGGGTTTGCCGTGTAAGTTATCGGCCGTTTTAGCAAATGAAGCTCGGGCAGTCGACCGCGTTTTACTTTTATCCGTCATAGCAGTATGGGGAAGGCCATTTAATTTTTAGTTCTGGACTCCGTTTCTGTATGTGTCTTTTGTAGTTCTTTCTCCAAGTCTGTTTTTAGGTGTCTTCTCTTACGTCAATTGGGAATGACGTATAATCGTTTTTAAACTCCGCTCTGTCTTTATCTTCTATAGTTTTGACTTCGGCGCGTATGATCCCCGCTGTTTTTGCGCCGAAAAAAAAAACAAAAAAAGCAACCCTAAGAAGGTGAGGATGGTGGAAGGCAGAAAGGACATAGGAGTGTGAGTAGGACTGTGGCATGAAGAAGAAAGGTACAGCGAAAATTGTAGAGGGAGACAAAGCTTATGAAAAGAGAAATGTTAGATGTCCTTTAGGATTGTAGGATGTGGGCGTAAGTAAATGGGTCCATTGGGCTGTAACTATGGAGAATACAGTCTGCGCTGGGTTGGATAGTGGGAAATAGGGGCGTGGGCAGTGCCGTCGTAGGAAGAGGAAATAGGTAGCAAAGTTTCACACCACCTACGAGGAATATCCTACAAATACCATTAGAAACATTATATTTTACAGAGTTAAACTAAGTAAATATACCCCTGCGGAATGTGTATGTGACGACTTACGAAAATTGCCGGAGGAAACAAATTCAAAACAGCAACTGTTTATTCTTAATCTTCTCAACAAATCACGCTATGTAAAGGTTATAACTACGATATATTTTGCATTTACACTGTATCTTATACTGGATCATTCAGCTGCTCCTACCGTTGGGTTTTAACCCGCGATGCGTTCATATGGCTCTGAGCACTATGGGACTTAACATATGAGATCACCAGTCCGCTAGACTTCGAACTACTTAAACCTAACGAACCTAAGAACATCGCACACATCCATGGCCGAGGCAGGATTCGAACCTGCGACCGTAGCAGCAGCGCGGTTCCGGACTGAAGCACTTAGAACCACTCGGCCACAACGGCAGGCCGCAATGCACTCAAATACCATGTAAAGGTTTCATATTCTCTCACTCCCTACACATGAGCTATTGGTCCTACAGAAAAGATGAACAAGACAATTTTGTAGGAAATTTAATCTAGTAGAACTTTGTTCTGCGGCATATTTTCTTTGGAGCAGCAGTTTTCGAGTTATTCAGAGCAAATGCGTTTGAATGTCACTTTCGTACGCTTTTCTTGAACAATTCTAAAACTACAGTCTCTAGCGAAAACGTATCCCAGTACCAAAATCAACTACATTAAATTTCCTACAAAAAGGGCCCTGTTCATGTTTTCCTGTGCACTAACAGTTCGCGCATAGCGAGCGAGAAAATGTCAAAATCATGCGCGTGGCATTTGAAGTCGTTGCGCGTTGCATAAAACCCAGAGGTTGGAGACGTGTATAAAGGCTGGAACGCTTCGCCACGGTCTCCCTTATCTGTGAGAACTGAAGGCTACGTGAAAACAGACTTGGAAGGAAGCCGTCGATATTATTTCAGCCATGCGGAATCGTCGGTAATCTCGGGCCCTCCGAGCGTAATCGCGAAATGGCGTCAAGTCCGAGTTAAGCTGGGGCCGTCGTGGAGGGGCTCGCGGAAGCAATAATCCCGGCCTAGGCACCTGAGTCAACAGATTTGGCTGCTGCCTGCCGGCTGCCGCTTTACTGGGCCGTTCAGTCGTGCGGTGGCTGCAGTGACGCGAGTAAACGGATTCCGCCGCCGACGCTGGCTGCGCCACAGGCACCAGCTGGCTGGGACGGACAGAGGACGGCCTCTGGCTGCCGGCGCCTGCCTTATGCTCCACTGCTCCTGTCCGGGTCCCATCTCGCTGCTGCAGGGGGGCGCTGGCTGTACTCCCCGGAAACCGCCACATTATTACGCCCCAACGTCCCTAATCCGTCGCCATTGTCGCTAGTCTAGATCGGCATTCACCAGGCGCGTCCACCTATACAAATTGACAGCCAGTTACGAGGACACAAGTTTCACCTGTCATAATTGATATAGCGCACACAGCAAACAAAATTTCATTGAGCAAAGAGTACAGGGAGAAGGAGTCAGTATCATTAAGTGAATGGCAGTTGCTGATGACTTTACTAGTTCAATGATAATGAAAATGCTGAAACAAATAGCGAAAAAGGAAGAAGTTCCTGTATCTTAAGAGGAACCAATAATTCTAGAATCAAATGCGTAGCCAGTATACCTTATGTACACTACTGGCCGTTAAAATTGCTAAACCAAGAACAAATACAGATGACAAACGGGTATTCACCGGACAAATATATTATAGTAGAACTGACATATGATTACATTTCCACGCAATTTGAGTGCATAGATCCTGAGAAACCACCTCTGGCCGTAATAACGGCCTTGATACGCCTGGGCATTGTCAAAAAGAGCTTGGATGGCGTGTACAGTTACAGCTGCCTAAGCAGCTTCAACACCATACCACAGTTCATCAAGAGTAGTGACTGGCGTATTGTGACGAGCCAGTTGCTCGGCCACTATTGACCAGACGTTTTCAGTTGGTGAGAGATTTGCAGAATGTGCTGGCCAGGGCAGCAGTCGAACATTTTCTGTATCCAGAAAGGCCCGTACAGGACCTGCAACATGCGGTCGTGCATTATCCTGCTGAAATGTAGGGTTTCGCAGGGATCGAATGAAGGGTAGAGTCACGGGTCCTAACACAAGTGAAATGTAACGTCCACTATTCAAAGTGCCGCCAATGCGAACAAGAGGTGACCGACACGTGTAACCAATGGTACCCCTATACCATCACGCCGGGTGATACGCCAGTATGGCGTTGACGAATATACGCTTCCAATGTGCGTTCACCGCGATGTCGTCAAACACGGACGCGACCATCATGATTCTGTAAACACAACCTGGGTTCATCCGAAAAAAAAGACGTTTTGCTATTCGTGCACCCAGGTTCGTCGTTGAGTACACCATCGCAGGCGCTCCTGTCTGTGATGCAGCGTCAATGTAACCGCAGCCATGTTCTCCGAGCTGATAGTCCATGCTGCTACAAATGTCGTCGAACTGTTTGTGCAGATGGTTGTTGTCCTGAAAATGTCCCCATCTGCTGACTCAGGGATCGAGACGTGGCTGCATGATCCGTTACAGCCATGCGGATAAGATGCCTGTCATCTCGACTGGTAGCGATACGAGGTTGTTGGGATCCAGCACGGCGTTCCGTATTACCCTCATGAACCCACCGATTCCATATTCTGCTAACAGTCATTGGATCTCGACCTACGCGAGCAGCAACGTCGCGATACGATAAACCGCAATCGCGATAGGCTACAATCTGACCTTTATCAAAGTCGGAAACGTCATGGTAAGCATTTTTCCTCCTTACACGAGGCATCACAACAACGTTTCACCAGACAACGCCGGTCAACTGCCGTTTGTGTATGAGAAATCGGTTGGAAACTTTCCTCATGTCAGCACGTTGTAGGTGTCGCCACCGGCGCCAACCTTGTGTGAATGCTCTGAAAAGCTAATCATTTGCATATCACAGTATCTTCGTCCTGTCGGTTAAATTTCGCGTCTGTAACACGTCATTTTCGTGGCGTAGCAATTTTAATGGCCAGTAGTGTAGATTCCATTTAACAAAAAACAGCGAAGCTACTTAGGTCACGTCACGTGACAGGAGCTTTCTCTACAAACAAGAAACTAAGAGGGTCAGTCAGAATTGAATGTCTTATACATTTATTTTATTTGTGAAGAATTGCTGGTACGTACATAAGTTGAAAACCACAACACGACAACACTGACGACTAATTTATGACTTTTCAATACAATTTCCGTGCTCTTCAGCGGTATTGATCTGTCTCTTATCAGCGGTATTTATTCCAGTGCGGCAATTCCTACGATCCTGTTGCCGAACCCAATGACGCACGGACGTTTTCGCGGCCGCCTCATCATCATAGTGAATCCGAAGATAAGCGTCGTTTAGCGGACCAAACAGATACAAGTGCCATGGTGCAAGGTCATAGCTCTAGGGAGGTGAGGCAAGACTTTCCATCCAGTTTTCACAATCTCTTCAATGATTGACGACTAATGTGTGGTCGTGCATTGACATGCAAAAGAATATCGCAATACCTTTTGTTCGACGAACCCTCCGAAGCCACGCTTTAAGCTGTTTGAGGGTTTTAATGCATTAGACAGAATTTATTGTACACCCCTGCACCAAAAAATCAACCATTATCACATCCTCTGCATCCAAGAACCCAATAGCCATAACTTCCCCAACTATTCACTTTTGAACTTATTCTTCTTCGGTGAGTTTCAGCGATGCCAATCCACTGACTGCGTTTTCTATTTTGGTTCAAGAAAGTGAAACTATGTTCTGCGTCCGGTCACAATTTTTTCCAGACAAGCCTCTGCGAGAGTTGAGAGTCAATTGTTTTTTCTGTCTCTTTATTCTGGCCGGTTAACATTCTTGCTATCCAAGGTGCGCTAACTTTTGTGTATCCCATACGTCGAGTAGTTGTCATTACACTGCTTTTACTGAGGGAGGTGATGAGATACAAATCATCTGCAGTCGCCTGGCGGTCACCGCCAATGTCATCGACTAGCTGAATGTTGTATGGAGGCACGCAGTTACTAGCTTGCCGCTATGCGATTCGTCAGACAACGGAGTTTGCCCTCTAGCTTCATTACAGCCACGAACCTATCATCTAACAACTCTTATATCCACAGTTGCATCAGCGCACACATTTTTAGTCTTTCATGACCGTTAATGGGTGTTCCACATTCTGTATTTGAGAATTCTATCACAGAACGCTGTCTAATACGATCGTCGATGTTGGCCATTTTGGAACCGAGGGCTGTATTGGCATCTCTGTACGCAGAGAGTTATTACTACACTTGACTCGTGCATAAGCTTCTCGGAACAGCGCTAACTGCAAATTTAGTTACTCTGTGGGCACATAGAGTGCACTCGGGGGTAAAATAATGTGCTTACTTTATGTGAACCAGGCAGCAGCACAGAACCACAAAGTATAAAATAAAATTTACGTACTGTAGCATGGAAGACTTAGCGCTGTGCATTTATGAATTAAAAAATTAAACTGGAAATTCTAGACTGCGAAATTCATTAACGTTATTTTCAAGTTTCTTCAGTCCTATGTATCTCGGTTTGATGTTTCCTTCTTCAAAAAACTGAAAATCTCAGGAAATAATTTATGATACCTGTTTGGCAAAATAATTTTAAATTTATATCGAACTCCATACAAATTTATCCAGTATTTAAATGTCCACGTCCCGTAATGCTGTGGATCTCAAATTTGTAAAGAATATCACTCCACTTTACTTTTCAACTACAATTATTTTTTAAAGTGCAAAACATCCACCATATTGCCATCCATACAACTTGTGTGTTTTGACAAGCCGCTGCACAGAGACCAAATTCAGAATTAACTCGAGCGCTCCATTTTTCTGGTCGTTATTAAGTACACAGGCGAAGGTGTCTGTTGTTTTTGCCAAATAGCAGCACTCTTTGCACATTACGTTATAGTGACCTCCTGTAATGTGCACTCTCTACGATCAACGTATGTAGTAGAGTTTGGCTGAAGTAGAGAGTCTCTAACTTAGTATACAAGGTGTTCAAAAAAAGTTTGGAATACTCTGAGAGATGGTAGTACTAATCGATTCAAGAAAAATAAGTTCAGTAAAGATGGGTTCAGAAATGCGTACTGTTCGAGATAAATACGTGTTTATAGAATGGCTGTGCGACGCTTGGATTCGGATAATAGCACAGTCGTTGCACTGGCGCTCAATCAAATGTGTCATCAGGATATTACGATGTCTTAGTCACACTACTCTACCTACCATTAGGTGGTCTCCAGTCAGCCGTGTGGTTCGTGTTGTAGGCTACGTTAGTATTCTTCCTGTTTGTCCGCCTTATTGTAAAGTACCGTCAAACCTGGATACGTATCATGGTGTCTTACCTTCTTCCACACGCGCATACACTTATGTGTATACTATTATTGCGCTGTTTGGACGTACAAATGGTGTCGTACACTTACATGTTCTCTCTTCCACCACTTGTTAGCAATGACAGTCTACTACTTGACAACTGAAATTGAGGATATGATATTCTGCTATGTTTTAGCAAATGCTGAAAATGCTGAAAAATATCCACAGCGCAGAGTGCCTTCTGATAAACTGTTCGGCATACTTTTCCAGCTTCTGTGGGACACAGGTACCCTTGCACCTCAGAAGATTTTCAGTGGAAGGCCCCACACAGTCCACATGCCTGCTATGGAGGAACACATGTTACCCTTAGTCGAAGAAACCCCTGGAACCAGTATGCGAAGATTAGCAGCAGCAGAAGTGTGTCTCACTCTCTTAATTTGGGGGGGTACTTCATGAACAAGTGCTGTACTCATATCACGTCTGGGCCCTAAGGCCACAGCATCATCATGACAGAACCACTGTTCAGTTCCAAGATTTTATTTACCGATGAGGCAGGTTCACATGAGAATTTCCTTAGCCAGCATGTATGGGCAGATGTAAATCACTAAGGAATTCAAGTAAGACGGCATCTCCACTGATTATCAATCAACATATGGGCAGGTGTACTTGGCGATAGATTAATAATGCCATACATGCTACAACAAGGATTAACTGGGGCGCATTATCTGGCCTTCCTCTTTAATGCATTGCCTACCTTTCTGGAGGCTGTGCCATTGTAGCAACGACACAAATGTTGTTCATGATGATGGCGAACAAGCACACTTTTGTCACAATGTGCATGAACAGCTGATGTAGACATTTAAGGACCGCTGGATTTTTCGGGGAAAGTGAGGGGGGGGGGGGGGCACACATTGACCTGCTCGCTCTCCAGACCGCAGTCCCTTACCCTTTTGGTTATGGAAACACTTGAATGAATTGGTCTACGCCTAGCCAATCAACGATTTGGGAACACTTTAGGGTGACGTTTTCAATGTGTGCCAGCAGGTACAACAACAATCGGATGTACGTCAAAGGGTGCATCGCTTCTTACGCCAGAGTACAGAGGGGTGCAGTGTTATGAATGGACGCCACGTTAAACAACTCACACGCTTATAGCAGACAGTGCGCTTTGCAGGACCCGTCATTATTGGACTTATTTCAGAAAGTATACATTTCTGGACACATGTTTACTGGAGCTATTTTTCTTGTTTTAGTGAGTACTACCTACCTCTCAAATTATTTGACACTCTTTTTTGAAAACTCTGTATGTGCTTAATGACAGTAGTTTCAACTTCATTCTAAAATGCGGTATTTTCAACAGTTTAGTTTGGCTGTATATATGTGATGCTCCTCATGTAAAGGTATTTCATTTTAAAAGACGAAATGTAAATGTCTTGTATTATCAATTGCAATATTCTAATTAACGTTAAAAAAGAATAATTATGTTTATAATAAAGAATGTTCCCATATTAATTTAAATAGAGCTTGCACCAGCACCACCATTTGACAAATTTTCCCACTACATCTAAGCCAAAAATTCCAAGTGCAATTTGGGCTGCCTACATTTAGGCACATGATACTGATTTATGTTATACCTCTTTTATTTTTACAGTGTATTGAATTCTCGTTGCATTTTTTATAAGACCATTGCCTCTGAAAAAGCTCTACTTGAAAAATCCGGAAGTAAGTTGGGTTGCCCAACTTTTTTTTAATTTCTCACCCAAATAATAACTGACAAAAAAAATTCAGAATTCTAATATAATCTACATAAGGACAGGTAACCAGAAAAAGTATAATGAATGTAATCGGATACCATCTACTAACTGACACAATAACTTTTTCTTCAATCTTTCCTAAAATACTTCAGGTGGAAATGTAAACATGAAATCAACAATTCTATAAGTTTATATAATTAAAAATTTTTACTCTACATTCCATCATACATTAAATTTTAGCTACCATACGTGACTACATAGGCAAGTGTTTCTTTTGGAATTTTCTGACTGAAAGTAGCACACAACTTCATTGTCATGTTCTGTGTGGCCAACAGATTCATTCCTCTTGATATATTTAAGACAGAGATGGGATACTTTGTTATGAAATTGTATGGATTTATACTAAGAACCCAATTTAATTGTGTAACTAGCTTAAGGATATAGGGTACTTATAAATGGTGAAAAAATCGAAATTTTTATGACTATTAAATTCTGCAGTCTATTCTGATTACATCGATATTCACATCATAGGGTTCCAAATGAAAAATGACCTAAATGACCTATATGTAGCAAATTTTAAAGTTACTGTCATGTATGCTGCCATGACTCCTTTATTTCTGTTACAGAAACCAGTACAAATTCGAAAAGAACTTTGAACTTTCTGTTTCCAGTGATTGTACGTATGATACATTTTAAATGTTGGTAACAGTGCCAGTTTCTAGTATCTGTAAATGATTGTCTTTGCTAGTATTAACTTTTGATTCCTGAAGCATTTTGTTCGCGTGATACTGAATGTTTGTTGTCCAAGTGATACATATATTTGTGGATGTACATATCCTTTAGTCTGCAATAAATACGAACTATGCCACACATCGAGAAATTCAATAAAGGGGAATTCCACAATAACCAGTTCACAAACAAAGCAAGCCACACTGTTGTAAGTAACCTAGGTGTCAGTTCTTTAGGGAAGAAACCTCCACATGGCACGCCTCCTGGTGATTCAAATATTTGTGTTAACAATGAAGCTGTTTGTAGTGGATTTGTGTTTGTTAATGTGGGTTCTAACCTGCTTTGGTAAAGAAAGTGGCGAAATCTAAACAATGGGATGGTGTAGGCTGTCTGGAAATAACTGAACAACAAAGTAGCAGGAAGGGTTTAGCGTCAAAATTAGTTTTTCTTTACAGATCCTGCAGAAAATTTACCTCGAAAGTGACTTCTAACATTGTGCATAATTCATATAATGTGAATTTGAAGTTAATGTATGCAATTCTTGCAATAGGAAAAGGAAAAAAAGCTGCTCAAACGTTTTGTGGTTTGCTGTACCTTCCTCCTCCTCCCCGTAGGTTCAGCAAGTACATAAAAATGCTTTTAGATACCTTGACCGATGTGTCTAAAGCATCTATGAAATATGCAGAAGAAGAAACTGTAAATATTAGTGGAACCAGGCACATTGCTGTTGTACTTGATGGGACATGGCAACGTCAAGGACATCGTTCCTTGAATGGGTTTGTGAGTGCTACTTCTCTGGAGAATGAAAAAGTTGTTGACGTTGAGTGCTTATCTAAGTATTGCCACAACTGCAATGGTAACACTGAAGGACATATTGAATGTCACTGTTCTATGAATTATGATGGTTAAAGTGTAGTTTTGGAGTGCACTAGAGCTCTAAAAATGCTTCAGAGGTTGGTGCTCGCTTGTAATGTTAGATATACGAAGTACCTAGGCGAAGGGGACTCTAAAGCTTTCAATGAAATTAATGAGTTCCATGCTTGTAGTGATGCCTTGGTAAAAAAAACTGGAGTGTTGTGGACATGTGCAAAAGAGGATGGGTGCTAGTTTGAGTAAACAGTAAAACTAAAGTCAATAGAATTTAATCATATAAATTTTAGGCCAAGTGGTATTGCATCTAATGATAAACCAAAAATGAAATATGAGGTAAAGTTATAACTATTAAGTTAAAAAGGAATTTCTGAGAAAGAATACACTGCTAGCAGGTCAACAAAAGTTCTGGAAATGAAGGTCTTATTCATTCCAATCTAATTAACTAACAATTTGAAGGACTTGAACTGAGAAGATGTGGAACTGAATACTTATGAACAAGAATTTCGAAAAACAAGTTATCAGAATGTATGTATTGTTGAGGAGATTGTGAGGGAGAAAGTTATAAGACGTATGTTAAATGGTTGTAATTTCATAATTCACATAATGTTTCGGCAAATAAGAAGACACTTATTTCTTAAAATTTTATATACATAAATATTGTGTGAGGTTGTGTATTTAGAGGATGTCCAAGTATTCTAACGATTTTTTCATTACTCCTAGGTATCCTAGGGGTTTCCTGTTAACAAATAAATCTTACAAATGGAGAGCCTAGAAATACTAGAACAAAATAATTAGGCTGGGACGATATTCTGGAATAGGAAAACAACTTACTGATCCCATCCCAGATGGATATATTCTGGTTGTGTTTACATGGTGGAACTGGAAGCTGAAGCAAAGATGTATTCTCAACTAAGAAAGAAAAAAACTTACTGCACTGATTAATGATGATTTTGAGAATTTGTGTTTTAAAGACATATAAATTTTATTTAACAACAACTGAAACATAAAGCAATAAAGTCTTTCATAATATTAAAAAGAATTATCTATTTGCTGAAGATGGATGAAGAAGTTTATTTCAGGGCATTTAAAACCGTCTAGAGATACTATGGGCATTTTAAATGGTCTAAATATTTTATGAGAGAATTTCAAGACAAATTAGATTGGTATATTATATCAACTAAATGTAATTAATCTGTAGTTTTTATTAGAGAATTTGAGGACAGATTAAAATAGGATATTATGATAGATCAGAACTTAACTACGATTTTAATAATAGTTCAAAATGGCTCTGAGCACTATGGGACTCAACATCTTAGGTCATAAGTCCCCTAGAACTTAGAACTACTTAAACCTAACTAACCTAAGGATGTCACACACACCCATGCCCGAGGCAGGATTCGAACCTGTGACCGTAGCAGTCCCGCGGTTCCGGACTGCAGCGCCAGAACCGCTTGACCACCACGGCCAGCTTAATAATAGTGTTTCAAGATAAACTGATTGGGATATTACATCACACACAAAATATATCTGTAGATTTCATTAGAGAATTTCAATATAGAATAAACTTTAATATAATAGAGTAGCACAAAAAACTCAACCAAAAATTTGACAAGAGTATTTCAAGATTAATTAGACCATATATATATATATATATATATATATATATATATATATATATATATATATAGTCTATTTTATCTTGAAATACTCTTTCGAAATCTATATACGTATAACAAGGAATCGAAAATTATCTGAAGCATTTATAAGAGAGTTTCAGGATAAAGTAGACTGGGATATTACATCATTTAATCTAATATAATCTGAAAATTTCATTTGGGAATTTTAAGACAAATTAAATCAGAATTATCTAACATCAGAAGATTTTATGAGGGAATTTAAAGATTGAGTGAATTGGAATACGTTATCAGAATCAAAAAATTTATCTGAAGATTTTGTGAGACAATTTTAAGATAAATTATATCAGGAAACTGTATCTGGTGATCATGTAATGTCTGATAAGATAAATTTGAGTGATAAGATGAAGTTGACTGGGTAAACACTTAGAAACATTGGCATCTCAAGCATCTGTCATACGAAAAATAGCAACTGACAAGATAATAGAGCAGCCTGAAGGAAGCGACTTTTTTTATATTTAATCAAACAAATTGATGAATTTGTAAAAGCAAAATTTAATCATATTTTCATGAAGTTTGTGTTAATAAATGGTTAGCAGATGATTCTTCTTCTCCAATATGTAGAAATGTTATTAAAAGAATATAATACTCATAATACCTCTTTATACTAACTCAAACCTAATTATATTGCTAATCAATTGTTCTTGTGTGTAACCATCAAAAGTACTGAAGTATTTATGAGAATAAACAATATTCATATTTTCTTTCACTCTTTGGAATATATTGATTGCAGTGGTTATATCACCAGGTCTCAACATTTCATCACAATTTGGCAGCCTGCCTTCAATTCTATATAACTGCCTATAATAATTATATTCACAGCTTTCACCAAATAGTCTTATAACAATGAAAGTTGGCCTTTAACTTGGATCTTTAATTTGTTGTGCTACATGCAGTTATAATCTGTTGATGTCTCTGATTCTTTCTTGTATTTTTTCTAAAGTGATATCAAATATTCCATTTAAATTTTGTGTGTGATCTTCTCGAATTTTATGTAAGTTTTCCAAGTGAGTTATTAGACCATGACACTCTTCTTTCATTTCATTTTTAATCTAATCTTCTCCATGTTTTAGATCAGATGGTAGTAATTTGTGTGTAACCCATTCTCTGAACGTCTTTGTTGCTACCTTTTATGATTTTAAAATAAATCAATATAAACCTGCTTTGTTGATGAATGTAGTGTTTTCCTGTGACTTTAAAGGAAAGGATTAGCAGTCTACCCATCAATTTTATTTTGTTTTTGTGTCATGTACATCAACAATTTATCTGATGGTTTTTCTGTTGTTGTTATACTCAAGAATTTCTACAACATCTTTTGATTTAAACTATAGGTTGTTCTTTTCATCAGTTATTTTAAACACTTGTTTACCATTGTATCTATCTTTTTGTTGGTGAGATCTATGATTGACTCAATTTATATTTTGAATACTTTTTTAAAGTTTAATAGACTTTTCATGATAAATGCGTTCTTGTTCCTTGGTTGATTCATGCATTGACAAAATTTTTGTATTGACGATTTATCTGTTATCACTACTATTAATTATCTGCTTATTTCATATGTTTGCTGAAATCTATTCCAAGTCATTCAAACTATTGGCCCATACTTCCAAGCTAAATGGTCAGTGTGGAAAAAGGAAAGCCAACATGGCTAACTGATGGAGACTGCTAAATATGGAAATAAAATAAAAGTACCTTGCTCCAATCCTCTTTCCAGTTTCATAATGCTGTCATACTGAAAAAATCAACAGAGTAGCAGGCATGCTATTGCTGTGTTAATAATGATAATAATATGACAACAATATCATCAATTGTAAATAAGGGAAAGAAGTGCAAGGAAGTTGCATGTCTTTCTATGTGTCAAGAAGTTAAAGATGTCAGTTATTTTTACTTAAATCCTACATGTAGGGACAAACACTCAAGTATAGGTGATGTGAGGAAATAATTGAAAAAGACTCAAAAAACATTCACTTTATAACATTAACTGAAAATGAAATTTAATTAATCCCTACACTTATTTTCATAAGAAATCTAAAAAACTTTTTCCCCCTAAATGGGGACAGTTTGTTTTCACTCAACTATGTGATGCTTGTAGGCGAAATAATTTAAAGGTATATAGTAGACTAGGGAAGGATGGTGTGATTACTTTAGTTAGATCGCCAATATAGTAATTCTCTCTATCCCTATGAATGCAAATAATCTCAACACCATAAAATTAGATGGTATCAGAAATTCAGGTACAAATCTTGGTATTAGAGGCTACAGCAAACTAAAGAAATATGAATTAATTAATTTAGTTATGTTGCAGCAGTTGTCTTTTCATACTGGATCATTCCAAAAGACTTAATCAGGATTTAATACAAATTATTTTTGCAGGTTCAATAATGATATTTTTGAAAAAAAAATCAACCACTAGGAAAAGAAAATGTAATGAGACAAAATCAAATACATCCATTCAGTAGTAAACTACTTGTACAAGGAAAAGAGACCTTACCATCCAAAAAAGAGTTATTTAAGGTTGTAGAGAAAACATCAAAATTTAATTAAAAATTTGGATCATGGTCTGTCAACTATAAAATTGTCTTTAATGATACTAATATTAGTAAACTTGATTCTAGTACTGAAAAACCAGGTTATGTGACGAAAGCGTTTTCATTCTACGGTGAAAGTTGCTTAAAAGAGAGGTAATTTCGGAAAAGAAGTTAAGCTGAATATAACAAACACAAATACAAAAACATTTTATCGAATTTCTACAGGATATAAAGCATCAGATAATATTCAAAAATCTATTAAAGTTTTGTGCAATACAATCAGATGTATATCATCATCTGATGAGTCGATTTGTATACCAGACACAACTTTTAATATTCAGATGTTGGAAATTCCTAGAGGCAGCAGAGGTAACAAAATAATAAATTTTGGCTGATGCCAAAAAGATGAAAAGGTGCATTACAAGCATTGACAATAATGATAATCTGTGTTGTCCTAGAGTTGTAATAGTAGCATTAATATATCACACAAATAATATCTTGGGTAGAGATCTAACTGCATTTTAAATGAAGGAAATTAGAGTAGGATATAAATACAAATTACAGAAGGAGTTAAATAACGTACTATGCAACCAGTTAGGAGAATACAATGAAGAAGAATTAGCTCTAGAGGATATGAAAAATGTTGAGCAACTACTAGATATGCAAATAAATGTTGTATGTGTTCAGAATTTCAGTTTAAATATCTACAGTGGTCCTAAGGCAGCAATAAAGCTATATCTGTTTAAAAATCGAAACCAGTTTTATGCAGTTAAGAATATGTCAGCATTCTCAGGATCATCATATTACTGTTATATATGTAATTAACTGTATAACAACAAGAACAAGCTTAACTGCAAAGTGGGGAGAAAAGTCTGTATTTTACGCAAAAGATAGGAATACAAAACTGAGGAAAATAAGATATGTTGTAAAACTTGCAGTGGGCATTGTTACAATGAAGAATTGTTAAACAGTCACCAAAAAGTGTCGATAGAGCTTATAAATGTTAAAAATGTAAAGGGATTTGTTTGAGATCTCAGGTACACAAATGTGGCTTTGAAACGTTTAGAAACTATCAACAAACAGTACAAATTAAAAACTATCAGAACACAATGAGTAAAATATGTGAAAGCAAGTTGGGTGAAGTATGTATAGTCTCAGGGTGCTAAAATCGTAGTAAAGGTGATTGTTATATTAATGGATTAATGTAGGATGCCAAAATTATTTTCTTTTCCATTGCCAGAAATACAAAAAAAATGAGAAAAATAGTTACAGTTACACAGTTTAAATATTGAGAAAAGGGAATACCAATGGTATCCCCCATACTTATACTGAGAGATACATGTGATTTGATTGTGAAACTTAACAAGAAACTGGTATACATATTCCAAATCTAATAACAGTTCACAATTTTTATGATGATACAGTTTATAAATTTAAGACAAGCTGATAACAAAAGTTTTGTTCAAGGCCTACTTAGTAGCTTCCCGAAAGATGTGATCTGATAGAACTGATGAAAGGTTACTTCCCACATATGTTCCATATGCATGAAAATGAAAATTATGTAGGACCATTTCCAGAGGTTGCATGGTATTGTTTCCACACAGTGAAACCTAAAGACAGGGAAATATTTCTTGAATGGCAAAGTTCAAAAGTTATAGAAAATTATGTCTTCAATATAAGGAAAGAAATTAATGAATACCCTAACTACAATATACCTATCCTAGGACAACGGTGCTTAGAACTAAAAAAACAATTCCTGGAGATAGCTAATATTGATCCCTTCTGTTATTTAACAATTGTTGTATTTTGTATTGCTATACCCACATCAAAATATTTGCTTGGTGGAAGAATGGCTATATTGGATATGGAATCAAAATAAAATTATAGTAATGAGTCTATTGCTTGGTTAAACAATTTAAACACTAATATTGTTCGGTATGTTCTTAATGGTGGTAAGATTACCTGGAGCAAAAGTAAATGGCTTTGATAAAAAATTCCATACCATTTACCAATATTGCAGTTATTTCTCGCACAGTTGTAAAAAGCAATTTAAAAATAAAACAAACAATGAGAAAAATTAAGAAGTGATGGATGAATTGCATCAAAAGACATTAACAGGAATTAGTGAGATACCAAATTCTGGATAGAATTTAGTGGAGATTTGGGAATGTGGTTCAGTTAAATGAGCTGAGTATAAAACAGTAAGAAATATTAACATTTAACAAAGTTGCTAAACCATTGAATACAACAGAAATATTTTGAAGTTGGGAAAACAAAAATTAAAAAACTAAGAGCTAAAGAAGATGGTGTTAAGACAAAATATATCAATGTATGTAGTCTGTATCCAACTGCACAATTTTACAGTTATTATCCTGAACAATACCCAACAAAACTATACAGACTAAGATATTATTCTAAAAATGTATCACAGCATATAAAATTTTAGATATCTCTAAGTGTGGGATTTCCGAAATAAAGCAACAGGTTGTTTTAAATTGTGCAATATACTATAAAAAAATAAAATTACAAAGCAGTCCACATGATTCTGAAACTAATATGATCTGTATCGAAATGGTCAAAGAAAAATTGGATATTGAATTGGATCCAGGCCAATGTGTTGTTGCTAAGGTGTGTCTAAATCCATTATGGGGAAAACTTGGACAATGGCAAAAGACACTTGCAACGATTTTATGAGGTGTTGGATGATCAATTAGGGTATATATATATATATATATATATATATATATATATGGCGCTGCCATCTCAAACGGACATCAACTGCGTTTTTATTAATAGGAGCCTCCATTTTTTATTACTTATTCGTGTAGTATGTAAAGAAATACGAATGTTTTGGTTGGGCCACTTTTTTCACTTTGTGATAGAGGTGCTGTAATAGTCACAACTATGTGGTATGTGGTATCACGTAACATTCCGCCAATGCGGACGGTATTTGCTTTGTGATACATTACCCGTGTTAAAATGGACTGTTTACCATTTGCGGAAAAGGTCGATATCGTGTTCATGTATGGCTATTGTGATCAAAATGCCCAACGGGCGTGTGCTATGTATGCTGTTTGGTATCCTGGACGACATCATCTAAGTGACCGGATCGTTAGCCAGATAGTTACGTTATATAAGGAAACAGGAAGTGTTCAGCCACCTGTGAAACGTCAACCACGACCTGCAACAATTGATGATGCCCAAGTAGGTGTTTTAGCTGCTGTCGTTGCTAATCCGCACATAAGCAGCAGACAAATTGCACGAGAATCGGGAATCTCAAAAACGTCAGTGTTGAGAATGCTACATCAACGTCGATTGCACCTGTAAAATATCGCATACAGTGGATTTAATGGAGCAGATGGGAATTTCCATACCTTCCTAAAAAAAAAGAGGAATCGATACTCTGTGACAACTAGATAGTTAATCAGTTACCTTTTTTAAATGTTTCTCTGTATGTAACAACATAGGAAACTCCATAAATACGTTAATTCCTTCAGAGATTCTACTAAACATTTGCAACAAAATAGAACATGCAGCATATTCGATAATTTAAAAGCCAGTGATAGCATACTTACTAGGGTGTGGTGAAAAGTAGTGTCACCGAATATTTTATATGAAACTCTTCAAGCTTTTAAATTAAAAAAAAAATTAACGTTCAACATACAAAGTTCAGGTGCATTACTTTCCTGTATACATTCGTAAAATAACGATATAAGGGACAGGTTTATGCAAATAATATAAATCACAGAAAATACAGCACGTCTATATCCAAACTTTTGGCCAGACCAAATATTTTAGCAACGTATTTTAAATTACAAAACACTCAGTGTAAGTGATGACTGGCCTGTGTGTGATATTCTGGTTATTTGAAGAGGCACAGTAGTTAATGTCACGAAAACGACTACAGTGCAAGAGAGGCGGAAAAACACACATGCAAACATCAAAGATAATATTCATGTAAATATTTGCAGTTGGAAAATAAAATAAATTCTCAATAAGTTTTGCGCTAAACATGAAAAAGTACGTAGCTGGGGCACTGCTTCACGATTTAAATCATAAAAAACAATTTAGCTTCGTTAAATATAGTGACTTCAATTCGCATGGTTTCTAAGTAAGACGTAAGTCGATTGAGAACTACTTCAGGAAGAACATAAACTTAAATAAGCTCACTTGTCGAAATAACGTTCAGCCCTTAAAAGAGCACACTGTCGCTTCTGAGCACAGTAAATCTATTTCTATAACTGTATACATAAACCTCCATGCACCAAACGGTGCATTGCAGATGGTACCTAGTACAACGCTTATTATTCGCTTTCCTGTTTCACTCACAAATGTAATGACGGATGAGAGACGTTCAATATGCTTCCATAAGAACCCTGATTTATCTCATCTTCTCTATTTACGTTGGTGCCTATAGAATCGTTCCGCAGTATTCGCAAGTGCCCGGTCTCTAAACATCTTCAATAGTGTTAGGCGAAAAGAATGTCTCCTTCCTTCCAGGGATTCCCATTTAAGTTCACGAAGCAATTTCGTAACATGCGCGAGTTTATCGAACCCACCAGTAACAAATCCAGAAGTACGCCTCTGCATTGCTTCTTCATCTTCCGTTAATCCGAACTGACGGGAATCCCATATATTCCAGTAGTACTCTAGAGTAGTTTGCACAGGTGTTCTGGTCCCATTATCGTGAGGGATGAGCTATATTTACCTAGAAGTCACACAACAAACCGAAGTCGACCATTTGCCTTCCCTGCAATCGACCTTACGTGCTTGTTGCATTTCAAGTTACTTGGCAACGTTACTCCTAGACATTTAATCGACTTGTGTGTGTGTCAAGACGTACCCTACTAATACCGTATTCAAACCGAACATGATTGTTTGTCCTACTAGTCGGCAAGAATTTTTATTTTTCTACACTTACGGCAAGCTGTCTTTCACCACACAAAATTGAAATTTTGACTACACAAAATTGAAATTATATCAAGGTCATCCTGAATCCTCATATAGTGACTCAACAACAACACTTTTGCGTGCATTGCAGTGTCATCAGCAAATAATCATAGACCACTGCTCACTTTATCCATCAATCGTATATAACAGGCAAATAAAGGACCTCTTACACTATTGTGGGGCGCTACTAACGATATCTCTATCTTTGACGGTCAGCACCCAAGACAATATACTGGGTTCTGTTACCTAAATGGAATTTAGCATTACTAGTACCATTTAACCATTCACCGCTAACGTAAGCCACCCTACTGGAGTAATGTGATCACGTATGTGCCAATCGTCCATAGAGGATGGGTGTAAGAAAAGTAATGAGACTGACAACACTGCGAGTGATCTTGCAACGCTATGTTGTTCTACTTGAGTAAACAGTTGTCTTCACTCCTTCTAAATGATCACCCCGAGTTTCAGCTTCGTACAGCCATTACGTGGCTTTTGAGAGCGCCATCAGTGAAGTTGTGTTTTTGTCTTGTTCTACGAAAATTGAACAGTGGAGCTTAGAGCAACAATATGTCGTTAAGTCACGAAGATATTCAACTTCAAAAACTCACGAAAACGTCGAATTGGTACGTGCTTTTGCGAGACTGTTACTTGAGGACAAACTGTCAACCAAACGTGTTACAAAGATATCCTTAAAAGGCTCGAAAAAGGATGAATCGAGTGAAATCGGACACTGCAGAGAAGTGAATGCTGCATCACGACAAACCCCCATGTTACACGGCCACATGCATCATGGAATTTTTGACGTTAAAAGGCGCTTCTGATGTGAGTCCCTGTGATTCCTTTCTTTTCCCAAAATTGAAAAATATCTTAAAAGGATGTCATTCTGGGGACTCTGGAGAAAATTCAGAAGAACGTGATCGACATGTTGAAAGTACTACCAGCTGGAGCCTTTCACCGTTGCTGGAAAGACTGGAACAACAGCTGCACTGGTGAACAGCTGCCGAAGGGAACTACTTTGAAGGGGACAATATTGTTGTTTGAAAAAATAAGAAAACTTTGGTACTCATCCCACAATCCTCTTAGAATTAGTGCAAGAAGATGCGTCGACGTGGACGAGGCTCACGAGGAAGACAGTCGCGACGTGCAGGTCACAGCAAGTGATACTGCAGGTCTCACGAGCGCCAGCAGGCATATCCGAGAGGGATCAAGTAACTGTTTCATAGTTTAACATAGTTTAACAATTCTTAACTTCACGTTTAAATGCATGTATTTTGTCGGTAATACAGTGCAGATCTCTAGTGGTATCTTTTCACTGACATAACGATATCCTGTGGGCCCTTCACGGAAGCGAGAATTCATGAAGGACAAGTTCAGTAGCGTGACGTCACAATTCGTTGCACGGCGCATATTTTAATGGACTCCGTGATGCGGAGACGTGACGGAATAACAGAAAGAGCTACCGTATTTGGACGTGTCCGTCACCACACTGTGAATGGCAGTGTCCAATTCGTTGATGTATCGACAGATAAAGTCCATTGTGACTACAAGAAACTGTGCGCCGTTCTTAGCCACATAGAACGGCGTAATAAAAGTGAGCGTATAAAGATCCTAACTTACAGCGACCGAGAAAGAGTCTCATGCCTTATCAGTGCCAATCGGTTACAGACTCGACCGCATTTTTTGCTGTCAGTGACCGAAAGAAACGGAAAGCAGTTGGTATTTGTAGTCAAGTATTTCATAGGTGTCTAGTACTGAAAGAGGAACTTCATGCACATGCCATCGAATACCCAAACTACAGGGAAACTGCATAGTAGCTAACTCAAGGCATGCAAAGTGATCTAACGATTACCTACTTTGCTTCTTTTCACCTAATGAAAGGCGTCGAGTACACAGAGGTGTTTAACCAGCAGTCTGTGGAGGGTGTAGTTTAGGTCACATATGGTTCGGTAATGTTTTGGGGATGTTTTTCGTACCATGACTTGGCACATTCGTTGAGGTTACTGACGATAAGGGGGTAGCACGTTTAAGTAATCATCACATTTTTTTCCCTAAACTTCCAAAGCGGTGACCTTATTGCTGCTTAAAGAAATGTTAAGCCGGAGGGTGACTACATGGAATATCCTTAGTATGGATTGCTGTCTAACAAATAAAAAGTCGAAGCTTTGATGAAACTCCCTCCGCTGACCAGTCTTACATGATTACAATCCTTCCTGGGCAAAGTTACATTATGTAGTAAATTTAGGCTCGAGGCATCAAAAAAATCCAAACCTCTCAGTTTCCTGAAAAAAAATAAAGACCTCAAATTCCCAGGGACCACCACATAGCAATAATCTTTGCCTAGCCTCTTGCCTAGCCACTTTTGGCCCAAGAAGACCATGATCCTTGTCAAAATGCCTCCCACTTGGCATTGAAGCAGTTTTAACACACAAAACTCCTGCTGGAAAGGAGCATCCCTTTTGATACGACTCGTAGAGTCCGCTCGACTCAACTATATCCAAAGCGAGAAAGAAGAGTCATCGTTCATTTCTGGATTCTAAAAGTGTCGTTGTTTCCACTATGGAACTAAATTCCACCAGATTATTGTCCGCAAAGCTCTGGTCACCCTCTTGAGACCTAACAGTCATATTCTGGAGTAAACAGATCAGCGATTACAAAGGTGGGCCCTATACCTACCCAAGGGCAAGTGTCATATCTTTTCCTGTTCCACCTTTCAGCATGCCAAAGTGGATGCGTTCTCCCGGCTTCCCCAGACATCGATCCCTTCTTTGGTGAATAAGAGCCAATGTGTTTTGTTTTCGATGGGGAGACATACGACGTCCTCGAGAAATTCCCCATCACTACGCAAAAGATGGCTCAAGTAATAGCGGAGGACCTTATTCTCAAAAATATCCTTCGCTTCATTACCAAATGCTGGTCTGAGCGCATGCCCACCAATGACAACGAGTTTCGAACTCTGCACTAGCTACAACATCAGCTGCAAGCCATCAGAGACGAACTTATCTATTCAACGGCTGAATGCAGATAGTCATTCCTCTGAGATATCACCGCTATAACATTTACTCCCTGCATTCCGTCCACTGGTGCCTACTGGCTAAACATGTCCCAGAACACAGAACGCTGTAACGCTCGCTAGAGCTCGGTATATATTATTTCGCGACGTAATTAAACAATATTTGAGCGTAACGCTGCAAAGGGATATGAAATGGAACAAGCTTGTGAGAACTGTGGTAAGGAAGGTGAATGATCGACTTCGATGTTTTGCATGAATTTTAGGAAAGAGTGGTTCACCTATAAAGGAGACCGCGTGTAGGACGACTGTGCGTCCTATTCTTGAGTACTGCTCGAATGTTTGGGATCCTTACCAGCTCGGATTGAAGGAAGACATCGAAGCAATTCAGAGCTGGGTTGCTAGATTTGTTACCGGCAGCTTCGAACAACACATACGAGGGCTATTCGGAAAGTTAGGAACGATAGATCGCGAAATGAAAACCACAGTGAAAATCAGAACGGTTTTATTTCCAACAGTTAGCTACAACTTCCAACTACTTATCTCCATAGTCGCCGATCCGACTTAGAACTTTGTCGTAGCGCTGTACCAGCTCTCCAATATCCTCGTTATAGAAGGCAGCCTCCAGTGCTTCCCACCAATTCCCTACACTGACCTACAGCTCGTTATCTATGCCAAAATGTTGTCTTCATAGCCAGCGGTTCATGTGAGCAGAGAAGAAACTCAGAGGGAGACAATTACGGGCTGTATTGTGGGTAATCCAACATTTCCAAATGAAAACGATGCAGGAGCATCTTCATTACCCGTGCAGAATGCGACTGAGAATTGTCGTGAAGTAGAAAACGCACAACAGTTATGTAATGTTGGCTGCATAGCTTTGGGCGAAATTTCTCACCAGGTCCTCGTACTTGGCGGAAGTATCTTTATGTGCTCCCTGTGCGCTCAGAACAAAAAAGATCGACGTAACGCGATCGACGGGCATACTAGAGACACTGCCCAATAAACTTGTGCAAAACTTCATCGGATTTTCACTGTGGTTTCCGTTTCGCGAACGATGGTTCCTTACTTTCCAAAAAAACCCTCGTAAATGATACGGAGATGCTTCAGCAGCTCAAATGTAAAGTCTTGTAGGGATGACGACGGTCTTCTCGAGAAACACTACTGAAAATATCCTACTGCCGCCAACATACATTGCGTGTAAGGACAGCGAAGATACGATACGAGAAATTAGGGCTCTTACGGAGGCATATAGGCAGTCGTTCTTCCGTCGCTCTAATTGCGAGTGAAACGGGAAAGGAAATGACTAGTAGTGGCACAGGATACCCTCCGACTCGCACTGTACTTTGGTCTGCGGTGTATCTATGTAGATTTAGATAATCCCTCAAGTGCTAGCTGACACGAAACTGTCTTCTCTTTTTCAACAGTTCGTAGCCATTGTGACTATTGCACTTCTTATGATTTACAGTAATTACTCAGCGCCCTTAGTCTAATACGTGCAATTTCAGAGTGAAATGTACACTCCTGGAAATGGAAGAAAGAACACATTGACACCGGTGTGTCAGACCCACCATACTTGCTCCGGACACTGCGAGAGGGCTGTACAAGCAATGATCACACGCACGGCACAGCGGACACACCAGGAACCGCGGTGTTGGCCGTCGAATGGCGCTAGCTGCGCAGCATTTGTGCACCGCCGCCGTCAGTGTCAGCCAGTTTGCCGTGGCATACGGAGCTCCATCGCAGTCTTTAACACTGGTAGCATGCCGCGACAGCGTGGACGTGAACCGTATGTGCAGTTGACGGACTTTGAGCGAGGGCGTATAGTGGGCATGCGGGAGGCCGGGTGGACGTACCGCCGAATTGCTCAACACGTGGGGCGTGAGGTCTCCACAGTACATCGATGTTGTCGCCAGTGGTCGGCGGAAGGTGCACGTGCCCGTCGACCTGGGACCGGACCGCAGCGACGCACGGATGCACGCCAAGACCGTAGGATCCTACGCAGTGCCGTAGGGGACCGCACCGCCACTTCCCAGCAAATTAGGGACACTGTTGCTCCTGGGGTATCGGCGAGGACCATTCGCAACCGTCTCCATGAAGCTGGGCTACGGTCCCGCACACCGTTAGGCCGTCTTCCGCTCACGCCCCAACATCGTGCAGCCCGCCTCCAGTGGTGTCGCGACAGGCGTGAATGGAGGGACGAATGGAGACGTGTCGTCTTCAGCGATGAGAGTCGCTTCTGCCTTGGTGCCAATGATGGTCGTATGCGTGTTTGGCGCTGTGCAGGTGAGCGCCACAATCAGGACTGCATACGACCGAGGCACACAGGGCCAACACCCGGCATCATGGTGTGGGGAGCGATCTCCTACACTGGCCGTACACCACTGGTGATCGTCGAGGGGACACTGAATAGTGCACGGTACATCCAAACCGTCATCGAACCCATCGTTCTACCATTCCTAGACCGGCAAGGGAACTTGCTGTTCCAACAGGACAATGCACGTCCGCATGTATCCCGTGCCACCCAACGTGCTCTAGAAGGTGTAAGTCAACTACCCTGGCCAGCAAGATCTCCGGATCTGTCCTCCATTGAGCATGTTTGGGACTGGATGAAGTGTCGTCTCACGCGGTCCGCACGTCCAGCACGAACGCTGGTCCAACTGAGGCGCCAGGTGGAAATGGCATGGCAAGCCGTTCCACAGGACTACATCCAGCATCTCTACGATCGTCTTCATGGGAGAATAGCAGCCTGCATTGCTGCGAAAGGTGGATATACACTGTACTAGTGCCGACATTGTGCATGCTCTGTTGCCTGTGTCTATGTGCCTGTGGTTCTGTCAGCGTGATCATGTGATGTATCTGACCCCAGGAATGTGTCAATAAAGTTTCCCCTTCCTGGGACAATGAATTCACGGTGTTCTTATTTCAATTTCCAGGAGTGTATTTGCGACAAAAAGATCGCACGGTAAAAAGACAGCTTGCTACTTTCTATCCTGCTGCGTCTGTGAGTCCTGAACTATCTACTCCACTGGAAGCCACCCGCCTGTAACCATGGGCATTTCCCCTCTCCCTGCTGTACATTGGAGTCATGGAGTCACTACGAAGTGCAAATTTCTAAGTTAAACCCGTTACTCCACAAGAATCTGAAGTCTGAACACAGTTTAAGGATGAACAGTGCTGAAAGGCGACTCTCGACATCGCAGAAGAAACCTACACCGCATATACAAGAATAAAAATGGGAAATAATATAGGGTTACTATTGATATTAATGACGAACTGCTTTTGGTAGACTTTGTCTTTTATGGCTACAACACAATGTCACAACAGTAATGTGGCTAATGAAGTGCAGGTGTACTGGTATAGGAAACTTCTATGTAGACATACAGTTCATTTATTTGCGGTCTTAGTAATGCTACCATATTTGATGTTGTTCTCTGTGTAAGAGATTGGTTGAAAGTATATAAACTTCAATGACTTACAAGGCTACAGGAATTGACAAATAAATGATTCAACAATTTTTTGTGAGTGCTATATTCTCAGTAAAGTCAAACAAGCTGTTCTGAACAGTCTCTATAGAGCTGATGGCTTTGCTAAACGTTTCTTCAGCAAGTCAGTGAACTTACAGGTCGTTTCCAAGATGGGGGCGGTCCGTTCCTCTGCATGATGCAGTAAATGGCAGCCACCTTTACTTTTGAGAGTTGCACCCATGCAACCTACACGTTACCAGCCGACTTAGACCGTACTCGTTTAGCATTATCTCGAAACAGGGAAGAGAGTTTCACGGATATGATAGAACAGCTGGGGTGGCAATGACCAAAACAAAGACATATCTCGTTGCGGGAGATATTTTCACGAAATTTCAATCAGCAACGTTCTCCTCTGAATGCGAAATTATTTTATTGTTGCCAACCTACAGTGGGAAAAATTATCATCGTGATAAAGTAAGAGAAATGAAAGCTCGTACAGAGAGATTTAATCATTCCGTTTTCCCATGTAGTGTTAGGGAATGACAACGGCCTTGCCGCAGTGGTAACACCGGTTCCCGTCAGATCACCGTAGCTAGCACTTCGTGTGTGACCATCCAGTCTGCCGAGCGCTGTTGGTAAGCGGCGTGCACTCAGCCCTTGTGAGGCAAACAGAGGAGCTACATGATTGACAGGTATCGCCTCCGGTCTAGTAAACTGACATACGGGAGGGAGAGCGGTGTGCTGACCACAAGCCCCTCCATATCCGCATCCAGTGACGCGTGAGGGGTGAGGATGACACGGCAGCGGGTCGGCCCCTTTCGGTCTTCCTAGGAGTTTAGTTTAGTGTTAAGGACATAGTCTGACGGTGGTTCGAAGAACTCTCCGTGAGCCACTTAAGTGTGACGCAAATAGTTTTTTTAGATGTAGATGTAACTCTATCTGGGATCTCCGGAACGTTAGCAGTGGTGTGGCCTTTGATGCCAGCGTGAGATGGCGTGTCTCTTCTCCACTCTTACCCCAACCAAGAAACGCTCTCAATGGTTAGTTTCCTTACAGAATGGTTTGTAGCTTTGCATGGTTCAGCATATTATAGTAACTTACCATGTACTTCCTGTGTTTAAAATAGAACTTTGCTGTCTTATTTGCTTTTACAAAATCACGTATAAAAGTGATTTTAAACCTAACTCTCCAGGTGGCCACAAATGACAAGCTTCTCGTTCCAGACGTTTGTCCTTGAACACATTTGGTTTCTATGTAAAGGCCACGAAGACAAACGTCTTCGCATACTTAACTCAAAACTGCACCAACTTAGTTAATTTTGAGAATTATGTTTTACCATTAAATGAGAACCATTACAACTCGCTGTCAGTGGCTCTGCTACCTGCAATGCCACCTAGGCGGCAACTCCGGAAGGGTTTTCATCCTAGCTAATGCAGGCGGAACCTCGGGAGCCTGTCCACATCGCCTATGGTGGCCTCTTCTTTGGTGACGTGTGGCTGCTGGTAGGCGATGAGCTCTCCAAATCTCCCTATATAGCTTACTCAAATATCACATCATTAGCCGTGACCATCCATGCCCTAAAAATATATTCGCCATAGAGGGGGTTCTTGGTCTCGGACATTGTATTAAAAATTCGGTCCATTCAGTTTATGAATATATGCAAAAACAACGGCATCCAACGCTTGTATTCTGCCTCGTTTCATCCAGCCTGTAACGGCGAGATGAGTGCTTCGTGCACACAGTAAAATCGCAAATGACAACAGCTTCCACCATCGCCAGTAAGTAAGATACGATGCATATCGACTTACACAAACATCCCACTCAAAAGCCGATCACCTACTGAAATTCTGCAGTGCACACTACCTGACCTGTTCTAGTAGACTCCACAACATACGACGTCCAGTAGCCGCCCCTCACATCTAGTGGGCGTCACTGTCAGGATTTGCACGTGAGAGAGTTTCACTGACATATTATTCGCCGAGAGAAGACTATTGGCATCATTCTCGTGACGAACTATTGGAACATGGTTGCCCTCTACTGGACTGGTCTATGGATTGGTTTTACAGACTTTCTGTAACCAAAAAAGCGTGTGCAAAATATTTATATTTAAATTTCCTGATAAAATTGCCCAGTAGCTTCAAAGCTTATTAAGCAAGTAACACTATGACATGATCATGCAACATCTCACCATGTAAATGTAGACGAACTCTTTACATGAGACCTGAACCCATTTGATTCTCTGAAGCCTATGTGCTTTCATATCGATGAAACCATCATTGAAATTATTCATGGTTTTTTAATCAATGACCATAATCAGTCTTAAATATGATGATGATGATGATGATGATGACCATCAGGATGGCAACATGCAGTGTTCTCCAGCTTCAGCAAGGATCGCACTTTGTTACCAACAGCCGGCCGGTGTGGCCGTGCGGTTCTAGGCGCTATAGTATGGAACCGCGTGATCGCTACGGTCACTGGTTCGAATCCTGCCTCGGGCATGGATGTGTGTGATGTTCTTAGGTTAGTTAGGTTTAAGTAGTTCTAAGTGCTAAGGGACTGATGACCTCAGATGTTAAGTCCCATAGTGCTCAGAGCCATTTGAACCATTTGTTACCAACACTGGCCAATACATAAACCTTCAGCTCTAGAACTACACATGTATCACTCAGTCCAGCATCAGGGCCAGGTCATCAATAGTGTCATTGTTTGCACCCTAGAAAATGAGAACTACAGGGTGATCCTGTCTCTGTCACTTTAGTCCTGAGACCTGCAGATGCTCTTCATGCACCTCTGAAGCTTCACTCACATGATGGCAATGGCATACAATCAGGAACTGACAATGACTTAGTGTGTACAGCTGCAAGCAGCTCATACAAGAATATTCCACTGCACCATTACATCTGGCTCATACCACAAGCTCAATGGAACCATGTCCACACGGATATCTCAGGACCTTTCCATGGCGAGATTTGGGTAATATTCACTATTGCTCTCTCATATGTGGCAGAAATGCAATTTGCCACTGATCGCACCACCATCTCGTCCCTGAAGGTTATTTTCTCTGCTTATTACTTTCTTCTCCCCATTTTTCTTTCGCTGATCATTTATTCGCACCCCTGTTTTATTTAGCCCCAAATGACAAAGTAAAAACAAGGTCTTAAAAAAGCAATGGCTACAGACTACAGTGAAGTGGATGCTATGGGGGAATTATTTTTTTCGTATATAACCATCCAGTTCATGGGTGGTCTGCAGCCAAGGTACTCTATGTCTACCATCGACGCTCCTTTTTAGATCTCTTGTGCCCCTGATACAACCATCAGCTTGATCACTACACCTGTAGTGCTCTGTGAGATCCCTATTATGGTCCCATTCCTATGTCCAGGGTACCATGTTCAATCCCAGGTGCAGTTATCGCCACCTGTTATGGTAGACGTCAAGGGGCAAATCTTGGACGCCACATGAACCATTTTCACCCCTGAAATATACCCTACCTCAGACTAGGGCCAGCCTCCAAATCCACTTCCACAATACAGCATTAGACCTCGCCTTGTGTCATCTTCATCGACAAGCATGATGCAGTGCTGTTCGTCTTCAGCAGCCATTGGGAAAAAATGTTCCTTAGAATCTCTGAGGGAAATCTTATACCTCAGCAGAGGAAATTGAAATGCTGTGTGGCTAGGGCCTCTCGTGCCTGGTGCAAGACTTTCGACTTGAAGCCACTTTGGCGAATTGTGTGTCGATGGGGATGAAATGATGATGATAAGGACAACACAACACCAAGTCTCTGAGCGGAGAAAATCTCCCACACAGCCGGGAATTGAAGCTGGGCCGTTAGGTACGACATTCCATCGCGCTGACCACTCAGCTACCAGGGGCGGACTTTCCCAGCAGTGCTGTCCACTCATGCAGTATGCAAACAGAACCCGATGGACAACGAAAAGGTCTGTGTCGCAAGGGATGTGTCTCCAGATGCGAGATGCATGCACCCCTGCAGTCAAGACGTTTGGCAGGTCTATCTCTCACACGTCCCATTGTCACTGGACTGGGTATTTCAATAATACTGGACAGAGCTGGAGTAATAGGGATCTTGTTTCGTTACTTAAAGTTAACTTAAAAACTGAGATTAACACAGGACAGTCTCTGAGAAGAGGCCTAAAGGCGCTCGCCAAATGACAAATGGTTCCCTCAACTATGGCGCATGTTCAGAATTTACTGACCAGCATAGGCTGCGCTAGATCAAGTTGGATGATCAGGCAGCTAGTGACAACACCAGAGCTAATCCAGCAAACCTGTCTTTGTCTGAGAACTTTGATAGTTACCAGATCACAGAGAACTTTAAAATTGCGTATGGTGACTTGGTTGGGGATTGTTATGGAATACTGGGTAACTATCGTGCTCTGTTTTTGGCTCTAGTAACTCTACCAGCTTTACCACAGACAGGTTACGAATTTGGCGTTCCTTGCACTGCAGCTGTGTTGAATAAACCAAAGTGTCTGTCCGTTTCAGTGTGGAATACTTCAAGGAGAATGTAGTCACCTTGAAGGATATTAGGAAATTGATACCTCTGCGCAAATTCGGCTGGTGGGCTGCTCCTCATGTTCTATTATGAGGTTATAATAGAGATGGAGAAGGGGTGGTAAGCGTAGTAAAAGGTGGGCATAGGGTACTTGATTTTTGGGATGGATACAGATGGTGTTACTGGTTACTGTCAGATTTCCATGGTAAATTTACTGATGAGAGGCTCTACAGGATGATTCTGTAAGGGTAGTGGCAGAACAGAGATGGCTATCGATCAAAATTTTGTAGTTACAAGGCTCAAGCATCGCGAGGATGACATGCGTATCAGGCAATCCCCGTTGATATCATATTGTAAAAAGGAGACATTGAATGAGAAATGAGGGCGCTGGGTTAGAATACGATCCGTAAATGACAGTGACAGAATAGGAGCGCCTATATAGCAGTGACACAGTGACAAGTGACGTCATCAGTAGCGTTCACTTCCACCAGGGCCCGGTGCTTCAGCTGGTAGTGTGAGTACGAGTCCTGTGGGTAAGCATAATTTGACAGTATGGCGCGGTCTACGGCCCTGTCGCATCAACTACGCGTCAGCGATGACCAGCTTAATGGAGTAATCAGCAGATGACAGCCGCTGATGCTGACAGGCCGCAGCACGCGCCACGTACCCGCTAATGACTGGCCTGTCCTCCGCCACGTCATAGATTTAATGCCCTTGTCCCACGAGCTGTTACCGTGATCTCGATCGCCAGCCACATTGGCAGGCAACCGTTCTCCCTCCTGTGCCTTCTTTTCATATATAATTCCATGTAATATATGTACTTCAAACTATCATAAGAAACAAACAAAGAGTTCTGTCTGTTACCTATGTTTTCATGCGGTCTGTTACCTATAAAGGTCGTACATATTGACAAGGACTTCGGAATCACTTATCATAGATCTTCGCATATAACACAGTTCAGCTAGACGAGTCATAAAATCTTAACGTAACTTTTTTTTAAAAACAACAGTAAAAATGAAACTTGTCTCGTCTTTTCACAGCTCAGCTGTAAACAGACACTGGAGGAAAAGTAATTTGAATCTCTCATTTATTAAATTAATTAACAGATAGTAAAAACATTTTATACGAAATCGGATAGTGTTTGCAAATTTAGATACACACCACGATAAATATTACACCGTCACGTAAGTGACTGGAATTTATTCGTATTTGCTCAAAGTTTTCTTCTTTCTTTGTTAGTTAGAGAGCGCGTTTGAACTTGTTAGCTTGGTTTGACAGCTTTATTTTCTTCTCCTCTAAATTAATTCGGCTTGTTGTTCTTCCTTTCCTCTGTTCACTGTTTTCCAACGATCTTTTTAGCTTTCGCTGCGAATGTTTGATTTGCAATTAGGATTCGAAAGGGTTTGCACGTCCGGCATAATTTCTTCTAACCAGGTGATTTTTACCTTTTCGGGACTTGTTACACTACGTATCTTTTTAACTATTGTAGTATTGTGCATCATGCAGAGTGGCCAAAGATCTTCAAGCTCCTGTGCTAGTACACATTGCAACAGCGAATTTGCCTGTGTATAGTTATGCAGTTTTTCTTTTAATCAATATGGCATTTATATTAATGGGACCATAAATTTTTCTGAAAATGTTTCGTCCTTCCTTTTCAACTTAAACAATTTCTGTCTGGCCACCTAGAGAAGTACTTTCAGAGGCATACAAAGCTTCACGCTAAGCAATTGACTTTTAATACCGAAGTTTCGCACTTAGGCACATCACTCGCTTATGGTAGTGATCCCATTTTATTGTGTACATTTTCCTGAGTTTGGTGGCTCATTCCATGTTAGCTTTATATGCTAATCCAGATGATAGTGTAAGTTCTTCGAGATATTGAAAGGAAGACTCATACGACATGGTCCCATAATCCGTTTGTAGTGGCGATATTCTGATATTTTGACGCCAATCAGTTTTCACATACGATATCTGAAAGCCGGTCTTTGATACTCTTTTCTCAGAGTAATGTATCAACTTATAGTCACAAAGTAATTGACCTGTCGCACCCTAACGGGACGCGACAAATACGAATCATACATCTGGAAAATATTTTAACTAAAAAAGTAGACGTTCCCCTATTTTACAGGATACGTTGCCATAACTGCTTGTTTGATGAAGCTAAGGATAATACATCTGCCAACATGAGACGCAGAGTTTAAGCTTGCTGCAGGGTGTTTGTCTTACTTGAGACAACTAAATACCTCGAAAATGACGCATCGTACGACCAAAATATGCTGTATGTACTACAACTGGTCAGTTGTACCACAGACAGATGTCCCCGTCATCAATACTAACTTTTCTCCTAGAACATCTTTCTCGTATGATGCGTCGTTTCCGAGATATTTCGTTGTCACCAGTTGAACTGAACACGCTGTAGTGAAACTGTTATTATCATACAGATGAAATTTTGTTCACAAGGTGAAGTGCACGAATAGCGCAGAATCCCATAAAATCCCAGTCTACATCGGCCTGTGTCATAAGCGATTAAGATAACGAATTGCGTACAAGTAGAATATAACAAGACTGTATATCTTTTGTTTTCATTTTGGAACACGTACTACGTTTTTGGTAGTAACGTCTTTCTCATATTGTGGAAATAGCGCACTGTTGTGGCATAATTACATTAAAAGAGACAGACCTAGAGTGGATACCAATACTTTATTCAGTATGAAAAGCCAGAGACAACCTACGCGAATACCTAGAAATAAAAGCTAAACAAAGACATTGCATAGAAGTATAGGGCCGAATTTTGGTGGTCAGGGCAAAGCAAATTACAATGCAATGAGAGGCGAGGACAGTAAACACACACGAAAAATGGGATGAAAAATAATTAACTAAGTGCTTAAAACTGACAAGATAAATTTATAACATTTGCCAACGAGAATAGTGATGTTTACCGTGATATCCACAATGTGACATAACATCAAGAAACATTTAATTCATTTCCCAATACAAAAATGGTTCAAATGGCTCTGAGCACTATGGGACTCAACTGCTGTGGTCATCAGTCCCCTAGAACTTAGAACTACTTAAACCTAACTAACCTAAGGACATCACACATATCCATGCCCGAGGCACGATTCGAACCTGCGACCGTAGCGGTCACGCGGTTCCAAACTGAAGCGCTTAGAACCGCACTTTCCCAATACACTCAGAAAATATTTTTATATGTTCTCCGTGACGTACACATTGTTTTCCAAGCAGAGAAATTCAGAGCGACTGACATGTTTGTCTGTTTGCGGAGTCGAAGCTGCAGATCTGGCGGACAGAGCCCGAAGTTCGTCCGGTAAACGACATTCAACTTTACGATGGTAGTTATCGAAGTTTCCGATGCCACTCAATTATTTTGCTGTGAAATGAGAATGAGAGGCGTTGTAACAAAAGCAAAACCAGAGGATAGAGCTTTTGTGAATTTTTGGGCAATTTTGACGCAGCTCCTCCAAAAACGAAGTGAGTGATATCAGCAAATCAGTCAAGTACAAGGTGTTTCAAAAAGGTTCATCCTATTTGAAAAGACTACATTGTCTACAGTACAAAAATATTTTCATAAGAAAAACAACTTACTCAAACGAAAATCTTTATAACTGTTCTCTCACTCGCTTAACAGCGCTAATCGTGCAATTATCACCAAACAAGAAACACCGTGTTCGATAACTGGCATTATCACAGATAGTTTTTCAAAATTACTGAAGTTAGGCAAAAGTCAAGCTACAACTTAAAGAAGTTGTAGAACTCGAATTAGTGTAAACAGCCAGTGTTACTTGGTTGCATAACCTTTCGCCTTAGTTACAGCAGCATAGTGTGATGGCATGTAGTCAACGAGTGCAGCCAAATGATGCAAGACGATTTTCTGCCATTCTGTAAGAAAAGATTGCAATAGTTGGTCGCTGATGGAGAATTTTCGTCACCTTGGCCTTCGATCGAGTACCTGCCACAGGTGTCCATTCGGAATGAGATCTAGCCTTTGGCTAGGCCAGTCCGTACTCGCATCCCTCCGCCACGCACCGTATGGTGGATTGTATGTAGATGTAGATCCTTCTCAAAAAGTCTATGCACGAGCACAGGTGTGCTTAGGACATTGTCGTGCTGAAATTCCCAGTTTAGTTCCATTTTATCATTGTAACTGGGAAACGTGTGCGCTTTAAAGGTTTCACTGTATTTTAAATAATCCATAGTGCCTTCAATAGACACCAGAACGGAACAAGCATCCCCACAGCACAAAGTTTCCGTCACTATACTTAATAGTGGGCACTTGATATCGGCCATCGTTTGTTACATTGATCGCTCTTGTAACGTATCGAATCCCATATAAAGAAAACAAATTAAACCTATTTTCACCGCTGCAGAGCACATGCAGCCGCCGTTGATAATCATTTTACGGGACTGTTCGATATTTCCACTTAGTGGAATTCACGCAGATTTCTGTTTATGCCAACAAAAGTCGTCTTTGGGTCACCGTTTGACACCCCCCCTTATGAAATTCCTCATTCGGAATGTGACTTTGCTGAGACTACCCGTTTTTGCTTATTACACTACTGGCCATTAAAATTGCTACACCACGAAGATGACGTGCTACAGACGCGAAATTTAACCGACAGGAAGAAGATGCCGTGATATTCAGATGATTGGCTTTTCAGAGCATTCACACAAGGTTGGCGCCGGTGGCGACACCTACAACGTGCTGACATGAAGAAAGTTTCCAACCGATTGCTCATACTCAAACAGCAGTTGACCGGCGTTGCCTGATGAAACGTTGTTGTGATGCCTCGTGTAAGGAGGAGAAATGCGTACCATCATGTTTCCGACTTTGATAATGGTCGCATTGTAGCCAATCACGATTGCGGTTTATCCTATCGCTACGTTGCTGCTCGTGTTGGTCGAGATCCAATGACTGTTAGCAGAATATGGAATCGGTGGGTTCAGGAGGGTAATACGGAACGCCGTGCTGGATCCCAACGGCCTCTTTTCACTAGCAGTCGAGATGACAGGCATCTTATCCGCATGGCTGTAACGGATCGTGCAGCCACGTCTCGATCCCTGAGTTAACAGTTGGGGACGTTTGCAAGACAACGACCATCTGCACGAACAGTTCGACGACGTTTGCAGCAGCATGTACTATCAGCTCGGAGAACATGGCTGTGGTTACCCTTAACGCTGCATCACAGACAGAAGCGCCTGCGATGGTGTACTCAACGACGAACCTGTGTGCACGAATGGCAAAACGTCATTTTTTTTTCAGATGAATCGAGGTTCTGTTTACAGCATCATGATGGTCGCATCCGTGTTTGGCGATATCGCTGTGGACGCACATTGGAAGCGTGTATTCGTCATCGTCATACTGGTGTAACACACGGCGTGATGGTATGGGGTGCCATAGGTTACACGTCTCGGTCACCTCTTGTTCGCATTGACGGCACTTTCAACAGTGGACGTTACATTTCAGATGTGTTAGGACCCGTGGCTCTACCTTCCATTCGATCCCTGCGAAACCCTACATTTCAGCAGGATAATGCACAACCGCATGTTGGAGGTCCTGTACGGGCCTTTCTAGATACAGAAAATGTTCGACTGCTGCCCTGGCCAGCACATCCTCCAGGTCTCTCACCAACCGAAAACGTCTGGTCAATGGTGGCCGAGCAACTGGCTCGTCACAATATCCTAGTCAATACTCTTGATGAACTGTGGTATCGTGTTGAAGCTGCATGGGCAACTGTACATGTACACGCCAACGAAGCTCTGTTCGACTCAATGCCCAGGCGTATCTAGGCCGTTATTACGGCCAGAGGTGGTTGTTCTGCGTACTGATTTCTCAGGATCTATGCACCCAAATTGCGTGAAAATGTAATCACATGTCAGTTCTAGTATAATATATTTGTCCAATGAATACCCGTTTATCATCTGTATTTCTTCTTGGTGTAGCAATTTTAATGACCAGTAGTGTATATGTGGTCCCCGTTAATCATTTTTTTTTTTAAATTACAACCACAATTTGTCCGGACAAACAAAAATACCCAGTAACATCTGCCAGAGACGTGCATTGCCGTATAGTATGGATTACCGCATTTTTTAAGTCTGCTGAATACTCTTTGACCTTGCGTGTTGCGAAATGCGTAATAGCAGAACAAAAGCTAATGTAAACCAATACTGGGGCACGAATTTTTTTCCGACAATAAATCAAATTTCACAATACTTTTCGACCGCCTACAACAATATTGTCAGTGTTGTACATACCGCCACTGCGCTCAGTAGTGACGTATGTCTTTATATCGACGCGTGCCGCCGCACGGTGAGCTAAGATGGGTGGGCTAAGAACGCAAGCGCAGGACGCAATCCCTAGCTGCGAAAATGTATTTGCCAAAATAATTACTGTCACTATCGTACATTAAAAAGGATAGAAAACCTGGTTCAATTTCAAATTAAGTATGGAAACTAAAAGTTAACTATGAACCTAGTTGCACGGTGCTGGTTCATGTGGTTGTCGGTATGGTCTCCTTAATGCAGTAATTCGTTCGCCCACTCCCTCATCATGTAGTGTGTGTCGAGTAGAACAGAAAGCAAACTAACAAAATGTTTCTTGCCTTCTCCGGTTCAGAAGGTTCAATTCGGTTGGAATTGAGGGCGCGAGTTGTGTCGAGAGTTCGCCACCGACTGCAGCTCGCTCAACCCAAAACATTTGATGATGGCACCAGCAGACACTGGTGGTTTTTGATAGAGAGGGTATGAGCTGGTGAGTCCCGTGTGCTCGTTTAAGCACGTTCAAAACAGGTTTGTTTATATGTAGTACACAAAAGCCTACTCGTCGTGCCAACCGGCAGCTAGCTGCACCTGATGTGTCTGTCAGGAGTGTATTTTAGGTGGCTGAAAGCATACAGGAATTTGTTACAAGCCTTTCGTGAAAGTGATAAACGATAACAACAGTTACCTCTCTTGTTTGGCTTTCAGTTATGAAGCTTTGTTACATTTAAGCGGGGAAGTGAACCGTCACCACAGGAGAATATGGGGAACACAGCAGCCACGTACTATAGTCGACTACGAGAGGGATTCTAAAAGCTTCACGTCTCTTTTGCCCTAACACAAGAAAATATGTCCGGGCCATTCGTTTTTTGGAGAAAAATGGCTACAGTGATCACGTACTGGATACGTCGCAATCCTGGCTTCTTCTACAACTGTGGAACTATGCCGTGTGTTTAATTTTTCTACAAGATGGATTTCAACCATAACGGCACTTAAATGTAACAACATTTTTAACAATATTATTCCTCAAAGCAAACAAGCGTATGGATATCGCATGACGCCATTGGCTTCCAAGATTAGCTCATCTCACGTTATACGATCTTTTTTGTGGTCGTTTTTGAAGGACACCTCCTAGGAGTCTCCCCTTCCAACAGCTTTGGGAGAAATGCGAAGCTGCGTAGGAGAAGCAGAAATTACAGCAGCTCTACTCGTCCTCGCAAAAGTGCAGAATGAGTCTGACTTTCGTGTGGCTGCGTGTTGTGCGTGCTGCTGAGGGTACACTGAATATTTGTGAGAGGAAAGAGAAATATTTGATCCTAAATACAGTTACAAAAACAACCTCACGGTTTTATGTGCGTGCATATAAAAGATATACCACAATTAAATCACCAAGCACCAAGAGGAAACTTAATAATGGTCTATTTATGGTGGCTGAGGAACTAACGGTATGTCCTCAACACGGCAGAGCGAGGAAAGCTTATATCCTGCACGACGTCAGAGTGTTCCATGTGACAGTCCACTACGGTTTGGCCGTAATCAAATTTGCAGATAACACGCGTCAGTTGAATGTTGTCTACCGCTTGTAACGCCGGAAATGCATAGCCTCCTATTTCCATCTATTGTACTATTTTTTTCCTTGCTTTGTTACCTCAAGATATGACATTTCTGTCTCTTTGTATATTGTAATTGTTTTACTGTTTGTATATATATATATATATATATATATATATATATATATATATATTTATATTTATACATTTATGTCGATGTATAATTGGTTTGTTTCGTAAATATTATTTGTATTTTTACGCTGGGTCTTGCCTAGGGAAAACTGCTATCGAACGATTGCGTCGATAGGTCGTGTGAAGAATCAAAGTGTGTAGGATCTTTGGTAGTGTTAACTCTGCCGCGTGGAGCGCGGGCTGAGCAGAAGGAGTCTGGCTGGAGTAGCGAGTGGAGCAGGTGTGTTGTGTGACGCTCCCGCGAGGTGCCGCGCTTTCGGGGTTTGGCAGCATGTAATTGCGATCGACTTGCGATGATAGTTTCTGACATGGTGTCGCGGACGGGAAACATTAACTAGCGCACATCAAGAGCCCGTTTCGTCTGGTGACCTTGTCGAGAAGAAGGCGCGCCAACATCCAGCTTCTGCAACAGCGACGGCCGACAATGAGTGACTGTCGCCACCTCCTCGACCGACGGCTTCAAACCTTCAATCAACCGACGAGGAAGACTGGACGCACGTAAAGTTTTAGAACTGTATGGCAGACCTCAGCTTTTCAAACTGTTCCATTTTCGTCACTATAATTACAGCAACTTAGCATGAACTTTTGTTGCTCATTGTCCCAATTGCATTACCAAGCAGAGTCCCTTCCTTTTCCGAAATGAACCCGAGTGTCGTTGAAATTCAAACGCCAGCATTAAAGTAATATAGCTAACTCGTTTTCACTGCCTTAATTTCAAAGTTCAATTATGGCATTAATAGTTGGCTACAATATTCAGATTACACAAGCACGAATTAAGAGTGCGAGCTTTGTTACCGTATTTTAGCTTACCTGTGACTGCAGCTCAGCTTGGTACGTACTAAATTTTACTATTGTTAATTGTTCAGAATCATTTAATTCAAGTTCAAAGTTAAATCTCTTATTTCTAAATTGCGTAGATTCAAGTAGTTTTTGAAATGATTGTTGAAGCAGCCCAAGACTAACCGTATTTTACTGAATTTCGATGTGCTTCAGAAAGAAAGCTCACTACGAACATCAGTCACTAAATTAACTTTCGATTTTCCGGTTTTATTAATTCTTTTGCTAAATTAAGTCAGGGTGTAGCGAAATTTATTACTTCTGACAAACTTTCAGTTTTCACACTACACGTGTCAACCTTCAGTTGCCACGCTTCTAGTGCTAATTATATGTGTAATAACCTTTCTTTTTCAGTTAATATAGTAATTGTCCTTAGGACTGGCGACCGTGATTTCCCCCAAATCTCAGATACCTAATTACCACTAGTTAATTGTTAACGTAACGGCTGCACATTTACTTTCTTTATTAACTTTACCCCTTTTCAAAATTAATTTCCACCAGTTTCATTAGCACATTTCCTTTCATTTAGATGTAACCCTTTCCTCCCTCTTTACCGACAGGTTAACTTCGGTGACGATTGCTTTTCCAAAATTCCCATTAGGTACACGCGGTTTCATTTTTCACTGTCATTAAGGTCGGTAAGTGAGGGGGAGGTTACACGCTCCTCTCATAGAAAACTGTTAAAAGTTTCTCAGAGATTCTGGACGAATTAAACGGCACCTTAATTGTTTTCCGGACACAAGTCATACATACATCAAAAAAAGTTTTGCATCATCCCCGTTCCCAGTACTCCTGAAGATCGACGTTGACTGTGGATATTCTGTCACAAACACAGTCCCTTTGACTGTACAGAGATGTCACTAAACCTGCCCAAAGATTTCAACAACCACGCATGAGCAGCGCCTATTACACGGAGGGGGTCCGACAACCGATCAGTTCCAGTCATTCCACCAGAAAGGAGGTACACGGCTCAAGTTTTCTGTAGTTCAACCATGCCTAGACGGTGAATACCGCGGTTCGATCGCATCTGCATTGTTACTTTGTGCCAGGAAGGGCTCTCGACAAGGGAAGTGCCGAGGCGTCTCGGAATGAACCAAAGCGATGTTGTTCGGACATGGAGGAGATACAGAGACATAGGAACTGGCGATGACATGTTTCTCTCAAGCAACCAAGGGCTACTACTGCAGTGGATGACCGCTACCTACGGATTATGGCTCGAAGGAGCCCTGACCGCACCTCCACCATGTTGAATAACGCTTTTCGTGCAGCCACAGGACGTCGTGTTACGACTCAAACACTGCGCAATAGTCTGCATGACGCCCAACTTCACTCCCGACATCCATTGCAGTGTACATCTTTGCAACCGCGACGCCATGCAGTGCGGTACAGATGGGCCCAGCGACCTGCCGAATGGAACGCTCAGGATTGGCATCACGTTCTCGTGACCGTTGAGTGTCGCATATGCCTTCAACCACACAATCGTCGGAGACGTTTTTGGAGGTAACTCGGTCAGGCTGAACGCCTTAGACACACTCTCCAGCGAGTGCAGCAAGGTGGAGGTTTCTGTTTTGGGGTGGCATTATGTGGGGCCGACGTACTCCTCTGGTGGTCATGGGAGACGCCGTGAAGGCTGTATTACACGTGAATGCCGTCCACCGACCGATAGCGCAACCATATCGCAGAATATTGGCGAGGCATTCATCTTCATGGACAACAATTCGCGCCCTCATCGTGCACATCTTGTGCATGACTTCCTTCAGAATAACGGCATCGCTCGACTAGAGCGTCCAGCATGTTCTCCATATATGTACCCTATCGAAAATTCCTGGGATAGATTGAAAAAGACTGTTCACGGACGACGTGACCCCTCCAACTACTCTGAGGGTTCTACGCCGAATTGCCGTTGAGGAGTGGAACAATCTGGACCGACAGTGTCTTGATGAATTTCTGCATAGCATGCCACGACGAATACAGGCATGCTTTAGTGTAAGAGGACGTGCTACTGGGTATTAGAGGAACCGGCGTGTACAGAAATCTGGACCACTGTATTTGGTACAACATGAAATGTGTGGTTTTCATGAGCAATAAAAAAGGGGGGAAATTATGTTGATCTGTATTCCAATTTTCTGTACAGGTTCCGAAACTCAACCGAACCGAGGCGATGCAAAACTTTTTTTGATGTGTGTAAATTACATCTCTCAGTTGTGGAGGCATAATTTTCTCTCATTCTTATGACGGCGCTACATAGTATCTCTTTACAGTTGCAGTGTGTATGTCACTTGGTCGTTTTAATTACTTTCGTAGACGTCTCCATTTATTTCCTTTCCGTGGAGTTCTCTTCCACCTGTAGCGGCGTTCGGACTTTCTCGCTTGTGCGCCCCGCGTGGCCATACTTTGTTTACGTTTCGCGAACAAGTGTGTTGCTCCGTGCTCTTCGCGCTCTTCTTAGAATTTTCCTGCTTACATCGTTGGTTTACGAGGAGAATCGTTCATTTGCAGTGTAGCGTACGCCGGACTGTGTGCGTTTTCCTCGTAACACGTTCGCGGCGGTAGTGCTACATAGTATACCATAAAATGGCTGATCCCCCTGATACAGATCAGGTTATACAGTCGGCAGGAGAAGTCTGTCAACTGCACACACCGATAGATATTGCGTTGCTACCAATGTCCGATAACCGTGGTGGGATCAAGCAGGGTTAATTACCACTACCTGATACATAGCTTCTCCAACATCAACAACAACAGGAGCTACATCAACGTGCACAGCAGCTTCTGCACCACCATCATCAACAACTGCGGTTTCAGCAGTGACAACTGTCTCAACAGCAGCAGCTTCAACTGTTGCAGCTGCTGAATCACCACCAAAAGATATAGTTACATCACGTTAGTCAGCAAGTTGTCCATCCGAACGAACCTTCCAGCTTCACGCCTGAAGCCGATTCACCCGGGTGTCAGTAGCAGGAATCTGGTCCCCTCGGTAAACGGCTGGGTATGGACTCACCTCCTGTCCCAGACTCTGCTATGCGTGAGTTACCGTGTTCGGATCCCCCTTCTGGTAATGGTACAGTCCAGACAAACCCAGAACGCCCTCAGAGTCCACTGTTGACTTCCACTTCTGCGGTCGTACGGCCAATTGTCAACTTTCGGTACAGTCGATCAGATGCAGGCCCCTGTATTGTCTTTGTGGAGGGATTAGTTAAGAACGTTGGCAAACTCCACCCTATGTCGATAGGCAAGTTATTATTTTCCTACAACTCTCATCTCAAGAATTACATTTTTGACATTAGTCCGTCAGGCAGAAACAGAGTCAAGATAGAACTGAAAACTGCTGCGTCTTCCAATGCTTTGATAGAAGTCGTTGTTTTTAAAGAACGTAAGTTTGATGTCTATATTCCCAATGTCCTTCTTCGTACGTATGGCATTATTCCTGATGTTGACATCAGTTTCACAGACTAGGAGATCATTGACGCCATGGAGAGCATATATCCTGTTGCAAGTATAAAACGATACACTAAGAAACATCATTCACATACTGAACAAGCGGTGCCGATTCCGACTGTTTAGTGGTGTTTCGCTCGCAGGCCCTGTCTAAAATGCTGCTATTCTGGGGACGCGTTGTTCGGTGGAATCGTACGCCGCTCCAGTTATCCAATGTTGAAATTTCTGGCGTTTTCATCATCGGGCAAGGCAATGTAGAGGTCACACTCGCTGCAGTAAGAATGGCGGTCCTCACCCAGCGGATTCATGTACGGCGCCGTTTCCGATAAGTCTAAAATACTCTGGGCCGCATCCAGTGACAGATGGTTCATGTGAGGCCTTTCTACGTCAACAAGAGCTCCAACGTGGCAAAAGCTTTGTTCACTTCGGGGAAGGGAATTGGCAGCCCGCAGCTCTCATATTCCGCTACTCTCCGACGGTCTCCTAGTCCTCAACATCCCTCAGATTTCCCGCCTCTTACTCCAAGGCAGTCTCCACAACCAATAGTTGTTTTGCGAGATTCTTCTCCGCCACCAACGCCATAGCTGTGTCGCCCCAGTTAGGCTCTCTCCCTCACCGATGCCGCACATCTTCAATATGTCTTCCATTTACGAGACGGATCGGGTGGCATCTCTGCCACGAGAGGTCCGTCGAAATGGCGTGCTCCTAGGCGAGTCTGGCGAAAGAGATTATCAGAAATTCCTCACGAGTATTCTGTCTCTCAGCATCTCCCCCAAACCCTGCTACCATCCAACCCATAGCCTTCTCAGTACAGTGAATAAACGCCGTCACTTAGTAATAATAACGCATGTATCATCGAAAAAATAATCTCGTTTATCATGCACCTCGTGGAAGACGCAAAGCATAGTCACATGGAGCCGGCCGGAGTGGCCGAGCGGTTCTAGGCGCTACAGTCTGGAAACGCGCGACCGCTACGCTCGCAGGAGTCCTGCCTCGGGCATGGATGTGTGTGATGTCCTTAGGTTAGTTAGGTTTAAGTGGTCCTAAGTTCTAGGGGACTGATGACCTCAGAAGTTAAGTCCCATAGTGCTCAGAGCCATTTGAACCATTTGAACCATAGTCACATAGAACTTTACAGATACAGCCTCTACGACAGCTATTAATGGCCTACTTATGGCCAGAATTTGTGGCAAGCTTTACGATCCTCCAACGTTACGCACGATCTTCGGTTGTCAATAAAGGTCCCTTCAACATGAACTTTGGACGCGGAAGAAAGCAGTTGCTGCCACCTCAGACACACGGTTTCAACCAGATTGTTGTCTGCTTTCAAGGAAGACGGTTGAGGAGGTGTCGCTCTCTTAATTGAATGCAAAATGTGTTCTTGTGAACATCTTTAATGACATCTGGAGGGATGGAAACGTTCCCGATGTCTGGCCCATACTGAAGCCTGGGAAAGACCGTGGCTAAGCGACGTCGTACTCCCCAATTTTACTGTCATCCTGTAAAACATTCGAACGGTTCGTCAAGTTTGCTTAGAATTGCGCTTTTAACATGAGAACTTGCTCCCGGGGACACGGCTTCGGTAATGGCAGAAGTCCTTATGATAATATTACCTCGCTTGCGATGCACATTGAAAACACATTATTCACTAACGGGTACTTAACTTCCTTATTTCTTGAGTTTTATACAATGTCCTGATACCTGAACGTATCAACAAACTGTAGATTGTGAATGCCTTGGTGGTGATTTTGCGGATTATATACAGTTTGCTTGGTTGCCGTACAGTAAATATCCGCAATCAGGACAATGTGTTACATGGACCCCGTCTAGTGTCTCGTGCCCTCCCGCAGGGCGCAATACTGATTTCCTTACTATATTCCCCGCATGATACCGACCTAGAGACTTTGTTCAGCCCTGTCGTCAAAGTCCTTCAGTATGTGGACGACGTCTGCGTACGTGCTGACTCGTCGTGCTTTTGGGCGACACGGCTATAGCTTACCGTCGTCGTCGGCTCTCCGGTGTTTGTCTAAATGCGCTTTTATTTTACTTCAAGAGTTTGTGTATATGATAAATTCGTCATTTTGTGCTTTTCTGATTATTTATGATTATGTTTCCTTGGTACTACATAACCGTTGTTGGCTGTATAGTCCTTGTACGCTAAAATAAAGAAATGAAAAAATTTCCTTTCAGTGTTCCATCGATATGACCAGAAAAATTACGTCGAAGGCTCGGAGATGATTCAAAATTGGATGGGGTAGTAGGGAATGGCGTAGCAGCTGTTTCTCCAGTTACCGAAACGTTTTCCGTTGATCCGCATACCAGCTATTATTTCCTACATCAGTTCAACATTTCTCTTGGATTGAACTGGCTTGTAGCATGTGTGGTATAATCTCCTCTACCACGAACATTTTATGTACACAGTTATTCCGAAACTAACCGTTGGTGCGGCAGAGGGGGCTAAGTACGTAATTAATTTTCGTTGAAATGGTAGGCTTAGTGAATTTGGATTTTGTTACTTCAGTACTGTGTTTTGCGGGTCATGACGTTTCTACATTCTCGTGATGCACTAGCTGTACTAACTGAATATATTGTATAAGCAAATATCATATTAGCTAGGGCTCCTTGTGCTTGCCAAACACATGGTACACAAAGTAAGCGTGTTCCCTCCCCCCTGAGGATTAATGTAATTATATCCTCAGGTGTTACAGATTACAGAAATGGAATGAGATGTATCACGGAAAACCTTAGTATGTTTGTAATTCAAAAATCTTTAAAAATAAATGTCTTAAGTACAAAATTAATCACTCAAATACGTGTACTGTAGCGCTAAACTGTGCGTCTTGTTGTAAGACAATCTCTGTCATTACTTAAGGATAAAAAATGTGCCAAGTGTCGTAATTATCGTCGTCCATAAGCGAAGATCTGTAGAAGTCACTGTACTTACCTCGTAATAAACAAAAGTAAAATGCTATGCGTATAGATATCGTAGTTATTACCTACATTACCATGATGAAGTAAGTACTGTACTGTAACGTATTGTTGTGCTACAGAAAAGGCTGTCTCATTGTAGCTATACCACAAAAGTTACTACTAAAACATGTTTTCCTTTCCAGAAGGACTCACAAAAACTGTCCAGATGTAATACAGATACACCACAAAAACAACAATGCAAATTGTGTCACACATTAGTAGCGTCGTGATATAGTCGTGAAGCTGTCAAATAAACTAACCACTGTGTCATCTGGTATCTCTCAGAAAGCACTTCAAATCCATAATGTATTTTCAAATAAACCAAAATGTTGCAATAAAATCTCATTACCAGTACCGGTATATGTTCTAAGTATGTGAGCCTTATAGTCGTTACGTAATCATGCAACTAACAAGCAAGAATGTACACACACAATAACACTGTGTCGTCTATTCACTATAACAATGCACTCGTAAATACTGTCTTAATATGTTTCCTAGGTTCTAGACTGGATAGTTAACTTCAAAATATTGTTGCATGTTAACAGTTTCTAAGTGTGACAAAGAGTACTAGTAACGTGAAGTGAAAAATTTTATAGCAAAGGCTAAATTAAAAAACAGATTATCTCTCAATAAACGGTTTTACATGTGAAATGTGGTGCAATCCTTTACTCTTCCTAGTACTCAGAGTTTCAACTTGAACGCAATTATCATGCGGTATACGTCGGTAAAGAATACTGGAATATTTCTCAAGATTAGCGTCTATGTTATTTTTCTCTGAGCCAGCCGGCGCACGTGGCTGCCTGCGGTGCGAGTCATTGTCTGTCTCTTTGCTGGCGCGCGTCGTTATTAGGATTAGGAGACCTAACTTCTACAAATTCACCTTGATGAGAAGGCCCTGCCCTGTTTGAAATTTCTCCCAGAATCGTAACTGCGCGGTGGACCGTTGGGTCTGACGTTATTCTGTCTCTGTTGATAATAATTATTTTGGGTCCCATATTGTCTGTTTCTCTGATTGTTTGTGTGATAGTCATTACCGCGGAGAGGTGATCTTTCCCTGTAATTATTACTACTCTGCCAACGGTTGACATATGGGTGGTGTCTGTTTTGGTCACGATTTACGTTGTAAGAATAATCTTGCTGTGTCCAGTTACTATTTCTGTCATCGCGGAATTGTGACGGATGTGACCTGTAATTGATGTGCTCCTGTTTTCGCGTTCTGCGATTGTCAGTGTCAATTTCCAATTCTTGTAACAGTCTCTGAAAAGCTTCAGTGTCGTCTTTGCAACGTTCTGCCAAAATAATATGTCGTAAATGTTCAGGCAATTTGATTAAGCAAATGCGGATGAGGTCTGAGGGGCTGTATGGGTTTGAAAGATACTGATTCTTATGTAACATGTCTTCAAAATATTTGACAAGAATGGAAAATTCAGATTGTTCGAAATGTTTTATCATTATGGTGCTATGTTTTACTCGGTCTTGTGTAGCTTGAGACCCATATGCTGAGAGGAAGGCATGATAAAGTTCTCCTTCACTGTGACAATCGTGAATGACTGATCGCATTCTTACAGCTGGTTCATTCTCTAAATAGCCTCACATAAATTCTAACCTGTGCTCTAATGACCAGTTGGGAGGAAAACAATGAGAAAATTGATGGAGCCATGCTTGTGGATGAATGTCGTTGCCAGAATTCTTAAATGTTTTGAATTTACGTGTAGTAATGAACAGCTTATAGTCAAAATCATCATGTCGACGAGTCGCATATCGGTCATTGTTACTTCGTTTCGGCGATTCCATCTCAAAATTCAGTGCGCCTTGTAAATTTCTTTCATAATATCCGAAGTGCCCTGTGTTATTATTTTGTGGCTGTTCCGTATTTCTATGTCCCTCTTCCCATATTGGATGGGCGATTGTCCTCTGAAATATGTAATTCTTGTATTACCTGTGTCAACTGATCTTGTACTTCCCAGATTTCTCTTTTGTACTGTGTATTGATTTGATTTTGATTTTGTCTGAATTTTCTAATTTGTTCATACTCTTCTCTGTCAGTGAAGGCTATGGGTCTTGTGTCATTCAGATCATCATCTACCTTTGTAGATAAGTTAGTTAACTGATCCGGAAGTTCGGCTACTTTCTCCGATAATGAACTAATTTCCTCAGTGTGTTTTTCTTAACCAAGTTTCAATGTGTCCATTTGTGTTGAAATTGTATCAACTGTGTCCTTTAAGTTTTTGCAAGTTGCGTAACCGAATTGGTAGATGCAATTGAGTCAATTTTAGCTTCCACGGTGTCGTTATTTTCATGAACAATAGTTTGCAGTTCTTTTATGGCTGCTTCTTGATTCTGTAACGCATATTCATGACGCGAAAATATAGGTTGGAAATGCTCACAAATTTGTGTTTTTACGTCATTACAGACTTTTTGACATTTCGATTAGATTTTAAGTAACCCAGCAGTTAAACCTTCATGTGTTTGTTCAAGTGTGGTGTCTAACTTTTGAAGCTGTTGCTGTGATTGTTCTTGATTTTGTTCCATTGCGTTTAACTTTTGAAGATTGTGTTCCGTTGTGTCTAACTTTTGCTGTGTTTGTCTCTGATTTTGTTCCATTGTGTCTAACTTTTGAAGATTTTGTCCCATTTGTTTCTGATTTTGTTCAAGCGTTGTGTCTAACTTTTGTAGCCTTTGTCCCATTTGTTGCATTAACTGTAATAACAATGCACTGGTGTCTGAAACATGTTCCTCAGTGCTATTTGGCAGTGCATTTGAACCAACAATATTCGCATTTTGAAAAGCAGAAAATGAGTCTTGACTTATTTGAGAAAACGGTGAGGACGGAAAACCTGACTCTACAGTATTTCCAAGATTGTGTCCTGTCATTTCGGATTCCTGAGGCGAGCTGTTGCGACCGATCGATCGATAATGCTTCCCTGTTCACTAATTGTTTCTCTGGCTACACCATTATTTGCTGCCCGCTACATTTCCATATGCGCAATTACCAAATTACTACTTTGAATGTCTGTTAATTCATTACACAGTGGTGCTGATACGCTACGCTCGTCGACACTATCATTTCTCAATTTACTTTGGAGCCTAGTATTACGTTTTTCATACGCTATTATTGTCGCAATATTTCATAATAACACAGAAAAGCACAATTTGAAGAGCAAAATAAAAAAAAAAACACATTAACATAGCACTGAAAATAATATCTCGTTAATTGCTAGTGCAGCTGCGAAATATCTGGTGCAGATCTACATGCGTGCCATAACTGTTTTACTGTACAACAGTGAAAAACTACAACTACAAAGGAAATTCTCTCTATAATTATGTGCTAACAATAAACAATAGCTACACTAATTACACAAACTACAAGAAAAAAATGAGAAGATTCCAGTGAGGTATCCTGGCAGGGTCGCCATATGTAACGTCTCCTTAGAAAAATTATAAATGACTGCTTAAACTGACACAATAAATATTTCTAGCGCAATGCAATCTGACTTTCAAAAATCCCTACAAAAAAGAATGGCTCTGACTAAAAATAATCTATACCTTTCATCAATCGCTTACCTCACAAAAATCTTTGTTACTCAAACAACTGCAATACAGTGAGAGCCACTACTGTCAGCTAAATAAAAGATTCTAACTACTGAGGGCACTAACTACTGATAGGCATACTTAGCAAATGAAAGATTTTGATAGAGAACAAACAATGTATTTTCCTTAATAGTGTTCAAAAGTCATAATATATATATCAGTCCATGATATCCAATATTAAAAATTTACTCTTTCTGATGGACACACGTCCAGATCATCTGCTCTCAAAATTCCACCATCTTTCTCCCCACATCGACCACTTCTGGCGGCTCACCTCCAACTGCGCAACGCTACGTGCTGTTAACAGCCAACTGCCCAACACTACAATAGCATATACTCCAGCAATGCAATCCAACCACAGCCTTCACACAGCACAGTCAGTGATTTTCATATAGAGCGCTACATGGCGTTACCAACATAAAAACCTAAACAGCCTACTTACAACCTACCATTGTTATGTCTGCCTGCTTAGCTGGGTGGTAACGCGAGTGCCTACCATGAAGCGCTCTTGGTTTGAGTTGGAGCCGGGCCGGAGGTTTACTCTGCCTGTGGGCTGGGTCTGGGTCTCATCATCATCTCATCATCACCGACGCGCAAGTCACCCGATGCAGCGTCACCTGAAATAAGACTTCGATGACCGCCCTCGAACCCTGGCCTCAGGATGTTTGATTTTTATGTGTGTTTGCATTCTACCACCTTAACTCTCGCACTGGTCGCTCCGCAGTTAAGGGTGGAATACGAACCAGAACCACTGCGATAAGGAAAGTGTTCATGGAGTGTTGGTGACAACCGCACCTGCCCTTAGTACACACCCAAATCACTCACCCCAATGGTGAGAGGCGTGGGACTTTTCGAAATAAAGCACCCCTCTGTTGACAGGCAAGAGGACTCACCGAAACCAAGCGCACCAATGGTGAGAGGCATCGCCGCGGAGGTTTAGCCAAGCGGTCTGAGGTGCTGCAGTCGTGGACTGTGCGGCTGGTCCTGGTGGAGGTTCGAGTCCTCCCTCGGGCATGGGTGTGTGTGTTTGTCCTTAGGATAGTTTAGGTTAAGTAGTGTTTAAGCTTAGGGACTGATGACCTTAGCAGTTAAGTCCCATAAGATTTCACACACTTTTTTTTTTTTTTTGATAGGCACCAGAAGTCACCGAAATCAGGCGTCCTGATGGGAACATAAATCTATTACATTCACGTCATTGTTCCAAGTTCAAGCTAAACGTAGTTTCTAACCAGACACTGAAACGGCTGACTGTATTGTACTGTACAATCAAATTTGGGACACTAAAGTAAATTTCGAACATAAATATCAACCGTTAGATGCAAAGGTTTACATTTAGATTGTAAATGCAATGTAGGATCAAATGAGTCTGTTTTCATTCGCCGTCCAGAGTGGCCGAGCGGTTCTAGGCGCTACAGTCTGGAACCGCGCGACCGCTACGATCGCAGGTTCGAAACCTGCCTCGGGCATGGATGTGTGTGATGTCCTTAGGTTGGTTAGGTTTACGTAGTTCTAAGTTCTAGGGGACTGATGACCTCAGAAGTTAAGTCTCATAGTGCTCAGAGCCTGTTTTCATTCGCGTAAACACGCACATCTGATATTTGTTGATTTCAGCACCATCTGCCTCGATGGAAAACAGTGGTTTGGTAAACCGTACCTACTTTCTAGCGTAGAATCTAAATATGCAATGAAAAGGGTAGAATCGGGCTCCAGTTGAAAATAAATAGTTAACCTCGCAAACGCAGAATGTTTGGTTAGGAAGTAGCCTCTTTCAGCATAGACAGATGATCCCTTAACTAATATTCACTTTTCGTTCGCAACATTTTTTTCGTACTACGCGTGATATTCGAGAAATTTAGTTGTCCCAAATAAAAACAAACACCTCGTTATATGCGATTGCAGTCTTTCTCTGCGTATTCCACTGATAAATTCTTCTGGCGAAGATGATAGGTACGAAACTTATTGAAACCTTGCTACAAGACGACGCCACCACTCGGATGATAACCCGAGAAGAATTCATCAAACACCCTGTTCATGAATAACGTTTATGTTGTTGGTTATCAAACTGGTTTGTGTGATAGACGTTATTGTTAAACGGAAATTGTGATTCTCTTCGATTAACTTTGCAAGAGAGCTCAGAGAAAGAGAGAAATAAAGAAAGAAATGAGAGAGAGAGAGAGAGAGAGAGAGAGAGAGAGGGAGACGCAACTGCTTTCTGCTTCTTGGTTGACAGTGACAATTGTCACAACGGAGTTCGCGGACAGGATACTTTTTTCATTCCGACGTACTATTCCGCCGCAGCAAGGAATGTAACAAATAATGGAATCTCTCTGTCTCTCACATCTACGTCACGAAATTCTTCATTTGTGAGTTTTATTTACTTGTGCTCTAAGATATGCGATTATTTCAGTAGGAACGAGGTTCATAAGCATTTTACAACGAGAACGACCCAGCATATACTGACATGGATGCCGTACATTCAATATAGCCAGCTGCAAATTTTCATTTCAGACTATTGCTTTGCTTGTTTTGATTCTGATTGTCAATTTCTGTTTTCTCGTCCAACATTCATAACCATTTTTTCCAATACTCGATACTTACTGATCTATTCCGTTACTAATGGTACTGCTGCAGAGTTATTGTTTATTGGAAGGTATTTCACAATTTTTGTCAGCCTGGCTGATCTGCCACGAGATATCAGCCAATTTATTAAACTGTTTATCTGCGCGTAGAGATTGCTCACAGATTAAATGGAATGGTTCAGTCATCTGTATTTTTCATTCCGCATGAAAATAATTTAGTTCACCAGTAATGTACATTTCTGTATTGTATGTTTCTGACGTTCCGTAAATTGTGTTCTCCGATTCTCGATGCGAGATGTACGGCAATTTTTATGTAATGAGCTTCCTGCTTACATGACTCGGCTTGCTGAAAGTGAATACTCCATTGAGATTAACATGTCGGGTCAAGCGCTATCGATAATGTCTCGGCAGTACCTGGAACCTGGTTTGTACCGGAGCCGACATCATTCGCAGATAATAGTTTTAGGCGATAACCTCACATCTGTAAATATTCTGTATTTTCAAGTATGTTTTCTCTTGAAATAATCATATTTTCTGTTGAAGATTTATTACAACGGCTACGTATCTTGAGTCTTTAGCAGTATTCCTGCTAATTTTATCACTCAATTCCAAATCTTAACGCTATTACCCTTAACTCATTATCATACAATGCATGTAAGTAAGTTACAAGTAACGAAACTTCCTGGCAGATTAAAACTGTGTGCCGGGCCGAGACTCGAACTCGGGACCTTTGCCTTTCGCGGGCAAGTGCTCTTACATCTGAGCTACCCAAGCACGACTTAAGCCCCGTCCTCCCAGCTTTAATTCTGCCAGTACCTCGTCTCCTACTTTCCAAACTTTGCAGAAGCTCTCCTACGAACCTTGCAGAGCTAGTACTCCTGAAAGAAAGGATACTGCGGAGACATGGCTTAGCCGCAGCCTGGGGGATGTTTGCAGAATGAGATTTATCACTCTGCAGCGGAGTGTACGCTGATATGAAACTTCATGCCAGATTAAAACTGTGTGCCGGACCGAAACTCGAACGCGGGACCTTTGCCTTGCGCACACTCGTCTGCAGAGTGAAAATCTCATTCTGGAAACATCCCCCAGGCTGTGGCTAAGCAATGTCTCCGCAATATCCTTTCTTTCAGGAGTGCTAGTTCTGTAAGCTTCGCGTGAGAGCTTGTGTAAAACTTTGGAAAGTAGGATACGAGGCACTGGCAGTAATAAAGCTGTGAGGACGGGGCGTGAGTCGGGCTTGGGTAGCTCATGCCCGCATGGTAGCTCAGAGGTTTGGCTCAGAAGCGTGCTGGTCTCTGTAACAAAAAACTGAGTGAAAGGATCAACAATGAACTTCAACGGATGTCATGTGACCTGCGCTACCACCAAATACACCGAACAACGTTAAAAAAAAGATGGTAGAGCACTTGCTCGCGGAAGGCAAAGGTCCCGACTTCGAGTCTCGGTCCGGCACACAGTTTTAATCTCCCAGGAAGTTTCATATCAACGCACACTCCGCTGCAGAGTAAAAATCTCATTCAAGTTACAAGTAACTTACAAAAAGTCAACTATTGACCCATAGAACAACTTCCTGTTTTCAGTTATGGTAGAATAGTTCATGAACATTTAAGAATTTAAAGCGAACGTTTATTGACAGGATTAACTAAAGCCACAAAACTTTTTTATTCCATAAGTGCACAATAGTCAACACACACTTGTACCTTTCGACATAACTTCTCAAACAGTGAAATAGCCACCCACCACGATTCTTGATCTAAAAGATAGTATTGACCCAGGTTCTTTCTCAGATGAGACTCTGCCTTTCAACTACCAGCGGGTATGATGTTAATTTACACTAGGTGATCACAGTTACATTCTGCGCAGCCTGAAGATTTCGTCCTTCAGTGTGTAAGCTGCATACAAATACTGGGTTGACAATCTTTTTTATTTTATTATTCTCATGTGTCCCTCGCGTAGATCTAAAATTTGTTCTCTTTGATACTCTTTAGAATAGGTTGAGCAAGGTCTGTGTCCGAAAAATCAGTGTTTAGAGCGAAGTCAGCTTCCCCATCTACACCAGTATTCCCGCTCATGTTCGACTTCTAACAATGAAAAAATTCCGTTGCTGGATAATCATACCCTAAGACATTGTGGACAACGGAAAGGCACTCTTTCGTATATTGAAAATGATACTTTTTTTCCTCAAATGGAATTCACTGGCACAAATCAAACGTGCGTATTCTGAGCACGTCTAGAATGATTACCGATTGTGGAACTCAAATCGTTTTTGGTTTACGCTGTCTGTTGAATTTTGGAATCTTTTCACCAGCATTCAATCCCGGCACTATTCATCAAGTGTCTTTGTCTCTTCATTATCCACCTCACATAGTGTTTCTTTCCATAAGTAAAATAAGCAGATTTTAATTGGAAATTAAATTCAATTAGCACGTTTATTATCACAGGTGAGACTGCACTCCATTAATTATTGCGTCAATGGTGCTGATAGTATTTGTGTGGCGTATGATTGTTATTAAGTTGTGTATTAGTTTGAAAAACGGATTCATCATTTACTTCACGGAAACTCATCTGTTTTCAACGTCTTCCTTTCCAGTAATTTTGAACCTATTGTTAATTACTCAATCAGACATATGAAAGAAACGTACAAGTAACAGCTACCATCTGTCACCTCACTTTTACTGTCTGCGCAGAAATGGCGTCGTGAGTTAATGCATTGGATTTCTTGTAGCATTCTTGTAGCAGTGTGTGATCGCAAAAAAAGTAAATAAATAAATAAAATAAAATAAAAAAATAAAAAAATCCTCTTTTTACGACCGGTTTCGATGTACAAGACAGATATCAGGTGTGCCTGACTTGCTAAAATAGTATATAACTGATTAAAAATGTCGTCTTAAACACTAGTTTGGCACACAGACCTACCTGGTAATGGTCATATAAATCTAAATGCGTTATGTAAAAAAATTATTCTAATCGAAGACTGTTTTAAATTCAACACATTTTAGGCACTATGTCGCCGAGCTCGTCACCGTGATTAAGTCACATTTCATGACACTGGATTCCATAAGGACGAAGATGTTTTCTAGTCGGAGGTATGTGGATTCAGTGGTTGCCCACATAATCAGGGACAAGCCGTTACAGTACCTTCTTCAGGACTACTAGTGCTTCCTTCTCCCACCCTTTCTCTCTCACAGCTGCTACTCTCCGTGAGTTCTCTGGACGACAACGGAATGTTATACGCCGTGTATCTCCGATACGCTCGACATTTTAGTCAGACGTGGCCGACCACTGCAATTCCCTTTGCACATGGAACCAACGTTGAAGAATTTTCTATGTCAGTCACAAATCTGTTTGTACAGGGACGGCTTCTTGCTGAAAAAAAAAAAAATGGCTGAAATGGCTCTGAGCACTATGGGACTTAACAGCTGTGGTCATCAGTCCCCTAGAACTTAGAACTACTTAAACCTAACTAACCTAAAGACATCACACACATCCATGCCCGAGGCAGGATTCGAACCTGCGACCGTAGCAGTCGCGCGGTTCCGGACTGCGCGCCTAGAACCGCGAGACCACCGCGGCCGGCGGCTTCTTGCTGAATCGACTTCAGAGTGCCCATTCACTTAAACAAGGGACTGATTTTGGGCAAATTCCAACACACAAAATGATTTCTCTTGTGGTGTAGTCACCATGTTGGTGCAAAGAAACAAGTGTATATGTATCAAATCATTGAACCTACTTCTATCCAGTGGCATGCAGAATGTGTTTCTATCTTCCATAGTTTTTCTGTAATAAACAACTGAAATCTGTTGTTTCTTTTTGAATCACCCGGTACTATGAGATAGAAAGAGATGAGCCTTCTGCTACGGGACTCTTCCTAGCTTATAACTCAAGGGCGCCACAGGAAGTTGGAATAAGGTTACGTGGCCAAGAGGTTTGAACAACTCCAGAAACGTAACTACTGCGTAGTTCTCTTTAGTAAGAAATCGTGTTTCCGTTTTTGAGAAAGTAAATATCAACGAGAAACATGAGGAGAGCTGTGGCTTTCTGAAAGACGTACCAGTTTCACATAGCTGAACTCTGATACTCGTGCAGTGCAGGTATTCTACTTTGTAATCGGTCGCTTTCATCCCTCCCCTTTCCCGCTCTAGCCCCTAGTTTACTTTAGGAAGGCATATATATCAACAAAATATTTTATATGTATTGAATGTTGATTAATTCCCTGACTGTTTACACAATGAAAATAATTTAATCGGCAGTTACTCACCATTTCTGTACATTTCAATATTTATTCTGCGTAATTGGTTTCGGATATTCAAATGCAGACGAAAATTTACCACTTATGAAATGTCCACTAATAAATCTGATTTCAGCCTAGCATCTGTAACCTAATATCGGAAACATTATGTAGTAACGTGGATGTAAAAAAAAGAAATATATCGTATTAACATCCTCGTTTAGATGTTGAGAAAACTGAATCAGTGTGGGAAATTGCCGCGCTGAGTGGCCGCGCGGTTTGAGGCGTCATGTCACGGATTGTGCAGCCCCTCCCGCCGGAGGTTCGGGTCCTCCCTCGGGCATGGGTGTGCGTGTTGGTTTTAATATAAGTTAGTTCAAGTAGTGTGTAAGTCTAGAGACCGATGACCTCAGCAGTTTGGTCCCTAGGAATTCACACAGATTTGAACATTTTTAAAGGTACTTAGTTGCTATTAATTTAGTTGCTTATTAGTAAGAATAGCTCTTATACCTGGGCAAGTTTGCTATTTAAGAAATTACACATGTATTGACCGATTTACGATACAGTACGATTCCCTGCACATCTGTGCCCCAGCGGTTGTCAAGCAATGGCGTCGTGAGAGACCCACAGGGTATTTCGAAAGGAGAAGAGACGGGAAGGGGCTGAGGGTAGGAACCACAGACGTGGCGAATATTGGACACGTCTGCATGGCGAGCTTCGATAGTGCGGGTGGCAGCACAGTGCCCGCGAAATGCAGATACCTAGCTTCGATCCATGACAGACGAAGAACTTATAAGTAATGTTAGAGGAACGTACAATAATTGATGCAACACACTTTCTTTTCTCGGCCAGTTCCGCTTAAAAACTTTGTTGTATGACGTAGTGGAATATTCCTGCTTCAGCCTCTATATATTCATGGAAGTTTCAACAGGGGGTGTTGCTACGCAGGGTTGGAACTTAAATAGTGGCAACTATTTATTCACAACAGATACAAAAGAGTTAGAACAATTTATATACGACTGTGCTTGAACTGACACACAATATTTTTAGCGCAACGCAGTCTGAGTTTCAAAAAATCTCTACAAAAGAATGACCCTGACTAACAGTAACCTATACCTTTCACAAATCACTTACCTCACATAAATCTTGGTTACTCGAACTACTGCAATACAGCGAGCGCCACTACTGCCGGCTAAATAAAAGATTCAAACTACTGAAGGCACTAACTACTGACAGGCATAGTAAGCAAATGAAAGATTTTGATAGAGAACAAACAATGTATTTACCTCAATAGTGTTCAAAAGTCATAATGTATATAACAGTTCATGATATCCAGTATTACAAATTTCAAAACTCCGCCATCTCTCTCCCCACATCCACCACTGCTGGTGGCTCACCTCCAACTGCCCAACGCTATGCGCTGTTAACATCCAGCTGCCCAACACTACAATGGCAGACAAGAATGCAAACTAGCCACAGACTGCACACAGCACAGCCAGTGATTTTCATACAGAGCGCTACGTAACGTTGCCAGTAAGAAAATATAAACAGCATACTTAGATAGCCCCCACGCTCCCCACAAAAAATTTTACAAATTCTTTTGTGCAGTGGCCAATAATGATTTGATAAAATTTTTCATAATTACAATAACAAAAATATCAAATGCACACACTTATTGATACAATGTTGGTCAAAAGCTAAAATTCACAGTCCATAAAGACAGTCCTGATCATTCATCACAGTAAAATTGCAGTGTTTTTCTCAAAGTCTGAGCAGTAAAAGAAAATGCACACAGATGTAGTGGATTTACATGCAGTCTTGAAGAAGTAGTGTTGTCCTTCCAACGGAAAGACAGTGCTGACTCTTGACATGCAGACAGGTAATGGGCCACAACAGAGCAAACCCACAGCAGAGTCATTCGAAGTTTTGAAGAATATTGGTAGGTAGGTCATCACAGAGCAGACCACTGTAGTCCTGGTAGAGATTACGGTATTGGTGGGCCACCAGAGGTGCAGACCCACTGTAGTCCTGGTAGAGATTGTGGTATTGGTGGGCCACCAGAGGTGCAGACCCACTGCAGTCCTTGTAGAAATAATGGTATTGTTGGGTCATCAAAGATGCAGAACCACTGTAGTCCTTGTAGAGATGGCCAGCAGCCATCTGTTGTGACTGTGCAGGTGCACAATCACCATTGAAGAGTCTTGCAGATAATATAGCAAGTCCATAACCACCACTTGTGCACTCACAAAATTTTTTTTGAAATGTCCTTAGAACTGGCAATGCTGTTATCCAGTCCCTTGCTGAATTATTAACACACGTGCAAACACTATCAGTCCCTACTTCTCACATATTGTCCATATACTATGACCAACAGAAACGTGTGCAGTGAAATGTACCTTACAAGTTACTTAATTTGATGAACTGCTGTCAATTACAATTTTATAACATAAGAATACAATAACAAAGGCACAAAATACATCATTAAAAACATAATAATACAGATAACATTTGTAGTAATACAGGCTTTACAAAATAATAGAAATAAACATAAACATCAATGTTACAGGAATTATGAGATAAGTAGATACATAAAAGATCAGAATAAATTTTTAAACATCAACTTCACACATGAGCATTAAAACAAAACAGAATAAATAATGTCTAAGCATATTTACAAGGTAAATAACATATTATTAATGCCAGTTATATTTGAGGATAACAGTATTCCTCATCATAGTGAATGTAGCTTTGTATTAGAAGAAGAAAAAATTCTATAAAACTACACAGAGACAGGAAGAAAACAAATACACAAGGGTACACAAACACATAGTGGGATAACACAAAAGGAAAGGACAGGGTTCGTTTTCAGTGTAAGGTTTGGTACTGCAGTCCAACCCAAAACTTCATTCCATAGATCTTTTTTTTCTTATTTCAACATTTGTTTCCACCAAAAAAATCCTATCCAAGCATGCTTTCTGTATTCTGTTCATATCCTCTTTCAAAAATAGTTTTTCTTCACTGTACAATACTTTTTTGGCCAAACCATTTTCTTATAGCTTCTCAATGCATTTCTTCCAATCCATCATAGTTAGTTTCTTATATAGTCTACCCCCTCTTAAGCTAACTTAAATCTACTGAGCTCAGATGCTAAACTAAGGGACGAGGCAATGCAGCAGCACAAAACAATTAACATGAACAGCAATGACAAAAAAATTCAAATTGCCAAAGCAATTGCAATATTACAACTAATATAAGGCACTGTGCAGCAAACAAAAAAAAATAAATCCGTAGTAAAACTAGCTTAACAGCGTAATACAAAGTCAAATTCAGTAACATTATGCCTGGCAAACAGCAGCAGCAAATGCAATAACTTATATCTAAACATGACAAAGCTCAAGCAGAAAAAATATTACAGTAAAAATGGCCATGTTTAATACCTATGTCACATCTTAACACTAGTGTGATGCATCACAAAAACTTACGCTAGCAGATAAGTTACCAAATCGTAAAAAAATTATTTATGCAATTCCTGTGAAGGGAAATGTCTTTTTGTGCTCCCTCATTTATTTCTTTTTGAGTACATTCAATATGAAGTTATTTTTTTACTGGATCTGTAGGCATAAAATATTTATATTAGAACATCTATTAAGTTTTATTTTAACCAATGCTGCAGTGCAGCTAGAAACTAGATACTAAACGAAATGAGCAAATATATATATAAAGCAAGATATGAAACGTCATTGACTACGCAAATGGCGTCTCCAAAGGAAAAAAAAATCTCTCAACTAAAAAGACAATAGACATGAAATGTTCCTCATCATTTCATTTCAGTAAATATCATAAATTAAGAACTCTACAGTGTAATCATGTTTTCAAGTTTGAGGGTGTCGTACTTACGATGCTTTCTACAAAGGAATGTGAATAGCGAGGATAATGGCCTTTTTTTTTCTTCTCCACCTGTGCCTCTGAAAGGCACACACTAACGGCTTTTTTCCAGGTGTCTGTCGCACAGCTGGGTGCCCATGACGCATTACGTGAAGGTGGTCCCTTAACTTTCTTACCGAAATATTTATGACAGCAGTTTCTGCTACAGTGACAGTCTCATATAAAAATATTTCACAGGTCAAGAATTTGCGTTACAAATCTGTAGAAACAAAATGCTATTGATATAACAGTGTCCAAAAAATTTTCGTCGGCATTGTAATACATTCACGCATTTACATACCTTTCATAACTCTTAAAGTACGATTCTTGGTTTCCAACAACCTTTTTCACAAACCAGAGTCCCTAAACACTACTCATTATTCCTTACCTTATTCGTCAACACTTCTTCAATATTTCATCATAACAGATACGTAGCATAATCAAATAACTCATATAGCACCAGCTTATTGATCATAAACATACCGCAACAGCATAATACACATAGTCATCGTAATAATAACATCATAACACCTCAGTCAACTCTCAAAATCGTCGTAGCTTCCTCCAATAATTAAAAAAAATTCTCTGCTCATGTCAAAAGTGTCATCTGCCTCAAACGTACTTTAAAAATCATGATCTCATACCAAATACATCATTCAAAGCTCTCATAGTATCACAATGGTTCCTAAAAAAATATGAATGGTTCACAAAATCATGATCTCATACCAAATACATCATTCAAAGCTCTCAGAGTATCACAATGTTTCCTGAAAAAGTATGAACAGTTCACAAAATCATGATCTCATACCAAATACATCATTCAAAGCTCTCATAGTATCACAATGGTTCCAAAAAAATGTGAACAGTTCACAAAGTACAGACAAAATACAATTTCGTAAGTGTAAAGTTATCCAACGGTGTAATTACGTAAACATCTGTCACTGATGTAGTAAAATAAATGTTTGTCTCTCTCAGTTAAATGATCAGATAGCTGTGTAATTTATGTGTTAGAGAAATATGGTACCGATGTGTAAAGTTGTATAAGCAAATACCATATTAGCTAGGGCTCCTTGTGTTTGCCAGACACATGGTACACAAACTAAGCGTGTACCCCCCCGAGGATTAATGTAATTATACTCTCAGGTGATACAGATTACATCAATGGAATGAAATGTATCACGGAAAACCTTTGTATCATTGTACTTCAAATATCTTTGAAAGTAAATGTTTTAAGTACAAAATTAATCACTCAAATACGTGTACTGTAGCGCTAAACTGTGCGTCTTGTTGTAGGATAATCTCTGTGGAAGTGTCGTAGGTATCGTCCTCCGAAAGCTAAGTTCTGCAGAAGTCAATGTACTTACCTCATGATACACAAAAGTGAAATGCTTTGCGTATAGATATCTTAGTTATTACGCTTATTGCCGTGATGAGGAAAGTACTGTGCTGTAACATATTGTTGTCCTACAGAAAAGGCTGTCTCCTTGTAGCTATAGCACAAAAGTTACTACTAAAACATGTTTTACTTTACAGAAGAATTCAGAAAAACTGTGCAGATATAAAACAGATACACCGCAAAAGCAACATTGTAAATTGTCACTCATTAGTAGCGTCGTGATAAAATCGTGTAGCTGTCACATAAACTAATCACTGTGTCATCTGGTATTTCACAGAAAGTACTTTAAATCCAGAATGTATTTTCAAGTAAACCAAAATGTTGCATTAAAATCTCATTAGCAGTACTGGTAAACGTTCTAAGTATGTGAGCATTATAGTCGTTACGTAATCGTGCAACTAACAAGCAAGAATGTACAAATAACAACATTGTGTCGTCTGTTCACTATAACAATGCATTCATAATTTCTGTTGAAATAAGTTCTCTTGGTTCTTGACTGGATATTTAACTTCAAACATTGTTGCATATTGACAGATTCTAAGTCTGACAAAGCCTACTAGCAATGTAAAGTGAAAAGTTATATGGCAAAGACAAAGTTAAAAGCAGATTATCTTTCAATAAACGGTTTTACATGCGAAATGTGGTGTAAACCTTTACTCTTGCTAGTACGCAGAGTTTCAACTTGAACGGAATTATCATGTGGTATATGGTACATCGGTAAAGAATGTTAAAATTTTTCTCAAGGTTAGCGTCTATGTAATGTTTCCCTGAGCCAGCCGGCGTACGTGGCTGCCTGCGGTGCGAGTCATTGTCTGTTTCTTTGTTGGCGCACGTCGTTATTGCGATTTGTAGGTCTAACTTCTACAAATTCACCCTGACGAGAAGGCCCTGCCCTGTTTGAAGCTCGCCAGTTGTGATGGAATTCAGGTCTGTTGTTTTGTCGGTAGTTTACATAGTTTCTTGTTTTTTGGTCATGTGGTGGAGAATTTCTCCCGGAATCGTAACTGTGCGCTGAACTGCTACGTCTGAAGTTATTCTGTCTCCCTTGATAATAATTATTTTTGTTCCCATATTGTCTGTTTCTATGGTAATCTCTGCCATATTCACTACTACGGAAATGCGATCTTTCTCTGTAACTATTATTACTCTGCCAGTGGTTGTCATATGGGTGGTGTCTGTTTTGGTCACGATTTGCGTTGTAAGAATAGAATTGTTGTGTCCAGTTATTGTTTCTGTCGTCACTGAATTGTGACAGATAGGACCTGTAGTGATTGTTTTCCCGTTTCCGCATCCCGCGACTGTCTGTGTCAATTTCTAATTCTTGAAAGGGTCCCTGAAAAGCTTCAATGTCGTTTTGGAACGCCCTGCCAAAATAATATTTCTTAAATGTTCAGGCAATTTCATTAAGCAAATGCGGATGAGTTCTGAGGGGCTGTATGGGTTTGACAAAATGTCTTCAAAATATTTCACAAGACTGGAAAATTCAGATTGTTCAAAATGTTTCATCATTATGATGCTATGTTTTACTCGGTCTTGTGTAGCTTGAGACCCATATGCTGAGAGGAAGGCATGATAAAAATCTCCTTCACTGTGACAATCGTGAATGACCGATCGCATTCTTACAGCTGGTTCATTCTCCAAGTAGCCACACATAAATTCTAACCTGTGCTCCAATGACCAATTGGGAGGAAAACAATGAGAGAATTGATGGAGCCACGCTTGTGGATGAATGTCGTTGGCAGAATTCTTAAACGTTTTGAATTTACGTGTAGTAATGAACAGCTTATAGTCAAAATCATCGTGTCGGCGAGTAGCATATCGGTCATTGTTACGTTGTGTCGGCGGTTCCATCTCAAAATTCGGTGCACCTTGCCAATTTCTTTCATAATTTCCGAAATGCCCTGTATTATTATTTTGTGGCTTTTCCGTATTTCTAAGTTCCTCTTCCCGTGTTGGAGCGCGAGTGTCCTCTGAAATATGAAATTTTTGTATTACTTGTGCCAACTGATCTTGTACTTCACGGATTTCTCTTTTGTATTGCGTATTGATTCTGATTTTATTTGAATTTCTTAATTTGTTCATACTCTTCTGTGTCAGTGATGGCTACAGGTCTTGTGTCATTCAGATCATCATCTACCTTTGCAGATAAGTTAGTGAACTGATCCGAAAGTTCGGCTACTTTCTCCGATAGTGTACTTATTTCCTCAGTGTGTTTTTCTGAACCAAGTTTCAGAGTGTCCATTTGTGTTGAAATCGTATCTACTGTGCCCTTTAAGTTTTCTTGAGTTTTTGCAAGTTGCGTAACCGAATCGGTAGATGCAATTGAGTCAATTTTAGCTTGCAAGGTGTCGTGATTTTCATGAACAATAGTTTGCAGTTCTTTTATGGCTGCTTCTTGATTCTGTAACGCATTTTCATGACGCGAAAAAATAGGTTGGAAATGTTCACAAATTTGTGTTTTTACGTCATTACAGACTTTTTGACATTTCGATTCGATGTTATGTAACTCAGTAGTTAAATCTTCACGTGTTTGTTCAAGTGTGGTGTCTAACATTTGAAGATTTTGTTCCATTGTGTCTAACTTTTTAAGATTTTGTTCCACTGTGTCTAACTTTTGCTGTGTTTGTCTCTGGTGTTGTTCCATTGTGTCTAACTTTTGTAGATTTTGTTCCATTGTGTCTAACTTTTGAAGATTTTGTTCCATTGTGTCTAACTTTTGAAGCCTTTGTCCCATTTGTTGCATTAACTGTAATAACAGTGCACTGGTGTCTGAAACATGTTCCTCAGTGCTTTTCGGCAGTAAATTTGCACCGGCAACAATTACATTTTGACAAGCAGAAAATGTGTCTTGACTTATTTGAGAAAACAGTGATGACCCAAAACCTGAATCTACAGTATTTGCGAAATTGTGTCCTTTCATTTCGGATTTCTGAGGCGAGCTGTTGCCGACCGATCGATCGATAATGCTTCCCTGTTCACTACCTGTTTCACTGTCTACACCATTATTTGCCGCCCGCCCCATTTCCCTATGCACAATTACCAAATTACTACTTCCAATGTCTGTTAATTCACTACACAGTGGTGTTGATAAGCTATGCTCGTCGTCACTATTATTTCTCAGTTTACTTTGAAGCCTAGTGTTACGTTTTTTCACACGCCATTATTGTCACAATATTTCACACGATAACACAGAGAAGCACAATTTGAAGAGCAAAAATAAGAGAACACATTAACATAGCGCCGAAAATAGTATGTAGATAATTGCAAGCGCAGCTGCGAAATACTTGGTGCAAATCTACATGCATGCCGCAACTGTTTTACTGTACAACAATGATAGACTGCAACTACAAAGGAGATTCTCTCTACAATTACGCGCTAGCAATAAACAATAGCGACACTAATTACACAAACTACAAGAAAAAATCAGAAGATTCCAGTGTGGTATCCTCGGCTAAGGGTCGACATATGAAACGTCCCCTTAGAATAATTTATATACGCCTGTGCTTAAACTGACACACAATATTTTTAGCGCAACGCAATCTGACTTTCAAAAAATCTCTACAAAAGAATGGCCCTGACTATCAATAACCTATACCTTTCACAAATCACTTACCTCACAAAAATCTTGGTTACTCGAACTACTGCAATACAGCGAGCGCCACTACTGCCGGCTAAATAAAAGATTCAAACTACTGAAGGCACTAACTACTGATAGGCATAGTTAGCAAATGAAAGATTTTGATAGAGAACAAACGATGTATTTACCTCAATAGTGTTCAAAAGTCATAATGTATATAGCAGTTCATGATATCCAGTATTACAAATTTCAAAACTCCGTCATCTCTCTCCCCACATCCACCACTGCTGGTGGCTCCCCTCCAACTGCCCAACGCTATGCGCTGTTAACATCCAGCTGTCCAACGCTACAATGGCAGATAACAATGCAAACTAGCCACAGACTGCACACAACACAGCCAGTGATTTTCATACAGAGCGCCACGTAACGTTGCCAGTAAGAAAATATAAACAGCCTACTTACATTACATGTTTACACCTGTTACTGTCCTTCAGAGTAGTCACCAACGTTGTGTAGAACCCATTGCCAGCTATGTGGAAGGCGTAGTATACCGTTAGCAGAGCCTGTTCTGTTGATGATGCGAATGGAGCAGTCTGTTGCCTGTCGAATCTCTGGAACAGTTCTGAAGCCAATGCCACTAAGTGGTTCCTTCATCTTCGGAATCAAATCAAAGTCACAAGGACTTAAGTCAGGGTAGTATGGTGGATGGTACAGTACTTCCCAGTCCCATCGATCGAACAGAGCAGCCACAGTGTACGCTGTACGCGCCCGCGCGCTGTCATGCAAAATGATGGGTAGGTTGCGCAGAAAGTGCCACCGCTTCTTTCGCAAACCTGGTCGTAGGCGATTGTCCAAAAACGAACAAAAACGATCACTTTTGATACAACTCTGTTGCTCCTGTTTCGAAAACATATTTACACCGTTACATTAGACCTCTCGCCTACAAGTGATTGTGTTTCCTTCGATTGTGCACACGTCGGTGACGTGGGACAGGAGAGTCCCTTTGCTCGTAGGTAAGGTACGGCTCAAATGGCTCTGAGCACTATGGGACTCAACTTCTGAGGTCATCAGTCCCCTAGAACTTACAACTACTTAAACCTAACTAACCGAAGGACATCACACACATCCATGCCCGAGGCAGGATTCGAACCTGGGACCGTAGTGGCCTCGCGGTTCCAGACTGTAGCGCCTAGAACCGCACGGCCACTCCGGCCGGCCGTAGGTAAGGTAGGTATGTCAAAAACGTGTGCTACCAGCGACAATATTAGTTTCCACTGCATAGTGTCTCCACAGCAGTGTTGCAACCATTTAAGTTCCATCTACGTATATGTAGCCTTCAAAATGGCGTCTGTAATGGAAGTGCGCTCCAAGCAGAAAGCTGTCATTGAGTTTGTTCTGGGGGAAAACCAGAGCACCGCAGATATCCATAGGCGCTTTTGGAGTATCTACGGAGGCCTGGCAGTGGATGAGTCGTTTTGCGTCTGTCATCATCGCAACAGGGTCGTGGAGACCTGTCTGATACCCCGTGTAATAGCCGGCTGCTCAGAGCTGTGACTCCTGCAGTGTTTGGACGTGCGGACGCTCTCATTCAAGGTGATCGACGGATCACAATCACATGTCCCTGTTGCTATAGGGACTCCACAAGTTGGCATTCTCAAACGTGTGCCCTGCAGCCTGGATCACGGGCCTTCTGACTTCCATCTGTTTGATCCATTGAAGGATGCACTCTGCGGGAAGGAACACGTGGATGACATGGAGGTTATTGATTCAGCAAGACCGATCAGCAGAATGGTACCATTTGGGCATATAGGCCCTCCCAGAAAGGTGGAGAAAGACCGTACCATTGAATGGAGATTATGTTGAAAAACAGGTCTTGTAGCCAAAAGAGTGGGGAATAATATGTTGCGGTATAATATGGTGTATTGGAATCCAGAATAACGCCAACCTGCTTTCAGAAAGTAAAGCGTGTGTTGCTTTACTTACTGAACAACCCTTGCATTACGTACCGTCTTTTACGAATGCAATATAAGTCTTATTTAGACCAATTATTTTATCTCACAGTATTTTCATTGGTCGCCATAATGTGTACCTTGTCTCCTTCTTCCCAAATTTCTCGGAAGTTCTCTAGCATACTTTGCGAGATTAGCACTCCTGGAAGAATACTGCGGACCCATGGCTTAGTGACAGCAGTAAGTGATTACCTACAGTTCTTCGCGTTTGTGGTTGGCGTCTGCGTTTCCTCTCGTCTGGTAACATGCTGGAGTCGCATTACATCACTTGCGAAACATAAGCTCGTTTTTATTTCAGGAACTTTTTTCTTCACAATTGTTTGCCCATATTGCTGAGAAGAACCTCTACTTTTCTGTCACTAGTTGTAAGTAATTGATAAGCGGCGCTGTTCGAGCAAGGTATGAGGACAGTTTCTGTTTAACTGGATAAATAGCTCAAAAGCTTTTCAGATCGTTTCTGACCTCCCTGTATTACATTCTAAGACAAAGACGCACCACGAAGGAATTATCCGAATGGGATGGAAATCTGTAGAGATGATATGAATGTACAGAAAAAAGAGTGATTATAGTTCCAAACAATTTGGATGATTTATTCAAGACGAAGAGCTTCACAAACTGAGAAAATCAATAACTCGTTGGTCCACGTTTGGCCCTGGTTTACGCAAATATTTGGCTTGTCATTGAGTGACAGGGTTGTTAGATATCCTCCTGAGTAATTTGTGACAAATTATGTCCAGCTAGCGCGTTAAATCATCAAAATCCCGCTCTGGTTGGAGGGCTTCGAGCTGAGCTCCGACGACCAACGAAGACGGGTCTGGAGACACCCCGTACAGCAGCGAGATACCAGTCCGAGTGACTGTCACACGACATACTGTCCCACAACCACGACTGATGGATTTAGGTGCCGTTTGTTTTCATAGTACCCTTACACCTCAGTGGTACCTCGACGATATTCTAAGCCCCGTTTTGTTGTCCTTCATGGCAAGCCCTCATGGGCTTACATTTCAGCAAGAGAATGCCCTCCTGAACACGGTGAGAAATTTCTACTGCTCGTCTTCGACGCTTGCCAAATGGTACCACAGCCGAATCTCTCCCCAGCAGAGATCGTTGGAGCACTAAGGGCAGGGCCTGCCAACGCGGCAATTAGCCAGGATTTGGCGTGTTATCCCTGAGGAGGACATGCAACAGTTTTATCAGTCAGTGGCAAACAGAGTAATTGTTTGCATAAGGATTAGAGGTAGATCAACGTTCTTGACTTGCTCAATTTGAGAAGCTCTACGTTTTTAATTAATCATCCAATTTTCTCTGAAACTCTAATCATTTAATTGTCTGTACATGCACATAATTTACCGATTTCTGCCACGTTAGAATAATTCCTTCGTGGTGTGTCGCTTTTTTTCTTAGAGTGTGTGTAAAACAATGAAGTCGAAATAAAATAAAAATCATCTAAAAATGTGTGAGAGAGTACTAGGAATTTTTTTAAGTTACCGATAGTGTTAGGCCAATGTAGAAAGAGCCCAAAAATCAAATACATTTGCCTGTCAATTATACAAATATTCCGATCGAGTCTGCATCGCCGCAATGAGTTGGCTTTCTTGGTTTCTGCAGTCCAACAACGCCACCCAACTCTTCGACGGAAAGATCCAATGAGCCGCCTCAGTCATACATAACAGTTGCTGCTTCCGTCCCACAGTCTCTTCGATTTAAAACATTGACAAATAAAATGAAACTGAAAGTGGTTCACGTGTCCTTGTCCCTAGACATTGTTCCGATGCTACTGTAACTAAAAAATTTCTTTCGTGATCTCAGTAATTTCAATTAGTGTAATAGTTTCGTTATTAACAATTGTAACCCGTCAACAGCACTGTTTAAGACTGATGTCATAAATATTTCATTAAAGTTATTCATTTCCAGTTTAAAGATAGTTGCAGTCATTAAAATCTAATTGTATTAAAAAATTACACCTTGTCGTCCGCGACATTTTATTACTTGCTATTATGATGTTGGTTGGTGTATTCTGTGACGAGCTGACATGATGGTCGCTTTGAGAATTTTTTCCACATTATTATGTTATTTCAGCCTTCTACTATCCAGTTGTTTTTAATTTATATGGTTTTGGATCTGTATGGGGACTATTTTATTTTCTTCATTGTAAGGGGACACACTTATTTAAATTAAGCTTCAGATCTTATCTGAGTGACAATAAATCGCAGATGTCCGAAAAGAGTTGGGTAGTTTACTATTGTCGTATGTCTATAACGATTGAGAGCCAGGGAAATTTGGCTTATGTATCTGTCACGTGAGCGTATGTAGGTTATAGGTTAACATAATGTCGATGTGCAGGTCGTTAGAGATGGAAAACATTAGCGGAATCGTCAAGGACGGTGGCATGAAACTGACCGTGGACCAGGTTGTTGAGTAATCCCCGCTTTTGTCTTTCATTATCTTGTTTAAATAAATCCTGGAAATTATAAATATAAAATGTCGGAAGAGTATTTGAAACACGCTTCTCCCGATATCATGCAGGACCAGTTTAAGGCCCAAGGGATACCGGCTCAAGTCGCCTTTCGGGGCGGCAAACTGAAAGGGGCACCACGGGCGCACAGGCGCAAGATTTGTATACAGTGCGTATCCCAATTAGCAGCAAAATCTGACACTGACGAAAGTGTCTGCGAGGAAAGGGAGGGAGAGGGCCGCCAAATGATAAGTTACTTACAGGGTGACAATTACTGAACTAAATTAAATAAAATCGTAATAACATCTGAAAGGTTTGCGTTAGGACGTTCAAACGGCGCAGTTGACCTTGGAACATGAGGGAAATTAGTATGTACACGCGCACACTCCTTGCTGTTAATTTGGATGGGTTCATAAATGAGCAAAACTGGCGCATTTGGGGAACTGAGAATCTGCATTCTGCGATCGAAAAGTCTCTTCACCCTCAACGGCTGACTGTATGAGGTGCAATGTCCAGTCACAGAATAATCGGTGCGATATTCCTTGATGGCAAGGAGACCACCGAACGATATATGAATATCGTGATATGATTTCATTATCCAAAGTGGCCCTGATTTCAACAAGATGTGGGTAGTGCAAGACAGAGCTCGCCCCCGTCGAAGCAGGAGAGTGATGTCCTGGAGGAGCTCTCTGGGGGACCGCTCTCTCTCTGGCTCTGCGGTACCCAGAGGCCAGTGGCATTGTCCTCGATTGCCCGTAATATTCTCCGAATCAGAACACGTCCGATTCCTTTTTGCGGCGCTATATTAAAGACAAGGTGAACAGCAATAACCCCAATACCATTGCTGACCTGAAAACAGCCATTCCAGAATTCATCGACAACATCAATGTTGCGACACTTCGGCGCGTCGTGCAGAACTTCGCTATTTGTCTGTGCCACACCACCGCCAATGGTGGCAGACATATCGAACATGTCATAAACTAAATCCGATTATCTGTAGTGACGTTTACGTATTGAATAAAGTTTGTGCACGCCGTAGTTTGTATCTACTTTACTTTTTTTCTTTTCGTGTAGTTCAATAATTCTCACCCTGCATGTGCAGTAATGTTCTCGAACCAATCCTGATTCCATGTCCCTCCCCTTAATGTACGTTTTCAAAACTGTGCGACCTAGCGAGGTGGCGCCGTTTTTACCCCACTGGACTCGCATTCGGGAGGACGAAGGTTCAAACCCTCGTCAAGCCGTCTAGATTTAGGTTTTCCGTGATTTCCCTAAATCACTTCAGGCGAGTGCTGGGATGGTTCCTTTGAAAGGGCGCGTCTGATTTCCTTCCCCATCCTTCCGTGATCTGAGCTTATGCTCCACCACTGACCTCGTTGTCGACGGGACATTGAACACTAATCTCCGCCTGCTCCACTTCCAAAATTGTGCTATCATACTCCCGTCTACGCCGATTCTCTTACGCGGATTACCACTGAAAACTACTAATTATGCTTCAAATCGTAATAACAAAAAATGGTTCAAATGGCTCTGAGCACTGTGGGACTTAACGTCTGAGGTAATCAGTCTTCTATAACTTAGAACTACTTAAACCTAACTACATCACACACATCCATGCGCGAGGCAGGATTCGAACCTGTGACCGTAGCAGACACGCGGTTCCAGACTGTAGCGCCTAGAACCGCTCGGCCACCAAGGCCGGCGCGTAATAACATTAAACTTAATAAGTCACTGTTCATTTATTCAGTTTAGAACTAATGTGCACTGTTACCAGAAGGGTTATGACGCCATACGTTAAATGTAAACGTGGGCTTCCACGGGCGTTGTCACAGTCAATAAAATTCTTCTGGGTTTGTGACCGCATTGTCAACCATAAAATTCCGACGTTTCGGTGACTATTGCAATACGCCTTCCTCAGGGTGTACTGTTAACTGCTGCATGGGCGCTAGTTTAATTACTTTTATACAGTGTGTTTGAAAAAGAACTCCCTTGTTTTGATGTGTCCTAGAATCTGTAAAAAGTGACATACACTATTCTAGTTTGTGGTTTTGGATTCATCAACTCTCCAAGTTTGTTTCCCCTGCAGTTGGCAACTTTGCTTGACCTTGAGATGGCACCAGTGCTGTTTCTTTCCTCTGTTCCCTCAGTTCAGTACAGGTGCGCCTGCAGTGCAGTGCAGAACAAATCAGCAACGACATTTACTCCGTAACAGAACGTGCAGTGTGCTATTTGGCTTGCGAAAACTGAGTAATTTATAACAGTGAAACGTAATTTTAGATGTCAGTACGGTGGTGAACCACTTATAGCAAAAACTATCGGTCATTGGCTCAAGACTGTCAAGGAAACTGGTAGTGTTTTAAAAGCACAATCACCAGGTAGACCAGGAACTTCTAAAGATGTTGTTGAACAGATCCGTGTTTCGTGTGTTCGGAACCCTAAGAAGTCTCTCGCCCGACGTAGTCCACAATTCGGAGTGCCTAAAGGTACTGTGTACGATGTTTCGTGTGGTGGATAGGCAGGACTGGCCCTATACCTTGGCCACCACGAAGCCCAGACTTAACCCTACTGGACTTTTTCTCTTGCGGTCACATAAAAATGTTGTGTACACTCAAAAGATCAGAGACATCAGTCATTTAGGGGAAAGAATCGTCGCGGTGGCTGGGACAGTTAAACCTGAAATGTTGGTGAATACGTGGCGAGAAGTGGAATATCATTTCGACATGCGCAGGACATCAAATGGATCCCACGTTGAAATCTACTAACATTAAACAAAACTTGAAGTAATTCTTTTTCGTGATATGTACTCACTGACGTAATTTTTCATCAATTTTCCCATTAAATTTATATTTAAAACTAGAGAGTACTTTTTCAAACACCCTGTACTACGGAGGACCAATGTCAGTGGATATGAGGATGAGGAGAAAGGGTGTTACGTGTTATTTTATTGGTCTTCTGCCCTGCGTTTTGTCACTGGCGGAAGTATGCGTTTCCTATTGGAGCTTCCTCATTGCTTGCCGTTGGTGGAAGTCGGCGAATAGGAAAAGTGAGCGGCGACAGTAGCTAGCACGATTTACTAGGCGCCTAGTATCGGCTAGGGTGAGTAAGCATTACGTGTACCCTCCGCCGCTATGGCCTACCACGCACTTGTAACTTTGCGAGAGATGTCCTTTGGAAACTTGTGGTAAGGTCTTATGGGGCCAAACTGCTGAGGTCCCTAAGTTTACACACTACTTAACCTAACTTAAACTAACTTACGCTAAGGACGACACACACATCCATGCCTGATGGAGGATTCGAACCTCCGACGGGGGAAGCCGCGCGAACCGTGACAAGGCGCCCAGACCGCTGGGGTACCCCGCACGGCCGAGGTGTCCTTCCGCAAAGGTGCCACTGTTGGCAGCCAAGAACAAACCCTGTGGACGGCGTCTTGCGATAGTCGCCAAAACGTCGGAATTTTATAGTTGACAATGTGGACAAAAACCCAGAAGAATTTTATTGACAACATCTATATGTTGTACCATAATACGCCTATACACCTTGTAGGTGGCATAGACTGTTTATATCTAACTCTGACTACACACATTATCAATAACTGCACACACAGAATTGTATTTGGCTAAAACTATTCTGTAAGTTCAGTCCTGCTCCATTAAGTGTACATCTGGACAACATCATTACATTAAGAGAGTTCAGACTCAACTAGAGAAGTGTATATGATAATACACTGAAGACCCAAAGAAACTGGTACAACTACCTAGTATCGTGCAGGGCCTCCGTGAGCACGCAGAAGTACCGCAACACAACGTGGCAAGGATATGTCTGAAGTAGTGGCCAGGGCTGTCCATTTATCCGTAAGAGTACGTGAGGTTGGAGATCGCTTCTGAACATCACGTTGCAACGCATCCCAGATTTGCTCAATAATCGTGTATGGGGAATTTGGTGGCCGAAGAGTGTACCTGGAACCACACTGTAGCAATTCTGGACGTGTGGAGTGTCGCAGTGTCCTGCTAGAATTGCCGAAGTCCGTCGGAATGCACAATGGACATGAATGGATGCAGGTGATCAGACAGGATGCTGACGTACGTTTCATGAGGAGGCCGTAGCAAAAACGCCTTATGTATCATATTCATGCCACTCTCTCCTATTTCGCAATAATACAGATCGACCTGTCCTTTGAAATTTCTCGATGTCCTCTGTCAATCCTATCTGATGCAGATCCCACACCACACAGCAATACTCCACAAAAGGGCCGACAAGCGTAGTGTAAGCAATTTCTTTAGCAGATCTGTTACATTTTCTCAGTGTTCTGCTAATAAATCTCAGTCTTTGGTTTGCTTTCCTCATAACATTATCCATACGAGCGTTGCAATTTAGGTTATTTCTAATTGCAATCCCTAAATATTTATTTGATTTTACTGCCTTTAAGATTTGTGTGATTTATCGTTTAACCGAAATTTAGCAGATTCCTTTTAGTATTCACGTGGACGAGGTCATACTTTTCGTCATTTAGAGTCAGTTGCCGCTTTTTTGCACCATATAGATAAGTCTAAACCTTTTTGCAATTCGTTTGTAACAACAGATGACTTTACGACAGTAAAAGACATCGTCTGTAAAAAATCTATGAAGACTCTTCAGATTGTCTTCTCTGTCGTTTATGTAGATCAGCGACAGCAGAGGGCGTGCAATATTTCCTTGGGGAAAGCCGGATGTTACTTCTGTTTTACTAGATGGGTTTCCTTCAGTTATTACGACCTTTCTGACAGGAAATCACAAATCCAGTCATACAACTGAGACGATACGCAATTTGGCTAGAAGTCTGGTGAGGAACGGAGTCAAAAGCCTTCTCAAAATTTGAAAATATGGGATCAGTTTGAGGTCACCTGTCGATATCAGCTGCTGCTTCGTTAAAAATTCTTGAGTTTCTATAAATCTAATTATTTGTCCACTGGTTTATAGAATTTTGGCACGAAACAAAGTGACCTTCGTGTTCTTATATATTCCACTTATTTTTGTACAACACGACATGGATATCGTTGTCTCCTGCTCAAGTCATTCAGTGATCTGTCAAACCTTAACCGAACTGTTGGAGCACATGCCTCTTTTATTTCAAACTGCTATATTGAAACATCTTTTATCGATAGTATGTAACTCTAATTACACTACTGGCCATTAAAATTGCTACATCAAGAAGAAATGCAGATGACAAACGGGTATTCATTGGACAAATATATTATACTAAAACTGACTTGTGATTACATTTTCACGCAATTTGGGTGCATAGATCCTGAGAAATAGGTACCCAGAACATTTTCACGCAATTTGGGTGCATAGATCCTGAGAAATAGGTACCCAGAACATCCACCTCTGGCCGTAATAACGGCCTTGATACGCCTGGGCATTGAGTCAAACAGAGCTTGGATGGCGTGTACAGGTGTAGCTGCCCATGCAGCTTCAACACGATACCACAGTTCATCAAGAGTAGTGACTGGCCTATTGTGAAAAGCCGGTTGCTCGGCCACCATTGACCAGACGTTTTCAATTGGTGAGAGATCTGCAGAATGTGCTGGCCAGGGCAGCAGTCGAACATTTTCTGTATCCAGAAAGACCAGTACAGCACCTGCAACATGCAGTGGTGCATTATCCTGTTAAAACGTAGGGTTTCGCAGGGATCGAATACAGGGTAGAGCCACGGGTCGTAACACATCTGAATTGTAACGTCCACTGTTAAAGTGCCGACAACGCGAACAAGAGGTGACCGAGACGTGTAACCAATGGCACGACATACCATCACGCCGAGTGATACGCCAGTATGGCAATGACGAATACACGCTTCCAATGTGCGTTCACCGCGATGTCGCCAAACACGGATGCGGCCATCATAATGCTGTAAACAGAACCTGGATTGAGCCCAAAATATGACGTTTTGCCATTCCTGCATCCAGGTTCATCGTTGAGTACACCATCGCAGGCGCTCCTGTCTGTGATGCACCGTCAAGGGTAACCGCAGCCTTGGTCTCCGAGCTGATAGTCCATGCTGCTGCAAATGTCGTCGAACTGTTCGTGCAGATGGTTGTTGCCTTGCAAACGTCCCCATCTGTTGACGCAGGGATCGAGACGTGGCTGCACGATCCGTTACAGCCATGAGGATAAGATGCCTGTCATCTCGACTGGTAGTGATAGGAGGCCGTTGGGATCCAGCACGGCGTTCCGTATTACCCTCCTCAACCCACCGATTCCATATTCTGCTAACAGTCATCGGGTCTCGACCAACGCGAACAGCAATGTCGCGATGCGATAAACCGCAATCGCGATAGGCTACAATCCGACTTTTATCAAAGTCGGAAACGTGATGGTACGCATTTCTCCTTCTTACACGAGGCATCACAATAACGTTTCACCAGGAAACGCCGGTTAACTGCTGTTTGTGTATGAGAAATCGGCTGGAAACTTTCCTCACGTCAGCAAGTTGTAGGTGTTGCCAGCGGCGCCAGCCTTGTGTGAATGCTATGAAAAGCTAATCATTTGCATATCACAGCATCTTCTTCCTGTCGGTTAAATTTCGTGTCTGTAGCACGTCATCTACGTGGTGTAGCAATTTTAACAGCCAATAGTGTACTTACGTCACCTATCAGCTCATTTCACTGTTCATAAATATATTTACTATTTTCCATTTGGTTTATCACTTATTTCCCCGAAATTACGTTTCAGTTTTTATAGACAACGTCACTTATTCTGGCAGTATACTCTTTCCAATATCAGAAAATGTATAAAAAGTGGTTCAAACGGCTCTGAGCACTATGGGACTTAACATCTGAGGTTATCAGTCCCCTAGAACTTAGAACTACCTAATCCTAACTAACCTAAGGACATCACAAACATCCATGTCCGACGCAGGATTCGAACCTGCGACTGTAGCAGTCGCGCGGTTACGGACTGAAGCGCCTAGAACCGCTCGGCCACTGCGGCCGGATAAATGTATAAAGTCTTAGAATTTCTTGTTAATTTCATTTTTAAGAAAGCTGTACTACTTACTCATCTTGTGAATCTTACATCTTCTTCACTTATCCGGATAATGAGTTCTTATGATTTACCTACATTTTTCTACGCTGACGTCACCGTCTGATTATGGTGCTCTGTTCTGTCATATTTTTATCCTTCTGTATTACATTCGGCTACTCATCTACTTAATTATCTTCCGACACACTCTCAGTGCTTATACTGATGTTCTGTACGTTCGAAACGCCACTTTCTCCGTTTCATTGCTTCCATTTCTTTCTTCTGCCCAATAATTACCATCTTAATATTTGTATCTGCGTTAAAGCTTGGTAACTCTTACAGTATGGAATCAAATGTATAAATATTGAGAAGGATGTCTTTTTTCCATGTACAAATTCTTCTCTCATAGTTCACGAGCCAACATTTATCACTGTATTGACTGTATCGCTGATATCTTTCATCGCTGGAGTCTACTGCTATCGTTGATCGTGGGAAGCTATTGTGTCATTGTTACGGCGCGTTGTGGAAGTTCATATAGTTCACCATCAATTACTGCAAAAATCATCCTGTCATCGATGCAGTCCTTCATTCATCAACACACGTGGACATCTGTAGCTGCTGTCATCATTCGTCAACTCTCCTGTTTCTTCAACTGTGAGAAAGTTGTGTTTGATGTTAAAACATCTACTGCTGCACTGTCTCGGCACAAATTCCTGTCGTTTGAATCTCCAAGCTCTACAAGCAGCTGCACTGACCCTGTACTCACAAAGTGATCGACGGGCGCTGAAATCTCTTGTATATGCTCAGTGGAAAGTCGACGTTTCATTGATGCCAAGAACACCATCCTTCGAATTCCGACCAAGTGAATCATGCTATGTTATGCGACGAGTCAACAGTTGTAATATTCCTGCTATGGGATGGAATCCCAAAACGATACCATTTTGGGTGGTCATGTTCATTCGAAGCTGTCAGTCTTTCAAGACGAGGCTAGTATCTTTGAAGATAGTAACATCCTCACTCATTGTGCTAGATATGTTGAAGAACTACAACATCTTTTTATGATTCTGCAGATACTGGATTTACATGTATTGAACACTTTGTCTTATGTATTCCATAAGTAATTAAAATTGGGAAAATAATTAAATTCGCTTAAGCTTAAGGATCAAATTCGTGTTTTATGTAGATTTTTTTGACTCCCATGTCAAAAAACGTAATTTGTGAGAGTTTTAATGAACTGTTGAAACTAAATATTCGTTAGTTTTTAATAGGTAGGTTGAGATAATAAAATATTGTCTATTTTCAGAAGTTAAGTGATATTGACTTTGTAGTAAAAGCATATCACTAAATTCTATAGAAAAACGAGTTACTATCTTATTGCTGTTTTCCAGTAAATTAGGATTAGTGTATACGTATCGCTTGTGTACAAGATTTTTGGATCAACTCGGAACATTGTATTTTGTTCTCCTCAAAACTTTACAAGCCTTGTAGCAGCTCCAGCCGTTAATCTTTATTCAGAAACTGCGCTGTGAAAATTTTCTTCGCTTTTCCTGTCGTGTAATTGGCTATTACGGTAATCGGATCCGAAAAATACATCCGAATATATCTCACCATCTTTATCCGATGAACACGGGTTTAAATCCGGGGCTGTATTATCAGCTTTCGGAAAATGGACAGCAAATTACGAGCGATCCGAAGAAGAAATTAGAACACCAGCGGTGCTGTTGGGGATTTTGTCTCCTGTACCTCGTTTTCCTTTAATTACAAACTTCCGTCGTAAATCTTGCTGCCAACGGTTCAAGTACACGTTTCTCATAAATACGGAACGTATATCTGATGTTACATTCAGTCAAATATTCCAGAGAAACAAGCTATAGGTTTCCTTTACCGTTATAAAACGAATTAAATATCTGTAAAACGTGTTTGATTCTAATTTCTCCAATCAGATAAAGTTAACCATATTTTCGTAACATTCATTTGCAATTATTCACTTCCGTACCAATCTAACATGGTTTGCACGTATCTTCTGATGATCCCTGGCTTTCTGTCCATGACGTTGGAGTTAATGAAGTTGATTATTGCTTCCGAATATTACACTTTTGCTTTTTATGAACAGAGTACTACTACACACACTTACTAACAAATTAACTGCGATCAGTGATATACAAGCGATAGTACAATCTTGCTCTGGTGATAATGTAAAACACTGTAATTCTTATATTAAAATTAAAAAATCGCGGCTGGACAGTGACTGTTTTACTTATTTTCAGTATAACCGTTAAAACCAATTGTTGTATCAATCACCCAACGATGGAGTGGAATGAATACTAGTATAATTCATGTTCATCACACAACAAAAAAGTAGTTTGTAGAATAATCGCTACGTGCTTGTGCAGTCATTCATGGAAGAGGATGAAAAATTACCGAGGACCTTTTTCATCGTTAATGAGAATCTACGTCCACTATTAGCAAACGTCACTCAACACATTTTATAACGTTCGTAGGAATATAACAAAATACAAGTGTAACATTCATCATTTCACAGTACGACATGATTACGAACGGAATCTTATCACAGACCAAGCGATGTGATGCAATGGTTAAGATAATGCACTCGATCCCGAAGGTGCGTGGATAAAATATAAGTTAGTAGCTGCAATTGTCTTGGACAGAAATCTCCTTTCGTATCATGCATCGGTAGTGGCTGAAAGTTGGAATGGACACCCTTGGCGTGGTGAAGAGAAAGAAAGCGTTAAGGTGATATGAAGCTGGGAGTCTCCAATTGTCAAATCGACAAGGCAAGAACAGAGCTATTCTGAAATAAGCTACGCCCCTGCCATAACAGCTATTGCTGCGGACCCCACTCCCTCCACATAAACTACCTTCCTACAGTTTTTCTTCATAGATTTTGCATATTTTATTACTCTGGAAGCAGATTTAATGATAATGAAGCATTACAGAAAAATTATACTTAAATTGGCTTCTCCTTCTTCTTTTTCTTCTTCTCCCTTGATGGATTATTTGATTCCACCTGTTCCAGTGCATAATGTCGAGCCAACTCTTCAATGGTCTTACCCTCCATATTGTCTCTCTAGACATGTACTCGAGAATTTGTTTACTTACATCCATTGTATAAATATGTTCCCACTATCTCTTCCTTTTTGGATCTATACTTTTGTGCACCGAATCAACTTGTTATTCACTTTTAATTTCTTCATTTCTGAAGCGAAATTCTCTGATATATACTTAAAAACTACCGGGAAATCATGTTTCTGCAATCTGGATCCTGCTCATATCCTTTTGCGCGATAACCCAAGGTTCAGATCCATAGAGTATCGTAGATACTATTATGAAATTGTAATATTTCATCTGTATTTCTTCTATGGTTTTTATCTTTTTTTACCTAAACTCTTATTGTTCCACTGATTGCGTCAAAGTTTAAGATCTTGATATCGACTTCATTGTCGAAATCGCGACCCATGACACAATCGAGATGCTGGAAATAGGTCAGATGTACCTTTATTAAAACATTTATTATAATTTTACATCTTGAACATCTATTTTTACATGGATACTCTGCAAATCACACTTAAGTGCCTGGTAGATGGTTCCTTGAACCACCTTCACAATAACACTATTATTCTACTCCCGAAAAACGCGCGGAAAAAACGAACACCAATACATTTCTGTGCGAGCTCTGATTTCCCTTAGTTTATTATGATAATCGTTTCTCCCTTTGAATGTCGGCGTCAATAAAATAGTTTTGCATTCGTAGGAGAAACCCTGTATCACGTCCGTGACACTCTCTCCCCTATTTCTCGATATGACAAAACGTGTTGCCCTTCTTTGAGCTTTCTCAATGTACTCTGTCAGTCCTATCTGGTCAGGATCTCACAACCCGCAACAGTATTTTAAAAGAGGGAGGACTAGCGTAGTGGAGGCAGTGTCTCTAGTAGATCTGTTACATATTCTAAGTGTCCTGCCAATAAAACGCAGCCGTTTTCGGTGTGTTGTTTCCAATTTAAATTGTTCGCACCTGTAATTCCTACGTATTTGGTTGAATTTACGGCACTTAGATCTGACTGATTTATCGTGTAACTGAAGTTTAATGGATTCCTTTTATCACTCATGCGGATGACATCATACTTTTCATTATTTAGGATCAACTGCCAATTTTCGTACCATACAAATATCTTATCTAAATCGCTTTACAATTTGTTTTTATCTTCTGATGACTTTAGTAGGTGACTACCTCGAATACCATACTCTTATTTGTATTATGTATTCTGAGGTGGCGATACCCACCAGCTCGTAAGTATTTGAAGAAAGTTGTGATTAGCTCCAAGAGCTGTTGGTTAAATTTCTTCATTTAACAACCAGTTTCTGTTTCCAGACCAACGTCAGTTACATATAGGCATTTACATCACCATATTAGGCGACATGAAATCATTGACGTTAGATAAGAAAGTGAAGGAGAAATGGAAAAAGACAAAGATTTCTGGTCAGATGAGTATAGGGTAATATCAACAGCAGCAGAAAATGGCCAGCATAGCTGGCTACAATATTTAGATTACACAAGCACAAATTAAGAGTGCGAGTTTTGTTATCATATTTTAGCTTACCTGTGACTGCAGCTCAGCTTTGTATGTACTAAATTTTACTATTGTTAATTGTTCAGAATCATTTAATTCAAGTTCAGAGTTAAATCTCTTATTTCTAAATCGCGTAGATTCAAGTAGCTTTTGAAATGATTGTTGAGGTAGCCTAAGACTAACCTTATTTTATTGAATTTCGTAGTGCTTCAGAAACAAAGTTCACTATTAATTTCAGTCACTAAATAAACTTTCAATTTTCCAGTTTTATTAAATAATTTGCTAAATTAAGTCAGAGTGTAGCGAAATTTATTACTTCTGACAAACATTCAGTTTTCACACAACACGTGTCAACCTTCAGTTGCCACCCTTTTAGTGCTGATTGTACGTGCAATAACCTTTCGTTTTCAGTTATTATAGTAGTTGTCCACAGGACTGGCGACCGTAATTTTCCCCAAATCTCAAATATATAATTTACGCTAGTTAATTGTTAGCGTAACGACCGCACATTTACTTTCTTTATTAATTTTACCCTTTTCTCAAAATTAATTTCCACCAATTTAATTTGCATTTTTCCTTCCATTTAGATGTAACCATTTCCTCCCTCTTTACCGACAAATTAACTTCGGTGACGATTGCTTTTCCCAAATTTTCATTAGGTGCATTTCCCTGTCATTAAGGTCGATAAGTGAGGGGGAGGTTACACGCTGACGCATGTCGTCAGGCGTTGTCGGTGGATCACGATAGAAAATATCCTTCAACTTTCCCCCCCAAGCGAAATCAGGGGACGTCAGATCCGCTGAACGTGCGGGCCATGGTATGGTACTTCGACGAACAATTCACCTGTCATGAAATATGCTGTTCAATACCGCTTCAACCGGACGCGAGCTATGTGCCGGACATCCATCATGTTGGAAGTACATCGCGATTCTGTCATGTAGTGAAACTCTTGTAGTAACATCGATAGAACATTACATAGGACAGTAGCATACATTGCACCATTTAGATCTCCATCGATAAAATGGGAGGCAATTACCCTTCCTCCCATAACGGCGCACCATACGTTAACTCGCCAAGGTCGCTGGATTTTTCGTTGCCCAATAGTGCATATTATGCCGGTTTTAGTTACCGCTGTTGGTGAATGAGGCTACGTCGCTAAATAGATCTCGTGCAAAAAATTCTGTCGTGGTGCCGTAATTTTTCTTGTGCCCAGTGGCAGAACTGTACACGACGTTCAAATTCTTCGCCATGCAATTCCTGGTGCACAGAAATATGGCACGGATGCAATCGACGTTGTGTAGCATTCTCAACACCGACGTTTTTGAGATACCCGATTCCCGAGCAATTTGTCTGCTACTAATGTGCGGATTAGCCGCGACACCAGCTAAAACACCTACTTGGGCATCATCATTTGCTGCAGGTCGTGGTTGACGTTTCACTTGTTTCCTTAAATAACGTAACTATCCGGCGAACGATCCGGACACTTGGGTCATGTCGTCAAGCATACTGAACAGCATAAATAGAACAGACACGTTGGTGAATTTTGATCAAAATAGCCATACATCAACACAATATCGACCTTCTCCGCAATTGGTAAACGGCCCGTTTTAACACGAGTAATGTAACACGAAACAGTTACTGTCCGCACTGGCGGAATGTTACGTGATACTAGTTAAACCCTCTGACCGAACACGCTGAGCTACCGTGCCGGCATCTGAGCTACCCAAGCACGACTCACGCCCCGTCCTCACAGCTTTACTTCCTCCAGTACCTCGTCTCCTACTTTTCAAACATTACAGAAGCTGTCCTGCGAACCTTGCAGAACTAGCACTCCTGACAGAAAGGATATTGCGGAGACATGGCTTAGCCACAGCCTGGGGGATGTCTGCAGAATGAGATTTTCACTCTTCAGCGGAGTGTGCGCTGGTACGAAACTTCCTGGCAGATTAAAACTGTGTGCCAGAACGAGACTTCTTTAAAGTTTGGTAGGTAGGAGACGAGGTACTGGCAGAAGTACAGCTGTGAGGACGGGGCGTGAGTTGTGCTTGTGTAGCTCAGTTGGTTGCCGGCACGGTAGGTCAGCGTGTTCGGTCAGAGAGCCGGTTGGTCTCGGTAATAAAAAAAACTGAGTGGAAGAATCAACCACCGAACTTGAACAGGATGTCTTGCGACGTCCGCAACGATCAATAACGAAAAAAAAAAAAAAAAATTGGTAGAGCACTTGTCCGCGAAGGGCAAAGGTGCCGAGTTCGAGTGTTGGTCCGGCACACAGTTTTAATCTGCCAGGAAGTTTCATATCAGCGCACATTCCTCTGCCGAGTGAAAATCTCATTCTGGAGGCATTCATATTTCTTTACGTACTACACGAATGTGTAATAAAAAAGGGGCATTACTACTTTAAAAAAACGCAGTTGATATCCGTTTGACCTTTGGCAGCGCTATCTAACGGGCATCTGGTTTCCCCCTTCAAGCTAGACGATTTTCGTTCTCAGTAGTTTTTTCGTTTGATGCTTATTTCGTGACATATTTGGCCTGTACACTATCAATGGACTACCCTATATACAGCAATGAGGAATAGCTCAGAAGGCTCTACAGTTGAAGTGGAATTGACACCTCTAAAAGAGCAATCATAGAAGCTGGAAACAAAAATATTGGTACAAAGAAGGTAACTGCGTAGACACTGTGGGTAACAGAAGAATTACTTCAGTTGATCGATGAAACAAGGAAGTACAAATATATTCTGGGATATTCAGGAATACAGAAATGGAAGTCACTGAGGAATGAAATAAATAGGAGATACTGGGAAGTTAAGACGAAATGGGTGCATAAGAAACCTGAAGAAATCGAAAAATAAATGATTGTTGGAATGACTGACTCAGCATATAGGAAGGCCTAAACAACCTTCGGTGAAATTAAAACCAACGGTGGTAACATTAAGACTGCAATGGAAAGTCCACTGTTAAAAGCTGAGGAGAGAGCGTATAGGTGGAAAGAGTACATTGAAGACCTTTATGAGGGGGAAGGTTTGCCTGATGTGATAGAAGAAGGTGGTAGAGGATTCAATATTTGAATTGGGATTAAAGAAAGCTCTAGGTCAAATAAGGCAGAAGGGATAGATAACATCCCATCGGCATTTCTTAAGTCATTGGATGAAGTTTCTCGAGAACCACTGTTCTCTTTGAGCTATAGAATGTATGGGTGTGTCCACATACCATCTTACATCCTATTAAATATCATCCACACCTTTCCGAAGACAGCAAGAGGTCACAGGTGCGAGAATTATCACACAATCAGCTTAACAGCTATTGCATTCAAGTTGCTGAGAAGAATAATATACAGAAGAACGAAAAAGAAACTTAAGGATGTGTTAGATGACGATCACTTTGACTTTAGGAAAGGTAAAGGTATAAGAGAGGCAATTCTGACTTTGCTGTTGATAATGGAAGCAAGCCTGAAGAAAAATCAAGACACATTCATAGAAATTGTCGACCTGAAAAATCGTTTGACAATGTAAATAAAATGGTGCAATATTTTCGAAATTCTGAGAAAAATAGGAGTAAGCTGTAGGGAGAGATGGGTAATATACAATTCCTATAGGAGCCAGGAGGGAATAATAATATTGGACGACCAAGAACGAAGTGCTCAGATTAAAAACGGTGTAATACAAGGGTGTTGTCTTTCGCCCCTACTGTTCAATTTCGACATCAAAGCATGATGCAAATAAAAGTTCAGGTGTGGAATGAAAATTCAAGATGAAAGGATATCAATGATATGTACGATTCGCTGATGACATTGCTATCCTGAGTGAAAGTGAAGAAGAAGTACACGATCTGCAGAATAGAATGAACAGTCTAATGAATACAGTACAGGGATTGAGAGTAAATCGGTGAAAGGCGAAAGTAACGAGAAGTAGGAGAAAAGAAAACAGCGAGAGACTAAACATCAGGATTGATGGTCAAAAATTATATGAAGTTCAGGAATTCTGCTACCTAGGCAGCAAAATAAACAATGAAGGATGGGGCAAGGAGGACATCAAAAGCAGGCTAGCGCTGGCAAAAAGGGCATTCCTGGCCAAGAGAAGTCTATTAGTATCGCACATAGGCTTCAATATGAGAGATAAATTTCTGAGAATGTAAGTTTAGAGCACCGCATTGTATGGTAGCGAAACATGGACTGTGGGAAGACCGGAACAGAAGAGAAACGACGCATTTGAAATGTGCTGCTACAGATAAATGTTAATAGTTAGATGGACTGATAGGTTAAGATATGAGGAGGTCCTGCACAGAATCGGAGAGGGAAGGAATAGATGGAAAACACCGACAAGGAGAAGGGACAGAATGATCGGACATCTGTTAAGACATAAGAGATTGATTTCCATGTTACTAAAGAGAGATGTAGAGGGCAAAGCTGTAGAGGACGACAGAGATTGCACTATGGGACTTAACTTCTGTGGTCATCAATCCCCTAGAACTTGGAACTACTTAAACCTAACTAACCTAAGGACACCACACACATTCATGCCCGAGGCAGGATTCGAACCTGCGACCGTAGCGGTTGCGCGGTTCCAGACTGTAGTGCCTAGAACCGCTCGGCCACACCGACCGGCACAGAGATTGCAATATAGCCAGCAAGTAATTGAGGGCATAGGTTGGAAATGCTACTCTGGAAGAGGTTGGCACAGGAGAGGAATTCGTGGCGGGCCGCATCAAACCAATCAGAAGAATGATAGCTCAAAAAAAAGTAATTCCATGATTTCGTCGGTGTTGTCACATCGTAACATTAATTACATCGTCTATCATAAACTGTGCTAGCACTAGCGCTAGGAATGGAATGGCTCCGTTTCCAGCTATAAAGCTGACTGTTGATGTAGCATGAACGACTCCACTGTCTGGCACTGTTTATAACTGAAGACGTAATTTACGTTACAATGTGACAACAGTGACGAATTCATAGACTTTATCATCCGACGCCAATGATTTTCTAACGCTAGTAAGATTTGTAATTGCTTTTATGGACCTGATGATAATCTGTGGCTCGAAAGTGGTTGTTAAATAAAGAAACTGATATCAGCTCTTGGTGGTAATTATGAAGTTCTCCTTTTTATGTGAATGTGTTCATGTTGTACTTAGAAAGTACCAGACTAAGATGGTAATTACTCTTTCAAGATTATCGCGTTTTTCTTGAAATATTATTTGATCATTTCCGTAGAGTAACATACATTTCTACCTCTTGACCTTTAAACCATATGCGATATTTTATTTCCAAGCCTGACTAGATCACTTATGCATACGTTGATCGCATTTGGAGATAGACCACATATGTGTCTAACTCCTTGTATTATTTTTAATTGCTTAGATAAGTTATGTCCATATCTGATAGCAATTTTTGTCTCTCTGTAAAGAGCTTTTACAGATTTAATTGTATGTATTGGGAAGATGCTTTTTTCCATAATTCGACATAAAATAGGCGTCTGTTAAACTAATAAAATCTTTTGCATAATCTAAAAATGCTGTGTGCGTCTCTAGATTAGCTATATTGACTAAAATATATGAATTGCATGGCTTGTAAATAAATAGCCAATTTAATAGAATTGATAAAAAGTTTGAATTAAAACAAAATCCATGTTTTTTTTATATTGATGACAGCTATACGATTTCGGTTTTGGTACGATGTGTAGTAAAGAACTGATTTTATTTGCCCCTTAAAATTGAATTTAGAGGAAAGAAGCGGTAATGAAAAATTGAGAAAATTTCACTTACCGCCAATTATTAAAATTGTACTTTGTATTTCCTTGCTTTGAGCGAAGGAAGCTTTTTGGATGTGACATGGAAGTCGGTTTTTGCAGCTACCTCGTATTCTGTCGTCGAAATAGGTAACTTTGTGTCTGATTTTACCCATACACGAGCTTAAGTAGTTCCTTATCAACTGTAATTTGCTAAAACTGTGTTTACAAGATGCTGCAGTTTCTGGCGTTTATCCAATCCTCCTGAAAGCTATTTCACTGCTTGGATAAGCATCTCTTAAATATACTTGAAAATACATTCATAATATACAAATGGGAACCCGTGTCAGTGCACTTGATCAGCTCTTTCACATGGAACTTTAAAGCTGCTATTTCGTTAACTAGCTCTGCAGTATCAGCATCTCTCCTATGTTTGTCACCAAAATGAGATTCAAGATAAGATACAGAGCCTTCATTTAAGCCGTTCCCTGACAGAAGATTAAAGTCATACGAAATGGTGTAATGTATGTGAGATAGGGTGCTTGATTAATGCAGCCGGATACCATTGGCGGAGGATAGGATTATTTACATGAGGGCTCAACTGAGGTGAAAGGAGTAAAGCTCTCAACAGGCAGATCGACTAACAACTGCCGTAATATTTTTAATCAGCCACAGAAGGCTTGTTCTCGAATTATTTCTTACTTACGCAGAAGATGGTCAAACAGTATACTTCCTCCAGCACCCGCTCGTTGACGTTTAACATCTTACAATGCCTTAGCGGTGCAGCAGCAAAAACTCTAATGTTGAACATGAGCAATTGTGTAGGCGGCTGCTATGTTGCGGCACATTGTCGTCGTATAAATTACTTTAGCGATTTTTAGCGATAGACGTCTGTTCCATAGTAGTCGTTTTTTATGAAGCAACTTGGACGAAACGTCACTTTAGAAATGATACTATGACAATAACGTGCACATAACACCATTAAAGTAATAGGGTCCGAAACATGATTTTATCATTGAAATAGGAACGAAAATATATCTTAAAAATTCTTTAAGTTAAACTGATAATTATTTTATCCGAATACATAATCATTGTCCACACGTAAAAAAAACATGGCATACTGTGCCACCACAAAAGAGAAACAATTCTAACAAGTACTTCAGCATACGTTGTAAAAAGCTGAAAATATTTAAATGAACGGGTTTGTGGTGAATTCCACAAGCCTGTTATTCGGCTGGATCAGTGAGAAACGAATTCTGTTCCATGTTCGTCGAAACTAATCACCCCACGAGCGTTAAGTTTGAATATAAGTAATTGTTCATTAAAGACCTGAAACCGCTGCAAACAATATTAAGCCATGCTGCAAGATTATGGCCAGATTCTCACCTTACATTCGTAACTCGTCGCATGAGAAGGATCATCAACACGCAACAAATTAATATTTCACTCGTCCATAACGGAGCTGCAGCACATGACCACGCGGGAAATTCGACGGAAAACGACCTGACGAGACCTCACGAAGCTGCTTAGTGTGATTCAAACGAGCATGTACAAAGACAACACACGGTCTTGTTCAAGTGCCATTAGCTACCATTTACACTCGCCGGAGTTTCTTACTTCAGTCACCCCTTCGCATATAATCAAAGACTGTATCTTCAGCAGTCGACCATTCGGTACAGAATATCTTGCAGTACGATTACGATCTACAGTACACGAAAAAAAACATTGCGGAAAGCAACTTTCACGGAGTTCAGGAGCTGGGTACATTGAGCTTGTACATTATCACCTCGAAAGGAGAACGCAGCGCCGAGATCTTGCTAATAGGGCTAAATAATAAGGTGGAGGATACTGTTTCGAAATTGCACAGCACTCAAATTACTCTAAATAACGGCGGACAGCGTTCGATACCTCTACTAAATGTTACTTTTGAATACAGTGTGGGAGCAAACAGTGATTGATGTTATTACTAATATTTGCTATCAGAAACAGTCTTGATCACAAATTATTTATTCCGGGGACTGGTTTCGACCACAACTGTGGACATCTTCAGACCTACAAGTCAAATACAAAGTTTTATTAGAGGGCTACATACATTAAAGAAATATATATAAAGCTACAAAGTTATAAAACGAAATACCAATGAGCAAGAACCTCCTTCTGGTGGTAAATCACTACTGGAGAAACCAGTGCACGTCTTACTATATACACTGGAGGCTCCGCCCACTTCTGACAGGATGACGTCATCGCTAACCTATGGATTATTGGTCGAATAACAACGTAAAATTTCTTAGTTAAAAGAACATTGACAAGAAAGAAAAATAAACGCACATAAAACTTAGCTTGTTCAACAGCTATTGTCAGTTAAGAAGCGTTAAAAATATTTAAACATGTAGGATAAATGAACATCGTTTTGACAGTACATGGGTTGCCCTCTCTATGCCTGTAATGAATCGTTTGGACCCACTGGCAACACTAAGAAATTTTACATTGTTATTCGACCTATAACCTATTGGTTAACGATGACATCATTCTGTCAGAAGTGGGCGGAGCCTCCAGTATATATAGTAAGACGTGCACCGGGTTCCCCAGTAGTGATTTACCACCACAAGGAGGTTCTTGCTCATTGGTAATTCGTTTTATAACTTTGTAACTTTATATATTTTTCTTTAATGTATGTAGCCCTCTGATCAAACTTTGTATTTGACTTGTCGGTCTGAAGATGACCACAGTTGCGCTCGAAACCGGTCACCGGAATAAATAATTTGTGATCAAGACTGTTTTTGATAATTAAAAAATCTACTAAATGTGACTTAATCAAATTCCTGTTGAACAAATGGGACAGCATACCTGACGCGTGCATCGGCACCTGGCCGCATTCATACACTTTTAAGACTATCATCGGGCATCCGCGAATATGCACTCGTTGGTGCGGATTCCATTCCATGTGTTGCTATGCCTACCACGGTGCTGCAGAGTTTGTACTACTGTTTGTAATGGACTCCTAAAAAACAAAATTGTTCGTATGGAGACGGTTGCATACACTCTGTGTCGACGTAGCCCATGCAACTCTTGCTCTGTTCCTTTCTCTTCAGGGCATCCACGACCAGTAATTTATATACAGTCGTTATCAGCTTGTGTTGCTGAAGCGAGTGACTACTAGACGACACGTCTTGATTGTTCCCTGTCTCAAGTGGGCGAATATCCGAATGTTGTCGATGTAGTGTACGCTAGCTCCAATCGCAAATTTCCAAGCTGACAACTCTTCTTGCTGTAGACTGACACTGTTGTGACTGCGAGTCGCGTGGTCGCAGCCCTACTGCAAGCTGGCCTTCCAACTATAAGCGCATGTTGCACAGGGCAGTTGCCAGAGCAACGGGAAGTACACTGAAGACCCAAAGAAACTGGCAGACCTCCATAATATCGTTTAGGTCTCCCGCGAGCACGCAGAAGTGCCGCAACACGACGTGGCATGCACTCAGCTAATTTCCGAGGTAGTACTGGAGGGGACTGACACCATGAATCCTGCAGGGCTGTCAATAAATCCGTAAGAGTACGAGGGGGAAGAGATCTCTTCTGAACAGCACTCTGCAAGGCGTACCAGATATGCTCAATTATGTTCATGTCTGGGGAGTTTGGTGGCCACCGGAAGTGTTTAAACTCTGGTACCACTCTGTAGCAATTGTGAACGTGTGGGACGTCTCATTGTCCTGCTGGAATTCCCAAGTTCCTCGGAATGCACAATGGCCATGAATGGATGCAGGTGATCACAGAGGACGCTTACGTACAGTACATCTCACTCGTCAAAGTCGTATCTAGACGTATCAGGGGTCCCATTTCACTCCAACTGCACACGCCCCACACCGTTACAGAACATCCACTGGCATGAACAGTCCATTGCTAACATGAAGGGTCCGTAGATTCATGACGTTGTCTCCATACCCTTACACGTCCATCCTCTTCATACAATTTGAAATGGGACTCGTCTGAAACATGTTTAGTGTAGGTGCTACGCGCCATGGCGAAACGTAAAGCTTTGTGTCGTACACTCATCAAAGGAACACGAGTGGGCCTTCGGCTCCGAAAGCCCATATCCATGACGTTTCGTGGAGTGGTCGCATGCTGACACTTGTTGAGGGACCAGCATTGAAACCTGCAGCAATTTTCAGAAGGGTTGCACTTCTATCACGTGTAACGATTCTCTTCGGTCGTCGTTGGTCCAGTTCTTGCAGGATCTTTTTCCGGCCGCAGTGATATCGGTATTATGATGTTTTACCGGCTTCCTGATATTCACAGTACACTCGTTAAATGGTAGTACGGGAAAATGCCCACTTCATCGCTACCTCGGAGATGCTGTGTCTCATCACTCGTCCGCCGATCAAACTCATTTAAATTTTGATAACCTGCAGTTGTAGAAGAAGTAACCGATACAAAAACTGCACCACACACTTGTCTTATGTAGGCGTTGCCGACCGCAGCACCGTATTCTGCCCGTTTAATATCTCTGTATTTAAATACGCATGCCTGTACCAGTTTCTTTGGTTCTTCACTGTATATTCCATATCAACATTCCTGTGGAACAAATAGTGAGTAGTTTCATATCATTGCGTAAATGAAGACAGAAGACGCGTTCCGTAACTTGAGGAGCGGTTATAATTTCGTTGTGTTCCAGTTGTATCGAACTCAGCAGTTCCACCGAAAATCACCTGCCGAGAAGCGCCGACCGATTCACTGAAGAAATCGCCACCCTCGCTGATGACTAGTCCGATGGGCAATCCGGAATCCAGGGATGCCACAAGACATCGCCACAGTGCAGTGTCTACGCTGGGAGGAAAATAATTGTATTCACTGATCTGGATTTAGTCTCTCAACAGGACTCGAAAAGGCGAGGATTATTACTGCAACGATCACATGGAAGCTGAGTACATCTGTAACTGAATAAAACAGTGTTTCCCACATAGAAATTTGTAGTTATTTCAGAAGTGGTAATGCTATGTATAGATGTCTCTGATACTGTTTGCTGTAGGTAGTGCCTTATTTGCGCCGATAGGAATTGTGAACATACAAGTAAGTTACAACACAATGTGCACTTGGTCTAATTTTGAAATGATCTTTTGAAGCATCTTAATTAACTGAACAATTGATACAAGTGGCATTTTCCATTCATGGTTACAAATACATGGAGATCTGCTGAACTACGCTGACTGCGATGGTTTACTTTCAATTCCATTTCGCAAGTTTTTGTTGGTAGTGACTTCCAGTGCTCAAAATACTAGAGAGAAAGCGATTTCCAACCAGGAACGTAAACTACGCTAGTAACGAAGGTGATGTAAAACTTTATTTCAGCATTATTTTAAGTAGCCTGATACGTTGGTACTTAGCTGCTATAAGTGGTAGGAGTAGAAGAGAACCAGCTAAAAAGTAGTGCCTCCGAATTTTTATGTGAAAATTTGTGAGGGTTTTTAAATAAAACAGATAACATTCTACAACTGTATTCTTTATGTCTAGATATTTGGACCGAGACTAGAAGGCTCCAAATTATAGGTGCGTGAGAAACAGCGTGCTGCATCGAGCTTCGACTTCGAAGAGTTCGTACGCACCTGGAACACCCTTTCCTTCAGCAAGACAGTGAGAGAACACACGCGAGCCCTGCCATATCTGCAACAGTTCGACGACTTACGTTCACTGTCATCGATCATCCTGAACACAGACAAGATTTGTTCTCATCCGATTTTCATCTGTTTCCAAAGTTTAAAGAACACCTTCGAGGTTTTCATGTTGACAGTGACGAAGTGGTGCAAGCAGAGGTGAGGCTGTGGCATACATTCTACAGTGACAGTACTAACAAGCTGCTCTCTCTTTGGCAGACATGTACTCATTGCCAGAGTGACTAGCCTGAGAGACTTGAAGAAGCGATATGTAGAATGTTAATAACATTTGTTTTAGTTATAAACCTTTAATAAGAAATTGTGAGGCCTTACTTATCTGCACGCCCATGTGTTGTCGATTCCAAGTACAGGACGATGCATACTCGTAGTGTTGCGGTAGCATGTTTGATTAGAAATCTAAACGTCGGTCCCAGGTTCTAACCTCGCCACTGCTTCCATTTTGAATAAAAATCACCATCAATGGTGGCCGGAAACTTCCAGCGTAAGAAAACGCCCCCTTTCTGCCAATGGCCTTGTCAGAGAGGGCGGAGGAGCGAAAGTTTCAGGGCATTCTCTTATCCTTGCAGTTGGGAATTATCCCTGGAAGATGGAAGAATCAGCATTTGTCAATGAAAAGTGGATGCGGAAGATAGGGAAAACCACTGCCTTAGAGGCACACAATGTGTAATTGAAAGAAGTGTTGTGAAGATCTCTCCATTAGCAAAAGATTCCGAAGTAGTCCAACATTCGGATCTCCGTGAGAGGACTGCAAATGGGGAGGTGACCATGAGAAAAAGATTGAACAACTTACAAAGGGATGACGTTCTATGAGTCGGGACGTGGAATGTGAGAAGTTTGAAGTGGTTGGTAAGATAAAACACCTGAAGAGAGGTATACTGAGGCTTAATCTAGATATAGTAGGGGCCAGTGAAGGGAACTGGAAACAAGACAAGGATTTTTGATCAGACGAGGGTATTTCTGATCAGAACTGAAAAATCAACAGCGGCAGCAACAGTTCATGTATAAATACCGGCGTCACAAGAAGAAGTTGAAGAGACCGGGGGAAGTATATGAGGATACTGCACGGATACTTCAGTACATGAAGAGAGATGACATCCTGTTAGTCATGGGGGTTTGGAACGCGATTGTAAGTGAGGGACTAGAAGAAAGAGTTACTGGTGAATATGGGCTTGGTAGTAGGAACGAGAGAGGAGAAAGATTCACTGATTTCTGCAATAAATATCAGTTAGACATACTGAATACTCTGTTCAAGAATCACAATAGGAGGAGGCATACTTTGTAAAGGAAGGAGGATAGAGGAAGATTCCAGTTAATATACACCGTTATCAGGCAGCGACTGTGAAATCAAATACTGGAATGAAAGGCGTACTCAGCAGCACATATAGACTCGGAAACAATTTAGTATTGATGAAGAGTAGGCTGAAGTTTGAGAGACTACTCAGGAAGAATCACTGAGCAAGGAAGTGGGATACCTAAGTGCTAACGATTGAAGAGAAACGCCTGAAGTTCTCGATAAGGAACAGCTCAGTAGGCAGCTCAGTTGAAAAGGAATGGTCAGATCTAAAATGGGCAATCACAGAAGTTGGAAAGGAAAACGTAGATACAAGGAAACTAACTGCGACGAAACCATAGATAAATAGAAGAAATGTTCAGGTTGATCGATGAAAGTAGAAAGCACTTAAAGCTCAGGGAAATTTAGGAATATAGAAATACAATTCTGGAACGAAATTAATAGAAAGTGCAACGAAGCTAAAGCAAAATGGCAGAATTGATTGTTGGAAGAACTGATTCAGAACAAAGAAAAGTAAAAAAATTAAAACCAAGGCCGAAAACATCAAGACTGCAATGGAAATTCCTTTGTTGAATGCAGAGGAGAGAGCTGATAAGTGGAAAGAGTTTATTGAGAGCCTCGGGAGGGGGGGGGGGGGGGAGGACTTGTCTGATGTGATGACCTGATGACCTGTGACCTGATCAAAATCAAAGAAGGAACAGGAGTCGACAGGGAAGAGATAGGGAATCCAATATTAGAATCAGAATTCAAAAGAGCTTTGTACGACTTAAAATCAAATAAGGTAGAAGAAATACATATTTTTCCATCAGAATTTCTAGAATCGTTCTGGGAAGTATCAACAAAATGACTACCCTGCATTTTCGTGCAGACACTGTGAACCACATGACCATGGCATTTTGCTATATGCATCTTATTGTTGACGCACGCAAATAACGTGATAGGAACAACCTTTTGAAGAGTGACTCTAAGTGACCGAAACCGGTCAAGAAATTAAATTTCTTTTATATAACTGGTTGGTTATTATTTCGTTACATACATCCACAGTTGCTGAGGATAGATAAACTACCCAACATTCCCATGTTCATTGCAGTGGTCTGGTATATAAAGAATAATTTCTGACACTGTCTTTGTTACGTATTTGACTATCTACGGGCTCGCACCAACATCTTGTAACACATTCGATACTTTCAATAGGTGGCTTTCCAGTCTGCCTGTGGACGAAGGACCGTGGAGGTTACGCTTTGTTGTTGTCGTCTTCAGTCCTGAGACTGGTTTGATGCAGCTCTCCATCCTACTCTATCCTGAGCAAGCTGCTTCATCTCCCAGTAGCTACTGCAGCCTACATCCTTCTGAATCTGCTTAGTGTATTTATCTCTTGGTCTTCCTCAACGATTTTTGCCCTCCACGCTGCCCTCCAATACTAAATTGGTGATCCCTTGATGCCTCACAACATGTCCTACCAACCGATCCCTTCTTCTAGTTAAGTTGTGCCACAAATTTCTCTTCTCCCCAATTCTATTCAACACCTCCTCATTAGTTATGTGATCTCCCCATCTAATCTTCAGCATCTGTAGCACCACATTTCGAAAGCTTCTATTCTCTTCTTGTCCAAATTATTTACCGTCTATCTTTCACTTCCATACCTAGCTACACTCCATACAAATACTTTCAGAAACGTCTTCCTGACACTTAAATCTATATGTTAACAAATTTCTCTTCTTCAGAAATGCTTTCCTTGCCATTGCCAGTCAACATTTTATATCCTCTCTACTTCGACCATCATCAGTTTTTTGCTCCCCAAATAGCAAAACTCATTTAACACTTTAAGTATCTCATTTTCTAATCTAGCTCCCTCACCATCACATTCCAGTATCCTCATTTTGCTTTTGTTGATGTTCATCTTATACCCTCCTTTCAAGACACTGTCCATTCCGTTAAACTGCTCTTCCAGATCCTTTACTGTCTCTGACAGAATTACAATGTCATCGGCGAACCTCAGAGTTTTTATTTCTTCGCTTTACGGAACAAATACAGCGATGTACCCCAGACTCAGTGACAAGTACTCACTCAACTTTAGTTGTTAAGATGAATGAGCACTCGACAGAAATAAGACATGAAGAAAATCCCAAAGGATCATTAATTACACACCTCATGTCTGTGGTTAGTATAAACACACATTGTTCTTAATCTAACCCTCTTGTTGCCTAATCAGAAATATAACCACCCTACCCCTCATAACTTTGCATTGCATGCGTATGATTACGGCTGTAGATGAGGCGATGTTGCTGTCAGTCACTCCCTCTCTTCGTTTGGCAATGACATTTGCAAGTAGAAAAGAATGCACAGACTCAATGAATGGAGAAAATTGCATCAGGATAGCTCAGTAACTAGGGGTGAACTTGCAACAGACGTCGTGACGCTCTGAACATATCCATTATCGTACACGATAGGGCATTGTGTTCTTTGCTAGTGAATAATGACTTTTCGAAATGTAGTACCTGTGACGTATGAGCATCGGGAAGTACGAGTTGTGAGCAACGAGAAACTGTATTGCAAATTCAGAAATTCAACAAGTAGTCAAGTCCCAAAATGGTGGCGTCCAGTTAGGCACTTAATTCTGTCTTGAAACTGGACTGACCAAAGCACTCTTAAGTTTGGAGAATATTATAGCAATGTCATGTTATCAAGACTGTTTACAAAACCAGTTAATTGTGCAGGGTATAAGACAAGGAACCTTGTTATCTGACAGCATCATATGAAATGGATTTTTTTTAGAGAAGTGTAGGTATATCTGTGCGTTTTCTGTTAGAACGTATGCATAGTAGTAATCAGGCAGTTGTGACTGATATTTATGAATAACGGGTAAGTGGTTGATTCATGTAGTTATTTATTTAATGTTGTTAGAAACCACAGCAGAAGTATTGTTACCTAATGCAGTTGTGTAATTCAAATCGTAACCGTAAGAAGAATTTCACTAATGAGTTCATAAAACAAATACTAAGTGTTGAATGTCTTTATTTCAGCAGGAATAATCGGTCCTCAGAGCCGACTACTCAATCCTCAAAACAAAATACCACTTTTAGGCGCTGTAACTTCAAGTAGTTGTGCTCTGTTAGTAAGGATCTACGACTTGGAAGCTATTGCTGCACTGACACTCCGTTCATGCTAAACTATTAAAACACTATGAAATTTACTTAATGCCTACGACAATTGCCTGGGAAAGTTTTCATTAGTTAACATCTCTGACCGGACATCATAACAACGCCTCAGAAGTCTGACAGTGTGGGTGCCGTTATCCAACACCACTCCCTGATCTGAAATATTTTTTTCCGGAATGTCCTACAAGGACACTACATCGGACGCCCGGCCTCACAGCATCATAGGGACTCACGAACTATGTTTTCTGTAGTACTTGTTACATGGTACCGCTTTAAAGACCATCTCTTGGTCTCGCAGTAGCTTCGAACGATGTTTCTCCTTTGCATATGCTGAACCGCAGTGTACGTTGTACGGGAGAGACACGTTTGGTACTGCTTCGTTATAAGACTTGGATTTTGTTAAGCGTTATCCATCAAGTATCGAAATGTTGACATTCATTCCTGACTGATTAAGTTCGGTTTCTACATCGGTTGCCTTTTCGTGTGTTCGCGTCCGTTGTTTTTAATTGGCTGTGATAGGAAAAGTCACGTGGGACTGAATTTTTTATGTAGCGTCCTGACAGATTGCACTGTGTGTTGGATCGAGACTCGAAACCAAGATCTTCGAATTTTGCGGGAAAATGCTCTACTGACTGAGCTACACAAACGGGAGTCACGACTCACGACTTGTATTCATAGCTTTACTTCCAGCAATACCTCATCTCTTACCCTCCTAATTCACAAAAGTTCTCCTGTGCAACTCTCTGGACTTAGTACTGTCGTATCGTGCTTTTGATCTATGTGTCGTAGTTGTTTAAATATTCCCAGTTGCAAATTATACTTGATGTGGAAGTAGTGTAGCATAATTCTCTAATGTTGATGTGCAAGCAGTGTGTCTATATGCTATCTGTCATTCAAGACATACTGCGTGCAGAAATAGGTGTATTGCAATCCTACTTTATATGTAGCTACTATTGTTGTCTCTTATAAACATCAGAGGAAGTGCGAGCGCGGATTAGGTAAGGGTAGAGAGGTGAATCGGTCGTGTCCTTCAATCCTATCTGGAAGGGATTCCGCACGATGCTGGAGTACAATAGAAGATGACTTAAAAAATAATACAGGCAATTTATTTGTCTCTTATCTACATCTACATCCATACTCCGCAAGCCACCTGACGGTGTGTGGCGGAGGGTACCTTCAGTACCTCTATCGGTTCTCCCTTCTATTCCAGTCTCGTATTGTTCGTGGAAAGAACGATTGTCGGTACGCCTCTGTGTGGGCTCTAATCTCTCTGATTTTATCCTCATGGTCTCTTCGCGAGATATACGTAGGAGGGAGCAATATACTGCTTGACTCTTCGGTGAAGGTATGTTCTCGAAACTTTGACAAAAGCCCGTACCGAGCTACTGAGCGTCTCTCCTGCAGAGTCTTCCACTGGAGTTTATCTATCATCTCCGTAACGCTTTCGCGATTACTAAATGATCCTGTAACGAAGCGCGCTGCTCTCCGTTGGATCTTCTCTATGTCTTGTATCAACCCTATCTGGTACGGATCCCACACTGCTGAGCAGTATTCAAGCAGTGGGCGAACAAGCGTACTGTAACCTACTTCCTTTGTTTTCGGATTGCATTTCCTTAGGATTCTTCCAATGAATCTCAGTCTGGCATCTGCTTTACCGACAATCAACATTATATGATCATTCCATTTTAAATCACTCCTAATGCGTACTCCCAGATAATTTATGGTATTAACTGCTTCCAGTTGCTGACCTGCTATTTTGTAGCTAAATGATAAAGGATCTATCTTTCTGTGTATTCGCAGCACATTACACTTGTCTACATTGAGATTCAGTTGCCATTCCCTGCACCATGCGTCAATTCGCTGCAGATCCTCCTGCATTTCAGTACAATTTTCCATTGTTACAACCTCTCGATACACCACAGCATCATCTGCAAAAAGCCTCAGTGAACTTCCGATGTCATCCACATCAGAGGAAGTGCGAGCGCGGATTAGGTAAGGGTAGAGAGGTGAATCGGTCGTGTCCTTCAATCCTATCTGGAAGGGATTCCGCACGATGCTGGAGTACTATAGAAGATGACTTAAAAAATAATACAGGCAATTTATTTTATAGATTAGCTGCACCTTGTATGTGTTCTGGAAATAAAAGATAGTCTTCGACTTGCCATTCCGTATGACCTAAACATAGCTGCAGGTAATAACAATATTTCGCCCTGCTCTGTGATATGCTAAAGAATTCCAAGTCAAAGAATCAGGGCCAATGTACTCAAAATATAGCCATACGAATGTGTCCCATGGTACCCATCATCCTAATGGACATACGTATTATAACAAGTGAGGTGATTCGTGGGACATTGCTGCACACCATACATTGGCTGAGCCAAGTGCTGCCTCAGGCTGATGGCTTGCAAGCACTAGCAGTTCCTGCATGTTTTCTGCATTCCGCATGCACCATCATATGACCCAAAAGCGTGTCAAATATGAAATGAGTTCTCAGCCTTAATAAGGAATTGGAAAATTGAATTGGCGAGGGCAACATATATGATATTCGACGTCTGTAGGCTATACTGGTTGATGGTCTGTGAGATGATGGAAGCTCAAAATGCACCCTTGTCTTGGAGGTTCAGGTTGGGGTGGGGCTCATGAAGTAAAGTGGGCCTGCGATGTGGATTCTTTCCCATGCGCCATAGAAACTGGGTGGCAGCTGCAAGCAAAGGGTCTAAGCCAGTATCAGGCAGACTTCTTCAGTAATGGGCAGTGGAGTGAGTGCAGCACAAGTGCACAACAGAAATGCCTTTGGTAGTCATTAAACGTAGACCTAGTGGCTATCAGTGTAATTTGTTTTAAATGATGACTGTACACTTCCACACTGTAATTGACACATAGCAAAGATTTTTTTTAAACAGACAGACAGCTACTCACCCACCTTTGAAAGGTGTGATTTGTTACTTTCCACCGTTACGTTGTGGTTCTAAAAAAACAGACCATGCTATATGCCAGCTATCTCAGATGACTTTTCTTTAAAACTTTCCACCGCCTCACAGTGTGCTATGTCCACTATAAACTCATAGTGGTGGACTCATACAACATGTAATACGTCCAGCGAGATCTTGGTGATCCGTTGACCACCTACCCTACTGGATATCACCTTCAGTCATAAATTAAAATGACAAGAATAATAAATTTGGTAAGAAGTTGTAACGATAAGGAAAGGGATAGTATTAGTTGGATAATAAATTTTAGCGATAAGGATAATAAATTGGATACTAAATAAACACCAGTTAATGACCCAAGCGTCCTACAAGGAGAGAGGAGAAGGGTAGAGGAGGTTTGGGATGGGGAGATGGAGGTAGGTGACCTTGAAAGTTGTACGAGAGGGGTGTGGTCATAAATCACTGAGCTTGGACTAGCTCAGTCCCACTATTTACAGAAGAAAGAAAAAGAAAACTGAGTATCTGGTACATGATGACCAGTTTGTATTTAGGAAACGTAAAGGGCCCAGAGAAACAGTCCTGACGATGCACTTGTTACTTGAAGTAAGACTTAAGAAGAATCAACACACGTTCACAGTATTTGTGAACCGATAAAAACATTTGAGAATATAAAATGCGAAACAAATCCTGGAAATTCTCATAAAAATTTCTGTAAACTATAAGGAAATCGTAATATATGATATGTTTAAGAATCGGAGAGGAATAATAAGAGTGGAAGGGAAAGAACTAAGTATGCACTTTAAAGTGAGTGTAATAGAGGAAAGCAATATTTCTCTCCTAGTGTTACACCTCTACATTGAGAAAGCAATGATGAAAATAAAAGAAAGGCTTAGGACTTGGATCAAAAGTCAGGGTGAAACGTTACCAATGATAGCATACACTGTTGACGATTCTATCCTGTGTGAAAGTATGGAAGATTTATACCACCAGTTGAATGTAATGATCCGTCTACTAACCATAGAACATGGGTTGAGAGTAAGTAGAAGAGAGTTGTAAGTAACATCTGTTTTCGTTTGAGAAATCCATGCTCATTACGCTAATTTCCTTTATAAAGTCCTCAGACAGTTATTGCCGCTGTTCACATTAACATACGTTGTTTCATTTTATTAGTTTGTTAAGGATATTGCTTTGCTACTATTCTTTATGAACGAGACAGTAGCCACGTAAGTCAGGCAGAACGAATGTTGGTACGGCTTTCCCTCTGTCTACGTTCTTTGAGTCAACACTGGGTCGTGTTTGCAGTATTGCCTGCGATACATTTTTGTGTGTACTTGTGCCAGACACAGAGGAATTTAGATGTTGCGGAGATAAGATCACCAGTTCCTTTTCTTCTGTGTGAAACTACTTCTGACCTTATCTGTTGTGTACAACTGGAAATGAATGCATTCGATTTATAGTGCACCTACGTATGTACTACATGATTCTTTTGCACGGAAACACGGGATGGGAGGAATAGGAGAGAAGCTCCTAGTTAGAAACGGGTAAAGAGCGGTGAGCAACAGTCACCAAACCACTGCTAGGGGACATACTCGCTGGTGTACTTATATATTCCATGCAGAACCACATGGAGGTGGGGCTGCTGGAGTTCCTTTGGCTCCACTTTGGTATTATCATTTAGTTACTTACAGCTATTACGCTTGTTTTTTAAGGTAAAATACAGGAATCTGGAAGTAGGAAATTATAAATTTGTGGTACAATTTAAGAAGAAAATAGAAAAAGGAAGGAAAGAGTAGTTATAGATATCTCTTCACCAACACCACCTGGGGAAGGAAACTTGGTATTGAACTTCAAGCCCGGTGTCCATAAGCTGCGCTATCCATTTTAATAGTATCCACATGAACTTCCCTCTTCGAGAATACACGATTTGTTCAGTCCATGCGGATCTAATCTGTTTGAGTGTTGTTGGTTATAGTGCTGTGTGAGTTGATATCTGTTAGGTTACACAACAACTACTACTAGGCTAGTCAGTAAACAAATTCTGCGTGGCTTTGGAACAATGCCCTGCTCAATGAAATCTAATTAAGTAACACATCGTTCCTGCATAGCTGTAGGAGAAGTAATAAGCCATCACTAACCTATAATTAATCTTGTAAAAATATTTTTGTACAATAAATTTAGACTTTCTTGAGTTGGGGACCTATTAATTTTGTCTAATTGCGTAATATGCATGATCTGTTTCTGTTCTATATTTACACTGTTCGATTTTGCTTGCCTAATTTCTATTAAATTTATATTACATTCGTATTATTACATTTACAATGATGTGTTTCTTTCTGCAACTACTTACCAATGTTGGGTACAAATTTAGCATGGATTTAAGAACAGTACCGGTATCCACCCATGGATTATTCTAATTACTTCTACTCTTAAGTAGATGTAAATTGCAATCTTTGGTTAATATTCACGTGAGTAAATGGGTATGTTTTACGTGTGTTGTGTTATGTATGTTTTGTGTGTCTGTCTTATGTCAGTGTTGTCACACACACGCACACATGCACACACACACACACACACACACACACACACACACACACACACACACACACACACACACGGACTGAAGTACACATGCAAATGCTGTGCCGCAAGGAACAACCGACAGTAGCAGACCTTAGGCAGTAAACCAACTTTAGTTGCCGGACTAAGTTTAAACTCCGTCCCTTTCCTGTAGACGATGTAAACGTTGCTTAAGCTGGTCGAACGCACATAATTACAAACACACACAAACACACTCGGGTCCAGCATGCACACACGCCCTCGCAGCGTGGCGGAAAGCCGGGAGAACTGTGAGAGAAGCTGCCCCTTTATACGTGACACGTTACGAAAGCCCTTCAGCCTATGCCAAAGTGTGCAAACAGCTTACGACCTACAACAACACGGGGCTAACTCGTGCCGGTCTTGCAGATTAGCAAGTTCCTCTGCGTCCATTTTACGCTCGTCTCATAGAACACACGTCTCTTCAGTAGTAGGTCATTTAGATCCTCTCTCTACTTCGATGCTTCTAAATGTCGAATAGGTGGTTAACTGGCCGGCGCGTCCCGTACCTGTGACTTAACAAACCGATGTGTGGCACCCAGTGAAGGAGCTAAAGTCTCTGAAACTATCCAAGCAATTAAAGCTACATCATTCACAACTGAAGCGAATTTTAAATCTAATGTGCGCAGTTAAGGCTAAACAATGAAAATCAGCAGTATATGGGAGAGGATTGTACATAAAATTTCCTATAAACGGCAGTTTAATCATTTTACATATTCCTAACAGCTGAATCACGATAAAAACACATCAGAAGAATTCATGTTTATTTGCAGGATTTGATTGTTTTCTGTACAGATATCGCTAGAGACTCCGCCAACGCTTGGACGATTGACGACCAGTTTGACTTACGTAACGCTGAGACATAAAACCATGGAAGAAAAATTAGATTCTAAGTGCACGTTCGTCCCAATACACAGAATAATAGATCGATCGCCTGTCGTCTCATAATAACTGGAACACAAAAGCTCACTTATCCGGTGTCTTAACTCTACCCGTCCATAAACCACACTGCTACTGTCCGACTCTTGAAGAAGTTACCCTGCAGCCCGTGAACAGTCTAGTGTCCTGTGGGATTTAAAAAAGAGGCTGAACCCTTTTCTCTCATCAGAATCGTAACTTTTCCATACGAAGTTAGAATGTATGATCAGCTTCTCTCTAACACGAAAGCAAATGCTCTTGGCTTCTCCTAATTAGACTTCTGTCTCTTTACGTTCCTAAACCAGTCACGTTTATTCCCCCCGTGTGTAACATACACCCTCCCTCCACTCCCTCTCTTGTATTGTAGCTTCTCTCTCTCTTCCACCCTCCTCACAAGCACATTTCTGCAAACGACCTCAATTTAAATCCGCGTGTCTGCAATCTGCAGTTTGTGTTTGTTGTTCTGCTTTTCATGAACTAATATAAACTGTATATGAGAATGCAGGCTTTCTCGGCGAATCTCGATGATAAAATCTTCTCGGATTGACAGCCGAGTCAATGTGTTGTTCTCCAGCAACGTTACAGCAAGTTTCTTACATCCCATCTTAAGGCGAAGATGGCAAGTAAGAAACTTGCTGAAACGTTGCTGGAGTACAACACGTTGACTCGGCTGTCAACCCGAGAAGATTTTATCAGTTGTATAAACTGTGTCTATTCTAATGTTCCTAGTATTGTATCCGTTCTTTATTTTACAGTTATTTCTTCTTATGTCAGGTCCCATACGAAGTGCAAGACTTCTTATAAAGTGTATATCGTAATGAACATAATGTAAAATATCTTGCAAGTCTGGCTAGATTGAAGAGTGGGTCAGATGTCATTCATATTGACGTGATAAATATGAAAATAAATAATTTACTGCTTCAGTTTCAATAACGGTAACTGCTATTACTTTTATATCAACTCTTGTATACCACATTCGGCAATACTGTTAAATATTTCTCTCGCCTCTCTGTGTATTCGAAAAGTCTTCTCCAGAGAAGAGTGGGCAGCTCTCGCAGTGGGCACGGAATTGCTATAGCATGAAACATGCAAGAGCGGTAGCTGAAGGCAACATTCACTATAAATTTAATATGCAGGATTTGTGTTTTTAAATATGCAGCTCGAAGTCCTTCTACGATAATCGTCTATTACCGGTTCAGAATTGGAGAAGGCTCAGCAAGAGATCGACTAGTAATATTTGCCTTCATATCGTTCCGCTCTGATTACCGTTGCTAACCCCTTTCCTTCCCAGCAACCATCACATCTGCTGGGAGACGTGCACTCTCCTCCTTGATAATCATCACTATCATTTCAGATCGTCGAGTCCGCCGTAATAGCTAGCGTTTGAATGATGTTAACAAGGTTTTAGAAGAACAGAGAGTTTCCAATATTACTGATGTTCTGATTGTTAGCTGATATCTTTTCTGTTTCTATTATTATGATCATTTTCATGCTGATTAGTTAACTAACTGTATTACTTTCTTTAGCAAATGTAATTGAATTATGAAGGGTAATAGAATAATTCGATAGTAGGAAAAGGGGGAGAAGGAAACGTAGTAGGTGAATAGGGACTGGGGGGAAGAAATGAAAGAGGAAGTGGCTTGGTAGAATTTTGCACAGAGCATAACTTAATCATAGCTAACACTTGGTTCAAAAATGATGAAAGAAGGTTGTATACATGCAAGAAGCCTGGAGATACTGGAAGGTATCAGATAGATTATATAATGGTAAGACAGAGATTTAGGAACCAGGTTTTAGATTGTAAGACATTTACAGGGGCAGATGTGGACTCTGACCACAATCTATTGGTTATGAACTGTAGATTAAAGCTGAAGAAACTGCAAAAAGGTGGGAAATTAAGGAGATGGGACCTAGATAAACTGAGTAAACCAGAGGTTGTACAGAGTTTCAGGGAGAACGTAAGGGAACACTGACATGAATTGGGGAAAGAAATACAGTAGAAGAAGAATGGGTAGCAGTGAGGGATGAACTAATGAAGGCAGCAGAGGATCAAGTAAGGAAAACAGAAGAAATATTGAATTTAATTGATGAAAGAAAAAAAATATAAAAACGCAGTAAATGAAGCAGGCAAAAATGAATACAAACGTCTCAAAAATGAGATCGACAGGAAGTGCCAAATGGCTAAGCAGGTATGGCTAGAGGACAAATGTAAGGATGTAGAGGCTTATTTCACTAGGGGTAAGATAGATGCTGCCTACAGGAAAATTAAAGAGACCTTCGGAGAAAAGAGAACCACTTCTATGAATATCAGGAGCTCAGATGGGAACCCAGTTCTAAGCAAAGAAGGAAAAGCAGAAAGGTGGAAGGAGTATATAGAGGGTCTATGCAAGGGTGATGTACTTGAGGACAATATTATGCAAATGAAAGAGGATGTAGATGAAGATGATATGGGAGATAGGATACTGCGTGAAGAGTTTGACAGAGCACTCAAAGACGTGAGTCGAAACAAGGCCTCGGGAGTAGACAACATTCCATTAGAACTACTGACAGCCTTGGGAGAGCCAGTCCTGACAAAACTCTACCATCTGGTGAGCAAAATGTATGAGACAGGCGAAATACCTTCAGACTTCAAGAAGAATATAATTACTCTAATCCCAAAGAAATCAGGTGTTGAAAGATGTGAAAATTACCGAACTGTCGGTTTAATGAGTCACAGCTGCAAAATACTAACGAGAATTCTTTACAGACGAATGGAAAAACTGGTAGAAGCCGACCTCCGGGAAGATAAGTTTGGATTCCATATAAATATTGGAACACAAGAGGTAATTCTGACCCTACGACTTATCTTAGAAGAAAGATTAAGGAAAGGCAAATCTACGTTTCTAGCATTTGTAGACTTAGAGAAAGCTTTTGACAATGTTCACTTGAATACTCTCTTTCAAGTTCTAAAGGTGGCAGGGGTAAAATACAGGAGGCGAAAGGCTATTTACAATTTGTACAGAAAGCAGATCGCAGTTATAAGGGTCGAGAGACATGAAAGGGAAGCAGTGGTTGGGAAGGGAATGAGACAGGGTTGTAGCCTATCCCCGATGTTATTCAATCTGTATATTGAGCAAGCAGTAAAGGAAACAAAAGAAAAATTCGGAGTAGGTATTAAAATCCATGGAGAAGAATTAAAAACACTGAGGTTCGCCGATGACATTGTAATTCTGTCAGAGACAGCAAAGGGCTTGGAAAAGCAGTTAAATGGAATGGACAGTGTCTTGAAAGGAGGATATAAGATGAACATCAACAAAAGCAAAACGAGGATAGTGGAATGTACTCGAATTAAGTCGGGTGATGCTGAGGGAATTTAATTAGGAAATCAGACAGTTAAAGTAATAAAGGAATTTTGCTATTTGGGGAGCAAAATAACTGATGATGGTCGAAGCAGAGAGAATATAAAATGTACACTGGCAATGGCAAGGAAAGCGTTTCTGAAGAAGAGAAATTTGTTAACATCGAGTCTAGATTTAGGTGTCAGGAAGTCGTTTCTGAAAGTATTTGTATGGAGTGTAGCCATGTATGGAAGTGAAACATGGACGATTAATAGTTAGGAAAAGAAGAGGATAGAAGCTTTCGAAATGTGGTGCTACAGAAGAATGCTGAAGATTAGATGGGTAGATCACATAACTAATGAGGAGGTATTGAATAGAATTGGGGAGAAGAGGAGTTTGTGGTACAACTTGACTAGAAGAAGGAATCGGTTGGTAGGACATGTTCTGAGACAGCAAGGCATCACCAATTTAGTATTGGAGGGCAGTGTGGGGGGTAAAAGTCGTAGAGGGAGACCAAGAGATGAATACACTAAGCAGATTCAGAAGGATGTAGGCTGCAGTAGGTACTGGGAGATGAAGAAACTTGCACAGGATAGAGTAGCATGGAGAGCTGCATCAAACCAGTCTCAGGACTGAAGACCACAACAACAACAATAGAATAAAAGGAACTGCGAGAACTGGGTAACTACGAGTTAAAGACAATCAAGTACAATGCCCGAGCAGCTACTTTATTATCGTCAATACCTAAGCGAAGTGCCATATCGAGCTACGTCAATGGACATAGGATGTCTCAAAGCGAGTGATTTTGAGTGGTAAATCACGCTGTACCTCTGTCAATAGAAGGGTGTGGTTTTGGAGAATACCTGGAAAACAACATGTGAACTGCTGCAGTACGGAGGAATCAGTTTTACTGTATGGGCGTGTTTTTCGTTGTTAGGGTGTGTTGCACTTACTACGCTTAGGAAAATGCTAGTTGTGGAAGGATGAGAACACAGTTTACAGCATCGTGTTCTGCGTAAAGTAGAGGAATAATTCGGAGGTGATAATTGTTTCAGCACGACAATGCACCCTGTCACAAACCAGCACTTGTTATTCAACAACATATCTGTAATGGAGAACCCAGTAGAACAATTTGGGGTTAGTTAGAACGTGGGATTCCCTTCAGACCTTCTCTGACATCATCTCTTGCGGAAGAATGGGCCGTCATTCTTCCACAGGCACCTAAATTGTCCCCAGCTGTGCTCATCCCATCATAACGGCAAAAGGTAGACACACCCCATAATAAAGTCCACCGACAGCTGTCCGGATACTTCAGATCAGACAGTGTGTGTACCTACGTACATGTGATTCCTTGCCTGATAAAAAAAAATGTAAGAAGTATCTAATCTTGTGAGGTCTGATACACGAATAAATAAGTTATGGTGCTGCTAATCTATCTTTCTTGCTTTATTTAAAGAAAACACTGCTTTTGATAACGTTGTGTCACTCAAATTTTACACTGAAATGTTTAAATCGGGAATTAATTTTCGTCTTCGCTCCAGTGTTCCAATAACTCTGTCTGCAGATTTCTTTCCATTCTGACATAAATGTTAATCATCTTTATAGCTATTTCTAAACACGTGACATTTCAATACTAGTAAAGGGAAATCGCTGATTTTTGTTCGTTCATAGCACACTAACTCTGTCCATAGCGTACCATGTGCATTTTTACAGTCTGCATCTCTTACCTTAAATGCCAATCTTGTTTCATGGCTTGACAGGTCGACGGAAAGTAAGTCACTCACATAGAGCGGATGGCGTACAGTCTCAATATATGGCGCGAGGCGACTCTTCTACTTCCGTAATCTTGAAGTTGGTGTAAATTCCAGACTGTTCTGAAGCTTAAGTTATATCCTACTTCTCAATGGGCCTGTTTGTCCCTCTATTGAGTCCTACAAAAGTAGAGAGACGGGTGGACTTCCCCGAAGGTGCCCTACTACCTGCAGATAGGACTTTATCTTAAACGATTGTTGTGTTACTTACTGCACTAGTTGCGGAGAGTACTTCAGAATTATTTAATGGTACTGCTTATGATTCTACTATAGCCGTAGGCTGTCTGTGTAGTTATAGTGTTTGCCTATGCAATATGCACCAAAACCGGCGGGACCTAACAAAGACATGAAACCTGTTGAGTTGTGTCGCCGGTTTTCCGGCCGACCTTTGTCTGGCGATTCATCTGACGTTTCGTCATCACCAACACCCTCCACTGTTCGTAGTGGGTAAAGCTTTGATAATACCAGCCAGTAATGTTAGCGAAACGTCAGAAAAATCGTCAAACAAACGTCAGCCGGGAGTCAACGGGCAAGACGTCAAGAAGCGGCCACGAAAATTTCGACAATTTAATATGTGCTTCACTTGCCAGATCACTAAATTACAATTCTCAGGGAACTGAACCATATTGTACCCATAATAATCGTGTACAAGTGAAACACGCAAACACGAAACGATACGATATTGCAGTGCCCGTGTTGTTCAGAATTAGCAATGGTTTTCAAGTCAAAGGTCCCCCCTGTGCAGAACTGTGTATTATGAATGTACGAGTGCGGGTAGCAGACACATGGGTGGCGGAATATGGAACTTCGGGTTGGGCGGAATTCAGTAGATATGATTTACATGTACCAGAAAACAAATGGTTACGATTTGTGAAAAACTGGGTGATTTGTTCCAGAAAGAGAGAGAGATTCACAAATTAAGGAAGACAGTAACGCGTTGGGCCCTCTTTCTCGCCCTCACGCAAGCAGTTACTCGGCTTGGCATTAATCGATAGAGTTGCTTGATGTCCTTATGAAGGATATCGTGCCAAATTGTGTCTAAATGGTGAGTTGAGTCAATAACCTGAGCTGCTTGGAGGGCCCTGCCCATGATCTTCAAACGTTCTCCATTTGGGAGACATCCGGCAAACTTTCTGGCCAAGGCAGGGTTTGTCAAGTAAGAAGATAAGCAGCAGAAACGCTCGCCGTGTGCGTGTGGGCATTATCTTGCTGAAATGTAAGCACAGCATCGCATGCCATGAAGGACAACAAATCGGGGCGCTGGGTCGTACTGCTGTACTGTAAGGGCGTCGCAGATGAATTCTAATAGTAGCTTGTAACATGTGCCTCGTTGTGTCTTGTAAATTAATATAAAAAAGGTTTTACCCATCTGACGTTACATATGTGTTTAATGAATAAAACAACTGACCCACAAGCAATGAACCTGGAAATTTTCTTAAACTTTCTATGTTTACTGGCAAATGTGGAAATAAGTTGGTTAGTGATGTAAAGAATAGTACTTATGTTTTATTTTGTGTAATTCCCATGCAACTTTGGAGGTTTTTACTTTCCTTTAAATGTTATATACGTAGTTCACATAGAGGGCGCCATACAACCAGTAGATATGTTCTCCACATAGCCTACCTTCTGTATACAGTAGTATTCCAAGAACTGTTACTGACGCCCGAACAACAGGGAACTGACACGCATCGAGATTAGAAAATAGTGGTATGTAATCTAATGTATAAGCCATGTAGGTTATGCCATGAGTTGTAGCTTTTTATTGTATTACTTGACCATGTTCTTCTTGTATATTTTCTACCACTGATAATGCTACAAACTAGCCGAAATCTGGGTTTGTGTAATAAAACCTGCAAATAAAAGGACGACTGATTACTGTGCTCTATAATTCATAAAGCGTATAACTACTTGCATAAGGGCCAGAAGTGGACCAATGAGCTGTTGACTTGCTCAGTTTGTGAAACTCATTATCTTGGATAAATCGTCCATTTTTTTCTGAAATTGTGATTAGTTTTTTGTCTATAAACGTACCTCACGCCTACCGATTTCCGTCCAATTCGGATAACAGCTTCGTGGTGCGTCGTTTTTCTTTTTCTTTTGTCTTAGAATGTATCACAGGCACATGAAGCATTTTCACTAAAGTTTCCACTTCGCATCACAATATTTAACATAACTCCAGTCATAGATTTCTATGATTGTCTTATACCTTGAGTTCACATCAATACACATTACGGTGTTTAACAAAGTTACAAAATTTCAACATCATTGGTACATATGTTTAAGCAATATATCTTATTTTACCAGAGATAGTCTGTTATTAACTGGAGCTGCGGACATTTACTTATTATCGCTGTCCATTCAGACGAGGCCCTAAGGGAAACCGCAGAAAACCTAGGCGGAGCGAAACAGACTATCCTTCACCTCTGTTTAGATAATTTGAGAGTTTTATGACGATGCCGTTGGTCGACGGTGTCACCAGCTGGTAGGCGTCGTCGTCGGTCTCGGATGTTCGTGGGACGTCGCAGCTACGGCGTCGCTTAGTCAATGCTGCGTCATCATGGATACGCCCTGTGGGAACGTACGTAGGGTCGGCGTGGAGGCATGCACCACCACCCCGCGTTACATTTAACGGCGTTGACGTCCGCCAAGGCTGCATCGACGTCGCCTCCTACGTTGTCGTCTCCCCAAACCACTCGTACCGAAAAGGAGTGACCATGAAATGGGTTCGATTACGCAGTATTATTTGTTTAACATACAGATGGTAATTCGCTATGGTAAAAAAAGCACACATTATTAGTCACTGCTACTGTACAGTTCAGTGCTAACTCTGTAACAGTTTATTATACCCCTTGTGAGTAATTCCCGTAGTCACATAGTCCTGCAAACAGGGTTGCTTTTTCCACTTTTTTATCATATTCTTAATGTTTCGTGCTATATAAGCGTCCTAAAGTCGTCACACGCTCTACACTTCACCGTGTCTTAGAACGATGACTATTCACTGATTATGTGTGCTGTAAGTAAAAGGAAGCACTCGCACTTACCCAGTTCTCGCAGTTCCTTTTATTCATTGTTGTTGTTGTTGTGGTCTTCAGTCCTGAGACTGGCTTGATGCATCTCTCCATGCTATCTATCCTGTGCAAGCTTCATCATCTCCCAGTACCTGCTGCAACCTACATCCTGCTGAATCTGCTAAGTGTATTCATCTCTTCGTCTACCTCTACGATTTTTATCCTCCACGCTGCCCTTCAATGCTAAATTTGTGATCCCTTGATGCCTCAGAACATGTCCTGCTAACCGATCCCTTCTTTTTGTCAAGTTGTGCCACAAACTCCTCTTCTCCCCAGTTCTATTCAATACTTCATCATTAGTTATGTGATCTACCCATCTAATCTTCAGCATTCTTCTGTAGCACCACATTTAGAAAGAATCTATTCTCTTCGTGTCCAAACTATTTATCGTCCATGTTTCACTTCCATACATGGCTACACTCCATACAAATACTTTCAGAAACGACTTCCTGACACTTAAATATATACTCGATGTTAACAAATTTCTCTTCTTCAGAAACGCTTTCCTTGCCATTGCCAGTCTACATTTTATATCCTCTCTACTTCGACCATCATCAGTTATTTTGCTCCCCAAATAACAGAACTCATTTACTACTTTCAGTGTCTTATTTCCTAATCGAATTCCCTCAGCATCCCCCTACTTAATTCGACTACATTCCATTATCCTCGTTTTGCTTTTGTTGATGTTCATCTTATATCCTCCTTTCAAGACACTGTCCATTTCGTTCAACTGCTCTTCCAAGTCCTTTACTGTCTCTGATAGAATTACAATGTCATCGGTGAACCTCAAAATTTTTATTTCTTCTCCATGGATTTTAATACCGACTCTGAACTTTTCTTTTGTTTCCTTTACTGCTTGCTCGATATACAGATTGAATAACACCGGGGAGAGGCTTCAACCCTGTCTCACTTCCTTCCCAACCACTGCTTCCCTTTCATGCCCCTCGACTCTTATAACTGCCATCTGGTTTCTGTACAAATTGTAAATAACCTTTCGCTCCCTGTATTTTACCCTTGCCACCTTTAGAATTTGAAAGACAGTATTCCAGTCAACATTGTCAAAAGCTTTCTCTAAGTCTACAAATTCTAGAAACGCCTTTCCTTAATCTTCCTACTAAGATAGGTCGTAAGGTCAGTATTGCCTCACGTGTTCCAATATTTCTATGGAATCCAAACTGATCTTAACCGAGGTCGGTTTCTACCAGTTTCTTCATTCGTCTGTAAAGAATTCGTGTTATTATTTTGCATCTGTGACTTATCAAACTAATAGTTCGGTAATTTTCACATCTGTGAACACCTACTTTCCTTGGGATTGGAATTATTATATTCTTCTTGAAGTCTGAGGGTATTTTGTGTGTCTTATACATCTAGTTCACCGGATCGAAGAGTTTTCTCAGTACTGAATCTTCCAAGGCCGTCAGTAGTTCTAATGTAATGTTTTCTACTCCCAGGGCCTTGTTTCGACTCAGGTCTTTAAGTGCTGTGTCAAACTCTTCACGCAGTATGGTATCTCCCATTTCAACATCATCTACATCCTCTTCCCTTTCCATAATATTGTCCTCAAGTACATCGCGCTTGTATAGACCGTCTATATACTCCTTCCACCTTTCTGCTGTCCCTTCTTTGCTTAGAACTGGGTTTCCATCTGAGTTCTTGATATTCATACAAGTGGTTCTCTTTTCTCCAAAGGTCTCTTTAATTTTTCTGTAGGTAGTGTCTGTCTTAACCCTAGTGAGATAAGCCTCTACAACCTTACATTTGTCCTCTAGCCATCCCTGCTTAGCCATTTGGCACTTCCTGTCGATCTCATTTTTGAGACGTTTGAATCCATTTTTGCCTGCTTCATTTACTGCATTTTTATATTTACTCCTTTCATCAGTTAAATTCAATATTTCTTCTGTTGCCCAAGGATTTCTACTAGCCCCCGTCTTTTTACCTACTTGATCCTCTGCTGCCTTCACTACTTCATCCCTCAGAGCTACCCATTCTTCTTCCACAGTACTTCTTTCCCCCATTCCTGTCAATTGTTCCCTTATGCTCTCCCTGAAACTCTGTATAACCTCTGGGTTAGTCAGTTTATCCAGGTCCCATCTCCTTAAATTCCCACCTTTTTTCAGTTTCTTCAGTTTTAATCTACAGTTCATAACCAATAGATTGTGGTCAGAGTCCACATCCGCCCCTGGAAATGTCTTACAATTTAAAACCTGGTTCCTAAATCTCTGTCTTATATAATCTATCTGTTGTCTTCTAGTATCTCCAGGATTCTTCCATGTTTACAACTGATTATAACCTGTTCTAAAAATATCACACCGAGCGCGGCACGTCACTCGCCCACCAAGTATCCGCTTCGCGTTGGAATGTTGATTGTTGTCACTGATGAAATGCTGGCTATTCCAAATACATCGTTCGCACAATTTACACGAGATGAACTTACATAGTTTATCCGTAGTCGTCGGACTGGGTACACTTAACAACATCTGTTCATTAATGACGTACGTCAAAGTCTGTACAAAGTTTGGCGATCGATCACTTGACACTTTCTCATACTACGGATGGCGAATTACACGGTTCCATATAGTTCAAATTATGGTTTTTATAGTCTCTGTGACTACACAAATTTTCCCCACAGAACAAGTTAATCACGAATTCTGTCACTTACATTATCTGTCTTTTCGTTTACAGGCCGATGGTACAGTTTGTGAATTGCACAATTGATTTCTTCAGTTCCTGCACCCCATGTCACATTTGTCTGACCAACAGATCATCAGGACTTATACACAGACTCTTCCCTGACTTTACAATACTAATGGCTTTACCATATTATACTCAACAAATTTCCTGTATTTTTATATTTTCTAAAGACTGCCGGGCATGTTCTTGTGTTACACAGTGTCTAATCCGCCCTTCTCAAGCCGAAACTGAGTTTAGCCATGGATCCAAAAAATCTAGCAAAATCATGCGGTAAAACTGCATGATATATCCCTGCTCGATTGATTCTAAAATTGTTTCATTATTTCTGATAACCCATGGTGTTTCCCTTTCACATGTGTTTTTCTCATTGTCATCTTTCTTTTTACTGTTGTTGTTGAAATATTATCTAATAATTCAGTATTGTATATTTAAGAAAATTAAACTTACATCTTTATTAAATCTTTCACAAACTGAACCTTCTAGTGAAATAATATTCCTAACTTTACCTTACAGAATGGAATTAAATGAAATGTTTTCATTAAAAATGGATATCACTTTAAATTCACAATTCTACTTCAATTTCACGAAGTTGTGTTCCTTCATTACACTTATTTTCTATGCATCTTTGAAAATCAAGTAATAATGTTCTTTTGTCAAGTACACTCACATGGATGACACTTTCTATGTCCAAAATAAAGAAAAATATACCAAGTCTTTTCTATGCATCTTTGAAAAGCAAGAAATATTGTTCTTTTCTCAAGTAAACTCACATGGATGACAAGTTCTATGTCATAAATACAGAAAAATACACCACGGAAAACATTTCTATACTGATATATATATGAAAAATACATCAAAAACTGAAAGCAAATCTTTCACCTATATTGTGATTATGAATCAGTTTAGATACACTTTGATGTCTTTATAACGGTACAAAATATGTGCCATGACAGAAGGTTTCATGGGGCAACACCTCTATGTTGTATTCGTAACCCATTATTACTCCAGGTTTCTCCGACAAAACAGCTCAATGATTTGACAGCAAACGAGTAAGCTCATATTGCTGGCTACTGTTCAATAATCCGATACCTTAACCTTGTTGTAAACAGATTCCTCTATTTCCGTAGTGTTCTCTATTCCCTTTTCAGGGTAATAGTATTCCTTCCATTTTAAATCACAGTTAACTTGTAATATCTTTAAACCGCGGCATTTGATTTGAATACTCTGGCAATACTGGCCATGTACTTCTTTCGTTCTGACCATATCCAGTACGGTTCTTCTCCTGCAACATATTAAACTAATTTCTCTGGTGGAAAGGTCAATATTTGTCTTTCTGCTCCTCAGGAAATCAGAACCCAGGATACAAGCTACTGATAAACCTTTTACTACCATGAAAGTTCATTTGATCGCTCCTTCCCTAAATTTCAGGTTAACCTGTACTTGGAAATCAACTATTTGTGCCTGTGCCCCAATAGCTCCAGACACACGACAATTTTGTACTGAATAAGTCAGTATTCTGTTTGTTTTACATAATGCCTTATACAGTTCCAAACTCATAACACTGCTAGTCGCCCCAGTATCAATGTTCGCGTCGACTGGAATATCGTCTATCTGCGTTTCGATCACAGCCTCTATCTGTTCTGAACCGCTGATTTTGCACTTACTAGGTTCGTTTAATAATTCATCCTGCATTGCGAGATCATCATTATACCGCAGCAGGTCCACGTATTCTCGAGTCTGTTTAGGTGTGCCCCGACATCTCCCGCCGACCAACAATAGGGAGCTTATGCGGTCGGAACTAGTTTGTTTGGGAGGGGCCTCGACGGTTGCCGTCTGACACCTCCACTATCCTAACACTGGATTGCTGTGCTGGCCGGTGTTGCTGATTTGCGTTTCCTCCGCGATTATCATTTCGTTGTTCAGTGTTCGGTCCTGGTGGGGGACCTGTGTTTTGATTCCACTGCGACGAGAAATTACTCTGCCACTGGTTTCGGTTGTTACTGTTGCTATATCGCCATTTAGAATTGCTTTGGTATCCGGTGACGGGTCTGTCATCCCACTTTTTTTCTATTCATTTGCGGATAACCATCGCCATTAGCTTGCCTTCCATTAATAGCTAGCTGATCATAACATTTACCACTGTTATTATTGTGGCCTTGTTTGTTATTTCTATTGCCGATTTTCTGAGGAGAAGACGTATGATATGTATCACTTTGTTCTGCCTTCGTCTCCTCTATTGCCGAATCAATGTAGGTATTCGTCTAAATCTTCTTCGTCAACATTAATTAACTTAGTCCGGGCAGCCACAACTTTACCAACTGGATCACATCTTTACTAGCCACTGGCTCATCCCAGTACCTGGTCTTACTAATGTATTTCTCAAAATATTTCCTTAGACTACTGTGTCTGGGATTGTACAATCCTGGACAACAGACAACAGACTACATTTCTTAATCACTCCTGAATACTCGGTCACAAATACTTGCCTAAGAAAACCTTTTCAAATCGGTCAGTATTGTGACACCTATCCAATACCTCATTGGCGCAAAGTCCAGCATCTCTCTGTGTATGAGATACAATAAACTGAACTTTGTGCTTTTCTTTACACATACTGGGCAAGATATTCCTAAAACGTTTAATGGAAATGACTGGGTGAACCGATTTCTTTTCGTTGTTAAAAATTTTGAATTCCATATGTGTAAGTAGGCTTTCTTCTACTATCAGGCTCGGTGCCAGTACCGCCGCCCCCAGAGTGCTACCTAGCATTGTCGGTACACTATTACGACTGTCTTTCTTCCGGCCACTATCATGTGGTTGATCATAATTAATAACAATACTCGGTGCGTTACCACACACTTTACGAGTAGGCGTGATACTTTAATGTTTTGACAGCCGAGCGCCTCGCTCTCCACGTTGGCAATATTCTCTTGTCACTTCGCGCTGTCAGTGTGGCAGCTCTGTTCGTAACTTATCACTCAGCTGTGCGACTTCTGTTTGGGGCGTTTCCGTTAGTCGGTTGTTAGCAAGGTCAACGCCCCCAGTCACACGTTCTATCGCAGTGTTTACTTTTTCGTCTACCTGTTGTACTATTGTTTCTTCGATTCCAGCAATTCCTGGAATTCTTTCTCGATTTTGTGAGACTGATCGGCTAAATTATTTTCAATACACTCTCGGTGTAGTTGCTTCATGCGAGTCGTGATCGAATCTACCTCCTCCTTCAAAGTCGTATGTGTTGTCTGTATAGCCTTTACCTCCAAAGCTAAATTGCTGACTAATTCGGGCAGCCCCTGATAGGAATTCTTTAATTCACTTACCTCTGAGGAAGTTTTCTCAAGGTAATCTGATAACATTTTTTCATTAGTTTGTTCTCGCTCAGCTAACTGTGACAACAGTTGCCTATCCCTCTCAGCTTGTAATCGATCACGTACTTCTAATTCTCGTTTTAACTTTTCATCCCTTTCCAACAATTGTCTATCTCTCTCCGATTGTAACCGATCACGTTCGTCGAGTTCTAGTTTCAGCCTTTCATCTCTTTCAGCCTGTAGCCGAACACGTTCCTTATCACGTTCTTGCAATATGCGTAGTAAAGCCGCAAATGGTTCGGACAGTGCAGAGCACACAGCTGACATAGAAATTCTCTCCACTGGCCTGTTCGGTGTCAAAACGTTTTCTGTTAACTGTCTGACATCATGTCCCTCCAACATATTTGTTGGTGTCAGGTGTTACACCTGACAACTACTGCCAGCTGCCCCCAGCATCTCACCTGCTGAGGCAGTGGATGTACTGTCATGTCCTGCGTGTTATCATGCTTAACAAAATCTGTGTTTTATTTCGCATCCATAATTGTACCCACTTTGTCCATAACTTGATTTTGCTATTTTAAAAAGTCTGTACATGGGTAGACCCAGTAATAAACATGTACTCTTACAATCACACACTTTAAAAGCAAGTACTATTACAAATGCACAGTGCTCAGTGCTAACTTTGGTTGTTGTGCCAAAATGAATGTTAAACTCAATAGCATTACACTGTCTTTATATCAGCAATTGTTCTAAAATTGTAACTTGATATGAATTTCTGCTTTATCATGAGTAATCAGTTCAACAGTACATGTGAAACTTCAGTCTAACAACAGGATAGTATGCATGGTAGTCCTTGTCTTTATTACTGTATTCGGTATTGGTTCATTTATCTTAATTTTCACCTTGCCAGCTCTCTCTTTCATATATCTCAGGGTCGGTTTTCTTCACATCCATACAACATTCCTTAGACGCTCGTAATTTTCACGAACAAGAAGTTTGTGTTCCGATTAGTATACTAATTGGGGATACAAATATGCACATAAAATCACAAAACTACAAATATTACTAAGAAATTCTATTTGAAAATTTCTCTATTTTCTATTATTCTGGCCGCACAGCAAAGGGCGCCAGTAGTAGTGTATCTATCTATAATCTATTACTATGTCTGTTTTATTATTTTATTTTATTTTATTTATATTTTATTGTTATCTTTAATTTGGTTTGGTTTCAACTACAAAGATATGCGTAGGCACGAATCGTTCTTTAATTTTACTGACACAGAAATGTAGCGTGGGATCCTGAATAATTATTGAAATTACTTAGACGAATCCATGTTCAAAAACAGTTAACCATACAAAAAAGTATTTCACCATATTCAATACGTAAGGACCTATTTGTGATTTAATTGCGTCTTAGTGCAGGCCAAGTCTGTGTCCCATTGCAGGTAACATAAACCCTCCGAATAAATAGTTAAGTACTTTGAAAACACCAGTTTCCTGCAGATCATGGATGAAAGAAACAATATCGCCGATCTCCAGCGTCGCGTGAGGAAAGAACTGGATAATAATGACGATAATATGAAACTGCCCCTTAATAGCGGCCAGTTGTCGCCGTCCAGCGATGTTCAGCTAGCTGCCGGCGCTGCGTTTGAAATTCTTTTAAAAATGATAGGACAAGCAAACGGGATATGTGGTGCAGGGTACAGTTAAAATTAACAACAGCAATACTTAAGGCATCTATTGGAGCTCACTGCTCAAATAATAAAACATGTACACACCTTATTATATAGATGGCACACAATGGCGTCCTATCCGAACAAGAACACGCAAGAGAGTGTCTGGCACATTTTGTTTCACGCCGATGCCGAAAAGAACAAAGATAATAATAATACTTACATTACAGGTAATAGTTTTTCTTTGTAATGGCATTATTCCTTGCGTTTCTTTTACATATGACAAATATAATGGCTCAATACCGTGGAAAAATATTTAAGAATTTATAGGTTGCCTAAACTGGGCCATGAGGCGTCATAAGTGAAAGAATCTTCAGCAGCTTGTCCTCTGCTTTCTCCTGCATAACGATATGTAACTATTTAGCGCAACCTTACGAACTGTGTGCATAACTAATGCTAATATAGAAAAAGATGCTATTGTGCGAGCAATAGAGATATAAAAAGTGAGCGAATGTTGTACATTTAAATTTGGACTGGTAGACGATGTTTTGCTCTCCTTTTACTCTTATGCATTTTTGGTAGGAAGCAAAAAATCGTCAAATGTGAACAGCCTGCATAGATTACACAATCATCTGGGCACACGAACATTTCGCACTGTATCTCGTAACAGTTGTTGCAGCTTCAGAATCGTGCTTAGAAAGAAGGCTCTTGTTCACAAGCAAAGATTACTTACCGAACAAACATGTCGCACATTTCCTGACATGCAACATTTCGGCTACCCTGCATTACGTATACAAAGTGCGTGTAGGTGCAACAAGGTAAACACAGAAAAGTAGTATTTAAAGGCTACAGGACCGTTTTTAAGCAGAATAAAGTTTTCGTGAAGTAAATGTCTGTGGCTCTTTGAGGTGTCGACACAGAGCTGGGTCGACAACTACGTGCCAAACTACATGCGAGCACAACGTGCGGTTTGCGTCCAGACCGAGGTTCGATACTTCTTGGAAGTACTCTGGGCAGTGCGACGTTTCGTTTGGCATTGCGGTTTGGCATTTTACGGCCGTCACGACCTTCTTCATTTCGAAAAAATCGTGGTGTGAGCACTGTTTGACCTTCACCGTTTGTTCATGGTATAAGGAAATTTACAGGTACAGTGGCTGTTTGCACAAAAAGAGGCAGTCTAGTGGTCTATCCTCGCAAGCCTTTAAGAACGACTGTATGGAAGGACGGAATTCTCAGTACCAATAATGCTGTCCTATAATGTACGACATTACGACACCATGCAGAAAGAGCTTAAAGATGACGATGAAAGAGCAAAAAATTACAGCGATTGACACACAGAGTTCATTGTTCTGTACATCAAGAAGCACCTTGTGCTGAATTCACAGACATGGAGCACGTGATGAAACTGGTGGTACGAATTGCAAATTTTCTGAAGTTGCACTTGTTATCACACTATAAATTGTAACAGTTTTCGATGGAATGGTGCGAAGAATATGGGAACTTTATGTATTAATGCAAAGTACTTTGGTTGAGTCAAAGGACATGACTGGATCGGTTTTTCGATTTAAAACAAGCTTTTGTTGAATTCATGAGGGGAAAAAGAAGAGCAGGAACGAAAATTTAAAAATCCGAAATGGATTCCAATCCTCAAATTCTAAGTGGACTTGGCTGAACAATGAAAAGCGACAAATAACTTATTTACAATTTGATTTGGATGCATTTAAAAACAAAATCTCATTGTGACAGGCACAAATGATAACAAATAAAACCATCCATATCTCTTAGCTCACTGGCGTTACAGAATAAATTAGGTTTGAAGAATTCATTATGGCCTTGTAGAATTACAATGATACCTTTCTAAACTTTTCTGGGAACTGCCAGTCTTAAATCTGTTTTGGAGTTGTTTTCGAGACCTTTCGCTGTTCCCAGTAAAAGCGCCCATGTGCATGTATAGATGTAACTGATTCGTCTGCAATGTGACTCCACTTAAAAGACAAATTCTTTTAAACTGAAACTGTCCAGGTGGTCTAACTGGTTTTCTTCTGGAAGAGTTTCCTCGTCTCCATAATGAGGCTGGTGACGGGATAAAATATTTCGATCAATATAAGCCTGTGAAAGGCTTTTTTCTGTTATGAAACTAAATTAGCTATGATTATGTGGCAACCTGAGAGCTAAAATCTGTGAAATTGTCTTTGTATGTTAGTATGACGATACGTTTTACCAGTTAAAAATTGCAGTACGTATTCAGTGCGCCATAAATAATTAATTGACACTGAAAAGCTATGTTTGTGATCTATATTGTTGAAAAATGTGAAGTAAGGAACATAGTCGCATGCAGCTACACTACTGTTGACAAACAGCTGGAGACAGCCTCTGCCGTAAGATATATAGGCGTAACTATCCAGAGCGACCTTAAATGGAATGACCTTGTAAAACAGATAGTGGAGAAAGCAGACAGCAGACTCAGATTCATCGGAAGAACCTTAAGGAAATGTAGCTCTTCCACGAAAGAAGTGGCTTGTAAGACGCTTGTTCGCCCTATTCTTGAGTACTGTTCATCTCTCTGGAATCTCTATCAGGTAGGACGGACAGAGGAGACAGAGAAGATCCAACGAAGAGCGGCTCGTTTCGTCACGGGATCGTTTATCGGGCGAGAGCGAGTTACGAAGATGCAACACAAACTCCACTGGCAGACGTTACAAGAGAGGCGCTGTGAGTCACGGAGAGAGTTACTATTGAAACTTCGGGACAATACTTTCCAGGAAGAGTCGGACAACGTTACTTCCGCCCACATACATCTCGCGTATTGATCACGAGGAGAAAATTCGAGAAATTAGAGCCAATACAGAGGATTACCGACAACCATTCTTCTCACGCACTGCTCGCGGGTTGAACAGGGTTGCAGGGATGAGATAGTTTAATAGGAAGTACCCTCCACCACACACCGTTATGTGGCTTGCGGAGTATGATGTATATGTAGATGCACTGGCATTTAAATGCTGCACATACGCCATCTCCTCCTCTTCCCGTCCCCACCCCCAACCCCCCGACTCCTTACTCCCAGATAGTATGGCGTAGCAGTGGTGGGGGCAAGTGTGCAGGCAGGTAAGAGAGATATGACGGAGAAGCCAGTGCCCCAAACACATGCCGAATTCTTATCCATCACTATCATAGGGCTTTCAGTAGATTGTAGCCTTCTCGAGAATACTTAAATCACGCATAAAATATTCATACGTCACATACTCGCCTTACAGAAGTGATGTCAAAATGACGTGTACATGTTCAAAAGAACATTTCGAGAAAGACAAGCGTGACGCTGATACCAGCTTGTTCCGTGTGTGAATGGGCCCTGGCAAATAACAAAATATTCGGAGAAAAGAACAGCTAAGGATGAGTACAAATGTCATTGGTTTTCGTTTCATTCGCAGCAACTTAAGTTATCCTCTTAGATTCCTGCCTAACCATACCTTAGAAATCACACATAGCAATAGAAACCTCTCCCGCAGAATTGTCCATCATACAGATTCCTAGAATCTCTGTAAATTCAAATGGTTCAAATGGCTCTTAGCACTATGGGACTTAAAAGCTGAGGTCATCAGTCCCCTAAACGTAGAACTACTTAAACCAAACTAACCTAAGGATATCACACACATCCATGCCCGAGGGACGATTCGAATCTGCGACCTTAGCAGCCGCGTGGTTCTGGACTGAAGGGCCTAGAACTGCTCGGCCACCGTTTGCACAGGTTGCCTTTTCTTTATTTGGTTTTTGCATAGACGAGGAGGTTAATATAGTGTCAACGAGTATACCATTCAAAGACCTATATAAGTTATCTGAGGAGTTGAAGGAAGTTTTTTCTCCCGCCTTCAGCTCTGTTAAGGATTTTGAGGCGCAAATATCCGTTGTTTTATTTTTGCCGTGCCCACTCGATCCCATTCTCGCCCATTTCCACTAGTCGATGGAAGACCTCAGAGGTCGTTGCTAAGATACCAAATTGTGACGATTTTAAGGCAAGTATTAACGCCTACTCTAGTACAGATGTCTACCGCACTCTACGACCGGAATAACTGTTCTACATAGAAGGGGGACAATTCTTCTCTAAAATTGGGTTAGCAGACGCTTATTTACACTTAATAGTGGACGCAGAAAAAACGAGGCACCGTTGCTATCACCCCTTTTGGATTGTATCAGTACAAGTGTGTCCCATTTGTTGTGCCTTCGCCCCCATAATACAGGGTGAGTCACGTAAGACGTCATATCTCTTTTATTTCGTGAACAGTTACACATATCGAAACGCGGTTTTGTGCAAATGTTAGAGCATCGAGGGACGCGAATTTTTTGATTAATGTTTTTAAGGCTGGTATCAACGGAGATATTGCAGCAAGTACGTTTTCTTAAAGGGAACCACTTAATTTTTATAGCTGCATTCGTCATGCCTTGAGAAGACAATTAAAGTAATATAGCGTTTTTTAGTGTTGACGTTGAAGCCTATCGCAAAAAAAATTCGAGAAATGTCCTAGAATGTCAGAGCACTGAGGCCGGAAACAGCATTTGCGGCGCAAACGTTGCGAGCAGGCGTCTCGAATCAAATTGTGTAGTTGTATACCGTAAGGTAGGCCTGCGTGACGAGAATTATTTCCCCTTGAACCAAATTACGATCTAGATACCTACGAATTTTGTATGTGGAAATACAAAATAGGATAGAATTTAGCGTATCAGTAAGGGCTTAGGAAAACTTTTTCACATATGTGTAATCTCCCAGATTTACGTAAGTTGAAACAGAGAAATGAACTGTTCATTCTTGAAAAATAAAGAGGCCTTATACGCTGCAAAAAGCAAGTGCTGCATTAAATATCTATATTTTCGAAGGAAGGTTGGACCTATCTTTTCCAGTACGTGGCTCTGTGCTGCTAAGGTAAAATACATAACAACTGTTTCTACCAACGCTCGTATGAATTATAACATATGGGATACATTCATTAAACTAAACTTTTATTAAAAATACTATGGTGGCCACATGTACACTGCAAAATACAGGGTTATTACAAATGATTGAAGCGATATCACAGCTCTACAATAACTTTATTATTTGAGATATTTTCACAATGCTTTGCACACACAAACAAAAACACAAAAAGTTTTTTTTAGGCATTCACAAATGTTCGATATGTGCCCCTTTAGTGATTCGGCAGACAACCAAGACGATAATCAAGTTCCTCCCACACTCGGCGCAGCATGTCCCCATCAATGAATCGGAAAGCATCGTTGATGCTAGCTCGCAGTTCTGGCACGTTTCTTGGTAGAGGAGGTTTAAACACTGAATCTTTCACATAAACCCACAGAAGGAAATCGCATGGGGTTAAGTCGGGAGAGCGTGGAGGCCATGACATGAATTGCTGATCATGATCTCCACCACGACCGGTCCATCGGTTTTCCAATCTCCTGTTTAAGAAATGCCGAACGTCATGATGGAAGTGCGGTGGAGCACCATCCTGTTGAAAGATGAAGTCGGCGCTGTCGGTCTCCAGTTGTGGCATGAGCCAATTTTCCGCGGGCTACGCGTGAAACTTGCCCGCACGCGTTCAACCGTTTCTTCGCTCACTGCAGGCCGACCCGTTGATTTCCCCTTACAGAGGCATCCAGAAGCTTTCAACTGCGCATACCATCGCCGAATGGAGTTAGCAGTTGGTGGATCTTTGTTGAACTTCGTCCTGAAGTGTCGTTGCACTGTTATGACTGACTGATGTGAGTGCATTTCAAGCACGACATACGCTTTCTCGGCTCCTGTCGCCATTTTGTCTCACTGCGCTCTCGAGCGCTCTGACGGCAGGAACCTGAAGTGCGGCTTCAGCCGAACAAAACTTTATGAGTTTTTCTACGTATGTGTAGTGTGTCGTGACCATATGTCAATGAATGGAGCTACAGTGAATTTATGAAATCGCTTCAATCATTGGAAATAGCCCTGTAAATATTCTTCCTAACTAAGTCATTTCATGCTGAACGTAAGGCCATAATGACAGTGTTACCAGCTACGAGTAATACATGATGTCGACTTATTTGACATTGCAATGCAGTTTCGTACACACGTGAATCAAGTATTCAATTTACTAACAATGGCCGGCCGGTGTGGCCGTGCGGCTCTACGCGCCTCAGTCTGGAACCGCGTGACCGCTACGGTCGCAGGTTCGAATCCTGCCTCGGGCTTGGACGTGTGTGATGTCCTTAGGTTAGTTAAGTTAAAGTAGTTTTAAGTTCTAGGAGACTGATGACCTCAGATGTTGAGTCCCATAGTGCTCAGAGCCATTTGAACCATTTTTTACTAACAATGATTTCGTAACCACCCAAAAAAGTCGCTTTAGCATTTGTCGAACTGTTGGCCGTGGAGTGAAAGGCACATTTGCAATCACCGTTCGAAAGAACGATGAACAGATGTAATTACAGTGGATGAAATGGTAGCACATGCACTGGTGATTCGACGACACATCGTCTGGCGCAGTTGGTGGCTTCGTCATAGACTGCATCTTTGAGTGCTACGCAAGGAAAGAAATCAAGAGGAGTCAAATGGGCGGACCTCGCAGGCTATTTGACAACAGAGTTTCTTCCTATCCAACATCCAGGCAAATTCTCATTCAGTATTTGCTTTGCATCACAGAACGAGTGAGCTAGAAATCAGTCATGTTGCAGTCACATACACTGTCGAATATCCAGTGGTACTTCTTCTCGAAGAACAGGCAACATGTTCGTCAGAAAGCGTGCGTAAGAATGTCCATTTAGAACGCCTGAGATGATGTAAGGTCGCACAATGTAATTTTCTGTGTTACCGCACCATAGTTTACGCTCCAAGGCCGTTGATGTTGCCCCTGACGCAGCCAGTGTCGGTATTTGCTGTTCAGTAATGTGCCAATTTACATTTAGCGTGGTTCTAAGAATGTTCTTTTAATTGCTGTTCTATCTCCTCTTTCTTTTCTTTTAATGGCTGCCTTTCTGATGTTGGAGAGTGCTGTTGCTATGACCTGTTTCTGCTGTCTACGTGGTACAATAGGAAATCTAACATTTTTTCTGGTTATGTTTGGGGGTTCAATATTTTTAAGTACAGTAACTGGAGGTAGTAGTGTAGTGCTATGTGGCATTTCATTTATTACTTCTTGAAAATCTTTAAGGTATATATCCCAAGTGTTATGTCTTTTGCCTGCATATAATCGGCATAAAGTGCCTATGTCCTTCATAGATCGTTCTGCTGGATTTACGCTAGGTTTGTACTTAGATATGTAGATGGGTTTTATTTTGTGTTGTTTTAACATGTTCTGGCATTGCACTGATTTGTATTGTGGGCCATATGAAAATATATCCATTTTTTGTGCGGGGGAGGGGCCCCATCAAATCAGTTGCAGCTATTTGTTTTAATCTTTTAGGGATTATTGGAAACATAGGTGGTTTGGTTTGGAAAGTGACGTGTTTAGCCCTCATACATTTTTTGCATTTGACTAATACTGTTCTAATTCGTCTTTCCATATTAGGAAAATGGCTTGTTTGTTTTATTTTTAAAAAGCATTTCTTTGGTCCAAAGTGGCCATTACTTAAATGTGTATACCATATGTACTTATTAATTAGTTCATCTGGGATATAAATTAACCATTCATTCGTTGCAACATTTCGTCTAAAAAATGAAACATTGTTTTTTACGAGATAGTGCTGTCGAATGTCTGGAAAATCCTTACTTCTCCACTTGTGTTTGATTCCTAGTATTTCGGGATCCTTGTCCTGTTCTTTGCCTATGTTTTTCAGTGCTATCGTAATGTAGTTTTCGAAAGGTACTTGTTTCATGTAGTACATTGTAAACTGGTCTTCTGCTGCTTCCAAACCTATGTTGTTGGATGCACCCTGTGGACATCGTGATAAAGCATCTGCTAATACATTCGCTGGTCCTGGTATGTGTGTAATAGTGAAGTCAAATTCTTGTAGCATTAACATCCATCTGGCTAACCTCCCATGAGTTAGTTTGGCGGATAACAGAAATTCTAATGCTTTGTGGTCAGTGTATACTTTTGTTTTTCTTCCTAATAGGAAGTATCGAAAACGTTGGAAGCCCCATACAATGGCCAATGCTTCCAGCTCCGTGACTGAATAGTTTTTCTCGCTTTTTGTGAGTACCCGATTGGCAAATGCAATTGTTCTATATGATCTTAGCCCTGCCTGTTCGTATTCTTGGAATAAAACAACTCCTAAACCTGTTTTCGCGCTATCAGTGGCCATACAAAATTTTTGTGTTAGATCAGGATGTGCTAAAATCGGTGCTGTTGTTAGTGCGTTTTTCACTTTTAAAAATTCTTCATTGGCTTGTTGATCCCATACCCATGGCGTGTTTTTTCCAGTCAATGCACATAGGCGTGGTGTTGCGAGAGAGTCGATCCAAATACGTTTTTATAGAATCCGGTGAGACCTAGAAATCCTCTGAGAGTTTTCTTATTACATGGAGTACAGAATTCTTTGATTGCCGTTAGTTTTTCTGGGTCGGGAATTACCCCTTTCTGGGAAATTATGTGTCCTAGAAATTTGACCTCTCGCCTTCCAAATTTGTATTTTGTTATATTTACTGTGACCCCATGCTTTTCATGATCTGTAAAAACTGATTTAATGTGTGGTGATGTTTCCAAGAGGGTTCTGATATAATCACATCAACATAACAAGTAATTTTTTGTAAAATTTCAGGACTGAGTATAGTATTAAATCCCCTAATAAACGCTGCTGATGATATGTTTAAACCAAATGGCAATCGTTTAAACTGGTAACATCTACCGAATACGATAAATGCTGTAAATTTTCTACATTCTGGGGCCAATTCTATTTGCCAGAAACTACTCCGTAAATCAATTGATGAAAATATCTTAGCACCGTGGAAGTTTTGTATCAATTCCTCTAATTTTTCTGGGCGATCTGTCTCAGTGATTATGATTGTGTTGATCTGTCTGGAATCAAGCACTAACCTGATGCTCCAATCTCGTTTTTTTACAATATGGAGCGGGCTGTTATATGTGGAGGTAGCTGGTTCAATAATATCGTCATCTAACATTTTAGATATCTCCTGGAATACTTTATTCCTGTAGATTAATGGAATTGTACAGGGTGGCACTCTAAATGGTTTGTGCTGTTTTACTTCAAACGTGTACTGAAAGTGTTTAATACTGCCAGTCTTAGGTAAAAATACCTCTGCTTTATCTCGTAAAATACCCTCTAATTTTCTTTTACTGTGTTCCGAAATACCTTGAACTTCTTGCAATTTTTCGTCGATTTCTTTATGGACTTTTAACATGAGTTGAGGCGATTCCCCCTTTTGTGCATACCATTCTAATTCTTCATTCTATTTACCTCGCGTCATTGTTAATTGTTTGTTTATAACTGGTATTTCTTCTAATTTTAGCTTTTTCTCAAAGAGAAGTGTGACATTCCCGAATGTTACGCTACCTTTCCCCATATCGATTATCGCTCGTCTCTCGTTTAAAAAATCTGCACCTATAATCAAATCTACAGTTAGATTAGGTATAATCACGAAGTTCGCTTCGATCTTTTGACCTTGACACGAAAGAGTTAACCTTGTTTGTCTCGTAACTTCCGCAGCATTGTTTCTAATAGGACCTCTTACTTTAATCTTACGTGTTTTCAGAACTGGCAATTCCTCATTGGCATTACACTGCATGAATAAATTTTCTGAGATCGCAGTCAGTTCACTTCCGCTATCAATTGCAATATTGACTGGGATATGCTTTACCATGGCCTTCACAATTGGTTGAATTTGAAAGGGTTGGTTCTGTTCTTCTTCTTCTTGCATCAACGAATCCTACACTGAATCATACATGAGTCTTTTTAGGAATTTTCCTTGTGAAATCGAACTTTCTGTAGGATAAGCTTCGACTGCTACTTCTCTCTCTTTTATTTCCTCTTCTCTATTTCTTCCTTCATTTACTCTTTCTTCAACATCCTCTACTTTTTCCTCATCCTCGTCTATCTTCTCCTTCTTCGTCGCTACTTCCACATAATCGCATCTAAATGCTCTAATTATCGCTTCATAACTTCCTTCATTATATACGTTGGGTTGTGTGCCCACTCGTAACTTATTTTCAACTTCTGTCGACTGCGCATTATCCTCATTGAATTCACTTTCCCTGGTTTCCATCTCAAATAGCTCTGCAATACTCATTACTTCGTCCTTTCCTCCTACATTCGTTGTGCATGCCTCTGGTAATTCATCTTCCTCGTCAGTATTCTCCCAATTAATTTCGTCCCAACACGATATTGTTATTTTCTTGTCTTCGTTTTCATCTGGTCCCTGCGGATTTGTTTCTTCCTTCTCTTCTCGTGATAAGATTTTTACTTCTCTGTTCAAGGTGCTGCAATTGTCCTGGGTCGGTGCGTCATTCTCTTTGGCATGGGCGCTTAGCTGTCAATTCGAACGTTTATCGGGGTTTGGTGGTCTTACCTCCACCTCTTCTATTTGTATTCTCTTTTCTTGTTCAGCTTGTTGATAGTGGTTTCTTTGTTGATAATTTATCGGTCTATTGGTCCTCCAGTACCCGTTCCGGATGTCGTTATTCCCTCTGTAATAGTTGTTGCCGTTCCTGGGTGAATTATACTTATTGCCATATTCTCTTCTAAATCCATAACCGGTTCTTTGTTGAAATCCATTGTCGTTTCTTGGTGCGAAGTTATCACATGGTTCGTAATTATTGTTTCTTCGTACAGTGTCTTGTGGATTCCACTGCTTTTTGCTTTCGTTTTCACGTGCGCTTCGTCTTTTTCTTGCGTCATCTTCCGAAAATATGATCTCTAGTTCCCTTAGAATACCTTTAAATGCTTCGGCGTCATTGCCTCCGCGACCTACTAATGATTGCTGGTATTTCAATGGTAGCTTCATCGCGCATAATTTAATCAACTCTCCGTCACTGTATGGTACATCTAAGCATTGATTTTTCTTTGCCATTAATTCGAAAAATTTCACGGGACTGTTCTCTCCTGAATTTTCAAAATATGGGTTCTGTAATAATTCGTACTTCACTCTGTTCTGTGCTTCGCTGGACCAATATCGTGAGAGAAACTTCTCTCTGAAATCTTCGTACGATCGGCATGTCGCTGCAACATTCTGCATGGTTTCTGCGACTGTCATTGACATGTGTGCACATATAAAGTCTAATTTGTGTGCTAGCGTCCAGTGTTCTGGTAATCCTACTCGGAATTCAAAAAATGGTTCAAATGGCTCTGAGCACTATGGGAGTTAACTTCTGAGGTCATCAGTCCCCTAGAACTTAGAACTACTTAAACCTAACCAAGCTAAGGACATCACACAGATCCATGCCCGAGGCAGGATTCGAACCTGCGACCGTAGCAGTCTCGCGGTTCCAGACTGTAGCGCCTAGAACCGCTTGGCCATTCCGGCCGGCTACTCGGAACTAATCAATGAAAGTTCGTGGATGTAATGAGTTTCCTTCTCGAAAGTGTTGAAATTTTCTGACTGTGAGGAAATGATCGTTGTCGTACTTCGTCATAGTTCCATATGAAATTCGCGATTCTTCGCCACTTTTGTTTCTGATCATTTCTCCCATCGTTCTTTCTGGTTGTGGTAGATCCATTGGATATTGTCCACTGTAACTTTCGCCTACCCTTGCGTTGTATCGTTGGAGTGGTACGCAATAATTTTCTTCCATCGGTTGTGAACTTGTAGCTGACTGCATTGCACTGTACTCTTCGCGACCTGGCTTTCCATTGTCAGGTATTGGTTCGGTATTTTGTCTGGCTAACCTTGCTGCTTCATTGCACGATCCAAACTGTCTTGAAACATACATTTGTGGTTCCGCATGCGTTTGTGATGACGTTTGTTCATCAAGAATTTCGAAACGTGTTTGTTGCTGTGCATGCTGTCTGATTTCGCGTATGTTACTTTCCGCCTGTGATTGGAATCGCAAATTCGTAATATCTTCGTTAATTGCTTGTTTTTCCGGTGCTGTTACAGATACAAATGTGGTTGCAGACTCTGTGCTTGTTCGATCCTGTTCACTACGCTCTTCAATGGTTTGCAACAACTCTGTTCGCAATTTCTGAAATTGTCGCTTCGTTTGCGCTTCTATTTTAACTATACGGTTATCATATCTTTTCAGCGCTGCTTTTGTGATACGTTTGTGTAACACACTGTTTTCAACAACTTCACGCGCTGTACCTGCTGCTTGTCTAGTAATTTCGTTTATCTGTTTCTCTAGTTTCTTGACTTCTCCCTGGGTGTTGTTACGTAATGTTTTGATCTCGTCCTGAATGTCATTACGCAATGTTTGTACGTCCGCTTGTGCCTTGTCAATGCCTGTTCTCACTTGATTGTGATCTGTTATTAAGTTTCCTATGACTTCTCGAGATTCTTTTCCCTCGTCTTCAATATGACTTAGGTGTAACTGAATTTTTTTGTTTTGTTCTTTAATCTCACGCATTTGTCTCATGGTTTCTGCATTCTGAATTTGAATTTGGTTCGCTGTCTTTATTTTGCCTTGTCGTGGTTTCCGTAATTTGTTGTAATAATTCTGCCAGATTGGTGGGTCCTATTACGTTTTCTTCCGACGTCCTACGCACTGTGTTTTCGCCCAACTGTTGGTTCTCAACCGATTGCATTGAACTGTACTGTGACACGTTTCTGCTCGCATTCCTTGTACTCTGTGGTGAGGGAGCTCTGATTACTTGTACTATGGGTTCTACGTATTCAAGACGCAAGTTAGAATCCTCATAGACAGTCTCTCTACTTTCCTGCTCCTCTGTCGTATGCTGACTTATGTTTTCTATGCCTTGACGTACATTATCCTCGTTATGGTGCGTTATATGTCCTATTTCTCACGATACTGCACCGTCTGTTGTACTGTTGATATTCTATTCTCTGTCCATTTTCTCCTCTATTCTCTGTCCATTTTCATGCTGGGTGTCTACCTCAATTCGGTCAAGGTCTCGATCTGCCATTGATAATCTTTCCGAATCCCTTATTTTCTGTTTTAAAAGCAATTCACGCGCCCTACTTCGAGTCAACATGTGCTCATACGATCTCACGCGTTTCATAAACTTTTTGTTCACACGACTTGACACTTATTATACCCAAGACTGACAATCCATTCACTTACTTGTTGGGTCAGAACCAACTTGTCAACGATGTATCCGCCACCTGTGTGCTTGCATTGAGGAGAAAACTTAATTCTAACAATTTTTAAAATTCATAACTTAATTATGCTATTGTCTCTGCTAGAATGTCTCACTATCTATCGCTGCAGCTGCTGTTTTCAACTATTTATGCCTTTCAAAAAAAATTTTTTTATTACGAAAATTTTTTAACAGGATATTTTTCTGACCTATTTAGGCATGTGGTCGAACTTCCATCATGGTATTTTACCATCCTGGCAGGGTCGCCATTTTCTAACATTCTGCGTGGTGTCTGTTAGTTCTATATCGTGTCTCCCTACCACTTCACGCAACGAAGCTCTGACCGTGTTTTTTAGGGAATTGACTAGTTTGAACCTGGGACCTGTTGCTGGTAAGGAGACGCCAGACCACACATGACATGTAGAGTTCAGAAGAGTTCAGTGAGACTAGCGATGATATAACCAAATACTTAATGATTTCAGCGTCAGCTCCACTGCACTCCCTGTAAAGGAATCTTAAAACTAACTAAATTTAGTGGAAGGGATTCAAGGCTTTCCTATTTTTAGTTAGTTGGTAAAATAACGTCGAAAAAGCAGTTAAGTTTACCATTGGAAATTTTATTCTACTCACAAAACATTGTTTATAAATTGCACTATTGATAAAAGGAAATGTTTTAATACAGGATGGTAAAAACCAACTGCGTTCAACAAAAATGTGAAGGAATGTTCCCTGAATGGGTTTCCAAGTTCTACAATGGATCGAAGGATGACCTATGCCATATCACATCTATAATCTAGGTTTAAATTAAGTTTCACAAAAGAGAAAACTATCAAAATGGTCTACAGTGACCCTCAATTATCTTTAATTACTTATCTAACTTGTCGTAAATTACAGTGGCTGATGTGGCTTCTCAATAAATATATAACAGAAAAATCATCGCGTTTCAGATTTTTACTTCAAGTGGCAAATGTGAACACCATGAGCTTTAATTGATGAGCGACACTAGTATTACTCAAAAAGGGGGTGTAACAAATGAGACTTCTACAGTTCTGAGTGAAGCTTTATGCGCTCTTATGCGGCATCGCATGCGTTCATTACCTTGTCAGTGTTCGTCAGGGGGCGACGGACAGCACAGCTCCGCTCACCTCGCCGTCTCGGAAGCAACTCTTTCCTAACTTCTCCTTACTACGATTTACCGAAGTTGGTTTAAAAAATGTTAACCTTAAGCTCCGCCTACAAAATTTCAGTCTATCCAGTGAGAAACGTTATACTCTTCGTGGTGGGGCAATGTTTTGAAAGTTTGCAACGTAACAGGGACGTGAGAAAGTCTCACGCTAAAACTTGCAGCTGGTGTGGTCCTTTTAGTGTTATCGTAAGAGCTATACCGTTCTTCTGGAGGGCTCTATCTTTTAATATGGGCTGGGGGGTGGTCCTGACGTAACAGAGACGCGAAAAAGTCTCACGCTAAAACTTGCGGCTGGGGTGGCCCTTTTAGTGTTATCGTAAGATCTATACTGTTCTGCTGGAGGGCTCTAGCTTTTAACATGGGATGGGGGGTGGTCCTAGCAGTTAGCTGGCGACGTGGGTGTCAGTCCCTTATCGTAGGGCCTTTTACCTTAACACCGTTCTGCTCTCGGCTTCTGTTCTCGTTTCTCCCGTCGGAACTGCGTCTGTCTCACGGTGGGAAGGTATGACATGCATTTGGGCATTCTTGTGTTAGTCTGTGGTATTCCATTTGCTCACTCGTTACTCGTATTACTTTGGGTAATTTAATGTCACGATTTATTCGGAGCTATGTGACATACTACTGGATTTGCTTATGTCAGGGTTTTTCATGGAAGGTGTTGGATTTGCCTGAGACCTTACATGGTTAGTAAACGTTACTCTATCAGTTAAGAGCACACGTTGGAAAAAAACATAGGTCGTCTCTCAGTTGCTGAAAGGCAGTTCTGCCCGACGTTCGAAATGGTCGTCGAATGCACGATGTAGTGAAAGACGATAGGGATGGAAACTGTTGATGCAGGATGCGAACGACACTCGTCTGATTCCACACTCCTTGGCAATAAGTCTCGTACCACTGTGCGGATTAATTAGCGGTGTAGCTAGAACAGCTTCTTTGTGCTCTTTGTCAGTTGCAGTCTTCTTCCTTGTTCTCTTTTTGACATTCAAGCAGCACTAGTGTCTTAATAATTCGTGCAGTTGCCTGGAGCGTCGGACAATATCGATCCGGATAGACAGACTGCCGCTGTACTGTTTTTACGGCATTTATTTTACATTCACCGCATAAAAGTGGTATATACAACTTCTTTTCATTGGGATACTAGTCTGCAAGCAACGAATGTTGAAGCAGAAAAGAGCGTCTCGCAGTGCAGACAAGTAAGCAGTGTAGCATGAGAGCTCTGCTTGGCGGTGTTTGCACCGCTAATGGCGCTTCCGGCCACCATGCTCTCAAATTCTAGGATATTTCTCGAATTTTTACGACAGGTTTCAACGTCAACATTAACAAACGCTATATCATTGCAATTGTAATAAAAAAAGAAAGTGCCCCTCGGCTATCTAACATTTGCCGGAAACCGCGTTTCGATTTATTTAACCGTTCACGGAATAAAAGAGGTGTTACGCCCTACGTGAATCATCCTGTACTTCAATGATCCTTAGAGCAGCTCGTTCTGGTCATGCTTCCGTGTGCAAACTACCTGGACGACCTTATCGAGATAGTAATAACGTAGCAGCAACATCTAACTGACCTGTAATCCCTGTTCGACGGACTGAAATCAAGTGTCCTTTGCTGACAGCTCTACAAATGCAGGTTTTTTGCAAACTAGCTTTAAAAACTTAGGCCATATCTTAAACACGAACGTATTAAAACGTATAGGTGAGTGTGTCGATCCCATTCTTCACATTCTCTACCCTAGACACCGCAAGGACCTACAATCCTTCATGGGTAAAACTATTACATCATGAAACTTCCTGGCAGATTAAAACTTTGTGCCCGACCGAGACTCGAACTCGGGACCTTTGCCTTTCGCGGTCAAGTGCTCTACCATTTGAGCTACCGAAGCACGACTCACGCCCGGTACTCACTCACAGCTTCACTTCTGCCAGTATCTCGTCTCCTACTTTCCAAACTTCACAGAAGCTCTCCTGCGAACCTTGCACAACTAGCACTCCTGGAAGAAAGGATATTGCGGAGACATGGCTTAGCCACAGCCTGGGGGATATTTCCAGAATGAGATTTTCACTCTGTAGCGGAGTGTGCGCTGATATGAAACTTCCTGGCAGATTAAAACTGTGTGCCCGACCGAGACTCGAACTCGGGACCTTTGCCTCTCGCGGGCAAGTGCTCTACCATTTGAGCTACCGAAGCACGACTCACGCCCGGTACTCACAGCTTTACTTCTGTAAAGTTTGGAAGGTAGGAGACGAGATACTGGCAGGAGTAAAGCTGTGAGTACCGGGCGTGAGTCGTGCTTCGGTAGCTCAGATGGTAGAGCACTTGCCCGCAAAAGGCAAAGGTCCCGAGTTCGAGTCTCGGTCGGGCACACAGTTTTAATCTGCCAGGAAGTTTCATATCAGCGCACACTCCGCTGCAGAGTGAAAATCTCATTCTATTACATCATGTTCAATCTGAATGCCATCCAAAGAGAGTAACCATTAAATCGGGTGTACAAAAATCGGGTAATGGGTCTGGTCAGAAGTGTACCAGAAAACGTATCTTCAGTTAATAATGTGCCTGAAATCCGTCCCCTGCCTGGCTGCTCTACACCTCTGTAATTACAAAAGACCCTTTGCAGTCCTGGACAGGTGTCTTACAAAAGCTTACAACACTAAACATGAATTTGTTTTCGTTCCCAAAACACTATCAATAACAGAGTTAAATTATTCAATGGTGGAAAATTAATCCCTGGCAATAACTTATGGTGTCAAAATATTTCATCTTTTCCCCCTAGTAACTGACCATAAGCCGCTGTAATCATAGATCAGCCACTGATCCATGCTGTCAGGTCAAACGGCACAGGGGCTGCGACTGTGGTCCTTAAGTTTGATGAATTACAATTACGACATTCATTATAGGAACACTGGACAACACCATAAGCTGATGTTCTGTTCTGTCTGAGTATGGGGATGTATAACAATTTTAATAGACAGATAAGCGCCTGACACTGCAAACACACCTTGTTACTGCCCGTGAAGTAACCCAGGTAACAGCTCAGGATTCTTACTTCGTATGGTTTTGACGTCAGTTCTGTGTGGGTGGCTGGAGTACTTACACAAGGAAACATACTTAGATTTCAACACGTATTTTTCGTTCAGATATCGCCTCAACTCTTTGGACGACATCTTTTTGCTGTCACGGATGAGTCAGAGAGCTGGGTCATCATTTCTCCTTCGCACCAGCCCTGGACGCTCCAGATACTGCATCAGACACACTGGAGGATGAGAGGAATGAAGGCAATGGTCCGACATTTTTACTGGTTAATAATCGGCATTTGAGATGGAGCGTACGGTCCGCATGTGTCGGTCATGTGCACAGAACTAAGCGACTCCACTCCAGTGTATTTAAACGGATTCCAAACCTCGGCACCCACGATAGTGGGTGCACATCGGCTTCAATGGACCATTCGAGGGCACCATGTGGCTTTCAAATGTGAATGCACTCTCTTTTTTTTTCATGTACTACCTTGGATGAAATCACTAGAAGAGCCATTATAATCTGTGTCAGAGGGAGCATATTCACCATAGTTGGTACTCCGGATACTCTCACACCAGATAATGACCTACGGTTCTCACCATTTGTCTTCTGCATTTCTCATCATATGTCTTCCGCAATTACTGCAGAAGGAATGGAATTGTAGTGGACTGACCCGACAGCCAATCCACTATGACTTGTAGCCGAAAAGCACGCGTTTAAGCTCACGCAGACTGGCGTGAGGTCTGGAACAGATTAAAGGAGTTGAGTCTAATAAATAAAGTACGGAGTTGATGTAATACTTAACTTTAATCCATAATTGGAGAACATCGCTCTTGTTGATACATTATATAATCTCAATATAAACTGGTCATGGCGCCTTGCTAGGTCGTAGCAAATGACGTAGCTGAAGGCTATGCTAACTATCGTCTCGGCAAATGAGAGCGTATTTGTCAGTGTAGCTTCGCTAGCAAAGTCGGCTGTACAACTGGGACGAGTGCTAGGACGTCTTACTAGACCTGCCGTGTGGCGGCGCTCGGTCTGCAATCACTGACAGTGGCGACACGCGCGTCCGACGTATACTAGCGGACCGCGGCCGATTTAAAGGCTACCACCTAGCAAGTGTGGTGTCTGGCGGTGACACCACAGGAATCACACATCTAACCTGTGCCCCCTTTTGCCTGGCGATAAATGATTGGTGTCGCAGCTGGGGAATAGTAGCTGGTCCGGCACTGCAATCAGCTGCGAGTGCTACAGCCAATGCCAGATGTCCTACCACGAAAGCCGACACAGGGCCTTCACACACCAGCAGGAGGCTACCCCTCGCTCAGGTAGCTGACATAGGACGGAAAGAGCGGTCTCGCCTTCGTGCACACACAGATGCCACCTCTGTCCACACCACCATCTGAAGGTCAAATATCGTAAATGGATTCCAACTGTGGTGGAACCACAGTCACTCCCAGTTTCATTTCAATCACACTTTTAATCAGGACCAGGCCTAGCCCTACTTGCAAATGGGGCAGACTCAGCATCCTCCACAGCCTGATACAGAGATGCCACTCGACCCAGCAGTGGTGCTACGTCGCTATTGCATCTCTCCTGAATAGCTTTCGACACCCATTTTCAGGATCTCCGGTCCAGCTTCCCGCTGCTGCTAGGTCCCCTAGGCATAGGTCTGATCACCACCGAGCCTATGGACCAATTAACAGGGTAAGATCTTGTGTCGATGCCGTGCGGTGTATTCGACACCAACAATGTCTGCGACGTAGAGAAGAGTTGATGCCCTTGCTGTAAAGAGGCGCATAAACGTATTGGTCTGTAGGTATTGCATTGGCTTTGATCCCCTTTTATACAATCCATATCACTCTATCAATCTTTCAGTCTTGCTGGTTACTCTTGCTCTAGCGACATTTGTTTGAGATGAAGATGGGGCCCCATTAGCAATATTTTCTGCTGGAGAACAGGGTATAAAGCTGACTGAGCAGCACACGAGAAGTCAGTACGTACGCCCTATAAGAAGCTAGTGCCGTAGAGACCTGTTACGTAAACAGACGATTCTCTTGGATTTTTCTGTTGTTTATTATTGGAACTCTGTTTTGAACATGACGAATTCGGCTTCGCTTACATTGGTTCTTTGCGCGGTGCTCTGGTCAATGTCTGATGGAAATGACCGGGGAGTCGGCTGTTTACGTTCACAGTGTTGGTAACTCCACTGCTCACGTTCATGGATCTCAGTTTTTAAGAGTGGGTTCCAGCGCGCTACTAAATAAATTACCTAAAGCCATCAGAAATTTAAGATCTCTTTCGGACTCTTCATTTCTTCACCCAACGGCTACAAATTATGGTGCATCCTTAAGGTCACAAAAGCCAGTGCACTTTCAGAGGAAGAGAAACTGGCTGGGACATTCATTGTATGATTTCTATCTCTACTCAATGATAACGCTGAAAGCTGAGGACGTACATTGTAGCTGGACATTTGCCCACGATTTCTGATCTCTTATGTCATATAGTTGATATATACTTGAGTTCTAACTTATTGTTTTACTAATTAGGTAAAGTGACGTTCCATAAATTACAGGCAGTGCTGAAATCACAAATGTGTGAGAAGATGCCAGATGTCCGGTATTTTATTGGCATGGATCTCAAAAAGAGAAATCATTTGATTATAGGAAAATCCCATACTAGATTGATGTATGAATTAACAAGGGTATTTGATTCAAGCGTTAGATCTATCTTTATTATGTATGAAGATTTATTATGGAGAACGTTATGTTGTGGTTGATCTGTTTATTTGTCTGAGTTATTACTTATGGGATTCGTGTGATGGCGAGAGTTGTAGCGCTGCGCTAGATGTCGTCGCAAGTTCACCAAAGAGACTGCGGCTCCAAGAAATATCAGGGACTCGAGCATGACACATCATTTGTAGTAGCATTTCGTTTAATTGAAGTGTGAATTGGAAGCCACCTCAATTTTAATAGACAGGTAAGCGCCTGACACTGCAATCACACCCTGTTACTGCCCGTGAATTAATCCGGGTAACAGCTCAGGATTCTTACTTCGCATGGTTTTGACGTCAGTTCTGTGTGGGTGGGTGGAGTGCTTACACAAGGAAACATACTCAGGTTTCAACACGTGTCTTTCGTTCAGATATCGCCTCAACTCTTTGGACGACATCTTTTTGCTGTCACACAAAATAAAAGGAAAGCACTGTATTGCATATACAGTATGTATAGCAATATAGTGTTTTTCATTTATTACAATATTGTTCTAGCAGTATCCGACGGAGGAAACAATTAATATGATAAAGGAACATGCTAAGACTAATCGCTTTTTTCGATGTTTAGTCAGTGTATAGTAAATTCTGTCTGTAACTCGAAGTTGGCGGAAGTTGACTTTGATATATAATCAAGAGTTAAGAAGATTTGATCTACTCCGGAGTTCGAGGGCTATTGTAGAGCAGATGTGTAGTTCATTAGTGACGCATGTAATGAATAAACTCTCGCACGCACATTACTGTAAGGAAAAGTCAGGTGTAATGCTATGAGGGGGCGTTTTAGTCGTCTTGATGAGCTGAGCTCGTAAGAACATTGTTCCAGGAAGACAAGGTTCCGTGTGACCAGAAAATAATGAGACAGCGATCACTCTGCAGCATTACGAAAATTTCAGAAAAATTAGTTTCAATGCTATAGCGATCTCATTGAAATGCCTGCAATTTTCTTGACCTAATTTTCGACCGAAGAAAAGCCACCGCATACGCAAATTACCGTTGTTCAGTTTCTTGTGTACTTGGAGAGCAGAATGCTTCCGAGAAAAACATAGACCCTCCCTATGTCAAATTGAAGATGACAGCCAAAACAAAGTGCTGTATTGTACATCTGCAGAAATCGTGAGAAGGGTACGAAATCAATCTTGTAGCTTAACATACCGATTTCATTACAAACAGAGAACTACTTCATTTGGATGATAATGACGGGAATCACCGAATCTAAAGTTGCTCAAGGAGAAGTCATGGTTCACGCTTTAGATGATTTAGGAAGAAATCCATCAAGAATGCGGTGTGTGATGGAATTTAGACTGTCACTTCCAATGATTGTTCACGTCTGCTATTTCCTCTTCTCTATATTTTTCGCTACTATCCTATTACTGTATCTTCGCCTTTTAGTTTATCTATTTCTTTTCTCTCCTCTCTCTCTCTCTCTCTCTCTCTCTCTCTCTCTCCCTCTCTCACTGTGTAAACAGTGGAATTTAATATTCGCAGACCGTGAGGAGGCAACAGAAGGGAAAAAACACCAACACAAAAATGAAAGGAAGGTGAAATACATGCCATTTCTATGACAACGAAAGTCAAAAGAATTAGGTATTGTATTAATCGCTACTAAATGGCTGTGTAGCAAAGTAGTTGACTATCTTGAAAAAACAAACGAAAAATATAAAAGAAATGTACAGCAGAAATATGATTAACGTCTCACAAAACATTAAATTTACGGAGAAGAGCGTAGTGGAACTTCAACAATAATCTAGAAAGCAACTGTGTACAAATCTGCCAAGAAGTTTCAATTTTATACAAGATGATACACAGGGGAGCGTATTGGAAAAATATTGGTAAATGAGGAAATACGTTTTCCATCAGAAGAAATCTGATAATTTTTCGTCCATAGTTGAGGAAGAAGTGTCTGAAGCTACCCCTTTGAAGCAAGATCACAGCTGAATGAAAGTGAGATGTGTACGTTTTTGATGAGGGAACTGGAACCGTTAGAATAACGGTGCTGCAGAAAGATATTGAAACGTAACTGGTCCAATAAAGTATTTCATAAATATTGTATTAGAATGAACAGGCGAAAATGGAAGTTAATAGGTTATTCTGAGGAGATAGACTGACCTGTTGATTCTAAATGTGCAAGACGTGTATGTGGAAATTACGCTAGTTAGGAGGAGACTTCAGGTTACAGAACATTTTTAGAAGACATGGAGCACAAATTGCAGAACTAAGCTTACTGCCTAGAATTTTGCATTTAGAGAAATGACGAATTCAAAATAAGAGAGTAAAAGCTTATCGAAGACGTCTAAAAGGACTAGAAGTAAATAAAACAGAAAGAAATAACGTTAAAATATGCATGTGTCTTGGATCTAAAGATAATCAGTTTCTGTACGCTCCGTACATTTTGCTAATGTCAAGTGTGTATATCAATTGCTGTTTCTTTTGAGGGTTGTTCGTCTGTTTTACTGATTTTACACAAAAAACGTACTACTCTATAGCTTTCCTGATCACACTTTGCAACCGCCTGCATTTTATCCAGGCTATAAAGCTTATCCTTCGCAATGCAGTAAAATTACATAAATGAAAGTTATTTCCAGTTCCGAAAGAAAAGAAGTGTTAATATTCTGCCCACCTAGAATGCAAGTTATTTGCAAGCGTCTACATCCTAATATTAGAACTTCAAGGGAAAAAATTAATACTGCGAATTACAGCAACAGAAATGGGAACCCAATTCTGTGATAATTTCATTAATTTTGAAATATGTAGAAGCGTATTGCACCAGAAAAAATATCTTTTATTCCATAGAGAGTTCTGCCTACCTCTGTAGGAAAATTAAAACGCTGGGAGAACGATTTTTCTTTGTTCACATATTCTCTTATTAATTCTGCTGGAAGGAAAATATAATTTCGGAACGACGGCACAAAAAAAGAAGGAGGCGATGTAATATGATCTCGATCTGATGCTATGCAATTTAAAATTGGTAACATTATTTTACAAGCTTGAGTTCAACATGACCTATGTCATGAATGTTCCCTTAATGCAACACATTAATACGCATAAGTGGCAGACAAAAGAAAAATGAAACGGTTATACGAGGTGACATAATCGTTCTCAGTAAGAATACATTTCATTATTTTGCGCACTGTATCTCTCATTACCAATAAATCCAGATTTTTTTCCCCCAATACATCATGAATGGGGCCAATTTTTTATAATAACGTAGAAATTACGCTAACAGTGTAATCCCTACAATCATTGCTGAAATGCACAAAAAAGTCTGCTTGCCTAGCTTAATTTTAAGTGCAGCATGGCAGTAATGTGACGCGCTAGTTGTCACATAAGATAGAGGAATGTGTTGAAACAGCAAATAGAAACTTACACTGCTGCAAATGAAATACAGAAATTTTTTATCCTAATGCCTGATTCCATATACATGGCTGAATGTATACGTAACAGAGCCCGTAGAGGCATATATAAATAAGTAACCTTTTGACTACTATATTTTGCAGTATCGTAACTGAAGCAGTTTTCTTTGCAGCTATGAAACATGAGTGGGGGTGCTTAACAACGAGGAACACGCTGCTTACATTACCAGACCATGTGGCCTAAACGACAACGTGAACCTCTTCTTTCGGAATCCTTTACGTCAAGAGTTCTTCGATTCAAGTGAGAAGGTTACTCTGGAAGGATAACAATTCACAGCAATTCCATCATTTGATTATGCGATAAGTAGCGTGCATCATACCAATGGCCGCACTGAACCATGCTCATAGTACTAATTAAAGTCAGTTTCATTTCCACAGCGAAGTTCGCCATCGCCTACTACTTTTTTACAACGAAGAATCATGCTATGAAAGCCGGACGCTGGTGGCCGAGCGGTTCTAGGCGTCAGTCTGGAACCACGCGACCGCTACGGTTGCAGGTTCGAATCCTGCCTCGGGTATGGGTATGTGTGATGTCCTTAGGTTAGTTAGGTTTAAGTAGTTCTAAGTTCTAGCGGACTGATGACCTGAGGTGTTAAGTCCCAGAGTGCTCAGAGCCATTTGAATCATTTTTGAGCCATGTTATGAAAGTTCGCTGTGGGCTTAATAATTGTGACATGTAACCGAGATGTATAAATTCGAGTTATTGGTGAAATTCATCTTCAAATGCCAAGGCCATCAACGTACATAAGGTGTTAGGGGTACAAGTGCAGATACTGTGGTCACTGATACATTTTCATGTACGCTCTTCAGTGGGTTAGTTGCCTTTCCTCTGCATTTAACAGTCTTTCCACAAACATGTCATATAAATTACTATCTGGTGTTGTTTGCATGGTCGTAACGAAACCACTAAGTGAACTACGCCTATCATTGTAGATTAAGCGTTTCGCATCCACGTGTTCACACTTCAATACCCCTTACCTGCTACCCATGGGAAAAGAAAATGTTATGGCTTGCTCTTGCATATGTTCTTGGAGGTACTAAAGGTACTAACCAATCTAAAAACAGACCGCTCCTAATAGCTACAATTACCAATATGCAAATAAAGTAAATACTAATGTAATAGCCGGCCGGGTAGCCGAGCGGTTCTAGGCGCTACAGTCTGGAACCGCGCGACCGCTACGGTCGCAGGTTCGAATCCTGCCTCAGGCATGGATGTGGGTGATGTCCTTAGGTTAGTTAGGTTTAAGTACACTCCTGGAAATGGAAAAAAGAACACATTGACACCGGTGTGTCAGACCCACCATACTTGCTCCGGACACTGCGAGAGGGCTGTACAAGCAATGATCACACGCACGGCACAGCGGACACACCAGGAACCGCGGTGTTGGCCGTCGAGTGGCGCTAGCTGCGCAGCATTTGTGCACCGCCGCCGTCAGTGTCAGCCAGTTTGCCGTGGCATACGGAGCTCCATCGCAGTCTTTAACACTGGTATCATGCCGCGACAGCGTGGACGTGAACCGTATGTGCAGTTGACGGACATTGAGCGAGGGCGTATAGTGGGCATGCGGGAGGCCGGGTGGACGTACCGCCGAATTGCTCAACACGTGGGGCGTGAGGTCTCCACAGTACATCGATGTTGTCGCCAGTGGTCGGCGGAAGGTGCACGTGCCCGTCGACCTGGGACCGGACCGCAGCGACGCACGGATGCACGCCAAGACCGTAGGATCCTACGCAGTGCCGTAGGGGACCGCACCGCCACTTCCCAGCAAATTAGGGACACTGTTGCTCCTGGGGTATCGGCGAGGACCATTCGCAACCGTCTCCATGAAGCTAGGCTACGGTCCCGCACACCGTTAGGCCGTCTTCCGCTCACGCCCCAACATCGTGCAGCCCGCCTCCAGTGGTGTCGCGACAGGCGTGAATGGAGGGACGAATGGAGACGTGTCGTCTTCAGCGATGAGAGTCGCTTCTGCCTTGGTGCCAATGATGGTCGTATGCGTGTTTGGCGCCGTGCAGGTGAGCGCCACAATCAGGACTGCATACGACCGAGGCACACAGGGCCAACACCCGGCATCATGGTGTGGGGAGCGATCTCCTACACTGGCCGTACACCACTGGTGATCGTCGAGGGGACACTGAATAGTGCACGGTACATCCAAACCGTCATCGAACCCATCGTTCTACCATTCCTAGACCGGCAAGGGAACTTGCTGTTCCAACAGGACAATGCACGTCCGCATGTATCCCGTGCCACCCAACGTGCTCTAGAAGGTGTAAGTCAACTACCCTGGCCAGCAAGATCTCCGGATCTGTCCCCCATTGAGCATGTTTGGGACTGGATGAAGCGTCGTCTCACGCAGTCTGCACGTCCAGCACGAACGCTGGTCCAACTGAGGCGCCAGGTGGAAATGGCATGGCAAGCCGTTCCACAGGACTACATCCAGCATCTCTACGATCGTCTCCATGGGAGAATAGCAGCCTGCATTGCTGCGAAAGGTGGATATACACTGTACTAGTGCCGACATTGTGCATGCTCTGTTGCCTGTGTGTATGTGCCTGTGGTTCTGTCAGTGTGATCATGTGATGTATCTGACCCCAGGAATGTGTCAATAAAGTTTCCCCTTCCTGGGACAATGAATTCACGGTGTTCTTATTTCAATTTCCAGGAGTGTAGTTCTAAGTTCTAGGGGACTTATGACCTAAGCAGTTGAGTCCCATAGTGCTCAGAGCCATTTGAACCATTTGAACTAATGTAATATTGTTCAGTACACTGTCCTCAGTCACCAGTCAACTCTCTGTTCTTTGATAGTGTTTTGCCGCGCATTTCTGTGAATTTCTGACAATTGAAGTAGCTTTATGGTTTTTTTGCAACAATATGGTATTGCGTAGGTAATTATTACAGATAAGTGCTACACGATATTACAAAACAGAAAGGAAAATTGATCGTAGGAATAGAAGTGAAGGTAGTGCTCAAAGTGAAAGGAAGAAAATACGCAGGAAAGAAAAGGAATGTACTAAATAAGACAGTATTGTAACTACAGCTGGAGAGGCTCACAAGTACCTGGTAGGCCTCGACTTTCATTTTAACACTTACGAACATCAAAAAAGTTTTGCATTACCTCGGTTCCGTGAGTTCCGGAACCCGTACAGAAAACTGGAATAGAGATCAACATCATTTTTGTCCTTCTTATTGCTCATGAAAACCACAAATTGCACGTTGTACCACCTGTACAGTGAGGGCCGTTACTGAATGGGTTTACTAGTATAAAAATTTGATTTTTGTTATTCACTTGATGTTCGTCAGAGACTTCTGCCTGGCGGTAAGTTTCAGCGTCTCAGTCATGTTGCCCAAAACCAGATAGAACCACTCTGAAACTCACGTGTTGAACCATCAGCAGCTAAACTCACGTGTTGCTGACGAGGTAAACTACTGAACTGCGTGTCTTGCGATCTGACCGACCAATAGGGAGGCTTGGAGGTGGTCAGGTGGGGGTAGAACCGCGACCAGCTGCCGGGAGTGGACACGCCATTCGCTCTCTTCCGCTGGCAGCTTCCAAACCGACCAGACACTTTCCTCTCCTACCCTCTTGGGCGGCAGCCCATTCAGTCCCGGCGGCTTCGCTAGGCCTGCCTGTTTACGGCATTAAACTTTCATGCATATAAAAATATGTTTTCTTTACGGGTGCCTACAGATTTCCTCTCCTGGACAATCCTGACGCATTAACACAATACATAGCGAGACCTTCAGAGGTGCTGGACCAGACTGCTGTACACACCGGCACCTCTGATAGCCAGTAGCACATCCTCTTGCATTTATGCATGCCGATATTCGTCGTGGCATACTATCCATAAGTTGATCAAGGCACTGTTGGTCCAAATTGTCCCACTCCTCAATGGGCATTCAGCGTAGATCCCTCAGAGTTGTTAGTGGGTCACGTCGTCCATAAACAGCTCTTTTCAGTCCATCCCAGGCATGTTCGATAGGGTTCATGTCTGGAGAACATGCTGACCACTCTAGTCGAGCGATGTCGTTATCCTAAAAGAAGCCACTCACACGATGTGCACGATGGGAGCGCGAATTGTCGTTCATGAAGACGAATGCCTCGCCCGTATGCTGCCGATATGGTTGCACTATCGGTCAGAGGATGGCATTCATGTATCGTACAGCCGTTACAGCGCCTTCCATGACCACCAGCGGCGTACGTTAGCCCCACATAATGCCACCGCAAAACAGCAGGGAATCTCCACCTTTTTGCACTCGCTGGACAGTGTGTCTAAGGCGTTCAGCCTGACCGGGTTGCCCCCAGACACGTCTCGCACGATTGTCTGATTGAAGACATATGCGACAGTCATAGGTGAAGAGAACGTGACGCCAATCCTGAGTGGTCCATTCGGTATGTTGTTTGGCCCATCTGTACCACGCAGCATGGTGTTGTGGTTGCAAAGGTGGACATTGCCATGAACGTCAGGAATGAAGTTGCACATCATTCAGCTTATTGCGCACAGTTTGACTCCTAACAAGATGTCCTGTGGCTGCATGAAAAGCATTACTCAACTGCCTGTGCGAAGCATGTCATTGCCAGTCCCTGTCTCTCTGCATCTCCTCCATGCCGAACAACATCGCTTTGGTTCACTCCGAGACACCTGGACACTTCCGTTGTCGAGAGCCCTTCCTGGCACAAAGTAATAATGCGGACGCGATCGAACCACGGTATTGACCGTATAGGCATGGTTGAACTACACACTACACGAGCCGTGTACCCCCTTCCTGATGGAATGACTGGAACTGATCGGCTGTCGGTCCCGTTCCGGCTAATAGGCGCTGCTAATGCATGGTTGTTTAAATCTTTGGGCGTGTTTAATGACATCTCTGGACAGTCAAAGGGACTGTGTCTGTGACTAATTCCCACAGTCAACGTCTATCTTCAGGAGTTCTAGCAACCGGGACGATGGAAAACTTTTTTTGATATGTGTATTATAGGTAATTTACGCAAGAAATATAAGCTATGTTAATGTTTATTAATAGGTTTATCTACCGAAAAGAATTTCGTGTTGACAAAAATCATCGTTCTGAATATGAGGCTACGCTTAACTCTAGCATAGAATCATTTTTTTTACCTGCAAAGGCCTAGTATGTTAAAATAATATCAGCACATGAAACTTTCCCTCTTCCAGGCTTCCTGTAAATGCCATTTAAACGCCAACAGTTTTCCTATGAGCAGAAACTTAATTTATTTAATGATTAAATAACTTTGAACATAGCTCCTAAGGTTCAGTGACCGTGTCAGAATTATATTGTAACAAATAACCCCTCAGTCACAAATATTAAGTAAAAATTGACCAGCTTTTGACGCTACTATGAGCGTCGAAGCCTGGTCAATTTTGACTTAATATTTCTGACCGAGGGCTTATTTGTTCTAACATATTTAATGATTTCTGCTCGCTAGAAGATACAGTGAAGCGAAATCTCTGTGCACTGTGTCACGTAAATGTTTGCAAAATGAAAAGGCAAAGACCAAAAGCAAATAATCATAGAAACGAAAGCCCTCAGTAGTCTGCTGAAGAAGGTGATGAACAACTGGTAATATCAACGATGAAAGAAGTAAAGATGTGACATGTATTGCGTGATGGTGATGCAGGTGTAGAAGATTTATGATAGGTAGCTCCAACCCACGTAGAGGAACACTTTGTGATATTCTCGGTTTGATAAATAGAAGATTTCAGGCATCAATATAGTTGAAGAAGATTCTTGCGTCTATGAAGAAAGGAGAGGATATAAGACAAAACACAGGAAATATACATAAGAAGATGAAAAACTGGTTGTTGTACATATTAACGCCATTTTAAGGCAAGAAAGCCATTATTCCACGGAAAAAAATTAGATAACAAAGAACACTTAAGTAAATATCTTTTTGTTTTATTCAAGGATTTTCAACAGCAACATGAAGACATTACAATCACATATCGTTTCCATGCTGGAGACTTTAATGAAAAATTCCCCAAACAAAAACTTTATCATTTCCCAAGTAACACGTTTACTACAAATAATATTGAAGCCAAATTGAGATGTGATCCTAGTAATAATGACAATGAACTTCAAATAGAATTCCATCACCGAAAAGGAGAGACAGCTATGGCTTCCACGAAAGCTGACAATCAAAAGTTAAGGACCTAACTCGGAAATTTGTACAGCTCCAACGTATTTATAGAAAGTTATTTCTCTTGCTTCGTAAGTCACTGTGAAATGTGCTATTTAGGGCAGCTCTCAAATTTTGCATTGATGTCGAGGATAATCAACCCGGTCACATGTGTCTGTGACATAAGGCCTTATGTGGCGGGGGTTGTAACGAAATTACTTCTTATGAGTGCAAAGCCTTAACGAAACTCACATGTAAAAAGGAACTCGTCATGTGGAGTGGCTACTGCTATGGACAGAACAAAACTAAAATGATGATGTTGCTGTGGATATACTTAACAGCAAAGGGTTACTTTACGGAAATAGGACATGATTTTTTGTGAAAGGAGTCTCTTTTATACCTTGCGATCATGATTTTCCTCACATTGAGGAACGATAGAGGCTAATTATGTGTGAAGTTCTGTAAGATTTAGTTCGCCTCGTCACTGAAACTACGCACACAACACATTCATAGTGACTGTTATGCAAGAAACACACGTTTACGGCTTTAAGTTAACTGCCAAAAATTATATGAATTTAACCAATGTGCATATTTCAAAAGTACAGTGGATCAGACTGACTGCTATACGGCTACGGGTACTGCAAGTTCAATCAACTCTCACTGCAACTGAAGAGTTCAATTGACTTCACATATTGAAGAGGAGCATAAGTGAAGAGCCGGCCGGAGTGGCCGAGCGGTTCTAGGCGCTTCAGTCTGGAGCCGCGCGACCGCTACGGTCGCAGGTTCGAATCCTGCCTCGGGCCTGGACGTGTGTAATGTCCTTAGGTTAGTTAGGTTTAAGTAGTTCTATGTTCTAGGGGACTGATGATCTCAGATGTTTAGTCCCGTAGTGCTCACAGCCATAAGTGAAGTCTTATGACCTTCAACAGATGAAGCTGGAAACACTACAATATGAATGTAGGTTGTCTGAAAAAGAGAGAAGAGATTTAGGTAAAATGATTCCCAATTTGAAAGAGAAGAATAAGTGTTTTAACGAGAAACGTGAAATAAGTGAAAATGTTCGTGATGGTACGTATACCGTCATTTATGTTAAATGATTGGACACAGACAGCTACAATTCTTTTCTCAAATTTTCTATCATTTTGGACTTAAACTACTTACTTACAGTGAAAACTCATGCATCAAGATACCCTCAATGGCAGATTGAATAACATCCACATATTGTTGAATGGTGAATTAGTTTTCATCCGAAGATTATGTGACTTTATTTGTTTTTCCATGTGATTTTGGCTGCTGCACTATACGAATACTTTAACTCTATGCAGATATACTGGGTATTATGTGTGACCTCATCTTTATGAAGGCGATCTAATATCTTTATTATGTTTTTTTCTGAGTGTACCAAAGTGTGTGTTGGATTCAATGATAGCATAATTCCTTCCATTCTTACACTGTGAGGCATTCCACATTTTTCGAAAGAAGTCGTGGAGCTTCTCTTTCTTCAAACAGTAAATCTAGACGCGGAAGTTGGATAATCTGTGGTAGAGAATATTCTGATTTACTGATGCAGTTACCGATTTACTGTGATTAGACCAGAATGACTAATTATCCACCCTCAAATAGATAACTGTTCACTTTGTTTATATTTTCCATAAACCAAAAGCATTATACTTGAAATGAAGCCATCGTGGTTTCTAATCTACTGTTGCCCCACTTCCGTTACAATACTAATTATTGTCCTCATTTAGAGCTCTGTGCTTTCATGAATAGCTTGCGTAGCAACACTCTAGTAGCACACAGGAATTTCTGACAAACACGGGTAATGGAGCAAAAAATGGCTGTGCCGCTTCTTCTACAGCATCCTAGATAATGGATCGCTGCACCACGAGCTAAATAGAACAAAAGTAGTGGCAATTTTGAAACCAGGTAAACCAACAGACCACTCTCAAAGTTACACGCCCATTTCCCTTTCTAGATATAAACTCTTGAAGAGGCTCATTTACACTCCTGGAAATGGAAAAAAGAACACATTGACACCGGTGTGTCAGACCCACCATACTTGCTCCGGACACTGCGAGAGGGCTGTACAAGCAATGATCACACGCACGGCACAGCGGACACACCAGGAACCGCGGTGTTGGCCGTCGAATGGCGCTAGCTGCGCAGCATTTGTGCACCGCCGCCGTCAGTGTCAGCCAGTTTGCCGTGGCATACGGAGCTCCATCGCAGTCTTTCACACTGGTAGCATGCCGCGACAGCGTGGACGTGAACCGTATGTGCAGATGACGGACTTTGAGCGAGGGCGTATAGTGGGCATGCGCGAGGCCGGGTGGATGTACCGCCGAATTGCTCAACACGTGGGGCGTGAGGTCTCCACAGTACATCGATGTTGTCGCCAGTGATCGGCGGAAGGTGCACGTGCCCGTCGACCTGGGACCGGACCGCAGCGACGCACGGATGCACGCCAAGACCGTAGGATCCTACGCAGTGCCGTAGGGGACCGCACCGCCACTTCCCAGCAAATTAGGGACACTGTTGCTCCTGGGGTATCGGCGAGGAGCATTCGCAACCGTCTCCATGAAGCTGGGCTACGGTCCCGCACACCGTTAGGCCGTCTTCCGCTCACGCCCCAACATCGTGCAGCCCGCCTCCAGTGGTGTCGCGACAGGCGTGAATGGAGGGACGAATGGAGACGTGTCGTCTTCAGCGATGAGAGTCGCTTCTGCCTTGGTGCCAATGATGGTCGTATGCGTGTTTGGCGCCGTGCAGGTGAGCGCCACAATCAGGACTGCATACGACCGAGGCACACAGGGCCAACACCCGGCATCATGGTGTGGGGAGCGATCTCCTACACTGGCCGTACACCACTGGTGATCGTCGAGGGGACACTGAATAGTGCACGGTACATCCAAACCGTCATCGAACCCATCGTTCTACCATTCCTAGACCGGCAAGGGAACTTGCTGTTCCAACAGGACAATGCACGTCCGCATGTATCCCGTGCCACCCAACGTGCTCTAGAAGGTGTAAGTCAACTACCCTGGCCAGCAAGATCTCCGGATCTGTCCCCCATTGAGCATGTTTGGGACTGGATGAAGCGTCGTCTCACGCAGTCTGCACGTCCAGCACGAACGCTGGTCCAACTGAGGCGCCAGGTGGAAATGGCATGGCAAGCCGTTCCACAGGACTACATCCAGCATCTCTACGATCGTCTCCATGGGAGAATAGCAGCCTGCATTGCTGCGAAAGGTGGATATACACTGTACTAGTGCCGACATTGTGCATGCTCTGTTGCCTGTGTGTATGTGCCTGTGGTTCTGTCAGTGTGATCATGTGATGTATCTGACCCCAGGAATGTGTCAATAAAGTTTCCCCTTCCTGGGACAATGAATTCACGGTGTTCTTATTTCAACTTCCAGGAGTGTAGAATAGAACAGGGGACTGCTTGTGTCACCATTACAGTGCACACTGTCGTATAGCAGCGTCCGTAGACTATGGCGTCCCTGCAGTGGGCTCTCTTGCCCATAGTTCCGACCTTAACCTAATGGAACGTCATTGTGATTAGTTAGAGGGTCGTATCTTCTTCGGCTCTTGAGGACGAGTGAGCTGTTATTTCTTCACACATATTCATACGCCTCATTGAACCTCTTCGAGGCAGATTTCAAGCCATCGTAAAGACCAAGTGTGGACACATCCCATATTAATTTCGACTAATGGAGTACCGGATTGACAAGATTGTATACACGTGGGCGAGCACAGAAAATTGATAGGAGCTGTAGCTGCTACGGACTTCCCTACTAGTTGATGAGGAACTGCTTTTGCGCTCGTTTTTCCTATCGATCGTAGTTCCCGCAATATCTCGATGGCGAAGAATAGACCATTATTGCGTGTGTAAGTGGAGGTACTCTCACCAACTCCTATGCTTCCTGTCTTATAACGAAATTCGCTAAATTCGCGTCGCAGCAACTACGGAGAAGTACGAGGAATTTTCTCTTTCGTAACTACGGTGGCCTGAGCTCTCTTTCTGCTACTTTTTATCTTTTACTTGCGAGTGTTTAACAGCTATGAAGCTCTCTTATTCTAGGGTACTAAATGTAAGGGATTAATGGACATTGTAACTTTACATTTAGGTGCATCAAATTTGATAACGACGAATAAATGAATGTTACAAAGTACAAGATCGTGAATAACGTTTCTACCCACTGGCACTCTTCGTTTAACTATTTAAAAGCCACCCACTGTTCTTGCCTGTGTACCGGCTGTCGAACTTTTGCCCTGTAACACCGACTCTTAGAATCCGTGAGCTTCCTACCAAACGAGTACAGTATCTAACATTTACTGCCTACCTATGGGTGTCAAGTCCTCTGAAGTTTCCGAAATATTGTTTCCAGCCCTCGTTTCTACCACGAACACAAATTCGGAGGCGAAGTGTAACTACCGCACCTCAGATCGCCTGACGAGGGATTGGCATCATTGTCTGTCTCCTGTTACCTTTTTCATATAGGGTGCATGAGGTTAGTAACTACGGGACGCAGTATAACGTTATGGTATACGCATTTAGGAAAGTCTAACGAAATAAACTGATGAACAGAAACATTTATCCAGGAAAGACAGCGTACTCCTGAAGTTAAACATGGAAACTCTAGCACTATGATTGTGTAAGTATGAACAGTATCCATCATACACTACTGGCCATTAAAATTGCTGCACCAAGAAGAAATGCAGATGATACTCGGGTAATCATTGGACAACTATATTATACAAGAATATACTAGAAATGACATGTGATTACATTTTCACGCAATTGAGGTGCATAGATCCTGAGAAATCAGTACCCAGAACAACCACCTCCAGCCGTAATAACGGCCTTGATACGCCTGGCCATTGAGTCAAACAGAGCTTGGATGGCGTGTACAGGTACAGCTGCCCATGCAGCTTCAACACTATTCCACAGTTCATCAAGAGTAGTGAATGGCGAACTGTGACGAGCCACTTGCTCGGCCACCACTGACCAGACGTTTTCAATTGGTGAGAGATATGGAGAATGTGCTGGCCAGTGCAGCAGTCGAACATTTTTTGTATCCAGAAAGGCCTGTAGAGGACCTGCAACATGCGGTCGTGCATTATCCTGCTGAAATGTAGGTTTCGCAGGGATCGAATGAAGGGTAGAACCATGGTCGTAACACATCTGAAATGTAACGTCCACTGTTCAAAGTGCCGTCAATGCGAACGAGAGGTGACCGAGATGTGTAACCAATAGCAACTCATACCATCACGCCATGTGATACGCCAGTATGGCGATGACGAATACACGCTTTCAATGTGCGTTCACCGCGATGTCACCAAACACGGATGCTACCATCATGATGCTGTAAACAGAACCTGGATTCATCCGAAAAAATGACGTTTTGTCCTTCGTGTACCCTGGTTCGTCGTTGAGCACACCATCGCAGGCGCTCCTATCTGTGATGCAGCGTCAAGGGTAACCGCAGCGATGATGTCCGAGCTGATAGTCCATGCTGCTGCAAACGTCGTCGAACTGTTCGGGCAGATGGTTGTTGTCTTGCGAACGTCCCCATCTGTTGACTCAGGGATCGAGACGTGGCTCCACGATCCGTTACAGCCATGCGGATAAGATGCCTGTCATATCGACTGCTAGTGATACGAGGCCGTTGCGATCCAGCACGGCGTTCCGTATTACCCTCCTGAACCCACCGATTCCATATTCTGCTAACAGTCACTGGATCTCGACCAACGCGAGCAGCAATGTCGCGATACGACAAACCGCAATCGCGATAGGCTACAACCCGACCTTTATCAAAGTCGGAAACGTGATGGTACACATTTCTCCTCCTTACATGAGGCATCACAACAACGTTTCACCAGGCAACGCCGGTCAACTGCTGTTTGCGTATGAGAAATCGGTTGGAAACTTTCCTCATGTCAACACGTTGTAGGTGTCGCCACGGGCGCCAACCTTGTGTGATCGCTCTGAAAAGCTAATCATTTGCATATCACAGCATCTTCTTCCTGTCGGTTAAATTTCGCGTCTGTAGCACGTCATCTACGTGGTGTAGCAATTTTAATGGCCAGTAGTGTAGTTACTGAGCAGGGACTCCGTTGAATCAGGATCACAACATGGATGCACATGCGCTCATACACAAAGTATCGGGCATTCACATTCACAAAATTACCGAAAATAATGTTCACCGTTTTTTAACCAAGGTTGACAAGACAAAACTGGCTTGCGACTCGCAGCGTAAGAGAAATATGAAACTAATCAGGATCATGATGTATGGAGTGAATTGTGTCCGGGTAAAAGTTAAGTTCGGTTCCATCGTAAATTAATGAAATGACATCAAAGTTAACGATAGCAAGAAATCGATAACACTCCTCAAAAATGACTTTAAAGTTAGAGAAGTTTCCTAACTTGAAAAATACCCATCCAAATCCGCCGTTTAAGTGCGCTCATAAGCACCAACACACACTCACTGCCAGCACAGCGATAAGAACGAAAAACATGGAGGGGGTAAACCGATCAATTCATAACACGCATCCGTAAGAGTAGCCACGCATTTTCTCCCATGAGGAGATAGGACAGACGACACCTGTTTACGCGTTCTCGAAGTTTTCCATTAGATGAGCGTCTAAAAGTTTGAACAAAAGAGTCCCTGTAGTGCTCTCTGAGAGACCCAATCGCGAGAGCCTCCGGTACGAAAACCCACGCAGATAACGCCCCCACACCTGCCAGAGTGTCGCCTTGTGCCAGATTTGTAATTTCAGCTGCCGTTCCCAGGCCTCTGTCACAAAGCTACACCAAAAAAATCCACCTGAATTTAATAACTTGCACGCTTTTGTAATCACACCCACATTCATTCAGTCTGGCGGTTACCCATGTTTATGACTGGTTTGCAGAATGTCAAACGTTATGAGAATGAAAATAAAACACATCCGGTTTTTGGTTTCCAGCGTAATCTTCCTCCCTGACACGGAAAAACGAGAAAACGCTCGCAGAGAGAAGTCACTCTGCATAACTTTATAAATCCACAAAATTATAGAACAGCAAAATTGTATGAAAGGTGAATTAAAGCAGAAAACTCTGTGAAAGGTGGATTGCGAGGAACGACAGCCGCTACGGTCTCTAGCCGACGCCTGGGAAGCTCGGAAAAGTAAAGTAAGCCTAACTACACGCAGTATTGGTAATAATGTATTTTCTTCAGCATCTGATTTACCAAACGTATAACCAAATAGGGACTTTTAGAAGAAGTCCATTTACATGACCTCCCCTTCAAACTTTTGCTTTTCGGGCTATGGAAACATAAAAAATATTAGCGTAGGTTACACTTATGGACAATAAAGACACTGTGATCGATGCATACGGCCATATGTAACAGAAGACGTGTATAGCTCAAGTTGATGAATCTTCATCAAGGCCGAAGGATGTATGTATAGGATTGGGTGGTAACCGTATGAACCGTCTCCTTTTACACCGTCCTCCTTCTCTAATCATCAACAACAACTCTAATACGACACTACATGTAACACACATGAATCACATACGCGTGTGCGAAACAATTGGACTTAAGATCCCCTACTGCATAGTGACGTCACCTAGAAAGACTTGCGTTAGGCTGTGAGCTACACCAGTAAATAAAAAAGCCTCCTCTGGTGTTAACAGATGTATTGCTAACAATTTGGTTTGTTTTCTGGATCTATGCACTCAAAAAAGGTCAGGTGCAGTGCATCACTATGATGTGCCTTACACCAGAACCAGTCAAACAAGTTTGCTGAGCTTTCCGGATGGGCTTTGTAACTAGAGGCCTACAAGTTCCAAGATTGATATAATAAAGGAATGGACAAATCAGGGAAATAACGAAGCAAGTCATTCCTCTGATAGTCTTATTAGAGTAATTAGGAAACAAAACATTTAGGAAGTTTTTGTGTGAAATAACTGTCAGGAATCGAAACTACTGCAGAGAACTCAGGAAAGCCAAAGTTGGCAGAACGATCCATGGAGAGATGATATATCTCGGATTTCACGTCTGCGTTGCTGACCAATGAGGAACGGAGCAAACTCCGCACGTAGCATATCAGAACTACAGGGGTAAGCCGACCGAAAATATTACCTTTTGTGACATTTACAATACTAAACCCCAACCCAACAATTTACGAATTAGACTGATGGTAATTTAAGAAGTCACATCAATAATGTGGTGTCACCGCCAGACACAACACTTGCTAGGTGGTAGCTTTTAAATCGGCCGCGGTCCGCTAGTATACGACGGACCCGCGTGTCGCCACTGTCAGTAATTGCAGACCGAGCGCCACCACACGGCAGGTCTAGAGAGACGTACTAGCACTCGGCCCAGTTGTACAGCCGACGTTGCTAGCCATTTGCCGAGACGATAGTTAGCATAGCCTTCAGCTACAGTTGCTACGACCTAGCAAGGCGCCGTATTCAATTGCTATAATACTTCTGTATCATCAAGAGCAATGTTCTACAAATGTGTATTCCAGAAGCTACGTACTTTTCTTTATAGCATTCATTACGTATCCTGTTTCAGACCTCACGCCAGCCAGCGTAAGCTTATAGCGTGCATTTCGGCCTCCTCTAAAAACAGTGTTGGCAATTCTGCCGACACTTCAAATAACGTTTGAAGAATATTATCCACATTATGGCCTGAATATAGTAAGTGACGTAGCGGAAATTTATTACCTATACTGGCCATTTCAATGCACTGTTCGCTGTCCTCTGGTGCCTGTACTGTCCACGCACCTAGACTGCTGCGACACGACACTCCGCGCTTACTGCTGTTCTACAAGCACCATGCGATCCTGTAATTAACGAACATCTACAGTTGTGGGCGGGGAGTGGGCTATTGGGGTTGTGACACACAGTGAAATCTTTGACACGGGACTGATAAAACTATTCGTCTATTGAGACAAGAAAAATTGGGTACCACTGTTCGTAATCTATTAGTATCTAACTGCAATTTTTGAACTGTTGATAGGCGGTGTTGTGCAGTGTAATTTTCTGTCCTGGTATGGAGCATTCACAATAGATGCTTGACATTTCATAGGGTGTGCGTGACCGTCATTTCACGGATGATGCAATTTCCGCAACACAATAACGGAGCGAATGTTAAGTTACTCGTGAATATTATCACTGAACGTGCACTTACTATTCCATTAATACCTTACGCAAAAACATGTCCCTGCGAGGGTGACTGTTAATGCTCGCGACACGACAAACGTGCTCGAAGATCAATAATATTTATGTAACCGTTCGTTATTTTAACGCCAACGAAACACGTGTATCTCTACGATAATGCACTATCTCTTAACCCTCTGGCTGCCATCCGGACGTAAGTGTCCCACAATAGATTATCGGCGAACCAATTGGAATTTGCTGCATGTTATTATTAAGTATCACTCTCCGATTGGGAAAGGGAAGCCTGCTAATGGTTAGCAGAATTCGTGTAATTACAGATTGCACCTGTAGTTTCTTCTGTCCTCAAGTTTGTCAGCCCTCGTCTCTGTATTGTAACATGGAATTAGTTCGCATTGCAGGCAGGCAACCCAATTAGGCAACCCAATTACCGGGCTGCCTTCGTTCCTTCCAGGACACATCGTATCAATGACTTGTACCCAGGAGTTGACGCTTGCCGCATCACCAACGGAGCCCATGTTGAGCACGTGTAGCGTGAGCTACAAACTTGGAGAGATGTCGTGTACGCTGATGTTTGTCAGTTTTCAATGCGTCTTGTAATTTGTGCGCAGTCGTCTTTTGAAACACTGGATGTACTTATGAATAATTCGGCATGTCTGAACTGAGTTTCTTCCGAAAGCGAGTGTGTTTTCTTAGCCTATGCAGCACCTCCCTCATTTACACTTCTGCGTACTGGAGAAATAGGACGGAAACGAGAAGGGAAGATCTTTCACAGATAATAAGCGGATATTACGAAATAACTTGATCGTTCAGTTCCCAAAAGGTAGGTTGAAAACATGGACAAAGCACATACGCTTGATTCTATTATTTTCAGTGCAAAACTTTAATATTCAAAAAATGTTTCAAATTTGTGTGAAATCTTATGGGACATAACTGCTAAGGTCATCAGTCGCTAAGCTTACACACTACTTAACCTAAGATATTCTAAGGACAAACACACACACCCATGCCCGAGGGAGGACTCGAACCTCTGCCGGGACCAAAAACTTTAATCTTTAATGAAAACCATTCATCGCACATGCACAAAGCCTTTTAAACACTACCAGTAAAACTTTAGTTTTAGACATCTCAGATAAACAAGGACGAATATTGTTGAAATCACATTTTATTAAGATTTCAGATAGGTGAATGAGTTTGAAACACATCGAAGTCATTAGAGAGAAATCATGCGGACCTAGGGCTTCTGATTCCTCCTTCACAATTATTCCAGCTCTTATCTGCAAAGTATGTGATACAAAAACTCCGTTTTTCAGCTACTACACATTGAAACAACCGTTGTTTCTGTATGTATACTATACTCTTTTTGGTTAACTGCTTTTCAGGTTCTACTGCCAGACTCTGCCAAAAACAATTTATAACCGACTAGGTCCTGAGAGTTGGACAGCTCCACCTGACGTGATACTACACAGAAAAGTTTGTTGGTGAAGTCGATGCCAACGTTAGATACGAGTCAGGCGCCTTTTCCTTTGCCTCCTGTATTGAACGTTCCGGAACGAACAAGGAAGGATTAATGCCTCGAAAATGAAACTGAGGTGCCGAAAACATTCTTTTTTTTTTTTTCTCGCACACCGCGCGTTCCTACACCATGTTCTGTTTCCGTGCTCTCTCTTCTTTTGTGTGCCGGGCTTCCAGCACGAGGGGCGTGCGCAATAATTGCCCGCTCTTAATTAAGCAAACAGGCGACGCGGTGTAACGGCCGTGTCGCAGGTGTGGCTAGCACGCCGGACGTTCTCCGCAAATACCCCACTGAGCGCTTCGGTATCAGCCGCGTCCCGCACAGCCGAGCCCCTCCTTTGTTTTGCTCTTTTGTTGAGAGCTGCGTGCTCTCCCTGTTCTCACTGCCAGAGCGCAAAGACCGCAGCTCGACGTAAGTTCTTTATCACAATTCTAGTGAGCACACCCAAAAATACGTTATTTAAAGCAGCGTATAATTTTTTCGCGTTCTGCAAGTATAGTACTGTTTGTACCAGCCATTTAAGCAGAGCGATGTAAGTACCAGAAAACTCAGAGTCGTTGTTAACACAATTTCTTACACGTCGAGTGTTAGCTCAACTGTGGGCGTTGTATAGATAGTGTGTCCCTGGACAGATGAGACTTCCCACGCTGCATAGACGTCATGGATAAGGAAGCATGTGTTACAGCGTCCACTTATAATTACTCTGAACACGACATAAAACTGCAAGAATAACCCCAGAGCGGTACTGGTGGCAGTCATAAACTCTTAATGTGAATTTATGTGTGTTGATTTTGGAAGCCAGGAGACGAAGTCAGGTCCTACAAAATGGCGACCTGAAAGGGATACATGATAATTTGTTTAACTGCAGGAAATGGAAAAAGCCTTAACAACTAAGAAGTACCGTTACTAAGAAACAGGACAAACGCAAAACTCATGACTTAGTCAGCACTAAGAGGTTTATAATCACACTGCGCAAAAGAATTAAAGCGGCGCTTTCATGAAACCACATCATTTTGCCTCTTTGCGAAACATAATTTTGAATGTTGGCTCAAAGATATCTACCTCCTTGTACTGTACGCAGTAATGGTGCAACAGCGAGGCGTCCTCGCGTTCGGCAATACTTCAAACAGCAAGGCGTCGACATATGCGAAATAGAGGTCTGAGTTCGAAAGTTCATGTCAGATGTAAGGTGGGCTAAAGATGTTACACTGGTACTAAACTTCGCCATAGTTCGGCCCAATGCCGCAACGGACGTGTCACGCGATGGGAAGGTCGTCACATCTCCTTTTACCCACATTTCATCCCTTCTCTCGACGCTTCTGCCGTGGAGGTCAGAACCGTGACGCCCAGCCCTGAAATCACGCGGTTTCCTTATGGGTGGCTGAGGAGAGCGGTTAAGCGTGAGAGGAAGGGACACTGTGTGTGAGTGCCTGGTACGTCACCTTACGAGATGACGAAAGGAGAGGCCTTAGTGGAAGCAACGGTCCAAGAGGGTAACAGCACGGGGGAAAAGTTTGGAGATCTACAACGCATCCTGGATACAATGAACATGTAGCCAGACGTGAGCTTTATTCATTCGAAAGCAAAATACAAGCGTTATGACAATGGTTTTGCGGAAGTGTTAGATACTTGGCACTTCTATTGCGAATTGTTTAAAGCGCATTTGGAGAGATGATGGATGTCCACCGAACCGGAACGGAGGCGGACATATTACAGCAAAGACGAGCGGTTTTTTTAATTCGCCACAGGAAGAAGAAGAGACACTTGTCTGTAACTCAACGTGCAGAATAGCTGAAACTGTTATCAGACTACACGGAATTCATCAACTGCGAAACAGCCCCTGAATACTCACGGGACGAACCAAGAAAACGATGGAAGGCTATCCAATACGTCTAGATGAACAACCGAATACAATAAAAGAATACACAACAATGTCAAAGAAGAGGCCATATGAACGGATTAAGCGATTACGAGATTAAACAGGTCTTCAATCCCAATTCCCGGTCCAGAGAAGAATGAAGACACAAGTGAGAAGACAGCAAGATGCATCAAGAACAGAAGATGCCACGCAGAAAATTTGGAAGAAGGAAGAACCTGGACCAGAAGAGATCAAGAAACCTTTTCAAATCCCTTCCCACACAAGACTGCATTTAACTAATAACGTGAATCTAATTTAACTGTTCCAGCAACATAAATATCCGATATTCTATGGCAAATGCAACGTCTTCAGATGCCTTACCGAGAAATGACTACTCGTATGAATACCTAGAGAAGAATGGATCAACGATGAACCGACATAAAGATTCGACAAATGAGGAAGAAAAGTTTTATGCTGCCAAATACTGATTTCCTGTACAAAGTCACCATGAGCACAGGACAGATCTTCAGCAACCTTTCTCTCCGCCGACCGTCATTCCATGGTCAGCAGAAACGAGGCGAAGCGCTTACCAATCGTCATTCCATGCTCAATGGACACACGGCGAGGCACACGGCCGACCGTCATTCCATATTCGACGGAGTCACGTCGAAACACACGAAAAAAGTGATGATTTCAATGAACCATGTCAAAGATGGAGGAGAAATAACTGTCTGTGACACACTACTCTCCGAAAAAAGGAACAATCTTTACGATTGTGTTAAAAGAAAAATGTTTGAATTTGAAGACTTTTAGGTGTCAGCCACAGATCTTTATTAACGATGTTTTTAAAAGTTTAATCTTGATATATCAATAACATTTCCTTGTATTTCATATTTTTCAGCATGTTTAAATTAAAAAAACCTAATATTAACATTTCTTGGGAGGTTAAGATTGTAATGTGTGATATGTTTGTCAAAAATAGAGGATATATAAATATGAATGTGTTTAGGTATTCCGTAATATCAGATTAAATTTTGTAAAGTAATTAGTAGCATTAGAAATTTAACATGTTTGTAAAAGTCAAATTTGAAAATTTTTGTAAAGTGATAATGCGTAGATTTAAGATTTTTGGGGAATACAAACATGTTTATGAATAGGATTATACCTGTAATGTCAAAAGGATTATTCGGTTGAGTTTAATATAGATTATTAAGCTTTATTCTAAGAAATGAAACTTTCTTAAATTATGACTGATATGAAAGCTGCAGATAAAGTGAAAAATATTGGAAAAGGAGAGGTTAAATGAAGGTTTCTTCAACTTCAATACATATCGATCATCATTTAACATAAATTAGGTAATCAAAAGAACATATTAGTCTCAAAGTTAAAATTTTTAGCGATGATAAAAAATTATAGATAAGCTCAAATTCTTTGAATTTAAATTAAAATTAAAAGGTAGACATCTATAGGGAAAGAAAAGGACCTTGGATTGGTTACATAGATTTGTATAAAAATCAGAAAATTAGAAAGAATGTTAAATTTTGAAAGAAAGAAGAACATCACTTAAGAGCTCATATCTGTAAACATGAAATCAAGTACAATGTAAAATAGAGCGATAAGGAGACTAGATCGAACCACTGTTTAAGGTATACAAAATATTAAAATAGGAAGCTGGTCAGTAAATATGTCAGTTGCTACAGTCAGGTGTTGCAAACAATTTTGCACTGACTTCAATCAATTTCTCGACCATTGACTGGCCCAGCGCAATATTGAATACGGAAAGAAGAGGGTATGTAAGGTGACAGAATAAATGAAGGTCACTTTCGCTCCTTCCATAAGAGTTTTATACATCGTAACGGGAAGGTGAAGTAAGTTAGGTGTCATTCACCTAACTTACTTCGGCGATAATGAGCAGATTTGCCTGTAAGTATGTAATACAAAAGGAATGACACTCAATCCACGGTATTAACACACCGTTCCTATATAACGCATATCAATGACTAGAAGGTGAAACAGGCAGCAAGAGGACACGTTTTGTGTGGAAGGAGGCGCGGGCAGAAGCAGAGGCCTGTAAAGGAACTTGATGATTTTTTCTTATTGATAAATAGATAGATAGTTATTCGACTCTAATACCAAAGATTAATGTGAAAAGTATTTAACACTGATGGACAAAAGAAGCTTTACGCTCTTCGTTTATTAGTTTTAGTATTAGTTACGTTTCGTTGTTCTCCTGTCCTGGTGATAAGACGTGTTGTGTAATTTTAAAATGAAATGGTGCTATACAATTAAAGCAGTTCATGATTTTCTTCTGATTTACGATACCACGGATCACAGCTCCTGTAACTCTGGGAGACTATTATTATTTTAATTTTATATGGAGAATTTAGATGGAGGCGACGATATTCACAACGGCGCTGTTCGACAACAGAGGTGCGTGAATGTGTTCACCTTTTTCCCTTCGTGGCCGCCAATGTCAGTTTAGATGTATTTGCCACGACAATCAGAACCTGCAGTCTTTCTTTTCATTTAATTAGGAAGTCCAATAATTTTCCTTCTTAGATGGATAAATGTTATTTAATCACAATTATTTTTATCTATTCCACGGGGAATGATAGAATGTACTTGCCTCTATCTCGATAGCACGTTCGAATACAATTGAATGTGTACCGACGGAACTATATTTATGACCCATTTCCATTACAGTATTAATTCTTATTTTGAACCCCTCACTCGCGAATGTACGTGCCCTCTTATCTTGTGGAGTCAGTCGGGCGTATTCTGTAATAACGTTACTTTTAATATCCAGTGGCTTAGTTTCCACAATTGACCTTTGTCTGTGTTGCAACGGCACTTCACGCGAAATAATTATTACGCTACCACCATAACAACCCTCATTTCAAAATTACATCACCGGGTGACTAAGCTTCCAACTGTTTAACATGGCGATTACAATGGCGACCGAGTGCCTTGAACTTCGTTTCAGAAAAAATTAGTACAAATTTTAAACTGAAGTATTTAAGTAATTTGTTCCATCCATTATTGTGCCTACAACCAATTGTTTCTGTTACATGTTACGCGAACTGCGTTCGAGATAAAAAAAATTATAACCGAAATCAGTCCATAAAATTCACAAATATTTAATAAAAAATTGGAAAAGAAGGAACTCTTGGAATGTTAAACTTTATACCGACTACCAAGAAAACCGACCGGAAAAAAAGATATACATAGGTAAGAGCAACAAGACATCTACGCTTTTGGTTGATCGTAAATGTGGGACTGAATAGTATTTTTCCGACACCCACTGCGTAGCACGCATTTTTTTCAAAATTTATTTTTTAGACAATTTTGTAGATTTTTGTAAATATATTATACGTGAATTATTTATTTCTAGTTTCTGCTACCAGTCACGTTTTTATTTTATGTTCAATCTAAGATAATACAATGCGTTTCGAACATGTTCTCTTCATCTTCAGGCGTTTATACATACAGAGAAATGTTACATAAAAATAAACAGTCTGTAACTAGATTAATCTAGAACTCTTTGTCCATTGTTTGTTACTGTAGCGGCTGGTGTGGCATTTGGGTGGGGGGGGGGGGGGGAGGAGGTGGGTATTGTACGGCTAGAAATCGAAATCAGTGATGTCTTCTGCTGGTTTGCTTCCGTGTGGTTGGCTATGTATGATACCACAGCCTGTATAGGATGCAGATAGATTTGCATCAGTTATGTGTTACGATAAATGGACAAAGAGTTCTAGATTAACCTATTTAAGACTGTTTATTTTTCAGTAACATTTATCTGTATATATGTATGCATACGCCTGAAGATGAACAGGACATATACGAAACGCGTTGTACTACGTTGGATTAAACATAAAATAAATGACTGGTAGCAGAAACTAGAAATAATCATCCCACACAGTCACGGCTCACAAACATAGCCATTAAGGTTGAAAATAAATATTATACGTGAATGTATCACAAGATGGTGGATCATTTTCATTGACTGCGCGCATAGAAGACACTTATCAGTCCACTGTTTCGACAAAGACATATTTTACTACATTGAATTACACGAACGAGCGCGACGTCATCTGTGATTTGTTTACTTGTAATACGAGCCGCAGTAGTACTGAAGATCGGCTGCACTCTGGTTTAGGGTTACATAGAACTATGGTGAAATTAAGATCACAAACCAAAACGATGAATAATTCATCTGATGAGGAATCAGTTGCTCAACCTGTATCTAACACAGAGTTAGAATACATTGCAGATACTGATAACGCAGTCGGAGCGGCTAGTGGTACTCACTCGCAAGCGACAGACCGATAATATGTCAACTTTGATCCTGATTCCGCAAACGTACAAGGTCCAATATAGTCAGATATTATGCAAATGTTTAAGGTAATTCAGACAGATTTCGTGTCACAATTTGTAACTCAGATAACAGCCCAAATGAATGCACAGATAGAAAATGTGACAACACAGATAGGGAATGTAACAGTCCAAATGAACAAGTTAGGCCGTGACGTAAAAAACCTTACTGATATGCACAATAACCTGACGACACAACTGACACAACTAAAAAGAGAAGTAGCGGATCAGGTAATAGAAGTGGTGCGTGAAGATCTAAATTCCATGAATCAGGATACTGATAGTTTGAAAACGTTAACTGAAAATTTCAATGCTATGAGTGTACATCAAAATGAGCTCAATACAAAAATGCAGGAAGCCGTAAATCAAGTTGAGGACATGACAAAACAGCAAAAACAGCAATTTAATGAGTCTTTAGAAGAAAAAGACAGATACATAAACCGTGCTCTAGAAACAGAGCTACAAAATGCAGTAAGTAACACAATGGAACAAGTATACACTATACAAAACACATCTGTATTTAAACTGCGAACTGACGAAGGCCAGATACAGAAAACTTTGACACAAGACGTACCAGTCTGGCAGAATCAAATGGTCGAGCAACTAAACAGGAAACTTAGTACCATGAAAGAACGAGACCAACATGCAGGAGAAGAGCTTGACAACATGCCCACAGGTAATAGCGATAGTGCGGTTAGTGACTATCTTACGCCGAATGTACATGTGTATTCAGCAAACTATGAGGTGTACGGTAACCAACGACATCGGGACGAAAGAAAGAAGGAAACAGCAGATAGCTGAACCCACATTGTCATTAGTTTTGTTGGAAGAGAGTCTTATGAACCACTGGCAAAATTCAAGTGTTTATCCCTGAAAAGAAATCTGTGCATCCGGTAATTTTTATTAAGTCATTCAAAAGTGTATTGCCTAAAACGTGTTCGGAACAGCAAACGATACAATATGTTACGGGTTATATCCAAGGCGATGGAGAATTATAGGCGAGAGAAATGTTTGAAACTTGTCAGATATTAGAACAGTTTGAAAGCGCTTTTCTTTCAAAGTACTGGTCACATGGAGTTCAAGAGAGATAAAGAAAATCTCTATTCAACCCTGAACAATATAATCCAAAATTTGGATCATTGCGAAAGTATTTTGAGAAATATTTGAATAAGGCGAGGTACTTGGATGAGCCAGTGACACACACTAACGTCCTACGCATTCTGGAAGCTAAACTACCGCTAAATATTTGGAAAAGCTAGTACAAGTTCCCGAAATCAATTTGGAGTATTTTCTGTCTGTCTTGGACTCTATTGACTCAATAAAGATGCAAGACAGAGCCACACCGACCAAAATATTTTCCTAGCAGTGGTGACAACCAGCCTGCACAGCGCCAGTCGCAGTACGGCGTCAACAATGTAGCGTGCGCGACTGAGACACGACCGGCTTTTGTTGATTCCGGCGCAGCAGCGCATATGCAAGGCCCGAGTTCGGGGATGGTAATATTAGTAATAGCTTTAATCAAAATTTGAACCTAGGGTATAAAAGGAAAGGAAAAGATTGTGACAGAAACTACTCTGGCTACTCCGGTAACCGGAAACGAAATTGGAATAGGGACGATAAGGGGAATCAGTGTGGGTAACGCTTACAGTAATTTTCAGCCTCAGTTTAGCAACAACAACACGGCTGACCCACGAAATATGCAGTGACAGTACCCGATTAGTAATCAGCCCTATCAGTCCCAAGCTCAAAGTAACATTACGCCCATAAACTTAGGGCAGAATCATGATCGGAATGCGCAACAGAGGAACAACACGTCGGGGGTGAATATTATAGGAGTGACAAACGAAACACCTACAAATAGTAATACTGGGGCGTTAAACTAAACGTGGCCTCATTATGCTCCTCAATGTTGACCATGGATAGTCGTGGGAGCGATCCAAGATAAGACAGGTACTGACCTCTATTACAGAACTAGCTCAAGAAACATTTTGACAAACAAACGAAAAAACCAGACTTATGGTTAGAGAAAAAGTATTACTTAAGACCCATGTGAAATCTTCTTTGTTATCCAAGAAAAACGCTAAGTGGCAAATGAGGTATACTGGTCCGTACATTATTGTACAAATTCCGGATGACGGACATTATTTACTTACAGTTCCTCACAATCGTAAAAATCAAAGGACTCTACGCACACAGAGACTTGAGGAAATTCTACCATGTTTAAATATCACACTTTACACCTGTCTATGCACACGAGTGAAATAAGTAACCCATGGTAAAATGGAGGAGTACGATTAGGGTTAAGTAAGTATATCTTATGCAGCTACGTGAATCAGAGCATATCACTACTTCTATTTACATTTGTTAGTGACTGTGGACACAATTCACAAGCAAGCTAGGGCATACACGTCAATTGATGACTGGCAATGTTAGCACAGGATGTACTTGGCAAGGTTTGATTGAATAATTTATGATCACAGTAGTATTTTAGTTTTAAGTTTATATACGAAGGATTCTGGAGAGAACAATTAGCACAGATTTCGGAACAAAGTAGCTGTAAGTTACTTTTTTTTTATGGCACTAGTGCATCAAGATTGTAAGGTACAGGTTAAGTTACAGAAAATATTGAACTCCCTGATGTACATAAGTATACGGTCACGCAAGTACATGCCATGTTGCAGATAGATTTTTTTGACGTATCTACGCCACTAGGCTGTATCTATGAATACATCGAGCAAAACGGTATTAATTTTTTTGTATGCTCCGATGATTTCTGGCTGTTAATGAAAGTTTGGCGTGCTATATACCATACGCATGACAACCTAATCTAAGTAGTGCATCTAAAGATAGAACTTATGAATAAAAACTAGTGTGATCTTCCTGAAATACACATAATTTTTCAGCTTTATACACACGTTTGAGTGCAAGTACACTGCTGAGGTACGATTTGTAAACGTTATCTGAGGCTAACTTAATACTGTCTCTTATTAAAAAAATAAAAAAAATAAATATACTACTTGACACTCAGTAACACCAGAGAATTTTAATAATTTGTCTTTTCTTCGGCATGAAAGTACCGAGAATCTATGTTGACTTTAGAGGAATGCAAACAATGATTTTCTCTTATTTTTATAATATTTTATTCAATCTAAGTTGAAGATATTTTGTGGAAGCAGTAGAATAAGGAATGACCAAAAAATTTAAAAAAAAATTGTGCTCATACCAGTGATACAATGATACACACAAGAAAACATGAACACCCACAGACACAGACTTAGAAAGCAGTATAGCGTACAGCAGCCAAGCTACCTAACATTTTAATTTTCTATTTATGTATGAATTTAAGTGTAGTGATTCATTTATTTATATCTTTTTTCTTTCTTTCTACTTGTTTTTTATTTGTGTACCATGCGTTGTTACAATCTTGGGTGACGTAAAGATGAAATTCATTCAACCCCCCCCCCCCCCCCCACCCTCACAGTAACTCGCGGGTAGTTAATGAAAAGATTTTGCCTCATTTGGAGACAATTTCTATAAGAACCTTTTGTGGATTCATTTTTTTGTATTGTCTTTTCAATGTATAAGTGCATCTGTAGCACGATCCTAAGTTAAGAGAGTGTTGTTGTTCTCGAAAACGTGTTCTCTTATGCGCTATGAGATGTATGATAGCATCGCAGTCGCAAACTGTAGTAGTCCTACTAGAGGCACGTATTTCCTGTGAACACATTCACCTACCAACTTGTGTAATGAAATATTTTGAGCAATATGTACCCTGATAAAGTTTTGAACGTGAATACAGGAGCAAATAACGAACATGGGCATAGACTACTAAAATCTAGCCTGTGGTCACATGAGCTACAGCATTTTTTTTTTTTTGAAAGAAATGAACGGGACAGTGTACAGTTACCCAACGACACTGAGTTATTCAGTGTCAGTGACATGTGAGTTATATGCATAGAGGCAAGTGAGAATACGTTTTCTACCACAAGCCTTCTACTTCTAAATAAGGGAGACTTGGTGAATCGAGGAAGCCTGCTACGGTACGGATGTCTGTGCAAATTATAGGACGTGTGCTGTTGGCAAGCTAAAAAATAAAGTGCAGTACTTACCTTCGTGCAGTAAACGTAGTAGCAGGTGCCCTGTGGCCCCTTTTCACAGCCAAGGTGTACGACGAGTTGAAGCAGCTGCAGTAGTTTCGTAAACGCTGCGAACGCTGCACAAACATAGAGATGTATTGACCGGCACGAGCGGCATCGCTATCCGGTGGTGTGTGGACGGCAAATGGACTCCAAATGGTGTGTAGCGTGCTGTCAGACTAATTGTTGCGTGTGTGGTAAATAGTAGCTGACAAATCAGTGACTGACTGCGTGATGCAGGAGGACAATTTGAATAGGAAGCAAAATCTACGTTAAAATGGCCACTCACCACAGTGCAAAGAAATGAAGAGACACAATTTCCTGACCACTAAATAAAGTCTTATCACTACAGCTCATGATTTACGTCCCACCTTAAAAAACAAAAACAACACAAATGGTTATTGAACAGCACCTACGTTTATGTATATGTTAGTGTTAAGTTAGACTAAGTACTAATCTCTGTGAATTTCATTTGTTACATATTTATCTTGCCCGTGATGAGACAACTATAAAACCCAGAAAGATCGTTATCAGATAGATCTTGTTATAAAAGAGGTTCAAATGGTTGAAATGGCTCTAAGCACTATGGTACTTAACATCTGAGGCCATCAGTCCTCTAGAACTTAGAACTACTTAAACCTACCTAACCAAAGGACATCACACACATCCATGCCCGAGGCAGGATTCGAACCAGTGACAGTAGCAGTCGCGTGGTTCCGGGCTGAAGCGCCTAGAGCCGCTCGGCCACCGCTATAAAAGAGGGAGGAAGTGGAGAGCATAAGGAACTATAAGGAAGAATTTATCCCACTTACTACTCCAGATACCCTTGCTAGCCCCACAGCCTGGATCGACACACCAAAATATACGACGTTTTTGTGAAACTTTTCTGTTTTCAGCAAAAATGTAATTGTAGAATCATAGAAAAGACTTGTGAAATGTATTTTTCTGTCAACGTGCGACTGAAAATGCTATTTGTACGTAGGATCAATGACGCCGCAAACCATCGTGAAGAACTGAACTATGGACTTGTATAAAATGTAATGTAATATCAATGTATTTGATGTAAAGAACGATGTAGTAATTTTTGTGTGTATTATGTAAGTAAATGCATATTTTGTGTGCCCTAGTGTATCTGTTTTGTTTTCATTGCTAAGTGCCAGGGCCGGCACCTGAACTATGTAAGCAAAGTGGTGAAGAGAAATCCCTTAAAGAGATGAAAAGTGCAATTCAAGCGCGTGTGTACAGGAGTCAAGTGCTACCAGTGTGTAAATTGGTTGGGCTCATTGCCCGAAATTTGACATTTCTTCGGAAAATTCGCCCAAGGGGCCGATGTAAAGGAACTTAATAATTTTTTCTTATTGATAAATAGATAGTTATTTGAGTCTCATACCAAAGATTAATGTGAAAAGTATTTAACACTGATGGACAAAAGAAGCTTTACGCTCTTCGTTTATTAGATTTAGTATTAGTTACCTTTCGTTGGTCTCCTGTCCTGATGATAAGACGTGTTGTGTAATTTTAAAGTGAAATGGTGTTATACAATGAAAGCAATTCATGGTCAATATGATTTTCTGATTTACGATACCACAGATCCCAGCTACTGTAACTCTGGGAGATTATTATTATTTTAATGTTATATGGAGAATTTAGATGGAGGCGACGATATTCAAGATGGCGCTGTTCAACAGTAGATGTACAAGAATGTGTTCATCTCTTTCCCTTCATGGCCGCCAATGTTAATTTTGATGTATTTGCCGCGACATTCAGAATCTGCAGTCTTTCTTTGCATTTAATTAGGAAGTCAGATAAGTTTCCTTCTTAGATGAATAAATGAAATTTAATCACAATTATTTTTATCTAGGCCATGGGGAATGATAGTACTGTCTCGATCGTCGTTTGCATACAACCGACAAAACTATATTTATGACCCATTTCCTTTACAGTATTAATTCTTTATTTTGAACCACTCACTCGCGAATGGACATGCCATCTTACATTGTGAAGTCAGTCGGGTGAATTCTATAGTAACGTTACTTGTAATATCCAGTGGCTTAGTTTCCACAATTGACCTTTGTCAGTGTCGCAACGGCGCTTCACGCGAAATACTTATTACGCGATCACCATAACAACTCTCATTTCAAAATTACAACACCAGCTGACTAAGCTTCCAACAGTTTAACAGGGCGGTTACAGGCCGCACCGTGGTAGGCACCAAGAAAACCTCCTATGGGGCGTCCCGCAGCGGGAGTCAGCGACCGGACAGGTGACGCATACTGGAGAGCAGGTAACGGGTCACCAGAAGTAGGAAAGGAAGAAGCTTTAGAAAACTGCGTTTCGGAATTCCAAATGGATACAAACAAAACCAGTGACGCAGTTGATCACGTGAACAGCGAGTGGTACACGTGTGAGGTACGCATGTAAACTTTAGGCGTCTGGAGTGGGCACAAAGCATCTGATTGGCGAAAACGAACTAGGAAGGAGTAATGTGCCGAGGTTTCGATGCAGTTTAATGGTAGGTCCCTTGCGATTGGCAGGGAGAGTTTCTACAAAAATAAGAAGAAGCCATGATGTGAAGAATCTGCTACAAGGAAGACAAGAGCAAAATTTTTGGGGCTCTTCTCTGAACTGGCATCAAGTGCAGAATTGGGCGCATAATGCTCTGTACGATGCAGATGAGAAGTCGAGGTGAAATCTGCGTTCACTACGACTGACATTCAGCTAGATACCAGCTGTAGCGTTGTTGAGCCCTACCTGTGGAGAAACAAACGAGCCAGTTAGTTAATTCTTCTTGCGAGAACTGAGAGGTCATTTAATATGCACGCTGCGCCCGCCATGCACGTGCATATCCCCATACTCCAAGACTATAGACGAATACATGTTTTATCGCATAATGAGAAACATAGGGAAAGTTTCTGCTGGAAAAATCAGCAAAGGCTTAATTAGTTTTTATAGGAATTTCAGAGGACGAGACCAGCCAGGCAGACGACAGCTCATCGCAGCTAAGGTAAATACCGTGAGCAGAGGCGTAAACTTGTTGGTTCACCAGCTTGCGTCCACTGTAAACTCGAGCGACCTTGGGTGATCTTTTGCTCAACTTGTCACAAAACTAACCACCCTCCGTAGACTTGATTGTCATCCTAAATAGTACCGAACTTTGAAATGGAATTGGATGATTTACCATAGTACTGGCCAATATCATGATGCACCTGTAAGAATAATTTTGTAAAGAAACTTCTACTTAAAATTTACCGTTGTTGTGTTTAGGATTATTTCACTTTCTGAAGTCGAGATGCATCCGTTTGACAACTGCCGTAACATTGTCACATTGTAAATTGTGTAAATGCGTGTAATTCTGTGATAAGATTGCAACATTAAACCAAAAATATTTACAGCTTACACAGTTGTTACCCTGTCCTCAAAACCTTGCATCTGCACTTTACATTTTTCACACCTGTAAAGTAAATCATGCTTTTTTCATTTTCCATGAACCATAGCATCTGCCACTTGCAAAGTATGAACGTCTAAGTGCCTTGTCACAGTTTTCTCAGTTTCCTGTCGACTACACCCACAATGGGCGCCGTGGTTGGGGGGGGGGGGGGAGGGGTGAGACGTGGCGGGAGAGGGGAGGTGAATATTTAACCAAATTGTCCCGAGATCAGCTAAAATTCCATACTTAGTTACGACGTTTAATATTTTGTTATCGAAGTGTTAAGGGGTCTGTTGTGATTCACGGCTTTCTTAATCCATTATAATAAGAAAAAAGCACATGAGGGCGTGTGCCAACTCAATAAACCTCCTTGAAGAATATAAGAAAACCACTTTGTTAAATATGTAACATGCCAGAAAACTACTTTCTGAGAAATATTAACCAGCTAGCACTGTGCTCATGTCATATTTTATACTTAATTACGAAGTAAATGCTCTGTCATGTTTTTGAATCTAAGATTCATGAAATACTCAGAATCAGATTACTGTAAACTTTGTCTTCACCATTCAGGGGGGCATTGGAAAGATTCGTTGTTTTAGGTCAAGGGTATAATTGTCCTGCAGAGGGTACTTCGCTGGTGTAAATGATAAAATCCTTGTCACTTGCCTCTTGCTCTTTGCTCGCTCTCTCGAATGGACATGCAGAGAATGAGGTCCTATATTTAATTCTTTGTGTAATATATTTAATAATTATGAATGTATTCGTCTTGTTCGTTTCATAACCATTATGAACCAGTCATACTAACTGTCAATCATTTACATGTTTTCAGGAAATCAAGGCGTTGGAACTGGTCGTTTTGTGATGCGATAACCTTGCGCTATCAGCTTGCTGTTGAATGTACCTTTACATTTTCACAAGGTGTGCCTGAAGTCTAAATTTCTTGATACGAAGTCCAAATATCTTTGCTGTTGTCATGCAAATCATTTATTATGCTGCAATTTAATATTTTCATGATTTTACGTCACCAAGATTTTCCGCTCTCCAACGACAATTCCTGCACCTGACTTTTACAAGAATTTTAAACCTCAGGTAACGAAATTTTATTAAACATAGTAGGAATTTCATTTTTATCATTAATACAAAGAATCACGGTGTTGTTATACACTCCCGGGTTCGATTCCAGGCGGGGTCAGGGATTTTCTCTGCCTCGTGATGACTGAGTGTTGTGTGACGTCCTTAGGTTAGTTAGGTTTAAGTAGTTCTAAGTTCTAGGGGACTGATGACCATAGCTGTTAAGTCCCATAGTGCTCAGAGCCATTTGAACCATTTTTTTTGTTGTTATACTCACGCTATCGTCAGTGTGATGTGTTCCACCTTCTCAGTAATTAATCTCATAATTTGACTCTTTACATTTATTTCATATTTTTGTGGGATTTTGTTGTCTTTCCCTTCTAAAAAGTTTATAGAATGATAACCTTTCTTTTTATTAGCTACCACGGGAGACGACCAAAGAATTGCGCATTCATATCTATTAATCGTTTTTCGTACAATCCTTGCTGCCGATATCTCAAAAGCAATCTGAACGCCACTATAAGCTCGGGAGTTTTATCTCGCGACCGCTTCATTTCCAGAGCTGCTCCGCAAAGTTTTCCCGCATGGTCAGTACGTCACGCACGACGACCAAATACACGGAACTGATGTTTGCTCGACTAATGGTACCGTTCACATTGATCGAACAGGCTGAGCGCACGTCCACTTCCCAACACGGTCTATATGTCTCCGCCTATTTGTACCTCTCACACTACCAAAGCGAACTACGATTTTCTCGCTTCTCAGTGTCTATTTGTTTCGTTTACACATGTCTCTTTGTACGAGCATTACAGGAGTATGCAGCGGCTGCTCAACGCAGCGAAGAGGCATATCTGCCTCCTGCAGAACTGCGGAACCCCCTACACTCCCTGTGACTTATGCAGTAGGCGAAGAGGATGTCGCGGGCTATCGGTGTCGTGTATAATGGGAAAACATTCACGCCAACGTGAGATGCTAATTTAACTATTTCAGAGTGTAAGAGTTGCTAGTTTATAATGAGCTATACAAATTTCTTTGAGTTATGGAATATTTCAAATGGTTCAAATGGCTCTGAGCACTATGGGACTTAACATCTATGATCATCAGTCCCCTAGAACTTAGAACTACTTAAACCTAACTAACCTGAGGACATCACACAACACCCAGTCATCACGGGAATATTTCAAAAAGACTCTTGCGATTTCAGAAGAATGTATCTTCTGCATGACTGAAGATAAAAACTCCGGGTGAGTTTTAACTGCCGGCCGTAATCGCCGAGCGGTTCTAGGCGCTTCAGTCTGGAACCGCGCGACCGCTGCGGTGGCAGGTTCGAATCCTGCCTCGGGCATGGATGTGTGTGATGTCCTTAGGTTAGTTAGGTTTAAGTAGTTCTTTGTTCTAGGGGACTGATGACCACAGATGTTAAGTCCCACAGTGCTCAGAGCCCTTTTGAACCATTTTTGAGTTTTAACTTGTGCCTCGAAACTACAAGTTGATGTTGGTCTCAGCTGTATTTATCGATCATGTAGTTGCCAGTGTGGGTCTCCTTGCCGCAGCCAGTTCGCCAGCTCGCTCATTCTGAGGAAATTCATACATGGGTAAGCTGGACGCCTGGCTTTTTCCGTAGCTGTGAAACATGCAGAAAGTTTCATTTTTCAGACAGGCGGAGACCCACCGCAATAGTGCCTGCATGTAAGTACGTTTCGTAATAATTATCTAACTCAACGATGGCCGGTTGTAAGGGGCATATTGATCTCATATTGCACCACTGGCCTCTAATAAACCTCACGGTATGTGATCCTTTATCATTGTCGTGTCTCAAAGACTACGCCCATGCGACTCCTCTTCCCACAACTGTGGGTGGACTGCGACACTGCGTACGAGCAGCGCTTACGGCAATAGCTCCAGACATGTCCACAGAAGTATAGGAAACATTGTATTATGTGATACTGTTATTCCGAAATACAATCCAATGTTTCAATAAACATTTCACCGTAATTCGGAATAACACAGGCACTGCAGTAACGCATTTACTGCCGACACCGTGCGAGCGATTTTCACTTCAGATGTGTCTCATGTACAGGAATATACATAATGGATGTATGAGTACAGTTGCTTGACACATGGTTGGCGACATATGGAAGTTTGGGTGTGGCCTATCATTCTGGCTTTCGCTGTCGCCGCGGTCGGACGTGCTAGCTGGTTGCTCCGCATCGTCCGTGTCCTTGCCAGTGTTTACTGTCTGCCATAGTGTGTTCCTGTGTTCCGAGTGATTCATGTGTATTGTACTTTTTTGTGGTCTTTCTTTTCGTTAGCAACTTGTCGATTTTATACGGGATTCGGGCTTGACCGGATTCCCTACAGCTGCAGCTCCATGTCTACCACCTTTCGGAAAAACACCCTGGTTTTTGGCTTTGACGAGGATACACGCCGAGTTCAACCGACCGCCCTTGCGATTCATGACTGGTTAACCGAGGTAATAGGCATCACATCGGATTCTGTGCACACCACCCAGCTAGATTCTGATCGTTATAGTGTCTTTGTCAAGCTTCTCAGTCCAGTAGCAGTTGATCGACTTATTGAAAAAATTGGCAAACAAGTCCCCTTTGTTCATCGCGGCGGCACCACTAGTATGGTTACAGTAACACGTGCCGGTACCTCGATTCAGACAGTTCGAGTACTTAACTTGCCCATAGAGATTGACAATGCTAAAATTAAAGATGTACTTTTAAGTTTGGTGAGGTTAAAGAAATTGTAAACGAAAAGTGGTCGTCTCGCTGCAAATTACAATGTTTCAATGGGATTAGATCTGTGGACATGGAAGAAAAAATGAACATTCCTTCTCACATCAAGTTCGATGGTTATATGGCTCATATTATACAGGGTGTTACAAAAAGGTGCGGCCAAACTTTCAGGAAACATTCCTCACACACAAATAAAGAAAAGATGTTATGTGGACATGTGTCCGGAAACGCTTAATTTCCATGTTAGAGCTCATTTTAGTTTCGTCAGTATCTACTGTACTTCCTCGATTCACCGCCAGTTGGCCCAAATGAAGGAAGGTAATGTTGACTTCGGTGCTTGTGTTGACATGCGACTCATTGCTCTACAGTTCTAGCATCAAGCACATCAGTACGTAGCATCAACAGGTTAGTGTTCATCACGAACGTGGTTTTGCAGTCAGTGCAATGTTTACAAATACGGAGTTGGCAGATGCCCATTTGATGTATGGATTAGCACGGGGCAATAGCCGTGGCGCGGTACGTTTGTATCGAGACAGATTTCCAGAACGAAGGTGTCCCGACAGGAAGACGTTCGAAGCAATTGATCGGCGTCTTAGGGAGCACGGAACATTCCAGCCTATGACTCGCGACTGGGGAAGACCTAGAACGACGAGGACACATGCAAAGGACGAGGCAATTCTTCGTGCAGTTGACGATAACCCTAGTGTGAGCGTCAGTGAAGTTGCTGCTGTACAAGGTAACGTTGACCACGTCACTGTATGGAGGGTGCTACGGGAGAACCAGTTGTTTCCGTACCATGTACAGCGTGTGCAGGCACTATCAGCAGCTGATTGGCCTCCACGGGTACACTTCTGCGAATGGTTCATCCAACAATGTGTCAATACTCATTTCAGTGCTCATGTTCTCTTTACAGATGAGGCTTCATTCCAACGTGATCAAATTGTAAATTTTCACAACCAACATGTGTGGGCTGACGAGAATCCACACGCAATTGTGCAATCACGTCATCAACACAGATTTTCTGTGAACGTTTGAGCAGGCATTGTTGGTGATGTCTTGATTGAGCTCCATGTTCTTCCACCTACGCTCAATGGAGCACGTTATCATGATTCCATACGGGATACTCTACTTGTGCTGCTACGGCATGTGCCTTTACGACACAACATGTGGTTCATGCACGATGGGGTTCCTGCACATTTCAGTCGAAGTGTTCGTACGCTTCTCAACAACGGATTCGGTGACCGATGGACTGGTAGAGGCGGACCAATTGCATGGCCTCCACGCTCTCCTGACCTCAACCCTCTTGACTTTCATTTATGGGGGCATTTGAAAGCTCTTGTCTACGCAACCCCGGTACCAAATGTAGAGACTCTTCGTGCTCGTATTGTGGACGGCTGTGATACAATACGCCATTCTCCAGGGCTGCATCAGCGCATCAGGGATTCCATGCGACGGAGGGTGGATGCATGTATCCTCACTAACGGAGGACATTTTGAACATTTCCTGTAACAAAGTGTTTGACGTCACGCTGGTACGTTCTGTTGCTGTGTGTTTCCATTCCACGATTAATGTGATTTGAAGAGAAATAATAAAATGTGCTCTAACATGGAAAGTAAGCGTTTCCGGACACATGTCCACATAACATATTTTCTTTCTTTGTGTGTGAGGAATGTTTCCTGAAAGTTTGGCCGTACCTTTTTGTAACACCCTGTATATTCCGGTCAGGCCCCCACCTGCCATATCTGCAATGAATTAGGCCATCTTCGCCAGGACTGCCCCCGCCGTGGTTTTGTTTTGAAAAATAGTCTCCAGCCGCGGCTTAGATTGACACTTAGCGAGGTAATGGCACAAGATATTTCTGGTTCTTCTGCACACCCTGATGTTGATGCTACCCAGGAAACTACCTCCGAGACCCCGCCCATAATCGCTGATGCGTTTCCACCACTCGTAGGACGGCAAACTGCTGCGCCAGTTTGTCTCGAAAGTGAATCTCAGCAAAAGAAAAGGCCGCTGGAACATAGTGATGAGCATTCAGATGAGGAAGTATCTCGCACGACTCCTGCAGCCCGGAAACCAAAACCATCAATCGCGGAGGAAATAGTACCAGATGACGTTGTGTTGGTCAACTTTGAAGCCAGTGCGGATGGACTTGAGGGTATGCCGAATTCTGAGACGCCAGGTCATGACCAGGAACCTCCAATTTTGCGTGCCGCTCCTGAAGGACAACAGCCGCTACAACGCGCACACAGTGAGGAAGTGTTGTGTCAACGGTCTACAGCTGACGCCCGTCAACAAGTTCCGGGCGGAAGTATACAAGCGAAAGTGTTTATCAACCTGCCAGCTGCCGGCGGCAGTGCTGCTACAACGACACCACCGCGTCTCAAAGAATCCACAAAATATCCGGGACCTCAAAACGCCCCACGACGAAGGCTCAATACACAGCCAAATCTCTCTGTTCCTCGCAACAAAGGAACTTCCACTTTGTCGCCAGCGGATGTAGCACCCCGAAATATTAGTTATGAAATTGTGAGGGAAGGATTCGGTGATGACAACAGCAAAGAACTCGGTGAAGCCCATCCCCCACAGTGTATCACTTGTAATGGTCTTTATTTAGCTTCCTGATCCAATAATCCTCCCATGGCGGCTCACATTACACCGTTTTTAATCCTGCAGACGGCCCTCTTGAGCTCCATTCCATCGTTTTGTTATATTATTGTATCTCATTATCTATATGCTACAAGCCTACACTATCACCTCCCTTAATATCAATAGGATTACAAAACTTGCAACATAAAAACAATTTTTGTTTGACTCTGGTACGGATATTGCCCTCTTACAAGAGGTCGCAATACTGCAATTTAAAATTCCTGGGCCGGCCGGTGTGGCCAAGCGGTTCTAGGCGCTACAGTCTAGAACGGCGCGACCGCTACGGGCGCAGGTTTGAATCCTGCCTCAGGCATGGATGTGTGTGATGTCCTTAGGTTGGTTAGGTTTAAGTAGTTCTAAGTTCTAGGGGACTGATGCCCTCAGACGTTAAGTCCCATAGTGCTCAGTGCCATTTGAACCATTTTTTTTTAACATTCCCGGCTATGTTGCAATAACCAATTTCGCTCCCGAATTGAGTGATTTTAGTCAGCGAAGGAATACCTCTAACTGATGTCGAAAAGTTAAACTCTGGACGGGGGATAGGCGTGAGTATCATGGGCCTCAGTGTAATCAATCTGTATGCACGATCTGGAAGTGCACGGCGCACTGACAGATCAAAGTTTTTTTTAAGGAGGATATCATTTACTTACTGCGGAGAAACTCTCTGAACTTGATCATTCCAGCCGATTTTAATTGTGTATTACATCAAAAAGATCAATCCCCCAATTTTAATTATTCCCATGAATTAAACTTCCTTGTCTCCCAAATGAAATTGAGCGACGCGTGGGAAGTTAAGTATCCCACGCTTGTGAAATACACGTACATTTCACATAATTCCAGCAGCAGGTTTGATAGAATCTATATGTCGAGTCACATAGTGAGGAATTTGCTACAATTGGAAATAATTCCAATCAGCTTTTCTGACCACTGTAGTGTGAGTGCCTGCATAAACTTGGACCGGCCTTTTAACAGACGACGAACTCGAGGCCGAACTAACGACAGCTTGGGAATTTTGCTTGCGCTCTGAAAACATCTTTCCGACTGTTTTGGAGTGGTGGACCCGCAAGGCGAAGCCCAGATTACGGAAAGTACTTATATCTTACAGTATAGAGAAATCTCGGGCAGTTCACCGTACGATCGAATTTTACTACAAGGTTTTACGGGACTTGTACGATCAGGCAGATGGCTCAGACAGGCGATTGTCCGACATCAAGAAAATTAAAGCGACATAATTAAGCTTAAAGAGAAAACAACTAGAGGGTCTTAAAATTAAGTCAAAAGCCAGATCTGTCAGCGAGGACGAAACGGCTGCGTTATATCATCTGATTGAACACCGCTAGAACTGACGACGGATATTCATGGACGAACTTAGATTAGAAAACGGTACTGTCCGCACTGTGCAAAACGAGATAATTAGAGAAATCCACAGGTATTACAGTGCCCTGTATGACGCAGAAGCAACGCAAGAGGACGATTCGGATGAGCTATTTGCGTTTACAACCTCTACAATTACGGCCGACGACAACGCCAGCTTATTTACGGCTTCTAGTCCAGATGACGTCTTTGAAATAATTCGCGGCTCCCCTAAAAGGAAATCGCCGGGCCCTGATGGCCTTCCGGTCGAGTTCTATCAACGATATTGGAGTATCATAGGTGATAAGTTGACACAAGTCGTTAACGACGTCCTGCGGGGAAAGTTTGTACCACCAAAATTTAAAGAATCTAAAATCGTGTTGCTTCCTAAAAATAAGGGATGTAAAAAGATTAACAACTTCCGGCCGATTTCTCTTCTTAATTCAGATTATAAGATTATTGCGAGAGCTTTAAACAAACGAATGATGCTGTTGACCGCAAACATTATTGGGCAACAGCAAACTTTAGTATCTGTTTGTGTTCGTGTACTTGCAGCGGCGTTGGCCCCTCCGCTATGGCTACCACGGTTTCCACATGTATTCCACGAAAATTTACTGTGAACTTTACTTTCGATAAAAGGACGCGACACGATCAGCCCGGGTATCTAGAATGCCACGATTAGCTTGTCGATACAATTCATGTGAACTCTGATCAGGTCCACACCGCTTATTTTGATGCAGACGAGTACGTGTTTTACGTGAAATTTATGGATCCCCTTCACGTTGAAAGATTACTGTTGCGACACGATTCTCAAGTCCCGTTCAGGAATTGCGATAATTCCGTTAGAATGGTGTCACTCGCAGGTGCTGAAATCGAATATACGAATGTTTGAGCGTTCAACCTCCTGCCGGAAATTGATGACACCTTTCTAAAGGACATATTGACTCCTTATGGTAATGTGAAAAATATCCGCCGTGAACGCTGGTCTCCTCAACAAGGACTACACTGTTATAGTGGAGATCGTTCCGTGGAAATGCATATCAAACGCAATATTCCTTCACATATACAAGTGTGTGGTTACTGCGTCCGTGTCATGTATACTGGTCTAGAGGGAATCTGCTTCCTATGTAATGAAAGTAGACACGTTCGGTCTAATTGTCCGCGGAGGGTTTTTGTGTTAAAGCCGTCATTAGTGCAGAGTCGCAAATTGACGGTTGCTGATCTTGTTCCTTGCACTCCCGCCGTCGGCCCTACTTCTGCTTCGGATTATAGTGAACAACCCGGTCAGTTATGATAATCGTGTCAATGAATTTCCGTCTTTACCTCCGCGACAGAATCCTGTTGGCCCCAGGGTAGTACCTATAACGGTGACAAACAAGCGACGTCGCACTCACGATGGTGATGGTGGGGATTTGGTTGTGCCTTGTGCGCCAACCTCCTCCGCATCGATTGTGTCCCCTGCTCCTCTCGATGCTACGGTGCCTCCCGTCCGTGGTACGGTGGGGTAGACCGTTCGCCGGTTGCAAATCTTTCAATTTGACGCCACTTTGGTGACTTGCGCATTGATGGGGATGAAATGATGATGATTAGGACAACACAACAGCCAGTCCTTGAGCGGAGAAAATCTCCGACCCAGCCGGGAATCGAACCCGGGCCCTTGGGATTGACATTCTGTCGCGCTGCGTGGTACGGTGAGTGGCGAATAAGTTATCTCCAGCATCTTCCTGCTCTCGAAGTGGCGTCTTCTCAGCTACCTTTGTGTAGAGAGGGAGTGGAGCGCCCCCCTCCCCTCCCCCCTTCGTCTTTGTGTCCGTCGTTACGGTCTGAGACGATGCAATGTCCTCCTGTTCATTCGTCTTCAGCCACGGACGGTTTCCGGCATTTGTTGACTACAGCAACTCACGAGGAGAATAAAATTATCGACCAAGTATCACCTGTTGTATTGGTAGTTCGACAGAAACAGCGTATACAACCTGACCGTGCGGTGGCACGTAGGAAATCTAAGAAAAAAGGCTGTGATGACGGGGTTCTGGTCCTCCGATGTCTGATTCGTCTGTGGATTCCACAATGGACCTTGACTCTCAGCTGTCTACCTACTTCTACTCGAAGGTTCCGTGCATCCCTGGCAGTTGTGATCAATGAACCAAGCCTACACCTTTCCTTAAACGTTAATTGTGTGGAAACAGAACTTCGATTGGCTTCGTTGCGTCAGTTCATTTATGATTCGTGTGCGTACATAGTTATCCTACAGGAGGTGTTATTTAGTAATTTCTCCTTACCTGGTTTTCCTGTGATCTTTAATGTAGCACCCGGGTATTCAGCGGGGACCGCCTTATTCTTTCACGAAGGCACTGCTATTGGTGAGGTGGAAATGTTGGATTCTGGTAGGGGACTCTTTAATCTTACCTTGGTTCTTTTATACAGAGTGTTACAAAAAGGTACGGCCAAACTTTCACGAAATAATCGTCACACACAAATAAAGGAAAGATGTCATGTGGACATGTGTCCGGAAACGCTTAATTTGCACGTTAGAGCTCATTTTAGTTTCGTCCACCTACGCTCAATGGAGCACGTTATCATGATTTCATACGGGATACTCTACCTGTGCTGCTAGAATATGTGCCTTTACAAGTACGACACTACATGTGGTTCATGCACGATGGAGCTACTGCACATTTCAGTCGAAGTGTTCGTACGCTTCTCAACAACAGATTCGGTGACCGATGGATTGGTAGAGGCGGACCAATTCCATGGCCTCCACGCTCTCCTGACCTCAACCCTCTTGACTTTCATGTATGGGGGCATTTGAAAGCGCTTGTCTACGCAACCCCAGTACCAAATGTAGAGACTCTTCGTGCTCGTATTGTGGACGGCTGTGATACAATACCCATTCTCCAGGGCTGCATCAGCGCATCAGGGATTCCATGTGACGGAGGGTGGATGCATGTATCCTCGCTAACGGAGGATATTTTGAACATTTCCAGTAACAAAGTGTTTGAAGTCACGCTGGTACGTTCTGTTGCTGTGTGTTTCCATTCCATGATTAATGTGATTTGAAGAGAAGTAATAAAATGAGCTCTAACATGGAAAGTAAGCGTTTCCGGACACACGTCCACATAACTTATTTTCTTTCTTTGTGTGTGAGGAATGTTTCCTGAAAGTTTGGCCGCACCTTTTTGTAACATCCTGTATAGCCCTTCTGGCACTGGTCGCGCAGTGGATCGTTCGCGTTTTTATAAAGAGGATATTGTTTATCTGTTGCGTAAGAGTCCTCCGCTTAATCTGTTGGGTGGTGGTTTTAACTGTGTATTGCGTCCTGCAGATCAATCTCCTAATTTTAATTTCTCTCGTATATTACGTGAATTGGTCCGCTCCTTACGCCTTAAAGACGTCTGCATATGTAAATACCCGACGTTAGTTAAATTTACCCACTTTACTGCGACTTGTAGTAGCAGATTAGATAGGTTTCAGTTATCAAACTGACTGAGCGATAGTATTCTTAATGTTGAAGTCATCCCAGTTTCCCTTACGGATCACTGTGCTGTGGCCACAGCTCTCAATCTTGAACGGCAACCAGTCAAATACTTCCGTCGATGTTAAACATCGCTCACCTAGTTGACCCCTGTCTCGATGACGTGACGTGAGTCGTTTGGGAGCGTACCCTACGGTCCACTGGGAAATACTCTTTCACCCTTGACTGGTGGACACAGTTAGCAAAACCAAGGCTCAGGCAACTTTGATCATTTTCTGTGCTTCCAAAGCGTGAGACTTTCGGAGAACTTATGAATATTTCTATTCCATTCTGCGCGAACTTTATGCTGCTTCGGACCACGCCCCTCTGCGACTTGCGGATGTTACGGGTGTGAAACCAAAACTGTTGACCTTGAAGAGAATACAAATGGAAGGTTTGAAAATCCGATCGAAGCTGCGTTCATTGGTGACGGAAGAACTGACTTCCTTGCATCATTTGCTTCGGCGTCAGATCCGTCGCCGACGCGATTGTATTCATTCTCTCACGACAAATGATGGACGTATCGCAACGGCGCAAGCGTATCTTACACCAGTACTATGTAGACATCTACGATACCGATGAGTCCAATGAAACCTTTTACGACCCACTTGTCGGCATCTTGGATACGACAATTACACCTGACCATAATGCAATGCTCTTAGCTGCCTTTCAGCCTGAGGAAGTTTACAAACTTATTGTGGGACCGCCTTCTCAAAAGTCCCCGGGTCTAGATGGACTTCCCATATAATTTTACGTGCCCTTTTGGCCGTTGTTGGTTCGAAGTGGAAAAAACTGTTTTAATTCCGAAACGCACTGGACCGGCTGCCACTGATAGCTTTCGCCCACTTACTTTGTTAAACTTTGATTATAAGACTGTGGCGAGGGCAGTTAACATTATGATGTCGGCACTGATGGAGACGATTGTTGCGAAACATCAAAGCTGCGTACCTGGTCATACCATTCTTACCCTTATAGTCGAGTGTCGTGACGTGCTTTCGACTGCTGCTGTAGCGTCCGTTCCTTGTGCCTTTGCTTTTCTAGACTTCGATAAGGCATTTGATCGTGTCAATCACGACTTCCTGCTTCGGATTCTGGAGGCAGTTGGTTTCACTGTTGAGTTCTCTCAAATCTGGTAACGCGTATTTCGGCTTCGGTGGTTGTTAATGGCCAACTGACGCCCCCAGTAAATATGCGTAGGAGAGTGCCTCAAGGAAGCCCGCTGTCAGTAACTTTGTTTGTGTTGTCTCTGGGGCCCCAACTTCGGATGCTAGAATCCCAGCTGACTGGTTGGACGCTTTTCCGTATTGGGCTTAGTGGCACGGATCTATATAGTCGTTGTACTTCTCCAGATACGATACGATATCGCTTTACTGCTGGAGGTCATATGGCAAACTGGTCTTGGATCAGGAGACAATTAGCCTTCCTTACGCGATCGTCTGAGGCTGCATACACTACGGACATCATATTGCGCCCAGATTCTTGTTTCTTTTCACGGTCAAAAACCCATACCGTTACGTGGTTGCTGGGGCGCTTCGTTCATTATGTTGTAGAAGGCGAGGGAGAAGATCACATGAACTTCACGCAGCACATGATCACTGCCTATTGGATATGCTTGCGAATGCCTCGATATCGAGACCTCTTCGCCAACATGTAGAAACTTGTTTTCCGTCGGCAATGTGTTGGTTAATTTAATTTTTGTGATGAGTGTTTTTCTTTGTTATGTATGTTCCGTTTGCTTTCAGCTTGCCCTCTCCTGGTTTCCCTGTTCGTTCTGTTTTGTGTATTGACTCAGCATCGCTCCAGTTCTATTATAAAATGTGTATAGATGAAGTACAGAGACACATGAGCGTCTACAGTCCTTGCACTCAAATTGGGATTTTCTTAGTTTGCTATTTCGAATGTAATCTGGTTTGGTTTTCCTTCTACTATTGGATTCTATTACAAACTGTAAAAATAAATACAAAATAAAAAATTTGAAAGAATACTAAAAAACCATATAAAAATAATTGTTGATACATATTATGTGAGCTTGGTGGTGGTTTGTCGGCTACGTTCTCGGTTTTATTATTATTATTATTCTGTATTATAATTAATTTTTTCTCCCATTTACAGCTTATATTACATGATGATTTGACTATAGTCTATTGAAGTGTCATGGTAGTACCAAGTCATTCTCATAATAAAAAAAATGGCAAGGCAACGGCTGGCGATAAGCGTGATATACAGGTTCGAGTCGCTGTCCGGCACAAATTTGCACTCTCGTCATTCCATTCTACAGCTGATGGTTGTCCCTAGCAGCAACTGCGAATGCATTTCCTGTGAATGGGATTCTAGTATGGATGTTTTCCGTGAATTTGGTAGTGGGCACATCGAACATTTGTGAAAGGTAAATGAAGAGTTTGTGTTTGTACGCGAGTAAAAGGTTTCGCTTTTAAAACCGGGTGACTCTTTCCGAAAGAAGAACTTCGTAGTAATAGGTGTAAGCTAAAATTTACTCCAAGTGTCTATTTTCATTCATTTAGAAGACGTGCCCATGTGAAATTGGATAAATCTTTTCTTATATGCATATTTATAATTTTTAACATAGGAGCAAGTCCCTGTCGATTCATTATTTCAGTGATTTGCAGATGCCTGTATCTCTGGAAGTCCTTTAGCTAAATACGGATATCGGTTACAGAATGAACAGGCTTCTCACTTGAGGTAGTGTAAGCCGGCTATACTTAAGACTTGTCAGAGGTCAGAGGACACGGGTTTGCAATGGGAAAATGGCTTAACATCAGTGGTGGCGTGAATAATCCCTACCTAGGAGACGAACTTATATTTGAAACTGTTAATGCGTCTGTAATGAATTAAAGATTCTTTAGTAGAGTATGAGTGACTGCAAATATTGTAACTCCGATATATTCCTCGTCTTACTGAAATGGTTACTTACCTGAAATGAACAGTAGAGAAGATTCTATCACTTGTGGTTTTCTTATGCTCCTATTTCCGCTAGTGCTTTGATTTATCATGTTTTCATCAACTGAGTAAGGATGCTGGTCACATTTACAAATACTACACTGCTCTCCTTTAAAATTCAGCTCCAGAAAGGTAGCAAATAACGACCTTTTACTTATTGTGCGTACACAGTATAGTAGAAAAAAATATGATTAATTTTTTTGGTAATTTGGGGATATACACAGTATTACTACCTCTGTCAGTGACAATGGCTCTAAGCTAAGTAGATACTGAATCGAAATGAACTTCGATAGCAGATAATGGCAGGTCTGACTCTCTATCAGAGTTGATCACTCGTAATATGTGGCACGCCAGTCTCTCGACAACCCATGAAAACATTTTCTTCTTGTTCTTGTTCCTCTTCTTCCCTTCATGTCATCGGCGAAATTACCTGTTACAGTACCCACCTTAGCTGAAGTCGTCTTCTACTTCCTTGGCATTCATATTTTCTAGTCCTTGAGGAGAGTTCCTCAAGCTTCATTCTTTGTATCCCCTCTTTCAGTTTCCTTCCATAAACTATAATTCATCCTACAGAATGAAACGTGGTAAGCAGTTTCGCATTCCTTTTTCATTCAGTTCGAGCTGAATAGGTAATTAGAGGGAATATCGATGTAGATGTTCATTCATTTCGAGCTGAATAGTTAATAAGAGGGATAACGATGTAGATATCTTACGCACTGTCTCTATTAAAGGCTATCGAATGATAGTGACTGGCCATACGGCACTTTTTTCTATGTTCACTTTCTTTCATTTAACATGGTACTGGAATGGTTTATTTTCAAGATGATTTTAGTGTACATGGAAAGGACAGAACGTTGGATTTGAGAGGGGTCGACCAGAAAATGCTAAGAAAGAACGGCCCACTGCCATGAGCACAGCCTGCTAACCCAGGTATCTGTTTTTGCGGAAGTCGTAACACCAGAGGGTAGATGGCTGTAGTGTATTTACAACCTGGGCCCTGCCCAGCGGCCGAACTGTGACTGGGACAAGACGTTAGCAGTGGAGAGTGCCGCATCATCATGTTCTACTGAGAGCTTGTTCTGGATAACCATAGATAGCTACCTGAAAGAAACAGCTTGTAGAAAATAATGGCCTAGCCTCAAGAGCTGCTTTTCAGCTTCAGAAGACCGCTGACGAGCGTCTATTACTGGGCAGGAGAACACGCCAAGGGTAAAATAGTGACTTCATCAAGGTGGTGTTGCAGGATCCATATTTCAGGTGTGCAAGGCTTTTTGTCATCTGACTGGCGTTGTACTACGACACGTTTTCCTTGTGGGATTTTGTGTGACAGGAAGATACATGATATTGGGCCAGCATGTATGCAGTTTTTATTTATAGGAATCAATAAAAATATGGAGTAGGTGCTTGTGTGCATAGGACAGCGGATCGAAAGAGACGTGAAACTGTGCTCATCTTGCCGCGTATGGTTTAGATGGAGATCAGCGCACATATTAGGAGGGAAATGGGGTCTGGCGTTGGGGCACCAAGAATGTGTCCTACTCTTCTCTATGAATAAGCGATTCGCATAATAGCGTTGTTCATAACGGCTGTCCATGCATGAGCATGAGTGGCACCATCGGCGTGGTGGGGCGTATTTCGGTCTGTACTCGCGGAGATCTCTGCGATCACCTATGCGAGGACCACCATTGCTGTATTGAATGTTTGAGCTTCTTGATTAACCAGAAGGTTCACAATCACTGCTTTTGTTTGAGGTTAGTGAATTTCGAGATTTATTTTCAGATCGATACATGCTTTACGAGTGTATACTTTCCCACTGAAACACGTGACTCTGCGAACAGACAGAAACCCACTAATTAGTTTATATGTGTAGTGTTTGTAAGCCACTCCACAGTCATTCGTAATCTTTTCAGTATGAATATGTTTATTGAATAAATTAATGTGCTAACTGGAAGAATGTCTCCGTTAGACATCTTTCATTGATATTTAAATGTTATTCGTGTAAATCTCGACATTAAGGCCTACATCTAGAGCGTTAAAAATCGCGATAGGCATTAAAGTTGTGCATATTAAAATTTGTACCGTAGATCTTAAAGGAATGGCAGGCTCGCCGTTAGTTATCGAGTCCTAGGTAACTTCTAGTACGTGGAGTGTTTCAGAAAAATTGGCGAACTGGTGCTCAGGGTAAGATTTCCTTTTGGATCTCATGATGTGCAGTCAGAATCATTAATGTCAGATTTTTGTTTATTCATTTCGCGTTATTGATGTGTCGGGGCAAGAGGCGAAAACATTGTATGGCAGTAGTTTGTAGTGGTTGACGACGACAATTTATAACTCATTTAAGTCCTTTTCTCTACGATCATTTTCATGATTTTGTGGATTCTGCTACACATGTAATAGAGTAATCTGCGTTGCAAAACAGCATTGTGTGATTTTTGGAAGATTCTTATAAGTAAATATGTTCCGTAATTACAATTTAGTGTGAGCGGGAAATTAGAATTCCGTCATCAGATTTCGTTTTTGTTTTTGTTGTTTGAGAAGAGTCAGGCTCTCACAGGAGTGTTACTAGAACAATATCCAATATTTCATGAGTCTGGGCTATCGGATCTGAGTCAGTTCAAACGAAACTTACATCCTGTGAAATGCACGCTGTGCAATCTGGCCGCTGTTGACCCATGTGTAACCGAGCCAGACAGAGTGTTTGTGCAACATGCCAGCAGTACAGACACACTGCACAAGAATGCGACAGCTGCACATGGCTGTGGTTGAAGAGGAAGAATTAAGGGGAGCGTTGAGAATAGCATAGACGTAGCGACAGACGATGACCGTGGATTGATTAACAAGAATAATATAGCGAGAAGCTGTACCAGAGAAAATTTAATGGGAAAGATTGTGTAGTACTATAGGATATACACTCCTGGAAATGGAAAAGAGAACACATTGACACCGGTGTGTCAGACCCACCATACTTGCTTCGGACACTGCGAGAGGGCTGTACAAGCAATGATCACACGCACGGCACAGCGGACACACCAGGAACCGCGGTGTTGGCCGTCGAATGGCGCTAGCTGCGCAGCATTTGTGCACCGCCGCCGTCAGTGTCAGCCAGTTTGCCGTGGCATACGGAGCTCCATCGCAGTCTTTAACACTGGTAGCATGCCGCGACAGCGTGGACGTGAACCGTATGTGCAGCTGACGGACTTTGAGCGAGGGCGTATAGTGGGCATGCGGGAGGCCGGGTGGACGTACCGCCGAATTGCTCAACACGTGGGGCGTGAGGTCTCCACAGTACATCGATGTTGTCGCCAGTGGTCGGCGGAAGGTGCACGTGCCCGTCGACCTGGGACCGGACCGCAGCGACGCACGGATGCACGCCAAGACCGTAGGATCCTACGCAGTGCCGTAGGGGACCGCACCGCCACTTCCCAGCAAATTAGGGACACTGTTGCTCCTGGGGTATCGGCGAGGACCATTTGCAACCGTATCCATGAAGCTGGGCTACGGTCCCGCACACCGTTAGGCCGTCTTCCGCTCACGCCCCAACATCGTGCAGCCCGCCTCCAGTGGTGTCGCGACAGGCGTGAATGGAGGGACGAATGGAGACGTGTCGTCTTCAGCGATGAGAGTCGCTTCTGCCTTGGTGCCAATGATGGTCGTATGCGTGTTTGGCGCCGTGCAGGTGAGCGCCACAATCAGGACTGCATACGACCGAGGCACACAGGGCCAACACCCGGCATCATGGTGTGGGGAGCGATCTCCTACACTGGCCGTACACCACTGGTGATCGTCGAGGGGACACTGAATAGTGCACGGTACATCCAAACCGTCATCGAACCCATCGTTCTACCATTCCTAGACCGGCAAGGGAACTTGCTGTTCCAACAGGACAATGCACGTCCGCATGTATCCCGTGCCACCCAACGTGCTCCAGAAGGTGTAAGTCAACTACCCTGGCCAGCAAGATCTCCGGATCTGTCCCCCATTGAGCATGTTTGGGACTGGATGAAGCGTCGTCTCACGCGGTCTGCACGTCCAGCACGAACGCTGGTCCAACTGAGGCGCCAGGTGGAAATGGCATGGCAAGCCGTTCCACAGGACTACATCCATCATCTCTACGATCGTCTCCGTGGGAGAATAGCAGCCTGCATTGCTGCGAAAGGTGGATATACACTGTACTAGTGCCGACATTGTGCATGCTCTGTTGCCTGTGTCTATGTGCCTGTGGTTCTGTCAGTGTGATCATGTGATGTATCTGACCCCAGGAATGTGTCAATAAAGTTTCCCCTTCCTGGGACAATGAATTCACGGTGTTCTTATTTCAATTTCCAGGAGTGTATTTCCACGAGAGAATTTATCTTCATATCGGTAAGTTGTGCATGGGAACAGTATCGGTATCAGAAGAGGTGTCCGAATTTTTTTTCTGTTTTCTATTATTTTGTGCTACAGTGAGTATTTAGGTAGCAAACATGAGGGCAATAACTTTCAAGAGCTTTAAGGGTAGTGAATCTCTCTTATCGTACGTGTTGTACTTCGCAGCATTAAATGGATGGGTGAGCATAAGACCAAATGAATTTGCAGAGCTAATACTCATGTCATTTTGCAAGTATGTCGTGCGCTACCACTTTCTGACGATGGAAGACCTACAGCTGATACCAAACACGTGCTGCACAGAGCGAAAGAGCGTTCCAGGCGTAAACTCTGAGATGATGCGAATTTCCGGTGGGGACTAGGCACTAAGGTGCTTATGAAGAAATATAGGAACGAGAGCTGTACTGGAGAAAGGGAGGATATTCCGCGCGAGGAAGAAAATAGGAACGACCGACGAATTCTTTCTTGACCTGGGGAAGATAAGGGAATGCGTAACGAATCGTACCACGGGTCATGCTGATTAAAGAGCATGTGAGGAGCCAGTCTGTAAAAGATGTAGTGAAGAGGAGGCCCAATGGGGTATAAAGTGGTAAAGAATTTACAACCGGGGAGAAGAGGGAACCAGGGAACCAGGAAGCGATAGTTGTTACTTTGGTAGGACTGCATGTAGCTTCACCAGACAGAACCAGTGAAAAATCAGAAGATGAGTTCAATATCACAAAATATTTGAGGTGGATTCCAAGATGCTACTCGAGGCCAGTGTAAAATGCATGTGCGCAACGGAAAAATATCGAACGCTAAAATGATGATTTGGCGCTGTCTGACTACTCCCCCTGAAGCAGATCATAGGATCTCTTAATATTCTTTAACATATAAATTACAACCTAAACTTAAGGGGGGTAGGAAGTCAAACTGGCCGACTTGGAGCAGGAGAGGCATCACAGGACACTTTCATTTCCACTGTCTACACTTCTACAAATAAATTCATAAAACTTTGTCAACATGACCGGGAAGGGTTCAGGATTCACGCTCATAGCAGTGTAAGTTCAAAAATTTTACAAAAAAAAAAAAAAAAATTTACATGTGAAATATCATCATTTTCTCACTTACTGTTGGCTGCATTCGTTGCTATAGGTACACTTTTCTTCATAAGTAAGGGAGATTCTTCGATGAATTTTACACAACATACAAACCATACTTACAGGTGTATGAAACTCTAGAATTTTCCAAATCTATTAAAACCTGTGCTAAAAATTGAGATAATTAACCATAAAATTTGAGTTTTTTCTAAACATGAAGTTTAAATATAATAGCTCATTCATTTTTTCATTAATTAAATAAATTCTAGAGTTCCATACACCTGTAAGTATGGTTTGTATGCTGTGCAAAATTCATCGAAGAATCTCCCTTACTTATGAAGAAAAGTGTACCTGTAGCAACGAATACAGCCAATATTAAGTGAAAAAATGATAAAATTTCACACGTAAAAAAATATATTTTGTTATACTTTTGAACTTACATAGCTATGAGTTTGAATCCTGAATCCTTCCTGGTCGTGTTGACAAAGTTTTGTGAATTTATTTGTAAAAGTATTGACAGTGGAAATTAAAATGTCGTGTGGTGCCTCTCCTGCTTCAAGTCGGCCCTTTTTACGTCCTACCCCCCTTAAATGAATGGTTAAGGCAACTAATACTACCAAATGATAAATGTTGTTTCTTACTATACATTATTATAGATTAAAAGACATTTATTAAAAATGTCTATATTTCCTAACTAAAATTTCTGATCAATTGCCCAACTCTGCTCCTTTTTATGGCAACGCGATCTAACATAAATAACGCGAAGTGACTGACATCATCTACGTACCAAGCACTAAGAGACACGTTGGTGTGGAACCTCAGTGGAAATAAACTAGCGTGATCACAGCTGTTTAGCTTTACAGCCCTAATAAGCCAAAGCAATTAGCAATATCACCGTATGCACAGCGTCTGGTTCATCGGAGTTATAGTTATCGTACACGTCTGCGACGATTGACGAACTCCAGCCACAAAATAAAACTTTTTAAAACACTAGGGCGGCAGAAGGCGGTCCTCTGCCTAATATACTCTAATTAATACTGTCTTCTCCTCTCTGTGTTCTACAGACGAGAAACACGAACTCCCAGCCACAAGAACCGAGTTCAAATATCGTCTCAACGTAAGTATAGGCAGAAGAAGTGCTCTCAATCACTAAATGCTGCGTACTCAATGACGACTTCCAACCCAGAAGTACAGAATCGTATAAGTTCGCAACAGTACAGTGCCTAGTCGTTCTAACTATAAACTCTCCTGAGAGCAAAGACAGCAAGTCCATGTGTACCAACAAAGTTGATACTGAGAGACCATCAAACACGAATGCTTAGAAACGGAAGACCTTCCTCTCCATCGCTTCCCTCTTATCTGCAGAAGGCTAATCATATTCTCGAAACCCCGTAATATTCTCCCTCTCTACAGATTCTTCTGAACATCGACAACCATATTCTAGTCTTTTGTCGCCCAGCGAGGAAAGTTTGTGAGGGAATAACTATACTCGTACAATGGTACGCTTCTGAGTAAAAATCCTTCGAAATAATCCATCCTGCATGATTTCTAAGGTGACGCTTCCTCATTCCTCTCAGCTGCGTCCGAGATTTGCAGAGTTCCCGGTTATCCTTACGGTCCAGCTACAATATCAGCCGGCCGTGACTCTATTGTGCTCCAGCGCTTCCTGTGTTTAAGCAGGACCAACACACCTACACGAGCCTTCCACCTAGTGCTTGAGTGCTGCCTGCCGTTTCATCTCCACTGGCGTTCCAACCTGCACTAGTATAGGCAACCATTCATTATGCCGTTTTGATAAGAAAGACACTCCATCACCTTTCATGCAAAAGCGTTAACAATTGTTTACAAGGTGTATGTGACAATGTCAGTCTCTTGAAATATTCATATATGCGATCTACAACCTATCAAATGATACCTAATTGTGGCTGTAGATCATGGCAAAGTATGTAGATGAGTGCTTGTAAGGTGCGAAATTATAGCCCCCTTACAGGATAAGAAAAGGAAATGAAGATATGAGAGAGAAAATGAGGAAAGAAAGCACATACACGGAAGAAAAGACACAAGCAATGAGGAAAGAAAACAACGACATGCAAGAGAAAATAAGGCTGAGAAAACAAGAGCATGGAAGGCAGGTTACAAAATGAGATCCAGGGAATAATGGGAGTTGTGGAGAAAATTGCCAATCTGGCAGAGGTAACAGAGTCCAAGAATCGAACAGGATAGCAACACAGGGAAAAGAAGAGTGTAAGAATATAGATGAGATGAGTTGGGTGACAATCCGAAGCTAGAGAATAGGATAAGCATTTTGGGAAAACGACAAGAAGAGCAGGAGAGACTAGTGGGCAAATTGGGGGAGCGAATGGACCAATTCGAAAAAAGTATAGAGACAAAATCAAAAGAGGCTATGCACCAAATACATGACAAAAACTGAAGAGGGATAGCAGAGGCAATCAGGAACTCGCAGGCTGGACTGAGTAGTACGGACACTGAAACCTAGATTATATCTGTGGAAGTACACTTGAGTTATGTCGTGGAGAACCAGAGGGCAGAGACAATCTAGTAGAGAGCAAAGAAGCGGGGACGTGGGGAGCAGTTACTGTTCAGTTGGAAACGGAGAAGATATGCGAGAAGGGAAACAGAATAAATAACATTAATGAAACTGGTTGTTGGACAACCGTGAATAAACTTAAGCACCAATTTGGAAATGTGAAATCGATCACTAATGCAAGAGGGGCTAGCCCAGTACATGTTTACCGGCATCGAATGGGAATTGTTAGGCCAATACAGAACTCATGAGGAGGGAAGAGGAAATTCTCGAATAGGAGAATTATGCGTTGTCGTATATACTTTTCGAAAACGATGGGATATTTATTCATCAGATTGCTTGGGTTTATCAGTTTCCCACCGAAATGGTCAGGACCACTTCTCGGTTATGCAGTGCCGCATGTAGACCCAATTGCACTCAACAGTAATGAGGCAGTGATCGTCGTTTGCGGCTTTCCGGGAGGAGTCTTTCGAGATTACAAAATATTATTGAATGTGAAATACTGGATGTGTGTAGGTGTTAAGAAAGACGAGATTCAAGAAACCAGTCCGCTTGCACAACGAACTGGAAAGAATTTATGCCGGCCGGAGTGGCTGAGCGGTTCTAGGCGCTACAGTCTGCAACAGCGCGACCGCTACGGTTGCAGGTTCGAATCCTGCCTCGGGCATGGATGGGTGTGATGTCCTTACGTTAATTAGGTTTAAGTAGTTCTAAATTCTAGGGGTCTGATGACCTCATCAGTTGAGTCCCGTAGTGCTCAGAGCCATTTGAACCAAAGAATTTATACCTTGACGAAGTGTAATCCATCACAAGAACACTGTGGTTGTGCGAGGGCAAGTTGCCTAATAAATTTCGTTGGTCCTTAAATGGACACAAGATTGTAAATATTGTGGCAGATAGAGTGCAACGAGAGAAAAGAAAGAAGACGACGGCGTTTCTGTAACCAAGGTTATGGGCCAAAATAATCAATGCAATTACACTGATCATACCGTCCGCCTCCGTAGTGAAGCGGTAGCATTACACCTACCACGCAAGGGGGCCCGGGTTCGATTCCCGACAGGGTACAGAGTGTTGTGTGTCCTTCATCATCATTGACACGCAAGCCGCCGAAGTGGCATCAACTAAAAAGACTTGCAATACGGCGGCCAAACCCCGAATGGGATATCCCGGACACTGAATGCCAATACGATCATTTCATTTCACTGATCATACCGTAGCGGCCTGCAGTTCAGCGAGGAACTTATTGAAGGTAAAAGATGCACAAACTGCGAATATGGCAGAGTCCAAATGCAGACGACAGGCGCCGCCTGTGGCAGAAATGAATCATGTAATCAGTGGAAGGAAGAAAGGAATAGATTTCTGTGTGTCGTAAAGAGAAGAAGATTACTCATGGTGATGAGTATTTATAAAGGATTATTTGTTTATGGTTATTTTGTCTACGATTAGTGCAGAAATTGTGATGTTTCTTTCTTCAAAAATGGTTCAAATGGCTCTGAGCACTGTGGGACTGAACTTCTGAGAACTTAGAACTACTTAAACCTAACTAACCTAAGGACACCACGCACATCCATGCCCGAGGCAGGATTCGAACCTACGACCGTAGCGGTCGCGCGGTTCCAGACTGAAGTGCCTAGAACCGCTCGGCCTCACCGGCCGGCCTTTCTTCTCTTCCCAGGAGTCTTTCCTTTTATCATATTGATTAATTTTAGCCTAAGGGCGTTGATAAGGAGGGAGCATAAAGCTGTGTTATTTGTCATTTGGGAATATCGAAATTCCGGTTCATACTGATACGAAGATTAAGAGATACAGTACGTATTACGTGTTTGCCTAAAGTTGAACGGCTGTTGCAATGGATCAGATACAGATACTGATCCACAGTTGGGGTTTTATATTTCGTACTTGTTATAGTTGTATACTCTGTGTATTCCGTCGACGCCGACCAACTTTATAGACGATAATTTGTGAGCCAAGGCGGCTCATTCAACTATTGATCACTTATAACTTTTAGCTGGCTTTGGTGTGGATGGCTTCTTTGTGCGGTTATCGCTGCCTCTCCTAGTCTTCAAAAGCGGTTGCTAGGGTCGCATCTAGGGAGAGAGAGCACGGGGCAGGCATTTGACGGGTAGTTTTCGAACAGTGTGGAGCCGGGGGCAGCAGCAGAGTTTGGGGCAACGGACCCGCAGTGTGAATCGTACGACGTATTTTCGGGTGGGCGATCACTCTTTCGCCAGGACTAGGCAGCAGAAGAAGGCCTGGTTCGCTCACGTTGTGCTCAACTAGTTGCTCCCGCTCCGCAAGCTGTTTGAACAGATGATCGTGTTTATGTTCACTGAGTCATCATGCACACCTGGCTTTTTTTTTTTTTTGGCTCTGTGATTTTAGAAATTGTGTATCACCCTGTCTACTCTGTGTGATTTTTAAGTAACTTGTCTTAATCTGTTGGCCAGCGTTCTCTCTCAAAAGATTTGGCGTAGTTAATGTTGCTATAGTTATGTAATGTGTCCAGTTGTCATGCACAGCTATACTAGGGGCCTCCGCCTTATGTAGTTTAACAGAAAGATCTTTGTTGGTTTCAAAATTCTTATGCAAGAAAGCCAGCTGTTTCAATGTTTAACATTTGTTTTCACGATGCTTTAAAAGCTTGTGGGCTATGGTATCACTCTTTCCAGACCTTGTAAGTACGTTTGGGCCCGGTTAACGGCAAGATCTGAGCGAGTTGATTATTATATTCCTTCCTGGAAGAAATTACAGCTTCCTTTCTGTATTTCTCAGTTATGGCTGTGTGCAGCTAAGGCAGAGGGTGGTGGGATGGTGCGCAGTAGACATGACACTCCAACCAATATCGTCATTCCACCACTTCAGTCTGTTTCGTGCGTTGCTGTGTGTGCTTTAAACATCTAGTGGTAGCATCTTCTCCAGTGTACGTGGTGGACGATTGTACTGCTTGCGAGGGATTATGACAGACGGATCAGAAAAATGTTAAGTGCTACATAAGCAAGCAAGATCTACAGTATTCGAAGTGCACTGCTTCTTCAAAAGGGAAGAAGAAGCAGACGACCCGCCGCCATGTGGTGTTTGCCCCAACGTTGCCAACAGCCAGGCGAGAACAGCTGAGACGTGCGAACTGTGCAGCGCATCGCGAGTGAAAGCGAACGCGTCTATCAAAGCCAGTGGGTCGACATCATTTAAATCGCCAGGGAAGGGGCGAAATCGTGAAAAGGAAGTAGGCTATCTGGATGATTTCTCAAAGAAAGTTATGCGTCGGACGATGTTTAATATGTATTCGAGAACTGAATAGCCGACTGCAGACAGTTCAGTTTCCCGAATGAAAGAGAAATTGGGATTTAATGGCAGTATATGAGCAATGCTACGGATATTAAAGGAAGTGAGCTTTTGATGTCGTAAGATGAACGATGGGAGAAAATTACATATGGAGAGAAGTGATATTGTAGCTGAAAGGACTGTATTTTGAAGAAGAATGCAGGAGATTCGAGACAGTGGGACATATCGCATTTATTGCATCGACGAAACGAATTCTGAATCAAATCCACGCAAGACCAATGTACTGGTCTTAAAATTCCAGTGGGTAAACGAAGCCGACATATTATTGTACATGCAGGGTCAGCGGACACAGGCTTTACTCCTGAAAGTAAACTAATATTTGGCCGGCCGGAGTGGCCCAGCGGTTAAAGGCGCTACAGTCTGGAACCGCACGACCGCTACGGTCGCAAGTTCGAATCCTGCCTCGGGCATGGATGTGTGTGATGTCCTTAGGTTAGTTAGGTTTAAGTAGTTCTAAGTTCTAGGGGACTTATGACCACAGCAGTTGAGTCCCATAGTGCTCAGAGCCATTTTTGAAACTAATATTTAAGGCTTCAAGTCAAAGAGCTCTGAGAATTACCATAGGGAGATGACGTTCAAGAGTAATCAGACAATGGTTTACAAAACAATTATTGCCATATCTCCACCCGAATTCAGTTATTGTGATGGACAAGGCCAGTGTCCACTCAGTGCAACTCAACAACTACACTTACCAGGAAGTCAGATATTATCTCTTGGCCATCGTTTCCTCACGATCCGTCACACTCTTTGCCAATTTACCGTACCTATGAGACAGACAAGATCGTTAAACAACATGGGCACCAAGTAATTAGATAACCACATTGCATTGCAATCCCATCGAGATGATAAGGACGCAGTTGAAAGCTTACATCGCAGAAAAGAACAATACTTTTAACATTGCAGATATTGAGAGTCTCCTGCAAGCAGAGATCGACAACATCACGATTTGTACATGGGCGTCCTGTGTAAGGCGAGGACTATCAACGAGAAATTATTAGGCAATATTTTTTGGAACTCCATGAGTTAGATTCATCGCAGTCTGACAGCTAAGAAGATGGCGTCGATTTATTGTCTTGAAGTTGGTAAGTACGAAATTCATAATCGCCTTTTCTGTCTGGCAGTTTGATCTGTGGTTATATTACATGTTGTTAGTAGCTGTGAATCCATCTTTGAAACAGTGATTATATAGTTTTATATTTTATTTCTTTAGAGGTGAATAGTGATCGCTATAGTTATCGTAACTACATGGAAATAATTTTTCACATTTTACAAAATCAATCATTTTTTATCTTGTTATGGTTTGAAAAATTGGGCAAGTACAAATTTAGTTACACGAGTAGTTCATTAGATTGACCTGAATATACTAAGCACAAATTTAAGATCAACATATAGCATTATTTCGAAATACATTACATTACTGTCACTGTTTAGTAACACATAGTACAGTGTTTATATTTTCACTCAGGCATATTTCAGCCTTCTTACACACTGATCAATGGGGCTTTTCTTGCGTAGTCGACATATGTTCTTACATGACTGCCTGCCTTGGCTGGTCCAGGTATACAATGCTAAAGTGAGTCATTTGTAATTTCTGTAGCGTCAAGCTGCTACTGAAATTCATTCTCGTTGCTGCCGTTTTCGCTTGAGAACAATATTTTCAACTCTATAGTCAAAATAATTTCATTGCATGCCCGTTTTTTTGCCGTCTGTGGTCATTCTGAAACAGTGGCTGCCAATTGCATTGTCTACAAAATCAGTAGTATATTGTTCATTTATAGAACTACGATATTGCTTGGTATACATTAATCTGCACAGCACCTGCTTCTTCACGGCAATATAAATGAAAAATTTAAGGACACCCCGTCGAAAATTTGTAAGTGATATCGGTCGCAAGTAAAGGAGAGTGCTTCTTCATTTAGTATGTGTCAGCACTGTCGTTGTTTCGCCTCGATATGTAGAATCATCTATAAGGACGAGAGAAGCTTTACTTCTGCAGTTGTAAAGGCTGTATCAAGATCAGTAGATCAAAAAGCGATTGGAATCCACGAAGATAGCGAAACAAATTACTCGGAAAGTATGACTGAAATGTGAAACTGAAGCATAGGTAGAATATTCTCTACTGTGTATACAACATATCCACGGTAATGGTGAAACTCTTACGAATAACAACTTTGTTAGGGGCGTGACCGCTTAGCAGGCCACTCAGCTGACTCCTGACATTCCAGCGCTGACTTCACTGAAAGGGCAAACTGGCGACGTCGCAAGCATTCTCCCTCTCTATCTCTCTCTCTCTCTCTCTCTCTCTCTCTCTCTCTGAGCAGAACGCTTCGCTCAGCCGCAGTCTTACCTGCACGCTACTATAGCGAAGCTTATTACCTACGGCGTATGAGCCTATTGGAAACGTTCTACAGGTGGAATCATGGTTAAACCATAACTTTACTTGTAGTATAATCTAATCACTTATCTTTCTTTTTGTCAACAGCACTTATTAAGCTGCTGGGAGAGTGTTTCGTGTCGGCGGCTTCTCGCCGCTTGGGCCTGGCTTAGTTGCGGCCGTGTGCGCAGCTATCGAGCATTTCCTAGCGCAGCTTGCTGTTTGTGTACAGTCGCTCGTCGTGGCTGTCTGTGCTGAAGCTGAGCATCTTACTTTATCTCACTTGCACTGTATAAAAATTTTCTGGCAATCAAGAGGCCTTTGATTAACTGGCTTTGCACAAATGTTTTCCCTTTAACGTTTAATGCATATCGTAACCTTGTTCTAAATTTATTGTAAATCTTTTGGTGTTAATCCTTTTGCGATTGTGCCTAATATTTTGAAGAAATTACCTTAGAACTGTTTACTTATTTTAGTTTGCTGGTTTATTTAAAATTATTTAATTTAGAAATATTAAGAAGGTCAATAATTGTAAGGTCTTTTTCTTGAATTGGTCTGAGATTATTGTTGTAATTCAAGAGCTGTGCTATTCACCATTTTGAATACCTTCATCTTTGCAATGTCAAATCAATTTTAATTTTCTTAACTGTTCTTGAAAGGGCACCTGCCATTACCTAAAACGATATAAAAATAAAGGTTTTTGTTCATGGGTAAATCATGGTAGTTAAAGGGGCCTAGATATTCTCTGCCATTTCCCTGATCCAGGTAATTCACGATTTCAGTTTGGTATGTCTTGGTGTCCTCACCAGTGATGTGAGTGGACATGAATTTGCTGGGTTCTATGTGCTCCTTATCATCTGACTCCAGAGAACGTTGGAAAAAGTTGTGTTCAGAGTGAAGAGATTTTTACTTATTTATTTTATTGCAATGTGGTGTGTGTTTGGTGACGGTAGGAACACTTGTTTGTCGAGTGAAGGGTGTCACGGACGAGCGATGACTGCGGGACTGCATCTTGCGCTGTGGAACACTATGATGTTCATCTATCTGCAACACTCTGATAGCCAGCAACAGTGTGTAAAAAGAGATGAGATATACTCTTTACGAAATTTGGTTTATTTGTGTAATAGTACACAGGAGAGAAAAAGCACAGTGAACAAGGGAATGTCAAATGGGACAATAAACGGTGCTGAGATAAAAAAAAAGGTTCAAATGGTTCTGAGCACTATGGGACTCAACATCTGAGGTCATTAGTCCACTAGAAGTTAGAACTACTTCAACCTAACTAACATAAGGACATCACACAGATCCATGACCGAGGCAGGATTCGAACCTGCGACCATAGCAGTCATGCGGTTCCGGACTGAATTGCCTAGAACCGTGCGGCCACCGCCGTCGGCTGTGCTGAGATTGTTCAAGATGTTATAGTATTGAAGGAATAGTGGGGGAGATTTAAGCTATTGGAACAGAAGTACGTAATTCGTAAGGAACATAAGGTAAGAAGATGGGTACCTCAGCTCAGCTTTGTGCTCTGTATCTTTTAATGAGAGGTAAAATTAGATACACAGATAACTGTGGTAGGATATAATCTTGTGAGATTTTTTCCACAAGAGTGTGGAGAAGCATACAAAGACAACGAGAGAGGTAGCTGGAATGGAAAGTAATCAATAAAAAAGTATGTCAAGATGGTGCCATCTAACAGTGGGGCCAAAGCTTGTATCCAAGATCTTGGTAGTTCAATTAATCATGATGCTAAAAAATGGCTCTGAGTACTGTGGGACTTAACATCTGAGGTCATCAGTCCCCTAGAACTTAGAACTACTTAAACCTAACTAACCTAAAGACATCACACACATCCATGCCCGAGGCAGGATTCGAACCAGCGACTGAAGCTCCTAGAACCGCTCGGCCACACCGGCCTGCTATCACGATGCCTTACGTTTAACTCCATGATACATAGGAGTAACTAATTTTCCTGTGCACGCAAATTAAGCGAACGTATTATATTTACGGTGTGGCATCATGGAAATGGGAAAGTATTAACAGACTACATAGTTATTAACTTACTATCAACCCGTTCCTCCCAAGACAGCAACATGTGACAAGAGACAGAGGTCATTTTACCATCAGCGGCAGTACCAGCCAGTCACATTGGCATGAACTTTGGAGACACGTCTGATTGCTTGTTCCTGGACACACAACTGTAAGGTAGACTTTACCAAGGAAGACTAGAAGGAGGCCCACGTGCTGTTCAATGTATTGACAGCATCTGCCAGATGCGACACCCCCATGCTGTGAGCAACGACCAGAAGCTACATCGAACTAATCTGAGTGCCTACCCTCTGCACATTGTGCCTCAGTAATTCCCCCTACATTTGTGTGACAGAGTAAACCCCAGTGCCCCTATGACATTCCAAAAGAGAGTAAAGGCCGAAGACCAAAGCCATTTCAGTGTTATGCATTATGTAAATATTTAATATTGATATCAATACCGTATTGAGTGTTTATTTCATGTACGTGGTTTGTTATGCTTTTGAGACCACACATACTGTCAATACATTGCCGAGCCCAGGCACCATGCCGCTAATGAAGCGATTGCCTTTGGTGACATCTTTTGCAATAACGACTGCGCGAATCGACGGTATATCGTAAGGAAAGAAAGAGCAGCAGCTGCCGCCGAGGTCCTGGCGCCGTGCCTAACACGCAGAAGGTCCCCGGTTCGATTGCGGGCGGAAACCCGTTTTCGTCGCACTCAGCAAGACACTTGCTACGATCTCTACTGTGACCATTTAAATCAACTTCAATCGTTCCACCAGCAGGGTGTACATGGCTCAAATCAAACGGTTTCAGAACTGGTTGTCGGATTTTAGCGCTGACTTGGAGGCCTGTAAATGCGCGAAACAGCCGCCGCCATGCGATTTGTTACCACACCGTTGTACAAAACGCAAGGGCTTGTCCGGGATTTGTACCCGGGACCTCCTGCACCCGAAGCAGGAATCATACTCTTAGACCAACGAGCCTATTAAGCTCCTCCTTCTTCAGCACAGATATCTCATCCACTGAACACATAGTACACAGTAATGAATTACATTTGTCGTACCAGTCCAGCAGCTAGACACAGAGTGAACGAATTTCCCGCTATTTTTTGCCCTGGGCCGCCATCTTGGGTTTTAATGGGATGGTAGGGCTATGGGAGGGGAGGGGATCCAACAGCACCGCCTGGTGATGGTATTGTGAACTAGATCAGTAGGACTCAGGTGAACACACTGGATGGAGCTCGATCAATAACTCAAACTGTTTAAATAAACAATCTACCATAACGCATACAAAATAAAGACTTACATCTCTCCTATCTGGCAGATGAACACAAACTGGGTCTTTTTCCCCCAATTTGCAGTTGTGGTCGCGGAGGCGATGGTTGAGGGGGGTGGGGGGGGGGGTGAAGGGGGTACGGAGTTCGCTTGATGGAGATAGCTGAACTGACTTATTTTACTGACAAAATCTGAACTTCCTACTATTATATCAGTGCGACATTGCCACATCTGAGGCCACCTTATTGGATCCGCTGTCTTCAATAAATCTGGCAACAATGGAGGGCAGGATGATGTCCATGTGCCCTTACTACTTCTATCAGTTCTAAACAGTAATAAACAGCATAATGAAACAAAACATATAGCACAGCCTGAATAAGAGATTTGAGAAACGTTTTCTAAAATTGAATTATCCAAAACAATTTTTGATTTGACTAGAAGTTTCACTTGGAATGCTTTTAATTTTCGCATTATTAATATAAATTTTAGAGATGTATGTCTCCAATATTTCGTTCAGGAGGTATATTGATCTTTGGAGGTCATTTTCTTTCTTTTGAATAATAAGGAAGATGAAAGGACTGCACAAGAAGAGACATGATTAGAAATGGAGATATTAGAACAGACTTCAATTTTTTCAACATGAATGAGAAGTTCAAATCTATCGAGGAGATTGGAGACAACGCCTCATGAGAATGCTAGGTTATAGATTTCCCTAGAAGATCCTGAACTACAAGCAGAATGGGAAGAGAGATTGTAATGAATAAGAATAAGAAGCTGATGAACAGGAAAAAGTGATGCATTGAGCTGTTATCTGATTAAAAGTTTACCCTCGAATGCAAACCTCTTTTGCCATCATTTCTGAGGAAAATCGTTTCCCCTTAAAATTTTCTTTCGAATTCAGTAATTTCGTAAATAAAATTTTCACGGTGGTAGGAGCTATAAACACATCAAGTGGCTCAAATCTGTAGTAAGATTTTGTTGTTTGTTCAACTGAACATTCCGACTCCTTTTTCTTCCTCCCTTTGGGAGGGCCAGCTTAGGCTCTGGGTGTGTGGAGCGGAGCAGTGCTTCAGTCGCGTGGTGTCCGGAGTGGCGGCGGAAGCAGACAGCCGCCCGGGCCTCGTTCGACAACTGGCTGTAATCCCCGCAGGTCGGTCGTATCAGCGGTGGCGGGTTGGAAGGGGCGGGGAGAGGCCACTCCGTGCCGGCCGGCCGTCTGTCTGACAGCCGCTGCCGTAATCCGTCACGTGGCAGGCGGGGCGGCCTCGGCCGGTCGGCCCACTCGCCTCACCACGCCGCTGCACCTGCTCTCGAAGTACGCCCTTTGTTTTCACAAGTATGGCCAAAGCAGCGCAGTGCCCCAGGGACGTCGAAAATTTCACTTTCGCTTTTGCTACAGAGAACTCTGGCCCTATACACCTACACACGGATAACAATGATTGATATTAAAACTGCCAAACACTGAGGCAATGTGCAATATACACTGCTTGACAAGTGCTAGGGAACAACTGCCAATTTGCTATGGAAGAACCGACAGTTACTATGAAACATCTGGCCTATGGCAGTAAAAAGAAATGTAGGCGGCGGGCAGTGGTAACTGCAACGAAGCCTGTCTGTGAATGCTCTGTATGCATTCGACAGTTATGGAGTACAGTAATTGATGAATGTCTTTGGGGAATCGATTAGTGCGAGATGGTATAGCAAGCATCTGCAAGGGATCATTTGAGGGCTTAGGGTCGTGGACGAGCAGTATGAGGGCAGGTCAAAGCGTCGCTACTGTGGTCACAGAAATGTGTGTGTTCCAAAGTGCCATCTCGCGACTAAGAAAGGCCGCTGAAGTTGGAAATGCTACGAAAAAGCATTTCCACAGCCAGCGGCTTTGTTTAGTCACAAGATGATACTTTCGGACACATCCGTTACTGTGGCCACACCACATAGCAGAAGCATGGGTAACTAACCCTAGTTGCGGACATTTGGTACCTAGGCAGATCGCTGCAGGCAAACGTTGCAGCCGCTAACGGTCGCTGCCAAAATTCTTTCATGGTGATTAAATCTGTTCTGACGGACTGTGACAAATGATTTGGATCGTAAACAGAATGCAGGTAACATGACATATAACATGATTATTGCACACGTAAAATATAGGAATTGAAATATATTTACAGTCAAAATGAACTATTATCTTTTTATTTAGTTGTAAGTGCTACTCGGAGATGAAGAAAAAGAAATAAAAATTAAAGAAGTAAAACAAAAAACTTATACAACTACTTTGCTATAAAAAAATCCTTATAGAACTTCTTTGGTACGACAAATTCATAGAGAGAACCAGACCAGCACTTGTGCTGAAATTGACTGTCGTTGGTAATAAAACTTGAGCACTGTTCAGTAGAAACTTTTCCTTGAAGCACTGTTCAAAGTCAAAGTTCACAAACACATGAAAGGACTTGCAGATTAAGTAGAAGAGTCTAACTGGCTGTCTCTAGCTCTGTTGTCGCCAGACATGATACTCTTCTCGCTGTTCGCTGTGGACTGGAATGTGGCCCGGCGTAGAAATGCCCTCGTGTCTGAGTGTCGCTCTGTTTCAAGACAGACCGCCGACTGTGCAACGAAGAACTTCTGTCTCTCTGGTGTGGCCAGCGATGTTACGACAGCAAGGAGCATCTTAGTGGTGTGGATAGCAGGCGCCAGAAAACTTAAAATCGAAACTAGGAAAGATACTCAAATTAAATTCTACAAAACTGTTGGTATTCCCACACTGGTCTATGGATGCGAAATCTGGGTGATCTCCAAAGAGCAAGGAAGCCTTATTCAGGCACAGTCAATGAAATTCCTCAGAAGAGTTAAAGGTTACAAAATAGATGAGAGGCTAAAGCATCAATTAGATACTGCGAAACCTACTCCGTCCGAAAGATTACTCAGACACAGAAAAGTAATTATGGTGGCAGCTCGACTTCAGCGATGGTGGGCGCAAGACGGTACTATCGGCTGTAGGGCCGGCGGAGCAATCAATGCAGGGCAGCCGTGTCGAGCGGCTCTGGCCGGACGGAAGCGGTAGCAGGAGTTAGGATGCGACCACCAGAACAGACAGGAGACAGCGCATCGTTTTCAGAAAGAGAGGCACACAAGTGTTTGCGTCCGGTTGAAGGGGATCATCGCTCACCCTGATCGTTTTTCCACTACTTAGTGACCTGTTTAATACTGTACAGTATTTTTAACAACTGTACGTATATCTGATTTTACTCTGAGCTGAAGAGGTTAGCACAGGAGAGGAACCAGTCAGAAGACAGATGACAAAAAGAGAGTGACCTTCTTTAACTTCCGTTATCTGGTGGAGTGTCTGTAATGTTGTGGTTCTGGACACGAATTTTGAACCTAGTTACGTACTCTGACTTTTGTCTTAGCTGTTTGCTTACGTAAATTCCTGAAAGAATGAACCCGGAGAGCATCGCCTTGCTGGCGGTCTTGTTACATTTATCCGGTTAATCTGAAGGGCCAGTCACTGTTCTATTCTGGATGCTCCAAGTTGTCCAATCGAAGAAAATAGTTGTTTAGAGAAGAGAATAAGAAGAAATTGGGGCGGCTGTTTGGTTTAACCTTTGCATCTCTCGGCCACCTCTTGAGTTGTTCTGGGTCTCCGTAACATCTCTCTAGTGTTTTGGTTCGATAAGGTCGCGAGGAGTAGCGGGCCTTAGTCTCCGCCTTTTGAGCCCCTGATAGCTCGACGTTTCCATATTGTCTATAGTTTTACAAAGGCACTGTGCTACTGTGCAGCAGCACTGTGTGTAAACTGATACTAGTGGAATGGAACTGGCCGTTAAGACACACCTTAGTGTGCTGTAGTTTTGCTAGCATGAGGGTCACTCCCTTCAATTAAAACATTGCCCACGGAATACACACTCTCATCTCTAGTTACCTAATTAAATGCAAGTTAAATGAAAAAAGAAATTAAAATTGGTGGTCATGTTTTGTAACATCCCACTATGCATGAAAATTTTGTACAATATGTGAACCTATTAAGTTAGGTAGAAGGATGGCGACAATCAGAATTTTCCTACCCACTAACCATCTGAAATACCACAAATATCTAACTCGCCCAAATGACAAACCTTATTACTGATCATCAGTATCATGTCAAGCAGCTCTCTTAATCACCACATGTAAATGATAATTAAATGACACATATATACAATCTGACACCCTCAATGACCTAATCTAAACTTACTCAGGTGCTCGACAGAATGCTAAACAATATGAAGAAACAACATTTCTCTCAGGTCAGAGTCAACATTATGATACACAAATCGAATCTGTTACTGTGTCTGGCATTTAATATGTCCCTTTGCCCACTCAACCTATGACATGATCAATATAATTGCGACTGAAGGTGCGCTCATGCTCTACAGTCAATAAATGTTGATAGTATTTAAAAGTATTCTCAGGCTATCAAGCAGTATATGATAATATTGATTATATGTTGTTAACATGCCCATATACATTGTGATCGATTTGAAGCTAATTAACACAGTGAGAAACATTAACTATCAAAGTATCACAACTGATTTAGGTACAGCCATATTTTCAAATCACTCAAGCAAATAACTGAGTGTTGAATGAAACGTTAAATGTAAGATGATCAGATGTTCTGGTACACTAAATTACTGTGTCTGTGGAAACATGGTATGAATATTACATTAGTCTGACAATGGCAGTAAGCAATAGAAAGTAAATAAGGTAATCCCTAAATTACGGACCCATATCATTAATGTAGATATGCAACAGGGTTTCGGAATATATATTATGTTCGAACAATATAAATTACCTCAGAGAGAAATACGTGTTGACACATAGTGCTATCAATAAGGGATATGAAATTGATTGTGTCACAGTTCGAAGTAACTGACGAAACGTCATTGAGAGAAAAGTTGCTTGTGGCGTTCCTCAAGGTACTGTTATAGGTCCTCTGCTTTCCTTACTTTAGAAACGGTTTAGGAGACACTCTGATCAGCCATCTTAGATTTTTTGTAGATGATGCTGTCGTTTATCGTTTATTAAAGTCTTCAGAAGGTCAATACCAATTGCGAAACCATGTAGATAACACATCTGTATGGTGCAAAACTTAGCAATTGACCCTAAAGAATGAAACGTGTGAGGTGATCCACACGTGAGCTAAAAGGAGACCTTAAACTTCTGTCACATGATGAAGCAGTCAGATCTGAAGTCCGTAAAGTTAACTAAACTGGAAAGAATACATAGGACATGTTTTGAGAAAGTCGAACCAAAGGCTCCTTTTTATTGGCGGAACACTTAGAAGACGAAACAGATTTACTAAAGAGACTGCCTACATTACACTTATCTATCCTTTGAAGTACTGCTGCGACCTGTGGAATTCTTACCATATAGGGTTACTGGAGTACATCAAGAAATTTCAAAGTAGGGTAACACGTTTTGTCTTATTGAGGAATAGGGAAGAGAATATCACAGATGTGATGCAGGATTTTGGGTGGCTCATGAAATTTCAGTCATCAGCTTTCTCCTCTGAATGCAAAAATATTTTCTTGATGTCGACCTAAATAGGGAGAGACGATCACCATACTAAAATAAGGGAAATCAGAGCTCACACGGAAAGATATAGATTGAGCCGTGCTGCGCCTCGCTTTGGTGCTGTTTGTAGGTTTTCACCCTCTGTTGGAGGCCAGACTGTATCCTTTAGTTGGCATGGTTGCAGTTGTTTGTCTTCTTTTCGTCTTGACTGGCGCCACACGTTTCGCAAGCGTTACCCGTCCGCTAGCGACAGCAGCGGAGGTTATCGATATGTAGTAACTGTTGCCCTATGTTTGGGGCGACGTCGTTGTTTTTCCGTGTCGTGTGAGTGTGGCAGTTAGGTTGGGGACTCAGGAGGAGCCAGGTCGCGCAGTGCGAAAACACGCCGGGACCGCTGGGAGCGAACATGGACTGCCGGATGGAAAGGCTGTGGTCACCAGGGTGCACGACCTCATCGTAAACCAGATACTGCAAGCTTTAAGATGAGTGCATTTCAATTCAAGTAGAGAAACCTCCACCATTGTGACATCTCGCGATTCTCCAGTGATGGGTTCATGTTGCTGCTCGTAGTGTCACTGAGGCAAAGAAAAGCGAGTGGAGTGCTTGGGAAAAGCGAATCTGATTAGCTTTCCTCGACTTCATATTAATGTTTACTGCGTTCAGCTTGTTACAGTTTGTTAAGTTCAACCAGCGGTATTTCTCCCGCCTGGTGGCCGCTAACGCCCCAGTTACCTGTCCTGGGGGTTAATGTATGTAACGGCAGTGTACATTTCCTCGCCTTGCCGCTGCTGTCGAGTAAGGCGTGTAGTTTTGACAGCTTTCTTGATTGTAGGCCGGTTGGTGATTCTTCTACTCTGGTGGTAGTGATTCCTTTCTCGTTCTGGGCGCTCTAAACACAGTATTCTGTGGGCTTAGGCTAGTCAGCCGGCTCTGTATTTGGCGTGTTGTTCCACTCTTGCATTTGAATTATTGGACGTCACGTAGCTTCAGCAAGATTATCGTTAGTCATTCGTTAGACTGCCACTAGTCTGAGTTACCATCTTGTGAAGTGGATGCAACTCATGGCTGCCTATCTCATGGCTCGCAAAAGCGTCTGTTGCCGAACTTTCTCAGAGGTCGAATCCTGGAGCACCGTCTGTGACTGATCCTTGTGTTTTTTTCATTATTGTATTATTTATTACCATACCTTGTAATGCCTACATTAAAGGTTATGTATGTCTGGTTAATAGTTACGGTCGCTTTCTGGAATAAATCTAGCAGTGTAACGGTTGTGTTACAAAGTTACATTATCTTATTTCACCCATTTGGTGGTCAGTTGGTTGTTTCCTTTAATTAACCTTTGCTTGTATTTGCTGGTTTACAGAAAGTTTTTAAATTTTTTACGTAATTGCCGTTCCTGGCGTGTAAGGCCTTCAGCCGTGATAACAGTGGTGTGTTCTTTTTTTAAACGTTATCTGTATCTGTATTTTATGGTGATTTGCTAAATTGTAACGCACTGAAAACACTATTATTTACACAGTTGCTTATTGTTGAGTCTGGAATTACTGTTTTAAAAATAAATCTGTGTAACTGCAAAAGGCAACCAATAGTAACTAATTACCGCCCCGTCCACAATCATAACCGAATCCTGCCTTCCCTTGACTATCAGGTTTCATAGATGTTCTCTTTTCCGTGCGTTGTGCAAAAGTGTAATAGCCGAGAGTTACTGTGAAAGGTGGTTTCATGAATCCTCTGCCAGGCATTTAAGTGTATTTGCAGAGTATCCGTGAAGATGTCGATTGAAGAAAACCTTCTTTGGAATCGTGGATTTCTTTATCGTAAACTTGTCAGTTCTACAATGTATTGACAATATGTGTGGTCTCAAAAGCATAACAAACCACGTACATGAAATAAACACTCAATACGGTATTGATATCAATATTAAATATTTACATAATGCATAACACTGAAATGGCTTTGGTCTTCGGCCTTTACTCTCTTTTGGAATGTCATAGGGGCACTGGGGTTTACTCTGTCACACAAATGTAGGGGGAATTACTGAGGCACAATGTGCAGAGGGTAGGCACTCAGATTAGTTCGATGTAGCTTCTGCTCGCTGCTCACAGCATGGGGGTGTCGCATCTGGCAGATGCTGTCAATACATTCAACAGCAGGTGGGCCTCCTTCTAGTCTTCCTTGGTAAAGTCTACCTTACAGTTGTGTGTCCAGGAACAAGCAATCAAACGTGTCTCCAAAGTGCTATATTAGGTGTAATGAAGTAGCAGAAGACTGTCCATAGCCACCTGCACGATGCTTGGAAAGCAATGATATTTGGTGAACATATGAAGAAGATGAATATGCTTCATCAAATAATGAAGATGCAGCAGGATGAGGCTAAGTTACGCATTGCACCTCATGCCGATAACTATCACTGTAGTTGTTGTTGTTGTGGTCTTCAGTCCAGAGACTGGTTTGATGTAGCTCTCCATGCTACTCTATCCTGTGCAAGGTTCTTCATCTCCCAGTACCTACTGCAACCTACATCCTTCTGAGTCTGTTTACTGTATTCATCTCTTGGTCTCCCTCTACGATTTTTACCCTCCACGCTGCCCTCCAATACTAAATCGGTGATCCATTGATGCAAAATACTAACACGACTTCTTTACAGACGAATGGAAAAACTGATAGAAGCCGACCTCGGAGAAGTTCAATTTGGATTCCGAAGAAATGTTGGAGCACGTGAGGCAATACTGACCATACGACTTATCTAAGATGGTGACAAGTGTCCCCATCCGTCCTAGTACAGACGAGGTAACAGGGAAAGGGTTTCAGCCCAAGACGGCGAGCCTGACCCTCTTCCCATGGGGTAGCCAGGGAAGGGAAGGCTGCTGGGTCATATGAGGTTGCATTTAAGGATCCTTCACCATTCAAAGAGACGGCTTTGTGAGAACAGCCAGATTTTTGCAGCTTGATACACTTCATGCGCCAAGCATCTGCCCTGATACCACTCACTCTGACCAGCGGCTCTCCCTGTGGGCGCCACCCAGCCACATCAAGGGCCATCTGGAATGGCAGCCATTACTGGGAGTTCCGATGCTCCAAGAAGGTAAGCAACCACTCCTTGGCATACACAGGAAGGGAACAGCTCAGGTATCAGTAGCGTGATCCCTGTGTTGTCAGGAGGCTCAGCCGTATGGGTGCATAACAGCACCACAACACGGACTAGCTACAGATGCTTGTGACCTAGCAGGTTGTAAAGGGGCTACAGTGGGGAAGGGAGAGGGGAAGGAAGGGGAAAGAGGAATCCACACCTTAGATGCTAGGGAGGGATTTCTTCCACATATAGCTCACACTGAAACAGGAAATTCTGAAATGGGGGTCAAACCTCAAGTGGTGACCGAAATGCCAAAAGGGTGAATAAACAGGCAAAAGGAAAAAAAATTGCAGCCAATACAAGAAACCAGGGAAATAGCTAGGTCGACATAAATGAGAACACCGAGAGAAGGGGCGGAGGCGGCGTCAGGGAAGGAGTGGGGATAGGGAGGGAGGGGGCAGGGAGAAGGAAATGCAGCTAGGGAAAGAAGAATGAGCTGCAATAGCCTGGGGCCCATGCGCGCCATGCACGAACTCACGAAAGAACAATTAGCTCCTTGGGGGAATCAAAATGGAACACTGAGCCATGTGCTACCCCATCACTCTGAACGATGAGTTTAAATATAGATGACATGAATAGCATTTGGACTTCTGTATCGTAATGCTCTACAGCATTGCAAAACTCTACCAGTTTCCATATGTTGTGACTATCTTTTATTTAAAATCATCCAGGGTGTGTGTGGGACTTTCATATTTTTTGGTTAATAAGAAACACCGCCACTGTTTTTTATTTCAATTATCTTCTGTGTTGTGGATTCAGCAGCAACATAATTTGCACCATGCAATGTCCAGCTTTCAGTGAGAACCAATGGATCGAAATGTGTTCATGTCAGTTTAGAACCTGACACTGACCTCATCGTCATGGTGAAGAAAACAAAATGTATTGTAGTGTACAAAGCTGTGACAATACACTCCTTGGATATGTTAGAAAATAAAATAAAATTTATCAGACAACAACACAGGAACCTTCTCCTGCGACTGACTGTCTGTGGGATACGGCGAATACACCCTGAATCCATCCTGAGGGGTGAAGATCTCCTTGAGACTGCAATTCCTGTCTGTAATTTGGAGAAGCAGCCCAATGCAGTAACAAAATCTTGTCTTCTTCCAGTTCCCGTAACTGCTCATACTGTCATTTCTTCTACATCATGTTTTGCTGCTGGCTTTACACATAATACAAAAATGGTGGAGCTATGAGAACATGTTCCCATTTCCTTCAAGACACGGCATTGTCACATAAACACAGCTCACCCTGTATCTCCACAGGTCGCAGAAGATGGTAGGTATAGCGCTCCGTGGCGTCTGCCCAGTTCCGGCTTAAATTCCAACGATCACATGGATAAAGCTGTAAGAATGGCGTGGCAGATACTAAGGGCTAGTTACAAGATGCAGAGCGACTTTCTAAAATAATGTTGGAGTTTTGCTTTACGGAGTCCTTAACAGGTTCTAAAAACCCAACTCGTTCCAACGTATGAGAATGCCATGAATATAATTCACAAGTGGCTGTAATCATTAAAACACATCTCCGTAGCATCCAATGCAGGAATGTGGCTGAATGAAAAGACTTGATTCCAAATCCCAGGCAATATTCCTACCAGAAAGTGTAACTCTAGAGATCTGAAAAGCCAGTGTATTGGTGACAAAATTTTGTGCAATTCTTATGACTTCAATCAAGCGTTGCAGTTTCAACTGTTTCATCACATAGCACACCGTCTACACTATGTGATCATTGTCAATCAAACATAATCGTCCCTCGCCTGTAACCCACTGGATTTATCACAGAACCTCTGACTTGGTATTGAGATAGAATGCGTATAAAATAGTGCTTCTTAGCGTAAGAAATATCTATCAGCGGCATGAGAAAAATCGAAATATCGTCTTAAGACCACTGTCCTTAGCTGAAACAGTATCTGCATTAGGCGAGAAGGATGAGTTTTTACGAGCTGATACCACCACCGACGTTCACCCGCACATTCAATCAGTTGGTACACGCCCTTGCCATCAGTATATCTATTCAATGTCACGGTATTTGTGTGGAGGACCACTTCACTCAGAAGCAATCCCATACATCGATTTATAAAGCTTGTATAGTTTTTTTAACATGGACATCGATAGTAATACTTGTGTGCTCGTGTAGAAACAAGTCCGCTTTACCTGCAGGGTTACAGTAAAATAGTCGTTGCGATCGTGTTTCTAATAGCTGGTCGCTTATAAGAGGATTACGTCTCTGTTCCTAAGACACACTGGTACCACTCTCAAGAGAAGCAAATGAGGCATGTCCATCCATGGCTGATTTTCGCTCAGTATTGTTGGTTATCACGAGCAGTCAGTTACTGGCGAAGTATTACACTTAGCAGTGCATGTGGTATGATTCGCTGTGTTCAGCTGGCTTGTACAGTATGTGTTGGCGTCTAAAGCTACTGTAGTCAGTGTTCCGGTATGTGCAAATTAAATGACTATGTCCTGTTATGAGGAAGATATGGATCTCATAAGGAAAACTGGGATTACAACATGTCGACAGCTGTAAGGAGGATGAAAGATTTTATGTGGGAAATTATGTCCGGTCATAAGATGAATATGGATATTTATATTTCCAGGGCCACAGCAGTCAGGAGGGACTTGTTTCTGATACTTCACTCAGTGTGAATATCATCAGATTCATGCTGGAATCATAATATTTAATTGTAATGACCGTGATAAATATGGTTTCCTTGAACGATTCTGTCTGGCATGCAGGGCATGTGGTGGAGGTAGCCCAAGGCTGGAACGATTGAAATTTCTGGTTTACGACGGAAGCCGCCGTCTTGAGTTGCCTGAACTGGACAGGCTGGGGTACAACTGTAGATGACCTAGCCATATCGCCCTCTAGGCGGTTGAAGAGCGAACTAGAACTCAGTATGTGTTGTGCAGCCTACTGTGATCGCATGCGTTTTATTCTCCGCAGAAAAGTGGTAAGACTCAATATCGGCGAGTGTTTGCGCTGGACAATTATTCCCTTCCATACTTGTACTGTCAATCTTCTCCTTACCTGTCTTTATCTGGTTGAGAGATTATCGACTGTGATGTGTGTTGCGTGCGTCTAGAGGGTAAGAAACAGGTGGAAGAGGCATCTGCTGTTTATCTAGACATGAGAACCAACTTAATTGAGTTTGTAAAGTGCGAGGTTGACTCAGAATCTATTATACCTCTGTCATAGGTATTCGTTAAAAAATACGAGTGGAACTACCAGATTCGTCTATTTTCTAGTTTTCACATCAAGATCTTCACAGACAAAGATAAGTTTCTATTTACTCACTGGTTTGCAGCATGTGGAAACCAGCCACATAGTCATCACATAATGACCTAGCTAAATGTTCAAATATGTGTGAAATCTTATGGGGCTTAACTGCTAAGGTCAGCAGTCCCTAAGCTTACACACTACTGAATCTAAATTATCCTAAGGACAAACACACACACCCATGCCCGAGGAAAGTCTGGAGATTGGTGTAGAAAGCATGGCAGCAAGCAAGCAGGTTGAGACTGTAAACAGTAACGCCCCTATGCCGGAGAAACCAGTCCAGAGTTTGTACACCAGTTCGAAGAGTGATCACTGTACATAAGAGGCGCTCTCATAGCGCATGAGTCCAGCGTGTGCAGAGACAGTTGCCTTGTGATTGTTGGCTGCGGTGGATGACCGACTAACCTCGAGGGAAATATCTAGTGATACGACTACATATGTTCCATGTGTTTATGTTTTTTTGGTACGTTTCTGGCGTATGTACGGATGTCTGGTGCTTGATAGCTATATGCCAGATGCACAAGTGATGATTCTGTGTGGTGCCGGTTAATGATTGTGTTTAATACATCGATATGGTATGGTGGTACAATCGTTTGGGGTAATATGGCCCGGTTGAGGATCGGTCTCACACCGAAAAATTCAAGCTTTCCTCGACAACAGAAGAACAGTTTAAATGAGGAAGTGTCTTTGGGTGATAGTTTCCGTATTCCGTGGTTTGTAGAGCACTTTTGCGAGGTTTAAGGATCAGTACAATGTAACTGCTGCATAATTTTTAGTTCTGTACAAAATAGACTTGCTGCTGAAAGTCTCGCAGTTTGTCTTTCTGCAGAGAGTGGTGGACCGTGCTCCCACACCACAACCAGCAATTTGACGGGTCGAGTGACTAGGGCCTCCCGTCGGGGAGACCGTTCGCCAGGTGCAGGTCTTTCGATTTGACGCCACTTCGGTGACTTGCGCGTCGATGGGGATAAAATGATGATGATTAAGACAACAGAACACCCAGTCCCTGAGCGGAGAAAATCTCCGACCCAGCCGGGAAACGAAGGCGGGCCCTTAGGACTGACATTCTGTAGCGCTGACCACTCAGTTACCAGGGACAGACAGTGTAACTGGAAAATTCAGTGAGAACCAATCAGAATGCTCCATTCACAGGAAGTTCAGTGATATTAAAGAGTCACAAGACATCCTTTGTGTATGGCATAGGGACTTTTACAGACTGGTTCAAACATGATTGTGGGAAAGGTATCTATGGAAAATTCCGTGAAATCTGGGAGTCACGTGATGCCTTCTTTGTCCAAGTATTCAGAGATAAGCCCAAGTAGACTAACCTCCTCTGATTCGGACAGGTGGGTTCCTGTCCCCCACCCACTGTCACGACTTTAGAGCATCTCCAGACCAGCAGCTGTAGAAAATCGAAAATTCACCAAAAATTCCAGCCATATTTCTCTTTGTAACACAACACAATGCTGTTTGTGATTTTTCATGATCTTTTGTGGGATTCTAAATTTTAGATATGTAATTGTTCTGATTTTCCCATCGGCACTTAGACACCAATGTGTGTCGAGAAGTGAGGAAAATAAAAATGGAAAGTCCTAATGTCCCTGACTCCAGAGGTACACCACAGCAACTGTAGGACGCAGCAATTTTCTCTTTGTGTCAGTGCCTTCAAACAAGCAGCTAATACTCTATAAGCTGTGTGCGTCCTGTTTGGAGATATGGAGATATTTATTTTGACTTCTCAGTATCGTCGTTTTGGCTTGTAAAATCGGATATTGTAGCTGATATCAGTTTCGGTATCTATTTCCCATAAAAGCGTTTGAACTATCTCAGGGATGAAGGTTGGGTGATTTCAGAAGCGTTCCGCGACCTTTTCAGACTCTGTGGTCAAGTGTGTCGGTATTTCTTGGTATAAAACGTGTAATGACATCACAAACTATCAAAAATATTTCACCACACACTCATCCATTATCTGTCCTTTCCGCTCATTGTGTAGCAGACGATGGATAGAGTTGTCATCTGAGTGCTTGCACTTATTAAATTCATCCCTGCTCATCACCGACATTTCCTCAGTTGTCCACATGCATGTTTGTCTAGCGTGGGTGAACGTCTTGCCTCTTGTGCTGATGATGATGATGAGCGTTTGGCGTCATTGGCCGGGAGGCCCCTCGCGGGGCAGGTCCGGCCGCCTTGGCGCAGGTCTTATTACATTCGGCGCCACATTGGGCGACCTGCACGCCGGATGGGGATGAAATGATGATGAACACAACACAACACCCAGTCCCTGAGCGGAGAAAATCTCCGACCCAGCCGGGAATCGAACCCGGGCCCGGAGGACGGCAATCCGTCACGCTGACCACTCAGCTACTGGGGCGGACGCCTCTTGTGCTGTGGAAGACTGACTGGTCCTTTTCGAATGATCTACAGCTAGAACATTCTCATTTATCAGCATGTGTTGCTAAGTATAACTTAGCCCCATACTGCTGCATCTTCATTATTTGATGATGCATATTCATTTTCTTCATACATTCACCAAATATCATGGCTTTCCAATCATCGTGCAGGTGACAATGGACACAGTCTTCTGCTGCATGATCACAGCTAAATAGCAATTAAGCTCCTCCTTCTCCAGCACAGATATCTCACCCATTGAACACGTAGTACACAGTAAAAAATTATGTTTCTCCTCCAGGTCCTGCAGACTGAGTGAATTTCCGATCAATTTTTCCCTGGGCCAACATCTTGGATTGCATCACAGGAGGAGAGGTGGAAGGGTCAACTGCGCCGTCCGGTTGTGGTGTTGTGAACTAGGTCAGTTGGCCTCTGAACCTCAAGGTGAACATACTGGATGGAGCTACTGTCTAGTGCTCGATCAGTGACAACTCAAATTGCTTAAATAAACAACATACCACACTGCATACAAAACAAAGACTTATGTCCATCCTATTCAGCAGCCCAACACAGATGAGTCCTTTTTGTCCAGTTTCCTGTTGGTGGTGAGGAGAGGAGGGTTGGGGAGGGGGGAGGGTTGATGAATAGGGAGGGGAGGGGGAATTAACTTAGTGGAATTAGTCGAAATGACCTATTTTTCTATCAAAATTTGAACTTCATGCTATGATGTCAGTGCTTCATCTATGTCCGCCATCTTGAATCATCCATCTTGAATAAATCAGGCAACAATGGAGAGCAGTGTGGTGTCTCTGTTGCCCTTCTGCTGACAGATTCAGCGTTAGCAGGGAATTGCATGACGAGCTAGAATTCCAAAGCGGCTCGTCAGTGACACTAAAACCTATAACAGGAAACGAGATGCCGAAGCCATAACTACTGGACTACGGAGCCATGGAAGAATGTGTTTTGCTGGGATGAGCCTTGTTTCGCACTATTTCCAATTTCTCGTGGCGTTTTCTTCCCAAGAGTTAAACATGACGGTGATTCAATGAATCAGTAGCCTTATCATGGATATCATGGGCCCTATGGATATTCTGCAGGATCGCTTTACTGTCTCTTTATGTGGCCGTAAGTCTGGTCAGATCCACCCAATGGTAAAATGTTTGTTATCCAGTGGAGATATCGGGTTCCAAGACTACATGGCCCCCGTGCACACAGCTCGCATGGTCTAGGACTGATTTTCTGAGAAAAAGGATGAATTGTCGAATCTCCTCTGGCCACCAGAATCACCAGATCTCAGTATTATTAAAAGACATTTGAGAGAAGCATTCGTGATCGCGGTTCAACTCCATCGCTCTTATCTGAACTTGGCACAATTTTGCAAGAAAAATGGTATAACATTCCGTTGAAAACTATATGGGAACTCGAAACAGTTCTGAATGTGAATTGCTATTCTTCCTTTATTCACCAGTGTGGTTTCGATGCTTCCATATGTTTCTCCAAACACAGTACGTTGTTGTTGTGGCCTTCAGACCAAATAGTGGTTTGATGCAGCTTTCCATGCTACTCTATCCTGTGCAAGCCTCTTTATCTCTCAGTAACTACTGCAACCTACATCCCTCTGAATCTTCTCAGTGTTTTCATCTGTTGGCCTCCCCCTACGATTTTTACCGTCCAAATTTCTGTCCAATACTAAATTTACTAAATTGGTGATTCTTTCATGCCTCGGAATGTGTCCTAGCAACCGATCTCTTCTTCTAGTCAAGTTGTGACACAAATGCATCTTCTCCCCAATTCTATTCAGTATTTCCACATTATTTACGTGACCTATCCATCTGATCTTCAGAATTCTTCTGTAGCATCACATTTCGAAAGCTTATATTCTCTTCTTGTCTAAACTGCTTATCGTCCATGTTTCACTTCCATACATAACTACCTTCCATACAAATACACACATAAAAAAAAGTTTTACATCACCTCGGTTCCGAGAGTTCTGGAACCCGTGTAGAAAATTAGAACAGAGATCAACGTATACATCATTTCCGCTCTTTTTATTGATTACGAAAACCACACATTGCATGTTGTACCACCAAACAGCGAGACCATAACAGGTGGTGGTCCAGATTGCTGTACACACCGGTACATCTAATACCCAGTAGCACGTACTCTTGCATTGATGCATGCCTGTATTCGTCGTGGCATACTATCCACAAGTTCATCAAGGCACTGTTGGTCCAGTCTCCCACTCCTCAACGGCAATTAGGCGAAGATCCCTCAGAGTAGTTGGTGGGTCACATTGTCTATAAACAGCTCTTTTCAATCTATCCCAGGCATAGTGGATAGGGTTCATGTCTGGAGAACATGCTGCCACTCTGGTCGAGAAATATCGATATCCTGAAGGAAGTCATTCAAAAGATGTGCGCGATGGAGACGCTAATTGTCGTCCATGAAGACGAATGCCTCGCCAATATGTTGCCGATACGGTTGCACTATCGGTAGGACGATGGCATTCAAGTACCGTACAGCCGTTACGGCGCCTTCTGTGACCACCAGCGGCGTACGTCGGCGCCACATAATGACACTCCAAAACAGCAGGGAAGCTCTACCTTGCTGCGCTCGCTGGACAGTGTGTCTGACGCGTTCAGCCTGACCGGGTTGATTCCAAACACGTCTCTGACGATTGTCTGGTTGAAGGCATATGCAACACTCATCGGTGAAGAGAACGTAATGCCAATCCTGAGCTGTCCATTCGGCATGTTGTTTGGCCTATCTATACCGCGCTGCATGGTATCGTGTTTGCAATGATGGACCTCGACATGGACGTTGCGCATCATGCAGCCTATTGCGCACAGTTTCAGTCGTAACGCGACGTCCTATGGCTGCACAAGAAGCATTATTTAGCTTTGTGGCATTGATGTCAGGGTTGCTCCGAGCCATAATCCGTAGGTAGCGGTCATCCACTGCAGTAGTAGCCCTTGGGCGGCCTGAGCGAGGCATATCATGTATAGTTACTGTCTCTCTGTATCTCCTCCATGTCCGAACAACATCGCTCTGAAACTTCTTGGCAGATTAAAACTGTGTGCCGGACCGAGACTCGAACTCGGGACCTTTGCCTTTCACGGGCAAGTGCTCTACCAAGTGAGCTACCGAAGCATGACTCACTCCCTGTCCTCACAGCTTTACTTCTGCCAGTACCTCGTCTCCTACCTTCCAAATTTTACAGAAGCTCTCCTGCGAACCTTGCAGAACTAGCACTCCTGAAAGAAAGGATATTGCTCGCAGGAGAGCTTCTGTAAAGTTTGGAAGGTAGGAGACGAGGTATTGGCAGAAGTAAAGCTGTGAGGACGGGGCGTGAGTCGTGCTTGTGTAGCTCAGTTGGTAGAGCACTTGCCCGAAAAGGCAAACGTCCCGAGCTCGAGTGTCGGTCCGGCACACAGTTTTAATCTGCCAGGTAGTTTCATATCAGCGCACACTCCGCTGCAGAGTGGAAATCTCATTCTGGAAACATCGCTGTGGTTCATTCTGAGACGCCTGGACACTTACCTTGTTGAGAGGCCTTCCTGTCACAAAGTAACAATGCGATATTGAGCCGGCCGCGGTGGCCGTGCGGTTCTAGGCGCTACAGTCCGGAGTCGCGCTGCTGCTACGGTCGCGGGTTCGAATCCTGCCTCGGGCATGGGTGTGTGTGATGTCCTTGGGTTAGTTGGGTTTAAGTAGTTCCAAGTTCTAGGGGACTGACGACCACAGCAGTTGAGTCCCATAGCGCTCAGAGCCATTTGAACCATTTTGCGATATTGACCGTCAGACATGGTTGAACACACCAGCCGAGTATCTCCTTCCTGGAGGAATGACTGGAACTGATCAGCTGTCAGACCCTCTCCGCCTAATACGCGCTGCTCATGCATGGTTGTTTACATCTTTGGCCGGGCTTAGTGACATCTCTGAACAGTCACAGGGACTGTGTCTGGGGTACAGTAACCACAGTCAACGTCTATCTTCAGGAGTTCTTGAAACCCGGGTGATGCAAAACTTTTTATGATGTGTGTACTTTCAGAAAGGACTTCCTAACGCTTAAATCTATACTCTCTTCTTCCGAAACGCTTTCCTTGCCATCGTTAGTCTGCTTTTTATATCCTCTCTAATTCCATCATCAGTTGCTTTGCTCCGGAAATTGCAGAACTCATCTACTATTTTCAGTGTCTCATTTTCTAATGTAATTCCTTCAGTACCACCTGATTTACGAATAATTCGACTACATTATATTATACTCGCTTTGCTTTTGTTGATGTAGATCTTATATCCTCCTTTCAAGACACTGTTCATTCCGTTCAACTGCTCTTCCAAGTCGTTTGGTGTGTCTGACAGAATTACAATGTCATAGGCAAACCTCAAGGTTTTTATTTCTACTCCCTGGATTTTAACTCCTACTCCAAATATTTTTTTCCATTACTCCTTGATCAATATACAGATTGAATAACATCAGGATATGCTGCAACGCTGTCTCACTCCCTTCTCAAACATTGCTTCCTTTTCGTGCCCCTCGAGTCTAATAACAGCCATCTGGTTTCTGTACAAACTGTAAATAGCCTTTCACTTCATATATTTTACCCCCGTCACCTTCACAATTTGAAAGACAGTATTCCAGTCAACATTGTCAAAAGCTTTCTCTAAGTCTACAAATGCTATAAAGGTAAGTTTCCCTTACCTTAACCCTTCTTCTAAGATATGTCATCAGATCGTAAAGTAATTGCGTGTTCCTACATTTCTACGGAATCCGAAGTGATATTCCCAGAGCCCGGTTTTTACCAGTTTTCCCATTCGTCTGTAAGGAATTCGCATCAGTATTTTGTAGCGTTGACTTAAACTGATATTTGGGTAATTTTCACACCTGTCAGCACTTGCTTTCTTTGGAAATAGGATTATTATATGATTCTTGTGTCTAGGGGTATTTCGTCTGTCTCATATATCTTGCTCACCGAATGGAAGCATTTTGTCATGGCTGGCTGTGCCAAGGAAATCCCTAGTTCTAACGGAATGCTGTCTACTCCCAGGGCCCGGTTTCCACTTTGATATTTAAGTGCTCTTTCAAATTCTTGACGCTGTATCCTATCTCCCATCTCGTATTCGTCTACGTCCTCTTCTATTTCCAGAACATTGCCCTGAAGTACAGCGCCCTCGTACAGACGTCTAAGTACTCCTTCCACTTTTTTGCTTTCCATTTGCGGCGGTGCGTGTTAGAAATGTGGCGTACTTGTTTGATCATTGTCTTTCGTCGTACTGTTCACTACAAAAGTCCCACCTACCTCAGAACGGCGACTGATCACTAGCCCGTTTCTGTGCAATACATTTCACACACAAAGCACCTATAAATGCACTTAAATCCGACCCGAATTATTATGTGATCTACAGTAATATACTCCGCTACTATACAGTGTCCGGGCCAAATATCTCACCAAATTGAAACGTCCCCTTAGAAAAATTGTACATGACTGTGTTTAAACTGACACACAATATTTTTAGCGGAACGCAGTCTGACTTTCAAAAGTCCTTACAAAAGAATGGCCCTGACTAACATTAACCTATACCTTTCACAAATCACTTACCTCACCAAAAATCTTCGTTACTCGAACTACTGCAATACAGCGAGCGCCACTACTGCCAGCTAAATAAAAGATTCAAACTACTGAAGGCACTAACTACTAATAGGCATAGTTAGCAAATGAAAGATTTTGATAGAGAACAAACAATGTATTTACCTTACTAGTGTTCAAAAGTCGTAATATATACAGCAGTTCATGACAAAAAAATAGTTCAAATGGCTCTGAGCACTATGGGACTCAACATCTTAGGTCATAAGTCCCCTAGAACTTAGAACTACTTAAACCTAACTAACCTAAGGACATCACACACACCCATGCCCGAGGCAGGATTCGAACCTGCGACCATAGCAGTCCCGCGGTTCCGGACTGCAGCGCCAGAACCGCTAGACCACCGCGGCCGGCAGTTCATGACATCCAGTCTTACAAATTTCAAAATTCCGCCATCTCTCTCCCCACATCCACCACTGCTGGCGGCTCACCTCCAACTGCCCAACACTACAATGGCAGACAACAATGCAAACTAGCTACAGACTGCACACAGCACAGCCAGTGATTTTCATACAGAGCGCTACGTAACGTTGCCAATAAGAAAACATAAACAGCCTACTTACAACATAAGCATCAAACGAAAAAATTACAAAGAACGAAACTCGACTAGCTTGAAGGGGGAAACCAGATGGCACTATGTTTGGCCCGCTAGATGGCGCTGCCATAGGTCAAACGGATATCAACTGCGTTTTTTTAGATCAGAATCCCCATATTTATTACATATTCGTGTAGTATGCAAAGAAATACGAATGTTTTAGTTTATTGCAATAATGTGGTACTTACAGGTAATCACGCTGTAACAGCATGCGTTCTCATAAATGATAACTTCATAAAGGTACATATACTACATTGGAACAATTGAAATAAAATGTTCAAACGTACCTACGTTCTGTATTTTAATTTAAAAAACCTAACTGCTACCAACCGCTCGTCTAAAATTGTGAGCCATATGTTTGTGACTATTACAGCGCCATCCATCACAAAGCGAAAAAAGTGGTCCAACTAAAACATTCATATTTCTTTACGTTCAACACGAATATGTAATAAAATATGGGGGTTCCTATTTAAAAAAACGCAGTTGATATCCGTTTGACCTATGGCAGCGCCATCTAGCGGGACAACCATAGCGCCATCTGGTTTCCCCCTTCAAGCTAGACAAGTTTCGTTCTTTGTAGTTTTTTCGTTTGAGGCTTATTTCGTGAGATATTTGGCCCAGTCACGATCAGTGGACCACCCTGTATATGGGTTTCACATTCAGTCCCTTTCAGTGGATTTCTGGTACGGAAACTGCTCACCAAATATTCCATGAACGAATACGAAACATGCTATGTGGAATTTTTATTAAGGCCTAATTTTCACACGCGGTTCTCCTTGCAACAAAACAATCCAATAACTTCCAAACTTCGAAAAACTGTCCGTAAATGCAACTGCTATTATGGAAACACAATCTGGACGCGAGAAGCCAAATTATTTCTTCATTTTACACATAATAAAGACAGAAGCGTTCAACATGATCCGCACGTCCGATAGCTCACTAGCGACTCCTCTTCAGTCTGCTTCTCTCCCAGTATAAGTACCTAGCACTGCGCGGGAACTGCTTAACTCTGATTTGTTGATCAAAATGATCAGCCAATCAGAACTATCCTTCAAGACTATTCTCACGCCAAAACTGTCCTACGCCAAACACTATTCAGAGATGCATTTACGTCATTTTAATATGCAAATATTAATGTAATGTTTTACAAAACAAAACGAAAAGAAAACTAATCCTGAAATTAATTTAGAATTTTATTACTCTGCAAACGGCTATTCTGGCTGCCTGCTTACAAAAGCAAGTACACTTAGACATATGTCATCAGCAATGTAGGTAAAACTCAACTTTCCCACAACACAGTTACGTAATGGTGTAACGTGAGATCTTATTGAATCTTTTTCGTATGTCTCAGATGCACCCTCTCTCTCATTCTCATTTACTCACACAACAACACATTAAATAAATACCGATCTTTTCTGAATTTTATATTACGAAAAATGCCAAATAGTTAAAGTTTTTAGTTATGAAACTCTAAACAAATTGACCTAACGTGCTGTGAACTTCAGTAATGATTCCACATGATACTAAAGGACAAACTGTTATGAATCCTAACTGACTTTAATCTTACAAATGTGTTGTGCTTTATACAATTTTCTCTAACTCTGAAAGAATGCCAGCTAGAAAGCTAAGATTTCTACACAATCTTCGTTTTAATAACAACGGTCATTATATTGATTTTTAACTAAATTGAATAATATTTAATGTAGTTTATTTAGATTCTTAGGGGCTTGAATATTCCGTCACTCGCATTGACACAGGTACCGCTTCCCACGGCTAGGCTAGCGACAGGTGCGAATGAGTCATGCTGAGATACAAGTGAATGTTTCTATAACCGCCAACGGCTCCAAAGCTACGAGCCGTACTGCAAAGTAGTGCAATGAATGCTATTGCGTATTGTCTCTTGACGTTACACCTTCTATGCTTCGGACTGGTTTTCCATCTAAGGTCTTGACATTCATACAGGTTGTTTTCTTTTCTCCAGACGTCTCTTTAATTTTCCTGTAGGCGTCATGTATCTTATCCCTAGTAATATATGCTTCTACGTCCTTACATTTGTCCTCTAGCCATTCCTGCTTAGCCATTTTGCACTTTCTGTCGATCTCAGTTTCTAAACGTTTGTATTCCTTTCCGTCTGTTTCATTTACTGAGTTTTTATATTTTATCCTTACATCAATTAAATTCAATACCTTTTGTGTTACCCAAGGATTTCTACGAGTCCTCGTTCTTTTACCTATTTGATTCTATGCTGCCTTCACTATTTCATCTCAAAGAGATATCCATTCTTCTTCTACTGTATTCCTTTCCTCTGTTCTTGTCAGTCGTTCCCTAATGTGCCCTCTGAAACTCTCTAGAACCTCTGGTTCCTTCAAATTATCCAGATCCCATCTCCTTAAATTGCTACTTTTTGGCACTTTCTTCAGTTTTAATCTGAAGTTCACAACCAATAAATTGTGGTCAAAGTCGACATCTGCCCCTGGAAATATTTTACAATGTAAAACTTGGTTCCCAAATCTCTGTCTTACCATTATATAATCAATATGAAGCCTTCTGGTGTCTCCCGGTCTCTTCCACGTATACAGCCTTCTTTCATGATTCTTAAACGTTGTGCTAGCTATAGTTAAATTATGCTCTGTGCAAAATTCTACTATGCGGGTTCATCTTCCACTCCTTACGCCCAGTCCTAATTCACCTACTACCTTTCTTCCTTTGCCTACTACAGAATTCACACCCCATGACTATTAAATTTTCGTCTTCTTTAACTATCTGAATAATTTCTTTTTTCTCATCATACATTTCTTTAATCTCTTCATCTGCCGAGCTAGTTGGCATATAAACTTTTACTACTGTTTTAGGCGTGGGCTTCGTGTCCATCTTGGTTACAATAATGCGTTCACTATGCTGTTCGCAGTAGCTCATACGCCATCCCATTTTTAACCATAATTGAACTTTGTCCCCATGCGCTTCTACTTGTGTTGTTTGGACAGATTTCGTGGAATCGATCGTGAATAAACTTTCCAGTAATGTAGAATATCGTGAACGATGTGACGAATGCTTCCGATCGACATTCCGAATACCATCATATGCTGTAATGTGATTCTACAATTGTTCTGAATCAGCTTCCCCACTTGCAGTACGTTCAAATATCTTGATGACCTGCTGGGTTGGCCATTCTGATCCTCGTCAGTGGCGTTCGCTCTACCGGCCGCAGTTACACGTTTCGCACACAGAAATCGAATACCTGAGCAGATATCTTCGTGAGATCGGTTTTCCAGACGTGTTACCATTTGTGTTTATTAGAGTGTTTACCTACAACTAACGCTGTGAGTGAGAGATCGGTTTTCCAAACGTGTTACCACTTGTGTTTATTAGAGTGTTTACCTACAACTAACGCTGTGGGTGAGAGGCGACTGAATTTTTCACAGTCACCAACTGCATGCATTACAATTGCCGCACACTACTAATTTCTCCATAACAGACGAAACTCCAGGCATGTCGGCCTCACAAACTTAGTTTCTGATCACCTCTAGTAAAAGAATCCGTATACATGATGACATGATGAGCTGATAAAATACGTTTCCTGATAAGTTAGCCTTAGGGCCCTACCTTGAGCGTATACCAAACACGATAGTCTATGGGGAGATCCATTCTGGCCATGCCAACTGAAGAGCCGAGATCACATCACGCGGACGTGCTTTCTCTGCGTCAGCGGCATGCCGGTAGCGCGCTGCCCCAACCACCTCGACAGAGGAGCCATTCGTGTCTACCGCTGAACTGCGCCCGACATGTGGAGGAGAGGGTATATAAGATTGCGCCCAAAGAAAACAAATCTCACCTTCATAGGTCACCAAGGAGACTCCTTACCAGATCACATCCCCCACAGCTCAAACCTAACCGAATTCACGCCAGCAGCGGAAATAGCTGATATAATCTGCAGTTACCATCTCCCAATTCTATTCAAGACTTCAACTATTAATTAACCCCTTCGAAAACCAAACAGCAGGACAATAAATACCTATGCTGCAGCACACTGTAAAAAAATATATTACAACAGCAGATGACGAACTCTTCGTTGCACTAACCATCAGAGAAGACATAGACATGAACCTACTCCGTTAGGAAACCAACATTACAACCTGAAGAACTATTCCTCATACAGCAGAAGAGATGACTGTACACTGAGATAAGGTGAGATAACAACCAAGACTTGAAGGCCGTCTGGAACACAAATGGTTCAAATGGCTCTAAGCACTATGGGACTTAACATCTGAGGTCATCAGTCCCATAGACTTAGAACTACTTAAACCTAACTAGCCTAAGGACATCACACACATCCATGCTTGAGGCAGGATTCGAACCTGCGACCGTAGACCAGCGTGGTTCCGGACTGGAGCGCCTATAACCGCTCGGTCACAGTTGCCGGCGTCTGGAACACATTTCACGCCCTCGTAAACCGACGAGTTTCATAATACCGATAAGACAAGTGAGGCACTGCATGCATGCCGACAGATAGATTACGAAGGCAGGCTGAAATTTTGGACCAAGTTTAAAACCCAACACAACATCATTTTAACAACAAACCAGTCACAAACCCAACAGGCAACGCGATGGCTGAGACCTCCAACGAAGTCTTCGTAGAAACCCACTGCTTCCCCCAAAATGATAAATTCGATGAAAATTTTAGACACACACAGTAGAAAACGACCGGACTCCCACTTCCCCTCAGCACTACTCAGCTGTCATTGAAGATGAAACGAACTGACAAAGGATATAACGGAAGAGGAAGTATAAAAAGCAGTAGCAGCAGGTAAAAGCACAGCTCCGAAGAAAACGTTTTGTGGAGAGGAATATACGGAGACAGCAAATGAGTAGCACGTTCGTTGCTTGACACTTAAAAGTTATTCATTTAAAAACGCCACAGCGGAAGAGGCAAAAACGCAAAGCTGGTAAAAAGGAGAAGTGCGTTAATTTTGCAGACTAGAGAAAGGCTGATTACTTTAAGGACGCAGATGCAGAGGTGGACGAGGATACTGTTCAGTGAAGAACTGAAGAAAAAGCTAGATAGAAACGGACACCTTCAACAAGCATGGAAAATGTGTTCGAAGGTACTTAAAGGTTAGAGGCAAAAGATCACGGAACCGAAGTATAGAAACCAGCGAAGATAATACAATTTGATGATTCTGAACAGGAAGTTCTCATACATTTCGATAATTGGTGACCGCACTATGATGAATGGATTGTGACGGACACTTCAAGGCTTAGGCTGTTACTAGTTGAATCAGATGAACCAACACAAATTAAGACAGCCAAATTGTACATAGTTAGTAATAATGCAACATGGAGTGGTAGCTATAAGTACACAGTAGAAATGAGAGGTGTTTTAGAAGTTGGTAGTAGCAGGGTACTAAGGGTACTGGCACACTTTTGATATCAAATTGATATGAAATTTATATGCAAATTAAATTGATCAATTAATTACCCCCAAACCACGCCCCCCACAGCTCCCGAAGGACGTCATGTGTATTTCTCAGTCTGCACATTGGTCCCAACCCCCTCCTCAGAGTAAAGAAAAAGCGAGACTTTAAACTTCGAAGAAAAAACATCTACATTAAGCCATTTCTTCCAGCTTGATGGACAACATCATGAAATGTAGTTTCAAGGATTGGGTCAGCAATCTTTATCGTAGGAATCATCATATTTATTGTAATTATATGAGAAAGAATGATCACAAATCGAACTATTATATTCAGTGATCGTATAAGGAGATTAACAGAATGAGTGCAAAATTACACGAGCTGAGAGCGTCTCTCGCATTCAGATCAGTGCCTGTAAAGAAACTGTCACGCACGTGCGTATTACAAACATTTCAGACATGTGAAATAACATTAGAGAATACAATCTTTCACATCACTGGCACACATGTCGGAAGAAACATAATCATTTTACGTTCAACGACAACAAGCTATAACTGAAGAGGATGTTGCTGTTTTGTACACTATGGCAAGTCCTGTTTTACCAGTACGAAGCTATATCACACCTGGGTTTACGAAACAAATCGTGACAGCCTGTCTTATAATAGAAGCTCCTATAAGATTTTACCGCATCTCGCTCGCTTCCATTACACTGAAACCAGTTACCGTCTTCATGCTTACATTTGATATTTTTGCTCCATAGCTCCCCCTACCGACAGATCTCTGAAATTGCTACCATATAGCAGATTAATGCATTCTACTTTTGTAAGCAGTTCCATCATCGCAGCCTCTTCATACAATCTACTCACATGCCCGGAAAGAGAAAACACTCTATCACTTCTAGGTTCCACAACGAGCTGGAATTCAAGTAGTGTCTACTTTATAATTAGCGGTTGTGAAGTACGAAATAACACAGGACTTACGGAAACACCTGTTTTTTAAACACGTAGTCGTGACGATAATAATAATAAAAATGGTCGTGATTCCACGACAATTGATAAATCCGATTTCTATTACTTTTATGAGAAAAATCTTTGTCGTTTTGAGAGAACTATCTGCATCCAAACTTTAATTAGTTATACCACCCCTTGAAATAGAACCTCCTGTAGGATTTTGCCACTTCTCTCCCTTCCGAAGTATTGAAAAAAGAAATACCGTCTGCATGTTGATAGTCAGCATATTACCTATACACATATCCGCTCATTGTAGCACGTCGCCGGTGCTCGAAGTCGCTTGCACAGATCTCCATAAACTTTTGTCGACTGTGTTGGAGGAAACTCATATCCTACAGACTGTAAATGACAATAGAGGATTCTTGTTATGGTCCATCATAAGAATTTAATATATTGTTTTTCTTTCAGCTATAACACACCCAAGCAGTGTACACCGCCGTACACTTTGTTTTTCTACTTCGAGGTCCGTGTCAGCTGCTAAACTTATATTAACACGTTTCAATCCTTTGGCTCTCAAGAAAGCTGAACATCGCCTGGCGTAAACTATGCAGCTCTCACAACACACGTCAGTAGAAATGAAGTACACAGGCGATTATTGTCATTGACAAAAATATGGAAGACATCACAACATACAGAGACTGCAAGAGTTTGCGGCATTGTAGAGGGTTTCCAACAGCTATCTGAAGGTGATGACCTATACAGTTAATTTCATCTTCCACAGTGATGGGGTAGAAGATGTCTCAGTGTCCCATTTCGAAGGGCATTGTTTCTTCATTTTTCAGTCATGTACATGATTACTGTTTTGGTGTTGACCATCACTGGAAGATGTCATTCGCAATACGCACGAGGTAATTTAAATAAAAAGAGGTACTGTTATCATATTCGTGAAAAAAAAGATAAAAACATGTGGAGGGCATCGCAGCATATGGAAATAAGACGAGTCGGCTCTTATGGTGGCCGAAGACTTCCGGTATAGTCATCCTCTCTCTGTCAACGACATGGCGAAGAGAATAGAGGAGCGGGCTGTGTTAGGGGAACCTCTTATTATTGGGACTGGCGGCTTCCCCTAATTCGTGGAACAGTCATCAATCGTCAAAGGCATAATAATGCAGGAGGCAATGTGAAACACTGCATTAAACAGAAAAATTTCTATCCTTAGGACACGTAGCATGTAACTGAAAAAGTATCCTGGTGATTTTAGTACTTTCAACATTGCAGCCCAGTCAGAAATCGTGATAATCTAATATATAAGGAACTATCAGCCTCGATTGCGGTAATGAAACCAACCTGTACCTATAGGTTTCAGCCCAAGTAATTGAGCCTTCTTTAGAAGATAAACCTGATTCTATAATATGTCTACGAGGCCATGGTCTAGAAATAAAATTAAATCAGCCTGAATAGGCGTAGTCACATTTTAAAAATGCGGTACGTAGGTACAAGTCACCACTAAGACTTAATCTCCGGCGAGCGCCTCGTCTCCAACGCTAGCGAGCGGAGCTTAGGTCTTAGTGGTGACTTGTACCTACGTACCGCATTTTTAAAATGTGACTACGCCTATTCAGGCTGATTTAATTTTATTTCTAGACCATGGCCTCGTAGACATATTATAGAACAGGTTTACCTTCTGAAGAAGGCTCAATTACTTGGGCTGAAATCTAGGTACAGGTTGGTTTCATTACCGCAATCGAGGCAGATAGTTTTTTTATATATTATCCTGGTGACCTCTGCATTGCCAAAAGGTGCTGGATCAGCACCATTCACATACCAATAGAGGGAGGTGAACTTGAGAAAGGGCTCAGTCCATCGGAAGGGTAAAATTCTATGAGCCGGAAGGTGAAGAGTCACAAGTTTAAATGTGGGATGGATGCTAGGAAACCTGCTTTGTGTAGATACTGTGGGGTCAGTAAAGTGAAATGGAAAGAACACACTCATTTCTGGCCAGAATAGTGTAAGGAAAGTAGGTTTCTTTATGAAAGGCAAAGTAAAGTGGAAAGTGTGAACACTACAATGACAGTGATGTCTCATCAGAATCGAGATCAAACCGAAGACAGCAACGATAGTTCCAGAGATTGATGCCAGCTTCACAAACAGAAGATAGAGAGATAAGGAGAGAATACTAGGATATCGAACGGGAGATTGAGTATATAAAGACAGATTTTCAGTAATATCATGGTGGATTCGAATGAGTTAGTAGGCCAAGGAATAGATGTGAGAGGAAGTAGGAATGATGGTTCACATGTACGTTGTGACCTGCGAAAAGTTTCAGGAAATATTACATCAAAATATTACGAAACACTGTATAATATAGTACAAAACCGACTCTAAATCGATATTTTGGATTTCCACATGAAATTTAACTAAAAAGGTCATCAGAAACAGTCACACCAGATGTTTTACTTATGTATATATATGTGTCAGGACAATGTAGATGTACTTGAAAATGGACGTCTTCCGAAACAGCTGTCATAATACTCAATAAATGTTTTAAGCAGTGATACTGGAACCTTGCAGACAATGTCCTTTCAAGAATTATATTTCACTTCAGGTCCAGTCATCAAGAAATTACTGACATTTATTTGCAATGGATACGTGAGACACAACGCATTATATACCCCAGCAGGTAAACGCCCCTTGTCAAAGTCTTAAAAACACTGCCCGATGTTCTATAAAATAGAATATGAAAGAGCATGACAGAAACGTATTTAAGAAAAAAATATGTAACCTCTTTGTCCCCTAGCTGACTACACCACTAAAAATAAGAAGGAATCAATGGATTTCCTTATTACAACACGTGGCAGAGTCCAGTGCAAACCAAACAGGATCAGGCCTACACTATGTCTTTATATCAATAACATGCAGGAAGTGTAGTGCATATTCTGTCTGCATACATTACACTGGATATGAAGACATACATGACCATGACGACTCGTACACGCAGCCCTCTGCACATAGCGCCTGCAGGCTATGAGCTACAGTAGTGTCAAATTGCTAAATCTTGTTATAACAAAAAACCATGACAGTTATTATGCATGGCCGATGTTCCAAGAATTTCTGATAAATTGCTTACATTAATAATCACAATAATCAGGGTGAATAAAAATTAAAAACTGAAGTACATAAAAATACATTGCTATAATGTGAAAGCATAAAATTAGAAAACATAAAAGCACATTGAAGGAACTCCGAATACCAATTTTGATTGTCCCAAGTGGTATTTCAGCCAACAACATTGTGCATACACGAATCTCCCTAAAACGACAATCTACGCTCCTCCCTGCTCCACCGGCTGCATGAGATCGTCACTCTGTCACTACTGACTAACGCTATCAACACTATGTCCGGATTTCAAGCAAATGCGCCATCTAATTCGTAAAATATATTGAATGGAATGCTTGAAACGTAATTACAAGAATGCTGTATTATGTACAGGGTGGTCCATTGATAGTGATCGGGCCAAATGCCTCACCAAATAAGCATCAAACGAAAAAACTACAAAGAACGAAACTCGCCTAGCTTGAAGGGGAAAACCAGATGGCGCTATGGTTGACTCGCTAGATGGCGCTGCCATAGGTCAAACAGATATCAACTGCGTTTTTTTCAATAAGAACCCCCATTTTTTGTTACATTTTCTTGTAGTACGTAAAGAAATATGCATGTTTTAGTTGGACCACTTTCATCGCTTTGTGATTGATGGCGCTGTAATAGTCACAAACGTATAAGTACGTGGTATCACGTAACAGTCCACCAGTGCGGATGGTATTTGCTTCGTGATACATTACCCGTGTCAAAATGGACCGTTTACTAATTGCGGAAAAGGTCGATATCGTGTTGATGTATGGCTATTGTGATCAAAATGCCCAACGGGCGTGTGCTATATATGCTGCTCGGTATCCTGGACGACATCATCAAAGGGTCCGGACCGTTTGCCGGATAGTTACGTTATTTAAGGAAACAGGAAGTGTTCAGCCCCATGTGAAACGTCAACCACGATCTGCAACAAAATATGATGCCCCAGTAGGCGTTTTAGCTGCTGTCGGGGCTAATCCGCACATCAGTAGCAGACAAATCGCGCGAGAATCGGGAATCTCAAAAATGACGGTACTGAGAGTGCTACATCAGCATCGATTGCACCCGTACCACATTTCTATGCACCAATAATTGCATGGCGACGACTTTGAACGTCGTGTACAGTTCTGCCACTGGGCACAAGAGAAATTACGGGACGATGACAGATTTTATGCACGCGTTCTATTTAGGGACGAAGCGCCATTCACCAACAGCGGTGACGTAAACCGGCATAATATGCACTATTGGGCAACGGAAAATCCACGATGGCTGCTGACAAGTGGAACATCAGCGACTTTGGCGAGTTAATGTGTGGTGCGGGATTGTGGGAGGAAGGATAATTGGCCCCTATTTTATCGATGGCAATCTAAATGGTGCTATGTATGCTGATTTCCTACGTAAAGTTCTACTGATGTTACTACAGGATGTTTCACTGCACGACAGAATGATGATGTACTTCCAACATGGTGGATATGCGGTACATAGCTCGCGTGCGGTTGAAGCGGTATTGAATAGCATATTTCATGACAGGTGGATTGGTCGTCGAAGCACCATACCGTGGCCCGATCGTTCACCGGATCTGACGTCCCCGGATTTCTCGCTGTGACGAAAGGTGAAGGATATTTGCTATCGTGATTCACCGACAACGCCTGACAGCATGCGCCAGCGCATTGTCCATGCATGTGCGAACATTACGGAAGGCGAACTACTCGCTGTTGAGATGAATGTCGTTACACGTATTGCCAAATGCATTGAGGTTGGCGGACTTCATTTTGAGCATTTATTGCATTAATGTGGTATTTACAGGTAATCACGCTGTAATAACATGCGTGCTCAGAGATGATAAGTTCACAAAGGTACATGTATCACATTGGAACAACCGAAATAAAATGTTCAAACGTACCTACGTTCTGTATTTTAATTTAAAAAATCTCACTGCTACCAACTGCTCGTCTAAAATTGTGAGCCATGTGTTTGTGACTATTACAGCGCCATAATCACAAAGCGAAAAAAGTAGTCCAACTAAAACATTCATATTTCTTTACGTACTGCACGAATATGTAATACAAAATGGGAGTTCCTATTTTAAATAAACGCAGCTGATATCCGTTTGACCTATGGCAGGGCCATCTAGCGGGCCAACCATAGCGATATCTGGTTTCCCCCTTCAAGCTAGACAAGTTTCGTTCTTTGTAGTTTTTTCGTTTGAGGCTTATTTCGTGAGATATTTTGCCCTGTCACGATCAATGGACCACCTTCTATACTCGCATCACCATTACAAACTGCCAGTGATCACTATATGGCTCCCGACATGAAACACACACAACCGCGGGACTGGTACGGTCGCAGGTTCGAATCCTGCCTCGGGCATGGGTGTGTGTGATGTCCTTAGGTTAGTTAGGTTTAAGTAGTTCTAAGTTCTAGGGGACTTATGACCTAAGATGTTGAGTCCCATAGTGCTCAGAGCCATTTGAACTATAAAACACAGACATCCTTTAGTGCAAAAGCTGACAGTAAGAATCAATCTTAAAAATCCCACTTCTAGACAATAATGAAGCTTCTTGTTAAAAACATTGAGTTACATCAGCTCAAGAGTGTCATTGGTAGGTATATGTTACTGTGTGCTCTGTAAGGATCAATAAACTTAAGAAATTCTTATTCTCCAAACCATTGTTGGCCTCCTTGTTGAACACATAAAGTGATTTCGGCAGTTACGTCTTACCGTGTGCATAATGTAGAGCACCCACTGGGTGTAAAAATACAAAAATTAAAATCAATCAACTTTAAAAACTGAGAAAGATAACCTTTTAAAAATGTAGTAGGCGGCACGTTTCAATTAAAAAGCATCCATAGCTTAGCTATTAACATTAACCAATGTTCCTCATTGTGTCAGAATACACTAGGTACCTTCTAGTCATCTGATCGTTTAGGAGCCGCCTGTCTGTTTTCACTGTGTGCATAGCTACTTCCATTTCTTCCAAGATGTTGCATTTCTTTCCCTTTTCCGGCATAGGAGAGAATCTTCAGATTTTCCATCGTGGGAGTGCGATTTTAGAAGCTCCACGAAGGTCGAGTTACCTTTAACTTGGCCTTTCTTGTTTAATAGGTGTTCTTGAAATCTGGCTTTCACTCTTCTGCCTGTTTGGTCAACGTACGCAGTACGACATTCGTCACAACCGAGCAACTACACGCCTGAACTTAGGTATTTATCTCTGGTCGTCTGGTCATTTCATATGTACATTCGCCGGAAGAGTTTAGCTAGATCGTACGAAAAGTTGCCTACAAATGGCAAGCCTATATAGTTGATGTCTGCATCAGGCGGGCTTTTAGGAGAACTAACGTGAGCTTTACACATTTTTGCTTGATAGTTTGTTTACAATAGAAGCACTATAGCCATTCTTAATAGCAATGTGTTTGAGATTTTTAGGTTCTAGGCTGATGGCTGAGTTACTAGGAGGTAATTCTAGAACCCGGGCAACCATTGATTTAAACCAGGTGATCCGCGGGTGGCATGATGGCTCGTTAATAAAGGAGTCCCTCGTGGCTGGTATTCTGAAAATGTCAGTATGGACTTTAGTTTCTACTAGATGAATCCACCGATCAAGAGAATTAAGGACTCCATCTTGGTCCATGATCTCATGGGTGAACACGGGTTTGGTACGGAGCGCATTGAAGTCATTGGTCAGCGTAATAGTCACAGAATCATCACCTTTAAACATAATATCATCGACATAGCGCCGATAAAATGGGATTTTATGGCATGCTGGTGACTCCCTAGTAAAAACTTTACGTACGAAATGGTTTACAAAGCCGTCAGCTAGAAAACCAGCCAGGCAACTATCCAGAGCAAGTCTTTCAAATGAAAAATAATTATGTGCCGTCAGCAGTCACAGAAGACACAATAATTTCTTCTGTAATCATCCGGCTATTATTGGTTGTACAATTTGTGGAACATCGTACTCCCACGTTCCAAAATCTGAGTATTCTCCTCCATGCTGAAAAACGGTAAAAATCATAACATCCTGGAAGAAATGGAAAATGCTAAGCACATAGGGAAAACAGACGGACGGCTCCTAAACGATTATCTGGCTGGAAGGTACAAAGTGTATTTTGACAGTGTGAGGTCACTGGTTAATGTTGATAGCTAATGCCTGGATGCCATGCAATTGAATCGTCCCACCTGCTACACTTTTAAAAGGTTATCTTTTGAAATTTTTATTTTTGAAAGTTTCCTGATTTTTATTTTGGTTTTTAAACTCAGTGGGTGCTCCACACGATGCACACTGTGGTATATAGCTGCTACTTGCACTCTTGCGCGGATATAACTTTATGTCTTTAAAAAGAAGGCCCATTATAGTTTGGAGAACGAAATCGTTTTTATTGGTTCTTACTATGCACCCTGTAACATATAGCTGCTTCTCACGCTCTTGAGCTAATATAATCCTAAGTTTTTAACAAAAAGTCACTTTATTGTCTCGAAGAGGGATTTTTAAGATTGATTCTTGCTATCAGCTTTTGCACTGAGGTATGTTTGTGTTCTGTATAGGGTGCCATACAGTTAACACTGTCAGTTTTTAACGTTGATCTGACGATACGTTACATAACACGCTTTATTTGCATTTATCAGCATTCCACTGAATTGTATTTTACGACTTAGACGCCGCTCTCACTTGGCATCCAGACATAGTATTGAGACTGTCAGTAATAGCACGTAGCTATCGTGACACGACTTCGTGAGTCAGGGGAATTGGAAGGGCGCAGATCCTAGTTTTAGGGAGATGCGTCTATGCACAATGGTGTTGGCTGTAATACTACATGGGACACTCATGGGACACTCCCCTACGTAGTTTTATGTTTTCCCATAATAGCAAGGTATTTATATGTACTTTTGTTTCTAATTTTTATTCACCCTGATTATTGTGGTTATTAGTGTAACATTTTATCAGAAACTTGTAGAACACCAGTTATCGATAAGAGCTGTCATGGTTTTTGATTGTGACAATATTTAGCAATTGAACACTATCGTAGCTCACAGCCAACAGGAGCCATCTGCCGAGAGCTGCGTGTACTAATCTTAGGGGCCTTGCATGCTCTCATATCCACTGTAATGTAAGTAATCAGCAAACATCCCGTGCATATAATTAATGTAAAGACTTACAGTAGGACTGATTCCATTTGGTTTGCATTGGAACGAGCCACGTACCGAAATGAGGTAATCTGCTGCTTCAAATGTGGTTTGTCGAGTTAGGAACAAAACAGGTTACACGTTTCCTTTCATTCTTTAACTGCTTTCGGTCAACTTCAGTTTTATTCCGTTTTGTGAGACACCGGACAATGTTTCTAAAGGTTTGAGAAAGGCATTTACCTCCTGAGATACTTTTATGTGCGGTAGCTCATGTACCCAATGCTAAGAAATGTCAATAAGTTATTTATACTTTCCAATCTCAATAAATGATGTCCCATCATTATTATCGAATTTTGTATTTCTTCCGTAAACCAATTCAAAGGTGCCTAAATAAATGAAATGCGTCATTCGGAAGTAATAAAAAATTGTAGCACTTCAACCAAGATTGTTCGTTTGTTCATGTCACACATACTGGTTGCTGTACCAACCCCGGAATGAAATGGAAAATTTTCTAGTCGAATGATTTCACATGTTCTATGGTTTAAGGTCCTAACGTATACTTTGCTATGTTTTCCTTTAGGGGTATAACCAAGCATTTCAGTATTTTCTTACCACATCTTACACAAGCTTCATTTCGGTCATTTAGCATTTCCGTTAGTGGTGCTATGCAAGAACGCTGTAAATCAGGTGGCCTAAAATGGTAAGAAATGAGGTCAGTCAGCCGCAGAATCAGCGAGAAAGTGAATATGTAGGAAATGCCGACTCGACGTAGGGACAGGATGATATGGCGTATATTAAGATTTAAGGGAGTATCTTCCACGGTATTAGAAGGTAAAAGTTATAGCAGATAAGCATTGGGATGCATCAAAAAAAAATGATGACTGGGTTGAGTATAAATGCTATTCTCAAATGAAGAAATTGGCACAGGAGAGAAAGACGTGGCGTGTAGCATCAGACAGCTCGGAAGAATGATAGGCAAAAGACAAAAGGTTAAGGGCTACGGAACTGTCTGTTACAGTCGTTAAACTGTTTCCCTACAGTTATAATCACGCTGATGTGGTTTCACTTTCAGCTGATCGCCTGTACAAATTAGGTCTTTCCTTATTTACCGCATTCTGCATACAGCAAGTGAAACGTCAATGGCATTTGGCCGCGAGCCGACACAGGGCGTTGGCGTACCAGCAGCCACACACGGAGTCTCCCAAAAACCCATTTCCCGGCATGAGCGAAAACCCCTCGCGCCACTGCCTCATGGAACAGAAATGAAAACATCAAATACCGTGGGACTGAAGCAAGTCGATATGAGCGCAGCGAGAAGCCGTCAGCCGCGGATATTGGATTTTGTGCCTGTTTACATACAGATCTCGCACAGTATAGAAATGCTTCTCTTTTGATGCGCACCCACTCTCTAGCGCTTTCAGGTTTCCCGGCTGTTTCTTTGCGCAGACTCGTACAGACAATCGGAGTACGGAGCTTCATTCATTCATATTTTTGAAATACACAACAGGTCTTTGCTATATTCGTCTTTCATACATTGATTAAACCTTTCCCGTTGCTGTTATTGAATGAGGACTCCAATAAAGCTTGTTAGGAGCTATTCACTTGGCATGAGAATTAGAATACAAAATGAACTTGTACTCCGTCGTAGGTTACTTTGATTCAGAGCTAGGGGCCAAACAAATGTAGCAGGAGTGAACACTCTGCCACAGACACCTATAATTAGGTGGAAGAAACCTTCTTGCACTCTGGTTGTAACTCTTCACAGGGTATGTCTCTAAAACAATATCACTAAACCACACTTCAGCAAAAAAAACAATCGTTTATCAAAACACTGTTCATCAATATATACTCAGCTTTGGCTTCCATAATACGGGTCCATCTGATGTGATGTTCAGCACCTAAGGTAATGTAACACAACAGATTTAGTTAGAGTAACACTTGCACCCTGCATATTCCAATCTCTGTCTTCCCGTGCAGTTGTTACCCTCTACAGGTCCATCTAGTACCAGGGATATTATTCCCTAATGTCTTAAGATAGCAGAGTGATCAGCGCGACGTAATGTCAATCCTAAGGGCCCAGGTTCGATTTCCAGCTGGGTCGAAGATTTTCTCCGCTCATGGACTTGGTGTTGTGTTGTCCTAAACATAATCATTGTGTGTGTGTGTGTGTGTGTTGTTCTTAGCATACGTTAGTTTAGGTTAGTAGTGTCTAAGTCTAGGGACCGATGACCTCTGCAGTTTGGTCCCTTAGGGTTTCACACTTATTTGGACATTTTGTCGTTGGTGTTTTCCAAATGTTCACTCTATGAGACTACCAAATTTTTAGCATTCTTCTGTAGCACCACACCTCAGACACTTTGATTCTTCTCTGTTCCAGTCTAAACACCGTCCATGGTTCACTACCATACAATGCTATGATCCACATGTACATTCTCAGAAGTTTCTTCCTCAAAGCAAGGATATATTTGATACGAGTAATATCGAGAATACCCTCTTTCGCAGTGCTAATCTGCTATTTATGCCCCCCCCCCCCCATGATTTTTGCGTCGTACGTTACTGTTAGCACTAAACCAGTGCGCGCGCTTGTGGTGGTAAATGAGGGATCGGTGCAGCTTAATTTTACATAATCCCGTAGACAAACAAATACGGTCGGTTTTTTACCACTTTTTCGGTATTTGGGGACCATAAGCCCACCAAATATTGGTACTCAGGGTATCAAGAGAGTGTTTTATGACATTTTATGCTAATTTATAATTGACGTCCGCTAATTAGTCAAAAACTGTTATGAGCGCAGACTCATCCCGTTCTCGGAAGACATCTTTATTTCATTGCACCTGGTGATGCAGCTAAAATGCCGTGAAACCGGGCGTGCTTGTAAATAAAGTACTTACAACTGAAACGTTTTTGTCTTCAAATCTACCAATTAATGTTTAGTGAACCATAATCGGTGCGCTTTTTACAAAAAAAGAAAAAAAAAAGAAATTCTCTCACAGTGCCGAGCGATTTATAGTTACTTGAGCCTGATTCGAGGTATTTTTATGTTTTCAATTATGGGAAACCAAAGCCATCGTGGCGAATGTGTGTGTGTGTGTGTGTGTGTGTGTGTGTAGAGCCGTACAGAGAGTCTCAAGGGTTATCTTACAGTTGTTTTGTATATTCTGTATCATTTAACTTCTTTTATTGATTCTAGTATTTTTAGTGCATGATCTAAGCGACAGAAGGCTTTGCGAATTTGGTTATATGGATTTTCTTTCTTCCGGAATACTTTCTTTCGGGATCTTCTTTGTACGCAATATGATTAAAGTATGTCCAATTATCTCAAATAATTCGAGTATAAATTTGTTGCGTGTGAGTAATGCATTTTTTCCTCTTGGAGCTTTGCAATCTGTATTGAAGACGAACTGTTCCGCACTTGCTCATAATGTGTCATCTACACGCAGAACTACGTTTTGGTTGAAACTAACTTCATGTTTGACGATTAAGTTATGATTTTTATTAGAGTATTAACAAGAGAAGATATGCACCAAGAGATGCAAGATTTTAGAAGACACTTTATCACGACCAAGCTAGTTGATCGCATGATCACTTGCTACAAAGCACAGGACAGCATCGCTTCTCTTTTGGCTTCATGTTCCTCTGGGCAGCAGGCTGCGGAAACGTTTATACGTTGCTACCAACTTGTTTGCTAACTTCACAGGACTGCTACAGTGTGTCAGCTATGGTTAGATACAGAACAATTGAACAGCTGTCATAGGCTGCTTTTGTGCATTCAGAATCGTAATGTAGTTTGTGTTTTTGCTTACACAATAGCAAATCAGATCTGTTGCGCTTAGTTATTCAGTATTTGTCAAATGCAATATACGTTGTTACTCAGATATGCTTGCGTAATTTATTATGTCTGGTGCGGCTATATGTTGCGAGGTGCCGGGGCTAGCAGTGTTTTTAACACTCAATTCTTAGAGAATTTACATATGTACATGATGCTCTAAGCCCCCCCTTTTCTAACTCCAACTTTTCCTGTTGCACAAGGATAAAAAAAAATACGCGAACTGACTCTAATCAACCCTGCCAGTGGAGTAGAAGAGAGTTTGGCACCTGCAATAATTTAATTTGTTAAATAAGTTAATTAAACGAAGGTTTCATTAACATAGTGAGGAATGATGGGGTTGCTCTATCTATTAAAAGAATGAAAGTTCTGTCCAAAATAACAATATGATTTATTAAGACTAAACACAAAATAATAAACAACAACACATGGAACATTAACAATATATCAAATTGGCTCTAATTGGATACTTAAACAAACGCTGTGAAATTGAAGTTGTCCCTAAACTAGATTGTGAGGATTATGACGAAGTGGTATGTGCAGCCAATTCCTAGCAACTCAATTCTTAGAGAAAACACATAGCCAACCCACCATTAATTGCTGCTACCCAAGACAGAACAAAGTTAGGAAAAAAAAGACGAACAGGCGCACTCTGCTGAGCTCTGATTGTCACCTAGGAAAATCCCTATCTGCCGGTGCTGCGGACATACATTACCAAACCGACTTCTTGACTCCCAGAACACGATCTGCCGTACCGGAGCCGTTGGCTGGTTGCTTCGACGTCCTCGACCGAAAGGCGAGAGACGACTACCCACAAGAGCACCCGTACAAAAACCGAACACAGAACATTCCCGCCCCCACGACAGTGGCCGTGGTTAAACGTTCCAATCAGCAACTCGAAAACCGGCGGAAATTCCACTCCATTGCCGGAACGCTACCATTCCACCAATGGAGATTCTTGGCGCCAATTTCTGCGCCGATCTTGCTACGTCACGGAGCTATGCCCTGAGCAAGCCAATCACAGTTACTATTTTGCAGAAAGTGCGGGAATTTTCCCGCCACAGCTGCCTGGGTACACAAGTCATTCCCACGCCTCGCTGGTAGCCCGCCAGAAAGTGTTTTCGCTAAGTTTCTGCGAAGTAACGGAACCTCTAGCCCAGCCACTACTTCAAGCTCTGCGGGCGTGCCTCTTGACAATGTCGGTGTCTGCAAAGCATTCACTCGACTTCCTCACACCCGTCGGCTTAAAGCTTTCCAGATCAGCAGAGCCCGCCTGTCACCGGACCACCCGGGTGACGAGAGACGCTGCGTGGGAAGTCCGCGCGTGAAGGAATAGCAACTTTCCACCGCATGCAATTATAGAGGAGAATCGTAAGATAGAAATATGAGAGGGGGCTCATGCCACCTCTCATAGCCCCTACGCCATTTTAGATTGTAATTGGTGAGCGGTTGGCTCACTTAGGAGCAAGGTAGTGAGTCAATCGCCCAAGAACAATCTCGCAAACTGGCTGCACATGCCGCACTCTATAAAGAAAATAACTGCAACTGAAAAATGCAGCTCATAGAGGGAGGATTATTTATGATGTAGCCAACTTCACCTTCTTAATATGGAACACTAACACTCACATCACACATCCATACCCAGGGAGCCCCTTCCAAACACCGATTCACACAGACATTCACTCTCTAAATATGGCCCGGGCATGTGAGCCAAATATGGAGCAATTTATTCTTTACAATCAGAGTTGGAGTGCTCCGCAATTAAATGCCCAAGATGTTACAACAATTTTAATCATTAAACTAACCTGAACTCACTCACACATGATACTATTTAAGTTAACAATCTCTTTGTGAGCTTTCAGAATCTAATTACGACCTCCGATTCATTCTGTCTCCCTGCAGCAAGAATAACCTTTACAAAATGTTCCCTGAACTGATGGTCCATTCACAATGACAGAGGTGGTATCTGCTTCAGTTTATGGGGACTTCAGGCACACTGTTTCCATACACTCAACAATAAATACAAGATAAAAAAAATGGTGTGGAGAACAATACAGTAATTTGTAATGAGAATTACAGTATAAAACAAACACATACAAGGTATCACATACATTACAAAAACAACACTAGAGAAAGAAATTAAAAAAAAAACAAGGTTCATGGGACATTAAGTTGTGCGTGCACATTGCACACTGTTCACGACCGTGCTGAGAATGTGGCACTAAATCACATTGTTAGAAATGTTCGAAGCACTTCACAAATTCATTAGTTTCTCTGAGGGGGTTGGTATGTTGAGTCACATGCATTGATGCACGTGGTTCCATGTCTTGAGCATTGGAGGGCGGCTTTTGGGATGGGGCCACAGTACTGACATCACATAGGGCTAAACGTCGGGTGTTGTTGCTACGTTGTTGCAACAGCAATAGGGAGTGCTGGAGCGTCTGCAGTACGCTGTTGAGATTGTAGTCAGACCCACGCATATGATCACGGCAGTACGGTAGGAAGACACAGTGATAGGCCCTCCTCACGTCGATTAATTGTCTCTGATGTCTACTTGTTGGGATACATCACTAGTCTAGGTCTCTTCTCTCGCTGGGCAGTACTTTACGTTTCCCAATATTGCAGTTCGACGAGGGATGATGGCACGTGGAGTGACTCCACAAGTGTGTGAGGTCATCCATACAGGATCGAACTAGGAGCGACGATTGCTAAAAACTGCTCTCTAATAGAGAGGAGAAGTTAGAAATGAGACCATACATTTGTTAGTGTGGCACGATACTGCTTTGTGTAAGCAGATCGGCCAATGCTAGTGAGTTGTAAAAACCCAAACAGGTGAGTATATAGCGTCCCTTTCTGTCCTGAGGCACATGAGACGCCAGTTATGACACCATATGTGATCTTCTTCGTATACTCACGACTACGTGGTCTGCCGCAGGGAATCCCTCCAAACGGCTGCCTCGTGTGGGTCGCGTGTCAGTGTCAACGGCCAGCCTCACTTTCGCTTGTGGCCCGGCGAGGATCCTCCCTAATCCCTCAGGTACACGGCCCAGTGACTGTCAGCTTGTAGGACCGGACGCCCTCGCGCCCCTCACGTCAGGTAGCGCGTCGACGCTCTCCTCCTGCAGGTAGCCGATGACCTCCGGCTGGCCTCTGCGTTGCCACTATCCCAGTCCTCTGCACAATTCTTACAAAAATCATATGCCTAACTTTTCCCCATGACCTTCTATGTTATAATAAATTTACATACCGATACATTGATGGTCTGTCATTTCAGACACTGTAATTTTAATTTTATAGTTATTTATCTGTAGCTATCATAACAAAAAATGGAAATAAGTTATCTTGATATTTGTGTAGAGACCGATCTCAGTATTGTACATGGTGTGTGATAACTGATGCTATGTAATGGATGAACAACTAAATGTGCGGGCCCACACTAATATTACTATTAATTATATAGATCGACAGTAGACATGCTCAAGAATTAACTACCATTTGCCAACGATCTACATTCTATGTCTTTTAATTAAATTATGTTGTTATTCAGGTCTAAGTTTTACTGTGCTATAAAGAACATGCAACTATACTACTTTCGCTCGCCGGTCGTCCCTCCATCTCGAGTCTGTGATTTGATGACCTGAAAAATAGCATCCCAACAGGCGCGCGCCACACTTGTGGTAGAAAACCCCCACAATATTAATCTAGTTATTGTTAAATCCTACAGTTTAACTTATCCTAGTATAACTTACTTTCCCTTTTATTTATTTATTTATTTATTTATTTATTTATTTATTTTATTTATTTTTTTTTTGTTTACCTTATACACTACTCTTACATAATTCCTGTTACGCTGAGATATCTCGCTGCTCGCCGCTATTGACGACAGTGATGTGCGCGCCGTACGACACGGCCTCCGAGTTCTCACTACGCCTCACTGAAACTCCAGAGACTGGGTTAGCCATGGCTATACAAGACAATAAATTTATAGTTGAACTTAATTTTGTATGTGATGCAGTCTTAGCAATGAAAGCGCACCTTTCCAGAGGCAATGTAATTTGATCCAGCCAAGTCTGGTTCCTGTTGAGGATTCAGTCGCCCATCACACGCCAGCTACACAGTATGTCACGAATATCCTAGTATGAGTCACTGGTTATTCATCTGTGACAGTCGCAAGCAGCATGCTAAATCCCCAACCAGCACATTGGCATGGTAGGCTTTATGCCCGCATTTCTACCGTCTAGGCCCTAGGGCACCATTGGAGTCAAACGCTCACAGGTTCACCCCGACTTGCAAGACAACGATGCTGGCGCAGCTCTGCAAAAACTATACTGCCAATATTCATCCTCGAAATCTCGCAATATACCACAATCTTGCAGTGCACTGACGCGTGCCTGCAAGCATTGGTATGAACGTCTCACGAACTGGCTGTGGCCGCTATGGAGCGTATCACGACTTCTCAGAACGCTTCTAAGAGCACGTTCTTGTATGCGCCCGTTTGTGCGACATCTCGTTACTCATCACTATCCCTTAACATGGACACCAGATTGGAAAGGACAAAAACATTGCTCATGGAAAGGTAGTGCCTCTTATCGCATTGACAGTGGAGCTTGCGAACATAAACAGAAAAAAAATTAGCAGCAGTAAATTCTTATGCGAGAAAACGCAGCGTGTTAATACTTTAACAATCTTAATCTATTAATGCAACGATTATTGTTCCCCGAAGAAAGGTTCATATCTTTGCCTATTCTACTCTGTACACCACTTACACTACTACTATAGCAAGGTTCACGTATTTGCCCATTCTACTACGTACACCACTTACACTACTCTATTCCACGAACTCCTTTATGTGAGAGATGTGGTGGAGTCCTATGGACTTCTTTCCTTTCAGCGTCTCTAATTCATAAGCATTGTGGTGAGCTGCTCTCCTTATACGGTACGGCCCGTTGTAAATAGAATAGAATTTTTGGCATTTCATTTTTTGTTTGTTCGAAAGTCGGAAAGACTTAACGAGCACCTTTTGTCCAATGTGGAAGTGTCGTAGACGAGCTCCCCTGTCGGCACGTCTCTTCCTGACCTCTGCTGCAGCACGTATCCTCTTGAGAGCCAAATCCACTATGGCTTGGTGCTGCGTTCGCGCACTTGGTGGGAAGTTTACGACATCGGTTATCAAGTCCTTAGGAATCCGGTTTTTCAGTACTGTAATGGGTGCCAATTTTGTTATCCCATGGGGTGCCTCATTGATCACCTCCTGGAAGTCTTTAAGGAAAACGTCCCATGTCGTGTGCTGTTTGTTACAGTACAACCGGCACAAGTTTCCGAGTTCTTTAATAACCCGTTCTGCAGCATTCGAGCTCGGATGGTGCGAAGATATAAAAATGGGATCAATTTTACACCGACGCAACGTCTCCTTCCAAGTTTTTGACTTAAACTGTGGCCCGTTATCAGAAATAATTTTACTCACATGACCAACCTGTTGTAGGAAATCCCGGATTAGGGCTCGAGATACAGTTCGTCCTGTCGCCCTCTTCAGTGGCGTAAAGGTAACGTATTTGGACGTTAGTTCAACAAACACTAATACGTAAGTATATCCTCTTCTTGTTCTTGGCAAAGTCCCATCAAATCTGTTGCTGCTAATTGTCTTAATTTGGTCGGTACGATTGGGTATAATGGTGCCTGCATGCTCACAGTGGTGTGCTTAGCCTTTTGGCAGTCTTTACACACCGACAGTACCCTCCGAATTCGACGCTCCATGTTTCGAAAGTAACACATGGTCCTTAGCTTGAGATTGCACTTGCGTGGTCCGAAGTGTCCATAGCTGAGGTGAGTATGCCATATAACCTTGTTTATTAGGTGTTCAGGGATGCATACCCCCCATTCAGTGTCATTGGCATAATTTCGGTGGAAAATTATGCCTTTCCGCAAGAGGTAGAACTGCCTGATGGTGGCTTGTCTTCTGTCTATCCATTTCTGTTTCAATAACACTAGGGCAGGGTCCTTGTCTTGCTCCTTCTTGATGTCATGCATACTACAGGTAATAAAATTTTCAAAGGCTACTTTCTGCATATAGAAAAGGCAGTAGTGATTTTCCTCCAGATCTTCTTCCATGTTGTGCTCAAATCCGATCGGTGACCGTGATAAGGCGTCTGCAATAATGTTCTGACTGCCGGGGATATATTCTATCGAAAAGTTGTACTGCTGCAGATATGATGCCCACCTAATGAGCCGCCTGTGATTAAGCTTTGCAGTCATCAAGAACTCGAGTGCCTTGTGGTCTGTGTAGACCCTCGTCTTGCGACCAAACAGAAGGTATCTGAATTTTTCAAACGCCCATACAATAGCCAGCGCCTCTAACTCGGTTACTGAGTAATTCCTCTCACTCTTGGCTAGTACTCTGCTACCAAACGCAATTGTCTTCCACACCCTGTTTCCTTCATGTACATAGTCTTGGAACACCATGACACCCAGACCTGAGTATGAACTGTCCGTTACTATGCAAAGCTCTTCTGCTAAGTTAGGGTGTGATAGGATGGGTGCTTGTAATAATGCGAATTTTAATGCTTTCCATTCGGATTCGGCCGCCTCATCCCATTCCCAAGGAATCTTCTTTCCTGTAAGTTGATGCAACCTAGGACTGCTCTGAGTTTTGACATGTATAAAGCGGTTGTAAAAATTTATGATCCCCAAGAACCCCCTTAACTGCTTCTTTGTCGTAGGAATGGGAAACTTTTCAATCGCTTCGATCTTTTCGGGATTTGGCGCAATGCCCTCACCCGTGATGATATGTCCCAGAAATTTGACAGAGGACGTCCCAAAATTCGATTTTTCGATATTGATAGTCACTCCGTATTCCTTGAATGTCGCAAGGAGTTCACCGAGGACCGCATTGTGCTCTCCCCAAGATTTCTCCGCGATCAGCAAATCGTCCACATAGCTGGTGACATGACGTTTCAAATTATCGCTTAGTATGCCGTCCAGCCCCCGAATGAATGCGGCAGATGAAACGTTCAAACCAAATGGTAGACGACGAAACCGGTAACATCTTCCAAATGCTAAAAAAGCTGTGTACTGTCTGCAATTTGGATGGAGCTCGATCTGCCAGAAACTCGATTTTAGATCAACTGATGAGAAGATTGATATTCCATGGAAGTTTTGTAAGAGTTCCTCTAATCGTTCCGGTCTGTCTGTTTCGGGTTCTATTATGGTATTAATTTGTCGCGAGTCCAAGACTAAACGAATACTACCATCTGCCTTCTCGACTACTCTTAACGGGTTATTATAGGCTGAAGCCGTAGGTTCTATTATTCCTTCACTCAACATTCGCGTAATTTCGGCTGCTACTTTCTGTCGATATGCCAAGGGGATTGGATAGGGTGGCACACGAAACTGATTGTGCGGACGTACACGAAATTCATATTGGAAGTTCTTTATTGATCCTGTCTTGGGAATGAAGACCTCCGCATGTTCTACTAGTAATTTATGAAGTTCTTTGCGGTGGTCGCACCTTATATTCTTTATTGCTTCCACTTTTTCTCCTATTTTCTCCTTTATTTCCCCCATTATTCTGACTTCATTCTCATCTGTGTCCGCTCCCCTACCCGCAACGTCGACCTGTTCTTCCTTTCTTTCAGACACGCATAGTTTATCCGTACACAGTTAGACGGTAGTTGAGCTGGGATCAGCTGATCGTCGAATTTAATGTGGACGGGATTCCCTTTCCTCAAAACCACTTCACCTCGTCCTAGATCAACTATCGCTTCATGTTCATTTAGGAAGTCCGTTCCTATTATCATGTCGATCGCCAGATTTGGCACAATCCAGAAGTTAGACTCTATTTTGTGTCCTTGGCAGGAGAATTCCAGTCTTGTTTGTTGGGTGACCTCCGTACATTTTCCCGCTAATGCCCCTTTTATTTTGGTTTTCTTAACCGATAGGACAGGCCAGTCCATCTCCTGAGAGCACATCTTGTATGCTGCCTCAGATATTGCTGTTATGTAGCTTCCACTATCTATTATCGCATTCATACTCTTTTCAGCTATTGCTACTGTGATAAGAGGCTGCCGATCTTGTCGAGGAGTTGCTTTATGTTCCTCGAGCAGGATTTCTGATAAATCTTCGTAATGTATCATCCGTAGTTGGCCAGGTCCGAGATTACGTGCGAAATTCCGGCGGCCTGTGTTCGCACTAGTCTGGCGTCAATCCCTTGTTAAGCTCCCCCTCCTCTGACGTGCATTAGGATTTGCGGGTCTAGTTTCAATCTCCTGGTTCCACTGTTGTCCTTGGTTTCGCTCTCTCCAATTACGGTCGCTTTGCCGTTCGTTATTCCTCCTATCCCAGATTCCTTGTCTAGATTGACCCTGCTCCCTGACGTTCTGGTTTCCGTGTCTTTGGTTTCCATAACCTTGAATAGCGTAACCTTGACTTCCGTAACCCTGGTTTCCTAACTGACCAGTGCGATTATGCGATCTGTTGTCGTCTTCCCTTCCTGGCCCGTGGTATTTGTTACTTTGCCCCTTCTTCCTGTCCTTTGCGTCTTGTTTATCAAAGACTACTTCGAGTTCGCGCAATAGACTCTTGAATGCTTCTATGTCAGATCCACACTTGCCGACAAGTGTCTGTTGGTACCTAACTGGCAATTTGGAAAAGCAAAATTTAATGATTTCTCCGTTGCTATATGGACTATCTAAAAATTGATTCTTCTTGAGTAACTCATCAAGAAATTTGGTTGCGCTCCTATACCCGGACACTTCCAGTTCAGGACAAAATATTATTTCATCTTTAATCCTGTCCTGCGTTTCCTTTGACCAGTAGGTCCGCAGGAATGCACCAACAAATTCCTGATAATTCCGACACGTCACTGCTACACCCCGCATCTTTTCCGCGGCTTGGCCTTCGATGTGTCCACACATGAATTCTAATTTTGCCTGGGTTGGCCATGATGCCGGTAATGAATTTGTAAACTGCATCACCCAGCTCTTCGGATGCATCGACCCTCCATTTTCTTTGAACTTCTGGAATTTTAGTATCGACAGGAAATGATTCTGATCAAAATCCTGTCTGATCCTCGCACTGGTGTTGTCACTCGTTTCCGATACTTGCACGTCTGCTGAGTGTCCTGTTCTATCTTGGTGATAACTGTGATGTGCTACCTCTGTATCACAGTGGAAGTGGCACTCAGAATTCAGAAGTGGGCTACAATTATTGGAGCTATTACTCGCTGTTTCTGCGTGTGCATTGTTAGTTCCGCACTCGGTCATTGGGCTAGAGCACGGCGGGCTTTTCCTCGGAGACACAATTCTGTGTACTCCATCATTGGTATCCGAACGCGCAGTGCTCGTGTGCCCGTTTTGCTCTAGTTTTGCTATCCGACTCTCTACTTCTTCCATTCGTTTCGTGTTGTTCGCAACCGCGATATTACCCTGAATTTTTAAGAACGCTAGGGATTTTGAATGGGATTGTGTTGTACGTCGCAAGCGCCCTGCGAGTTTAGAAGTTGCTTCCGCGACTTTCATTGCCCCTATTGCTGCCGTTTTAGCCAGGCCTGCTACTTTTTGTGCAGCCATTGACATTTGTTTTACCTCTCCACATTCTTTCTTTATTGTTAGTAATTCCCCACGAATTTCCCTCATATGCGAAATTATTGCCTCAGTGTCCTTCTTACGCTGTTCGTCAGCTTCTTCCTTCTCCTTCTTACGTTGTTTCTCCTCTTCTTCCTTCTCCTTCTTACGTTGTTTCTCCTCTTCTTCCTTCTCCCTCTTACGCTGTTCGTCAGCTTCTTCCTTCTCCCTCTTACGTTGTTCGTCAGCTTCTTCTTTCATTGATCGTAGGAAGCTCAGTATTGGGTTAATGTCATCATTTTGATCCTCGTCACCCATGGGTGATGTAACTCTGGACACCTGGGCGCTAGAGCTCTGACGTGGCCGAGCTGGCCCCTGTCTGCTCTCGTTCGTTTGATTATAAACTTCTGCTACCGTCTCGACTTGTGTGACTGCCTCTGTTTCATCCTCTACTTCACTATCATAATCACGGCCGCAACGCTGCTCTGAGATCGCGTCCAAATCACCTTCCTCATCAAAGACCCTGGCGTCCTGTCCTGCTAAAAATGTGCCCATCTCATCTCCGAACCTATTCCCGTTAAACTGCCCCTTATCCATTATGCTATCCTCTTTTGTTTTAGCTTCGCTCGATAATAGTCGTGCCTTACTTCTCGTTATCATTCATGAAAAACAAATTTATCTAAAATGCACAATAAAATTAATCTACTCCATATATTTTTACACATAGACACAAAATTTCAACAACGCTGTTCCAACGCTGTAATTACAAGCACAATTTGAAGTGGTACAGAAACCGCACACAAATCCGACAAAGTGCGATGTGGTACGGACACCACACCAACGAAACACAAAAAAACAATGAACAAAAAAAACAAAACAAAAAAAATATATACCCTGAAAACAAAAACTGTAATCATGCGCCGCTACTTAAAACTAAACGCGGAACTACCGGAAAAAAAACTTGGGTATTAATCAATAAAAAAAAGAGAGAAAAAAAATTGAATGTTCCTACTAAGAATCCTGTTTGCTTATCAGAGATTCACAGGGAAGATCCTGGCAGGGTCGCCATATTATGCGAGGTGCCGGGGCTAGCAGTGTTTTTAACACTCAATTCTTAGAGAATTTACATATGTACATGATGCTCTAAGCCCCCCCTTTTCTAACTCCAACTTTTCCTGTTGCACAAGGATAAAAAAAAAATACGCGAACTGACTCTAATCAACCCTGCCAGTGGAGTAGAAGAGAGTTTGGCACCTGCAATAATTTAATTTGTTAAATAAGTTAATTAAACGAAGGTTTCATTAACATAGTGAGGAATGATGGGGTTGCTCTATCTATTAACAGAATGAAAGTTCTGTCCAAAATAACAATATGATTTATTAAGACTAAACACAAAATAATAAACAACAACACATGAAACATTAACAATATATCAAATTTGGCTCTAATTGGATACTTAAACAAACGCTGTGAAATTGAAGTTGTCCCTAAACTAGATTGTGAGGATTATGACGAAGTGGTATGTGCAGCCAATTCCTAGCAACTCAATTCTTAGAGAAAACACATAGCCAACCCACCATTAATTGCTGCTACCCAAGACAGAACAAAGTTAGGAAAAAAAAGACGAACAGGCGCACTCTGCTGAGCTCTGATTGTCACCTAGGAAAATCCCTATCTGCCGGTGCTGCGGACATACATTACCAAACCGACTTCTTGACTCCCAGAACACGATCTGCCGTACCGGAGCCGTTGGCTGGTTGCTTCGACGTCCTCGACCGAAAGGCGAGAGACGACTACCCACAAGAGCACCCGTACAAAAACCGAACACAGAACATTCCCGCCCCCACGACAGTGGCCGTGGTTAAACGTTCCAATCAGCAACTCGAAAACCGGCGGAAATTCCACTCCATTGCCGGAACGCTACCATTCCACCAATGGAGATTCTTGGCGCCAATTTCTGCGCCGATCTTGCTACGTCACGGAGCTATGCCCTGAGCAAGCCAATCACAGTTACTATTTTGCAGAAAGTGCGGGAATTTTCCCGCCACAGCTGCCTGGGTACACAAGTCATTCCCACGCCTCGCTGGTAGCCCGCCAGAAAGTGTTTTCGCTAAGTTTCTGCGAAGTAACGGAACCTCTAGCCCAGCCACTACTTCAAGCTCTGCGGGCGTGCCTCTTGACAATGTCGGTGTCTGCAAAGCATTCACTCGACTTCCTCACAACCGTCGGCTTAAAGCTTTCCAGATCAGCAGAGCCCGCCTGTCACCGGACCACCCGGGTGACGAGAGACGCTGCGTGGGAAGTCCGCGCGTGAAGGAATAGCAACTTTCCACCGCATGCAATTATAGAGGAGAATCGTAAGATAGAAATATGAGAGGGGGCTCATGCTACCTCTCAATGTCTACTATGGGTCAGATGTGCTTGCAAAAAGCGTTATCGAAGCAGTGTTATTTAAAATATCACACAGGAGAGATTTTCAGTAGAAAGAAAAAGCTACAAAGCAAATAATTAAAAACTTATCACCTAAAGGGAACGATTATGAAAGGGAGCCATACAAACATGAAAAGTCAAGGATGACCTCCATAAGAAGGAGAGATATCATTGTTGGAACATAGACGTCTCAACCAGGTGTAATTTACTTGGAACTTGAAAGAAAACTAGAGAGAAAAATGGCAAAGAAATATAAGTGTATAGCAAACTAATCGTGCTGAACTTGAAAATTAGAAAAGATTAAGTCGAGGATTACGGATGACATCGAATCAGCTGAAAGACAATAGATAGCAGACTTGGGAAGTATGCTGGGGCTTCAGTAGGTGTGAAGGGCGGCAGAATATACAGGTGAGACAAGATGAAATATGAAAATAAATGGGAAAGGAAGGAAATGTAGAGTTTAACGTCGCGCCAACGGTTTGGTCATTACAGACAGAGCACAAGCATCGGTTGGGGAAGCATGGGGAAGTAAATCTGAATGAAACCAGGTGGAAATAGAAAGTAATTCTGAAAGAGAAGAACAAATACTCGTACACTAGGCAAAACTAAGGCAGGAGAAAGAACAAGAGACAGAGTGAAAGTTTACTTTATTGTATGACACCGTTATTTTGAATAGGTTACAGTACCAATAACAGGAATTCAAAGGTTGCCAATGACATTAGTCGCTTATGGGCACTGAAATGTATCAGTGACAACAGGTGAAAATTGGTATCGAACTCGGATCTCCTGCTTCATGCAAGCGTTTGCCTTAACCGCATCGGCCATCTGATCATCTTTCCCAAATTCACAGCCTGTTGCACACTACTACTGCAGCCTCACCTGCTAGTGAGAGCCTCACTCGCCATTTATTATTTCCGCAAGAGATGGGGCTTGGTGTGTATCCACACTGAAAGTGTGTCCCATCTTACACATGTAGGGCGTCCTATAAGATACACCGACAACGCTTACTATGTAATGCGCGAAGGCACACTGATCGATTTTCAAGAAGGAACCCACATCTGGAAATGCACAGCTTGGGCGCTTTAGAGCGCAAAGTCTGAGATGTGTGTGTATTCAACATTACGTCAATAAACCCAACATGAATAGCATATCCTGCCTTACAAACGGGCTTCGATCTGCGTACCTCGCACGTCAGTGCAAAGCCTACATCGGTGGTGATAAGCCTCACGCTCATGAGACAATAAGTGCGGCTGTCTTTGAAATTTTTCAGTCGCTCTGTGGACACGAGTAACAAGGTCCTGTGCTGACCTTACAAGTGTGCCATAGACTCCACAAAAAATAGTCGAGAAGTGTCAGACGTGGCGATCGTGCTGGCCATGGAACTGGTCAACGCCTATCAGTCCAATGTGACCTTGAGGTGATTCCGCACATCGTTGTCAAAGTCTGCTAGAGCTCCATCGTGTTGCAGCTACATGTCCATCCGAAGATTTAGTGGCGCTACATCCAATATCGTTGGCAAAAATCTGCAGTAAATGTGTGGTAGATCGGCCCTGCTAGTCTCTTTGGCACTAGATATGGTCCAGTGACTTGGTTACCGATTATACCGGCCTAGATGTTAATAACGACCCGGTGTTGATGATTTTGAGTCACCTGCGCACATGAGCTTTGTCCACCCAAACAGGTCTGCAAGTTCAGTGCGGCGTCTCAAGTAAACGTGCGCTCGTCCGTGAGTTCGGGAATTGTCGCTGGAGTATGAATTGTTGTAAATACCACTGCGCAAACTGTACCTATCATGGGTAGTCCTTCTACTATATCGCCTGGAGTTTCTGTAAATGGTATGGGTGGAGCCAATGTTCATAGACAACACACCAGACGGCAATTTCACCAGTGTGCAGCGCCCGTACCATCTGTCAAGTGCTGGTCGCTGGGTCCTCTTCGAACGTGGTCAGCACGTCCTCCTTTAACTGTAGTGTTCGATCCGAGCGAAGACGATCCGCATGAAGTTCGACACTTACCAGAAGACAAACAGTAAACTCGGTTAAGTATTGTGGGGTACCAAGCACAAAGTACTTTACTGTACAAGGGATACACGTCAGGCAGAAGATATCTACGTGCAACTTTCCGACTTCTCTGAGCCGTCCATCGATGGCCGAAAATATGGAATAGGGCAGGGTACGTCTGTTTGGAAAACGTTCCGCATACAATCATTCAGCAGCTCTCCTACTCCAATTCGCTTTGCGGTATGCAAGCACCATGTTGGTTATTTCGGCAGCTGTGTACTGGTCGCACTGCTGCCGACAATGTCACAGCTCGGCCACACCATACAAGGTCCGCTGTAGGATGCGCACAAGGGATGTGTATGGGAATGTAGCACATAGGGAGAACTGTTATTAGGCTCATATCGTCCATCCGCAGTACACAGATGACTGAATGGTAGCATACTTTCCGTATTGCGACACCCAAACCAATCGCAACAATTCTCTTTAGAACTGAGTATGGTGTACTATACAAATTAAGTACCAATCTTTTCCTATGACTGGTATGCTTACGTACTCGCTGCACATGCTGAGGTTCTAGAGGGACTAATGCTTGAGAAACCTGAACACGACTGCAGTCTATTGTTGTTGTTGTTGTTGTTGTGGTCTTCAGTCCAAAGACTGGTTTGATGCAGCTCTCCACACTAATCTATCCTGTACAGGACTCTTCATCTTCGAGTAACTACTGCAGCCTACATGCCTCTCAATCTGCTTACTGTATTAATCTCTTCGTCTCCCTCTACGATTCTTAACCCCTACGCTTCCCTCCAGTACCAAATTGGTAATTCCTTGATGTCTCACAATATCTCCTGCCACCCAATTCTTTCTTTTATTTAGGTTGTACCACAAATTTCACTTCTCTCCAAATTCTATTCAGAACCCTCTCATTAGTTACGTGATCTACCCATCTAATCTTCAGCATTCTTCCGTAGTACCACATTTCGAAAGATTCTAGTGTCTTCTCCTCTAAACTATTTATCGTCCATGTTTCACATCCATACATGGCTACGCTCCACACAAATACTTTCAGAAACGACAAACTCACTCTTAAATCTATATTCCATGTTAACAAATTTCCCTTTTTCAGAAACGATTTTCTTGCCATTGCCAGTCTACATTTTATATCCCCCCTACTTCGACCATCATCAGTTATTTTGCTGCCGAAATAGCAAAAATCATTTACTACTTTAAGTGTCTGATTTCCTAACGTAATTCCGTCAGGATCACCAGATTTAATTTGACAGCATTCGGTTATCCTCGTTTTTCTTTTGTTGATATTCATCTTATATCCTCCTTTCAAGATACTCTCCACTCCATTCAACTGCTCTTACATGTCCTTTGTTGTCTCTGACAGAATTGAAGTGTCATCGGCAAACTTCGAAGTTCTTATTTCTTCTCCCTGGACTTTAATTCCTACTGCAACTTTCTCTTTTTGTTTCCTTTACTGCCTGCTCATTGTACAGATTGAATAACATCGGGCATAAGCTACAACCCTGTATCACTCCTTTCTCAACCACCGCTTACTTTTGTGCCCCCCTCGGTCTCTTATAAATGCCATCTGGTGTCTGTGCAAATTGTAAATAGTCTTTCGCTTCCTATCTTTCACCCCTGCCACCTTTAGAATTTGGAAAAATTGGAGAAATTTGTGGTAAGTTCCTATGGGGCGAAACAGCTGAGGTCATCGGTCCCTAGGCTTATACACTACTTAATCTAATTTAAACTAACTTACTCAAAGGACAACACACACATACATGTCTGAGGCAGGACTCGAACGTCCGATGGGGGAGCAGCACGAACCGTGGCAAGGCGCCGAAGACCACGCGGCTACACCGCGTGTCTTACAATTTGAAAGAGTGTGTTCCAGTCAACATTTTCAAAAGGTTTTTCTAAGTTTGCAAATGCCATAAATATAGTTTTGCCTTTCCTTAACCTATCTTCTATGAGACATCGTAAGATCAATATTGCCTCGCGTGTTCCTACATTTCTCTGGAATCCAAACTGATTTTCCTGGAGGTCAGTTTCTGCCAGAGTTTCCGTTCTTCTGTAAAAGTTTCGTTTAGTATTTTGCCGCCGTGGCTTATTGAACTGATAGTGGGCAGTTTTTGCACCTGTCTGCACCTGCTTACTTTGGAATTGGTATGGTTATATTCTTCTTGAAGTCTGAGGGTATTTCGCCTGTCTCATACATCTTTCTCACCACAAGGAAAAGTTTTGTCATGGCTGGCTCTCCCGAGGCTTTCAGTAGCTCTAACGAAATGTTGTCTACTTTCGGGGTCTTGTTTCGACTTAAGTCTTTCAGTGCTTTGTCAGATTCTTCACGCAGTATTGTACCTCCTTTCTCATCTTCCTCTACGTCCTCTTCCATTTACTGTCCTCAAGTACAGCTCCCTTGTATAGACAGTCTGTATACTTCCTCCATCCTTGTGCTTTTTCTTCTTTGCTTAGAACCGGTTTTGCACCTGAACTCTTGATCTTCATACAGGTGGTTCTTTTTTCTCCATCTGTCTCTTTCATTTTCCAGTTAGCAGTACCCCTAGTGATATATGCTTCTACATCCTTACATTTGTCCTCTAGCCATTCCTGCTTAGCCATTTCGCATTTCCTGTCAATCTCTTTTTTAGACGTTTGTATTCCCTGATTCATTTGCTAATTTCTTATGTTTTCTAGTTTCATCGATTAAATTCAGTATCTCTTGTGTTACTAAGGATTTCTACTATTCCCCGTGTTTTACCTACTTTATCCTTTGCATCCTTCACTATTTCATGTCTCAGAGCTATCATTCTTCTTCTACCGTATTCCTCTTCCCTGTTGTTGTCAGCCGGCCGGTGTGGCCGTGCGGTTAAAGGCGCTTCAGTCTGGAACCGCGTGATCGCTACGGTCGCAGGTTCGAATCCTGCCTCGGACATGGATGTGTGTGATGTCCTTAGGTTAGTTAGGTTTAAGTAGTTCTAAGTTCTAGGCGACTCATGACCTCAGAAGTTGAGTCGCATAGTGCTCAGAGCCATTTGAACCATTTTTGTTGTTGTCAATCGCTCCCTAATTCTTCGTCTGAAACACTCTACATCATAAAATGGTACAAATACTGATACATGTTGCTGTCTTTTAGCAATGTAAAACCAAAAAATGATAAAGATGTGTTCGAAAAATATTTTGTGCCTCACTTGACGGTATTACTAAGAAAGTAATCGGATGCGTAACTTTTTTGTTACAGCGCTGTTATTGTACATTTGACAGGCAAAAGTATGCAGCGATTGCTGTAGGTAGTATGATGTCGGCTGAAGCGAAGAACCAGTTTCAGCACAGGTTGCCCCATTTAGAATAGAAACTGGTGAACAGGTTTATGCTGCTATGGTGTTGTCGTTGCGATGCGGTGCCTCTTTTGTAAACTTACGCCACATCTTCTTGTCTGCAACACTACACGATCTACATATATGCAGGCACAGAATGGGATTAAAACTAAACTCCTTCTGAACAGGCCTTGGAAGGTTCAACGGCACCGACAGCCGCCGTGTCTTCCTCTTAGCCCAGGGGTGACACTGGTTGCCGATACGGAGGGGCATGTGGTCAGCACACCGCTCTCCCGGCCGATGTCAGTTTTGGAGACCAGAGCCGCTACGTCTCGGTCAAGCAGCTCCTCACTTTGAACCACAAGGGCTGAGAGCACCCCGATTGCCAACAGCGCTCGGCAGACCGGACGGTTACCCACCCAAGTACTAGCCCAGCCCGACAGTGCTTAACTTCGGTGATACGACGGGAATCAGTATTATCACTGCAGCAAGGCCGTTGGCACTGAATGCTATTATGTTTGTCAAAACAATCCAGGCACCCTGGGTACCGCTTCCTGCTATTGTTATAACGAGACTGAACGCTGGAAGGTCTACAAGAAGACTGTTAGTCAATAACGGGCTGCAGCTGATTTGCTGTTTGGGCTTCGTTCCTAAATTAATGTCGGGGTTTGCATCCTAAGTTGGATGACAATGATTAACTCTACGACCTCCCATCATTACAATGGCGCGAATTAAAATACCGTTTTTTTTTAAATCCAGCCACTTTCGCCAACATTTACTTTGCAAAATTCGGTGTTTTATGCGGTTTTACAGTATATAAGCTGGTTTCTTCAAACAAGTGCTGTACTGCATCTGATATTTCAAAAAATTTTCCTATTGTTAACAGTTCTTTGAGATCAGGATTTTCAAATTTCGGTGCCTGAGCAGGAACTTCTTTTTCGAGAGCGCATCTATAATTATCACAATAATCACTAATATGTTGTAATTGTCTACAATTTCGATTTTCAAACAAAAATCGGTAGTTATGGGGCAACCCTTCGACATAAGATGCCCATGCTTCATGTGACTGAAGCGACTTCTTATGACAACAACAAAAATACAAGCCAAATTCTAAAATATGTCTTTGCTGCTAGTAATGCTTAGAAATGCTTTGCATTTCAGACATATCGATACACTCAGGTTTTTCTACAGGTTGTATTTTTGTAGAAGACACTTCTTACGTTGCCTGGTATTGCTTTTCACGGTGCAGCTGTGGTTTTCGTTATTCTTTTGTTGCGCATGCTGTAGCATTTGATGTTGCGACTGCCACGGTTTCATAAATCCCGGATCAGTTAGCACTGATCTTAGTCTGATGTCATCACACATGCTCTAAATTCGAGTTCTCGTCACCTGCATTACATGTACTATGGTGTAACACACTCTTCAGTATATAAAATATATGGATGCACTGTAATCACTTATAAACTGTGGAACACACCACGAAAATAATACAGATAGTGCAGATAAGGACCAGCAAATGTCCAGGTCGAGATAATAAGGTGTAATGGAGGTACATACTTCAGCTTAACATGGCTGGAAGCGTCCTGCAGCGGCCCAGTAACTCGGTTTCATCTTTGATTTGACGTCAAAAGACAAGTCCATGTTACAGCCCCCAGGCGCTTCGTACTGAACACTAGAGGAGTCGCTGATAGTGGAAGTCCCAGGGCATGGAATTTGCTATTCAACGCCATAAATATAGCACGTAACTATGTAATCGCCAACTCGTAGCTAAGTTATACTGAACTATCAACAATTGTTATGAAGCTTTTGTGATGAGTAATTTTACGAACATATGCTGAACAGTAATGCCTTCAAGCTTTTCGTGTGGGAACTTTTAAGGCTTTTTAAATGAAACAACTTTGTTAACATTCTAAATCTTTATTCTTCATGTTTACATATTTGTTTCTTAACATTGTCTCCAAACGATAGAGCATTTCGTTGATATCGTCGCTGTAGAATGTTTGCTTTTGTTGACCGAAGCACGACCTCACCTCTGCTTGCACCACTTCATCACTGTCAAAGCTTAGTCCTCGAGGGTGTTCTTTAAGTTTTGGAAACAGATGAAAATCGTATGGCAACAAACCGGACTGTATGGTGGATGATGGATGACAGTAAACCCAGAGCGTGGTGTTTTTAGCACATGTCGCAGCGCTCGTTTGTGGTCCTGTGTTGTCATGCTGAAGGAGAGCGTGCTCTATGTATGGATGAACTCTTCGAATTCGTGCTTTATTTCCCTGAGGATCTCGCAGAACCTTGCAGTGTGTTTGTTGCTGCCTTTGGTATAAAATATAAATTCACCATATCTTGAAAATTCCAGTGAGCATAAATTTACCAGCTAATGGAATGAATTTTTTGGCGTCAGTGATTGCTCTCTTTTGTGGAGGGAGGCACCAAAAGGGAAAAGAAATTGTTTCATGTCAGTAATGAGCATTCGGGTCATCCACCGTGTACATAGCTTTCTGTGCCGCAGTTCTGCTGTTATGGCTCGTACGCTTTTGTGATTTGCCATACTTACCTGAGAGCTGTGGCTGTGTTGCTCGACGTTTTGTCTTATGAGTTCATGAACTCGATTCCTATGAGTGTCATCGGCCGCCGTTCGCGGTCGTCCACAATGCGCTCTGTCACACTCCTTGAGGTGAACACCGCCGCTTCCTTCATTACGACGGTGGCCGAGCGGTTCTAGGCGCTTCAGTCTGGAACCGCGGGACTGCTACGGTCGCAGGTTCGAATCCTGCCACGGGCATGGATGTTTGTGATGTCCTTAGGTTAGTTAGGTTTAGGTAGTTCTAAGTTCTAGGGCACTGATGACTTCAGATGTTAAGTCCCATAGTGCTCTGAGCCATTTGAACAATCCTTCATTACGAGCACGAAAAGCCCAACGTCTCCCATCACTTATATCCATACAGTCATCACCGCAGACAGCTTTCATTCTTCAATCGACCTCAGTTGGACGCATATTCGAGACGCGATTCGAGACGCGATTGCAGCACGTTGTTGTTCACGCGCCGACATATTTACGTTACACACTACCATGTTACACGCTATACTTTAGAGTCGTCCTGCGGCAGAGGGTTGCAACTTGCGTCAGCGACGAGAGAAAGGCGACCAAGTAATATGCATGATATATAATATTTCAACGGATATTGATAAACGGATAAAAATTCATAGGCATTACTTTTCAGTACGCCCTCGTATTTATGTGAACAGTTTCAATCATAGCAGTTCAGATATGAAAATATATCAGCTCAGTATTCATACATAGTTACAACTGTTATGTGTAAAAACACCCTGTGCCTCACTGAGTAAATTGATACATAAAACGACATTTTTAAGAAATTATTAAATATTGCATTGATTATTTTCATGTCATAGTTGTAAGTATAAACAAATGAAGAGATGATAAGTTTTCGAGACTAAAGATGATCTCACATGCTTGAAACAGGCTGCAAAATAAAGTTATTCCTACAGCAAATGTAGGTGGCTCAGTATTATTTTCAATAAAATCTCACAAACTTAACGTTTTCAAAATTTCCACTTGCAATGAACATTTGTAATCTGTGAGGCACTACCAAATTTAATTATCTCTGTGTGGCATCACAGGACCGGAAATAAGTGGGAAAATTTTTGAACAACATCTATAATAAAACAATCTAATATCGGTTTACATAACTAAGTAAACCTCCAACTTCATAAAATGTGCATAGCTGATTTGTCGAATTAAGTTCCCCAGTAATTTGTGTCACAGTAGGGTGAACAGACGCAGCTAAGTGAGAAAGACAATATACTGTGGACACTGACGCTTTACTTGATAACGCATGTTCACATTGCAGAATGGTTCAAATAGCTCTGAGCACTACGGGACTTAACATCTGAGGTCATCAGTCCCCTAGAACTTAGAACTACATAAACCTAAGTAGCCTGAGGACATCAGACACATCCATGCCCGAGGCAGGATTAGAATCTGCGACCGCTACTGCTCCAGACTGCAGCGCCTAGAACCGCCTGGCCACACCGGCCGGCTTCACATTGCAGATTGGTTTACGACGATACTACATATTTATGAGCAGATTATTTTATAGGATTTTGTTGATTATAAACGCTTATATATATTTCGAAATTTTTAATTCTCTGATTTACTTTCTCTCATTTCCAACGATTTTACGAAAACTGAGTATGTTTTTCACTGTCCAAAGATGGGAATTTATCTTACTTGTAATTCTTGCTTCCAATAATTTTCTCTCGTGCTGCATTATTTACCGCCTAGTTGCAATACATTAGAGCACAGGTGCGATCCGTGGCTCTAATCCAGTCATTAATATAAATTGTTTTCATTATAATAAATCTGTAAGCGACATTTAGCTCCACGGTAATCCGTAAGAGAATATTTATGCTCAAACAACGCAACATCGAGAATCGGTAAGTCTGCAGCACGTTAAGAACCTGTAATATATTGCCAGGCGATAAGATGGAATGGAGCACAGACGGAAACGCTGTGATGGTGTTGTCACTTAGACAGTGAATGCGAGGAGCGAAGATCAAATTCCTGTCCAACCATCCACGTTTAAGTCTTCTCTTATTTTCCTACATCACCTACGTGCGAATCTAATTAAGTTCCCTCGTATATAAGCCACCATCAGTTTCCCTGCGGATATTTCAGCGGCTTAGCTGGTGCACTGTGTCTGATGACCTCAAGATAGTTTTAAACTTGCTATAATTCTTCTAAGAGGAAAACACACTGCTTAGCGACAGCGCTAAACTAGTGAAAATAAATGTCGCGACATAGTTATTACGATCTGACGGCAGATTGGTAAGATAGGAATAACTTGACTAGAATGAAGTGCATTTAAATTAGGTATGATTCGAGAATAAAATAATTTCATTCTGAAAAATGTAGTAATAAGTTTCTTTGTCCATCGAAGCTTTTGCATCTTTTGCGTGCCCACAAGTAAGAGAAGGAAAGTTTATAGAAATAGGAACACGTTTTGCTGATTGTGAAACATCCATGGGGTTTTATTTGCAGCCGGCCGCTGTGGTCGAACGGTTCTAGGCGCTTTAGTCCGGAAGCACGCGGCTGCTACGGTTGCAGGTTCGAATCCTGCCTCGGGCATGGATGTGTGTGATGATGTCCTTAGGTTAGTTAGGCTTACGTCGTTCTAAGACTAGGGGACTGATGACCTCATATGTTAAGTCCCATAGTGCTTAGAGCCATCAGAATCATTTTTTTTATTTGCACAAAAATATGTATCCAGAACTAAGAAAAGATACGTTCTGGTTTACAATCCTATTTTTGACAGTATCTCGGCAGCGGCAAGGACGTGGGCGTTAGCGACCAATTACTCTTCCTTTCTTGCTATCTCTTAACATAACGACTTTTTGATTTTACGTGAATGAAATGCGTCCCTTACAAATATTTACACAGTGCTTCTCATCTCTTCATCTGTCATATCTATTTACCTTTTCTGGCAGGGGGGCTTTTTCCGGTTCGATGTTCTTTAACGTGATACATTTTTCGTCCTATAGCCACATTGTCTCGCGAGTCTTCATTTGTCAGTTTTTTCGTCCTGTCAGGAGGATTTTATTTGGCATTTTCTATGGTTTATTTGTAGATTCATGGTGAATGTTTTTGGAGTTACCACTCGAAGCAAAGGTTTTTGCATTTCATGTTCTGCTTGACTTCCAACATTTTTTGGGTGGCTGTTTGCAGTTCTTCTTTCGTATGCCATCTCAAATGATTGAGAGTATATTAGCGAGGATTAGTGTGGCTTTAGAAAATGTAAAAGTACGTGAGAGGCAGTCCTGATGTTATGTTTCAAAATGGAAGCCAGTCTTAAAAGCAACACCCAATAATGGCATTTGATGACTTAGGAAATGCGTTTGACAATGTAGAGTGGTGCTAGATATTAGAGATCTTCATAATAATTGGCATACGCTTTAGGAAAAAGCATAATATGGAATACTTACAATAAATAAAAGAGAACAGTAATAATGAAGCCCAAGGGGGAAGCATTTGCACTGCTAAAGTGCATAATGCAGGGATGTGTAGTTTCTCCTCTCCTATTCAACTTGTACATTGAAGAAGCAATGCAAAAATGTTAAAGAATAAACAGAAGTGGAAGTGCAGTTCAGGGGAAAAGTATATCAGTAACAACGTACACTAGTAGTATTTCTGTTATCTGTGAAAGCAGGCTGATTTACAATTGCTCCGTATCACAGAATGTTCTACAACACTACTTACCAAAGGAATGAAAACTTACTGAAGCAATTACCTTAAAATCTACATTCAGTTCCCCGAAAGGGCATACACACACAAACATTTAAAACAATACATAATTTAAAAAAAAGACGGGTACAATGTTGCGTCAAGCATTTTCCTTTGGTCACGCAAGTATTGTTGATCAAGTGACAGCGCAAGCCACGACCTCAGAAACCAACCGGGATACAGACATCTCTCGGAAACTCGAGACAATTATTGCACGGCGCTAACAGCTGCTAGTATTACCTGGAATGAAAGGGATCTTTAAGTTCGAAAAATAATAAAATCGTAAATGATCTTTAACCCTTCAATCAAGAGCGAATACTATATGGCCACGAGAGTAATTCCTCACACCCACATATTAAAAGGGGGCACAAATCGAGCACTCCAGTGTTAATAGGAAAAAAGATCAGGATCTTATTACTGAACATACAATATCTCAACAAGGAGACAAAACGATTCGCCCACCAACCGCAATTCAGTTTCAAGACAACGACCAATGCACAACGGTAACAAGGGGCCGCCATATGCGACGGAAAATCAACAAGATATGAATGCGTGCACACGGGTAACAAACAGGCTTTAATTACATTAGCAGACAGCACCTAAATACTAAGAAATTAACAGGAATAAATGTGGTGACTTAAACCAAAGACCACAAAGCTGTTATATACAAGAAGTAAAATATACAGGTGGTCTTAATTACATAAAATCAAAAATTTACGGTAGTATAATAAGCACTTGCTAAAAACAATTTTCGGCCTCTTGAACTCGTACTTAGCATCCCCACGGCCGGGGTTTAAGCAAGCAGGAAGGTTGAGCCGATATTTTTAGAGTGCTAGTAGCCGTCAAGGCGGGTAAAGCGCATAAGCAGAAGGCGACACGCACTGGGAACGGCAATAGAAAGGAACATTTTGCGAACATCACACTGTCCTCAGATTCACTCAACAGACGTAAGGTACCTCTCCGCAGTTCTAAGACGGTACTCTTCCCTTTTAACCAAGGCGCCGCAAACACGGATTAGCGCAGTAAGAACAGCTTAGGCAGCCTGGTGTCCTCCGTAGCAACCAGAATGAAAAATTATTCTCTGACACGCGACCCCAAACGGAATAACAAATTCCAGTCGTCAGACAGATAAATCGCACGGCCCAAATCACAACACCCCTGAAGAGCCGTTCCTACTCCGCCGCCTGCCGCTGTCCGACTCACTTCCCGCACTGCCTGCCACTTGCTTACGTCAAACCGACACTCCATCGGCTAGAGGCAAATATAGTATACAGAGAACGTACACATCGACACGGTCTGGCTCAGCACTTGACCCCTAAAACATGACTGTAAACTCAACTTAAGTTCCAAGTTACTATTTTACTTCTAAATTATCAGTAGTATTTTCTATAACAAGAAAAACAGCCGGTCGCTCTGACCGAACGGTTCCAAGTGCTTCAGTCTGGAACAGCGCGACCACTATGGTATCAGGTTCGAATGCTGCCTCGGGCATGGATGTGTGTGATGTCCTTAGGTTAGTTAGGTTTAAGTAGATCTAAGTTCTAGGGGACTGATGACCTCAGGTGTTAAGTCCTATAGCGCTCAGAGCCATTTTTTGAAGAAAACCATATGACTCATCTACTGGCACTACTGATCTAATCTAACTTACAGATAAAGGTAAATTTGACGTTGACTGACATGTGCTCTCTCACACTGGAAACTACATAACATTTCGATGACGTAACATACTGAACAGTCATTTCATTTTAACATCTGATTGTAATACATTTTCGTATATAAAAGAAACGAGGGGTGTTATTGTTTCAACCTCCCACTTTCAACTACGTTTAACGTCAGCCAAATATTATAGTGGCGCCATGTTAGGGTATGAACTTTGTCTTGCAGTACAAAACGTTTGCAATCTTCTGCTGACAATGCTAACTTATACTGTCGCACAGCGGAAGTCGACGTTTAATAATCTTAGCGAGTTCTCCACAGGATCAAACACACCATCCATTCCCAATGAACACCTTTCGTTTTAATGATCGGTAAAAAGCTGGACTGTGGTTGGCTGTTTCCTTTTATGGGCAGTAAAATAGTGAGCTATGGTTGGAAGAACTAAAGGTGTGTGTGTGTGTGTTTGAGTGTGTGTGTTTGTGTGTGTGTGTGTGTGTGTGTGTGTGCGCGCGCGTTCGTGTGTATTACTGACAAAGCTTTGTCAGGTTGACGCAAATACTGACGAATCTTTGTGTGTTCTCTAAGTCTAGCTGCTTCATTTTCATGGTTGGTAGCATACTGGCTTGCTATTAGTTTCTCAGTGTCTGGAAGGTGCTTATTTTGCAGCTGTTTTTAAATTAAAGCAAAACAGCTCCAATTGCTTTACTAAGCCAACACGACCGACATAGTCGTTTACATGAGGCGATTATAAAGCGTAGCCGAAACTGTTATGTCACAGGGGGTAGAAGAGAATGCCTGTATATGTATAGTACATGAACAAAAAGAATATCTAACTTACATTATGATGCAGAGAAGCAACGTCAAATGATGAAAACAGTAAAGTCAAGTGACTGTAAGAAGTTTGGCTCCTGTCTGCTCTACACCAGTGAATGATATTTATTGCGTGACGCTTAGGATCAATGTCAGCTGTTGTTACATACACTTAAGATGACTATGTAATAGCTGAATCAAAGACTGTTGCAATAAAACGACGGATTTCGCGGTCGATTGCCGTTCTTTTCTCCATTGTAAATATTCAACGGTCGCTGCTCACAAGGGGATCCTACAGATGCCAATTTGGTTTTTAAAATTGTCAAAGAAATATCTAACGATCGTGATTGAGACAATACACTCTTTTGTTATTTACGGTGTTATAATATTTTACACAGAAAGAATTACTTAGTTCAGATGGTGGTAGGCTGTGTCTAAAAAGACAGATAATAAAGGAACTTATAAAACATGGGAACATTAGCTACCGTCAATTAGAACCACGCAAATTCATGTAGATATTTAAAAAATGTGTAATTTTCGACAAAATGATACCTAAATTTGGAGCGATATTAAAATTTTCCATTCTCTTGGAAGTTTTTCATTACATTTGCAACTAACATTTTAATTACTTTGCATATTTTTTGCCGCTGGTTGACTGCGACGATATCGATTGCTGCCAACTTGGTTTATTTTTGATTGGGTTTGTAAGGCGTTTAGGAAGAACTCTTGGAGTTTAGATGTTGCATGCCAGCCAGGTCTCCACAGCCTTGCTACGAGCTCTGATAGGAAGTTTGATGAGAGATACTAGACTGGCAAGTCTGGCGTGAGGTCTTTTTCTTGGCAACCTGATGGCGCGGTTGGCTCTTTGGTATAAGGCAGTTTGGTATGTGTTGCAAGCCAAGGACGACATAGTGCGTTAAAACTTAAAGTAAAACGCTAGTGTGCAAGGAAGAGTGTACTATATGACACTACACAATAGGATCACACATGCCACGGAAGTCTAATTACATATCATAGTCTCCTTATAGTACCATAAAATAACAAAGTACAAACACGTACAGCACAATATTCATGAATGTGCAAGCAGTTAACTTGTCATTCCTATTTACGTAACAATAGCATTTAAAAAAATCAAAACAGCAGTGACCTTATGACTGAGTCATAAACAGATCAGAGTACAAATAATCTCAGAGAACGAGCAACTTAAAGACTAAGGATAAATGCAACCAGTAACTATCAGGATGTGTGATATACACATGAAACCTGTGTACCCTACGCACTCCTACACGCATCATCTCCGAAAAAGGTCAATGTAAGGTCCAAGCGAGTAGTAACCATTAGCATCTGCGATGTATACATGGAACCTATGTACCCAATACATGGAGCCAATGTACCGATTTATCCTCTTATATAAATTAACTTCCACTGTCTTCAATGTGCGAATAGATATCGCAAAAAACAACATGGGCTCTCAGTCGTGGATATCACAACGAAGAAGTGCTAAATTAAAAAGAACGGAAAAGTAAAAATTATTTCTTTTATAATTTGTTTGTCGTCTTTTGCCTTTGTTTGTAGACCCTTTAAAATGGCGTAACGCCGAAACGCTCAAGTTGTAATGTATATGTGGCCAAAAAGTCATTTAAAGCGTCACTGAATGCTGGTGATAGATCCACTACATTGTATCTCTGTAAACACATTATCTGCTCTGCAGGTAAGACAATGCGTACCTGCTGAACTGTTTCCACTACGCAGTTGCTCAATTTCGTGGAGCACTTGGGGTGAGAGGAAAGCGTTGTGGAGAGCCTGGGACTTGCGAGATCTAGTAATACGGCAACATCATACCGATGTACTGGGAGCGACCCCCCGTTTTTTGACATCCGTGGCGAGTGACAATAGCTGACAAGCTTCCCATGATTCTTTGCGGAACATAAAACACTCGCCACGCACACTGCCATTGTGTGCTGCTGCAGCGTCTCACGAAGTCACGATTGCACTGTCTATAAGCGTTGACATAGCACGCAAATACACAGTAACATTTATCACTAGCTCATTGCAGTTAAGCACTACTGTTACTTTAACATTACATCACAGCAGCTACCTACTGTCCACTAGGTTTATTGTCTGTAAATCTTTAGTCACAATTAAATTTTCACTGACAGAAAATTGTTGTTCACTAATTCACAATGAGTTCCTACCTTTATTTATGATGGTATAGTTTAAAGTTTTCTGCATGATGAATATCGTAGTATTTTCCAGACTTTGCTGTACCAACATCAGAAGAGTTAAGATATGCAGATTTTATAATTTTAATTTGGTAACAGTGATTGAATTTCATTTTATCATTCATTCTAGAAGGTTTAGTGTTTTATAAGAGAATTATTCAAAATTTATTATGTATATATTCCTTCATCTGCTTTTTTTTTCTTCATTATCTTCTCTATGTTACTCTAAATCGATCCTGTTGTGGTACACCATCCTTTTGTGGAAAATTATATCATTCACCGAAAATACTCTACAATGAATTTTTCTCAAAGAACGCAGTACATTGTGGTAATCTGGTACAGGCGTGACACAAAAATTGATAATTAGCCCTAAACCATTTAATTTTGCAATCCACTTCTTGCACTTCTTCCACAGTGTGCACCGAGTAGACGTTCCAACACACACATTAAACGTTCTGAGGGATTTCATGATTGGATATAAGAAGATATCTGAATATACCAATTCCTGGTTCATGCATAAAGTCTGTGGAAAAGTTTGAACGGAATTGTGGATCATTGACTGGCAATATCCACACCAGGTTGATGATAATTATGAAGAATTCATCTTCCAGTATTTTGTGCCTAATTATGCTATCAGCTTGTCTTAATGAATAGAGCAACACAAATGTCGAGAGGATGTCTGTAACAATCATAATTTCTGAGAAGTTCCCTTTAGACCGCAGCAAAGGGCTATAAAGATCAGTTGCTGAAATTTCTCGAGGTATATGTGGTATAACGCTGTGCACGAAACCTATACGCTGGACTGTATAAATTTTAGTTTCTCTCAGGGTGTATACTTTTTACTTGGTTTAGAAATATGGGCTACCTCTAAAAGTAAGTTCCCAAAATAGAAAATGTCCTCTCATGAACAATGTTTAACCTATGAAACTTCTAATCTGATCTGACTACAAAATTTACAGAACATGATCTGGATGTGGAATTATTTGGCATAACCATTGTAACTGCCGGCCGAGGTGGCTGAGCGCTTATAGGCGCTACAGTCTGGAACTGCGCGACCACTACTGTCGCAGATTCGAATCCTGCCTCGGGCATGGACGTGTGTGATGTCCTTAGGTGAGTTAGGTTTAAGTAGTTCTAAAAAAACTGGATGTACGTGAACCTGGATAGTCATAACAAAGTCTCACTTTACATGAAAACGTGTAAAGCAGCGGCATTTATAGCTTGCAATGGGCATGTTGACCTACACTTTTATCGTAGAACATAAATGTAAGACAAAATAAACCCACTTCATATGCAATGACGAAATTGTGATTCTGACACCTGTGTCATAGTCTGTCACCCGCACTTTATACTACAAAGTCATACATAGAAAAGCGAAATATAGTGTTTACAGTGATTTATTCCCATTTCGAGAGTAATCGTAGTAAGAAACCTACAAAATTACTGTCATTGCTGATGGCATTTGGTGCATCCTGCACTGATTGAAACTATGCTAACTGTAAGTAATTCAGGGCATTTTGTCTGAATAGGAAAGTGGTGACAAGAAGAATTAATTGATTTAAAATATATTTGAATGTAAATGTAGATAATTGTCTCAAAAAGTAATTAAGCGATTATACCACATGCAACATTAGCACTCAGAAACAGGATGTACACAGAGTTCCTCTACGTGAGAAACTCAAACAAAGGAAGATCTATATACTTCGCAAAACATATCATTGGCAGGGAGAGTGACGAATTTAAATATTCTGTCAATCTGAAGTTTTAATAAGAAACATATTTTAAACATTTATCGAAGGTGACTGTATACAGATGTTAAGTAATGTATAAAATATGTATTTGAACCATGAAATGTCTTATTTTAAAATAAAAATATCTGATGGTTCAAAAATGCATTTTATATGTAAGAAACATATTCTGTAGCTGAAACCATCTCATATCACAAAATCACAAAGGCCATGTCTGCACATGGAAGATAGATGCTTTCAAGTCATAAAAGTCCTCTACCTTAAACATCATAGTACACAACAAGAAAATAATTATGTATCAACAACGTGATCTCTGTGAATGATTAAGAAACTCGTATTGCAAATGTGCTCATCTTGCAAACTGTCAATATTTGCCTTTGATCACAGCTATAGCTACATATTCATTACTGTCCATTTTCTGTACTAATATAATGCATGATCTGCAGTTAAACAGTTTTGTTAAATACTCTGTTCAGTATTAATGTACACATCGATACACATCAGTACCATCTAGTGTAGAACATGTGCACTGAACTTCTTGCAATTAACCTTAAGAACATTTTAAAATTTATACTATAAAAAAATTGAGCATACAAGAACAATAGTTGGTAATAGTCCATGGTGTTCACAAAATGCGAATTGCTTTTCTAATGCCAAATATATCACAATTATCATATGTGAAGTGCCATCTAGTTGTCCACTTTGCTTAAGGCTTTCGTGAGTGCATTGTTATCACTTTGCACTTATTGTCATTAAAAGGCTAACTAGATGCTGAGTATTTATAGTGAAGACATTCATTCTGATTCTTGTTACCCAAAGGTATAGTGTTATATTTTTGGGTATGTGCTAAGTTTCTTTCTCGTATCATGGTGGTCTTATTATTTTGGATGTTAGCACAGGATTCTCACTGATACTTATTTTACTGAAGGTCCATTGAAAAAGGCATAACGCCAAAATGCATAAGATATAATAAAGTTTATAATATTCTATGGTGAAAACAAATAGTGTTATTACAGCACAACTAGATGATCATGAAATCTCATAGAGTTGTTATGCAACATACACTCCTGGAAATTGAAATAAGAACACCGTGAATTCATTGTCCCAGGAAGGGGAAACTTTATTGACACATTCCTGGGGTCAGATACATCACATGATCACACTGAAAGAACCACAGGCACATAGACACAGGCAACAGAGCATGCACAATGTCGGCACTAGTACAGTGTATATCCACCTTTCGCAGCAATGCAGGCTGCTATTCTCCCATGGAGACGATCGTAGAGATGCTGGATGTAGTCCTGTGGAACGGCTTGCCATGCCATTTCCACCTGGCGCCTCAGTTGGACCAGCGTTCGTGCTGGACGTGCAGACCGCGTGAGACGACGCTTCATCCAGTCCCAAACATGCTCAATGGGGGACAGATCCGGAGATCTTGCTGGCCAGGGTAGTTGACTTACACCTTCTAGAGCACGTTGGGTGGCACGGGATACATGCGGACGTGCATTGTCCTGTTGGAACAGCAAGTTCCCTTGCCGGTCTAGGAATGGTAGAACGATGGGTTCGATGACGGTTTGGATGTACCGTGCACTATTCAGTGTCCCCTCGACGATCACCAGTGGTGTACGGCCAGTGTAGGAGATCGCTCCCCACACCATGATGCCGGGTGTTGGCCCTGTGTGCCTCGGTCGTATGCAGTCCTGATTGTGGCGCTCACCTGCACGGCGCCAAACACGCATACGACCATCATTGGCACCAAGGCAGAAGCGACTCTCATCGCTGAAGACGACACGTCTCCATTCGTCCCTCCATTCACGCCTGTCGCGACACCACTGGAGGCGGGCTGCACGATGTTGGGGCGTGAGCGGAAGACGGCCTAACGGTGTGCGGGACCGTAGCCCAGCTTCATGGAGACGGTTGCGAATGGTCCTCGTCGATACCCCAGGAGCAACAGTGTCCCTAATTTGCTGGGAAGTGGCGGTGCGGTCCCCTACGGCACTGCGTAGGATCCTACGGTCTTAGCGTGCATCCGTGCGTCGCTGCGGTCCGGTCCCAGGTCGACGGGCACGTGCACGTTCCGCCGACCACTGGCGACAACATCGATGTACTGTGGAGACCTCACGCCCCACGTGTTGAGCAATTCGGCGGCACTTCCACCCGGCCTCCCGCATGCCCACTATACGCCCTCGCTCAAAGTCCGTCAACTGCACATACGGTTCACGTCCACGCTGTCGCGGCATGCTACCAGTGTTAAAGACTGCGATGGAGCTCCGTATGCCACGGCAAACTGGCTGACACTGACGGCGGCGGTGCACAAATGCTGCGCAGCTAGCGCCATTCGACGGCCAACACCGCGGTTCCTGGTGTGTCCGCTGTGCCGTGCGTGTGATCATTGCTTGTACAGCCCTCTCGCAGTGTCCGGAGCAAGTATGGTGGGTCTTACACACCGGTGTCAATGTGTTCTTTTTTCCATTTCCAGGAGTGTATGTCAGATATTCAAGACTGGATAAATTAAAGCTATGTAATCAAAAATATTATTGAATAAGAAGAATGTAAACTGTGCACCGAACTAGATTTTTTCGATATGATAGTTTTCAATCATTAAATTGTAGCCTACGTGATTCCATTATACTCTCTTGGGACAGCGAAATGTATATAGACGTAAATTGCTTACTACTGAAGTTGTTTTGTGGTCAAGCAGTACTGAAGTTGAATACCACATATGTTACACATATGTGTGTGACATATTTTCGTTTCCTACATTTACATTATTTACGTTTTATCCATTTGTTTTACATCTGTAACTAAGAAAGTGTGTCAACACCATAGTGGCTGAGGGTTTTGCTGTCTTATGCTGATGTTACAGTTTACACACATAATTTTCATTACACCTAAACCGTTTATATACACACACACACACACACACACACACACACACACACACACACATATATATATATATATATATATATATATATAGAGAGAGAGAGAGAGAGAGAGACAGAGAGACAGCAAAAACCTCAGCCACTATGGTGTTGATACATTTTCTTAACTACAGATGTAAACCGAAAGGATAAAATGCAAATGTAGAAAATGCAAATGTATGACTCTTGAGTACACGTCTGTACATGAGCCTATCTCTAAAATAAGGTTTATATGTAGATGTATATATATTCTCATGAACGTTAATATATAAACGAAATATTATATTAATGCTCATGACTACAGGTTTTGTCAAATTTAGCATTTTAGTGAGGCAGGGCAACATAGTGGCAGTGATTCACTACTTCTATGAAACTGTGTTACAGTGGGTTGCACATGCACAGTTTTTTGCACTCTTTTACAACTGTTATTAAAATAATTCAATTTTAATATATACATTCAGTGCACACTTTCTGTAATTATTGTGCACCTAACCTTATTTTAGAGACAGACTCATGTAGAGACGTGCATTCAAGAGGCAAACCATGAAACAACATGTACTGCTATTGTATGCTATGTGTTCACTTTATTTAGACATAAAATAACAATAGTTTTGATGCAACTTTTACAATATTTCACTCTTTTTAAATGGATGGAGTAACGTTTTGATTCACTAAGTTGTTAGATTTTTATTATACATGCTAGATTGGTATATAAAACAATGTTTAATAACTCTACATAACGTTTTTGTGCAGTTCCAAACACACACACACACACAGTTGTGACATTTTATAAATGAATAGTTAAGAGATTGTTAATAAATTACAGTTGTTGCTTGTTGAATGCTGCTATACTTAATAATTAGTGATATCTTTGAGTAATTAGTAGTCACTAACCATTCTTCATTTTTGAAACTTTTTTTTCTTACATTTGAATCCAAACTTTGTTCTAAATTAAATTTCTAGGAATATTTTTAATTCCAGTGTAGATCACGAAACAATATAAAGAGGAAATGCAATGTAGACTTCATGGGAGGTGAAATAATGAGAGAAGGTGGTACATTTACATTGTGTAGTAAAATATTTTTGTGTTAGCCTTAAATATAATGATTGTTTTAGAGGATATGATCGAAACATATAGCGCAATATGAAATAGCTCGCTGATGTGAACAATGCCTTTCAGAAAGCTCAATAAACAGAGGCCAAGAGTGCCACTTCTGTTTGAGCCTTGGCTTGGTTAGTATGTAAATGTAATTCATCTCTACTTTAATAACTTTAGAGTACAAGGATGGCACACAGCAGTTGTCAGGATGTACGTTTATATATGTGATATGTAAAGTAAGGATGCACTCTTCATTAATAAATCGTGTGGAAGCTAAATTTGTACTTTATCAGGTTAGCTTAGTCATTATCCAATCCAAAAAAGGATCACAAACAGCATTACAAGGATATGAATTACAGTTACTATAGGAAGTGGCAGTGTAAGAGTATGCACTACCTTTACAACGTGTAGAAATGAAAATTTAAAGTAGTCTTCAGTAGTAATAACCCTTTACTTTCTCTGTTGCACCTGTACCACATATCATGTATTAGGCATCGCTCACGGCTTTGTATTACTGAGGTCTGTTATAAACCAAGTAATTCTGCTATAGAAGCATGCCGGGTTAAAACACATTTTACAGCGTAATAACCTTTTCGGTCAGACATAGCTACTGAGTGTTTTCTTAAAGTCGGATAGTGGAGCCCTCGAAGGATTCACCACTTTACGAACATTTTTTGACGTAATCACTTACATATTAACGTATTTAAACTCTCTATCATTCTTCCGTGAATGGTGCTTTTCTAAAATACTTCTAAGACATTCAAATTGAAGCAACTCTTGATGCTATCAAACCCTCTACACCTGTTACAAGTCTCGTGGGAAGAATGATGGTCTAATATCAAAACGAATTCCAGGAGCATCACACTGAACAATTACTGCTTGATGTCTCTGAGTATGTGAGTTCGTGCAGAAATGCATGACTCTTAATTACTGCAATCGGCTGGACAAGGATGTATCTCAATCTAGGTGTGAAAATTAGTAGGCTTCTACTAGGTGATATTTAATCTCCTGCTTCACCAGACGAAGTTCCCTAGATGATAGTCTTACTCGATTTGTGATGTGGATATTTTCAGATATTTATTAAGAGCAAGATGCCTTACGTTGACTGCAAACACATCTTTTTTTAAAATTTTTTAATGGAAAATTTTCTTTCCATATAGCAGTTACTTTATTTACTCTTTTCTTACCACACTGTAGGCTGCTAAAAAAGTAATTTTGTTCTGTGTTAATCATGGAAAAAAAACGAATTTTTCAAGCATCCAACCGCAAACCTGAAGCTATGAGGAAAGCAAATTCTCCATATTCATGATTTTTCTGCAGTGGGCCCAGAACCCTCAATTCCACTAGATGGAGAAAAAGAAGCAAATAAGCAAACTTACACTAGAACAAAGGGGCAGCTTCTATAGTACCCGTAGCGTGGCTGTTGTAGTACGCACGTGTATGTTAATTCATACAGGCTGGTACTACATATAGAGGGAGAGAACATTAATTATTACTACCGTCGAAATGTTAAGAGACGATAAACAATGACAAAAGTAACTGTGTACTTCAAATTCACTGGTGTCCAATATTAAAGTAACACACCACTATTTCCCCGTTCTGTGTCTAATCCACGATATAATCATATAAAGTGTCAACAGATATCTGTACGACCGTGTTCTTCACGGAAGGTGGAATTCTAATCAACGGACCACCACGCCAGAAATGACGTCAGGGACTTATCAAACGGGATAGTGTTTGCCGGGTAGTAAAATTGGAAATTTGTGGTAAGGACTATGGGACCAAACTGCTGAGGTCATCGGACCCTAGGCTTACACAATAATTAAATTAACTTAAACTAAATTACGCTAAGGACAACACACACCCATGCCGGAGGGAGGAGTCGAACCTCCGACTGGAGGAGCCGCACGAACCGTGACAGGACGCCTTAGACTGCACGGCTAACAAGCGCAGCTTGCCAGATAGTCCCATAGCCCCAGTCGCTGTGTACACAGTCACAGATGGTCCAGTGAGTCACAGACAATTCAAATATCAAGCTCTAATCGTTCTGTTCTTTTTCGGTTGGGGCGACAGTTTATAGAGATCGAAACTGTATGCCGAAGACGGGGCGGGACCGACCACGTGTAACATATAAACATATCATTTAGCTACAAAATAGCAGGTCAGCAACTGGAAGCAGTTAATATTATAAATTATCTGGGAGTACGCATTAGGAGTGATTTAAAATGGAATGATCATATAATGTTGATTGTCGGTAAAGCAGATGCCAGACTGAGATTCATTGGAAGAATCCTAAGGAAATGCAATCCGAAAACAAAGGAAGTAGGTTACAGTACGCTTGTTCGCCCACTGCTTGAATACCGCTCAGCAGTGTGGGATCCGTACCAGATAGGGTTGATAGAAGAGATAGAGAAGATCCAACGGAGAGCAGCGCGCTTCGTTACAGGATCATTTAGTAATCGCGAAAGCGTTACGGAGATGATAGATGAACTCCAGTGGAAGACTCTGCAGGAGAGACGCTCAGTAGCTCGGTACGGGCTTTTGTCAAAGTTTCGAGAACATACCTTCACCGAAGAGTCAAGCACAATCCTTCTTTCCACGAACAATACGAGACTGGAATAGAAGGGAGAACCGATAGAGGTACTGAAGATACCCTCCGCCACACGCCGTCAGGCGGCTTGCGGAGTATGGATGTAGATGTAGATGTAGATGTAGAGAACCGTTAGTTGGCTGTAATGGCACGACGGTATCGCCTTAGTACTGCACGGCAACTGGCATCTGACCCTGCAGTATTCACTGGACGTGTTGTATCGAGGTAAGTGGTGTACAGAAGGCTTCCGCTGAGTGGCATTTATTGTTGGAAATCTGCTGTAAGTGTATCTCTGACGCGTCTTCACAGAAGGGAACATCTAAAGCGGAGCCGTCAACAATCCGTCTGGACGGCCGAACAGTGGACCATTGCTTTTTTCACAGATGAGACCCGATTCTGGACAGTGATTCTCGACACATTCTCATTTGGAGGGAACGTAGAGTACGGTTTCGTGACCCAACCACTGCGAAAAGAGACTGATACCGAGGATGATCCCTGACAGGTATCCTGACGAGATCTTGGAACTTCATGTGCGGTTGTTTGGAGGTGCTGTGGGCCCAGACTCTGTACTTCTGGACGACAAAGCTCGACCTCACGTTTCCTTGCAAACGGAAGATATTGCACGCATGGCGTCGCCTGCTCACTCTCCCGATTTGAATCCCACAGAGGATATCTGGGATGCACTAGGGTGACTTGCATCACGTCAGCATCCACCAACCCCTCTCCAAGACTGCAAAAAGCTCTGCAGGAAGGAAGGGCGTTATTGCCTCAACACGACACTAACGACATCATTCACAGCATGCCCCGTCGTTCTTCTGGCCTATATTGCTGCACCTGATTACACTCTTTTGTGGCAAAATTAACGCAATCTTGCAAAATTTCGGTTGTTGCTTTCATTTTGGACAGCAGTGTATTTCCCTGCGACTGTTACAATGAATAATTTTGTTTAGTGTTAAACGACGTCAACAATTTACACTTTTGTAATTGTCATTGACTAGCTTGATTCAAAGTTTATATTGTAATCTGATGTTAAACGGCAAGGAAAGCTTAACAGAATGTATGCAGACCACAAACGTATCCTCACAGACGTTTCTGTCGGAGGATGGCATGCTGTTTACAGTCTTACTTCTACAGCATACCAAGAAAGTATGCACTGTCCTTTACGCATGAGGGAATACGTAGACTGAAAATGCAAGGTTTAGTGGCATGTTTACTTATGACGAAATGAAAGTACTTGTCATTGTGTGTTGGTTCATGCTCTTGGTCAACAGGCTAAGTTTACGAACTTGCACTCTTATTCACTTACACGAGTGGAAAAACTTGTAGCCTTTTAAGTTTCTACCTATTGATTCGTAAAGATATAGTCATCTATGCGCTCACTCCGTATGATCACACTGTAAAGGCCAAACACTCGGAATTTCTAGATCTGTCGTTGTGCAGCTTCCCATATAGGCTCGGCAGCACCCGTACACTACAGTTTAAACACACCCTTTGGACTATAATATTGTCTAATAAATTCTTTTTCTAAACGTTATCATTTCCATTAAACGCTTCAAAAATTGCGCCAAGTACAACTACGCACCTCAAAAGCACGAAATTATAGTGATGACTGCTAGAACAAGATAGTATTTCACGCACGTTTTCGTGTAATCGCTCACCTAAATCATACTCGTGCAGTACATGAAATAGAAACTACTTCCTGATTAAACGAGAAGAAAAAACAAAGAAAGAAACCAAACAAGCTGGACGACGAAACCAAATGTCGTTAAACAGAATTCACGTGAGTAGCTACATGAAGTTTCTTTGCACGTTCTGGATCGGAACAAACATAAGTTGGCCCAAAATATCTAAACTGCGTGATCATTGCTTTAGTATATTATGTGTACTAAACAACTTAACTAGAAAGAAAAGTTGCAAGTAACTTAGCGTCTGTTAACAAGAATAGGTACTGGACAGTGATACAACATCATATATTAACTGAGCATATTTAAAGCTGAAATTAATGATTCAAATGGCTCTGAGCACTATGGGACCTAACATCTGAGGTCATCAGTCTCCTAGAACGTAGAACTACTTAAACCTAACTAACCTAAAAACATCACACTCATCCATGCCCGTGGCAGGATTCGAACCTGCGACCGTAGCGACATTAATGACAGTGGAATGTTATCTGATTTTAACATTAGTAGCTGTTGCAATGCTAATCAACCACCTTCTGTCGTTTTGGAACTGGCTAACGATCTGCTGCGAGGGCGAATACGGGCAATCCCCGAACATTTTATTATTACGGTGTGGATCTGCCTTTCGATTCGCCGTCGAAAGGAAAAGGACTGAAACATTCCATCCCAAGACCAGTATTAGGTTCAATCTAATATCGAAATTGAGGCCAATTTACACGGTATAATTACCGAGACACGAAGCGCCATGCAGAAAGCCTTCCTCAGTGATGCCTTCCGACGGACTCTTTCCTTTGCTAATCGCTCGCACACGTTCTCATTAGCAGTGGTGTTCAGTATACAGCATTGGATTTATTTAGTAGTTCACGAAAATTCGTTAATTACTATAGAGCTTTACGTGTCGGTGTGTGCGTGCGTTTCTGTGCAGTTGCGTGCATCTGAGTATGTGTGGATGACTCTGCAGTAAAGACCTTTGTTTGTTTTGTTAAGTATGCGGTTGGAGTGGTTGGAACCAGGCACTGGTACACAGCCTTCTCGCCTCTGGTACCACGGCGTCGAGCTTAATGTTCCAGTTACGCGAAATCAGCAGCGGAACTACGGAACCAGAGTTTCTAATTTAGGTTTTTGTCGATCAATGCTAGAAAAGCACATTGCAGTACCACGCACAGCTATGTGGTCACGCCTAGATAGCTTTAAACTTCTGAAAGCAACAGAATTGACTAATAGGCTTTGCTAAAATCACTCTTAAAAGCGAAGTCTGAAAACAAAACAAAATGATAATAGTCAAAATCCGCTGGAATCCAACGTCTTTATGAATAACTCAATGTCCTTCAAATAGTGGTGAATACTTCTGCGATTACGCGTTCGTCTGTAGGACATCAGGTGCTGTTTTCGAGAATGATTAATGACCGGTAGTGTTAAGGAAGAATTTAGAGAGAGAGAGAGAGAGAGAGAGAGAGAGTGGGGTGGGGGGTGTGGGGGGGGGGGGGGGAGAGCACTACAGTCGGCCGCTTTAAAACCATCATGCTTTGTGCAATACGTGGATGACACATTCGTGGTATGGTCTCCAGGAACTGAGATATTATACACACATTTTCAACGTGCAAATTAACTCCTTCAGAATATTCAGTTTACGATGGGACTGGAGGAAGACAGCAGGACATTATCCGTCTTGAAGACTGTGGACAAATGAAAGCCGACGGAACGCTGAGGCATAGCGTGTGTCGTAGAATCTACTTACTATGAGTTACATTTGCAAGATATGAATTATCACCCCTCTCCAGGGCATACGGCGTTGTCCAAGACCCCTTATGTCCCGGGCAGGGGTGCGTGTGAGCTCTGACGAATCTGGGGCTATGTCGGCGGTAGCGTAGCTGCTGGCGGGGTCACCCAAACGGCATTAGCTCCCAGCTGGAGAGCCAGACAGTGCGTGTCCCACACAATAGGGTAGGTAGGGCTCTATAGACCAGGCCGTCAACGCCTCCGAGCTAACCGCGAAATGAAAGCCTCGTTCTTCAGATTGGGAGATCAGCGTACAGTAGAGTAGATACCCTGCATAATAAAAAGCCTATCGTCGCGAATAATTTAACAAGGAATGTCGGAATGCCCTTACTAAGACGAAACGCGCCAAGGAACAGTAATATGGGTATACCGGTTCTTAATTATGGAACATGGAACGTGCATACACTGCTGTAGGCAGGAGTTATGAACAGTATTGCCGAAGAGACGCTGAAGTATGGAAGGGGAGTTGTTGTAATGTAGGAAATCAGGTGAAACGAAAGGGTGAGATTCATAAGCATAGATTCTCCCTATATTGTTCAGGAAAAGATGAAAGACAAGCGGAGAATCAAGTCGGGTTTATAGTCTCCAGAGATACGCGTAGATCTGTCATCACTCCACATAACGAAAGAAAATGTATTCTGCGTATCGAAAGCCAATATCACAATGTGACCTTCATGAACATATATGCACCAACAGAAGAATCAGATGAAGACAGAGGAGATGATTTCAATGATCTGCAAGAAGGTATGTCATAGAATACCTAGATATGACTGCAAAGTAGTCCTTGGTGACTAGACTGCCAAACTAAGCAAAAAAGATGCTTTCAGAAGCTTGTTTGGTGGCAAAGTCTGCAACATGAAACTAATAATAACGATATGAGTGTTGTCAAGTTTCCTCCTGCGAACCAATTGAAGAAAGTAAGTAACTGTTTTACAAGGAAAAAATCTACAAAGAAAACAGCAAAAATACAGGAAGAAATGAAGCAAACCAAACAAACCATATGCTGGTATCGAAGAGGTGTGCATCTGCTATGGTAAAGGTGCACATTTTCTGAGGAGCTAATTCAGGATCTGACCATTATCTACTATGAGCCAAAATGAGTAAGAAGCTTGCTGTGACAGCCAAAGAAAATTATATCTGACTAAGGAAATGGAATATAGAACAAATGAAAGATTGGTCTATTGTTCAAGAATATCAGAACAGATTGAGACAGGAGTTACAAAGTAGGGTGAAGACCATATAGACAAAGAACGTAATATAATTCTGAGAATAGCACATAAAATACTGGAGGAGGCAAGGAAACTTGCAAATGACGACAGATAAACGAGATGCTCTGGATAGATGGAGAGAATACTTCAAGGGAATCCTGGAGGACAATCCTACCGCGAGTGTGCAGCCACTCTACTACACTACTGATCCATAGATAGAAGAACGAACATCAGAGAAGGTACGGAAAGTAATACAGTATCTAAAAAACTACATAGCGCGAGGATCTGATGGAATACAGCAGTACTGTTGTGAAATGGGGGAATTGGTCTCCATAAGCAGCAGATCGACCAACTTATCAAGTCAATACAAGATCAGGAAAGTATCCTAGAACAGTGGACCTTTTGGATTGTCCTACCAGACCATAAGGAAGAATTAACCTGCTGAATGTAACTTACAAGATTCTCTCTAGTATTATTTACAACAGGCAAGTTCTATGTGGAGAAAAGATTCTAGGAGAATATCAGTGTGGATTTCGGTGTAATAGGACATCAGATCACATATCTGTGCTGAGGAAAATGTATGAAAAGGTACATGAGTATAATATTGAGGTTAATAATCTCTATGTAGGATTCAAGCAGGCCTTTGATAGTGTTGACAGCGCAGAACTCTTAAATGATTTGCTACTGCTTGGTATACCACTTATATATGTTTCAATTATTCAAGAAACATTGGCTGGTTCCAAGGCAACAGCGCGAATGGACGGAGAACTGAGAAAATTATTTAGCTTTAAAGAAGGTGTCACACGAGGGGATGCCCTTTCTACAATGTTTTCTAATCAGGCACTTGAAGCAGCCTTTGAAAAAGCTGCAAATATTTGGTTATACAGGCACAAAGCCAACCGAGAGATATGTGCGTATGCTGATGATGTAGCAGTTATTAGTAGAAAAAGAGTTTCAGTAGAGAGCAAAAGATTAACTGTAAGAAGCCACACTACCTAGGGACCTTAATATTAATGAAAAGAAGTCTAAATACATGAATTTCACGAGGAGGGGAAATAATAACTTGGATAAACTATCAGCAGCTGTCTTCAGTTTTGAACATGTGCAGAACTCCGTTTATCTGGGATCTAATATTAATTCGACAAATTCCATGTCAACTGAAATGAAAGAGCGCTTCCTAAGTGGTAATATGTGGTTTAACTTATTAAAGATCTTGTTGGTCTCTAGGTTATTAGACAATTGAAACTTCAAATTTATAAGATAATGATCTAACGAGTTGTAACTTGTATGTGTGAAACACGGACGCTAACGAGTATCCATGAGCAGCAGCTCAGCATATCTGAAGGCAGAGTTCTGCGTAAGGTCTATTGGGCAGTTAAGGTTAACAGTGGTTTCTGGAGATATAGAACGAACACTGAGCTTACAATGAACTGTCTTTGTAAGAACAATAAAACGTAAGAGAATAGCCTCGGTTGGCTATGCCCTTTGGATTGGTACTGGACGAACAACGAAAACGGTTTTTGAATGGAGGCCAGCTGGAAGAAGAAAGAGAGAAAGGCCACGAAAGCGGTGGGTAGATCATGTGGAAGAAGATATAAAATGTCTCAGAGTTGGAGGATAGTGGAGATTGCCATGGAGGGGGCAGAATGGAGGAAAATTGTTCAAGCTGAGACATATGCATGGCTGGAACGCCATAAGAAGAAGAGACAAGTTATCACCATTACAGACAACATGATGCCGTATTGCGCACTCTGGTTCACGGACCACATGTCATATCTGATACTAATCGCCTACCAGATGAGCTTCAACAACCTAGGACAGGTTTCCGACAGAACGGCTATTTTGAAAGATAAATTCATAGCACTTTACAGCGGAAACTAGTCCATACGAGGGAACAAAGTGAACAAAAGAAAGCACCCATAGCCAGGTTTTTCTTGGAGTACTTTGGCGATACATTCTCAAGCGTTGGAAGAGTTCCCTACGCAAACTGAGGACTATGGTAGGTCCTGTCAAAGGCGATCCCGGCCTCAGGAAAAATGCGTATAAGACATTCTTTTTATGTGTGGAATGAAGGTGACAAAAATCATGGCATACCTCCTAATATCCTGGGGGACCTTCTTTTGCCTGCACCAAATCGACGTGACATGGACTCAACTAGTCGTTAGAAGTCCCCGCAGAAGTATTGAAGTATTGAGCCATGCTGCCTGTATAGCCGTCCATAATTGCGAAAGTGTTGTAGGTTCAGGATTCTGTGCACGTAATGACATCTCGATTATGTACCGTAAATGTTCGGTTAAATTCATGTAGGGCGATCTGGGTGGCCATATTATTCCCTCGAATTTTCCAGAATATTCTTCAAACCATTTGCAAACGATTGTATCCCAGTAACATGGCGATCGTTGTTTGGACACATGAAGTCCATGTATAGCTGAAAATGGTCACCAAGTAGTCTATCGTAACCTTTTTCCGTCACTGATCGGTTCAGATCGACCAGAGGACACTTTCCATTTCGCGTAAACAGCCCCCACCATTATGGAGCCGCCACCAGCTTGCACAGTGTCTCGTTCACAACTTTGGTCCGTGGCATTTTGGGATTTGTGCCACACTCTAACCCTGCCATCAGCTCTTAAACTGAAATAGGGACACTTCTGACTACGCTATGGTGTTGCGGTTGGCTAGGGTCTAACCGATATGGTCACTAACCCAGGAGAGGCACTGCAGGCGATGTCGTGCACTCGCGACTGTTCCCATAACCTATCAAAACCAGCTTTCTTGTTCTAATGGATGCGTTCGTCGTATGTCCTACATTGATTTCTGTAATTATTTCACGCAATGTTGCTTGTCTGTTAGCACTGACAACAGTACGCAATCGCCGCTGCTCTCAGTCGTTTAGTGAAGGCCGTCGGCCACAGCCTTGTCCGTGGTTAGAGGTAATGCCTGAAATGTGGCAGCTTCGTCACACTCTTGACACTGTGGATCTCAGAATATTGAATTCGCCAATGACTTCCGAAATGGAATGTCCCTTGCGTCCATCTCCAACTACCATTCCGCGTTCAAACTTTGTTGATTCCCGTCGTGCGACCATAATTACGTCGGAAACTTTTCACACGAATCACTTCATTACAAATTACAGCTCCGCCATGATGTACAAGACGATAGGTTTCGTTTCGTCTTGCAGGTATTTGTAACAGAAAGGCAGTAAGTATTCTACTAGATTGGCAGATAATCAAATAAGTTGGTAGTTAGGCTAACCGTTATTGGATATACAGAGAAACAAATTTCCAACCACAATATAGTAAGGATCCATATAGCTACCGGCCACGGTGACATTCGGCAGCAACACCGATAACGTGGCGCATACGTGCAAATCCCCAGCTCAGCTACATGTAAGGGGCTCTCAACACGCTAGCGTCATCGTCTGCAAACAATTCTATCGCACATGTGTGACATTCAAACAAAGCCTCTGTAACATGACTGTCGCAGTGCGGACACCAGCAGCTGCTAAGCCCAGGCATGAATAAGGTTGGTTTGCCACTTCTCATGTCTCGAATACATGTGGCACTGACGTATCCTCCTTGGACTATGGATGCTATAAACTATTACCGATAGTCATTGCCTAAATAATCAGTGTTTGATAAGACATTTGTGGACGATGTTTTCACATTGAGAGTGTTTATCAGTACTGGGAAATATAGAATAAGTTTGATACTGTATGTATATTTCACTGAGCAACAGACGTAAGTAGAGTTGCATAGCTTTATGGCCACTTTGTCATATGTTATTCTACACTGCATCAGTATTAAAACGCTCTATAAGCTACAAACTACTAGTTGATGCCCTATTGTTGCCTAGTTATTCATTTAGCCATTTCATGTAAGATGGAGAAAAAGAAATGGAAATTATCCATAGTGTAAAACCAGGTTACCTTGTTTATATAAAATAAGAAAATTCGAATGTGGGTAAGCTACCACGAAAAACGTGGTTAAAGCCTTACCGTAGTCAAGACAAAACACAAAAACAACATTCACAAAGTGTAGATACAGAAATAACAACAACATTTTAGTATAAATTTACTAAATCTCTTGTAACCTCATCCATAAAACGTTGGAAGGTCTGGGCGGCATTACATAGTCCGAATGGCATTCGGGTGAATTCAAATAGACCGAATGGTGTTGTCACCGCTGTTTTAGGAATGTCTTCTGCAGCTATATGGATCTGATAGTAAGCTCGATCTAGATCAATGGTAGAAAATATAGTCTTACCGTGAACATTTGCAGAAAAGTCTTTTTATATGTGGAACTGGGTGCCGGTCTGGAATGGTCCTTGCATTGAGTTGGCGATAGTCACCGTAGGGGCGCCATCCATTCTTCTTTTTAGGCACGATGTGAATTGGGGATGCCCAACTGCTACTAGAAACTCTGCAGATACCTTGTGACAGCATGCTGCGAAATTCCTGCTTTACCACTTTTAGCTTTTCGGCCGTTAAGCGTCTAGGCCGAGCGTGAGTTGGCGGCCCTGGCATGGTCAAAATGTGATCGACGGTTGTATGCTTGACGGTTGTATGCTTGACCGGTGGGAGAGTAGGCGATTGCTGTGTAATCTCGGGTAATCCTTTCAGTAATCGTATATATGGTGTGTCGCCTGTGACTGAGCGTGCCTCTAGTGGTGTGATACAACGGACTTTTCCTGTTGTATGCAGACTAGTAGTCAAATCTATTAGTCGCTGACGTCGCAGATCTGGCAGTAAGTCGTAGAAGGACAAAAAATCTGCTCCGATAATAGGCTGTGATGTATCTGCCACTGTAAATTGCCATTCAAACACACGGCGTAGCCCTAAGTTAAGGAATAATGTTACTCGAACGTATGTTCTAATTTTGGAGTCATTGGTGGCGAATAGATAACAGTCGTCGCATCTCCGGCGTGATAGATGGTTTGCTGGATATACGGGCACTTCTGCGCCTGTATCGGCGACAAACTGTAGTTTTGTTTCGCGGTCTGTCACAAAAAGTCGGCAAGTGTTTGCAATGGAAGTTATCGCTGCTACGGTGTCTGCTTCATGTTTCCACTTGCAAGGTGGCGTACACTTTCGTGCATCATTACCAAATGTCTTGTGGTTCCAGCATAAGTTCTGTAGTGATGGTGATCGATTGCGACTTCCTGAGCGTCGGTGACGTGGCCGTTGGCGGTTGTGCGTTGTTTGTAATGCAGCTACCTGTGCGGTCAACTCTGCCAGTTGTGATTGTAGGGAGACTAGCGTCACTGTGGGCGAATTTTCTTGTTGTGGCGTTAATGTTGAGACACTTGATGTGGGATACATTTCAATTAACCTGTCGGTCGTTTGTGCCAGTGCATTTAAATCGCCTGTACATACCGTGAGAATTTTTTGAGTATCTGACGGCAACCGAGACAATCGTATATTTCGTAGCACATCATCAGTTACAGTGTTACTTGCCAGGATACAAATAAATTCTGATGTCGATTAGCAGACCCTATCTCGAGCAAAAAATACTTTCAATAATCATTGTAAAAATACTAAATTCGTCGAAATTTTTCGGTTATCCACAATAAACGTCAATTAACAGTTAGTTAGGTCTTGTAAAACAATCAGTCACCGCGGGCGTCTTGAGTGCTAACTCGAACTAGTAATTTTCACTTCTTGCGGAGTTCATTAAGTCGTTAAAAATTATACCACAGATCTTGGCAGTAAGACGTCAATAAGCAGAATGAATCATAATATGATAATCAAATCAACTCAACTAATCGAAGCAAACCAAAGACATTCATTCTTCACCAACTACAATGTCTTCATTAGATAATTTAGTTGAGGGTAGCGACGGGCAACAGCACCGACAGTATCTTCTTCTAACTCTGGTCGTCGCTTAGTGTGTGGAAGTGCCATCTGTAGCTGCACGACAAAGACGCTGCCGTCGGAATATTTCTGCACTCCTCCTCACAACATGAAACAAACAGAAACAACCTTTTACGTACAAAAGTGTCATGACAATATATACTTAAATAATGTAGTAAAGTCTGAATCTAATAAACTAATAGATATTGTGACATCTCTCCTGCGTACTCTAAGGCGCTAAGGATCCTGTAACTGCTGCTAATTTCTGTCACACGACAAACCCCAAAACACAGGTAAACGTGCTAGGGGCGTCTTTCACGCACTGTTATATGTTATCTGGTATTAATTCATATGTATAAGACACATATATGTGGAAAACTGATTCAGACATTCCAGGTCATGTGATTCTTGAAGTTTTCCAGGCGTACTGAATATTCGGTGAGGTTTCGGAATTGCAGATGACTGAACGTTTGGCAGCCGAAATATTTTAGCAAGATGTCAGCTAATCTGGCAGCAATCCCGCAACCTCATGCAATATTTCAGGTCATGCTGGAAACTACACATATTACATCACGCACAACTAATCCAAGCAAAGCAGGTCATTTCTTTTTAATAGAACATGTTAAATGCAATGCGCAGTTATATTGTACGGAGGTAACGTTTTTATGCCAGTATTATTTCCCTCCGTTCGAACAGACAAGAAACACCCACCGATCCTCTCAGGTAACAGCTTGTATGGGGACACAGTGCAAAGTATTTGGTGATTCTCTGAGATGTCTACTGACAACATAACGATACGTTCCTCTTATTTCCCGTCCGATAGAACTGGAAAAGGTTACAGAGGTAAACAATAGATATCTGTAATTGCATCCCAGTGAAATGAGTTAGTGGTAAACTTCACCCTGCGCCTGGACTAATGTTCACTGCAGAGGCACGAAATGATTACAGATTCCTCGTGCAAAATGTTTCAGAGTCACACCGATACCCTTCCACTCCATACAACATTGCTCTGAGCGATTTGTAGTTGATCAGCAGAATTATGCTCTTTTCGGGAAAACTGACAATGTGATTCTAACCTCACAAATTCTTTTCTAGTTTTGCCTGTAAATCAATACATTGTTTCACGAAATCCTTACGCATAGAACTGCGATCGAGTGTCAGTTCTCTATTCGTTGTCTGCTTCAAATGGCTAAAAATTTTACATTCATTTATCTGAATCTGATAAGAACTTAGTGGAATTGAACGGCGTTTTAGTAACTGAAGTTCAATTCAAGTCCTCAGCGTTATTTCTTTTTATTCTAAAGCACTAGCTGAATGATTTTCAAAATTTCTAATCTCTTACAAAATTTTCAGTTTTGTGACTTCTGTAAGATAAGATAATGTTCTGGCTGTGAACGTTACATGCCATGCGACTTGCCTTCTAGCGAACAAAAACAGTATTTAAAGGGAAATCACCAGCAAGCAGCAAATCCAAAAGACAGGCGCTACGAGAAACCAGATCAAACCGCAGTTCGACAGTTTAGGCATATGAAAGTTAATTTTTCTCTCGAAATGGAAGATTGTGTAATACTGTAAAAGAAGACGAATAATTTGTGTTTGTAGTTGTTTCTCTAGTTGACAGGTTAATCAAATACCATTTAAGTGAGGCGAATATTAGTAGTGAATGAAGGGGACAGAAGGAGATAGCATCCAATAATAGCTTCGATCCAGATTAACTAAGCGGTTACGTGACGATAAACAGGACGAAGGATCCATGAGTAGATATCCGCTTAAAAAGAGAAATGATAGGTTTGCTTTCTTGCCGTACTGGGGTCACGTTTCCGCTAAGCTGTTTGTTTCGGAAATCTATTCTGCAAATTCGCCTCCGGGCAGAGAAAACTCAAGATTACGCAATATATATAGCTTGGGTAAGAATAAGGTATGTAACAAATGAGGTTTAGAGAAAATAATGTTAGGGAGTTAAATAGTTCAGCATTTACACTCCTGGAAATGGAAAAAAGAACACATTGACACCGGTGTGTCAGATCCACCATACTTGCTCCGGACACTGCGAGAGGGCTGTACAAGCAATGATCACACGCACGGCACAGCGGACACGCCAGGAACCGCGGTGTTGGCCGTCGAATGGCGCTAGCTGCGCAGCATTTGTGCACCGCCGCCGTCAGTGTTAGCCAGTTTGCCGTGGCATACGGAGCTCCATCGCAGTCTTTAACACTGGTAGCATGCCGCGACAGCGTGGACGTGAACCGTATGTGCAGCTGACGGACTTTGAGCGAGGGCGTATAGTGGGCATGCGGGAGGCCGGGTGGACGTACCGCCGAATTGCTCAACACGTGGGGCGTGAGGTCTCCACAGTACATCGATGTTGTCGCCAGTGGTCGGCGGAAGGTGCACGTGCCCGTCGACCTGGGACCGGACCGCAGCGACGCACGGATGCACGCCAAGACCGTAGGACCCTACGCAGTGCCGTAGGGGACCGCACCGCCACTTCCCAGCAAATTAGGGACACTGTTGCTCCTGGGGTATCGGCGAGGACCATTCGCAACCGTCTCCATGAAGCTGGGCTACGGTCCCGCACACCGTTAGGCCGTCTTCCGCTCACGTCCCAACATCGTGCAGCCCGCCTCCAGTGGTGTCGCGACAGGCGTGAATGGAGGGACGAATGGAGACGTGTCGTCTTCAGCGATGAGAGTCGCTTCTGCCTTGGTGCCAATGATGGTCGTATGCGTGTTTGGCGCCGTGCAGGTGAGCGCCACAATCAGGACTGCATACGACCGAGGCACACAGGGCCATCACCCGGCATCATGGTGTGGGGAGCGATCTCCTACACTGGCCGTACACCACTGGTGATCGTCGAGGGGACACTGAATAGTGCACGGTACATCCAAACCGTCATCGAACCCATCGTTCTACCATTCCTAGACCGGCAAGGGAACTTGCTGTTCCAACAGGACAATGCACGTCCGCATGTATCCCGTGCCACCCAACGTGCTCTAGAAGGTGTAATTCAACTACCCTGGCCAGCAAGATCTCCGGATCTGTCCCCCATTGAGCATGTTTGGGACTGGATGAAGCGTCGTCTCACGCGGTCTGCACGTCCAGCACGAACGCTGGTCCAACTGAGGCGCCAGGTGGAAATGGCATGGCAAGCCGTTCCACAGGACTACATCCAGCATCTCTACGATCGTCTCCATGGGAGAATAGCAGCCTGCATTGCTGCGAAAGGTGGATATACACTGTACTAGTGCCGACATTGTGCATGCTCTGTTGCCTGTGTCTATGTGCCTGTGGTTCTGTCAGTGTGATCATGTGATGTATCTGACCCCAGGAATGTGTCAATAAAGTTTTCCCTTCCTGGGACAATGAATTCACGGTGTTCTTATTTCAATTTCCAGGAGTGTATTTCTCATTTAGGAGAGTTCAAGCATTGTGCTTGTAATATCACCAAGAACGTCACCATTCTTCATAGGGCAGAAAAAAGTACATTATTGAATATCATAGAAGAAATAGAGTTTCATGTTTTACATAAAGAAACATCCGGACAATGTCCTTAATGAACAGATAGTACTGTATAAGAAGATATACACTAACGAGCCAAACATTAAGACCATCTGATTAACAAATTCTTTGTCCGTCTTTGAAACGAAATACATCACTGATTCTGTGTAACAGGGACCCGACAGTTTATTGTCAGGTTTGTGGAGGTATTAGTATTTTATGTCTACGCGCAGGTCACATAATTCGCATAAATAAAGGGTCGCTGATTTGCGACACCCGATAGCGACCAAATTGGTTCCACAGGATTTACATCAGGCGAAATTGGTCACCGATACCTAAATGTGAGTTCACTAAAATGCTCTGCAAGCTACTGCAGCACGGTTCTGGCCCTGAGACACCTGCACATATACTGCTGAAAGATGACATCCCCGTCTGGGAAGACAACAAGCATGAAGGGATGTAGGCGGTTCGCAGTTGTCAGTCTACCTTCGGTTACTACAACAGGTGCCATGCAAGTGCAAGAGACTGTCTCCCATGGCTTGACACTGTCCCCACCAGCCTACGGCTGGTTCAAATGGCTCTGAGCACTATGGGACTTAGCATCTGAGGTCATCAGTCCCCTGGACTTAGAACTAGTTAAACCTAACTAACCTAAGGACATCACACACATCCATGCCCGAGGCAGGATTAGAACCTGCGACCGTAGCAGCAGCGCGGTTCCGGACTGAAGCGCCTAGAACTGTTCGGCCACAGCGGCCGGTGCCGTTCAGTTCGATGACTGCGTTTGTGGAGACGACCGTTAACCTAGTGTAGGTAAAATCTGATTCACACGAGGAGCTGATACATTTCCATTGATCGACGATCGAATCCCGAGGGTTCCATGACCACTGCAGTCGTAATTTACGATTTCGTTGGGTCGACATGTGAACACGTAGGGATGGCCTGCTGCAGAGCTGCATGTTCAACACTGTACGATGGACGGTGTGCTCCGAAACACCTGTGCGTGGACAAGCATTGTGCTCTTTCCGCAGAGATTCCACAAATCACCACCTGTCCTACTTTACAGAGCAGACAAGTGATAATGATGTGGACGTCCAACAATTTTGCGCCAAGTAGTAGTTACACTGTCCCTCTACCTCTTTCCATAGATGCTCACGACCGTAGCATGTATCACCAGAGCCGTTTTCGAGATAGTCGTTCACAGGCTCTACACAATAACAATCTCCTCTTCTTCAAGGTCGCTTATCTCAGTGGATTCTCCAATTTGCTGTCCACATTCTCACTAGGGTGATCTTCCGTGCGTGCCTACTCCGCTTACAAGCTTTTGTTACCGCCTCATGTGTCCGAAACAGCACTAGGCGGCATCCAACGATTTGGTGAGCAGTCGTCCTAATGTTTTGGCTTTTTATCAGTGTATATTAAAATATGCCTCTTTGATCGAATATTATTTTAAGTAATAGTCGTATTGTATAGTAGATAGTGTAATCTGCCTAATAATAGCTACTATAACTGCTCTGTAGCATATTTTAATTATAACTGAAGGTCATTAGAAATTTGATAAATAGTCTTCTCTTTATTGTTATTCAGCTGCTCTTTGCAACGCGCTCAGTGTTGTATAGTCAAGAGTCAGCTTGAATATAAGGGTGATACACCAGATCATCCTCGGATGCAGACATATTAACGAATGACCATGTGTAACAACAATAACAATATACTATTGTACTTACAATAAATTTTTCCCCTGAATTTCAATAAATTAGACTAATCGATGTTCTGATTTCATCTCTTTTTTGTTTCATCCCATTATGTTGAAGAAGCTATAAACAATTTTCGATGTAAATTTTAATATTTATGTCAAATTTCAAGCAATGTTGTAATCAAAGTGAAGTGTAACTAATGTTGGAAATATTGTAAGATGTGAAAGTTGTAATTGTATGCCTGGTCCATACGTAGGCAATGTATTAGGATAAGTAGAATGTAAAACCTTTGGTGAATACCCTGTCTGTAGGGGAGCGGTAAAAGGTGGAGGCAGGCGAGCGCGGGAAAATGCACACGGGCGCGATACGGCATAATGGGCTCAGCAGCAGTAGTCGGAGTTGGGCATCGATCTGAGAAACACGTGCTAGATCGAGGAGGCTCTCCTGGAAAAAAGTGATTTCGTTGAGCGGATGCGCTGTTTCCGACGTCTATACAGCATGGTAATATTCCATAGGCACTAAATGGAAAAGTATTGCGACGCTATGAAGAAGTGAAGTGCCAATATTTCATGAGCCATTGCTGTAATTGCACGTGTGCTGTGTGCTTCGCCATCTCGCCGCCTGCCATCCGCCTCATCGACACGAACAGGTTGAAAATTTTAGTACTGTATTCGTGTGGACCAGTGTTACTTTTGATACGTACTGTTCAATAACAACTTAAATTTTACCAGAACTGTCCTATCAATTAATTATCCTCAAAACTAACCTAGACAGGGTCCTTTCCACATGTTGTGCAATCCGAGTGTCCAAGATGAAGATTTAAAGTTTATGTTAATAATAATTACCTGCAGACCTATCTATGTTAGAATAATGTTTAAAGAACTTCGTTGTCAATGAAATACTGGACGAATAATATAGGTCTGATCAAGTTGGAAGGTAATGTTGAAATTGGTTTAGTAATGAAGTTTATTTAAATTGAGACAAAAATAACGGTAGTTAAATGAGCAGGAAATAAGACAAAAAGAGCGGTAAATCATATTTTGAATATCTTAAATGCTTAATGCTCTCAATAATCAAACTTTCACTACACTGATCATAATAGTTTCAGGGTCCCCCCTCTCCTTTCTTTCTTTTCTATTCATTTGAATTCTGAAGTATACTGAACTAATTTGACCAGCTAAGTTAAAGTCTATATAAAATCTAAGTTTATCAGTGTTTTACCCTTCTTAAAATTGACTTTGTATGTATGTTTCAAAAGTGCTATTTCTAGGGTAACCTATGCCCAATTTCAGTCGGATCAATAGACAAAACTCAGTTTGTAGTAATCATTATAGTGTAATGTTGTGTATTTATAGCTCGTCCAAATTAGTACAGAAAGTGAAAATATTAGTTCAGTAGATTTTTCTGGTTCTAAAATTTACCATATAATGCAGTATTACTACGTGTGGTTATGCTTGAACGTACTTCCTCTTGTACAGGGAAGAAACTCAGTTAATGCCTAATTAGGCTGGCGACCGTATTATTAACTATTGGTAGCAACTGCTGTGTATGTTTCTTGTCCATTCTAACGTGTAGTTGCACTTTAGACTTGCTTGACGTATCATTGTTGTTACTGAGTGGGTGTAAATCTGATTTTGCCTCCATTCAGGTACACGCGGTCAAAATATTTACTAAAATCCTTTCTTATAAGGTGAAGCCCGTCAACTTACCATAGTACAGGCTTTAAAGAGTTAACGTACGCCAGAGCGTAGTCGTTACACATGGACCGCCCATAATCACCCAATTATAGGAGATGTTCGTATGCTTAAAAAAGAATTCGGAAGACAGAAAATAAGTTAAAATTATCTCACGCAGTACGAGGTAAACGTTTTATTATTCTTGATACTGACAACCAGCTCGTATGAACTACTTCGTTTCCCCTAGGACAAGGAACAACGAATAATAGTAGAAAGCAAAACCATGATCGGGTAGCGCATGAGATTGCTACTCCACTGATTATACAATCTCTGGCGTATGAAATTTCTGTAAGTTATTTCACGATGTACTGTAATATACAGAACTTCAGAAATGTTTTAATCGGGTAAGTTCAGGCTGGAGTATTCTTCATTTTCCTGCATTCAGATTTTACTACTTTGACAAGATATGGTAGTACAAAGACATCCTTAGATCCGGATACATATTGATAATCTCTTTATGTATAAGACACGAATCTCATTGCATTTACGCCTATATTCCCCAGTGTGCTACTCACAACTGATGAAATCAATATTTTATTTAATATCATTCCAGTACACACTATTTGTACAAATGCAGTATTCAACGTACACAGCAGTTACTGCATGATTTATAAAGATATGGTGTCAAAGTTAAAAAGAAACCTGTGCTATGAGACTCTTTGCCCGGACCACCAGTTCCATGTTTACTTACTGTGATAATAGTGTTTACGACAAGGAAGTGCGGCCATTTAGCGTTTAACAGCTGCGGAATCCATAAGGACGATGTGTCTACTGCAGAGGTAAGACAGAAAACGAATATCGTGATCATACAGGCAGGTTATAGCCAGATTTTAAACGTTCACACGGCCCTATAGAAGGAGCTCAGCCTGGGGTTGGGCTGATATCTTTCATATTTAGTTTTTTGTTGCATAAATGTATGATATTCTGTGGGCTGGCTGACAGTTTATTGAAATCTGTTTCCTTGTGTGATGGGCATGATACTGACTGTAAGGATCGAGCCACAAACGTTCATTTCATTTCATTCCATTTTCTGATGTACACTCATGCTCAGAAATTAAGGATAATTGCTGAATGTGGTCCCACATAACGTGCCACTACACAAAACTGGCGCTTAATACCATAGGCACGTAGGGAACACACACGACACAGATCTGTATGTCCACGGTATTGGTGATAAGTTGAGAAAATCGTCCCGAAACACATGTGCTACAAAACGCCACTGTTTCCAGCGAATGTACCCCGACATCAGTATGTGATATGATCAGCATGCACACGTACACAGGCCGCACAATGGGTTGGCATACTCTGGATCAGGTGGTCGACCAGCTACTGGGGTAAAGCCTCCCATTCTTGCACCAGTGCCTGTCGGAGCTTCTGAAGTGTCGTAGGGGTTTGAAGACGTGCAGTGATACGTCGACCGAGAATGTCCCAGACGTGCTCTATGGGGTTTAGGTCTGGAGAACAGACAGGCCACTCCATTCACCTGATATCTTCTGTTTCAAGGTACTCCTTCACGATGGCAGCTCGGTGGGGCCGTGCGTTATCATCCATCATGAGGAAGGTGGGGACCACTGCACTCCTGAAAAGGTGGACATACTGGTGCAAAATGACGTACCGATACACCTGACCTGTTACAGTTCCTCTGTCAAAGACATGCTGGGGTGTTCGTGCACCAATCATAATCCCACCCCACACCATCAAACCACGACCTCCGTACATGTCCCTATCAAGGACATTAAGGGGTTGGTATCTGGTTCCTGGTTCACGGCAAATGAAAACCCGGCGAGAATCACTGTTCAGACTATACCTGGACACTTCCATTAAGTTTCGGGTGTGCAGCCGCAAGAAATCTCCTTCTTCTTCTAATATTTCGGCTGTATAACGTTCAGCCATCTTCAGAGTGAGCCGCAAGACTGCCGCTCCAGTGCTCGCTTCGTCCCTTTATACTCGTGTACCGCGCGACTGCGCATGCGGCCACAGATTCAAATGCGCCAGAGACGTTGGTCGGCGCCAGAGACGTGCATAGTGTGCGAGTTGTATCTATGACTCCGCAATTGATCTGCGTTGGCATATCGATATATCATTGTGAGCTGCACCGTATCGACGTCTTTGCGAGTTTATTACAGCAAGTGCCGGATTCCATGATTTATCAAGATTGAAACCACTGTCTCTATTAATTAAATTCGTCGTCAAGCGAATTTCAATTGCCTCCTTCACTATCGAGTCCCAAAAGGATGATGTAGTTGCCAAAATTTCGACATTTTCATACAACATACTGTGACCATTATCAATACAGTGCTCTGCCACTGCCGACTTCTTAGGTTGTAAAAGTCGTGTGTACCTCTGGTGTTCTGTACATCTTTCTTGGACAGTACGAGTTGTTTGTCCGATGTAAGAAAGGCCACATTCACATGGAATTATGTAAACTCCAGATTTGCGGAGCAGCAAATCATCTTTGACGGCGCCCACGAGTGCAGCTGTCTTGGGTGGAGGACGAAAAATCACTTTTACTTTGTGTCTGCTGAGAATGCGTCCTATTTTTGATGAGAGGCTACCCACATACGGCAGGAAGGCCATCGATTTAAAGTTTTCTTCATCTTGCTCTCCTTTCTTTGTGGCCTCTTTCGGTTTCATTTTCAGTGCCCTCTGTATTTGTTGTGGAGAGTACCCATTGTCTTCAAACACTCTTTATAAGTGGGAAAGTTCATCTTGCAGACTGCTTTCGTCAGAAATAATATACGCTCTGTGAGTCAAAGTTCGGAGAACACTCATTGTCTGCGCAGGATGGTGGCAGCTATTTGCACGTAAATACAGATCGGTGTGCGTCGGCTTCCTATACACTTCATGTCCCAAAGTGCCATCCTCTCTGCGCCGAAACAAAACATCCAAGAATGGAAGGCATCCCTCCTTTTCAATTTCCATTGCGAACTTTATTTGATCGTGGAGGGAGTTCAGATGTGTTAAGAAGTCTTGAAAGTTGTCTTCACCATGGGGACAAACTACAAAGGTATCGTCAACATACTTCCAGAATACCGTGGGTTTCAAGTCAGCAGATTCAAGCGCCTTCTCCTCGAAGTCCTCCATAAATAAATTGGCCACCAGAGGGGCATTATGCACTTATCTGGCGCCGACCAACGTCTCTGGCGCATTTGAATCTGTGGCCGCATGCGAGTCGCGCGGTACACGAGTATAAAGGGACGAAGCAAGCACTGGAGCGGCGGTCTTGCGGCTCACTCTGAAGATGGCTGAATGTTATACAGCCGAAATATTAGAAGAAGGAGGAGATTTCTTGCGGCTGCACACCCGAAACTTAATGGAACAGTCTTTGCGCCGCCAAAACCTGAAGATTCACGTCATATACCTGGACTCGTCCGTGAGTATAACTTGGGACCACTGTTCCAATGACCATGTACTGTGTTCTTGACACCAGGCTTTTTCGGGCTCTCCTCTGATCACGGGTCAGTGGAATGCACCTTCCAGGTCTCCGGGCGAATAGGTCATGTCTGTTCAGACTGTGTGTCTGGAGACAACTGTTCCCGTGGCTGCGGTAAGGTCTCGAGCAAGGTTACCCGCAGTACTCCATGGCCCTCTGCGGGCACTGATTGTGAGATAACGGTCTTTTCGTGGTGGACGTGGACGTCCCGTGCTGTAGTCGTTTCCTGTGTGCTGAAATCGTTGCCATAATCGTGAGATGACACTTTCTGGCACACGGAGGGCCCGTGCTACGACCTGCTGTGTTTGACCAGCCTCCAGGCGGCCTAGTATCCTACCCCTCATAACGTCATCAATATCTGTTCTTTGAGCCACTTTCAACACACGGTCACCATTAGCACGTCTGAAAACGTCTGCACACTTACTTGCTGCACCGTCCTCTGACATGCACCAACACACCTCTGCGTATGTTGACTGCTGCCAGTGCCACCGTGCGGCGACCGCAGGTCAAATGCACCGCATGGTCATACCCGGAAGTGATTTAAACCCGCAAACCGCCCACCAGAGCGTTGTTGCACCATGTATAAACATTATCCTTAATTTATGACCACGAGTGTAATTGTCTATTGTATGTTTCCTTAATTACTGAACTGTACATTACCGCAGAGGACGTGAATGAGCCACGAAACGGGCCATCTGAGAGCTCGCTTTCGAGTGGCAGTCGTGTCCATGGGGTGAGACAAACTGTAACTCAGATCCACCCCAGGGGAGGACAGTACCTTGACCTCGTCGACACGTAGCCCCTGTGGGCGAAGTCGCATTGTCACTGTGGCGCTCGGCAGTCATCTGCGGCTCCAGGTCTTCGGAATTGCGAATGCCGTCCGTTAAGGTGGGAGCGACTTTCTAAAAAGCTCAGTTTGGGAACAATGCTGTGCGTCAGGTCACTGCGGAGTAAATTGCTTTACAAGCCGCTATCCCTGTTAGAAAGTACTTGTCGACGGTTCGTTTCACCGACAGGTGTTCGGAGAAAACTGGAGGTGGACGTCCTAGCAGAAGATAGCAATTTCCCCGCGTCACATTGGAAAGCTGTGTGGCAGCTACTGCTGGAGTTCCTTTTCAACATTTTTCGTGGTGGACACCAGAGGTAAAACCACACAAACAACAAATTTATCCTTCGGGACACGGGAAAGCGCCCCGTTGGGAGGTTTAAAGAATATCGAAATTGGTTTTACCTCACTTAGAAGATGTTGTATGCTGTTCAGCTCTGAACTTCGTAGTTTCTTTTTTCTAGACTTCGTGTTGTGAGTATAAGTTTTACCAAAGCTTATGTACATCGAGGATCTCTCGAAACTGTGACGTTTTAGTAACGACAAAATGACAGGAAACTACATATCGGCAGTAAGTGGCTTCCCGCATTTATTGTTATAACGTGCAAGCAATGAAAGTAAATCATTTCATTCCTACGGCACAATGATGATCCGCGAAAAAGCGTCGTCTTGTGTACAGCTCGTCGTAGTTAAGTATCAAATAATGACTTTTGTAGATACAGCTGTCATACAGCTTAGATCATATTTAGGCACAGCAGCAATGTCAAAGCAGTATCGCAGTTGATAGCATCGTGAACTTCAAACAGAAATATAGCAAGTCCGTGTCAGCTTACTTCCAAAAAGTTTTTTTTGTACCCATTATTTTCTAAAAGCGTATAGGCCTTTCTTATTAACGTAATAGAAGCATTATCTGGCAATAGCCGGCATTCCTGATTTGAAATAAAGTATTTGCTGCAATTCACGATGATAGGACAACGCCTAGCACAGATCCCCAGCGGCCAGAAACGTTAATGTTGCTGCTGGTCTAAGAAAGTAAACACAACTACACACTGGAAGTAATTGGTAATACGAAACTTTGTGTATAATTTATATACATCTTGATTTTATGGACTGTCCCATGTTTGTGTCTTGCCAGTAAATATCATTTTCGATAATGCTGAGTAGCTACCTTCGAATGATTTTACGAAACGAAGTCCGATCTTAAAACCTATGTGACGTACGTGTTGTCTTAGTAAATACAACGTTGAGAATATGAATATTAAGCATGCGTAAATTAACATTAGACACTGTACTTCATTGGATGTACAATCTAAAACCGAACACGAGAAGGAGATTCAACCAAGTTAACGAATAACGTCTAGTATTGTGTATCTCAGTTCGTTGTACAACATTATGTAGCTTTCCTCTAACAGTAACTCATTGTTCAAGCCAAACGACGAGACCACAGTTTTCCTCGCTATGTCTCTGCTCTTCTTCGACAATCGCTGACAGTGTTAATGCAGCTCTTTTACTCACATTCAGGCACGAGCTGCCGCTAGAGAGCGCTGCAGTTCCAAATCACGACGAGGAGCACATTTCGTGAGATGTAGCAGTTATGTTCAAAACGTGCAGCAGCCAAGACGGACACCACATGTGGCGTGCTTCACAATGAGAAACACGACTTGTGTGAGGATGACTGTCGTCTCTGACAGCATGAAAATGATTTTCGTTATTATTTATGGTAAAATAAATAGTAATGCTAAATTGACGATATAGTTTCATTGATTACAATCTTGTCTTTAAGAAATCATTTTTGTATCGACATGCCGCAGCAACTGCTGTACCAGGTGGAAGGAGCCATTGCAGCCGGAACATTGGTCATGTAAGGAATTTACTGGAGCCCTTCTTATTGGACCCGTCGCAGTATAATTTTGTTAATTTTCAATAAATTATCTATCAGCATACATATAATAATCGAAAAATATCAAGTTTCAACAAAATTGTGGTGTGTTGAGATAAATATCATGTTTTTCGCCCAGAAAAGGGACATATATACGCGCACAGAAAATAAACTTTTGAAGGTATGGGAAAATGACTACGTGTGCTAATGGAGAATTCAGGTTTAGAATGCCCGCATCAAATTTCCATGAAAATCGTATGACTTGTTCTAAAGTGATTTTTCCAACCAATTTGTAAAATACGTTTTCGAAGAAATCGCGTTAAATTTTTGGGTTACAAACTTTTTTAGCTGAAGTACCTCTAGTCTAGCTAAAGTACCTCTAATCAGCGATCCCTGAGCCACACAGCAATCCTTGCACACCCAAAAGGAGGTCCTTGTCCACCTTCTTCGTGACCATGGTGGTCCTAAGGGCCTCTTTGGCAGCTTCTGTCATCTGCTGCTCTGATCGCTCAATAATCTTCTCGACTGCTTTTATGCCGATATAACAGTTTGCTCCGATCTAACGTTGCTCCGAAAAAGTCCCTAAGTCACTGGACGATTCCAGCTGGATTACATAATGGTCAAACAGAAATTCTGAAATCAGATACTGGATTGTGAGGCACACCCAGGAGCAGATATATTGACTAAGATTGCAAATTAGTAATGATGAAGAGTAACCTATAGTTTAAGAAAATCGTAACTGGAATCTGAATCAGTACTGATGAATCATGAGACCCGTTTAACGTTCGGTAAGTATGTGGATACTAACATAAGAATTACCACAGTAGTCAGTTCAGTTGAAGTGGAGTACACGTCTCTAAAGACGAGAACACTGATGTTGGACAAATAGAGGTAAAAGGAAGGGAACTGCGAAGATATCTTTTGTAACATAAGAAATACTTCAACTGATCGACGAAAGAAGAAAACAGAAGAATGTTCAAGGAGAAACAGTAGTACAGAAATATAAATCCTTTGGAAATGAAATAAATAGGAAGTTCATGGAAATCAAGGCAAAACAGCTGCAGGAAAAATCTGAAAAAATCAAAAAATATGATCATCGGAAAGATGTTTCAGCATACAGAAAAGTCAAAACAAATTTCGGTGAAATGAGAAGCAAATGAAGGATGACAGTGTTATGAGTGCAATGGAAACTGGAGTAAACACAGAGGAGAAAGCGCATAGGGGGGGAAGAGTTCATTAAAGGCTTATATTAGTGTGACGAATTGTCTGATGACGTGGTATAAGAAGAAATTAAAATCAATTTGGAAGACTTAGAGGATCCAGTATTTGTCGGAATTTAAAAGACTTATGGAAGACTGGAAATAAAATAAGACACCAGGGATAGATAACGTTACATCGTAATTTCTAAAACCACTGGGAGAAGTGGCAACCGAACGAACATACCAGTTGGTGTGTAGAATCTATAAGACTGGCGGCATGTCATCAGACTTTCTGAAGATAGCAAGAGCGAATATCTGCGAGAGTGTTGCCCAGTCAGCTTAACAGTTCATGCATCCGTGTTGCTGAGAACGATACTGTACAGAAAAATGGAGATGAAAATTGAAGACATGCCTCATACGCCTGGCGCCTGATGACACGACACAGCCGCCCACCCGCCACCTCCGGGTACCCTCCCAAGCAGACGCCTGCAGCTGAAGCTGCCCTTCTCCACCGCGCCATTCGCTGCAGCAAGGAGGGGGCCACGTTCACCGGACACAGCCGGCACTAATTCGCATCCATGATGCAACGTGACGCTGGCCACTTCCTGATATCCATTAACACAGCAGATTTTATTCGATCGCCGCCTGTAGCCCTGCGACAGTCTAACGCCGATTGTGATGCTGAGTCCGATTCCGAGTAAACGACGAGTCAACAAAGAGTCAGAGACACAGCGCTGCCGTACCCAGACAACTCCTGAGCACCGCCAATTGTGACCGCGACCGAGTATGGTGACAAATACTAGATCAGGACGATCTTCTGTGTCCTTTCATGGAGAATTAGTATTCTGTAGTTCAGGCTTTCTGTTGCTTTGGTTATAGAAATAAATTTTTATTGTTCAATGCTACCTGGGCACCTACTTATTTTGTGCGTGTCCCACACTTCAGGACCTGCTAGATGACGATCAGTTTGGCTTTAGCAAAAGTAAAGGCACTAGAGAGGCAGTCTTGACAATGTACCAGACAACGGAAGCAACACTGAAGAAAAATCAAGACATGTTCACAGGATTTATCAACCGGGGTCAAGCGTTCGACATTGTAAAATGGCACAAGGTGCAGAAATTCTGAAAAAAATAGGAGTAAACTTCAGGGAACGACGGGTAATATACAATATGTACAAGAACCAAGAGGGGACAGTAAAGATAGAAGACCAGGAACGAAGTGCTCGAATTAAAATGGTATAAGGCAGGGATGAAATCATTCGACTCATACTGTCTGTCGGTCTGTCTATAAACAGAAAAATAAATTCTGGCGATAAAAGAAAGGTTCAAGAGTGAGATTGAAATTCAGATTAAAAGGATATCAATGACGACATTGGCACTGTTGTTCTCAGCAAAGATGTGTTGAATGGATTGCACGATTTATTGAGTACAGAATATGGACTGAGAGTAAAAAGGCAGAAATCAGAACAGTGAGAAGCTTAACATCAAAATTGGTGATTAAAAAGAAAAATAAGTTACGGAATTTTGCTGTTTTGGAAAGCAAAAAGATCCATGACGAACGATACAACAAGGATACAAAAACAGGCCACCTCGGTAAAGAGGGCGCTCCTGGTCGACAGATTATTAGTAAGAAATGAAGGCCTTAATTTGGGAATAAAATTTCTGTGAACTGTATAACGTTACACTCGTGCAGACGAGTTTATCGGGCTCCTAGGATTGGTAAGAGGTGAGGTGCGTTGGTTTTCTGCAGCTGAATGTTAGGCGGCATGGCCCAGTGGCCGGCCCAGCTGATGCGAACAATAAGGCCCAGAACGAGGGGCAGAGGCGTCAACGAATGGCCAGATGTCGACAAACCCCGGCACGTAGAATTTGGACGACGGTTGATCGGTTAAGAGAACCGATGAGGCACCAGCAATGGCGAAGTGTCAGGAAAGCTGAAAGAAGGCTTCTTACGGCACTTACAAAATCTGTAATAAATCACAGTCACGAAAGAAACCAAATCTGCATACATGTGCTACCTAACAAAAATGAGGTGCAGTTAGTGAAAAAGTAATATTTTCAGTGTCTTTAGAAGTACAGAAGTTAATACTCTACAATGACTAAATACAGCCAGCCGCAGCGGCCGAGCTACTACGCTGCTACTACGGTCGCAGGTTCGAATCCCGCCTCAGGCATGGATTTGTGTGATGTCCTTAGCTTAGTTAGGTTTAAGTAGTTCTAAGTCTAGGGGACTGTTAACCTCAGATGTTAAGTCAAATAGTGCTTAGAACCATTTGAACCATTTTGAACTAAATGTATTTGCAGTGAACCTTGGAATTAACAAGTCTTAAGCACTTGATGCGATCACAACAAACAGGATCTCACATACGAGAGTCACTCCAAAAGAAAAGCACACTATTATTGTAAAAATACAGTTTTCATTCTGCATGTGTGAAAGTTTTACAGTGTGTAGATACATCCTTACAGATTGTTTTCAAACTTAGTTCAACCTGTTACCGTGAGTGGCGCCTTCACAGCATGAGTCGTCTTCGACCACATCGTCAAAAGCAGGATGTTTTGTTGTTCGACGACAATGCACGGCCACATGTTAGTCAAGAAACCATGGAAGCGATCACAAAACTCGGATGGACAACACTGAAATACCCACCTTACAGTCATGGCCTGGCTCCATTTGACTATCTTCTCTTTGGGAAATTGAAAGACCCTCTTCGTGGAATAAGGTTTGAAGATGATGACTCACTTGTGCACGCTGCCAAACAGTGGCTCCGACAGGTTGGTCCAGCCTTTTACCGTGCGGGTATACAGGCGCTGGTTCCAGGGTGGCGTAAGACAGTTGAGAGGGATGGAAATTATGTGGAGAAACGAAAATGTTCTTCCTAAAGAGTGTATCTACACACAGTAAAACTTTCAGACATGTAGAATAGAAGATGGATTTAAAAAAATGTGTATTTAGTTTGGAGTACCCTCGTAATAGCATTGCATTATAGCTTTCATCCCTGAAATCAATTCATCTGTACACAGTTTACTTATTGACTGACGACATATTTTGCCTGTCAGTACATTGTATTCTCCACAATAACAAAGTCACTGAATGCATAATGAATACTACATTCTTTGTCTTTTTGTGTATATACTTAATGCCTCTGTTACTATTTTTCTCAAATATTTATTGAACTATTGATTACAATCGCTAACCCAAAATCATGATAATTTAAGAAGTGGTCAGTCACATGAGTTAGCTAACACCACTGTTGCAAAGCGTGCCAAAAGATGCTTCTGTCAAGCAGAATTACATAATTGTTTAAACAATATCTAACGTAAATCTGTGACCATTTGATGCAAGCGCACTTGCGTAGGATTGCTGGACGTTTGTTTGTTCTGGAACAAAGCAGACCTACTTGTGGTACTGTGCGTGATTAGGTAGTATACGTGATAAACTCTGGCCAGAGAACGACTGTTACAAGATTTTTTAACTTTTGGACGGACTTAGTTCTCATAAGGTCTGAATATGCTCCAGTACAAAACTCTTTCTCCGATTGCATTTCAGAATTGAGAATAGAAACAGTACGAGTTTCTAGTCATTGTCTGTCGCGGGTTATTGTGTAAATTACCATACTCAACTCTAAAATATTTTGAACTGACGAATATATCGTGTTTTGTGAACACGAAATGGACTTAGTTTATCGTGCGTCATGGGTGACTATGTAGCTTGAGCATTCTACTACCATTCTTGTAAAGCTCTCGACCAAATTTCATTGCATTTAATAAGATTATTTCTGTCTGTGTTATGCTTATCGTAAGACCAGTTTCCGTTTGATATGCACTTTCTTGAATGAACAATATTCTACACGTTTAACTGTCACCTACATCAGTTACAGACGATAGAATGAAACCCTTTTTATTAAATTATTGATTTATCTTTTATTACTTCCAAATCTAGCCAGTGCATAGCCTATTTGACTGCAGGATCACAGCTTCAGTTTATTATCTGCAGCGCGTTTCCTGCTGGGCATGAAAGCAGATGTATGCTGTGGCATTATCGAGCTGTTCCTTTTTAAACAGAGCCATGTATAGCCCAATTACCTAAAGTATGAACAACATAAGGTATATTCGGAAGTGATTTGCTCATATGGACTGCTGGCTGGAGAGCAACCACCCATCAGGAAACCACTAAGTAACGTCACAGTTGGGGTTTCCTCGTGCAGCAAACGAATTTAATCCTTTTAGAGTTGCCACTCCGATTCTAACGCATTACAGTATTCTGTGATCCAGGTCTCTAACCTATTGCATGATAGGCAGTTTGAGCGTGAGATCCGAGCTTAAGATTTTGCAGCAGTTATGTGCATGAGGATCCGTAGTAAAAGTTAGATGTGGTAGGTTGGAACTTCAGGAAAGACGAAAAGCTACGAAGAGGCATGCTGAATTATAGTCTGCAGCAGCCAACGGCAGCAAATTCAGCTGCGGCGCGAGAGAAAATGCGGCAGCCATAGCAGTGCAGGCCATGACAGAAACATCAAGTTTATCAGAACCAGCATCAACATCAGCAGCAACCAAACTTTTGGCAGCAGCAGCAGTGCAGCAGAAGCAACCAACATGAATAACAAGTTGAGTTAATTTGTGTGAACCCAGGGGATTGCCATCAGTGATGGAGCCTACAATGAATGAGAAGTCTCCCAATATAAGCGGTTCAGATAAAATTAGTGGACCAGTTAGTCCTAATTCTGAAAGTTGTAGTGCCGAAACAGGACTTACTGATGGGGCAAATGGTCGAAAATAAGACAGGTAAAATAAGCTTTCAGACAGTACATTGTCACAATTAATGCAAATTTTGCTAAAGCACGATCCAGTATGGGGACATTGGACAGGGCACTGGATAATGAGTTAAGTGCAGTAATTACTGAGCTATGTTCATTAGGGGCAAGAATGGAAAATTGAGAACGTAAAGTCAGAAGTAGAACGTGTAAAGCAAAAAGTGAAAATCTAGAGCAAAAAACTGAGAGTGAAGAGACAAACGTAGAATTACAAAAACTGAAGTAGAAAAAATTTAATCAGATGTTAAAGGGATGATAGATACAAAATTAGAGGCTATAAGGGCATAATTTTGAAATTGGCCTGGTTAATACCAGATTCTACACAGTGGAAATAAATTCCAGGGACAAGTTGGAAAAGGTACAGGACGAACTGGGTGGTGAAGCAAAATACGCTTGAAGATGTGACCAATAAAGGTGTTAACAATCTGTTAGGTAGAGTAGAAGAATGTGAAAAGCAGGTGCTTAAAAACATAGAAAATTCTGAATCTGTATTCAATAAAGAATCTGTGCATCATGAAAAGCGGTTTGAAGACATGAGGCCAGAATTGAATTCTTTTGTAACAGACTACTATCGTGATAGGTGTTGTATGGGTTCATTCAGAAACGACAAAGTGTTTTAAAAACGTGGGAAAATACCACCCAGTTGATTTTCTTGCTGCATTTGGAGATGGTTTTGTGAGAGTAACATTGAAAGCGGCAATGGAGTTCGCTAAAAGACACCTTGAGGCCTATGCACAAGCATGGGCAAATTTAATGAGTGCTTCCTTTACTACCCATGAATTGTTTGAGAGTTGTTCCCTGAGTAAATTCTGAGGTGATGAAAGACAAACGCGACTTCGGAGAGAGTTCCTAAACGGTCCAAGTTTCAACGCGAAAGAGGGGTAATGCGGGATTTTTGTGTGCGTGAACTAGCAAAGTTGATACATACATATCGTTCGTTGGAAGAGTTGACGCTCAAGAGAGGCTTACGTGAAGATTTATAGGTGGATCTTGTCCACAGTCTGGCAAATTCCATCGAACAATTCTTAAATTTTATTGAGAAACTTGAACAGGCGTTGAAATTGAAGCCACATAATGGGAACAGTAGATTGGAAAATGGGTACCAGAATGGAAATCACAATGCCTACTAAAATAACTATCACCTCAGTGGTAACAAAATATTTTTCACAGAGGAAATTGGCACTATGTTACCGTAAATTAAAACTATTTCGTAATGTCGCAGCACGTTTGGAGCACTGTATAACTTTAAATCGTGGCCTGTGGAGGAACCTGATCAGAAAGGAATCGAAGCGTTTGAGATGTGGTGTTACAGAAGAACCTTGAAAATTACGGTGACTAATGAGGTAAGAAATGAATAGGTTCTCTGCAGAATCAGCGAAGAAAGGAACACCGACAAGAAAAAGGGAAAAGATGTTAAGAAACCAGGGAATAACTTCCATGGTACTAGAGGGTGCGCCGCACGGGATTAGCAGAGCGGTCTAAGGCGCTGCAGTCATGGACTGTGCGGCTGGTCCCGGCGGAGGTTCGAGTCCTCCCTCGGGCACGGGTGTGTGTGTTTGTCCTTAGGATAATTTAGGTTAAGTAGTGTGTAAGCTTAGGGACTGATGACCTTAGCAGTTAAGTCCCATAAGATTTCACACACATTTGATTTTGATTTTTTTGATTAGAGGGTGCTGCGAGGGTAAAACCTGTAGTGGGAAACAGATAGTGGAATACAGCGAACAAATAAGTTAGGACGTTGTGTGCAAGAGTTACTCTGAGATGAAAAGTTTGGAACAGGAAATGAATTCGTGGTGAACTGCATCAAACCAGTCAGAAGGCTGTGCACATAGAGTTTGCGCGAAGTATTGAGAGAGGTTCTGGAGCAGAGAGACGTAAAACCTTTGAAGGAACTCAGTTGGAAGGCAGAGACGAGAATAATGGACTTGCATTCGAGAATCAGCTCTTGGTTTGCTGCCAGGAGGTGGCAGCACTTGCAGGTCTCGTCGTTCTCAGCTGTCGACTCTGGTAAGATTGGTTTGCTGTGTGGGCTATCACGGGAAAAGAATGGTTAGGTGCTTTCGATCTATTTCTTTTAAACTTGATTAGTCAACGCGACGTGGTATTTGGTCTTGTGGCCTTCGGTTCATCGAATCATCAGTGGTCAAGCAGGATTACATATTTGCCTGTGGAACACATGCTTAGCTTCCTGAAACTACTGGAGCAACCATTACACGCCTAACAGCGATTGCACATTTCAGGAGATCATCTTCTTGAGGTGACTGTTAGTTTTGCCTTATGCCTTTCTTGTGAGCTTGTCAAGCAGACCTAAGATTCAGTTATACTGTGTTTTGCTTACTGTTTGATTTTATTTTGCTTTGCTCGTATTGGATTTATCACATTAATATATTTTTTCGGTTTGTACGTGTGCTCGCAGAGAGCAAATGAAACTAGGGTTCATGTGGACAAAGACTGTCAGCTCAGTAGACAGATAACCTGCCTCAATCGTTAATCATATTTTCTGCTTTATAAGAACCGACATCAATAATGCACTTCTGAGAGATTTTCTTTTTTATCATGCCCTCCGTTGCACAACAAATTCAATTACATATCTGTGATTATGGGCAACGATTCGCTCCATGTCGGTGCAGCAGGAACCATATTACAGAAACGACTGAATGGTCCATTATCTCGACTCAGCGTCTTGGTCCTGTAGACATTACATACTCAAATCGTTGCCCTCCAAAATATCAAACAGCGAATTTGTCATTTATGAAATCAAACAAGAGTCATTATTAACTCAGTTTATTTCAATAAAGTGCATGATAAATGTTTTGACATACTTGGTAATGCTAAACTAATTACTTGGGAAGCTTGGTCAAGAGATGTGGGATCTACTTTTAATAAACACATCTTTGCGTAAAATAAAAAAAATCGTGAACTGAGACTGTGATTGCCGAAAGATTAGTAGTAAACGTCAGATAGCTTTTGCATCTATGACTAGAGTTTAAAGCATATTGATCGTAAAACTGTAAGCACGTCTACAGAATGAAATCTGCATTACTGAAACACAGTAAAAATTACGTAACGTTTCCTATGGTTCGTCTCACTGTCGCAACTAATTTCAATTCAGGTGGAAAAATTTCTGTACTCCCAGTTCATCAAGTTGGTTCCGAAGGGCGACTGGTTTTAGTGATGTTCAACTGGGGCAGAAGATGTCTGGCGAAGAAGAAGCAGGTGGAGCAGTAATCTTCCTAAAAGGAAGACTCGTCTCTCAGCATTTTTCTTTCCCTACATCACATGATTTGCTCTACAATAGATATTCCACTAGTGGAAGGATGCGTAAGAGACTCTGGCTTTGTATCCTTACTCTTATTTCACGATTTTCACCAGCAAGAAGGTACGTAATGTTTGCGACTGGAAAGCTGTGTCCTGCTCGCTCTCTCTCTTCTCACTCTCTCTCTCTCTCTCTCTCTCTCTCTCTCTCTCTCTCTGCTTTAGTCTATGGCCAGTAATGGTTAACCTCTGTAGCACAGCCAAGTTTCTTCTACCTCTAAATTATTTATGTTACCCAATTGGACTTACATTGCGCTGAGTATTTTGTTTTGCAGTGCCTGAGCTCGGTGGTGGCATTCCACAATTTCAAAGGTGGCCTAATTTACCTAAATCTACATCTACGTGATTCCTCTCCCTTTCCACATCCGGAATGATTCCCCCCGGAATGAATACAGAGTGCAAACTGGCTACCTTCCCCTCCTTGGCGGCCATGTTCTTAAGGGGCCTCATTACGCGCCTAACGTTGGAGCTCCCAAATACCAGAAAACCCACCCTCTGTGAATGCCCAGACCTTGCGGGCCGAGAAGCTTCCTCTGGAACGGGGTGGACATCGTCAGTCACAGATAACGCCCGAAACCTGTTCGTCAAACGAACCGGGGAGGCCCTATGATCGGCCTCACGGAACGCGTCCGATCCCCCACAGTGACGCCCCTTGGCAGCATCCTCAGGCTGTGTGACGGAAGCCAACGCTGCCTGAAGCTGTGAGCGAAGGGTCGCCAGTTCAGCTCGCATCTGTACACAACAATCACAGCTCCTATCCATTACTGCACTCCTCCTGTTTGAAGCTCGTAAAAATATGCAACAAGCGAACGGTGTACTCGCCTTAGTAGTAGCAGGAATTCACGGTGCGCTCTCTCTGACGGTCTAACTGATTCTGAGCTGTTCTCACCAAACAAACAAAAGCCTGCACGATACGAGAGTCTATACAACGGTCGATAGCAACGGCGGTACTGTACACTACACTGTTATTGAAATAAAAGGCTGTGGCTAGTAAGCACTGTACTCTCAGATGTTACCTATAGCGGTCTGTGTATTTCGAAGAAGTCCTGCTTTCTGCTGTACTTTTCATGAAAGAGTTCTTCCTGGTCCTTGCCAAATACGGCATATCCGTCATTCCAGGCTCTGCTTATTAAAAGAAGTGTTTGGTGGTCAGTCTACATTGCGACTTTTGCGTCCAGCAACCAGAGTAGCTCTTCAAGGCACTGGCCATTATGTCCGCATGGCGTTGATTCCTGCAAGTGGCAGCGAGTCCTCTCCGCAAATTGTCCTGGGACAGTCTTCCCTTGCTACCTATTACGTCGTACGTCTGCTCAGTCACTGTCCAGCTCAAAAGTTCTCCATACAACCTTCTTATTTAGGCGAACATGAAATTCAGTATGAAAACGTAATCTGCACTAGTTGAGTACTGGCGATCACTGATGTTGAGATACATGCCATTTGTCAGTAGTGGTTAATTCTGGTTGGTCTTCTTTTTAAATTCTGGTTTATATCAGTTACGGGACAGTTTTGAAAAAAAAAAAAAAAAAACAGCCACATAGCAAAAACGCCCCACAGAAATCACAGCATTACCTCCGGCCTGGACTACAAACTCCACATAGTGTAGGTGAAAAGCCTCATTGGGCTGGCAGTTCTCTTGATGCCTTGCATAATATAAAAAGAGTTAAAGTCTTACTTCGTTGCATCACACTACCTGCCTCAGTTACTGTTCAGTTTCTGTGTCTTTTGGCTCATTGAAGAGGAGCAGCTGTGTGTGGCGCTGTAAGCCGTGGCCTTTTGAGAGGTACTCCACTCCATTTCTCCATTTCATGCGATTCCCTTCGCTGTGTTCATTCGGAAAGTGGCTGAGATGGACCAGAAATTCCATACAGCAGGAATTCCTGTCAGGTTTGACAAAACCTGACTCTTGTCCCAGCTATTTATTATGTTTTTCTGGCCATTGTTCTTAGGCCATGTTACATTGCTACAAATGGTACACCATTTTTTGAGGGTTCGTTAGACAGTCGACTATGCGCCTAGTACGTGGATAAAGGATGGAAAAGAGCCACCGTGGGTTAATAACGAAATTCGGAGAAACCTGAGGAAGCAGAGGCTGTTGCACTCTCGGTTCAGAAGGGAACGGATAAACGACGACAAGGAAGCTTAGTAGAGATTCTTCCGTGTGTGAAAAGAAGCACATAACAATTACTACGGTCACACCTTAGCAAAAGATCCGGCAGAGAACACGAGAAAATACTGGTATTAAGTAAAATAGCTAAGCGGGTCTAAGGCTTCCATTCCGTTCCTTGTCGACGAGTGCGATTGGACAGTTGGAAATAGCAAAACTAAAGCCGAAATTTTAAATTTCACATTCCAGAAATCGTTCACACAGAAGAACCGTGCAAACACACCGTCATTCAACCATCGGACAAACTCGCGCATGGCTGACATAGTAGTAAGCATCCCTGGCGAAGAGAAACAATTAAAAGATTTGAAAGCAAATAAATCACCAGATCCGGATGGAATCTCAGTTCGATTTTACAAAGAGTACTCCATGCCTTTGGCTCCTTATCTAGTTTGCATTTATCGTAAGTCTTTCGCCCAGCTAAAAGTCTCAAGCGAAAAAAAAAAAAAGCGCAGGTGACTTTAATATATAAGAAGGGTAAAAGTACGGACCCGCAAAACTACAGAGCAATATCCCTAACTTCTGTTTGCTGCAGAATCCTTGAACTTATTCTCAGTTCGAATGTAACAAACTTTCTTGAGACTGAGAAGCTTATGTCCACGAATTGGCGTGGTTTTAGAAAGCATCGCTCGTGTGAAATTCATTTTGCCCTTTCTCACATGATATACTGAGAACTATAGATGAAGGGCAACAGGCTGATTCCATATTTCTGGATTTACAGATAGCATTTGACGCGGTGCCTCGTTGTAGGCTGTTGAAAAAGATAGAGTATATGGAATAAGTTCACAGATAGGTGAGTGGTTCGAAGACTACTTAAATGATAGAACCCGATGTGCTATCCTCGACGGAAAGTGTTCATCAGAGACAAGGGTATCTTCAGGAGTCCGCAAGCGAAGGGTGATAGAACCGCTGTTGTTCTCCGTATACATAAATGACTTGGCGGACAGGGTGGGCACCAATGTGCTGTTGTTTGCTGATGATACCGTGGTGAATGGTAAGGTATCGAAGTTGAGTGACAGTAGGAAGATACAAGACAGACAAGATTTCCAGTTGGTATGATGAATAGCAGCTTTCCCTAAGTGTGGAACAATGTAGATGAGTAGGAAGATTAAACCTGTAATGTTCAGATAAAGTGTTACTAGTGGCTTGCTAAACACAGTCAAGTTCTTTAAATATCTGGGTGTAACGTTGAAAACCGATAAGAGATGGAACGTGTACATGAGAACATTGGTACGGAAGGATTTTAGGAAAGGGTCGTGCATCTGTAAAGAAGATGGCATATAGGACGCTAATGCGACCTATGTATGTATGCATGTATTGAACTGGGGACCTAGAAACGACGAAGAGGCTTCACACAACCCAACAGGCTACAGCAGTCCACTCACCCCACCTCCGCCCCACACTGAACCCAGGGTTATTTGGTTATTGTGCGGTTCGACACCCAGTGGAGCTCCTCCCCCCCCCCCCCCCACCCGGGAACGTCTCATTCCAAACGAATGTAACCCCAGTGCTTGCGTGTTAGAGTAATTATGGTGTACGCTTTCGTGGAGACAGTGTTTGCACAGCAATCGCCGACATAGTGTAGCTGAGGCGGAGTATGGGGAAGCAGCCCGCATTCGCCGAGGCAGATGGAAAACCGCCTTAAAAGCCATCCACAGGCTGGCCAGCACACCGGACCTCGACACTTTTCCACCTGGTGGATTCATGCCGGGGACCGTCACACCTTCCTGCTCGGGAAGCAGTGCGTTAGACCGCATGGCTAGCTGGGCGGACAATGCGACCTATCCTTGAGTACTGCTGGAATGTTTGGGATCCGTACCTGGTCGAATTTAAGGAAGACGTCGAAGTAATTCCGAGGCGGGCTGCTACATTTGTTTTCGGTAGGTTCGAGCAACAAGCAAATGTTACGGCGATGCTTCGGGAACTCAAATGGGAACCCCTGGAGGTAAGGTGACGTTTCTTTCGAGAAACACTACTGAGTAAATTTAGGGAACTGGCATTTGAAGCTGACTATCTAACGATTCTACTGCCACCAACATACAATGTGCGTAAGGACGATGAAGGTAAGATACGATAAATTAGGGTTCATACAGAGGAACATAGCAATCCTTCTTCGCTCGGTCTGTTTGCGAGTAGAACAGAAACGAAAATGGCTAGTAGCGGTACTGGGTACCCTCTGCTACTGTGCGTAAGGTGACTTGCGGAGTATCTGTATAGATGAAGGCACACAAGAAAACTGGGCAGCTCTATTAGCGATGAAGCCATTGGCACGTCCGAAGACTATAGCTCCTTTCAGCATACCGTCAAGTCTCCATGTGCACCCATCTACGCTGAATCCATGAACCGACTGGCACATAAACAACACTTCAAAGCCGTACGTTATGTCAGCGCTGGAGGGTCAGATTATTATCTGTTATCAGTTCTATGGTATAGAATTGATACCGTCTGCAATGGTCCAAAGCGATCAGCGTGATTTTGAAGGGTGGAGGAAAGGGGTGGAAAGTAAAGAACTGTCCATTGAACTTATTCGCATATGACCCGTTTTATATTTCGGGAACTACACATAAAATATAAAATACGTCAGTGTAGTGCGTTCCGCTCATCAGCGACCAGACAAAAGTCGAGCGATTACACGGCAGAGATATGTTGCGATATGGTGCATCCAGCCGTTGCATTTTATCGGTCGGGTGCCACAAACAATAGCGTCAGCACACCCACCAGTCCAGTAAAAACAATAGGGTCGCAGCCAATTAGCGCGCCGTGCGATCGCGCGGAATACGCGTCTCTGCTGGCGCGCTTAGCTGCTGCATGGGTGGCCATGTTTGACGTTCGTTGCCTGCAGCTGGCGCGGCGCGTGCAAGCGGCTACGGACGCATGTCAGCGTTGGCACCCATCTCGTGTTACAGTGGAACAACTGTAGCGTGTTAAGTGGAAAAACTGTCCTGGACAACCAGTCAGCTATTGTACAGCTATTGTGCATCATCAAATACAATATCTACACTATAAAAATGGTTCAAACGGATCTGTGCACTATGGGACTTAACGTCTGAGATCATCAGTCCCATAGACTTAGAACTACTGAAGCCTAATTAACCCAAGAACTTCACATACATCCACGCCCGAGGTAGGATTCTAACCTGCGACCGTAGCAGCAGCAGCGCGGTTCCAGACTGAAGCGCCTAGAACCGCTCGGTCACTGCGGGCGGCTATCTACACTAAGAATTAATTTTCACTCTGCAGTGCAGTGCGTGCTGTTATGGAACTTTCTGGGAAATTAAAATTGTATGCAGCACCAGGGCTCGAAGTTTGGGCCTCTGCCTTTAGTGGACAAGTGCTGCAACAGCAATTTTTTTTTGAAACATTTTATTGAACAGTAAAGAAGTATATCTCCCTCATATCATGCACATATTTACACATATTAATAACATTATCACAACACTTTTAACTTGTGGTCTAATTTTCATAAACGTCTGGTGAATAGATAAAATGATAGTAGGGCACTGATGGCTGGGAGTCCACAATTGGGGAAGTTCAGTCGCAGAGATGCTAGACTTTTAAGTTGACGCCATACTGGACGACTTTCGTGTCGATGATGATGAAATGATGAAGAGGACAACACAGCACCCAGTCCGCGAGCGGAGAAAATCTCCGACCCTGCCGGGAATCGAACCCACACCTGCTACATGGCAGTCAGACGGGGGTGATCACGCAGCTACGACGGCGGACAAACGTCTAGTCTAGTGAGCTGTTAACATGTTATGTTCTGTCCAAGGTACATTTGAGAGCATGCCACTGTTTAATTTGCAACGGAATATGGGGCCTTTTCCTCCTCAAGCGTTTTACTACGTCTTCTGGAGTTTATTCATTTTTCGTCATAAATTATCAGTTAACAAGGGTGGTACTAAGAGTCTGCTATACTTTAGTGCACGTACAATACATGTATAGTACGTATAGTGCGCCTGTAACCAGTGTCTCTATTCCCTCAATAAACTCTACAGTTCGTGGTAGTCTTATATGATATTGGCTTTAAATATGAACCGTTCAGAGACCCAACTAACACCAGTGTAACGGAAACTGAGAAAACTGAGATTGAAAAATGTACGAGTATATTTGGAACTCAGCCTTAATTGTAACTCTTATTTCTGTTCACCGTAATATTACTATGCCAATTATAATTCTCTATGTTGTACTAATTTAACGAAAACACAAGACAGATGATCACTGGAACAGATAACAAGTTAGTTCAAATGGCTATGAGCTCTATGGGACTTAACTGTTGAGGTCATCAGTCCTCTAGAACTTAGAACTACTTAAACCTAACTAACCTAAATAAATCACACACATCCATGCCCGTGGTAGTATTCGAACCTGCGACAGTAGAACAGATAACAATGTAATATTTGTATCTTTTCAGGAGACAGTCACATTGTCAACTGAAAACGTTCCCTTTGTATTTCACTTTAATTTACAGTGTGGCTAATAAACACAGTAAAAGATACCATGGTTGTCTGACACTTAATTGTTGTGTTCTTTACGAGTGGTCACTAGTTTTTTGTAGTATTCGTGGTTCACAGGAGAAATATACTTTAGGAAGGACATGAGATCTCCCCTTATTTCCTTGCGTACGGTTGAGTATACGGCATCCTGGTTTAAATTCGTAAATTCTGGTTGGCGGTCTGCTACAGATGTCTTCATATTCACGCTAATGAAGGGAAATGTTCGCGAAAAGTGTCTTTTACTGTACAGTGCAAGATAGTTATCACTGCAATCGAACCTATTGCATATCAAGCCAATTTACTGGTAAACTGTCTTCTTGCGATTTGCTATGACGTCTCCGAAAGTCCTTCAGACAAAATATTATATGATTCATATCAGCTGTTATAAAAAACAGATTCAGTTGATTTCGCTTATGAGTGCCATGTATGTCAGTAGTTGAAAGGTGAAGAAACTTTGTTTGTAGAAGGAGGGAGAGGCACACACAAATCAGTCACAATCCCACTAGTTTTTATTACTCTTGCAAACCTAGATTTTGGCTATAAATAGCCATCTTCAGTACATTTGAGTTATAGTTGAACATACTAGTGGCAGGACAAGTCACAATACGATCTTACTGGTGCCTATGCCTTGCAGTCTACAGTCACTATGCACAATAGATCGTTATGGTATCAAAGTTAATTTGTTGTAGATTCTCCCAGTAACTGTTACTATTCGAAGGTGTCCTCCGTTTGAAATCTTCATTTATTGAGACTATTCATTTGACGTTTTCCTCTTAGACCAGCTTTGTTGCCATCCATTTAAATGACAGAGTTCCTAAATTCGTGTTTCCGTCGATTTTTTCGTACTGCATTCGTTTCGTATATATCTCCATAATAATACTGTACAACGGCATGGGAAAAGCGACAATCTAGTAAACGCTGCAAGCCGTCTCTCTTACACTTACGTTTATCTCCTCCGAAATCTTTATTCCGCCACTTTTCCAAATCGAATATATGACACCCGCTAAGCAATACAAGCTATCACGCCCACAACTCTAAGCTTCAGATCGACGAGTACATTCTCTCCTACATTCCAAACTAATAGAAGCCCAAGTTCGAGTCCGTGTACGGCAAACGCTTTTAATCTTCCAGTTAGTTTAAAATCGGTGTACACTCAACTGCAGAATGAATCTTCATTCTGGAAACGCTCTCATACGTTGTGGCTGTGACAATAAGTTGTAATATCCGGCAGCGCGGAGTGGCCGCGAAGTTAGAGGCGCCATGCCACGAACTGCGCGGCCCCTCCCGCCGGAGTTCTAGTCACCCCTTGGGCATGGGTGTGTGTGTTGTCCTTAGCGTAAGCTAGTTAAACTAGTGTGTAAGTCTAGGGACTGATAACTTCAGCAATTGGGTCCCTTAGGAATTCACACAGATTTTAACATTTGTAATATCCGTTCTTGCAAGTGTGCTAGTCCCACATTGTATGAAGGGGAAATATCTGAGAAGTTCCGAATGCAGAAGGGCAGATTCATCTACATCTACACTTTAGAAGTCAGCTGAGGGCACCTCTTGAATCTTTATCACTTCTCTCTTTTCCTAATTCATTTGCGAATGGTGCGCGTGATGAACAACTGTCAGATAACTTCTGTATTATCTGCTTTTCTCGTCGGGGTCATTTCACGAGATATATATGAGAGGAAATAATACGCTATCCGACCTTTCTACGAAGTCCGCTCTTGGAATTTCTAAAGTAAACCCCACCCTGATACTGTACTCCTCTCTTGTATTGCTTGCGACTGAAGCTGGTTAAGGACGTCCTTCAAGCTTTCGCGCTTGCTAAACGATCCCGAGACGAACCGTGGCGCTTTTCTTTGGATCTTCGCCATCTCTTGTATTCATCTGATATGATGAGCAGTACTTAAGAACAGGTCTTAAAAGTATTTTGTAAGCCACTACTTTCGCGAAGGGACTAGTTTCCTTGAGATTCATCCCAGTAAAGATCAACCTACTGCCTGAGTTTCCTACTAAATATTTCTTTTATGTGAGTTGTACCTAAAAGTAATCTTTTCGAGGCGATAGAGGAACTTATTTTCAGCAAAAAAATTTTATACATTTTTTCCGTATTCGTCACCGTTTTGGAGTTGAATGTTGTGAGATTCCTTGCGTGTCATTTATGTATCGTTCTGTAGGTAGCTATAGCACTGACTGTTACTGATATTTGCGATTCTTTAGTTTAGCCTTGTGTGCTCATGAACGAGGTGGCTCAAACGATCTGTTGCAAAGGCGAAGCCCGTGTATGAACATCCACAATGTTTGCTGACAATGAATACCAGGAGATGCACTTTGTTTATTTACTTATTTCATTTATTTATTTAAGCTGAGCCTGATTGGGGCCATCAGGCGCTCTCTTAAATAGGGTTTCACATCTACAGTATCTTTTGTTAGATCGTAGTTTACTAAGAAATAACAGTTTTAACATGACAAATATTTGAGTGTCTGAAGTGGCAATGTGGGTAAATAACAATTGCTACGAGGCAATAAAGTTAATACTGGCAGCAGCAGCACTATTGCCGCTGCTGCTACCAATACTGGTGATAATAATAATAATAACAATGCGAGTAGTAATGACACTGATGGCGGAAGATATAAAAACGATTTACAGGTGTATTAATAAACTATTGGAAGTATAAGTGTTTGCATAAGTTACTTTTCAGGCCAAGAGGAAATTGCTTTTTATGTTTTTGTAGACCATGGAGACATGCCGATACCCTCTTGCACATTGCAGTTACGTGTTCAGTCCGATTTATATTTTCTTCTATTGTTACTTCTAGCCTCTTTACTGAAGGAGGGAAGTTGATATCTGTCCAATGTAGAGTTAAACATGATAGGGGTTCCCGATATGCTAATGAGCCCAGGCCGATCAACCAGTAAGGCTTGAGCTTTGGATGGTTCGCCCTTTAACCCTACATTCTCTGCTCATTTTGCTAGGGCACACAGGTCAGTGCTGAAATTTCGATAGCTGCCTTTAGATTTATTGAGTTTGCTCATAGATACAACCAGAGGTCACCAGCGTGCATGTGGTATTTGAAGTAGGATAAACTGATAACATGTAATTTACGTACAATGCAAGGAATATAGGACCTAAAACTGTACTTTGGGGACGCCTAATACTATCTGCCTCCACTGTGACTTTGTGGTGTCAGACATGACGCTCTGATGTCGAGACGGAGACGGAAACAATGGCACTGCACTAGACGAGATATTTAGGCTGCTAAGTTTGGCAAGTAAAAAGTCGACAGTGTCAAAGGCTTTGCTGAAGTCAAAGAAGCAGACGACTCTAGCCTCGTGTACACCCACGACAATCTTCAGGTCATCTGTTAACTTCAAAAAGGCAGATATTGTGCTCCAATGTTTACGCATACCTGGCTAGAATTCGCCTAGTGGGTTGCTTGTTGTCGGGTACTTTCTTGATTGATCGTGGACTATATACTTTAACGCCCTGGATTGTGCAGGAAGGATGCGATACGTCGGTAATCGGAGAATTCTGTGACAACATAATTTTTAGGTTGTGGCGTAACTAGTTTCTGTTTCCAGGCGTCATGGGAAATATTTGTGGTTAATGAACGGCTGACGATACTTGTTATAGGAGGCAGTTTTATAGAAACTGTAATGGCAACGCGGCCACAGCTGAAAGAGAAAGGTTTCCTCAACTACGTCAAACGAGGAAACATGTATTACAAGCACTTCAACAACACATGGCTGATACAGGAATTATACAGTCTTCGTGTTATGTTGGTCGACCTGGCTACGCTCCAGATTGTGAAGAAAAAGTTCTTGATGTTGTTGAAGCACGTCTATAGCACGCTCATCTGTCAGCAAAACGCATCTTGGACTCCTTGGCTCATCTGTCTGGCAAGTAATTTATCGGGTAGGTCTTCGTCCGTACCATCTTAACCCTGTACAATAATTGAAGATGATTAATAACCAATCACGTCTTATGGAGTTGGTGATACGAACAGTCACAACTTATACATCTATGCCGCCGGGAGTCCTCTTGTTACTCTTTAGGCCTCATTTCAAACTAGATTCAATGTTAACGTATTGGCAGGTATCGTCGGTGGTACACTGTTTGGCTCATTCAAACTGGAGGACAGGAAGTGGGGAGGGGGATGCCGATTACGTGCATTTCATAGAAAGGGTTCTCACAACCATATCGGGTAATATGCCATGCCCATAAAGACAAGAAAACACCTATGGTATGAACTAGATGGTGCTGCAGCACATTTCAGATTACGAGTACGACAATGGTAGGACAACTATTTTCCAGTTACATGGATTGGAAGGGACGACTCCGTTCCTTGGTCAGCAAGGTCCCCAAACTGATACCATTGGACTTCTTCCTCTGGGGTTTCCTTAAGAAAGTGTACAGATAGGAGAAACCAGAAAAGTGGAGCTTGTTGCAAAAATTCACATTGTGGCAGTGACGATGCGTCAGCAGGGATTTGCTAATTTTCAGCGGGAAATCAGGTGGCGTGCTGAAGAATGTATTCGTGAAAATAAGAGTACGTTACGAGCATCTGCTCCGATAGGGCTAAGACAAACCAATGACAATGACACGTTTTAATGTGATTATTAAAGGAAGTAGATAAAATAAAATAAAACGAATAACTTGAAAAATACGTTAACTGCGATTATCATTCAGAGGAAAGAGAAACTCCCAATTTTGGATTTACGTATGTAATCCCAAGAACGGTGACGAATAGGGAAAAAGTGTATTAAAATTTTTGTTACAAATAAGGTGCTGTATGATCATACCAAGTACTGACATCTTTTGATACACTCTGTATTGTATACCCACTTTAAGTTGTTCCAGACGGTTACTCCTAGGTATTTTACCATAGTTACTGTTCCCAGTGGGTTTTCACCAATAGCGCAGTCAAACACTTAACTGGTAACCCCAGTTCATAAAAGAATTCATAAAAGAAATCTTATGTATAAAACAGCTTGAAGCGTCTGATTACAAATGAGTAAATGAGTTAAATTTTAATTTTAAGCATGTAAGCAAGAAAAGTTTGGGACGATGCTTAAAGTTTGCTGGAAATTCCTAAATGGTCTCCCTCTCAAATAAAAGATTAATATAGCGTAGATATTTACCCCTGGAAGTTGTTAAATAGGCAACCTGTAATGGTGTTTAATCCCGGTTTATTTATGTAGATTTGTTACTGTAGCTACGTTCAGGTTGAAATAACAGTCGCTGAATCAATTATGTACTCTCTTCCTACGTTTATTCCTACGTTCCACTACAGTCACTACAGACCTCCCAATAGACAACAGCAACGCCCACGAACAGCCTAATTGAATTTTCTCCAGTTTAAGCCATCTTAGTAGTAACAATCCTTTTCGTTTCCCAAGACGTTGATCCATTTTTAATGATGAGCTTTGGCTTTAAAAAACCGTGACTCAAAATTGAGTTTCATTTTTAGTAACCGGAATTGACTTTTTATCATTCTGTACTAATGCAATCAATAAAACACTCTTCTTATGATGTAAACATTCTTTCATTCCTTAATATATTAACTCAGTATGATTCTCTCTGCCCAATTCTGGAATGATGTTCCTGTAATTTGTATTTACCAAATGGGGTAATATCCAGCCACAGGTGCAAGCTTAGCACAAAATGGAACATTGCATTTAGGGAACATTTTCAGTTTTGTTTTATAAATGGTTGTTTGAGCCTTACAGTACTGTTGTTTCATTATCTAGAACACACATGAAATCAGGAAAGGAATTCATTAATCTTCACCTAGTTCAATTTTTAAGTAATTAATGTAAACATTTTTAAAGAACTAATTTTTCATGAAAGTTCTGCCTAAAGAATAAAACTTGCAAACTTTCTGTTCATTTCCAAACTATTTAATGACAACAATGTCTAGCTATGTAGACACTTTCATGTTTAATTTCTGCCAAGCATTACAAATTTGAAGGGAGATTAGTTTTCAAATTATTCAACATTGGGTCACCACATTCCATTCACTATTTAAAAGTTTTAAAAGAAAAGTGTTTTTGACTCACATTGTAGTTCGTGAGATCCGACTGCTACATATGTATTAGGCTGATGTAATATCTTTCACATCGAAAGATTATTTAAATGAAGAAAAAACTGTGTGATTTATTTCAGACAGGTTTGGAAGGTATAGCTGTTTTGCAGTGTTATGTTTGAGTGCTTCTAGGCAATAACTTTTATTTTAATAACAGTGTGGAGTACAGTGCCGCTATTGTTATCGACCCTTGTATCGTACAGGCTTTTGCTCGTTTTTGTTAGAACAACTCAGTGTTGGTTAGACCATCAGTGACAGAGCACCTCGAGTTCCTGCTGCTAATAAGGCGAGTACACCATTTGTTTGTTTCATATTTTTATGAGCTTCAAAAAGGAGCGACTTCAGTAACGGATAGGAATTGTGATTGCTGTGTACCGATGAGAGCTGAGTTGGTGACCCTTTGCTAATAGCTCCAGGCAGTGCTAGCTTCCATCACACTGCTTGAGGTTGCTGCCAAGGGGCATCATGGTTGGGGGGTCAGACGTGGGGATGCGAGAGACGCACATGCCATGTGTCCCCCAATCGGTCCACTGCTATGGCTGCCCCTGGTACTGCCAGCACTGAGGTTGACCCCTCAACTGTGGTCGAGTGAGAGATCATTTCAAAGTCTGGTAGGCAGCAAAAGACTTTCTGAGGGGCTGATTGCAGGATGTCCCTGGTTCATTTGACGAACAGGTTTCAGGCATTATCTGTGGCTGATGAAGCCCCTAACATGGTTGCAGTTGTCCACCCTGTTCCAGAGGACGCTTATCAGCCCACAAGGTCTGGGCATTCACAAACGTTGGGTTTGTCAGTATCTGCGAGCTCCAATGTTAGTTGCATGATAGGGGCCCTTAGAGACATGGCTGCCAAGGAGAGGAAGGAAGCCATGAGGCATTCCAGCTGTGGAAAGAGTGCTTCCAGAAGCCATGAAGAGTACAGGGTGCAGCCAGCTGCAGGTGGTGATTCATGTTGGTACCAATGGTGTGTGCCACCTAGGATCAGAGGAGAGTCTCTCTGGTTTTGGGTGGCTATCGGAAATAGTAAAAACTGCCAGTCTTGCTTGTGAGAGTAAGGCAGAGCTCATCATCTGCACCATTTTCGATACAAGCGTCTGCTGTCCTTTGGTGCAGAGCCGAGTGGAGGGTCCGAATCAGAGGCTCCGACGGTTCTGTGACCGAGTAGGCTCAGATTCCTTGACTTCTGCCATCGGTTGATGGGTTTCCCGGTTCTGCTCAATAGGTCAGGAGTTCACTACACGTGTGGCAGGAGCTGTGTGAAAGGAACTGGGTGGTTCTTTAGTTTAGAGGGTCTCAGGAAATAACAGAAAGAGCATCCGTCTAAAAGGGGCAGGTAAAACACAATAAGGTTGTTGTAGAAAAGACTGGTATTGTAGCTGTAAATTGTCTTAGCTGTGTTGAGATAGAACGAGAGCTCCAAGCCCTAATAGAAAACTGAAGCTCAAATAGTTTTAGGTATGGAAATCTGGCTAAAGCCAGAAATAAGTTCAGCAGAAACTTTTGCAAACAACCTAATAGTGTGTAGAAAAGATAGATTAAATACAGTCGGTTGTGGGGTATTTATTGCTGTCAAACGTAGTTTACCTTGTAGTGAAATTAAAATAGTTAGTTCCTGTGGAATAGCATGGGTAGAGGTTATAGCTGACAATCGCACTAAACTATTAACTGGATCGTTTTACCGACCCCTGACTCACAAGACAGACAATTACAAAAAAAAATGGCGTCAGTCTGGTTTCTGTTTGCAAGAGATAAAAAAATTACACCTAGCTACATTATGATTTCTGTTCACAAAAGTTAAAAAAGGGGCCCTATATCACTGAACACTCACTCAAATACTGCACTATGGAGTAGACACAAAGATTACATACCACAGCCTAAGGCAGATGGGGGGGGGGGGGAGCACCTAGTAGGATGAGAGGAAAAAAGGGGCAGCGGAGGAAAAAGCAAAAGGGTATATGGAGGGGGGAGGGGGATGGCGGATGCGAGAAGGAGTTAGGGAAGCAAAGGAGAGGAGAGCAAAAGGACTCTGGGACTGAATGGAGTCAAAGAGAGGGTAGACAGGGAAAAACAGAATAAAAGGGGGGGGAGGAGAGGGAGCCCGGGAAAAGGACAGAGTTAGGGAGGGGTTCATGAGGATCAGAGTTGATAGGAGGGATAAATAGAGGGAGAGAGCTCAACATCCGGGAGGCGAGATTGACAGAAGCCACCTTGGGAAAGGAGATGAAGGGTGGTGAGATGGAGGATAGAGGGGTACTTTTTTTTTCTTTATTTTAATTTCATTCCCCTGCCCCACACAGGCAGGTAGTATTTTAGCTCTCTGGGGCACCATGGGATGTTCTCAGTGTATCCCATCCTCAGCGGCTAAAGATGGAATATCGCCTCTCTGCCGCCGCGCCTAGAGCTCCTATGCGCGGCGGCGGGGTAAGCGCACGTTACTGCTCGAAATTTTCCGAAGTCCGTGACCTTGGGTGACGTGTCGGCTATATATAGCGTGTTTCCGGTAGCTGTCGCACAGTGGCACCATACCTCACTGCAGGATACATCGTGTCTCCCGATGGAGGCCTAGTATTTACAAGTCTATTTTGGTCGTCGAGGCTGAATATAATATGAACGTCTTTGGAGCAGGTACCTCCTCGTGATGTTCTGGGTTATCGGACGTTCATGATTACCATGTCTCAGGTTCGTGGTGTTGGAGAAACATCAACAAATTTTTTATTGATAAGCCATTGTGTATAAGGACGAGGAGGGCTTGTAAACTTGGTCATGATGATAACATTTGTCTGTTTTTTTCGTGGCCGTGGTGTAGATATGAAGTGTACATTTGTTGGCGATATGATGTTTTTATAAAACAGGTATGCCTCTTCATACTTAAAGCGCACAAATGTAAATGTATGTCAGTAGTACTTTTCATTATGGTCTATTTTATTGTTTTAAGCTGTATACAATCTGCTAATGTATTTATAATTCCCCATATTCTGCTGCAGATGTGAAGATGATCGTTATAGACTGAAACCGGTAGTCTGATGACTTTAAAATTTGAGACCATAGGCGTAGAATAAGGGAAATTTATTCTACAGTATATTCGGGTCACTGTTTTATTCACGGCCATGTTGTAGCTTGTGTCACAAGAACAGTTCAAAGAAAACGTGAGTCTCATTTCAAATAGGTACCCCACGCATACAACTACTCTGTGGTGGCGTCAATCTACCCTCTATATGCTGGAAAAATTTTACGTTTAAAGACGACGGCAGGCATAAAACGTCATCCGAAATTGTACTGAATGCTTTCTCAGAAAATTGTTTTGAACACATAGTTCATGAGCCAACGCGAAGCGTAAAAGTTAGCGAAAGCATACTTGACCACTTAGCAACAAATAATTCTGGACAAATAGGGAATATCATGACGAATACAGAGATTAGCGACCAGAAGGAAGTTGCTGGGCTGAATACCGTGACACCCACAATCATCAAAAAGAAAATCAAAGTACATCTATTTTAAAAGAAAGGAAATAAAAATGTGCGATACACCTTTTTAAGAGACAATCCTCACTCCTTCCGATCTGATCACGTAAGCGTCGAAAAGATATCGAACATTATGAATTATCTCGAAGAAAACGGTTTAATGGCACATAGTGAGCGCGGATTCAGAAAATATGGTCCTTGTGAATCACAACTAGTTCTTTATACACATGAAGTAATGTGTACTATGTCAAATTGAGTCTATATTTTTAGATTTCTAGAGGGCTTTCGACACCGTTGCTGACAAGTGTCTTCTATCCAAACTGCGTGCCTATGGTATACCTTCTCAGTTTGTAACGCCGGAAATGCATATCCTCCTATTTCCATCTATTGTGCTATTATTTTCTTTCCTTGTTTTGTTACCTCAAGATATGACATTTCTGTCTCTTTGTATATTGTAATTGTTTTACTATTTGTATATTTATGCATTTATGTCGATGTATAATTGGTTTGTTTCGTAAATATTATTTGTATTTTTACGCTGGGTCTTGCCTAGGGAAAACTGCTATCGAACGATTACGTCGATAGGTCGTGTGAAGAATCAAAGTGTGTAGGATCTTTGGTAGTGTTAACTCTGCCGCGTGGAGCGCGGGCTGAGCAGAAGGAGTCTGGCTGGGGTAGCGAGTGGAGCAGGTGTGTTGTGTGACGCTCCCGCGAGTTGCCGCGCTTTCGGGGTTTGGCAGCATGAAATTGCGATCGACTTGCGATGATAGTTTCTGACATGGTGTCGCGGACGGGAAACATTAACTAGCGCACATCAAGAGCCCGTTTCGTCTGGTGACCGTGTCGAGAAGAAGGCGCGCCAACACCCAGCTTCTGCAACAGCGACGGCCGACAATGAGTGACTGTCGCCACCTCCTCGACCGACGGCTTCATACCTTCAATCAACCGACAAGGAAGACTGGACGCACGTAAAGTTTTAGAACTGTATGGCAGACCTCAGCTTTTCAAACTGTTCCATTTTCGTCACTATAATTACAGCAACTTAGCATGAACTTTTGTTGCTCATTGTCCCAATTGCATTACCAAGCAGAGTCCCTTCCTTTTCCGAAATGAACCCGAGTGTCGTTGAAATTCAAACGCCAGCATTAAAGTAATATAGCTAACTCGTTTTCACTGCTTTAATTTCAAAGTTCAATTATGGCATTAATAGCTGGCTACAATATTCAGATTACACAAGCACGAATTAAGAGTGCGAGCTTTGTTACTGTATTTTAGCTTACCTGTGACTGCAGCTCAGCTTGGTACGTACTAAATTTTACTATTGTTAATTGTTCAGAATCATTTAATTCAAGTTCAAAGTTAAATCTCTTCTTTCTAAATTGCGTAGATTCGAGTAGCTTTTGAAATGATTGTTGAGGTAGTCCAAGACTAACCGTATTTTACTGAATTTCGATGTGCTTCAGAAAGAAAGCTCACTACTAACTTCAGTCACTAAATGAACTTTCGATTTTCCGGTTTTATTAATTCTTTTGCTAAATTAAGTCAGGGTGTAGCGAAATTTATTACTTCTGACAAACTTTCAGTTTTCACACTACACGTGTCAACCTTCAGTTGCCACGCTTCTAGTGCTAATTATATGTGTAATAACCTTTCTTTTTCAGTTACTATAGCAATTGTCCTTAGGACTGGCGACCATGATTTCCCCCAAATCTCAAATACCTAATTACCGCTAGTTAATTGTTAACGTAACGGCTGCACATTTACTGTCTTTATTAACTTTACCCCTTTTCAAAATTAATTTCCACCAGTTTCATTAGCACATTTCCTTTCATTTAGATGTAACCCTTTCCTCCCTCTTTACCGACAGGTTAACTTCGGTGACGATTGCTTTTCCAAAACTCTCATTAGGTACACGCGGTTTCATTTTTCACTGTCATTAAGGTCGGTAAGTGAGGGGGAGGTTACAAGTTTTGCAACTGGATTCGTGATTTCCTGTCAGGAAGTTGACAGTTCGTAGTAATAGACGGGAAGTGATACAGTAAAACAGAAGTAATCTCCGGCGTTCCCCAAGAAATTTTTACAGGCCCTCTATTGTTCCTGATGTATATTAACGACATAAGAGACAATCTAAGTAGCCCTCATAGATTGTTTGCAGATCATGCTCTCATTTCCCGTCTTGTAAAATCATCTGATAACCAAAATGATTTAGATAAGATTGTGTATACTTAGGGCTTACAATTACAAATGATCTAAATTTGAACGATCACATAGATAATGTTATGGGTAGAGCAAACCAATGACTGCTATTCATTGGCAGAACACATAAAAGGTGCAACAAGTTTACCAAAGGGACTGCTTACACCAAGCTTGTCCTCTCTATTTTACATCTACATCTACATCTTCATTTATACTCCGCAATTCACCCAACAGTGTGTGGCGGAGGGCGTTTTACGTGCCACTGTCATTACCTCCCTTTCCTGTTCCACGCGCGTATGGTTCGCGGGAAGAACGACTACCGGAAAGCCTCCGTGCGCGCTCGAATCTCTCTAATTTTACATTCGTGATCTCCTCTGGAGGTATAAGTAGGGGGAAGCAATACAGGGTTATTACAAATGATTGAAGCGATTTCACAACTCTACAATAACTTTATTATTTGAGATATTTTCACAATGCTTTGCACACACATACAAGAACTCAAAAAGTTTTTTTAGGCATTCACAAATGCTCAATATGTGCCCCTTTAGTGATTCGGCAGACAGCAAGCCGATAATCAAGTTCCTCCCACACTCGGCGCAGCATGCCCCCATCAATGAGTTCGAAAGCATCGTTGATGCGAGCTCGCAGTTCTGGCACGTTTCTTGGTAGAGAAGGTTTAAACACTGAATCTTTCACATAACCCCACAGAAAGAAATCGCATTGGGTTAAGTCGGGAGAGCGTGGAGGCCATGACATGAATTGCTGATCATGATCTCCACCACGACCGATCCATCGGTTTTCCGATCTCCTGTTTAAGAAATGCCGAACATCATGATGGAAGTGCGGTGGAACACCATCCTGTTGAAAGATGAAGTCGGCGCTGTCGGTCTCCAGTTGTGACATGAGCCAATTTTCCAGCATGTCCAGATACACGTGTCCTGTAACGTTTTTTTCGCAGAAGAAAAAGGGGCCTTAAACTTTAAACCGTGAGATTGCACAAAACATGTTAACTTTTGATGAATTGCGAATTTGCTGCACGAATGCGTGAGGATTCTCTACCGCCCAGATTCGCACATTGTGTCTGTTCACATCACCATTAAGAAAAATGTTCCTTCATCACTGAAAACAAGTTTCGCACTGAACGCATCCTCTTCCATGAGTTGTTGCAACCGCGCCGAAAATTCAAAGCGTTTGACTTTGTCATCGGGTGTCAGGGCTTGCAGCAATTGTAAACGGTAAGGCTTCGGCTTTAGCCTTTTCCGTAAGATTTTCCAAACCGTCGGCTGTGGTACGTTTAGCTCCCTGCTTGCTTTATTCGTCGACTTCCGCGGGCTACGCGTGAAACTTGCCCGCACGCGTTCAACCGTTTCTTCGCTCACTGCAGGCCGACCCGTTGATTTCCCCTTACAGAGGCATCCAGAAGCTTTAAACTGCGCATACCATCGCCGAATGGAGTTAGCAGTTGGTGGATCTTTGTTGAACTTCGTCCTGAAGTGTCGTTCCACTGTTATGACTGACTGATGTGAGTGCATTTCAAGCACGACATACGCTTTCTCGGCTCCTGTCGCCATTTTGTCTCACTGCGCTCTCGAGCGCTCTGGATGCAGAAACCTGAAGTGCGGCTTCAGCCGAACAAAACTTTATGGGTTTTTCTACGTATCTGTAGTGTGTCGTGACCATATGTCAATGAATGGAGCTACAGTGAATTTATGAAATCGCTTCAATCATTTGTAATAGCCCTGTATATTCGATACCTCATCCAGAAAGGTTTTGGCTGCGTTTAAACTTGCAGTGAAGGTCTCTTTGCTTTCGCAGTAGTTTTCTAACTTTGTTGTTGAACCACGGTGGGTTTTTCCTGTCCCTCACAGTTTTACTCGGCACGTACCTGTCTAAAACGCATTTTACGATTGCCTTGAACTTTTTCCATAAACACCCAACATTGTCACTGTCGGAAGAGAAATTTTCGTTTTGATCTGTTAGGTAGTCTGAAATCTGCCTCCTTTTACTTTTGCTAAATAGATAAACCTTCCTCCATTTTTTTATATTCCTATTTACTTCCATATTCAGGGATGCTGCAACGTCCTTACGATCACTGATTCCCTGTTCTGCGCTTACAGAGTCGAAAAGTTAGGGTCTGTTTGTTATCAGTAGGTTCAAGATGTTAGCTCCACGAGTCGGTTCTCTGTTTAATTGCTCGAGGTAATTTTCGGATAGTGCACTCAGTATAATGTCACTCGATGCTCTGTCCCTACCACCCGTCCTAAACATCTGAGTGTCCCAGTCTATATCTGGTAAATCGAAATCTCCACCTAAGACTATAACATGCTGAAGAAATTTATGTGAAATGTATTCGAGATTTTCTCTCAGTTGTTCAGCCACTAATGCTGCTGAGTTGGGAGGTCGGTAAAATTAGCCAATTATTAACCTAGCTCGGTTGTTGAGTATAACCTCTGTAAGTAGGCTATTTATGTTTTCTTATTGGCAACGTTACGTAGCGCTCTGTATGAAAATCACTGGCTGTGCTGTGTGCAGTCTGTGGCTAGTTTGCATTGTTGTCTGCCATTGTAGTGTTGGGCAGCTGGATGTTAACAGCGCGTAGCGTTGCGCAGTTGGAGGTGAGCCGCCAGCAGTGGTGGATGTGGGGAGAGAGATGGCGGAGTTTTGAAAGTTTGTAAAAATGGATGTCATGAACTGCTGTATATATTATGACTTTTGATGACTATTAAGGTAAATACATTGTTTGTTCTCTACTAAAATCTTTCATTTGCTAACTATGCCTATCAGTAGTTAGTGCCTTCCGTAGTTTGAATCTTTTATTTAGCTGGCAGTAGTGGCGCTCGCTGTATTGCAGTAGTTCGAGTAACGAAGATTTCTGGTGAGGTGACTTGTGAAAGGTATAGGTTAATGTTAGTCAGGGCCATTCTTTTGTAGGGATTTCTGAAAGTCAGATTGCGTTGCGCTAAAAATATTGTGTGTCAGTTTAAGCACAGTCTTGTATACATGTTCAAAGGGGACGTTTCATATGTCGACCCTTAGCCGAGGATACCTCACTGGAATCTTCTGATTTATTCTTGTAGTTTGTATAATTAGTGTAGCTATTGTTTATTGCTAGTGCGTAATTGTAGAGAGAATCTCCTTCGTAGTTGCAGTCTTTCATTGTTGTACAGTAAAACAGTTGTGGCATGCATGTAGATTTGCACCAAGTAATTTGCAGCTGCGCTTGCAATTAACTACATATTATTTTCAGTGCTATGTTAATGTGTTCTCTTATTTTTGCTCTTCAAATTGTGCTTTTCTGTGTTATCGTGTGAAATATTGTGACAATAATGGCGTGTGAAAAACGTAACACTAGGCTTCAAAGTAAACTGAGAAACGACAGTGAAGACGAGCGCAGCTTATCAGCACCACTGTGTAGTGAATTAACAGACATTCGAAGTAGTAATTTGGTAATTGTGCGTAAGGAAATGGAGCGGGCGGCAAATAATGGTGTAGACAGTGAAACAGCTAGTGAACAAGGAAGCATTACCGATCGATCGGTCGGCAACAGCTCGCCTTAGGAATCCGCAATGACAGAACACAATATTGCAAATACTGTAGACTTAGTTTTTGGGTCCTCACCGTTTTCTCAAATGAGTCAAGACACATTTTCTGCTTGTCAAAATGTGAATGTTGCCGGTGAAAATGCAATGCCAAAAAGCATAGAGAAACAGATTCCAGACACTAATACATTATTATTGCAATTAATGCAACAAATGGAACGAAATCAGAGACAAATGGGACAAATGCTTCAAAAGTTAGACACAATGGAACAACACCAGAAACAAACACAGCAAAAGTTAGACACAATGGAACAAAATCTTCAAAAGTTAGACACAATGGAACAAAATCAGAGACAAACACAGCAAAAGCTTCAAAAGTTAGACACAATGGAACAACACCAGAGACAAACACAGCAACAGTTAGACACAACGGAACAAAATCTTCGGAAGTTAGACACCACACTTGAACAAACACGTGAAGATTTAACTACTGAGTTACATAACATTGAATCGAAATGTCAAAAAGTCTGTAATGACGTAAAAACACAAATTTGTGAGCATTTTCAACCTATTTTTTCGCGGCATGAAAATGCATTACAGAATCACAAAGCAGCCATAAAAGAACTGCAAACCATTGTTCATGAAAATCATGAGACCTTGTTAGCTAAAACTGACTCAGTTGCATCTACCGATTCGGTTACGCAACTTGCAAAAACTCAGGAAAACTTAAAGGACGTAGTAGATTCGATTTCAACACAAATGGACACTCTGAAACTTGGTTCAGAAAAACACACTGAGGAAATGTGTTCACTATCGGAGAAAGTAGCCGAACTTTCGGATCAGGTCACTAACTTATCTTCAAAGGTAGATGATGATCTGAATGACACAAGACCTGTAGCCTTCACTGACACAGAAGAGTATGAACAAATTAGAAAATTCAAACAAAATCAAAATCAAATCAATACACAGTACAAAAGAGAAATCCGGGAAGTACAAGATCAGTTGACGCAGGTAATACAAGAATTACGTATTTCAGAGGACACTCGCGCCCCAATACGGGAAGAGGGACATAGAAATGCGGAAAAGCCACAAAATAATAACACAGGGCATTTTGGAAATTATGAAAGAAATTGGCACCGAATTTTGAAATGGAACCGCCGAAACGACGTAACAATGACCGATATGCGACTCGCCGATATGATGATTTTGACTATAAGCTGTTCATTACTACACGTAAATTTAAAACATTTAAGAATTCTGGCAACGACATTCATCCACAAGCGTGGCTCCATCAATTCTCTCATTGTTTTCCTCCCAACTGGTCACTGGAGCACAGGTTAGAATTTATGTGTGGCTATTTATAGAATGAACCAGGTGTAAGAATGCGATCAGTCATGCACGATTGTCACAGTGAAGAAGAATTTTACCATGCCTTCCTCTCAGCATATTGGTCTCAAGCCATACAAGACGGAGTGAAACATAGCATCATGATGTTGAAACACTTTGAACAATCTGAATTTTCCAGTCTTGTCAAATATTTTGAAGACATGTTGCATAAGAATCAATATCTTTCAAACCCATACAGCCCTTCAGAACTCATCCGCATTTGCTTAATCAAATTGCCTAAACATTTAAGAAATATTAATTTGGCAGGACATTGCAAAGATGACATTGAAGCTTTTCAGGGACTCTTACAAGAATTAGAAATTGACACAGACATCGCAGGACGCGAAAACAGGAAAACAATCACTACAGGTCACATCCGTCACAATTCCGTGACGACAGAAACAATAACTGGACATGACAAGTCTATTCTTACAACGCAAATCGTGAACAAAACAGACACCACCCATATGACAACCACTGGCAGAGTAATAGTTACAGAGAAAGATCGCATTTCCGTAGTAATGAATATGACAGAGATTACCTTAGAAACAAACAATATGGGAACGAAAATAATTATTATCAAGGGTGACAGAATAACTTTAGACGCAACCGTCCAGCGCGCAGTTACGACTCAGGGAGAAATTCTCCACCACGTGACTGACAAGAAAGAAACTATGGAATGTACCAACATGACGACAGATGATATGATCGAACGACAGACCTGAACTGCATCAGAACTGGCGGGATTTAAACAGGGCAGGACCCTCTCGGCAAGGTGAATTTGTAGAAATTAGACCTCCAAATCCCAATAACGACGCGCGCCAACAAAGGAACAGACAATGACTCGCACCACAGGCAGCCGCGTGCGCCGGCTGACTCGGGGAAAAATAACATAGACGCTAACCTTGAGAAAAATTTTAGCATTCCTCACCGACGTATACTGCATGATAATTTTGTTCAAGTTGAACCTCTGTGTACTAGGAAGAGTAAAGTTTTACACCATATTTCACATCTAAAACCGTTTATTGAAAGATAATCTGCTTTTTAACTTTGTCTTTGCCATAAAACGTTTCACTTCACGTTACTAGTATGCTTTAGAAACTGTTACCATGCAACAATGTTTGAAGTTAAATATCCAGTCAAGAACCAAGAGAACTTATTTAAACAGAAATTACAAATGCATTGTTATTGCGAACAGACGACACAGTGTTATTGTGTGTGTTCATTCTTGCTTGTTAGTTGCACAATTATGTAATGACTATAAGGCTCACATACTTAGAACATATACTGGTACTGCTAATGAGATTCTAATGCAACATTTTGGTTTACTTGAAAATACATTCTGGATTTAAGGTACTTTCTGTGAGATACCAGATGAGACAGTGGTTAGTTTATGTGACAGCTACACGATTTTATCACGACGCTACTAATGAGTGACAATTTACAACGTTGCTTTTGCGGTGTTTCTGTTTCATATCTGCATAGTTTTTCTGTATTATTCTGGCTAGTAAAACATGTTTTCGTAGTAACTTTTGTGGTATAGCTACAATGAGACAGCCTTTTCCGTAGCACAACAATACGTTACAGCACAGTAATTTCTTCATCACAACAATAAGCGTAATAACTAAGATATCTATACGCAAAGCATTTCATTTTTGTTTATCATGAGGTAAGTACATTGACTTCTGCAGAACTTAGCTTTCGGAGGACAATAACTACGACACTTCCACAGAGATTATCTTACAGCAAGACGCACATTTAGCGCTACAGGACACGTATTTGAGAGATTAATTTTGTACTTAAATCATTTATTTTTAAAGATATTTGAAGTACAATGATACAAAGGTTTTCCGTAATACATTTCATTCCATTCTTGTAATCTGTAACACCTGAGGGTATAATTACATTAATCCTCAGGGGGGTACACGCTTACTTTGTGTATCATGTGTTTGGCAAGCACAAGGAGCCCTAGCTAATATGGTATTTGCTTATACAACTTTACACATCGGTACCATATTCCTCTACCACATAAATTACATAGCTATCTGATCATTTAACTGAGAGAGACAAAGTTTTTTACTACGGCAGTGACAGATGTTTACGTAATTACACCGTTGGATAACTTCACACTTACGAAATTGTATTTTGTCGGTACTTTGTGAACTGTTCATATTTTTTTGGACCCATTGTGATATTATGAGAGCTTTGAATGATATATTTGGTATGGGATCACGATTTTTAAAGTACATTTGAGGCAGATGACACTTTTGACATGAGCAGAGAATTTTTTTAGGTTTTGAAAATTATTGGAGGAAGCTATGACGATTTTGAGAGTTGACTGAGGTGTTATGATGTTATTATTACGATGACTATGTGTATTATGCTGTTGAGGTATGTTTATGATCAATAAGCTGATGCTATATGAGGAATTTGATTATGCTATGTATTTATTATGATGAAATATTGAAGTGTCGTCGCAAGATTGACGTGTCGACGAATATATACGTATATATGTGTAATAAGGTAAGGAGTAATGAATAGTGGTTAGTGTCTCTGACTTGTGAAAAAGGATGTTGGAAACCAAGAATCGTACTTTAAGAGTTATGAAATGTTTGTAAATGCATGAATGTATCACAATGCTGGCGAAAATTTTTTGGAGACTGTTATATTCATAAGATTTTGTTTTTACACATTTGCAACGCAAATTCTCAACCCGTGAAATTTTGTATATGAGACTGTCACTGTAGCAGAAACTGCTGTCGTAAATATTTCCGTAAGAAAGTTAAGTGACCACCTGCACGTAATGTGTCATGGGCACCCAGCTGCGTCAGACACCTGGAGAAAAAGGTTTTCAGAGGCACAGGTAGAAAAAAAAGGGAGGCTCTTATCCTCGCTATTGACATTCCTTTGTAGAAAGCATCGCAAATACGACACGCTTGAACTTGAAAACATATTATAACACTGTGGAGCTTTTAATTTATGATATTTACTGAAATGCCTAATGAAATGAAGAGAAATATTTTTATGTCTATACACCTGATTATGACTACTGTCTTTCTAGTTGAGAGATTTTTCTACTAACTTATGAAATGCCTCATGATGTTCTTATGCTTTACTTTGTACGTAGTTGCTTATTACATTTGATATCTGGTTTCCAGCTATCTTGCAGCATTGGTTTCATAAAATAAAATTAAATGCATTTGCTAATGTGAACACTTTCTGCCAACAGATCTATTAAATAATTATTTTATGATCCACATTCTTCGAAAAAGGAGCTCTCGGAATGGAAAGAACAATAAGAAGGGACTAATAACAGTAACTGCATATATAATTTTCTTTTCAAGTACTTGTATATTTTTTGTAGAATTAGTTTTTGTGGTGCACCACTTTAATTACATAGACATTAAGATGTGAATATACATTTCCCTTGTCTGCATTGTTGTCTTTAGTGCAATGTTTTTTTTCTGCTTGAGCTATGTCATGTTTAGATATAAGTTATAGCATTTGCTGCTGCTGTTTGCCAGGCATAGTGTTACTTAATTTGACTTTGTATTACGCTGTTAAGCCAGTTTTACTACGGATTTATTTTTCTTGTTTGCTGAACAGTGCCTTATATTAGTTGTAATATAGCAATTGCTTTGCCACTGTGAATTTTTTTGTCATTGCTGTTTGTGTTAATAATTTTGTGCTGCTGCATTGCCTCGTCCCTTGGTATATATATCTGAGCTCAGTAGATTTAAGTTAGCTTAAGAGGGGGTAGACTATATAAGAAACTAACTGTGATGAATTGGAAGAAATGCATTAAGAAGCTGTAAGAAAATACTTTGGCCAAAAAAAGTAGTGTACAATGGAGAAAAACTATTCTTGAAAGAGGATATGAACAGAATACAGAAAGCATGCTTGGATAGGATTTTTTTGGTGGAAACAAATGTTGAAACAAGAAAAAAAAAGATCTATGGAATGAAGTTTTGGGTTGGACTGCAGAACCAAATGTTACACTGAAAACGAACCCTGTCCTTTCCTTTTGTGTTATCCCACTATGTGTTCGTGTACCCTTGTGTATTTGTTTTCTTCCTGTCTCTGAGTAGTTTCATAGAATTTTTTCTTCTTCTAATACTAAGCTACATTCACTATGATGAGGAATACTGTTATCCTCAAATATAATTGGCATTAATAATATGTTATTTACCTTGTAAATATGCTTAGACATTATTTATTCTGTTTTGTTTTAATGCTTATGTGTAAAGTTGATGTTTCAAAAGTTATTCTGATCTTTTATGTATTTACTTATCTCATAATTCCTGTAACACTGATGTATATGTTTATTTCTATTATTTTGTAAAGGGTGTATTACTACAAATGCTATCTGTATTATTATGTTTTTAATTATGTATTTTGTACCTTTGTTATTGTATTCTTATGTTATAAAATTGTAATTGACAGCAGTTTATCAAATTAAGTAACTTGTAAGTTCCATTTCACTGCACACGTTTCTGTTGGTCATATTATATGGACAATATGTGAGAAGTAGTTACTGTTAGTGTTTGCACGTGTGTTAATAATTCAACAAGGGACTGGATAACAGCATTGCTGGTTCTAAGGACAATTCCACAAATTTTGTGAGTGCACAAGTGGTGGTTATGGACTTGCTATATTGTCTGCAAGACTTCTAAGGACAATTCCAAAAACTTTGTGCGTGCACAAGTGGTGGTTTATGGACTTGCTATCTTCTCTGCAAGACTCTTCGATGGTGACTGTGCACCTGCACAGTCGCAACAGATGGCTGCTGGCCATCTCCACAAGGACTACAGTGGGTCTGCATCTTTGATGACCCACTAGTACCATTATTTCTACAAGGACTGCAGTGGGTCTGCACCTCTGGTGGCCCACCAATACCATATTCTCTACCAGGACTACAGTGGGTCTGCTCTGTGATGACCTACCTACCAATCTTCTTCAAAACGTCGAATGACTCTGCTGTGGGTTTACTCTGTTGTGGCCCATTACCTGTCAGCATGTCAAGAGTCAGCACTGTCTTTCCATTGGAAGGACAACACTACTTCTTCAAGACTGCATGGACATCCACTACTTCCATGTGCATTGTCTTTTACTGCTCAGACTTTGATAAAAGTAACAGCAGTTTTACTGTGATGAATCATGAGGACTGTCTTTATGGACTGTGAATTTTAGCTTTTGACCAACATTGTATCAATAAGTGTGTGCATTTGATATCTTTGTTATTGTAATTATGAAAAATTTTATCAAATCATTATTGGCCACTGCCCAAAACAATTTGTAAAATTTTTTTGTGGGGAGCATGGGGGCTATGTAAGTAGGCTATTTATGTTTTCTTATTGGCAACGTTACGTAGCGCTCTGTATGAAAATCACTGGCTGTGCTGTGTGCAGTCTGTGGCTAGTTTGCATTGTTGTCTGCCATTGTAGTGTTGGGCAGCTGGATGTTAACAGCGCGTAGCGTTGCGCAGTTGGAGGTGAGCCGCCAGCAGTGGTGGATGTGGGGAGAGAGATGGCGGAGTTTTGAAAGTTTGTAAAAATGGATGTCATGAACTGCTGTATATATTATGACTTTTGATGACTATTAAGGTAAATACATTGTTTGTTCTCTACTAAAATCTTTCATTTGCTAACTATGCCTATCAGTAGTTAGTGCCTTCCGTAGTTTGAATCTTTTATTTAGCTGGCAGTAGTGGTGCTCGCTGTATTGCAGTAGTTCGAGTAACGAAGATTTCTGGTGAGGTGACTTGTGAAAGGTATAGGTTAATGTTAGTCAGGGCCATTCTTTTGTAGGGATTTCTGAAAGTCAGATTGCGTTGCGCTAAAAATATTGTGTGTCAGTTTAAGCACAGTCTTGTATAAATGTTCAAAGGGGACGTTTCACCTCCACCCATAATAATTCACAGAAAGTATCCACTTCTATTTCACTACAGGATTAACTAATACTAACAGCTACAAACACACCACCACCGGTTGCATGCAATCTATCCTTTGTAAATACCTTCTGTGCTTTTGTAAAATCTCAGCTTCGGTGCTTTCTATCAGTGCTTGAAGTTCCGGTACTTTACCAACGCAGCTTCGACAGTTTACAATTACATACCGATTGCTGCTTGGTCCCCGCATGTCCTGACTCTGCCCTGCACCCTTCGAGGCTGTTGCCCTTTAAAACTACTGGAGTATTGCTGTGGGGTGTGGGATCCGCAGCAGGTGGTACTGACTGATGACATCGATAAAGTTCAAAGAAGGGCAGCTAGTTTTGTATTATCGCGAAATAGGGGAGATACTGCCAACTGACCGCGTTAGATCGCTGAAAACCCAAGATAGTACAAGGGACTTGCCCATAATGTTCCAAACGTTCTCAGTTGGGGAGAGATGAGGCTATCTTGTTGGCCATGGTAGTGTTTAACATCCATGACGACAAGAAGTAAAAACACTCGTCGTGTGCGCGTAGGCATTATCTATCTGAAATGTAAGCCCTGGATGGCTTGCCACGAAGGGCAACAAAACGGGCCATAAAATATCGTAGACGTACCGCTGTGCTGTAAGGATGCCGCAGATGACAATCAAAGGGGTCCTGCTATGAAAAGAAATGGAACCACATACCATCACTCTTGGTTTCCGGCCTTATGGCGGATGAGGGCATGTTGGTTTTCCACTGCTGGCCGGAGCATCTCCAGACATGTCTTCGGCCTGTAATCTCCTTGGTCAGAGCAGAACTGCCTTCAGTGATGAGCCCCGCTTCTAACGTAGTCTCGATGACCAGCGAAGACGTGTTTTCAGTTCCTCCAGCACCCTGACTGTCGTCCGCTGTTGATCATTTGGTGTAGTTCGCTCAATTGAATAAATTATTCAACTTGAAATTGTGATCATTTGTTTGTCTGTACATGCACATCACATCTACCGATTTCCGACTCATTCGGGCGATTCCTTCGTGGTGCGTTGTTATTTTGCCTCAGAGCGTTTCTCTTGCGTCCACTTAAGTATTACGTTGCACTGAAAAGAGAACAGCTAAATAGTACTAGGAAGTTAGCCAGTTCGTCCACAACCTAAGACTGTAGGGCAACAGGAACATGAAATATTATGCAAGGTATATCTATGCGAATGGTGTCAACACAAGCTAATAGTGGAATTAATAACAATTTTGTTAAGTGTAGACTGAAGGTAGCTTTTGGCATCGAGGCGTAAGTAACGACGTCCATAAACAGTTAATGTTCCAGTTCAGTCGGAGCAGTGGTAACTTGTGAGAGAGAAATCTGTGGGACGTTGATTGATTATTGAAATAGCTTTATTGGCTGATAGAATCACATTCATATTTTCTGATTGCTAATTGCAGCCGTCTCTTTCCATTTTTTTGTCCTTTTATGCCTGTGTACAGAATGCACGTTAAAATCAACGGATAATATTTCATTTACAACTGTAATCAGACATGGAAAATACCTAAATACTATTATGAGGCACATAATGAACGTTACTACAGGTGATGTTACAGCTTCTAACAGGAACGATGGACAATAGATTTCTAACTTAACCTATGAAGCAGTAAACGCTCTTCTCAGAGCCTCCTTGATCGTTACAAAATATTTTGAAAAGTCATACAGACTGAGTGTGAGTTGTCTGGCACTCTGTTTCAACTACACAGGGTGTTTCAAAATCATGGTGAAATCATATATATGAATAATTTCAGAATTTCTTAGAGATAGTATCCGTGGACAACTATGTGATGTTTGTAGATGTAGAACAAGTGCACTAATCTGGTCTTCATTCTGAAATATGAATAAATTTCTGTTTTTGAAACAGTTAATCACCAAAACCATAAAAAATCACATGAACCAAAACGTAGAAGGTTGCTTCTTTTTATGTTATCTTCAACTTTCTACTGTCCATTGCCCTGCATTGCATACTTTTTCAATATTTTGAGCTGGTTCACATAATCTACAGCCCTTTATTTCTATTTTATTCTCTTTAAAATGTTACATTACACTTTGAAGATTACTCTAAAGAGTTAAACAATTTATATTTAATACCGATAATATGTGTTTGAAATTCCATACATAATTTTATAGATAGTGAGACTGTAATGCCAGCATCATCACCAACATACTCAAGGATTAAAATTTTTTGGCCGTTTCCACCTCAAAAATGTTCACACCAGCTCTTCAATGGAATTCCAATGTTCCTGTTGCCACTTGTGTTATTTTGTATTGCTGCTTCAGTTATTCTATTATTAGACATACATTGCACATGGTCTTTCCATTACAGTCATTGTTTTACAGTTGTGTTTGTAGTAGATTCAATATTTAGTTCTTGTCTAATATCGATATGTCTTTTATGGTACTAAAATGAATATCCCACAGAGGAACTTCATCTCTCATGATTTAGTTCATGGTAACTGAGCAGATGTTGGGGTCCAACATTCGCTACTATACAGCAGCAAAGGTAAAGTTATTAGCTTGTAGACTTTAATTAATGTTCATTTCTGTATGCTGATGACCTCCAATGTTAAGTCCCATAATGCTCAGAGCCTTTTGATTTAAATTTTGCTATGGTTCAATGTACATTGTAGTAGTTTCACAGAAATACCTGAATCTGGCCAGCAATATCAAAAATTAATTCACTTTCAAGACAGCTAAATTCGACCTTGTTTCTGAAATTACTTGCTATACTCACAGTTAAAGTTGAACATCTTACAACAATTATGGACTCAGTGCGTAAAAACTGAACTTTGTTCTGGAAGGTAAGAATTAATGATATTTTGAGAACTGAACACACATTATACTGACAGTGAGTTATGTACTAAAAGCAGTATAACAAAGTTTACTGGAAGATAACTGGAAGATAACTGGAATGAAATAGTAATATTAAAACGAGTAATAGAAATGAGATAAGTAGCAAAAACAATACAGAATTGAAAGACTTTTAATGCTAGCACAATATCAGAATATACAGGGTGTCTCGTTTATCTTGACCAACCTAAATAACTGTTTGTCCCCATGCAAATTACAAAATGTTTAAAGCAAATGTTCTTTCCCGTCAGGGGGACATCAATCAGAATGATTGCCTTCATTGTAGCTTTGTTTTTTACAAAGATATGAAAAATGGTGTGACTTCTTTAAATGGCAGCCTGTACTTTTTGTTCGATAATTCATTTCCTCTCCTAAAGACCTATTCAAAAATGTATCACAGTGTACCATTCACTGAAACACAACGTAATTAATTACATAACAAAACATTATCTTCGAGCCCGCGATCACAAGCTCGTCCACATGCTGGAGCTGTCAGAAAACAAATGAAATCCGAGTAAAAACATAACACAAAATTGACTTTGACTCTCCTATACCATTTCCCAGGAGCAGAACATTCAAAGGTGCTCAAAGTGGTGACCCTGGACACCGATACACTGCTGTATTTGTTGAATGAAAAAAATTATTTTGTGCTTCCAGTGTTGCCTGCTGAAGAGAATTACAAGCAAGCACCATATGTTATTTCATGCCCTTTGGAGTTGTTGGAATATCGCGATAGACAACATCTTTAATGCATCCCCAAAGAAAAAAGTCCATAGGAATTAAATCAGAAGACCTAGCAGGCCAAGTAACTGTTTATCCTTGACCAATCCATCTGGCAGGATACATTCGGTTCAGATCACCATGTGCACGCAAGGCATTATGTGCTGGACATCCATCGAGTTGATACCACATAAGCATTCTGGTTCTTAGCGGCACTTTATCCAGAAAAGGAGGAAGTTGGTATACGCTGTACCGTTTAGACTACCTTTGATGAAATAAGGACCAATAATTGTAGTACCAAGTATCCCACACCAGACCATACACAATACGTGGCCACGCGGACTATAACAAGGTGCCCCTGACCAAGCCGCTACCACGCTCGGCCTCAGCTTTTGTTATCTACTTTGGGGAGAGGGGTGCGTGATTACTGTCCATCTCCATTGGTGTCACCTGAACTTATCTATATTTTGCATGAAGAATGGTATATCATTCCTCCGAATTTCATACAGGCACTTTATTAATTCGTTCCGAGGGGTCACGAAGACAATTCGAATGCCAACGGTTTTCTTACACCGCATTAGGCGTGGTAATGTGTTGAGTCTTCTGTGTTTCCTTATTTTTGTCTACCCCTGCAGTGTGTTACTTATGTTTTTGTTGGAGTAGCCGTTTCTTCTAAAAGTTATTCTTTAGACAGTTCGTGAAACTTAATCCTAGACAAAGAAAACAACGCCAACTTTGCGGTATTACAAGCTCCAGAACACAAGAGAATAACCGACTGTTGCGCAGATACGTATAAACAGTTCTGTTTGCTGAGATTGCTGAATTCCATACCCCTATCTGAGTTTTGTAGCCTCCGAAGACGTCTACAGCCTTAGGAGACGAGACGCTAGGCACAGAAACATGATTTGGACAACGGTCTAATCCCCGTGAAACAAAGATCCTCAAGGACAGAAATACCTGAAGTGAACCCCAACATTGTATAAACGAATAAAGCTTCATGTGGTCTTTAATCCACTTACCAAAAAGGACGTCAACTGGCTTGAATTCACTGAAATAAGAAGCAAACAGCGCCATTTTGTAGAACATGAACATAGAAATAAATATTACAGTTACTATTAAGATAATGGAAATCACAGTTACGAAAAAATTAAAGAATTGGACAATAAGGTCGGCGATAGGGAAATATCACCAAGTAAAGATACAGAGACAGTATAATATTTTGAATTACCTAAGTTGCAACAGGGATGATGTTGTGGCCTGTGAGCGTCATATACCAAAGCTACCATCGTTGAATTAGTCAACTAGTAATCGCGACTGAACGAATAATTATGCGGTTGAAATGATCGCTCGTTAAAACTCCAACCTTGCCTAAGCTTTTGGGGTTCAGCACTCTGCAAACATCTGCTGATAAGGAGCCTAAATTCTTGGTCCATGACTGATCATACAGATCACACAGTTCACACAGTTGTTCCTTCTAAGATGAGTTAAATATGTGAGGGCAGTTGTTCCTCCTGGGTTCTATTTGAAAGCTCCTCCCCAGAGACAAACATTTCGCTGACCGGAGTCACATCACCTCTTATGACCAACTTAACTGTTTTTTTTGTAGTTTTTACTGAAACCTGAGTGTTTCTGCCTTCTCCTTCCTAATTTCTACTCGTCATTGTATCCCTGTGTGTAAGGGTGGCCCCTTACCTACAAAGTCTTTGTTTTAGTGGACTCCGCCATCTTGTCGATAGTTTATACCTTACTAAAGCTATTAATTGGTGGGTATAAAAACCTGGGAGGAACATTACAATAGGAATGGACGTTCTCTTTGGGAGATAAATGGATGGATTTAGTCATCAGTGAGAATAGGCATTAGTACCGCCGTTCTGGACACAGACGGGCCTATTGAGCCCGACAGAGCGCCATCTCATCGATCATTCAGAGGTGTCATTTGGCTGCAGTGCGAGTTTGCACACTAAATTGCCGGCCGTTGTCGGGTTTCTTCATCAATAGTAGCCGACAGCGTTAACTAGAGGTCTGTCCCCACTTCAGGTGGACAGAAGGCGACTAGCGTCGTGCTTTCAGACGCAGGTGCGTGATGCATAATGATGACACAGCATGCTGTTGCTACATTTAGCTGAACTGGCGGCCCAGGGACCTTATGACATCTGCAGGCATTTGGATCAAGTGCCGCGCAAGGTGGCTTCGCCTTCTCAGCCGTAGACGAAGCTGGCTGGCTGGCGTTTGGTCCGCTCTGTTGCGGCGGCGACAGGATCTTCGTCTCTCTGACAGTGTCTATCCAAGTAGCTTTGTGGCCATGAGGCTTCAAAATGGTTCAAATGGCTCTTAACACTATGGGACTTAACTTCTGAGGTCATCAGTCTCCTAGAACTTACAACTACTTAAAACTAACTAACCTAAGGGCATCCATGCCCGAGGCAGGATTCGAACATGCGACCGTAGCGGTCGCGCAGTTCCAGACTGTAGCGCCTAGAACCGCTCGGCCACTCAGACCGGCTATGAGGCTTCAGTTAGAGCTTTTGTCCATCAGTGTCGTGGCCGGATCTCTGATAGGCGGCCCCGTGAAGATGGCAGTGTTGCGATAGCAGCCACATGACAGATGCCAACACCAAGCGGATTCCTAATCGATGACTTACCAGCCGCCCAAATTGCCAGCGGTTATACATGCCAAAGATCGTTTGTGTTGTGTAGCTGCCACAAATTTCAGTCGCAAAGTGTTTGGTAGCAAGCTCATCACCGGCTGACAAGTGGACTGCAACTCCTACCTAGGTACAGAGGCATACTGCCACGCAAGCATATTACAGCAAGTGGATGTCTGTGGCAACAAGTCCCCTTGCGCTAGGCTCACGCCGTTACACTGTGTGAGTTAACTAGCATTTCGCTCTCATATAAGTATATGGCCGAAACAGTCAGCCTTCAGGAATTGTGAAAGGAGCCCTGTCGTCCAGGACCAGATGCCACAAAGGGCACTGATTCACCACGAGATTGGAAAACCCACAGGTGTCTGTTGTCAATTGAGACCTAAGCGCTGTAGTGTGCGAGTGAGATAGACGAGAACCCATGCGATAGGGAAACCCAGTAGAAGGCTTTTGTGGCCGAGGACGAGGAGACGTAGCAGTGTTAAATGTGGCGGACGTAAGATCGGCCATAAAGGGAAACATTTACGAAAGCTATTTAACACAATAATAATGCAGTGAATCAAGCCACAGTAATTTTAATGTGCCATCCTCCATAAATTTTTATGGTGATTCCAATAAAACTTGAATATTGATCATATCTGTAATAGTGTAGGTTTTACTGTTAAAGTGGAATTCGAAAGTTTTGTAACAAAGACCTGAATGCTAAAATCTGAACGCTTTGGTCGATCTTAACGATCGACATTTCATATAGAAGCTCATCATTAAAATTACAAACGTTGTAAATATCAACTCTATTACTTTATTTGTTTAAAAGATACAGTAAATTTAAATTATCAGTATTTTCAGTTAAACATCAGGTCATCATTTCCTCCACGCAAGCCGGCCGGAGTGGCCAAGCGGTTCTAGGCGCTACAATCTGGAACCGCGCGACCGCTGCGGTCGAAGGTTCGAATCCTGCCTCGGGCATGGATGTGTGTGATGTCCTTAGGTTAGTTAGGTTTAAGTAGTTCTAAGTTCTAGGGGACTGATGACCTCAGAAGTTAAGTGCCATAGTGCTCAGAGCCATTGAACCTCCACACAAAACATGTTGAACGATGACAGCATGACACCTTATAGTATGATTAGTTAATACAATATTTGTTGTGAAGTTTAGTGCATAATAGTTACTTTTTTCTTTATTTATTTATCAGAAAGCACATTGGTGCAACGCTACTGGCCGTGACATTCAGTGTTAAGAAGGAAATTGTATTGGTTTTATGTAAAAGAATTTAACGTTTATTCTGTAATGGATATTATAGTTACTTTATTTAGAACGTGAAAGTGGTCAAGCTTTGATTATTTAAATATGTTAAAATGTAAAGTAATGTAGAATAAGCTGTAGCCAATGAAATGGACGGCTTCAGGAAAGGGAACTGCGCTAGTCAGTTGAACGAAGATGTTCGGCTCGCAGGAAACGCGGTTGGGGACGGGCAGAGGGGAGTTCTGGTCGAGACACCAAAGGGGACAGTTCGGCTGGAGACTCAAAATGGTACAGTTCGGACTGAGACGCGAAAGCGGACAGTCGGTCTCTAGGCAGCAAGGAAGTGAAACGACTTAGAAAATTTCGCGTTGTGTGGTATCACGGGACGTAGTCCCTGAGTGGTGAGCAGCCGCGCACCTGGTGTAAGCCTTTCGCATAGTTCACGAGGTGGAGTATCGGACTTGTGATTCGCGATGAGATTGTGAATGATCGAACTGTTTCAAATGGATATGCGTTCGAGTGTAATAATAATTCTAAGGAGGACCACTTTCACTATTGGTTTGCTTTCTGGATAAACATTATTCTAACCAAAACCCAACTGAGTGGCTTACATAATTTATGGATAGTTAATTTAGTTCCTGATGTTATTATTACTGTTATAATATCTTATATTAACTTTGTATTTCGCAAACTTGTCATCAGATAGACAATTTAATCAAAGGGTCACAAGTGTCTAATTTAGGGAGTGCGATGCGACACGTGCGGTGTTTGAGCCAAGACATTTCATGAAGAGGACCCGCATGTGAGCCCGACCATCTATGGTCTTAGCTCGTAGCTCGTAGTTGTAATGGTTTTATCACTTGTCGCTCCCAGAAAACACATAAAATTAGTATTTAATTCTGTATTTAACAAAAAAGTAAGATATTCTAAATAATTTTTGACTTCAATTACTACTATAGAGTTCTACACAGTTTCCCGCCGCATGAAGTAGTGGCATCAAAGAATGTCAAGATGTTGCAAAAAATTACCAAAAGCAATCATTCGCCTGTAATTGTGTGTGTTCTGTCTAGAAACTGAAAGATTAAAATTGTGTAATGTACGACGACTGCTAGAAAAAAAACTTTATTAAGTAGTAAAGTTAAAACAAAGCGCACACATGGTGTCGCAAAGGCACGATGTGTGACCCGAGGAAAGTGGAGAGATCATAATTGTCAATAGACGTTAGCGGAAATGATACGGTCACACCCACGGCCGCTGTAAGGGCAGTGACATGTATGTATTCAGTAGTGATACAGGGTGTTTCAAAAATGACCGGTATATTTGAAACGGCAATAAAAACTAAACGAGCAGCGATAGAAATACACCGTTTGTTGCAATATGCTTGGGACAACAGTACATTTTCAGGCGGACAAACTTTCGAAATTACAGTAGTTACAATTTTCAACAACAGATGGCGCTGCAAGTGATGTGAAAGATATAGAAGACAACGCAGTCTGTGGGTGCACCATTCTGTACGTCGTCTTTCTGCTGTAAGCGTGTCCTGTTCACAACATGCAAGTGTGCTGTAGACAACATGGTTTATTCCTTAGAACAGAGGATTTTTCTGGTGTTGGAATTCCACCGCCTAGAACACAGTGTTGTTGCAACAAGACGAAGTTTTCAACAGAGGTTTAATGTAACCAAAGGACCGAAAAGCGATACAATGAAGGATCTGTTTGAAAAATTTCAACGGACTGGGAACGTGACGGATGAACGTGCTGGAAAGGTAGGGCGACTGCACATGGCAACCACAGAGGGCAACGCACAGCTAGTGCAGCAGGTGATCCAACTGCGGCCTCGGGTTTCCGTTCGCCGTGTTGCAGCTGCGGTCCAAATGACGCCAACGTCCACGTATTGTCTCATGCGCCACAGTTTACACCTCTATCCATACAAAATTCAAACGCGGCAACCCCTCAGCGCCGCTACCATTGCTGCACGAGAGACATTCGCTAACGATATAGTGCACAGGATTGATGACGGCGATATGCATGTGGGCAGCATTTGGTTTACTGACGAAGCTTATTTTTACCTGGACGGCTTCGTCAATAAACAGAACTGGCGCATATGGGGAACCGAAAAGCCCCATGTTGCAGTCCCATCGTCCCTGCATCCTCAAAAAGTACTGGTCTGGGCCGCCATTTCTTCCAAAGGAATCATTGGCCCATTTTTCAGATCCGAAACGATTACTGCATCACGCTATCTGGACATTCTTCGTGAATTAGTGGCGGTACAAACTGCCTTAGACGACACTGCAAACACCTCGTGGTTTATGCAAGATGGTGCCCGCCCACATCGCACGGCCGACGTCTTTAATTTCCTGAATGAATATTTCGATGATCGTGTGATTGCTTTGGGCTATCCGAAACATACAGGAGGCGGCGTGGATTGGCCTCCCTATTCGCCAGACATGAACCCCTGTGACTTCTTTCTGTGGGGACACTTGAAAGACCAGGTGTACCGCCAGAATCCAGAAACAATTGAACAGCTGAAGCAGTACATCTCATCTGCATGTGAAGCCATTCCGCCAGACACGTTGTCAAAGGTTTCGGGTAATTTCATTCAGAGACTACGCCATATTATTGCTACACATGGTGGATATGTGGAAAATATCGTACTATAGAGTTTCCCAGACCGCAGCGCCATCTGTTGTTGAAAATTGTAACTACTGTAATATCGAAAGTTTGTCTGCCTGAAAATGTACTGTTATCCCAAGCATATTGCAACAAACGGTGTATTTCTATCGCTGCTCGTTTAGTTTTTATTGCCGTTTCAAATATACCGGTCATTCTCGAAACACCCTGTAGATGGCTGAGGCAAACACAGAAATGGTAGCGGCGCTGCCTGTGTTTAAGAATCTTGCCAACCGAGGTTGGACTTTACTAGAAGTAAGGAAGACAGTCAGAGGAAAACGAAGGTGTGGAAGAATTTCGCCCAAGCGCCCAGAAAAATCAGCATATAAGCGGTAAGTGGCCGGAGCATAAAGCCAAGTCAGTGAGAGACGAGTGATTACAAGAAAACTGTTGAAGAAGTTGCAGTTATTAGCAGTATGGAGCAATAGCACAGCTGATCCTCGAGGTCACTATGAAGTGACACTTCGATACTGTTGCGAGTAGACGCCGAGGAGCCTCCAAAACTTTAACGAAGAGCAACAGAGTTTCCGATTAGCATCCATTAATCTTTCTGCCTGTTAAAGAAAAACAAGCACTGCAATGTGTGTCTCTAGTAGCGATGAGTAGCATTTCTTATTTCCTGTCAGAATGTAAAGAGGAACAGCTAGGTTTTGCACTTGTCCCCAGTTGTGGAAGTCGTGAATACGGTATCTAACTGCATGTAGTCCCTACGAATAATAGTTGGTATATCCACTGTAAGATTAAAGGGATGAAAAAGCGCTGTCTCCCACTTGTCTGGAATTGTATAGTCGCAATAAGTAATAGCTGACTGTGGTTATTGTATTTGATGTGTACTGAAACGAGTTTCAAGCAGAGCACTCCTGTCTAATAGCACAAGGTGAGAAGCACGAAGGCATTCCCGACCTGACACTTCTCATTTATAAAAAGCAATTCCAACTAACTATCGATTAAAGTCCTATTTGGAACGATCAACTGATTTACAACTCTAGCTACGAAATTAGAAACTGTGATTGTGAAGTTCCAAGCTATCCTTTAACCTTCTTGTCTACATCCTAGTAGAATTTCTGTATGCATAATGGTACATTTTTCACATGTGTGAACTGCGGTTTTAGAAAGCCAGCAGTAACTAGGTGAGCAAGCCGAGATGCCCCAGTATGTTATACTCCAGGGGGAGACTTGAAAAGACCTCGCCGTTTGGAGGGATGAGGTGTTGGCACCAGCCAGCCCATAATATTTTGGTTCAGCATTGCTCTAGTCCCCATAGTAAACTTTTAACTGTGGTTCAGAAAACAGTGAATAATGCGAAAGCCCAGCAGATCGATAAAAATGGTGACAAGTGGAGACTTGCCGCAGTAAGTAAATGGCCATTCGAAAGCTACACCGTTCTGTGAAATCTCCTTTTTTCTAAGTGCAGTGTACCTTGCCTAGTGAGGTCTCAGTAGGCAAGGGAAAGGGAGACGCATCTGAACATATCGCAATCTGCCTGCCTCCCCCAAAAGCAGCAAAGCTGTTCAGACTCATTTCCTGTGCTTTTCACAGCTTGGTGAGAGCGCATTGAGTCGCGCAGATGCCAAGATATTTTTTCACCCCCAGTCAAGAAACAAGCGTGGGAGGTATGGGGCCGTTACCTGAAATTTTGTACGCAAAAATACAGTGCATTGGTGAAATAAATAAGCAAGACGCAGATGAGGGCCTACGAGTCCGAAATTCTCGGAAGAGCGTAGGTGAAAAGTGGGCGGAGTCGAGCCTAATTTTTACGCCGTTTTTGGTCGGAGAAAAAGGGCAATATAAATATTACGCCATTGGTTAAAGCGGTACGAACTTTTTCTCATTGTTATGCGGTGTTTGGACCCGAAATCTAAGCAGAGCAGGCACAGCAGATACGTCCTAACATCTCTTAGTGGCAGACGGATGAAGAACTCATGCTTCTGGGCGGAAGTTCGAAGGCGAGAAAAGCACAGATTTCTTGCTTTTGAGGAGGTAGCTTGAACTGGCAGACGAGTTCAGTTGGCATCCATCAACAACATTTAGAGCCTACCCCTCAACAAACAACATTTCTGGTGAGAACATCTATAGGCACCATCCGGTTAGGATGAACCGGATTTTTGGATTTTCGTTACTTCAGTAAATTCACATAAGCTCATCCAAGACCAGGAGGACTGGCATTATTGCATAGTCAGCTCCATTTATCTTTCCAATACGATTTCACAGCCACTGACATCAACCTGTGGCTCTATTGTGCCAAATTAGTATGTTATGAAGTTGATTACCTCCGACCCCATTTAATTTCGAAGTAAGTTTGCCAAGCTCATCAGTGTTTCTTACACGTAGTTTTATGTTTCAATTAGATGTACTTTGTCGTTGCTCAACTAAGTTCTACGTAATAAAAATTGGGTTCACTTGTGCCGAGACGGTCGCTGTGGGCGAGCTGTTCTAGGCTCTTCAGTCTGAAACCGCGCTGCTCCTACGGCCGCAGGTTCGAATCCCGCAACGGGCATGGATGAGTGTGATGTCCTCAGGTTAGTTAGCTTTACATAGTTCTAAGTCTAAGGGACAGACGACCTCAGATGTTAAGTCCCATAGTGCTTAGAGCCATTTGAACCATTTGAACTTGCACCATATTCTTGATTTCATAGTTATTAAATCTGTTTTCCATGCGGTTTATTAATACTCAATTATGGGAGTGTCAATACCAAGTCTCAGCACCATTCATTTTTAACAGTGTTAAATAAAATCCGTTAAATTACATTTTAACTGAGTTTCTGAATTCTTCATGGAATGATTATTCTCTCGCCAGCCAACTTGATGCTGATCATTATACCACTCCGGAAGAAAGGTTCAGCTCGACTGGCGCCTCGCAAAGATGGAAATAAGAAAACGGGAGTTTCTGGAAAGGAAAAGCGATGTACAGTGGTTGGATGTACTCATTTATTTGGAAAGATATGCAGCCTCTGTGAGACAGCTCTTCGAATTAGGTTGAAGTGCTCAGAAAATAAACTGTTGTTTAATAGTTATTGCATCGCTTTCCACGTCCTAAGAATCACAGTTCCTCCTCTCCGTTCCAGAATCACCTGTGTTAGGCATCGTAGGATACTTTTACCTTCGCACTCTGTTGAATGTGACTTAGTAGGCTTCAGCCCACTATAAAAATACACTAACGAAAAAATATTGCACCCTTTTAGAGGTTTCCAATTCACTTAAGATTAATTGTTGTTACAATGAAATGAATACCCTTAGCTGCAGCTGCATACAGGCGTTGAGTCAACGGGGACGGTTAAAAATGTGTGCCCTGACGGGGACTCAAACAGGGATCTCCTGCTTACATGGCAGACGCTCTATCCATCTTTTTTTTTATTTTATTTTGTTCTATAATGTTCGCTGAATGTTTTCGTGGCGGACTTCGGATGACACTCGTTCAGATTGTTCGCCGATCCGTTCCATTCAGTTTTTTAGTACAGAAGGTAGCTAAACTCTCTGACCGAACACGCTGAGCCACCGAGGACACAGAGGATAGTGCGGCTGCAGGGACTTATCTCAGGCACGCCTCCCGTGAGACCCACGTCCGCAATTTACTGTCCCGCACTATATTCATAGCGCCCCAGCCCATCATACTCATTACTCGCGGCTTTACTGCCGATTACAGTAAGAGTTCGGGCACTGTTTGTGCATCCGCACAGAAGATGGTCAAATGGCCGGTGAGCCTTAACTGTGTGTATATGCAGACATGTCCGAAAGAACAGATACCATCTTCATATACACTACTGGCCATTAAAATTGCTACACCAAGAAGAACTGCAGATGATAAACGGCTATTCATTGGACTAATATATTATACTAGAACTGACGTGTGATTACATTTTCACGCAATTTGGGTCCATAGATCCTGAGAAATCAGTACCCAGAACAACCACATCTGGCCGTAATAATAGCCTTGATACGCCTGGGCATCGAGTACAGGTACAGCTGCCCATGCAGCTTCAACACGATACCACAGTTCATCAAGAGTAGTGACTGGCGTATTGTGACGAGCCAGTTGCTCAGCCACCATTGACCAGACGTTTTCAATTGGTGAGAGATCTGGAGAATGTGCTGACCAGGGCAGCAGTCGAACATTTTCTGTATCCAGAAAGGCCCGTAAAGGACCTGCAACATGCGGTCGTGCATTATCCTGCTGTAATGTAGGGTTTCGCAAGGATCGAATGGAGGGTAGATCCACAGGTCGTAACACATCTGAAATGTAACGTCCACTGTTCAAACTGGTGTCAATGCGAACAAGAGGTGACCGAGACGTGTAACCAATGGCGCCCCATACCATCACGCCGGGTGATACGCCAGTATGGCGATGACAAATACACGCTTCAAATGAGCGTTGACCGCGATGTCGCCAAACACGGATGCGACCATCATGATGCTGTAAACAGAACCTGGATTCATCTGAAAAAAAAATGACGTTTTGCCATTCGTGCACCCAGGTTCGTCGTTGAGTACACCATCGCAGGCGCTCCTGTCTGTCATGCAGCGTTAAAGGTAACGGCAGCCATGGCCTCCGAGCTGATAGTCCATGCTGCCGCAAACGTCGTCGAACTGTTCGTGCAGAGGGTTGTTGTCTTGCAAACGTCCCCAACTGTTCACTCAGGGACCGAGACGTAGCTGCACGATCCGGTAGAGCCATGCGGAAAAGATGCCTGTCATCTCGAGTGCTAGTGATACGAGGCCGTTGGGATCCAGCTCGGCGTTCCGTATTACCCTCCTGAACCCACCGATTCCATATTCTGCTAACAGTCATTGGAATGTCGCGATACGATAAACCGCAATCGCGATAGGCTACAATCCTACTTTTATCAAAGTCAGAAATGTGATGGTACGCATTTCTCCTCCTTACACGAGGCATCAAAACAACGGTTCACCAGGAAACGCCGGTCAACTGCTGTTTGTGTATCAGAAATCGGTTGGAAACTTTCCTCGTGTCAGCACGTTGTAGGTGTCGCCACCGGCGCCAACCTTGTGTGCATGCTCTGAAAATCTAATCATTTGGCCGGCCGCGGTGGTCTAGCGGTTCTGGCGCTGCAGTCCGGAACCGCGGGACTGCTACGGTCGCAGGTTCGAATCCTGCCTCGGGCATGGGTGCGTGTGATGTCCTTAGGTTAGTTAGGTTTAAGTAGTTCCAAGTTCTAGGGGACTTATGACCCAAGATGTTGAGTCCCATAGTGCTCAGAGCCATTTGAACCAATCTAATCATTTGCATAATACAGCATCTTCTTCCTGTCGGTTAAAATTCGCGTAATCTTCGCGGTGTAGCAGTTTTAATGGTCAGTAGTGTATAAACCAATGCCCTGCAGTGTTATGACTCTTCAGTTTTTCTTTTCAGCGGTGCGAGTGTGTTTGCAGTTCTTCCGTGGTAGTCGGAATTTAGGGATTAGAAGCCTAATTAAATTGCATTCATAGACCTAGATTAGACATTGGAGTAGTGGAGAATAGATTATTTTGGGATAAATTCAGAGTCGGAGTCAGTTAGAGGTGATTGGGCGTATGAACATTAATATTTAAGCGAATGGTGATTGTACGTGTTAAACGAAATGCTGCGATCGTATACTTACGATTGTGAAGAGATTTATGGAAAAAACGGAAACTTTTATGTTGAATTAGGACTTAATTCGCTGTATACGAATTATTAAAGAGTACTGGGACCGAAAGTAGTTTGGACCTTATCAAACTAGTATCGTTGCCTCTCGTTGTCAAGGTGATTACGCTAATAAACCAGAACTGAAAAATAGAAAAATTTTCAAATTCTAAGGGACCAAACTGCTGAGGTCATCGGTCCCAAGACTTACACACTACTTAAACTTACTTAAACTAACTTATACTAAGAACAACACACACACACCCATGCCCGAGGGGGGACTCGAACCTCCGGCGGGAGGGGCCACGCAGTTAGTGACATGGCGCCTCTAACCGCACGGCCACTCCACTTGGCGTGAAAAATAGTGCTCGTTGAAAGATTAAACTTGTGCTGAACAGACATTGAAAGGATTGGAACCCATAATTAATATCGTGTCGTGAAAATTGGGAAGCTTAGACATTGTAAGGTCCAGAGACATATTTATAATTTATCGGACATTAATGGCAGTGGACAGTTTCATGGGGAAGCATATCTTTGATGATAGGTACACGAAGGAGTGTAGTACTGACTGACTGTTATCATACCGAAACAATACATACTAGGATCAACTCTCCTTTCATTCATCCCCCAGTGCCCTCTCTCATTAATTTAAGAAATTCATTGTGTCATTAAAATAGAAATATAGGAGACATTCTCAGTGTTTAATAAATTCCGTAATCAGCTAGTGCATAGACAATAATATATGTGAACATTCAAGGGTTATTGAAGAAAGCTGATAAACCTTTTTACAAACAGATTTAACAGGATTCAATGAATGCTTACAGACTGATAAAGTAACCAAATCAAATTACTCAGGGAAATAAATTAGTAAAAATAGACTGGAACTCAATTGATATCTTACTCCAGAGTAATAAAAAAAACTGTCTTTGGAGACGTCGTAGTTGAAAGTGTGTGAAATATCCCTGGAAAAACGCGATCAATTTTCAAATGCTAGTTCACGCGACTAGATTCACAACGTGATTCAGAGATGTTTTATGGCCGACCCACACGGCAGGAAATGGTTCTTAACTAGCCGAGACAATATGTACACAAACTTTTGAGATCAGCTCCGCTGACGGTGGGGAAACGGCGAAGCGGTATCTGTGCAGTCGCGACGACGGTGGGTGTACGGGCATATGCTATACCTGCGAGCTGTTACAGTTTTAAAAGTGATGTTGGTTTCAAACGTATTGTAATAGACCTACAGGTACGTTTGGATGCGATTCAGAGAAGAGATGATCATTGTGATTTTGTATTTCCACGTGAGAGACACTTGCATCGTGGTACTTTCTGCTATTGGATGGAAACATACTTCTACAAATGAATCTTTGCAGTGACGAACATAACTGTTGTATTCTTTACTGGAAAGCAAAATAATATAATTGACGTCTTCTCCCAAATTAAATGTCTGAGAAAGAAGTGTGCCTAAAATGACAGAGCATCGCCAGCTGCATTAATTTGTGGTATAAACTGAGCTATCCAGTCATGATACTCGTCGTCGCCGTACTACGATGAGTATCTCAAATCCGACCTTCCAGACTTCATACGAGATCTGCTGCTCTAGCGCTCCTGGAATAGAGGATGCCACAGAGACACAGATGAGACACAGCGTAGGTTATTCGTTCCATAATGAATTCGTTCTGGTGTGGCACCCACTTTTAATCTTCCAGGAAATTTCAAAATATTTCCCACTGACTGATCATTCTGTCCTGTTTCAACATATATACTGGGGCAGTGTTCTACGCATATTACGAATTTCGAATGATTCGTAGAATTTTTCATTGTGTTGCCACTTTAACCAATGATAGCACAGAACTGCAGAAAAATAGTTGGTCGCCCATAACTGAACATGTGGATGAATTTGGTCTGTACAAGTGGACGAAGCACCATTGCGCAGTCGCACGTCCGTTCATGATTCGGGGTAATTACTCCCACGGGTCAGCGAGGCTGGCGCAGCCGGCGTTGATTATGGGTCGCATCCTCCGGGATAATGAAAGCTCAGCGCCGCGAAATGCAGGTCGCAAATTACACCGCGATTTCGGTGAAGCGCAGGCCGGCCACAACCATAATTAATTACTTCCTGCTACCTCAAAGAACTCTGGCTTTTAGGAAGCTGCTTCTCTTGTTACACGGCTATAGTCACGTAAATAGAATATTATTCATCCGGCGCAGTAATTTTACTCACGACGGTGAGAAAAAGACCACAGAGAATAAAGCTTTTAAAAAATTAGACTCGGGACCTCATTAGGCGAAATTTGGGCAGAGAAGCATCGCGTGGAGTGCGCCTGCTAATACTTTAATTCTACAGTGCAGCAATTATGCCTAAAGACATGACGTGATATTTAAACACATTATATTAATATGTACGTTCACAACGAACTGAATACTGTGCTCGCAGTCTGAAGAACATCCTGCAGTAAGCTTTCAAGGGAAAGTCCATCGTGGCAGAAAAATGTACGAGACGAAAGGTTCGTTGTTCGTTTTTGTCTCCAAAACATCTGTACCGAATGAGTTTCGTTAGACTCGTATTTATACGTCTCTGGACAACTTAACCCTAGGACGCCTAAGGGGGGGGGTTCGTTGAACCCACAATTTTTTTATGTCCTCTGCTTTTGCCCAAGTAACTTTCGTACTACATATTACCTTTGAGTTATTGTTTGTTGGCTATTTTACGAAACGTTAGTGTCAATATATTTTATAGAAAATTCCTGCTTTGAAAGAAAAAATAAATAAACTTATTATGGGTCCAACAAACCCCTCTTAGGCTTCCATGCTATAGAAAATTTCCCTGAGTAGGATTTCGTATTTCTCATCTCTACAACAATGCAAGTTAGTTTCTCATTGGTTGGTATTCTTGATATTCACAACAATCGGTTTACTTTCAGAGGAAGTGATTGTTGATGTCAGTCAGCTGTTATTTATCTTGTAACCTTGCAGTGAGTTTTGCAGTTCCCTACTGTTCACATCCAGACTTAGAAATGACTAAAAGAATACGTGACTCGTCTTTAGAAAGAGTTCTAAATGAAATTTTAGATGAAGATTCTGACTCGGGGAGTCAAAGTGAATATGAGGATGGTGTTATGGAGTAGGATTCAGATCGGGAAAGTGATGTGGATGTTAGAGAAGATGAAGATAGCGCAGCTTCAGGTAGTGACCATCAGGATGTTATGGTGGCCAAGTCTGGAAGAAGGTACGTAACCACACAGCCTAGAATTCCTCGGAGGTCTGTTGCTAATATAGTAAGAGAGCAGGCAGGAGTAACTCCAGCTGGTGTTTGCCATTCCCCTGGAGAAGCCTTGAAGTTACTTTTTACGCCTGGCATCATGGATGTTATACTAAAACATTCAAATGAAGAGGCAGTTAGGCGAAATGTTACTTTGACTAATGAGAAAGAATTGTATGCCTTTATAGGAATCCTGATACTTATGGGGGCAAATAACACAATTCTGTCAGTGCACACGAACTTTGGTCAGACCTAATGGGTCGGCCAGTTTACAAGGGTATTATGGCAAGAGAACTTTTCAAGGAACTTATTGCAATCATAAGGTTTGATGACAAAAGTACCCGCCAGCTAAGAAGGGAAGCAGACATGTTCACAGCAATAAGTGATGTTTTCAACAAAGTGAATGATAGGTTTTCACTACTGTATAAACCAGGAATCCAACTCACCGTTGATGAGATGCTCAGCTTGTTTAGAGGGCGCTGCCCCTTCAAAGTATTTATGAAGGATAAAACGGGCAAGTAGGGCATCCTTATATGCATGATGTCCGATGCAGTTGACAGATACTTCTTGAATATGGGACAGAATTTGTCGAATGAATAACAGGATTCAGCAGCTGTCGTCAAACGTCTGCAAGCACATGTGGAAAATAATTGTCGAAATATTACTACAGACCGATACTACACATCGGTGGATTTGGCGGAAGAGTTATACCGTAGAAACTCTCCAGTCAAACAGGAAGCATATTCCAGACGTAATGAAGAACACATCAAATCTAGAGCTATATTCATCAATGTTCTTGTTCCAAGACCCATCAACAGATAGGCCTCCAGTAACTTTGGTGTCCTAAATAGCAAAAATGAAACCAAGTAAAAACTTACTGATGTTGTCAACAACGCACCAAGATAAAGGCACTGTTGGAGGAGAGAAGAATTAAAACGAGATAAATGCATATTATAATTCCACTAAAGGTGGAATTGATACCATTGTTCAAATGGCGCGTATGTACACCTGCAAGAGGGGAACAAAGAGATGGCCTATAACTGTGTTTTACTCTCTCGTTGACATTTGTGCTACCAATGCAACCACCATATTCATCCAGCAACATCCAAGATGGAATGAAAAGAAACACAACAAACGGAAACATTATCTTCTGCAAGCTGTTATGGAACTGGTGAAATTGCAGGTAGAAGACAGAAGTGCCAATGCAAGATGGTTATCTAAGCAAATTGTTCAATCAATGGAGACTGTTCTACGAAAGGAAATCAAAGAAGTGACAACAGAAGCACGTCAGCTTCCTGCAGGGAAAGGTCGGTGCCATATTTGTGTAAGAGAAGCTAAAACAAAGAAGCAGAAGTACAAAAATCTTAGTAAACCAAAACAGTATTGTGGACAGTGTCATAAACATGTGTGTAACACACATTCAGAAAAAATTGTGAAGTGTGTCTCTTGCCTTGAAGTTGAGGACTCAGAGTAGTCTATTGTATATGAACACATCTCTATTTTGTATTGCAATATGTCAATTTTTTATTCACTCAATCCAATATTTATAACAATTAACAACATTTATAAACCGAGGCCTTAGTTAAAATACATAAAACAGTTTGAAAGTTGTAATTTTTCGTCAGTAAACTTAATTAGTACCTGTGGGCTCACTGAACCCCCCCCCCTTAGGCACCCAAGATAGAAAAAAAGGCTAGGGCGTCCTAGGGTTAAGAACTTATCTCCTATGCTGCATGCATATAGAATTATTTTTTCTTTCCTTTTGAAACAGATTTTGTGGTAAAACATCGTAATTTTCCTTAGACGTGAACTACTACCTGGGTATAATCGTTGTATTTACATTATTATCTGCTAGAATCCAGACCATTCGATACAATCTACGAACAGTTGCAAATCATTTCAAAAGGTTTTGGATTGCACGATTTTCGAAAAGTGAGAGACTTCTGTCAATATTTGCACAAATGTTTTGCTTTGTGGAGTGATACCAGTGACCAGTCGTTTTGTAAACACTGAAACGCCTGGTTAAATCTGCAGGACAGAACAGGTAGTTGGAATTGTGGAAAGGGGCCAAAAATGAGCGGCTGTCAGTTACATTCGAACACATATAACTTTATTTAGTTGCCAAACGTTACAGCACAAATTTCCGAGCTTAACTATCGACTGAATATGTCACACAATCTTGTGGCTTAAGGGCACAACATCTTTAATTTTTAAGACGGCTGAAGGCCCATGATTTAAAACACAACTACAATAAATTTTCGAAAGGCAGAAAGCGCAACGTTTTATCCTTAAATAACATTTCAGTGAGGCTGAAGGCCCAAAAAATCTATGACTTAACAATAAGGAATTATGCTTTTAAAACGGCGGAAGGACGATGGTTGAAAAACATTTTCAAAAGGCAGAAGGCCCAAAGCTTTACCCAGAAAAAAAATTAAAATTTGGCTGAAGGCCCAAACAATGAAAGACGTGACAAGTAAGGAACTTTGAATTTTAAAACGGCTGACGGCCCATTATTTAAAACCCAGCTAGAAGCATACAACTTCAAACCATCGGCTATGAGCCACTACAATACACAGTCAAATACCAATAAGAAAAGGCAGTACAGCCAGCGGTGCTCGGATGTTTCCGGATGTCAGTCTGCACTTGAAATATTAATGTCCAAAAAAAATGGTTCAAATGGCTCTGAGCACTATGGGACTTAACATCTATGGTCATCAGTCCCCTAGAACCTAGAACTACTTACACCTAACTAACCTAAGGACAGCACACAACACCCAGCCATCACGAGGCAGAGAAAATCCCTGACCCCACCGGGAATCGAACCCGGGAACCCGGGCGTGGGAAGCGAGAACGCTACCGCACGACCACGAGATGCGGGCTATTAATGTCCGCTTAGGGGAGATAGGTAGTCGGCCCTACTGTATACGATCCACCGGCAACCCAACCAAGAGACATTCAACGGACCCACCGACAAGACGACTTGCTTTCCACCCGACCAGTCCACAAGGAACTCCAATGCCAAAATGAAAAAGGCGTAGCCGCCCACAATCAAGTATGCATAAGCTGTCAAAACTACACACACGTGTTGGACAGCGATAACATGGTGAGGAAAGGACACTGCCTAAATTTTACGTCAGCGGCCAGGGCAGGTAACCGGAACGCTAGTGGCCACAAGGCAGAAAATTCCGCTGGTGCACTTGGACTTCAAATAACCAAAATACATTTAAGCTCCACCGGATGGTGGCCAAACTTTCGCCAACTCGAACACTGGCTACTGCTCACGGGAATACCCCTGACAGCCAACCATGAAAACTAACAGCACAATGTGAACAGACTGGGTTCGGTAATTGAATCACCGCTCAACTCTGATGCACTGTGTCGGTGAGCCACGAACCTCGTAGCAATCGGAACAGCCCCCACACACACCAACACGGCATAGAGACCGCCAACGGGCCCGGCCCACTGCACCGCGCAGAGATTTCTTGGCTGATCCACACCAACTGACCAATTGCCTCACACCGGCTAGCTGGAAACTATAAGCACCAGACCAAAGGTAGTACAAGGTGTGAATATCGTTACACACCGCTGCTGCCACACGTAGAAAGAGGAAGAACCACGGCGTAACAGCAGTAGCCACGGGACACCAAATGCAGAGTAACAGTCAAGGTTTAAGCCAAGTCATAAGCAACTCTTCGATGTTGTTTCATTAATTCTATTTCCAATATCCGAAGAAATGTGTTATTCGATATTATTTATAGCACTGGATAATTTTTTTTAAGCTCTGCAAGCGTGATTTGTGAACCAAAACGTAGCTGACAGTATTGAAGGAATATATATATATGGAGTAGAGGGACGTCGGTAGGAGAGTTCTATGATAGGGGAAGGAATGGCTTTCACACGGTTATCCTCTCGCGTACACTTCATTATGAGATATAACATGAAACGCTCACTATATAGAAATTCTAGACTGTTTGCCAAAAGTTGTGTGCATACTGACAGGCATGATGGGTGTAGGACAGTAACATTACAGTTGTTTAATTTACTTCATTCCCCTACACATCTGAAATTGTATGTAAGTGTGGATAAGAAATGCAGTCATATCTCAAACAGATTAATAGTCATACCCTGTTAGTAGTAATTCTGTTGTACTGTGGACCTGTTTGAACATTTATTCGGACTGTAACCTTTCATAATAATGAAAAAGTGCTGTTAATCCATAAAATATAGGGGATCGACTCCAAGCAAATTTGAATAACGTCGGATGTAGCTTTAGGGCAAGACATTTCTATTAGAATTCTAATAACGAAACTGATGGTTTTAGAGTGTAAACGCCTACAGCTCTTAGGTAACTAGACTCTGGGTTCAAACTTTTTACTTTCTTCCAATACTAATTAATCTTTCTCCTTCAATCGCTTTGCACATGTAATGTAGGCTGCAAATAATCCACAAAATAATGCTGAAGTAACATAGCGTCATCTGAACACAATTAGTCTTGTCAATTATTTATTCTGTTCTTCTTAATTACAGACCGATATCTAAGTGACTGATATGAAGTACATGAGGATAAGTAATTGCTGCCTCTAAGGATTCACTTCTACAACCACTATATCCTTTTACTCCTTTACCGGAGACACAGGGAGACCTATAATACGAGTTGGAGACTCAGAAACTTTTCTATGACATATAAAAATCTTGGTGAAGCAAACCATGACTGCTGCCTTTTCCAGTCTACTGACGAAAAAAAAAGTTGCAAATTAAAACCAATTTACATTTCCGATCGCAGATTCATAGTGTAATTACGAGTTGTAGTGCTACAACGATGAAAATTAATATTACGACGATGTCAAACCTTATTTTCATGATTTAAAGAAGTATTCATGATATTAAAAATGTAATTATCATTTTATTATTTTCATTTTTGTGCTCAGTGTATAAAAGAATTTCTAGTGCGCGGAATAAATTAGCATTGTTTGTACTACGAAACTATATGGGATTGTTAAGGGTTAAGCATGCAATAATTCGATGTAAGACATTTTGTTGGGTCTGAATTTTGTTCTCGTACTGGTCGGAGAGAGAGAAGGAAAAGTTCCTTAATCGATGTGAAGGTATAAAGGCTGTAAAAAGGAGAGAAGGTAAATACAACTTATTCAAAACAAATATCTCTAAAGTGTAACGTCTTGTGATTTCCTATAACTAAAAATTGCAAGGCCTAATCTGAGCCTGTCCTGAATAACAGCGAAGAACATTTATGTTATCATATATTTGCTTCGTTTGATCACTGTTGTGATTCACCTCTTTCTTTTTGTTACGCGACGTGTTATGAATATTTTCATTATACGCGCAAAAGTGCACACAGCTTTAATCGAACCTGCGTCTTTCGGAAACGATAACTTTTAATTAGTACAATTACGCGAATACCGTCTAAATCGCAACCGTGATCGCAAAAGTGTTTCCTGGACCAAATAATTCTTATAAAATGAGTATTCTCCAAAGCGAGCAGCATTGCACTATCGCTGACTCGCAACAGTTGAAAGAGTAAAAACAGTGCTTAAATAAAATTTCCACCTTTTAATAATCATTATAATCCCATTAAATAAATAAATAGCAATTCAGTAGCTATCCAATCAATAAACAGAGAGGGCAATTCAGTGGCAACCTATTGACAGGACTAGCTTATAAGTGTGTGCTAATGTGTGTTTTTTCTGTTTGTTTCATGCTGTAATGAGCGGAAATCTACGACGACCCTAAGCACGATACTTGTGCTGTACCAATCCATCCCAGCGGCATCAGAACGAAGCACTGCATGAGGTAGGTACAACATCTTCTTCTACCTGGCGAAAAAAAAAACTTACTTATCGGAAGTTTTTTTTTTGATGGACTTGTAGTCCGGGGTGATAGGTTACAATACAGCATCACCGGTCTATTGCGGTCTAACTGTGTTGGTGAGCCAGTAAATTTCCACTGTGCAGTGACTGCGTCACTGCAATTCACTTTGGAGGTGTGGCGGTGGGACTCGTGGTCCCGTACCACCCTCTGACGGTGATAGTACTACATGGGACAGGCAGAATTTATTGCCTAACATGTGCAGGTGAAGGTGTGGCGGTGGGACTTATGGTCCCGTACCGTGGGTGTACGTGACGACGATCGGAAGTGTTTTTTTTTTTTTTTAAATGGACTTGTAGTCCGGGGTGATAGGTTACTGTCCTCTTAGGAAGCTATAAGAGTCAATTATATTTAAATAACTGCGAGAAGGATCAGTAAAATACAGCATCAAATGTTTTCAGTAGAGGTTAACTGAACGAAATTGGAACTGAATTTTTAATCAAACGAAAGTGAACATTTATAGTACTGATTCCAATTTGGTTCAGTGTAGTAATTATTTTATGTTTTGTATGACGGAATAATTGATGTGTTGCGTGTGACGTTTTCCCGATTAGACTTGCACCCAAACATTTGCAAATATTGTGAAAACAGTGCGACGTGTAAGAAAAGCTACACAGCAAGAAGTAACTGTAGTACATTCAGAGTAGGAAGGAATAACTAGTGATGTAGAAATTGATATTTTTCCAGATCACACAGAGGATATAGAACAGGACACTAATATTAAAGTCAGTGATCCATCTGCTGTAGAACACTCAGGCGGAATACAGACGGTAGTTCAAGTGCATACTGAAGCAGAACCACAAGAAACACCAGTTACAGTCGATTTACCAGCGGTAGAGCCAATACAAACAGTAATGGATCCATTTTCTCGCTTAATGATGAGAATGGAACAAATGTTTAAAATACAGGTACAATCACAGATACAGCGTGCAACTGAGATTAATAATAATATAGATAAATGTATTAGCAGAGTAGATGAACGGATTAGGACCTTGGATGAATGCATCAGTCAATTAGACGAGCGTACGCAGTTAAGGTTTTCACAGTTCTCAAAAGAGATGGATCAAAAGCTTGAAAACCGGTTAAAAGAACACGATCGCCAGCTGCGACAGCAAATAGATGCCCAGTTGTCTACTATACAGAACAACATTTCAAGTATGCAACAAACATATCATGACTTACCACAGAATGTAAAGCAAGTAACCCAGGATGTGGACAAGTTACAACAAACAAACACTTCTTTGGAAGCAGAAATACGCAACATAAGTACACGTACAGAAAACCTTACGGTTGATAATCAAAACGTAATAGAACAAAAATGCAAAGAACAAGAAGAACGCGTTGTGACCACATTCAACACATGGCTAAATGACAAAGACAAACAAATTAGTACTGTTATACAGAAGGAACTACCTGTGATGTTACAACGAGCAGGAACACAACTGATAAGTGAAAACAACACAAAGATTCATGAAATCCAGACTGAATTACAGAGCGTGCAGAAAGTGCTTCATGAAACACGTATGCAAACATCTCATAACAGTTCACCGAAGTGTGTTAGTATCACATAAACACACCCTGATCATTATGAAACGCCTTTAACTGAAAGTAGGGGGCAGACGGGCAATAATTTCCATCCAACACGTGGAGTAACATCCGTTTATCAAGACCATACACAATCATTGGTGACTCAGGATGCTTTAGTGAAGAATTCGCAGTTTCAGAAGTTTACCAATGATAAGAACGGATCCCAACCAATTGTGTTTATCAAAGGGATCTGAGGAATAATGCCAAAAATTTGAAACGAAAGGGAGAAAATTGCCTTTACCATTACCCATATTCAAGGTGAGCCAGCGTTGTTCGCGACACAGAAGGCTGAACAATGCAGCTCCTTCGATGAATTTGAACAAGCTTTTCTAAACAAGTATTGGTCGCGTGGGGTACAAGAACGATTAAGAAAAGATGTTTATAGTCCTGAGCCATTTAATAGAAAAGGCGGTACTTTGCGGAAATATTTCGAAAAGTATCTGGACAAAGTGAAATATTTATCCACACCAATTTTGAGTGTGATGTTTTAAAGATATTAAAGGAGAAGTTACCGCGTGATCTAAAGGAGAAATCGTTTCACATTCCTGAAGATAACGTGAAACATTTTCTATCTGTACTGGACTCTTTGGATTTGGTTATCGAAGAGGACAGACACCATTATGGGAATAATTCGTCGTATAATGGTAATGGTAATGGCAACGGGCGAAACCACAAGAACAATAGTAATAGAAACACCTACTATGGGAATCAAAATAGTCCGAATTATTCAGGATGGCAGAACCACAATATGAACACAAATGGACAGTACGGTAATGCACCGAATCACAGTTATCATCCACAGAACAATAGTGGACAAAACAATAACGGAAACTTTTCAAAGAAACGGAAACGAGATTTTAGAGCTAACGCCAATTACAATAACGGTAATTTTTCAAATAATCGGCAAAAAATGCAACCACCACATAACTGGTCAACACAGAATTATGCACAACAGCAATGGCAGCAGCCTAGGCCACCGCAATATCACAACAACAATCGTGTACAACCCCCGTATAATACAAATATGTCAAATAACATGCAGCAGCATATGAATGCACAGCAATGGCAAGCACCGAATCAAAATATCAAGATCATTGAGGTAAGTGAACCGCAACTATCAACCAGTACCAGTCAGTCAAAATAGATGCGACGACATTCTGCTCCCGTGTGTCAGTCGTAGGGTGTCTTGGGGGCACTTTCATGAATGATGTTAGTAATAACGAGCAACCAAGCGTGCAGACAACCAGCGGTAGTAACAATGAGAATGTGTGTCCCATAGAATCAGCAGCGATCGGGTCGAACGACGCAAAAGATGCAGTGTGTAGGAATAATTCTGTTGATGTTGTTCAGCAACGTAGTTCAACTATGCAGATGTTAAGATATAATGACGGAGTCGATATACGAGGGGAATTATGTCAAGATTTTCGGAAGAAGTGTAATTTGTTTGAACGGGAAGTTGTACAAGCAGCTATAGTTTGTGATATTTATAGTATTCAAACTACGGTGATTTTAGATACTGGAGCATCTGTTTCTGTGCTGAGTGAATCGTTCTCTCTTCACTTAAAGAAGATTAGAAAGATTCCGGTTTTTCCAGTCACTAATTGTCGAGTTACAGGAGCCATTAGTCAGAAAGCCGAACTACTTCGGGAATAGACACGGATTTGTATTAATTTTGGAATGGGAGCCAAAGAGTGAACCTTCCTTATTGTAAAGAATTTAGCCGTGAACTGTCTCCTCGGATTAGATATTTTGCGAGGGACGGAAACTATAATCGATCTCGCAAAGGGTGAATGCAGCATGTGTTTCGCTGACACGAGAGTCAGGTTAGACTTGGAAAAGACCAAAGAATTGCATAGTAAATATTATCAAATTTTAAAGATAGAACCGATTCGCGCACATTTATGGCGGCTTCAAGATAGTTGCAATTGCAGTACATTCCCGGTCATGGAAGATGTGAAGGACGAGGAGAATATCCACCTCTCTGAAATAGTAGAAAAAGGACAACAATCCTCTGGTCTTGACAGTCTGCAACAAAAGCAATTATTAGACACACTTACTAATTATCGTAAAGTGTTTTTGAAAAAATCTGGACTAATTAAAGGTTACGTGTACGACATGCAAGTGGTTCCCCATGAAATTTACTGTCATCAAACGTACTCAATACCCAGCGCGAAAAGAAATGAGACGAATGCTGGAATGGGGACTTATTGAGACCTCGTTATCACCATATAGTAACCCACTTTTACCGGTAATGAAATCCGATGGAAGCGTAAGGTTGGTTCTCGACGCTCGCCGGATTAATCAAATTATTATGCCTGTCAGGAAGCGGCGTGAGAATCTAGAAGAACTATTACAGAAGTTCCATGGCATAAAGTATCTATCAAGCATCGACCTTCGCGTGTCATACTGGCAGGTGGTCTTAACGCCAAGATCTAGGAAATATACAGCATTTATTTATAGTGGAAGAAGCTATCAATTCAGAGTATTGCCATTCGGATTGAATGTCAGTGCCGTAGTCTTTATTAATGCGCTTGACACTGTCCAAGGGCCGGTTTTGTTAGAGCAAGTTACTGTCTATGTGGACGATTTATTGATTGCTTCACCAACGTGGGACGAGTATATCAAACTAATTAACTTGGTGTTACACAAATTTAACTTGCAGGTGTTACGGTTAACCTTAAGAAGTCCAAGTTTGGAAAGATGGAGATAAAGTTTCTAGGACATATAGTATCATGAGAAGGAATCTTCCCAGATAGTACGAAACTCGAGGCTATCTGAAATTGTCCATATCCAGCCAACAAAAGACAATTAAAGGCATATATGGGTCTTGTACCCTTTTTCCGAAAGTTCGTGCCTAATCAATGGCTTAACAGTGAACATCTATTGGGGCTTCTGAAAAAGAATGCGCCGTGGGTGTGGACTGACCAGTGTGCTCATGATTTCGACACGATCAAGCATTGCTTGTTAAATGCTGAAATCTTGCACCATCCAGATCTCAGTAAGGATTTTTGCATAACCTCAGATGCTTCATGTACTGGGTTAGGTGCGTGTTTATTTCAAACAGAAACAGTAGACGGACACGAGCAAATAAAAATAATATCTTTCGCAAGTCGTGTATTATCAGAATGCGAACGCGCATATTCCACTACAGAGCTTGAAGCATTGGCAGTGGTATGGGCATTTCGCAAATTTCATTATTACGTTTATGGTAGACACGTTCGGGTGTACTGTGATCATCAGGCTTTGAGTTTCCTGCTGACCTGTAAACTTCTCCATGCACGTTTGGCAAGATGGACATTAGCGTTGCAGGAGTATGATTTCCAGATTATTTACATCAAAGGAAGTAATAATATTGTGGCAGATGCTTTGTCTAGGCTACCCCAAGGTTACCTTAATTTAGTGAACTCACAGAGCAAGCATCGGAATTTAAAGTGTTACTAATGGCGGACAATGTTAATCGTAAATATTTTCTAGACATGTGTAAAAATATAGCACAATAACAGGATATAGATAATATTTGGCACGAGATCAAGGATCAACTGAGGACGGATCCTATTTCGAAATTGCATAAATATTACATGTTACCTCAGGATGTGTTATTCTTTAGAAGACATGAGGATTCACGAAACTGGCTAGTATGTATTCCGCAGCAATGTGAGCAAAAGTTAGTAATATATACACATAATGTTTGGGTTCATTTCGGTTCAAGGAAGTGCCTGGCGAAACTAAGAATGTATTGTCATTTTAATAACATGTATAGAAAGATCCTACGGATGACGCAAGCATGTGACATTTGCCAGCGCGTAAAGCCGTGTGCTTTATCATCGCAGACATTAATGCAGTCAATTGTTCCAACTGCTTCGCGCCAACTTTTAAGTATTTACATCGCTGGACCTCTGCCAACTGCCAGAGGAGGGGTCAAATACCTCGTAGCAGTGCTAGATAACTTTACTAAGTTTGTAAAGCTATTTGCTACAAAAACAACAGCAACGAGAACGATAATAAATCGATTGGAAAATGATTACATACCTCATTTCGGAACGCCAGAAACATTACTGTCTGACAATGCCTCAAATTTTACGAGTGTTACCTGGAAGATATTCTTGGAGAAACATAATATAAAACCAATTTTCATTTCCAAGTTCCACCCCCATGGTAATCTCACAGAACGTGTGTTCTGCGAGTTTAATCGCTCTGTGAGAACGTACTGCTCAGCTAAACAAACTAAGTGGGTAGAATACATAGAGCTGTTTGAAAGTATTGTAAACTACATACCACATTTATCGACAGGTTTTACTCCAGCAGAACTCACATTAAAAACAAAAGAGGACAATAGTTGGGTCAACCCACTTCCAAAACTAAATACCGAACCGGAAGACTGGGAGGACAAAGTTATACAAGCATTGGTCACACTATACGAGAATGCACAGAAACGGCAAGAATCACACAACCGGAGGCTACAGAATACTCAACAATCTAACGTGGGAGATATGGTGTTAGTAAGGAATTATCCCAAGTCGTCATTATTAAAGAGAAAAGTTAAGAAGTGGTTTCCGTTATATTCAGGACCATTTGTGATCTTAGGTACACCACATAAAAATAGTTATATCTTGGTCTATCCCAACTAACATACACAGAAAGGACTATACAATCACAAAGACTTGAAAAGATATGTATCTTAAGTACAGTAGATGACCTTTTACGTGTGTCGTAATGAGGTGAAGTCAAACATTAAAGACTCAAATACTGTGCGAGTAGGCTAAGTGACAATTGTTAATTAATGGACTAGTGTATAAGAATTTCATGGACACACTGCGATGTGGCGTGTGGGAGAATAGGAACATACAGCATTGGAAGAATCAGTACTGCTTGGAGAAAGAGACTCTCAGAATACCAATTAGCTGTAAGAAAATTTCAGCTCCAGTTCGACGGAGAAAAGGACGCCGAGCTGCAGCAAGGAGAAGAAGAATTGCTTCAAGATGATTCCACCCTAAGACACTTAATCAAACATAATACAGACTTGTTGAGATTTTGTAAACTTTCAGGAGCTTATGCGTGTGAAACTACGTACAGTGAACAGAACTGCATATTTCACACAACAGTAGGTTATAGTGACTTTAGAAAATAAACGTTTCATTTTGTTGATTGTTAACTTTTTTGAACTCACTAGGGTGAGCAAATTATGTTCTTTTTTTTTTCTTTCAGACTGTGTACAGGATACACTTACAACATGTAAAGTTTACGCGAGTTACGTATAGGTTTAACAAATTTTCCCCCGTAAGTTAGTGCTCGGACTTCCGTGAGCTATAAACCAGGTCGAACAAGATGTTGTCCATGACTGAACAGATCATTACACAGACAAACATATACAGACTTGTGTTTATCACTGCACAATTCTTTGTAAGTCCAGGAGCACCTTTTCGAGAAAATATATGACTTAGGATTTGCTTTTATATTGTAAATGACTACAATTATGTACTTCATTTGATATGTACAATCATTCAGTTATTTATCATTATGTAACTAGACTGTGTAAAGACATTCTTATGGGTAGCACAAGGACTTTACCTTGTCAGACTTTATAACTGTGATCAAGTGACTACGTGGTGGAGTGAACATGTCACAGATGACCTATGAACAAAGACTTCCTGTGAACATTATCCTCTGCGCGTACGAACTTTATTTCACTGGCGAAAGAGTGGAATTTAACACAAAAGTGGACGCTCAATGAGTGCGTTGTGTTACCATGATTTCGTTTTCAAATTTTGTGCTACTAGTGTTTAGTAATGCCAAGTATTCAGAGTGTTATTGGGACCACATGCGTGGACGTAGCATTCCAGGCAAACTAAAACTCTAGAGCAAGTGTTTTTATCGATCAGTCAGCAACAGTGGTGAGTCGTAACAGTGTTGGGAACTGCTACTGACTATATCATTAAACCCGTTGCAGAACTTTATCAATGCAGGAACGGAATTACATGAACCTTTAATTGCAGATAGTCAGTTACGTCGGAAGGACGAATGGACTTGCATCATGATAAAGAAACTCACAAACTGTCGAACACCTCACAAAAAAAAAAAAAAATAAAATAAAACACACACACACACATTCTTCTTGTTGAGTGAAAGAGTGCATGAAATATGATGTAATTTAGATGCTAATTTAAGGAAGTGATACTGCTGTTTGAATTTCATGTGACTGTATGCTGGGATGCTGAGCACACGTGTCGGTGAGGGCAGCATACTGCAGCGACATCATCCGTCATCCCTTGCCGCACCCTGCCACGTCATCGCACAATCCACCTCAGACTTACCTGATGGGGCGAGACATCGGTGTTGCAGTACACCAAGTCGCCAGCCGTTGTCACCAGCAGTACTATCACGAAATTGTACCATTATTAATGTTATACGAAGTGAATAGTCAAATGCTAAAAATTAAAAAAGAGGGTATGGAAGATGTGCTCGCTCCGCCGTGGTTTTTTCCGGGGTTTTTCCTATTGACCTTTGCCCGAATGGGGGAGCGTAACTCAAAATCCCTGAGACTTAAAAGCAAGCAAAGCACATGCTTCCAAGTGAAAAAACACAGTGAACTTTAAACAGAACAGACAAGGAAAATAAGCCTGCTTGGATGTCCAGTCAAATAAGTGTGACTGTACATCCAAATGGGGCAATGTAGTGCTACAGCGATAAAAATTAATATTACGACGATGTCAAACCTTATTTTTATGATTTAAAGAAGTATTCATGATATTAAAAATGTAATTATCATTTTATTATTTTCATTTTTGTGCTCAGTGTATCAAAGACTTTCTAGTGCACGGAATAAATTAGCTTTGTTTGTACTACGAAACTATATGTGATTGTTAAGGGTTAAGCATGTAATAATTCGATGTAAGACATTTTGTTGGGTCTGAATTTTGTTCTCGTACTGGTCGTAGAGAGATGGAAAAGTTCCTTAATCGATGTGAAGGTATAAAGGCTGTAAAAAGGAGAGAGAGAGAAGGTAAATACAAGTTACTCAAAACAAATATCTCTAAAGTGTAACGACTTGTGATTTCCTATAACTAAAAATTGCAAGGTCTAATCTGTGCCTGTCCTGAATAACACGAAGAACATTTATGTTATCATATATTTTCTTCGTTTGATCACGGTTGTGATTCGCATGTTTCTTTTTGTTACGCGACGTGTTATGAATATTTTCATTATACGCGCAAAAGTGCACACAGCTTTAATCGAACCTGCGTCTTTCGGAAACGATAAATTTTAATCAGTACAATTACGCGAATACCGTCTAAATCGCAACCGTGATCGCAAAAGTGTTTCCTGGACCAAATAATTCTTATAAAATGAGTATTCTCCAAAGCGAGCAGCATTGCACTATCGCTGACTCGTAACAATTGAAAGAGTAAAAACAGTGATGATGATGGCTCTGAGCACTATGGGACTCAACATCTTAGGTCATAAGTCCCCTAGAACTTAGAACTACTTAAACCTAACTAACCTAAGGACACCACACACACCCATGCCCGAGGCAGGATTCGAACCTGCGACCGCAGCAGTCCCGCGGTTCCGGACTGCAGCGCCAGAACCGCTAGACCACCGCGGCCGGCAAAAACAGTGCTTAAATAAAATTTCCACCTTTTAATAATTATTATTATCCCATTAAATAAATAAATAGCAATTCAGATCTATCCAATCAATAAACAGAGAGGGCAATTCAGAGTCCACTCATATCATTCAAGATTGAATCAAGTTAATCATTCGAAAGTCGATAAAATTAACAGGGGATAAATTAAATGTGCCTAAATGAATTTTTACGTCAATCTGTCACCAAAGACAGCTCAACGTCTTGCCTTAATGGCGAACCATTGATTGGTGAGGATGGAGAATTTTTTCGGATTGTGGATTAATTATTGCTAATAATTTGCAAGATCGCAAAATTCTCTACATCTTTCAAGCCGCTATTTTTAAATTCTAGCTTTGGATACTTTGGTGCGTACGGATAGAAAGCCTTTCATCTTCGCAGATTTGGCGTCCCTACATTCTCCCCAGCTCTAGACCTGGAAGGCCTGGCCGTCACTGGCTGTAACACATTCTAACCTCCAACAGAGCTATGTTGGTTATGTGTCCCTCTTTCCGCCCGCAAGACAACTACCGTGGATAGGAATCCAGATCAATAGAAGTGCCGTGAGACACACTCAACAGCCCATTACAATGAGGTGGCAGTCGTAAGATATCGACACGCACATCTGCAAACAGCGATAGTATCGCGTACACAAAGTATAAAAGGGCAGTGCATTGGTGGAGCTGTCATTTGTACTCACGTGATTCATGCGAGGAGGTTTCCGACGTGATTATGACCGCGCGAAGCAAGTAACAAACTTTGAACGCGGTGGGGAATCTGGAGTTAGATACATGGGACATTCTGTTTCGGAAACCATTAGGGAATTCGACATTCCGTGATCCACAGTATCAAGAGTGTGCCAAAAGTCCAGATTTTAGGCACTGCGTCTCACCACACACAGATGATGCAGTGACCGACCACCTTTACTGAAGGAAAGAAAACTGCGTTTGTATAAAGTTATCAATGTTAATAGACAAGCAACATTGCTTGATATAACCGCAGAAATGAATGTAGGACGTAGGACGAACATATCCGTTAGGACGGAGCGACAAAATATGGCGTTAATGGGCTATGGCAGCAGACGACCGACGCGAGTGCCTTTGCTAACTGCATGACATAGCCTGCAGCGCCTCTCCTGAGGTCGTGACCATTTGGTTGGACCCTAGCCGACTGGACAATCATGGCATGGTAAGGTAAGTCCAGATTTCAGTCGATAAGAGCTTATGATAGGGTTCGAGTACGGTGCTGACCCCACGAAACCATGGGCCCAAGATCTCTACACGGCACTGTGCAAGCTGGTGGTGGCTCCATAATGGTGCGGCCTATGTTTACGTGGAATGGACGGAGGTCTCTGGTCCAACTGAACCGATCATTGACTGGAAATGGCTGTGATCGGCTACTTGGAGAGTATTATCTGCCATTCATGGACTTAAACGTCCCCAAACAAAGATGGAAGTTTTATGTATCTTTGAGCTACATGAGAAGATTCTGGACAGTTCGAGGGAATGATTTGGCCACCCATATCGCCCAACATGAATTCCGTCGAAAATTCATGGGACATGATGCAGAGGTTGGCTCGTGCAAAAAATCTTGCACTGACTGCAGTTTCGCAATTACGGACATCTATAGAGGCAGCAAGGCTCAATAATTCTGCAGGGGACATCCAACGGGTTGTTGTGTCCAAGCCATATCGGGCAGCTGCACTACGCCAGGTGAAAGGAGGTCAGACAATGTATTACGAGCAATCGACGACTTTTGACACATCTGTGTACGTTTCATGTTTTAGTCGGAGCCACATCGTGTTAGCAGTGACGCGGGCGACCCTGCCATTTCCAGAGTCTGTGTGTGTACTTTCGTTATTTAGTAGTAGTGATGGACTGAACAGTTCGTCTTGTTACTACAGTTTCTCTACAGAAAGCTTGAGGTAATTTTGGTCGCATCGCGTTAGACGTCCTCTTTCTTTGTCATCAGTCTTCTGACTGGTTTGATGCGGATAGCCACGAATTTGTCTCCTGTGTCAACCTCCTTATATCAGAATATCACTTGCAACCTTCATCCTGAAATATTTGCTGGACATATTCCAATGTCTATCTTCGTCTACAGTTTTCGCCCTCTACACAACCCTCTAGTACCATGGAAGTCATTCCTGCATGTCTTAACAGATGTTCTATCATCCTGTCCCTTCTCGTTGTCAGCTTTTTCCAAACATTCCTTTCCTCTCCGATTCTGCGCAGAACCTCCTCATTCCTTACCTTATCAGTCCACCTAGTTTTCGGCACTCGTCCGTAGCACCACATCTCAAATGCTTCTATGTTCTTCTGTTCCAGTTTATTCACAGCCCATGCTTCCATACTATACAATGTTGTGCTTAAACATGCTTAAAGTCCCAGGAATTTCTTCCTCAAATGAAGGCCTGTGTTTGATACTGGTAGACTTCTCTTGGCCAGGAATGCCCTTTCTGCCAGTGCTATTCAGCTTTTGATCTACTCCTTGCTTCGTCCATCATCGGTTTTTTGCTGCCTAGGTAGCAGAATCCGTTAACTTAATTGACTGGCGATAGCAATGTCATCAGTGATTCGTATCATTGATATCCTTTCACATTGAATTTTAATTCCAGCCCTGAACCATTCATTTATTCCCATGATTGCTTCTTTGATGTACAGATTGAATAGTATGGGCAAAAGACTACATGCCTGTCTTACACCCGTCTTAATCCGAGCATTTCGTTCTTGGTCGTCCACTCGTATTATTCCGTCTTTTCTCTTGTACATATTGTATTTTACCCGTCTCTCCCTACAGCTTACCCCTATTTTCTCAGAATTTATAACATCTTGCACAATTTCACATTGTCGAGCACTATTTCCAGGTTGACAAATCTTATGAACGGGTCAGCATTTTTTTTAGTCTTACTTTCATTATCAATCTTAACGTCTGGCTTGCCTCTTTGGTGCCTTTACCTATCTAAAGCCAAACTGATCTTCATGTAACACATACTCAATTTTCTTTTCCATTATTCTGCGTATTGTTCTTGTCAGCAACTTGGATGCATGAGTTGTTAAGCTGATTGTGCGATAATTCTCGCACTTTTCAGCTCTTGTAGTCTTCTATCTAGTCTTGTATTTTCCCGAAAGTCAGATGGTACATCGCCAGACTCATACATTCTACACGCTAACGTGAATAGTGTTTTTTTTCCCCAATGAATTTAGAAATTCTGATAGAATGTTATCTATCCATTCTGCCTTATTTGTTCTTCTGTCCTCCAAAACTCTCTTAAATTGTAATACTGGATTCCCTGTCTCTTCTAAACCGACTCAAGTTTCTTCTTTCATAACATCATAGAAATCTTCTCCCTCATATAGGTGGTGAGTGTACTCTTCCCACCTTTCCGCTCTCTCCTCTGTATTTAACAGTGGAATTTCTGTTACACTCTTAATGTTGCCAACTTTGCTTTAAATTTCACCGAACGTTGTTTTGACTTTCCTATACGCTGAGTTACGCCTGTTACCCATCGTTTCTTCGTAGTTACCTTCTTTATACATTTGTTTTTCTTTCCATCTTCTATGATTGCCTTTTTTTTTTTAAATGTCGATTCCTCTTCAACTTTACTGCCTACTGAGCTATTCCCTATTACTGTACCTGTAGTCGTAGATAACGTCAAGCGTTTTTCGTCATTCCTTAGTACTTCCGTATCTTACTTCTTTGCGTATTGATTATTCCTGAATAATCTCTTCAGCATACACACTGTAAGTAGGCTGTTAAGATTTTTATGTTGGTAACGCCACGTAGCGCTCTGTACGAAAAACACTGACTGTGCTGTGTGCAGTCTGTGGCTGGTTGGCATTGTTGCAATTTTCGTTATTGTAGTTTTGGGCAGTTGAATGTGAACAGCGCGTAGCGTTGTGTAGTTGGAGGTGAGCCGCCAGCAGTGGTAGATGTGGGAAGAGAGATGATTGATTGTTCTCCATCAAAATCTTTCATTTGTTACCTATGCCTATCAGTAGTTAGTGCCTTCAGTAGTTAGGATCTTTTATTTAGCTGGCAGTAGTGGCGCACACTGTATTGCAGTAGTTGAGTAAAGAAGATTTTTGTCTATATCTGCTCCTGGGTACGCCTTATAAGCCAGTGTCTAATTTCGAAATCTCTGCCCGACTATCATGTATTCTAACGGAATATTTATCATACCTCCCGGCCTTTTCCAAGTATACCTCCTCCTCATGTGATTCTTTAACAGAATATTCTTTATTACTAGCTGAAAATTTATTACAGAACCCAATTAGACTTTGTTCTCTCCCATTGCTTGTCCCAAGCGACATTCTCCTGCAACCTTTTCTTCTAATCTGTCCCCTACAACTGCGTTCCAGTCCCCCATGGTTGTTAGATTTTTGTCTCCCTTTGCGTACGGTATTACCCTTTCAATATCCTCATATACTTTCTATGTCTCTTCATTCCTTTGGAAATTTGTGGCAAGTTCCTATTGGACAAAACTGCTGAGGTCATCGGTCCCTAAGCTTACACACTACTTAATCTAACTTAAACTAAGTTATGCTAAGGATAAAACGCATACCCATGCCCGAGGGAGGACTCGAACCTCCGACGCGGTGAGGTCCGCGAACCGTATCAAGACGCCTGACACCACGCTGCTACTCTGCCCCCCCTTTTTTTCATCTTCGTCTTGCGACGGCGGCATGTATACCTAAATTATCATTTCGGTGTTCGTTTGCTGTCGATTCTGATAAGAACAACCCCAACACAGAACTGTTTATAGGACAGACTCTCTGCCCTACTTTCCTATTTACAACTATCCTACTTCCGTTATACCATTTTCTGCAGCTGTTGATATTAGCCGACACTCATCTTACCAGAGAAATTTGTCTTCTTTCCATTTCACTTCACGGCTCCTATTATATCTAGATCGAGCATCTCCATTTCACTTTTCAGATTTTGTAGCTTCCCTGCCACGTTCAAGCTTCTGACCTTCCACGCCCCGACTCATAGGACGTTATCCTTTAGATGGTTGTTCAGTGTTTTTCTCATGGTCACCTCCCCCTTGGCAGTCCCCTCCCGGAGATTTTTCCGAAATCTTTTGCCAATGGAGAGATCGTCATGACAGTTTTGTGAACTACAGGCCACATGTCCTGTGGATACACGTATGTGTCTTTAATGCATTGGTTTCACTTGCCTTCTGCATCCTGATACCGTTGATCGTTGCTGATTCTTCCGCCTTTAGGGACATTTTCCCACCCCAAAGATAAGAGACTACCCTGAACCTCTGTCCGCTCCTCCTCCCTCTTTGACAAGGCCTTTGGCCGAATGAAGATTACTTCTTGTACAGGAAGTCTTCGCTTGCCAATGCTAATTATTAATCAGTATTTAAGCGTTGGCGGTTTTCGAACCCGGGACCGAGGATGTTTTGATTACTAGTGAAAGGCGCCCCCTCCCCCCCACCAATTCCCTTTTTCTCTTTGATCTCATTTTGTTCTTTATTGTTCAATGCATTTGTTCAGGGCGAATCTCTCATGACACCAGTTCGTGTTCATCGTTGATCATTTACTCAGCTTTGTTATTCCACAGACCCTTAGACCACGGGTTGCTGTCAATGTGTATGACAGCTTTATGCATGTCGACGCGATAATCTGTTTTATGTTGATCCTCTCTGGGCCTTGGATCAAATGCACATCTCATGGCTATCAAGTATTTACCTTTTGATTACAAGTACTACAGTTTCACCATGAGTTTCTGTTACTAGAGGCTGGACGAATGTTCACACTCTATTATTTATGTTCATTGCAGTTTTATTGTTCCCTCTTGACCTGCAGCAATACGTTGTCATGCTAGATTATTAGCTGTAATGCGAGTTGGTCTATCTTTTAAGGGATTTAACAAGCTGCCTTACATTTCGTATGTCTTATGGTGAATATATATGAATTTTTTACCAGGTCTACTGGTTTGCTATTCTATAGGATTCCCTTTTGTCCTTTATAAATAAGTTTCTATGTTTAGTTACTGAAACCCCAGCTGGACCTGACGAAGCCAGATGTAATCACGGCAGGGGAAAGAGAAGATTGGCAGGTGAAGTTAATTTTCCTGCTAATGGGAATTCAAAAGCAGACAGTTCAATGACTTCGTTTCACATTACAGTTCATCCAGTTGCAATTGAATATCACTCAGAGGAATAGAACTTCATCTGCGAAAACACGTAATTGCTTACACATGATACATTAAAATTTTAGGCAATGACGTTCCATTCATAATAAAGGATAACTTTCTAAATAACATTTGTCATTCAGTTATTAGTGCACTGTAAGTTTTCTATACTGATACTCAAATGTAGCTTTCAGTTTTATAAGTGTAAATGTCTAATTGCAACATTTCAAAAGGAAATTATTACCTTTGTATCATAGTGAAACATTTCGACTTTAATCTGCCTATGTACGTAATGTAACTTTATAATGACCAGTGGCTTCGTGCACCCATTACTTGTTGCATATAAAGCCTCCGTGTTGAAAGAACCTACTTTCACAATTATTTACACTGTATCGAATCCTCATGACCAACTCACACGAGCTTAGCAGAAACCAAATATGAATGTACCTTCAAATTGAACATGGTTATTAAGAAATGATTAAAATTCGGTAATAAAGAAAAAATTTTTCTTTAGATAAAACTTTCACGACAAATTAGTTCCTTGAGAATAATTACCTTCAGACTTACAAATGAAAAGGGGTAAATAGGAATATAGTTCTTTCCTCGGTTCATGTGTTTACTAGATAATGAAAAATTACTACGGTAGTAGTCAAACAACCATTTACAAAGCAAAGGGGAAATGTTCCCTAAATGTGTCCTCCCACTTTCTGAGATGCTAACACAGGTGGCTGGATATTACCTTCTGTAATAAATTTAAAATTACAGCAGCAGCATTTCGGAATTATAACCTCCACCCCACTACACACTTTTGCTTCCAACCACGCTTGGCAACCTAGTGTCTCTCCTGTGAACTAACTACTCGACAATATCATAAACTTCTATACGTACACTCAGAAAAAGTGTTTGCTGTTGGCAAAGAATACAAACAAAACTGCTACTTTTCATTATGTAACAACCTTTAATACTGCCACAATACCAAACAAGAATTTTTCAGAATGTTTCTTGATGACATGTAGCAGGAAATATTCAAGAAAATCTTTCACATGTAAGCAATAGACGCATTGATATATCAATATATAATGTATAGCCGAAGTTAAATAAAGCTGTACAGTAAATGATTACAAACCACATAAAAAATTACTGTGTGTTGAAACAGTAAACACGTGAAACAAAATTACATCTAAAGCTACACTGCGCAAGTCACCATCCGATTCATAGCCGTGGGTACAAAATACCATTACTATTCATTTCGTTTCCTGTTCTACTTGCAAATAGAGCGAGCGAAACCTATTTTCTATAAACCTCCATTCGACACCTAATTTCTCTCATTTTCTCTTTGTGGTCCTTAAGTGAAAGTACGTTAGCGGATTTAGAATCGTTGAGCAGTCTTATTCAAAGGCAGGTTCTCTAAGTTTCCGCAATATAACTTTACGAAAAGAGCGTTGCCTTCCCTCCACGCATTCACATTGGAGCTCACGAAGCATTTCCGCAATACTTGCGACCTCTTGGGACCTACTGGTGTCAAATATAGCAGCACATCTCTGAATTACTTCGACGTCTTCCTTATATTTGTGGAGATCCCAAAGACTCGAGCAGTGCTAAAGAATGGATTTTACTAGCGTACTGTACGCTATTTCCTTTATATATGAGTTACACTTTCCGAGAACTCTCCCTATAAAACAAAGTCGGCCATTCGACTTCCCTGCTATCAACCTGACATGATCATTTCATTTCGAATCCCTTTGAAACATTCCACCTAGTTCTTTAATCGACATGACAGTGTCAGTTCGATAGTTGCAGCATTCTTTTCTCTACTCTTCTGTATTAAGTTACATTTTTCTACATTAAGAGCAAGCTGCAACTCATCACACCAACTAGAAATTATGTCTAAGTTATCATGACAGTCACTCAACGACGAGAACTTCCCGCCGCGTCATCAGCGAATAGACATAAATTGCTATTCACCCTGTCTGTCATATCATTTACGTATAGAGGGTGTACGGCTCAAATTGCTGGTCACATTCTTCACACGTAGACGAAGGAATTATGTTACGTGAAAAAGGGTCTGGAAACGATTTTTTTCCTTGTTACAGCTCATTTTCTGCAACTCATTAACTGTGGGAAACACACGCGAACGGGACGCACCAACATACCACTTGCAGCTCTTTCTCACAGGAGATGTTAAATATGCCCTTCGTGGGCATTCATGCATGCGTCAATCCACCGTCGTATTGAATCTCGGGAACGTGCGGGTGTATCTTGTGCAGAGAACGAGTACGCCGTCCCAGCAGCCGAGAAGAACTTTCAAAAAGGCCAGAACATTTGAATCACTAGTTTTCTTGAGCATTTATGCATTGTAGTGACCTTTCACGTATTGATTTTCTAAGTATAAATAGTGTTTCTCCATTGCTTTTAATAGAATTCCAGTATTTCAGTAGGTATAGTAAGACAATATTTTATGTGTTATCTATGTACTGTGTTTGTGTCACATTGTAAAGTGTACATTATCAGCATTAGGACATTAACTTTTTTTGCATGTGTAAAATTTAATAGTTACTTTTGTAGGACTTATTTAGTGGAGAAACTGTCAATTGCTTATTTACATGGTGATAACTAGATCTATGTTCAAAGCCAATAAGCAAGCACGCATCAAAATGCCACAAAATGAATTAAATAGTGTGAATGCATCGTCAACTAGTGCCACAGAATTTCATACCGGCGCAGTCGGCGATATGTCGATTACGGCTGAGCAACCAGCAGTAATTAATGCGCTCACGCCGTCGACACAAACGATTGCTAGTTCCGACATTCATATGTCCAGAGAAATATGCGGCAACCAACAAACAACATGAATTTCATCTCTGACACAGACGCGTGCAAAACGAAATGACTGCACCGAAAAGTGTGTCGGTACAATCCTCATTAAGACCATTGCAATCGTCAATTACTGAGAATACCGATTTGTTATCCCAGATGATGTCAAGTTTGACTGTCATAACACAAGGGATTAAAGCATTCGAAACCACGCAATCCACGTTTGCAAATGACGTGAATCGTAGATTCCAGGCATTGGAAACCACGCAATCTGATCTTGCAGCGGCACAATCCACGTTTGCAATAGACATGAATAGTAGATTCAAGGATTTGGAGAGTGCGCAGTTTAATTTGGCTCAGGAGCAATCTAATAAACTAAAAGAAATAAATGATATTTTACTGAAAAATTCCAAAGTTTGGAAACAAAGTAGAGTCACTTGATTGCCAGTCAGGAACAACTCATAGTTACAAAAGAACAACAGTATCAGGAATTAACAACCAAATACAAATACATCTTATGTCGTCAAGATACACTAAATCATCAAGTACAAAAAGTTATTCATGTACAGAACACTATTTCGCAGGACGTGAATACAATTAAGCACGATAACGACCAAGCTGTCATTGAGCTTACTCGGAGGATAGATACTCTCAGTCTCGAAGGCGAGAAACACACAGGGAAACTTTTCAATGAACATAATATCGTATTCTCTAAGAACATTGAAGATTGGGCGAAAGAGCAAACCGAGACAGTGCGAAATTATGTTGACAAAACCTTGAAAGAAACGGTTGCTATCGTGCAAGTTAACAACGAAACTGCACAAGAACAACTTAAAACAGAAGTTAAAGAGATTAACGAGAATATAGGAGATGAATTTCCTACTTAGAAAGCAAAGATAGACGGCGGAAGTGGCCGAGCAGTTCTAGGCGCTACAGTCTGGAACCGCGCGACCGCTACGGTCGCAGGTTCGAATCCTGCCTCGGGCATGGATGTATGTGATGTCCTTAGGTTAGTTAGGTTTAAGTAGTTTTACGTTCTAGGGGACTGATGACCTCAGCAGTTAAGTCCCATTGTGCTCAGAGCCATTTTTTGAAGAAAAGATAGAAAATACATTAAAAGCATGCCAGCAGGGTCTAGTTAATACTAGAGGGGCACATACTACTTGCAGTTTATCAAAAGCAGACATTATTCCTGATGAAACCAGTGAAACCGAATCCATGCAACAATATCCATGTATTGGTGCATAATCACGTAATCAACGAGAAACAAATTATCATGATTATCATTCACCGCGAAGTAGTCCCCAGAATACACCTGTGACTATGAATGAAGAAAAAATGCTTAAATATCGTCAGTTCAAGATATTTATTCCCGAAAGGAAGTCGATCAATCCCGTGGTATTTATCAAGCAATTTAGAGGGATATTGCCGCGAATGTGGACTGAGCAACAAAAAATTATGTGCGTTGCAGGATTCATACATGGAGAAGGATCGATGTGGGCGTGAGAAGCATCCGATTGGTGTCAAGATTATGACCAATTTGAACGCGCTTTCTTGCACAAATACTGGAATAAGGGAGTACAAGAAAGACTACGTAAGGAGATTTTTGCCCCACAATATTTTTCTTGCAAAAATGGTTCTTGAAGAAAGTATTTCGAGAAGTATATAAATAAAAGCAAACACTGGATTGAAACAATCCCGACGCAGGATATCATTCGAATATTGAAGGGCAAACTTCCACTTGAAGTTAAGGAAAATCTTCTACATGTGCCAGAACAACAAGTGGAAGATTTTCTAGCCGCATTGGATTCAATAGACATTTTCTTCGAAGAATCACGTGTGAGCTATAACCAACCAAGTTACCAACTTAACAAATAGAATAGTAACAAGAAACAGTATGGAAACAAACCTTTTGCACACAATTCAACAAACCCACAGGTGAATTATTTTTAGAAAAACGTGAAATTTGCTAACGAAAATCCCGATCAGTGTAATCATGACCAACAATGTGAACAAACATATAAACGGAAATGGAGGGAGAATAATAAGAAGAGGAAAGGGTATTAACAAGAAGGGAATTATCAGCCAAAACGCCGATATTAGCAACCAACCCAAGAATATCACAACCAACCACAAACTTCAGGTTGGGTACCAAATGCTAATGCAAATGAATGGAGAAATCAACCACCAATAATAACTGACGTAACGGAGCAGACATCTACTAATAATGGAGAATCACCAAACTAAACTCAACTGTCAGAAGCCCCGACGGTGCAGTCGAGGAAGTTTTGAGGGGCGAATATTCAAGCGTCAATTTTTTTCGGTACAATGATGGCAGATTATTAATAGAAGAACTTCATCAGGATATGATGCCTTGTCAAGAGGAACATATCACTGAACCTGTTGCTAAAAGCCTGCCGGAGTGGCCGAGCGGTTAAAGGCGCTACAGTCTGGAACCGCACGACCGCTACGGTCGCAGGTTTGAATCCTGCCTCCGGCATGGATGTGTGTGATGTCCTTAGGTTAATTAGGTTTAAGTAGTTCTAAGTTCTAGGGGACTTATGACCACAGCAGTTGAGTCCCATAGTGCTCAGAGCCATTTGAACCATTTTTTTGTTGCGAAAATTCAGGCGGCAATTAGAGGCATTACTGTACAAGTTACTTTAGATACAGAAGCAGCAGTAAATGTCGTTTCTGAGGAGTTATTCCAAAGAATACTTTAGAAAGCAAATCCACCGATTTTTCCTGTTCACGGTTGTAGAACTGTAGGCCATACTGGTCATAATTCTTGACTCAACTCCAGTTAGGTATAGGAAATGTGACTATAAAATGCACGTTCCTTGTAATAGAAAAATTAGTTGAGAACTGTATCCTGGGTATAGATGAATTTAAAGAGATAAATCGGGATATCGTTTTTTCTCTAGGCCGTGCCAGTTTTACAATAATGGATCAGAAACATCAAGCGAATCTTCTCAGGGAATATATTACCCATGGAAAGTATTGTCAGGGACGAAAGCTGCAAATAAAGTGGATACATAGCAAACCTGCATGGTATTACCAAATTAATTACTTGCAACCAGTCTTAAAACCTGAAGATATGGTATACGAAAAGGTGCAAGAACCTGAATATTTGCAGCAACATCAAAGAAAGCAATTATGTGATCTTCTACAGGAATATCATGAAGTCTTTCAACAAAAACTTGGTGTAATCATGCCATTTAGATGTGATTCCACACCAAGTTTTCTGCCGTATTTTTTATCCAGTACCGTGGCACCAACGAAAGGCAGTTGATGCGGAAATCCAACAGATGCTTGAATGGGATCTGATCGAACCTAAATGTCAGTAATGTGTGCACAAAGTACCTGAGCGCATATGTCAACATACATGAACCCAGCATAGTAGCCGTCAGCAGAACAGGAAGAGGTGCAAATAAAAATAGAATATATAGATGTATATTCGACATCTGGTTGCAAACACTGTAAGTGGTCTTTCGTTCACAAAGAATGTACAAGCCACCACCACGTCGTTCCTCTCTATTCAAACGCAAAGGAAGAAATGGAAAATAAAACAGAACCATAAAGCGAGTTTTATCTGTGAGTTATTTAGCACTTTTTGCAGTACGTCACCACTGCCCCCCGGTAGAAAATGAAGTTTTCCTGTTGAAGGAGACGCCGGCGTATGCGAACATGGATATCCATGTGTTTCTGCACAGAGCGAAGAGGTATCTCGAATGGATACGCAACCGTATGCAGAGTGTGGCACTATCAAGACCTTTGTCACCAGTCGTGTGTCATAGGTGATAAAGTTTAACGAGCGCCTGCTGCTCTATCTGGTCCATTTTACGGCCAGTCCGCGGTCGATACTTCCATGCCGCTTCTCATAATCCAACCTCCCGTCACACCCACATTCGTATGTGCATACGCGTGCGCTCACATACACACAAACACACACACACACACACACACACACACACAAATCAGCAGCACCCATTGCGGCAAATGGGGAATGACTGCGTTGCCATTTAGCCTTCGTAATCAAGACCATACAGTATCAACAATAAACTCACCAGTTCTTTTACTGGTGCTGTTACCCATTGATAACTGCAACAGACCGAGGCGTCGCAGTGTTTAAGATATGAGACTAATATTCGGGAGGAATTCCTGCATTGACTATCAATCTATGAAAATGTATCGTTTCGAATTGGCTTATTAGTTGATCAAGAGAGGTGAAGACACTCGGATCATCGTAGTTAAGCATTTACTCGAGACACGAGTGCAGCTCCATCCTAATAGACTGCCTAAATTAGAAAAACAAAGGAAAATTTAATTCACAACTACGACGATCCTTAGAACGTGCGAAAACAGTACTTACGAATACAATGTTGTCGCCTAATTATGTATCAAGTCGACAGAAGAATGGTAATACTAATACTCTACTACTCGACTTGCGTTTGATAATTTTAACTTACGCGTTGTAATTGCATAATATAATAATATTAAAAATTTAGCAGTAAACTGTGTAGTAATCAAATTACTGTCGAGCTACTGAAAGACATAGATAAAATAATAGGTGCTTGAGGTGGTGCAGTTAAGGTCGCAAACAGTCAAGACAGTTTATACACGAGAAACTATTTCCAATTGTTTTCCTATAGCTTGTCCTGACCAAATCTAATAATAAAAATCGTCCGGTTTCTAGATCCTAAGTAACACTCATTCATTGTACTAGGCATTTCGACTTTTTTTATAACGTCGTATACGAACCCCAGCGCAGGTTATATGCCACAAGACAACTTATACAGCAATGAAACGATTAAAAAGTAAATCAATTAAATAATAGTAATTGTTGGAATAGCTATGTAAAAAATGTAGCTGCTGCGTGTCATGCAACCTGTTACATGTAAACACTTAGGTAACATCCTACAGAATTTGTGGCTGGTGTTTCAGTAACGATTTTTGCAATCTTACTGACAATTAATGTTTATAAATCATCCTTTTGTGTATGAGAATCGTACACATTTCTTTGATAATGTTAAACATTTCACTCCTTCTTTTTCCTGGCTTTCACGTGTCCTCAAAGGGTCGGCATGTTAATCGTTGGAGATGGCTTTGTTGGTAGTAGAAGGTGGTATGATGCCCCTCCTGTCGCTACCCGTCCACCCGTCCTGAAGAATATCACAAGCAATATTTTGAAAAGATAATCTGTAGTCTCAGCTGGCGACGATCCCGCCAGGGTCCAATCCCTACAGGTGCTGGTAGACTTTTCTCCATGCTACAGAAGGGTAAAACGAATTTCCCACAAACAAACAACTCTCAAATGTAATATCTCAAAGAGAACGCGTGATCGAAGAAGTCACTCAGGAGAATATGAAGGCTGAGGTAAAATTGATAGCCCAAAGAAGTAGCAAGTGTCCAGTGCCGAGTGAGCTGGGGCGTAAGTAGTCATAGTATCCGGCAGGCGACGACCTTTGTCATCTTCAATATGTTTTATAAGATGTTGCAACCTGATTCTCGACTTTATTTCATTTTTCCCTCTATCGCGTTGATAGGGAATGATTTTTTTCTCACGACTCGCAGATCCTCAGAGAGAAGTGCCCTGGCGCTTCATTTTTCGTCAATCAGACTAGTTTAGTCACACTGAAATTATCTGCGCCACATAACCACTTTATGTTTTGATGATACGTTCTCGATGAGAACTTCCCCCAACTTGGAATGAGATTTTCACTCTGCAGCGGAGTGTGTGCTGATGTGAAACTTCCTGGCTGATTAAAACTGTCTCCCGGACCGAGACTCAAACTCGGGACCTTCGCCTATCGCGGGCAAGTGTTCTAGCATCTGAGCTACCCAAGCAAGACTCATGGCCCGTCCTCACGGCTTTAATTTGCCAGTACCTCGTCTCTTACCTTCCAAACTTCACGGACTCCCACCTCCCTCGCAGTAGAGCTTCTGTGAAATTTGGAAGGTAGGAGACGACGTACTGGCAGAAATAAAGCTGTGAGGAGAGGCCATGAGTCGTGCTGGGGTAGCTCAGATGGTAGAGGACATTTCATCGAAAGGCAAAGGTCCCGAGTTCGAGTGTCGGTCAGGCACAATGTTTCAATCTGCCAGGAAGTTTTCTCCAACTTAGCATGGATTTTGGAACTTTGTTTATACTTCAAATATAAATAAAGAATTTTCGCAAGATAAATTCCCTTATCAATGAGCTGCAACATTTTCTTCTGATTCATCTAGCGGTGCATTACGATATTATGGCGTTGGGGAATGCAGCGTACTTTAGTTACATCTACATCTACATCTACATCCATACTCCGCAAGCCACCTGACGGTGTGTGGCGGAGGGTACCTTGAGTACCTCTATCGGTTCTCCCTTCTATTCCAGTCTCGTATTGTTCGTGGAAAGAAGGATTGTCGGTATGCCTCTGTGGGGCTCTAATCTCTCTGATTTTATCCTCATGGTCTCTTCGCGAGATATACGTAGGAGGGAGCAATATACTGCTTGGCTCTTCGGTGAAGGTATGTTCTCGAAACTTTGACAAAAGCCCGTACCGAGCTAATGAGCGTCTCTCCTGCAGAGTCTTCCACTGGAGTTTATCTATCATCTCCGTAACGCTTTCGTGATTACTAAATGATCCTGTAACGAAGCGCGCTGCTCTCCGTTGGATCTTCTCTATATCTTCTATCAACCCTATCAGGTACGGATCCCACACTGCTGAGCAGTATTCAAGCAGTGGGCGAACAAGCGTACTGTAACCTACTTCCTTTGTTTTCGGATTGCATTTCCTTAGGATTCTTCCAATGAATCTCAGTCTGGCATCTGCTTTACCGACGATCAACATTATACGATCATTCCATTTTAAATCACTCCTAATGCGTACTCCCAGATAATTTATGCTATTAACTGCTTCCAGTTGCTGACCTGCTATTTTGTACCCTGCGAGCAGATAAAATTTAATAACGAACTTGATTTTTTCGAGTTGATAACTGTGTGTGTGTATGTGTGTGTGTGTGTGTGTGTGTGCGTGCGTGCGTGCGTGTACATGCGTCACACGTGAGCGTGAGTGTTTCACGGTGTGGGCGACCGCAAGTTCGGGTGCCAGCGCCAGGTATCGTGGTCTGTGGCGGTCGCGTCGTGATGCATGACGTGGCCACTGTACATGGCATGTGAGAGCGTATATCAGGTGCGCCAGGTGCGTCGATGACTGGTCTCGCATGGGCAGCAGGGCGTCGCTGTGGAGGCGAAATCGCACTCGTGATGCAGGCAGCTGCAGCCCGCACTTTCGTAAGCAAAGAGTTAGATCCTAAAGAGGTAACATCTGCACTCAGCTTTTGATATTTACACCTAATACTGTATGGGTTTCAGCTCGAAGATCTGTTTGAGCAGCGACCCACGCCAGTTTATAGTGTGTAATCCTCCTACCTCTGAATGACTAAAGCCACCTATACCTATTTCAACCTACTTTCTGTATTCAATTACAACGTCATTATCAAACCTCAGAGATCCTATTTCCTGTCCCTCAACTATAATTTTCATTAGATTCCTGTATTGTTTGATCACCATAAAGATTAAAAATATTAGAGACAGGCTACAACCTTGTCTCACTTTCTTCTCAACCACTGTTTCTCTTTCTTTTCTTCCAAATATTATAACTACTGCGTATTTCCTGCAGAAGTAATAAATAACAATTGGCCCCCTGCCTTTTATGCCTGCTGTCTTCAAAATTTCAGAGGGGGCAGTCAGCACTGTCTAAATCAAATGCTATAAGCGAATGTTTGCCTTTCTTCAGCCCATGTTCTGAGATAAGTCATAGGGCCAAATACTGCCTCGTGTGCCTCTGCATTTCTCCAGATTCGAAAGTGATCTTGCCTGAGGGCGACTTGTCCCAATTCTTCCATCGCTCTGCCAGCAATTAGTGTCAGTATTTTACAAGAGTGAATTGTTAAACTGATGGTTCTGTAGTATTCACAACTGTGAATACCTCATTTCTTGAGAAAATAAGTGTACAGCATTATACTCATTGTTCTTAATATCCTCTTGTACGTCACTTACTTTTCAATTTCAGTCCCTGTTCATCAGACTGAAGATTTGGATCTCTTTGCTCTTGATACATAACTCTGATCTTTCTGATGATGTTATTTAGGAAAGTTATTCGAAGGATCCAGTTGTTTTAGCAGTCTAACTGGCACACCGGTTCGACATATTTCCTCGCCAGCAGGTTCCAAAAATGTTTTCTAAGAATCACTGCAATGTTTTCGAACAAACTTAAAGATAATTTCAGCAGAAATTCTTCTGAAAGCTAATTTCAGCAGAAATTCTTCCGACGCATTCTTTCTCTATGAGAAACCTACTATTCGTACAGCAATTCACAAATTGTAGAGCTATGGCAATGCTTGGGAACTATTTCTCAAATGGAGAGTACGTGCTCAGCTGCCTACCGAACGAGGTGACGCAGTTTTCAGACGCTACTCTTTTATTTGGCAGAGTGATGGTCCCAATCACCGTCCGACTATTCACATTTACTTCCCTGTTGACAGCAGAAATCATTTATTTCACTACTGCAATTCCGGTCTTTGGGCCATTTCCAAGGGGTACTACAAACGATTTTGCTTCAGGACATGTCAGACTTTAAAATCCTCCGACATTTATACCTATCACAGTAGAAATGCAGTAACATGAAATGATGTAAATTTCGTGAAATTTACCAATGTTAACACCATTCACGTAAATTGCGACAGATCAAGGTTCTGTCACACTGTTTACGTGTAAACTGAGGTTGTTGGCACGATGTTACTATATTTCTACAGTGACGATGACGCGTATACATGTTAGAGGATTTTAAGGTCTGATACGCGCTGAAGCAAAATCTTTTGCAGTACACTTGAAAATTGCCCTACGGCCGAAATTGTAATAATAAATAAATTATTTCTACAATGAACGGTGAGTATGATATCCTTCAAAAAATTGTACATGACTGCGAACCCCGACTTTGAGACGTTAATTTATATTTAGGCTTCCCGCATATTACCTGAATCACTTAAACTGTCAGGATAGTTCATCTGAAAGGTGACGACCCGATTTATTTCCCCATCCGTCTGCAATCTTAGTATGTGCTCCCTCTCTAATTGCCGCATTGTCTATGGGACGTTAATTAGATTCTTCCTTCCTTCGCTTTACTCAGAATTTTTGCATAACTAGTTTTTATGTCATCGATCAACATCTTATCAGCTCATAACTGCCAAGGTAATAATTTAGGAGTACTTACTGGAAGACAAACAACTGCTCACGATATACACTACCTGAAAACATTCAGACATCTCTGTATAACGCTGAACTGACAAGGTATCACGAAAGGCGTGCCCTCAGTGTATAAAAGAGGTTGGGGAGAATCGCACTGTCAGTAACGACGCAGTAACAGCAGATTTGGTCAGGCAGGTGACCTTAGTGACTTCGACCCTGGACTCGTCATTGGCTGTCACTGAACAACAATTCTATCAGGGTTATTTCAACCACTCTAAAGCTGGCCGAGTCGACCGTTGGTGATGTGATAGTGAAGTGGAGATGCTAAGGAGTAACTAGAGCCAAAACAAGTCCAGGTAGCCTCATGCACTGACGAACAGGGACCGTCGAGGATTGTGGAGGGTGGCTGTAAAATATTGCATGACATCATCGGAAGCAATCACTCCTGAGCACCAGATTCCCACCAGCAGTCCAGTTGCCAAAACAACTGTACGAAGGAGGTTAAAAAGAATGGGATACAACGATCGAGCAGGTGCTTATAACCCTCATATTTCTGTAATTAGTGCTAAGCAACATTTCAGGTGGCGTAAAGAGCGAAGCCAATGGACAGTGGATGACTGGAAACAAGTGATGTGGAATGAGAACTCTGGCTGTACCAAGTGGTAGTCCATTGGAAGGGTTTGGGCTGACGAATGCCTGGAGAACGATACTTATAATCACGTTCACTGCCAATACTGAAGTACACAGGGAAGAATATGAACACATTTTACAGCACTCTGTACTGTGTGCCGTAGAGGAACACTAAAAGTTGTGTACTCAAGGTACAAGTCAAACATAAAGGTAGGATGAAGCGATATCTCCGCCACAGATATAAGCGAAAAGCCAAAGTGATGTGCAGATACGTTAGCTATAACACTCTTCACAGGCAACAAGCCTAAAACAGAGTAGAATAACTATAACTTATTAAAAGAATATGTGAGGTGTGACAATGAAGTAGTGAGACTAATGTAAAAAAAGATGTTTTAGTCAAGCTTAGTGTTGTCTCCTTCAAAGTAGTTCCTTTCTGACTGCTTCTGCCATTGATTGGTAACACTTCTGGAACTCATCTTCTGTAATATCCTCCAAGACCCTCGTCGCAGATTTTTAGACATCTTGTGCTGTTTGAAAATTGTGTCCCTTGACCACCGTTTCGACTCTTAGAAATAGAAAAAAAGTCGCACTGAGCGATATCTGATGAATAAGGTGACTGTAGTCGTACTTAAATTTGTTTTGAGGTTAAAAATTGCTGTACATACATCAGTATGGCATGGCTCATTGTTATGATGCGGAATCCAAATGGTTCAAATGGCTCTGAGCACTATGGGACTTAACATCTGTGGTCATCAGTCCCCTAGAACTTAGAACTATTTAAACCTAACTAAGCTAAGGATATGAGACCGTAGCGGTTACGCGGTTCCAGACTGAAGCGCCAAGAACTGCACTGCCACACCGGCCGGCCTGCAGAATCCAATTATCAGCAATGTTTGCATGGGTACGAAGAGCTCTTTTACGAAGTCTTTCTAAAATTTCTTTTTTTTACATGTTTCTCGCTGTTGTGGAGTGAGATTTTTGGGGACCATTTTTGCAGAAATCTTTCTCATACCAAGATCTTCATTTATTACTAGACGAAACATTTCTCGATTGATATTCAGTTCTTCTGCAATCATTTTCACGGATAATCTTCGATCATATCGTATGAGTTTACGCACCCTGGCCAAGTTGACATCAGTCCGTGAGGCTGATGTCCATCCACTGCGGTCATCATCGTCAACATTCGTTTTGCCTTCAATAAACACATTATGCCAATGAAAACTTGAGCTCTTGACGTAACCTCCTCTCCAAAAGCCTTCTCAAGCTTACTGTAAGTTGTTGTCACGTTTTCACCGAATGTAATGCAAAAAGGAATGACATACCGTTGCGCAATATTAGGCGGATCTATTTCCGTGACGAGAGACACAAACACGTGTTAACTTATTACGGCACAACTCATGACTGAGCAGTCGCATCGATGTGTCACTTGGACTGGAAGCAGCTTATAGACCAAGGTCAAACAGATTGTGCCTACGCAATCCTGCAGGGTTGCCACATCGTGCAAAGGAAATCAGTCTCTTTACTTTATTGTCGCACCTCGTACATCACAAAATAGATACTCAGTGGTCGCTTTTGGGAAAGCATAATGTTGTATGCATGTACTGACCTCAAAGTCTTTGAACAAGAAACACTCACCAGTCAACCTTACTATGACAATGAACTCCTTCCCCATGTGTGTTCTTTTTTTTTGCGGTACATTGACTTCATTTTTATGGATGGCAATGCGCGACCGCATCGAACCGCGTAGTCCAAGAGTTCTTGGAACGAGAGGTTGTTCGTCGAATAGACTATTCCACCCGTTCAACAGACTTAAATCTGACCGAGAACGTGTGGGATGCGTTTGGGAAACGTATTGTTGTAAGTCCACATGCAACAATGACCATCTAGCAATTGTCAGCCACACTGGCGGAGGAATGGGACGCCCTGCCACAAGAACTCATCAGTCTTGTTGCCAGAGTATGCATTGTCGCTCGCGGTGATTGCGTTCCCCATTAAGAAACATGTTACACCTTTTGTAAAGTCCAGTGGACTATCACAAATCGCGGTTCTTATCAGTATAATTATTTTCTTTCAATAAAAGTGTAATTCCTGTTTCGACTCATTCCGTCTTCTTTCAGTTATCTTCTTTGCCAGACTGTAGCAGTTCTTTGTATGTACAGTCCACATTTCGTCGACTTTACCTTGTATGGTTGTGAGACATCATCTGAAAGTTGTTTTGGTTCTTACGTTTTAACCATCAGCGTGTGTTGTAACGAGTACCAGTCATATGAGTTACATACTATGGTGGAGCGTGGGCTAAGTATGTACGAGTGGCTAGACCTTGAGATTAAACTGCATTGTGGCCTCATATGTAGTTCCTCAACTAGAGATTCCGCATCACCTGGAGTTGTTCTGAAATGAGACAGAAATGTTAATAAACCATTCTGCTTTTTGTACACTGGGGTGACAAAAGTCGTGGGGTACCTTCCAATATTGTGTCGGACGCAGCAACTCGACGTGACATGGACTCAACAAATCGTTGGAAGTCACCTGCAGAAATAACTGCTGCCGACTCATGTCGTGATCTGAGTGGTCAAATCATTCACTCTAATTGTCCAGAACGTTGCTCAAACCAATCGCGAACAACTGTGGCCAGGTGACATCGACACATTGTCATCCATAAAATTTCCATCGTTGTTTGGGAACATGAAGCCCATAAATGGCTGCAAATGGTCTTCAAGCAGCTGAAAATAACCCTTTCCTGTTCAATGTTCAGTTCAATTGAACCAGGGTACCCAGTACATTCCACATAAACACAATCCATACCATTATGAGGTCACCGCCAGCTCGCACGGTTCCTTGTTGACAGATTGGATACAGGGCTTCGCGGGGCCTTCGCCACACTCGAATCCTATTGTCAGCTCTTACCAAAAGAAATCAGGACTCATCTGAACAGGCCGTGGTTTTCCAGTCCTCTAGGTTCCAACCAATACTTTCGCGAGCCCAGGAGAGGCGCTCGAGTACATGTTGTGCCGCTAGCAAAGGCCGCCAGGTCGTTAGTATGTTTCCATAGTCCATTAACCTCAAATTTCGCCGCAAAACGGACACATCTGTCGCATGTCCCACATTGATTGCCCGCATCTCGTGGTCGTGCGGTAGCGTTCTCGCTTCCCACGCCCGGGTTCCCGGGTTCGATTCCCGGCGGGGTCAGGGATTTTCTCTGCCTCGTGATGGCTGGGTGTTGTGTGCTGTCCTTAGGTTAGTTAGGTTTAAGTAGTTCTAAGTTGTAGGGGACTGATGACCATAGATGTTAAGTCCCATAGTGCTCAGAGCCATTTGAACCATTTGAACCACATTGATTACTCTGGTTATTTTCTAAATGCTGCCTCCCCGTTAGCACTGATAACTCTACGCAAACGCCGCTGCTCACGGTCGTTCAGTGGAGGCCAACGGCCACTGCTGAAATTCGGTATTCTCGCCACATTCTTGACACTTTGGATCGCGGAATATTGAATTCCCTGACGATTTTCGATATAGAATTGTCCCATGCATTTGGTTCCAACTGTCATTTCTTGTTTAAAGTCCGTTAGTTGCCGTCGTGCGGAAAAGAATCACGGCGGACACCTTTACACATTAATCACCTGAGTATAAATGACAGCTCCGCCAATGTACTACCCTTTTACACACTGTGTGTGCGATACTACAGCCATCTGTATATGTGCATATCGCTACCGCATGAGCTGTCGCCTAGGTGTAGTGCTGAGTGAGCTCTGTCAATGTGAGTTGAACGTTGGCTTTTGGACGGAGTGATGCGATTTTTAAGCGTGAAATGCCATTTATGTTGTTAGATTTCGAACTCTTGAAAAGAAAACTGAGTGTTATTTTCAGCAACCATTGCTTTCGGCAATCTTTCAATGAAAGACTCTTTGATGAACCCGTAATTGTTTTCATAGACGTAACTGATGACATTTGCATTACAAAAGGGAATTCAGAAAATGCATCGATGACGACGAGCCAGTAGCTTTCTAAAAGTGGGCCAGCGAAGTCGACGTCCAATTCTGATGCTTGACGTCACGAAAAATATTGTCCAAGAAGAGCTGACATGTAACTGCTTCAGGTCTTAGGGACCCAGATAGTTTTTTATTGTTTCAGTATGTTGCAGCATCAGCCTGATAGCATGTGCAGGCAGAAAGTACGCTAACTATTGCAATTCGTGTTGGATGAATATGTATTTGTCTCTATTATGCAGGGTGTTACAAAATGGTACGGCCAAACTTTCAGGAAACATTCCTTACACACAAATAAAGAAAAGATGTTATGCGGACACGTGTTCGGAAACGCTTAGTTTCCATGTTAGAGCTCGTTTTAGTTTCGTCAGTATGTACTGTACTTACTCGATTCGCCAGTTGGCCCAATTGAAGGAAGGTAATGTTGACTTCGGTGCTTGTGTTGACATGCGACTCATTGCTCTACAGTACTAGCATCAAGCACATCAGTACGTAGCATCAACAGGTTAGTGTTCATCACGAACGTGGTTTTGCAGTCAGTGCAATGTTTACAAATGCGGAGTTGGCAGATGCCCATTTGATGTATGGATTAGCAAGGGGCAATAGCCGTGGCGCGGTACGTTTGTATCGAGACAGATTTCCAGATCGAAGGTGTCCCGACAGGAAGACGTTCGAAGCAATTGATCGGCGTCTTAGGGAGCACGGAACATTCCAGCCTATGACTCGCGACTGGGGAAGACCTAGAACGACGAGGACACCTGCAAAGGACGAGGCAATTCTTCGTGTAGTCGACGATAACCCTAGTGTCAGCGTCAGAGAAGTTGCTGCTGTACGAGGTAACGTTGACCACGTGACTGTATGGAGAGTGCTACGGGAGAACCAGTTGTTTCCGTATCATGTACAGCGTGTGCAGGCACTATCAGCAGCTGATTTGCCTCCACGGGTACACTTCTGCGAATGGTTCATCCAACAATGTGTCAATCCTCATTTCAGTGCAAATGTTCTCTTTACGGACGAGGCTTCATTCCAACGTGATACAACATACTGACGAAACTAAAATGAGCTCTAACCCGGCAATTATGCGTTTCCGGACTCATGTCCACATAACATCTTTTCTTTATTTGTGTGTGAGGAATGTTTCCTGAAAGTTTGGCCGTACCTTTTTGTAACACCCTGTATTTAAAATTTTTAGCTTGCAAAATCTTGAATACAGCGTCAAAATCACGTATTACCCCGTCCGGTGTTTTCCCTGCACTTTTACTGTCACTTTGAAATCTTCACAGGTCCGTAACGAGCCATTAAGCTTCTTTATACCTACGATTGGCGTTACCCACTGACTACTGGTTATGGATTCTATAATATCATTCTGTTCTTGGCGGCCAAATTCCTGTTTGATTTTATCCTACAACGCAAAGGGAATTTTGCGTACTTCACAAAATTTTGGTACAGCATTTAACTTCTACGTGATGTGAGTCTAACCATTTTAATGGTATGTATTCCCTCAAAAAAAAAACATATGTTTTCGACCGTTGTTTGTAACTTTTCCGTCGGAACGTCAGTATCAATCCGATTCACTCCTTCATGAATAATGGAACATGTATTAAGGGGTATCAATGTCGAGCGAATTTTTTGCTTTCCGAGAATTGACAGCTATACGTCTAGCCTGTTTACTAAACTGCTTGTTTACACCACCTTTGATAAGCTGACGTTGGTTGCTGCAACTAAGCAGTGAACTCTGGAACTCATTTAATTTGGGGATCCTAATGTCTTGTACGCCTGTATATTTAGTACAGAAGTTAACGAGCCTGTGACAGTTTCAAAGTTTAAGGGCATAGAAGTTTTTAACACAAAGTGTAACAAATAAAGCTTTTTCATTCATTGATAAGATCGCTTTCATCTTATGTTTTGCTGGTGACAATTTACTAATTTTTAGGTTCTCGTTGTGAACACGTTTCGAATTTTTATTCTGAATCACTCTTGTACGCCTGAGCGTAGTATTTCGTTGCTTTGTCTGTTTAGTGTTTCGACCTTCTAGGCTATGTCCTGACTTGTGTCAATAATCATCTAAGAGTTCAGAGAGTCACAATTTCCTTGCTTTTAATTAACACAAACATGCTTTTAACGTAGCATCAGGGAATTTGTATGCGGAGTGTACATTACTTCATTGTCCTTCCATAGCCTGTGACTTGTGCGTATGGCTGTAGTGATCGCATGGCCACGCTGGTTGCGTCTGCAGCCTCAGCATGGATGTGCCCATGTGCTAGAGCACGTCGACACATACTTGCATCTGCTAGTGTGCTGAAAGTAATGGCAAACAGACTTGCAAAGACAGATCACTTAAGCTACGCAGGTCTTTGCCAAATTCATTTTTAGCACTGGCTGAATGAGAGAATTTTCATACAACATTTAACACTTTTAATTTTCCTAGTGAAAGTTACAGTCTGTATTTAGACCCTGTAAGTGTTCTACAGACTCCTTATAACCATGATTTGTTTTCTTAAAACGTCCAAATAATTTATGTCTGGTTATGGAATTTGTAACTGACCCCATACTAATTTGTTTTTATTTTCTGAACAGGACAAACCCATTCGGTCAATTTCAGATCACTTTTTTCTGTAATTTTAACACGTCAGTACCAGAATTAGCAACAACGAAAACTATGTACTTAGCGTTAACTGACACATTATATGTTATGGGACGTTGTTACAGACTGGACACATAACTTGATCAAGTTTCAAGTTTTTTGTCAAATGCTGTAAATGATGGCAGCACAGTTTTTAAAGGTTTTGGCCATTTTGCTTCTCAGCTTCCCATCTGGTCAGTTGAAAGGCGTCTGGTCCTCTCGACCCGCTATTCTTCTACAACATTTACTCAGTCGAGTTACTAATATATGTTCTATGATCGTTGGCATTATTAGAGAAGGTGACGGCAGTTCAAACACTTTATTTTTTTTAAATTTATTCGTACGAATCACATGTAGTTTAAAAATACAGGTATATAACATTAGTATATGTATATAACAAGAATGCGAAAACACGAAGTTACACATAAAACTAATTAAATGTCAATATCTAAGTTATTAATCCGTGTAAGAGCTGTATCATCAGCTTTCATGAGATCGCTCCAACTCCCCTGATAGAAAAGGAAGGGGCCTTCATCTCCAATGTACTTGATTGTCTGTTTCGGAGCTCAATAACCACAAACCAGAGACTTCGTAGCGTCCCATTCGTAAAGAGAATCTGTTCATTATCCGTGTCCAGTGAGACCTGTGTTCAGGTTGACTCACAGTGTCGTTGTCTGTCCCAGCTGTATCACAATTATACTTTCGGAACCACTAACGCACTTCAGGATTTTCAGTAAGTTGACTTCTGATCCCACAGGTCTCTCACGCCGGTATTACTGGCATCTGGCTCTTCTGCCTGCCGTAATGGTTGGTTTCTTTGACGGGGTCTCTTTCGTCGTAGACTTCGTATGTCCTCCTGTATGGGTAATTCCAGGTTCTCCTGTAGCTTGCGTTACTCTCCAAGCAAGGCCACGCTTCTGTGGGTTCAGGTGGATAGGTGTTGCTCAGCATAGTAAGCCAATAAATTGGTCGGATTGTCCCAGTTACTAACCGCATAGTGTGGTTCAACTGGACGTCGATCAAATTGGTGTGGCAGATGTTTAGCTACGCCGGGGCAAAACACTCGTGTGCTGAGAAGACCAGAGCAATGGATGATGTGCGCAAGTTATCTGCTGAAGTGCCCCATGTCATTCCACACAAATTTTGAAAAATACAGTTACGAGTTTCTATCGTGGCAGCAGTATTTTCAAGATGTTTCCTATATGAAAGAGTGTAGCAAGGGTGACACGAAGGTACTTAGGGTACTTGTTATGGCAAAGAGTGTTTCCGTTAATATTCACTCTGAGCTTTGCCTTAGGTTGTTTGTTGTTCAGGTGGAGTGTACTTACTTCAGTTTTACTTGTATTGGGTCTACGTCACCACTTTCTAAAATAGGAGCACATAACGGCTAGATCTTCTGTGAGAATTGTCTCCGCTGGTCCGAAATTCTTGGTTCTACAAGCAAGAGCGATAGCGTAGCAGAATTTTGTTGATCTGGTATAGACTGAATAATAGGGAGAGTAAGACGGAGCGCTCTGTTAGACCATTACTTAATTTCCTCTCCTAGGTCACATTTGCTCTCAAGTAAACAAGGAAATATCTATTATTTATCAAGGTGATGACCGACTTTCTCACCATCGGATTGTTTTCATCATCACTTCTCTCGACACTGTTTTATATGCAGCGTTTCCGATTACGAACGGAACCTGCCTCTATGAAGGTTGTTAGCGCCAGTGCCTGGTCGCAGCAACTGCTCTGTGGCCTGAAACCCGCTTGCTCAACTGGGGTACGTACCACAACGGAAACGCTGATTCTATTATAAATACAACTGAAAAGCGAAACGGCTGTGAGAATTTGAGTGTGGTCATCTAGTTTACCTGGTTTCAAAATTGCCACTATTTTCGTTCTATTTAGCTCGTTGGGCAGTGATCCACAATCTAGGATGTTATAGAGGAAGCGGAACAGCATTTGTTTCCACTATTACCCATGTTTCTCAGAAATTCCGGGTGTATATTATCCATACCAGGTACTGTACCACATTTAGTTTGTTTCAAGGCCACATCCAATTCCGTCAGTGTATATGGTGAAGAGAAATTGGATTAGTTTGAGCACTGAGTCTTTAGCGAGGTAATTTATCGTTTTATTTTGGAAGAATGTTGTTTATCACAGGATTATCTAGAAGTTTAAATTGTATGGTTAGCGATTTGGTTATCTGAAATACGATGCTTCTGCTCGGGTTTATTGGAGGCTCCACCAAGCTTACGCAGAAGGCTCCGTACCTTTCTGCTGGAATGTCTGAAGTTTACATTTTCTACCATCTCGCGCCATCGTACTCTTCAAGCAGAGTCAAGACTTGGGAGTAAATCGTCTGCAATATCGCTGTCACCAGTTTACTATACTGTTCATAAAGCTTTTCAGAATGCCCGTTCCAATCTGATATATACTCTTTACTGTATCCACGATGGATACTGTTCTTAGAAGAAGTAAGAACAGCCCCGACAAATTGAGGGTGGTTTTTAAGTTCTGGTGGAATGAAACAGATATATTTATCTAGTGGGTCTGCAAAACTCAGCCAATTAGCCCTGTGGAAATTCCATCTGGATCGCAGTACAGATCTACTGGGAGACAGAGCGCCATCTCGAGGATTGCTGGCCTGTGCTGGCTGTGTGGGAGAATAGGTACGACTTCTCTCCATATAGGCACTGGGTGCCGTCTGCAGTCCCGGGGCACAAATCAGAGATACGGGTTGTAATTTCTTCGCTAAGCGGCCGCTGCGCAAGTTCCCAAATACTTGGCATCATAAACCAGGTATGGATTTTCATTTTTCGGCCCAGTCGTTGAGAGCAAGACCACACTCGCTGTTACGTACATAGTTCCAATGACTATATTGACTATTTAAATCACCATAGATCGATGGGTGGGCAGTAATTGGCAGAACATCCAGTGCCCAAGGCACATCTGGTGGCTTGCAAATAATGGTCTACTCCACTTTTATCGAGACATAATGTATCTCATTTTCTGTATTTGCCGATACGAAGAGAGCATGCTCGATATTGCTCCTTACATAGGTGGCAGCACCATACAACCTGAGCGTGTTTCCGGGGGGGGGGGGGGGATGGAGTCGGGGGGCTGGATAAGAACACCATCTACAACGAGTTTAGATAGGTACTCGCTTTTAGCTCGGCTAAAGCCTTCGCCGGCCGTTGTAACCGAGCGGTTCTAGGTGCTACAGTCTGAAACAGCGCAACCGTTACGGTCGCAGGTTCGAATCCTGCCTCTGTCATGGATGTGTGTGATGTCCTTAAGTTAGTTAGGTTTAAGTAGTTCTAAGTTCTAGGGGATTGATGACCTCAGAAGTTAAGTCCCATAGTGCTCAGAGCCATTTGAACCATTTGAGCTAAAGCCTTCTATATTTAAATGACATATTCGGATTGAAGGGCCCAGTCTTTTTTCAGTTGGTCCTGAAAAGGTAAAAGGTCCGTTTGAAGGTTTTTCGATTTTGATTTGTCCGCATGTTTGTAGCCAGGAAATCCAGTATTTGGTCTGGCTGCCGATTCGTTCTAACTCATTTGGCGTTGCCTGGGGTGCACGTGTAGTATTGCACTATGGTCATGAGCTAGTTTACAACCCGGCTGTAACACTAAATTCAGTCTGAGCTAGACGTTTGCATCCTCTGGACATACAGAGTGGAGGAGCATCTGCATGGGCTCGGCTGTATTGTCCCTGTAGCCAGATGAGAAATGCCCAATTTCTTTCATTGAAGTTGCGTAGGGATTTGAGAGCTGGAATTATTCCAGGTGAAGCGAGACACAGTCTACGCTTCAGCAGGCGGCCTCATATTGTCTCCTGTTTCCACTTAGATCAGTATATACCTGTTGGAGCAAACATTTGAAGGAAACACTGCTGGGAGCCGAACACTCAGTGACTGAAAATGCTGTGCCGTTTTTCCAGGTCACATAGACGCTCTGATCCGCACGATTTCCCGCCTGTGCAAGAACGACAGTGTGTTGATTGGACCGCAGTCCGTGACGTAAGAAATCGTCAGAGCATACACCTGTCGATGAACCAGGATTAAACAATTTTCCCGTTTCATGGAAGGAGGCTGCATAGTAAGAGAAGTGATACGCAATTGGTGAATGAGTACTTTTCGAGCTTTCGACTGATGGTTTTTAGTTTATTGCACGCGGAGCTCTCCACGAGCTTGGGGATAGTGAGTGGAAAATAGGAGACTCGGTCGATTCCATCGTGATCCGTGAAGGAATGAGGAGTCGGGACGAGATGGAGATTTAGTTTTGAGACCTGGAATCTGACGAGGTGATGGAGGTCCACCGTCCTACTCGATGTTGAGGTACACTACGCGTGGCATGTAGAGTTTTCTGTATGTGTATCCTGAGAATTTTGCAACACCAGCACTAGGAATCATTAGAGGAAATTGCTTTCTTTTCCGTATGCCTACGGAAGCAGCAGTTGTTGTCCAGTCCCCAAACATGTAGTTTGTTCTCCGATTTCCTTTCACAACCACTGACAGTCATATTAATCATAGTCAAATAGTGTCATCCCATTAAAGTTTCAATTAAGAGTCTTCGTGATTAGCTCACCTTCGTCAACAACCAATCAGATCATTTTATCTTATGAATATTAGATTGGTTATAATCAAGATGTTATGTTGACTCATGTTGCATTTAACTTGTCATTTGATGAATAGCTCTGTTGTGATATTTACTTATTCTTTCATTCAACATCACAATGACCTGTGATCATCTTTAATGATTTTATTTACTTATGGGCGAGATAAAAGGAGTAGTCTTGTAGTGAGAAATACAGAGCGTCAAAAATGGTTCAAATGACTCTGAGCACTATGGGACTCAACATCTTAGGTCATAAGTCCCCTAGAACTTAGAACTACTTAAACCTAACTAACCTAAGGACATCACACACACCCATGCCCGAGGCAGGATTCGAACCTGCGACCGTAGCAGTCCCGCGGTTCCGGACTGCAGCGCCAGAACCGCTAGACCACCGCGGCCGGCCTACAGAGCGTCGTCTTCAGTGTCACTGAACAGGGCCATGCTCTATAGTCATTTGTGTTGATATTCTTTGTGCGTAGTTTTTACAGCAGTATCACTGAAGTGATGGTTCTGTGTCTTATTGAGAGGCAGAGGTTGCTTAGAAACAAGCACTTGCCTGCCAAACAGGGAGACGTCTTACACAGTCATACCACGAGTAGCTCCTGCCTACTGCAGAGCTGTAGGAGCGGCAGCGTAGTTGGCTTCGTTAGTTATGGTTGGTCCATGGTCTGGAAAATATAATTCCGAGCAGTATATAAATTCACTTAAATATTGATGAAAACGAACTGGGATTAGTAGTTCACACACAGACATCAATAAATGGAAAGCCATACATGAAATATTTCACAAAATAAATAAATTAAAAAAATGAGAAACTACACGCGTTACTATTTTATCATACTTAGCACAACGCATTTCGAGAATTTATTCTCATTTTCAAGTGCATTCATGTAAACGAATGTACTTCAATGTGAGAATAAATTCTGGAAAGGCGTTGTGACAGCCATGAAAAAATAAGTAAATGGTGCAGTTTTCTATTATTTAAACTGTAAAATTATCTTTGAAGTTTATCGCCATTTGTGATGGGTGTTCTTTGTAGCCACTGTATGCCACCGGCAGTTTTTCCTTTACCTCGTCGCCATTAAATGTACGGAGAGATTTTTCTCTTTTTATCCAAAACTGGCAGCCAAAACAAAGGTTGCATGAAGTAAACGCCTGACACAATGTAACTAATTGGAAGTGGCCGGCTGATATGCTTAACGACTTACATGTCACAGGACGATAACACTAAAACAGAGTCACACGTGGCAACACGCGAGTACAATAACAATTATTTATTAAAAGCATGTAGATGACGAAGCGGATATTCAGCTTTTGTCTTGTGGGAAAGCGTGGCAGTGATGGACCTAATGAGACCAAACACAGTAGATGATCTCTACCTAATTGAAATTCAGAAAGTTTATATTCTGTCTCTTGGTAGATAAAAACTTCGACAGAAACGTAAGGAGTGACTGTCCGATGACTAGACTGGATCGCACAGCAGATAATCTGCATGCAACTGTCGAAAACTGCTTCGTTGGTTGCTGACGACTACTGGGTGATAACTCATTGTTGAGTGTCGAAGAACTGCTGTAACTGCAACTAAAACTAAAATGAACTGGCAGTTTCAGAGTACGGGCGTGCAATAGCTTGTTGTTGTTGTCGTGGTCTTCAGTCCTGAGACTGGTTTGATGCAGCTCTCCATGCTACTCTATCCTGTGCAAGCTTCTTCATCTCCTAGTACCTACTGCAACTTTCAACCTTCTGAATCTGTTTAGTGTATTCATCTCTTGGTCCCCCTCTACGATTTTTACCCTCCACGCTGCCCTCCAATGCTAAATTGGTTAACCCTTGATGCCTCAGAACATGCCCTACCAACCGACCCCTTCTTCTAGTCAAGTTGTGCCACAAACTTCTCTTCTCCCCAATCCTATTCAATACGTCCTCATTAGTAATATGATCTACCCACCTAATCTTCAGCATTCTTCTGTAGCACCACATTTCGAAAGCTTCTATTCTCGTCTTGTCCAAACTAGTTATCGTCCAAGTTTCACTTCCATTATCCTCGTCTTGCTTTAGTTGATGTTCATCTCATACCCTCCTTTCATGACACTTTCCAGTCCGTTCAACTGCTCTTCCAAGTCCTTTGCTGTCTCTGACAGAGTTACAATGTCACCGGCGAACCTCAAAGTTTTTATTTCTTCTCCATGGATTTTAATACCTACTCCGAATTTTTCTTTTGTTTCCTTTACTGCTTGCTCAATATACAGATTGAATAAAATCGGGGATAGGCTACAACCCTGTCTCACTCCCTTACCAACCACTGCTTCTCTTTCATGCCCCTCGACTCTTATAACTGCCATCTGGTTTCTGTACAAATTGGAAATAGCCTTTCGCACTCTGTATTTTACCCCTGCCACATTCAGAATTCGAAAGAGAGTATTCCAGTCAACATTGTCAAAAGCTTTCTCTAAGTCTACAAATGCTAGAAACGTAGGTTTATCTTTCCTTACTCTAGCTTCTAGGATAAATCGTAGGGTCAGTATAGCCTCACGTGTTCCAATATTTCTACGGAATCCAAATTGATCTTCCCCGAGGTCGGCTTCTACCAGTTTTTCCCTTCGTCTGTAGAGAATACGCGTTAGTATTTTGCATCCGTGACTTATTAAACTGATTGTGCGGTAATTTTCACATCTGTCAGCACCTGCTTTCTTTGGGATTGGAATTATTATATTCTTCTTGAAGTCTGAGGGTATTTCACCTGTCTCATACATCTTGCTCACCAGATGGTAGAGTTTTGTCAGGACTGACTCTCCCAAGGCCGTCAGTAGTTCTAATGGAATGTTGTCTAATCCAGGGGCCTTGTTCCGACTCAGGTCTTTCAGTGCTCTGTCAAACTCTTCACGTAGTATCGTATCTCCCATTTCATCTTCATCTACATCCTCTTCCCTTTCCATAATATTGTCCTCAAGTACATTGCCCTTGTATAGACCCTCTTCCACCTTTCTGCTTTCCCCTCTTTGCCTAGAACTGGGTTTCCATCTGAGCTCTTGATGTTCATACAAGTGGTTCTCTTATCTCCAAAGGTCTCTTTAATTTTCCTGTAGGCAATATCTGTCTTACCCCTAGTGAGATAAGCCTCTACATCCTTACATTTGTCCTCTAACCATCCCGGCTTAGCCATTTTGCACTTCCTGTCGATCTCATTTTTGAAACGTTTGTATTCCTTTTTGCCTGCTTCATTTACTGTATTTTTATATTTTCTCCTTTCATCAATTAAATTCAATATTTCTTCTGTTACCCAAGGATTTCTACTAGCCCTCGTCTTTTTACCTACTAGGTCCTCTGCTGCCTTCACTATTTCATCTCTCAAATCTACCCATTCTTCTTCTACTGTATTTCTTTCCCCCATTCCTGCCAATTGTTCCCTTATGCTCTCCCTGAAACTCTGTGCAACCTCTGGTTTAGTCAGTTTATCCAGGTCTCATCTCCTTAAATTCCCACCTTTTTGCAGTTTCTTCAGTTTTAATCTACTGTTCATAACCAATAGATTGTGATCAGAGTCCACATCTGCCCCTGGAAATGTCTTACAACTTAAAAACTGGTTCCTAAATCTCTGTCTTACCATTGCGTAATCTATCTGAAACCTGTCAGTATCTCCAGGCTTCTTCCATGTATACAATCTTCTTTTATGATTCTTGAACCAAGTGTTAGCTATGATTAGGTTGTGCTCTGTGCAAAATTCTATCAGGCGGCTTCCTCTTTCATTTCTTAGCCCCAATCCATATTCACCTACTACGTTTCCTTCTCTCCCTTTTCCTACTACCGAATTCCAGTCACCCATGACTATTAAGTTTCCGTCTCCCTTCACCACCTGAATAATTTCTTTTATTTCATCATACATTTCTTCAATTTCTTCGTCATCTGCAGAGCTAGTTGGCATATAAACTTGTACTACTGTAGTAGGTGTGGGCTGCGTGTCTATCTTGGCCACAATAATGCGTTCACAATGCTGTTTGTAGTAGCTTACCCGCAGTCCTATTTTTTTTATTCATTATTAAACTGACTCCTGCATTACCCCTATTTGATTTTGTATTTATAGCCCTGTATTCGCCTAACCAAAAGTCTTGTTCCTCCTGCCACCGAACTTCAATAATTTCTACTATATCTAACTTTAACCTATCCATTTCCCTTTTTAAATTTTCTAACCTACCTGCTCGATTAAGGGATCTGACATTCCACGCTCCGATCCGTAGAACGCCAGTTTTCTTTCTCCTGATAAGGACGTCCTCTTGAGTAGTCCCCGCCCGGAGATCCGAATGGGGGACTATTTTACCTCCGGAATATTTTACCCATGAGGATGCCATCATCATTTAACCATACAGTAAAGCTGCATGCCCTCAGGACAAATTACGGTCGTAGTTTCTCCTTGCTTTCAGCCGTTCGCAGTACCAGTATAGCAAGGCCGTTTTGGTTAGTGTTACAAGGCCAGATCTGTCAACCATCCAGACTGTTGCCCCTGAAACTACTGAAAAGGCTGCTGTCCCTCTTCAGGAACCACACGTTTGTCTGGCCTCTCAACAGATACCCCTCCGTTGTGGTTGCACCTACGGTACGGCTATCTGTATCGCTGAGGCACGCAAGCCTCCCCACCAACGGCAAGGTCCATGTAGCTTATGTCGGCTTGCCCGCGTGTGTGCCATCTAGGAGGTGGCTGACCATATTATGTATGGCACCTTCTGAGACGAGCGCTGTGTGCTAAGCCTATTGGAGACCAGCCTTTCGGAGGCGATTACTGTCCGTACTAGCATGACAATGAACCGTGTCGTAAGGCAGTATCTGTGAGGCAGTGGTTTGTGGACAGTAACATTACTGAAATTAACTGTCATTCCGAGAATCCCGACCTCAGACTAATGGAACACCTTCAGAATGAGTTAGGGCGCCGACTTTGCTCCAGACCCCAGCTGACATTGGCTGTTCAGGAAGAACGAGCTGCCATTGTTCTACACACATTCATATGCTTCATATGCCACACTGAAATTGTCCCCAGCATTGTTCAAGCTTTCAGCAGACGACACATTTTATTTACGTCCAGTAGTAGGTGTCCAAATACTTTTTGTTGGAAGTGTTATTTTTAAAATCACTCACCAACGATGCTTTCCGGGGGGGCAAGAAAATCACCAGCATGCCGTCTGAGGCTATTACTTGGTCCGATACATGACTTGTTAGTAGACTAAATGTGTGAAACTGGTTGTGTATTATTTTCAGCATGGCAGCATAACGTCTAATAAATACAAACCATAAAATTAGAATATTTTGTAAGATGAGCATCAACAGAACACCTGTGGCTTCTGTCTCGCAATCTTTGACTGCCATGTGTTTCCCGATTGTCGTGACTTTTCACCAGCACGAGTGGCTGGCATTGTCAAATGTGCAGCCTCAACAGCAGGTGGCTGATTGGATTCCAATCCGCAGCCGGAGATAATATACACATGTCGCACAAAAGTCTGAGGGTTTTTCTCTGGTCATTGCCTCTGTGGTCCTCCCCCGTGGTACCCACAACGGTAGTTCGCAGCAGCTCGGGAGTGGAGGATCCTTTTACCTTCAGGCTTTCTTCATTGTAACTGAAACTATTGTCATGTTTGTGGGTTTGTATGGCATCCCTGAACAAGAGGGCACAGTAGCTCTCCTCCACAGCAAACAACACACTCTCAGCGAGTTTTATTGTGGTTCAAATGGCTCTGAGCTCTATGGGACTTAACATCTGAGGTCATCAGTCCCGTAGAACTTAGAACTACTTAAACCTAACTAACCTAAGGACATCACACACATCCATGCCCGAGGCAGGATTCGAACCTGCGAGCATAGCGGTCGCGATGTTCGAGACTGAAGCCCATAGAACCGCTCGACCACACCGGCCGACTTTATTATGGTGTCAGTACCGGACAGCGCGTGCTCCATTACTCCTGATTACGCCATCTTCCGAATCTTCAATACCGTTTGTCTTCGGTGATTCTTGTGTAGATGGATCGTACAGTCATTCTGTGCCGCTTTGTACACTCTTTGGATGATCGCAAGCAGCCTGCAGTCCTTGGTTCCGAGGAGTGCCGCCGCTGTTAAGTGAATCCCTGGAGGGCGGCCTCAGCGGCTGCGGATGGAGTGTAGTTCGAGCTTCCGAACGGAATGGTCCCCTGGGGGAATAATGAACTGACTTCTTAAGGCGGCTAGTGAGTGCTAGCCAGAGGGCAGTTGTACTGTATCCAAAGAGGGATTGCGTAACTGCCTGTGATGGTACTATCTGCTTGTGGCTGTACCTGCTGAACACCATTTGAACTCATCTCCCCTGTAGTTCGGAAGCGTGCTGTTCTGTGGGTATTTGAAACCAGGGTTCTCAACGTTAACCTTGGTGTATTCGAAATTATAGGAGAGATTGAGTGGTTAGTAGTTGCTCTCCACGGAACTAGCAGTACGTTCTTACTGTTCTCTTCATGTAACTTATTAAGTGAGAAAAGGTTTGTCAGCAAGTTTTCCCGTCTGAGATCTCACAAATGGGTATGCCTCAATGCCACCTAATTTGTTTCCAGTCTTTTGTTTGTAAAAGAGGTTTAGAATGCTGCTAACACGAAGCTTTACTCTGGGCTGGTATTGTGATTACGAAAGTACCTAGGGATGCATTGCGGCCATTTGTGCAATGACAGTTTTCCTCACTATGGGTGTGATGAGTGAATGGTACATTGCCCCGTCTTAAGGTGTTCTACAAGGTGCAAGGTCTAACCCCGTGGCTGCTATCTTCAACTGTTGGGTGACACAGGTGGGTAGAAGATGCAGTAAAACTCTTACAGGCAGCTACATTTTAATTATCAGGTAATTTATTGTTGTTCATTAATTGGAGAATATGTGTGGCTCACTGAGTTTTGAAGGATTGTTATGAGGCACATTTTGGTCAATGTATGAGGAATAATATAGGGTGTATCCCTGACGTAGATGTTTAAGTTTAACCTCAGAGCTGGGACTGAATTTTTGAAATATTGTGTACATAATATTCCAGAAATTATGGTAGGGATTGCAAGTGTAAGTTTAAAAATGACCAGAGTCTAATGTAACCTACATTTCAGGTGAGGAGAGACCACAGAATGAGGAGACACGATTGTGTATAATGTTTTAGTGGTTGATCAGCAAGGACCACACGTATAAGGCCACCTACAAGCTATGGTGCAATGTTCACGTCCGAAGTGATGCCCAATCACTGTTTTTGGGGATAATTGTGTGTTGGTACTCGTTATGGCAAAAATTCTCATTATAAGCAGTTGTAAACTTTTGATTAATCAATATTAATAGTCATTCTGCACTTATTTACCAAGTTATCGCACCCCCTACAACCTTATGTAACGAAGGCAACGTAGAATTCTCTACATGTGCACAGTAAGTGGTATATTCCGACATTTTGTGTGCGTTCTTTTTGTCCACTGCCCATCTGAGGCACCCTATGATATTATTAATTGGTTTTGACAGTGTTTGCATCCAGTTTGCCCAATATACGTCTCATTATGCCTGTCACCCTGAGGGATGGAAGGTAGAAAGACATTTTCGTCGGACTTCTCACTTCACCGAGTGCTTGAGCTGATGCCACTTCTTATGCAACTGGTGGAATACTGACTTTCACAGACAAGTGGACGAGTCTGTACAACGCCCCTTCCTGGTCGGTTATAGGTCACCCAGACTTTGAGAAGCCCTCGTGAAAACATAAAATCTCTCCTGTCACCGCATCAATGAGAGAAATCTAATAAGCACTCAGCCCACTCCAAACTCCTAACTATTGCACCACCTGTGCCCGCGTCAGACCGAAAGTAGTCGATTGCTAGACCTGCATCTGGACAGACGTGTAGATATCTAAAACTACCAAGCATCACAGTAGATCACTTCATTGCACGCCGCTTCATTTGAAGGACGTGTGTTATTGTGCTTCGCATTTTACACTGTTTTTGTGAGATATACACAGTCTGCTCTGTTCATCTTTAGAATACTGATGTAAAAGGCGACACGAAATCAGTTAAGTGCAAAATCTGTGAACCTCGCACTTTTATTTAGTTGAGTTGATGTGTATGAGGCGACTTCCGGCATTTTATTTGCGTTCAAGTAAAATCACGTGCATCATATGAAACCGACTCGAAAACTTACGTCCAGAAACTTCGTGTCAAGTTTAAACGTGTTTTTGTATTGAGTGCATCAAAACTCGTGATTGTGCCGTGTTATTCTGTGTGTTTCCTTACACTATTTGCCGTGAATAACGTATTTTGTCAACAGCATCAGGTGTAATCAATAGTTTTGCTTTGTACAGTTTTAGCAGTGGCGTCCAAATTCACAGAATTGTGCATGTCGAATATCAACACACATCAGCGGGGATAAAAGTACAGTTTTGAGAATTTTCAAAGTTACAAATGTTTTTTCAGGCACTACCAAACGTTGATGTAGATGACGTGAGAGATGTGTCTCGTACTCGCAGCCCTAAGTCCTGAACGATATTCAGCTAACAACCACTTTTGCTAGGTCAGAATATTCCACTGTAATTCAAGTCCTGTCCTGGCAGCTCCGGTTAGGAAGCACATTTATCCTCTTGTAAGATCATAGACTGAAACACTTTACAGAGCCAACAGTGCCAACCAGCGATACATTCTGAAAAAAAAGTGTAATAGTTTTGCCAGCTGAGCAATTAAACATCTTTTACAATTTTCCATTTTCTTATCTCTACGTTGCTAACACGGAATGCCATTCCATACTTATCTTACAATAAGGAAGTTTGTTTAGCTACAATAGTCTGAATTACATGCTGACTTCTTCGTAACTCTTAACATTCTGGATGCAGGTATTCTACGTTGTTGTATAGTCAATCATAAAGTTTCGATTCTTTGTCATCTGGCTACTTTTGCACTGTGAATGCCTGTACGACACTGAAACTTAAAATTTCCACAGAAGACTGTTGTCATTGTCCAATTGCTTCCTCCAAAACGTCCTTAATCCGTGTATATTTGGGGATAATAAACTGATATATCTCTTTCATTGTCGATTTAGTCGGATGTTTATGTTGAAATTGTTCTACGAACTTCTACTAACTCCGTCTCAATGAGATTTTTACGTATCTCTTCTCTTCGTGAATTCAGTGTTCTTGTTCGTCCAATCTCACCATGGTACCAAACGAATTACTGGACTAGTTACGAGTATGTTGTTGAACTTTCTGCCGGCTGTTGTGATGGGACAGCTTTTGGGAAACAGTCTCGCCACATGTGCATAACTGTAAAGAAACTCCTATTCAATCGTAATACTTAATTTACGTCGGTGAAATTGATGTACCACAGTTCTAGTGATTACCAGTAGGTAACTCATTCAGTCTTGTTATTCTGCTACTTTTAATTCATATTTGCATACAACGTTGCACTGGGAAATGCTAAGAGCACTACGAGGCGATGAGCAGGAATGCGCTCTGGCTAGTGCTAGAGGAGAGTCACACCCCAGGGACACCATGGAAGGCCGCTGGGGTTGGTCCGAATGGTCAATGGCTACCAAACAAAGGTATGTTGCCATGCAGAGGCGCCACAGGAATTCGGACCATTGTCTAGAAACATAGATAGCGTCACCCATAGAGATATGCCTGTTGCAAAAATGCTACAACCAGAAGTGAAATGGAATGAGAATGCGCCTAATTTACCTGGAATGCACCTTTGTATAAGAGATGTCGAAAAATGCTGTTTCCCCAGAAAAGTACAGGAAACTAAACATAAAGATGGATATGGGATGCTTGACCCCAGAACAGAAAACGCTCCGGCATTTCAGGGAAAGAATGTTTATTTGATGTGAAACCTACTGCTATTGGCTAACGTAAACAAAACCTAAATTAGACAGAGTCACCGGATGCTGATGAGGGAGAGCTCCTTATCAGCTGAACAGAGAGAGAGAGAGAGAGAGAGAGGGGGAGCGTGACGCTAGTTTTTTTTCTGATTAGTATGGTAGGACACAAGCAAATGGTTAACCAGTCCCAAGAAGGATACAAGTGTTCTGTAATGAGCAGTTTGATGGGTTGGCGCTCGGAAGATTTGGAGCCGAGCCAATCTAATACTCTAGGCAGTGGCTCCAGCTGCCAGAGACTGTGGTCATGTGTGTGTGTGTGTGCGTGTGTGCGTGTGTGTGAGTTGCGTTTGCATGAGTGTGCGTGAGAGCCGGAAAATGTGGGAATGTGAGGATTCCCCTTACTTCACATTCCACTGGAAATCACAAATGGGAATTTAGCGTTCTGAGATCAATATCAAGCCCAGAGCCTCTTTCGCTCGACATCGACAGCTCGCCTCCCGAGTCAATGCATTGGGAAATTAGAAACATTTGGTTCTAATTTTGACTTAGCCACTGGCGAGCGTTGTTAATTTCACTAATGATCGATTCTACAGCCACTTGGACCATCAGGTGCAATAGTATGGTGAGATAGTGACGCAGTGCTGAGATGAGCTGTAGGGAAATTACAGTCAATATTTTAAACCCATTATTTCCAGCTTGACTGTGAAGAATTGTATTTTGTCAGTAATGAGCTGCTTCCTTTCAACTTTTCCCAAAGGTGTGACGCTTTTCTTTTCTGTAGATTATATACTGTCATTAACTTTACAACAATCACTAGGCATTCCGTAATAGTAAATAAATTTCTTGCAATATTTTCAGCTTTTTCCCCGACCTTTATGTCAGATATTCCAAGGCTACCTGAGTAGAATTGCCACAGGTTGCCATTCAAATTTTTTTCTGTGTGATTTAATCTTCTTAACATTACCACAGGTTACCACTGTTTAATATCCATTTTATTGTACTCAATCATAGTCGTTATAACTCTTCTTTCATTCGATAGCCGCAAGTTCCCCCGTCACAGTTTTAGAGGGTGTGTTTTTGCTTACGTTCTATCGACTTATAGCAGAATTCAGTTCATTAATCCAGAGCATCAGCTCCCCATTGAGTAGAAAGAAGAATAAAATACGGAATGATATCACACACTGCCTCTTTTCGAAAATGGGCTCCAATCACACAGGATTGTACCACTGAATCGAAAATTTTCCTGAGTGAAGCTACAAATTCTATCTATTACACGGTACAGCGCATTTTTCATCTCCGCTATTAGTTCGAAGTAGCAGGTTTACATTGTGATGCATTGATACTATAGCGAAAAAATATTAAAAACAGAAAATAAAGGGAGATTACGTCATGCGCACTCACTATTTGTGAAAGCCGGTGGTAGTAAAACCTGTCCCGTTCCACTTCGTTCCAGTACTAAGTTTTCCATCGTCCCATATTCTAAAATGCAGTGTGCTGCCGAATTCCTATTGTGATGCAAACGACTTTTTCGCAGGAATACCTGTCCAAGAGCAGAAAAAGAAAGAAAAATCTCATTACTGAGTACGCCCGGTGGAAAAACCGTCCTATTGAATTGCGCTACAAATACGGTCAGGAGCGCGGACTGACACAAAAGGCGGGAATAAAATCCAACACGCGCCCGTGTCGATTTTCCTTGGAGGGACGCTTTCCACACCCTCTCCATGCCATATTGTATGTCACGTTTTGTCGATAACTGTCAACCGGACCGATGCTGCGCCGGTGGAAAAATACGGATGAGCAAAGCATTAAAACCCTCCAAACTTCTGTGCCTCTTTATATTTCCGTCGATATCGACGGACGTCGCCACAATAAAACAGAAATACCGAGCTTGACCTCGAAATGTTGTCCACGTTCGGTGTGCGCTGTTGTACGAAAACGGTTACAGTTAGAGTGACTAATGAATACCGTTCCGTAACGATAAGACAGATAAGGAACTTATCAGGCGTATCAATGTTTCCACTCATTACCAATCGTGGTACACTGACACACTTATATCTACTTTTCTCTCCTCTCTCAGCTTCTTTATTCTTCTTAGACTGCCAAGGGTTCCATTACCAAAATTCTTTTCGCTTATTCCAAACCCAAGATGGAAACGATATAGGCTGTGAGCTTAGGGAGGAGGGAGCGGTGAGTACGAAACTTGGCAACGTTGGATAAACAGTTGATAGGCAATATAATAGCGGTAGTAGTGTAAGTGATTAACACGCGAGCTGTGAAGATAATAACGGGGGGAGGGAGACTGTAAGAACACACCATTTCAAACACTTTTGGCTCTGGCTGGAACATCAGGCCACAAAATTGTTTAAATGGCTCTGAGTACTATGGGACTTAACATATGAGGTCATCAGTCCCTAGAACTTAGAACTACTTAAACCTAACTAACCTAAGGACATCAAACACATCCATGCCCGAGGCAGGATTCGAACCTGCGACCGTAGCAGTGGCGAGGTTCCGGACTGAAGCGCCTAGAACCGCTCGTTCACATCGGCCGGCATCAGCCCACATATTGCGATACTGCGTGTGGCAGGTTGCTACTCTTTGCTTACCAGAAACTTTTCTAATCGTGTGCTGTAGCATGCCCAAATTAATCTTCTCCATTACTTTTCGCAACATCGTCGTTGGTAATTTCTCAGCAGATGAACTGCACTCCCTTTCCATTGTGACACGCATTACGTGTTGTTTATAGTTAGTTCGGGAAAATACGGATAAGTAATTTGTCTATTGTAAGGGTTCACGAATTCCAAGCATGTCACTTCTCACAACGAAACTTGAAAGTAGTCACGTAGCCAGATTTTTAAACAAACGATTTTTACGGTCTGTTAAAACTATGACGAAACAAGAAACCATATCAGAGAAACAAACGGAACTTGCAAAGTAGTGAAAACATTTTTTGTCTGGTTGAATTGTAGAACATCAGTTGGAGGGCGTTCGTCGACTTTCGTGCCGCTGTTGCGGCCAGAACCAGAAAAATTTAATTTAATACACATTATGTTGTGCATTTGACGGAATATTTGGATACTTTGACACTGCACGTCCTTAGACGTCAGGTCTAAGACTGAATTATCTTAATGAATCTACACTGATTCGTTAGATGCATATGACATCTGTCCGTTTGCATGAACCTACACAAGCTAACTTAAAGGTTCAATACGCTTCACAAATATGTCCTTAAAAGTTAAGCGTAATAGTGCAATGACGAAAATGGAAAGATAAATGTTGAGAAACGCTGTAAATGATCGTCTAAATGTATCAAGAAACTTCAAGTTATGAACGAACTTAATTCTTGATGTATCTGAGCTGGATGTGTTTCGATAAAGAGCGGGAGGTGCAATAAACCCATTAAACGCTAGCCGTGTTTGCACTTTCGTTGTGAACAGAGAGTACTCTCTTGATGTTACATGCTATTTGGACCCTGTTTTGTAGGGTGCAATTCTAGGACTGGGAAAGGCAAAGATCCCGGGTTCGACTCTCGGTCCGGCACACAGTTTTAATCTGCCAGGAAGTTTCATATCAGCGCACACTCCGCTGCAGAGTGAAAATCTCATTCTGTAAACCTCTTGTTATGCAAATCTGTTCATTTAATATTTGTGATGGCTGCATTTTCAGACTCTCATATATTTCTACGTCCTCTTAAATGTTCATGATTTTTCCGTGGTTATCTGCATGTAAATCTTTTAATATTTTGTTTATACACTCCTGGAAATTGAAATAAGAACACCGTGAATTCGTTGTCCCAGGAAGGGGTCAGATACATCACATGATCACACTGACAGAACCACAGGCACATAGACACAGGCAACAGAGCATGCACAATGTCGGCACTAGTACAGTGTATATCCACCTTTCGCAGCAATGCAGGCTGCTATTCTCCCATGGAGACGATCGTAGAGATGCTGGATGTAGTCCTGTGGAACGGCTTGCCATGCCATTTCCACTTGGCGCCTCAGTTGGACCAGCGTTCGTGCTGGACGTGCAGACCGCGTGAGACGACGCTTCATCCAGTCCCAAACATGCTCAATGGGGGACAGATCCGGAGATCTTGCTGGCCAGGGTAGTTGACTTACACCTTCTAGAGCACGTTGGGTGGCACGGGATACATGCGGACGTGCATTGTCCTGTTGGAACAGCAAGTTCCCTTGCCGGTCTAGGAATGGTAGAACGATGGGTTCGATCACGGTTTGGATGTACCGTGCACTATTCAGTGTCCCCTCGACGATCACCAGTGGTGTACGGCCAGTGTAGGAGATCGTTCCCCACACCATGATGCCGGGTGTTGGCCCTGTGTGCCTCGGTCGTATGCAGTCCTGATTGTGGCGCTCACCTGCACGGCGCCAAACACGCATACGACCATCATTGGCACCAAGGCAGAAGCGACTCTCATCGCTGAAGACGACACGTCTCCATTCGTCCCTCCATTCACGCCTGTCGCGACACCACTGGAGGCGGGCTGCACGATGTTGGGGCGTGAGCGGAAGACGGCCTAACGGTGTGCGGGACCGTAGCCCAGCTTCATGGAGACGGTTGCGAATGGTCCTCGCCGATACCCCAGGAGCAACAGTGTCCCTAATTTGCTGGGAAGTGGCGGTGCGGTCCCCTACGGCACTGCGTAGGATCCTACGGTCTTGGCGTGCATCCGTGCGTCGCTGCGGTCCGGTCCCAGGTCGACGGGCACGTGCACCTTCCGCCGACCACTGGCGACAACATCGATGTACTGTGGAGACCTCACGCCCCACGTGTTGAGCAATTCGGCGGTACGTCCACCCGGCCTCCCGCATGCCCACTATACGCCCTCGCTCAAAGTCCGTCAACTGCACATACGGTTCACGTCCACGCTGTCGCGGCATGCTACCAGTGTTAAAGACTGCGATGGAGCTCCGTATGCCACGGCAAACTGGCTGACACTGACGGCGGCGGTGCACAAATGCTGCGCAGCTAGCGCCATTCGACGGCCAACACCGCGGTTCCTGGTGTGTCCGCTGTGCCGTGCGTGTGATCATTGCTTGTACAGCCCTCTCGCAGTGTCCGGAGCAAGTATGGTGGGTCTGACACACCGGTGTCAATGTGTTCTTTTTTCCATTTCCAGGAGTGTATTTAATGAGGTGTATTTATTTTCTGTCAGATGTGTTCGGCGATCTGTTTATTTTTATATTTCAGATGGCTGCTTTTTCAGATGCTCGTATATAAAATCTGTTCATTTAATATTTTTTGTGGCTGCTTTTCCATATGCTTGTATATTTCTATGTCCTCCAAAATGATAATGGTTTCTCTCTTATTATCTGTACGTAAATTTTTAAATATTATGTATACATCGAATGAAGTGTATTTATTTTCTCTCGGATGAGTGCTTGAAAAAAGATGGATTATTCTTATTCTATCTGACACGTTCCCTAAAACGTGTATTAAAATAGCTTTCAGTTAGGTCAATCTAAACCATTCTCCACAGTATGTTTTATAAATGTCTGCCAGAATAAAAGACAGCTTTTTCAGTGTTTTACGGGGCGTTGCTGGTTCGGAGAATAACACAAACCTTTGTGTTCGAAACGTGTGTCACTTTATTTCAGATATATAGCATTATTTTTCTATGCAGTGTGATTTCGTCATTTCTTACTAGCTGTTCCTACACTTCTGCTGGTATATTTCACTAATTATTTTTTCGCCTTATATTAGAAGCTTATCATGATATAATAGAATTACAAAGATTGGTGGATAAATCGTCATTCATCAATACTTTTAGAATAACTAAAAAAATTTCCACTTGGTACAAAACAGCCTTGGTGTTGGTATAAAAGGTCATTTTATACTTTTGTTTCCACTTTTTGGAGTTTCCCATTAATTTTTTGGTGGTCTCCATGTGTTGAAACAAATGTCGTGTACCCCGCATAAAGCGGTGGATCTTTATTCAGAACAAAATAACAATACTCTTTAGGCGGTACTGAAACTGTCGATTCTCTCCGTTTATTATTATCGTGATCCAAATTTTACTCTTTATATTTTGACGTAACTCTTGCTATGACACAAAAATGATGAACGATATTTAGTTCAAGGAGACGTCTTTTAAACAACAGGAATCAAACAGAATACAATAACGAGTCACGCACTGACGAAATCAGAATGACAGTGCAAGCATTGCCCTGAAACGTTGTGATAACACAGATCTCGATAGCCAAAGTAACGCAAAGATCATGTGAAGGCAAAACATGGTGTAATGGGCGCAGCTCATATGACGTCAGCTTAATGTAAGTTGACAGAACAGGTCGAATTTTATACCACATATAATCAGAAATATTTCACTGTAATACATTAGGCCAGATAAAAAGTAATGCAGAACGGAAAACCATATGTGAGCTAGTGGCTGTCTGTATGTGTTTTATCCATTTGTCAACGTGCTTAGATTTCTTCACTCTGTTAGTCATTTCACATTTGGTATGTAGGAGTTGCGTTGGGCTTCTTTGTGCAGATTAACATTTATATATCTTTATACAATATTTGAAACCCCTTCGTTTCAGTGATTTGAAGAAGCCAGTCCGTCTGTATCGTGGCAGTTTACATGCCTTCTTTCAGTATCTCCATGTTATCAGATAATGTCAAATAGTCGACCTTCTCCATCTTCCGAAATTTTTTTCACATTTCAAGTGTCCATTTTTTGTCTGCTTACTCAATTATTTATCCATTTCTTATTTTCCTTTAAAATACTCCTCTTTTTTCTTTTCTCGTCATAAACGTAACTCACTTTCATTAAGTTCTGTCAACAAAATACAAATATAAAATGTAACTATATCTTTTTGGCACACACTGCGGGTTGTGCAGTCTACCTACCCTACAGGTACTGTTTCTTTATTTCCTTACTGTTTTTCTGCAATAAATGGACATTACTTTCGTAGTCCTTGTAAGATACATGCATACATCTACATCTACATGGTTACTCTGCAATTCACACATAAGTGTCTGGCAGAGGGTTCATCGAACCATTTTCATACTACTTCTGTACCATTCCACTCTCGAATGGCGCGTGGGAGAAAGGAATACCTAAATCTTTACGTTCGAGCTCTGATATCTCTTGTTTTATTATGATGATCATTTCTCCCTACGTAGATGGGTGTGAAAAAATATTGTCGCATTCAGAAGAGAAAGTTGGTGAATGAAATTTCGTAAATAGATCTCGCCGCAAAGAAAACCGCCTTTGTTTCAGTGACTGCCACCCCAACTCGTGTATCATATCAGTGATACTCTCACCCCTATTGGACGATAACACGAAACGAGATGCTCTTCTTTGCACTTTTTCGATGTCCTCCGCCAATCCTACCTGATAAGGATCCCATACCGCGCAGCAAGATTCCAGCAGAGGACGAACAAGTGTAATGTAGGCCGTCTCTTCAGTGGGTTTGTCGCATCTTCTAAGTATTTTGCCAACAAAGCGCAGTCTTTGTTTCGCCTTCCCCACAATATTATCTATGTGGTCTTTCCAATTTAAGTTGCTCGTAATTGTAATTCCTAGGTATTTAGTCGAATTGGCAGCCCTTAGATGTGTGCAATTTATACAGAAATTCTCTCTAGATCATTTTGTGATTGGAATTGATCGTCTGATGATTTTACTAGACAGAAAATTACAGTGTCATCAGCAAATAATCTAAGGGGGCTGCTCAAATTATCACCTAGATCATTTATGTAAATCCAGAACAGTAGAGGGCGTATGACACGAACTTGCGGAACGCCAGATATCACTTCTATTCTACTCGATGATTTACCGTCTATAGCTACGAACTGTGAACTCTCTGAGAGGAAATCACGAATCCAGTCACACAACTGAGACGATATTCCATACGCACGCAATTTGATTACTAGTTGCTTGTGAGGAACGGTATCAAAAGCCTTCTGGAAATCTAGGAATATGGAGTCGATCTGAGATCCCTTGTCGACAGCACTCATTACTTCATGGGAATAAAGAGCTAGCTGTGTTGCACAAGAACGATATTTTCTGAATCCGTGATGTTTATGTATCAATAAGTCATTTTCTTGAACGTGATTCATAATGTTCGAGTACAGTATATGCTCAAAAATCCTACTGCAAATTGAGGTCGGTGATATGAGTCTGTAATTCAGTGGGTTACTCCTGTTTAATTTTTTGAATATTGGTGCGACCTGTGCTACTTTCCAGTCCTTAGGAACAGACCTTCCGTCAAGTGAACGGTTTTATATGATTGCTAAGAAAGGCGCTATTGTGCCTGCATACTCTGAAAGGTATGATTGGTATATCATCTGGACCGGAAGACTTGCCATTCTTAAGTGATTTGAGTTGTTTCGCAACTACTAATGTATCTACTTTTATGACACTCATGCTAACAGCTGTTCTGGTTTCGAATTCTGGAATAGTTGCTGAAACGCTCTAACGTAAATAAGTTTTTTCCATCTTTTGTTCCTGAAGTATCCAACGGTCGTTCTAGTATTTATGCAGATCCACCGATCATAATTTTATGAGTAATATTCATAATACCAAATCTTCAGATAAATTGGAAGAATCCCTAGCAGCTCCAGACAAAATGTATAGTATATTCTGGGACTCGGCTCGCAATCCTTAATTGGATTGTCATTTTTCATGGACAACTCCTTCTATTCCACATTGCATGAGGACATTAGGAGGAAAAAAATTATAAGTTCATTAATTTTAACACTATCCATGTATACATAACTTACTCATTACACACCATTTCAATGGAGGAATAGTTCAAAGGCTCTACGAAACATGTAACTAACTAATTTCCTTAACCTACAAAACGAGTTATAATTACAAGACATTTGTCTGCCTTTCGGAAAACTGCACTTCAAATTCCTGCCAGACCACCAGGAAAAATTTTCCTCTGGTTCCCGTAAACAGCTCAAGGGTAACGCCGAGATAGTTTCTTTGAAACGGACAGAGCCATTTCTACCCCATCCTTCTACAATTTTACATTGTGCACCGTCTTTAGTATCTCTGTCTTCTACGGAATGCTAAAACGAAAATTTTCTTCTTTCTTTCTAAATTCTTCAGTAAGCAGTTTCGTTAACCTTTTAGAGCCGATAGTTTCCTACGTAAGTAAACTGAACAAGAAAATACTGTCACTCAAGCTTGCTTATTACCGGTGGTATAACAAGGCAAATTTGCAGCTGGGTTGAACTAAAAGCAGACAAACAGCAGACGTTTTTTAATCTTTGAAGAAGTACTGTAATTTAAACTGATATAAGGCACAGAGCGTAAGTTGTGATAACATGGGTAATTAAAACGACATAACAAGCAATCAGTTGCATAAAAGATATTTAATTTCTTTACCGGTTTCGGGCTCTTAGTGACCTTCTTTAGAAGGTTATACCTATCGCTTTATTTGCGAGCGTCAGCAGTAAGATACATACAGCAATTTTAATCATTTAAGAAGTTGTATGTTCGGTAGGAAGTTGCAAGAGTGAATGAGGTGAAACGAACACCAAATGAGCAGGAGTTTTGCAACGAAGCCCTTTATCACCAAAGAAGTCGACAGCACGTGACAGCAGAAGACAATGAAGCTGATGTGACATATGCTCTCGTTAGAGAGGCCAATGTCGGTTCTGAAACCAAATCTGGTCACAAGAAACCCGTGCAGCCGAAAGCGGGTCATCCAACTCTAGAGCTTTTCATTTCTTTTATTTCATTACGTTTCCAATGTCAGATGCGTCTCCAGTTACGAGAGGCAAATCTGTACGCCTCTCTTGACGACTAGGCTGCGAGATAAAGCGAGTCAGCCAACGTCAGCTTAGCGCCTGTTGTCGCAGTGTGCTAATGAGACATCTCTTAATTAAACCGCACTCTCAGTGTTATTAAATGAGCGCTGCCTCCCCTGTCTCCTTACTTTTTGCACAACGCAGATCTCTGCTTCTAGTTAATTATCAGTGTGCGTGGCTTCAGCAATGGAATTTGGTACTTCGTACTTGAAGTCGCCACAAGGTTGCAGAAGCTACTGAGCAGACAGAAGTCTGCACCGCTGGCTACGGGCGGTTAGAGCTTTTAATTATGTTGACCTTCGGTAGAAGTTACACAACTGTAATTTGTAGTACCGAAAAGTGTTGCATCTGAACAATCTGTTTTACCTTTTTGAGGATCTTACTCTGTTTTTACCCTATGCAATTGATAAAGGAGTCACAATCATAAACGAGCTGGTGTGTGTGATTAAATAAATGTATACTTGTGTGGATTGAAATCGGAGGTTGACCGCACTGCTAATTAGGTGTACGTAATCGCTGGTCCAATACTGGGGTTGCAAGTTACTGCGCTGCAGCTTCCCAGCTATTCCGAAAAGAGTGTAGAACGCTCTCTATGCCTACGACATCCATCAGCTGTCACTTTACGGTCCCAGCCTATCATGACGACACATATTTACAGAATAAACATCTAGAATACCTTACCATTTTTAACCTTTCTCAATCTTGTCATCATTTTGCATATGAGTAAGAATTACTCATTTTCTATAACTGAATTTTGCACTGTTTCCAAACAAAACATGTTTCATCTAACTGTTTCACGAACATTCTACGGTCTCAAAGAATAATTATTGCTAGCTGTAAATATTTTGTTATGAGTCGTTTAGTAAAGATGTATAGTGCTTTAGAGGAGTACTGTGTTTTATTTATTTGTGTGTGTGGGTGTGTGTGTTGTGTGTGTGTGTGTGTGTGTGTGTGTGTGTGTGTGGGTGGGTGGGTGTGTGTGGCTGAGTGTTTGGAATTAGTGATCCTCAACTGCATCACTTGTCAACTGCATCAGATTCCACAATGTTTTCATGAAAAGCAGAATTAATATCAACGACGGGTTCTATCGTTCACAATTATTCTCAAAATTTTGTCTGCGTCTAGAGATCTTGATACCGAGTGCTGTTCAAAAGTTTGGATGATTTCAAACAATAATTGTATATCTCTTCTGCAAATGACGACAGTTTGCAAATATGATGTTGGCACAAGAGAGTTCTTTATCTTTTCACACATGAAAGGTTGTACAAATAGCCTTACTTCATTACGATCTGTAAGAATATTATTTTGACTCATCGCAATATTTTTGGTTTAACTGACAACACTCTAAAGAGATTGTGCTTTTTACAGACAAAATTCGTTTGCGCACCCGATCTTCTGTCAAGTTTATCTTCCTTTCTGATTTTTTCAGTTCGACCGCAATGTTTAAACACCGCCAGTAGTGCTGTGTAGCATCATCTAACCAGTCAGACCTCCAACTAAAATCGGTGGACAATCCACGTCAATCTGAAGATAACGTCTCTCCTCTTGATAGTCGGACTGCCACATTATGCATCTAAAAATAAATAAATCAAAAATGCACACAACTGAAGTCCTCGAATACGAATCACTCTTCCCTTTTTATTGTAGCATACTCGTCCGTTTTAGACCAGAAGCCGTATTTCTTTGGCCTGCGCACACTCAGAGCAGCACTCTGCATAAAACAGGCTGACAGTGCACTACAGTCACATCTCAGAACGAAAACAAAACGATGATGATCCCATTCCTCCAACAAGAGTTTCCCAGTTGTCCATCACTTTCGGATGGATAAATATAAACTGAAATTTATTCACTTACTTATTCCTTGGCGCTACAGTCCTTGTAGGACCTTGACTTCCTGGACAACCTCGGCACACACTTCTCTGTTGGCTGCCTTGGCTCTCCACCTTCTAATTCCTATCCTTCTCAAATTCTCCTCCACACTGTCTAGCCATCTGGTCCTTGGTCTGTCTCTTATATGACGTTAACCGGGTTTTCCTTTGAAAACTTTCTTGACTGCGCTGTTCTCCACCATTCTTTCTACATATTCCAACCTACGTGGTCTGTTACTATTTATTTCTGTCACGATATCTGGTTTATTGAACAACTTTCCTATTCTCCAAAAACCCCTGTCCTTCACTGCCCGGTAGATTTTCCTATCTTTCCCATCTCAGCAACCACTCCTCCTCATTTTGTGTTATAGTCCAGGTCTCCGAACCATACATTACCACAGGTCTGACTAGCGTACGATACACCGTCAGCCTCAATTCCTAGTAAGGCTCCTTAATTTAAACACTTTAACCAATGCAAAGTATCTCCTGTTACCAGCTGCAATCCGTGCATGTATTTCTTCTCTCATATTATTATTCTCAGTTACCAGTGACCCAAGCTATTTAAAGCTCTGAGAGCGATCTTATTCTTTTCCGTTCAAAGTCATGCTTCTTTCTCCTTCACTATATCTTTTCCTAGATGTTAACATACACTTGGTCTTTCATTGATTAGTAGTCAGCTCCATCTACGCCCCATATATTTCTACTTTTTCAAGCTTTTCTTCCAGGTCTTATTTCATCGTGGATAACAAATAAATATCATCCGCATATGCAGGCTCTTGAGTCACTCTTTTGAACAGTGTTCCCCAGAGTTGTTGCTTCGTGTCTTGCGCATTACACTCTCCAAGGTGACATTAACCAGCTCTGTGGAGAGCACATCACCCTGCCGCAGTCCATGGATAACTTCAAATGCCTTTGATAAAGTGCCCTCGATGTTTACTTACCATATTGTTCGTCTCAAAGTCATTTGAACCAATCTTATCAGCTTGTTAGGGACTCCTGCCCCTTGTATTGCCTTCCAAAGTTGATCCCTTTTGATACTATCAAAGGCTTGTTTGAAATCAATGAACAGCTGGTGGACATCGATGTTATACTCATAACATATTTCAAGGATCTCTCTGATAGTGAAAATCTGATCTGCAGTGGATCTGTTAGTTCTGAAACCATACTGGTAGTCTCCTAGATACTCTTATGCATGTGCGGTTCTAGGTACTTCAGTCCGGAACCACGTGACTACTACGGTCGCAGGTTCGAATCCTGCCTCGGGTATGGATGTGTGTGATGTCCTTAGGTTAGTTAGGTATAAGTAGTTCTAAGTTCTAGGGGACTGATGACCTCCGATGTTGAGTCCCATAGTGCTCAGAGCCATTTTTGAACTCATGCGTTTATTCTTAACCGCCCAGACATGATTTATCCCAATACTTTATATACTATACAGAGCAGATCAAGTCCTCTTATAATTCCCGCAGTCAGCTTTGTCATGTTTCTTATGTATAGGGGAGAGTATTGCTGTACTCCACTGTTTCGGTATATTTTCCTTCCGCCATATTTCCGCTATAATCTCATGCAAAATCCTTACCAGTCTTTGTCCACCATATTTTATCATTTCTGATGTGATATAGCCTGCTCCCGGAGATTTATTGTTTTTAAGATTCTTGATAACTTTTTCCAGTATGGGACGTCTACTGATCCCTGGTGCTCTTCATCTCTGTTTACTTTCTACTCCACCTCTTCTGCCATACTGGCATCAAACCCCACTTTCGTTTCCTGATTCTGCATTCAGTAGTTCACTAAAATACTTCACCCATATGTTTAAAATCTTGTCCTTTCCTTCAATCAGATTTCCCTCTTTATCTCTACAGAAAACTGCTCTGGGTTGGAATCATTTCCCTCGTATAGAAGTTCCTTGTTTATGGAGCAATATTTCTCTCTTCTAACTCATGAATCCACCGATCTTCAAATTCTCTCTTTTTGCTCCTACATTCCTTATCTGCTTCCCTTCTCTTCTCCTGGTATTCTTGCCTCTCGTTCTCCTCTGCAGCATTCTTTTTCTTGCTTCATTTCTTTCTTCTATCTTCCTCCTAAAGTCTCCTTCAAGCCAGCTCTGGGTTTTCGATTGCTTCTTTCAGTCCAGTACAGTTTCAGCTGTCTCATGTATTATTCGTTTAACCGTTTCAAATTTTTCTTCAATATCCTCTCCTGCCGGCTCTTCGCCTTCATTAAGTCTAGTTGTCAATATAGTTTCATACTGTTTTTTTTTATTTTTATCATTTCTTATCTTGGTATCATCAAACCTTGGCTCAATAGCTTTTTTGGTCTGCCTGTAATTCACTATCCTCTGTCTGTATTTGATTCTTACCAAATAATCATCACTATCTCCATCTGCACCACGACAACTATCCGCCTCTAATATATGAAGCATGTCGTCTATTTATGAGTATGTGATCACTGTGATTTTCTTGTGATCCGATCTGGGGAGCTATATGTAACTTTCCTTATATCCTTCCTTTGGATCCATGTGCTTTTAATAATCATGTTATTGTTCACGGCAAGACCAATTAGTCTGATTCCATTATCATTAGCAACTTCATGTACACTCTCCTTAGCAGCTGTTTTCCTATATGCGATTTCTTTTCCTACTTGAGCATTGAAGTCCCTCATAACCACCTTAACATCGAGCTTTGTCACACTTGCTATTTCATGGTCCAGCTGCTCATAACATAGATCTTTTTCCTCCGACTCTGCATCTTCTGTTGGTGCATATGAACATATGAAGGATATATTGAAGGAACGGGCTTTCATTCCTAGTACGCAATTTCTTTCACTAACAGGCTTAGAGTTCAGTGAGGCAGCCTTTTGAGCATTATGAACCAGAAAACCTGTGCCTCCATATCATCTGATTCCACAGCTGTAAAGCAGTGTGTGTGTCCCAGATGCTAATATTCCACTTTCTATCCATTTCACTTCTTGTTTGCCGCCATCGTGACATGTTTCTTCATTTCCTTTTTCAGGTTCTGTAGTCCTCCAGGCTTGTTCTCAGATTTCATGTCTTTTAATACCAATTCGTGTGCCGTTTCCGTTCCAAAGGCCGTTTATCCATTACATCCATTAAGTTTTCTTTGTCCTTTGGTTCCGTAATTAACTCTGTTTTCCGGGTGAAGTTGCTAGCCTCACGCTCAGCCCCTATCGTGGAGGACCTGGATTTAATTTTTTCAGGGTTCGCTCACCTAGCAGGGTTGGCTTCCCTAAGCCCATAAAGCCCCCCGCCCCCCAAACACACCTCGTCTGTCTCCTCCATCGAGACCAATCCGGCTTGGGTGACTCTGCCAGCAGCTATGTTACCGACGGCACAGCTCTTAGCTTCATCAAAGCACATAAACCCTCCTGCCCAGCACTGAAGGTGCCTGCGATAAGGCGGTGTATCCTGGGAGGGAAACCCAAATTTACTGCAATTTTTTCATAAGTCTCCTGGCTGCAGTATTTGCTGCTAAAGAAACACCTGTTACGAACCAAGATATAAAAGATTTCTCCCATTATAACTATGGTAAGCTACATCCACGTGGTTGTAGAAACAGTATGGAGTTTGTAGGACAACGACGTTAAAGCACTGAATGCAGATGCAACACACAGCTCTAAGTTGCCAGATTCAATCACAGAAAATAATCCGCACGGGATGAAAGAACTCTCACCTACATCTAACATGATTACTTGACAGGTTGTGGTGCCACACCTCATCTGCCACTTCCGCTAACAGATGGAACCCAATGAAAACGACGCAATACTATGTGTGCCTTTGGATGCATGCGACTCGATCCATTCTGTAAGTGTGGACCAAGCTGTCACTTTAAGCACTGATTAATCGAAATTAATCATAGTGAAGTAACTGAAGGACAGTACCATAATTGCAAGTGTGGAAAGAGGCCAAAGTCGACTGCTGAACTGCGATACATTCTGCACTCAAAATTGAGATACAAAAACGAATATTAAGCACTGTGATCACGAGAAGTGTTCAGTAAGAAATTGACATGTTACCAAGTATCATTTGAAACAGAACAGGAGAAAATGTAATCACTGAAACACATATAAGACGAGCGAGACGGAGAATGCACGGAAGCAGCAGACTCTCGGGGTATGCACTATTTTCTGTTTCAAACCCTAAATGACCGGTCCTGCCTAAAGCTATGTGAGCTGTGCGTGGCTCATGTTATTGGCATTTATTATATAACATCTTGTTTCACCATGCGGCCACCTCGGCATTTAAAATTTCTGTTACTAGTGCCACTGAATTACTGTCTTGCCTGCCCATGAGTGGCGGCAGCAGCACGTATCGATATTTGCCCTACCGTATTATCTTTGCTGGACGGTTATGTGTCGTGGAGAGAGATCGGACCTGGCAGTCATTGAGTTGGAACGTGGCAGAAGTGCAGTCGCGATATAGCACCAGTCGGGGATGGAGCCCCAGTGAGGTCCGCACTGCCAGTACCAGCGGGGACGACCGATGGTTGGTCGCTCAGTCGGTCGTCCCATCGACGACTTGTATTTGGGTCAGTTCCTTCCTGCGCAGATATGTCAGTTGTGTTCCTCTGCATGGTTGGGTCCGAGCCAGTGCCTCTGGGACGTCGTCCGTCCGAAGGACGTCGGTGAGTGGGAGACGCACCAGCAGTGCAGTCGCGACGGAGCAGCAGTCGGGGACGGAGCAGCAGTCCAGTCGGTCGGTTGGCGTGGAGCAGCAAGCAAGCCCCCGTCACGCGGAGTAGAGCTGGAGCTGCTGGAGGCGTGCACGCGCCGTTGGAGTGTGAGGTGCTGCTTGCGAGTGCTACGAAGTTCGTCCCCCACCGATCTTGGACATCAAAGTTACTATTGAGCCTCAACTGTTTACATGTCTTCGTTTGATCCTGGTTGTCACTTTTGGGACATTCTCGCGAGCACAACGTGTGTGTATTTAAGTCGGCTAAGAAGCCAGCCGTCTTCCTGTGAAGTTTAACTTAACTTAGCAGGCCGAGGTGGCCGAGCGGTTCTAGGCGCTACAGTCTGGAACCGCGCGACCGCTATGGTCGCAGGTTCGAATCCTGTCTCGGGCATGGATGTATGTGATGTCCTTAGGTTAGTTAGGTTTAAGTAGTTCTAAGTTCTAGGGGACTGGTGACCTAAGAAGTTAAGTCCCATAGTGCTCAGAGCCATTTGAGCCACTTTAACTTAACTTAATTATTCCCTGTTATGGAAGTTCACCAGCGGTATCTTCTGTATTGTGGCCAATGACATTCTAGTTACCTGCCCTGGTCGTTGACGTAATTTTAGGCAGGGTATTTTCCTCGTCATGTTGTTGCTGTCGAGCACGGTGTGTAGTTCGACAGCTGAGGTGTTGTTGGTCGTTGTGGCCGCCAATATTTACTTACTTACTTCCTCCTTGGCGCTACAGTCCAGACCTTGGCCTCCCGATCGTTTCTGTTCTACTTTCGCCATGTTTCCGCTATCGCTTGCTGCTCCGCCAATACTGCATTCGGCTCCAACGTATCGCCACTCGCTCTAGCCCAGCCACAGCTCCATTCCTATACTTACGACAGGTACGGAAAATACACTCAGAGAGATCCCGTCCGGGACCACCCTAGGAACATGTCTAACTTAAGAAAACGCCACTACGAGCTCAAAAATGCAAGGTGACATATTACTGACGTTTCCCATCCACCACCACCATATGCACGTTTTCAGGGTTAATAAAGGTAGCTGCAGTAGCGTGCACCTGTACACTAGCGGCACAGTGACCTGACCCTCAAGAACTGAAGAAATTTCCTGAGTACAGAATATTTTATGATGAAATTGGACTGTCATATACTAAATGCACTTATTTCACATCTGTCAGGTAGTTTTTTTATGAATTTAGTATCAGCGTAACCAAATTTCGAGACTAAGTAAAACCTGTCACGGAAGCATTGCAATGGTGCACTTGAAATTGCTCCGGATCGACTTTATTTGCAATTTAATTAGATGAAGATGCTATTAATTTAATAACATACACATATTGCTCAAATATTTTGAGGTGTTCTCAATTACTCGTAAATCAGTGGATTAATTATTTCCACACTCTTCTAATACGGACTATAATGTTAAAGGCAACTGGCAGGCTCCTTCTATTAGAACAGCTGTGTTCCAACAATGACAATTCTTACCGAGGACGACTGTATTTCCTTTATCACTGCCTGGAATTCGGAAGATTGGACAGTTTCCCCACTGTCCATAACTGCTGCTTCAGAATCACGAAATTCACTTACATCACTTTCACGATTGAGCTTCTCTAACAGCTTGCTATATAAGATATTCTGTTAGTAAAAGATAATTCCTGTGTCACATTTTCACATAAATGTACTTGATACTCGACGACAGAATATTTACGCGATGTGTACTCCAGGGTCACAGTGACCCTTCAATTAATATTTCTGTCAAATTAATTAAACAACGATGTTCTAAAACTTCGAACGTCCCTCAGCTGCTAGGTCTCACTCAGTGCTAAATTTACATCGGTGACTGTGGGCTATGAATGTGCTGTGACCCATGCACAGTAACAAATAAACTCCAGGGCCAGAGCGACTCTGGTGTACACTTGACAAATTTTAGAAACTGCTTTCGTTGATGAAATTAATTCCTTGAGTCGAAAAGGAAGGCCATTCTGGCACCATACGGGCCAGAAGCCGCTGAATGACCACTAAGTCATCCTCGTCCCAAAGGGGTCATCGAGGGTCACTGGGTCACTGGGTAAGATCACCGTTCTCCCAGTCGTTTCGCAGTAGCAGACGTGGTGTCCCTGCAACTCGGTCAAGTAGCTCCTCAATTGCCAACAAGGAGCGGAGTTCATATAGGTCACCCTTGCTCCACTTCACCCACCAAGGAAAAACCTCTGACAGTAGTGGAAAATGAACGGCGAGCCCCCCGCATGGCAGTCAGCCACAGTCAGCTAAGCTACGGCGGTAGTCAATTAGTTTATGCGGCAGAGACAGTATGGTTTTTTTATCATTTTGTAATATCCATCCGTGTTAAAAGAGGATTCTCGACCCCAGGCACTTGAAAATACAAAAATTGTCTCAGCTATTTAGTGTAAAATCTAGTGCCTGGGAAATACTTCAAATCCTAGAGACTGACCCATGAGTGAAATCGTCTTATGTCACATCAATTGATCAACGAAATACAACAGAGTCCCAAACCGGATATATAGCAAGAATGTATAGTCCTTGCACCTCAAACGCTGCGTTTTTCTGTATTGTGCCCACAAAACGATATCGTCCTCGTAAGGCAACAAATTTTCAGTGACCTTTACCAAAATAGAAAGCCTATGTCTTTCCCAGTCTGTCGTTTTACATACTTAAGGCGACCCATCTCCCGTCAATGCTCGAAGCTCATCATTACAATTTACAAGAATAGTTCAAAATAAGTTTTTACTGAACGACATTATTCGCAATCGGTTTACACTGTTCCATGTGTTTTCTGACTGTAGCAAAAATTATACTAAATGTCATAAAATTTTTATTGAAACTGTTAATGTAACATAAAGGCTTTACCTCGTCGACGAATTTAATTAATGAAAACGCATATAAATAACTGTATTGTCCTGTTGTTTTGCATTAGCTGAAGCGTAGTGAATTTTGTATTTCTCTCGAATGCAAAGCTTAACTATTTAAGGGTCATTAATATAAGTAAAACATAAAACTATGGTTACCATGAATATATCGTAACTAACAGCAGTGTGTGGTATATTCACACCCTGTCAGTTATTCCTCTCTGTACACTGCCATGTTACAGTTGTAACATCCACGAGGTAAATTTTTGGCTACAGTGCGACGAGAGGAAATTATGCCTCTAACAGTTATAAACATTATGTATTCGACGTATGAAAAAACAATGAAAACTTATTAATATTAATTATTCATATAATATTCTATGATGTAATTAGACATATCGAGGTGTATCATACAAAGACAATGATAATTGTAAATACCTTTTATGATCTGCGATTGTCTTTCTTTAATTTTACCTTTTGTTGGATGGCTTTTGTAGATTCAGCACGCAAGACGCATATCAAACTGAGGTCTGTTAAGAAATTGTAATTATTTGTTAACTATTACTTGAAAATAGAGTTCATTATTATTATAAACATGAGTGAATAATTATTTGTGACTTTAATTCCTCTCCCAGTAAGCATTATCTGCGTTAATTATTTCTTTCCGCTGCAACGAGCGCAGCCATCGATGATAGCGATTTGTTTCGCGTTTTTGTCTGTTTTCCTTAGAAACAAATCAAATATCTGCTTGATGAGGTCTAAATACTGCACAATATGAAAGTATAGTATATAGCGTTTAATAAACATTTTAAATATTTACTTATTTGCTCTAACAATAGAAAGTCTCTATCAATTGTCTGCCGCCATCTTAACAATTATCACAGCGGCAAATTCAAATTACGCAGCTCTGCAGACATAAATGCTGAACGTACTGCAAATCTGTAAAAATAAATGTGCACCGGTGGTCCCGAACTCATTTTAAAGAAAATAATTCGAATCAGATTGGTTCTTTAAAAACAGTGCTCATAGCACGACGGTTATAACAAACTTTTCTAGCTGATGTATGGAGCCGAAATTAATTACGCACGAGTTGCGAAGAATATTGTTTCAGGTAACATACATCAGTGTTGTGCGCGGCTGATATTCGGTGGTTTTAATGATCATTTTGCTGAAGATAACTGCTTCCATCTTAATCAATAGTTGTAAGGAATCTGTTGTATGAACTGTGATTTAGTGCACTTACACAACTTACAGACAACACTTTAACACGACGTTGACCTGGAGTTCTTTAGCAACTTGATCAAATCTTTAGCCAGGAGAAAAATTATTTAGTAATTACTCAATGTAATAAAATAATATTATCATTTCCATTTACAAATTAGTTAAATACCAAACCACTGAATAACCCAGCGAACGCCACACAGTGAGTTTGTGATACATGCCCTACTAGTTGGTTGCTGTAATTAAGCGGTATTCAGCGTCTAATTAATCAGTGAGTGCATGTTCTGTTTACATGACGACGTCATTAGGGGATTCTCTTGGGGTGCTCATAGTAAGCTTGAGTATGTGACTGACATATAGTCTTCAATAGCTACATTAATTTTCACCAAATTTAATTAATTGTTTTGGTTGTTGACTAAGGGTAAGTGTCAATCTACGAATCTAATGGTACCGCTTTCTGTCCCAGATCGACCATAGAATTTCTTCTACATCTTACTGGTGCTTTCACATCTGGTAGTGGACTGTGGGTGTTAAAAGTACTAAGTTGCATGGAGGTCCTGAGTCAACTTTAAAATCGTACGTTCCCATATAGTTGCCAGATTAAGTCAGTTCAAATGTCGGAGGAAGGCAACAAGAGGACCATTGTCACATAATGCACTGTTCAAAACAACAAGGCTGACGGCAAGTTTACCATTTCTTTATTTTGCGATCATAGTGATGCAGCCATTCATCGTTGAACAATGCAGTTTTTTCACCAAAATCGCGTCACTGGCAATATCTTTGAAATGATTGTTCCTTTCCATTGTGATATATGTAGGTGACAAGTTTCTGTTGTGTGTGTGTGTGTGTGTGTGTGTGTGTGTGTGTGTGTGTGTTTGTGTGTGTGTGTGTGTGTGTGTGTGTGTGGTGTGTTTGTGCATATTTCTTCTTTCGCATATTTTTATTTTACAGTTTGAAGGAGAGCGCAATGGAAATATCATTTCAGTACACCAGAATAAAAACGTACTTCACAGTTCGTAGCCAAACGACCAGATCAGTAGTATGCTTACCCTATTAGAAAATTACTTAATAAAAGAACAATAATTAAAAGCTTTGAAACAGAGCAACCAGTTTGTCACACAGTTTCCCACAGAATCAAAATAAAGTAATACAAAAGTATGTAAATAATCTGTCGCTCTCAGCTGATCCCGGCGGAGGTTCGAGTCCTCCCTCGGGCATGGGTGTGCGTGTTTGTTCTTGGGATAATTTAGGTTAAGTGGTGTGTAGGCTTGGGGACTGATGACCTTAGCAGTTAAGTCCCATAAGATTTCACACACATTTGAACATTTCTCTCTCTCTCTCTCTCTCTCTCTCTCTCTCTTTCTTCTTTGTCTCTCCAACTATCACACCGCCTTTCTCTCCAACTACCACGTAGCCTTTTCCGTCACACCATTCTCACACTATTGCTCAAGGGTGAATAAACTCTAGTCGCAGACAGCACAAGAGACATTGCACAGCATGAAGAGGTTAACTGTTGAAATTCTAGGAGCATACAAGAAGAGTCATGCAACATACTGCCAAGAGCTGTAGTATAGTGGTTCACATCGCTTGATGGCCTGCTGCCGATCACCACCAGCAATTATGTATTATTTAGCATTTCTCATTTCTTGGATATTCTAGAAATGTCTTACGTCAGTAATGTTTGTATACTGTGGAATTTTTTTTTTTTTTTTTTTTTTTTTTTTGGGTAGCTTGCGTCTGTGTGTTGTTCTTAGTGTAAGCTAGTTTAAGTTTGATTAAGTAGTGCGTAAGCCTAGGGATCGATGACCTTAGCAGTTTGGTCCCATAGTCCTTACCACAAATTTCCAATTTTGTTGTATGTAAATAACAGCATTCTGGAACATTCTTAGATTCTATGACCATCTCTATTTTACACCAGGAATGTCTGTGTGCTCAGGCTACACGTTTGTATCAAAAATAAACATGCTTTCAGACCTAAGTGTTGTACGTAATTGACGATCTTGGTTTATGTTTGGTGTGGTTTACGACTTTAAGTACTAAGGAATGAAGAGATACGCTTGAAGTTTTCTGAGGTTGTGTGTACTGCAGTAAAGAATAGCTCAGTAGGCAGTACATCTGAAGGGGAATAAACGTCACTAAAAAGGCCAATCACGGAAGTTGGTAAGAAAATCACAGGAACAAAGAAGCTGCAAAGAAACCATGGATAACAAAAGAAATAATTCAGTGACTCGATGAAAGAAGGAAGTACGAGAATGTTCAGGGAAAGTCAGGAATACAAGAATACAAGTCTCTTAAGAATGAAATAAATAGGACTTGCAGGGAAGCTAAGGTGAAATGGCTGCATGAAAAATGTGAAGAAATCGAGAAAGAAATGATTGTCGGAAGGACAGACTCACCGTACAGGAAAGTCAAAACAGCCTTCGGTGAAATTAAAAGCAAGTGTGGTAACGTTAAGTGTGCAACAGGAGTTCCATTGTCAAGCGCAGAGGAGAGAGGACGTACGTGGAAAGAGTACAATGAAGGCCTCTATGAGGGGGAGATTTGTCTGATTTGATAGAAGAAGAAACAGGAGCGGATTTAGAAGAGATAGGGGATTCAGTATTAGAGTAAGAATCTAAGAGAGCTTTGGAAGACTTAAGATGAAATAAGGCAGAAGGGGTAGACAACATTTCATCAAAATTTCTAAAATCATTGAGGGAAGTGGCACTAAACGATTACTCAGGTTCATATGCATAATGTATGAGTCTTGTGATATACCATCTGACTTTCGGAAAAATATCATCGACGTAGTTCCTAAGGCTGCAAGAACCGACAAGTGCTAGAATTATCCCACAATCAGCTTAACAGCTCATGCATCCGAGTTGCTGACAAGAACAATACATAGAAGACTGGAAAAGAAAAACAAGGCTGTGTTACATGACGATCAGTTCGGCTTTAGAAATGGTAAAGGCACCAGAGAGGCAATTCTGAGGCTGCGGTAATAATGGAAGCGAGACAAAAGAAAAATGAAGAGGATCTGTTGACCTGCAAAAAGAGTTAGACAATGTTAAACGGTGCAAGATGTTCGAAATTCTGAGGGGGATAAAGGTAAGATATTGTGAGGGGCAGCTGATACATAACATGTACAGGAGCCAAGAAGGAATAATGAAAAAGGAGAACGAAGTGCTCCAATTACAAAAGGATGTAAGACAGGGATGTTGTCTTTCGTCGCTACTGTTCGTTCTACCCATCGAAGAAGCAATGATGGAAATAAAAGAAAGATTCAGAAGTGGAATTAAAATTGAAAGTGAAAAGATATCAATGATAAGATCGGCTGATGACATTTCTGTCCTCAGTGAAAGTGAAGAATAATTACATGATCTTATGAATGGAATGAACAGTCTAATAAGTATAGAATATGGAATGAGACTAAATTGAAGAAAGACGACAGAAATGAGAAGTAGCAGAATTGAGAACAGCGAGTAACTTCACATCAGGTTTGGTGGTGATGAAGTAGATGAAGTCAAGGAACTCAACTACCTATGCAGCAAAATAACCAATGACGGATGGAGCAACGAGAACAGCCAGAAAGGGCATTTTTGGCCAAAAGAAGTCTACTAGTATTAAAAATAAGCCTTAATTTGAGGAATAAATTTCTGAGGACGTGCGTTTGGAGCAAAGCATTTTACGGTAGTGAAACTTGGACTGTGGGAAAACCGAAATATTTGAGATGTGGTGCAACAGATGAGTGTTGAAAATTAGGTTGACTGCGCAGAATCGGAGAGGAAAGGAATATGTGGAAAATACTGACAAGACAAAGGGAGAAGATGGTAGAACATCTTTTAAGACGTAAGAGAAAACATTCATGGTACCAGAGAGCGTTGTAGAGGGTACAAATTGAGGTCGTTGGTTGCTACGGCACAGCGCAACAGTGGTTTGAAACAATGATGATAAGCTGAATAAATGGGACGAATTCCGACCGAACTGAAGAAATCTTTGGGCAAGAACCAGCTTACCGAAAAATCAGTTGGAGAAAGAGGTCCAACGTCAAGAGCGAACGACAGTGTCGCACATACAGAATGTTCTGACCCTATGTGACATTGTGAACCCGAATACTGATACCTTATAACGGAGTTGTTCAAGAGATGTATCGAACTTTTCTGGTAAAAGATGTCACAACGATTCATCTTATGATGCCAGCATATCGGCAAAATGCAACAGAAAAGAATCGTAACAAACGAGAATGACCTAATGCTGCCGGCCGGTGTGGCCGAGCGGTTCTAGGCGCTACAGTCTGGTACCGCGTGGCCGCTACGGTCGCAGGTTCGAATCCTGCCTCGGGCATGGATGTGTGTGATGTCCTTAGGTTAGTTAGGTTTAAGTAGTTCTAAGTTCTAGGGGACTGATGACCTCAGAAGTTAAGTCCTATAGGGCTCAGAGCCATTTCAACCATTTGACCTAATGCCGAATGTTCTAGAAGACGACCATGACCTGGTTTCTCTCACACGCCGGGTAGTAAGAGAAAAGGTGTGGCAGCCTGGACTGTCGGACCAAGTACACAAGAGAAAGCTACCTTGATTTCTAACACATTCATCAGGAGGTAGTAGAGAATCTCGAAGAAGGGTGTATCGACCATATCGAACACGCCATGAAAAATGGACTTAACCAATTCGAACTTTTTCTGCAGCTGTCAAACGACAACCCAGCATCTGACCAATGTTGGTACAACTATCTCCTGCTCAAAATACAGCGCCCGCAAAAGATCAAACACTGGATGACAAACATGCCGGTATGTTTCCATTGAGGTAGCCCTGGACTCGAACCCTACTGCGGAGAGAGAATACGAGTGTGCGACGACTATTTAACTGCAAGACATCAACCATGATAGCAGTCTTAATCACGGCAGCCAACTGCAGATGATTATGGTCAGCCTAAGGCACACAGCCCACCGATGTACCTTAGACGATGCTGCTCCCAACACACCGTAGCTGTAGCCCATCGCTACACAGAGGTACTAGCCACTAGCGTAGTCGCATATTGAGAAAAACTAAGTGAGATGATTTTCTATGAAGTTGAGGCTGCAACAGGTTAAAATCCTCCATAAATGACAGTCATCCAGATGATGTAAAATCGGCCCAAGCACTGGTCGACTTCCTTTTCTGTAATATTGGATGCCTACCGGCGCCAGCTAAAGAAAGCTATTTTTTGTGATACAAAAGAGATTGTGCTGAATATCACAAATGGAAAGCATATCCAGCAACCAGGAACATGTGCTGCAGAATAAACATCAATAACTGAATGCACAATTTCGAATTTGTCGATTTAGCCCAACTGACTCGTAATGTTATTCTTGGATGGGACTTCTTGCGGGCATCATAAGCAGTCATAGACTGTGGGAGATAAGGCTCCAGATTGACAAAGCTATTTCAACAAGCACATATAACATATATTGCTCTGGGCAGTCATTAGCGTTGTTATCCCACAGGCGTCAATAACACTAGTTACAGTCACCAGTCTAGAGGCTTCATTAAGTTTAAAGCTTTCGTCGATCGAAAAAAGGTATTCAAGCTTACATCTACATACCAGCGACGATCTTAAGAATTGCAGGTAGTCAATGAGAACTTGGGATCACTGCCTGTCGTGAGTATCCACAGCTCATCCCTGACGATATGTGTGCAGGGACAGTTGAACCAGTCTGGGAACAGCAGTTTCGTATCATTGATCAAGAATCATGCTTTACTACCGCTACAGACAACGCAAGGCAGGAAGCTACTACAGAGCTGCCAACAGTATCAGCCTGACCGGAGAATGAAGAACAACGTTAGCTAGAGTTAGCCATTCTGCAAAAATTTTCGAATGCTTTCAAATCTGCAATGGAGAAAATACAGACCAATCCGTCTAGGGTTAAACTCTGTATCAACACTTAGGATCATCTATCAATTACCCATTTCTTGTATAGGGTAATGCCACCTGAACGATGGAGAATGAAGTAGGGTTATGCTGCTTGAAATATCATTAAATTCATAAAGTCTTGGTCCTCTCCCGAGGTCCTTGTGTTCTGCGTTGGCTACCAACGACTGAATAAAATCAGGAAGAAAGACATATTTCCGTTGTCACACATTGATAACACCCTGCACTGCTAGAAAGGAGCTAAGTATTTCTCAGCCATGCAGAGAGGCTACCGCCAAATCGAGATAGATGATGTTGACCAGGAGATGACTGCCTTCACAGCTCCTGACGCCCTCTGAGTAAAACTCTGGGTAAAGCTCTAATCACCTTCGAATGTGTGATAGACTAACTGCTTCAAGTGGATGGTGTGTCTTTGTCATCTGGATAGCACTGTAGGTTTTCCTAAGATATTTGAAGAATATTTAAGCCGTTTGACAACCTGAGTCCGAAATTGTGTCTCATCGTCGCCCAATAAATAGAAATATTGGCCCACCTAGCGAATGGCGATGGAGTCCGCTGTTGAGAGAAATTTCCGTCTCTTTGGCACATTCGTGATGTGAGAAGTTTTCTCATAATTCTCGTAGTATTGGCGATTCATGAAGGACTTCACTAGCTGGGTACATTCCTTGTGAGAACTACTGCAGGGAGATAGTGGCACAAGAAAGATCTTTCCTTGTCCTTAAAGTGGCGCTAATATCTTCTCCAGCTTTTAGCACTGTCTAACGAAAATGAAGAGACGAACTTCACACAGAAACTAACCGTTTCGAAATAGGGAAGGTACTGAAATGGTAACAGCTTCTGTTTCTGGAATCCTCTCCAGGTCCGAGGTGAGCTACTCCACAATCAACCATTGTTTAGCCATCAACAAATTCCGGCCATATTTATTTGGCAACCCATTAACTGTTGTTATTTACCGCCATTCTCTCTGCTAGCTGACTAGCCGGGAGTGTCCGACAGAGCGATTGTCGAAATGGGCACTGAGGTTTCAGTAGCACAGTGTCTCTGTGGCATACAAAATCAGACGCAGACGAAAGGAAGCTCACTTCCTTCCAAGGAATCCTTTGACAGAACACAGTAAATCTCTGTCATTGCTGCAGTGAATGATAATGCTGCTGAACAGAGGGATGCCGGAGGACTGCTGCAAACCAAAGAAGTCTTGAAGAACGAAGAACAGACCAAAGGAGAAGTCTAGTGAATTAACAGAGCATTGTATGTATGAGGAATTATTATCCAATGGGGTAGAAATTGTTGTGACTGACAATTTGCATTTTTTCACAAAACACAACTTTTATTGATGTAAGTTCACAAGATGGGATGAGAAGTTCCGCCTTATGCAATACACCTTATTTCTTTTGTTTCACCCATACATGTTTCAGCACTTTTGTGCTATCATCAGTGGGTTCTATTTATTTTTAACTGTAAATTTGTTGTTAACATATTAATATTTTCGTCGTTTACAACATTATGTAAAAGTTGCATTTATAACTTAATTGGCGAAAAGTAACATACCTTACATTATATTATTGTCCTCTTGTTTTGGTAGCTGTTATGCTACACAATATACAACATGTCATCTGCAAACAGCAAAACGTAATTTATTTTCTATTTGTTATGTATTTACGAACGGAAATAAGACTGTATCACGTTTTCTTTCTGTAACTTACAGTTTTGAAGTTGTGGTAGGTTTTCCTGTTTTGTTGGCGAAGTAAATGGGCTTATTTCTTTGCCTGTGTTCGTGTGGCAATGCAGTTTATCGATTATTCAAAACATAGGCGGAGTTTTCGCTGCCATTACGTGTTGTTGTGGTTGTGTGGCGTTCATTTGTTTCGTAGCGTGTTCTGTTGGCTGAGGCGCGCGAGTTTGAGTTGTATTTGGTGTCAGTTGTGTGTGGTTTATGTGGGTTTGTCTGTGTGTGATGAGTACTGGGGCAGAGAGGGAGTGTGTGTGTGTGTGTGTGTGTGTGTGTGTGTGTGGGAGAGAGAGAGAGAGAGGAGGAGAGAGAAAGAAAGAAAGAAAGAAAAGAGAGAGGATGTATGTGTGTGTGTGTGTGTGTGTGTGTGTGTGTGTGTGTGTGTGTTTTACTTGTACAGTTCTTCTATTGTGGTGAAGAGAGTTTTGTTGCACAGTGATGTGTATTCATTGAGTACTTTCTTTCCTTGGGCTATTGATTTTTGGATGTGGTAGTTTTCTTCTATAGTTAATTTTTGGTATAGGCTGCTGCTGGTTTTTAGGATGTGAAGGTCAGTTTCAATGTTTGTTAGGTGGTGGTTGTGTGCTACCAGGTGGTCTGCAAATGTTGAGTGTGTGCTATTGCTTTTCAGTGCTCTGAGGTGTTCATTATATCTGGTTCTGAAGGCCCTGCATGTTTGGCCCACATATACAGATTGACAGCAGTTGCAAGTAAGTTGGTAGATGCCAGACTGGCTGTATTTGTCAGTGTTGGTGGTAATTATTCCAAATCTGCTCTGTATTGTGTTGTTGGTTCTGTATGCTATGTTGAGTCCTTGTTTCTTTAGTATATTAGCCACCCTGTGTGTGACTTTGTTGTTGTAAGTCATTATGTGCCATTTGTTGCTTACTGTCTGCCGATTTGTTGTGTGATGAGTTGTGTTTGTATGTATGTGTGTTTCATGGTTATGTGCTGTTTGTTTTTGTATTTTGTGGTTCACAAGGTTGATGACTGAACATGCAAACGAAAGGTAACAATAACGAAAAAAAAGTTTCCTAATTGAGGCAAACAAAAGTTCACTTCTTATTTTCTACAAAGGTTCGTGGTAACACACTCGGACACTACTCATAGTCCTGTTCCGAGACGAAGACGTAATCTTCGACGGTTGCTGTACACGAGGTCGGCATCCGGCGTGAACTGAACATCGGGCCTGGTTCAAGTCTCTAAATAGCTGTCTCCAGCCAGTCAGATTTCGGCGTAGTGATACATCCTGCAGGCCGTGGCTCGAACTCCCCCTGCAGGAAGTAGTACTTGGAATGTCTGTTTCCTTTATCTTGTGTGTAAATAACCGGTGTTTACGATGGTGCTTTTGGGTACGCCTTTGGGCATAGACAACCTCGTCCTCTGTGGTGTTATATGGGTTGCTGGCCCTCAGGGACTACCTTGGCTCCGGTATAGCAGAAATTGTTGCTAGTCGTCCCCACATATCTACAGCTTGCTACCCTGAAATGTTTCCATGACGTTCCTACATTTGGCCCCCTGGGAATCGAGAAGTCCCTAGACAAAATGAAACACATTTATTACTGGTCAGGTCTCTACTGATCTGTTAGATACTAGGTGAGCCACTGTAAGAAATGACATTGATGGAAGCACATGTTGCAGCTCCATCTGGCACATCTGGTACCAATGTCACCTGCAGGAGGGCCATTCCACCTGAATTGCTCCTCTGTTTACTGATTAGATAGCCACTGAATTGCTATTTATTTTTTTAATGGGATAATAATAATTATTAAAAGGTGGCAATTTTATTTAAGCACCGTTTTCTTTTTTTTACTCTTTCGATTGTTGCGAGTCAGCGATAGTGTAATGCTGCTCGCTTTGGAGAATACACATTTTATAAGAATTATTTGGTCCAGGAAACACTTTTGCGATCATGGTAGCGATGTAGACGGTATTCGCGTAGTTGTACTAATTAAAAGTTATCGTTTCCGAAAGATGCAGGTTCGATTAAAGCTGTGTGCGCTTTTGCGCGTATAATGAAAATATTCATAACACGTCGCGTAACAAAAAGAAACATGCGAATCACAACCGTGGTCAAACGAAGAAAATATATGATAACATAAATGTTCTTCGCTGTTATTCAGGACAGGCACAGATTAGACCTTGCAATTTTTAGTTATAGGAAATCACAAGACGTTACACTTTAGAGATATTAACTTGTATTTACCTTCTCTCTCTCTCTCCTTTTTACAGCCTTTATACCTTCGCATCGATTAAGGAACTTTTCCTTCTCTCTCCGACCAGTACGAGAACAAAATTCAGATCCAACAAAATGTCTTACATCGAATTATTACATGCTTAAGCCTTAACAATCATATATATTTTCGTAGTACAAACAATGCTAATTTATTCCGTGCACTACAAAGTCTTTGATACATTGACCACAAAAATTAAAATAATAAAATTACATTTTTAATATCATGAATACTACTTTAAATCATGAAAATAAGGTTTGACATCGTCGTAATATTAATTTTCATCGTTGTAGTACTACATTGCCCCCTTTGGATGTACAGTCACACTTGTTTGACTGGTCATCCAAGGAGGCTTATTTTCCTTGTCTGTTCTGTTTAAAGTTCACTGTGTTCTTTTACTTGGATGCATGTGCTTTGTTTGCTTTTAAGTCCCAGGGATTTTGAGTTACGCTCCCCCATTGGGGGCAAGGCCAATGGGAAAAACACTGGAAAAAAACCACGGCGGAGCGAGCACATCTTCCATACCCCCATTTTTCATTTTCAGCATTTGAATATTCCTTCGTATGACATTTAATAATGGTACAATTTCATGATAGTGCTGCTGTTTGTGAGTTCCTTTATCATGATGGAAGTCCATTCGTCCTTCCGACGTAACTGACTATCTGCAATTAAAGGTTCATGTAATTCCGTTCCAACATTGGCACAGTTCTGCAACGGGTTTAATGATATAGTCAGTAGCAGTTTCCAACACTGTTACGACTCACCACTGTTGCTGACTGATCGATGAAAACACTTGCTCTTGAGTTTTAGTTGCCTGGAATGTTACGTCCACGCATGTGGTCCCAATAACACTCTGAATACTTGGCATTACTAAACACTCGTAGCACAAAATTTGAAAACGAAATCATGGTAACACAACACACTCATTGAGCGTCCACTTTTGTGTTAAATTCCAATCTTTCGCTAGGGAAATAAAGTTCGTACGCGTAGAGGATAATGTTCACAGGATGTCTTTGTTCATAGGTCATCTGTGACATGTTCACCCCACCACGTGGTCACTTGATCACAGTTATCAAGTCTGACAAGGTAAAGTCCTTGTGCTACCCATAAGAATGTCTTTACACAGTCTAGTTACATAATGGTAAATAACTGTATGATTGTACATATCAAATGAAGTACATAATTGTAGTCATTTACAATATAAAAGCAAATCCTAAGTCATATATTTTCTCGAAAAGGTGCTCCTGGACTTACAAAGAATTGTGCAGTGATAAACACAAGTCTGTATATGTTTGTCTGTGTAATGATCTGTTCAGTCATGGACAACATCTTGTTCGACCTGGTTTATAGCTCACGCAAGTCCGAGCACTAACCTACGGGGGAAAATTTGTTAAACCTATACGTAACTCGCGTAAACTTTACATGTTTTAAGTGTATCCCGTACACAGTCTGAAAGAAAAAAAAGGACATAACCTGCTCACCCTAGTGAGTTCAAAATAGTTAACAATCAACAAAATGAAACGTTTATTTTCTAAAGTCACTATATCCTACTGTTGTGTGAAATATGCAGTTCTGTTCACTGTTCGTAGTTTCACACGCATAAGGTCCTGAAAGTTTACTAAATCTCAACAACTTTGTGTTATGTTTGATTAAGTGTCTTAGGGTGGAATCATCTTGAAGCAATTCTTCCTCTCCTTACTGCAGCTCGGCGTACTTTTCTCCGTCGAACTGGAGCTGAAATTTTCTTACAATTCATTGGTATTCTGAGAGTCTCTTCCTCCAAGCAGTACTGATTCTTCCAATGTTGTATGTTCCTATTCTCCCACACGCCACATCGCAGTGTGTCCATGAAATACTTATACACTAGTCCATTAATTAATAATTGTCACTTAGCCTACTCGCACAGTACTTGAGTCTTTAATGTTTGACTTCACCACATTACGACACACATAAAAGGTCATCTACTGTACTTAAGATACATATCATTTCAAGTCTTTGTGATTGTATAGTCCTTTCTGTCTATTTGAGTTGGGATAGACCAAGAAATAACTATTTTTATGTGGTGTACCTAAGATCACAAATGGTCCAATTTCTTTTGTTACAGCTTCCCTTTTCGGGCTGGGTATTGAGTACGTTTGATGACAGTAAATTTCATGGGGAAACACTTGCATGTCGTACACGTAACCTTTAATTAGTCCAGGTTTTCTCAAAAATACTTTACGATAATTAGTAAGTGTGTCTAATAATTGCTTTTGTTCCAGACTGTCAAGACCAGAGGATTGTTGTACTTTTTCTACTATTTCAGAGAGGTGGATATTCTCCTCGTCCTTCACATCTTCCATGACCGGGAAGGTACGGCAATTGAAACTATCTTGAAGCCGCCATAAATGTGCGCGAATCGGTTCTATCTTTAAAATTTGACAATATTTGCCATGCAATTCTTTGGTCTTTACCAGGTCTAACCTGACTCTCGTGTCAGCGAAACACATGCTGCATTCACCCTTTGCGAGATCGATTATAGTTTCCGTCTCTCGCAAAATATCAAATCCGAGGAGACAGTTCACGGCTAAATTCTTTACAATAAGGAAGGTGCACTCTTTGGCTCCCATTCCAAAATTAATACAAACCCGTGTCTGTTCCCGAACTAGTTGGGCTTTCTGACTAATGGCTCCTGTAACTCGACAATTAGTGACTGGAAAAACCGGAATCTTTCTAATCTTCTTTAAGTGAAGAAAGAGCGATTCATTCAGCACAGAAACAGATGCTCCAGTGTCTAAAATCACCGTAGTTTGAATACCATAAATATCACAAACTATAGCTGCTTGTACAACTTCCCGCTCAAACAAATTACACTTCTTCCGAAAATCTTGACATAATTCCTCTCGTATATCGACTCCGTCGTTATATCTTAACATCCGCATAGTTGAACTACGTTGCTGAGCAACATCAACAGAATTATTCCTACACACTGCATCTTTTGTGTCGTTCGACCCGATCGCTGCTGATTCTATGCAACACACATTCTCATTGTTACTACCGCTGGTTGTCTGCACGCTTGGTTGCTCGTTATTACTAACATCATTCATGCAAGTGCCCCCTAGACACTCTGCGACTGACACACGGGAGCAGAATGTCGTCGCATCTAGTTTGACTGACTGGTACTGGTTGATGGTTGCGGTTCACTTACCTCAATGATCTTGATATTTTGATTCGGTGGTTGCCATGGCTGCGCATTCATATGCTGCTGCATGTTATTTGACATAATTGTATTGTACGGGTGTTGTACATGATTGTTGTTGTGATATTGCGGTGGCCTAGGCTGCTGCCATTGCTGTTGTGCATAATTCTGTGTTGACCAGTTATGTGGTGGTTGCATGTTTTGCTGATTATTTGAAAAATTACCGTTATTGTAATTGGCGTTAGCTCTAAAATCTCGTTTCCGTTTCTTTGAAAAGTTTCCGTTATTGTTTTGTCCACTATTGTTCTGTGGATGACAACTGTGATTCGGTGCATTACCGTACTGTCCATTTGTGTTCATATTGTGGTTCTGCCATCCTGAATAATTCGGACTATTCCAATGATTTTGATTCCCATAGTAGGTGTTTCTATTACTATTGTTCTTGTGGTTTCGCCCGTTGCCATTACCATTACCATTATTCGACAAATCATTCCAATAATGGTGTCTGTCCTCTTCGATAACCAAATCTAAAGAGTCCAGTACAGATAGAAAATGTTCCACGTTGTCTTCAGGAATGTGAAACAATTTCTCCTTCAGATCACGCGGTAACTTCTCCTTTAATATCTTTAAAACATCACACTCAGGAATTGGTGTGGATAAATATTTCACTTTGTATTGTACTGATTAAAAGTTAGCGTTTTCGAAAGAAGTAGGTTCGATTCAAGCTGTGTGCACTTTTGCGCGTATACTGAAAATACGTCGCGTAACAAGAAACATGCGAATCACAACCGTGGTCAAACGAAGAAAATATATGATAACATAAATGTTCTTCGCTGTTATTCAGGACAGGCTCAGATTATACCTTGCAATTTTTAATTATAGGAAATGACAAGACGTTACACTTAGGAGATATTTGTTTGAATAACTTGTATTTACCTTCTCTCTCTCTCTCCTTTTTACAGCCTTTATACCTTCACATCGATTAAGGAATTTTTCTTTCTCTACCGACCATTACGAGAACAAAATTCAGATCCAACAAAATTTCTTACATCGAATTATTACATGCTTAACCCTTAACAATCGTATATAGTTTCGTAGTACAAACAATGCTAATTTATTCCGTGCACTAGAAAGTCTTTGATACACTGAGCACAAAATTGAAAATAATAAAATTATAATTACAATTTTAATATTATGAATACTTCTTTAAATCATGAAAATAAGGTTTGACATCGTCGTAATATTAATTTTCATCGTTGTAGCACTACACACCTAATGGAATCGACCTCTCGAGGAGGTTCCTGAAGTCGACAAATGCGGGTCTGCGGATATTGTTCTGCTCCGACTACCTCACTCGCTTTGATGTCATTTAAGCTGTGCCGACTGCTGGAGCTTTGGAAGTTGCACAGTTCCTTGTGGAAGATATTATTTTGAAGCAAAGGGCAGAACGTGTGATGACATCTGATCGTGGTATAGTTTTCCAACCGCTATTAATAACAGAGGTAGTTTCATGTTACATCACAACCCACAGGATAACAACTGCCTATCATCCGAAGACGAATGGCCTTCCAGAACGCTTTAACAATACGCTGACAGATGTGCTCTTTACGCATGCTGATGTCAAAGAAAGAGACTGGGATACATTACTGCCGTTCGAGGCATCCGCATATAACACAGCACACCAAGATACAAAGGAACCACACCATTCCTGCTGTTCAATGGTCGTGAAGCTGAAACTACAACGATACCCGATTCTTCCATACAACACTAAGGATGACTACGTGAAACGTGTCATCATCAGGATGGAAGAAGCAAGAAAGCAAGATACCATACGAACCCTGGACGGCCCAGGGAAGTACCGACAGAGCTACAGTGCAAGTACAGACCAGTGAGATACAAACCTGTGCTCTTGATTTGGATTTTTACGACTGTGTGGAAAGTCACAGAATGTTTCAGAAGGTAGTGTGTATGTGCTAAAATGGGTATTAATGGCAGTTGGCATTTTCGGGAAACAAATTAATTTCAAAGCTATGTATAATGTCCACATACTTGAACAAATGTAGCATGTTGCCAGTTCTGATCAGGCAGACACAACATGAAGTATCTGCCGACCATTAACAAAAATGTAATTTTCTTATTTGTCTCTACTGAAGCCATACTACTGAGGGATCTCCCAGTTAACGGAGGCGAATGTCCGGATAAAGAAGATGCTCGAGGTCTCACATAACAACTCACCATAAACTCACCCACAGACTGTGCACTAGTTACACAACCAAAATGGCGTGAGATTTGCAATAATCAAATGTTCTTTTTTATGTAAACAAGAACAGTCGCTGTAGTATGATTCAAATACATTTGAGAGAGAGGAAAGAGATTTTTCTTACAGTCTTGATGGTTTAAGTTTAACACTGTATATCTTCACACAACGAATTCATTATTTTTTTAACCAGTCATGCAAAGATACATCCTTCGCATTACAGAAGTCCAGTAAAAGTGAGCAGTTATACCTATAAGCCTTTCAAATGAGTCCTGTGTGCCGTATAATACAGGGCGTCCCACTCAAACCTTCCTGATTTCAAGGACCCAGGAGAGAAAAACCACAACAATGAAAAACGCAGCAAATTGCAGAGCATCTCAAAGAATTTATATTCTCGTGTCAGAAGTGCCAAGTATCGTCGCCAGAGTGCAGCATGGTCGCATGAAGTGAAAATTGCGTTCCACAGCAGTGCACACAAGCAGTAGTGTGGTTTGCACAAACAAAATCGACGATTACTGTGCGAATAAATTATCATCGTGTGTATGAATGTGATCCATCTGATGTGAAAACAATTAAGGAATGGTGTAGAAAGTTTCTAGCAACTGCAAGTGTTCTGAAACATTCTGGCAGTGCACAGTTTGGAGTTTCAGAAGAGACAGTGGGGGACATCCGACAGACGTTTCTCAGAAACCCACGCAAGTCAATTCGTCAAGCATTTAGGCAACCTGATGTACCTCGATCAACACTGCATCGTGTAGTTCACCAACGTCTTCGAATGTTTGCTTATAAAGTGCAAATTCTTCAACATCTGACACTGAACGACAAACCACGTCTACAATTCGCTATAGATATGGCGCAGCGTATTGATATGGGGCCAGCTTCGTGGAAAGATGTTTATTCTCGGATGAGGCAACCTTTCATCTGTTAGGAATGGTTAATATGCATAATGTTTGCACAGTAATCGACGATTTAGTTTCTGCAAACCACACTGCTGCTTGCGCGCGCTGCTGTGGAGTCGCCATTTTCAATTCATACGACCATGCTGCACTCTGTCAACGATACTTGGTACTTCTGACGCGGAAACATAAATTCTTTGAAATTCTCTGCAATGTGGTGCAGTTTTCATTGTCGTATCCATTGCGTTTTTTTTCCTGGGTCTTTGAAATCCGGGAGGTTTGAGCGGGACACCATGAATGTCACACCTCACTGCAATGCAGCTCTTTCGGTTCAGTTTTGTGTACCGTTTCCGTTACATCATTTTTGCATTAACCACTCTTTATTATTAATTAGTCGTTATTTTCAACAATTTTATTTCTGCCGCAGTCTCATGTTCCTGTATCTGAAAATAAATGAAGAAAAACATACCTAATTTATCTTCTCCCAGTAGCTGGAAAGCCAGGCAATGTGAAAGAGGGGCATCCCCACGTAACAGTGAATGATAAAGTAAACAGTGATTTGATATGAATTACATTATTCACTTAAGTAGTTAATTGTTTCATATCTATTTTAAAAAACAAACAGAGAAGCTGAGAATATTGAACTACAGTAACGGAAATAGCCTCAGTCTCCAGAATCTTTGCAAATCTTATAAGAATGTAACTGTAATTTCTGAACATACTGTACAAATAAACATGTTTTACACCGTGTGGTGAGCGACTTTTGATCAAGGTTGTAACGATTCTAAGACGTGGTCATGAATATGTAAGCAGCTGCAGTTTGCCAGTCCAGATCAGAAAACGAGCAAGTATACAACTGACTATTAAAATTGCTACACCACGAAGATGACATGCTACAGACGCGAAATTTAACCGACAGGAAGCAGATGCTGTGATATGGAAATCATTAGCTTTTCAGAGCACTCACATTTTTTCAGATGAATCCAGGTTCTGTTTACAGCATCATGATGGTCGCATCTGTGTTTGGCGACATCGCGGTGAACGCACAATGGAAGCGTGCATCCGTCATCGCCATACTGACGTATCATCCGGCGTGACGGTATGGGGTGCCACCTACAACGTGCTGACATGAGGAACGTTTCCAACCGATTTATCATACACAAACAGCAGTTGACCGGCGTTGCCTGGTGAAACGTTGTTATGATGTCTCGTGTTAGGAGGAGAAATGCGTACCATCACGTTTCAGACTTTGATAAAGGTCAGACTGTAGCCTATCGCGATTGCGGTTTATCATATATCGACATTGCTGCTCGCGTTGGTCCACATCCAATGACTGTTAGCAGAATATGGAATCGGTGGGTTCAGGAGGGTAATTCGGAACGCCGTGCTGGATCCCAACAGCCTCGTATCACTAGCAGTCGAGATCTACATCTACATCTACATCAACATGACTACTCTGCAATTCACATTTAAGAGCTTGGCAGAGGGTTCGTCGAACCACAATCATACTATCTCTCTACCATTCCACTCCCGAACAGCGCGCGGGAAAAACGAACACCCAATCCTTTCTGTTCGAGCTCTGATTTCTCTTATTATATTTTGATGATCATTCCTAGCTATGTAGGTTGGGCTCAACAAAATATTTTCGCATTCGGAAGAGAAAGTTGGTGACTGAAATTTCGTAAATAGATCTCGCCGCGACGAAAAACGTCTTTGCTGTAATGACTTCCATCCCAATTCGCGTATCATATCTGCCACACTTTCTCCCCTACTACGTGATAATACAAAACGAGCTGCCCTTTTTTGCACCCTTTCGATGTCCTCCGTCAATCCCACCTGGTAAGGATCCCACACCGCGCAGCAATATTCTAACAGAGGACGAACGAGTGTAGTGTAAGCTGTCTCCTTAGTGGACTTGTTGCATCTTCTAAGTGTCCTGCCAATGAAACGCAACCTTTGGCTTGCCTTCGCCACAATATTATCTATGTGGTCTTTCCAACTGAAGTTGTTCGTAATCTTAACACACAGGTACTTAGTTGAATTGACAGCCTTGAGAATTTTACTATTTATCGAGTAATGGAATTCCAACGGATTTCTTTTGGAACTCATGTGGTTCACCTCACACTTTTCGTTATTTAGCGTCAACTGCCACCTGCCACACCATACAGCAATCTTTTCTAAATCGCTTTGCAACTCATACTGGTCTTCGGATGACCTTACTAGACGGTAAATTACAGCATCATCTGCGAAAAACCTAAAAGAACTGCTCAGATTGTCACCCAGGTCATTTATATAGATCAGGAACAGCAGAGGTCCCAGGACGCTTCCCTGGGGAACACCTGATATCACTTCAGTTTTACTCGATGCTTTTCCGTCTATTACTACGAACTGCGACCTTCCTGACAGGAAATCACGAATCCAGTCGCACAACTGAGACGATACCCCATAGGCCCGCAGCTTGATTAGAAGTCGCTTGTGAGGAACGGTGTCAAAAGCTTTCCGGAAATCTAGAAACACAGAATCAACTTGAGATCCCCTGTCGATAGCGGCCATTACTTCGTGCGAATAAAGAGCTAGCTGCGTTGCACAAGAACGATGTTTTCTGAAACCATGCTGATTAAGTATCAATAGATCGTTCCCTTCGAGGTGATTCATAATGTTTGAATACAGTATATGCTCCAAAACCCTACTGCAAACCGACGTCAATGATATAGGTCTGTAGTTAGATGGATTACTCCTACTACCCTTCTTCAACACTGGTGCGACCTGCGCAATTTTCCAATCTGTAGGTACAGATCTATCGGTGAGCGAGCGGTTGTATATGAGTGCTAAGTAGGAAGCTATTGTATCAGCGTAATCTGAAAGAAACCTAATCGGTATACAATCTGGACCTGAAGACTTGCCCGTATCAAGCGATTTAAGTTGCTTCGCAACCCCTAAGGTATCTACTTCTAAGAAACTCATGCTAGCAGCTGTTCGCGTTTCAAATTCTGGAATATTCCATTCATCTTCCCTGGTGAAGGAATTTCGGAAAACTGCGTTCATTAACTCCACTTTAGCGGCACAGTCGTCGGTAACAGTACCATCGCCACTGCGCAGCGAAGGTATTGACTGCGTCTTGCCGTTTGTGTACTTTACATACGACCAGAATTTCTTCGGATTTTCTACTAAATTTCGAGGCAATGTTTCGTTGTGGAACCTATTAAAGGCATCTCGCATTGTAGTCCGTGCCAAATTTCGCGCGTCTGTAAATTTTAGCCAATCTTCGGGATTTCGCGTTCTTCTGAACTTCGCATGCTTTTTCCGTTGCCTTTGCAACAGAGTTCGGACCGGTTTTGTGCACCACGGGGGATCAGTTCCATCTCTTACGAATTTATGAGGTATGAATCTCTCAATTGCTGTTGCTACTAGATCTTTGAATTTGAGCCACATCTCGTCTATATTTACAAAGTCAGTTCGGAAGGAATGGAGATTGTCTCTTAGGAAGGCTTCTAGTGACACTTTATCCGCTTTTTTAAATAAAATTATTTACGTTTGTTTCTGGTGGATTTGGAAGAAACGGTATTGAGCCTAGCTACAACGACCTTGTGATCAGTAATCCCTGTATCAGTCACGATGCTCTCTATCAGCTCTGGATTGTTTGTGGAGGTCAAGTGTGTTTTCGGTACCATTTACAATTCGTTTGGGTACGTGGACTAACTGCTCGAAATAATTTTCGGAGAAAGCATTTAGGACAATCTCGGAAGATGTTTTCTGCCTACCACCGGTTTTGAACAAGTATTTTTGCCAGCATATCGAGAGAAGGTTGAAGTCCCCACCAACTATAACCGTATGAGTGGGGTATTTATTTGTTACGAGATTCAAATTTTCTCTGAACTGTTCCGCAACTATATCATCGGAGTCTGGAGGTCGGTAGAAGGAGCCAATTATTAACTTAGTTCGGTTGTTAAGTATAACCTCCACCCATACCAATTCGCACGGAGTATCTACTTCGACTTCACTACAAGATAAACCACTACTGACAGACACAAACACTCCACCACCAATTCTGCCTAATCTATCTTTCCTGATCACCGTCTGAGACTTCGTAAAAATTTCTGCAGAACTTATTTCAGGCTTTAGCCAGCTTTCTGTACCTATAACGATTTCAGCTTCTGTGCTTTCTATTAGCGCTTGAAGCTCAGGGACTTCCCCAGCACAACTACAACAATTTACAACTACAATTCCGACTGTTCCTTGATCCAAGCACGTCCTGTATTTGTCATGCACCCTTTGAGATTGCAGCCCACCCCGTACTTTCCCGAGGCCTTCTAACCTAAAAAACCGCCCAGTCCACGCCACACAGCCTCCGCTACCCGTGTAGCCGCCAGCTGAGTGTAGTGAACTCCTGACCTATTCAGCGGAACCCGAAACCCCACCACCCTATGGCGCAAGTCAAGGAATCTGCAGCCAACACGGTCACAAAACCGTCTGAGTCTCTGATTCAGACCCTCCACCCGGCTCTGCACCAAAGGTCCGCAGTCGGTTCTGTCAACGATGCTGCGGATGGTGAGATCTGCCTTCAGCTCGTAAGACAGATGACAGGCATCTCATTCGCATGGCTGTAACGCATCGTGCAGCCACATATCGATCCCAGAGGCAACAGATGGGGACGTTTTCCAGACAACAACTATCTGCACGAACAGTTCGACGACGTTTGCAGCAGCATGGACTATCATCTCGTAGACCATGGCTGCGGTTACCCTTGACGCTGCATCACAGACAGGGGTGCTGCGATGATGTACTCAACGACGAACCTGGGTGCACGAATGGCAAAACGTCATTTTTTCAGATGAATCCAGGTTTTGTTTACAGCATCATGATGGTCGCATCCGTGTTTGGCGACATCGCGGTGAACGCACAGTGGAAGCATGCATCCGTCATCGCCATACTGGCTTATCACCCGGCGTGACGGTATGGGGTGCCATTTGTTACACGTCTCGCTCACCTCTTGTTCGCATTGACGGCACTTTGAACAGTGGACGTTACTTTTCAGATGTGTTACGACCCGTGGCTATACCCTTCATTCGATCCCTGAGAAACCCTACATTTCAGCAGAATAATGCACGACCGCATGTTGCATGCCCTGTACGGCCCTTTCTTAATAAAGAAATTGTTCGACAGCTGCCCTGGCCAGCACGTTCTCCAGATCTCTCACCAACTAAAAACGTCTGGTCAATGGTCGCCGAGCTACTGGCTCTTCACAATACTCTTGATGAACTGTGGTATCGTGATGAAGCTGCATGGGCAGCTGTACCTGTACACGCCATCCAAGCTCTGTGTGAATCAATGCCCAGGCGTATCAAGGCCGTTATTACTGCCAGAGGTGGTTGTTATGGGTACTGATTTCTCAGGATATATGCACCCAAACTGCGTGAAAATGTAATCACATGTCAGTTCTACTATAATATATTTGTCCAATGAATACCCGTTTATCGTCTGCATTTCTTCTTGGTGTAGCAATTTTAATGGCCAGTGGTGTATTGGGACATTTAATATGTATAATTTGTGGAAGACTCTCCGAATTCGTCATAATTTTAATGTTTGTATATTCTGGGACATTTCAAATTTGTATGAATAGCAGCACTCTCCGCCCAACATTTAGGTTCTGATCTGGTTGTACGTTGGTGTTCGCAATACACGTACTTTCAGTGCTAAGTGTTGTACTTCATTAGTGACCCTGCTTTCCTCTTTGGATTTGACTATGGTTACGACGTGACGAAATTCCGGCGTCCTTCAAAATTCAAAGTCACACACACAGGTGCGCATACTCGTACAAACAGATGGACCTGAGTGTTCCATTAAGTTTCGGGTATGCAGCAGCAAGAAATCTCCTTCTTCTTCTAATATTTCGGCCGTATAACGTTCAGCCATCTTCAGAGTGTGCCGCAAGACTGCCGCTCCAGTGCTCGCTTCGTCCCTTTATACTCGTGTAACGCGCGACTGCGCATGCGGCCACAGATGCAAATGCGCCAGAGACGTTGGTCGGCGGCAGAGACGTGCATAATGCGCGAGTTGTATCTATGACTCCGCAGTCGATCTGTGTTGGCATATCGATGTATCATTGTAAGCTGCACTGTGACGATGTCTTTGTGAGTTTATTACAGCAAGTGCCGGATTCCATGGTTTATCAAGATTGAAACCACTATCTCTATTTATTAAATTCGTCGTCAAGCGAATTTAAATTGCCTCCTTCACTATCGAGTCCCAAAAGGATGATGTAGTTGCCAAAATTTCGACGTTGTCGTACAACATACTGCGACCATTATCAATACAGTGCTCTGCCACTGCCGACTAGTTAGGTTGTAAAAGCCGTGTGTACCTCCGGTGTTCTGTACATCTTTCTTGGACAGTATGAGTTGTTTGTCCGATGTAAGAAAGGCCACATTCACATGGAATTTTGTAAACTCCAGATTTTCGGAGCATCTTTGACGGCGCCCACGAGTGGAGCTGTCTTGGATGGAGGACGAAAAATCACTTTTACTTTGTGTCTGCCGAGAATCCGTCCTAATTTTGATGAGAGGCTACCCACATATGGCAGGAAGGACACCAATTTAAAGTTTTCTTCATCCTCTTCTGCTTTCTTTGTGGCCTCTTTCGGTTTCATTTTCAGTGCCCTCTGTATTTATTGTGGAGAGTACCCATCGTCTTCAAACACTGTTTGTAAGTGGGAAAGTTCATCTTGCATACTGCTTTCGTCAGATGCAGATGCCGGCAATATTTTTCATTTGTATAGGTGTAGTAGACCTGTCCATGTGCGATGCGGTTGCCTAATGACATCTTGACACTTGGATTGTACACCGTCTACGGTTTCTCTCGAATAGAATGCTCGATGAATTATTTTCTAGTTGAGTTTTCTTGATACTGTAACCGTCACAGGGCGGTAAATGACTGCCTCGACGACACGATGCACGCACGAATACAGAAGGTTAAATTATTCACGATACTTTACAAACGTATTTGATGAGGCACTGATACGCAAAATGCACAGTTACAGTTGCTGAAGTTGTATTTGTTTTTTTGAAACGCAGTGGTTGGCATCGTATATTGTAAGCGTCTGGCAACACTCGTGCTGCCGAAAACGAAAACTCGCGCACAACACTCTCTGCGCTCTTAGGAACAGTAATTATCGAATCTGAAGCGAGTAATGATACTACAGCATGCTTATAAATAGGAAGACAGTGTACAATTTTCTCGTTCTCTGCGCTGCATGTCGCTACTTACCCACTCTTTTTGTATCGCGAATGCTCACTGTCAAAGCGGCGAGCTAGCACGGTCGCTCGAAATAGCCAAGCATCGTGAATATAGATGGCTTAAAGCAACACACTACAGCTGCTGAAAGCCGACGACGACACAAAGCTGGTAAATTGGCAGCTAAGATCGCAGCTGCCAAATGTTCACGTCAGATTGTCACGAAACCACTCCAGTGTTGTTCGCGTTAGTAGGAATACCAACGGAGCAAGTACAATATGACGTAACAAGGTCTGAGCCTGAATAGCTGTCGTGGATCCATGGTCTGAAGCATTTGCTCGCTCGACTTGCTTTGACTGGCGAGCGTGGGTGACAGTACATCCGGTAATTTGGGCTAGGATTAGTGCTACCCTTGTGTATGGGTGGAGAAGGGGTCGGTGATATGGGGGGGTGGGGGGCGGAGATGGGGGTGACAACAACGGGACCAGCGTATTAACGCTCTGCCGTCTCTCAGCGCTTTCTCGTGCATATCCGAAACCTATAAAGCATGACTTCCTACACGCTACCCCGTACAGCTGAAGGACATGCACTTGTTTCATGCTATGCAGTAATAAAATGGCGAGTCAGGTGGAGGAACACAGGTACTTCTGTGTCTAAAAAGAGATTTCTCCCAGTCTTTGTAGCGGTGTAAAGCATCCATTCAGCGAGATAAATTGGAAACTATGTGTAATATTTTTCCGTGCTCTTAATGAGTGTTTAACTCACTTTTGCCAAATTCTCCTACAGAAAATAATTTGGTTATTTGTTAGAAATTTTCTGTATATGTCATTCAAAGTTTTCATAATGTTAGCAAAAATACCTTTTACGGTCATGGACTACGTGTACTTCACCTGAAGCGAAAAGTGTGCACTATTTTCATAAATGTGGAAGAAGTGTTCTCGAAGCTATTAAAGAGATCGTATTTATACTTGACTTCTTTCTTCTTTGTGTTACATAACAAATCTTACTTATCGCTTTCACCATCTGAAAGTAGGCATCGATTGTAAGAGTCCCTAAATAATATCGGACTGTCTCTTCTTATACATGGATAAATGTATTTAAATGTTCTGTGCTTCTAGAAGTCCGCTCTTCCAGGGAAGACTCTCAGATTGCAAGATTCTTGGTGTATTATATGGACGTTTTACATCCCGTTCTGTAATTACCAAGAGATTTACATTTTTCGTTCCAGAATATACATTCTTTATTCTGAATGAAAATTCACCTGCAAATGGCCTCAACAATAAACATATGCGATCACAACATTCTACACACTACACACTATGCTTTGTTTTCCAGAAAGCACCACGAGTTAACGTTGTTAAGTTATACGGCACCCTTTAGCTGAATACATATGTTGTAGAAAATCCAGTTTCTTGCAGGTTCCATCATTATTGTGATTGTAAAATCGCCTCTAAGCATTAAGACTCAGCACCATTCTTTTCGTATAAAATGAAACAACTGCAAAACAATAAAACTTTAATTTATTACAATTTTATTATTATTTTTCACAGTATCGGATAATGTTTGTAGTTATTCCATTAAAAAAAAAACTCACTGTGAAAGACAAGCCTGTTCTACGAGTCCGATGCAATTTCTTCTGCTCAATAGGTTGGCAGCATTTTCTCCATAATGATATCACTTCATCGCACAGTTTTCCTTGTGAATTAGCTTTGTTGATCTAGTGAATAACTGTATTCGCAGTCATTTTGGAGCAACTTATAATGACTGCGCTGTTGTTCGTATGCGCCAAGGAAGAAAAGGGAGGAGTGATTCGTCTTCTACGACGTAATGAGACTAAAGCTGAAGGGATCATTTACAGAACGTAAGCCGGCCGGTGTGGCCGTGCGGTTCTAGGGGCTTCAGACTGGAACCGCGTGACCGCTACGGTCGCTGGTTCGAATCCTGTCTCAGGCATGGATGTGTGTGATGTCCTTATGTTAGTTAAGTTTAAGTAGTTCTAAGTTCTAGGGGACTGATGACCACAGATGTTAAGTCCCATAGTGCTCAGAGCCATTTTTGAACAGAACGTAACTATCTCAGTGAGCGGAAAACTTTGAAGTACCGTCATTTGAGCTTACTTTGCGCCACTTTGTACAGATTTTTTAAGAAAATAGTTTAAAAACAGGGGTTCCTTAATGTTTTGTTTCTCAAAATGATTTGATTGGTTACAACAGTCTTTTGCAAAGTAATCTGTATTTATATCTCTTAAAATAACCTTTTATTTCTATTGTTTATTGATTTTTAAGAAAGTGGTGCAAAGTTTCATTGCCCTGGGGATATCTTGCACCGGATGCCTAAATTTCATTAAAAATGAGGATTACAGAGGTCTGGAGTTATGTTTGACCATAAGAATGAAAGGGAATAAAGCAATTACTAAAGAAATAATGATTACAGAGTACTGGAGCAATGATTGACCATCAGAATTAATTAAAATAACAATCTCGTTAGCAGAAACAAATTTTATTACCAAAATAGTTTAACAAATTAAAGATTTAACACAAAATGTAGCCTATATCGTGAGTTAATAGATCCAATATCCCTCAAGCTGTGGTATGGAGAATAAGCCACGTTTGCTTATCTGCTTTGGAGGCTGAATGGTGCAAATTATTTCATCGAAGTCATACTTCATTTCATCTTTCGGCATTGGCCACTTCCACGATTTCTGAGACTTTTGCATTGAACTTATTGTAGCTCCATCATCGCTTGCATCAGTAATTAATCCAGGAAAATACTGCCCCTCATATTTGAAGATCACATACTGGCCCTCAATGTGCACAATTTCACTAAATTCTGGACTTTTCTTCTTCGGCCTGGTTAGTAACTGAGTTTCATCCACTTCAAACTCTACAGGTGATGGTGACCTCACTTGAGATCTCAGATAATCCTCATCTTCAGAAGAATCTCTGAGAGAGATGGCTTCCGAATCTTCTCCTGAACTACTTTCTTGATTTTTGTGACTTCTTCTGTATTTCTTCAAAACCTTTTTCTGTATTACTGCCACACTGCCACACTGAAAGCTTCTTTCTTCCTGTGTTACTGGCAACACCAGTAGTCCATTCAGTTCTCTTATTCTCAAGGGCTTCAATGAAAGAGTCCCGTACCGCAATTTTGTGACAAGTTCGTGACGGAAGACGGCAAAGAATTTCATCAACATTGACTGGATAAATGCTGCACTTTTGGAAACCTGACATTAGGTTCTTTGCTTAATTCTTGCCAACTATATCCATTAATCTCCTTAACACAAATGGGAAATGCTGTTTCTGCAAGACAGTGTCTTTGAAACCTTGCTTGCTACTATTCCACTCTATAAGGACCTTTATCTTTCATGGGCACGAAGAAAGAAGTGTCCAAAGGCTCTGTAATGTGAGTACTGTTAGCTGGTAGACAGATGAACGAAATGTTATTCTCACCACAGGACTCTAGAACATGTTGTTGTTCTTGTGGTCTTCAGTCTTGAGACTGGTTTGATGCAGCTCTCCATGCTACTCTATCCTGTGCAAGCTTCTTCATCTCCCAGTACCTACTGCAGCCTACATCCTTCTGAATCAGCTTAGTGTATTCATCTCTTGGTCTCTCTCTACGATTTTTACCCTCCACGCAGCCCTCCAGTACTAAATTGGTGATCCCTCGATGCCTCAGAACATGTCCTACAAACCGATCCCTTCTTCTGGTGAAATTTTGCCACAAACTCCTCTTCTCCCCAATTCTATTCAATACCTCCTCATTAGTTATGTGATCTACCATCTAATCTTCAGCATTCTTCTGTAGCACCACATTTCGAAAGCTTCTATTCTCTTCTTGTCCAAACTATTTATCGTCCATGTTTCACTTCCATACATGGCTACACTCCATACAAATACTTTCAGAAACGACTTCCTGACACTTAAATCTATACTCGATGTTAACAAATTCCTCTTCTTCAGAAACGCTTTCCTTGCTATTGCCAGTCTACAGTTTCTATCCTCTCTACTTCGACCATTATCAGTTATTTTGCCCCCCAAATAGCAAAACTCCTTTACTACTTTAAGTGCCTCAAATCCTAATCTAATTCCCTCAGCATCATCCGACATAATTCGACTACATTCCATTATCCTTGTTTTGCTTTTGTTGATGTTCATCTTATATCCTCCTTTCAAGACACTGTCCATTCCGTTCAACTGCTCTTCCAAGTCCTTTGCTGTCTCTGACAGAATTACAATGTCATCGGTGAACCTCAAAGTTTTTATTTCTTCTCCATGGATTTTAAAACCTACTCTGAACTTTTCTTTTGTTTCCTTTACTGCTTCCTCAATATACAGATTGAATAGCATCGGGGAGAGGCTACAATCCTGTCTCACTCACTTCCCGACCACTGCTTACTGTACAAATTGTAAATAGCCTTTCGCTCCCTGTATTTTACCCCTGCCACCTTCAGAATTTGAAAGAGAGTGTTCCAGTCAACATAGTCAAAAGCTTTCTCTAAGTCTCTAGAACATAAGTTGTCAAATGTTGGGACAAATTGTCACAGGTAACTACTTTCTTTCCTTCGAACTTTTTGAGTCTTGGTAGTATAAACTTGGTGAACCACTCCCAAAGTAAGAAATTTCGTAATCTACAACAGTAAATTGACAATGACACAAACAATAGTCCATCAAACGAAAAACTACGATACTTGTCAGCAGCTAGACGTTCTGAGTAATTAAAATAATGGTGACTGACCTTCACTGTGACCAGTTCACACTGTGAAACACAGATTTTTCCACACTTGTGAACGTCTTTACTAAGATGCTTGTTAAAAATTCAAAATGGCCGACAACTGAATATACAAGCAAGGATGCCAACCTGTAAGTGCTACCTTTCATAGAGAACATTGTTCACAGATATACAGCAAGTAGTGTAGCATCTATGAACCAAAGAAACTTTTTTTTTTTTTTTGCAAATGGAGGAAAGTTTGACCCTATGGAGCAAAGAAAGCTCAAATGACGGTACATACATTGCGTTAAAAGCTGACATGCCCATCAGCCTGCGACGATGACCACTCGGGCAGGTCATCCACTTAGAAGAACAACAGAAACATCGAGACTCATGAGCGAAGAATTCATTACATTTCTCAAGCTCAAATGGTGAATAGCAACAACGGCTGTAAGCTACTGCGTGATGTGAAATCCAAAATAAGAACGAAGAGAGAGGAAAGCTCTCGAGCGGTGTGATTCTCCTTCAGGAAAATGCTCGGAAAGCGATGCTGTGCTTTCAACACTCGGTTTTGATTTGTTTGAGTAATCACGATGATGTTCACCTCTTTGTTCCGATGACCACCCGGCGAGGTGGCGCAGTGGTTAGCACACTGGACTCGCATTCGGGAGGACGACTGTTCAAGCCCGTGTCCAGCCGGCCTGATCTACGTTTTTCGTGATTTCCCTAAATCGCTTCAGGTAAATGCCGTGATGGTTCCTTCAAAAGGGCACTGCCGATTTCCTTCCCTCTCCTTCCTTAAACCGAGCTTGTGCTCTATCTCCAATGACCTCGTTGTCGATGGGACGTTAAACACTGATCTCCTCTGTTCCTCCTCCTGCGATGACCAAAAGCACTTGAATTCAAGTTCTCGACATATGACAAGGATGTGAAGGCGATGAATGTATGGATGTGGATGATACCACAAAGTTTGCCGAGAAATGGACTAAGTGCGTAAAGGATACCTGAGACGGTGCAATGACATGATTTTACTTTCAAAGTTGTTTCCCGATAAAAGAGTTATTTTAAATTTTATTTTATTTTTTTTATTTGCCATCGAATACTCCTTCTTCACTGCTTCATAATTAGAAGACAGATATCGTCTAACACTCTGTAGACGAGTGTAAGCGTTGTGCTTTGCGAAATCACTGAACAGTGTGTCAGAATAGATAACACGGTAGATGGTTATTAGCGATGAGGAGGGTTCAGAAACGTATCGAGGCAACCAGATGTACGTGTTTTGGCGAATTTTGCGTTACCGAGCCTGTGCTGTGCCTCAAATCACCTTGACATTGATGAGATATTAATCTCTAGGCTTGTTTCTATAGACAAGTCACATCCTCAAGACTTCTTCCAGTTTAATTATAACTTTTCACTGTACGTCACAATCTGGTAAACTCATTTCGAGACAGTAATTGTGGTAGTCCAGAACTTATTGTTGTTCCTGTTCAGAGATTCATCTCATTTTGCTGGCTTTCCTGCAGTAGTGTGGGTGCAAATTGGATCTTCGGGAAGAATTAGAGATCCTCAAAAACCCAAAGCTCAGGGATGGAAATTTACTGAGTGACCAGCTGCCTCTTGCTCGCATACAAACCTATATTATACATATAACCGGCAACCTTTACGAATTGTTCATACATCAAAATTCTAATACACTTTATTTGTGCCTACGTCTTCGTTTACCCAGTTTTATATTTTATGAAGACATTGTTCTTACCCACTCTTGTTACTGTATATTTTTGACTATACGAGACCCATTCGCTTATCTCTATCATCGTCTCCTACTTTCATCACAGCTTGGTTAAGCCTCAACTTTATTACTGTTCGTACAATAATGTTCTTGTGGTCTTATAAGGATCTCCGTGTAAATTAGCATATTTTGTTTTATAGCAGCGTCATTTAACACTCTTTATTTCTCACTCTCACCCCTTCCTAGCTCAATAGGTTTCGACACATTGGCCATTTACACCGCGTGCGTGCTTCCATCTCGGCACACGCGCTACCTGCGCTGCTATAAAACAGAATATGCTAATTTACACTGAGATCCTTATAAGACCACCGTTTTTTGCGAGTGTATCGCGCTGCGTCTCGTATAAGAAGAAGAATCGCCCACTAGCTATTGTCGGAATTAGGCAGTGGGAGGACCGAGCCCTATAGATTCTGTAGTTTATCGTTCAGTGTATACAGGTAGCGCAAGAAAACAACATTCATTTTATGATGAATGATCCCAGACAAGCAGCGGATAGATCTTCTTCCTTCTCCCTTACTACAAGCCTGTTTCGGCTGCAGCGCCTTTCTCAAGTAAATCTGTAGATGTTACCGTTGGTGAGTCTACTCACATTTATAAAAGTTGTACGACTACATGAACGTCGGTTTACATATTCACTTATGTCTAGTAAGAATAGACGCCCATATTACGTCAGTGAGTCAACTGTCGACTGCTTGTTTGTTTCTAAACTGCTATCACTCACGTAATCTCTACTTGTGTTGAATTCTTCCCGATAAATGCTTTTGATAACTACACTCATAAATTAAGGACAACTGCAGAATGTGGTGCCAACAACGTGGAACTACACAAAACTGGCGCTAATAGCATAGGTACATAGTGAACACACACGACACAGATCTGTAAGTCCACAGTATTGGTGATAAGTTGAGAAAACCGTCCCGAAACACATGTGCTACAAAACGCCACTGTTTCCTGCGCCTGTACCTCGCCATCAATATGGGATATGGCCACCATGCACACGTACACAGGCCGCACAATGGGTTGGCATACTTTGGATCAAGTGGTCGAGCCTCCCATTCCTGCACCAGTGCCTGGCGGAGCTCCAGAAGTGTCGTAGGGGTTTGAAGATGTGCAGCGATACGTCGACCGAGAGCATTCCACACGTTCTCGATGCAGTTTAGGTCTGGACAACAGGCAGTCCACTCCAATCGTCTGATATATTCTGTTTCAAGGTACTCCCCCATGATGACAGTTCGGTGGGGCCGTGCGTTATCATCCATTAGGAGGAAGGTGGGACCCACTCCACCCCTAAAAAGGCCGACACACTCGGGAAAAATGACGTCCCGATACACCTGACCTGTTACAGTTCCTCTGTCAAAGACATGCTGGGGTGTTCGTGCACCAATCATAACCCACCCTACACCATCAAACTACGACCTCCATACAGGTCCCTTTCAAGGGCATTAAGAGGTTGGTATCTGGTCCCTGGTTCACGCCAGATGAAAACCGGAGAGAATCACTGTTGAGACTATACCTGGACTTGTCTGTGAACATAACCTGGGACCACTGTTCCAATGACCATGTACTGTGTTCTTGGCACCAGGCTTTACGGGCTCTCATGTGACCAGAGGTCAGTGGAATGCACCTTGCAGGTCTCTGGACGAATAAACCTTGTCTGTTCAGTCGTCTGTAGACTGTGTGTCCGGAGAACTGTTCCAGTGGCTGCAGTAAGGTCCGGAGCAAGGCTACCTGCAGTACTCCGCGGCCGTCTGTGGGCACTGATGGTGAGATAGTGGTTTTCTTGTGGTGTTTTACACTTTGGACGTCTCGTACTGTAGCGCCTGGACACGTTTCCTGTCTGCTGAAATCGTTGCCATAATCTTGAAATCACTCTTTGTGGCACACGGAGGGCCCTGGCTGTGGTTGACCAACCTCCAGTCGCCCTAGTATCCCACCCCTCATAACGTCATCAATATGTGTTCTTTGAGCCATTTTCAACACACAGTCACCATTAGCACGTCTGAAAACGACTGCACACTTACGAGGTACATTCAAGTTCTAAGGCCTCCGATTTTTTGTCTAATTAACTACTCACACGAAATCGATGAAACTGGCGTTACTTCTCGACGTAATCGCCCTGCAGACGTACACATTTTTCACAACGCTGACGCCATGATTCCATGGCGGCGGCGAATGCTTCTTTAGGAGTCTGTTTTGACCACTGGAAAATCGCTGAGGCAATAGCAGCACGGCTGGTGAATGTGCGGCCACTGAGAGTGTCTTTCATTGTTGGAAAAAGCCAAAAGTCACTAGGAGCCATGTCAGGTGAGTAGGGAACATGAGGAATCACTTCAAAGTTGTTATCACGAAGAAACTGTTGCGTAACGTTAGCTCGATGTGCGGGTGCGTTGTCTTGGTGAAACAGCACACGCACAGCCCTTCCCGGACGTTTTCGTTGCAGTGCAGCAAGGAATTTGTTCTTCAAAATATTTTCGTAGGATGTACCTGTTACCGTAGTGCCCTTTGGAACGCAATGGGTAAGGATTACGCCCTCGCTGTCCCAGAACATGGACACCATCATTTTTTCAGCACTGGCGGTTACCCGAAATTTTTTTGGTGGCGGTGAATCTGTGTGCTTCCATCGAGCTGACTGGCGCTTTGTTTCTGAATTGAAAAATGGCATCCACGTCTCATCCATTGTCACAACCGACGAGAAGAAAGTCCCATTCATGCTGTCGTTGCGCGTCAACATTGCTTGGCAACATGCCACATGGGCAGCCATGTGGTCGTCCGTCAGCATTGGTGGCACCCACCTGGATGACACTTTTCGCATTTTCAGGTCGTCATGCAGGATTGTGTGCACAGAACCCACAGAAATGCCAACTCTGGAGACGATCTGTTCAACAGTCATTCGGCAATCCCCCAAAACAATTCTCTCCACTTTGTCGATCATGTCGTCAGACCGGCTTGTGCGAGCCCGAGGTTGTTTCGGTTTGTTGTCACACGATGTTCTGCCTTCATTTAACCGGCGCACCCACGAACGCACTTTCGACACATCCAAAACTCCATCACCACATGTCTCCTTCAACTTTCGATGAATTTCAATTGGTTTCACACCACGCAAATTCAGAAAACGAATGATTGCATGCTGTTCAAGTAAGGAAAACGTCGCCATTTTAAGTATTTAAAACAGTTCTCATTCTCGCCACTGTCGGTAAAATTCCATCTGCCGTACGGTGCTGCCATATCTGGGACGTATTGACAATGAACGCGGCCTCATTTTAAAACAATGCGCATGTTTCTATCTCTTTCCAGTCCGGAGAAAAAAAATCGGAGGCCTTAGACTTGAATGCACCTCGTACTTGCTGCACCGTACTCTGACATGCACCAACACACCTCTGCGTATGTGGACTGCTGCGATCGCCACCGTGCGACGACCGCAGGTCAAATGCACTGCATGGTCATACCCCGAGGTGATTTAAACCTGCAAACCGCACACCAGAGTGTTGTTTCACCATGTATCAGCATTATCCTTAATTTATGAGCAAGAGTGTAGATTGGCGGTTTATTACAGCGTAATCGTTGCTAGTCAGTGATGTTAGTTGTGTTTATGTGATATTATAATTTTATTATAACTTGTATCTACAGTTTTTTTTCGTTTTCTTTTACTGTGTGCCTTTTTAGTTTTCATTATCCAAGATGTCAATAAATTTTTCTGGATGACTCTTATGTTTAGGATTGATTAGTTCATTGAGAAAAACATGACCTCCTCATTAATAGCTTGTCTGTCCATCTTTGCAACGAAATACACCACTGTCAGTGATCCGACAGTGATAGGTTTTTGGTGGTTTGTGGCATTAAACGTCTATGCAAAGGTCATGTAATTTGTGTACATAATGGGGAGGGAGCGATGGCACCCGATAGCGACATATATGGTTTCAATAGGATTCACATCAGGCGTAATTGGTCATCAAGACATGAACGTGAATTCACTATAATGCTCTTCAAACCACTGTAACACAGCTCTGGCTTCGAGCATGGAGAATTATACTGCAGAAAGATAGCCGCGCGGGATTAGCCGAGCGGTCTCGGACGCTGCAATCATGGACTGTGCGGCTGATCCCTGCGGAGGTTCGAGTCCTCCCTCGGGCATGGGTGTGTGTGTTTGTCCTTGGGATAATTTAGGTTAAGTAGTGCGTAAGCTTAGGAACTGATGACCTTAGCAGTTAAGTCCCATTTCACATACATTTGAACTTTTTTTTTTTTTTTTTTTGGCTGAAAGATGACATCACCGTCGGGGAAGACATCAAGCATGTAGGAGTGCAGGTGGGTCACAGTTGTAAGCGTATCTTCCGTTACTACAAGAGATCCCATGCAAGCGCTAGAGAATGTCTCCCATAGCATAATGCTGCTCCCATCAGCCTGCGTTAGTTGTGCGCTGCACGTTTCGAGCCGCCGTTCACTTTGATGACGGCGTTTGTGGAGACGTCCATCGACATAGTCTAACCAAAGAGCGGAATCGTTTCCATTGATCAACGACCGAAGCCCGACGGTCTCGTGCCCACTTCAGTCGTAATTGACGATGTCCTTGGGTTAACGTGTAGAGTGGTCTGCTGCGGAGCTTCAACAATGTACCATGAACTGTGTGCTACTACGCTCTTGTGCGTGCACCAGCATTGTGCTCTTTCGGCCGAGATATCACACATCACCTTCTGTGTACTTTACAGAGTAGACAAGCCTCCGTCCGATCCCAAATTCTGAGAAGAGTCGTGTCCGTCCAGCCTTTCAGCGCCTAGCGGTAGTTTCAATGTCCTTCTGCCTCTCTCCGTAGATGCTCGCGACAGTACCACATCAACATTGGGCCAGCTTCTCCGTTTTGGAGATCTACATCTACATCTACATCTACATCCATACTCCGCAAGCCACCTGACGGTGTGTGGCGGAGGGTACCTTCAGTACCTCTATCGGTTCTCCCTTCTATTCCAGTCTCGTATTGTTCGTGGAAAGGAGGATTGTCGGTATGCCTCTGTGTGGGCTCTAATCTCTCTGATTTTATCATCATGGTCTCTTCGCGAGATATACGTAGGAAGGAGCAATATACTGCTTGACTCTTCGGTGAAGGTATGTTCTCGAAACTTTGACAAAAGCCCGTACCGAGCTACTGAGCGTCTCTCATGCAGAGTCTTCCACTGAAGTTTATCTATCATCTCCGTAACGCTTTCGCGATTACTGAATGATCCTGTAACGAAGCGCGCTGCTCTCCGTTGGATCTTCTGTATCTTTTCTATCAACCCTATCTGGTACGGATCCCACACTGCTGAGCAGTATTCAAGCAGTGGGCGAACAAGCGTTTTGTAACCTACTTCCTTTGTTTTCAGATTGCATTTCCTTAGGATTCTTCCAGTGAATCTCAGTCTGGCATCTGCTTTACCGACGATCAACATTCTATGATCATTCCATTTTAAATCACTCCTAACGCGTACTCCCAGATAATTTATGGTATTAACTGCTTCCAGTTGCTGACCTGCTATTTTGTAGCTAAATGATAAAGGATCTATCTTTCTGTGTATTCGCAGCACATTACACTTGTCTACATTGAGATTCAATTGCCATTCCCTGCACCATGCGTCAATTCGCTGCAGATCCTCCTGCATTTCAGTACAATTTTCCATTGTTACAACCTCTCGATACACCACAGCATCATCCGCAAAAAGCCTCAGTGAACTTCCGATGTCATCCACCAGGTCATTTATGTTTATTGTGAATAGCAACGGTCCTACGACACTCCCCTGCGGCACACCTGAAATCACTCTTACTTCGGAAGACTTCTCTCCGTTGAGAATAACATGCTGCGTCCTGTTATCTAGGAACTCCTCAATCCAAGCACACAATTGGTCTGATAGTCCATATGCTCTTACTTTGTTCATTAAACGACTGTGGGGAACTGTATCCGTGTGTAGTCTGGGCCGTTGATTGATTCCATTGGGTAAATAGTTGCACACGCGAGTTCTTTTTTGGTTAAATGTGTAAATCACTTTTGGTGCTGTCACCTATGCTAATGATGATAAATTGCTGAAATGCTCCTAGCCTACCGTCCGGAACTGTCACCATTACAACTCGCTGGCTCTCTCTCTCTCTGTCTCTCTCTCTCTCTCTCTCTCTCTCTCTCTCTCTCTCTCTCTCTCTCTCCCTCCCTCCCTCCCCTCCCCTCCCCTCCCCTCTTTCACAGGCTCTGCACAATAATAATCTGTTCTTTTTCAAAGTCTGTTATCTCAATGCATTTCCCCATTTGTTGCCCGTATCTTTGCTATGATGATCCCCCGTCTGTGTCTGCTCCGCTTATATGCTTTTAGTATCGCGTAATGTGTCCGCAGCGCCAGCAGTCGACATCCAACGTCGCATTGGGTAGTAGTTATAATGTTTTGGCTTATCACGGCATCTCTAATGCTATGCAAAGTTCTACACAAAATACGAAAAGTACATGCTCCGAACGTCTTAGATGAATTACAGGTATAGAAATGCCCGAAAAAAACTGTTCAAATGATATTCTCAACGAAAAAATCGATCGCAAATGTAAAAAATTATCTAGGAAATTTTATTGACATTTCGGAAAAAGCGAACAAAAAAAAGACAAACAATAGGCGAAAACGATTTCCAGTTTCATAATACAAGCCATAACAAAATTATAATATCAATGAAACACAGCTAATCTCACTGACTACCAATAAACTGTAAATCCAGCTGTCAAAAGAGTTTGCACGATAAAATTCTTCACAGATCGAAATTACGTGACTTTTAACATTCTAGCAACAAACAGGCAGTCGACAGTTTACTCACATATACAGTACGGGAGTTTATTCCAAGTAGACATAGGGGTGTATCAAAACAAATCATATCCGATTTAAAAACGTCATAAATATTATATTATTTGAGATATGTGCGTGAACAACGTACTGTTGGAAAGAGCAAACGCTCGAGTTCTAGCCGCGCGGGATTAGCCGAGCGGTCCGAAGCGCTGCAGTCACGGACTGTGCGGCTGGTCCAGGTGGAGGTTCGAGTACTTCCTCGAGCATGGATGTGTGTGTTTGTCCTTAGGATAATTTAGGTGAAGCAGTGTGTAAGCTTAGGGACTGATGACCTTAGTAGTTAAGTCCCATGAGATTTCACACACATTTGAACATTTTTGCTCGAGTTCTACATGGTTCCTGCTAGGTAGCAGCAGTGTGCTCTCACTTCTTTCTAGTAAAAACGGGGAAACGGAAAGCGTTTTGTGTTCTACGTTTTTCGCAGTGCGGATCAGTAACAATTGTACAGCGTGACTTTCGTACTATATATGGTGTGGATCCTCCTGTAGCACAGGCTATTAGACGATGGCATGAACAATTCTGAGAAACAAGTAGTTTGTGTAAAGGCAAATCGCCGGCCGTCCCCTAGTGTCTGACACAGACATTGAACGCATCCACCATAGTTGCACAAGGAGTACGTAGAAATCCGTTCGCGGTGCAGCTCGATGCTCAACATGCCTCTCATGCCCATCTGGCGTGTGCTGCGTCGACGTTTACACTACACAAAATTCAACTACTAGAAGCTCTTCGTGAAGGTGACAAACAAGAACGTGTGGAGTTCTGTAATTTCGTTCTTGGCAAGATGGAGGATAACAGTTCACTTCCAGGCTTAGAGTTCAGTGACGAGGCAGCGTTCCACTTGAATGGGAAAGTGAACCGTCATAATGTAAGAGTATGGAGTACGGAAAAACCACATGAAGTTGTACAACGTGAGAAGGACTCTCCAAAATTTAATGTACATCGTGCAGTTTCACGGGAAAAGGTGTATCGTCCATTTTTCTTTAGCGACGACACTGTTACAGGAAGCTTATATCTCGGTATACTTGAGAACTTTCTTTTCCCACAGTTGGAGACTCATTCGAACGACTTCATTTACCAACAGGATGGGCCACCGCCACACTGGCATCTGGAAGTGGGGAAATTTTTAAATCAATGGGCTAATTAAGAATGGATCGGTCGCACTGGACCGAGCGATTCAGAAACATCGTGGGCTCCAAAGTCACCGCACCTAACAGCATGTGGGTGTTTATAAAAGACTTTGTTTATGTGCCTCCATTACCAACAACAATGCGTGAACTGAGACACTAGCTGTCTAATAAGTAACTCTAGACATCCTCGCTACAGTGTGGGAACAATTTGAATACTGCATTGACATATGCCATGCATCTGAAGGGGTGCGGGGGGCATATTAAACACCTATGCAAAGGTATGAAAAATGTGGTGTCACCGCCAGACACCACACTTGCTAGGTGGTAGAATTAAATCGGCCGCGGTCCATTAGTATACGTCGGACCCGAGTGTCGCCACTATCAGTGATTGCAGACCGAGCGCCGCCACACGGCAGGTCTAGAGAGACTTCCTAGCACTCGCCCCACTTGTACAGCCGACTTTGCTAGCGATGGTTCACTGACAAATTACGCTCTCATTTGCCGAGACGATAGTTAGCATAGCCTTCAGCTACGTCATTTGCCACGACCTAGCAAGGCGCCATTACCAGTTACTATTGACGCTGTAAAACATGTACCGTCAAGAGCGATGTTCACCAATTATGGATTAAAGTTAAGTATTCCAGAAACTACGTACGTTTTTTTCTGAAGTCTAAAATCCGTGTCCTGTTTCAGACCTCACGCCAGCCTGCGTGAGCTTAAACGCGTGCCTTTCGGCTTCATCCTAGTGGATTGGCTGTCTTGCCAGTCCACAACAGTTGGCGACGAGGATGGGATCGCGTTCGTAACTATACTGCCCTGATTTACTTGTGTAATGGCTTTGCCAAAATCTCCAGATGTACTGTCCGAATTTTATCGCTTACAGAATCAGCAGACGCAGGCCTTGCTGGATGCCCTTGGACAGCTCGTCCAGGGTCAACGAGCAATGCAAAACGATGCGGCAGCCGCCGCTTCACCGCTACCGCAGCCACAACACGCAGTTGCACCAACTTTTCGTCCTTTTGATGCTGCGCTGGGAAGCTGGACGGAGTGGTCACGCCAATTTGGATTCCATGTCGCCGCCTACAGAATTCAAGGTAATGAGCGGCAGCCTTTTCTCCTTTCGTCCGTCGGCGTCCTAACGTACCGTGTGATAGTCAAATTATTTCCCCGATGCGACGTGGCAACTCTATCCTACGACGAAATTTTGTCTGCATTAGATGCATATTTCAAAGAATCAGTCAATGTAGTTGCCAAACGGTATACCTTCTTTCGTACAAAACGTACAGCAGGTCAGACTAATCGGGAGTGGGTTGCAACCTTGCAAGGCCTTACTAGGGATTGTGCTTTTGAGAGTCAATGTGGACTCCTTTATTCAGATACTATGGTACATGATGCAATTGCACAGAACGTTTCTGATGTTCGTATACGGGAACAGATTTTGAAACTAGTCAATCCCTCCCTTCAACAAGTGATGGACATATTGGATCGGCAGGACACATTTGACTTTGCTCAGGAATCATTTGAAACTTCGCCACCCATGTGTCAGGTTAACCGGCCCAGCGGGCGAGCTGCACGGAACAGTAAACAGTCCTCGCGCCCGGCCGCGCCAAAGCCGCCTGGGTCTCAGCCACATGTCCCACGCCGGCATGCAAATGCAGTGAAATCATACCCGTGGTGTGCTACTCGACATTCGCGTGAGAATTGCCCGTCACGCCAGGCTGTTTGCTTTTTCTGTAATAAAACAAGACATGTTCAAAGTGTTTGACAGAAAAAGCTCCGATCGGAAGCTCAAAACCATTCCAGGCCCTTTGCTTCGCGCCGGAATCGGAATCGAACCAAGGATACTCAGGCTCATGAAACTTTGCCTATGGAAATTCATATAGTTCATGCCACTCCGCCCAGTGCCAATCTCTCTAACAGTGACTGTGTTCGTCCCACAAATCGTGTGCGTCGACATCGCCGGAAATCCCGTCAAGTCCCAAGTGATTCTGTACCAGTGTCAGTTCACGTTGCACGAGACAGTCGCTCTTGTCGTCAGCAGGACAATAAACTTTTTGTAGACTTGGACATTAACGGCAAAGTGATACCATTCCAGCTCGATACCGGAGCTGCAGTCTCACTGATCAATCACGACACGTACAAACAGCTGGGCACACCTCTGTTGCATGCCGCAAATGTTATGTAGTTATTCAGAACAAGCGATCCATGTGTTAGGACAGTGCAGCCTTCTTGCAACATACAAAGGACAAACAAAACGTGTGTCATTTTACGTCCTTCCTTCTTCTTCTGCAGTGAACTTGTTTGGTTTAGATTTATTTCAGTTGTTTAACTTGTCTATAGTAAATCAGATCCTATCAGTGAACCAGACTGTGCCTTCAGGCAGTGTTTCTCGTCTACGTGAAGAATTTTCAGACATTTTTGCACCGGGCCTCGGTTGCGCTAAGAACTATAAAGCACATTTGGAACTGAAAGTAAACGCACAACCGAAGTTTTTCAGAGCGCGTAATGTTCTCCACGCATTGCGTGATGCGGTCGCTGAAACATTACACGATTTGGAATCACAAGGTGTAATTGAACGTGTGCAGGCTTCTCTCTGGGCATCACCCTTAGTAATTTTGCGAAAACCTTCCGGAAAATTGAGACTTTGTGTGGACTTCAAGGCAACATTGAATCCACAACTAGTGACTGCAACTTTTCCTTTACCCCGCCCGGAAGATCTTTTTGACAAACTGTGCCCGAGTAAATATTTTTCGAAGCTGGACCTAGCAGATGCGTACTTGCAAATACCGGTGGACGAAGAATCCCAGCGCGTTTTGGTGGTTAACACGCATCTTGGTTTGTATCGATTCACACGAGTGCCATTCGGGTGTGTATCCGCCCCTGCATTGTTTCTGCAATATCTACAAACTGTTTGTGCGTCGGTCCCTACTGCAGCAAACTATCTGGACGATATTGTGATCTCCGGAAAGACGGAAGAAGAACATTTAGCCAATCTCAGAACATTATTTCAGGTCTTGCGACAAAATGGTCTTCGCTTGCGGAAGGTCAAATGTGTGTTTTTTGCTCGTGACTTACCCTACCTGGGACATGTACTCAATGCCCAAGGCATACAGCCCAGTCCAGAGCACCTCCGTGCCATCCAAGACTTGCCTTCGCCGCAGAATTTGAAGCAGCTACAGAGTGTGCTGGGAAAAATTAATTATTATCATCGCGATGTGCGCCACGCCTCTTCCATTTCAGCTCCGCTTCATCGCTTACGCCGTAAAGGTGTTCCGTTCGTCTGGACGGCGGAATGCGAACGCGCCTTTCGTCAGTTGAAATCGGCGTTGCTTTCCAATACTTGCCTTACGCCATTCGATCCCCGGAAGCGCCTTTTGTTGATGGTGGATGCATCGGATTTCGGGATCGGTGCTGTGCTTGCGCACAAAGATGGTTCGCACGATCGCCCTATTGCCTTTGCGTCCAAATTGCTCTCTTCTGCGCAACGAAATTATTCCCAGATCGAGAAAGAAGCATTGGCTCTCGTATTTGGTGTTACAAAGTTTCATGATTTCTTGTATGGTCGTCACTTTATCATCATCACAGACCACAAACCGTTGACATTGCTTTTTCATCCGAACAAGCCTGTACCTCCACGTACGGCACGGAAATTCATTCGCTGGTCTATTTTCCTCTCGCAGTACCGCTACGATATCTTGTATCGATCCACTGCTAAGCACGGAAACGCCGATGCGTTGTCCCGTTTGCCTGTTGCTGAGGATAGAGCATTCGATTCCTCCGAACTTGCTTGCATGTTCATTGATTCGGAAACCGATGGCGTGGTCGAATCGTTTCCGATTGATTTTCGTCGTGTATCTACAGCCACAGCTGCCGACCCTGTCCTGGCTACCGTTCTGCGTTTCGTTGCAACTCAATGGCCCTTGTCAAAGTCACGGATTGGGCATCCGTTGGTTCGCCGATTTTTTGCTCACAAGGAGAGCTGTTGCGTTCTGATAATGATCAGTCCAGGGTCGTGTTCCCACGTTCGTTACAGTCCTCTGTCTTAAAGCTTCTCCACCAAGGACATTGGGGTATAGTGAGAACGAAACAACTTGCTCGTCAGCACTGTACTTGGTTCGGAATCGATGCCGCGATTACGAATATGTGCTCTTCTTGCATGGTGTGTGCCGAACAACAATCAGCACCACCGCGGAAATTCTTTGCATGGCCAAAAGCCACTTCCCCTTGGCAACGCTTACACATCAATTTTGCTGGACCATTCTGGAATGCTCGATGGTTGGTTGTGGTAGATTCATTCAGTAATTTTCCTTTTGTTGTCCGGATGTCTTCCACGACGTCATCTGCCACCATCCAAGCGTTATCCGCTATCTTTTGCATTGGTCTTCCACAGACTCTTGTTTCCAACAATGGCCCACAATTCATGTCCGCAGAATTTCAGTCATTCTGCAAGGCCAATGGTATTCAACATCTGACGTCCGCGCCGTTTTCGGTACAGTCCAACGGTGCCGCTGAACGTTTGGTCAGGACTTTCAAGTCACAGATGTTGAAGTTGAAAGAGTCGCATTCTCGGTAGGACGCGTTATTGCTCTTTTTGTCCTCGTATCGCTCTCAGCCCCGAGATGTTCGCTCGCCGGCTGAGTTGTTGCACGGTCGCCCTCATCGCACCTTGATGTCTTTGCTACATCCGCCGCATCAGGTTCCTGTGCAGCGGCAGACACCCGCTATTGCCCCAGGCGACGTTGTCTACTACCGTCACTATCGAGGTTCACGGCGTTGGCTCGAAGGGCGCATTCTTCGCTGCCACGGCCGCGCGATGTATCTGGTTTTGGGGGCCTCTGGTGAGGTGCGTCGGCATCTCAATCAGCGGCGCCTCTGTCGTCGCACGGGATCTGCCGCTCCCTGTCTGCTTTCAGCGACGGTGCCGTCCGGTCAGCGCCCTGGGGACCCATCTACTGGCTCGCCTCAGCCCCAGGTGTTACCGACGCTGCCTTCCATTTTGCCCCATGGCGACGCGCCGCCACCGCCACCGCCGCCGCCGTCTGTTCTCCCGCCGGCGACGCCCGCAGTGGACGCGTCGCTGCAACCGCCGGGCGCCTCCCTGGGTCACGCGCCGCCGATCGCTTCCCGTGTCCTCCGACATGGAACTCTTCCCCGCTCCGGACCATATGTCGTCTTCGCCAGTCGGGTGCCACGACCCGATGGAGGTCGACCCTTCGGCCCCTCCTGTCTCTCTACGGGCGCATACACCGCATGTTGGCGTGCACCCTGGAGATGGTTTTCAGGCGTTTCCTAGTTCCCCTCGGTCCGAATGGCAGGGTGCGGGTGGCACAGCCTCGCCTGTTGTTAGGCTCCCCACCTCGTCGCATACGTCAACATGGGGTCCTCCCCACAGCGGGCGGAAGCCTTATAACACAACCGTTCGTCGATTTGCGGGGGAGGAATGTGGTGTCACCGCCAGACACCACACTTGCTAGGTGGTAGCCTTTAAATCGGCCCCGGTCCGTTAGTATAAGTCGGACCCGCGTGTCGCCACTATCAGTGATTGCAGACCGAGCGCCGCCACACGGCAGGTCTAGAGAGACTTCCTAGCACTCCCCCCAGTTGTACAGCCGACTTTGCTAGCGATGGTTCACTGACAAATTACGCTCTCATTTGCCGAGACGATAGTTAGCATAGCCTTCAGCTACGTCATTTGCTACGACCTAGCAAGGCGCCATTACCAGTTACTATTGACGCTGTAAAACATGTACCGTCAAGAGCGATGTTCACCAATTATGGATTAAAGTTAAGTATTCCAGAAGCTACGTACGTTTTTTTCTGAAGTCTAAAATCCGTGTCCTGTTCCAGACCTCACGCCAGCCTGCGTGAGCTTAAACGCGTGCCTTTCGGCTTCCTCCTAGTGGATTGGCTGTCTTGCCAGTCCACAAAAAAGAAAAACATTTTTGTTTCTCGCTCAACAAAAAACAAAATTCATTGTATATATTTATTAGTTCTAGAAATACAGACGTGCCAATTCGGATTATTCTTTTAGATACGCCCTGTAAGTGTAAATACGTTCGTGTCTACCTCTCAGAAACGTTAGTAGACTCACCAGCTGTAACATCTACAGGTTTACTTGAGACTGGCACTGTAGTCGAAACAAGTTTGTGCTACGGAAGAAGCACATTTTCCTGGGATCATTTATTATAAAATACCATATTATGACATATTTTATGCTATGGGTCTAACCGAAAAGAAAACACCTTCACGAATGCAGTTTCTGAATGAGAATTCCGCTGCGCGACGTTTCTTTGTGTTACTCTAAACTGCTTTGCGATATTGTTCTCATGTGCAGTGCAAACGCGCCAATTTGCCGTTTGACATGTGCCGCCTTCGTGGTGTTTAGTTTTAATTACCAGTAGTGTAATTGAAACGAGTGGATAAATAAGCCGGACGTATCTATGTTGACGTCCATCTAGCAGCACACACTTGCGGTGGCGACCAATCCGCGGCAGATTGTGCGGTGGCTCAGTGAGTTAGGCTCACCGCAGGACGGTGTCGGGCAACATGCATATGGAACAGCCGGGCTACACCTGCTCCCGTGAAGGGCCTCTCCTGCTGGGGCCGCTAGCAGCCTGCTAAGTGGGTAAGCAGCGTAACGCAATTCTGCTGCAGGGACGAGTCCTCGTCGCCGCCCCACACAGGGCCTGGCTCTGCATAATGCCGAACCCCAGGACGCTGCTAATTATGCACACTGACACAGGATGTTAAACGTAGCCTACTGGTTGGCTACTTCAACTACTAGCTACAGCCCCACAGAGACTCAATACTGGTCTCTATAAGGATGTAGTCGACAGAATATTCACCTGCTACGAAAGTGATTAATCTTATAACGCTACTTTCGATCACGAGACTGTGACCTGAGTCTGCTTTGTTCATCTTCCGGCGTATAAGCTCCACTAGAGAGTGAGAGGAATGAAAATTTGTGATACTGCCCAGTTGACAGATCAACTCTGAAGCCCATCTGATGGGACTTCAGGTCATACTGAGGTGACAAAAGTCATGCGATACCTTCTTATATCGTGTCGGGCTTCCTTTAGCACGGCATAGCGCAGTAACTTGACTCGACACGGACTCAACAAGCCGCTGGAAGTTCACTGCAGAAATATAGAGCCATGCTGCCTCTATAGCCGTGCATAATTGCGAAATTGTTGGCGATGCAAGATTTTGAGCAGGAACTGACCTCTAGATTACGTCCCACAAATATTCGATGGCATTTACACCGGGCAATCTGGGTGGCCCAATCAGTCACTCGAACTGTCCAGAATGTTCTTCAAACCAATCGCTAACATCTGTGGCCCGATGACATCGTTGTTTGGGAACATGAAGTCCATTAAATTCAATGGTATCCAAGTAGCAGAACATAACCACTTCCAGTCAGTGATCGATTCAGTTGGGCCAGAGGACCGAGAAAACTCCATGTGAAGACAGCTGACAACATTATGTTGCACAGTGCCTTGCTGACACCTCGGGTACGAGGGATCTGAAATCAGGACTCATCTGACCAGCCCACGGTCGTCCAGTCACCTAGGGTCCAACCAGTCACCTAGGGTCGAACCGATATGGTCACGAATCCAGAAGAGGCACTGCAGGCGATGTCGAGCTGTTAACAAAGGTACTCGCGTCGTTCGTCTGATGCTACAGCTTATTAACGGCAAATTTCGCCCACTGTGCTAAAGGCTATGTTCGTTGTAAGTCCCACATATATTTCTGTAGTTATTCCACGCAGTGTTGTTTGTCTGTTGGCAGTGAAAACTCTGCGCAAATGCCGCTGCTCTAGCTCTCTTAGTGAAGGCCATCGGCAACTGCGTTGGCCGTGGTGAGAGGTAACGCCATAAATATCGTACTATCAGCACGCTGTTGACACTGTGGATCTCGGAATATTGAATTCCCTAAATATTTCCGAAATGGAATGTCCCATGCGTCTAGATCTAATTACCAGTCCGCGTTCAAAGTCTGACAATTCCCGTCATGCCAGCATTGTCACCTTAAATAAATAAATGACACCTCCGCCAGTGCGCTGCCATTTGTATCTTATGTACGAGATACTACGAACTTCGGTGTATTCGCATATCGCTATTCCAGTGTAATCAGGAGGAAGGAACCTAGGTCAGAAATGCTGAAGTTAGCAATTCGAGCCCCAATAGTTTCAAGTGTGAGTACAATGATTTAAAGACTGATTTTCTTTGTGGCAGTTTGTTCGAACATCTTGAGGTGAGGATCTGTAGCTGCCCTCCTCCGTTTAAAAAATACCCGGACACAACGATTTGATTTTGAACTGACTAGCAGATGTCACAGGAGCGGACCCTGCAGAATAAACAGGGATCGATGAGTACTGTGATCTCGGTAGAGAAGCAGTAACAGCAGAGTGGGACCGTGACGTGAGATCAGTGACTTCTGACGGTGACTAGTCACTGGACGTCATCCGAGTAACCAATCCATCACGGACATTTCAGCCCTTCTACAGTTGCGACCTCTACTATTGATGATGTTGCTGTGAAATTGAAAGGAGAAAGTGCAAACGCAGCGAAACCAAGACTAGCAGACCTCATGTACTGAAGGACAAGGACCGTCGAGTATTGCAGCTGCTGGCTGTAAAAAATTGCGTTAAATGAGCGAAAACGATCACTCCTGACTACTACAGTGGTAGGAGCAGTCCAGCTAGCCAAATGACTGTGCGTGGAGAGTTAAAAGACTACGATACAATGATCGAAGAGCTCCTAGTAAGTCTCACACACAACAGTCATTGCTAAGTGAAGCTTGAGGTAGCGCAAGAGTGATGTCAATGGACAGTAGACGACAAGAAACGAGTCATTTGGGATGATCAAACAGGCTATTGCCTCTAGCAATCCGATGGTAGAATTTTGGTTTGGCAAATGTTTTCAAAACATTACCTGTGTAGTGCAAAGGGTGAAGTATGAGAGATGGTGTTATGGTATGGGTGTGGTTCTCGTGATTGGGTTGTGGTTCCCTTGCTGTGCTTAAGAAAACACTAAATGCGGTATGATATGAACTCAATTTACAGCATTATGCACTGCATACAGTAGAGGAACAGTTCAGAAACGATGACAGTCAGCAGAACGATGCAGACTAACATAAAGGAGGCCTGTGAGGCAATGGTTTTTAGGTGATAAGATTCCTCAAATGGAACTTGCCTGCTCAGAGTCTCGACCTGAACCCAAAGGAACACCTTTGGGATGAGTTACATCATCAACTTCGCTCGAGATCCCAACGTTCAACATCACTGCCTTCTCTGGTTTAGACTGTTGAGGAAGGATGAGATGCCATTCCGGTGCTGGAATTTCTCTATAGACGTTCAGACGACTCTCTGAAAGTGTCCCAGTTCCGTCAAAGGCGAAGGGTGCACACACCCTTTATTAATGTCCACAAATAGTTGACGGCTAGTTTTGATCAGGCAATATGGTTTACACAAAGTATTCAGATTGGAAGTGAATTGCCCTGAACAGGAAAGAGTGTGTGTTGCATGAAGAATTTCTTCATTTGACGTATTTAATAGGTCTGGTTTCTTATTCAGTTGTGCAGCTTCAATTACCAGACTAGGCACGATTACAGAAAATGACTCTTAACACTGTTCGGTCATTTTCTCCTTTGTATCTCCACCCTGTTATGTTGATAACGATTACACAATTTTTCAAGTTAACAGGAATTTTGCAAAGAAGTGTGGAACTTGCCAACTTCGGCGGTGCTTGTCAGTGTAGCAGTTGGGGGTGATTTCTTCAGGACGGCCCGTTTGAGGTCGAGGTATTCTGGTGGTGGAGAACCGCTCAGTGGATGAATTTGAACGGCGAAACTATAAAGCTACCGAAGTACCGATAACCCGGGCGCAGATGCTCAGACGCTCAACCTCTGACCTGGTCGTCACTTGCTGAAGCCCGTCGAATGCCGCATCACCTTCTTCTTTCTGCATACTCTACTCTCCCCATTTCCCTTAAACCCTTGCTAGATTACTGCACGGATGACTTTCTGTTCAATAAACATATTTCTGTTGTGTACCCCACCAAACATGTCTGTAACCTCGCATAGTTCCTTTTCAATTTAAGAAAGACTTATCCCAATACTAGGTGCTATCATCAATGATTTCACTGTTCCGGTAAGCATGATCCTGTTGTGCCCTGACTTTCAAAGCCAGTACCATTTTTTTCCTTATAAAGAGAAAGTGTGATTGAAGTTCTGTAAGGTTGTAGAAACTGTGACAGTTGTTGCCAAAATAGACAGCTGAATGAAGGGGAAATGGGCATCTCTGAAAAGCGTAGTCACAGAAGCTGGACAAAACTGAATGGCAACAAGGAAATCAACTGCGCAGGAACGCTGGGTTACAGACAATATACTTAAATTCGCAATCTTGTCGAAAATGTATGAGGTCTACCAACTTAGCTTCTGCCGTTTTGCAATAGACGGCAACAGTGGTAAGTTGTGTTACAAGTGGTAGGTCGTAAGAGTCATAAAACAAGCTTAGGTGTTTTTAAACATTACGCCCTCAAAATGTAGTCGATTTGTGATTGGATCATAAAATTATTCTCGATTGAATATGTCAACTTACGATCCCAAATCTCGTCAGTTGCGGGAAGTTTTAATTCTCTGCTCTACAATGAATAAATCTGCGGATGAGGATCATAAAATGTTGTCTAAGACCTCTGAGGCCCTTGTTAGTGAAATAACGTGCGTTTCAGCGCGTCAAGAACGGTGAGTTTGACATCGAAGACCAGAACGGCGACCAAAGAGAGGTCTTCAAAGCTACAGAAACCGACGGAAACGATCACAGGAGACCGTTATGGAAAATAATTGATACGTTTAAGAAGAGCTCTGAAAGACAAACGGCCACAATTTAGCGATAGACATGAAAAGGTAATTTCGCAACATAACAGTTCTCGACTCATTCCGCAAAACCTGTCAAAACATACTTGGAAACGTTCAAACGGGAAGTTCTACCCCATCCGCCGTATTCTCCAGACATTGTTCCCTCTGACTAACACGTTTTTCGATCAATGGGACACGATCTGGCTGATCAACACTTCCGGTCGTATGAACAAATACAAAACTGGATCGATTCACGTATCGCCTCAAATGATCCCTTCCGCCGCGGGATGGGGTATGCTGCCCGAAAGATGGGAGAAAGTAGTTGCCAGCGATAGCCATTACTATGAACCATATATTTTTTGTAATTTTTTCAATAAACCCTCAAATTTCGGGGAAAAACAGCGGAAACATAGTTGTAGACGTAAAATATATTTTGAGAACCATAGCTGGTAGTGCAGTTATACCGTTTATAATTTAAAAGAGCATTCAACCATAAGTACATTTCATTTTGTCTTACAGAGTTCGCAGCTACCTTCCCAGCAACCAAATTCCAATTAGATAAAATGTGGAAACCTTTGTTGCCAAGAAAAGTGACCATTTCTGTCGATCCACCTGCCGGGTGGTGTTTCACTTGATGATTAGAAACTGCCGGGGTCCCGTAACACTAGAGAAGATACCAATCCGTATAGGCAAGGGCACCGTTTCTAGTAATACCGGAAACTCGTTTCCAAAAATAGATAACAATGCCGTTAAGACAACGTGGTAAAGAAACAGGCCCAATCAACTGCTGATTTTTCACACATACCACACATTTACAGAGAAGCGTTCTTCACAAAGGTATGTGGGTTTTCGTAGGACCACCGATGTAAAATTTTTGGCAACATTTTCGGAGAACAGTGATCTCGTAAGCTATATAAAATTAGTGAAAAACGGTATAGATTGCAATCGTTATTTTATGTAAAATGACCGGCATAATCGCCGTTTCAGCGTTTGAGGTCTGCTGATTGTTCTGGACATCGTCAACTTCGCCGGCCGAAGTGGCCGTGCGGTTCTAGGCGCTGCAGTCGGGAACCGCGATACCGCTACGGTCGCAGGTTCGAAACCTGCCTCGGGCATGGATGTGTGTGATGGCCTTAGGTTAGTTAGGTTTGACTAGTTCTAAGTTCTAGAGGACTAATGACCTCAGAAGTTGAGTCCCATAGTGCACAGAGCCATTTGAAAATCGTCAATTTCAGCTAATGGTGCTATTCTGAAGATGGCATAGACTAGACCGAAATTGCTCATTTTAAATGAAACAACCTACACGTGATTTTGGGTCTGTATTTTCACAAGATATTGGAGCCGGCAGCTCTGCCTCACTCTCATCCACTTCCACAAGTTTAGTTCTTTGTACGTCAATTAAACTAACCCCTTTTGATTTTAGGGCCAAAAGTTGTGTTCCTATTCCTTTTTACCAACCTATATATTCTCTGCAATAGCTTCTTAGTCTGTTCTCAAAGCCTTTATGTGCTTAGACATAACTGCACTCTGTGCTGGTAACTGCTATAGTAGGGTCACTAAATTTTACGTTTCGTCCAGGGCAGCAACTTGCTACATCGAAAACGACTTTGTTGACACAGTAATAATGTTACAGACAACCCCCAAAAAACAACCAGAAGAAAATAGAATGACTAACGTAACACTTCTTATCATAGTTTCGTCTTCCCTTTTGGATTGCCACTCTAGCTTTACATACTTAAAAAGAACAGGTCATTCTCCTTCCTCACCAAAAAGCACATTGCCCATTCCAAATAGCTTAAATAGCTCTGTCTCAGACAATCATCTTTCGTTATACTACATATATACAATTAAACACCTGACATTTGCAAAAACTCTATCCACCAAATGTACGAGGGTGGTTTGAAAAGTTTTCCGAATCACCAGGAGAGGTCAGCGCTGGCGCAACGAGTTGTTCACGTGATATTCATTGGATTGTTGCCTGTAAACACATGCCATGTCAGTGTTCCTACAGGAGAGTTGTGTCGGTGACGTGGCTCTGTTGTTACCGCGTAGTGATTCGCGAAGATGAAAAAAACAATCGAGATTCGAGCAGTGATTAAGTACCCTTCGTAAAGAAAGGTATGGAAGCAAAGGATATTCATGCCGATTTCCATAATATACTGGGGGACTCTGCTCCTTCATATTCAACTGTTGCCAAATGGACCAAATGAATTTAAATTATGTCGGGAGAGCTTAGATGATGAATCGCGCAGAGGTCAGCAAAGATGTGTCACTACTCCAGAAATCATTGCAAAAGTGCACAAAATGGTCATGGACGATCGCCGATTGAAAACGCGTGAAATTGTTCACGCTTGCCAGATGTCATTTTAAATGAAAAATTAGAAATGAGAAAATTATCAGCAATATGGGTGCCGCGACTGTTTACGCTGGATCAAAAACTCATGAGAATGGACATATCGGAACAATGTTTGGCCCCTTTTAGGAGAAACGAACAGATTTTTTTGCGCCGGTTTGTGACCACAGATGAAACGTGGGTTCACTACTATACTCCAGAGACAAAACAACAGGCAAAGCAATGCTGATTCTCCGCCACCAAAGAAAGCAAAGACAATCCTTCGGCGGGAAAGATCATGGCATCAGTGTTCTGGGATGCGAAGGGGACTCTGTTTCCCACTGGGCAAACAATTACTGGAGAATACTATGCTAACCTCCTGACAAATTGCAACAAAGAATACGCGCAAAATGCCTGATTTATCACGGAAGAAAGGCCGCACCCGCTCACATGTGCCGTCGCCATGGAAAATTTACACGATCAAAGGTATGAATTATATCCAAACCCGCCTTATTCACCTGATATGGCTCCGTCAGACTTCCATCTCACAAAACTGAAAAAAGCAGAAGAGAAGAGAATGACTAACGTAGCACTACTTATCATAGCTTCATCTTCCCTCCTGAATGGCGACTCATGACTATGGCTTTACTTACTTAAAAAGAATAGGCCATTCTCCTTGCTCACTAAGAAGTACATTGCTCATTCCAAATATCACAAACTGGCTCATTCTTAGACCAGCATCTGAGATTACTTTCGTTATACTACATACATATCTACAATTAAACACCTGACATTTGCAAAAACTCTATCCACCAAAAGTACAATACACATAGAGTACGCAAAAATTTAAGGAAAGAAGATAGCCACTACAAGCACTAAAACATAAGAAAAGGAAACGCTCTCGATTTCATCAATGAAACATAGGCTGTTTTGATGATAAACACTAATGTGCCTCAAGCCCTTAGAGTTTGCACATACTACATGCAACATTCGCTGACAGAGTATAGGGAAACTTGTTCCCTGTCAAATCACACTGCTCACATCTTAATGGTCGTGAATAGTCTTTCCTGTTGTTACCTTTAAACTGAGACACGTCCGCAGTTACTTCTACTTTCACATATCACACCTGCAGATTTCTATGGCAGACAGTTCTCCGTGCCGTGTTCGTACACTGGAGCAGAAGCGGCTAGAAAAGAGAACGAGTTCACTCGCAACACTCATACCATTGAAAAGACAAACTGGGTAGTAATGAGGTCGCAGCTGGAGTGTCCTCTCGGTGGACGCGGTCATCGACGTTATAGAGAAGGTTTCTGACACCAAAATTCGGAACAAGACCCGTATGCTAATAAGTGAAACGGTTGTTGGCAATCCAGGGTGGAACCCCGTCACCTCGCATGGACGTGAGCTGCTGGTGAGTTTCTTACTGTACTCTTACGATGACCACCAGTAAACTACCCCAGCCTTTTTTTGATTCATCAGTTTTCTGATTGGTCTCCTGCTGCTGGCCATGAATCCCTCTCCTGTGCCAGCCTCATCATCGAAGAGTAATAGTTACATTCTGCATCCTCAATTGTTTGCTAGATGAAGTACAATCTCTGTTTTCCTCTATAGTTCTTACCTACTACAGTTTCCTCTACTACCATGGAAGTTATTTCCTTATATCTTAACAGGTTCCCATCATCATTTTCCTCCTTCTTGGCACTGTTCTCCATAAACCCTTTTTCTCCAGATTCGAGAAACTCCGCATTCCGTATCACTCTACTTAATTCTCAAAATGTTCCTTTAGCATCACAGCTCAAACGTTTCGATTCTCTTCTGCTCCGGCTTTCACACAGGTTATGATTGACTGTCATACAATTCCGTACTCCAAACGTATATTCTCCGAAATTCCTTCATCAAAATTGCGGCCTATGTTTGATACTAGTAGAATTATTTTGGCCAGAAACGATCACTTTGCCTGTTAGTCCGCTCTAGATGTCCTCCTTGCTCCATACGTCATGGGATACTTCGCTGCCTAGGTAGCAGAATTCCTTAACTGCATTTACATCGTGTTCACCAATTTTGATATTAAGATTCTCGTTATCCTCATTTCTGCTACTTCTCAGTACCTTCGTCTTTATTTTGTTTACTTTCATTACATATCCTGTTGCCGTTAGACTATTAATTCCATTCAATAGATCCCGTAATTATTCCTCTTCTTCAATGTGAATACCACATGTCATCAGAAAATCTTATAATTGACGTCCTTTCACCCTGAATGTTAGCCACACTATTTAACATTTTATTTATATAATTGCTTCTTCGATGTATAAATTGAAAAGTAGAGGTGAAGAATTGGATCCCTGCTTTAAACTCATTTTAATCAGAGTATTTCATTCTTGGTTTTCCAAACTTATTGTTCCCTCTTGGCTCTTGTTCATATTGTATTTTACCCGTGTTTCCCAATTTCTTACATCTATTTTTTCTCAGAGTTTCAAATATCTCCATCATTTTACATTTCGAATGCCTTTTGCAGGTAGGCAACTCCAATAGATGTGTCTTTATTTGTCATCAGACCTACGTCCATCAAGCGCAACGTCAAGACTGCCTCCGTGGAGCCTTACCTTTCCTGGAACCAAATAGATCTTCTTCCAACTCACCCTCCATTTCCTTTTCCGTATTTCGTGTATTATTCTTGACGGGAACCGGGATGAATGAGCTGTTAAGCTGATGTACGACAGTTTTCGCTCTTATCTGCCCTTACTATATTCGAAGTTGTGCGGGTGATATTTACCCGAATGTCTGATGGTATGTCCAGAGTCTTATCGACTCCACATCCCAACTTGAATAGTAGTGGTTGCTGCTTCCCCTAATGATTTTAGAGATTCAGTTGGAATGTTTATTATGTCGATAAATTGAAGAATTTCTTCTATTACCCAAGGTTCTGTTATCCAGTTTCTTCGCATTTTGCTTCCTTGCACCTATGCTTGTCCGTTAAGGATCTCTGATCTTCCTTTTTGAGAATGTCTACTCCTCTTCAACCGAACTGCCTACTCTGGTATTCCTTATCGCAATCTTTAGTGAATGTCAAACGCGTCTCATCATTCCTAAATGTTTCAGTAACCATTTTGTTCCACACCGATTTTTCCTTACGATTCTCCCTAACTGGAGTCTACTCTTCATCATTACTTAATTGTGGTCGCGGTCTATGTCTGCCCCTGGGTACCTCTCAATACACTATCTTGCTGCCGAAACTCTGTCTGACCATTATGTAATCTGGCTGGAATCTTGAAGTGTCTCCGTGTCTTTTCCACATATACCTCTTCACCTTTTGATTCGTAAACAGAATATTGACTGTTACCAGCTGACATTTATAGCAAACTCACTTAGCCTTTCTCCTCTCTCATTCCTCCTATGAAGCCTTTCTTCTCCCTTAACTTTCTCTTTCACTCGTTACCATACAATCTCATTCCACTCCCCCATGTTTACTAGATTTTCATCTCCCTTAACATACTGAATTACCCTTTCAGTTTCCTCGTTTACTTTTTCTAATTCTTCAATTTCTACTCAAGGCTTCGGTACGTATACCTCATATATTGTTTTCAATATTGGTTTGCTACCAATTCTGAAGTGATTTACCCTATCACTGTACTGTTCACAGTTATTCACTCTCCGGTCTAGTTCCCTGTACATAGCGAAGCTAATTCCCGTTATACCATTTATGCTTCTGTTGATATGATCCTGCAATTTCCTGATCAGAAAACGTTATCTTCTTTTCATGTGACTTCATGGATCCCTACTATCTCTAGTTTGAACATGCATTTTACTTATTAGATTTCCTACCTTCCCTATCACGTGCAAACATCTAACAAATGGTTCAAATGGCTCTGAGCACTATGGGACGAAACAGCTGAGGTCATCAGTCCCCTAGAACTTAGAACTACTTAAACATAACTAACCTAAGGACATCACACACATCCATGCCTGAGGCAGGATTCGAACCTGCGAACGTAGCGGTCACGCGGTTCCAGACTGAAGCCCCTAGAAGCGCACGGCCACACCGGTCGACTCAAAATGATGTCCGTCAACCTCAATGCATTTGGCAATACGTGTAACGACATTCTTCTCAACAGCGAGTAGTTCGCCTTCCGTAATGTTCGCACATGCATTGACAATGCGCTGACGCATGTTGTCAGGCGTTGTCGGAGGATCACGATAGGAAATATCTTTCAACTTTCCCCACAGAAAGAAATCCGGGGACGTCAGATCCGGTGAACGTGCGGGCCATGGTATGGTGCTTCGAAGACCAATCCACCTGTCATGAAATATGCTATTCAATACCGCTTCAACCGCACGCGAGCTATGTGCCGGACATCCATCATGTTGGAAGTACATCGCCATTCTGCCATGCAGTGAGACATCTTGTAGTAACGTCGGTAGATCATTACGTAGGAAATCAGCATACATTGCACCATTTCGATTGCCATCGATAAAATCGGGGCCAATTATCCTTCCTCTCATAATGCCGCACCATACATTAACCCGCCAAGGTCGCAGCCATCGTGGATTTTCCGTTACCCAGTAGTGCATATTATGCCGGTTTAAGTTACCGCTGTTGGTCAATGACGCTTCATCGTTACATAGAACGTGTGCAAAAACTTTGTCATCGTCCCGTAATTTCTCGTGTGCCCAGTAGCAGAACTATACACGACGTTCAAAGTCGTCGCCATGCAATTTCTGGTGCATAGAAATAGGGTTCGGGTGCAATCGATGTTTATGTAGCATTCTCAACACCGACGTTTTTGAGATTCCCTATTCTCGCGCAATTTTTCTGCTACTGATTAGCTGCGACAGCAGCTAAAACACCTACTTGGGCATCATCATTTGTTGCAGGTCATGGTTGACGTTTCACATGTGGCTGAACTTTTTTTTCTTTATTGTGATTTTAAAACCCGTAGAACAGGTAGGCTGGCAGCAGCACAATACGCCGCTCTTCAGCCAAAGATAGTACAATGCTAAAAACAGAGAAGATACATGACTTGGAACAAAACGGCGGGAAAAGACAGTAGACACATGAACATAAAAAAACATAAAGCCGATCAAACTCGATGACAATATACACTACAAACTGTTGACACGAAGCACAAACACTGAAGATGACGGTGGCACTGGTGAACGATGGAGCGTGACGGTGAATACTGAACACTAAACACGACGACACAAACGAGACACTAATGGCGATGATCTCCGGCGAGCGAATGTCCACTTAAGCGTGTGCGAGTCCGGGGACCTGCCCAGAGGGGAATAAGGGTGAGGTGGGGGAGAGGGGAGAACAAGGATGCCAATGGGTGAGGAGATGGGGGGAGGGGGAGAGGGACAGGGGAGGGGAAAACTGGGGGAGGAGTGGGGAGAAATGAAGGAGGGAGGGAAGAGGGAGAGAAGGGAGGGAGGGTGCCCAGAGGAGCAAACACAGGAGGAGAGTGGGAGGATCAAAGTTGGTAGGAGGGATAGATGGAGGGGAGGAGGGCATCATCAGGGAGAGGGAGTTGGCAGAAGCCACCTTTGGAGAGGGTAAGGAGGGTGGAGATATGGAGACTGGGTGGGATGTGGGAATACAGGCGCAGCAGCCGGCGGGGGTGGGAGAGGATGAGGGAGACTAGTGGGTGAGGAGGATCGAGTTTGCGGGAGGTGTCCAGGATCCGTATCCTTTCAAGGAAAAGGAGGATCCGCGTGGGGGAGGGGAGACGGATGCAATAGACGAGGCAGAGAGCATGGTGTTCAAGGATTTGGAGGGATTTATAAAAGGTAGGGGGGCAGAGATCCAAGCCAGATGGGCGTAACAAAGGATAGGGCGGATGAGGGATTTATAGGTGTGGAGGATGGTGGAGGGGTCCAGACCCCACGTACGGCCGGAAAGGAGCTTGAGAAGACAGAGTCAGGAGAGTGCCTTGGCTTGGATTGTCCGGAGATGGGGAGTCCAGGAGAGGCGACGGTCGAGGGTGACGCCAAGGTACTTAAGGGTGGGAGTGAGGGCGATAGGACGGCCATAGATGGTGAGATAGAAATCAAGGAGGCGGAAGGAAGGGGTGGTTTTGCCTACAATGATCGCCTGGGTTTTGGAGGGATTGACCTTGAGCAACCGCTGGTTGCACCAAGCGGTGAACCGGTCAAGATGGGATTGGAGAAGGTGTTGGGAGCGCTGCAGGGTGGGGGCAAGGGCAAGGATGGCGGTGTCATCGGCAAACTGGAGAAGGTGGACGGGGGGTGACGGCGGCGGCATGTCCGCCGTGTACAAAAGGTACAGAAGGGGGGAGAGGACGGAGCCTTGGGGCACACCGGCGGAGGGGAAAAAGGTGTAGGAATCTGTGTTATGGATGCTGACACACGAAGGACGGCGGGAGAGAAAGGAGCCGATCAGACGGACGTAGTTAATGGGAAGGGCGAAGGTTTGGAGCTTCAAGAGGAGACCGGAATGCCATACGCGATCCTAAGCACGTTCGAGGTCCAGGGAGAGGAAGATTGCGGAGCGACGGGAATTAAGCTGGTCGGAAAGGAGATGAGTGAGGTGAAGGAGAAGGTCGTCGGAAGCGAAGGACGGCCGAAAGCCACACTGGGTAACGGGAAGGACGTGGTGCTGGTGGAGATGCTGGTGGATGCGTTGGGTGAGGATAGATTCCAGGACCTTGCTGAAGACTGTGGCTGAACACTTCCTGTTTCCTTAAATAACGTAACGGTGAACGGTCCGGACACTTGGATAATGTCGTTATGTCGTCCAAGATACCGAACAGCATACATAGCACACGCCCGTTGGCCATTTTCATCACAATAGCCATACATCAACACGATATCGACCTTTTCCGCAATTGGTAAACAGTCCATTTTAATACGGATAATGTATCACGAAGCAAATATCGTCCGTACCGGCGGAATGTTACGTGATACCGCGTATTTATACGTTTGTGACTATTACTGCGCCATCTATCACAAAGCGAAAAAAGTGATCCAACTACAACATTCATATTTCTTTATGTACTACACGAACATGTAATAAAAATGGTGGTTCCTGTTTTAAAAATCGCAGTTGGTACCCGTTTGACCTATGGCAGCGCGCCAACCATAGCGCCATCTGGTTTCCCCCCATCAAGCTAGAAGAGTTTGGCTCTTTGTAGTTTTTTCGTTTGATTTTTATTTCGTGAGATATTTTGCCCGGTCACTATCAATGGACCCCCCTGCATATCTCTAATGCAATGTTTTCCATGGCCTTCTGCACCCTCATGCCGTTAATCATTGCTGATTCTTCCGCCTTTTAAGGACAGGTTCTCCCCGTGGCGGCAAGTGAGTGCCTTCAGCAACTGTTCGTTCCTCCGCCCTCTTCGTCAAGTCCAGAAGACTGTGACTTATTGTGCCAGAACTCATAGTCCGCTATTACTGCTCATTTTTGTTCTAACTTTAGGCAGTGACTGAGCCCAGATCGTTTTCATTATTGATCAAAGGGCTACCCCCAAGACCACGTCTCACCCCTCACTGTAACAATACTTCATTCATGCCAATTACGCAGCGCAACAAAATTAGAGGAGTGTTGCGGCTTACTGAACTTCTTGCGTGGCACCAAAAGTGCTGCCAAACTGGGCGGGGGGGGGGGGGGGGGACGCCTTGTTTTATTGACACACATGTTAACTTTGCATCCCCATACCCCTGAGACCACGCCACATGAGGGCTCAAAACAAGAGAGCAGAAAAAGCATAGACAGCCTTTGTGCTTTGAATCATGTTCAAATTTCACGTAATTGTTTTGAACGGTCCTTAATGGTACCGCCCTATATACCACAGCAGAAATTGTGCAGTAAAAATGGTTCAAATGGCTCTGAGCACTATGGGACTTAACTTCTGATGTCATCAGTCCCCTAGAACTTAGAACTACTTCAACCTAACTAACCTAAGGACATAACACACATCCATACCCGAGGCAGGATTCAAACCTGCGAACGTAGCGGTCGCACGGTTCCAGACTGTTGCGCCCAGAACCACTCGGCCACCCCGGCCGGCACTGTGCAGTACTACCCAATGGAGTCAGATTACGGGAATTGGGGTTTTAGCCCCACGGTGTCTCTAGATTAGGCCTGTAACGCCCAGGGGATAGCAGCAACATTGAAAGTTGTCAAGAACGTCGTATAGTTGCTGGTTGCATTGCGAACTGTCGTTTGATAACGCGAAATTTGTGGGAATCAATCTCCCAAGAGAACGAGTGGTTTCACTGATGCCCTTTGTGCCACCTCCTCAGGCGTTTTCGTGTCAGGTCTGAAGTGATTTCCTCGGCCGGCCATAAGAAAACCGTGTGATACCAACGTTGTGTGTCACAGTTCTGACGTCCAACGCCGAGGCATCAAAATTAGGTGTAAAATGTGGGTAAGAGGGGGCGTGGCGACCTTCACATTGTGTAACACTTTCACGGTAGCGTTGGGCAGAGTTGTGTAATTTGATACCGTGCCAACGTGACGTCGTCAACCCACCTTTCTCCTCACATGATCTTCTCCTTGACGCTTCAAGCGTGAAACGGATGGTGACGTTGGAGGGCGCCATGCTTTTGCACTGATTACAGGAAGGTTGCAGGCACTCTTGAGCCAAATTAGAAACAATAGGCGTCGCAGTGAGAGACGATTATGTGGTTTAGAAAAAGTGATCCTTTAATTCCCTTGCGCGAATTACAAGGATGGAGTCGCCGCCGAAGGGTGAATTACTGGCATCGTTGATTTTGGAGGAAGCGAGTGCGCGGTTTATTACCGTCACTATTCGCCCTCCTGTGGGTGGAACCCGCCGCTTCAGACGTTTGTCTGCCTATCAATTCCCGCTCAGGAGCACCCCTGCAACTACTTGTGTCTAAGTCCGTGGTGTGTGGCTGGCTGCTTCATTTGCCACTGTAGGCGTTGATCTCATAGTTAATCCCTGGCGTAGACTGTGTCGTTGCCATTGACTTCACACTAATATTCACCTTAAGAAATCTCGGAACAAACAAGAACACTTAAAAGTTAGGGTCTGATTTGGGAGGATAAATGTGTGAGCCTGTTTGTGAGAATTTCTACAAAACTTGCCCTTCTATCCCGGAACTTGTATAGGCTGAAACGGTATGCGAGGCCCTTGGCTCTGGGTTTCTTATTTGATCAATTCCTGCAGAACCATGTTAGGTTTCCCAGCTTCGTCTTTCGGAGCGCCTTCCGGGTTGTTAGCGTCCTAAATGAGTACTTTCGCACTCTGAATACATCTTCTCGAGAAACTATCAGCACTTCGGGCTAACAATTTGTTACTCTTCTGTGATGTCGTTCGGCGGGGCGTCGCAATACTAATACATTGCCCCTAGCCAAGGCATTGTGCAACAATATTGTGATATTTTGTACAAATCTACCATGCTAATATTCCATAAGTAACCCATACACACTGAAGCCTTATATACTAGTAAATTTTACAAGGTAAAAAGTGACTTAGTACAGAAAAATATAACAAAAATAAAAGTGGCTGTTCGGTCACCACAGCAGCCAGTGGACATACATGCATTAAAATATTAAAATAAAATCACGTAAATATTAACATACCAGCATGTCTTTTTAACAAGAACGCCCCATACATTTTCCATTTCTAGTTAGATCGTGATTTACATGTTTCATATAACATTTGAACGATATTTTTTATTGAAATGATGTGAAACGAGTCAGTTTACAGGAGGATGTGTATACATGATTAGTCCTAATCATGCGGTTATATTTTTATTTTATTTTTTAAATCTTTGTTTACTAGTTACCAGTTCTTAAGCAGAAATTGTCTGTATAATGTCCTACTGCTGAATAGAAGGAATCGTCCAAGAGGAATTATTTTAAATTAAATTTAAAACTTGCTTCACTGCCTGTCAGACATTTTATGTTGTTAGGTAAACTGCTCGCTTTTGTGCAATCAGTACCTTCCTCCTACACAGCTGCAATACAACTATCCTACCGAGCGAGGTGGAGCAGTGATTAGCACACTGGACTCGCATTCGGGAGGACGACGGTTCAATCCCGCGTCCGGCCATCCTGCTTTTAGGTTTTCCGTGATTTCCCTAAATCGTTCCAGGCAAATGCCGGGATGGTTCCTTTGAAAGGGCACGGCCGACTTCCTTCACCGTTCTTCCCTACTCCGATGAGACCGATGACCTCGCTGTTTGGTCTCTTCCCCCAAACAACCCAACCCCCAACTATCCTATAATATCTGTTTACTCTCATTAGCGCTAAGTTTGTGAGAAAATAATATGAAGAGTCGCTACTCCACTGAAGGACAACATGGCACTGCGAAGGTAATATTTCAGAACGCTTCCGACTCTATTATCCGTCGAAAGTTCGTAAGGTCTGGATCTGATGTAGACACTGGCCTCTCAACAATCTTGCAATAATCTTCAGCAGTGCAAGTAATAGGCAATTTATTTGGATTCCTTGATGCCTGATCTCATGTACTATAGGCTCGAAATCCGTAGCCAATTGATTGTCATAAAATTAGTAACACTGGTGTCCATCAATCATACTGACTTTAAGGTAGCAACGGATCTTTACTAATTTAGTGGTGCTGCATTAATCATAAATTGTACCGATTTTGCACAATCACGTTAAATCTAACACTACCTGAGACTTTTTGTATATTTTTGTGTTGCAGATCCTTGTATTAAATAGTATGAATTGGAGTGATCAATAAGCAGATTTACGCACCATAAAGCCTGGTTTATTTCACTAAATAGAAATATTAGGAGTATTCCTGTGTTGCTAAAGAAATATTTAAGATGTTATTTTTGTTCGTTATCTGTGAGAAATAGGCTGCCATTCATAGCAAGTGAAAAGATTATCCAAACATATTTTGCTAAATTTGTAGCTGTTCTACAAATCTAAAAGAAAGCTCAAAAACATCAGTCTTTTTATTCAGCACCGATTACGTTTCTTTTGGTATTAACGTGACTAGGACAAAAGCTAGCCATTGCATAACGTGTACTGAAAATCTCCACGTCACTTAACGAACAGAAATAAAAGCTCAGTTGTGAATGTTATGGATAAATATGAACGTTGCTTTCACTGTCTGCTCCTATTTCTTTCACTGGCACTTCAGTAGTTCACAGCTGGTATTTTCTACGACCCTCAGATAACATTTATAATGAAAGATAAGGAATTTTTATTAGTTATGTAGACCTTTATGCCCCTTTTTGATGTTGTAGAGGTACACAACTTGTTGAAACATAGTTGCCAGAGTACCACAGTTTATATGTAGACACGAACATCAAGGTTGATTTTCTGCCCAGTCTCTTAAATGTCAAATCTTCCTACTGGAAAGAAAAAAGAAGCCACGTGAGCACTCCCACAAGTTGTAAAGACCTGGGACAAACGAAGCAGGGAAGATGAGACACTAACTTTATTTGTTTATGCAGCGTGATATCCCTGCCTCCAAGTGCTCCAGAAAGCTGATAAAGCGAAATTTTGTTTGTAACTAACTAATAAACTTACTGTACAACTTTGCAAATTATTGTCAAGACCCTAGTGAAATATCACTATTAACTTTATTAATAAATATCAATTTAACGCCTATGGCTGAAGGAATTGTAGTCTTAGTAATGCTTTTGCAGCAGAAAGAGTTTGATATCAGAAAATAGAAATCTTTTACGAAAGTTTTATTTCTTTAATTGCCCTTCCATCTTAGTGTTAGTACACAAATGTTATTCAGTTAACATCTTATACAAATGGCTACTGAACATTAATATTACGCTTTAGGTAACTTTCATCAGATTTATTTGGTTTTAGTCATTACTATTCTGCAAACTCTTCCTTCAGAGAAGAATTAAGAAGATGAAAAATACGTAATAATTATTTCCTAATCTAAAAGTCGTTTAGAAATGTTATCTTTTAGCTTTAGAAATGTTTTCTTTTACACAGTGAAATTGAGTATAAGATTCTTTCAATGAAACTTTCATCTTTTCTCATTAAATTACGTATCATAAAAATTGCCATTTGTCTAGTCAGAAATGCTATAAATAATACCAATCAGTGATTGATAAGTGAATTACCTCTTTATTTAGTATCTGTGTTTCGGCCAGCTCTATTTCAACCTCCAGTAATTTACTCAAAGCTAACGTAACAATAATCTTCAAATAATATTAATCTCAGGGGTAGCACTTCTAAATAAAGTCACAATCGGTAAAACTGCAAATAATTACTCTTTCCTATCTCTGACACACCCTCTCACCACACTCCGCCCAATGAACCATGGACCTCACTGAGTTGGTGTAGCCTGCGTCTCTCAACGATATAGATAACCAGACTGTAAGCCCAACCACAACGGAGGTGTATCTATGGAGAGGTCAGACATATATGGGTTCCGAAGAGGAACAGCAACCTTTTCGATGGTTGCAGGGACAACAATGTCGATGACTGACTCATCTGGTCTTCTAACATCAACCAACAGTGCCCTGCTGAGCAGGTATTGCGAACGGCTAAACATAAGGGAAAATTGCAGCCATAATTTTTCTTTCGAGTGCATGAAACTCTAATGTATGCCTTAATGATGATGCAATTCTCTTCGGTAAAATATACCAGAACTAAAATAATTCTGCATTTGGGTCACTGGACAGGGATTACTCAGAAGGATGTCAGCAGGAAACAAAAAACTGGTTTCTACGGACCGGAGGGTGGAATTTTAAATCATTCAATCGGATAAGTAGGTAAGTGAATTTAAAAGGAAATGTGTAGGATGAAGTTACATAGAATGCGAATTGGTGAAGCACGCTGGCAGGAACAATAGAACTTCTGGGCATGTCCGTACAAGGTTATCAACTGGGTAATGCAGGAGTAAGTCCAGTAACTAATAAGAAAACCGGAATGTGGGTAAGCTACCATCAACAACAAGTGAACGCATTATCGCAGCCCAGGTAGACGTATAGCTAAGGCTCACTGCTGTAGTACAAATTTATAAGTCGTCTAGCTCCGCGAACGATGAAGAGGTTGACAAAATTTATGATGAGATCAAGTAAATTATTCGGCGAATGAAGGGAGATTAAAATATAGTTATGGTGGATAATTTGAATTCGGCAGCAGGAAAAAGAAGAGATCGAAAAGTTGTAGAAGAACATAGACTGAGAGAAAAGAAAGAAAGAGTAACCAGTCTGGTAAAATTTTGCAAGGAGCAACCTTTAATAATCGCTCAAATTTGGTTTAAGAATCAAGAAAGAAGGTTATATACGTGTAAAAAAGCACGAAGACACAGGGAGATGTCATACTGATTCTGTAATGGTAAAACAGTAATTTCGAAATCAGATTTTAAACGGTAAGTCATTTCCGGGGAAGGGTGTATGCATGGACTCTGATTAATTTATTGGTTATGAAATACACATTAAAAATGAAATGAAGTGAAAGAAGGTAGGAAATTAAGGAATTGATAATTAGATAAATGAAAGTAAACAGAGGTTGTGGAAGATTTCTGAGGGCGCATTGTCCAACATTTGAACTGAAACAGAGGATGAGAATATAACGAAAGACGAAAGGGTAACTATGAGAGATGAAATAGGGAAGGTAGCAGAGGATGACATAGGTAAAAAATAGAAAGACGCAGGAGGAATCCCCAGATAACACTGGAGATATTGGATTTAACCGACGAAAGGAGAAAATATAAAAATTCGGCAAATTAAACAGGCAAAATGGAATAAATACTTCAAAAATAAAATTGACAGAATGTACAGATAAACAGATAATCAGGAATGGCTAATGGACAAATGCTACGTTGCAGAAGTATGCATAACCAGGAGGAAGATAGATACCACGTACAGGAAAATTAAAGAAACCTTCTGGTAAAAGGGAAGCAATTGCATGAATATCAAGAGCTCAGATGACAAGCCGCTACCAAATAAGGACGAGAAATCTGAAAGAATGAAGGAATATTGGGTTATGTAACTGAAGGAAACTTGAGAATAATATTACAGAAACAAAAGAGATAGCAAGCGAAAATGATAAGGAATGTATGAGAGTATAAGAAGAACTTGGAAGTGCACAGAACAACAAGGCTCCTGGAGTGGACGACATTTCCTCAGGATTTCTAAGATATCGAGAAAGTCATCCATCACAAAATTATTCCACCTGGTGTGGAAGGTGCATGAGACAGGCGAAATACTCTCAGATTTCAGGAACAACGTGATAAATTCAAATCCAAAGAACGCAGTCGCTATGTTGGAAAGATGTGAACCATCAGTTTAATAAGTTATGGTTGGAAACTGTTGATGTGAATTATTTACAGAACAGCGGAAAAACTGTTAGAAGAGAACTTCGGAAAATATCAGTTGGGTTCCGGAAATATGTAGGAAAGTGCGAGTCAATACATCTTATTTTACATATTAAAAATCAGGCTGAAGCAAGGGAAACGTACGTTTATAGCATTTCTAGGATTGGAGATAGCTTCAGACAACGCTGACTGCAGTACACGCGCTTAAATTGTGAAGTAGCAGGGGTAAAATAGATATTCCATTGCAGAGATAGAAGGACATGAAATGCAAGCACTATTTGAGAGCAGAGAGACAGGGTTTTTATCCCATCACCGATGTCATTCAATCTGTACACGGAGCAGGTGTGAAGGAAACCAAGGAGAAATTTGGAAAGGGAATTAAACTACATACAAAGAATATAAAAACTTCAAGGACACGGAAGTGTAGTTGGACGGAATGGACAGTGTCTTCAGCAGAGATTAGAAACGCAACATCAACAAATGTTAAGCATTGTTGATGGAAAGTAATCGAATTAGATCACCGATGTTGAGAGAACTAGACTGGGAAATGAGACATGAAAAGTAGTCTTGATGTTTAATTCCATTGGGAACCGTGTGCACCACGACCGTATTATTCAATATATTTTCTGTATAAATGGCAGCATCGGTCGTTAATACTGAAATTTTTTATTTTACAGATCGATTTCTGTCACTGTCTTACCATCTTCAGTGCTACAAATACATGAGAACCATCAGACATGGGGATGTTAACACACAAGTGGCCCTATTTATAACCACCTTAAAAATACAGAAACGTATAAATATATACAAATATACAGAATCTCGCCTATACCAAATTATTCGAACATTTTTTGGCCCATATTATAATAGCACAACATTTTCTTTGACATTTAACATGTACCTACCCTGTACAATCGATAGTTAGTCGATATAACGATGGTTTTTGAAAACACTACCGATAAAACCGTATGTGTCGAATATCAATGTTTAAGTAACGCTAGTTGGATTTCGACCTGAGTCTCGAACGCCATACGGCCTGACGGTCTGTGATGCCATTTGATTTCATATCTGAGCCCCTTGGGTTGTCATATGCGGCACCTTTACAGCACACTGGTACGTCGACGGTATTCTACGCCCCTTTTGTTGCCCTTGACGGCAGGCCATCTTGGGCTTACATTTCAGAAAGGTAACGCTCGCCCACACATGGCGATAGCTCCTACTGCTAGTCTTATTGAACGTTTGGCGCTTTATGGGCAGTGCCCTTCAACCGTCTTGGGATGATGACGATCTAAATCGTCAGTTGGAAAAAAATCTGAGGACATATTCTCCAGAGTGTCATCCTACAACTCTGTCAATCAATGCCAAGCTTGCATAAGGGCCAGAGATGGATCAACCCATTACGGACTCTCTCAATTTGAAAGCTCTTTCTCTTAAATAAATCATTCAGTTTTTCTGAAATTCTAAACGTTTGTATGTCTGTACATATACAACACGTCCACCGTTATCAGCCACATTCGGATGATACGTTCGTGGTACGTATTTTTTTCTTACAATGTTTTTGCAGTAGCCGGCCGCGGTGGTCTCGCGGTTCTAGGCGCGCAGTCCGGAACCGCGCGACTGCTACGGTCGCAGGTTCGAATCCTGCCTCGGGCATGGATGTGTGTGATGTCCTTAGGTTAGTTAGGTTTAAGTAGTTCTAAGTTCTAGGGGACTGATGACCACAGCTGTTAAGTCCCATAGTGCTCAGAGCCATTTAAACCATTTGTTTTTGCAGGAATGTTACGATAGTTAACGCAAATGCTCCCTGTTTTCATCTTTCAGTAAATTTGTTTGATTTGTATTTTAATTTCGTCTGCAAATCTTGATTCGCTATATTTTGTCGCACAGTGCGTGGTATCTCTTTTGCTGTTTTCTGTATCACATTTGATTATCTTTATTTTTATTTTTGGCTCCTTAATTTGATTCATAGGCACACATAGAAATTCAGGCGAGCACTTTCAGAAGCGTAAGTGACCGTAAGGTACAGCATCAATACAGCAGCCGCATTTGTACGCTGGAACTCGTAAGCACGCGCTCTGCCACGAAAACAAAGGTTTATACGGCCACAGAGATCTGACATAAAGCGCTGCTTGCACGTCAAGTATGTAATCTAGTGCCGTAGCGAGCGTTTCGTAATCGAATTGCTCAAGTTGCGCAGTGGCGTGCACCGCGAACAGATGCGGGCGGCGGCCCAGACCGCGCTGCCACTCACACAGGGGGCTGCTTATCCATTTACGAGAGCGCGACTTGTGGCGTTGCGTTGCGGGCCATGTGGGTTGTTCCTCCAACGCATGCCGTGCAACAAAGGCGTGCCCGCCTACGCTTTGTGTCGCCGTATCTGCTTCTGTTTCGCTTATTCACAGCCGAAATTCTGTGCATGACATGTCCCGCACAAGATGCTGAAACGCACTAAAACATTTTCGGACGTAGCGCAGCTGCCTTATCGACCACAATGCAATGTCTACTGTGCTACTGTGTAATGTTACTGGGCTTCATATTTTTTATTTACTCTTAGTATTAGAATTCAAAAGCAAGCTTTCGACAATGGAAAGAAGGGAACATTTTCTTTGTAACTGATACGGCAAATTTTTTAAAAAATCTATCAATGTTTTATGGTAATATTCCACTTAATCTGAGTAATGAGAAACGGAGTGTTAGTATTTATAAAGACGACAGAAAGAAGGTATTTGTGAGCATTGGATATCAAAGCTAAACAACGAAGCTCAGAAGCCGCTGTAAACTAAAGTGAATATCTTATACATGGCTGCGAAACAACAACTATGTAGATCTGAAGAGGTTGAAAAATCAGCCAACCATTTGCAAACAGCGGTTTATTAGCCCTTGACCTGGTTTTAGATATTTGTAAAAACATTTTCTTCAGAAGGAGTGGGTCTTGTTACATCTAATGTGCCATCATGTGGCGTAACAAGGCCCATTCCTTCTCAAGAAGATATACACCTAGGTCCAGGACTAATAAACCTTTGTTTTGCAACTGGCTGGCTGATTTTTCAACCTCTTTAAACTAAAGTCGTATGGCATGAATGGCTGGGAGACTCAGAATGGCAGGTTCAGCCGGCTAACTGGAAAGGTTTTTCGTATCCTCCGCTACCGCGAGCATCTTTCCTTTGCAAAGTATGAGGTGTATGCAAGTGTATAGGTTAAGCGTAAGAGACTGTGATAGTGTGTGCGTGAGTGTTTGTAGTTTACTATCGTTTTCGTTTTGGAGATGATGAGAGATGAAACTCAGGGCTGGCAAATAGCCTATTCATCTTGAAAACCACCGAGAGGCCCCGTCAGCTTAACGTCCCATCCGAAGGACCGGTCACCTTAATCAGCGTAGTGTGCATTCACTTATTGGACACTATGGACGGGCTTGAAATTCAACCCAGGACACTGACGTAAACACGTGTTATCAGGAATTAACGCCACCACTCTCCCTGTCCCCTCGGCCATAAAAGCAAAGGGGAAATTGTCGACAGCATGCGGCGCGTATTCGGACGGTCACCGATCAAAGTACTGTCAACGGTAATTAAAGGACCCACATTCGACTGGCGACCGCTTCCACATCGCCATACATGAGCACTTTACCAAGCAGATTATACCACTTCTTCGAACGCCACTCTGTCATTAAGCAGAGTGCAGTGTTTAGTAGCAGAGGCAGTTGATCTCGTTGTGTTCTCTAACGCCTGCAAAAAATGAAGGAACAGTAATTGATATTTATTAAACTTGTTTAGGAACACTTTACATGGCAACTGTAGGCTATGTTACAGAATATGTAACACTTTTCAGTGACATAAAGAATGTTGAGTAAGAATACGTCTTGCCAGTCTATATTTCTCAAGTACATTCTAACGCTCTCCATTATTTTTATTGTCGCCATGTTCTACAGCTATAGCAGCATCCGGCTCGATCCCGCCATTCTTCCTCATCCTCTTCTACTATTCTTGTGTGTATCGCTTCATGGCTGCCCATTAGTCACTCTTTTCTTGATCTTCTTGCCATAAAGTGCTCTCTTTGGCCATTTGAATTCTTCTATTTCTTTGATAAGCTCTAACCATCCAAGCCATCTTTCTTCTATTCTGCCTGTAACACTATAATTAATCTGCTTCTTTTCTCTTATGTCGTCATTCTTACATGTTCGAGAAGTTCTACAAGCTCTTCTCAGGTGGTCCATTTCTAAGTCTTAAATATCTGCCTATATCTTTCTTTGTTACCAGCGCTCATTCTCATAATTTGTTACTGGTTCCACGATGAATTGGATAATCGCCTTTTACCCTTTAGCTCATTTTAGTGGACAAAAACACTAGACCTATTTTTCGAATAGGTGCCCTCCCTGTTTGAAACGTTGTTCGTTGCCTGTGTCACATATTCCATCAAATGGTATGTGTACTACACAGGTACTTAAACAGATTAAACACATTACTGTGATGTTCGCCGGTGTCAAAGTTACTTCCTTCCTCTGCGCCACATAAATGTTCCATCATCTTAAAACTAATTTTCGTACCCCGTTTTCTACAATCAACCGACAACTTCCGAAGCATGTAAGATATATAACCTTCATCACTTGCTGCAACGAACTGATAATCAGCAAAGAAAATTGTGTGCATATAGTGGTTCCCTATTTCGAGCTCCATGCAATTTCTACACCAGATACAGTGCCTTCACCACTCACACCTTAAACAGTGTAGGAGACAGACAGCGCTGTTGTTTCTGTCCTTTAGCTATTCTAAAGGTTTCTCTAGAAAATTCTTTCCTTTTAATGACACGTTCTGCCGACTTGTAGAGGTTTATGATACTTCCCAATTCCTTGTTAATAAAGTAGTAATTTAGTTTAGCTACAAGTATTTACGCAGTGGTTTACCAATCGCGACATTTCCATATAATCCCTCGAGTGGTCGCGAGGAAGACAATAGTCGTCCATTCCACTTTGAATTGACGCTCTTTATCTCTTATGGATTTTTTTTTTTTTAATTTGTGAGAAGTTGCTATGGGACCAAACTGCTGAAGTCATCGGTCACTAGACTTACACAGTACTTAAACTAACTTATGCTAAGGACAGCACACACACACCCATGCCCGAGGGAGGACTCGAACTTCCGACAGGGGCAGCGGCGCGAGCCGTGGAAAGGCGCCCTAGACCGTGCAGCCACCGCGTGCGTTTTCATTTGTCATGGCAACAAGTTGTCTCAGTTGGTGTAGTTCGGCTTTCTTTTGGTTGAATCACATGTGTCCTCCACGCGACTTTACGTCTATGTATTTTTGATCGATGTTTTTCTACAGTAATTCACTTATGTAACACCTTTTACCACTCATATCACGTAGCGTACTTTCTGTGTAGGCAACCGGTCAAAATATTTCGATCACCCATGATAAAAGCTATATACTTTATTTCAGTGTATGAACGCATAGTACAAATTAAATAGATAAGAAAATAAATGTTTTCTCAATCGTTAAGTACAATATAATACAGTGTACATTAAAGCCTCTTTAAAGTATCCACCTTTTGCCCTCAGAACGGCTGCACAAACTCTTGGTTTTCTGGAGATCAGATTTTGTAGTAATGTTTTTGCATGTATTACAGCTGATACATCTGCTTATTATTCGGTACATCTTCAACATTAGATGACCTCAGTTTCCTAATCTGTCTGTCAAGTTCTTCCCATATGATTTCAGTGGTACTTAAGAATTAGCCAAATCATGAGCTTCAGTTCCCCACATTTCCCTTTTCTACTGACATAAACTCCGCTCAGCTAAGAAGCATGTTTGAGATCATTGTTCTACTGGAGAACAAACCCATGACCAATAAGTCTCTGCTCTGATGAAATTTCGTTTTTCATCAGTGTCCTGTCAGATACCTACCTCGTAAATGTTTAATTAATCCTCATTACATCACCAACTTTATCACCTGCAAAATATCCCCACAACATGACTGGCCCTCATCCATGCTTGATCGTTGATGTCGCACACAGAGTCTCATACGTTCTCCATGAAGTCGATGAACAAACATTCGGCGATTGCTTCCAGATACTTCAAATCCGACGACTGATTCGAAATATTTCAAAATTAGATTCACCTGTTAGTAACACTTGCAACATTTCCGCACGCTGCAGATTTTATCTTTCCGTGCCGATTGTAAGTTTTTCATCTTACTTTGTTCACGTAATAAAGGGCTTTTGGTCGCTATGCATATCTTTAAACTTGTCTACGAAGACGGCGTTGTACTGTTGAGACTGAGACTGGAGCGGCTCTATTTCAGATGCGGTACGAGTCCTCTCATGTTTACTCTGTACGTACATGAAGTATTTTTCCGTGTATGATGTTACTCAGTGTCTTCCAGAACGCGGAAGACTTGCAGTGGCAATAGCTTTCTTGACCTGCTGCAAAGTACAGACAACTGTAGATAGGGCTAAGGGAACGTTTATTGCATTTGCTATAGTAGAGTAGCCAGTCTGATGTAGAGGTACGATTACGGCACGTTTTCCCAATTTCAGTCTCCTCCTTCCATACCATAAAGAGGTAATATGGTATGAACCAGAACAGATATACAGTCACCCTGCGAGATGCACACAGTGTGCTCTAAACTAGGGCGAACTGTTTGCTACACAGACAACTGAAGGAATGAGGCCTTTTTGAACAAAACTGTCTCAGACAAAATATCCCCCCCCCCCTTGCCACCCTTCCTATGTGAACAACCAGTCAAATACACAACAGAGGTGCCTAGAATTTATATGTTTATACTTGATTTATTGTCAGAAAGAGGACATGATAAAGCCGGCCGCGGTGGTCTCGCGGTTCTAGGCGCGCAGTCCGGAACCGCGCGACTGCTACGGTCGCAGGTTCGAATCCTGCCTCGGGCATGGATGTGTGTTATGTCCTTACGTTAGCTAGGTTTAAGTAGTTCTATGTTCTAGGGGACTGATGACCACAGCTGTTAAGTCCCATAGTGATCAGAGCCATTTGAACCATTTTTTTGACATGATAAAATATTTTAAGCGTAATCGTTGTTTTAAAAACAAATCCATAAATGTAATAGGCGTTCGAAGCTTTTGACCGGTAGTGTATATCTGCATATGCTTTGCATTTTGAGTGAAATATTTCGCTTGGAATCAACACGAGTTTTCATGTAACTCTTATCACTGTTTTCTCCTACCAAGAGCTCATTTACACTTTTTTATGTTCTGTAGGTAGCATATTTATCCGTTGCAAGGAGCGATTTAACTTACCGGATTGACACTTCTCTGACGAAACAGAGTAATACAGCTTTGATCTGTTTGATGTATATATTAACAAACCTTTCGTATTTTTATTTATATTCTTCTTTTATTTCAGAAAAAAAGTATAATTTACATCACAGGGAAGTAAAAGGGAACATGAACCATCCATTACATTTCGAAAACGTACTTCCTTATCGATAGCGCGCCAAATGACACTGTATGCTGTATTCCGGTTTATAGATTTTACTCAAGGAATATTTCTCCCCTTATTGTATATTGTAATATCTAGACAACATTCTGTAACAGTATATTCTCTTTTATTTTCAGAACATTTTCGGTGTCTGTAATGCGTCACTGATTCAACAGAAGTTCAGTTATTTTGGGGAAGAAAAGAAAAAGGGGAAAAAATGGAGTTATCTTCTTAGCAGTAGCTTAGTAGTAGCTTTCTTATGTACTGGTGGCAGGAGGGGGAGGGGGGGCACTTAATCAGGTATGTTAGAGAATTATAAATTTGTTAATCAGTCCCACCTGCCTGTCTCTAGAACATTTTGTATACTGATTTTAATTTCAAAACCTAAACGTAAATGTATTTGAATCGTACGGGGTGGATGCCAGTGATCAGTAAATTGAGTGCAAAGTGGCCCCTCTCTTCATTTTCCGGGCGGTCAGTATTCCAAGTATTCCAACGACCATCTCACATTCGAGAGATGTCGTGAACGACGCAAATCCTAATGTTTCACCATCTAGACAAAAATACACTCAAGGACCGTCCTGCTAATGCGCTCTCGTAGGTACACATTGTATTTATCCATATCGTAAATATACTGAGTTGGCCTTGGAAGTATGTCGGTTAGCCACTAATAAAAATAATATAACTGCAATAACGTTCAAAATTAATTGAGAGGCTCTATGTCATCACCCCATGAACCATAGACCTTGCCGTTGGTAGGGAGGCTTGCGTGCCTCAGCGATACAGATAGCCGTACCGTAGGTACAACCACAACGGAGGGGTATCTGTTGAGAGGCCAGACAAACGTGTGGTTCCTGAAGAGGGGCTGCAGCCTTTTCAGTAGTTGCAAGGGCAACAGTCTGGATGATTGACTGATCTGGCCTTGTAACAATAACCAAAACGGCCTTGCTGTGCTGGTACTGCGAACGGCTGAAAGCAAGGGGAAACTACGGCCGTAATTTTTCCCGAGGGCAGGCAGCTTTACTGTATGATTAAATGATGATGGCGTCCTCTTGGGTAAAATATTCCGGAGGTAAAATAGTCCCCCATTCGGATCTCCGGGCGGGGACTACTCGAGAGGATGTCGTTATCAGGAGAAAGAAAACTGGCGTTCTACGGATCGGAGCGTGGAATGTCAGATCCCTTAATCGGGCAGGTAGTTTAGAAAATTTAAAAAGGGAAATGAATAGGTTAAAGTTAGATATAGTGGGAATTAGTGAAGTTCGGTGGCAGGAGGAACAAGACTTCTGGTCAGGTGACTTCAGGGTTATAAACACAAAATCAAGTAGGGGTAATGCAGGAGTAGGTTTAATAATGAATAGGAAAATAGGAATGCGGGTAAGCTACTACAAGCAGCATAGTGAACGCATTATTGTGGCCAAGATTGATACGAAGCCCACACCTACTACAGTAGTACAAGTTTATATGCCGACTAGCTCTGCAGATGACGAAGAAATTGAAGAAATTTATGACGAAATAAAAGAAATTATTCAGATAGAGATGGGAGACGAAAATTTAATAGTCATGGGTGACTGCAATTCGAGTATAGGAAAAGGGAGAGAAGGAAACGTAGTAGGTGAATATGGATTGAGGCTAAGAAATGAAAGAGGAAGCCGCCTGGTAGAATTTTGCACAGAGCACAGCTTAATCATAGCTAACACTTGGTTTAAGAATCATGATAGAAGGTTGTATACATGGAAGAACCCTGGAGATACTAAAAGGTATCAGATATATTACATAATGGTAAGACAGAGATTTAGGAACCAGGTTTGATATTGTAAGACATTTCCAGGGGCAGATGTGGACTCTGACTACAATCTATTGGTTATGACCTGTAGATTAAAACTGAAGAAACTGCAAAAATGTGGAAATTTAAGGAGATGGGACCTGGATAAACTGAAAGAACCAGATGTTGTACAGAGTTTCAGGGAGAGCATAAGGGAACAACTGACAGGAATGGGGGAAAGAAATACAGTAGAAGAACAATGGGTACCTTTGAGGGATGAAGTAGTGAAGGCAGCAGAGGATCAAGTAGGTAAAAAGACGAGGACTACTAGAAATCCTTGGGTAACAGAAGAAACACTGAATTTAATTGATGAAAGGAGAAAATATAAAAATGCAGTAAATGAAGCAGGCAAAAAGGAATACAAACGTCCCAAAAATGAGATCGACAGGAAGTGCAAAATGGCTAAGCAGGGATGGCTAGAGGACAAATGTAAGGATGTAGAGGCTTATCTCACTATGGGTAAGGCAGATACTGCCTACAGGAAAATTAAAGAGACCTTTGGAGAAAAGAGAACCACTTGTATGAACATCAAGAGCTCAGATGGAAACCCAGTTCTAAGCAAAGAAGGAAAAGCAGAAAGGTGGAAGGAGTATATAGAAGGTCTATACAAGGGCGATGTACTTGAGGACAATATTATGGAAATGGAAGAGGATGTAGATGAAGATGAAATGGGAGATACGATACTGCGTGAAGAGTTTGACAGAGCACTGAAAGACCTGAGTCGAATCAAGGCCCCCGGAGTAGACAACATTCCATTGGAACTACAACGGCCTTGGTAGAGTAGGTCCTGACAAAACTCTACCATCTGGTGAGCAAGATGTATGAAACAGGCGAAATACCCTCAGACTTCAAGAAGAATATAATAATTCCAATCTCAAAGAAAGCAGGTGTTGACAGATGTGAAAATTACCGAACAATCAGTTTAATAAGCCACAGCTGCAAAATACTAACACGAATTCTTTACAGACGAATGGAAAAATTAGTAGAAGCCGACCTCGGGAAAGATCAGTTTGGTTTCCGTAGAAATACTGTAACAGGTGAGGCAATACTGACCTTACGACTTATCTTAGAAGATACATTAAGGAAAGGCATTTGTAGACTTAGAGAAAGCTTTTGACAATGTTGACTGGAATACTCTCTTTGAAATTATAAAGGTGGCAGGGGTAAAATACAGGGAGCGAAAGGCTATTTACAATTTGTACAGAAACCAGATGGCAGTTATAAGAGTCGAGGGACATGAAAGGGAAGCAGTGGTTGGGAAGGGAGTAAGACAGGGTTGTAGCCTCTCCCCGATGTTATACAATCTGTATATTGAGCAAGCAGTAAAGGAAACAAAAGAAAAATTCGGAGTAGGTATTAAAATCCATGGAGAAGAAATAAAACTTTGAGGTTCGCCGATGACATTGTAATTCTGTCAGAGACAGCAAAGGACTTGGAAGAGCAGTTGAACGGAATGGATGCTGTCTTGAAGGGAGGATATAAGATGAATATCAACAAAAGCAAAACGAGGATAATAGAATGTAGTCGAATTAAATCAGATGATGCTGAGGGAATTAGATTAGGAAATGAGACACTGACAGCAGTAGACGAGTTTTTCTATTTGGGCAGCAAAATAACTGATGATGGTCGAAGTAGAGAGGATATAAAATGTAGACTGGCAACGGCAAGGAAAGCGTTTCTGAAGAAGAGATATTTGTTAACATCGAGTATAGATTTAAGTGTCAGGAAGTCATTTCTGAAAGTATTTGTATGGAGTGTAGCCATGTATGGAAGAGAAACATGGACGGTAAATAGTTTGGACAGGAAGAGAATAGAAGCTTTCGAAATGTGGTGCTACAGAAGAATGCTGAAGATTAGGTGGTAGATCACATAACTAATGAGGAAGTATTGAATAGGATTGGGGAGAAGAGACGTTTGTGGCACAACTTGACCAGAAGAAGGTATCGGTTGGTAGGACATGTTCTGTGGCATCAAGGGATCACCAATTTAGTATTGGAGGGCAGCGTGGAGGGTAACAATCGCAGGGGGAGACCAAGAGATGAATACACTAAGCAGATTCAGAAGGATGTTAGGTTGCTGTAGGTACTGGGAGATGAAGAAGCTTGCACAGGATAGAGTAGCATGGAGAGCTGCATCAAACCAGTCTCAGGACTGAAAACCACAACAACAACAACATGTCATCCAATAAACAGCTGTTACAATGGCAAGTGATTAATAATTACAATTGTGTTTGCCACTTATTGTGTGAGATGAGAGCACACGAAAGACAGCGGTATGAGGCGGACGTCTTTCCTTGTGTCTTGTATGATACGTCGTTTACTCACGCTAAATATCATTCTCCTCTCAATTAATGCACTCACTACGAAGGGAATGCTTACTCACGTTACCCGTTTCAATAACACTCCTCCCAGTCATGTTAAATACAATTCTCCTCACAAACAATGTACTTTTAGTCACGATAGACATTTCTAGAACTCCAAAAATCTGTCAGAAATACTTGGTAGTTTAACATAGTTACAGCATAGAAAATCATATGTAAAGAACGTTCCACTTGCACTGCGTGGTTAAAGTTTGAATACACAACCACTAAAAATTCGCAAGCGCCAAGCCATGCACCGAAACCACTTACCTATCATGAGGAGACAACATGACGACTAGAGTACGCTGTCCTACCGTCGTTCTAATAACCGTGACAGTAGGAAATGATAACTTTGCAATGTCACTTCCTACACGTACACATTACTGCGTCTAATATTTGAGGAATAACCTGTCACTAGTCATATGCTGTTTCGGTCAGTCGGAACAGTGTGCGAAAATCGATAGTACTCTCAAAGTACTATATTACATTAGAAAATGAACATTTTTGCCAAGTGTTTATTCACGTGACCGATTCCTCAGGCAGCTAAAAAGCGACTTCATCTTGCGAACGCGCCAGCAGGCTAGCTGTCTTCCACTTCACTGAACAGATGCTTCCGCGCTCTTGAGTCACAGTCTACTAATCCATTTTTGAAACTGAAAGGAAACATATGAACTGAAACAGAGTAATGTGACCCACTAGATATTGGCCTTTATTATCTACTTTACATGAAAATGAAAACAAATAGTTCTTAACGTTAAGAGGTCATGACTCCTGGGACTATTTAATATCTTTGAGCGTTATCTTGATCTGTTGTATAGCTTCCCCTTCAGCATAGGCGTTTCGCGCGCCTTTAAGCTAATGGAAAGGTCTACCTACGCCAAGCTCCTTTTAAGACAATCGGTACATTCACTATATTCCCGCGCAAACGTCATGTCCATATAACTTCTGGCTCCTTCACTCTCGCACTCCCACTCTAAGTGACTCACCACCTTTCATGTGTAACGCTCAGTCATCACCCTGCTTGGTATTATTTCAAGTGCTTCCTCTTACTGCAACTAGAGTACACAGTAAATAGTTAATTTCACGTCGCATTATTGGTGGCGTGAAATTCTACTCTATAAAATTTGGTAAAGCCTTTGGTTATTTGTATTATTATCATATGAAAATTTGATATTAAAATCATCACACTGTTGCTTGCTTAATACGAAAAAACACTTTGCATCGGACATTTGCCATCAGACGTTTAAGAAATCAAATAATTAAATGCACAACCCATGAACCATTTCAGCCACTCCAGTAAATTTTCACTCGCGTGTTAATAAATCAGTGGGACAAGAAACAAATTGTGGACCATTTTGGCCACTTTAAAAAATTGCTCATTATTAAATCACTTAAGGAAAAGAACAACTCTTGGACAGTTTGGCCACTTCTTGGATAACTGTACCTACGAATTACGTATTGATTCATTTTCTAAATAATCGTCAAAACAAAAATATTAACCCTTTAAAAACACATATCATGCAATACTTTTTTTCTCTCATTTCCTCAAAGAAATTTAGGTATAAGCTCTTGAACCCATTTGGCTGCATATAGGATTGGGATGCGAAAACGAGTAACTACCTCTTGTACACATTAATACTTCACAGGTAGTTAAAATTTAGGTTTCTCAACAGGAGAAAATTCTGACAAATTCCAACTACTTAAACCTATACCTCGAATGTTCTTTACAAATTGTTATTGGCTGAACATTTGTTTTTTTTCTTTTTTGTACACTTTTCACTTTTATAATTCTACGTCACAAGGATCTTCACTTACACTTTATTGTTACTAGGTTTTTTTTATCGAACCACTGTTTAAATTTCACACAGTTTACTGTTTGCTGGATTTTAATCTTCTTTGACTACAAGTAGACATTTTAAAAATATACAAATCATATGCTTATAACTGGACTATGAGTCTGTTCGGCAGTTCATTAGGTAACGAATTATACTAGTAGAATGTCACATCTCCACAGTCATTTTGAACTATATTTCTTAACTACTGAGGGAGAAATATATCCCTCTCCGCAGTTCATTTTTCATGGTCCTTAAACGAAAATCCAAATATTCTTTAGACAATATTTAGCATTCTCAACGTACAATTATGTTTACATTGGCACTAACTCTCTGAAACCCCTTTTACTTTCATGTCTTATCATGTATCTCATAAACATTTTTGCGCATGTCTAGCTTACGAATCCTACAGTTGTGTCATAACTGTGCAATGTTTTTGAAGATAAAAATTTCTTACACACATTGACCCTTATATCCATTCAAGCTTGCTCTTGAGTTGAAGATTTTAGCACGTGATAAAGGCCTGTATTGACATATATATCCCTTGTTCCCTTACCCTGAATTTTACAGTTACCTTTACGATGAACCTATATAGCTTAGTTTAAAAGTATGTGGCTTCCATGAATTTCCCAGTGGACAGAACACTGTGCAGCCTAACTGAATTTTACTCATATGCATTTGTAGAGGTCAGAATATTCCACGATAATGAAAAGGAAGACGCTCTCATTACGTCCATTGCTGCAGAGTTCCTACTTCTGTCTAGTTGTCTGTACCTGCCTGAAATTTCTTAATTCATACCTTCTTATGTAGACGATTTATTTCCTTTCCAAACCTTCTTATCATATGAGTTCCCTGAAAACGTCTTCCCGCTTCTGTATCCTCACTTTACTCAATTAGTACTACACATTTTTTCTCTACATTCTCTTCTTCTTAGTGGTTACTGAAATCATTTTTACCTACTTTTACACCATATGACCTTTTTATTTTGGGTCATTACACTCTAATGTTCTATAATTTAACCTCATTTAAACGTACTTACCTTTCTTGCTCTGCTGACTGTCACAATACATTCACTAAAAATCAGAGTGTCTTATCTCGCCTCATCAGATCATTATTTTTTACAAATCACCTCCATTGTATTGAACCATCTTCTCTCACACCAAATTTCGCATATGTATTACAATCACTCCATGAACGATTCTTAAATCTGAAGTTCTATGTTGTAACCTACTTCAGCAAAGAAACGCTACATAGATTTTTTCTGTAAACTGAATTACAGAATCTCTGTCGCTTCACAGCAGTTCTATTGTTATGGGGGTAGACGAATGACTGTGAAGGACGAAGAAAACTGTATGACAGCTGGGAACGAACAGCAGCCTAACCATGTATCAATCACAGATCAACTGATTCCCTCTGTATTTAATTCATGCTACTCAGAGCATATTTCCTTAACTCCACTATGTCCCTAGTGCCAAATATCTTCTTAGATCTCAGATACATCAAGATAAGCATTTTCATGGAGGCATGATTCTACCGTAATGGGACCATGATACACAATGATAAAGTTAATAGCCAATCTCCTATTTTCTCTGCTCTGTTCTTTATTTCTTCAAAGTATGTTCCCCTTGTAAATGCCAATCTCTTTCACTTCTCTGAAGGCTGGAAATGCTTATTTGGTTTAGTACACTATCATCCAGGAATTTTTCAATAAAGAAAATACCTGAGTTGCCGCTTTCAAAATTAACTGATTTTTAAATTGAACTACTATGTCTTGACCTCTCCTACAGAGCTTCATCTTTTTATCTCCTGAGCTCCATACCGTTTAAATCCATTAAAGAAATCTACCAATAACTTTAGACTTATATTTGGAATAAGTAAGAAAAGTTGCTCTACCATCTTTCCATTCAGCACCATAGGTTACAATACTTAATTCTTTTCTTAATGACTTTAGACAGTTTTCCTGATGCACCCAAATGTTTCAAAACTATAACTGGCAACTCTGAAAAAATATCTTTCTTTGTGACAGAGTCCTAGAATTCTTCAGAGTAAGCCGACACATCTGCACATCTACCCATTAAAATATCTGCAGTGACACATAATAACTTGTTATTAATTACATGATTGTGTAATTCGTTAGATTTTAACTATCATCCTCTCCCTCCAAAAGATCCTTAAGTATTTCCTTCTTACTAATATCACAACACTTCCTTGATTCCATTTTATTGGTAACATTAGATGAACAACGGCGAAATTTTCGCAACTTAACATGACATGATAGACTGCGAAAGTTTTGTGCCTGATGTCAGCCCTCTTTTGCCTCCAAAACTTGAAGCTCTTCGGCGCTAAATATTCTCTCAGAAAGATATACACATTCATTACCATTTTCCTCGACAAAAATAAGTTTTCTAATATCTTTCTTATTTCTAACAGGTACTTCATTATTACTGACTTCATGTACGCCAGTCACAGTGTTATCACTACCACTTACCTGGTCACGTTCCTCTTGTCACTGTTCTTCAGTTTCAGGAGACCACATACTCCATATTACGGTGCTGAAATGATGTATACGTATGGCGTCTTCATATAAACTTTCATCAGCTGTTTCTTCTAGTGCTTATTCTTTGAACAATTCAGAAATCTCATAAATATTGCCCGAAATATGTTTTCTCATTGTATTAATCGTCTCGTTTATTTGTACATCATTGTCAAGTTTTAATTTCTGATTGGAGTTGAATTTCACGGCATGCGCTGTGACTGGAGTAGCCCGAGCGACTGTACTGCCGCCCTCCGCCCCAACGCGTTTCGAGTCGTCTGCGTTATACTGGGTTTGACTACGTCACCGCGTCCAGTTCCCGCCTCCAAACCACGCGCATTTCAACTTCACTCACTGGCTGTGTATGATTTAGTGAGACCTCCGATATCTGTCTTTTCTCTAGTCGATCCTGCACTCAGACATTCCTTAGTTCAAATCCCCGCCATGAGTAGAATTGTCATTAAAACTATGAAAACGCGCGGGCGGTTGCACAAAACTTCATATGGTTCAAATGGCTCTAAGCACTATGGGGCTCAACATCTGAGGTCATCAGTCCCCTGGAACTTAGAACGACTTAAGCCGAACTAACCTAAGGACATCACATACATCCGTGCCTGAGGCAGGATTCGAACCAGCGACCGTAACAGCAGCGTGGTTCCGGACCGAAGCGCCTAGAACCGCTCGGCCACAGCGGTCGGCTGCCGGCACTATATGTCCGCCCTTGGTGCTTGCGTACCATGTTTACCTGTCTAGACAACTCCTACAACAGTTGGCGATCTTGTAGGCTGCTGTTCTGCACCTGTAAACTATCTACCCTGCTAAGGTAACACAGATAGTTCCCGTATTTGTTTCGCGGTGCTGGTAGCATAGCTTCCTGTACGGCATAAAGCAGAAGTCGCTAAACATTACAGATGAACGACTTTACGTCCATGGCAGTCTCTATAAATTTTACTTTTGCACACTAATGATCACAGAAAGAAAGTAATGAGCCATACTTATGCAAAAACTTCTCCCGAAATTCTTTAAACATTCACAGGAATTTTTGACGCCGTTCCCACACACAACACATCTTCGTGCAAGTATCCGCTGATGATGAATATTTGTTCATTTACTTCCCACTATTCTGATTAAACATTATCAGAACTTTGAAAGAATCAGGTCATTAGTCCCCTAGAACTTAAAACTACTTAAACCTAACTAACCTAGGGACACCACACACATCCATGCCAGAGGCAGGTTTCGAACCTGCGACCGTAGCGGTCGCGCGGTTCCAGACTGTAGCGCCTAGAACCGCACGGCCACTCTGGCCGGCCGGAGCTAGTTAAGTCGACGTCTGCAGATCCAGAAGTTAACCTATGCACAACTTTGCGAAAGAGTCTACCGATCTCCTCAGAAATATCTCAGATTTGCTACTCTGCCATTAAATTGTTGGTGCTCTGTGTGGTCTGAAAAGATTCCCTGGTTCGATATTCCACGCCGATAACCGATTCATTTCCCACGTTGTTCCCTTGAGCATTTCTGTATTTTCTTTTGAATCTTCATTATGCAAAGTTACTAATTTACCATTAACAGCCTGCATATGGGTAACTTGTTCAGATGTAATTAATTGCTGAAACTGCTCACATCCTTTTTTTAATCATATTGAAATGTTTCAGCACGGCAGGTGTAGAAACTTGAAACAATTGTTCACATTATCATGAACCACTTTTGTCTGTTCTCCTATTCCCCTATTTTTTCATTTGTTTAGCACATTTAACAAAACTTTGATCTAATTAGATTTTTCAATGGCCTATTTCGAGATAAGCTTTATCCATCTCTTTTTCAACTCGTGTCTTACAAATTCCACTTTTGAGTGTACATAATTCACAATTTCTGTTTTTGAATCTGCAGTTTTTACTTTTGAAATTGCAGTTTCTACTTTTCAGTTTACAATCTATACATTAGAATTTCCCGTAGCAATATTATTATTTACAGCAATTATTTGAGCGCTTAAAGCTTTGAGAAACAACATAATCAGGTTACATCCACCCCAACAAGAATTGGTTCTGAAAACGTAGGATGTTCAGCCGCTTCTTGAAATATAGTACTTCCTTCTTCCTTCTTAATGGGTATACGCTGGTCAACTACGGTGATATCTCCACTATGGGGTCACTTTCGCCGACTCAAAGCACCAGCGGCCCGGGACAAGGAAAGGGATGGACCCCATGCGGCGAGCGCCACAGCCGCGGATATCAGGCCCATTAGGGAACGCGTCGGGGTATCTGGGCAGATACTCTCGCGTTGCTCAAGAATGGACACCTTGTGAAGTGCCTGTTGGAGAATGTGAAGTGTGCCGAAAACTAATGGACCCCTGCAGCCACAGAGATGCACGTGTTAGAGAATGTGAATTCTTCCTTCCTGGCAGCAGCCGTTTTACCTGCGTTAGAAAGCCAGAACGTGTCTATAATTCCAGGACCCCTGCAAACACAAAAGCGCCAAGAATTCACACAGACAGGCGAATGAAACTAATGAACTGCGAAAGAGTCAGCCTGCTTAAAAAAGTTGTTATCTGGACAGTAAGGACGTTCCTAATAAATCAAAAATGTCAGCAGATTCTGAGACGAAACATAGACATGAGACTGTTCAAGCCTGATGCAGAGGCAGCCGTTGCTAAGAAGTTTTGATTGGTTTGTTGGTTGGTTTAGGGGAGGGGAGTAAACAGCGAAGTCATCGGTCCCATCGGATTAGGGAAGGAAGTCGGCCGCGCCCTTTCAAAGGAATCATGCTGGCATTTGCCTGAAACGATTATCGCTTGGTAAGAAGTGTCGTGTGGCTGCTTTCACGACTTAATAACGCAGAAGAACAGCGAAACAATGTGCCACGAACACTGGGAACAGCCTTGAGAGAGAAATAGTGAGAAAGCCGCCAGTTCTCGAGTCACACACTGTAAGTAGCCTATTTGTATGTTTGTATGTTGGCAGCGGTATGGAAAGCATTAATATCACTGACAGCGCTCTGAGCCCTCGCTAAGAGACACTTTGGCTGGTCGGACTCGCAGTTAGAATAGTTAGCAGTGTTGGAGGTTGGCTGTGTTGGTGCGAGCCGACGATTTGTACATGGAGGTTTAGTGTTGTTTGGAAATTGATTGTAAAATGACAATTGATGTATTTGCTAATGTTTGGAAAATGGAATTATTGACGATTATATAATTTTTGGAACTGGATGTCACATGAATAAGGTAAAATCTGCTAAATACATTGTTTGCTCTGCAACAAAATCTTTCCTTTACTAACCACATGCCTATTAGTAATTAGAGCCTATAGTAGCTAGAATCTTCTTATTTAGCTGGTTGTAGTTGCTGTGTTTACCGAATTTGCTGTAGTTCGTGTCACGAAGATCTTCTGTGAGGTAAGTGAATTATGAAATGTATGGGTTATTGTTAGGATATCTTCTAATTCAGAGCCATTCTTTTGTGTTCATTGTTTGCAGTCAGATTTCATTGCGTTTGTATATTGGGGGGAATAAATGAATAGGACAAGTTTGACTTCTGCTTCTCAGGGAAAATTCTGTAGGGCAATTTTGAAATGATAAAAACAAGTAAAGAGACAGTAGGTTCAATTTCACTCAGCAATTTGATCTCATGATAAAGTTTCACTGAGCAATTTAAGGAGGTTCAGTTGACTTCAGTTGTTTAAGTATAAAACTTAGAAGTTTCAACACCAGCCCACATAAGGCAGAGAATTACCATCCTGCACTTGGAGACGTGATCATGAAACGGCGGTCAGTCACTGGGAGGCACTGGAAATATAGCCGGCCAATGGCAATGTCGAGAGGACGAAAATTTTCCTGGGGAGGGGTGAGGACTAAAGGTGACAGTCGTTGGGACAGCATGGGAACAACAGGACTTGGGAAGCTCTGCCATTCATCGCCAACACAGACCAGTTAACACGAAAATCATTATGGGCCGGGCCCTCACCGCGCAGCCACGGGCCAATGAGTAAAGCGGGTGACTCGCTCAGGACAGCTTTAAGGCGACGCGCCGTCCAGAGCCAGCGCCTGCCGCCGTATCACGACACGACGTATAATCATGAAGAATGGTGAGCTTATTTGTTCCCTCTCCTTGCCCTTAATATCTGTGTCCTGACCACGCTCAGTCAAATTGCCCCTGAGATATGTAACATTTGTTTTGTTTTGTGTTAAAAGTTACTAAAATAAATGCAGTCATTTAATGATTTTCATTCGGTATGAATCCCCTAATCTCATTCATTTAATTATTTTCTTCCTACACTGGGTAATCTCGTTAGTCATATAATGAAATGAATAGTTCTGAGTTTACCACTTTTTGACGCCCAATGTGGGGCGACCTCTTTGGTAAATTGCATTTTATGTGATACCGTAAGGAATTTCTCAATTCACTACCCCACTTATTCCACCATCCTGTCGTTTGTCACCCTCTGTACAGTACTACAAGCAGCTCTCGCTTAATGTTAGTGTTACCAAAACTGTCGGAGGGTTCACCTGACATATCAAGAGGTGGATGCCAACCTTTGTCTGTTTGTGCCGCCATTTTCCTACTCACTACTAATACGCTTTTCAGCAAACTAAACAATATTTGATCACTTGACTTGTTACGTCGTCTCGCAGCTGTGCAGTGAAACGGCGAGTTGATCGGTGTAGTTGGCGCGCCCAGCTCGACCGGCTCGACTTGCCCCGTGACTTCGCCAGTGAGGTGGAAAATTGCTGGCCACCCTGTTCCGTGTCGAGCTTCCGTGACCCTCTGTTCTGCCTTCTGCTGATTGGTGCTGATGCGCTCCACTCCCAGCGCACTATCTATATTTTTGCGCTGAAAGCTGCTGCTCAGTGTAATAAGATAATCATTTCGCGCACTAGCTGACACTGCATAAGTATGTTGCTTATGTTCACTAATTCCAGGTAATTTACAATCACATTTTCTTGGCTAACACTGAACTATATTTATCTTACTTCATTCTATAAAATGGGCTGTACTTTCTGGAAGTTGTTTGTCGAGTCCCATGCACTATTTAGCAACATAATTCACGATTGCTAGTACCATTCTGGAGCGCTTCCAGTCACATGCACCATTTTGGAAATTAGTTTCCACAGTGAAGAATTATAAAACGTATTAATCAGTGCTACCTATCTATCTCTATAACTGGTAGCGTTCCAATTTTAACTTCAAAACCTAAAAGTTTGTATCGTATCGGCTGGATGCCAGTGACCAAATACTTCAGTGCAAAAGTGTCACTCTTTCATTTAGTAGGGAGGGCAGCGTGCCAACGGCCATCTCATGTTTGTGAGATGCTGCGAGAGCCACAAATAATGATACTTCACTACCTCGACAAAAATACACTGAGTGATAGTCCTGCTAATCTGCTGTCGTCAGTACACACAATGTCCCCGACTGGTAGCTGAGTGGTCAGCGCGACAGGATTTCAATCCTAAGGGGTCGGTTTCGATTCCCGGCTGGGTCGGAGAATTTCTACGCTCAGGGACTAGATGTTTTGTTGTCCTAATCATCATTATTTCGTCCCCATCGACAAGGAAGTAGCCGAAGTGGCGTCAAATCGAAAGAGTTGCACCCGGCGAATGGTCTACCTGATGGGAGGCCCTAGTCACAACTAGTACACGCAATAATTATCCAAATCATAATTTTAGAGACGTGGCCTGGGAAATAGGTTTGTTTAGAAACGAATAAAATTCTAATAACATTCAAAATGTAACTGAGAAGCAGTCCTTTAATGAACAGCTGTTACAATACAAGGGACTGATAGTTGCATTTGTGTTTGCCACCTGACGTTTGAGAGGAGAGCACACGGAAGACAGCGCTAACAGGCTAACGTCTTCAGTTACGTGGCTTCTATGATATTTCCCTCACTCATGTTAAAGATAAACACTTTCAAAAATCACGTATTCACTATGAAGATAATCTTTATTCACGTTAGCCGTTTCTAGAATTCCAGCAATCTATCTGAAGCACATAGTAGTTTAACATAAATCAGTATGTTTCAGTTGGTGAATTATTACATTATTCTTTTGTATAGAGCAAAGGGGGCTCTCTTGATTTCCTGTCTCTACAAGCGTGTGATCGCCATTTTTGCACGTCTAAGTTAATTGTGAATAACAATGTTAATATAAGGTAAAATGAAAAATCTGGTTTCAATTACTATGTAATATTCTTTTTTCAAAGGACTTTGTACATATTTCTTGTTATTGTTGGGAAGGTTAACTTTAAATGTTTTAATAGTTGATTTCCTTGGAAATAATCTTCAATTGGCCGTTTAAGTATTGCCATAAATGTTAATTTCTATCAAACCGGTTTGATTGTTAATTTCTATCAAACTTGTTTCATCGTTAATTGCTACCAAACTTGTTTGCTGTTTGTTGTATGTTGAGAGCTTTGTATCGGCAGCAATTGACGCGTTACTGTTTTCTGTTGGTCCAGGGCAGGGACGCGTTTTCCTTCTGCTTCGGCGGCTTTCCCCGTCGTCACTCGAGTCGTGGATGTTGGCCGGTCACACGCGCTTCTGCGGATCTGGCGTTCCAGCCTCAGGTTGAGTACTTTAGTGTCATTTTTTTGGTATCGCGCCGCGGCGGGGGTGTCGCCGGATTAGGCAGTAATTTACTCAGTGTCTCTATTATTATAAGGTGCTAGTGGGCATGTGATGAAAACCTTTGGGAACACTGACCACTGAGTTCCTTGATTTCTTAAAAAAAGGGGGGGCGATAATTGTTCTTGCCATTTTAAAAGTGTTTTAGGGACCAGGTATATTATTTAAGTACTTATCTCGATTTATGTGTAACAGGATTGTGATCAGTCTGTGAAGTACTACTGCTTGCTTCAGTTTTTACACTTGGGTAGCGTTTGGCCAGCTTGGCCGTGTCTTGTCTGTATGAGAGCAGAATAACCAGTGGAGAGGTATGCATTTTAATCTCTTTTATTTAACGCTTGTTGTACTTATATCAAGCGCTATTGAGAATTAGGCCACAGCTGTGATGTTAGTTGCTTGGACAGAGTGCTGCCGTAGATGTATTTAATCAGTTAACGGTTTGTAATAGGTAAACCATTGTATTGCACAGTTGGCATGTTCTTCGAGTACCATTTGTAATTTTATGCATTATGCAAATGTCCTTCTGCATTGTGTTTTTAAGTATTTGTATGTATTTGACAAGAATCTTGGTAACTGTTAGTTGCCTTGTGATAGAATTGTTATTAAATAAAACTATTTGTTTGGGAAGGATAAATGACGCATCAAGCTGGGCCAACTTATCAAATGTTTTCCTTAAATTAATCCCCATCGTTTAACCAGGTCTCAATTGGTAGCCGCAGAGCGTGGTTACGTTCTATTTGGCAGGGGGGTTAGAACTGTCTATCCTTTGACATCATTTGTCGTTTCTTTGATTTACTGTACCAGTACATTTGTCATTCCTTGAGTTATTATATTAACACTTTTGGATGTTCTCTGGAGGTCACTACGTATCATGGATTCCAGGCTGTGCCTCGGGATTTCGCATCTTAAGGGGGGTAGGAGGGGGGGGAATTTGCAGTACGAAATAAGTATTCGTGGATTGCCTATAGAAGGTAGCGTCCCAGAACTGGCAGACAGGTTGCGCGCGGCACTGGGCAGTCCACTTTGCTTTTATTCGAACGCCGTTGGGGTGGTAGGTGCCTCTGTTCCTGTTATTTCAGCCGCGTTAGATGACGTGCAGCGTAATGTGTCTTTCCTAAAGGGCAGCCAACCCACCCATAGGCAGTTTTGTAGGATCCACGCGCACCTAGTACATTGGGATAATCGCTTTATGGGTTTGTCATATTGAACTTACGGATTCCGAGAAGCAAGAGGTTAAACAGTTACTCAATTGGGCAAGAGACTTGCATGTTAGGGCGGCATCCCTGTGTGCGGGGTCGGAGAAGAAAGTTTCAAGTCGTAATAAGCTCCTTGGTGATAAGCGATCCGATGCCCGATACGTTGATAGTTTGCCCTCTGATCTCTTCGCCAGATTGCTCAACCCTATTACATGCTTCCTTACCGGATTATTGGAGTTGTCTATTGATGGCTGCTGTGGCTGCTTGTCCGGTTTGAGTCTGATGCTGATGTCCTGCGCATAACGCAGCACTTTATCCTTTCGTTGCTTTATTCATTAACAAAAGGGAGTGAATATCTTAGTCTACGAAACCTTGAGACAGCAGGAGCCCATAGAAGAGTTCAGGGCTCGAATTATAGACAGAAAGTTGTCGACGCATATGCGTAATGAGCTTGAGCAGAGGTATTATTGGCGCGTGCAGGAATCTTCCGATACATTGAGCCAGCGTGCGGCTGTGTCAGCCCTCGATAAGGGGGTTGCCGACGCTGATAGTAGCTCCACTATTTTAGAAGGCATGCGCCCAGACGATAGGTCTCGCTTGGTGGTTGCGCGTCGCCCGACTAATTTGGATGAATTTCAGGAGTTGCTAGAGTCAGTTGAGCCACTGACGTTTTATTTCGCGGGGTAACAAACCATGACCCGAATCGGATTGGTCCGGTTGCAAGCGTTGTTTCTGTTGTGGTGCGAGTGACCACCTTATGCGCCAATCTCATCTTGTGAGAAGCCCCAGGCCTAACAGCTGACACCATACGAGGGGGGAGGGGGGAGGGATGTCCAACGTGTCAGAGGAGGCTGCCGTTTCGTTGTAATCGTATTCGAGCTATGGGAAGATTTCTATTATGTTTGTGCCTATGTCGGACAGGAACCAGTTTGCACGTTATTCAATTCTGGCATTTCATTCTCCTTAGTTGATCAAAAATGGTACCTGGGGTTTGGCCACTTGCCCTTGCGCTCGTCTTCCCGGAGATGTCGTGCGGCCGATAGGCAAGAGTTGCCTCGGGCTGGTGAGGTATGCGGTAGCTTACCCTCATAATGGCCGGTCAGACTTCTCAAAATTAATGACCTGGGGTCACCCTGTTGTTCGGCTCCGAGTTTCTTCAGAGGATCGGGATGGTCCTAGACTTTGATAGTACTACCTTGCTCTTTAAATTCTCTCCAACGGAGAAGATAGCCCTCATTTCTTGTCGCGGAATGCGCTTTATTAGTTCTATAAGTCATGAAACTGTAGATTTTGAGGTTGGCCATCTTCAGCCAGAACGGGCGAGACCGTTGTTGACCTGTTGCTGGAGTTTCTAGATCTCTTGTGTGACAAACTCGATGTTACTAACTTGTTTCAGTATAATATTCGTCTAGCTGATGATGTTCCAGTTCGACAGGCCACTTATAGTCTTTCGCAGCCTAAAATGAAAATTTCTAGGCAGAAGATCACCGTTATCTTGAAGGATGGGGTAATTAGGGCTTACGCTTCGTCATATGCTTCACCCAGATTCCTTCTCCCTAAAGTTGAAGGACTGTAGGCCGGTTGTTGATTAAGGGTTCTAACCAAGAAGGTCATTTTTGTAATCAGTCCCCTTGCCTGATCATCACAACTGTTTTACGTGGTTTTCTGGGGCTAGTTGCTTCACCGTGCTAGACTTGAATCAAACCTATTACAAATTCCCTCGACCGATGAATCTAAGCATGTCGCTGCCTTTTGCGCAGATTAGAATTGTAGCAATTCATGGCGTGCCGTTCGGATTGGCAACCGGAGCTGCTGTTCTTTCTCGTTTATTGGCTAGTGTATTGGGATATTTGAAATTTGCATGTGTTTACAGTCACCTTGACGATGTGGTTGTCTATAGCCGTTTGTTCAAGGCACACCTTTCTCACCCTGGTCAGGTGTTTTCCAGACATCATTCTGCTGGATTAATGGTGAAGCAATCCAGGATTACCCTCGCCGGACGCCAGATCTTATTTTTGGGTTACCTCGTTTCAGGTGACGGCATTAGGATCGACCAGGAACCAACAACAGACCTCAAGAAATGTCCTCTACCTAGTAATACCGAGCGAGGTGGCGCAGTGGTTAGCACACTGGACTCGCATTCGGGAGGACGACGGTTCAATCCCGTCTCCGGCCATCCTGATTTAGGTTTTCCGTGATTTCCCTAAATCGCTTCAGGCAAATGCCGGGATGGATCCTTTGAAAGGGCACGGCCGATTTCCTTCCCCATCCTTCCCTAACCCGAGCTTGCGCTCCGTCTTTAATGACCTCATTGTCGACGGGACGTTAAACACTAAATCTCCTCCTCCTCCTCCTAGTAATAAAAGGGAGATGTGCAGGTTTATAGGGATGGGTAATTATTTCTGTAACTTCGTTCCCAATCTAGCGCAACTTAAGGCGGCGCTGGATCAGGGTCTATTGTAGAGACCCGTTGAAGGGAATGTGGCAGTAAGTCTTGTGTAGGACACACATTCAGTTTGTATTTATACCCACGAATTATTACAGGAAACTCATAGAAAAGTATGAGTTCTTTGATGGGAATATAGGCAGATTAATTGCTCTAACGGCCTTTGCACAGAATCAGGTAGTTCAGTATTTGGATCTTGATCATGTCATTGGTCTTTTCCCTGAGCTTGACCACAAATCAAACTTGTACACTTCTGCAGAACTTGCTGAGGGAAGCTGCTGTCACAATATGCCTACAGTAACATTTGAACCGCCTACTTTCAGACATTTCTGACCATTAGACATGTTGACTACAGCTCCCCCTCCTCCAATAAAGTCTATGCCTACTATATATTCGTGGGTGAGGCTACTCAGAGTGAGAAACGGGTATTCAGCAGTCATTTCATCTAAATTAACAGGGCAAATTGTGTGACTGATTTTGGTATGGGATTTACATCACCCATAATCTTACATCCAGTGACGGAAGTATGGGCATTTCACAAATCTTAGCAATATGTACAAATAATAAAACGACACTGCAATGAACTGAGCTCTTGTGACTAAATACCATCATAACTGCTAAACCATTTGTCATAGTGAGTGCGAACTGCACAAAGTATGTTTGTCTTTCTCACTAAGATATTAGGTGAAGTCACCTTGTGTGCCCATGCCATTATTGTAGTGTAACTTACGCAAGTCACGACACGTGCACCTGCTTTGTTCCCAGACTGGACAATGGGACAACCTCTGGCTTTAGTTTGATGATTTATGTTAATAGGCATGAGAATGTACCTGTGTTATAAGTACAGTTATACCTTTATCGCGTCTTCAGGATGGCTTTCCTCTGTTATCATTCTGGCAGTCTCTCATTTTGCTAGTGGTGCTCATGATGGTGGTGCCGCCTGCTTTCTCCATTATTGTCAGTTTGCCTGTTCCATCCTTCTTGACACGGACTGTGCCTTCTTGATCGAGAGCAGTTGTTAGAACTATGCAGCACTTGGCGGCGCTTCGTACATCTTTTGTTGTTATCTGTGAACCGGGCACTTCCAATTGACAGCGTAGTGCGAGTGGAATTCATAGCCTTTGGATCTTTCTAAACAGGTGCACAGATGGTACCGGGGGGCGTCGACATCGTCGTTTCCCACTCTTGGGCGTTTTATCCAGAACGTCTTCATAGCCGAATAACCTGTGACCAGTGTTCACACAAGAACGATTTTTAGGATTTCTCATGTATGGCAGGTGTTGGCAGCTTCAGCAGTCCACAGGTCACCTCGCATGAGCCTACTTATAAATTCAATTTTTTGCATGTCGTTCCACGAGCAAGACAGTAGGCTATCAGATGGGAGAATAAGTACAGTAGGATAGGTGGCCTTTTTATCAGGATTAAACACGGAATATTGGGGATATTTAAGCGTAATTTATTCCATAATTGCATTTACGAGTGATTGAGTCGTACCTAGGCATATCTTCCTTCACTTTCAACTATCATAGCCGACGGCTGTTTGGGCGAGATCACAGTGGCTCACAATGTGGAAATGCCATTTCATTGCTATGTTTGATTACAAGGCACATCATATATGTTGTCTGATCTTACATTGTGATTAGTTCAGATTACCACTCATTTCACTGTGGTCACCTCTTTCACCCAATTCTGATGCCTCTCGCAAAACTTGGGTGTGGCTGAATCCTTGGCCGAAACTATTTCTTAATTAGAATCTCCTGCTTGGGCATCCTGATCTGGTGTAATGGCCTTAATGTAATGGGTGGTAGTTTTACAATTATATTTCTCAGTCTCCTCTCTATAGGACTGCAATTTCTGCTCTTAGTTTCCTTAAACTATTTGTCTTTATCAGCAGGCCATCGGGTTGTACTGCCTTTAAAAGATTGTTGATACGTCTGAGACTGATCAGAGATTACTCGCTCCTGAACACGAGAAATGTTTTCTATTTCAGATGTCAGGTGTAATTGAACATTTACACTATCAGCAGACGATTGCCCTTTTTCTGATAACAAGTCAGTTTCCGTTGCGACCTGCACCGACATTAATCTCTCAGTTTCGTTCTGAGCAGCGAGGATGATTTTCATAGCTGAGGTAGGCGTGTTTAATTTCTCTAACATCTTACTAATCTGACTAACCAGTTCTACAGAAGGGTGTTCCTCATGCTCGGATTCCATACTGAATAAATACAAAATCTAATTCTACATACAAATAAATAAACAGTCAAAGACATTGTTAAAGACTACTTGGAAACAAATTTTAAATTAATGTAACGAAGTTTACCAAATGCCACGTTATGGCTGCCATGCTTTAAGAAAGAAATTTACGAATGCTCTGTACCGACAAGCTACCTCCATCTTCCGAATTGCTGATCTCCCTGTTAAGTGGGTTGCTATTCCCTGCACATAAAAAGTTACGGTTTATATTACCACATCCAGAAAAATAGCTAGTGAATAAAAGAAATGTGCTCCAACGATGGAAGTCATCACCGGTTGGCTTCGTTACGTCCCACTTTTTTTGCACTATGATATATCCCTCACAGCCATTCAGTGGCGTTTGCATGAAAGAGAAGAAACGTATGCAGTATGGCGTATACTTTATATTGGTCAACGTCGGTATAGCTCCAGTTTAAGGGTAAATGGGAATGAGCGGTTGGCCTCATTGGCCGGGAGGCCCCTTACGGGGCAGGTCCGGCCGCCTTGGTACAGTTCTTATTACATTCGACGCCACATTGGGTGACCTGCTCGCCGGATGGGGATAAAATGATGATGAAGACAACACAACACCCAGTTCCTGAGCGGAAAAAATCCCCGACCCCTCCGGGAATCGAACCCGAGCCCCTTAGGACGATATGATACAATTGCAACATTTATCTTTATGTACGAAAATCGTGGAAAATATTTCAGTAATATTCAGCAAGAACCTTAAGTATTTCAACGGAATTTTAAATAACATTAATTAAATAACTGATAGGCCGTCACTTTACATATTTGCAACACGTTAGTAGTCGCAACAATAGAGTCTGCGAGGACATGGAGGGGCAGTCGACTATAGTTAACAGCAATTTATCTCTCGCACGTACTTACTTAAATCACAATACAGATAAGGACATATTTGAAGTCACAAAATTACCTATGTTGCATATTGACTTGCACAAGAAATTATGCAAGATGTTAGTAATGGAATGAGGTAATGCGAGCTACCAGGCAGAAAGGGTAGAAATTAATTTTCTTTATTTTCACTTACAAATATTTGTGACTGTTGTAGAAAATTAAAGTTAGCAGTTTACGACTACATCCTTATGCATTCTGGACGAACTTAAAATATTACAGTAAAAATACAAATTATAATCACGAAAATGAAGACGATAATCAGTGAAAGAAAAACGAATATGCTACAAGAGTGCTACTGTTTCCACACTAGACAAAATATGAATGAAATTCTGTCAATGAATCTCGCTCATTACTTACATCTCAGATAATTAGAAAATATCAGTGCTAACTACGTAAGGTAGGCTGGTGTCCAAAATTAAAGCAACATACGGAAATTTTGTAAGTTTGTGTTTATTTTGCCTCTAAATAGTATACACTGGTGGTCGTAAAGTAGATACATTGTATATAATACAGAACGTTAACAACTGAACATGCATAACCATAGACATTGATGTTCCTCGTTTCTTCCAACTTAACCGATCCTGACGACTGGTTGATGCACTCAGTATATGGCGTGACCACCTCTGGGAGCAATACAGGCATGACAACGGCGGACATGCTGTGAATCATGCCATCAATCTCTTGTTGAGACAATAACGCCCGTTCCTCCTGCAGAGCTGCGCGCAAGTCTTGGAGAGTCGTTGGTGAAGCTGAGGTGATGCACCCCGTCTTCCCGTGCATCCTAGACATGCTCTATGGGACTGAAATCAGGGAGATTGAACTGTCCATGCGATGCGTGCAATATCTTCCGCTTCGAAGAAACATCAATCACCTGCTCTCTACGAGGTCGAGCCTTATCTTCCATCAATACGAAGTCGGGACCCACAGCTACTCGTAACAACCGCAAATGAGATCCCGAGATCTTGTCACGATACCTGACAGCAGTTATACCTTGCTGATTCACAATTTTGTGAAGAGAGTTCGTGTAGTTAACACAACATCTACCCACACCATTAGGGACCCTCCTCGATATCCGTCTCTTCCCACAGTGTTTGAGTCCACATTCTCTCCAGATGCGGAACCGTCTCCAGACAAAATCGAGACTCATATGTGAAAAGAAGATTAGCCCACTGTTCGACCGTAAGGTGGCATGTTGACAGCTGCACTCTAGACGTTCCCTTCTGTGAAGGTGCAGCAGAGGTACATGTACAGCAGGTGTTCGACAATAAAGGCCACGCTGCCGAAGCCTTCTGTACACCGTTTGCCCCGATACAATACGTCCAGTGGATGCTGCGTGGTCAAATGCCAGTTGCTGTGCTGTACTAAGGCAGTACCGTCGTACCTTTAGAACTAAATAACCGTCCTCTCTTTCTGATGTCACAAATGGTCGACCCTGGCCTGATCTTCAGGATACAGTTTTGGTCTCTATAAACTGTCACCACCTCGGAGAAACAATAAAGCGATTCACATTAAGCCATCGGGCCACATCATTTTGCGACTCTCCCACTTCCACTCTTTCTATGGCCCTCCACCATAGAGTGTCTGGTAGGCGTCTTCTCTGTACCAAACTGCACCGCCTGTGGCTGTGTATACAGCTATTGTGGATGAGGGACTACCCAGCAAACACCATCCCGTTTGATAGATCCCCTGATGTCATCGTTGGCGTGGTTGTCCGTTGACTGGAATGCCACCTTCCGTGCGGAAGACGATCGTACGGACAGTTTTTAGGATTATACCGTGAATTAGACACATAACGGGGAAATAGCGGTTTGTTGCTTTAGTTTTGGATACCACTGCATTTATTCGTTTATTTATTTCGAGTTTTGGCATTACACCACCCAACGAGCACTGCCTCCTTTTGGTTGCTCGTCTCGGCGTGGCCAACTTCTCACTTGCGGAAGAGATCCCTGTCGCAGGCGGTGTTCGGCGTTGATTTTCAGTAATTGGAGGTCTTCGGTATATTTTAAGCTGGGCATTGTGGCTTTAGAGTCTAACGAAAGTGGAAGGTCATCTTCGTCAACTGGTCTTCTTCCCTACGTATGAGGTGACCATGACATCGTACAAGTCTTTTGTAGATTGGGTCCGTAATTCCCTTACTTTATCATAGAATTCTTTGTTGATTCTTTTTTTATGGATGCCATTCTAGTAACTGAAATCCACGATTTCCCTAACGATTCTGCGCTCTTTTCTTCCAGCTTATTGAGGAGAACTTTATTTGAATTCCGGGGAAGTATTTCGGCTGCTTACATAATTACTGGCATCAAGACTGTTTCATAGGATGTATCGTAGTGTTTTGTAAAGTCATTTTTTGTTGTAGATTGTGCACGACGTCTGTTAGGAACTTCAGTTTTCCGTATTTGCTCCTTATGTGGCCCCTTGTTCTCTCAGATCTCACCCGAGCACTTAAAATTTTCTATGCTGCTGATGTCTCCAAATTTCGTCCAGAGTTTTAGAGGGCATCTTTGATATTAACCATTACTTCTTTTTTTCTTTTTTTTTTAAAAAAAAGAGAGAGAGACAGTAATACCTGAAGACCAGTTATTACGGAATTTTCCTTTAACTCTTCGATTTGAATCATAGCAGTTTCTACTTTCTTTGACAGAATTGCTGCACACCGAAAAAAGCTAAACATTGTTTTGTAATTCCCTTGGATCTAGTTCCCATTAATTTCGGGCTAGAGTCCATTTCTGAAAATCATATGCACCAGATCGATATTATTTTTCAATAACACAATTGAAAATCGTCGGTGACAGCTCATCGCCTTATCTGAATCCTGTGCTCATCTCAAGGGAATCTGAGAGTCATCTTAAGAACTTTATCTTGGAGTCTGTTTCCGTCAGAGGAGCTTTAAATAATCCAGCAGTTGAGGATCAACCACGAATTTGTCAAGGATGCAGAACTGTACTTCTCTATATATTGAAGCATAAACTTTCTTGAAGCCCACAAAGACTCACACGCACTGTGTATGCCTTAGAGGATAATATCTGATGACGTTTTTGAGGTTATGAGTGTGTTCGGCTGTGTTTGCAATGTCTCATTGGTATTTCTCTATTTGATACTCGACTTTGGACTTCAATTGTTTAAGGATGGCAAGTGAGAGATCTTTGTCGGCTACCGTTACCAGGGATATTCCTTTGTACTTCTACATGCAGCCTTTCTTGTGAAATGGACGAATTACAGCTCTTTTCAGTATTCGGGTATAGTTTCCTCAATTCAGTTCCTTTTTTATTTGCTCTTGCAAAATTTAAAGATTCCGTGGTTCATAATTCCACGGTTCTGGAACTAATTACTTTCTTCTAGGTTTTTTGCTTTTTCCAGACGGGCACTGTTGCGCTTAATGTCGTCTTTGTCAGGTGGTTTGGTCTCTATTCACCGTAGAACGCATCCGTTTCGCTCAAATGAGCCTTTGAGTTTCTTACAATTTAGTAATTTCTGAAAGTAATCAGATAAGATGTTACAATTTTCTCCATCTGAAGTAGGCAGAGTACTATCCTTTCGCTGAGAGCATAGAGATGATATCTCATGAGTTGGTTTCCTTTTAAAGATTCCGTAATACTCTGTGGCTTCATTTCTCCTAAGGTTTTGGCCAATCTTACGATGAAACCTCATTTTTTTTTTGTATTTACATTTCTCCATTCTAACTGTTTGGTTCCATTAGATTTTGTAGGTTTCCCATTCAGTTTCCAATTTCGTCAAGGAATAATGTTTCCATGCTGAGATCCTTTCCCTGCCGATTGATTCGCAGGTATCATTCCACAGAGCATATGTTTTGATTCTTTCTACTTCTGTAACTTCTTTTATCACCACACGCAGCCTCCCTCTGGTGTTATCGACGTTGCAATTGCTTGGCTTAGGTGTTTTTTGGCCTCCACGATCTTGAAGTTTATCGTTGTCAACGCTGTTCCTGGTGTTTATGGGGATCGGTTTTGATTTAATTATCGACGTATAGTGATCTGAGGCCACATTTATGTCTTTTGTAACATTCATAATCTCTTCTGGACCTAGCGATGGAATTTATTTGGTGTATTCGTTTAGTCTAGACTGGACATTGCTATGTGGTTAGGTGTCGAAAGTGGGTTGGCAGGTTGTGGCCTTCACAGACTGAGACCAATTCCTTGTCATTATGTTTGGTTCTTATGTGGGCGTGGTAGTTTCCAGTAACGTTCTTGTATTTTTGTTGGCAATGTGCCTTGAAATCACTCCAAGAAGCTTCACATGGTGTTTGGATGTTTTGGTTAGTGTTTCATCCAGAAAGTTATCCTTTTCATCTGGGACAGACCGGAATTTATATTTGCAGTGGCATGTCGTTAACTATGGTGTAAGTCTTATGGCACAACTGCTTGTCAATACGAATAGTGTGGGATTCGTTTTTTGGAAATTTGTGAACGATTTAAAATGGCTGGTTCTAACGACAAATACAGTTCCAAGCATGACACACCCTTGAGTATCCTTTTACGAGCTCTGCTATTGAAAAAAACATTAACCTTCCGATTAAAATGTGTCTTCGTCTGGGTACCGTGTTTCTTTTACGGCAGTGATGTGCAAATGATTTTCTTGTATAGCTTTAGTGAAAGCCCTACGCTTGCAAGATTTTGTAAGATAGTGTATACTGAACGATGCTAAGAAAGTCTTTGATTTGGTTTTGAGTTTACGACTATTCGGAATACAACGAGACACTCTGACTCGTGTCTTGCATTCTGTCCAGCATCTCCCAAAATAAAAACGGGAAATGTGCGTTGCGGCTCTCACGACGAGGGATTTATCTGAGCACTTACCGCAAGTGTATTTTTCTTGAAATGTTGTTCCATCCTGTTCCTTGGCTTGAAGTTAATTAGGTCGTGTACATATACATGGTTATAGCATAGTGTTAGAGCTTGCCTCAAGATGTTGCCTGGTCTCTCCAAATTACTTTCATGTCATCCCTAAAAGCAGGTGTGCCTCTTCCACTATTCCCGTTTCCCGTTGTACCGATTATATACATCTCGATCTTTACTACCAGTGCGATCTTCATCGCTACCCTAGCAAGGGCCCCTCACGAAATGAACGGGGATTTCTCAGCCACTTTTGGGACGGACCCTGGGGGAGCCGTAGCCGTATTTGTGTTCAGTAACCACAAACGGTTACTTATCTTATTGTCAAAAACCAATTAACTTGCTAATATTAAGAAACAGACATAACTTAACATAGCTTGGATCTACAAACATCTGCCACAGTTTTTAGCAACATTTTCAGTAATGGTGTAAAATTTGTATTGCTGTTCGAAGAAATAATTCTAAATTTTATTGATGCTATGCCCAGATGCTGATGTGCTCACACTAAATATTGAGACAAAAAAAATACGAGGGACATTGAACAATTATAGAGACAGACTGATATATAATTGAATCATTTCACATTACAGTGAAAACTGTATGAACCACGGAAGTCTTTATAAGTGGGTATAACGGTTGAAAAACGGTCGAACCACAGTGAATGACGAGCAACGCCCTGGCCGGCTAGCGGAAGTGTCAACTCCTCCGCCTCAAAGGTGCATTGACGACATTTCTCGAGAAGACGACGCATTGCGGCTGAACACATAGAAGAACAATTTCAGTAAGTGTTGGCACAGATCAAGTTATCCGTAATAAGCAGAAGTGGAGCTAAGTTACTGCGAGTTGTGTCCTGGAAGATCTAACGCAACAACCCAAGGAAACAAGACTCGAAGCATGTACAGATTTGAAAGAACGCTATGAAACGGAAGGTGACCCTTTTCCAAACAAGATTTTAACTCGTGATGATGCTTGGGCACACCATTTGGAACCAGAGTCCGAAAGACAAAGCATGGAAAGGCGGCACACCAGCTCATCTGTATGACAGAAGGAGAAGTCATGGTGACCGTCTTTCGTGATGCCCAAGAAGTAGCCTTTGGCGATTGTTTGGAAGATCAGCTTACAGTAGACAGTGCCCACTACTCAGATGTGCCGACGAACAAAGTGAAGCCAGCAGTGATGGAAAAACGTTGAGGATTTGAAAGAAAAGGAGTGATATTGCTACACAATGCTCACCGCTCGCCCTCACATCGACCAGCTGACCTAAGAAACCATTCAACAAACTGGTTGTCTTCCCTGCATTCCTAATCTGGCTTGGCCCCCTCGAATTTTTATTTGCTTGGTTCACTCAAGGAGGCACTACGTGGAAAATTTCAGCAACAACGAGGAGGTCAAAGAATTTGTGGAAAAGTGACCAAAATAACGAGGCAGAGATTGCTTAAGATCAGATAAAAAAACTAGCTCGTCACTGGGACAAGTATATTAAAATTGGCGGTGAGTATGTTGAGAAGTAGTAAATGCCTCACTTTGAAAAATACAGTTTTCTTCTCTACACTAATTTGTGTTTTTAATTACCGAATGTCCATCGTAAATTACAAAACTTATGAATATGGCACAATATGTACTGAAGAAGAAAGAAAAATAAACAGGAAGTCTTGCATAATGTGGAATTTTCATACCAGTTTCTCCAATTTTTCTACTGGCTTACCTGGTTATCAGGGAACACAAAATTCTAAACCCTGTACCAATTTAAGGGATTCATCATGACAATTTTTGCCTTTATTGTGCCTGAGGAACATTGAATCAGTCTTCTCGTTGTTGTGAATGCCTTCTTATACTGTGCCACCTCTACGGACAATCACTTGAACCCGCAAATTATACCTTGCGTTAAAGAAATACTCGATGAGTAAGATGTGATTCACCCCAAGACTGAGCATTGATCAGCCAGAACACTAAGACCACTCATCTAATAGCCGGTTTGTCCACCCCTTTGGCACGGATAATGGCGGCGATGGGTCGTGGTATGGAAACAGTGAGGCCTTGTTACATCGCTGAAGGGAACTGGCACCACGCCTGCACACACAACTTAGCTAACTCCCGTAAATTATGGTGAGGTGGTTGGGGCGATGAACTCCGACGCCACGTTCAATAACATCCCAGATGTGTTCGATCGGGTTGATATCTGGCGATTTGGGGGGGGGGGGCAGTACATCAATTGGAATTCGCCAATATGTTCCTCGAATCACTGCATCACATTCCTGGCCTTGTGTCATGGCGCGTTATCGTTTTGAAAAATGCCATTGCCACCGGGAAACATGATTGTCATGAATGGGTGATTATGGTCTGGAACCAGTGTACAATACTCCTTCGTTGTCATGGTTCCTTGCACGAGCTGCACTGGACCCATGGATGGTCACTTGAATGTTGCCCAAAGCGTAACTAAGCAACCGCCAGCTTGTTGCCGCCCCGCATTACAGATGTAAAGAAGCTGTTCAGCTGGAAGAACATGAAAAAGGTATCGGGTTTCATCAGACGATGGAATCCTCTGCCACTGCGCTAACGTCCAGTGCTAATGGCCATGTGGTGTTAACATTGGCGTATGGATGGGTCGTCTGCTGCGGAGGCCCATCGTTAGGGGTGGTCAGTGCCCTGTGTGTTCAGACACACATCTACTCTGCCCAGCAATAAAGTCTGATGTTAGTCCACCACAGTTCGCCGCCTGTCCTATTATACCAGTATGCCCAGCCTACAACGTCTGACATCTGTTATGAGAGGTGGCCGCATAACGCGACGACGTCTTGATGTGGTTTCACTTCGGTTTCGACACGTGTTGAATACTCTCACCCTAGCACTCCTCTAACACTCGACAAGGAGTACAGTTTCCGAAATGCTCATACCGAGCCTCTGGGCCAACACAATCTGTCCTCAGTGAAACTCAGATAGATCGCGTGCCTTCTCCATTCTACACTACTGGCCATTAAAATTACTACACCAAGAAGAAATGCAGTGATAAACGCGTATTCATCGGACAGATATATTATACTAGAACTGACATGTGATTACATTTTCTCGCAATTTTGGTGCATAGATCCTGAGAAATCAGTACCCAGAACAACCACCTCTGGCCATAATAACGGCCTTAATACGCCTGTGCTTTGAATGAAACACACCTTTGATGACGTGTACAGGTACAGCTGCCCATGCAGCTTCAACACGATACCACGGTTCATCAAGTGCAGTGACTGGCGTATTGTGAAAATTCAGTAGCTCGGCGACCACTGACCAGACGTTTTCAATTGGTGAGAGATCTGGAGAATGTGCTGGCCAGGGCAGCAGTCGAACATTTTCTGTATACAGAAAGGCACGTATAGGACCTGCAACATGCGGTCGTGCATTATCCTGCTGAAATGTAGGGTTCCGCGGGATCGAATGAAGGGCAGAGCCATGGGTCGTAACACATCTGAAATCTAACGTCCACGGTTCAAAGTGCCGTCAATGCGAACAAGAGGTGACCGAGACGTGTAACCAATGGCACCCCATACCATCACGCCGGGTGATACGCCAGTATGGCGATGACGAATACACGCTTCCAATGTGCGTTCACCGCGATGTCGCCAAACACGGATGCGACCATCATGATGCTGTAAACAGAACCTGGATTCATCCGAAAAATAGACGTTTTGCCACTCGTGCATCCAGGTTCTTCGTCGAGTACACCATTGCAGGCGCTCCTGTCTGTGATGCAGCGTCAAGGGTAACCGCAGCCATGGTGTCCGAGCTGATAGTCCACGCTGCTGCAAACGTCGTCGAACTGTTCGTGCAGATGTTTGTTATTTTGCAAATGTCCCCATCTATTGACTCAGGGATCGAGACGTGGCTGCACGATCCGTTACAGCCATGCGGAAAAAGATGCCTTCATCTCGCCTGGTAGTGATACGACGCGTTGGGATCCAGCACGGCGTTCCGTATTACCCTTCTGAACCCACCGGTTCCATATTCTGCCAACAGTCATTGGATCTCGACTAATGCAAGCAGCAATGTCGCGAAACGATAAACCACAATCACGATAGGCTACAATCCGACCTTCATAAAAGTTGGAAACGTGATGGTACGCATTTCTCCTCCTTACACGAGGCATCACAACAACGTTTCACCAGACAACGCAGGTAACTGCTGTTTGTGTATGAGAAATCGGTTCGAAACTTTCCTCATGTCAGCACGTTGTAAGTGTCGCCACCGGCGCCAACCTTGCGTGAATGCTCTGAAAAGCTAATCATTTGTATATCACAGCATTTTCTTCCTATAGGTTAAATTGCACGTCTGTAGCACGTCATCTTCGTTGTGCAGCAATTTTAACGGCCAGTAGTGTACATACGAATGGCACGCTCACTTATGCTACATGCAACGTGTGTGTGTCGGACTAGCAATCATTCCTCGCCAGGTGGCGCAGCTATCGTCTGGACGTATTTACATCAATAGTAGGCCGGTGGTCATATGTTCTGGCTGATCAGTGTATCTTCATTCTTGTAGAAGACAGAGTAGTGTGAAAACAGACGATTTTTTTTTATATTAGATTCTGGAAAAATTGAATATCAGATGCTCCTAGCTCATCAGTCTTGGTCAACAGGCAACTTCTTTCTCAAAACGGATCGACGTTAGGATGATAATAGGACCGTCATCGTAAAGTCTACGGTGGTCTCCAGATAGAGTGAACAAAACTGGAAGCATCTTCTCTTGTTTTACTTCCCATTACCGAAAAGTGTGCTGCTGGAGAGGAGAGGGTCTCTATGGCGCTCTCTCCCGAGTGGAGCAGACTCACGGTGCGCCTTGATTTATTCATAAAGGCGGCATTGAGTGTGGGGCTCTGAGCAGTAGGCAGTAAGAGGACAGTCCGGGAAGAGAAGGAAAGTGGCGGGGAGGGAAGGAAGTAACATGGAAGGCGGCGGGCGGCAGACTCCAGACCCCTGCAGCCAATATCGGGGACTCTGGTTGGAGCTTCGCTGCGCTGCCCTGCCCTGCCCGGTGCGGCGCGGCGTGGCGTGGCGGCGGGCCCGAAATTAATATTGACTGCGACAGCCAAGCACCGGGGTGGCTCCCCCTTTTGTCCGGTCTGCATCTGTCGGGCGCGGGGGTGGAGGCGAGTGCGGGGGCGGTGGCGAGGGCGGGTTGCACGTGCAGCGCTGCGTTGCCGCGACACCTAGGGGCGAGGGTCCGCCTCCAGTGATTGGCTCACGCGTCACAGGCGATCACGAGAGCCTTAAATAAGCAAACGAGGTACATTGTTCACTTAAATGAAGAGTGTCCCTTTTGCAGGAGAACCAAAAAGTAGAACAAAGACGGCCGAAGTGGCTGCGGTTCTAGGCGCTGTAGTCTGGATCCGCGAGACCGCTACGGTCGCCGGTTCGAATCCTGCCTCGGCCATGGATGTGTGTGATGTCCTTAGGTTAGTTAGGTTTAACTAGTTCTAAGTTCTATGGGACTAATGACCTCAGAAGTTGAGTCCCATAGTCTTCATAGCCAGCCAAGTAGAACAAAGTTTAGTATTATTTCGTCCGTGTTGTGCTGTTGTTAGGAAACTGCGACCATTTATGATACAGAAGGCAAGTAGAAAACAGTTATCTGCGTCAGTGGCTTTCATTTACTTCCGCGACGCGTTCCGGGGTCTGCACCCTCATCTTCATCTGGATCGCTGGTTTACAAGGTATACCATTTCCCGGATGTAGACAACTGTTTGCCTTACGCTGCATCCACTACAAAATAGTGTCTCTGAGTAACAATCTATGACTCAGAAACAATAGAATAAGTATCTTTATTTCCGTCTAATCACAAAATTGTTTGGTGCGTAGACTTCCGGTTTCGGTCAGAGATGCCCATCTGTTTTAAAACAATGAAGCCGTAATGGCAATACCAAAAGCTAAACAGTAGTGATAAAAACATTGCAAATCTAATTTCTGTTTTTATTTTTCTCACCCAGTAAATTTGATTTACGAAGAATAAATTAATTTTCTCAAATAATAAACAATCTTAGCATCTCGCACATATTTAAAATGTGGTATATACTAGGCCACAATCTCGGAGTTGTCATCTTGTTAACAGCGCTAATGAGTCCCTTATGAACAGTAGCGCTGTTAGCGAGATGATACGGCTGACGCTGTTGCCTAGTATGTACCATATTTTAAATATGTGCGACAGTGCTCAGGGGTTTTATATTTATCTTTGGACGATACCAACTTGTTATGTTAGGAGGTGTCTTAAGACAGGTCTGAAGATGGTCATTGCTGGCCGAAACTGGTAGTCTAAGGACCTAACATTTTTGTGATCGTAGATGAAAATAAGGAAATTCATTTTTCTGTGAATCAGTTGTTGTAAGAATATGGTATGGAAGTCTTACGTTATAAATGATAACAAAGATGCTAACAAGCAAAAAGCGGACTGCAGCTGCAGGTATATACACAATAAAAGGTGTTTCAGCAGAAACAGTAAATATTTTAGGAAATGGTAATACGGACTAACTCCAATAAAACTTTTCTAGGAACATGTGTCTCATTTTTATCGGTATAACAGCCGCTTAGAGGCGCATGTATTCATTTCATACATTGAGTCTCAAGAGGCTGCAGGTTTATGTCTTGACTATCATTCTTACTTTTAAGTTCAAATTGTTGAATTGTGCCTTAGTTTACAGAATTGAATTTTTCGACTGTGATTGTTATAGTATTTCGTTGGCTGATGCTGCTGTAAAATTTAACCATGCCACACATATTAACAGGTGGTGATTATGACGATATGGCATTTGTAAGTTGGGATTCTAGTTGAGAAGCTGCAGCTACTTGGAGAGGTTATGATACACGATTTCCTAACTGCAGAGTACGAGATTCAATAGCGCATACTCGTGTTTTTCACTAAACTGCGAGAGATTGGAGCAATTCCCAAGGCAGGATGAAGTAGAAGCCTCTATCTAATTAGTATAGCGTAGTCCTTCAACATGCACACGGGACATTTCTAAACGTATTGCTCATCCACGTACAAAAAATACGGCGGAAATTAAGTATGACGTGCTTTGCACTTATCATTTACAATTAACAGCTGCGAGAAGCAAATGACAGTAAACAAATGGGAATTTCTAATGGTTAACGCCATTCACCAGACAATCTCATTAATATCGTTTACTGATGACGGTATTTTCACTCGTGACGGTATCATTAACATTAGTAAGTCACATCAGTGATCCAACTAAAGCCCACATGCTTTGTGCAGAAACATTGTCAAGAGCTCTGCTCTGTAAATGTGTGGTGTAGAGTGAGAGACAATCGGGTAACTGGTAATGTTTTGTTACAGCAACTTAAAGGGCTTCATTATGTAGGCTTTAGAGAAAACGAGCTTGCAGCAGTATATTCCATCCCTCTCTCCGAACGTACTTGCTGTAGTGTTGTCTCTTATAGCTGTTGAAACACTCCAACTAGTCTGTTCATGGATAACACAATAGTATATTGGCGACTCTCACAAACGCAGTTTTTCTCACTAAATAGACTTCTTACCGAAATTCTGGATTCTTTTCCTGTCTGTCAGAGCTAAACGCAACATCAACACAGACTAAACGTATGCTCTTTCTCCCTCTCTTTCTCTATCTCTAGGAGACCATTCGGCAATTGAATTTTTGAAATTTTTTATGTTCATGTACATGAAGATCAGAACTCAAACAGTTCCCAAAAGCAGTTCGATGAACTATCAGAAATTCTCGAGAAAATCGACACTGAAGTTTTCGAAGGATCTTTAATTCACTAAAGATTAGGCCGTTAGTAGATTGGTGGCTTGGCTCACATAGTTAATCAATGGATCGCTACTTCGAATTTCTCTACGGTATTTTTTTACGTTTTATTATTTTCCAGAATTCAGTTTCAATGCCTACATCTTTTAAAAACAAAATTCGTAAAATATATGCTAATTAACTCTCTCTCATCCTCATTTTTACCGGAAATGAACGTTTACTTCTACCTGTTTCATTAACTCACACATTAAAAGTATTAATTCTTAATTATTAGTAATTTATAAAAGATTGGTATAAAAAGTTGTTTCAATTTAAAAAATTACTGATTTACTATGAATGTTTTATAAAACATCGATCATTAAGGATAAATGTTTGCGTTAAAACTGGAATTTTGCGTGAAGTATGAAATTAGGAAGTATGAACAAGTGAATTTATCATAAAGATCATAACTATATATGTATATATTCGATTAATTTTATATTTAAATGATGTAGGCATTCGAACTAAGCGAAAAAGAACGAAGAGGAAAGGAGCATGGCGAGATTGGAACCAGCGATTCATTTATAGCTCAATCACCATTCTCCAGTCCTACAGAGTCAGCTACTTATTCTTTAGTGAATTGTAGTTAACGCAGAATACTTCCAAGTCTATTTTCTCGAGAGTTGCGTAGAATACCTTTTGAAGATTGATAACTCCATCTACCATAAATGCAAAAAAAAAAAAAGAAAAAATTACAGAAATTCTACTGCCATATGGCCTCTTGTCTGTCATACTATACACTAAGCCATTGAGATAATATGACACATTTTTAAAATAACGTAAGTAAGGATAAATTGTTGACAAATTACCATCGTGATTGTGTTACAAATACTTCTTTTATTACTGTTATTACCTACACTTTAAGGTAGAGATATTTGTTCGAGTAATGACCCATTGCTGGATCAAGAACGTTTCAGCTAAATAAGGCGTGAGATGGTAACAGGCATGATCTTATAGAGAGTGTGCGCTGACCCGAAAGATTAAACTGGTCTTTCCTGGCACAGGAAATGCTTTCCTGCCTTGGCTCTGTATATTTGTATATTAAGTGATAGGATTCGTGGTTCTTGGTACATTTAGTTTACCGATCAGGTTTTGACTTCGATTTGGGTGGTTAGAAGACAAAGATAACACTTCAAGGCGAATTCTGATTATGACACTACTTTGTATAATCACTTATGTTGTCAGGCGACTGCGAGAAATAATTCCACACCGGAATGACATTATGTATGTAGCACTTCAAAACTACGTGATGGTATTCTGTTGCGTTTTAATATCCATATGAAATAATAAATTACTGCGTTAGTGCATATGTTCGTAGCGTTTTCCATAAGTTAAATACACACAACAGGTACACATAACAGAGACTTGAGTCACAAATAATACGTTCTACTTCACTATTTCCAACAGTATGCCAACGCTGGGATAACTTTTCGATTCCATGACTGTAGATACAACGTGGTTTCGAGGCGAAGAACTCGTCGAGCCATATTCTAAGAGCATTCTCATCCGGAAAGGAAGATCCTTGAACGCTGTTCGCTAGAGATCAGAAAGGGAGGAAACTGGAGGACGCAAGATCAGCTGAATAAGGTGGACGCGAAATTACTTCTCAAACTTCAGCGTAGCAGAATGCGGGAGGGCGATATCATGGAGTCACATAACTTCATTCAGTCTTCCTATTTTTTTTTTTTTGACTGCGTCTGCAAGACGTCTCAGTTGATGATAATAAACGTCAGCAGTGATGGCTACATCTCGGGGAAGCAATTCGTAGTACACTACCAGTCGCTGTATCACCAAGTGGATAACATTTTCTTTTGCGGATTCGCGCAGGTCTTTGTATGGGGAGTTTCTGCTTTGTTTGGGCTCAATCATTCCTTTCGTTTTCTTACGTTAGCATGAAGACACTATTTCTCGTTACCGGGTGCGAGGCAGGATAGGTATGGTTGGTATTGTTCAAGAGGCAGTTGATGACGAGCTATCAGAGATGCACACATGGCCACCTGCTGATTTTAGTAATTTTGGCTTGGAGCATCCGGTACTGTCCGCAGTTCGTGGTCGTGCTGTAGCGTTCTCGCTTCCCGCGCCCGTGTTCCCAGGTTCGATTCCCGGCGGGGTCAGGCATTTTCTCTGCCTCGTGATGACTGGGTGTTGTGTGCTGTCCTTAGTTTAGTTAGGTTTAAGTAGTTCTAAGTTCTAGGGGACTGATGACCATAGATGTTCCCATAGTGCTCAGAGCCATTTGAACCATTTTTTGGAGCCATCCGGTACCCATACGCCCAACTGCTGAACCTTCAGCACTGCATGCGAATATCGCACGATGGTGGAATGGTCACAGTTTATTTGCCAGTTCTTGAGTACACTGAAGCTGATAATTCTGGATTAAAGCGCTTAAACGATCTTTATCAAACCCCGAAGGTATTCCTGAACATGGAGGGTCACTCATGTGAGAAAGATCCTTCTGAAAAGGAGATAACCGTTTTCTTACCGTATGCTGTCAAATGGAGTAATCCCCATATACCGCTCAAATGTTCCTGACTGCCTCCACTGTTGAACTCAAAGACAAACAAACATACACTCCTGGAAATGGAAAAAAGAACACATTGACACCGGTGTGTCAGACCCACCATACTTGCTCCGGACACTGCGAGAGGGCTGTACAAGCAATGATCACACGCACGGCACAGCGGACACACCAGGAACCGCGGTGTTGGCCGTCGAATGGCGCTAGCTGCGCAGCATTTGTGCACCGCCGCCGTCAGTGTCAGCCAGTTTGCCGTGGCATACGGAGCTCCATCGCAGTCTTTAACGCTGGTAGCATGCCGCGACAGCGTGGACGTGAACCGTATGTGCAGTTGACGGACTTTGAGCGAGGGCGTATAGTGGGCATGCGGGAGGCCGGGTGGACGTACCGCCGAATTGCTCAACACGTGGGGCGTGAGGTCTCCACAGTACATCGATGTTGTCGCCAGTGGTCGGCGGAAGGTGCACGTGCCCGTCGACCTGGGACCGGACCGCAGCGACGCACGGATGCACGCCAAGACCGTAGGATCCTACGCAGTGCCGTAGGGGACCGCACCGCCACTTCCCAGCAAATTAGGGACACTGTTGCTCCTGGGGTATCGGCGAGGACCATTCGCAACCGTCTCCATGAAGCTGGGCTACGGTCCCGCACACCGTTAGGCCGTCTTCCGCTCACGCCCCAACATCGTGCAGCCCGCCTCCAGTGGTGTCGCGACAGGCGTGAATGGAGGGACGAATGGAGACGTGTCGTCTTCAGAGATGAGAGTCGCTTCTGCCTTGGTGCCAATGATGGTCGTATGCGTGTTTGGCGCCGTGCAGGTGAGCGCCACAATCAGGACTGCATACGACCGAGGCACACAGGGCCAACACCCGGCATCATGGTGTGGGGAGCGATCTCCTACACTGGCCGTACACCACTGGTGATCGTCGAGGGGACACTGAATAGTGCACGGTACATCCAAACCGTCATCGAACCCATCGTTCTACCATTCCTAGACCGGCAAGGGAACTTGCTGTTCCAACAGGACAATGCACGTCCGCATGTATCCCGTGCCACCCAACGTGCTCTAGAAGGTGTAAGTCAACTACCCTGGCCAGCAAGATCTCCGGATCTGCCCCCATTGAGCATGTTTGGGACTGGATGAAGCGTCGTCTCACGCGGTCTGCACGTCCAGCACGAACGCTGGTCCAACTGAGGCGCCAGGTGGAAATGCCATGGCAAGCCGTTCCACAGGACTACATACAGCATCTCTACGATCGTCTCCATGGGAGAATAGCAGCCTGCATTGCTGCGAAAGGTGGATATACACTGTACTAGTGCCGACATTGTGTATGCTCTGTTGCCTGTGTCTATGTGCCTGTGGTTCTGTCAGTGTGATCATGTGATGTATCTGACCCCAGGAATGCGTCAATAAAGTTTCCCCTTCCTGGGACAATGAATTCACGGTGTTCTTATTTCAATTTCCAGGAGTGTATGTCGAAAGTGTCCCGATTTTTTCACTTGGCGCTTCATTTTCTAAATTCCACAGCTCCCATCACTATCTCCGAATGACACTATGTAACTCAGAAAGCAAAAATGACAATCGATAAATAAACCCATAGCAACCGAAATACCACAATGCAAAAGAAAAACGTTACAAAGCTACGCAACAACCTAATATATTGCAGTGTTGTGCAATTAGAATGGTTTGTCAAATGCTGTTTACCAGTTACCTGCCAACATTATTTCAAGCTTGAGAAAAGATGATTATTTACGTTAAGTAACTTTCTACAGTTGATCAGTTATTATTTTTACTATTATTATTTGTTTAATCACCTTCAGTTCTTTCTCCAGAGTGACTATCTTTTCATTCTTTTACTAGTTTTACTACTGATTCTGCTTTATTAGTGGTAAAATTCATACTCATAAATATTGACGTTCGAAGTTCTCAATAACTGCAGAGTCTTCTACTGTCGCCACTGAGTTGCGCCAAAGACGAGAACGTTGTTAGAGAGGATAACGTAGGGGGTGAGGTAGCCACTCGGATGCTGCAACAGTATCTACAACATTTGCTTCACAAGAAGACATGGACGATGTTGACAGTGTTTAGCAGACGTAATCAACAGATTAAAATCTAGTATGATGTAGTATTTTTCCTGGGAGTCAACCGTTCGACAGTTTGTCTCATGCTGGAAGTCTTTCTGGGTGGATGCCAGGATAAGGGTTTGATGTTCAGTTAGAGCAAAAATCAGTTAATACAGACAACAGTACTCTACCGTTCCAAGTTTATTTAATTAGGGTGTGCACATTTATTTTGTACCACATATGCAATATTAAAAATGCGCGCATGACCCATAAAGTTCGTCAGCTTCTGTCTGTTTAAAATTCATGTCACTTAAAATCTTAGTCTCTGCTTAGTACCGATCTGAAGAAGAAATCACAGATACACTTTTGCTTCTAATTAACACATTTCTTTTCTCATCAGATATTCTCACTGACTAAACTTGGACCAGTTATACAGTTTAAATGTGCTATAGTAATCCGGCAATGATCTTTGGTATTAACACAGCAGCAACCTCCATTTAAATAAAAATTCGGCATACATAATTGCTAATCTACAGCATGCACGTAGTCTTCGCTTAGCCAAGCATAACCTTAAGGGTCTCTTCGGAACTACTCCCTATACTACTCACAGTCCAAAGCAGGTTACAATAAAATTAAAATCTCCTCATTCCTTACCTTATTAGTCCATCTAATTTTCAACGTTCTTCTGTTGCACCACATCTCAAATGCTTCGATTCTCTTCTGTTCCTGTTTTCCCACAGTCCATTTTTGACTACCATACAATGCTGTGCTCAGAAATTTCTTCCTCAAATTAAGGCCGATGTTTGATACAAGTATACTTCTCTTGGCTAAGAATTACGTGAATAAATTCCGATTCGAGCAGCTCTACTGGTAACTACTTAATAGAAAGGAGTCCCACAATAACGTTCCCAAGGTATACGTAACATCCAAATTTTTCGTCTCCCTTTGATGAGTGTCGCTGTTGGAGCTCTTATGGCTATATTGTTTCAGAGCTGTGTCCCACACATTTTTCGTCACAATGGTAACTTAAACACTGGATGGTAAATGTCCTGCTATGTCCCAGGTAATTTATTAGTTCAAAAAGTCTACTGTATCAGTCTGCTTAGAAAATATGTCATGAATTAATCGTATCAAATGATGTGTCCGCATGTTATTCATCTACGGTGCCTTCATAACGCATGTTGGCACTTATTATTTTCTTTAATTTTTCGACTGGAATCCTTATTCAGAAAAAAACTAGCGAAAATTATGAACTATTTTGTCTGAAAAGTGAAGGACAGTTCTGAATTCTTCATAGTGTATACATAACTCTGTATTACTGAACTCCGCTCCTCTATTTTTAGTCGACTAATTCTGATCATTTGAGCCCCTGCATCCGTGTACAGCCTTCTGAAGCCTTGAACCTAACAAAACAGGTTTCAAATTTTCTCGCTGCATCAGCGGTGTTAGGGGTTTTCGTTTTCTTCGTGGCGTATCTAACGACTAGTTTCGATACTACTCAACCACTAATAGGCAGTTAATACCAATAATGACTACCAGACTCAAGGTAGAATATTACGCTTATAAGGGCACAGCGACCTGTCTAACATTCACGACTGTATAAAATTTTTGCTATCACATATTATTCTGCTTCGGAACATGGGCTGTCTTAAGTGGCAGCTTGTTATGCCTCAGCAAATGGGAAAATTCTTGCCCATAAGCTCCACTAGTGCTTCAAAGCAGCGCAGGACGTATCCCTGTACACATAAAAATACGGTTCTCAGACGTAATGTGTCACCAGATTCAGAAACTGGAATTGGTCACACGGGTTGCTGAGAAGTCCCTGATGGAAATCAGCTCCTGAAGGTTGTCGCTCCTCCCAGTAATCATATCAGTGTCCAAGCATCAGGCATGCCAACACGTAGCTATCAATCCAACCGATCAGGGCATGGTCCCTCACATGGGTGCCGCACACACCACTCGCCGCATCCACTCGAAGTTCCTAACTGCCTCTCATTCACACAGCGTGGCGCCCACTCTACATCCCGCGACCTCACTCGTTGCCGACGTACCAATGACACCCTCTCTCGGACTTTCCTGATACCAATAGCCAACCAATTCTGCATACAAGGATCGTGAACCAGCCCGCTGGTGACCTACAGAATCGAGGGCCATAGCTCAGTGTCAAATAACATACACTCTAAATATAAATAGTAACTATCAAGTAATGAACAGCACTTACTATTCAAAACATGAACATCTATCAGAGCAACATGTAGTGGGCATACGTGTGGTATAAATTGCTTAAATACTAGTAACTATGAAAAGTTCAGTATAGGAGAACTAGGTACACAATAATGGTCTGCAAAATGTAACAAAATTGAAGAAATATGTAACAAAACTTCTTATGCTCATAATCCCGAATATTTTCGTGAGCCACGTGCTATTAAGAAAGATACAATCTGAAACGTAAATCAAGTGTAGTGGGCAAAAGTTACAGAAGATCGCGGAGCTATATTTAGATAACGGTAATCATTAGGAATCTCTGAGGACCAGATTACATAAACATGACAAGAATAATCTAGATTGAAAATGACAATTAGTAATTAATCAAAGGCGCAAGAGCTAACAGAGAAATCCAATTAGATACAAATTATTTTAAAAAAATATGAAATTAATGGGAAATAATTGTATCAAATGTTGAGTAAAGAAGTCATTAGAGAACTCAAGTGCAAAAAAAAAAAAAAAGTCATATTCGTCGACTCTGTATGCTCACTTTATTAAGGAATATGCTTTTCAGGGTTACCACCTTATGTCAGTACAGTAATTACTTTTGGATATACATATATTTATTAATAATTTGAATCTCTGTTTTGTCTTGCAAATTGTCATTGTGAATCTTTTTGTTTATATAGAAGCAAAAAGTTTACGTAGAGTGTATCAAAAAGAATCATCGTATTTGGCACGTCTATATTTCTGAAATTAACAAACTTATACAATGAATTTTGTTTTTTGATGAACGGGAAACTCAAAAAGTTTTTCTCATACCTTTTCACAGGTGTTCAATATCCTCCCCTTGAGATTCATGTCATATGTCAATGCGATATTCAAACTGTTCCCACACTGCTGCGAACATGTCTTGAGTTACAGCTTCCACAATTACTGTTACGCAATGTTTCAGTTCATTCATTCTTGTTGGTAACGGATGCATATATAGAAAGTCTTTGATAAGCCCCATAAGAAATAATCACATATAGTCAGGTCATGTGATCTTGGACTCCAGTAATATAAGGTTGAACAATTCGGTCCAGTGCGACCGATCCATCGCTAAGTAATCCTTTGATTTAAAAATTCCCGCGCTTCCAGATGCCAGTATTTGACGGTGCCCCATCCTGCTGGTAAATGAAGTCTTTCGAATCAGTGTGCAGCTGTGGGAAAAGAAAGTTCTCAAGCATATAGATGTATATGCTTCCTGTAACAGTGTTCTCGGTAAAGAAAAATTGACGAGAACCTTCTCCCGTGAAACTGGACAAAACACATTAAATTTTGGAGAGTCCCTCTCACGTTGTACTTCATTTGGCTTTTCCGTACGCCATATTATCACATTATGACCACCTTTCCACTTAAATGGAATGTTGCCTTGTCACTAAACACGAAGCGTGGAAGAAAACTGTCATCTTCCGTCTTGCCAAGAACGAAATTGCAGAACTCGACACGTTGCTGTTTGTCACGTTCACGAAGAACTCGCAGTAGCTGAATTTTGTATGACTGCGTGTGTAAACGTTGGCGCAAAACACGCTAGACGGACATCAGGGGCACATTGAGCTGTCGAACTGCGATGCGAATGGATTTCTGTGGACTCCTTGTGAAACTATGGCGGATACGTTCGACGCCTGTGTCAGATATTCGGGGACGGCGCAGCGATTTGCCTTTACATAAACAACGTGTTTCTCGGAACTGTTCATGCCATCGGCTAATGCTCTGTGCTGTAGGAGGATCCACACCATACCGAGTACGAAAGTCCGTCGAACAGTTGTTAATGACCCGCACTGCGCAAAACGTAGAACATAAAACGTTTTGTATTGTCCTGACACCGTTTTTACTAGAACTGAAGTGGGCGCACACTGCTGTTACCTATCAGAAACCATGTAAAATTCGAGGGTTAACTCTTTCCACTAGTACATTATTCACGCACATATCTCAAATTACATAAAAGTTATGATTTTTTAAAATCGGATGCTTCACTTGATGCACCCTATTTTTCTTAAAATATTCATAATGGTAACAGACTTAGCAGTATACTGCTCCAAAAGTGATTTCACAATAGGAATGATTAGGCTGGAAAGGGAGATTTCACGTGCTAGAATTTCTGCCGCTGTGTCACAGAAGCAATCCTTTGCAGTTTTGAAGATGATGGCGGCTATGCCTCTCCTAATAACCACGTTGACGTATATCATTCTTGGCATGATTTCTGCTTTCCATATGCTGCTGAACATATCTCGCTTGTGCTTATCACCAAGTGTTAAAGTAATGGGATGAATTGTAGCTGGTCAACAACTGTGTGCCAAAAAACAGACAACTGCCGCCGGTGGCTGTCGCCCCTGCTTCATCAGTACCCCTCTGTAGCAACTAGACGTGACACCATTTTTGATGTCAGTGCCCTTGGGCTTGCCTTCGAAAAATAATTCTGACCTGAACAATTTCACCCCATCGATGGGCACTGCTGACTGCAGTACCAGTCCCGGACATGCCTCTGTTCCTGATCGTTCAGTGTGGCAAACAAACGCAGAGACTACCGCGAAACTCAAACAAGCACTTCGTCGTCACTGCACTTTTGGGTCAGTAATGTGACGCGCAGTCTGTGATGGACAGTGCTACTCCAATGTTACAAACGTTATCCATCGCCGCTAGGCATCGAATCTCTGCCCACTTTCTGAGTTCAGGCAACTCTGCACTTGGCCCCCGTCTGCTGAGTACGACGCGAGTGCCATACCCACCTCCGCAGACGTGCCAAAGGAGGACTTCGGGGTTCTGTGTTACTGGTGGGTGACGCAGCTGGAAATATACTTATTTTCTGCAGCTGATCCGCTCATACTTAGACACCCCATGATTGTAAACAAACAGCAATTGTAAACTCACCAGGACACCGTTCTGCTGCACCTGCATCCATCTCCAGCGATGAACTGTCGCCCACACCCTGTCCTCCCCCCATCAATATGCGAGTGAGCTTTACAGCAGATTCCTCACCCTGAATACAGTCACTACTAAGCAATTTAACACAAGATATTTCTAAAACAGGGGCGACCACAGCTGAAATAGTTATACATGATTGATTGGAAATTCATAAACAGTTTTGTAACACAGGTGTTAAAATTATTAAATACAAAACTGAAGGAATAGTCCAATAGTCCACTGTAGCTGCATATATTCAAGTCGCTTTGAGTCATCTTCTCCATTTTAATGTATACACTGTTTTAATGATTTAGAAAAGTGTAGTTCATCTTAGCAGCGTTATTACTTTTAATAATATCCAGGTTCAGTTTTATATATACTGAGGGCCGAAGTTCACGTGGCGACCACAATTCCTCACCAGAGTACTAGCGTTGCGCTTTTTTTTTCATTATTCGTGTTGCCCCTGTTAGTTCAATTTCCGTCACCGTCCCAGTATCCGGACTGCAGCCACAGAAAGACACGGGACGCTCGAAGCTTGTCAGCTGCTATGTTCGTGACAAACATACAAAGGACTGTCGGTTTTTGGTAAGTTTGACTGGTGGCATAAGCTTCCTTCATTCGGTCATTGGTGGCCCCCTAATCATTTTCAGTAAATTTCAATACATTAGTTTTACTAGTTTTCATCACTAGATTTGTTTTACTCTTCACTCATTATAGGGCCCAGTACTTCCCTGTATAAAGTCTATGAGGGGTTAGTCTGTTGTGACACAGGCCGACAAGAATATATTTTAATTGGTAGAGTGATGACAGCTCGTGATTTTAACTCTGGTCAGTCCCATTTTTGGCATTAGTTCCACGTCACTTGGGGAAGGTCATCATCTATTTTTTAACCGCTTGACTGTCTTTATTCAAGGATCGGTTCTGATTATTAATTCTATTCTTTTATTTTTAGACATTACGTTAATCACAGATGACTTTTTTACCAGCTCATGATGGTTTTCTATCAATTGGGAAGGGCCGAGAACTTTTCCTATGCACGCCAACGGTAACTCTGCGGCGTTCTGTAACTACTCCCCACATCATATGACATAGCATTTGTAAGTAACTTTCTTTTGGTATAAAACTACAAATCGTATTTGTTAAATGTGTATAAGCACTTTCTTTGTGGTTCGCGTGTGTTCCACGCCATAGTTCGTAACGTGAATCGTAATATTTTCTCTCATGTTCAAGTCTAGTCAGTCAGTACCGTAAGATATCTTAGATAACCTCACTTCGTCATTACCAAACTATTAAATTAAAAAAAAAAATATCTACAGAGAAAACCAGAAGATGCAAGTAAACAGTTGCGAAACCGATTGTGTGGGTCTGTGATTGACTTGAATAAATATCGCTCCACCGGACTATTGGACTTTTCATTCTGTTTTATATTTAATCATTTTAACCCCTGTATTACGAAACAGTTTACTGTATGATTCGTCCATCCGTCACGTACCAGTATGTCTTACATGGTCCCAGCACATATTCTGGATTTTGGCATCTTGGATACGGGCAAACAGAAAAACGAAGAAGCAGAAGAGGACCACCAGTCGTACAAGCTACACTCAAAATTTTCAGTGAAGTAGTGAACATGAAACTGCTTCTCCTCGTGATCATGTGTAAGACATACTGCAAACAAGCAGTTTGGCAACGATTACTATCAGAAATGGCGTACTTGAGCAGTCTCTCTTGCCTTGAACTTTCATAATTTTCGGAATGTATTCACATTACAGAGCGGCGCATACTTCGTTGAGTATTTTCTCTCGCATACCTTCACCAGAGTGTTTACTTTGATTCTTCATTCATTTCAATGTGCCAGCAATATCTTTCATTACCAAGTAGGGCTTCTATCTTCACTGTTCGTCAAATCTTTCCTGTAGAAGAATTCTGCTACTTTCCCAGTTCTTCTTGATCGATAGCTGAAATGTAAACACTGAGTTATATGCAATGGATATAAACAAATAGAGAAATAAGAATATTCCCGAAGGCGTTCCTCTCTTTCAGGGAACAAGGATCAGCTACGAGAGCAGGGTCTAAGGGCGACAAATAGACAGCAGATGAGATTTTCTGATAACAAGCTCCAAGCAGGGCGTCCAGTGAGGCTGAAGATACCGAGCAGGGATGCATGAAGTATTTCAGATGAAGGAAGTGCAAACGCACATCTCGCCTCAATGGCAAACAAATTTATTCGAAGTTCTTTGCGAGTTGATGTCACTTACTGTCAGGATATAATCAAGAAGAAACTAGGAAGTAGTTCAGGGGATATGTGTGTGCCTTACAACATTTAACCGAGGAAGTGTAAATGAGCCATATTTATTTTTAATCAGATAATACTAACATACAGAATTAGTCTATCGCATAACAACTCACAAGATGGCCAATGGGTAGTACGTGTCTCCCTTACTATTTTGCAAAAACCAAAATGCTGTCCTAAAGTTGGAGTGTACTTCTTAGAAAACACTGTCAGTCCTAAATCCAAACTTTTGACAGTAAATCTCAATAATAAGGTAAACAAAATCTGTCTTAAAATAGTTAAAGTTGCAGATGGAGAAAATAAGTACGAGTACTAGGGCAGAAGCAGAAGCTTAAAAAATTATAAAATGTATAGATGCTGAAAAATGGTGCAGTAAGTGCTGAAGCTGAAAAGACTTGTAACAAAATCAAGGTTAGAACTTCTTTCAGTGTTTTCTTTGAATGATTGGTAATTAATAATAACTTAAGAACAAAAAATTCAATATAGAGCACCGAAAAATTGTAATCAAAAAATTTTGCGTACCAGGATACGCCACATATTCAAAATTTATGTAGTCAGTAAGAAATGGGGCCCGTCTCATGTATTGATAGTGCGTTGTACCCAAATTCACATATCCCAAATTATCAGTATAGTCTCGGAACGCTTTACACATTTGTAATGTGGGATCAGAAAGAGATCCCAACTGCCACATGAAATGTCAAACTCCACAAACCGAACTAAGTGCTCCATTAGGCCCTGCAGATCATACTTTGCTGTCCATCCATAGTGTCCTGCTCTCACGACGCTTTCATTATATGCGGTATATTGAGGCAAGTGGGTAGTACACAATTCTTCCAACAGTTTTGAGCTTTTTGGCCTTTGGAGACTCAGCTTCTCATTCAAGTAACTCCTCAATTACCCCCACGTGGCTGAGGATTCCGGGCCTCCCACAAAGTAAAACACCTGACGACACGGACTGCCCACACAGCAGTCAAACACACTAGTCGCTCAGCTACGGACATGGAAAAATATATGAACCAATAATATTTCACGCTTTCCTGTTGAAACTGTTGACTATAAGGCTTTTGGGTCTGCAACTGGATTACGTTGTGTAAATTCCACAATATTTCCTCGAGGTAACTTTTCCACTTCTTCAAGTGGTTGCTGGCGGCTACTGCTGGCAAGTGTCTACTGCTACTTGTTACTTGCCAGCATTAACCAGCTGCAAACATATGAGGATGTCGAGCAGCTGCCTCGTGGAAATACTGTGGAATTTACACAGCGTAATCCGACGGCAGACCAGGAAACCGTATATTCATATTTACACCAGTGATTTTTTGCTAAATTACGCAGAGTACAAGAGTAACATATGCACGTTTATGTATTTTGCGGTAGAACTCCCAGCCATAGCTCCGAGAGTGGGTCTGCATCATTTCCTCTGCCTCGAGTAATAGAGCAATTCGGTAAGTGGTACTGAAATTTCAAACAAAATCTGGAAGACTACAATGCTGTCTTGGACTCGACTGTGTTTGCTGTGAACATACGAAGCGATTAAAAAGGTAGGAACGGCTGGGAGACAGTAAATGAATGAATGGTAAATATCGACTAAAGGACAGTGTAATCTAAATATCTACAACAAACAATTTTAATCACACTGATCAAAGTTTCAGTGTTTGTGGGTTTCCTAGAACACTAGTATTCCTTTCCATATTGCAGACATTCCATTTTACAACAGGAACGGTGGATGGATAGGCGCGGAGCGATTGATTGGGCGTGATTTCGGATGCAATTTTAAAATACATTTGTTATTATCTACCAAGTAGAGACAATCTCAGGAAAACAGACAAAACTACCACATTTTGTAAATACAGACTAACTCGAACAGCCTGATCCATCAGAATGAATACCTGAGCTGAGAGAAAAACGTATAAACTAATAACCACTGGTATAGGCGAACCAAAGGATCCGTCAACCCATCAATCATAATCCTTCGTAGAAACGCAGAAATAACTGAAAAACACAAATCCAGCCGAAAATTAATCATTAACTGACATTAACAAGAAACTAGCCGACAGGCCACAAAATTACTCCCTCCTTATATCAGCATAAAAACCCAAAGCATGAGAAACAGGTTTAACGAAACCTCTGAAACTTAAAAATATTCAAAGTGGAAAACTAATAATTGGCTCTGAGCACTATGGGACTCAACTGCTGAGGTCATTAGTCCCCTAGAACTTAGAACTACTTAAACCTAACTAACCTAAGGACATCACAAACATCCATGCCCGAGGCAGGATTCGAACCTGCGACCGTAGCGGTCTTGCGGTTCCAGACTGCAGCGCCTGTAACCGCACGGCCACTTCGGCCGGCAAAACTAATAATTAACTCAACGCATTAGAAAGACTGTTAGGAAAATAATCATGTCAGTCAATCTGAAATTTAGTCTTAGCCTACTGATTGTGCATTACGTCCAGCACCTACTTCAATATTCCATGACAGCAAATAACATGAATGAATTAAAATGATCCCGTCAAATACGTCCATAACTTGAGTACTAACCATCACACACAGTTCTCGGAGCTGTTCCGCCAAACCATTCAAGACTGGCGGATAGCTTGGGCACGTGATGCCAGAGACCAGCAGTACGGGCACACCGCACAATCCACAGTCCGTGCAAGTCTGCTGCCACAAGGCAGCTGTCCATTGTCGTCTCGGCTGTCACTCCACGCTCCACCCGACATTGCGCCCTCTAGCGCACACCGATGCCACACGACTTCGTTGCGCCATCCGTGGAAGATGAAAAACACATGGCACTAGTGACAACTGAGCACAATTTTGAAAGCATAGAACCTGCAACGACGTATATAGCAGTAGGATCGCAGTACAATCAAAGGACTACGTATAAACAGACATCATTTATACAGTCTTCACCGAAAATAACTTTGTCAGAAGTTTATATCTGACCAAAAATGACATATAAACATGATTTCGTATATCTTCTATCTGTGTAATTTTCATGTAATTTGGCTCTCTACACATGATGCACCTATTTCACTAAACGAATTCTTCGTCGTAAAAATGAAAGCATAATCTATCTTCCTTTGTATCAGTAATGCCAATATATCTCATACCAAGTAGTCTGGTACACTTGCGAAACAGTAAGTAAACGACTTGAGAGGAATAAATTATATTTTCAGTAACTCCATGTGTGCAGCCCGAAAAACGTTTGCTAGAACATATCCTCAGGCAACAAGATACATTCAGTGAACAATCCACACGTCTTCCATCATATCCTGCCACCAAAGTGGCTGATCACTCTCCGGCAATGGGGGCGAGTGATAGTGGTAGCCACTGTCAGTGTTATTCCCTCAAATTCATATTTTAAATGAAAAATTGTTATATATATTCGTTTCTACAAAATCGTAAATCTACGAAAGTTTTTCACCTATTTCTTTGACGTTATGAACATTGTGCTCCAATACAAGCGTGTTTTCATATACCTGCAGGAGTTTCATATACTCGTACACTGGAAAGAAAGTGGTACACCTGCCTAATATCGTGTAGGGCCACAGTGAGCACGGAGAAGTGGCGCTACACGACGTGGCATGGACTTACTAATGTCTGAAGTAGTCCTGGAGAAAATTGACACCATAAATCCCGCGGGGCTGACCATAAATCCGTAAGAGTAAGAAGGTGTGGAGATCTCTTCTGAACAGCACGTTGCAATGCAGCCCAGATATGCTCAGTAATGTCCATTTCTGGGGAGTTAGATGGCCAACAGAAGTGTTTAAACTGAGAAAAGTGTTCCTGTTGCCACTCTGTAGTAATTCTGGACATGTGGGGTGTCACATGGTACTGCTGGAATTGCTCAAGTCCGTCGGAGTGCACAATGGACATGGATGGATACAAGGTATCAGACATGGTGCATACGTATGTGTCACCTATGAGAGTCGTATTTAGACGTATCAGGGGTCCCATATCACTCCAACTGTACACTCCCCACACCATTACACAGCCTCGACCAGCTTAAACAGTCGGCTGCTGACACGCAGGGTCCATGGATTCGTGAGATTGTCTCCATAACCGTACACGTCCATCTTCTCGATACAATTTGAAACGAGACTCGTTCGTCTAGGCTAATCTTCCAATGCGACGACCATTCCCGTCCGTATTTGGCTACTCCGTTTACAAACTCCACAACTAGAGTTTCAGGCTTTGGTACAAATGGCTCTAAGCACTATGGGACTTAACAATTAAGGTCGTCAGTCCCCTAAACTTAGAACTACTTAAACCTAACTAACCTAAGGACACAACACACATCGATGCCCGAGGCAGGATTCGAACGTGCGACCGTAGAAGTAGCGTGGTTCCGAGCTGAGGTGCCTAGAACCGATCGGTCAACACGACCGGCGTTTCAGCCTTTAATTTTCAACCGAACCTCTGTGTAGACTTTATCATCCCAGTGTTCCGCTGAAAAATGGTTAAGCGCTGAAGACGAAATTATAGCTTATAAAAGTTATGGGAATTATGGTTTATAAAAAAGTGCCGTTGTGTTCGTCATTGCAATCTGAATCACAGTCTTTTTCATCTTCTTCTTCACCTCTGTCATGCTTTGGACGTTACTTTGACTGTTGCAGTTGTATTTCGTTCATCCATCTTTGTACTGGACTTTCAATGCATCTTTTACGCTGTGGAACAAATTGTCAAAAATGCAGTGGTAATCTGGACTCCTCTATTGGCAACAGATGGAATATCCATTTGTCCCTATTTTCTTCAACCTTTTCGTTCACATGAAATACACCCTGAGAAGAAGAAAAAAATAGAACACACCATAAAAGAATCATCCGAATGGGACGGGCATCGTTAGGTGGGATGTATACGTAAAGATAAATAAAGGATTACAATGTCTGCAAAATTAGATGATTTATTTAGGAAGTCAATTTATTAAGGAAATCAATAACGCGTTGCTCCACCGATGGCCATTATACAACCAAACATTCTGCTTGACATTCATTGTTGGATGTCCTCTTCGGGATATCGTGTCAAATTCTGTACTGTGGAAGCGTTACATTGCAAAAATCCCGAATTGGTCGGAGGGCCTTGCCCGTATTACTCCAAACGTTCTTTATTGGGAAGAGATCCGGCGAACTTGCAGGCCAAGTAGGGATTGCCAATCACGAAATCAAGCAGTAGAAACTCTCGCTGTGTGGGGGTGGTCATTATTTTACTGTTAACGTAAGCCCAGCAGAGGTTGCCATGAAGGCTAACAAAATGGGGTGTAGAATATCGTCGACGGACCGCTGTGCTGCAAGGATGCCGCGGATGACAACCAAAGAGGTCCCAGGCTATTACTCGAGGCTGCCGGGCCGTATCGTGGGCGATAATCAGATTCGTATCCCACTGTTGTCGGGACCCATCAGATACATCTTTGGCCTGCAAGTAGAACTGTATTGAGCAATGAGTTCCATTTCTAACTGAGCTCCCACGACTAGAGAAGACGTGTCTGGAGACGTATTTTCATCCAGGGTTGTTCCACGCAAGCGGTGGCTTTTCTTTTTTGTATCGCAATTAAGATGATATGTACCTGGCGTCTTTTCTTCACTGTATATGCACCTCGCTGTTTCTCATCTTCCTTGTTAATCTATAAATAGCATCTTCATTAAGTAATCATGTTGGTTCATGACGTACGTCTGATTGTGTAGTTCCATTTTCCACTCTCGTACAATTTTGTCAGTTTGTATATTAAAGAGCAGTGGGGAAAGGCTGCAGACTTGTCGAACTTCTAAGTTAATATCCACTGTTCTTTTCACATTGTCCTTAACTACACTCCTGGAAATGGAAAAAAGAACACATTGACACCGGTGTGTCAGACCCACCATACTTGCTCCGGACACTGCGAGAGGGCTGTACAAGCAATGATCACACGCACGGCACAGCGGACACACCAGGAACCGCGGTGTTGGCCGTCGAATGGCGCTAGCTGCGCAGCATTTGTGCACCGCCGCCGTCAGTGTCAGCCAGTTTGCCGTGGCATACCGAGCTCCATCGCAGTCTTTAACACTGGTAGCATGCCGCGACAGCGTGGACGTGAACCGTATGTGCAGTTGACGGACTTTCAGCGAGGGCGTATAGTGGGCATGCGGGAGGCCGGGTGGACGTACCGCCGAATTGCTCAACACGTGGGGCGTGAGGTCTCCACAGTACATCGATGTTGTCGCCAGTGGTCGGCGGAAGGTGCACGTGCCCGTCGACCTGGGACCGGACCGCAGCGACGCACGGATGCACGCCAAGACCGTAGGATCCTACGCAGTGCCGTAGGGGACCGCACCGCCACTTCCCAGCAAATTAGGGACACTGTTGCTCCTGGGGTATCGGCGAGGACCATTCGCAACCGTCTCCATGAAGCTGGGCTACGGTCCCGCACACCGTTAGGCCGTCTTCCGCTCACGCCCCAACATCGTGCAGCCCGCCTCCAGTGGTGTCGCGACAGGCGTGAATGGAGGGACGAATGGAGACGTGTCGTCTTCAGCGATGAGAGTCGCTTCTGCCTTGGTGCCAATGATGGTCGTATGCGTGTTTGGCGCCGTGCAGGTGAGCGCTACAATCAGGACTGCATACGACCGAGGCACACAGGGCCAACACCCGGCTTCATGGTGTGGGGAGCGATCTCCTACACTGGCCGTACACCACTGGCGATCGTCGAGGGGACACTGAATAGTGCACGGTACATCCAAACCGTCATCGAACCCATCTTTCTACCATTCCTAGACCGGCAAGGGAACTTGCTGTTCCAACACGACAATGCACGTCCGCATGTATCCCGTGCCGTGCACGCGCCTACTAGTGTCGCCTACTCAAGACTACTGCAGACTACTGAAGACTACTGCAGACTAATGAAGACTAACACGGACTGAAGACTAAAGCCGACTAGCGACCAGCAACAACTAACTACATACTACTCTCTGGTCAGAGACTCTGCCATGGCTCGCCCATCGCCGGCAACGCATACGTCTCACAACACCACTGGCCATTAATCTTGTTACACAACGAAGATGACGTGCTACAGACGCGAAATTTAACCGACAGGAAGAAGATGCTGTGATATGCAAATGATTAACTTTCCAGAGCATTCACACAAGGTTGGCGCGGGTGCCGACACCTACTACGTGCTGACATGAGGAAAGTTTCCAACCGATTTCTCACACACAAACAGTGCCTGGTGAAACGTTGTTGTGATGCCTCGTGTAAGGAGAAGAAATGCGTACCATCACGTTTCCGACTTTGATAAAGGTCGGATTGAAGCCTGTCGCGATTGCGGTTTATCGTATAGCGATATTGCTGCTCGCGTTGGTCGAGATCCAATGACTGTTAACAGAATATGGAATCGGTGTGTTCAGGAGGGTAATACGGAACGCCGTGCTGGGTCCCAACGGCCTCGTATCACTAGCAGTAGAGATGACAGGCATCTTATCCGCATTGCTGTAACGGATCGTGCAGCAACGTCTCGATCCCTGAGTCAACAGATGGGGACGTTTGCAAGACAACAACCATCTGCACTAACAGTTCGACGTCGTTTGCAGCAGCGTGGACTATCAGCTCGGACACCATGGCTGCGGTTACCCTTGACGCTGCATCACAGACAGGAGTGCCTGCGATGGTGTACTCAACGACGAACCTGGATGCACGAATGGCAAAACGTCATTTTTTCTAATCAATCCAGGTTCTGTTTACAGCATCATGATGGACGCATCCGTGTTTGGCGACATCGCGGTGAACGCACATTGGAAGCGTGTGTTCGTCATCGCCATACTGGCGTATCACCCGGCGTGATGGTATGGGGTGGCATTGGTTACACGTCTCGGTCACCTCTTGTTCGCATTGACGGCACTTTGAACAGCGGACGTTACATTTCAGATGTGTTATGACCCGTGGCTCTACTCTTCATTCGATCCTCGTGAAACTCTACATTTCAGCACGATAATGCACAACCGCATTTTGCAGGTCCTGTATGGGCCTTTTTGGATACAGAAAAATGTTCGACTGCTGCCCTGGCCAGCACATTCTCCATATCCCTCACCAATTGAAAACGTCTGGTCAGTTGTGGCCGAGCTACTGACTCGTCACAATACGCCAGTCAGTGCACTTGATGAACTGTGGTATCGTGTTGAAGCTGCAGGGGCAGCTGTACCTGTACACGTCATCAACGCTGTGTTTGATTCAATGCCTAGGCGTATCAAGGCCGTTATTATGGCCAGAAGTGGTTGTTCTGCGTACTCATTTCTCAGGATCTATGCACCCACATTTCGTGAAAATGTAATCACACGTCAGTTCTAGTATAATATATGTGTCCAATGAATACCCGTTTATCATTTGCATTTCTTTTGGGAGTAGCAATTTAGTGGCCAGTAGTGTATTTGATCCGGGTGGAGGGGGGGGGAGGGTGGTGACCATGGGAGTACGTTAATTTCATCTATATGCTCTGTGAAGTGTGTGATACGTTGCATTGCCCTGCTGATAGATGTCATATTGCAGAGGAAAAACCAACTGCAAGTGGTCCCCAACGATAGAGGCGTACTTGAAAGACCTGCTGTGCCTTCCAGAATGATGAGAGCATGCAGCGAATGGCACTAAAACATTCCCCAGTCCATAATGGCCCCTCCTGTGGCCTGAACCCATCCAACGGCTGTTTCAGAGCTACTCCCAGACATTTCGAGCCATACACGCCAACGGCCATGTGTCCAATGCAGCATAAAACGTTATTCATACGAAAATGCCACCTGTCACCACTCGTCGGACGCCCTTTTTCGGCACTGGCGTGCCATTTCTAGCTTCCATCGCCAGTGAACAGCAGTCATCATGGTGGAAGGTGGAATGAACAAGGTGCCTGTTGCGGTGGCACATACGCTGCAACGTTCACCGAACGGGCTTTGAAGATGGTGGTGGTTGTTAGTGTTTAACGTCCCGTCGACAACGAGGTCATTAGAGACGGAGCGCAAGCTCGGGTTAGAGAAGGATTGGGAAGGAAATCGGCGGTGCCCTTTCAAAGGAACCATCCCGGCATTTGCCTAAAACGATTTAGGGAAATCACGGAAAACGGGCTTTGAAGAGACACACTTGGTAGCCCCTTGGATCAGCTAGGCTGTCAGTTGCTCCGCAGTTGCACGAAACATTTCCACACCTGTTGAACACACTTGTCATCTATGATCCGTAGCGCAGCACAGTTGCTTCGGCGTCCGTTTTGGATAACGTTATTTTCCAATCACCATGTAAGTTCAACAGGACAGCTCTCAAACATTTATAAACTCATCAGTTTCGGAAATGCTTGCACCCCTATGCGCATTTGGACGTCAGATAAATGCTCCATTTGCACATTGCGACAACGACTGCACTGTTTTCAGCCTAAACCCTGTACGCTTTACATACCCTTCACTGACAGTGATGCCACCTGCCGTCCGTGAATAGATCTTGCACGTTCACGTCGAATATAGCCGGTTGTCACATTACAGTGAGTGGACCGCGTATATTCTGTACAGCTTCTTCCGTTTCCTGAATCAATTTTGTTACTCTGATGAAGTGCACTCCGTTATAGGCTTCAATATTTCATATACTTTTCCAGCATAATCTTCATCTTATAAGCGAGTTTAGTGTCGATATTGAGAATGCGCTAGGTGACGATCAGTTTGGCTTTAGGAAAAGTAAAGGGACGAGAGAGGCAATTCTGACGTTACGGCTAATAATGGAAGCAAGGCTAAAGAAAAATCAAGACACTTTCATAGGATTTGTCTACCTGGAAAAAGCGTTCGACAATATAAAATGGTGCAAGCTGTTCGAGATTCTGAAAAAAGTAGGGGTAAGCTATAGGGAGAGACGGGTCATATACAATATGTACAACAACCAACAGGGAATAATAAGAGTGGACGATCAAGAACGAAGTGCTCGTATTAAGAAGGGTGTAAGACAAGGCTGTAGCCTTTCACCCCTACTCTTCAATCTGTACATCGAGGAAGCAATGATGGAAATAAAAGAAAGGTTCAGGAGTGGAATTAAAATACAAGGTGAAAGGATATCAATGATACGATTCGCTGATGACATTGCTATCCTGAGTGAAAGTGAAGAAGAATTAAATGATCTGCTGAACGGAATGAACAGTCTAATGAGTACACAGTATGGTTTGAGAGTAAATCGGAGAAAGACGAAGGTAATGAGAAGTAGTAGAAATGAGAACAGCGAGAAACTTAACATCAGGATTGATGGTCACGAAGTCAATGAAGTTAAGGAATTCTGCTACCTAGGCTGTAAAATAACTAATGACGGACAGAGCAAGGAGGACATCAAAAGCAGACTCGCTATGGCAAAAAAGGCATTTCCGGCCAAGAGAAGTCTACCAATATCAAATACCGGCCTTAATTTGAGGAAGAAATTTCTGAGGATGTACGTCTGGAGTACAGCATTGTATGGTAGTGAAACATGGACTGTGGGAAAACCGGAACAGAAGTGAATCGAAGCATTTGAGATGTGGTGCTATAGACGAATGTTGAAAATTAGGTGGACTGATAAGGTAAGGAATGAGGAAAGGAATATGTAGAAAACACTGATAAAGAGAAGGGACAGGATGATAGGACATCTGCTACGACATGAGGGAATGACTTCCATGGTACTAGAGGGAGCTGTAGAGGGCAAAAACTGTAGAGGAAGACAGAGATTGGAATACGTCAAGCAAATAATTGAGGACGTAGGTTGCAAGTGCTACTCTGAGTCGAAGAGGTTAGCACAGGAAAGGAATTCGTGGCGGGCCGCATCAAACCAGTCAGTAGACTGATGACAAAAAAAAAAGTGTCGATATTACTCTATAATCACAATTTGGATTTAATTAAGTTCAAAAGGTACCCTTCATCTACCCCTCCTATCAACTTTGATCCTCACCTTCCATACCCTGTTTTTTTTCCCTAGGGCACCCTCTCTCAGTTCTCTCCCTCCTCCCTTCTTCTCTCCCTCCTCCCCCTGGGCTTCCCCTACCTCCCCCCCCCCCCCCGCCATAAGTTCTTTCCATCCTCCCATCTCCTCTGCCACTGGACACTGAAATCTACACCTTCCCCTCTCCTTCCTCCTCCACCTTTTCCCCTTTTTGGCAGGTCCCCGGACTCGCACACGTCAAGTGAACATTCCCGCGCCAGAGATCATCGCCATCGGTTCTTTGTGTGTGCCGTCCTGTTAGTGCTTTAGTGTTTCCACCGCACACGCTCCATCATTCTCGTGTGTCATTTCAGTCATCAGTGTTCGTGTACAAGTGATGAACGTTTTTTATTTTACTTCACCTGCAAACGGCTCCGTGCTTTTTACTCATGTGTCTACTGTTTTTTGTCCACCATTTTGTTTTGTTTTTCTGTGTCTTCCTTGTTTCTGTTTGCACTATCTGTGGCCGAAGAGCGGCGTAATATTGCCCCTGCCGGCCCACCTTTTGTATAAGGTGTTAAAATAACAATAAAGGGGAAAAAACTTCAAAAGATATTGATGTAACTTAAGTATTTTTCATTTGCTTACATCACTTGAGTGATTCAGCTCCGTTCATATCGTCACTAAAGTTGTTCTGTCTGGCTCATACCGTCATATTGACCTACAGTGGCTGATGATCGCCAGTGAGCTCAGAGTAAGCTCCGCCAATGGCCTGTCCAGTCAACTAACCTGCCTGTTGCCTGCTTGGCTGTGTCAGACATGATCTCCCGTGGGCGTCTACTGAACTCTCGTATCTGTGCCTATTACTTTGGATTGTAGAGTCACCTGTGTCACAACGAATCCCGTGAAAGAAAGATATCAGTGTAATACTGACTCATACCGGCCCTACTAAACGTCGTCACAAAAGTTCCATTTCATTCAGTTCCGTGAATGATACATGGACACAGAAGATATCTACAGCGAGCAAATGCTACAATATTTTCCTTACATGAAAATAAGACACAATTCGAGAAGAATACTATTATATTAAATTTTTTTGTTTAAAATCAGTAGCCCGCCATCCCTATCACCAATCCCAGAACTGCCCTTAAGTGAGGTTTACTACCTTTGGCCAGAAAAATGCATGTTCCTTAAGAATTTTTTCTCGGGATTTGTTATAGATATCAATGTCAAATTTGGTCAAAATGTTTACTGATATTTTCTCTACAAACTGGAATTTTTTCGACCGGAAATGTCGAAGAGCAAAGGCGGAAGCGCCGTCGGAACGAAACAAAATTTCGATGTAGACCTCAACGCGCGTATGTCACAGGTCAGCCGGCTCGTCTGAAATCAAAATTGGGCTGACGTTAGCGAAGTATGTGAAATTCTTCAGGAGTTTTACCTCGATTAAGTTATTTGGACCACAGGAAGCAAAATGGTGGCCATTTGAAAAAAATAGGATTGTTTAATCGATTTTTCGACTTCGTCGTCCAAGTAAAAATATTTATAGTTGATGGATCGGAATAAAAGTGGTATAACTTCTAGGAAATTTAGTTAGCTTCGTTGGAAACAAAGAATCATGCCAATCGGTTAAGTAGATTTGAAGTTACCATACCGCGCGATAAAATAAAAAATAGCCATTTCGAGAAAAACGCGTTTGAAGTTTTGACTACATATAAATGCAATAGTATGCAACGTACGTTCGCTCTGCCGTTCCGGGTCCAGAAACTAGTCCTTTCTCTTCCTCATAGAAGGTGTTCTGCTCGAACTGAGCCATCCTGCGCTGCTCCAGAGCGGCTCTTACGGCCGGTGACAGGCGGTTTTCGGCCTCTTGAATCCGGTGGTCGTCCGAATACTTGGCAAACTGCGTCGAATAGAGTCCCAGGGTGACGTCCATCGTTGTCATGGTCTTCAGAATTGCTGATTATCCTTCGTCGAAGCTGCTCACTGCCAGGAAAGTCGCAATCTCCACAGTCTTCGCACCAGAAAGCATATGTTTGGGGGCTAACTTCCAAACACACGCGTTAGAACTTTCATTTGAATTTTGTGGGTTTCCTCCCAAGCACCGCTACAATAACTCGTCCTCCGACAGAAAAAAAACTGGTGCGTGAAAAAGGACAATTTCAGGCAGGTGCATTTTTTTGTTGAACCGTTCCGTATCCGAAAAAACCGTTTCAGGGGTCGATTCTAAACACTATTATAGAGCCAAAAATGCAAATTAAAAAAATCGATTTTTGAACCAAAAGATAGTAAACCTCCCCTTAAGGAAACTTGTTTGAACCTATATTTCTGCATTCTCAAACGATTATCAACATCGTACATTACTGTAACAGGAAAAGACAGCAAACGCATTATCTACTCAGTAATTACACTACGTTTCTAATACTAAACTTTCTATTGACTGTCCAACCACCATCAGTACCCTAATTAGCGTTACACATATTTCAGCACATTGGAACCCTTGTGAAGAGAATCAATTACTTGCTAGTGACTGAAGCTTGATTTTATCGTCTCCCAAATGGTTATTGATGTCATAATCATTCAGCAGAACAATATCTGCGAATCTTATCACAAAGTTCTTGCAACATCGAAAGACGTATATATCTCAACACGGCAACTGTGCTGACGGGCCTTTTGAGATCACTAGATAAACAAGGTCCTTGTCCTCAGGTACGATGCTGTATACCGTTCTCTCAAAATGACAGCCCCAAGAATCCAACAACGATACAGAATTTCTCCCTCACTGAGAAAGATGACATCTTTAAAATATCTGTTGACATGGTCATACTGTTGTTTACATGATTTCAATGCTGTCGCAAGGATATTTGGGGCGTCAAAAAGCAATTCTAACATTCTCGGTCTAAATCACTATTATTTTCTTCTAAAACTATGAAAAGGCGGTTGGTCACTGTGAAAAAACCATTATGAGTATCATACCTGAGAACAAGGAACTTGATGACTTCTTGATTCTGAAGAGCTCCACGACACAGGTGCAGCCGTGAGAATATACGGATTTCTTTGTTGCAAGAACTTTGTGAGAAGATTTTCAGATCTAATCCTGTTGAACGATTATGATGTCAATGTCGACTTGAGATAAAATAAAATAAATCTGCAGGCACTAGTACATAATCGATTGTCTTCCACAAGGATTACCAATGTACTGAAATATGTCTGGTACAAATCTGGATATTTAGAGGGTCACTCAGGATAACTTGAAATTCTGCTGAATTTTGTTTTATACTGTCTTCCCAGTTGGGAATATTATGTGAAGAAATTTCGTTCTTCTCACGTGTGTGGTGCATGAAAACGTTACGTTTTAAGTATTTATTTGCTGGATACCGTTGCTGTAATGGTTTTGCGTCATAAAAATGAGTTATTTACTATTTTCAGTTAACAAAAAACACATATGTGAAATGGTAAACTAAAAACAAGAGAGAAACGAATGCGAAATAACAGTTTGAAACATAAAACAAATATAAGTGAAATAATCAACTAGAATAATAACGAAAGTTTGGATATTGTTACGTAGTTTCTTGAAAAATACTCCAAGAGCACGTTGTGTGCAGATTATTTTCCAAAAATTGCATTTCAGAAACCAGTTTTATTACACATATGAGTGTGTAGATTGAATCCTTGTTTAATTTACGTTGTAACAAAAGTTTTAATTTCTCGAAATTAATTAATTGTGATGGGATATTTTGTAAAATTTCAAATTATTACAAAACGTGGGTGCACAGTTTTCATGAAGTTAATTGCATATCAACTTTTATACGAGAAAATTTTTTATACATAATCGTTTCGAAGATGTTCACTCCACACCCAATACGACAAATTACGTTTCATATATATTTAACCTCTTGAAAGTGAAAGTGGGGACAGAAAAGAAAAACAAGTGTAGCATTATTTTGCCACCGCTACAAATCTGCCGATTTTCATCAAGATCGTTCGTCTTCCCTTGTTAGGAGAGAGTCGCCTATGTTGTACAAGCCTTACATTTGTGCCAATGTTATGCAACATAATTTTTAGAAATGATGTATTGAATTTTCTGACCTGTTCCCTATGATAAGTTATTAATTAATTATTCTGTGTTAAGATATGACAAAGGCGTTATGAACAGTTGAGCACAGATTAATTGCGTTTAGCTGTATAGCTAAATGGGGATCATGGATTACATGAATTTGGATGCATATATAGTGTGTCTTACCCAATGGTTAAAAGGCGTGGAGAAAAAAATAAAAACTATGGCGTAAAAATTTAGGGCTGCAGTAAAACTACTTCTGAAGCATGTCGAACCTGAGAAAACTTACGTTCGACGCTGCAGAACAAAACGGATTGCTCCATAATTTCAAGACAGAAGAAGCCGTGGCTGGCAAAAGTGGCCTGCAAGCGTCCACCAAGAAATATCGTCGAATACGAGGGAAATGGTGAAAAGTTAGAACTTCCAATACCTGGCCAAAGAGCCTGTGAGTCGAGGAGCTGTCCAAAGTAAAAAAAGGAAAAAAGATAACTGAAGCAAAGAAGAGAAAACCTAGAACTACAGCTTCACTTACCAAAAGAAAGTGTTTTGGTGCGAGGAAGCCACTACAGAAATTCACTCGTAAAACAACGAATGTTACAGACACTTTTGCCAGGAAGATTTCAAGGAAGAAATGATCAGTTGTGTTGTGGATTGGCAAGACAGCCAACCCACTATGAGAGGAAGCCGAAAGGCACGCGTTTTAGCTCACGCAGGCTGGCGTGAGGTCTGGAACAGATCAAGGAAATGAGACTAACAAAAAGCGTACGTAGCTGCTGGAATACTTAACTTTAATCCATAATTGGTGAACATCGCTCTTGACAGTACATGTTTTACAGCATCAGTAGTAACTGGAAATGGCGCCTTGCTAGGTCGTAGCAAATGACGTAGCTGAAGGCTATGCTAACTATCGTCTCGGCAAATGAGAGTGTATTTTGTCAGTGACCCATCGCTAGCAAAGTCGGCTGTACAACTGGGGCGAGTGCTAGGAAGTCTCTCTAGACCTGCCGTGTGGCGGCGCTCGGTTTGCAATCACTGATAGTGGCGACACGCGGGTCCGACGTATACTAATGGACCGCGGCCGATTTAAAGGCTACCACATAGCAAGTGTGGTGTCTGGCGGTGACACCACAAGTTGCATGAAGTGTAAAATGTTGATTCATGTGTGTAGGGGTGGGGAAAGGGTGAATAAAGTGATAATTCAATGCCTGCAAATGGTGATGTAAGAAATAAAACATCGAAAATTCCCTTAAACTTATACTAGTACAAATCTTTATGCTCAGGGGCATACTTCATTAGGATAGTACAATTTACACACTCACGGTACAAAGTAGGAAACCAGTTCCTAATTTGTACCATTTCCAGATTTTTAGAATAATAAAAGTATGTTTATTGTTCTCGGCATACCCAGTTTTTAAACGAGACACCAAAAATCGCAATATGTTGCTGGGGATGGAATTGTTTGAACACTTTTGTAATCTAATATTTAATGTGTAATAAATAACATCTCAAAACCGTTACAATTTAGAAAACTGCCATTGGTTTTACTAAATGTTGCACTAAATAACTTTGCAAATAAACTCAATGTATATTAATTTTTAAAAAGTAACTATTTTGCATTATGTTGCTGCCGGCTTTCTGTAGTTATTGTCAAGCCAGAAATATTATTTCGAATGTGGTATTGAGCCCAAGTTCCACATCCAGGGTGTCAAGTGATAAGTGAAATCCTAGGGTGTCAAGTCACAAGTGAAATTATAATTTATTTGAGTAGTAGAGAGTTTTTCTCTCTAAATATGCGCAGTGACACCAAACCTTCCCACTCGGAAAGTATGAATTAAGTCCAACGTGGTCATAATGGTATTCATCGATAAACACACTTGATAATATCCATGTCAGCAAGTCGAATATGTATTCCTCAATAGATGCAGAGATAGAAGAAATGACCTCAGCCAGTTCCTTACAACAACAAAAATCAGCTCAAATAAAGTAAATTTGCTTTCCAGTAGTCTGCCAATTTATTCACTAGACATATTCCCATTACACGCTGGTGGAAAAAGAACCGCAACACCAAAAAGTGATTAACGTAGAGTAATGAAGTTTCGAGAATACGGTAGTGTAGGTAACATATTTAAGTGATTAACATTGCAAGATGACATGTTAACGTAAACGCGAGATAAATCATTGCAGATGTGAAATGTCGGTACATTAATAACTGGTATAACCGTCAGAGTTTGGATGCAAGCATGCAAACGTGCATGCATTGTTTTGTACAGGTGCCGTATGTCAGTTTGTGGGATGTAATTCCATGCCTGTTGCACTTGTTTGCTCAATATAGGGACAGTTAATGCCTCTTGTGTGTGATGCTGCAGTTGCCGTATAATATCCCATATGTGTTCGAGTGGAGACGGATCTGGTAATCGAGCAGACTAAGGCAGCACGTTGTCACTCTATAGAAGGTTTTGGGGTACAGTAGCGGTATGCGGACGTGCCTTATCCTACTGGAAAACACCCCTTGAATGGTATTCTTGAATGGCAGCATAACAGTCCTAATCATCGGACTGACGTACAAATTATCAGTCATGGTGAATGGGATAGCCAAGGGAGTGCTCCTGTTGTCATACAAACTCACGTTCCAAACCATAGCTCCAGGTTAGATCCAGCGTGTCTAGTACGCTGACTGGATAGTTGCAGGCCCTTATGTCGCCCCCTTGTAACCAACACAAAGCCATCACTGGCACCTAGACAAAACCAGCTCTCGTCAGAAAATACAACAGGCATCCACCTTGCTCTCTACTGCGCTCTCTCTGGACACTGCTGAAATCGGGAATGGCGGTCGCTTCAGGTTAATGGAATCCACGCTAGAGGACGTCTAGCTCGCAGCTGTCCTTGGAGTAATGCAATTTGTAACAGTTCTTTGTGTCACTGTGATGCCAACTGCTTCTCAGATTGCTGCTGAAGATGCAGTACGATGCGCCACAGCTATACGCCAAACACGATGGTCTTTCCTCTCAATAGTGCCAAGTGGCCATCTGGAGCCCGGTCTTCTTGTGAATGTACATTCTCGTGAACACCGCCGCCAGCAATCATGTACAGTGGCTACATTCCTGTGAAGTCTTTTTGCAGTATCCCAGAAGCAACATCCAGCTCCTTGTAGCACTATTACACGGTCTCGCTCAATTCAGTGAAGTGATGATAATGGTGTCTTTGTTGCCTTAAAGGCATTCTTGACTGACATCATCTCATGACGTCCAACCTCAAAGATAATTAATCCACACGGCCGTTACAGCGTCTGTTTAGAGCAAACCTGATTTAATTGTTCATAGCCCTACTAGCGCCACTCTTATGCTGCAGGTGCGAAAGTTGAACAGACATCATCTCTCAGGTGTAGAAATACGCCTGCCAACTTCCGTGTACGTCACCCAACTACTTCGTTGTGCTGCAGTTTTATTTTTTTTTTCGTCAGTGTACATTGTGCAAAATGAAACGAACTCATTTAGTTTTGCGGTAAATTGTCCAGGCAACTGTTAATAACTCCACCATCACAGACTAACTCCCGCTGATCCGCTGTAAGTAGGCTGTTTATGTTTTCTTTATGTAAGTAGGCTGTTTATGTTTTCTTTATGTAAGTAGGCTGTTTATGTTTTCTTTATGTAAGTAGGCTGTTTATGTTTTCTTATTGGCAACGTTACGTAGCGCTCTATATGAAAATAGTAGTTTGAATCTTTTATTTAGCTGGCAGTAGTGGCGCTCGCCGTATTGCAGTAGTTCGAGTAACGAAGATTTTTGTGAGGTAAGTGATTTGTGAAAGGTATAGGTTAATGTCAGTCAGGGCCATTCTTTTGTAGGGATTTTTGAAAGTCAGATTGCGTTGCGCTAAAAAAATATTGTGTGTCAGTTTAGTCTTGTACAATTGTTCAAAGGGGACGTTTCACCGCATCTCAGCTTCGAGACCTTAAGAGTCTAACCATAGCATTACTAAAAATTTGTTAAAGTCACAGATGTAGAAACCAGTACATCTGTCGCCATTCCAAGTCCATCACCCTCTAAAACAATGTCTCGATCTCGAATTCCAACCCAAATGTGATACCTGTAGCTTATCCACACCAATTTAACACGACTAGGCAAAACTCTCTCATTACATATGCAATAATTCATCCATGACACATCATTTCATTAAAACACAATGGTTCAAGTGGTTCTAAGCACAATGGGCCTTAACATCTGAGGTCATCAGTCCCATAGACTAAGAACTATTTAAACCTAACCAACCTACGGACATCACACGCATCCATGCCCTTGGCAGGATTCTAACCGGCAACCGTAACAGCAGCGTGCTTCCGGACTGAAGCGCCTAGAACCGCTCGGCCACAGCGGCCGCTCCATTAAAACAACTCTTCATCCTTCGTCAACCTTGAGACTAAACCGTCCTTGTGATTAACCCCGCTATAGACCCCAAATCCATCAACAACTGCGAATGCCACCTCTAATACAGCAACAGAATCACTCCAACTCAGCTCGTGATCCCCAATACTGCTGCACCAAACACTCAGCAAAAACATTGTCAAACACTATTCCAATACCCAGCGAAGTGTCGTTCTTGCACTCGCATTTACGAGGACGAATGTTCAAAATTCCGTCCGGTCATTAAAATCTAGATTTTCAGTGACTTCTCTGAATCACTCCAGGCAAATGCGGGAATCGATCCTTCGAAAAATGTACTGCCGACTTCTCTTCCCATCCTTTCGTAATCTGACAGTGTGACAGTGTGCTCTACGCTTTTCGACGATACGCTAAACTATAATCTTTTTTCCCTCCTTTTCTTGTTTCATTACACCAAGTACATAATTCCTCGTCTCTATAAGTCTAGTCTCATTTTCTGTGTCCAATTGCCCTTTCTTTTTCGTGATCTTGTGATTCCATTGTAACCATCTATTTACTCGTAAACGATCGAGTATCTGATCGCTGTTCTCCAGCCGACCTACAGGAGTGTCAACATCATCATCGAGCACATCATCTTACAGTAATCGGCGCTTCCTTCCAGCCCTCCCCCCCCCCCCCCCCCTTCCCCATACCTTTGGGGAATGAAGTGAAAATAAACTGTTACTGTGCATCAAATTATAGTGTACCGGCTACAGGGCTTTAAAGGTCAACTGATACGGTATATGACTATTACTTTAAAATATCAAGTCTGCTTCAGATAATTCAGAAGCTGCCGGATTAACTGAAGTATTGGTCTGAATTTCTAGCACTGTAGTACCGTTAATCGTAAGTAGACACAGACAAAGCGACACGAATGTAACACTGCATTTGGATACAGAACAGAAAGAATGGAACACAAAGTATGCAGCGACGATCACTCCATCACATGACATGTTGTTGGAGCATCTGCTACACTGGAGATAATTAGAGGATCCACACAGATTACATAGCGAGGTAAGGCCTCACTATTCAAGTTAAAGAGCTTAAGTTTAGGATAAAGCCATCTTATGTACGACCGTGATACAACAAAAAGTAAAATGGGAAGTAAATAAGGAATCTGAATAAGTTTTCAGTAGTCTTATTTCAGCTCAAATGCCCATTAGTGGTCTTACAGCTATCCGTAATTATTACCTGAACGTCGCAGACCCATATCGTGGTGGTGCCGCTTTAAACGTGACATCTGCTAATTGAACCGTCTCCCTGTGACGACATACTAATGCCGCGATCGGGCGTAAACGCGATTATGTAATTTGCATAATCATGCGACAGCAGATGCGACAATTTATGCTAAGCACATTATCTCGAGCATTCAGAGGTATAATTAGCGCAGCTACTTACACGCAGGATTAGCTCGTAGCCAATACGAGACCAGCTGGCGTGTAGCTGCTCGTCAGTTGCCGTAGGTCACGGGGCCCCACCGTTCTCTCTACACCGCCGTTGAATTCTGTGTCGCACCAGGGCTACACATGGAGCGACTGATGTCCACGTGACAGACGTTACGGCAGAACAGAAACAGTGTTTCAAGTAAGTATCACAATATCGAAATTAAAGATTCTATACCATTAGTATGACAAGACGCAATCGCCTCTGCTGGGAAGTAAAAGAATTTTAGATAACTAATTAGTCGTGTTTTAGGTATACGAACTTCCGATTTTCCATGAGCATATTGTATAGGATACAAAAGAAAGATATGTACAAACTTTCAGGAACATTTAGTCACTAACAGAGGAGTAAAACGTAAATACATAAAACTGCAAACAGTCACTTTTCTGAAGTAGTTGTTTATTCCATGAACCGGTTTCCAAACCTTCATCTTTAGATAGTGTACAGGAAGTTACATAGCTATTCCAGGGTGCTGGTTCTGTAGGAAGAAGATCGAAAAAACATGGCGATACTTTAAACCATGTTCCGTTTTACGTACTTACATTGAAGAAACAGTCACTGGTTCTTAAACGTCAGTAATGGATCAGCTTAAAGAGGAATAAAATTTGTTACACTGATATGGGCCCGGAAATGCTTTACTTTCGTGGTAGAGCTGATTTTCTGCTTCTCTGAATAAGTACATTAGCCACGTAGAACACTCACAAGGGAATGGTCAGACTTGTCATGCCGAAACATGTGTTGCTTTTTTTAGCACTGGTCCGTATGCAGAACTGTAGCTGCTGACATGAACTGGAAGTCGCCTAAAAAAAATCACGAACATGGCTGTGTTTCCTGCTTGGCGCTTGCAGTGACGGCTGGCCACCCATGGAAATGGCGAGTCGCGAGCGTTGTGCGCATGGTCGGGATGTGCGGCCGTCTTATCGCGGCGTTCACTAAAGAGGAATATCGCTGCGCGGTTTTGGTGGGAAGGGGAAACGAATATTCGTTTCTGTGGCATGCACGTCCTTTTATTTTCTGGTGCGTATTTCGAAACATACCGTCCTGAAACTGGTTAGAGATGTGAAAGATGTTCTGTACATGTTCATCTATACTCTGCAAGCCACTTTACGGTGAACATTCAATCTCCCCTCGCAGGTGATGGTGAACCCTGTAAATGTTTTGCTGCTTGCCATGGAGATATGCCACAGACGCCAAATGAAGCAATCAACAGAAAACACGCGTGAAGACTACGTGTTATGGGACATGGTTGTTAAACTTCTAGACGAGCATGTAAATGGCGCAGACATGTGGCTAGAAACAACTGAAACACTCGATATTACAGACTGTGAATCTACAGACGGCGAAGACACCGACGAAAGTTGCACTCATGAAGACTCTTCGAGTGATAGTGCCACGTACCACCAGCAACTACAATTACCTTATCAGACAAAGAAAGCGGTGACGTATTGGTTGAACGAAAGTGGTAAGAAACGCCTATGTGTAAATACTGTTCAAAATAAGTATCGGTTTGTCCGTTCTGAACGTGAATTGTATAGATGGAAAAAGGAAGTCGGTGGACGACTTAAGAGTCGACTGGAAATTGAGACGGAGATAAATGCGCGACTTTTTGAGCTATTTACCGATGCCAGACAACAGTCATTTAATGTCATCGATACAACTTTGCGTGATTGGGCGTTAGAGATTGCCAACGCGATAGGCGCTAAAGAATTTACAGCTTCTCAAAGTTGGATTAGTCGCTTCAAAAGATCACATAAAATTGTGGCAATAAAAAGTAATAAAATTTGTATCGAGAAACAGGTCGGAAAATGAAGTGACACAAATCGAAATGATAGAAGGTTTTCTTAAGAATGCAAGAAATAAGATCGCTAGTTTTAGTGAATCGTGCGTGTACAATGCAGATTAGTCAGGTTTTCAAAAAGAAATGCGTGCGAAAAGAACACTGACATTCAAAGGGGAAAAACATATTGAGGCGATTGCGCAGTCCACGTCTGCACTCACCCATTCATACACTATATTACCCATAATTAGTCTGGATGGTTCATTACTGCCTAAACTAGCCTATATGTGTGTCTTCAAGAATTAACTGGACGTTTTGGACCACGTGTCAAAAGAACAATGTTCTACGCAAACAATCTTGTGGTAGACGCATCGAAGTCTGCAAAAATGGGAAATGAAAACGTTACACTTTTCATGCGTCATGCTTTTCTTCCGTTCTGCGGGAACAAATCTCTTCTCCTTCTAGATTCGTTGTCAGGCCATAAAAGGTCTGATTCATTAAAAGCTGTATTTCGAGCCCACCCTGACAAAGAAGTAGAGATACTTCAGATTCCACCCGGCACGACGAACTTAATTCAACCTTTGGACAGAGAATTTTTCCGTCAGTGGAAGGCATTTTACAGAAAACTAACAGAGAAAATTATGGTGTGCAGAACACTGCAATTTCCTGTGTATGACCGTGACAATATTCTCAAGCTGCAATCAGTAGTACATTATCAATTTTCCTCCCCACGGTTTCGGAATTTGATTAAATATGCGTGGCACTCTTCGAAATATACTGATACTAGGCCTGATTCATTCCTAACGCCAGCCCAATTTTTGTCTACGGACATCTAACAACGTCTGTGATTCGCAGGGCTGTCATATGTCATCTTTACTTGTATGTTCTTGGTGCACAAAAAACCTGTTTTGAACATTGTATCAATATTTCGCATTTTTGAGGTAATTACAAGAAATAAAATTTGGACGTGTTCTAAACCGTATATTTATTTGTGTCTATTTCATAGCTATCTGGAAAGAATGTTGTAGATAACATATCAGCCATATTTGTCAACGAATGTTTAATTATCATACGATCCCTTTCACTGGGGGAATCAGCTCTCTTACTGCTGTGGCAAGAGAGCGGCGCGTAGCTAACGCCACCTTGTCCCTAGATGGCGTTGGTATAACATAGCGAGAGAGGTCAGGGTTGTACAAGAGGCAGTTATAAGCGCGGAAACCATGCGACAATAATGTCTTACTTCATCAAATTGTTTACAGACTTCCAGTTCATGTCAGCAGCTAAAATTCTGCGTACAGACTTCTTACAATGTTAACTCACAGTGGTAAAAAAAGCAACACAGGTTTCGACATGACAAGTCTGACCATTCCCTTGTCAGAAACAGAACATGCCAGCATTATATGAAACGTTTTCTTACATGAAATATTCAAAATATTCTTTTGGTTACGTTTTGTTGGAATGTACTGTAAGTTGTAATCCATAGATTCACTACCATTGTTTGTTGTTCCAAATTAAGGTAGATAGAGTTATCATGCGACCCACCACATTTCGTGTGTTGAGCCGCGAATAGCTTCACTAGTCTTTTAGCATCACGCACTTTGCATCGTTTAATGTTAGTCACGGACTTGGTTTCAGGTACAGTGCAGTCGAAGTGTACTCAAATGCGGAGTTGGCAGATGTCCATTTACTGTACTGATGAGCAGATGCTTGATGACCGTCGCACTCAGCGTTTGTATCGAGAGAGATTAACAGAGCGACAGTGCCGGAGCACGTTTGAAGCAATAACGTTATTTATTATACCCTAAACATCAGATTACAAAAGTATTTAAACAATTCCATCCTCACTAGCATACTGTTATTTTTGGTATCTGATTTAAAGACTGGGTATGCTGAGAACAATAAACATATTACACATAATATTACAAAAATCTGGAAATGGTACAAAGTAGGAACTGGTTTTCTAGTTTGTACCAGTGAGTGCGTAAGTTATACTGTCCTGATGAAGTACGTCCCAGAGCCTAAAGATTTGTACCAGTATAAGTTTAAGGAAATTTTCCATACTTTACTTCTTACATCACCATTTTCAGGCATTTAACTATCACCTTTTTCACCCACATGAATCAACACTTCATGCAACTGATCATTTCTTCCTTGAAATCTTCCTCGCAAAAGTCTCTGTAACATTCGTTGTTTTACGAAAGGGTTTCTGTGGTGGCTTCCTCGCAGAGAGTCTAAAACACTTCCTTTTGAGAGGGGAAGCTGTAGTTCTAGGTTTCCTCTTCTTTGCTTCAGTTACCTGTCTTCCTTTTTTTACTTTGGCCTGCTCCTCAACTCACAGACTCCTTGGCCAGGTATTGGAAGTTTTGACTTTTCACCATTTCCCTCGGATTCGACGACATTTCTTGGTGAACGCTTGTAGCCCAATTGTGCCTGCTACGTCTTCTTATGTATTAGCATTCTTCCACAACCCTAGTGACAGCTTAAGACAATAAGCTTCAACAATTAATGCTGACCACATTAACGTCTGGAGAGTTCTATGTGAGAACTTGCAGAATCCGTACCATCTACAGCACGTGCAGACAGTATAAGAAGGCGATATTCCTGCACGGGTACAGTTCTGAGAATGACTCATTCAGCATTGTGTCAAATCTCACTTTAGCGTAAATTTTCTGTTCGCTGATGAGGTTTCATTGCAAAGCAGGTGACTAATGTGTTGAGGAGTTGTAGAAACTGAGCTCTAATGTGGAAATTTCCGAATCCCTGTGTATGTAACATATTTTCTTCCACTACGTGTGACAAATGTTTCTTGGAAGTTTGGCCATATAATTTTGTTACACCCCGCATACCTCAAGAATAGTACTATAAAACATCCATCTATATCTGTCTGGACTTCGTCATTGTTCTCAACAAACTTTACAGCCACAACATTCTTGAGATGCCGGAATAGGATGGAGCCAGATCAGGTACCTGGAGGAGGATGTGCCATTATTTAGTGCTTCAAATTGTGACATTGCCACTTAAGTACCTAATGCATCTGTAAATATTTGTTAATTGCCAACCAATGTGAAAAAGGAGTTTTAAAAAATCCTCACCACAATTGTCGACAAATGTTATCAGTTGGACGTCGAACGGTGTGCTTTGATATTTTTTCAGTCTTATCGATAAAATACGTAACTATGCTTTACCAGAAACGATTTTATATTCCAGGTAAATCAAACAATGAAACGTAACTAATATTACAATCACAGAACCTGCATTCTCTTAATTATCGATAATCCTCTCACTCGAAATACAAATAATGTAAACGGGTTTTAAATTACTTGCTCCTTCAACGGTAATAATTTACAAAGCAACTGAAGTTGCTTTTTCATTGATAAAACGAACACCTGCGGAATACATGGATAGATATAAACGATGTACTGCAAGGAGCAACAGCTAATATCTGCATCAGAGGGCTGGGTTGATTAAAATTACTAAAATTTACGTAACACAGATTACAATAGCAGACTGTTCCTGTGCTGTTATTAGTAAAATGAAGAAAAACAAAACAACAAATTAAAGACAAATACCCTGATTCTGTGGTGGTACAACCAGCGACAGATATTGGTGTTAAGACAATAAAGCGGCAAGAAACGAAGAATGAATTGATTGTTGGTGTTAATAACGATCATCCTCCTTTACCTCCTTTGTATTACTGCAGATGACGTGTCGCTGAGCACATTTGTTCTGTGCATGCCGTACGCGTGAGGCGCCTAGTTGTTTCCACTGCACTGTGTGGAATACGAAGGTTCTGTTATAGTTCACTAACGTGCTGTCTTCAAGTCAATGTCCCCAGCGCAGAAAACAGCACGCAGGTCGTAGGTTCTGTATCTCGAGGCTGAAACTGACTTTTAGCAAGGTTCTGTTCTGAAATAATGTATCACTTCTTTGGGATGCCACTCGCGTATTTTAATATAGTCACACAAGAAGACTACATGATCTTAATACAACACCTTCTGATACAGCAAAGTACAAGATCAAACACAATTTTTATGAAAATGTATCTTTACACTATTTGTGGCACGTGTCTGTGCCTCATGATTATCGGAGTGAATCTTTCGATATTGAAAACTGTCATACACATCCTGCTACGCACAACGTGACTGTACATCTCGCCTGCTTAATCCAGAGTGACGAACAGGAACTTCAATAAAAAGTGGAAACACATCCTACGACCGACACCATGTCTGTTCTTCTCGACTGCCTAATCCAGAGTGATGAACAGCCCGAAACACTTCGCGCGCCATACCAGAAAAAGCGTGACCCGAACGCTTCCGAAGTTATTCGTATGCAATTTCATCAGTCTTTTGTTTTTTATTTAAATTGTTTTTAATAATTCTAAAATGACTGATTGATAGTCAGCTGTTGAGAGATATTTATATTAAAAAGTGAAGTCATTCCAATGAGTAGTTTAACTAATAATAATAACTATACTTTAACTTTTGGCGCCCTTGCTCCGAACACAGCATCCAATCACAGAGCAGTAGCATTATGCAGGCGGTCTTTCTCACGGGAATGGTACCGAATCTGTCACAGGTACCTCACACCACATTTCGTCATGTATATACTTCTTGCATCTCCACTGCCCTGGGAACAGCTTCTTGGAGCCTAATATGATGCCTGACTAAGCCAGAAATATTACAGTGTTATGCAGCTATGGAAATCAGTATGAAGACAGATTTTCTACAGATATAATAGTGCAATGTTTGAAACTTACACGTATCGAATTTGTTATGGCAGCAGTAAATGTTTACAAGACTTAAATAGTCACGACGGAAATACATAGTTTCTTTCGTAACATGAGCAACAAGACAAATATTCGCATTTGCTGCAGGGAAAAATAGCACTCACTTTTCTGTTTTGCTACGGGATTATTAGTATTTTGTGCTACCACTGTTCTTTCTACTCACGTCAAAAATTCTTTTCGGCATAGATTTTGTTAGGATTTGTGGTGAAACTATCGCCAGTCTTCTCGTGTCACTCTTTTCAGCTCACCTACAGTATCAAATTGCCTTCCATTGCGATAAACACGCCTTGCAAATATTCCTCGAAGGTTTCCCACGGGGTTCAGATACTAGCTACGTGCAGGAATGGGCAATAAAGAGATATCTTTATCTTCAAACTACTTTTCCATTGTAGTAGAAACATGTACACTTTTACGAGTATCTTCTGGTCCCTTAGATCCTCATGCATTCGAATCAATTGTTCTCCAGTGTCCCAGTGTACCTGTTACAGTTCATTCTAGTGTTAAGCCAAGCAAAGCGTGATCTCTCTCTAGCGCGGAATGCTGCACAAATCATAACACTTCCACCACCTAAATTTCTGCTCATTCTTACTGGCTGCTCTGTTGTCAGATTGTGCCAAAACGCTGAAATCCATCTGGCCCATCTAAATTAAATTTTTCCACATCATTGAAGATAATTTTATTCCTTTCTGGAATCAAAGGCAAATGTTTTCCAGCAAAATCCAGTCTAGCCTTTTCATGTTTAGGTGTTAAGCCGCGGCAGGGTTTTTGGCGTCACCTTTCGAATTGCTGGCGCCACTAGCTCGATGTGTCTTGTGATGTCCCTCTGGTTTGAAGCCACTAAGATCCTTCCTCGAGGTTACTGATGGCGACGGGGCGAGATATGGCGAGAGAATTGGGGGTGTTCTGACGGAGCGAGGAGAACGATGTGAGAGGTCTGCCCGAGTACTTGCACAAACGTTTGGACACGGAGTCTGGCGAGTGTTTGCTGGGCATATTTGTGGGCCGATTTGAATTCGTGGCTGACTTCGAGTGCTATCTTCGTGCGTAGCCTGGCCAGCCAGCTATGGGACGTGGCACGCGACGAGCCCAGTTTCGCTGTGCTGTATTCTGGGACCCCTTTCGAAACGGAAAGCTTCAGCTTCGATTCATGAACTTTAGTTAAGCTTTGGGCTTTCGAGGCCTGCGTGTTCTCTGTTTGGCAGTCTTAGTTAACTGAAGCTGTTACAATTAAATGCCTGTCTGTTTGATATTTGACAATTTTACTTAACTGGAGTTATTACTGAAGGCCTGCCTGTTTTCTGTTTGGTAATTTTACTTAACTGAAGCTGTTATTATTGAAGACCTGCCTGTTCCCTTTTAATTAAATTAAGAGCTAATCAAAATATCCATGGGTATGCTGCCGGTCTATAGTGTCCAACGGGCACAATATTTCGGCGATCAAACATGTCGCCATCATCAGGTGAACTGACGGACTGAGCTCCTGTGAACGTACCGGCACGGAGATCCGTACGCTATGGCTGCTCAGAGGGAACTGGGTTCGGTCGCGGCGGCGGCCGATTTAAATACGCTCCGCCCGCGGCGCGCTCCCTCCGCCGTCCGCGCCCAGCGCCACGATCGCGCGGTGGAACAGATTGCGACGGCGTCTGAGATGACGTCGGTGTGATGGCTCTGTCCGCCGTGGTCGTCACAACTATACGTCTGCTCGATTTACTCTTGATTAACCCGATCGCTGGTTCCCAAGCCTTGCTAAGATTATAGCCACAGTCCCGGTTTATGAGGTCGTCATTGGTGCGAATTTCGATGGCCTCTCTAACAACGTTGTCCCAGTATCTCGACGTCTGTACCAGAATCCTCGTGCGGTCATACTCCATGGCGTGATTTTCCGACAAACAATGTTCAGCGACCGCCGACTTGCTCGGATACATCAGTCGAGTGTGCCTCTGGTGTTCACGGCATCGATCCTCGACGGTACGCATCGTCTGACCAATATACGACTTGCCACATTGACACGGAATCTGGTACACGCCGGCCTTCCTCAAACCGAGGTCATCTTTGGCGCTCCCCACCAGTGCACGAGTTTTATTTGGAGGACAAAACACAGTTCCGACCCGGTGTTTCTTCAGAATGCGGGCGATTTTCCCCGAGAGTGCGCCTGTGTATGGAATAAATGCAGTGCCTACCTCCTCCCTCGTGACTTCATCCATCTCAACAGGTTGTGCTGCAGTGGTTGGGCGGAGAGCACGTTGAATCTGCCACTCTGAGTACCCATTTTTTCGAAATACAGTTCTCAGATGTTCCATTTCCTGGGGTAGACTCTCTGCGTCAGAGATAGTGCGCGCCCTATGTACCAGAGTTTTAAGTACCCCATTCCTCTGTGAAGGGTGGTGGCAGCTGTCTGCATGCAAATACAGATCAGTGTGCGTAGCCTTCCGATACACCCCATGACCTAGGGTGCCGTCAGCCCTTCTCTTGACCAAGACGTCAAGGAAAGGTAATTTACCCTCCGTTTCAGTCTCCATAGTGAATTTGATGTTGGGGTGTATGGAGTTTAGATGTGTAAGGAAGTCAAGGAGTTTATCCATACCATGTGGCCAGATGACGAACGTGTCGTCCACGTAACGGAAAAAGCAAGTAGGTTTCCATACGGATGACGACAGGGCTTCCTCCTCGAAGTTCTCCATGTACAAATTCGCTACCACCGGTGAGAGTGGGCTACCCATGGCGACTCCCTCCGTTTGTTCGTAGTATTCTCCATTAAAAAGAAAATACGTGGAAGTCAAGACATGCCTAAAAAGTTCAGTGGTCTTCTCATCAAACTTCTGACTAATCAATTCTAGTGACTCTCGCAGGGGTACCCTCGTAAACAAGGAAACGACATCAAAACTCACCATGATATCTGACTCATCCAACCTGAAGCTATCAAGGCGTTTAACAAAATCCACGGAATTACGGATGTGATGAGGGCATTTACCCACATAAGGACTTAATATTCCCGTCAGGTATTTGGCCAACAAATATGTAGGTGCCCTGATGTTGCTGACAATGGGGCGTAATGGTACCCCCTCTTTGTGAACCTTCGGGAGTCCATATAGTCTAGGCGGTACCGGACCTTGGGGTAACAATTTCTTAGCGTCACCCTCCGGTAAATCTGCGTCTTTGAGAAGCGCCCTCGTCTTGTTCTCCACCTTCTTTGTAGGGTCAACGCTGATCTTCCGGTAGGACGACCACGGCGGACAGAGCCATCACACCGACGTCATCTCAGACGCCGTCGCAATCTGTTCCACCGCGCGACCGTGGCGCTGGGCGCGGACGGCGGAGGGAGCGCGCCGCGGGCGGAGCGTATTTAAATCGGCCGCCGCCGCGACCGAACCCAGTTCCCTCTGAGCAGCCATAGCGTACGGATCTCCGTGCCGGTACGTTCACAGGAGCTCAGTCCGTCAGTTCACCTGATGATGGCGACATGTTTGATCGCCGAAATATTGTGCCCGTTGGACACTATAGACCGGCAGCATACCCGTGGATATTTTGATTATCAAATACGCCGGGAGAAACTCAAGAATCACATCAAATTAAGAGCTACTTCATAATTTGGGGTAGGTGAAACTCTTATTAATCAAGGCCTACCTGTTTTTATTGCCCTGTTGTTGAGATCGGATATCTTACTCGATCTGAGTTGTAATTAACTGAAATTATGGGGGCCAAGGATATGTTTTAGAAGTATATATGTCAATGGTAGTAACAGGAAATGGCATATGATATTCGAAGGGCCCTAACCTTTCGCCTTACATCACTTTATCCGTAATTGTAAGCTTCAGTTTGTAGCAGAATGAGGTTTTAAGCTATGGACCTCTGGGTTATGGGCCCAGCACGGTTCCAACTCTGGGTTATGGACCAATTTCCCATCATGTGTCATTTCCTGTTACTACGTTTGACACAAATACCTCTGAAACATGATCAGGTGTCCGGGGCCCAAAGTTTAGTTAGACATCCTGCTAATAATTTCGCTAGACCACCCAATCCAGTTATGTACCTACTCAACGGTATTTCAGACCTTTTTTCTATACCTAGGGCCGTGTCCAGCAGTTTTGTGACTGCTGGTAGGATTTGCATTTCGTGCGGCTGTTTTGGGGGCGCCTCACCATGTGACATTAGCATTACTGTACCCCATGGCTGAAGGTACTCTGAGTGATTTTATATCTGAAGACTTGAAGCGACAGTGCTCAATAGGACGACTAAGGGGACTGATTGTCGATAAAAAGCTCTCGCCGTGGATGCAAAATGAGCCTGAACGAAAATTTTACTGTCGGGTCCAGGCATCTTTTGCCAAGAGCGTGAATCGCAACCTTAAGTCAATGTTAATGATATATCGTCATAAGTCTCGGAGTAAATGGTGTACCATCATGCCTTACTCAATTTTTCATTTACCACTGTACAGCACGATGCGTTCGAGGCAGTTCCTGCCGCTCTCTCGCTTGCATATCCCAGCAATTCCCCTCTACCCAACTTGTGGGATATTAACGACCTCCTGGCATAGTCCTTTACTCCTGAAGAACTCAGGTAAAATTGTGATGGGCTAGGAATAAAATTAGGTTTATCCCACCGCCGCCAGGCACGGCGATATAATCGGAATAGACGCCCCTTTCAGGGCAAGGTAGGAGATGATTCGTGAAACTAAGCTACGTTTTGGATTTTGGAGGCCTGCCTGTTCTCTGTTTGGTAATGTTACTTAACTGAAGCTATTATTAAAGAGGTCCTGCCTGTTTCTATTTTGATAATTTTACTTAACTGAACCTGTTATTACTGAAGTTCTCCATGTTGGTGTTTGGTAATTTTGCTGAACTGAAGCCGTTATTATTGAATTCTCCATGTTGGTGTTTGGTAATTTTGCTGCACTGAAGCTGTTATTAAAGAAGGCGTGCCTGTTCCTTTTTAATCAAATTAAGGGCCATTTCATAATATAGGTTAGCTGAAACTCTTACTAATCAAGGCCTACCGGTTTTTCATTACCACAGTATTATTTGGATCTGATATCTTACTCAAACCGTGTTGTAATTAACTGAAATTACGGGCGCCAGCGGCCTACCTGTTTCAGACGTATTTAAGTCAAAGGTAGTAACAGGACACCACACAAAATGGTACATGGGCCCTAACCTTTCACCTTACATCCCTTTACTCACAATTATAGGTTTCATGAATTACATCATGTTTCTGCAGCCTTTTCCTCAATACAAGTGTTCTTTCACTCGTCGTACTCGTCTGACAATTACTGGTAACTGTAAATCAGCAACGAGTGGAGAAGCATAACAGTTTGTGGCTTTCGATTTGCTGAAAAGTAACCGTTTCGGTGCCTCTGATAATTTTCCACTTTGCTAATGTTTTCCGCTCTGACTGTATCCTGCACCCGGTCTAACGAAATTATCAATCATTGTACTCGATCGGTTCAAATTTTTAGCGATTTGATGATTAATTTTTTCATCACATGATAATTGTTTCCCGCGTGGCATTGTCGCAATCGGGGCTTACATACACAGCACTCACTGAATGTTGCCTGTTTCCTGTCTGCATTAGACCCAAGTAAACACTCACTAACACCACACAGAGCCAACTGCCTTTATACCCAATTCCGCACACTACCACCCGAATCGTGACGTCTTGTCATACACCATACGACTGACGTCAAATGCGATGACGCTTGACTGCCTTTGTCCATGTACTAGATCTAATACTACTACATATATATTCTGCACAACTATTCCAACCGACAATGCTAATTTTCCTTCAGATATCCATGCATTTATACTGATTTCCACTACTGTGTATTCTAACATTTTGTCAATAACTGTGGCGATCTGAATTGTTATATTACTCCGAAATATCAGGTACCCAGAGATTGCTAGTAAATCATTTTATTTGTATTGGTTCCACCAGATCTGAACTTCTCGTAATGTATTACAAGGTCTGATTATATGAGTAGAGATTTGTGGAACCTAGTAATTAATAAAATCATTTACAAATTCCACCAGATCTGAACTTCTCGTAATGTATTACAAGGTCTGATTATATGAGTAGAGATTTGTGGAACCTAGTAATTAATAAAATCATTTACAAATGATCTTCACGCACTTGATATTTCAGAGAAATTAGTGTCTTAAGAGTCGAAATACTCGAATGTACTTTCCTCGTTTTACATTACACCAACGAATCGTACGTACACGATTCAGACATTGTTTAACTAAAACACCTGTTCATTATTCAGAAATTTTTTCATTTGTAAACTTTTTCTTCTGGCGGTGGTGATGGTTTGATCATTATCGGCTCTTATCTTGACTGGAAACAAATAAATTCTGGCATAGTGCCTCAAGCCGCTGTCAGCCATTGGCGTCGGGAGTGCATCGATCAGGACACAAAACCAAACAAATATCTGTGTTAGTTCCCGAAGCTGACGTTTCGTAGTAGGAAGATGATAAAAGTACTCTGCATCTCCACAACAACCCCCTAATCAATACAAACATTGTCTACAAAAACATTTGAACAGATGAGTCTGGCTTCACTGCCAAACCTTGGCCATAAAGTAATGCCCCCCTCGTTAATTAAACTTCCGTAAAGAATTATCTGTCAAAGAGAAGAAAAAATTAAATTACTAACATTCTATAAGGAAAGAAGTGGCGATGGTTCCAGCCTGCTGGCTCAAAGAAGAATGCGCCTTATCAGGCACAATCTAACATTTATCGAATTGTTGCAGGTGACAATCTCTGTGTAACGGCCTCCTGAAAATTGTTTGCTGACAGAAAACAAAGATGAATAAATCTATCACTACAGTATATGTGTATTTCACCATCTGAAGGCCCTTATAGCTATATTTTAGAAACCAAATATTACAGTCCTTCTAATGTTTATTTTGTTACCCATACTCTTTCGACCTTATTCAGTTCATAGTGCCAGCATATCCATTCACCTCACATATCATGAATTGCCACCGCTATCATTTCCGTTTATTCGTCGTAGCGACGTCCTTTCTACAATATAAAAAAAAAATAAAGAAAGAAAGGAAACTTGTGAGGAACAGCTTTCAACAACTTCTGAGTATGCTGTAACTGTTTCGTGGCTACTTCAACGGATTGTGTCTGTTTACAAGTGACATTCATTGACGGTTCAAGTCGATGCTCCAGTGCACCAGTTCATAATGTACAATTCGCCACTACAGTTTCTATTCAAACCAATGTTGTTTAAAAAAGCAAACCGCACAAATTACATTTTGTCAGGCTCCTTACAACTTCAGATAAAACAACTTTTTATCTCTTCACAGCTTAATTGCAATCCGTCTGTCACTAAAATGTACCATAAATTAAAAATTCACCAGCGAAATAACGCATTCCTCAGTGGCATTTTTGGCAACATCTTACTTTACTCTCGTCTTCAGAACTGTAACGGGTACCGCCATAAGAATTAATGTATAACAAAGTGACTGAACTTTAAACGTAATTGCTCTGAGGTGGGACACATCACTGTAACCAAAGCAACAGCACATAAAAATATTCATCATCATCATCATCATCATTTAAGACTGATTATGCCTTTCAGCGTTCAGTCTGGAGCATAGCCCCCCTTATACAGTTCCTACATGATCCCCTATTCAGTGCTAACATTGGTGCCTCTTCTGATGTTAAACCTATTACTTCAAAATCATTCTTAACCGAATCCAGGTACATTCTCCTCGATCTGCCCCGACTCCTCCTACCCTCTGCTGCTGAATCCATGAGTCTCTTGGGTAACCTTGCTTCTCCCATGCGTGTAACATGACCCCACCATCTAAGCCTGTTCGCCCTGACTGCTACATCTATAGAGTTCATTCCCAGTTTTTCTTTGATTTCCTCATTGTGGACACCCTCCTGCCATTGTTCCCATCTACTAGTACCTGCAATCATCCTAGCTACTTTCATATCCGTAACGTCAACCTTGTTGTTAAGGTAACCTGAATCCACCCAGCTTTCGCTCCCATACAACAAAGTTGGTCGAAAGATTGAACGGTGCACAGATAACTTAGTCTTGGTACTGACTTCCTTCTTGCAGAAGAGAGTAGATCGTAGCTGAGCGCTCACTGCATTAGCTTTGCTACACTACGCTTCCAGTTCTTTCACTATGTTGCCATCCTGTGAGAATATGCATCCTAAGTACTTGAAACCGTCCACCTGTTCTAACTTTGTTGCTCCTATTTGGCACTCAATCCGTCTATATTTCTTTCCCACTGACATTACTTTCGTTTTGGAGATGCTAATCTTCATACCATAGTCCTTACATTTCTGATCTAGCTCTGAAATATTACTTTGCAAACTTTCAATCGAATCTGCCATCACAACTAAGTCATCCGCATATGCAAGACTGCTTATTTTGTGTTCACATATCTTAATCTCACCCAGCCGGTCTATTGTTTTCAACATATGATCCATAAATAATATGAACAACACTGGAGACAGGTTGCAGTCTTGTCTTACCCCTGAAACTACTCTGAACCATGAACTCAATTTACCGTCAACTTTAACTGCTGCCTGACTATTCATGTAAAGACCTTTAATTGCTTGCAAAAGTATGCCTCCTATTCAGTAATCTTGTAGAACAGACAATAACTTCCTCCTAGGAACCCGGTCATATGCCTTTTCTAGATCTATAAAGCATAGATACAATTCCCTGTTCCACTCATAACACTTCTCCATTATTTGCCGTAAGCTAAAGATCTGGTCCTGACAACCTCTAAGAGGCCTAAACCCACACTGATTTTCATCCAATTGGTCCTCAACTAATACTCGCACTTTCCTTTGAACAATACCTGAGAAGATTTTACCCACAACGCTGATTAAAGACATACCTCTGTAGTTGTTACAATCTTTTCTGTTTCCATGTTTAAAGATTGGTGTGATTACTGCTTTTGTCCAGTCTGACGGAACCTGTCCCGACTCCCAGGCCATTTCAATTATCCTGTGTAGCCATTTAAGACCTGACATTCCACTGTATTTGATGAGTTCCGACTTAATTTCATCCACCCCAGACGCTTTATTACACTGCAACCTATTGACCATATTTTCCACTTCCTCAAATGTGATCCTATTTCCATCATTATTCCTATCCCATTCTACCTCGAAATCTGAAACATTACTGATCGCATTTTCACCTACACTGAGCAACTCTTCAAAATATTCCCACCATCTGCCCAAGGCATCCACAGGATTCACCAGTAGTTTTCCTGACCTGTCCAAAATACTTGTCATTTCCTTCTTACCTCCCTTTCGAAGACTGCTAATTACACTCCAGAATGGTTTTCCAGCAGCTTGACCCATAGTCTCCAACCTGTTTCCAAAGTCTTCCCACGATTTCTTCTTCGATGCTGCGATTATCTGTTTGGCTTTGTTTCTTTCTTCAACATAACTTTCTCTGTCTTCCTGGGTTCTGGTATGTAGCCATTTTTGATACGCCTTCTTTTTCCTTTTACAGGCTGCCTTGACTGTATCATTCCACCAAGCTGTTTGCTTCATCCTACTTTTACACACTACTGTTCCAAGACATTCTTTAGCCACTTCTAGTACTGTGTCCCTATACCTTGTCCATTCCTTTTCCAATGACTGTAATTGACTATATTCAACTAACTGGTACCTTTCTGAGATCGCTGTTATGTACTTGTGCCTGATTTCCTTATCCTGAAGCTTCTCCACTCTTATCCTCCTACATATGGACCTGACCTCCTGCACTTTCGGCCTCACAATCCCAATTTCACTGCAGATTAAATAATGATCAGTGTCATCAAAGAATCCCCTGAATACACGTGTCCCCCTCACAGCCTTCCTGAATTCCTGATCTGTTATTATATAGTCAATGACAGATCTGGTTCCCCTGCCTTCCCAAGTATACCGGTGAATGTTCTTATGTTTAAAAACGGAGTTTGTGATTACTAAGCCCATACTGGCACAGGAATCCAAGAGTTGTTTCCGGTTCCTGTTGGCTTCCATTTCCTCTCCAAATTTACCCATAACCTTTTCATACCCTTCTGTTCGATTTCCAATCCTGGCGTTAAAATCACCCATGAGCAGAACACTGTCCTTGTCCTTTACTCTAACAACTACATCACTGAATGCCTCATAAAAACTATCCATCTTATCTTGGTCTGTCCCTTCACAATGCGAATATACTGACACAATCCTAATTTTCTTGCTAGACACTTTCAAATCTATCCACATCAGTCGTTCGTTTACATACCTTGTTGCAACTACGCTGGGTTCCATTTATTTCCTGATGTAAAGCCCTACACCCCATTGTGCTATTCCTACTTTGACTCCTGACAAGTAGACCTTGTATTCTCCCACTTCCTCTTCTTTCTCACCCCTTATCCGAATGTCACTAACAGCTAAAACGTCCAGCCCCATCTTACTTGCAGCCTCTGCCATCTCTACCTTCTTCCCAGAGTAGCCCCCCACTGATATTAATAGCTCCCCATCTCATTACCATTTGTTTGCCAAGTCGTATCTTAGGAGTCCCTGGTTTGTCAGTTAGAGGTGGGACTCCGTCACCTCCAAAGATCCGAGGCATTTTGCTCTGATTGTTGCCAGCATCATATTTAAAGTACCAGGGAAGCAGGTTGCTAGCCTTACTTGCCCCGAGTCCCATTGGGTTTTACCCCTAACGGCTGAGGGACTAACCGGTGGCTTTGGTAGTCTTTGCCGTATGAGCACAAAGGTGACCACGACTCAGAATATGTCCGAGATGCCCAGCCTTATTCCAAAGTAACTGGTATCCCGACTGTCGGGACCACTTACTTGGCCACTCATACGTTGCCCGTGGTTCATGAACTAGGACATGACTACAGGAACCCACACCATGAACCACAAATAAAAATATTATTAAGCGTAATTTCACTGTTAATTAATATTAAATCTTCTACTTGGCCGAAGACGTTTCCTTTATATGCTAGTGTTTAATCTCTCTTAGAGTCAGGTGCAAATTCGTCATTATGGAGCGTAAAAAGCTTCATATCGGCGAACCGCAACAAATAATTATATCACACAGAAACAGTAATCAAACTTCGTAATAAGAATTGTATGTTACATGGTTGTACTTACACGTCGCAAATGTGTAGGTAATGGCGCGCAGTCCACCATTCGCCAAACCAACAATCTCCCAACGTAATTAAATAATTGAAACATAAAATAATTGTTTACCAGTAATGAGTATGGAATATTAATCAGCTTAATAGTAAAGAGAAACAGGCTTCAACTTAAATAACTAACTCTCTTATTATTACAGCAAATTATATAGAGAAAGGAAAATGGCTTTCTTACATGATGACAATCGGAAAACTAAAGGTTACAAGGAGGAGATGATTCGTGCCTCAGTTATTTAAAAAATATATTAAATGAGAAGAAATAATCTTTGATAATCATCCTCAGCGCCACAGAATATGCTTTTCATAACAAATTAGTCTCTCACTAAGCGGGCTATATTAATTTATTACAATGTCCTCTTGAATTGCTAAGACAAAGTCTGCTACAGACTGAAATAGACATTCAGTTACATTGCTATGAGGCTGTTCTTCAGATACAGTTTTGGTACGTACTACTAGTAATTACATACATTATATGATCAAAAGTATCCGGACACGTGGCTGAAAATGACTTAAAAGTTCCTGGCACCCTTCAACGGTAATGCTGGAATTCAGTATAGCGTTGGCTCACCCTTAGTCTTGATGACAATCTCCACTCTCTCAGGCATACATTCAATCAAGTGCTGGAAGGTTTCATGGGGAATGGCAGCCCTTTCTTCACGGAGTGCTGCACTGAGGAGATGTATCGATGTCGATAGGTGAGGCCTGCAACGAGGCTGGCGTTCCAAAACATCCCAGAGGTGTTCTATAGGATTCAGGTCAGGACTCTGTGCAGGCCAGGGATGTTGTTGTCGTGTAACCACTACGTCATAGGCCGTGCATTATGGTCAGGTGTTCGATCGCGCTGAAAGATGCAAATGCTATCCCCGAATTGCTCTTCAACAGTGGGAAGGAAGAAGGTGCTTCAATCATCAATGCAGGCCTGTGCTGTGATAGTGCCACGCAAAACAACCCATGAAAAAGGCGACCACACCATAACATCACTGCCTCCGAGTTTTAGTGTTGTCACTACACACGCTGGCAGATGATGTTCACCGGTAATTCGCCATAACCACACCCTGCAATCGGATCGCCACATTGTGTACCGTGATTCATCACTCCAGACAACGTTTTCCCACTGTTCAGTTGTTCATTGTTTACGCACCTTATACCAAGCGAGGCGTCGTTTGGCATTTACCGGCGTGATGTGTGGCTTATGAGCAGCCGCTCGACCGTGAAATCACGAACCTCTTCAACTGTCGGCGGTCTCTGTCAGTGGACAGACGAGGTCGGTCTGTACGCTTTGGTGCTGTATGTGTCCCTTCACGTTTCCACTTTACTATCACAGCGGGAGTACTGGACCTAGGGATGTTTAGGAGTGTGGAAATGTCTCACACAGAAGTATGGCACAAGTGAAAACCAATCACCCGACCACATGCGAAGTCCGTGAGTTCCGAGAAGCGCCCCACTCTGCTCTCTCGCGATGTCTACTGATTACTGAGGTCGCTGATACGGAGTGCCTGACAGTAGGTGGCAGCACAATGCACCTAATATGAAAAACGTGTTTTTGCTGGTGTCGGGATACTTTTGATCACATAGTGTAGTTACCTTTGATCAAGTAAGAAGCTGTTTTGTCAAGAGGTGTTTGGTGGTCTCACACAATACTTCTCTCTTTTTATGGAAATAATTTCAGACAATCAGTGCCGAAGCTGCGAGTTTTTTTATCTTGACATTCACGGTAATCATTACAGATAGCTCAATATTTTGGTAATAGCAATGTTGGAACACGTGAGGCAATACTGACCTTACGACTTATCTTAGAAGAAAGATTAAGGAAAGGCAAACCTACGTTTCTAGCATTTGTAGACTTAGAGAAAGCTTTTGACAATGTTGACTGGAATACTCTCTTTCAAATTCTAAAGGTGGCAGGGGTAAAATACAGGGAGCGAAAGGCTATTTACAATTTGTACAGAAACCAGATGGCAGTTATAAGAGTCGAGGGACATGAAAGGGAAGCAGTGGTTGGGAAGGGAGCGAGACAGGGTTGTAGCCTCTCCCCGATGTTATTCAATCTGTATATTGAGCAAGCAGTAAAGGAAACAAAAGAAAAATTCGGAGTAGGTATTAAAATCCATGAAAAAGAAATAAAAACGTTGAGGTTCGCCGATGACATTGTAATTCTGTCAGAGACAGCAGAGGACTTGGAAGAGCAGTTGAATGGAATGGATGGTGTCTTGAAGGGAGGATATAAGATGAACATCAACAAAAGCAAAACGAGGATAATGGAATGTAGTCGAATTAAGTCGGGTGATATTGAGGGTATTAGATTAGGAAATGAGACACTTAAAGTAGTAAAGGAGTTTTGCTATTTGGGGAGCAAAATAACTGATGATGGTCGAAGTAGAGAGGATATAAAATGTAGACTGGCAATGGCAAGGAAAGCGTTTCTGAAGAAGAGAAATTTGTTAACATCGAGTATAGATTTAAGTGTCAGGAAGTCATTTCTGAAAGTATTTGTATGGAGTGTAGCCATGTATGGAAGTGATACATGGACGGTAAATAGTTTGGACAAGAAGAGAATAGAAGCTTTCGAAATGTGGTGCTACAGAAGAATGCTGAAGATTAGATGGGTAGATCACATAACTAATGAGGAAGTATTGAATGGGATTGGGGAGAAGAGAAGTTTGTGGCACAACTTGACCAGAAGAAGGGATCGGTTGGTAGGGCATGTTCTGAGGCATCAAGGGATCACCAATTTAGTATTGGAGGGCAGCGTGGAGGGTAAAAATCGTAGGGGGAGACCAAGAGATGAATACACTAAGCAGATTCAGAAGGATGTAGGTTGCAGTAGGTACTGGGAGATGAAGAAGCTTGCACAGGATAGAGTAGCATGGAGAGCTGCATCAAACCAGTCTCAGGACTGAAGACCATAACAACAACAACAGCACGTTAGGCGTCATGGTTAGTGCAAATAACTGGAATTTTTAATTAAGCTCAGACTATTTAGGCAAACATTTGGCCTCACATGGTAGTGGGCCAAGTGGGCATCCCTCCACATCGCCTGCATCATCAGTGACAAGCATACATTTAGGGAAAACCTATTCTTCTTTTGATTGTCAGGTCCTTAACCTATTGTTAAGTGGTTTAAGACTCCGTGGGGATAATCTGTGCTTAAAATATTGTATGATTAAGTGTTTTTCCATGTCAACCCATTTCACCCCCCACACCCAGAAAACATGGCACCACTTCTGGCATCAAATAAATTAAATGAATAATCAATTAAATTGATAAAAAATTGTTATAAAATAGTTCAATTGTACCTCTTTCGGCATTCACGAGCTGCTTCAGATTATTTGAATAGCCTTGACCCTACCACTGTGTCAATTTGATGGAGTAAATAATTAAATCGGTCCTCACACCTCCCTTCTGGAAATATTGATTGATTGGTGGAAAGCGATTGTAGTGTACAGAAGTGTGTAATATTGTTTATTTACAATATACAAGGAAGTGTGTGTAACATGGTTTATTTAAATAATTTGTCAGGAATTCGATTGCAGTATGCGTTTTCCGTTCCAATCGCGTAAGGAACCACTAGATTACACCGTCACAGATCGCTTAAACATATCTGAAAAACTTTCTTACATCTCTCCATCCACGCAGCCTGCTCGGATTCGTAGTGGGCCGGGCTACTAGGAAGCGACAGTGTGCTTGGAACACTGCTTTCGGCTGTCCCACATCTCCGTGAAGTACTGTGCTAATCCCGGGAACAATAGCACGCTTCCTGTTGGTGTCCTCCGTCATCTCAAGTGCTCATCTCCTATTTCTGCATGGGTGAACCAACTTGTCAGATACCAGCACATGCTGCTACCTCCCGAACCAAATTCCTGACTGGGAATAAATCCAGAGATACTGCTGAAGCCAATAAATAATTAATTTCCTGTCACATCATCACGGTTAAGGGATATGAGCAGACGTGGTAGCTACTCCACACACTCAAATTGACGATGTCACAAACGTAGTAGCAGGCTGACTCATTTTAAATACACTTTAAAAGAGATCGGAACTAAATGTCATCTACAAAGGGGAGAGAGAGAGAAAAAGAGGGAGAACTGTAGTTTCCTTTGCAGCTTACAAATGAGGTTGAATGGAATATTTAAACCATTACACCTTTTCATTCTGCCATGGACTCTAAACTACTCCAGCCTTCCTGGCGACTTTCTTTGTGGTACACTTTCCATTGCACACGAACTGCTGCAGGAGTTATTAATTCTGGTATCAGGCGATGTGTGGAATATTGTCACACATTGAAGGTATCGCAAAACTCCGCAAATGCTAAACACTGCACAGCAGTTCGTGAGTACAAACAACAGTTTTACATTTTTGACACGAAATTCCACTAAATAACCCAAACCTATTATCATCTTGCATCATGACTGGAACTGATGATGTATAAAATGATAGTTGGGATATCAGATTTCGACGTGAGTTTATACCGTCATGGTTTCGGAATTTCCTACTACTACAGATCTGCTAAGTGTATTTTTTTAAAGCACTATCAAATTCCTAGATTGATTCTCTCCACTACGTTTGGAAGGACTAAGGGCCTAATGCGTGATAGGATATAGACAACAGCAAGAGATAGTCCACTGCCATGTACTGAGAAGCACTAAACATGTCACACACAAACCAAGATCCAGACTGTAGTAGTAATTGTTATGGCAAGATGTCACAGATCGCTAGAACATTTACTCATCCCATGTACTCATGTCCTCATGTCCACATGCAGCACGCCAATACTCTCATACACCACCAGTGCTAACACTCAGAGGTTGGTGAAAACTACCACCATGGCCGGAGCCATGGACGTGTGTGTATGATAGAGTGCACCGTCTCCAGCCACAGAGGGCGTCCGGGGATGGTTGGAGTTGTGAGAATTCCGATGTTATTAATACATGAAGTGCCAATACTTGGCAGTGATCGATATTGAATCGCTCAAATTTCCAAGGAGAATACGTGCAACACATGCAGTCACGGAGACGGCTCAGTGCATGCCAAGCATTAGTACGCTTTTCAGCTATCCAGAGAGCGCCGCCACGTGGACCTGCGCCTGCAGCTGTGCTCAAGAACATACTATCCAGCTGGCTGTAACTTTTCTTTGTACCACAAATCACGATGGTCTTAAGCCAAGTATGCCCATTCGTTCCATCTACAGGCTACCAACACCACACGCCCCACGCACCACACAATGTACTCCTAGGAAACCCACCACATATTCGCCACTGTAACTACAATTAAATATTACGATTGCTTCCCCAATATGATTAAATTTGACAATGAGCAAAATACCGTAAGTGCCTCCTTCTGACGGCTGTTGCTTTGGAAATATAAGTATCTATACCTTTCGTATGTCTGGGCATAATTCTGCATGTGAAATCCTTCATCCCCACTTACGGTTATCGGTGCGCAGAAATCGAGGTCTCCCCAGTCAAATTCATACCTCTAATACGACATTCATAGTCATTTCTTTTGCACATGTCGGAACAATAATGACAGTAACTTCACACACCAACAAAAATTTTATACGCCTGCCAATCACAGCGATTCTGTCACAAATCCCCTACTAAGTATATTACTTCGTCAATAACTGATTGCTGGTGACACAAAACAGTACTGAGTGAATATCCTTGATGGATGGACATGCCTAATTTGTTTCTCTTTTCCGAGTGGCACCAGTGTCTCTTAGGTAGAGACGTAATCGTACCATAAGCAACGAGAAGTTAAAAACACGATCGCAACAACCATGTTACTGTCGATATACTGTCAATTGCATAAAAAGTTGTCTTGGTTCTATGGGCACACAGAAGTATTTCTAGGGATATCCACGTTAAAATATATATGTGCTTTATAAATCAAGGTATGGTATTGCTTCCGAATGAAGTGGTCTTCCACACAAATACCGTGACACTGAATGTAGACAGTGATTGCTGGGTGTGTATTAACAGATGAAACGTGTGGGTGCATGTAGTCAGTAGTGTAAGCTCGTAATAAAACCACCCTGATCACCAAATTTAGAAAGAGATTCGGCTAAGGAAAGTGGTACTAACCCGATATTGACGACACCCTCTTGCCGCTGTTAGATATTTCCCACGCTAACTAACAGTATTAGGAGCGCCTTCTACGTCAGTACTACACTCCTGTAAATTGAAATAAGAACACCGTGAATTCATTGTCCCAGGAAGGCGAAACTTTATTGACACATTCCTGGGATCAGGTACATCACATGATCACACTGACAGAACCACAGGCACATAGACACAGGCAACAGAGCATGCACAATGTCGGCACTAGTACAGTGTATATCCACCTTTCGCAGCAATGCAGGCTGCTATTCTCCCATGGAGACGATCGTAGAGATGCTGGATGTAGTCCTGTGGAACGGCTTGCCATGCCATTTCCACCTGGCGCCTCAGTTGGACCAGCGTTCGTGCTGGACGTGCAGACCGCGTGAGACGACGCTTCATCCAGTCCCAAACATGCTCAACGGGGGACAGATCCGGAGATCTTGCTGGCCAGGGTAATTGACTTATACCTACTAGAGCACGTTGGGTGGCACGGGATACATGCGGACGTGCATTGTCCTGTTGGAACAGCAAGTTCCCTTGCCGGTCTAGGAATGGTAGAACGATGGGTTCGATGACGGTTTGGGTGTACCGTGCACTATTCAGTGTCCCCTCGACGATCACCAGTGGTGTACGGCCAGTGTAGGAGATCGCTCCCCACACCATGATGCCGGGTGTTGGCCCTGTGTGCCTCGGTCGTATGCAGTCCTGATTGTGGCGCTCACCTGCACGGCGCCAAACACGCATACGACCATCATTGGCACCAAGGCAGAAGCGACTCTCATCGCTGAAGACGACACGTCTCCATTCGTCCCTCCATTCACGCCTGTCGCGACAACTCTCATCGCTGAAGACGACACGTCTCCATTCGTCCCTCCATTCACGCCTGTCGCGACACCACTGGAGGCGGGCTGCACGATGTTGGGGCGTGAGCGGAAGACGGCCTAACGGTGTGCGGGACCGTAGCCCAGCTTCATGGAGACGGTTCCGAATGGTCCTCGCCGATACCCCAGGAGCAACAGTGTCCCTAATTTGCTGGGAAGTGGCGGTGCTGTCCCCTACGGCACTGCGTAGGATCCTACGGTCTTGGCGTGCATCCGTGCGTCGCTGCGGTCCGGTCCCAGGTCGACGGGCACGTGCACCTTCCGCCGACCACTGGCGACAACATCGATGTACTGTGGAGACCTCACGCCCCACGTGTTGAGCAATTCGGCGGTACGTCCACCCGGCCTCCCGCATGCCCACTATACGCCCTCGCTCAAAGTCCGTCAACTGCACATACGGTTCACGTCCACGCTGTCGCGGCATGCTACCAGTGTTAAAGACTGCGATGGAGCTCCGTATGCCACGGCAAACTGGCTGACACTGACGGCGGCGGTGCACAAATGCTGCGCAGCTAGCGTCATTCGACGGCCAACACCGCGGTTCCTGGTGTGTCCGCTGTGCCGTGCGTGTGATCATTGCTTGTACAGCCCTCTCGCAGTGTCCGGAGCAAGTATGGTGGGTCTGACACACCGGTGTCAATGTGTTCTTTTTTCCATTTCCAGGAGTGTATATAGACAGTGTAACATAAGTTATGCGATATATGAAAGGGGTGCAGGCGAGGGAGGATGATGGTTGATTGTGAATGATCGCATACAGTAGATGGTGTCCAGTGTGAGGAATCACTTAAAAACTGGAACTCTAGATCTAAGTCATGATAAATGAACAAAATCCAAAGACCAAAACACTGGATTTCAATATCTATAATGTCACGCTCTGCGGTAGAAATTCTGTCTGTGATTTGGAATCAAGTTTATCCACTCAACCACATACTTTCATTGGATCCTATGGAGAAGTCTTTACATGATTACAGCCACTGGTGAATCATATTCGTAGCACTCTCGAAGTGAGCCATCGCTTTGGAACCTATCTGCTGAGGACCAGATACGGCAAAACTCCAGTGTGGTATTTAGTCAGCCCCTCTGCATCTTGGTACTTCCTCAGTCTCTGCGCCGCCCTCTGTGCGATTTGTCCATGTGATCGGTCTATTTTATGTCGGAACTGGGTGGAGGTCGGGAATGCTACATCGAAGACTTCCTGCGTTCCATGGGGAAACAGGTGTGCTAAGTTAATTCGACAGGGCCGTGTTTAGGTCACTTGGTGGAAATGAGAACAATTTTTCATGGCTCTGCCAACCGTGCAAAAGTGGACGACTGGCGTCAAACGAAGCTTTCTCCTGCAACACAGTGTAGTAGAAAAGACAGTGCGAGCAGTTACAGCGCTTTTTCTCGTTGTTAAACTTAGGAAAACTCCATATCACGCACAAACTGAAAGAAGGACGAGGATTTTGTTACTGCTTTGCGACACGGCTCCAAAACTACACACAGGTACTGCAGTCTAAAAGAGATCCGCATTGCTCAGGGTGCATTAATGTCTGGCACCCAAACATGGTCTCTGTCCTCGTTATTTTGCACCACTCAGTAGAGAAAAACTACGAACTACAAAAGCTCCACTAACGCCACCCCGATATATCCACAAAAAATACCGTCTGTGTGCTGCCACTGAGCATACGTGGCAATCCTATTAGATATACAGGTACTGATCCAATGGAACAGTTGGCCAGTGCCGAAGTCGCTTCCACAGACAAGTGTAATGTTTCGTCGCCTGTACTGTAGGAGGTCCATATCCGACAGTTTATCAATCGCAAGAGATGGTCCCTGTGTTGTTCTCTCATACATAGTATGATATATCGTTTTTTCTGCTGTAACACATCCGATCAGTGTATGATTACTGCTGCATGCATCACCATATATTTTGTTTTTTTTCCAACACAACTTGGAGGCCTGTGTAAGGCGCTAAACCAACTATTGGCTCTCACAGAAAGCTGGACAGCGCATGATCTAAACTAGCTGCTCATCTTCCGCAGTGATAGGGTAGGAGATGTGTAGGTGTTCCATTTCGAAGAGACCAAGAGTATTGATTCCTTAAAGTGTAGTCACATATGTGATCAATGTTCTGTGCAGCCCATCGACAGAAGGCGCTGCTCCCATCAAGACTCTCTCCTTCTCAAACAAGCGGCATCAGTCAATGATTATGTGGTAATCAGTATTGTAACAGATGGCTTGGAAAAGACACTGTCAATGTGGGGCAATGTACTGTATAAGTATCACAGTTGATATTGCGATCAATTTTAACAATTTCACCGGATTTTTCATAAGTTCATCGTCGACCAATGATGCGACAGCTTGCTTCCCAATTCGTGTATCATCACTAAACCTGCCCTTCACTACTTTGCGTGTACCATACAGCAGATTCCGAATGTAGGTAGGTGACTGTGCAATATGTCCATTCATGATTAATTCTCGAACACACCAAAGTATACCAGTCAGCACCCTATATCGACGCAGTCAGGTTACATACATATTTCTAGCACTTTGATCATAGTGCGTAATTTACTATTACGACTGTCCACCTTTCCCTATGAGGATGGGAGACACAGAACAATCTCGCATGATGAGGATAAAGTTGGAGATTGAAAAATATTCCCTCATTTTCTCTGATCAACCCCCCATGCAACACTGTCACCGATTTACTTTTGCAACTGACCAGAAGTAGGAGGGTGCTATATGCGCTACATTCCGGAAGCAACAGAGGGAGCCGAGACCGTAACTGCTGTTTAGCAAAGACTGTTCTGCACTAGTCTTACTCAAAGCACATATCCAAGTACATAAGATAGCTCCAGATGCGCTCACATTAAGGAGGTTAGCACCCTTTATTGGTGTATAGTAGATATGAGAGTGTTGTATGATATAACAGATGTCTAAGACGAAACGTGCGGTTTATGCATGATGATGTTCCAGACGGACGGAGTTTGAAGCATATTACGTAAATCAACTGCACTACGAATCCTAAAGTATTGTTCTAGTGTCTGGGGTTAGTACCAATTAGATATTGGCAACAGAAAAATGGTCATAGAACACAAACACATGTACTCCAAGGGCTACATGGCTCTCCCCTTAAACACATCATAATGTTAAAGCCAGGTGGTTCCCAAAATTTAGTCATTCGGAGTGCAACGCTCTTAATACTCTAACCCAGGACATAAAGTCCACCATCTGACATACATACATCCTGCAAGCTTTCTTTCGCACTCAATACAGCGACGAACTTTAAGAAGATAAACTACTAGATTGCACACCAAAGAGATTTTTCTAAGCATGAAGTTTAAAATGTAACAGCTCATTCATTTCTTCATAAATTGAATACATTCTAGAGTTTCATACACCTGTAAGTATGGTTTGTACGCTGTGCAAAATTCATCGAACAATCTCTCTTACTTCTGAAGCAAAATGTGCCTATAGCAACAAATGCAGCCAATAGTAAGTGAAAAAATGATGAAATTTCACATGTAAAAACATTATTTTGTTATGGTTTTGAACATCCTCTCCCATGAGGGTGAATCCTGAATCCTTCCTGATCATGCTGACAAAGTCTTATGAATTTATATGTAAAAGCACAGACAGTGAGTTAAAATGTCCTGTGGTGCCTCTCCTGCTCCAAGTCTGCCCATTTGACGTTCTGTGACAGTGTAATAACATAATTCCTCACGTGATTGGAATGAAAAAGTGCCACAATAGTTTAAGTATTCCACACACTCCAATCGATTACGTGTCAGATTGCTTAAATAATATTCTGTACACTAACTTGTGTACTTCAAATTGCTTAAATAAACAATATTCCACACATTTTCTAAATTGTTTAAACAACATTCCATACACTGCAATCGGTTTCCACCAATCAATCAATATTTCCAGAAGAGAGGGACAAGGAAAACTGAAGGGCATATATTTAATTAGTTAGTCCGTCAAACTGATACAGTGGTTGTGCCAACGCTACTCGAATAACCTGAAGCGGTTCGCGAACACCAGAAGTGCACAAATGAGCTAATTCCCACAATTTTTTCAATTAATTTCATTATTTAGTCAATTAATTTAGTATCAGAAGTGGTGCCGGTTTTCTGAGGGAAGAGGGGGGGGGGGGTAGGGGTAACATGGAGAACCACTTATCAAAACAATAGAGACAGATTATCCCTGGGAGCTTTAAACGACTTAGCAGAACAATAGCTTAAGGACCTGTCAATCGAAAGACAACAATAAGTTTGCCTCTCAATCTGTGCTTCTCTGTGATGTAGGTAAGCCACAATGTGGGGAATGTCCACTTCACGCCATTAATCCCCTTCTGGGTGTAGTTGATAGAAAACATGAGAAGGCTGTGTTGGGACCTATAGGCGTTCACTTTACAGCTAACAGTAGTAATTCTTCTTTGCACAAATGAAAAATGTGGTACACGCTACAAAGTTAAATATTGACGATTACAGACCTCTTGAAAGATAAATTGTGATAATATGCTATTTACAATTATTGATGTAATTTAACTTGTTGCACTTTATCAGTCTGAGTCCTTGCGATTTACCTTTCTTTATTACAGCTGTCTAATAAACTTTGTCATCGTGATGAATTATTATCAGTTCATGTATCTCTGTAGACAACATAGCGTCACTGTAGTATTATATTATACAAGGTGTTCACAAGAGAAGGGAAGTTTTGTTTATGTTTGTCGAACACTGGGCGTTACGGTTTACCAGATGCTGTGTTACAGGAGTATTTGGATGATATGATGGGCGATGACCAAGTGCTGTGGACCCAAGTTTAAGGTTCAGGCGACATCGTCAGCTGTGGTTGGATGCATCCTAATGATCAGGTTCTTGACAAAAACACCATCAGTAGGAGCAATAGGCAGGAGGTATCCGCTTAGTTCTCCTTGAATCTCAAGGTTGCCTTCGACCGTTCAGCATTAGAAGGCTACAAGAAACATTTGTACAATAGAATTTTTTACTATGCAAAATATAACCTACACAGCTTATACTGAGAGGTACTCTGTTAGTATTCACGTATAGTATTTATATAAACATAAATAATAAGGAATGATTTAACATACTAAATATATCTGTATTTCACTTGCGGGAAACTCTACGTGTTTCATTTACAATGCGTCACTCCTTATCCGTTCCATGATGATATTAACTACTGGTTTGGTGCGGCAGTCCGCAGTGTTTCTCCATAAGTTTTATAAACGCAACAGATACACATAAAAAGTGGTCCCGGAGGAGGTTCGAGTCCTCCTTCGGGCGTGTGTGTGTGTGTGTTTGTCCTTAGGATAATTTAGGTTAAGTAGTGTGTAAGCTTAGAGACTGATGATCTTAGCAGTTAAGTCCCATACAATTTCACACACATTTGAATACATAAAATAGACTTTAGACTTCAATAATATATTCTCCTTCACTGTTTACAAGAAACTTCCAATGCTGGGGTAACTTTTCAGTTCTGTGGCTGTAGAGATCACAAGATTTTGAGGCGAAGAACTCGTCGGGCAATCTTCGGAGCGCATTTTCATCCGGAGAGGGAATTCGTTGAAGGGTGTTTGACAGAGAGCAGAAAAGGTAAAAACCCAAGGGAGCAAGATCAGGAGAATGAGATACAGTTTATCAGAGTGCGTGCAGGTGTTATCGTGGAGTAGCATCACTTCACGGAGACTCGGTCATCGGTCTTCCATTGTATCTGCAAGACATCTCAGTTGTCCACAAAACTTTTCATCAGATGCATAACATTATGTTTTGTGGATGCGCGCTGGTCTTTGTACAGGGCGTTGCTATTTTGTTTGTGCTCAACCACTCCTTTTATTTCCTTACGTTAGGATAAAGACACAATTTCTCATGACGAGTAACGATACAGGATAGGAATGGTGGGTGTTGTTCACGCGCAAGCCGAGATACAAAGATCGCCGTCCCCTGATTTTTTTGATTTTGCCTTAGGGCATACAATATCCAGAAACCCGATTTATGAGCTCTTCCCATCGCACGCAAGTGTAGAACATTGATTGAATGATCACATCTCATCTAATCTGTCAGTTCTCGAGTCCAGTGACATGGATCGTTGTAGATTAATGCGTTTAAAAGGTCTCCATTATACTCCGAAGGTCTTTCCGAATGAGGAGAGTGACTAATCTCAAAACTATCCGCCTTAAACTGAGAAAACCGTCTTGTTGCCGTGCTCTGTCCAGTGGCATTATCCCCATTCACAGGGCCAGTGTTTCTGCCTGCCTCAGCTGCTGTCACCCTTCTACTAAACTCATACGGAAGAATATGTCGGAAATGTTCCCATTCCTCCACTTGGCATCGATTTTCTCCGTCTACTATCTCCAAACGAGAGAATGACAATATGTAAATTCGAATAGAAACAGTGAACTACAAATAAAAACCGACAATCGATAAATAAACCCACATCGGTCGAAATACCAACATGCAAAATAAAACTTATACAGGAACTAAACTTAAGTTTGTGATGAACGAATTCATTAAATTGAAATCATTCTTATCACTAACATTCTGAACATACTCGATGTATCTGTCTCTGCTGGGCAAATTTTTATTATTTCAAATACATAATTCAATTATTTATGAATACGAAGGAAAGGTAGAGAGAGTGTTACTACGAACAGTTCACTAATAGGGTTTTCTTATCATAATCAAAGGGAGATCAACACCGACAACGATAGTTGAGGTAAACATGCCGACGTCGCAAGCTGAAGATGAAGAGACAGAGAAAGTATATAGCTATATTGAACGGTTAGTATAGTACGTAAAGGGCGATGAAAATCTAATACTGGGAAACTGGAAAGCTGTTGCAGGGAAAAGAATAGAAGAAAGGATTATGTGAGAATATTAGCTTGGTACTAGGAATAAGAGAGGAGAAAGGCTAATTAAGTTCTGTAATAAATTTCAGCTAGTAATACCGAACATTCTGTTCAAGAATCACAAGAGGAGGAGGCATACTTGACAAAGGCCAGGGGATACGGGAACATTTCAGTTATATTACGTCATGGTAAGAAAGAGGTTCCGTAATCAGATTGTAAGGCGTACACACGAGCAAGTATCGACCCAGATCCAAATTTCGTAGTGATAAAGAGTAGAATGAAGTTTAAGAGATAGCGAGGAAAAATAAATGCGTAACGAAGTGGATACTGAAGTACTAAGCAATGGAAACATACCCTTGAAGTTATCTAAGCCTACAGACACTGCAACAGGGAATATCTCAGTAAGCGGCACATTTGAAGACGAGTGGACTTCCATAAAAAGGGCAATTACTGAAATTGGAGAGAGAAAACTTGGTAACTGCAAAGAAACCATTGGTAACAGAAGAAATACTTCAGCTGATCGATGAAAGAAGGAAGTACAAAAATGTTAACGGAAATAAAGAAATGTTGAAATATAAGTAACTGAGGAATGAAGTAAAAGTAGGGTGTTAAAATTAAGAGTGCAACGGTAGTTCCACTATAAATGTAGAGGAGAGACCGCATTAGTGGGAAGAGTACACTGGAGGCCTCTATAAGGGGGAAGATATGAGGGGGGAGGATTTGTCTGATCTGATAGAAGAAGAAACAGGAGTCGACTCAGAAGAGATATGGGATACGGTAAGAGAATTTAGCTTTCGAAGACTTAAGATCAAATAATGCAGAAGGGACAAATAACATTCCACAGAATTTCTAAAATCATTGGGGGAAGAGTCAACAAAACGACAATTCACTTTGGTGTGTAGACTGTATGGCTCTGGTGACTTCACATCTGACTGTTGGCGAAATATCATCCACACTGTTCCGAAGACTGCAAGGGTTGACAAGAGCGAGAATTATTGCACAATCGGCATTACAGCTCATGCATGCAATTTTCTGACAAGAATAATACACTGAAGAATGTAAAGGAAAATTGAAGACGTGTTAGATGACGATCAGTTTGTGTTTGGGTAAGGTAATGACACCAGAGAGGCAGTTATGACGTTGAGGTTGATAAGAAAAGCTGAACTAAAGAAAAATTGAGAGATTTTCATAGGATATGTCGACCTGAATAAGCGTTCAACAATGACAAATGATGCAAGATGCCCGAAATTCTGAGGAAATAGAGGTGAGCTATAGTGAAAAATTGGAAATATACAACATGTACAAGAGCCAACAGGGAATAATAAGAGACCAAGGCAAGAACGAAGCGCTCGAATTAAAAAAGGGTGTAAGGCACGGATTTAGTCTTTTGCCCCTGGTGTTCAATCTATACATCGAAGAAGTAATAGTGGAAATAAAAGAAAGTTCAAAGAGTGGAATTAAAATTCAAGGTGAAATGATATAAATGATACCATTCGTTGACGACGTAGTTATTCTCAGTTAAAATGAAGAAGAGCTATGTGCTAAGCTGAATGGAATGAACAGTCGAGTGAGTACAAAATATGGATAGAGAGAAATCGAGCAATGGTGTTCTGATACAAAGTAGCAAAATAAACGCTGGTTACAAAGCAGACTAGTACTGGCAAAGAGAGCACTCCTGGCCAAGATAAATCTACTAGTATCAAATATAAGTCTTAATTTGAGGAAGAAATTCCCGAGTATGTTTTGGTGCACAGCATTGTATGGTAGTGAAACACGGACTGTGTGAAAACTGGAACTGAAGAGACTCGAAGTATTTGTGATGTAATGTAATGCTACAGAAGAACGTTGACAGTAGGTCGACTGATAATATAAGGAACGAAAAGGTTCCCCGCAGAATCGGCGAGGAAAGTAATATATGGAAAACTCTGATAAGAAGTAGGGACAGGATGTTAGGATATCCGTTAAGACATCGTGGGATAACTTCAACGGTGCTAGGTCGAGCTGTAGAGGGTAAAATCTGTTGGAAGACAGAGATCGGATTACATCCGAAAGATAAATGAGGAACTAGGTTGCAATCGCTACTGTGAGATGACTAAAAAATAAGTCATGACTGCTACTGAGTATTTGCTACGAGAATCAATCCTGATATCAAGCCCACTGAACGCTTGGAACACGCCAGTGTGCCGTTGACCCTTGCGCGTCGAATCTGTGAATTGTTTATGTGTGTGTTTGTGAAGCGTGCAAACGGGTCTCGCGCCTCACACGTGAAAACTTCATCATCCTGCATTTGACCCGGAGCGGATTGCACGCAGATTCCACTCCCAAAGAAACACAGCGTGCACCACTGATCCAGTTTCTTTGGCTGTGGCTACACATCCTAGCACAGAGCAAGTTTGACTGTGTTGGCAATATTCGCGAATTCTGTTCATCATTTCTTCGTCACTTATTCACTGATACAGCAACCTTTTCTTTGCAAACTCTTCATTAATCTACTACGTATTTAAGTCCATGTTTTTGTGTCTCCCCACGCAAGAATCTTAAGTGTTTATAGTAAAATATAGTTAGGTATCATATTTACAAAACAATCACGAAAATTCCTTTGTAAGGAGTGTATCAATATATTAAAACGGAAATAGGCCTACTATTATTAAATATCTTTCCCTTTCAATACTCTGGCCTGGCTCTGGACACCCCTGCTCTGCGTAAGAATCACATTTTGTACGCTACGACAACATTCGGTATTGAAGGAACGAAATTCAACCTTTGCACAGAGTGTTAAACCAAATACGTATATGGAACTCAGAAAAGCAAAGTGACAGTACAAAATCTTTATGCTCAAAGCTGTGTAGAACACGTAAGTATTACTCGTCAGGAGCTTGAAAAACTTTATTCATTGGCAGCCAGCTTTCAGTTCTATGCCTAATATCTACACGGCTTTCAATGGCGCTACTACTGAGTCAACTTCTTACCGTCACATTATAGTAACATGACGTTTTAATATTTAATATTAATATTTACAAAAGACTGACCATCAAAACACTTCCTTCTTTTGAAAATAACAAGCATTGTTCTAGTTATAAGCTATGTAGTTGATGATTCAGCGCTGCAGATCAAAAATAGACTGCTCACATTGCGATGAGTCAGCTCATACAATGTACATTCAGTGGTATATATGGACACTCTCTGATAAATGTGTTGCAAATAGCCGATACTAAAGACATAATAAATTAAAATGATGTACCTGTTGCTCATTTGTAAGACAAAAATTCTTTACATACACTGTAGTGCATGCAGAGTGAGGGAAGTTTTTCATAATAACGTTATGAGAGTGCGACCCTCAGGAGTCGCAAATCGAAAGTTCGACTAAACATCTAACACCTCAAGAGATTCATTTAATGAATGTTAACCACTTTCATAACTCTGGGCTAGTGCAGAAGGAAGAAGAAGGAGACGAATGTATGTGGAGTACTTTCAACTTTTGAGGCAGTATTGAAACATAATGAGTGTATTGGTTGAGACGTAGGACGTGTCTGTCTTGCAAGGACGATTTGCGTATTGTAGTAAATATTTGATGCCAGTAGTGAGATGCACTGAGCGCTGAACCAATGTGGATTGTTAGTGTAAAATACACCGGTAGTATGAGGCACCAAACTGCTGTGTAATAACTTGCCACTTCAGGTAAAGGTACGTGAGACCAAGAAACTGAAGACGCAAAACTATTTTCACTATTTTGTATCTACTGCTCACAGGGGCTGCAACTGTCATCCGGTGGAAGCCCAACTTTGTGATGTTTAACGAGTTTTACAGCAATACGAGTACCACCCCTGGGGTCAATGATTTGGCGAGGAACACTATAATATGAGAAATGGAAATAACTAGAGTTCACAAATACAGGTACGGTAACTACAATAAGGAAATATTTTGCAGTTGTAATGAATATGGTACGAGATGCCGATTTAAGAGAATACTTTCACTCAAAGACAATAAACAAAAGAAAGCATCAGAAGAGAGAGAGAGAGAGAGGGGGAGAGAGGAAGGCCATCATGATAAACAGGTAGTACGTAAATGCTAAGTACTACCTCAGAGTTTAGCTGTATGGCGCGCCAGTAATATATATCTTGAATGCACAAAATACGTGCACCAAATTCCATTTAGCATCCGTGGATACCTCAGGAAGCTCCCCTAATTTGTCAACTTTCTTCCAGTGAACCTCATCGGTAAGAGTTTTAATAGTTAATTAATATAGAGCCATTATTATATTTTGCTCGTTAAATGTTTTCTTACATTTTTTAAGAGGTCCAGAAGGCTAAGGCTAGATGTTTCAATTTTAAAGGCCCTGAATTCCAGTCACGTTTGTAAAGTAATGGACACTTCATTTTTATTGCTTTTGAATATGAGGCCAAAGGGCAGTATTTGGTAGTGGCATTAAACAAGATAATTGTATGTAATGGTTTTACATAAATTTTATTTGTCAAACGTTCTCAAGTACTGCTGCTTCAGGATTTTACAAGTAATATGGGGCACACCAGCTACAAAAACTTGACAGACTGACATACCATGTGGGCTGCAGGGCGACTTGTGTCCAATAAACACAGCCGTTCTCACTTCAGCTGCCTGGAGAGAGCCACGTATCTGTCTGCTCATATTTGCTGCTACTTGAGGTAGCAGCTCACCCCTTTGTGACTGGTTCCTTGCCATGAGTGGCAGCTCACGCCACTCGGCTTGAGACCCCATTGCACCGCAGATGCTTATTGCTTGCTCGACCCTTTTACGACAACCTCGTGCCAACCATCTGTCAGACAACGAGGCTATGCTTCAGAGGTTGTCTTACCTATGGCTGTGGTTATCACTGAGTGTATGATATGCTATTGCTTATTGATATATGATGACTGTGAATGAAGTAATTAATTGTAGATGGCTTTGAGTATCTGTGGATTGTGACCGGTTCAAGGCGCTACAGTCTGGAACCGAGCGACCGCTACGAACGCAGGTTCGAATCCTGCCTCGGGCATGGATGTGTGTGATGTCCTTAGGTGAGTTAGGTTTAATTAGTTCTAAGTTCTAGGCGACTGATGACCTCAGAAGTTAAATCTCATAGTGCTCAGAGCCATTTGAACCATTTGGATTGTGACACCAAGCCGTCCATATGTGTGATTCCATCAGCGCACTGCCTTCATTCATAAGTATTCTCAGAACGTTCGGATTCTGTGAAATATTGTGTGCCTGGTGTTCTTCTTCTTATTATATGTATCCTGAAATACATTTACCGGTGCACCAGTACATAAAAACGAATATGAAGAGGCTTGTAGATAAGTGCGCTTGTGTATTTTCTTGCAGTTTACTTTGGAACCAGCTTTACCCTTAAAATCCAAGGCATGATATTCTTTTGTCGATGAGTACGTGAAACGAAAAGCAACAATGATACCCATGTCCCAGTTAAAATGTCCTTGACGAACTTGTGCTACAGGTGAAGCTCAACACAATTTGTCCGCAGCCCTTGGTGCGGTGGTTAGCGTTGCTTCTTCTGGATCACGAGTCCTGGATTCGATTCCCGGCTGTATGGGGATTTTCTCTGCCTGGGGACTGGGTGTTTGTGTTGTCTTCATCATTCCATCGTCACCATCATCATTTGTGACAGCGGCTTGCTTTGATTGTGTAAATATTTGATTGTGTAAATATTGGGACTTTGTAAGGGCGCTGATGACCGCGCAGCTGAGCGCCCCACAAACCAAACATCAATATCATCTGCACATTTTCATCAGCATCATTTTTATTCACAATGAGAAGGTGATGTTACACAGCAGTTTATCCCTAAACTCTTATGAAGCGTTTAATGTCATACGCACATCCTCATGGTCAATGTAGTCTACCCTTTAATGCTGCCTAACAACTGCAGATGATATTTAGTGTTGCCAGTGACCGCACATCTAATTTAACACTTCTCTTACATTCCGTTTCTGCAGTAATGGCAAGCTTTTTGTAGGTGGCTCACAATAAGGGAGATATTGTGAAGGATCAAACAGAGTAATAAATTCGTTCAGTGCTGAAAACTACGCCTGATGGTAGGTAAAGGATGCAGAATTCGCTTGGTCCCAACTCCCCTCGACGGGCGACTGAGGGGCGGCTCTCTGCGTTAAAGACAGTCTTGCTTGAGGCACTGGGAGGATTCCTTTGAGTAAAGATTGAAACCTACGCCAGCTCCAGCTTCCAGAGAAGGTAGACCGTTAGTACAACCGTTTGTCTCAGCAGACGTGCTAAGCAGTAATGTTAGTTTAAAAGACTTGTAATCAATTTTCTGTCTGGAGAGCACGTTATTTCTTGTGTGTACCTACGTGTAAGTCTATCAATTCGTCAGCTTGAGAATCTTGTCATGGACTGGGAGAAGTTTCCTGTCTTCCTCCCCACACCTTGGAACTATTGATTAATGATAATAAAATCCACAGGATTACGAGTTTGTTTAACTTATGTACAAAACCATTACTGAACGGAACTCGCAGCGTCCGTTGCAATTTGCCAATCATTTTCCTACACTTGTACAAACAGGCAAGTTACAGGTGGTTAAGATAGATCACACTTATTGCTAGCAGAATGAAGAATAAATACTTGTTGACAGGCGACTGGGAAGAAAACACTTGTTGCCAGGTAACACTTGCACCCATATGGATGTTTCCAATGTAGTTCCGAGTGCAGAGGTCAAGCCAGTCTCAACTGCTACCACTGCTGCCTACTGCATTCATGCTGTATGAGAGTGGTAAGAATGAGCTTTCAATAGCATCACCAAGTCGATTGTAGTTAACTTCCGTGAGGGCCTAACTGCACAATTTTAACATTCTCAGCCATACAGTCGTTTGTGTCACGCACTTTAATGATTCTGCAGATGTTCGTTCTTATTTTTCCTGTTTCTTGCTTTCAATATTCCGTTCTTGCAGTATCCACGACTTATTCTCGTGATTATACATTTACTGTGCTCACTCACCTGACACAAGGACCGATTTCACGAATACAATCCTTCGGTCTTTCACTAAATGTTCACTTGCTTATCTCAGTGAAATATATGTTGATGCTTCATGATAATAAACGTTTAGTCTTACAGCAACTGCTCTGTCCTTTACGGATAAAAATTCCCCTCTCAGTAATATATGCATGTGTAGTGTGGTACCTATAGAAGCACAACAGTATTTTTCATTTACTTTCTTGATTAAATGAAATTTATTTTTATTTGGAAAAGATATAATATGATATATGTTACCTGGCTTTAAAATGTATAATCATAAAAATGATACCATTTAAAATGTAGCGGAATAGAGTGAAAAACGACGATCTTTGTCAAATTAATATTCGTGGTTTTACTGACATCCTTCACTTGTCACTTTCCTCTTCTTCTGTTGGTGCAAATAATTGTCTTTTTTACACCAGTAGTGAACTTTTTTATTATTTGTTAACGTTAATTTGTCTGTGATATTATTAATAATTTAACTAGTGGAAAAGTGGGTGAGTGTTATATAAACCTCAGGACAAGCAGTTAGGTTTTCATATATTTCTGGGGTATTATCTAATGCACAACCCGGTTATATTATTTATCCGTATTTTCAGAAAATAAAGATATTTATTTAGTGTAATTTTATTCATTTGCTCTGAGGGGCAAGGGTTGGTTGGTGGGAGTATATATTTTGTTTATCACTCAGAAGTAATTAATAATGTTATCCAAGGATAGAAAGGATAACCATGTCATGTATACATTTATCGATAAAGCTGTCATCAACCTGAAAAGTGGTTTTTTCTAGCAGTGGTCCCGTTGCTTTCTGCGACTTTTCAACTCATTTATCCAGTCTGTTGTGAGCGGCCCTGCAGTTAAACAGGGAATACGAGTCATAATTCTACTTCGCATTATTAATATTAAGAAATCGTTATCGAACGTGAAAGAACAGTTACGTGTCAAAAAAGTCTTTGGACCAATTCCGGATTGGTACTTGGACCGTCGTGATTTGTAATCTGACACTTACCCACTGTAGCGCCGAACAAATTGGAAATCGTAATATTTACACTTTTCTTAGTTATTGAAACAGACCGTCGAACATTAATAAAGTTAAAAACTCTAATGAATTTTTCAAAATGAAATACTGAAGGTATTTTATGATGGGACTGATGCACTTCGCTGCAGGCAATTGATAGTCGAACGTCTGCTTTGAAAGGATAAGCTGGAGATAGGATGATAAGCTTAGGGTCGCAATGGTGAGGGAACAGGAAAATTTGGGCTTGACAAGCCGTAACATTTTGCTATATACCACTGTGGTAGGCACGTAGGCGTTTCTGATCTTAGACAATTACAGTTACGATTCGCATCAGCTGTGTAGGCGGCTACTGTTTTTAATAATTTCTTAGTCTGAAAGATTCAAAATTTGTCGTTACGTGATGAAGCAGTAATTCTACTGAGGTTGGGTGAATGCGACTAATGATCGACTATTCACATGTTAGATGTTCTCTAGGCAGGGGACTTACATTAAGTTATTTCCACCTTTCCTTTCTTAAATGAATTTGCACAGAGTGTTTCAGATGAAAACACATTCCTTTTTTTCCGTTGGTTTTTCAGGATTACTTCGTTATATTTCCTCGCTTCTCATTGCAGTTGGAAAGCTCTACACATCTATGTACATATTGTCTACATTTGGCAGTTGCATAGCATTTGCTTCAGCAGTCGACGTAGATATCTGCGTGATGCCCTCACTAGTTCACATATCCCCGTTAAGCGTTTAGAACTGCTGTAGCAGTGATGCTGCGTTACATAAGCTGGAAGAGATGGCAAAATTATCTTAACTGCGTGTCGACACCTCTCTCATCTTATTCTTCTCCCCTTGTCAGGCGCCGACGGAAGGTCGTACTGGCAGTTAGTTCCACTTGTTTGTTGCATATAGTCAAATGAGTTAACAAAAATATCGGAAAACTATCACAACACGAAATACACCATTTGAAATGACTAATTTTTCCTAAAAGTATATTTGTTATATCTCTCAGTTTCTGGCGGTTGCTACTGCTATTGCTATTGGTTGCTATTGGTCGGCCAATACAAAGCTGGTTAATCCTGGTTGTGGAATGAGGCTGGAATTGTCGCCCGATGATGTCCCATATTGCTCGACCGGAGGCAGATCTGGTGATCGAGCAGGCCAAAGCAACATGTCGACACTTTGTAGAGCACTTTGGGTTACAACAGCAGTATGTGGCAGAGCGTTATCGTGTTGGATAACACAGGCCGGAATGCTGTTCATGACCGGCATGCAGTATTGCAGTCAAGGTTCACGGGATGACCACAAGAGTGTTCGTGCTCTCATACGAAGTCGCACTGCAGACCGCAGTATCGCAAAGGAACATCCAGCTTTTCGTACCCCTACTACACTCTCTCATTCTTACTGCTTGCAGAGCTGATAAATGTCTCTTGACTAACATAAAAAATGGTGACTGTTCGCTGCGTTGAAAGAATTAATTTTTGAGCGTGGGAAAACAATTAAACATATTACGTGAATGCGGGATCGACGACACGAGTGTGCGACGTCGCTTGTAAGCGATGCTATAATCTGAAAAGCTGCGACATATATTTAACTTATTAAAAGTGTTATTTCATGGTCGTTTAACCATTTATCTCGTCGTTCCTATAAAATTTGGTGCTCTGTTGCCTCTATGTTGGTCATAGGGTATACTAACAACAATGCTATATCACCTAAACCGTCGAGGACCGTTGCCTAGCAATTACTTACGTACCCTCTCGAGTACTAGAAGTGCGTATTCGAATTCGCCGTTTGAGTTATTGAGTGAAAGAAGCTTCAGCTTTGATTCGCGTATTGTAGAGTGAATTTTGTGTTTCGAGAACAACTATCGAAACATTTTAAAGTTCTTGGGGAGCTTTAGAATATTTGAGCGAAGCGAACACCCAGCTTCAGAACCGAGGTGCATTGTACCTGCAAGAGGTATGAGCTATTCGCCTATCTGCCAATTGGTTATTCACCTTTCGGATTCATCTGTAGTTAGAATATATTAGAAGCTTTCAATTGTTTGTATACTTAGTGGAGAAATACTAGCAGGTTGAAGCATTTGGTAGAGTGTAATGTGATTACAGAACATGATGTTGCTAACAGTACATCACCTGAAACACCATTTTGTTTCAATTTATAATGGAGATTCAAATATTAAGTGCTTGCTTTTTTAAGACTGATTTCTATACTTTCTATCTGGCGTAGTTAATGCGCTTTCATTTTGTGTTCTCAAACTATTTTCTTAGTTCCTCAATGGCAAACGTGTCAATCACATTGGCCTTTTCCACCCGTTTGCTTTCACCCATGACATACTATGTGACGTCACGACTTTATGTTGAATTGGATGTAAGTGGACTGTTATTAAAAGTTAGCCTGTGGTTGTCTTACTTACTAGTGTAATCTGTGACGTCTGTAAACTATGCTGTTATTCCAAATACGCCGCGACATACGAGGTATGGTTTGGGTGGAAGCTGAGACCACAGATTAAACTGCCGTGGAGGAAACAGTAACGATTATATTTTTATTCTGTTTTCTGACAAATATTTGTCTGTTTCTTTCTGCATATCGCACGATCACCAAGGTAAAGGTGGGCAGGATATTACAGCATTAGGTACATTTTTGTCAGTGAAACGATTAGTGATTCTGATTATCATTTGATTCTTATACTTATTTAGCTGTCTTTTTAATGTGGAAAATTCGTGGAGAGTGAGGTTAGCCCTAACGAAATTGCATTGCTGGCAATAATTTTATTGATAATTTTTAATTTACAAGTATTTAATCGTTTTTCGAATGTGACTTTGAGACGCTGCGCCTATGAAATCCACTGTTCTTAAGAGGCTCAATTTGTTTTTATCGGTTGCTCATTCTTGCGCTGCATAATTGTTTTTTTTTTTCTTTGTGGTTCGTAGTATTTGTTTAGCTGAATTGGATCGAGGTTTTGGTATTTATTGGTGAATTATTTGTTTTCGGTTTTTGAGCTGTTATAGCGTCCCCAGTGCTATATTACGAAAAGACTTAAAAACAGTATTTATAAAGAAGAGACATTAAAAAATTGAATAATATATTTTTATCATGTAGCTATAAAATAATAATTTCTCTGGGTAGGTTTCGAGTGCAAGGAAATGTAACAAAATGATCTAAAGAGATGACAAGATACTCTCTTTTGTTAATTTTTTAGTCGTCTTTACTTCTTCTCTTATCTTTATTGCGTGTAGACGGACATCTTACGAGTGCTAGCAAATGTAAGCATATTTGTATGAGTTAAACCGATAATACATTGACTTAATATTATTGTGCACTTTTAATTTGTAATAGGTCATCCCGATTTCATGTCCGCCTTCCTTGAATTAACCTGCATTCAAGTAATTTACATTTCAACAATCGCAGCGGCCGATGCAGTCAGCGACGCCATTACGTGGCGATATTAACTTATGAAAAATTTGCGGAAGCGAAACACTCGCCCGCTGTTAACATAATATTAATTTTTCTCCACAGCCCCACGACGTTGCAGAAATACGTAGCTTTAAGATTCTTATTTTCAGTACCATAGCCAATAGCCAGAGCCAGGACTCCGACTAGAATACAATGGTTAACGGAGGTAAGAAAAAATACTCTCGCGCGTGTGTGGGCCACAATTGTAATTAATAACTAAAGATTTCTTGCTTTAAGTGTACTGACTAGGCGAGGAAATTGATATGAAAAGTTTATTCCAATGTTCAACTTGTATGCTCATGTTTTAAGATTCAGCGAATCCAACATTCATTAACGTAACAAATAATTTGAGATTAATATTGTTAAAAAGGAGAACTTCACAAAAGCATTTAACCGTAAATCAAAATTGAATGAAATATCATTTTTATTAAGGCCCACCACGTAAGTCGGCAACAATCAAAAAATCAAAATAACAATAAATATAATATATTAAATTCCGACGGCCGACGGACGCGAGAATGTTTATTTCTGTTTGTAGTGTGATTCCAGTTTTTTGTACTTCTTTTCTTTCGGTTTATGCTAAAGGAATTTGTGTATATAATTTTCCGATTAAGTTGAATTTTTGTGGGTGTTGTTTTGTTTCTCTGTCCTCAGTTTAGGGATAGAATTCACACGAAATATGATAACAACTGTCCACGTGCTTGAATTTTTCTTTTGTTCTCTTTATTCTGGAGAAATTCAAGTGCGGCATCCTTGCATAATGAGATTCTTGTGTGTGTGTGTGTGTGTGTGTGTGTGTGTGTGTGTGTATGTGTGTTTGGAGGGGGTCTTGTTTGTATATACTGCGATACCATTTGTTGTTGTATTTAGGTTTATCACGGAAAAGTTCCTATGCGATGTTTTTCGATTATGTCGTTTTGTGGAGCTTTGTGTGATATCGCTGTCTTCTTTTGAGCTACAGGTCAAGCGAAGAATTCGATTCCAGTTCTTTCCTTTTTGCAGTTTTTTTTATGTTAGAGACATTTGTAGGGGATCTGTTATTGCTGTCTGTTAAAGCTATATAGGTACAGCGTACGCTTCGATTAGGCTTGTTTTTTACGTTTTCGTCTACGTCATTCAGGAAGAAAGTGTGTGTGTGTGCCATTTTCAGTCACGTTGTCTTATGGAGGTGTCTAGTACCACTGTCTTTATTTCATTTGTATTGGTCAAGTGAATAATTTGAATCCAGTTTTGTGTATACTATGCATTTTCGTTCGGTTTATTCTCGAGAAGTTCTTAAATGTTTTTAGTTGTAGTAACCTTTTTAGTATGTCCCCATCTACAACTCTCCTATTCCTGCGATTGTCCCGATAATTTCATTTCATACGGTGATTCAAATAGTTCTCACGGTTTTTTGTTTGTAAAGAAGTGCGTTATACAATACACAACGGTATATTTTAACAGTAACGATCGATTTCGGTCTAGGACCGGACCATCATCGTGTCCAAAAACCGTCTAAGCCATCCGTCTGCGTAAATGAAATTGCAGTTTCAGATGTACATTGTTCCGTCATTGATACTAGCTGTACATTCACAACATTACGTCCATTTAGCCTCGACAAAGTTTTTTCCCAATATTCCATTTATATACATAATATCAGTGATGGAGCTTTGTACATCTGTTAACTGCTCTTCCAATTAAACAAAAGCATCGGAGAGATGGTTTTGGTCCCGATGATTTTCTGGTTCTAGACCGAAATCGATCGTCTGTAATAAAATACGCCGTTACAGCTGTTTGCTGCATCGGGCAGTTCTTAACATTCATTAAAGCTGTACAGCACCACCTACACAAAATGTTTTATGTTTAATTTTTGATTGTAATGGTCTATACTGCTGTCGCCGTCTTGAAGAATGTCATCGGAGTCTCAGAGCCATTTGATTTTTTTTAAGTTCATTTACATTTGTCATACCTTCACAGGTTAATCAGTTAGTTTCACAATGATAAGTGTCACCAACCTCCTTGCTTCTCAGTTGTACATACATGTTGGCTGTGATCATTGCACAGTCGTGCCGCTGGAACTTTCTTCCGTCTGTGAAGAAGAAGACGGTTTGGCAACTGATGGCAGCTGTGTAGAGTAACATTTAGTCGAGCTGGCTCTGTAACAAAAGAGTTTTCGTCTCCTGTTGCTTCAGGAAATTGAATTAATATCTTGGAATGTAGTTAGCAGTTAAATCCTTTGGAAGCTGATTAGCTATTCAGGTTTTTTCATTAGATACTGCTGCATACCTCCCAGTCGCAAAATACCATTATTTTGTGGTACATACATTGATTTATTTAAACCTTGTCAGCACTGCTCGTTTACCCATTCATATCGACGTTGCTAAACAGTGTAGAGCTCTGCAGCTACTGGCGTTGCTCTTTAATGCTGTTCACACGATTTGCTAACACCGAAGCTATGTTACCTAAACCGTAGAGAACCGTTGCCTAGCAATTACTTGCGTATTCACCCAACCGCATGAAATAACGATAAGAATTCGTCGTGCGAGTTACTGAATTAAAAAAGCTTCAGTTCTGATTCATATATTGTATTGTTACACTTTGCGTTTCGAGTTCAAATAACGAAACATTTTAAAGTTGCAGAGGACTTCTAGAAGCTTTGAACGAAGCGAACGCCCAGCTTCAGAAGCGAGGTGCAATGTATCAGGGAGAGTTGTGAACTACTGACTTAAGTGTCTTCTGTTTACTTACCGTATAGAATCAGATGTAGTTTCAATATCGTATAAGCGTATAAATTGCTGGATGTGTAGCGGCGAAGTACTTGAACACTGAAACGTTACGACGTAGTGTGATGTGATTACGCAGTATTTAAAACGGAAAAAAAGAAAACAGTTCCATTCACATTCCAGTACATTGTTTCAATACGTAATAAAGCTACAAAGGTTACGAGAGAACGTGACTAGGGACAGATCTCTTTGCTGAGGTTTTCACAATTGTAGTTGTTGGAATCGCCTATTCTTTAACTTATTATTTAATTTCACAATGAGAGCGGCGTCACATATCTCTGTCGCCTAATATGTTATATTCTACCTTCTGTGAAAAAGAAGGCAATACCCAAACAAGTTTCAGCTACGTGCAGTCATAATAAGTTGACAAGACACCATATCAAAAGTATTTTCTCTTTCTGTTACTCAAAGAAATGAAATTGATACATTTGAACATTGTTAAATATTAATTCCGTTGGGGGATTATAAGGGGTACTGGCGGTTTTTTTTTTAATTCAAATGTCGCTGGTTAAATTTCAATCGTAAATATGGTTGTTACGTCGTACGTGTTGTTGAACAGTTCACATGGCGCTGAAGAGTGATTCTAGGTTTAGTGTTGATCTTAGGTTTGTTGATGAATCTGCCGCAAAGAAGGAAAGGCGCAGCCCGGTGAGAATGCATTGAGTCAGACAACGGGTATTTGAAAAAATCGTAATCTCCTCAGACACTGCGGAGAGATTTGGGATTTAAACCACCACACTGTTGCATAGATTATTTACTAGTAACTTCAAGATGTTCCCTTAAGTACTCCCTAATTAAATTACCGATTATGCCTCACAGTGGCATATTGAACGAACGGATGGTAGTAACCAAATCGCAGCCTAATGTCTTCCAAATGCGAAGTTTAAATAACTATACTTGGTGTATATCTGAAACTAGTGTAGCAATGCACTGTCTTGCTAACAGTTCTGTCTGCATGTCTAGTAGTGATAGCCTTAAATAACTGCTATCGAAAGAAAATTATGCATTACAGAATAAATGTACCTCGTAATGAAGACACCTTTGGCTGCCATCAAAGAGCAAGTGTTATTTTAATTCATCTGTTAGGAATTAGTAAAATGGAATTAAAATAATTAATTCCTCACCAGTCATAAATGGAAAATATTTTTCAAGTAAATCAATGATATTTAATCGATCTGGATGGTACAGATACTTTGTAACACTGACAGCTCTTATTATTTTAGAAGTTAAATTTAAAGACATACATCACGGTCTCAAGTTTTCCTTGCGATACACTTGTGAGGCATCAAAATAAGATTTACTCGTGGACACGGTATGGTCGTATCTAATGTGCTGCCCGTTATCGTTGTAGCAATGTTCCGAAGCATCAAGGCGTTTTTCTCCCGGTGTAAGGGAGGGGAGAAAGACGAGGGCTGGCTCTGAGCACTATGGGACTTAACATCTATGGTCATCAGTCCCCTAGAACTTAGAACTACTTAAACCTAACTAACCTAAGGACAGCACACAACACCCAGCCATCACGAGGCAGAGAAAATCCCTGCCCCCGCCGGGAATCGAACCCGGGAACCCGGGCGTGGGAAGCGAGAACGCTACCGCACGACCACGAGATGCGGGAAAAAGACGACGGTCTGCGACTGGACAAGACCTTGGTCGCTGCTCGAGGAAACTTTGAGGTGAGCCAAGTCACGTTGCATTACTGATAATAAGCAAAGCACTAAAGATTTAGAGCCACTTCATTGTCGATAGGGTGGTCAAAAGGTATTACAGACTGTCACGATTTACTGTAAATGAATCTGCGGTTCGCTATAAACTTCCCATGTGACAATTCAGTGTGAATAATACATCTAAGACAGGAAACTCTACTAGAGTATTGACTATGACGATTGTGTGTTGGTTTCCGTGCAAGGGAGCAGTACGCTTATGGGAAGAGTGAGGTTCAATGTGCTAAAACAGTAAAAATTCAACAAAGAATTAAAATGTAAGAAATGTCTAAAAACCTTGCTTACAGACGCACACACACGGTAGCACGTGCGACTACACACACACACACACACACACACACACACACACACACACACACACACACACCACACACACACATACACATATTTTACAAAAATTTTATTTAATAAAATTTCGATAACTGATAATAAAAGTGATTGCGCTTCACTAATTTAGTAGAATGAACTAAAGTAACAACTAAGAAACTTATTACGTCAGAACGAGCCTTTGAATCAGATATGGAGGGATCATTGTCAGTTTTCGTGACCGTATCTAAAATACAGCCACAGATAAACGTCACTGGCGAATGGATGGTTTTCTTCATTACTGAAGGGAAATGGAATTTGCTGGTTACTCAGCAACACACCAAAGCCTTCAACCTCGTGTAAAGAGATACACAAAATTTTTAACATTTACCATATCTCGACCTCAAGTGAAATATATGGCTGGTCTCCTCTTAAATTCACTTCTGTCTTCTGAGCAAACGATAACGTGCACAGAAAATATGTCGTATAAGAATATTTACGCCACAGCAATTACAGTTTTAACTGTCTTCTCACCAGTCTATGAAGACATTAGTTAGAAATGCAGCCTATTCAGATTGGAGTCAGGGTAACTTCAGTGTGAAAGTGATATATATATATATAAGGTCGGACTTGGTCTGATGATTGGGCAGTCACGCTTATTCCAACAGTCGTATGTCTTTCTCACCTGCAGGATGATGGCATGTTGGTTGCTCACAGGCCTCCTTGGCTGCATGATATGGTTGCTCTTTTCCCCACATCCCACAAGCTCCTGCTTCTCTCCTCCATGTTACTACCATATTATATCCCCACTTCTGGCATTAGATAAGACGAAGATGATAGTGTAACCGAAAGCCGATTAAATGGTTGCAACAACACTACTGACGGCCATTAAAATTAACACTGGTCAACCGGGAAGTTGTGTCTGGCATTAGTCAAGAATGCCTGGACTATGATGTTGATACGGGGGTGCTTGAGAATGAAAAAGACCCTAATAAATTGTAGAGAATTATGCTAAATCTGAAATTTCTTGTAAGAGCAGAGCTTCACATAATATGCTTCCAAGACAAGTGACTGGCTGGAGAAAACATTGCAGGCCATCTGGTTACTTTACGAGTTAACTGCTAACTGGGATTAATACCGGATGACCAGAGGAAATGTATTCCTCAATTTCAGATTTCGAAGCCTAATGTTTTTTTTTTTTTTCGGAGGCGTCACGGAATAGAGAAACCGGAACTGTCAGTAAAAATTGTCACAGTCCCACTTAATTCCTTTCCAGAGAAAGAACACACCAGAGTAGAGAATAAAAAGGTGAATGGCGACGCTGTACCTTGAATAATTCCTCTGAAGCCCTCTGTCGCTCCACCGTAACAGTTCGCCCATAGCATAATGGTAGCTATTAAGCCAAACAATGTATACTCACTATCGCTATCTACAGGCCAACACATTCTTAATGAGCGCTGCACTTCGTAACACCTGTACATATTAAGAACTATCGGTATAGCTGAATTATAAAAGTACTCATTTGTGATAAAACTAATATGTTCCTTCTCAACAGGAGCGTCAGTTTACACTTGACGTGTTCTTTCTCGAGCTGCTGCAGAAACGGCTGCAGGAAGAAGAAGAAATCATTGTTGATCCGGTGAGTGTAAATTAGTTCAGTATAGGGAATAATGGCATCAGGTTTCAACGTGTACTATTCGTTTTATGTTCAGATCAATACTCTCTTACGAAGGTGACAGTAGTTAGTGCCCTGCATCGGATGTTTTGCCGAGTTGTTGCTATTTGTGCAAAATACTTCGGTGACCGTGAGTGAAGTGCAACGAGCTTTGCCGTCAATTGCACTCGATCCCTGGACACCATCTAGTCAGGGAAAGTCATACGACCTGAAGGACACGACTCGGTCGGCCGTTGAAATATTCTGCATACAACAGGAACTTGGCATAACTCCCAGAAGTACATTAATAAGCAAAAAAACTTGTACATCATGGGTCAATAATATTTGTTTAGTATTATTATATGGTCAGACATGGACTGAGTAACGATGATACTTGAACATTAAAATCGATAATTGCATGAATATTATCAATAAATGTAGCTAGCAAAATTATTGATAAATGTAGCACTTTGCAAAAAGCGGTCATGTTGGTATCTAGCACATGTTCTGTATTACTCCACATGATGGATATCAGAAAAGTAATAAGTTCTTTACCAACAGGAGCGTCAGTTTACGCTTGCCGAGTTTTTTGAGGAGCTACTGCAGAGACGTCTGCAGTGACAAGAGGAAAGCCACACTGCTACGGTGAGTGAAACTTCGACCTGCAGATTTTAGTTTCAAACCGTACTTCTGGTTTCATGACCACATCGTAAATTCCCTTCAGAACGGCAACCTGCGTTTGCGTTATTTTTCAGACTCTACGATTGTACGTTTTTAATATCACTGCAATGCTGTCAGCTCAGGGACAGAGACAAGCCTACAAAATGCAAAATTCTATTGTCGAATCGAAATCCTGTTGTACTGAGCTGTGGGTGGTTATCACGATGCTTGCAATACTATTCTTCTACAACGGTTTTAAATCCTGAGCGGATACGCAGCCTTTTTCGACAATCTGTTATTTCGCCCTACTATTGCTACGTTCTCCGTAATCTTAAGAATGAATGGTACAATACGCTTTCCTACCCTTTCACAGTATGGAGGCACAGTATGGAGGCAGTTTCAGGAAACAGTCTTATCTCCTCCCGCCCATGAAAGAGTTATCAAGTTTTCAGTATATTTTCACGTTGATCAACGTATGCTGGTCTTTTGGTACTGTTCTATTATACTGCATCAAGGTTTACATTTCTGTCATATAATTATCCATGACACCCTCGGAACTTCAATTCAACATTTTGGGAACTTGTTTTAAGGAACTCTACGTTTCTGGCATACGTGAATATACCAACAGTCTCAGTTGCCTTAGTTGCTTTATGCGTAGAACCTAGTTCAGTCTAATGGTCAGTATAAAGGTAGAAATATTCTCATACTAGTGACAGCCACCTGCCATCATGATACAATTATCAGAAAGAAGGAACTGTACTCAGGGAACAGGATAGAGGCAAACAGTCATCGCTGGTAGTTCTCAAATTTAAATTCTTATTTATAATACTCAGCAATCTTGAGTTGATGAATAGGGGAGACAGAAACATTCCTTCACTATACCCGTGTCTATTTTACAGTCTCAAAAATATCGTACAGAAACAACCCTATATTAGCCTCAGGTCCTACAATAATTTTGCAGTTTTCCTTACATATATCACCCCACCATAATGTAATCACGTTTTTAATTTTGAAATTTAAATTTGTCGACAGGTCACTCCAGTAGCCTCCCGGCCAACTCACGGAGGCGCAACACTCCACACCATGCAACTCTTCATAGCCACCAAATCTTATGCTGCCTGTTGGGGGCGGCGTCGTCAACTCGGCGCCTGGAGTAGAGTCACTCCAGTGGCCTCTCCGCCAATCCACGGAGGCTCAATAAAATGGTTCAAATGGCTCTGAGCACTATGGGACTCAACATCTTAGGTCATAAGTCCCCTAGAATTTAGAACTACTTAAACCTAACTAACCTAAGGACATCACACACACCCATGCCCGTAGCAGTCCCGCGGCTCCGGACTGCAGCGCCAGAACCGCTAGACAACCGCGGCCGGCAGGGGGCTCAACAGTCCACACCAAGCAGCTCTTCATAGCCACCATATCTTACGCTGCCAGCTGGGGGCGCCGTCGTCAACTCGGAGCGTGGAGAAAGCCGTCTGGCTGCCAAACTATTCGACCACGATACCGTGGCCAGTACCACCTGAAACCAAAGTTGCCGATTCAATAAAACTTCGGCTTAATGGGATAATATAGTTTCGTTATTTATTTTAGTTATAGTGAAGTGGTATTATGGTAACACACGGGCCTCTCATTTGGATTGACAGTGGTACAAGTCAATAATTCGTCCATCATTATCTATGGTTTCGGTGGTTTCTTTAAGTAGATGTTTCCCTCGTAATTCGACTCGTACGATTTTCTCCACCTTACGAGCTCCGTTTGCTATTACCTCTTCTTTGATGGACGTTAGATCGGAATTATTCCTGCATCTTTTCTTTATTGAGTAAGAGATTCATTTGAGCAATTTTTTTTAAAAAAAAGCTATTGTAATATTGGCGCACCAATACAAGCATTTTTAAACCAACAGAACTTGCCTTTCAAAATTTTCTATGTAAGCTCATCATCAAATCATGCAAACTAATAACACTTCAAAGAGTAATGTGGCTAAGAAATCTCTGCATCTAGGGATAACAAGTTAGTTTTTGTCATCCCGACGGTTACTTATTAACTCAGTGCGCCACTTGTAATATAACCCTAACTATGCAGAAACTTCACCATAGCCGGCCAGGGTAGCCGAGCGGTTCTAGACGCTACAGTCTGGAACCGCGTGACCGCTACGAACGCAGGTTCGAATCTTGCCTCGGGCATGGATGTGTGTGATGTCCTTGATTAGTTAGGTTTAAGTAGTTCTAAGTTATAGGGGACTGATGACCTCAGAAATTAAGTCCCATAGTGCTCAAGCCATTTGAACCATTTGTACTACACCATAATCAACATTTGACGTCGTCAGTATACATTGTTATCGGCAATCGGTTAGTGTGTTTTCATTAATGACCCCATACTCTTTCCTGCAAAACTATATGGGTGCGAAATAGAAGGTACGTTGTCACACTAAGCAACCGCTCATAAAAGTAGGTTTTGCAACTAGGAAACGTACATGAAATCACTCTTAGTGTAATCTAACTTACGCTGCATTTCATTGTACTCCATCGTGCTAACAATAATCGGTTAGTATAGTCATGCAACTACAAGCAAGTAAACGAAGCATTTGTGCTACGAACGCATGGCTCGGTCGTAAGACCTATACACAATTCACAGAGCGTGAGTGACCATTTCCGCTTATAGCGCGGACGTAACTTCTTATTACGTACCCTTTCCCCTGTGATTTCTAATACTTTACCTTTCACTTTGAACACTGTAGTAGTGTCAGAGAAGAAACGTCTGTAGCAGGAGACTCATTTTTACTTTTTCTTTCCATTTCCCCGAAAGTAATAAGTTGGTGCACATCTCACAGGCAATTGCAAATATCAAATGAGGTGGGTAAATGAATTTGCAATCAATCTGCGCATGCTCAGTGAATAAGGGATAAATGTTAATTACAAGTTGTACTGGTCCGTGACTGGCAGTACCCAAGATCGATTGACAACGACAAGGGATCGTACTGTACCAACGTCTCTGTGCCGTTACTGCAGAGTATCCTTAGGCCACCAGTCGACCACCGCACCTTTAATTAGATACAGTTTCTTATCTTTAACTATATGTTAAGACTGCAGAACGCTATCTAATTGCAGAAGATTCCAGTTGGAGAGGAGCCTCTGATGATGAGAAGAATCTTGCCCGCGCCACAATCACACTGGCAATGAACCAATCGGACACTAAATCAGCCGTAGTACAATTAATATTGCAGCCACCTCAACCGCTGACCATGCAAACAGCCTGTCTGCCAAATAATGGGAACAACACCCTGCCTAGACACGACCCCGAAATCGTACCAAGCCACGACAGAACTGCGAATAATCACTTAACAATATTCACACACCAATGATTACTGAAGTTAAGCAGTAGTGAATAAATGGGCCTATTTAATGAACCACTCTCGTTGTTTACGATACTGATCTCGTCAGAGGAACAAATTACTTTAATTTCAGTACCTGATTATCTTGCGTGATGATAAATGCGACATCCAACTAGCAATTGTTATCTTTCGCAACGAGCTTTTCACAACGCAGTACGTACTCTCTCACATAAACTCGGAACTATTTTATTACTTGTACTAAAATACCAGTCTGTCTACCGTCTTGAAATGATTATTCTGTTTATGGACACTTCCATCACTACTGTTAGGAATTAAAACATTTTTAATTCTCCCTTAAATATTTTTCCAACTCGACGCAGCGATAATATGTAAGTGATGAGACTTCGCATGCGTCACAGAATAAAGAGTCTTTCTTAGTAGCAAAATCTTTGGCCTTTGCGTAAATAATTCAATTACTTCAATTAAACTTATTCATCATTTAGAAAACTTTTTACCTTAATTGAAATCTTTTCTTTAATATTCAGAAGATCTACTTTCAGTAGCTTATTTATAATTTCATTCGTTCAAGAACCTTTTACCAAACACATTTAAAAACACCACATTATACGTGATATCGACTCCACTGTATCAATATCTCTAAATTACACTCTTTTATACTTCCGAAAATGATATAGATATATCCACACTAGATACCAATTGAATAGACTGGTAAGTTTCCTTTAACCCCAATAAAATTGGATTTATTTTCCTTCTAGGTAGCTCAATACATGTTGGTTATCCCCAGTGAACGAGTGCCAGCAAATATATTATCAGTCCCCACGTTACGGAAACAAGTAATAAAAAAAATCAAACAAAAATCCTAAATGTCACCGCCACTTTTCAACTAACCTTAAGTTACGATTTAAAAGCAAATCTTGACCTCTTCAGGCGTTGACCACACGCGACCCGCTAAGTTCCCTAACATTTAAATCGGCCACTCGTCACCCTGATGAATCAAGTTTTGGTTTAGCTACGTGTAGCTCGTTAAATGGTTCCTTCAGGTTACTATCGCTTATCTACTCAGTGATACGTGCACACAATCACCATATAGTGAAACAGTTCGTCGTTCTATGAGCCAATTCGCTGTCTAATGCAAGCTAGTGGTCTTGAAAATACAACTACCAACACGTGTTCGAGGCTTTCCCTTCTAGATACACACACGCACAATACCCAAACCACCTCAACAAAAACGACAAGCAACCCAATTACCTCTGGGCGCGTCGCGACCACTCAACATACAATGCAGACGGGATATCGGTCCCACCGATTCACAAAACTCAGCACCTAACAAATCAATCTCTCAATTAAATCAGGCTTACGCGGGACTCACCCCAGCAAATTTTACGAACGAAACTGTTCCCACAACTATAATCAACAAAATTCCGTACACTCTCCCAAGACTTAGGTGTCAACTGAGTAGCCTCACTACACCACGCAGTGAAACGCTATAAGATCAGACCTGATATACACCAATACGACCACTTGGTTGGTGAGAGGTCTATCCGGGAACTAACTAACCCTTTTCGTTGTACAATAGGAACCACTTAAAACGAACAAACACGCAACGCCACGCCAACTTTTAACAATTAATGTAATAATCATCGATGCTGTCGATTCTTCGCAATAGCGGCCGGCTGCTGCGTATCGCTCAGGCAGCATCTCTGGACGCAGCGAGGGCGATATGGTATATCGCTGCAGTCGCGCATGCTCGCCACCTGCTATTCCGTAGACGCTCTCATATCATCTAGAACACAATTTGATTTTGGTTTTACCACATCATACACGTATATTATCGTGACCACCAGGTGTTATCATTGATTTATCACAGGACGCTCAGCACCAGTAAGGGCGAACGTACCCCGTGCGTTTTGACACAGCACAAAGGGAGTTGCACGTTCGTTATAAGAACATTGACCCACGTACATTTTCCCATGTTCTAATTAGAAAATATTGATCATACTACTTTAGTACAGGATCGAAAAGAACAAGAGAAAAGAAACAAAAACATTGATCTACACAGTTCCTCCCATGACTTAATTAAAAAACATTGATCCACTTGACAAACTGCCTATTGGCTTCTGTCAAGGGTTCTTCGGCTAACGTTCATCTAATGATTTTTCTGACGTTTCGCCAGCACGGGTGGCTGGCATTGTCAAAGCTTCACCCTCCGTTGCCGGTGGTGAACTGGAGCCGAGCTCGCGTGCGCAGACTATATGTACCTGGTGCGTCAACGTCCGAGGGCTTCTCCGCGGTCATTTCCGGTGCGGTTCTCCTCTTGCTACATGCGACGGTCGCTCGCTGCAGTACGGGAAGCCAGGATCCGTTTACCTTAAGGCTTTCCTCTTTCTTGTTCAAACTGTTCGCGTGTTTTTGTATTTCTACAGCTTCTCGGAACAAGCGCGTGTGATAATGCTTCTCTACAGCCAGAACTTCCGTGTCGGCGAATTTTATTACGTGGTCGGTCTCATTCAGTGCGTGCTCTGCCACGGCCGATTTCTCCACCTTCCCCAACCTGCAATGTCGTTTATGCTCTTTGATCATGGTGTTGATGGATCGTCCAGTCATTCCGACATAAACTTTTCCGCATGTGCATGGTATACGGCATATTCCCGACATTGCAATTGGGTCTCTTTTCTCCTTCGCCGATCTAAGACACTCTTTGATTTTCCTTGTCGGTTTGAAAATCGTCTTTACGCCATGTCTGCGCAATATACGGCCGATTCTGTCCGTCACTCTGGGAATGTATGGCAGAAAGGCCGTACCCGACATTTCTTTTCCTGGTTCCTTACTTCGCCGAGTGTTTGGCTCTGTTACACTTCTAATATAATTTGTGAAGTACCCATTGCTCCTCAGGACAGTTTCCAGGTGTTGCATTTCTCGTTTGAGGTGTTGCGGCTCACATATTCGTCCTGCTCTCGTTACGAGCGTACTAATCATGGCTCTTTTCCGGCTCGGGAGGTGGTTTGACAGTTTGTGCAGGTATCGGTCCGTGTGTGTCGGTTTTCGATACACGCTGTGTGCCAGGTTTTCGCCGTCCCTTGTGACCAGCACATCTAGAAATGGCAGTTTCTTGTCCTTTTCTACTTCCATGGTAAATGTTATGTTGGCATGGAGGCTGGTCAAGTGTCTTAGGAAGTCACCGAGCTGTTCTTCACCATGGCTTCGGCCGAAGAACCCGAGACTGAAGCGAATAGGCAGTTTGTCAACAAGTGGTCACGAAAGCCTTAACAATTTTGTATTACGCTTCTACGGGGAGGAGATTTGCAGATTGTACCGACGCCTTGACCAACGACGGAAGAAGAAAGCGCGACTGATGTCCTCTCTCGCCTTTCTGCCACGGTGCCGAGATGAATGTGCTACACCGACGTTCTTGAGATGTAAGCGCCTATTCACCACCGCCCAAGCACCTCAAACGAGAAATGCAACACCTGGAAACTGTCCTGAGGAGCAACGGGTACTCCACAAATTATATTAGAAGTGTAACAGAGCCAAATACTCGGCGAAGTAAGAAACCAGGAACAGAAATGTCGGGTACGGCCTTTCTGCCATACATTCCCAGAGTGACGGACAGAATCGGCCGTATATTGCGCAAACATGGCGTAAAGACGATTTTCAAACCGACAAGGAAAATCAAAGCGTGTCTTAGGTCGGCGAAGGAGAAAAGAGACCCACTTCCAATGTCGGGAATATGCCGTATACCATGCACATGCGGAAAAGTTTATGTCGGAATGACTGGACGATCCACCAACACCAGGATCAAAGAGCATAAGCGACATTGCAGGTTGGGGCAGGTGGAGAAATCGGCCGTGGCAGAGCACGCACTGAATGAGACCGACCTCGTAATAAAATTCGCCGACACGGAAGTTCTGGCTGTAGAGAAGCATTATCACACGCGTTTGTTCCGAGAAGCTGTAGAAATACAAAAACACGCGAACAGTTTGAACAAGAAAGAGGAAAGCCTTAAGGTAAACGGATCCTGGCTTCCCGTACTGCAGCGAACGACCATCGCAGGTAGCAAGAGGAGAACCGCACCGGAAATGACCGCGGAGAAGCCCTCGGACGTTGGCGCGCAAGGTACATATAGTCTGCTCACTCGAGCTCGGCTCCAGTTCACCACCGGTAATGGAGGGTGAAGCTTTGACAATGCCAGCCACTCGTGCTGGCGAAACGTCAGAAAAATCATTAGATGAACGTCAACCGAAGAACCCTTGACAGAAGCCAATAGGCAGTTTGTCAACAAATGGCCACGAAAGCCTTAACAATTTTGTATTGATCCACTTACTGAGTGTGCTCACACAGATCGATTCCGTAGCAATAGGAAGCACAGAAATATTTCACTACATGTTCTTGTACATCATGAGTTGTGATGCTGCCCTTGTTTTGTACAGGGTGTTTCAAAAATGACCGGTATATTTGAAACGGCAATAAAAACTAAACGAGCAGCGATAGAAATACACCGTTTGTTGCAATATGCTTGGGACAACAGTACATTTTCAGGCGGACAAACTTTCGAAATTACAGTAGTTACAATTTTCAACAACAGATGGCGCTGCGGTCTGGGAAACTCTATAGTACGATATTTTCCACATATCCACCATGCGTAGCAATAATATGGCGTAATCTCTGAATGAAATTACCCGAAACCTTTGACAACGTGCCTGGCGGAATGGCTTCACATGCAGATGAGATGTACTGCTTCAGCTGTTCAATTGTTTCTGGATTCTGGCGGTACACCTGGTCTTTCAAGTGTCCCCACAGAAAGAAGTCACAGGGGTTCATGTCTCGCGAATAGGGAGGCCAATCCACGCCGCCTCCTGTATGTTTCGGATAGCCCAAAGCAATCGCACGATCATCGAAATATTCATTCAGGAAATTAAAGACGTCGGCCGTGCGATGTGGCCGGGCACCATCTTGCATAAACCACGAGGTGTTCGCAGTGTCTTCTAAGGCAGTTTGTACCGCCACAAATTCACGAAGAATGTCCAGATAGCGTGATGCAGTAATCGTTTCGGATCTCAAAAAAGGGCCAACGATTCCTTTGGAAGAAATGGCGGCCCAGACCAGTACTTTCTGAGGATGCAGGGACGATGGGACTGCAACATGGGGCTTTTCGGTTCCCCATATGCGCCAGTTCTGTTTATTGACGAAGCCGTCCAGGTAAAAATAAGCTTCGTCAGTAAACCAAATGCTGCCCTCATGCATATTGCCGTCATCAATCCTGTGCACTATATCGTTAGCGAATGTCTCTCGTGCAGCAATGGTAGCGGCGCTGAGGGGTTGCCGCGTTTGAATTTTGTATGGATAGAGGTGTAAACTCTGGCGCATGAGACGATACGTGGACGTTGGCGTCATTTGGACCGCAGCTGCAACACGGCGAACGGAAACCCGAGGCCGCTGTTGGATCACCTGCTGCACTAGCTGCGCGTTGCCCTCTGTGGTTGCCGTACGCAGTCGCCCTACCTTTCCAGCACGTTCATCCGTCACGTTCCCAGTCCGTTGAAATTTTTCAAACAGATCCTTTATTGTATCGCTTTTCGGTCCTTTGGTTACATTAAACCTCCGTTGAAAACTTCGTCTTGTTGCAACAACACTGTGTTCTAGGCGGTGGAATTCCAACACCAGAAAAATCCTCTGTTCTAAGGAATAAACCATGTAGTCTACAGCACACTTCCACGTTGTGAACAGCACACGCTTACAGCAGAAAGACGACGTACAGAATGGCGCACCCACAGACTGCGTTGTCTTCTATATCTTTCACATCACTTGCAGCGCCATCTGTTGTTGAAAATTGTAACTACTGTAATTTCGAAAGTTTGTCCGCCTGAAAATGTACTGTTGTCCCAAGCATATTGTTACAAACGATGTATGTCTATCGCTGCTCGTTTAGTTTTTATTGCCGTTTCAAATATACCGGTCATTTTTGAAACACCCTGTAGATGCTAGCACAGTTTCAATATCTATGACTCAAATAAGGAGCAAATAAATCTATAATCCACTTTTACGGGAATGTTTCGCCCTTTCTTCCGTTCTTTTGCTCTCATAGTACATCACGGCAAGCACTGGCAAATTCTTGCTTGAAACAAGGAAGTACGGCACTGGCACTTCTCTAAACATTTCCTGAAACGTCAAACGATGTACGTAACTCAACTGAAAAACTAGTCACCAGTACAAAGAGCAGAAAGTGATACCGTTACAGAAAGCCAAAAACTGATGCCAATACATACAGCCTAAAGTCGCCTAAATGGACGGAACACTTCTACGACGACTTATGACGTTATATCGGGGATATAAAGCGTACTTTATTATGACAACCACAGATTTAATAGCAGGCCTCTGGCGTACTTCGAGATTACTGCCACAAGATAGACCATTACGGTCGCAAACGAACATAAGGAAGAAATGAAATGAAACTAATGAGACTACCATGGGAATTAGGGAGTTCTAGGTGGAGCAATCTAAAAATGCTACAGTAAGACTAACATCACTCCAAGAGAGTCACATAATCGAAAAGTTACTCTCACGAATTCTTCCAGAATAAACCCAGCCACAAAGAATAAGAAACATACAACTGGAATAGAATGTATTTCTAGACCTATGTAGCTCAAACGAAGACAGTTATGCAGACAATCCCCCACCAACAAAGCTATTAAGGATAACGAAATTCACTATATCTATACAGCGCAAATGAAGACATCAATTCCATAACTCTCCTGCCCCCCCCCCCCCGCCCTCCAATCCCACTCCACTCAAATAAAACTAAACAAACACAAATCTAAGAACCTCATTTCAAAGAAATATCCTTTCCATAAACAAGCTACGATCTGACACATTAAAAAAAAATCATAGAAACTTTCATATCAGTCATAGTCCATTACTCGTCTATATTCACTTGGTATTAGTATGTTTGCTTCTGAAAGTCCTTGTAGCGTCCCTTTTGCAATATTCACCATTATCGAGATGAAACATAAATAAAAATGACTGTATGTGACTCAAAACGAATTGCAAAAATTGATTTATCTGCGAAAGGTAATAACACTAACTGTAAAAATATACAATATAGATCGATAAATGCAGAAAAGACATTATTTTTATTGTATGAGATTATAATGTGATTTTCTTTGTAAGAGTATAAAATACAATGCAATGCTCATTCTTCTGTCTAGTCTTATTTTTTCTGTTTGTTCTGGTGTTAGCTGGAATAAGGTACGCAAGCTAATGTGCTGCGCTAGCACTTGTTTCTGTCGTAACGTAATTGCAAATATTTAATGGTGTAAACTGTGTCCTAGTAAGAATATATTAGTATAAAGTGATCTCCGTGTGGTATTTCAAGAACCTACGCCATATTTATCTTATGAAACGAATATTTAATGAAAATTATTTAGCATGTTTCCAGCTGCTGCGGAGCGAGTAACAGTGATCTCTGATTGTTAACGATTAGCCGCCATTACGCGGTACATTTAAAAATATTTTTTCACAGCACAATGTCTGATAGCCGGAGAGGAAGAATTTATGTTAAAATATTCAGTGAGATTAATTGAAGTAATCCAGTGAAATAATTTTATTAAAACTTGTCTATTTTCTGTGATAGTGAACTGGAGCTGAGTAATACTACGCTATTGCCTTTACAGTAATTTGTAGGGAGCCTGGCGCTCGGTATTACCAGATACAATACGTAATTGGCTACCTAAGAAATTCATTATTTTGCTTATTATCTCTCTTTTGTATTTTGTTGAAAGCTAAACGTAAAAACTAACTTCACTAAAAATAAGCAACAGATCACGATAAATCAAAGGACAAACCACTTTACTAGGAGAGTGTTTCCTCAAAATAAATAGTTACATTATTTGTTTTAAGAGATATAATAAATAGCACCCTGTTATGTGGGGCTCGAAGAGATAAAATATTTTTTTAGGGTTTATATGTATGTAATTGTTAACATGTATTGTATGTATTCTAATGTCTATCAAATTCCATTTCATGTATAAACGTGAACAAGGAAAGAGGAGAAGAACTGCATAGACCGTGAGAGGACGAGATAGCAAAAAGAAAATCAAGGTAAGGACCACTATGCATAAAAGCTTGCTACATAGGCCCGTATCATCAAAGTATAGTATCATAGATGGTACATGGTGTACAGTGGTGTAGATATTAATATTTTGTGATTTTGGAAACAATAAGCAGTTTGACTTGTGAACTTAGTCCGCATTTGTAGTTTGGAACAATTTTTGTAGTTAGCCCAGTGAAAGTTATCGTCATTATGGGAAAAGTTGTATGTGTGTTAGATTTGCAACCAGATAATGTGTCCAATGTTACAAATAATGTGCAATTGTTGAGCGATATGGATAGTGACACTGACTTACTAAATATTAATAGTGATAGGGGGGGGGGGAAATGTAAACAATGTAGTTTCCGGTGATATGTCAGGAAGTAGCCAGCAGACGATAACAGTAAAACCGACAGGTGCTACTAGTAGGGCTAGTGATAATTTTCCAGTGATTAGAACAACTACCACACCGGTATGCTCACCAATACCGGATCCATTTGCTGAATTTTTACGGAAATTAGAGAAAAAGAACGAACAGCTAGTCAATCAGATAAGGGAACAAAACGCAGAAAGAGAGAGATTGAGGGAAGAGAGGAATCACCAGCTAGTCAATCAGATAAGGGAACAAAACGAAGAAAGAGAAAAGGTCTTAATACAAAGTATGGGTACAATGTTCGAAAAGATATGTTCAGAAATGACAGAAATAAAGAAAGCCCATGCCGAACTGCTGAACATTGTAAGCAACATAGCACAAGATGTGCAGACGCTTCAGACGGCACACACAGTCTTCAGGGACGAAGTAAAACAGCTTGTGAACCGAGTGGACAATTTAGAAATGACACAAAACGAAACCATAGAAACGCATTTAAATGATCAAGCCCAGAAAGTAGAAAAAGAGTTCCATGACTGGCTCACTGAAAAAGAAAGCCAGATCACAGAACGTGTAGAAAGCAAAATACAGTCTGCTGTGCAAAAAGTAACTAACGGAGCAGCTATATGTAAACAACCCACAGTAGACAACGCTACCACTCGCAGGTGAAAAAAGCGAAGCGAGATACAAAATGCCAGTACCGCTAAAAGCGATTCGGAAAGATAAAACATACAATTTACAGGAAGCATTCCTATTCATAACCCCGTGGGGGCAGCTTCTACTTCCACAAGCAATAACATTGATGGAAGATTAATAAAACACAGACAATTTCAAGTATTTAACGCGGAAAAAAAGACAGTGCATCCGGCAATCTTCATAAAAGGATTCCGAAATGTATTACCGAGTGCCTGGCATGAACGCCAAAAAATTCAGTTCATAATCGCACATATACACTCCTGGAAATTGAAATAAGAACACCGTGAATTCATTGTCCCAGGAAGGGGAAACTTTATTGACACATTCCTGGGGTCAGATACATCACACTGACAGAACCACAGGCACATAGACACAGGCAACAGAGCATGCATGTCGGCACTAGTACAGTGTATATCCACCTTTCGCAGCAATGCAGGCTGCTATTCTCCCATGGAGACGATCGTAGAGATGCTGGATGTAGTCCTGTGGAACGGCTTGCCATGCCATTTCCACCTGGCGCCTCAGTTGGACCAGCGTTCGTGCTGGACGTGCAGACCGCGTGAGACGACGCTTCATCCAGTCCCAAACATGCTCAATGGGGGACAGATCCGGAGATCTTGCTGGCCAGGGTAGTTGACTTACACCTTCTAAAGCACGTTGGGTGGCACGGGATACATGCGGACGTGCATTGTCCTGTTGGAACAGCAAGTTCCCTTGCCGGTCTAGGAATGGTAGAACGATGGGTTCGATGACGGTTTGGATGTACCGTGCACTATTCAGTGTCCCCTCGACGATCACCAGTGGTGTACGGCCAGTGTAGGAGATCGCTCCCCACACCATGATGCCGGGTGTTGGCCCTGTGTGCCTCGGTCGTATGCAGTCCTGATTGTGGCGCTCACCTGCACGGCGCCAAACACGCATACGACCATCATTGGCACCAAGGCAGAAGCGACTCTCATCGCAGAAGACGATACGTCTCTATTCGTCCCTCCATTCACGCCTGTCGCGACACCACTGGAGGCGGGCTGCACGATGTTGGCGCGTGAGCGGAAGACGGCCTAACGGTGTGCGGGACCGTAGCCCAGCTTCATGGAGACGGTTGCAAATGGTCCTCGCCGATACCCCAGGAGCAACAGTGTCTCTAATTTGCTGGGAAGTGGCGGTGCGGTCCCCTACGGCACTGCGTAGGATCCTACGGTCTTGGCGTGCATCCGTGCGTCGCTGCGGTCTGGTCCCAGGTCGACGGGCACGTGCACCTTCCGCCGACCACTGGCGACAACATCGATGTACTGTGGAGACCTCACGCCCCACGTGTTGAGCAATTCGGCGGTACGTCCACCTGGCCTCCCGCATGCCCACTATACGCCCTCGCTCAAAGTCCGTCAACTGCACATACGGTTCACGTCCACGCTGTCGCGGCATGCTACCAGTGTTAAAGACTGCGATGGAGCTCCGTATGCCACGGCAAACTGGCTGACACTGACGGCGGCGGTGCACAAATGCTGCGCAGCTAGCGCCATTCGACGGCCAACACCGCGGTTCCTGGTGTGTCCGCTGTTCCGTGCGTGTGATCATTGCTTGTACAGCCCTCTCGCAGTGTCCGGAGCAAGTATGGTGGGTCTGACACACCGGTGTCAATGTGTTCTTTTTTCCATTTCCAGGAGTGTACAAGGCGACGCTGCCTTATGGGCAGATGAAGTCATAGAAAATTTCCATAGCCTGGCACAATTAGAAAAATCTTTTCTAGACAGATACTGGTCTAAGGCTATTCAAGAACGCCAGAGGATTGAAGTATACAGCCCACAAATGTACAATCACAAACAGGGTACACTCCGTAAATATTTTGAAAAATATATCAACAAAACTAGATATTGGGATGACCCTATATCAGCCCGTGATGTGATCAGAATCTTAAAATTACGATTGCCCGGTTATATACGAGACAAATTAATAAATGTACCCGAAAATGACCTGGAACGGTACTTGTCTGTGCTGGACGAAATCGATGTCTCCCAGGAAGAAAATAGGATAAATAAAGACCGGGAGAACATAATGGTTCACCACGCTAGTTTAAAAATGGCAACAACAATTCCAATTTTGGAAGCCACGGAAATGGAAAGGATAATCAATCCGCAGAACAAAACAGGAAGAACGGAAACGGTCAACCATCTTACAATCAAAAACGTAGGTGGGAAGATAGAGGATATCCCGGCTACATTAACAGTAATAATAATTACAATAACGAACGTCGAAATGAAGGTCAATGGCCGCAACAAAGCTGTAGTGCCAACAACCGCACTTACCCGGTGCAGTGGATACAAACTTCTATGCCACCACCACCGCCTCCTAACGGTAACCAGTACCAGTGTGACAATAGGAATTCTATGCAGAATACTAATGCAATACCACAAACATGGACAGACTCGAATAGCAGCGTAAGGATAGTAGAAATGCCCACTGACGGAAACCACCATAGTTCAAGACCGTCAAACGAACAACGGCCACAATAAGCTCCCAATTGATGGTCGACGAAAAAACAGGGGGCACACCTATAAACAATACACAAGATAATATATTATTACTGAGGTACCAAGATGGAAACAGTACACAACATGATTTACTTATGGAATCAAACCAATGTAACAAAAAAGAGATAACTGAAGTACAAACCATCATAAAAGCTAGAATTAATGAATTGCCATTAGAAATATATATAGATACAGGTGCCACTACTTATGTTATGAGCTATGATCTATTCAAAACCTTGAGCAAAAACCGCAACTTACCGACATTTCCTGAATAAAACTGCTGTGTCATTGGAGCCATGGGAGCACAAGCACATAACGTTCAGTATCAGGTGCTGGTAGATTTATGCCTAGGGGAAGATAACGTAAAATGTATCTTTCTCGTTGTCAAAGGATTGAGAGTAACCTGCATCCTGGGAGGAGGTTTCCTGAGCGAGAAGAAAGCAAAAATTGATTTCTCCAGCGGGAAGATCTCTCTACCGAATGAAAATAAGCAGATTGTACTGGATTTAACACGAACAGTAAGTACATCCAGTAAAAATTGCCTGAGCGTAAAAAGCGAAGAGATGCCCATATTTCAATTAAGCAGCAATTTACGGGGCTAGGGAGAATATTATTCGGACGCAGCTCACAACGCAACGCTTCGTTGGACCGAAACCCTTAACAACAAAGCACAAGAATCATGTTATCTAACTGAATCCCAACGAAAAAGTCGATATGACAAGTCAACAAAACGGACAGTCCCATATCAGATAAACGACTTAGTTTTGATAAAAAACCATTCTAAGTCGTCACTCATAACAAAGAAGAACAAGAAATGGCAAATGCTGTATAATGGACCTTTTAAAATTATACAAATACCGCACGGTTGTAGCTACCTTATAGCTGATGTGATGAGCGGGAAGATCAAAGGATTGTATCCTTATAAGGACTTAAAGAAATTTGTGGTACCTGACAATAGGACATGAATGGTTTACCGTATTTTTGTGTAATATGTAGGTTTTTCACAGACTTCAATATATATTTTTGTGTACTTGTAAGAATTTGATGTTTTGTTTGTGCTTAGTATGTAAGATGTTTGGTCTTTCTGTCAAGGAATGATTTACACATCAGCCTTCAAAAATGAGTAAAAAGAAGCTAAAGGTCCATCAATCCAATGGTAGTATTTGTTTATATCCTGTGTCGTGTTGTGATATTCCTGACCCGAACTAACCATTATTTAAGCAATGGCAAATGTTACGTTGTGGGCTTAACCACTTTAACCCTTATCCGTGAGGGACCGATGACCGTAGCCGTCTGGTCCCTTTAATCCCACAAACCACCCAACCTTATCCGTGAAGATGGTCGATGACTGAAACCAGTCGAGTTATATCGGATTAAAATAAAAGCAGCTGATGGTCAAAGATTTTATACATTACTAGACGGCCGTTGATGGTCACCTTCTAAAAATATTTAATCATATTGGCCCCAAATCTCTCTCTCTCTATCTCTCTCTCTCTCTCTCTCTCTCTCTCTCTCTCTCTCTCACACACACACACACACACACACACACACACACACACACAAACACTAATCATACCGCAAACAACAAATTACTAAACACAACTCCGAGGCAAAACTCCACACAAATACACAACTTCCACTCTAGAATACCAAACTGCAAACTAAAAGCAATAGTTCAAAAACCAGAAAGAATTAGAGAACCTGAAGCTACTAAGGACTCGTTCTCATTCGACTGCACCTTTTGCACCTTTACTATGAACCGTATCACAAACCTAAACGTCCACCACAATGATCACCAACCGAATACAGCACGTCTCTTACAAAAATAATCCATTTCTAATGTGTCGCTGTGTTCCTAGGTTCGCACCTAACATCTTTATGGAAAAACGTGCCAAATTCAAAAAATTACTAAATATTTGTGAGAAGCATGGCAAAATACACCACAAATCGTTTCTCTCGCAACAATTGAAGTCCTGCCCTTCGTTTCGTGCCTAGCATTACCCTCGGAACTCGTGCCACATACGTAAAGAAACAGTCAGAAATTTGGGGATTGGCGCATGGTCTGATTCCACCAGTCGGCATTGATCCATGACTTCTTCTTTGGAATAAACAGCACATACAGTTTACACCAGTCACATCCTAAACTCAAGACGTCACACAGAAAGTCACTGGTCAAAGCAATGGACAAAACGCGGAATCGAAAACATGGCTTCACCAACACAGCGCAATTTAAAACATTAAAATCAATTAGAGGGCAGTTGTACTCCCTTATCTGGACTTGGAAATGGCGAATTACCGTATTCTATCGCTCTTTACCGTCTTAACAGCTGTCCAACACAAGTAAGTCTGGTACACCCTTTTACATCGCTTTCAATTATTATTGTAACGTGTTTTACACTTACGTTAAAATAACCAATTATTATTTAGAATTAAATTTCTGCAGCCTGAAGCATTTCGTAATCATCGAAGTATCACCTTCCCTTATTTGTGTGGTATTACGATTAATGTTCATTAAATAAATTGAGAAAAATAATTTCCGACAGGAAGATGCATTTACAAGTAATTCCAAGTACACGTATGTTCTTAATCATTGCTTACTCTCGTTGCTAAGATAATAATAATAAGATCAAAGATAATGTTTAAGCTCTGGATGATTGGGAGTGTAAGCAGAGTCACAGACGCGACACTCCACGTCTTTTCTGTTGCCCACCGCGATTGCAGCGCGCAAAGCGGCCAGGAAGTTATACTGTAGAGTTCGCCGAGATTCTGTAAAAGCAAAGTTAATCTTAACTGTTTATATTGGTGTGTAGAATGGTTTTTACAAACAGAAGCGTCTGCACCGCAATAAACTGCAGTGACAAGAAGAAGAAAGCAGTATGTTTGCCATTTTTTAGGTTTCTTATCAACCCTAGTAAGTGTGAATCGCTATGTCCCTGAACTCTTTATTTACGACTTTCTTCTAACCTAAAGATATTTACTTGAGAATGTGGTGTTCCTTAAGAACCGAAAAAGTGCTAGTAAACAGCAGCAGATTTGACCTTTTGGAGAAGGCGTCGTATATTTGCTCGAAAACGTAAGTTTTCTTCGCTACACTTCCAGTCAAATAAGTGAATTTGGAGCGAAGGAAACCAGTATGGAATGGAATTCCTACATTATTTTATGTAGCGGACAACCTAACACAACTGTAGCTGGAGAAAAAACGCACACGGATGTGATAATAAAAGAAAAATTGGCAATAAAACTATGTCCAAACACAGAAGAAACCAATTACACCATTGTTGCTGCATCTGACCCACAAATGGCAACAATCATCAACACACCCGCATTTGCAACTAAAGTAATTACATTTACAAAGATATTTATGTGTTAAAAAGTCGTTTAAGTTTTAGACTGTGCAAAACATTATGTTCCATAAAAAGTTGTTACGTGTCAACGAAAGTGTCTGGCATATTACGAACAGACAAAAAAAAAATATTATTCTCATGCATGAAATGGGTGTTTGTACGGCCTTGTTTCCAGTGGAATAAGCTACAGTTATACACATATTCGAAAGTATTTCTTTATAATTATGTTGTTGCTTATGTCACTGTATCAAGGAGATTCGGTCGTTTTTACATGCATCTCATGATTATAATAATTTAATAATTATTTAGCTAATTAACCAGAAAAATGATTAAAAACGAACTATAATTTTACCACTGCCGAACTATAATTTTACCACTGCCTTGTTTTCTCTTGGGGCGCTAGAATCGCACAGACTTTCACATGGTAACAATGTTCTCAGCAGTGAGTGTCGTGACTGTACATATTAGACTGTGGTAGAGTGAAGCTAAACTCATCATTTTCTGTTAACTAAACTTGTGGATTCAGTAACGTGCCCTTACCATCAGAATTTGAAAAAAAAAAACGCTCCGCACACGTATGTCATTCGCCACGCCAGTACACCATATCTCAAACCCGTCGGGCGATATCGAAGTCTCAAGCTGAGCCAATTACTGTGCTGTCTGTATTGCCTGCATCCTATCTTTTCTACGACAAATCATTGTACTAGTCAAGTTAAAGCGAAAGTTCTGTAGCTCAGCACCGCAATGACTTTGATGACTGCTGCGTGTCGACGGAAGGTTCTGTCCTGTAACAACCCCTATTCTTTGCAGTGCACACGCACTTTTTCCTTTCAGACCGCAGTAGACAGATGTCTCCCTTGCCTTTGATTGTTTGAAGATAAAGGGAAGCATGTGATGAGAACGATGTGTCCCGGTGAAATTCATAGGGCGGGCCGTACCATTTTGCCATTCCCATACTTACCGCTTCGATCTACATGTTGACGAAAGGCTCTGTACGAATAATTTTGTTTCTGTATTCAACGTACAACGCTTAACTCCGAATTTTTGAGCCTTTTATGCCTCATGTTGCTGTTTCTCCACCCATTTCTAGTGTTACCAACTTACTAACAATTAAAGAAATCGAGAAGCAGTGAACCAATTTAACTTTTCTAGTTTTATATAATCGCTCTGTTTCAATATAAGCTTCCCCATCGGATAAATTTCTTATAACCGCGCAGAGCGGTGAAAATTACATATCGGAAGGAACCAACGGATATCTTTACAGCATGCCCGCCGGCCGGTGTAGCCGTGCGGTTTCGACGCTTCAGTCGGGAACCGCGTGACCGCTACGGTCGCAGGTTCGAATCCTGCCTCGGGCATGGATGTGTGTGATGTCCTTAGGTGAGTTAGGTTTAATTAGTTCTAAGTTCTAGGCGACTGATGACCTCAGAAGTTAAGTCGCATAGTGCTCCGAACCATTTGAACCATCTTACAGCATGCCAATTTTTGATACTTCTAGAACAGAAATTACACACGGGAACACATTCAGTTGGCAAGTGCCCATCGCAGGTCGCTGGAGCAATGAAAGGTACTACTCGACTAAAAAAAAGGCAGGTCAATCTGATTTTCAAGAAAACACACATAACTGTAGGCCTATATCACTGATGTTATTTCGTCGTAGAATTGTGGGGCATGTTTTACGGTCAAGCGTTACGTCCATCCTGTGCATCAAGAACCCCTTCTATAGAAATCAATATGGATTCCGCAAACATAGATGCAGCGAAATTCATCTCGCTATGATAGTCCGTGAGATCCAGAGCGCCGAAGAATGCGGTGCCCAGGTGAACGTCGTGTCCCTCGCCTTCGGTACAGCCCAGCACTGTACTTTAGTGAAGAAAGTGGAGCTTGTCGAGTAGCGGACCAGAAGTCTGCTTTGCAGCACGTACCAGCAGATACAGCTCCAAACGTATAACCTAAGGCCCAAGAGGCTCTACAGGGCCGTTACTGTTTACAGTATTCAGGGAGTAACGGGTGTAAGTCCAGATATTTCTATTGGTGACTGTGGACGCTGTGCTGAAAGGCATTACATACATAATTTACAGACTAGTGATTGTAGTTTATAATAGGAAAAGCCAAGATCGTTCGATATGAAATAGGTTGTTTCTTCACCAGACTCTACAATAAGTAGAAATATAATTATACATGATTCAATTGTCATTCTGAGAACACGCTCAGTTACAATAACAGTTCCACATTTATTTGCAAAATACATAAAGCAGACCGGTATGTAGCTTTGTTATTATACTAGAAGAAATTTGCCAGTATATCGATGATACGATTTGTAATTATGTTCCTGGAAGATCTGAGGATCGGAGGATGACGGATGGGTACTGTCAAAAACAGGTCTTGAAATAAACTATTTCAAATCAAGCGATCTTAGCTTCCAATATTATAAATTACAATATCAGTTCGCACCAAAAACATGTGTGAATTATATAATAACCATAGAAGGAACATTTAATAAGTAATGCAATACTTTCTTTCTGAAAACAGTTCTTCTGTTCTTAATCTCAATACACCATATTATTCTTCCCTCTTTTGGTTACAAAAATCATAGTGTTCAACATAATTTCTTTCAGTATGGTGACCTCATGCCACCTCATTGGAAGGGCCTATATACACGCATGGTACCATACCCAACGTCTTCCTGCATCAGTAACCAAGCAATCGCCCACATACTGATTCACGCAGAGTGCCGGTGCATCCAACATTAAGTCAAACAGATGGAATCTGGAAGGTACAAGATCTTCGCTGGAGAGTGTTGTGAATTCCTCTTGGTTGCGCGGCCATTTTGAGTCCTTGTATTGTTACGGAGAAGGAGAATATCGTTGTGGCGATGAACATCTTGATGTTGTTTCTTCAATTTCCTGATGGTCGCACAATACACTCCAGAGTTGAACGTTGGAAAATGAGGGTGGGCATCAAACAGAATAATCGCTTCAGAGTGTCAGAAGACCGTTGCTATGACTTTACCCATTGCGGATTCTGCTTTGAACTTTTTATTCGGAGGAGAGGTGATAAAACACCCCCCACCCCCATCGATTCCTGGTTTGTTTCCGGATCGAATGGAAGGAGATTCGCCTGTGTTAGTCTCATAAAGATCAAGCAATTGTGCAGAGATGGTCTTCATTGATCTTTATGTTTGACAGTGAGGCAATTGGTGGCGCCACGCCTTCGAGTATCCCAACTGGTGGATCAGAGTTTCAGCAGTACCAATAGAGCCGTCCAGTTGTGTAGCGAGGTGTTTGATTGTGCTCTGCCAATCTCCTCTAATGAGAGTATCCACCCATGCCAGCAATGCAGGAGTCACGGCTGTGTGCTACTAGCCGGCTAGTGGGAGATCGGACAGGCTTGTGTGACATTGTTGCGATGATGACAGCCGACACGCCCAACGACTCACCACGCTTTTGGTCACTGGCAGGTCTCCATAGACAACTGTAAGCAATGCCCTGACGTTCTAATAAAAGAAACCCACTGACAGTTTACTACTTGAAATGCGTCTACGTTATACTCACTGTTTTGATTCCTGCTTATACCTCTGCGACCTATGGGAAATACTCTAAACAATAGGGGCGTGGTAACATTCGACAATGTACCTCTGTAAATACGGCATTTTTTCAAAGGAAGCCGGCTGTAAAAAATGTGTTGCATTGCTTACCGAACGCCCCTCGTTGACATTACAAGTTGTTTGTTTCGGGGCTGGTTAGTACCGCCAAATGTAGGTGGCAAGAGCGAGCCATTAATGTCCATTTTCCCCTGAGCAGCAGGTCACGTGTTGAAGTGTGGACGCACGGACGCGAAACGAGTTATCTATATGACTGGCAATGTCCGTTTGGTGGTGTAGTTACTGCAAGCAGAAAACATCATGTTGTAAAGTTTGTTACGTCTTTGTGGAGAGACTGTGTGATGCAGAGAAAAAACAACCCACAAGTTGATGCGTGAACATATTAAGATATCACATATAAAATTATCTGGACTTAACACCTGTTACACCCTGTATATAAATGGTGTAGTCGAAAATGACGACAGTTCTACGAGGCTGTTTGCAGACGATGCTGATTGTCTATGAAAAGGCTGCAACACCAGGAAACTTTAATTAATGCAAGAAGACCTGCCAAGGATTGAAGATTGCTGTAACTGACCCTGATCACACAGAAATGTAATGCGTCATTCCAGATATCCATTACATTTCCATTGCACCACTGTCGATAAATCACTGGATACAGGAAGAAATGGAAAGTACCTGAGAATAGCGAGGAGATGACAAGCTGAGGTCTGTTGGAGCAACCTGAAGAGAACGTTAGCTCATCAGTGAAAGAAGTGGCTTTCAGAACGTTATAATGATCATTTCCCGTGTGTCGCTCATCAATATTCGAAATGTCTCTAAGCACAAAAGACTTGACATCTGAGGTCAACAGTCCCCTAGACTTAGAACTACTTAAACCTAACTAACCTAAGGACATCACAGACATCCATTCCCAATGCAGGAGTCGAACCTGCGACCGTAGCATCCGCGTGTTTCGGGACTGAAGCGCCTAGAACCGCTCGACTACAGCAGCCGGCCAACAATATTCGATCACTACCAGTTGCTAGAAAAGAGAAAGAAGATGCAGTGAAGAGCAACGCGTTTTGTTGGCAAGCGCGGGATTTAACTGAAATACTTAGCAAACTGAAGTGGCAGACATTATAAAAGAGTCGTTGTGCGTCACAGAGAGGTTTTCTGTTGAAATTCTGAGAGTGTACATTCGAAAAATAGTCGTGCGCCATATATTTTGTAAGGTAGAAGCGTCACAAAAATACGAACAATTTAGAGTAATTAGTTTTGCCGAAAGGCGTTCTTCCCATGCACTATTCGAGAATGGAACAAAGTACCATCCGCCACACATGATAAAGTGGCTTACAGAGTATAGATGTAGCGGCACATGGTTCGTACAAGTTTCTTTGAATTTCCAGCGTTACCCAAAGAAAAGACAAATGGTCTGATCACGTGGGCTGAGAACGCCACTGGAATGTAGTTTTGTTTAACGAATTTTACTTGGCGATGTCCAAAATTATCTTCCATACTTCAACTGTAGTATAAAATATAAAAAACAGAGTGAGTAATCAAGTGATAAAAGTCACATATATAAGAATAATTATATTCACTCAGGATATTCTCGGCATTAGTTAGTTAACTGACTTCAATGATACATAATTAAACACACGACACCGTACTACTTTTACAGATTCATTTCGTCACAAAGCTATTAACAACAGTCCGAGAGTATAAAACACCTAAGCAGTGTTCTTCACTACTAGTTCTCGCAATTGCTTGGTTGAATAACACGCTTAAAACGACACCACATACGTGAATAACCGTCCGGAAAATGCGAATAGTTGGTGAAAAAGAAATGAAGTACAGGTTTCTAAATACAAGGACGTGGTGCCTTCGAATATTTAATGTGAAAACTCTTGAAGTTTTTCAAATAAAACAAATGTCATTAACATTCTACGTCTTTATTCTTCATTTATACATATTTGCAAGCCTCTGCCACTAGTCTCCAAATTGTAGCGAGTAAAATGGTGCTGTGTAACGGGACTACATCTGTGCTGAGAAATAGCCTGCCGTAATCGAACTTCAAATTCCAAGAATTCGTCGAAACAAGAGCAACTTCTCTCTCAGAATGGCAATGCTATACCGAACGCAACCGCTGTGACGTCTGCATCAATTTGACGCCTTGGGTTCCTTGTCATCGATCATCCTGCATACAGTCTCCACTTGGCCCCATCCGATTTTCATCCGTTCCCATAACTTAAAGAAAACCTTCGACATCCCCAACTTGTGTAGTGACGAAGCAGAGGTGCAAGCAGAGGTGATGTGACTCGGTGAACAGACGAAACATTCTACAGTGACGGTATCAAAAAACTGATCTCTCTTTGGGAGAAATGTGTTCGTCATAAGGGTGAATGGTTCAAATGGCTCTGATCACTATGCGACTTAACTTCTGAGGTCATCAGTCGCCTAGAACATAGAACTAATTAAACTTAACTAACCTAAGGACATCACACACATCCATGCCCGAGGCAGGATTCGAACCTGCGACCGTAGCGGTCGCTCGGCTCCAGACTGTAGCGCCTAGAACCGCACGGCCACTCCGGCCGGCCATGAGGGTGACTATTTGAGAAATCAATATATAGACATGATGAACAAAGATGTAAAATATTAATAACGTTTTATTTGAAAATATATAAGAATATTCCCATGAGAAATCTTCAAGGACTGCTTTTCAGCACGCTCTAGTACGGATTAGAAATGCCTTCTACTACTTTTACCTCACTTTAATCTACCAATGAATTCTATCCTCTCTCACCACGGTTAATTACAAAACTACTAAGCGTCTTTATCGATGATATACAGGTTGTAGGATATAACATGTAACTTACGACAGCAGTCGAGAATGGCACCCTGCTCTTTGCAGTTCCAATGGCAGACGGAGTGAAGACAAGACACTGAAATCTCGTACATCGAATTACATAAATGAGAAATGTAATTTAAGGAATGAAATGCTATATGGGACCCATTAGCTGAAGTGCTTCAAGGATCAATCACTTGATGCAAATGTATTTACGGGAACAGAAAAGAGAAATATGATTCACATATAACACACTTCGATGCGACAAAAATGGATGTGCGAAGCGAGAAGCAACTAGAGTCGTTTGGAAGTACTTGCGTGACGACAGATGCCGAGCCGAGTGGACGCGCCAGTAGCGATGGCAGCAGCAGCATTCACCTTATACACAGTAATTTAGTTTAGTTTGTTTATTATTTTTTCACGTGCTTCTGCAATGCATTTATCTACAACTGTGTATTTTACTGTGTGAACTAGTGGTTTCCAAATTAACCTAAGTTTCTGTTTTTGCGTAAATCTTCGCGCATATCCCTGTGTAAGGAGGCATGCTACTGTAATTTTCCCCCCGCCACCAACTCGACGTCACGCCACTAAGGCGTGCAGTACGTATTTCGTGCAGTAGCTTTATCGGTAAGCAGAGTTTCTAGTAACAGGTAGCTGTAGATACGTCCACTTAAGTAGAGAAATTTTTGTGTGTTCAGGTTTTTGCCGTCTCAGGGTGCAGCGAGAAATCTTCACTGCAGTTTTTAGTGTTTATTTATTCTGCACTTTATTATTTACATATATTCCACACTCAGTAGCGTCATTTGAAATCTTTTTTTACACACTGCGATATGGTTAGTTAATGCCATTGTTGTGAGCGAACACGAAGAAAATTGGCTCCTGTCCGTAAACAGCTGCAAGCAGCGTTGACTACCGTCGTCATGCTTCTGGCTGATGCTGCGGCGACATCGAATCGCTGGTGTCGAGACCTGCGAGACGTTTGGTGCCGTCTGAATCTCCTGTTGGCCTGGGTGTCGCTGCATCTTCTGATGCGCAACATCTGACCAGTTCGTCCTCATTCGAGGGCGATTGGCCGACAGTTTTTCGTTAGCTGGACGGAAGGCGATAGAGAGAGCAGATCGCGTGGCTGGCTCCCAACGCCTCAGCTATGGGTACGAAGTGCTACCCAGTGTTGATGACAACTCTGAACCATCACGGGATGCTTCTCATGTTGGGCCAGCGACCAATGCATTGGGTAGTTCTGCTTGTGATCTGCAGTTCCAGTGTTAGGCGGGTGATGGAGCCCCTCAGGTAAATATCAAGCAAGGCGGGAAGGAACGTCAGTGGTGAGCCATGACGGCGATCTAAAGGAGGTCCTGCCGGCAGCTTTCGAGCGCACTGTGTACAACCGGCTGCATGTAGTGGCACATGTCGGCATGAAAGACGCTTGCCGCTGGGGTTCTGAAAACATCCTCGACTCCTTTCGTCGGATGGCTGTTTTGGAGATGGCAGCTAGCGTCTCACACAGTGTGTAGGCTACGCTGTCTATCTGTAGCATCGTACCCAGGTATGTTCATGGTCCTCTGGTTTAGACAGGGTGGAAGCTCTAACTCCTAGGTTCACACGCGTCTGCGACAGAAGCAGATGCGAATTTCTCGACCACCGCTTTTGGGTGCAGAATTGTAGGCTTCCCTTTAATAGGTTAGGGGGTGTACCACACGCAGGAATGGGCTACTAGGGCAGCAGAGTACGTGCAGCCTGCCCATGGGACTTCTTTAGGTTCGATGAACCTTATATCAAAACGATCCTTGGGGTGAGGGCATCCTCTGCTCATTTCTAAGGATGGTAGGAAGATATTTTTGCTTAGCAGGAAAGACTGAATACACATTTCAGAGAAACCGAACAGTCAACGTAAAATATTCGGTGTTAAATATGGAGATGTGGAGAACAAATGGAAAAAAAATTCAAAAGGCATCCTGCAATGTGCCCTAGACAGTATGCTTCGAGTAAGTTCCTAAGGGACGTGACGTACCCCCCATGATTTAATAGCAGTATTAGAAAACTGCTACGCAAAAAAAGAGAGATTTATCTCATATGCAAGGGAAGTAAAAACCTAGCCGAAAAACAAAAGCTGAATGAAGTAAAAACGAGCGTAAGGAGATCTATTAGAGAAGCTGTGATGTTACAAAATAGAAGTGATGTTGTTATTCAATGGAAAGTTGGAAACTGAGATTCAACTAACTGTTTTATCAATCACCATTGGCGTAAGAATCATGGATTGACCATTGTCATAAAATATTGCATTATGAGATGTGAATAGTTTTTACTTGCAGTTTCGCGTGGCTTGAGGCAGTCACAACTAGCGTGCTATTGATTAAGAAATCGCATTATCATCTTTCTAATTACTTCATGATCGTAGATACGATCATACCCGGTTGTGAAGTTATTGTTATGACAAAACAATTTCCTAAGGGACCAGAAAGTTCTTAAGGGCGCAAAAACAACTGTAACATCACACAAAAGGGAAATTCAATATTAAAGCTGATGCAAGAAGACGATAAAACAGTTTTCTTTTTATCAATGTAACACGCACATTGGACTGCTGATCTTGGAGTCTGTAACATTAGCAAAATGCATAATTAAAATGAAAATAATACTGAGGAGATAATAGAAATGAGCACTGCTAAATGATTCAGTATTCCCAGAACAAATATTTATTATAACTAAAACATATATCGTACCTTAAGCTTAATACTACAATGACGGTAGATTTTTATGTCCATATCATGTCCATTGAGCGCTCTTTTATATAGCCATTGTCCTTTCGAGTCACCCGTGCATCGTCACGATAAGTTTTAACAGTTCTTCTTACACTTCACTCAAACTTAGACGGAACACGTTTTTATTTATTTAGTAAAAATAATTAGATCAGACCGCCACAAATCTGCGTCCGTCTTACTCGAGAAAAACAGTAAAAGTCTTTAGCGCTCAAGGCTTCATTTGTTCTCCAGCGAACAAAATAGTGAAGGATCGCATATCTATCCGTACTTTTCTGTTTATATTGCCGCCCAAAGACGACGAATTACATTACTTAGAAAATTCCACCGTCGCCATGCGACGCCTTATTATATATTAATCATTCTTTATAAACAAGTATTTGCCTTCTGGCTGAATTTGCTGTTTTAATTAAGCCAAAAATAGCGAATATCACATTGCCTCCCATGAGGAGAGAGGGAATGCCGAAGGATTACCTCGATCCTCATGTCCTCATGAGATATTCGTGATTTTTGGTGTGACATTTACATAATGTTACTGACGTACTATGTACATAAATTGAAATTACATTTATAAACATATATCAGATATTTATCATTTTTCAAAATAAAGTTTTTCATTCTTCGTTCATCAGTCACTTCATTCCATAATACCAAGATTAACGTTTATGTGCATATTTAAGTTTGGTCCATATTTGCTTATAGCAATAAGTGAACGTTCATTTCGCACTTCAGGGGATAGAATTCAGAAATTACTTTCTCTTGAGCTTAACAACTAATACATGAGTACAGTGAGTGCTTATTTTCACTAAACTAGAGTGGACAATGTTCGAGCATCTGTTGACTCCTTGTGGTTCAATTACAGTTTAATAACGTAGCACTACACTTCGTGATGCTTTCACTTTCTGTGTTAGCTGTCTACGGCGTTCATCATGCAGTACATCTGTCCTTTCCACTGTGGTGCCAGGAATTCAAGTGGCTTCCCGGGTTTTTATTTACAATATGAAACAGAAGAAGTGGAAAATTATTAGTATAACTTACAACCTAGTGGATACATTTGTTAAGGATCGGGACTGGTCTGGAGTTTAGGGTCTTCCTATAATGCACATTCATTTTCTTTGTCCATCAAGAGACAGGATTATAATTCATTTTGAGCAGTGTTCAGGAGTGCCGGTATTAATCGCTTTAAGGCCTGAGTAATCTAACAATCTACTTCTCACTCATCTTAACTTCAACTCAAGAAAATTGCTTAATTTACGTATGAAAATGTAGTCACACAAGTGTGCAAATGTCTTTCCTCCAGTATGTACGATGGAAGTCATGGCGGTTAGCAGTTTAAAGTTTGGATTGTTTCGTCACCCACACGTCAGCCACTCACAGCGGCTGCGCAGTGTTGCGTGAGCTCCAATACTCAGTATCCGTTCGCGCTCAGGCTGTAACGGAGCTGCTGGTCGTCGATTGCTCCCTTTTTTTTTGTGAACTTCGTATCACACGAGTGCATCGATACAAACACCTCGCGCGCGTTTTCCATCGGAGGAGCCGGACACTGAAGCTGCCTCCATACTTCCCTGTCAACTGCCTCCCATGAGGCTCACAGGTAAGTGACGACGAATGTTTTAGCTGTCGCTGCACTTAGAACAACACTGAACTTTGCGTTGCACCTGTTGTCGTAGCCTTGACTTCTTTTTACACTTGCAGTACAACACTACCACTAGTATACAGTGAACAGTTATTTTTATTATGCACGTCGCACTTTAGTGTGCATCTTCACACAGCATTCGTGCTTAGTTCCTTCGCCGATAGAGTTCATTTACAAAACAATCAATTTTGCAGGTTTCCTCCATTGGTACAGAAAGACTTATATTCTACTATTTACAAAAGTTCACTTACGAGCTAATATTTACAATTAATGGTCACTCCTTTTGGTCCAGTGAACAACTGCTTTATGAATGGACTCTTTATATCTCAAGGTTTGCTTTCACTAGTGAACCTAAAAATATTCTTTCAAACTTTCTTTTAAGTGCTCATCTCCTCATTATGAAAACTACAGGTTTCGCAACACTCGTTGCATTTATTCTTTAGTGCACCCAAGATCATTTTCTACTGCCACGCAGCATATCTACTACTTAACGAGTACGCATTTAACGCTGAATCTTTTTTTTTTCTTTTTGTGCTTTCCTTTGTGCTTGCCAATTTTTTTTTTATATTTGAGGGCAGACTGGATAACAATAGGTCTCCCTCTTCGCTCCATGTACTCAGCATTCTCTGTTTTAAAAAATAGGGTAACGCGTGTCTACTATTTTTCGCATGAATAGAATTACCGACGGTTCACTGGGTTTACGCAACCGGTCCATAACAAACATTACCAAAGCTAGCGAAGTTCATCACGCTACGTGTCTCATTTCTCATAAGCACTGCTTTGCCTCGAAGCACACGTGTCTTTTACAAGTCGACCCTTGGTCTGGGTTAATGAACCAGGATCAAAAGGAACGGGCACAAGGAAAATGGATTTCATAAGAGGAGTGTCTTAGGAGACATTTTTGCAATAAAATCTGCATGTAAATAAAATTATCATAATAAACATAGGCACATATATAAATTTCAACCTCTTTCATTACAGCATTCTTTGCTACTTCTACGTCTTACTCTGGTTATAGTCAATATTAAGTTTAAATATCACTGCATTGCTTGTTCTTTAGATTAGCCTTCAATTAGGGTATTGAATGGTCGCTAGATTACACTACAAATCTTCTGAAGATCTTTACTTGGACTTATTTATAATACAGGGGGCTTGCTGTGTGGTTATTTAGTACCTTGATTCTACTGAAATCAATTCGTCAGCTAACATTCCTCATATACTCTTTACATTGGGCTCAGATCACAGGGAAATAGTTTATTTTCATAGCAATTAGTGGCCTCGTGGAGTACTTACGCTACATTATTGATGCTTCATGGTTTGCCTCTATTTGTACTGTATTTCACCTAACTTAGTTTACTACAGCTTATTGTCTCCTTGCGTGAACACATGTGGGTTACCACTTGTTTTTCCATTTAACAGCACGCTTTAACTGAACTTTAAGCTATTTCTTCTACTCCTGTCCACTGTCTGGACTGTTTGAACATGTACCCTTTTTTTGTGCAGGTAATTTGGGCTTTTACAACAGAATTTCAAGTACTTACATTACTAAATATAAATCTATAAATCTTCTTGTACCTTGAGAGAAGTGCTTATTTACGCATCCTCCTCCATTTCTCACCTTCACATATTTATATAGCTCCGGGCAATCACCTCGCAAGCACTTTTTTTTTCTTAATACTAACTTAAAATTAAATTGAAATTCTTGGTCCAACCTCAATTTCCTGCTTCAGCTTGTTGAAGAATTATCAGTTCATGGCCATCACTATAAACAATTTTTCCATACATAGCATTTAATACTTAAAGATGACATGTAGTAGCCGTTACCATGTAGTCAGTGCGCTGTTCAACACAATACTTATCATTAACAATTCACACAAGGGAATTTCCAGTACGCAAGAGGTAAGAAACGAAAACAGATTCTATCTGCAGTTGAGGCTGTGTCTGTAAACTAACTCTCTGTTTCAATAGACCAATCGCTCCCGATATGGTGCAACCCTAAATCGGCAATGATAAAACTTTTGAAACAGAAGACACCTGTCTGAAAAGACATGATGACATCACATTGATGTTTGCTCCTGTATCAACAATGGCTGTGACAGGAATGTTGGCAATAGAAATCTTAATCGAAGCCTGGACCTGTTCATCATAAATGTCATTAATATCTTGAGCTTCTAGGTCAGGTGCAAGGTCATCTCGTAAGTCGGTCTCATGGTCGTACCGTATCGCATTAACATACTCAGAATCAGAGTATTCGTTAGTACCCCCACTGGAATCGGCAGCGACCTCTAGGAGGCTGAAAGGCGCTGCCTCTAATTTTCCGCAGGATGTTTAACCTGTTTGTCATTCATGGCCTTAAGTGTTTGTTCCGTTTCATATTGGTGCTGGTTATGTGGTACACATGCCGGTGTAAAGGGGTCAAATCCACTGGGTGCATTCACTTGTGAATAGAATACTTGAGACGGCTGATGTCGCCCAATCTTTTGGTTGCCGGCAAAACCATTTACTTGTGAAGGAAAGTTCGCATCTGGTGCCGTTTGAAAATTGTTCCGCCGTCCTCTATCCTGTGAAAAGTTATTCTGATGTTGTGCTGGGTGGCCTACGCCTTGCCCATGCCACTTGCTATTTTTCGACCTATAACTTTGATTGTACACTGGCCCATTTGAAAAATTACCACTAGTTTGTGGAGAATTTCCATACTGCTCAGGCGCAGAATTGAAGAGTGGGTTTCCGTACTGATGTTGTACCTGGTGGTTGTAAATTGGGTGGTATCTCTGCTGATTACTGTACTTGGTTTTCTGCTTCCGTTTAAAGTTATTGTCGTTTGCGTTTTGATAACCGCTGGCAGGTTGGTAACAGCGGTCGCAGTAGCTCGCTCTCTCCTTCGGCGCATTGTTGTCCGCGTGCGATGCATTCTGCTGGCTGCCAGGGAAGAATTTGCCGCTGCCAACCTTGGAGCGCACATCCTCGCTAATTAAATCTAAGGAATCCAGCACAGAAAGGAATACATCCGTGTCTTCTTCGGACACATTTGCTAGTTTCTCTCTAATAGACACAGGGAGTTTGCTTTTGAGAATCATAATTACGTCCTTGGAAGAAATCGGAGAATACCAGAATTTAATTTTTGCTAGATACTTCTCGAAGTATCGCCGGAGACTTCCATGCTTCTCATTGAAAATTTCCGCACCATACACCTCCTTCCTTAATCTTTGCTGTACCCCATTACTCCAAAATTTTGCCAAGAACATTTTCTCAAACTCTTCATAATTCCTACACGTGTCTACCATTTCCGTTCCCCATAATGCTGAATCACCAGAAATAAAGCCAGTGACGAACTGAATACGCTGTCTGTCTGTCCAGCTCCTGGGAAATATGCCGGAAAAATTCTTTAGGAACACGATGGGGTGTATTTCTCGCTTCTGCGGATGAAAAACAGGAAAAGTGCGATGCTTAATCACACTTTCCTCTTGCATTAAACTCACAATTGTGAGCGGATCATTTAGTTTCCCTACTCGGGACTCAACAGGACTGTTGTTTTGCATGTAATCAGGCGGTGAACGATAAGGAGTTGACTGACATTCGTCACCGTCTAAAGAGTTGTTCCCTATAGTTTGCGTCTGTGTGTGCGGATTTTCTACCCAGTTTCTCAGCATTCTGACTTCGTCCACTACTTGCTGCTTCCACTCGGGAAGATCCCGTGTAAGTGTCCTCCGAATCTGTCCCAATTCAGAAACCACTGTGTCTCCCGACTTACCAGGAGCAGCTAAGATTTCATAAGTTACATCCTTGACAGTCTCCCTAAGCTCCTCCATGACCTTCTTTTCGATAAAAATATCTTTACCCTTTATCCATTCACCGTAGTGTTTCGACAATGCCTGCGCGTGTGCTTTCACGGTGCTCTTAACCTGTTCTTCAATATTGATTGAGTCTATCTGCCTCGACAGATCCTCCACTACACCTTCAATGTCAGATACTGCATTTCTAACTGAGTTTATTTCTTGGGTAGCTGCCTGAATTTTTGTGTGTAATGTTCCAGATACTTCAGCTATTTCACTTTTCACCTGTTTCTGCATTTTCTGAATTTGATCACTGATCTTAGTTTGCACCTCACCCAAATGGGTATTTAATTCAGCCGTAATTTCTTTATGCAGATCTGTTTTGATTGTGCCTAGCTCTGTTTTTAATGATTCGCTTACAGCATCTAATCGGACGTTAACAGCCTCAATTTGTGTTTTTACTGACCCGCTTACAGCATCTAATCGGGCGTTAACAGTCTCATTTTGTGTTTTTATAGTCTCATTTACTGCGTCAAACTGTTGTTTCAGCATTTCCATTAACGCACCGAGGTCATTTGTAGCTGCAGCGGGAAGAGTTTGGACTTTAGGGTCACTTTCCCCTGTTACAGACATGGTTAGTTCAGTTTCCACACGGGAACCTACCGTTCGCGATCGTAAAGGGTATGGAATACTATTAACGTCTTCACTCCCGTCTCCTGTTGTCACCTGTCTCTGTTTACTATCTGCCATTTTCGTCACTAAAGCAGGTGCTACGCAAGGCTTTCGTCGTTTGTCAGTGACGTGGTGAGTCCGCTAAGAGCACCCCTCTCGCGTGAGCGACAAATGAAATTCTATCTGGCGAGAAGACAAGATGGAACCTAACCGTTTCAGACAAATGAATGAAGGTGCTCTTCACTGCAAATTGCGCACACTATCCACCATGTTGAAAATGCAATACAGCTATACTAACAATGGGGAGAAATAATTTCTATTATCAGACTACGAAGAATTTTACTTTGAAAGATAAAATAAAGCAGATTTTCTATAGCGGGAAGGAGATAGAAAGGATGTGGATCGACTTGGAAAAGCAACGTTGCTACTGAAGCACTACACTGCGTATGCAAAATTCTGACTTACTTTTTGATGGCTTGATTACCGCTATGTTGTCTCAGCAAATTCACGTCTCTTTTCTTTTCTTTTCTCTCGGTAATTAAACTGCGATATTGACCAGCATATTATCCGTTATTCTCACAGAGAGATGATGTATATATGAAACGACAGAACATTTATTAACACAAGCACATAGAAAATTTTCCAAGAATTTGAACTAATTTTTGGTCAAGTCCCTGTTCGGGCGCCAAGTGTGATGTTACAAAATAGAAGTGATGTTGTTATTCAATGGAAAGTTGGAAACTGAGATTTAACTAACTGTTTTATCTATCACCATTGGCGTAAGAATCATGGATTGACCATTGTCATAAAATATTGCATTATGAGATGTGAATAGTTTTTACTTGCAGTTTCGCGTGGCTTGAGGCAGTCACAACTAGCGTGCTATTGATTAAGAAATCGCATTATCATCTTTCTAATTACTTCATGATCGTAGATACGATCATACCCGGTTGTGAAGTTATTGTTATGACAAAACAATTTCCTAAGGGACCAGAAAGTTCTTAAGGGCGCAAAAACAACTGTAACATCACACAAAAGGGAAATTCAATATTAAAGCTGATGCAAGAAGACGATAAAACAGTTTTCTTTTTATCAATGTAACACGCACATTGGACTGCTGATCTTGGAGTCTGTAACATTAGCAAAATGCATAATTAAAATGAAAATAATACTGAGGAGATAATAGAAATGAGCACTGCTAAATGATTCAGTATTCCCAGAACAAATATTTATTATAACTAAAACATATATCGTACCTTAAGCTTAATACTACAATGACGGTAGATTTTTATGTCCATATCATGTCCATTGAGCGCTCTTTTATATAGCCATTGTCCTTTCGAGTCACCCGTGCATCGTCACGATAAGTTTTAACAGTTCTTCTTACACTTCACTCAAACTTAGACGGAACACGTTTTTATTTATTTAGTAAAAATAATTAGATCAGACCGCCACAAATCTGCGTCCGTCTTACTCGAGAAAAACAGTAAAAGTCTTTAGCGCTCAAGGCTTCATTTGTTCTCCAGCGAACAAAATAGTGAAGGATCGCATATCTATCCGTACTTTTCTGTTTATATTGCCGCCCAAAGACGACGAATTACATTACTTAGAAAATTCCACCGTCGCCATGCGACGCCTTATTATATATTAATCATTCTTTATGAACAAGTATTTGCCTTCTGGCTGAATTTGCTGTTTTAATTAAGCCAAAAATAGCGAATATCACAAAGCATTCAGTGATTTTAAAAGTAAAACTTCGTCAACCCATCTGAAAAAAAATAATAAGTGGTTTTGGTCTTACGTAGAATCATGTATTCAATCACTCAATGAGTACACTGGTACCGAAACGGAAGATAACAGAGGAAAGGCTGAAATACTGAATTTCGTCTTTCGAAGTTTTTCACTGTGAAACTTAGTAAAAAGATCCCTCCTTTCAATCGTAGTAGGAACTGAGAAATTACAGATATTGAGGTAATCGATTGTGGTATAGAAACAATGCGGCTCAGGTTAATGCCATCCATAATCCTTGATTTCAGGAAGGCACTTGAGACCGTCCCGCACTGCCATTTGGTGAAAGACTAAGAGTTTACCGAGTATCGGAGCAGATAGAACTCAACACGTCACTCTTAACGGAAGAAAATCGACAGATGTAAGGTAATTCGAGGAGTACCCAAAGGACGGGTGATAGGACCGTTGCTGTTTACAGTAAACATAAATGATCTATGAGAGAGGCTGTTCGCAGATGATGCACCCGTTACACCCTGAATACTGTAAACAGTAAGAGCCTTGTAGAGCTCCCTTGGACCTGAAGCTATACGTTAGGAGCTATATCTGCTGGCACGTGCTTCAACCAGACTTCTGGTCCGCTAGTCGACAAGGTCTACTTTCTTCGCCAAAGTACAGTGCTGGGCTGTACTGAAGGCGAGAGACACGGCGTTCACTTAGGCTCCGCTTTCTTCGGCGCTCTGGGCTATCATAGTGAGATGAATGTTGTTGCATCTATGTATGCGGAATCCATATTGATATCTATAGAAGGGGTTCCTGATGCACGAGATAGTAACGCGTGACCGTAAAACATGCCCCATAATTCTACGACGAAATAACATCAGTGATATAGGTCTACAGTTACGTCTGTTTTCTTGAAAGCCAGATTGACCTGCCCTTTTTTCAGTCGAATAATACTTTTCATTGCTCCAGCGACCTGCGATAGGCTGCTGTTAGAATAGGAACTATCGTCTGTACTTAACATGTCGACTGAATGTGTTCCCATGTGTGATTTCTGTTCTAGAAGTATTAAAAATTTGCATGCGGTAAATATATCCCTTGGTTCCTTCTGATATGTAAGTTCTCACCGCTCTGCGCGGTTGTAAGAAATTGATCCAATAGGGAAGCCTATACTGAAGCAAAGCTATTATATAAAACTAGAAAAGTTAAAATGGTTTACTGCTTCTCGAATTCTTTACTAGTTAGTAAGTTGGTAACACTAAAAATGGTTGGAGAAACAGCAACATATTGCAAAAAAGGCTCAAAAATTCAGAGTTAAGCTTTGTACGTTAAATAGAGAAACCTAAGCTGACAGCATTGCAGCGATATTAAAAACGTAGAATTGTGCAGTCGGAAAAATAACGCAAAGCAGGTTATCGTTCTGAAGGGAGTTACAATGTGGTCATGAAACCAGAAATACGCTTAGAAACTAAAATCTGCAGATCGAAGTTTCACTCACTGTAGCAGTGTGGCTTTCCACTTTTCACTGTAGACGTCTCTGCAGTAGCTCCTCAAAAAACGCGTCAAGCGTAAACTGACGCTCCTGTTGGAAAAGAACTTATTACTTTTCTGATATCCAACATGTGTAGTAATACAGAACATGTGCTACATTCACACATGCTCACTTTTTACGAAGTGCTACATTTAACAATAATTTTTCTAACTACATTTATTGATAATATTTATAAAATGATCGATTTTAATATTCAAGTACTATCATTATTCAGTCCATGTCAGACCAACTAATAACACTAAACAAATACTAATGTCCATGTCTGACCAACTAATAATACTAAACAAATACTAATGTTCCATGATGTACAGGTTTTTGTTTGTGCGATTGGTTATTGAAGTACTTCTGGGAGTTATGGCGAGTTATTGTTCCTGTTGTATGCAGAATATTTCAACGACCGACCGAGCCGTGTCCTTCAGGTCGTATGATATTCCTTGACTAGATGGAGTCCAGGGATCGAGTGCACATAACGGTAAAGCTCGCTGCACTCCACTCACGGTCATCGAAGCATTTTGCACAAATCCTAACAACTCGGCAAAACACCCGAAGAAGGGCACTAACTACTGTCACCTTCGTAAGAGAGTATTGAACTGAACACTAAACGAATGGTACACGTGGAAACCTAGGGCCATTATTCCCTATACTGAACTAATTTACACTCACCGGAGCAACACAGATTTCTTCTTCTTCCTGCAGCCGTTTTTGCAGTGGCTCCATAAAAAAACTCGTAAAGTGTAAATTGACGGTCCTGTTGGAAATGACATCTTTAGTTTTATGATGTCCAACGCGTAATAATACAGAGTTTATGCTATTTGCTAATATGTCCGAGTGTAACAAAGTGTTATATTTATCGCGAATTACGCAACCTTCAGTTATTGGTATTTTGGTTGGTTTGGACAGTAAAGGGACTAAACTACATGGTCATCAGTCGCCATTTCCATATCAAAAGGGTGTCAGATTAAAACCATTCCGCAAAAGAAACTGGGAAAGCAAAAAAGTCGTAAAAGTAACTGGGAACTTAACTCAAAGAGAGAACGGAAAAAGCAAGCTAAAGGGGGAAAACTTGCACTAAATGAAACAAATGCCGTAGAAAGTATTAAAAAATGCATCAGATTGCGTGGACTGGCTGATCGCAAGGATAAAAAAGGATGAGCCAGACACTCTGAAACACACTAAAATCTCCAGCTTAAAGCGACAAGGCTAGAGAAACACAGACAGGGAAGAAACGAACGTAAAGGCGAATAAACAGTAAAGAAAGTGAGGGGAAGAATTAAAACGGAAGGAGGTTGAAGCCCTGTCAGAGAAGGGCACAGGCGCATCCTTACGATGATACATACAGTGATTCACTTTAATACTCAAGTAACGTCATTCTTCCCCACATCTCAGCAAATAGTAATTCTGACACATAACTAATATCTAGTGATATATAAGGTTTTCTAGGCGCGAATGATTAATGATATACTTCCTGGAATTTTGCTGTGTTTTTTATCCCTAGTTTGTGCACAATATTTCAACGACTGATGGAGCCGTCTTCATGTCGTGTGACGTTTCCGGACTGGTTGGTGTGCAAGCATTGAGTGCACGTAACAGCAAATTCGCTGCACCCGAGGAAGACGCCTGGGACGATCATCGAAGAATTGTGCACAAAATACAAACAACAACTGGGCAAAATACGCGGAAGAAGAACGTTCGTGAGTGAGTGATCACGTGAACAGGAAACGAAAAATACACTATGAAAGCAAACGCTATTATTCCATATACATATTTAATTTACACTCACCGGAGCAGCACGGAATTCTTCTTCTTCCTGCAGCCGTTTCTGCAGCAGCTCGAGGAAGACCACGTCAAGTACGAACTGACGCTCCTGAATATATTAGTTTTATCACAAAGGATACTTTTATAATTCAGATATATCGATACTTCTTAATATGCACAGGTGTTACGAAGTGTAACACTTATTAAGAATGTATGGGCCTGTTGATAGCATTAGTGAGTATACACTGTTTGCCTGTAATAGCTACCACTATGCTTTGGACGAACTGTTAAGCTGGAACGACAGAGGACTACAGAGGAATTATTCAAGGTACAGCGTCGCCATTGACCTTTTTATTCTCTATTCTGGTGTGTTCTTTCTCTGGAAAGGAATTAAGAGGGACTGTGACAATTGTTACTGACAGTTCCAGTTTCTCTATTCTCTGACTCCTCCGAAAACAACATTTCGCTTCGAAGGCCGAAATTCAGGAAAACATTTCCTCTGGTCATCAGGTATGAATCCCAGTTAGCAGTTAACTCGTAGAGTACCCAGATGGTTTGCAATGTTGTCTTCAGCCAGTCACTTGCCTTGGTCGCATATTATGTGAAGCTCTGGTCTTACAAAAAATATCAGCATAACTCTCTACAATTTATTAGGGTCTTTTCCATTTTCAAGCACCTCCGTATCAGCATCGTAGTCCAGGCACTCTTGACTAATGCCAGACTCAACTTTTAATGGCCGTTAATAGAGTTGTTGCAACCATTTAATCGGCTTTCGACTAGACTATCAACTTCGTCCTATCTAATGCCAAAAGTGGGGATATAATATGGTAGTAACATGGAGGAGAGAGGCAGGAGCCTGTGGGATGTGGGGAAAAGAGCAAGCATATCATGCAGTTAAGGAGGCCTATGAGCAACCAACACATCGAGACAACATGCCATTATCCTGCAGGTGAGAAAGACATGCTACTGTAGCAATAGGCGTGACTGCCCAATCATCAGACCACGTCCGACCTTATATTTATCACTTTCACACACTGAAGTTACCCTGACTCCTATCTGAATAGGCTGCATTTCTAACTATTGTCTCATTTCTAACTAATGTCTTCATAGTCTGATGAGAAGACAATTAAATCTGTAATGTGTGTGGCGTAAATATTCTTATACGACATTTTTCTGTGCACGTTATCTTTTGATCAGAAGGCAGAAGTGAATTTAAGAGGAGACCGGCCATTTATTTCACTTGAAGTCGAGATAAGGCAAATTTTAAAATTTTTGTGTATCTGTGGAAACGAGGTTGAAGGCTTTGGTGTGTTGCTGAAGGACCAGCAAACTCAATTTACCTCCAGTGATGAAGAAATCCATCTATCCACCAGTGACGTTCATCTGTGGCTTTATTTTAGATACGGTCACGAAAACTGACAGTGAAGCCTGTCTGTTGAGTGTGACGTGGCGGTCGGTCTGTACCGTTGGGGCATCAGAGGCTCGTTCTGACGTAATAAGTTTCTTAGTTGGTACTTTAGATCATTCTACTAAACTAGTGAAAGGCAATCACTCTTATTATCAGGTATCGAATTTGTACTAAATAAAATTTTTGTAATTACGTGTGTATGTGTGTGTGTGTGTGTGTGTGTGTGTGTGTGTGTGTGTGTGTGTGTGCGTGTAGTCGCGCGTGCTTGCGTGTGTGTGCGTCGGTAAGTAAGGTTTTTAGTCACTTTATACTTTTTAATTCTTTGTTGAATTTTTACTATTTCAGCATATTGAACCTCACTCCTACCATAAACGTAACGCTTTCTTGCACGGAAACCAACACACAATCGTCATATTCAATAGTCTAGTGGCGGTTCCTGTCTTAGATGTATTATTAATAATGAATCGTCACATGGGACATTTATAGCGAACCGCAGATTCATTTACAGTAAATCGTGACAGTCTGTAATACCCTTTGACCACCCTATCGACAATGAAGTAGCTCTAAAACTTTAGTGCTTTCCTTATTACGATATCAGTAATGCAACGTGACGTGGCTCACCTCAAAGCTACCTCGAGCAGCGACCAAGGTCTTGTCCTGTTGCAGACCTTCGTTTTTCTCCCCTCCCATACACCGGGAGAAAAACGCCTTGATCTTTCGGAACATTGCTGCAACGATAACGGGCAAAACGTTAGATACGACCATACCGTGTTCGCGAGTAAATCTTATTTTGATGCTTCGAAAGTATATCACAAGGAAAAACTTCAGGCCGTGATGGCATGTCTTTAAATTTTTACTTCTGTAATAATAAGATCTGTCAGTGTAACAAAGTATCTGTAACATGCAGATCGATTAAATATCATTGATTTATTTGAAAATATTATCCATTTATGACTGGTGAGGAATTAATTATTTTAATTCCATTTTACTAATTCCTAACGGATGTATTAAAATACACTCCTGGAAATTGAAATAAGAACACCGTGAATTCATTGTCCCAGGAAGGGGAAACTTTATTGACACATTCCTGGTGTCAGATACATCACATGATCACACTGACAGAACCACAGGCACATAGACACAGGCAACAGAGCATGCACAATGTCGGCGCTAGTACAGTGTATATCCACCTTTCGCAGCAATGCAGGCTGCTATTCTCCCATGGAGACGATCGTAGAGATGCTGGATGTAGTCCTGTGGAACGGCTTGCCATGCCATTTCCACCTGGCGCCTCAGTTGGACCAGCGTTCGTGCTGGACGTGCAGACCGCGTGAGACGACGCTTCATCCAGTCCCAAACATGCTCAGTGGGGGACAGATCCGGAGATCTTGCTGGCCAGGGTAGTTGACTTACACCTTCTAGAGCACGTTGGGTGGCACGGGATACATGCGGACGTGCATTGTCCTGTTGGAACAGCAAGTTCCATTGCCGGTCTAGCAATGGTAGAACGATGGGTTCGATGACGGTTTGGATGTACCGTGCACTATTCAGTGTCCCCTCGTGTACGGCCAGTGTAGGAGATCGCTCCCCACACCATGATGCCGGGTATTGGCCCTGTGTGCCTCGGTCGTATGCAGTCCTGATTGTGGCGCTCACCTGCACGGCGCCAAACACGCATACGACCGTCATTGGCACCAAGGCAGAAGCGACTCTCATCGCTGAAGACGACACGTCTCCATTCGTCCCTCCATTCACGCCTGTCGCGACACCACTGGAGGCGGGCTGCACGATGTTGGGGCGTGAGCGGAAGACGGCCTAACGGTGTGCGGGATCGTAGCCCAGCTTCATGGAGACGGTTGCGAATGGTCCTCGCCGATACCCCAGGAGCAACAGTGTCCCTAATTTGCTGGGAAGTGGCGGTGCGGTCCCCTACGGCACTGCGTAGGATCCTACGGTCTTGGCGTGCATCCGTGCGTCGCTGCGGTCCGGTCCCAGGTCGACGGGCACGTGCACCTTCCGCCGACCACTGGCGACAACATCGATGTACTGTGGAGACCTCACGCCCCACGTGTTGAGCAATTCGGCGGTACGTCCACCCGGCCTCCCGCATGCCCACTATACGCCCTCGCTCAAAGTCCGTCAACTGCACATACGGTTCACGTCCACGCTGTCGCGGCATGCTACCAGTGTTAAAGACTGCGATGGAGCTCCGTATGCCACGGCAAACTGGCTGACACTGACGGCGGCGGTGCACAAATGCTGCGCAGCTAGCGCTATTCGACGGCCAACACCGCGGTTCCTGGTGTGTCCGCTGTGCCGTGCGTGTGATCATTGCTTGTACAGCCCTCTCGCAGTGTCCGGAGCAAGTATGGTGGGTCTGACACACCGGTGTCAATGTGTTCTTTTTTCCATTTCCAGGAGTGTAAGACTAGTTCTTCGATGACAGCCAAATGTGTGTTCATTACGAGGTACATTTGTTCTGCAATGAATAATTTTGTTTCGATAGCAGTTATTTAAGGCTATCACTATTAGACAGACAGACAGTACTACTAGCAAGACAGTGCATCGCTACTCTAGTTTCAGATATACACCAAGTATAGTTATTTAAACTTTGCATTTAGACAGACATTAGGCCGAGATTTGGTTACTACCATCCGTTCGTTCAATATGGCACCGTGAGGCAGGATCGGTAATTCAATTAGGGAGTACATAAGGGAACATCTTGTTGGTGATATGAATTTACTAGTAAATAATCTGTGCAACAGTGTGGTGGCTTAAATGCCAAATCTGTCCTCAGTGTCTGAGGAGATAACGATTTTTAAAAATACCCCTTGTCTGAGTTAATGTATTCTCACAGGGCTGGGCCTTTCCTTCATTTTCGCATAGTCATCAACAACCTAAGTTCAACACTACACCTAGAATCACTCTTCAGCGCCATGTGAACTATTGAACAACACGTACGACGTAACAACCATATTTACGATTGAAATTTAACCAGTGAAACATCCCCTTAGAACAACTGATGAATTACTGTACTGATAAACCTCTTTACGTTATTTAAACAGCTGAGCAGAACTGAACGTACTCCGACATTTTTCTCTTTACTTATTCTGATCAACACTAAAATGACACACAATATTTTTAGCGCAACGCAGTCTGACTCAATAATTCCTGCAAAAGAATAGCCCTAATTTGGTAATTATGCATACGGAAATGGAGCGGGTGGCAAGCAATGGTGTAGACACTGAAACAATTAGTGAACAGGGAAGCATTATCGATTGATCTGACGGCAACAGCTCGCTTCAGGATTCCGAAATGACAGGACACAATCTTGCAAATACTGTAGATTCATGTTTTGCGTCCTCACCGTTTGCTCAAATAAGTCAAGACCCATTTTCAACTTTTCAAAATGCGAATATTGCCGGTTCAAATGCACTGCCGAATAGCACTGAGGAACATGTTTCAGACACCAGTGGATTGTTATTACAATTAATGCAACAAATGGGAGAAGAGCTTCAAAAGTTAGACACAATAGAACAAAACCAGAGACAAACACAGCAACAGCTTCAAAAGTTAGACACCTCGCTTGAACAAACACGTGAAGGTTTAACTGCTGAGTTACTTAAAATCTGATCGAAATGTCAAAAAGTCTGTAATGATGTAAAAACACAAATTTGTGAGCATTTCCAACCTATTTTTTCGCGTCATGAAAATGCGTTACAGAATCACGAAGCAGCCATAAAGGAACTACAAACAATTGTTCATGAAAATCACGACACCTTCCAAGCTAAAATTGACTCAGTTGCATCTACGAGATTCGGTTACGCAACTTGCAAAAACTCAAGAAAAGTTAAAGGACACTGTAGATAAGTTTTCAACACAAATGGACACTGAAATTTGGTTCAGAAAAACAGACTGAGGAAATGAGTTCATTATCGGAGAAAGTAGCCGAACTTTCGGATCAGTTCACTAACTTATCTATAAAGGTTGATGATGATCTGAATGACACAAGACCCATAGCCTTCACTGACACAGAAGAGTATGAACAAATTAAGAAATTTAAACAAAATCAAAATCAAATTAATATGCAACACAAAAGAGAAATCCGGGAAGTACAAGATCAGTTGGCACAAGTATGACAAGAATTACATATTTCAGAGAACACTCGCGCTCCAACTCTGGAAGAGGGACTTAGAAATACGGAAACGCCACAAAATAATAACACAGGGCATTTCGGAAAAGAAATTGGCAAGGTGCACCGAATTTTGAGATGGAACCGCCGACACGACGTAACAGTGACCGATATGCGACTCACCGACACAATGACTTTGACTATAAGCTGTTCATTACTAAACGTTAATTAATAACATTTAAGAATTCTGGCAACGACATTCATCCACAAGCATTGCTTCAGCAATTCTCTCATTGTTGTCCTCCCAACTGGTCACTGGACCACAGATAAGAATTTTTGTATGGCTACTTAGAGAATGCGATCGGTCATTCACGATTTTCACAGTACAGGAGAATTTTCTCATGCCTTCCTCTCAGCATATTGGTCTCAAGCTACACAAGACCGAGTAAAACATAGCATCACAATGATGAAACATTTCGAAGAATCTGAATTTTCCAGTCTTGTGAAATATTTTGAAGACATGTTGCATAAGAATCAGTATCTGTCAAACCCATACAGCCCCTCAGAACTCATCCGCTTTCGCTTAATCAAATTGCCTGATCATTTACGACATATTATTTTGCAGGACTTTGCAAAGACGACATTGAAGCTTTTCAGGGACTGTTACAAGAATTGGAAATTGACACTGACAATCGCGGTACGCGAAAACAGGAACACAACAGTTACAGGTCACATTGGTCACAATTCCACGATGACAGAAATATAACTGGACACGAGAAGGCTATTCTTAAAACGCAAATCGTGACCAAAAAAGACACCACCTATATGACAACCGTTGGCAGAATAGTAGTTACAGAGAAAGATCGCACTTCCTTAGTAGTGAATATGACAGAGATAACCATAGAAACAGACAATATGGGAACCAAAACAGTTATTATCAAGGGAGAGAGAATAATTTCAGACGCAGCAGTTCAGCGCGCAGTTACGATTCAGGGAGAAATTCTCCACCACATGACCGACAAGAAAGAATTTACAGAAACTACCGACATGTCGACAGACGATATAATCCTTACAGCAGACCAGAATTTAATCACAACTGGCGGGGTTCAAACAGACAGGGCCCTCTCTACAAGGTGAATTGTGTTAGGTGTCCTAATCCTAATAACGACGCGTGGCAACAAAGAGACAGACAATGACTCACACCGCAGGCAGCCACGTGCGCCGGCTGCCTCAGAGAAAAAGTAATATAGATGCTAAGCTTGAGAAAATTTTTAACATTCCTTACCGACGTATACAACATGATGATTGCTTTCACGTTGAAACTCTGCGTGCTTGTAAGGGTAAAGGATTGCACCACGTTTCACATGTAAAACAGTTTATTGAGAGACTATCTGCTTTTTAACTTAGTCTATGATATAAAATTTTTCGCTTCAAGTTACTAGTACTCTTTGTCACACTTACAAAGTGTTTACATGCAACAATGTTTGAAGTTAACAATCCAGTCAAGAACCTGGGAAACTTATTTAGACAGTGATTACGAATGCATTTTTATAGTGAACAGACGACAAAGTTTTGTGTGTACATTCTTCCTTGTTCGTTGCATGATTACATAACGACTATAAGGCTTACATACTTAGAACATTTACCAGTACTGCTAATGACATTGTAATGCAACATTTTGGTTTACTTGAAGATACATTATGGATTTAAAGTGCTTTCTGGGAGATACCAGACGACACAGTGGTTAGTGTATTTGACAGCTACACGATTATATCACGACGCTACTAATGAGTGACACAATTTATATTATTGCTTTCGCACTGTATCTGTTTTATACCTACACAGTTTTTCTGAATTATTCTGGAAAGTGAAACATGTTTTCGTAGTAACTTCGTGGTATAGCTACAATGAAACAGCCTTTTCTGTAGCACAACAATATGTTATAGTACAGTACTTTCTGCATCACGGCAATAAGCATAATAACTACGATATCTATACGCAAAGAATTTCACTTTTGTTTATTATGAGGTAAGTACATTGACTTCTGCAGAACTTTGCTTACAGTGGACGATAACTACGACACTTCGACAGATTTATCATACAGCAAGACGCACATTTAGCTCTACAGGAAATGCATTTGAGTGATTAATTTTTGTACTTAAAACATTTATTTCTGAAGATTTTTGAATTACATAGACACAAAGAAAGTTTTCGGTGATACATTTAATTTGATTGTTGTAATCTGAAACACCTGAGAGTATAATTACATTAATCCTCAGGGGCCACACGCCTACTTTGTCTGATATTTACTGAAATGCCTCATGAAATGATGGGAAACATTTTGAGTCTATTATCTTGCTAGTTGAGAGATTTTTTACTGCCTTAGGAGATGCGATATGGCTAGTGAATGACGATTCATGCCTTGCTTTATGTATATATTTTCCTATTTTGTGTAATATCTAGTTTCTAGTTGCACTGCAGCATTGGTTAAAATAAAATTTAATAAATGTACTAATATCACTATTTTTATGCCAACAGATCCATTAAATAATAATTATATGATCTACTTCCTTTAATAATGGGAGGAACACAAATAGACATTTCCCTTCAGAGGAATTGTATACATAAGTTTTCAACGATTTGGTAACTTTTTTGTCGGAGTAAGTTTTAGTGATGTATCACTCTAGTGTTAAGATCTGATATAGGTATTAGGCATTTCCTATCTTTACTGTAATATTTTTTCTGCTTGAGCTTTGTCATGTTTAGGTATAAATTATTGGATTTGCTGCTGCTGTTTGTCAGGCATTGTCCTAATGAATTTTATGTTGTGTTAAGCCAGTTTTACTACTGATTTATTTTTCTTGTTGCTGCACATTGGCTCATATTAGTTGTAATGTTGCATTTGCTTTGTTAATGTATATTTATTGCTGCTAGATTTGCCAATTTGCATTTTGTGTCATTGCTGTTTGTGTTAATTGTTTTGTGCTGCTGCATTGCCTCGTCTCTTAGTTTATGCATCTGAGCTCAGTAGATTTAAGTTAGCTTAAGAGGGGATAGTATATATAAGAGAATAAGTTGCGATGAATTGGAAGAAATCATTGAGAAGATATACGAAAAAAGTTTGTAAAAGAAAAGGTAATGTACAATGAAGAATAATTATTTTGAAAGAGGATATGAATAGAATACAGGAAGCTGGTATAGATGGGACTTTTTGGGAAGAATGATGAACGAAGGGAGATCTCCAAGAAGTAAAGAAAGTTTGGTTTGCAAAATACTGCAGTAAAACAAACCCTGTCCTTTCCTTTTATGTTATTCCGCTATGTGTTTGTGTACCCTTGTGTATTTGTGTTCGTCCTTTCTTTATGTGTTTATCTGATAAGAGTTACGTTGTAGAATTTTTCTAATAGTATGTTATTTACTTTGTAAAGACGTTTAGACATTATTTATTCTGTTTTGTTTTAATGCTCACGTGTGAAGTTGATGTTTCGAAACTTATTCTGATCTTTTATGTATTTACTTATGTCATAATTCCTGTAACACTGATGTATATGTTATTTCGATTCTTTTGTAAAGCCCGTATTACTACAAATGTTATCTGTATTGTTATATTCTTTAATGATGTATTTTGTACCTTTGTAATTGTATTCTCATGTAGTAAATTTATAATTGTATAGACACAAGTTCTTCAAATTAAGTTTTATTTCACTGCACACATTTCTGTTGGTCATAGTACATGCACAATATGTGAAAAAGGTACTGATAGTGGTCGCACGTGTGTTGATAATTTAGCAAGGGACTGGTTTACAGTATTGCTCGTTCTAAGGACAATTCAAAGATTCTTGTGAGTGCACAAGTGGTGGTTCATGGACTTGCTATATTATTCGCAAGACTCTTTGATGGTGATTGTGCACCAGCATACTTGCAACAGATGGCTGCTGGACACCTCTACAAGGACTACACTGGGTCTGAACATTTGATGGTCCACCAGTACTATTATCTTTACAAGGACTGCAGTTCACCTGCACCTATGGTGGCCCTCTGTTACCATAATCTCTACCAGGACTACAGTGGGTCTGCTCTGTGATGACCTACCTACCAATATTCTTCAAAACTTCGACTGACGCTGCTATGGGATTGCTCTGTTGTGGCCCATTACCTGTCTGCATGTCAAGAGTCAGCACTGTCTTTCTGTTGGAAGGACAACACTTCTTCTTCAAGACTGCATGGAAATCCACTACTTCCATGTGCATTTTCTTTTTCTGATCAGACTTTGTGCAATGCATTTAATACTGTGATGAATGATCAGGACTGTCTTTATGAGAACAATTTTTGCTTTTAATCAACAGTGTATCAATAAGTGTGTGCATTTGATATCTATGTCATTGTAATTATGAAAAAGTTTTTCAAAACTGTATGGGGCACTGCACACAACAATTTGTAACATTTTTTGTGGGGAGCATGGGGGCTATGTAATTAGGATGTTTAGTTTTTTATGTTGGTAACGCCACGTACCGCTCTGTATGAAAATCACTGACTGTGCTGTGTGCAGTCTATGGCTGGTTTGCATTGTTGGAAAATTTGCTATTGTAGTGTTGGGCAGTTGGATGTGAAAAGCGCGTAGCGTTGCGCAGTTGGAGGTGAGCCGCCAGCAGTGGTGTATGTGGCAAGAGAGATGACAGAGTTTTGAGAGCGGATGATCTGGACTTGTGTCCATGAGAAAGATTAAATTTGTAAGACAGGATATATAATGACTTTTGAACACTATTATGGTAAATGCATTGTTTGTTCTCTATCGAAATCTTTCATTTGCTAATTATGCCTATCAGTAGTTAGTGGCTTCGCTTCAGTGCTTAGAATCTTTTATTTAGCTAGCAGTATTGGCGCTCGCTGTTTTGCAGTAGTTCGAGTAACGAAGAATTTTGTGAGGTAAGTGATTCATGAAAGGTATAGGTATTGTTAGTCAGGGCCATTATTTTGTAGGGATTGTTGAAAGTCAGATTGCGTTGCGCTAAAAATCTTGTGTGTCAGTTTATTGTTGATCAGAATAAGTAAAGAAAGAAATGTCTGAGTATTTTCAGTTCTGCTCAGGTGTTTGAAAATCAAATAACGTAAGAGGTTTATCAGCACAGTAATTGATAAATTTTTCTAAGGGGAGGTTTCACCAGTGACATTTGAATCAAGAAAACGCCAGTATACCTTATAAATTCACAACGGAATTGAGATTTAACGATGTTCAAAGTTATTAATTTAATTTTTTTGAGTAACAGAAAGAGAAAATACTTTTGATATGGTGCCATGTCAACTCATTATGACTGCACGCAGCTGGAACATGTTTACGTATTGCCTTCTTCTTCACAGAAGGTAGAATTGGTGACACAGAGAGGTGACGCCGCTCTCGTTGTGTAAGTTAAAGAATAGACGATTCCAGCAACTAAAATTGCGAAAAAAGAGATCTGTCCCTATAAGTCACGCTCTCTCGTAACCTTTGTAGCAGCATGATGTACTGAAACAATGTACTGGAATGCGAATGGAACTGTTTTTTTTTCCATTTTACATTCGGTGAAATCACATCATACTACGTCGTAACGTTTGAGTGTTCCTGTACTTCGCCGCTACACATCCACTCTTTTATAAGCTTATTCGATATTGAAACTGCATCTGATTCTATACGGTAAGTAAACTGAAGAAACTTAAGTCAGTACTTCATACCTCTCCCGGATACATTGCACCTCGCTTCTGAAGCTGGGCGTTCGCTTCGTTCAAAGCTTCTAGAAGTCCTCAACAACTTTAAAATGTTTCGTTATTTGACCTCGAAACAGAAAGTGTAACAACAGTAAACAGCATCCCAGTAGCTGCAGAGCTCTACACTGTTTACTAACGTCGATAAGAATGGGTAAATGAGCAGTGCTGAAAAAGTTTAAATAAATCATTGTATGTACCACAAAATAATGGTATTTTGCGACTGGGAGGTATGCAGCAGTATCTAATACAAAAACCTGAATAGCTGATCAACTCCCAATGGATTTAGCTGCTACCTACATTCCAAGATATTAATTCAATTTCCTGAAGCAACAGGAGTTGAAAACTCTTTTGTTACAGAGCCAGATCGACTAAATGTTGCTCTACACAGCTGCCATCAGTTACCAAAGCGTCTTATTCATCGCAGACGGAAGAAAGTTCCAGCGGCACGACTGTGCAATGATCACAGCCAACATGTATGTACAATTGAGAAGCAAGGAGGTTGATGACACTTATCAATGTGAAACTAAGTTATTAATCTGTGAAGATATGACAAACGTAAATGAACTTCGTCAGAAACACAGTAAAGTGGTTCCTCTCTACAAGTCAGGCACCTAACTTATGAACCTGTATTAAAAAATTAAAACAAAGTTATCTTTCACATGTTACACTGTACTAATTACGTGTTCCGAAATCATAACACGATCCGTCGTAAAACTTCAACTTGCCAGTACTTCTCCACAAAATTCGCAGTCATTTAAATACTTGTACGATATTCTAACTGCAGATGGCTTTGTATGGTAAACAAATAGGTTACATTTAAGTGAATTGCTCATACCTCTTGCGGGTGCAATGCACCTCGCCTCTGAAGCTGGGCGTTAGCTTACTTCAAAGCTTCTAAAGCTCCGCAAGGACTTTAAAAAGTTTCCTTAGTTGTTCTTGAAACAAAAACTTCGACGCTACAACACTTGAATCAAAGAGAAAGCTTCTTTTACTGAATAACTCACAGAACAAATTCGTATAGGCACTTCTAGTACTCGTGAGAATACGGAAGTAATTGCTAGGCAACGGTCCTCGACGGTTTAGGTGTAATAGCATTGTTGTTAGCATACCCTGTGATAAGCATTAAATAGAAACCCCACTAATAACAATCTCAGCAAATACAAAGCACATTATTTTAGAGGAACGTCGATATCAATAGGTAAACAAGCACTGCAGTAAAATTTTTAATAATTTAAATACATGTCAGACAAAATAATAATGCCTTGTTATTGAATGATATACAACAGTGTCTAAAGGATGAAAACGCCAGAATAACTAATAAATTCACAAAGAATTTACCAATTAAAAATACTCTAAGCTCTTAATTCAATTTCTTTAACCAATATGAAAGGTATACTCCTTTATGACGGTCGATGGTCAGCTCAGTATGACACAAAACAGTTGGCATCAGTCTCCAAAATGTGTTCGTTTTCACAGACGGAAAAAAATTCCAGCAGCATGACCCTGTTATGACTACAGACTCTATGTATGTGTAATTGACAAGCGAGAAAGATCGCTAACATCGTTGCCGATGTGAATCTCAGCAACTGAAAGGAATAGAACATGCTACAATTCTATCCGTCTGCTCTGACCCACAACTCATATTTGGTGTAAAGTGGCTAGTTTACACGAGATACTACGACAACTACAGATAACATTTAATAAGGGCCCGATGACATTTTTCAAGACGGCGACAGCAATATAGACCATTACAATAAAAAACAAACATAAAACATTTTTTGTAGGTGGTGCTGTACAGCTTTAATGAATGTTAAGAACTGCCCGATGCAGCACACAGCTGTAACGGCATCTTTTATTACAGACGATCGATTTCGGTCTAGAACCAGAAAATCATCGGGTCCAAAAACTATCTCTCCTATGCGTTTGTTTAATTGGAACAGAAGTTAGCAGATGTACAAAAGCTCCATCACTGATATTATCTATATATATGGACTATTAGGAAAAACATTGTCAAGGTTAAATGGACGTAATGTTATGAATGTACAGCTAGTATCAATGACGGATCAAAGTATATCTGAAACTGCGATTCCATTTACTCAGACGGTTAGTTGAGACGGTTTTTGGACACGATTATGGTCTGGTCCTAGACCTAAATCGATCGTTTCTGTTAAAATATGCCGTTGTATATTGTATAACGCACTTCTTTACAAACAAAAAACCATGAGAGCTATTTGAATCACCATATGAAATGAAATTATCGGGACAATGGCAGGAACAGGAGAGTTCTGGATGGCGACATACTAAAAAGGTTACTACACTTAAGAACATTTAAGAATTTCTCTAGAATAAACCGAAAGAAAATATATAGTAAACAGAAAATTGGTTTCGAATAATTCGCTTGACCAATACAGATGAAATGAAGACAGTGGTACTAGACACCTCCACAAAACAACATAACTGGAAAATAGCACATACACACATTCTTCCGGAATGACGCAAACGAAAAAAAAACAAGCCTAAAGGCAGCGTACACTGTACCTATATATGTCTGTAACATAAAAAGAAAGAACTGCAAAAATGGCAGAACTGGAATCGAATACTTCGCTTGACTTGTAGCTCAAAGGAAGACAGCGGTATTACACACAGCTTCACAAAAAGGCGTAATTTAAAAATATCTCATACGATCTTTTCCGTGATAAACCCAAAAATATAAAAAAAATAACACACAAATGGTATCGCAGTGTATACAAACAAGACCCCCCCAAACACACACACACACGCACACAAACACACACACACACACACACACACACGAATCTCATTATGCAAGGATGACGCACACGAATTTTTATAGAATAAAGCGAACAAAAGAAAAAGACATACACATACACAGTTGGTATCATACATCATGTGAACTCTATTCCTAAACCGAGGACAGAGATACAAAACAACACCCACATAACTTAGTCGAAAAATTATAAACACAAATTGCTTTAGAATAAACCGAAAGAAAAGAAGTACAAAAAACTGGAATCACACTAGAAACGGAAATAAACAGCTCAAAAACCGAAAACAAATATTTCACCAATAAATACCAACACTTCGATACAATTCAGCTAAACAAATACTACGAACCAGAAAAAAAAAGTTATGCAGCGCGAGAGTGAGCGGCCGGTAAAAACAAATTGAGCCTCTTAGGAACAATGGATTTCATAGGCGCAGCGCCTCAAAGAGTCACATTCGAAAAACAGCCAAATATTTGAAAATTAAAAAATTATCAATAACATTACCACCAGAAATGCAATTTCGTTAAGGCTCACCTAACTCTGGACGAACTTCCCACATTAAAAAGACAGATAAAGAACTATAAGAATAAAATGATAATCATAATCACTAATCGTTTCACTCACAAAAATTTATCTTATGCTTTGAAGGTCCTGCCCACACTTACCCTGGGAAATCGTCTGATATGCAGAAGGAAACAGACAAATATTTGACAAAAAACAGAATAAAAATATAATCGTTACTGGTTTCTCCACGGCAGTTTAATCTGTGGTCTCAGGTTCCACACAAACCAAACCCTCATATGTCTCGATGTATTTGGAATAACAGCATAGTTTACGGACATGACAGATTACACTGGTAAGTAGCACAAGCACAGGCTAACTTTTAATAACACTCCGCTTACATCCAATTCAACATAAAGTCATGACGTCACATAGTATATCATGGGTCAAAGAAAGCGGGTGGAAAAGGCCAGCCGCCGGGGTGGCCGAGCGATTTAAGGCGTTACAGTCTGGAACCGCGCGAGCGCTACGGTCGCAGGTTCGAATCCTGCCTCGGGCAAGGATGTGGGTGATGTCCTTAGGTTAGTTAGGTTTAAGTAGTTCTAAGTTCTAGGGGCTGATGATCTCAGAAGTTAAGTCCCATAGTGCTCAGAGCCATTTGGACCAGTTGAAGTTTGCCACAGGGAAACTAAGAAATCAGTTTGAGAACACAAAATAAAAGTGCATGAACTACGCCAAATAGAAAGTATAGAAATCTGCCTGAAAAAGCAAGCACTTAATATTTGCATCTCCATGAAAAATTGAAACAAAATGGTGTTTCGCGTGATACTCATTTAGTAACATCAGGTTCTGTAATCACATTGCACTCTACCACATGCTTCAACCTGCTAGTATTTCTCCACTAAGTACACAAACAATTGAAAGCTTCTACGATATTCTAACTACAAATGATTCCGAAAGATAAATAAATAATTGACAGATAGGCGAATAGCTCATCCCTCTTGCAGGTACAATGCTCCTCGGTTCTGAAGCTGGGTGTTCGCTTCGCTCAAAGCTTCTAAAGCTCCTCAAGAATTTTAAGATGTTTCGATAGTTGTTCTCGACACATAAAGTTCACTCTACACTTTGAACCAAAGCTAAAGCTTCTTTCACTCAATAACTCAAACAGCGAATTCGGATAGGCACTTCTAGTACTAGAGAGAATACGGAAGAAATTGCTAGGCAACGGTCCTCGACGGTTTAGGTGACATAGCATTGTTGTTAGCATACCCTATGACCAACATAGATGCAACAGAGCGGAAAATTTAATAGAAATGACGACAGAGATGGTTAAACGACCACTGAAATAATACTTTTAGTAAGTTAAATATATGTTGCAGCTTTTCAGATTATAGCATCGCTTAGAAGCGACGTCGCACACTCGTGTCGTCGATCCCACATTCACGTAATATGTTTAATTGTTTTCCCACGCTCAAAAATTAATTCTTTCAACGCAGCGAACAGTCACCATTTTTTATGTTAGTCAAGAGACATTTATCAGCTCTGCAAGCAGTGAGAATGAGACAGTGCAGTAGTTGTACGAAAAGCTGGATGTTCCTTCTGCGATATTGCGGTCTGGAGTGCGACTTCGTATGAGAGCACGAACACTCTTGTGGTCATCCCGTGAACCTTGACTGCAATACTGCATGCCAGTCATGAACAGCATTCCGGCCTGTGTTATCCAACACGATAACGCTCTGTCACATTCTGCTGTTGTAACCCAAAGTGCTCTACAAAATGTCGACATGTTGCTTTGGCCTGCTCGACCACCAGATCTGTCTCCAGTCGAGTAATATGGGACATCATCGGGCGGCAATTCCAGCCACATTCCACAACCAGGATTAACCGTCTGTGTATTGACCGACCAATAGCAACCAATACCAATAGCAATAGCAACCGCCAGAAACTGAGAGATGTAACAAATATACTTTTAGGAAAAATTAGTCATTTCGAATGGTGTATCTCGTGTTGTGATAGTTTTCCGATATTTTTATTAACTCATTTGACTATATGCAACGAACAAGTGGAACTAACTGCCAATACGACCTTCCGTCGGCGCCTGACAAGGGGAGAAGAATAAGATGAGAGAGGTGTCGACACGCAGTTAAGGTAATTTTGCCATCTATTCCAGCTTATGTAACGCAGCATCACTGCTACAGCAGTTCTAAACGCTTAACGGGGATATGTGAACTAGTAAGGGCATCACGCAGATATCTACGTCGACTGCTGAAGCAAATGATATGCAACTGCCAAATGTAGACAATATGTACATAGATGTGTAGAGCTTTCCAACTGCAATGAGAAGCGAGCAAATATAACGAAGTAATACTGAAAAGCCAACGAACAAAAAAGGAATGTGTTTTCATCTGAAACAGTGCAAATTCATTTGAGTAAGGAAAGGTGGAAATAACTTAATGTAAGTCCCCTTTCTAGAGAACAACTAAAAGGTGAATAGTCGATCGTTAGTCGCATTCACCCAACCTCAGTAGAATCACTGCTTCATCACGTAACGACGAATTTTGAACCTTTCAGACTAAGAAATTATTAAAGACAGTAGTTGCCTACACAGATGATGCAAATCATAACTGTAATTGTATAAGATCAGAAACGCCTAGCCGGCCGAAGTGGCCGTGCGGTTAAAGGCGCTGCAGTCTGGAACCGCAAGACCGCTACGCTCGCAGGTTCGAATCCTGCCTCGGGCATGGATGTTTGTGATGTCCTTAGGTTAGTTAGGTTTAAGTAGTTCTAAGTTCTAGGGGACTAATGACCTCAGCAGTTGAGTCCCATAGTGCTCAGAGCCATTTGAACCATTTGAAGCAGAAACGCCTACGTGCCTACCACAGTGGTATATAGCAAAATGTTACGGCTTGTCAAGCCCAAATTCTCCTGCTCGACCCTAAGCTTATCGTCCTATCTCCAGCCCATCGTTTCAAAGCAGACGTTCTACTATGAACTGCCTGCAGTGAAGTGCTTCAGTCTCATCATAAAATACATTCAATATTTCATTTTGAAACATTCATAAGAGCTTTTAACTTTACTAATGTGCGACAGTCTGTTTCAATAACTAATAAAAGTGTAAGTAATATGATTTCCGATTTGCTCGGCACTACAGTGGGATTGGTTTAAAGACTTTTCTTACACGTGCCTGTTCTTTCACGTTCGCCAATGATTTGTTAATCTTAGTAATACTAATTCGAATTATGACTCGTATTCCCTGTTAAATTGCAGGTCCGCTGACACTAGACTGGAAAAATGAGTTGAGAAGTCGCAGAAAGCAACAGGACCATGGCTACAAAATTACTGAAGAGTTCGAACCACTTTTTAGGTTGATTACAGCTTTATCGTTATATATGTACATGACATAGATTCCCTATCTATCCTTGTGTAACATCATAAAATACTTTTGAGTGATAAATGAAATATATACAACCAAACCTTGCCCCTCAGAGCAAATGAATAAAATCACACTAAATAAATATCCTCATTTTCTGAAAACACAGATAAAATAATATAACTGGGTTGTGCATTAGATAATACTCAACAATTATATAAAAACTTAACTGCGTGTCCTGATGTTTCTACAACAGTCACCCACTTTTCCACTTGCTAAATTGTTAATAATGTAACAGACAGATTAACGTTAACAAATAATAAACAAATATCATTACTGGTCTAAGAGAAACAATTACTTACTCCTACATAAGAAGAGGAAAGTGACAAGTGAAGGACGTCAGTAAAATCACGAATATTAATTTGACGAAGATGGTCGTTTTTCACTCTATTCCGCTACATTTTAACTGTTATCATTTTCAGATAACGTATTTCATATTATATATTTTCCAAATAGAAATAAACTTCATTTAATCAAGAAAGTAAATAAAAAATACTGTTGTGCTTCTATAGGTACCACACTACACATGCATATATTACTGAGAAGGGAATTTTTATCCGTAAAGGACGGAGCAGTCACTGTAAGACTCAAAGATTATTATCATGAAGTATCAACACATATTTCACTGAGATAAGCAAGTGATCATTTAATGGAAGAACGAAGGATTGTATTCGTGAAATCGGTCTTTGTGTCAGGTGAGTGAGCACAGTAAATGTATAATCACGAGAATAACTTGTGGATACTGCAGGAATGGAATGTGGTTAGAAGCAAGAACCCGGAAAAATAAGAACGAACATCAGCAGAATCATTAAAGTGCGTGACGCAAGCAACTGTGTGTCTGAGAATGTTAAAATTGTGCAGTTAGGCCCTCATGGAAGTTAATTACATAAACTCGGTGATTCTATAGAAAGCTCATTCTTACCACTCTCATACAGCATGAATGCAGTAGGCAGCTGTAGTAGCAGTTGAGTTTGCCTTGACCTATGCACTCGGAACTACAATGGAAACATCCATATGGGTGCAAGTGTTATCTGACGGCAAGTAGTTTCTTCTCAGTCGCCTGTCCACAAGTATTTATTCTTCATTCTGCTAGCAATAAGTGTGATCTATCTTAACCACCTGTAACTTGCCTGTTTGTACAAGTGTAGGAAAATCATTGGCTAATTGCAGCGGACGCTGCGAGTTCCATTCAGTAATGGTCTTGTACATAAGTTAAACAAACTCGTAATCCTGTGTATTTTATTATCATTAATCAATAATTCCAAGGTGTGGGGAGGAAGACAGGAAACTTCTCCCAGTCCATGACAGGATTCTCAAGCTGACGAATTGGTAGACTTACACGTAGGTACACACAAGAAATAACGTGCTCTCCACACAGAAAATTGATTACAAGTCTTTTAAACTAACATTACTGCTTAGCACGTCTGCTGAGACAAACGGTTGTACTAACGGTCTACCTTCTCTGGAAGCTGGAGCTGGCATAGGTTTCAATCTTTACTCAAAGGAATCCTCCCAGTGCCTCAAGCAAGACTGTCTTTTACGCAGAGAGCCGCCCCTCAGTCGCCTTTCGAGGGGCGTTGGGACCAAGCGAATTCTGCATCATTTACCTGCTATCAGGGGTAGTTTTCAGCACTGAACGAATTCATTACTCTCTCTTATGGTGAGCCACCTACAAAAACCTCGCCATTACTGCAGAAAATGACTGTCTTAAGTGTTATAAACGGAATGTAAGAGAAGAGTTAAATTCGATGTGCAGTCACATGCAACACTAAATATCATCTGCAGTTATTAGGCAGCATTAAAGGGTAGACTACATTGACCATGAGGATGTGCGTATGACATTAAACGCTTCATAAGAGTTTAGGGATAAACTGCTGTGTAACATCACCTTCTCATTGTGAATAAAAAGGATGCTGATGAAATTCTGCTTATGATATTGATGTTTGGTTTGTGGGGCGCTCAGCTGCGCGGTCATCAGCGCCCTTACAAAGTCCCAATATTTACACAGTCCAATATCTACACAATCCTAGCAAGCCACTGTCACGAATGATGATGGTGACAATGGAATGATGAGGACAACACAAACACCCAGTTCCCAGGCAGAGAAAATCTCCAATCCAGCCGGGAATCGAATCCAGGCCCCGTGATCCAGAGGCAGCAACGCTAACCACCACACCACGAGCTGCATACAAATAGCGCTGAGCTTCACCTGTAGCACAAGTTCGTCAGGGACATTTTAACTGGGATATGGGTATCTTTCGCTTTAGTTTCACGTACTCATCGTCTGATGAATATCATGCCTTGGATTATAATGGTAAAGCTCGTTCAAAAGCAACCACCAAGAAAATACACAAGCGCACTTGCCTACAAGCCTCCTGACATTCGTTTTTATGTACTGGTGTACCGGTAAATGTATTTCACGATACATATAATAACAAGAAGAACACCAGGCGCACAGTATTTCACAGAATCTGAACGTTCTGAGAATATTCCTTGAATGAACGCAGTGCATTGATGCCCTCACACACATGGGTCGCTTGTTGTCACAATCCACAGATACTCAAATCCATCTACAATTAATTACTCCATTCACAGTCATCATATAGCAATAGCAAATCATTCACTCAGTTATAACCACAGCCATAGTTTGGACGACCTCTGAAGCATAACCTCATTGTCTGACTGATGGTTGGCACGAGGCTGTCGTAAAAGGGTCGAGCAAGCCATAAGCATCTGCGGTGTATTGGGGTCTCAAGTCGAGTGAAGTGAGCTGCCACTCGTGGCAAGGAACCAGTCACAAAGGGGTGAGCTGCTATCTCAAGTAGCAGCAGGTATGAGCCGACAGATACGTGGCTCTCTCCAGGTAGCTGAGGTGAGAACGGCTGTGTTTACTGGACACAAGTCACTCTGCAGGGTGGAGCCCCCATGGTATGTCAGTCTGTCAAGGTCGCATAACTTTACTGGTCTCGAGTACACGTGCAGACACAAACCCACGCACCTCCTTCCTCCCCCCCCCCCCACCTCACACACACACACACATATATATGTCTGTGTGTGTGTTAGTGTGTGTGTTTTTCCGTTCAGAACATCTGCCTCTTGTTTGTGTGCATGTCATGTGCCTCATTTTACTTGTAAAACCCTGAAGCAGCAGTACTTGAGAACACTTGCTAAGTAAATTTACATAAAACCATTACATACAATTATCTTGTTTAACGCTACTACCAAATGCGGCGCTTTGGCCTTATATTCAAAAATTAAAAAAATGAAGTGTCCATTACTTTACAAACGTGACTGGAATTCAGAGCCTTTAAAATTGAAACATCTAGCCTTAGCCTTCTGGACCTCTTAAAAAATGAAAGAAAACATTTAACGAGCAAAATATAATACTGGCTCTATACTAATTAGACTATTATAGCTCTTACCGATGAGTTTCACTGGAATTAAGATGACAAATTAGGGGAGCTTTCTGAGGTATCCACGGATGCTAAATGGAATTTGATGCACGTATTTTGTGCATTCAAGATACATATGACTGGCGCGCCATACAGCTAAACTCTGAGGTAGTACTTTGCATTTACGTACTACCTGTTTATCATGATGGCCTTCCTCTCTCTCTCTCTCTCTCTCTCTCTCTCTTCTGATGCTTTCTTTTGTTTATTGTCTTTGAGTGAAAGTATTCTCTTAAATCGGCATGTCGTACCATATTCATTACAACTGCAAAATATTTCCTTATTGTAGTTACCGTACCTGTATTTGTGAACTCTAGTTATTTCCATTTCTCATATTATAGTGTTCCTCGCCAAATCATTGACCCCAGGGGTGGTACTCGTATTGCTGTAAAACTCGTTAAACATCACAAAGTTGGGCTTCCACCGGATGACAGTTGCATCCCCTGTAAACAGTAGATACAAAATAGTGAAACAAGTTTTGCGTCTTCAGTTTCTTGATCTCACGTACCTTTACCTGAAGTGGCAAGTTATTACACAGCAGCATGGTGCCTCATACTACCGGTGTATTTTACACTAACAATCCACATTGGTTCAGCGCACAGTGCATCTCACTACTGGCATCAAATATTAACTACCACACGCAAATCGTCCTTGCAAGGCAAACTCGTCCTACGTCTCAACCATTACACTCATTGTCCTTCAGTACAGCCTCAAAAGTTAAAAATCACGCAGTGCTCCACATAAATTCGTCTCCTTCTTTTTATTTCTGCACTAGCCCAGAATTATGAAAGTGGTTAACATCCATTAAACGAATCTCTTGAGGTGTTAGATGTGTAGTCAACCTTTCGATCTGCGACTCCTGAGGGTCGTACTCTCATAACGTTATTATGAAAAATTTTCCCCACTCTGCATGCACTACAGTGTACGTAAAGAATTTTTGTCTTACAAATCAGCGTCAGGTACGTCATTTTAATGTATTATGATTTAGTATTGGCTATTTGCAACACATTTCTCAGAGAATATCCGTATACACCACTGAATGTTCATCCGTGCTCAAAATTATGCGAACGACCTGAATTGAAGTTCGCCTCATTCGCATGCAACCCACATAATGCAGCTGTCTAGCAGATCCTCTAATCGCTCCTCGGTACAGTCATTTGACTATTGAAAATATTTCCAACATGTCACCACTAGGAAACACTGCTCTGTATCGCAATAACTCGATTTGTAAAGTAATACCCCGATACTACAATTATCAGGGAACACCTTATCACATACAAGGCAGTCCTTACGGATTGTAAGCTCACATTTATTACAATAAATGACACGCCTGGAATGTTACCACTCTCATTATTACGCCAGATAGGTAATGCACCTAGTAAGTTCGTCATATCCATTATTTCCTCTTCAAAGTAACATACCGTTAATTAACACAAAATGACACTAAAAATTTAAATTATTCACGAGCAGCTATTTCAGAATATGTATGATACGACGAACTGTCTCGTTCTACATATGGATTCAAACAGAGGTCATTTAAACTAAACAAAGATTTCGTGACTAACGCAATCTAACCGTCATTCCTGACCAGGCATACAGAAAGTGATATGCCTCGATTTTAGACAGTATCAGTTAGGAAATGTCAAGGTAAACATTTTTTTACAATCTCGATTTCCTACCCAACATCTATTGTCCCTGTTAACGAACTACGAGAGACGTTAAATATTACTTCTTCACAAGTAACTTACTTTAAGTGCCGTGAGTTAAAGCTTTTTGTTGGACAGGGATTCGAATCCAGTACCTAATCGGATTGTTACTGAAAAACAATCAACTGTGATTTTCTCGGCAGTAGTTAGATGTTTTAACTGAAATTACGAGGCGAAACATTATTTTTTTCCTTCCCAGGACTTCATCTCAGCACCTATCATTGTTATATTCTAGAGAAAATGAACGTAAACTATGGGTTTATTACACCAGCAGCGACATGTGAGCATGTTTGGACTAGGAATGGTATGACGAAGAGCTCAGTGCTGACTGGGAATCGAACCCCACTCATATCATTATTGACTACACACAAAGAGATGTCAGCTACCGAATTTTTCTCCACCAGTAGCTCGGAATAACATCGTTGAACTTACAATCGTGATCTCACAATAGTTCTCTGTCTCACTGGGAATCAATCAGTCATCGTTAATGTTGACAACGAATGAAAATAAATTAAAAATCAAAATTATTATCCACCAGCAGATAGGTGTTCTCATGCTAGAGCTTGATAATACATAGTAAAAACTTTAGTTCCTTGCCAGGATTCGAACCCATTCACGTGCAATACGTGGAGATGTTGAGGAACCTGCAGTTTTGAACAAACAACAAATTGTAGTTGAGCTGTATTGTCACGAAGGGATCAAATTCCACGTTAAGGGCGGTCTGAGTTGCATTCCAAGTTCAGAACCAATTTTATCGACATATAGAAGCTCGAATAAAAGATTGAATAAGTGTTCTGTGACCCTACGTAGCGATTGTTTCGTCACTAGAAATAAATAACTAGTATAAGAAAGGTTACTGGTGATAGTGTTTCTACATGTCACCATTCCTGTCTTTACTGTGGTTCAACCTAATGTGTACTTGGTAGAGAAGGAATATCATATTTAATGTGAATGCATTATACTTTCTTCACTTGGCATACCCCGAACAGAATAGAATCTCTCTCTCCCTATCAAAAAAATGTCTCTTAGGACTATGGGACTTAACAGCTATTGTCATCACTCCCCTAGAACTTAGAACTACTTAAACCTAACTAACCTAAGCACATCACACAACACCCAGTCATAACGAGGCAGAGAAAATCCCTGACCCCGCCGGGAATCGAACCCGGGAACCCAGGCGCGGGAAGCGAGAACGCTACCGCACGACCCCGAGCTGCGGACAACTCCCTATAAAAATCAGCAGAAGAAGCTGGATACAAACCCACACTATAAGCATAGGAAGCTATCATCAATCCAACAGACCGCCAAATTGTCTTCTCTGTGACTAATTTTTCTATAGTAACGCCGTTGCGCCACACTGGATGAGAATTCTGGCAAACAGGCCCCGTGTAGTGGTTTGCAGCATGTTCAGTACATTCATTTTCTTGGTTGACCGAATCGCCATTAACTAGCTGCCTCGGTTACCCAGTGCATACATTCGACTCTATTTTGTAATCACCGAAATAAAATCACATAACTGCTACATACACAGAAGTGCCAACAGTGTAGGATGCAGAAAATTAAATACCAAGTGTTTCTTTCCACTTGAACTACTTTATTGCGCAATCTGTTTGTAAAGAACTTCGTGCACTGCAAAAGAAAAGCTGTAACTATGTGTTCCCCAGAATTCTAGATCCCGCCATATGCATTAACTCACAGCACTGTGGAATGCGGAAGCTATGAAGGAATTGTTATTGACTTTTGGAGCTGCTGTAGCTATGTGTCAGCTAGTGGCGTAATGGTAAGCGTCGTGTGCTGTAGACTCACCGCTGCATTTTTAAAACGCAATTCTGCTGTCTGATGAAGTTACCAATCTCATAGAACTTTGAACATAATTCCCTTCACTTCTCAACCCAAAATAGTCGCATGTGGAAAAAGGGCTAACTTCTGTGACATTTTGTTCTTTTTGTGTGTAATAGATGGCCAGGCAGCAAATGCATCTCAAAACTTTTGTATTATGTATGGGGAGAGTGCATCATGCCAAAACGCGAAAGAAAAGTATTTTCTCCATTAGCTGTCGTGTGGTAGTGGCATTTGATTCTTCTTCAAACCTTGTTTGACAGCCTTAACTCACAACAAGTTTTCTAAATACATGTAATCAATAAACTGCATGTGCATTGTCAGACTGTTATAGATAACATCAGAGAATTTTCATAAATCGGTGATGATTAATTTCTCTCTCATGTTTACTATTGTTTTAACAACATTAAGAGACACATTACAAAAATTGTGCACTGTATTATAAGAAATGAAATAAAACTACCCACGATAACCTTACGACGAAAGTCTGTTTTAATAAAACTTAGTATTTGTACACAAGCGTGCATCTATTGGCACGAATTAGTAAAATACTACTCACTTAGATTTCGATTGGGTCTGTGTTTAATTTGTATGATGTGTCATACTCAAGAGATATGCAAATGTGGCATTTCAGAATTAAAGTTATGTATTCCTGGAAACCCAAAATTTGCTTGTGAGCAGCAGAAAGAGGCGTTGCCTGTTGTGCAGCATTGTAAGTTTTCACCATTGCACTATGAGCCGAAAGTATTTTCTTGCAATTTTCTTATCGATGTTTGATCTGACTACTTTTAGCTCTTTGACAGAAAAGATAAAAACGTTACAGTCAGCGAGACTGGAACCGTGAACCATAAAAGATGCTTTTTCACATGTCAGCACATTACGATAGAGCTACATCTACATCTACATTTATACTCCGCAAGAAACCCAACGGTGTGTGGCGGAGGGCACTTTATGTGCCACTGTCATTACCTCCCATTCCGGATCCTGTCGCATATGGTTTGCGGGAAGAACGACTGCCAGAAAGCCTCCGTGCGCGCTTGAATCTCTCTAATTTTATATTCGTGATCTCCTCGGGAGGTATAAGGAGGTCAAGGTCAAAAGATCGAAGCCAACTTCGTGACTATACCTAAACTAACAGTAGATTTGATTATAGGTGCAGATTTTTTAAATGAGAGACGAGCGATAATAGATATGGGGAAAGGTAGCATAACATTCGGGAAGGTCACACTTCTCTTTGAGCAAAAGCTAAAATTATAAGAAATACCAGTTATAAACAAACAATTAAGAATGGCACGAGATAAAGAGGATGAAGAATTAGAATGGTATGCACAAAAGGGGGAATCGCCTCAACTCATGTTAGAAGTCCATAAAGAAATCGACGAAAAACTGCAAGAAGTTCAAGGTATTTCAGAACACAGTAAAAGAGAATTAGAGGGTATTTTTGAGATAAAGCAGAGGTATTTTTACCTAAGACTGGCAGTATTAAACACTCTCAGTACAAGTTTGAAGATTAATTTTATTACTGGTAAATGATCAGCACAATATTTCAAGACTATGTTGCAGATAAGATCGTCAGGAAAAAGAAGTATGAAGAGAGAGGAAGGTGGGAAAAAGAAAGTAGTTTCAATAAAAACAAAAACAAAAATAACACCAATAGTACCATAGATTAAGGTGAAGGGATAAATCGTAGATAGTCTAACAGCATAAAATACTAAAATGCTATACACCACGACACTACACAAAAATAAAAAACGAATTTGAGGATTCTTGTAGACGTAAGACTCAAAATATCTTAGAATTGTGACTTGGAAAGGGCGCCGAAATTTGTAAAGCTTTTAAGAAGGCGTAAAACAATGTAGGTACTAGACATATGTTAGATGATTATAAGTAAAACTTTTGTAAGAACCATTGTAAAAACTCCAGCAAAGATCAGATGCAACGACCCACAAATTGCAATGAGAGAAGTATCAAGAAAGAAAAGGACGTAATGAGCAAGACACGATTCCTACAAGGCAGAAGTGTCGAGAGAAGGGAAAGGACAGCGACACCCTTCAGAGGGCTCTTGTATTGGAAATAGGCAGTAAATAAATCTGCTGCCAAGGGGAACCACACAGTGGAGGAACCCTGCAGAGACACGACAGGACACCGAATGCCAGAAGGATCTCCGAACGCCCCGACTCAGCGGAGTGAGCAAAAAATGGCCCAACGAGAAGACCGCTTGGGCAAGCCACCACTGGCAAAAAAATATGTATAAAAGTCACACTACTACTATTAAACGGCACGCTGATGCACGAAACTGAAGAAAACTTCCACAAAGTGAAAATGACACCTCCAAACAATTTATCAACTGTGACTAAGAGGAGAACTTCAAAGCGACTAGTTATCAATAAATATTTCTAAATCCTGCCCAGAGAAGAACCAAGGAGCAAGTAAGAAGCAGAGAAAAATCAGGAAGAACAGAAGCTGAAGATTCGCAAGATTGAGACCAAGAAAGAAGATGGGTGAAGAATAGACGACATACCTTTCCAAATCCCTATGCAATTGTAAACTAGTCGTCTGCAAAGTGTTACAACGAAAAACGACCGCTTTCAGCGACTCATAACGATGACTTTCACGCATACAAAGCCAGTAAACCACGAGATTCTGCACTCACAGCTCCATTGCATTATGGAACCTCCACAACAGCAACACACACTTGCAACGCCAACAAGGAATGACAAACGAAGCTGTACATCAAGTACTTGCCCACATCCATCTCGCTCAACTCCATCACCTTCATGCAAAAAACATTCGCCAACCTCATGCTTAAACATTCATAGGATTGTGTGAATGTGTGAAATCAAATTATGTGATGTAGGAATTGTGCAAAAGAAATGTGCAAAAAACTAAATACGTTAAGCACACCAGACAGCTAATAAACTACAAAATAAGTCATTGACTATGGACTTAAGTAAAAAATAGACTATTGATAAAAATATGTCATTAGCTGTGAAATGGACAGTATATAAAGAACAAAAGTAAGGTATAATAAACACTAAAACTATATGCCACTTATTTTCTCCTCATAAAAGTAAAAGAATAACTATATTTTACTTATTTTCTCCTTATAAAAACAAAGAATAAAAAATTATCTTGTTGGATGGTATCCCTTTTTTTTAACATTTGTACCATTTGTTAGGATAATATCTCAATACTTGTGTATGTATATTTCTTTGTCAAAGCAATTCTTGGAAATAATTCTTATTTGTTAGTAGAACAATGTTGAAATGACTGTCTAGAAACAAAAACAGTTTACTTGTACATGGTATTTAGAAAATGTGTTAGGAATAGATTTTACTTAATTACTACATTTATAAAAACAATATCTCTAAGAAAATCGATGTGAAAGACTCCTCACTTTTGATAACAAACTTCTTAAAAACCAAACTTCACAATTAAAGAAAGAAAGAAAATAATTAAAAAATAATAATTATAATAGAATAAAAATATTCTTCCCTTGTCAATATAAACATATTTTTGATAATAATGTGGAAGAATATAAAATATAAATTAGTAATACAAACTAGCATAGAACCAGAATAACTTGGCTGAACAGTAGGCAACAAAATTTAGATAACGGAACAATTTTTGACTGACTTAGACAACAATTCAATCATTGCCTAAATTCAGTGCAAAAATTAAGTTCGAAGGGTGGTGATATGTAAGGTGTCAAGCAAATCCATCACCTTCCATGAAAACCCTGACATGATAAGCAAATCCAGTAGTATGTCACATAGCTCCGAATAAATCGTGACATTAAATTAACCAAAGTAATACGAGTAACGAGTGAGCAACTGGAATACCACAGACTAACACAAGAATGCCTAAATGCATTTCATACCTTCCCACCGTGAGACAGACGCAGTTCCGAGGGGAGAAACGAAAACAGAAGCTGAGAGCAGAACCGTGTTAAGCTAAAAGGCCCTACGAAAAGGGACGGACACCCAGGTCGCCAGCTAACTGCTAGGACCATCCCCCAGCCCATGTTAAAAGCTAGAGCCCTCCAGAAGAACAGTACAGATCTCACGATAACACTAAAAGGGCCACCTCAGCCACAAGTTTTAGCGTGAGACTTTTCCTCGTCTCTGTTACGTCAGGACCACCCCCCAGCCCACGTTAAAAGATAGAGCCCTCCAGAACAGTATAGATCTTACGATAACACTAAAAGGACCACACCAGCTGCAAGTTTTTGCGTGCGACTTTTTCGCTTCTCTGTTACGTTGCAAACTTTAAAAACATTGCCCCACCACGAAAAGTATAACGTTTCTCATTGGATAGACAGAATTTTTGTAGGCGGAGCTTAAGGTTAACATTGGGACCCTGATTGGTCAGATGAAAACACAGCCAGATAGTTTTATTTAAACCAACTTAGGCAAATTGTAGTAAGGAGAAGTTAGGAGAGAGTTGCTTCCGAGACGGCGAGGTGAGCATAGCTGTGCTGCCAGTCACCCCCTGACGAACACCGACAAGGTAATGAACGCACGCGATGCCGCATAACAGCGCCTAAAGCTTCACTCAGAACTGCAGAAGTCTCATCTGTTACACCCCCTTTTTGCGTAATACTGGTGTCTATCGTCAATTAAAGCTCATGGTGTTCACATTTGCCACTTGAAGTAAAAATCTGAAACGCGATGATTTTTCTGTTATATAGTTATTGAGAAGCCACATCAGCCACTGTAATTTACGACAAGTTAAATAAGTAATTAATGATAATTGAGGGTCACTGTAGACCATTTTGATAGTTTTCTCTTTTGCGAAACTTAATTTAAAACTAGATTATAGATGTGATATGGCATAGGTCATCCTTCGATCAATTGTAGAACTTGGAATATTCGCTCACATTTTTGTTGAACACATTTAGTTTTTACCATCCTGTATTAAAACATCTCCTTTTATCAATAGTGCAATTTATAAACAATGTTTTGTGAGTAGAATAAAATTTCCAATGGTAAACTTAACTGCTTTTGCGACGTTATTTTACCAGCTAACTAAAAATAGGAAAGCCTTGAACCCCTACCACTAAATTTAGTTAGTATTAAGATTCTTTTACAGGGAGTGCAGTGGAGCTGGCGCTGAAATCATGAAGTATCTGGTTATATCACCGCTAGTCTCACAACTCTTCTGAACTCTACATGTCATGTGTGGTCTGGCGTCTCCTTACCAGCAACAGGTCCCAGGTTCAAACTAGTCAATTCCCTAAAAAACACGCTCAGAGCGTCGTTGCGCGAAAGTGGTAGGGAGACACGATATAGAACAAACAGACACCACGCAGAATGTTAGAGGGGGAAGCAATATATTCGATACCTCATACAGAAACGCACCCTCTCCAAACATGGACAGCAAGCTACACCGCGATGCAGAGCGCATCTCTTGCAGAGTCTGCCACTTGGGTTTGCTAAACATCTCCGTAACGCTATCACGCTTACCAAATAACCCTGTGACGAAACGCGCCGCTCTTCTTTGGATCTTCTCTATCTCCTCTGTCAACCCTACTTGGTTCGGATCCCACACTGATGAGCAATACTCAAGTATAGGTCGAACGAGTGTTTTGTAAGCCACCTCCTTTGTTGATGGACTACATTTTCTAAAGACTCTCCCAATGAATCTCAACCTGGTACCCGCCTTATCAACAATTAATTTTATATGATCATTCCACTTCAAATTGTTCCGCACGCATACTCTCAGATATTTTACAGAAGTAACTGCTACCAGTGTTTGTTCCGCTATCATATAATCATACAATAAAGGATCCTTCTTTCTATGTATTCGCAATACATTACATTTGTCTATGTTAAGGGTCAGTTGCCACTCCCTACACCAAGTGCCTATCCGCTGCAGATCTTCCTGCATTTCGCTACAATTTTGTAATGCTGCAACTTTTCTGTATACTACAGCATCATCCGCGAAAAGCCGCATGGAACTTCCGACACTATCTACTAAGTCATTTATATATATTGTGAAAAGCAATGGTCCCATAACACTCCCCTGTGGCACGCCAGAGGTTACTTTAACGTCTGTAGACGTCTCTCCATTGACCATTGATAACAACATGCTGTGTTCTGATTGTTAAAAACTCTTTAATCCAGCCACACAGCTGGTCTGATATTCCGTAGGCTCTTACTTTGTTAATCAGAGGACAGTGCGGAACTGTATCGAACGCCTTCCGGAAGTCAAGGAAAATAGCATCTACCTGGGATCCTGTATCTAATATTTTCTGGGTCTCATGAACAAATAAAGCGAGGTGGGTCTCACACGATCGCTGTTTCAGGAATCCATGTTGATTCCTACAGATTAGATTCTGGGTTTCCAGAAACGACATGATACGTGAGCAAAAAACATGTTCTAAAATTCTACAACAGATCGACATCAGAAGTATAGGTCTATAGTTTTGCGCATCTGCTCGACGACCCTTCTTGAGGACTGGACTACCTGTGCTCTTTTCCAATCATTTGGAACCTTCCGTTCCTCTAGAGACTTGCGGTACACGGCAGTTAGAAGGGGGGGGGGGGGGGGCACGTTCTTTCGCGTACTCTGTGTAGAATCGAACTGGTATCCCGTCAGGTCCAGTGGACTTTCCTCTGTTGAGTGATTCCAGTTGCTTTTCTATTCCTTGGACACTTATTTCGATGTCAGCCATTTTTTCGTTTGTGCGAGGATTTAGAGAAGGAACTGCAGTGCGGTCTTCCTCTGTGAAACAGCTTTGGAAAAAGGTGTTTAGTATTTCAGCTTTACGCGTGTCATCCTCTGTTTAAATGCCATCATCATCCCGGAGTGTCTGGATATGCTGTTTCGAGCCACTTACTGATTTAACGTAAGACTAGAACTTCCTAGGATTTTCTGTCAAGTCGGTACATAGAATTTTACTTTCGAATTCACTGAACGCTTCACGCATGGCCTTCCTTACGTTAACTTTGACATCGTTTAGCTTCTCTTTGTCAGAGAGGTTTTGGCTGCGTTTAAACTTGCAGTGAAGCTCTCTTTGCTTTCACAGTAGTTTCCTAACTTTGTTGTTGAACCACGGTGGGTTTTTCCCGTCGCTCACAGTTTTACGCGGCACGTACCTGTCTAAAACGCATGCCTTGAACTTTTTCCATAAACACTCAACATTGTCGGTCTCGGAAGAGAAATTTTCGTTTTGATCTGTTACGTAGTCTGAAATCTGCCTTCTATTACTCTTGCTAAACAGATAAACCTTCCTCCCCTTTTTTGTATTCCTATTTACTTCCATATTCAGAGATGCTGCAACGGCCTTATGATCACTGGTTCCCTGTTCTGCGCTTAGACAGTCGAAAAGTTCGGGTCTGTTTGTTATCAGTAGGTCCAAGATGTCACCTCCACGAGTCGGTTCTCTGTTTAGTTGCTCGAGGTAATTTTCGGATAGTGCACTCAGTATAATGTCACTCGATGCTCTGTCGCCACCACCCGTCCTAAACATCTGAGTGTCCCAGTCTATATCTGGTAAATTGAAATCACCTAAGACCATAACAAGCTGAGAAAATGTATATGAAATGTATTCCAGATTTACTCTCAGTTGTTCTGCCACTAAGCTGCTGAGTCGGGAGGTCGGTAAAAGGAGCCAATTATTAACCTAGTTCGGTTGTTGAGTGTAACCTCCACCCATAGTAATTCACAGGAACTATCCACTTCTACTTCACTACAGAATAAACTACTACTAACAGCGACAACACGCCACCACCGGTTGCATTCAATCTGTCCTTTCTAAACACCGTCTGTGACTTTGTAAAAATTTTGGCAGAATTTATCTCTGGCTTCAGCCAGCTTTCCGTACCTATAACAATTTCAGCTTCGATGCTTTCTATCAGCGCTTGAAATTCCGTTACATTACCAATGCAGCTTCGACAGTTTACAATTACAATACCGATTGCTGCTTGGTCCCCGCGTGTCCTGACTTTGCCCCGCACCCTTTGAGATTGTTGCCCTTTCTGTCCTTACCCGAGGCCACCTAACCTAAATAACCGCCCAGTCCACGCCACACAATCCCTGCTACCCGTGTATCCGCCTGCTGTGTGTAGTGGACTCCTGACCTATCCAGCAGAACCCGAAACCCCACCACCCTATGGCGCAAATCGTGGAATCTGCAGCCCACACGGTCGCAGAACCGTCTCAGCCTCTGATTCAGACCCTCCACTCGGCTCTGTACCAAAGGTCCACGGTCAGTCCTGTCGACGATGCTGCAGATGGTGAGGTCTGCTTTCATCCCACTAGCGAGACTGGTTGTCTTCACCAAACCAGATTGCCGCCGGAAGCCATAGAGGATTTCCTCCGATCCATAGCGACACACATCATTGGTGCCGACATGAGCGAACACCTGCAGATGGATGCACCCTGTACCCTTCATGGCATCCGGAAGGACCCTTTCCACATCTGGAATGACTCCCCCCGGTATGCACACGGAGTGCACATTGGTTTTCTTCCCCTCCCTTTCTGCCATGTCCCTAAGGGGCCCCATTATGTACCTGACGTTGGAGCTCCCAACTACCAGTAAGCCCACCCTCTGCGACTGCCCGGATCTTGCAGACTGAGGGTCAATCTCTGGAACAGGACAAGCAGTTATGTCTGGCCGAAGATCAGTATCAGCTGGAGACAACCTGAAACTGGTTCGTCAGACAAACTGGAGAGGCCTTCCGTTCAGCCCTCTGGAATGTCTTTCGCCCCCTGCCACACCTCGAGACGACCTCCCACTCTACCACTGGTGAGGGGTCAGCCTCAATGTGGCAGTATCCTGGGCAGCCCCCTTCCGGACCCCCACAGTGATGCCCATTGACTACAGTCTCAAGCTGTGTGACCAAAGCCAACACTGCCTGAAGCTGGGAGCGAAGGGATGCCAACTCAGCCCGCATCCGAACACAGCAGTTGCAGTCCCTATCCATTCTAAAAACTGTTGTGCAAATAACGTCTGAACTAATCTACAGAGAGCACAAACAATTCGACACAAAGTTTAAACAGTTATTAAAATACAAGATTTCCTAGTAAATGCAGTAATGCTGCTACTTGCGCACTGCTGACACACTGCTCAGCGGCGGAAGGAGACTACGCGATTTCACACTATTCAGGTACTAAAACGCGATGCTACAACTCTCAAATACTATAACACGCCCGAAATTTATGAATTAAACAATGCAAGTACCCCGAAACACGCAAAGAAATTAAGAATTAAACTATGTAACAAATAAGTGAGCTAAGAGTATACGGCTTGCTGCTGGCAGCTGCTTATCCAACGGCGGCAGGGAGCACTCTGGCTGTGACCAACCGACAGAGGCCGTTCAAAGTAATAACAGAAGACAGACGACTACGCGAATTTACACTATTCAGGTACTAATGCCCGATGCTACAACTCTCAACTAAGGATACGCCCGAAATTTATGAATTAAACAATGCAAGTACAGAAAAAATTGCAAAGAAATTAAAAATTAAACTGTGTAAGAAATAAGTGAGCTAAGAGTATACGGCTTGCTGCTGGCAGCTGCTTATCCAACGGCGGCAGGGAGCTAGCAAAGAGGTTTCCTCTTACGAGGCCAATAGTGGCTAGAATTTGTAAACCGCTATTTAAAGGACGACATTAGCTGCGATTTCCACGTGCAACTATATTCCTCGGCTGAAAACCTTGAATTTACAATCTTTTATTCCACATCGAGTGATAATAACTCAGATTATTCAATAGAAATCACAGGAAAAATCAAGTGAACTTTGAGACTTCATTCCGTGCACACCAGGAAGTAACTCGTCGATCATCGAGTTGCCAAATATACCTTGCCTTGTTGCCAAATCTTAGTTTTAAGTACCGCCAGGAAGAAGATGAACCGATGTGATATTACAGCGGGCTGGGAAGTGGCCAGAGCTGGCGTCTCAAAGACGCGGCTGCTACGTATGGCATCTGATTCGCATTTCTGTAATCTGGTTTAGGGACTACAGCGTAGTTACTAATAATACTTAGAACTGACTGCAAACTAAGTATTACAAGTCGGTAACTCTCATAATTGTTTTTATATTTCTTTTGCAAGTGTACTCAAAACCACGAAACTCTATCACTGACGTTTTGGTGCCTCACAGATAGTCGAGCACAACAAACAAATAAAAGTAAAAAAAAAGAATGTGTGTGTGTGTGTGTGTGTGTGTGTGTGTGTGTGTGTGTGTGTGTGTATGATAGAGAGAGAGAGAGAGAGAGAGAGAGAGAGAGAGAGAGAAAAATAATAAATAATGAAAAAGGGTAAAAAAATTATTGTAAAGAAATTGAATCATGGTATGTAAAGAAATCTTTCATTAGAACGACACGTTCCATATCATTACGTAATTTCGTATTCGTGATCTATGGAACAAGTATTAATCTAATCGTATCTAATCTAATATAATCATATCATATTGCTGAGTAGCCATGAAGATTCCAGAATTACCGAAATGAGCGCCAATATCAATAGCCCAATCTAAACTTGAAAAAAAAAAAGACGACAGTTGTTGTGATAAACCGGGACTCCTATCAAGTAGTCGGATTGTTAACTAAGTAAAATCAAATGTTACATATCGGTTTTTCTATCCAGCTGCTAGGTGTTTGAATATATAATATGGATACAAATTTTTGTGCTTGAGCAACAATCGAACCGCACACCAACTGTCCTTCTTTATCATCCACGAATACAGCTTAACTATCAGTTGCTTGCTCACCAACAGTAAGATGTCTGCGTGTTTGACAAGAAATAACGACACCTATTGCAACTGTTGGCAGCACATGAACAGACATTAAAGATGGGCGTTAATTTGCACTAGCAGGCCGGTGTCCACGTGATAGGGCTTTAAATGAAATTATGAATATTTATGTACTGGATCAGCAATCGGACCCACATACTTACCCTTAGGGGAGAGTTACAGAAGTTTACAGTTTGGGAAAAATGAACGAAATGTTGAACTAGACGGTTCCGATCCTCGAAATAGGAGAAACGAATTCGAATCACAGTCCAGCACCAAAATTTTCAACATCTTTTGTTCAATCGAGTGCAAGTAAAATAAGAAACCTCTTCATTTAAATGGGTATCGGTTCATCAATTAAAATAAAATTTTCTAACGTAAGTAAGTTGCCTAGCGACAGTATTTCTCCAGAATGAGATTTTCACTCTGCAGCGGAGTGTGCGCTGATATGAAACTTCCTGGCAGATTAAAACTGTGTGCCGGATCGAGACTCGAACTCGGGACCTTCGCCTTACGCGGGCAAGTGCTCTACCGAATGAGCTACCCAAGCACGACTCACGCCCCGTCCTCACAGCTTTACTTCGGCCAGTACCTCGTCTCCTACCTTCCTAACTTTACAGAAGCTCTCCTGCGAACCTTGCAGGACTAGCACTCCTGACAGAAAGGAAATTGCCCGCGAAAGGCAAATGTCCCGAGTTCGAGTCTCGGTCCGGCACACAGTTTTAACCTGCCAGGAAGTTTCATATCAGCGCACACTCCGCTGCAGAGTGAAAATCTCATTCTGGAAACATCCCCCAGGCTGTGGCTAAGCCATGTCTCTACAACATCCTTTTTTCAGGAGTGCTAGTCCTGCAAGATTCGCAGGAGAGCTACTGTAAAGTTTGGAAGGTACGAGACGAGGTACTGGCAGAAGTAAAGCTGTGAGGACGGGGCGTCAGTCGTGCGTGGGTAGCTCAGTCGGTAGAGCACTTCCCCGCGTAAGGCAAAGGTCCCGAGTTCGAGTCTCGGTCCAGCACACAGTTTTAATCTGCCAGGAAGTTTCATGACAGTATTTCTGTTTACCATGACTTCAGTGTATGTCATTTTCCAACGTAAAGTGGCTCTGCCAGTTAGTAATGAAGGAATGTGATGTTTCCTGCTGATACTGGATTATAACGCCTTTCTCTTGAGGTTACCATAGGTAAAGTAAATCTGTTTGTGCCTCTTAAAAGTAAATGCCTGAACCCAAGCATTGCACTTGTGATAGATCTTTCCACCAGACAATTGTGGCCACATTTCCCAGCCCTAGGAGTGTGCTGTAGCGGATGATGTGCTTAGCTTACACTATTAGTCACGGTGGAAAAAATGCGAGTCTATTAAATGATTAAGTAGTAGCAAGCTTCTGACGCGCAGATTATGCTACTCTCATGTCAGCAGGATGTAAAGACTCTTCGAGGTATCATAACCTCAATGTGAAGTCATTTTGAAATTTTCACTAATTCAGCAAATTTCTTAGTTCGAGAAAATCCATTGCAAAGTGTGAAGTTGCCGGATAAATCGATTATTACCGTCATTATTACTATCATTTTCTTCATACTGCTGCTGGAACCCATGTGCTTGAAGATCATTTAATGCCTTTTGGTCACTATAGAAGTAGTTGCTCAAGAACAGGTTCTTTCCTTATCTATGAAATCCTTTTCATGTTAATATAAAAAATCATCAATTACTCATAGACGACATTAAAACTTAAGTATTTGATGAAGACGTTACTTGATAACAAAAACGCGCTGCCTTTCTTCATTTACTTACGCCTAGAAATGGCTGTCGAATACTGCCAAACCAAAAGCCGAGTGATCTTACTGCCTTCAGATATACGCCTTTGTCAATTCTTCCACGTGTTTTCGTCGACGTGACCTGTTTCAAGTTGTGTATGACGGAGAATGTTTTAGAAAATAAATAGTTCTCCTTTGCAATAAAGAGAAAGATTTTCATTCTACGCTATTCAAGTTCAAAATTTTCTCAATATTAGTTCACATTTCATACTCGCTTACATAATGCAGGAAAGTATTTCACAGTTGCAAAATCCACATCCGTCTAATTGACGTTACGCATAGTCACTGACCATAAATTCTATCGCAGAGTGACATCAGTTTAAGTAACCTGATGTAGCGAAGACAGTTTGCCAGTGCTATTTGTGAAGACATAACTGCATATATGTATGTATGGGACCTCTTATCACGAGATAATTATATATTTTTGTGTTTATAATTATATTTTATGATTTTGTTTGCGGGTGTCTTTAAATATTGTGGGCTGGCATGAGACTTTTAATTAATGTATACCTCGATAACTTTCGTACGGACATCGGCTGCCTCAAAATACGTACGATGTAATACGTTTTAAACACAACAAGGGACTCACCGCCTTCTAATAAATAGTTTGATTGAGCGCTGCTGTTTAGAAAAGAAAATATGCGTATTCTTAAGTAAACAGTAACTTTTAATATGGGTCTCAGGGATACGGGTTATTTATTTACCAAATGTCACAAAGATTAACTAAGATATTGCGGAGCTTATTGAATGGAATGATTTTCAATATTTCTTGTTCATTACTTGCAAGGCAAAACTTGAGAGAATTTGATCTGCCGTTAGGCGGCCAAAATGAAGCATACGGAACTTATTAACTTCTGTGAGTTTTGGTAAATGAAATCCATCACTATTCACTTTAATTTTGCAATTAATGAAAGATCAAAATTGGGAAGTATCTCGCATTTACATTTAATAACATAAATCGTCAGCATAATGCCCGACAAAATGCTGCTAGGATAGAGAGCTCACCTCACTTCGAAGTTCTGTAAAAACTTGGTTAAAGAGAATTAATGGTTGGTACCATGGGAGGTGACTACTAAGGCAATATATCACACTTTCTAATAACAATTTCTAATATATTTTTCAAAAATACAGATAAAACTAACGTTAATTATCAGACAGCACTACAATGGCGGCCTTTCGCCAGATTAAACAAATCAGGAGAGAGTTTTCAATAAAGCCACAGTCTCTGTTCATGTTCATTTTCATTCTACAGATTTAAAAAATGTAGTCTTTTTTATATCGCAACGCTGTTAGTAATTTTTGGTGGTATTATTTAGCTTTTTTAATCTTTCTTATTGATCCTGCACACTTCTGCAGTCTTCAAATAATTTATAATTCACACATGATACAAGCATAAACCTTGTTTTTCTTATTTCCAAAAGTTAATTTATGTGACGTACTTTCACATCTTTCTCACCAGAAAATACGCAATTAACTCATTGGGCTCCATAAGTGCACTGTAACAGTAATTTCTGTGTGTGTGCAATGCTTACGGATTGTAGAATTTAATGGTGGTCTCTCTTCCACTTCTGTATACAATATGCCTGACCTAAACGGTCCTTTATCATAACAGGCCCTGCGCAGTGCAACATCTACATCTACATCTACATCCATACTCCGCAAGCCACCTGACGGTGTGTGGCGGAGGGTACCTTGAGTACCCCTATCGGTTCTCCCTTCTATTCCAGTCTCGTATTGTTCGTGGAAAGAAGGATTGTCGGTATGCCTCTGTGTGGGCTCTAATCTCTCTGATTTTATCCTCATGGTCTCTTCGCGAGATATACGTAGGAGGGAGCAATATCCTGCTTGACTCTTCGGTGAAGGTATGTTCTCGAAACTTTGACAAAAGCCCGTACCGAGCTACTGAGCGTCTCTCCTGCAGAGTCTTCCACTGGAGTTTATCTATCATCTCCGTAACGCTTTCGCGATTACTAAATGATCCTGTAACGAAGAGCGCTGCTCTCCGTTGGATCTTCTCTATATCTTCTATCAACCCTATCTGGTACGGATCCCACACTGCTGAGCAGTATTCAAGCAGTGGGCGAACAAGCGTACTGTAACCTACTTCCTTTGTTTTCGGATTGCATTTCCTTAGGATTCTTCCAATGAAACTCAGTCTGGCATCTGCTTTACCGACGATCAACATTATATGATCATTCCATTTTAAATCACTCCTAATGCGTACTCCCAGATAATTTATGGAATTAACTGCTTCCAGTTTCTGACCTGATATTTTGTAGCTAAATGATAAGGGATCTATCTTTCTGTGTATTCGCAGCACATTACATTTGTCTAAATTGAGATTCAATTGCCAATCCCTGCACCATGCGTCAATTCGCTGCAGATCCTCCTGCATTTCAGTACAATTTTCCATTGTTACAACCTCTCGATACACCACAGCATCATCTGCAAAAAGCCTCAGTGAACTTCCGATGTCATCCACCAGGTCATTTATGTATATTATGAATAGCAACGGTCCTATGACACTCCCCTGCGGCACACCTGAAGTCACTCTTACTTCGGAAGACTTCTCTCCATTGAGAATAACATGCTGCGTCCTGTTATCTAGGAACTCCTCAATCCAATCACACAATTGGTCTGATAGTCCATATGCTCTTACTTTGTTCAATAAACGACTGTGGGGAACTGTATCGAACGCCTTGCGGAAGTCAAGAAACACGGCATCTACCTGTGAACCCGTGTCTATGGCCCTCTGAGTCTCGTGGACGAATAGCGCGAGCTGGGTTTCACATGACCGTCTTTTTCGAAACCCATGCTGATTCCTACAGAGTAGATTTCTAGTCTCCAGAAAAGTCATTATACTCGAACACAATACGTGTTCCAAAATTCTACAACTGATCGACGTTAGAGATATAGGTCTATAGTTCTGCACATCTGTTCGACGTCCCTTCTTGAAAACGGGGATGACCTGTGCCCTTTTCCAATCCTTTGGAACGCTACGCTCTTCTAGAGACCTACGGTACACCGCTGTAAGAAGGGGGGCAAGTTCCTTCGCGTACTCTGTGTAAAACTGAACTGGTATCCTATCAGGTCCAGAGGCCTTTCCTCTTTTGAGCGATTTTAATTGTTTCTCTATCCCTCTGTCGTCTATTTGGATATCTACCATTTTGTTATCTGTGCGACAATCTAGAGAAGGAACTACAGTGCAATCTTCCTCTGTGAAACAACTTTGGAAAAAGACATTTAGTATTTCGGCCTTTAGTCCGTCAGCCTCTGTTTCAGTACCATTTTGGTCACAGAGTGTCTGGACATTTTGTTTTGATCCACCTACCGCTTTGACATAAGACCAAAATTTCTTAGGATTTTCTGCCAAGTCAGTACATAGAACTTTACTTTCGAATTCATTGAACGCCTCTCACATAGCTCTCCTCACACTACATTTCGCTTCACGTAATTTTTGTTTGTCTGCAAGGCTTTCGCTATGTTTATGTTTGCTGTGAAGTTCCCTTTGCTTCCGCAGCAGTTTTCTAACTCGGTTGTTGTACCACGGTGGCTCTTTTCCATCTCTTACGATCTTGCTTGGCACATACTTTGTCCACTGATCCTCAACACTATCTGTACTTGAGACAAAACTTTTGTGTTGAGCCAACAGGTACTCTGAAATCTGCTTTTTGTCACTTTTTCTAAACAGAAAAATCTTCCTACCCTTTTTAATATTCCTATTTACGGCTGAAATCATCGATGCCGTAACCGCTTTGTGATCGCTGATTCCCTGTTCTGCGTTAACTTTTTCAAATAGTTCGGGTCTTTTTGTCACCAGAAGGTCTAATATGTTATCGCCACGAGTCAGTTCTCTGTTTAACTGCTCAAGGTAGTTTTCAGATAAAGCACTTAAAAACATTTCACTGGATTCTTTGTCCCTGCCACCCGTTATGAACGTCTGAGTCTCCCAGTCTATATCCGGCAAATTAAAATCTCCACCCAGAACTATAACATGGTGGGGAAATCTACTCGAAATATTTTCCAAATTATCCTTCAGGTGCTCAGCCACAACAGCTGCTGAGCCAGGGGGCTATAGAGACATCCAATTACCATGTCTGAGCCTGCTTTAACCGTGACCTTCACCCAAATCATTTCACATTTCGGATCTCCGGATCTTCTCATCATACTGACAACAGTAATGTGCTTATGCTGACAATCTCACTGTTCTTTTTTCTGATTTGTATTCATTTAAATAAAACTACATGTCCTTCCAGTGGGAGACATTTCACCCCCTTTCCCTTCTGTGAAAATTGTCAGTAAGCTTTCTGGCTTCCAACCAGCGATATGTGGCAGAGTACCCCCGGTAAACGATTCACAGACCTCGATTTAGTGCCGTTAAGACAATTTCTTTATACATTGTCATAGCTGAAGGAATTTACTTTCTCCTTAAAACGAGTTATGCAGCAACGTTTACAGATATCTCAAACAGGAAATACTCTTTTTCCAGGTTTAACACCAATGTGTACAGTACGGCTAAATATTCAAAATGATTATCAACCTAAGTCTGAGTTCATCCACATACTGAGGTGTATTTATAATACAGAAGCTAGACTGTGTATCCTTATTTTCCTTGGGTGGGCATGTGAAGGCGTTTACACACACATGTAAAATACTATCAATGCTGTAGTTAACGTTGTTCTCAAAAACTAATTTTCTTTTTCTAATTCTTCTGGGTCTCCAGCGTGCAATATGTGTTGCAGACCTGTATGACAGAAGGAAAACTCATGTTGCCGGTCGGTTGGCCGAGCGGTTCTAGGCTTCAGCAACTGTGTTTGCCGGCGCTTCTGTCTGGAACCGCGCGACCGCTACGGTCGCAGGTTCGAATAATGCCTCGGTCATGGATATGTGTGATGTCCTTACGTTAGTTAGGTTTAAGTAGTTCTAAGTTCTAGGGGATTGATGACCTCAGATGTTCAGTCCCATAGTGCTCAGAGCCATTTCAACCATTTTTTGTTGTAGATACAGTCTTAGACAAAAACAATTGACAGTCGAATCGATCAGTTAAGTAGGACAATACAGTTGTGCTCCCCTCAGAATTCTGTGTTTGGTAATATACTCAATCTGGCAACATCATAGATTACGGCTCATCCTGGAGGAAGTCTTGACTGCAGTCTGAGTACATCACTCTTGAGTACGAGCGTAGTCTTGAGGTAAAACGCGAAACTAGCTAATACGACATCTGGCAACCAAAAGCACATGTCACCAAAATTTTTATCGCACCTTTCCTCTCGATGCTGAACCTATGAACGCAATTCAAGCGAATTTACAATATATTTCGCTTTCTGTCACATTGGTAATGACAGTTGGATCCAACAATATTTTAGCGTGAGATTTCTCAGCCTACCATCTGCCTCTGAACACCGCTTGCGTCTGAGTTCTCTGGGACCTATTTGCTGCCTACTGACTAGGGCTGAGGCATTGCGCTGCCTCGCCTTCTACCGACAACGTCTACTCCACTCTTCACTCTCGACGGTGTAAAATGCTTTAATGTTGTTGAGTGGTGACCCATAAAATCTGTCTACTAATTATGTTTCACACTCTATAGCAATGGAGCAAAAAACAGTTCTTATTTGATGAGTATTTTATTACAAAATGGTTCAAATGGCTCTGAGCACTATGGGACTTAACAGTATTTTATTACACTAGTATGAAATACATCAATGTGGCAGGGAATGAATTTCCTAGTTTCTGATTCAGTGCGCTATAATTAAAGTGTCACATCGTGTTTTTCTTCCATTCACAGGAGATTCTTCAAATAATTTCTTTTTGTCATGTATTCATATGTGTTAGTCAAGGCCCAGAGAGTAAATGCAATGTAATGTGTTTGGTTTCTTTCTTTCGTTCCTTGTGGTAAATGGATGCAAAACATTGTGTCAATACATTTCAGAACCTGCTCTGTAGCTACTCAGGCAAACTGCTTGTTTTGAGGTCCATACATTAATTAATGGAGAAGTGAACACTGTTCAAAAGTGATATTTAAAATATTCTATTGGATTTAAGGCAAAATAATTCCTCATATCTGAAACTACTCAGAGAAAAGTAAGTTTCTAGAGGCACTGTTAACAAATGTCTGCAGAGAGTTCCAAATTGCCACTGTGGAAATTTAGCATAGAAGCCCTGTAGTAATCAAAAGATTCATTTCCTACATTCTTAACACCCTGGTATGTGAGTCTTAACTGAAGAACAATATTGAAATTCATGTTGTTGACGGTCAATTCGAATTTCTTCAGAGACGCTTGTATTGTGAAGCAGATTGGAAGTCAGAAAGCCGAGATATATGACCATTAAGAAAACTTACTAAGTCTAGCTACCAAGAGGATTTGATGTGTAAAGGTTTTCTTCCTATTTAGTTACAGAATTTTTTCTGGAAATTCGCAGAACCATAAAATAAATTAGAAAAAAAAGGTCGCGTATGCTGGCCTCTACCACGGTTAAAACTGATGACTCATTGAGCCATTGTGACACGAGACACAGGCAGTACCACGGGGATACGGACACACTGCTGCCAGAACGCCACTCTTATCATGATATTGGGCGCTCAGCCTTACAATGCATCGTGAAAGATAATAAAAGTATCACTTATGTGAAGAATAGCATTTCTTCACTCAAAAATTTGAATTTTCTGTCTCAGTGTCTTGAGGATTATATAGCACGACTCATTCAAATAGAAAGGGAATATCAGGTGATTTTAGTTAGTCAATTCACTACCTTACACGGAAGTGACTGCACTGTCACAGTGTTGCCAAATGTTTGTGACGATGTTGCCAATTCTCAGCTGCACTAGGAACAGCTGTGTAGCAGTATGCGAGGAGAATCCCGTGCTCGTGTCATAGGAGGATATGGAGAGGAGCTGCAGGATTTCGTTAATATGCAGCGTCTTCTCTTACCAGTTGTGTCAAACATCCAGGTGTATAATCTTCCCTCACGATTACATTTTCCCACAATATACATATGAATAAAACATTTACTTTGTTTCTAGAATGAAATTTTCACTCTACAGCGGAGTGTGCGCTGCTATGAAACTTCCTGGCAGATTAAAACTGTGTGCCGGACCGAGACTCGAACTCGGGACCATCGCCTTTCGCGGGCAAGCGCTCTACCGACTTTTTATATTTTTATTGTTTCATATTTTTTAGTGCTCTGCCACTTATTTTTGCTCTACCCCTTTTTTTGGGGGGAGTGAGGGGTTTTTATTTATGTATTTATTTATTTTATATGAAGGAAGGTAGGAGAAACAGAAATCTTTATTATTCACAAAATAAACATAGTACGTCCTGACACATGATAACTGTCCGTGGAGGAACCTCGCTGCTGTCCTGCCATGCAGCATGAAATAACAACAAAATCAAAGTGGGGCCACCTCCGGCACCCTAAAGAAAAGTATTTACGGGTATGAAAACAAAATTTGAAGTACATCCATTTGCTAACTGTTCAAGCCTGTGTTTTTCGTAGGTCGCATACTCGCATAGTGTTCTTAGTCGATCACATTACTTGGTCGGTTTCACAACGAAAGCACCGCCGCTCATCTTTGCGCACCCGGCACACCCCAAGTATATGGCGGGTCCGCAAAAGCCGTTACTAGGAAATTGGCATACCAATCCTTGTACTTTTGTAGCCGTAATAGTTTTGTGTGTCCATCTTGCAAGTATTGCCAGTAATCCAGGATGTTCAGTAAGTTAGTACGTGTATCTCTATGGATGTAATGGACCGTCATACCTGTGATCCACGCCACTGCGTTCGTCTTATGACGCGGAAAATACGTTTCCTCTGGAAAAAAGACTATGTCAGAACAGACTGCTGTATAGATAGCGCGCCGCATGAACGCTATTATCTTTCTTGCGAGAGTCCAGACAGCCAATGCCTCGCCGCAGACGAGCCGATGGTCGTCCGTGTCCAGCACGCCACATTGGTGACACAAGGGCGAATTCGCCAGATGTATTGCGTACTTTTTATCATTTGTAGGGTATTTTCGGTTCACAACAATGTACCATGTTGATCTGACTGATGTAGGTAGGTGGGGGTGGTGGACCGTGCGCCACACCACGTACCAATTAACAGCTGGATGTTTGCGTTCCACCCTATTCCGGGCGATCTGTCGAAGAAGCAGATGGTACACGTCCTTCTATGTCGACTGTCGGGTCGTCGGTAAACGCTCTCGAACGTAACTGTGTTCCACGATGAACGTGCGCACATACGTTAAAGGGGGCGATATATGGCCGACACTGACTGGAGGAAGATGCGATGTTGGTACGAGTTCTTCGATGATCGTCCCCGTAAGCGAGTGATTCCTGTTGCGCCACCGTTTGAGCATAGTATTAATATACATGGCACGCGCCTTCTCGTGCACGTTCACTAAACCAACGCCCCCCTCTCGCGCTGGGAGGAAAGCGTGTTGTACTGTACCTTAAAGAGTTGTCCCAGGCACACATAGTACCCAAAAGCCGCCTGAATCTTCATAGCCATCGAGCGCATCAAGGGGAGAGGGTGTGTCAGGTGACTCATCAAGGGCGCGAGATAAAGGTTGACGAGTAACACTCGCTGCAGCACATCCATCGACCGTAGGGCGTTTAGTCGTACTGCCGTGCGGACTCTGAGTAACATCCTTCGGTAGTTGTCCGCAGCCGTTCCCTCCGTCTCCTTGTGAAAGGTGATACCCAAACAGCGGAGGGTTTCCACCGCAGGTAAGGGTCCTTCCGTTCCTGGTTCTAGTCCACGCCCCACATGCATGAATTGCGATTTTCGGTAGTTGACCACACTGCCAGCTGCCATCCCATACGTCTGTAGCCAATCCAGTGCTGCTTGAGTCTCCCTCTCATTCCGTACGAGGAACACAATATCATCCGCTTATGCTCTGCATTTGAATGACAAATGCCGTAGGGAGATCCCGGTAAGACGGCGGCGAAGGGCTGCGGGGCACGGTTCTAAGGCGATCGCATAAAGGAGGATCGACGAGGGACAACCCTGTCTCACTGATCTTAAGATCTTAAAATACTCAGTTCTCCCTCCGTTGACCACCATCGCTGATCTGGCTCCGTGCAACAGCCGCATCACAGTATTGGCCAATAATGGCGAGACACCCATCCTGTTCGTCACCGCCGCAAGGTACACATGATCCACGCGATCAAAAGCATGATCGAAATCTACTGCAACCATCGCCCCCCCCCCCCCCCCCCCGGAGGCGGCATGCAGCCGCGACGGCGACGACGTCACGATAGTCTCCCAAGGCTGTGTGGATATTACTGATGCCGCCAAGACAAGTCTGATCGGCATGTATTCGATTCTCCAGCGACTTTTTGATACGACTTCCCAGGATGCGCATGAAGATCTTGTAGTCACTATTAAGGAGGGTCAAGGGGCGATAATCACAACGCAGTTCGCCACCACGGGGCTTCGGTATCGGTATCATGAGCCCTTCCGTCAATTTATTGTGAACCGGTACTTCTTGCCGCAGAAGCTCATTAAACATACATAGCCACATCGGTGTCATAATGGTGACAAAGGCACGGCAAAATTCCAACGGGAATCCGTCTGGACCTGGGGACTTGTTGCAAGCACCTCGTGTAATCGCTTCCTCCAGCTCTTCACACGTAATTTCAGATAACCAGTCCACTTCCCCGTTCACACTCGTCGCGTCTGGGATCTCTTCCAGGACGTTCCCCACCTCCCTCTCACCCTCCCCGCTGCTCGCATACAATCTGCTAAAATGATCCGTGAACGCCTGTGCTATGCCCCTTTGTGTTGTAAAACGACGGCCATCGCCGAGATCGATCTCATGTAGTAAATTCCTGCGCCTTCTTCGTCTTTCCTTTATCACATAATGCATCGAGGGAACCTCGTTGGGCAGGAAATCCTGCGACCTCATGCGTATCATCGTACCTGCCATCCTCAGCGTCGCAAGTTGTACCAGCTTCGCCTTAACTCGGTGGACGGCCGTCTGGCGTTCTGGTGTAGGTGGTTGAGCTAACAGTTCCCGGAGAGCCGTAAAGTAAAACTCAGCGGTCGTGCGCTGCCATTGAGAAACCTCCTTCCCATAACCTATTAACGTCCTCCGTAAAGCTGGCTTCGCGCACTCGATCCACCACTGCAGGACAGAAACGAAAGAATTTCGTCGACGGAGGCAGCCATGTCACGCGTCCTCCACCATGCGTCGGCATTCTGCATCTCGCAGGTGCGAGACGTTCATCTTCCAATTACCTCTCCGTCTCCACACCTGCTGTCTAGCAAGGTTAACGGTACAAATATATGCCTCGTGGTCTGTAAACGCTGTCGGCCATATTTCTGCGTCCACCGTCGACATTGCTAACGCCCTAGAAACGTAGATTCGGTCTAAACGGCCCGCGGAGTGGCTTGTAAAAAATGTATATCCTGGTTGGTTGCGATACTTGAGGTCCCATGTATCGACTAATTCCATCCCGTTGATCAGCTCCCTAAGTTCTTGGCTAGTTGTATAGTTAAATTGTTGGTCCTTTCTGTCGAGCACACAATTAAAATCTCCGCCGAGTATGCAACCATCGTATCGTCCCTGGAACAACGGTGTAACCTCATGGGCGTAAAAATCTGCTCTGTCCCTTCTCTTATCCGAGCCTGACCGTGCGTATATGTTGATCAAACGTATTCCACCTATGGTCACGGCCGTACCACGGACAGAAGGCAAATACTCTACTTCGTCTGCACGTATCCCTTCCTTTAATAGTATAGCTGTGCCAACGCCTCTCTCGTCACACGGGGAACAGTAAATGTCGTAACCGTAAAAGCCCGAGGGGGGAAGTACCCGAACGTCTTGTAATAGTGCTATGTCTAAATCCGCAGCCTTTATCATGTCACTGAGCATCTTGATTTTTACCGGCGTCCCAATGCTATTGATGTTAACAGACCCTATCCGATAAGCTTGTTGCATGGCGGTCAACGTAGATAGGGTACCGTACGGTCGCTAATTTTGCCGTACATAGGCTGTTTTTGTACTAACGTTCCCCGCCGTCCCCTCATATGGTCTGCCGTTATTCCGTGCACTCTGCCGGTCTTACACCGGGAGAGTGCGTGGGAGCAGTACCTCCGGCATCATCTGTTCCCCACGGGGGTGGCTCTTCTGACCAGTCCCCTAGTGTCCCATCGTTGTCGTGCGGTGCAGGCGCCGTAGCCTCCTCAGTAGCCTGTTGCCGTCTATCGAGCTCCTTCGCTGTGTCTGGAGCATCGTCAGCGGTAGGTCGTGCCGCCGTCCCTCTGGCCACCGTTGCATCCACGCTAGGCAGTTCTTCTGTATCCATGGTCGTCTGTTCTGTACCCGTAAACTTCTCAGAATTGTCTGCTAGATCAGAGTGGTCGTTCTCCACCGTGAGGCGGCGATTCTTCCGGCGTTTTGGTGATCACTGTTTACGTTGCCGGGCCTCGGAATCAGAGGTCAGCATGGTCTCCAGTTGTTCGTGGGGGGCGTCGGAATCGTGCGCCGTCGTATTATCGACGTCTCCAAATGCCTTATCTGAAGGGGCCGCAAGCGGAATCGAAGAGAGGGCGTCCTGTGACTGCTGCAGGCGGTCCAGCGCAACGGCGTCTTTCTGTGGCTCGCCACGATCCGCCGCTGTCTGTGTGTTCTGGTACGCGTTTGTCTCGCGGCCAACGTCATCGCATAATGCGGCGACGTAAGTCATGGGGAGCACAGTCGGATGCGGCGTGAGGGGTAGATCATCCCGTGGCAGCTGTAATAACCTTCGTTGAGCACACTCAGAACGTATGTGTCCCTCCTTCCCACATCCAGAGCACGTCCTTGGTTGTCCGTCGTAAATGACAATCGCCCTACAACAGGCGATGTACAAGTATGACGGGACGTGTTTTCGGAGTTCGATCCGTATTTGTCTGACGCCATTGAGGACAGGATACGGCTTGAAACTCGCCCATTTTTCAGCCACGTGGGATAGGACCGTTCCTTAAGGACGCAGGGCGTCTGTCACCAATTCTTCTGGAACTTCGAATGGAAGCTCAAAGACGCGGATCGTTCGGAGGCCCATGCCGGCGTGTTCAACTGTTACCGCTCCAACATTCCCGTCCGAATGACAGAAACGAAGGCCTTGTCGGTGTCGAAGTAGTAGTTCGTCACATGCCGCTTCAGTGATGAGCTTGACATAGACTACGCTGCTGACTATAGATAAGTGTATTCCAACTAGAACGTATGGTTCGATTTCACCTCGTCCCGTAAATAACGTTCGATCTCGTAAGCCTTCGGTCGAGCATATTCGTTAACAAAACTAAATTTCAGTGTCGATTTGCGGAACGACAAGGCCATGATTCGTTCTATGTATACCGCGACACACCGCTACACACTTAACGTAAACACCTCTCGCGCAGACGTGCGGCAGGGACGTAAACACCGTCCGAACCGCTGTGCCGCCGAAGGCTGACTGACTGAGCTACCCAAGCACGACTCACGCCCCGTCCTCACAGCTTTACTTCTGCCAGTACCTCGTCTCCTACCTTCCAAACTTTACAGAAGCTCTCCTGCGAACCTTGCAGACCTAACACTCCTGAAAGAAAGGATATTGCGGAGACATGGCTTAGCAACAGCCTGGGGGATGTTTCTAGAATGAAATTTTCACTCTACAGCGGAGTGTGCGCTGATATGAAACTTCCTGGCAGATTAAAACTTTGTGCCGGACCGAGACTCGAACTCGGGACCTTTGGCTTTCCGGTAGAGCGCTTGCCCGCGAAAGGCAAAGGTCCCGATTAACAGAATAACCAAGAAAGGCTGAGTGTTTAATTGGTGCACTGCATCGATGTTCTTACCACTTTGTTACTGAATTCTGTTCTGGTTGTTTGTAGAGAGAAAAGAAAGAATCCTGTAGCCATACATACCGCTAATACAACGAGAGAGTACCTATCAACTACCCCTGCTTTACGTCACGAGACGAACATGGCGTCACCGAGCTGATACTTGAAATACATTTCTGTATTCTCTCTCTGTCTCTCTCTTTTAATTTTTTTTTTAATTTTTTGTGGAAAGCATCGAGAAGCGCGGGTATTGAGCAAGTAGTCATGTTACCTATTTACAGTTATACTCATCGGGAAACATGATCCACAAATACACCTTTTAAGTGTATTTTTGCATAATTCAAATTACTGACAGCCTGTTCGTGAGCTTGCTTGCATTCAATGGGGTGAAACCTTTAATAGAAGCAAGCAAACCACAAATATGTTCTGCACCATGCATCTTCTGACTGATGACTGCATTACTTTACTATGGGTTCCAAAATTAACGATCTTCGAATTATTAACATTTTTGTGTTTTCATGCTGTAGATTTGATATCATTAAACGTAAGTAACCAGCCGAGCACTGTCACCATTCGAGTTGTCAAGGTGGTAGACGACGATGTTGTCGACCCCAGTTACAATCTTGGTCTTGGCTAGTTTCAGTCGAATACCTCTATTTGGCTTTCTGTGTATTTCAAGATAACCTTTTATACACTTGGTACGCATCTAAATTTATATCTTACAGAGCTGTATTTTCGAACATGAATCAGATATGTTTTCCGAGCAGTATATCGGACAACAAGTCAGTACAGCGACATTTTGTTTGTGTGTTGCGCATGGTGCATAAAATATTTGTGGTTTGCCTGCTTCTATGATAGGTTTCACCCAACTGAATGCGAGCAAGCTCAAGAATAGACTGTCAGTAATTTGAATTAAGGAAAAATACACTTGAAAGGTGTATTTGTACATTTTGTATCCCGACGAGTATAACTGTAAATAGGTAACATGACTACTTGCTTATTACTCACGCTTCTCGATGCTTTCCTCAAAAAATTAAAAAAAAGATTAAAAGAGAGAGAGAGAGAGACAAAGACAGAGAGAGAAATGTTTTCCAAATATCAGCTCGGTTACGCCATGTTCGTCTCGTGATGTAAAGCAAGGGTGGTTGATAGGAACTATCTCGTTGTACTAGCAATATGTATGGCTACAGGATTCTTTCTTTTCTCTCTACAAACAACCAGAACAGAATTCAGTAACAAAGTGGAAAGAACACCTATGCAGTGCGCCAATTAAACACTCAGCCTTTCTTGGTTATTTTGTTAATCTTTAATAATTGTCTGTAATGCAGTAAACATCCTTGATTAATGATTTGTTATTGAAACAATTCTTATTGTAATTCGTCACCTCACAGCAGCTTCCCTATCATTCATTACTGCCGATGCACGTAACGAATGTTTCAGGATGAATGGTATGTGTGAAGTTTCGTCACGGATTATATACACATTAATCTCTGCGTCTTGTGTTGAGGTTAATATGAAAATCTCAGTAAGAGAGGGCGACAACGGGACGCCAGTGATGCAGGCACTAATACCCAAGTATTACTGTCGGCCTAACACCATGACGACAGGCAAATTTACGTCTCAGTGTATTTTGATTATAATTCGTTAGCATTCATGCGACCTCGTTCTAATACCTCGTGTGAGCATGCATAATATTTTCATTTTTGAACATTGAGCAATAACACACAAAGATAGTAGCTGGAAGGATACAAAGAAACAATCAGACTCATGGGTGTGGATATAGTTCATCATTAGAAGATTAAAGAAGAGGGAAACATAATGAAAGCAATGAATACGCTGGTTAGTATATATTATTTGCGTAGATCTCAAGGGACTGATGACCATAGCTGTTAAGTCCCATAGTGCTCAGAGCCATTTGAACCATAGATCTCAAGATGAGAAAGCACTGATGTGCACAGTGCCCACATCAGCACTCTAGTTTTTGTCTTGATGTGCATAATTTTTAGTTACCTCTCTTCTGAATTTTCAAATGAATTCATTATTATGGGGCACAGAAAAATTAGTTAACTGTCTTTCTTAGAACTTCCATTCTATCTAACGTTTTTCGACATTATAGAGCAATTCATGAAATTCTACTTGTATGATCTCAAGACTACACTAAGATGCAATCGATTTCGAGGTGCCAAATGCTTGTTATCTTACTTTTCGTGACAGGTGGACAAAGTTGATTTCCAAATTCTCTTTATTGTACTGAAATAATCTTCCGTCACAATGCAACAAAGTAAATGTTTTATTCATATATATATGTATATATATATATATATATATATATATATTTATTTATTTATTTATTTATTGTGGGAAAATGTAATCGTGAGGGAAGATTATATACCTGGATGTTTGACACAACTGGTAAGAGAAAACGCTGCATATTAACGAAATCCTGCATCTCCTCTCCGTATGCTCCTAAGACACGAGCACGGGATTCTCCTCGCATACTGCTACACAGCTGTTCCTAGCGCAGCTGAGAATTGGCAACATCTTCACAAACATTTGGCGACAATGTGACAGTGCAATCACTTCCGCGTGTGGTACTGAACTGACTCGCTAAATTCACTTGATATTCCCTTTCCATTTGAATGACTCATGTTATATAATCCTCATGCAAACTGGGACACTGAGACAGAAAATTCAAATTTTTTACTAAAAAATGCTATTCTTCACATAAGTGACAACTTTTATTATCTTTCACGATGCGTTATGAGGCTGAGCGACCAATACCATGATGAAAGTGGCGTGCTGGCAGCAGTGGGCCCATATCCCAGTGATACCGCCTGTGTCTCGCTTCTCAATGGCTCAATGAGGTATCAGTTCTAACTGTGTTTAGGGGCCAGCATGTATCAGTAATTTTTTGTGATTTATTTTATGGAGCTACGAATTTCCAGAAAAAATTCTGTAACTAAACAGGAAGGAAACCCTTACAAATCAAGTCCTCTTGGTAACTCGACTCAGTACATTGTGTTAATGGTCATAGATCTCAGCTTTCTGACCTCAAAGCTGCTTAACAATTCAAGGGTCTCTGAAGAAATTCGAATCGACCATGAGCGGTACGAATTACAGTATTGTTCTTCACTTAAGACTCACATGCCAGGGTGATAATTATGAAGGAAAAGAAACTTTTGATTACTATAGGGCTTCTATGCTAAGTTTCCACAGTAGCAATTAGGAACTCTCTGCAGACATTTGCTAACAGCGGCTCTGGCAACTTACTTTTTCTCTGCGTAACTTCAAATATGAGGAATTCTGTCGCCTTAAATCCAATTGAATATTTTAAATATCACTTTTGAACAGCGTTCACCTCTCCATTAATTAATGTATGTACCTCAAAACAAGCCGTTTGCCTGAGTAGCTATAGAGCCGGTTCTGAAAGGTATTGACACAATGTTTCGCATGCATTTACCACATGGAATGAAAGAAAGAAGCCAAACACATTACATTTACTCTCTGGGCCTTGACTAACACATACGAATCCATGACAAAACGAAATTATTTGAAGAATCTCCTGTGAAAGGAAAAAGAACAGGATCTGACACTTTAATTATAGCGCACTGAACCAGAAACAATAAAATTAATTCTGTGCCACATTGATTTACTGCATACTAGTGTAATAAAATACTCATCAAATTAAAAACACTTTCGTGCCTCCATTGCTATAGAGTGTGAGACAGAATTAGGAGACAGATTTTATGGGTCACCACTCAACAACATTAAAGCAATTTACACCGTCGAGAGTGAAGAGTGGAGTAGACATTGCCGGCAGAAGGCGAGGCAGCGCCGTGCCTCCTCCCCCACCGCTAGGCAGCAAACAGGTCTCAGAGAACTCAGACGCAAGCGGTGTTTAGAGGCAGATGGTAGGCCGAGAGATCTCATGCTAAAATATTGTTGGATCCAACTGTTATTACCAATGTGACAGAAAGCGAAATATATTGTAAATTCGCTTGATTTACATTCATACCTTCAGCATCACGAGGAAAGATGCGATAAAAGTTTTGGCGACATGTGCTTTTGGTTGCCAGATGTAGTATTAGCTAGTTTCGCGTTTTACTTCGAGACCACAGTCGTATTCAACAATCATGGACTCAGACTGCAGTCAAGACTTCCTCCAGGAAGTGCTGCAGTCTACAATGTTGCCTGATCAAGCATATTGCTGGACATAGTTTTCTGAGTGGATCACGACTGTATTGTCGACCTTACGTGAACGACTCGCCAGTCAATTTTTTTGTCTAAGACAGTATCTACATCACATATTGCACTCTGAAGGCCCAGAAGAATTAGAAAAACAAAATTAGTTTATGTGAGCAACGTTAACTACAGTGTTCGAAGTATTCATGGTATAGTATGCGTGTGTGTAAATGCCTTCCAATGTCCACTCAAGCCGGCCGGAGTGGCCGTGCGGTTCTGGGCGCTACAGTCTGGAACCGAGCGACCGCTACGGCCGCAGTTTCGAATCCTGCCTCGGGCATGGATGTGTGTGATGTCCTTAGGTTAGTTAGGTTTAATTAGTTCTAAGTTCTAGGCGACTGATGACCTCAGAAGTTAAGTCGCATAGTGCTCAGAGCCATTTGAACCATTTGTCCACTCAAGGAAGACAAGGATACACAGTCTAGCTTCAATATAATAAATACGCATCAGTTTGTGGATGAACTCAGACTTAGGTTGATAATCATTTTGAATGTTTAGCAGTACTGTACCCATTGGTGTTAAACTAGATTTTAGCCAATGATTCCCACAGGTATAGGAACACTACTTGTGATACCTCTTAGACCAAATATTTACGTAGTGCTATCAGACGAAATGATCAACCTGACACAAACTGTGGGAAGTTTGTTTTACAACCTTCATACCTGGATAAAGTGCTTTTGCTATTTGAGATATCTGTGAACGTTGCTACATAAGACGATTTAAGAAGAAACTAAATTCCTTCAGCTGTTTAAAGAAATCGTCTTAACGGCAATAAATAGAGGTTTGTGAGTAGTTTACCGACCGTACTCTGCCGGGAGGAGTGGCCGAGCGGTTCTGGGCCCTACAGTCTGGACTGCTATAGCCGCAGGTTGGAATCCTGCCTCGGGCATGGTTGTGTGTGATGTCCTTCATTTCGTTAGGTTTACGTAGTTCTAAGTTCTAGCTGACTGATGACCTCAGAAGTTAAGTGCCATAGTCCTCAGAGCCATTTGAACCATTTTTGAGTCAACCGGCCATACTCTGCCGCATTACGCTGGTTGGAAGCCAAAAAGCGTACTGACAAATTTCACACAGGGAAAAGTGGGTGAAATGTCTCCCATTGGAAGGTCATGTTGTTTTATTTAAATGATTAAAAATCATGTAAAAAGAACAGTGAAGTTGTCAGTATGAGCACATTACTGTTGTCAGTGTGATGTTTCACTGCCCCAGGCCTGTAATGATAAACGGCCCGTTTAGGTCAGGCATATTGTATACAGAAGTTGAAGAGAGAGCACCACTAAACTCTACAATCGGTAAGCATTGCACAGGCTCAGAAATTACTGTTACAGTGCACTTACGGAGCCCAATGAGTGACTTGCGTATTTTCCGGTGAGAAAGATGTGAAGGTAGGTCACGTAAGTGGACATTTGGAGAAAAAGGAAAAAAAAAGTTTTGGCTTGTGTCACGTGTGAATTATAAATTATTTGAAAACTGGTCAAGTGTGCAGGATGAATAAGAAAGAATAAAAAGGTTAAAAAAAGACACCAAAATTACTAACAACGATGTGATATAAAAAAGAACATTTTTTATCTGTGTAATGAAAATGAACATTAACAGAGATGCTGGCTTTATTGAAAACTCTCTCTCCTGTTTTGTTTCATCTGGCGTTAGGCCGCCATTGTAGTGCTGTCTGATAATTAACGTAAGATTTATCTGTATTTTTTTTTAAAATATAATAGAAACTGTTATTAGAAAGTGTGTATTATTGCCTCAGTTGTCACCTCTCATAGTACCAACCATTAATTCTCATTAACCAAGTTGTTACAGAACTTCGTAGTGCGGGGCGCTTTTCTTCCCTGGCAACATTTGGTCGGCCATTACGCTGACGATTCATGTTATTAAATGTAAATGCGAGAGACTTCCCACTTTTGATCTTTCATTAATTTCAAAGATAAAGATAGTAGTGATGGATTTCATTTACCAAAATTCACAGCGGTGAATGAGTTCAGTATGTTTCATTTTGGTCGCCTAATGGCAGATGATATTCTCTCAAGTTTTGCCTTGAAAATAATGAGCAAGAAATATTGAAAACCATTCCATTCAATAAGCTCCACAATATCTTAGTTAATCTTTGTAACATTTGGTACATAAATAACCCTTAGCCCCTGAGACCCATATTAATAATTACAGTTTGCGCAAGAATACGCATATTTTCTTTTCTAAATAGCAGCGTTTACGGAAACTATTTATTAGAAAGCGGTGAGTCGCTCGTTGTGATTAAAACATATTATATCGTACGTACTTTGGGGCAGCCGATGACCGTACGAGTGTTATCGCGATGTAAGTTAATTAATAATCTCATCCTAGCCCATAATATTTAAAGACAACCCCCACCAAAATCATAAAATAGAATTATAAAAATAAAAATATATAATTATCTCGTGGTAAGTGGTCCCACACATACATATATACAGTTATATCGTGATAAAGAGCACTGGCAAACAGTCTTCGCTACATTAGGTTGCTTAAAGTGGTGTCACTCTGAGCTAGAATTTATGGTCAGCGACTAAGTGTAAGGTCAATGAGTCGGATGTGCGTTTTGCAACTGTGAAATAATTTCCCACATTATTGAAGCGAATATTAAATTTTAATTAATATTGCGAAAATTTTGAACTAGGATAGCTTAGAACGAAAACTTTTCCGTTTATTGCTAAGAAGAACAATTGATTTTCTAAAACATTCTCTGCCATACACAACTTGAAATAGGTCACGTCGACTAAAAATTATGGAAGAACTGACAGAGACGTATATCGGAAAGCATTAAGATCCCTTGGCTTGTGGTTTGACAGTATTCGACAGCCATTTCTAGGCGCAAGTAAATAAAGAAAGGCAGCGTGTTTTTGTTATCAAGTAACGTCTTCATCAAATACTTTAGTTTTAATGTCGTCTATGAGTAATTGATGATTTTTTATATTACCATGAAAAGGATTCCGTAGATAAGGAAAGAACCTGTGTTTGGGCAACTACTTCTATAGTGACCAAAAGGCATTAAATGATCTTCAAGCACATGTGTTCCAGTAGCGGTAAGAAGAAAATGATAGTAATAATGACGGTAATAATTGTATTATACGGTAGCTTCACACTTCACAGTGGATTTTCTCGAACTAAGAAAGTTGCTGAATTAGTGAAAATTTCAAAATGGCTTCACATCGAGGCTCTGATACCTAGAAGAGTCTTTACATCCTGCTGACATGAGAGTAGCATAATCTGCGCGTCAGAAGCTTGCTTCTGCTTAAATCACTTAATAGACTCGCATTTTTTCCACCGTGACTAATATTGTAAGCTAAGCACATCATCCGTTACAGCACAGTCTTGGGGCTGGGAAATGTGGCTACAATGGTCTGGTGGAACGAACTATCACAAGTGCAATGCTTGGGTTCAGGCATTTACTTTTAAGAGGCACAAAGACATTTACTTTACCCCTGACAACATCAAGAGAAAGACGTTATAATCCTGAATCCGCAATAAACATCGCTTTCCTTCATTACCAACTGGGCAGAGCTAGTTTACGTTGGGAAATGACATAGGCGGAAATCATGGTAAACAGAAATATTGTCGGCAGTAAACTCACTTACATTAGAAAATTTTATCTTATTTGATGAACTGAAAGCCATTTAAAGGAACAGGGCTCTTATTTTGCTTTTACCTGATTGAACTAAAGACGTTGTAAAATTTGGTGCTGGACTGTGATTCGAATTCGTATCTCCTATTTCGAGGATCTGAATCTCTCAGAACAGTATAGTTCAATCATTTCGTTCCTTTTCCCATGACCGCAATCTTCTCTAGGTCTCCTCCAAGGGTAAGTATATGGGTCCGAATCTTGATCCAGTACAACAATATTCATAACTTAATTTCAAGCCCCATCACGTGAAAATTAACATGCATTTTTAATATCTGTTCATGTGTTTCCAGCAATCGCAATATGTGTCGTTAATTCTGGTCAAACACGCACTCATCTTACTGTTGGTGAGTAAGCAATTGATACTTAAGCTATATTCGTGGATGATAAAGTAGGACGGTAGGAGTGCGGTTCAGTTGTCGCCCAGGCACAAACATTTGTATCCTTATTTAGATTCAAACACCTAGCTGCTGGTAAGAAAAACCAATACGTAACCTTTGATTTTACTTAGTTAAAAATCCGATTACATGTTGGTTTCGTATCTCCGTCACAGAACTTCGTCATGCGCTTCATCCTTAAATGCATGCACACTTTTTTACTTCTGAATGGAGGTATACCAGACATCTTTCGTGGTTAGTTAACAGGGACATCTACATCTTCATCTACATCTACGTGATTACTCTGCTATTCACAATACAGTGCCTGGCAGAGGGTTCAATGAACCACCTTCACGCTGTCTCTCTACCGTTCCACTCTCGAGCGACACGCGGGAAAACGAAGACTTAAATTTTTCCGTGGGAGCCCTGATTTCTCTTATTTTATCGTGATGATCATTTCTCCCTATGTAGGTGGCTACCAACAGAACGTTTTCGCAATCGGACGAGAAAACTGGTGATTGAAATTGCATGAGAAGATCCCGTCGCAACGAAAAACGCCTTTGTTTTAATGATTGCCACTCCAATTCACGTACTATGTCTGTGACACCATCTCCCCTATTACGCGATAATACAAAACGAACTGCCCATCTTTGCACTTTTTCCATGTCATCCGTCAGTCCCACCTAATGCGGATCCCACACCGCACAGCAGTACTCCAGAATAGGGCGGACAAGCGTATTGTAAGCAGTCTCTTTGGTAGACCTGTTGCACCCTCTAAGTTTTCTGCAAACGAATCGCAGTCTTTGGTTTGCTCTACCTATAATATTATCTTTGTGATCGTTCCAATTTAGATTATTTCTAATTGTAATCCCTAAGTATTTAGTTGAATTTACAGCCCTCAGATTTGTGTGACTTATTGCGTAATCGAAATTTATCTGATTTCTTTTAGTACTCGTGGAATAACTTCGCACTTTTCTTTATTCAGGGTCAATTGCCACTTTTCGCACCATACAGATATCTTATCTAAATCATTTTGCAAGTCGTTTTGATCATCTGATGACTTTGCAAGACAGTAAATGACAGCATCATCTGCAAAGAATCTAAGACCGCTACTCAGATTGTCTCCTATGTCGTTAGAACAGGTCAGGAACAATAGAGGGCCTATAACACTTCCTTGGGGTACGCCGGATATTACTTCTGTTTTACTCGATGACTTTCTGTCTTCCGACAGGAAACCACGATTCCAGTCGCACAACTGAGGCGATACTCCGTAGGCGCGCAGTTTGATTAGAAGGCGCTTGTGAGGAACGGTGTCAAAAGCCTTCTGGAAATCTATAAATATGGAATCAATTTGACATCCCCTGTCGATAGCACTTATTAATTCAGGAGTATAAAGAGCTAGTTGTGTTTCACAAGAACGATATTTTCTGAATCGGTGCTGACTATATCTCAATAAATTGTTTTCTTCGAGGTACTTCATAATGTTCGAATACAGTATATGTTCTAAAACCCTACTGCAAATCGTAGTTAGTGATATAGGCCTGTAATTCAGCGGATTACTCCTTCTTCCCTTTTTGGGTATTGGTGTGACTCACAGGAGTCCTGCTTCACAAGATTAATGTTATCGTTTTCCGCTATTCTGCGACTGTAGAATCTCGCACGCAGCTCAAAGATGTGAGCCGAACAGCTAATACCGTTGTTATTTCTATTATTTGTACTGTTTGTCAACCTCTGAATTTGTTATTTTTCGAACAAGCATTCAGGTTATAAGACTGGCAGTAAATGTGAGGGTACGCACAACCCCATATGATATACAGGGTGGAGCGAAATTCACGCACTCCGGCTTCGCAGCGTGACTCGTCACACGCCAGCGATAAAAAAAATGTATGTCCCAAAATTTCGTCTGACGAGTACATCAGGCAGAAAAAGAACGTTGAAGAGTGGCAATGTGGCAACACATTAACCACATGTATGGTGACTACCTCTGTAAGCACATATTGCTTGTACCGTGCAGTTGGTGTAGTGTATAAAGTTTTGGGTTAGCATGCAGGAGGTCGTGTGTTCCAACCTGGGTTGGGGCGCATTTCTTTTTTTCATTTGCCGATTTCATTCTGATATTTTATTCTGTAATATACACCATTTTTTAGGTCACGCGTATCCTAAATTTACAACATTTTGTAGTGCTGAACATAACAAATACATGGTTAGACAAATAAGAAATAGACAGTTGAAACAAATGGCCTGTCTTAGGGTAGAATAACTACGAAAGCAATATCAGTTTCGAAATGCTATAGATGACAGCACAGTACAATAACACAACATCTACTTGTCATTTATAATACATGTAATATGAGCGCTCAGACGTCACACGTCCAAACGTTGTGCAACTCGCCCGATCATACAGCTCTGGTCCCTTCGCACCAAAGATGCATCCACAGTAACAAGAGCAGCATGAACACGCACTATCAATTCTCCCACATTCGTTGTCTGAGTAGAGTACATGTGTTCCTACAGATGTACACACAGGAATAAATCCAAGGGATTTAGGTCAGATGAAAGAGGTGGGCATATAACTGGACCTCCACGTCTGAGCCATTTTCCTGGAAATGTTTTGTACAAATACAATCGCACATTAATTCCAGTGTGTGCAGTTGCACCATCATGTTGTAACCAAATCCTCTGCCGAATATGTAATAGAAAATCTTCCAGCGCATCAGCCAGATAGTTTGAGGGGAATGCATGATACCTTCGTGCAGTCAACCGGTCAGGCAACACGTATGGGCCCAAGCACCTGTTGCCCAATATTCCGGCCCATACGTTGATACCAAAGGGAACTCGGTGTCAACGGCCGTGGGTAATGCGTGGGTTAACCTCACACCAATGGTGGGCATTGTGCATATTGAAGACACCCTCAAGGGTGAATGCTGGTTCATCTGACAATATTACAGTGTTCACAATGTCATCGTTGGCTTGCTGTTGTTTTGGAACCATTCACAGCATGGCGATGTGAGGGATGCAGGTGTTGCTTGAAAGCATAGTGAAGCGGTGCAGCCCACGCTCTGCATCATGTTTTAACGACCGTGCTTTGCAAGATTCGCAGCTGCCTTCCTTCGCTGCGTTACTTCGCTGAGGTTGGTGTATGACATCGAGAATTTCGTCCTCAGTATCTGGGTACAGCGAATACGTGGACGACGATGATGGAAGGAGACAACCTAACTCCCGAAGGCGTAGCTCCAGATGACAAAAGAATTTTTTTTCTGGATGGCGTCGACGAGGATATCTAGCAGCATATTGACGAGCGGCAATACTAGTCCGATTATCAGATGCACAAAGAACCAGAAGCATATCCACATATACCTCGTTTGTCAATGCCATATGTCTGCCACATTGATTTACAGATTTACAATGAGAAAATTCGATACATGTACGTATGTACATGGGAGTCCGTCACGGGCGCACTACTCCGCTCGCAACTAGTCTCTGTATGGTGGACAACGCGTACAGTATGAACACGCCGTCAGTCTTGTGCACTGTTCCACCTAATGCACATACCCTTCTGACAGATATTGTTCTGCATGATTCATCCCGACACCGCTAACTGCGAAATGTTCGGTTTCGAATTATACTGTTTCCCTAACGGTAATAGACGTGATGTTTTCATAATCCTATCGATATAATAATAATAATAATAATAATAATAATAATAATAACCCCCGTGGAGGCCCGGGAAAAGAATAGGCCTCCGGTATGTTCTGCCAGTCGTAAAAGGCGACGAAAAGAACAAACCACTAGAAGGGCTAACCCCCCTTTTAGTGTGATTACTTGGTTCAGGACAGAACTAAAGAAGCCTCGGACAAGCGCCGTCATGGTCGGGGACGACGCTTGAACCCTATGCCCGCCCATAATGGTAACGACACTGCTAGCCAACTGGAAAACGATTTAAATCCAAATAGAGGTGTTTTGCAGGATATGCTTCCTGCAACCACCCTAGAAGGAAAACAAAGACAGAGGATGAGATGGTCAGATGAAGTTAATCGACACCTCATGTTCTGCTATTACCAAGCAACAAACCTAGGAACCAACACAACTGGATACAGATCACAAGTATATACAACATTTATTACCAGATACCCAGAATTAAAATTTTTAACGGAACAACGACTAGCTGATCAGATCCGTGTAATAATAAAAAATAACAGGATACCCCAGTCAGAATTAGAAAACATCAAACAACAAGTACAACAAATACTGGAACAAAATAATGTGCAATCAGAAGAAGAAGAAAATACAGTAATGGACTCAAACATTCCAGAGCAAACAAACAAAGAACAACATGCATCAATTAAACAATCAGAGGAAAACGAAATCTTAAGACAGCCACCAGAACAAGCACAAATAGAACACGAAGAGACACACGTGTTAGATATAGAAGAGAAATTTCAGCTGACATATATAGAATACAAAGACACAAATACAGACATTAGACCATTCTTGCATAGACCGCCAAATAACCCACAAGTCGAAACAACAATAAAAACTATCAACACAATCATACCCAACAAAATAAATGAAAATACAACTATGGTGGAGTTACAACTACTGGTTTATATAGGAGCACTCACTACACTAAGTATACACACTAGGCAGAGATCAGAACAAACCAACACACAGAAGAAGCCCACAAAACCAGCATGGCAACACAGGCTGCAGATCAGAATAGAAAAACTGAGAAAAGATATCGGACAGCTAACACAATATATAAGAAATGAAATATCAGACAAAAAACGAAAAAGGTTAGGTAAAATCTCACAACAAGAAGCAATAGAGCAATTAGATGAAAAGAAGCAGAAATTACAAGCATTGGCCAAACGACTTAGAAGATACAAAAAAAGTGAAAATAGAAGGAAACAAAACCAAACATTCAGCACAAACCAAAAGAGATTTTACCAAACAATAGATAACACACACATTAAAATAGACAATCCACCAAACATAACAGACATGGAACACTTCTGGAGCAACATATGGTCAAACCCGGTACAACATAACAGGCATGCACAGTGGATACAAGCAGAAACAGACTCATACAAGATGATACCACAAATGCCTGAAGTGATAATTTTGCAACATGAAGTCACCCGAGCAATTAATTCTACACACAATTGGAAAGCCCCTGGAAATGATAAAATAGCAAATTACTGGCTAAAGAAGTTCACCTCAACACATTCACATCTCACTAAGTTATTTAACAGTTACATTGCAGACCCATACACATTCCCTGATACACTTGCACATGGAATAACCTATCTGAAACCTAAAGATCAAGCAGACACAGCAAACCCAGCTAAATATCGCCCCATAACATGCCTACCAACAATCTAAAAAATATTAACTTCAGTCATTACACAGAAATTAATGACACGTACAACACAGAACAAAATTATAAATGAAGAACAAAAAGGCTGCTGCAAAGGAGCACGAGGATGTAAAGAGCAACTGATAATAGATACAGAGGTGACATATGAAGCTAAAACTAAACAAAGGTCGCTACACTACGCATACATTGATTACCAAACAGCCTTTGATAGTGTACCCCACTCATGGTTACTACAGATATTGGAAATATACAAAGCAGATCCTAAATTGATACAGTTTCTAAACATAGTAATGAAAAACTAGAAAACCACACTTAATATCCAAACAAATTCAGATAACATCACATCACAGCCAATACAGATTAAGCGTGGAATATACCAAGGAGACTCATTAAGTCCTTTCTGGTTCTGTCTTGCTCTGAACCCACTATCCAACATGCTAAATAATGCAAATTATGGATACAATATTACTGGAACATACCCACACAAAATCACACATTTGCTATACATGGATGATCTAAAACTACTGGCAGCAACAAATCAACAACTCAACCAATTACAAATGATAACTGAAGTATTCAGCAATGATATAAATATGGCTTTTGGAACAGACAAATGTAAGAAAAATAGCATAGTCAAGGGAGAACACACTAAACAAGAAGATTACATATTGGATAACCACAGCGACTGCATAGAAGGGATGGAAAAAACAGATGCCTATAAATATCTAGGATACAGACAAAAAATAGGAATAGATAATACAAATATTAAAGAAGAACTAAAAGAAAAATATAGACAAAGACTAACAAAAATACTGAAAACAGAATTGACAGCAAGAAACAAGACAAAAGCTATAAATACTTATGCTATACCAGTATTGGCCTACTCATTTGGAGTAGTGAAATGGAGTGACACAGACCTAGAAGCACTCAATACACTTACATGATCACAATGCCACAAATATAGAATACATCACATACATTCAGCAACAGAAAGATTCACATTAAGCAGAAAGGAAGGTGGAAGGGGATTTATAGATATAAAAAACCTACATTAGGGACAGGTAGACAATTTAAGAAAATTCTTTCTAGAACGAGCAGAAACTAGCAAAATACACAAAGCAATCACTCATATAAATACATCAGCTACACCATTGCTATTTCATAACCACTTCTACAACCCTTTAGATCACATAACATCAACAGATACAAAGAAAGTAAATTGGAAAAAGAAAACACTACATGGCAAGCACCCGTATCATCTAACACAGCCACACATAGATCAAGACACATCCAACACATGGCTAAGAAAAGGCAATATATACAGTGAGACGGAAGGATTCATGATTGCAATACAGGATCAAACAATAAACACCAGATATTACAGCAAGCATATTATTAAAGATCCCAATACCACAACAGATAAATGCAGACTTTGCAAACAACAAATAGAAACAGTAGATCACATCACAAGTGGATGTACAATACTAGCAAATACAGAATACCCCAGAAGACATGACAATGTAGCAAAAATAATACATCAACAACTTGCCATAAAACATAAACTAATAAAACAACACGTTCCCACATACAAGTACACACCACAAAATGTACTGGAGAATGATGAATACAAATTATACTGGAACAGAACCATTATAACAGATAAAACAACACCACATAACAAACCTGACATCATACTCACCAATAAAAAGAAGAAATTAACACAACTAATTGAAATATCCATACCCAACACAACAAATATACAGAAGAAAACAGGAGAAAAAACATAAACATAAACTAATAAAACAACACGTTCCCACATACAAGTACACACCACAAAATGTACTGGAGAATGATGAATACAAATTATACTGGAACAGAACCATTATAACAAATAAAACAACACCACATAACAAACCTGACATCATACTCACCAATAAAAAGAAGAAATTAACACAACTAATTGAAATATCCATACCCAACACAACAAATATACAGAAGAAAACAGGAGAAAAAATTGAAAAATACATCCAACTGGCTGAGGAAGTCAAGGACATGTGGCATCAGGATAAAGTTGACATTATACCAATTATACTATCAACTACAGGAGTCATACCTCACAATATCCACCAGTACATCAATGCAATACAGCTACATCCAAACATATATATACAACTACAAAAATCTGTAATTATTGATTCATGTTCAATTACCCGAAAGTTCCTAAATGCAATATAACATATACCATACAGTTATAAGGAAGTCACGCTTGATCAAGGTCCGCGCCATGTTCCATTTTTAACCAGACTGAACCGTCTGAGAAAGTAAAGAAAAAGAAATAATAATAATAATGATAATGCATTGAAACAGTCTCCAAGGTTAAATTTATGGGGGATATCTCGGAACCATTTGAAATCCAGACTGGAGTGCGACAGGGTGACAGACTTTCACCATTACTCTTTAATATCATTCTTGAAAAAATTATCAGGACATGGGAGAAAGAAGTCAAAGGAATTAAAATTGGCATTAGAAAAGATAATAGATCCAATGTGAAGTGTTTAGGTTTTGCAGATGACCTTGCAATCCTCACAAATAATAGAAAAGAAGCCACTAACGCCATAGAGAAGTTACACGAAATTGCACAAAGAACTGGCCTGCAAATCTCATATGAGAAAACCCAATGCATAGAAAGACTGCCACAAGACAAATTGCCTATTGTGACAACCCATGGGAAAATCGTACAAGTACCACATTTTAAGTACCCGGGAGAAATCATCCAGCCATCAGGGATCAACCTAAAGGCCAATGAGGAAAGAATAAAAAAACTACAGAAAGCATATAAACTCACGTGGAACTATTATAACAAAATGTCCATATCCATCAACGCAAAATTGAGGCACTACAACACTGTCGTACTTCCGGAGGCACTGTATGCATCTGAAACAACACAAATAGATGGGCAAACTAAAATCAAAGAAATAGAGAAACAAGAAAGGAAAATTCTCAGGAAAATTTTTGGCCCGATACAAGAGCAAGGAATCTGGAAGAAGAGACCAACATCAGAATTATATAAATACACAGACAAGATTACGGATACAATAAGGAAAATAAGAATGCAGTTCTACGGACATATCCACAGGATGAATGTAAACACAATTTCAAAGCGAATTCTTAAAGTCATCAACTCAGGCAGGGGAAAAACAAAATGGATAAAAGAAGTTGAAGAGGACCTCAGGCAAGCACACATAACAGTAAACGATGCATAAAATAGAACTGAATTCAGGAACATCATCAAAAAACATAAATTTGACACCACAACACAGAAGAGACCAGGATGCAAATGGACAGCAGAGCGAAAGAAACAACACAGTGAACACATGAAGAAAATTTGGGCTCAGAAAAAAACCTAAACAATCATCATAAAGGAATTCAAGTTCAAACGCTCTCTTAAATGGGAATAATCGAAAATAATAACAATAATAATGCATTGAGATACGTACTAAACAGCATGCAGTTACCAGACTCAGTGTTGAGAGGCATAATTAGGGGGACCGTGGTGATAACACATACCGACTTTGGACATTATTCACAAAGCAAGTTGCTAGTCCTACTGGTAATGTAAGGCCCTAGAGAAATGTAATGGACCTGAACGAGACAAGAATAATAGTTGGTACTAATCTATGGGACCATCGGATGAAGGTACAAAGATAACAGGTTTCGTATCTAGTAGATGAAGTGGTGCGAATAAATTCACGCCCACGGTGTGGAAAGGACTTCTTCCAAAGCTGACCTGTTTTCCATTTCTACAATTGTAGTGTGTGAGTGCAAATGTTTCCTAGAGGACCCGCTGCAATCGCTGTTGACGATTAAGATGCCAGATACTGTACCACCTGGACTACATTTACCAAATAGAAAACGTATGCCTCAAGCAAGGATCGAACCCTCGACCTCCTGCATGCTAACCCAAAACTTTAAACACTGCACAGTACAAGCAATATGTACCGATAGAGGTAGTCACCATACATGTGGTTACAGAGTTGCCAAATTGCCACTCTTTAGCGTCCTTTTTCTGCCGGAAGTACTGGCCAGACGAAATTTTGGGACAGACATTAATTATCGCTGGCATGTGAGGTGTCGCGCTGCGAAGCCCGGGTGCGCGAATTTCGCTTCACTTTGTACAGTTCTGTGACAGACCTACTTCACTGTTTTATTATGTAGTTTTGGGCAAATGCTTTCACTGTGTGTGTGTTAATGACAGATGGCAATAAGTCAAGTGTTGCCTGTTTTACATTGGACTGCTTCTGTGGTTCATTTTGGGTATGTAATGCGACATTGTCATTGTCTTAAGATTCCAGTAAATTTTCACCTAATTTATTCTAAGGTGATTTCTTCTTCTCTGAATGTGACATTCTAAGGTGAATGTTCAATAGCTGATGGCTGCACTGCACGTGTCACTTCTGACGTAATTTTTCATTACTATTAAATGACATCTCACCAGATACTGTCTCTGGTTTAGATGACATAGCAACTGAGTTAGCTAACACGTGACATAAGTTTGATGTCATTTCCTGACATGTAGACGACATGCAAGTGAACTGAGTAGACATCTTCTTTAGAGTAGGAAACGTTTCAGTATACACGGTGGACATTGCATTACATGTAGGAGCTATTTCCTTAAAATTTCATTATGGAAGTATTCATTTTCTAGCGGACGTTTCAATACCGATAGCTGACATTTCATTATGCATTTCATTGTGTTTAGTCGATATTTACTTTACCATATGCGAACCATTGAGGTAGTTGCGTTTTGTACGGGGCTGATGGTTAGATTAACCACAGGATGTATTGTTTCAATCTCGGCATGTGACTCAGTTTCACGAGTTGAAGCACCTACATCACTTAGATCAGTGAATTCGCTTTCATCAGCATTCTATTTCATGAAGTGTTCCCAGTTCGATTTTGGACAATTTAACTATTTCTACCATACCGCAGTGTATTTGATGCAGGCACAGGGAATAGACAATGGGGCCATTACCTTTTCTTTTATCTCATGTACATCATTTTTTATGCTAAGATAGTTGTTGTTCATTTCCGCAGAGCTCTGACTAGTTTTAGAGCTAATATTATCTTAGGCTGGTTGTTTTTTAAAACGAATGCGTGTTTGCACGATGTTCGCTACCGATTCAGTTCGAGACATATTCAAATGCACTTACGATTTGAATGGCAACAGTAAATAATTATCCATACAACGCTGTAAAGTAGATTGTTATGAATGTTCATTATACTATTTGTGATGAATGTTCATTTTACTATTAATATTGTATCGGCTTTAACAGTTCCGAACTGTATTTTCCTTTGCAAAGAATTTTTGTGAGGTGATTTCTTTTTTGTGCTTATTTACAGATCTAAAGGTGGTTGCTATGCACAAACGAAACTAGTCGTCATGTTCTAATTCTTTTTTGTAAACTACGACCTGTGTATCGAAATTTTTGTATAAAAATATTTTTTGATTTTAATAAATTACGTGAAAAGAATGCTGACTCCGTTACTTAAGTCAGACTTCCCAAAAAGAAAAAAAAATAATAATTGTGATGTGTATTCTGGAGTGTTCCATATGTGTGTAAATACGACGGACGTTCCGTAAGGAATACTACAATTTTTTTCTTGCTCAGTTTAGGTTTAAAAAATGAATTTGTTGTGAGACATGGTGTAATATTCACGCTTCAGACCCTATAGTTTCATGAGGTTCTGATACATGGCAGCGCTATACGCGGCCTTCAAACTGGCGTCTGTAACGGAGGTTCGTTCCAAACGGAAAGCAATCATTGGGTTCCTCTTGACTGAAAAATAGAGCATCGCAGATATTTATAGGCGCCTTCAGAATGTTTACGGAGACGTGGCAGTAAGCAAAAGCAAGGCGAATCGTTGGGCGACGCGTCTGTCATCATCGCAACAAGGTCGCGTAAACAGACCCGATCCAGTGCTGTTGTGTTTGTTCGCTGCTAACGGTAATAACGTGCTTTCAGATCTAAATATCGTATATCTTTGACGAACCTGGTCTCGGATTTGTACTTGAATGGTTTCCCGACAATATAACACAGGAAACACTTCCTGTTTCTATGCTGAAAGTTATTTTATTTCTCATGAAATTCCGGTTTCTTAGGCTGTTGTAAACTGACAGTATTCCCCTTGTGAAAGAGCAACAGAAATTCTCGGGGAACGTAAGTGAGTATCCATGGATGGAATGTGACGTAGGTGGATAAGTTTAGAAATCCTGTATTAGAGGAAGACTGAGACCTTTGTGGTGAAACCCTTATGACTATGAGAATAAGGTACGAGACTACTCCACGCAGAGATCAATTTTCCTTTTTTTTTTTGTCATCATGGTTCTGAACGGTTTGATGCCCCCCCCCCCCCCAGTTTCTCTCCTGCGACAACCTCTTCATCTTAGAGTAGCACTTGCAGCCTATGTCAGCAATTATTTGCTGGATGTATTCCAATCTCTGTCCTCATCAATGGTTTCTGCCCTCTACAGCTCCCTCTAGGACCATGGAAGGCATTCCATGATGTCTTAATAGATGTTCTGTAGTCCTGTTCACTCTCCTTGTAAGCGTTTCCCACTTATGCCTTTCCCCTCCGATTCCGCGCAGAAAATCTTCATTCCCCACCTAATCAGTCCACTCAATTTTCAACATTCGTCTATAGCACCACATTCAAATGCTTCGATTCTCTTCTGTTCCACATTTCCCACAGTCCATGCTGTGCTCCAAACGCAAATTCTCAGAAACATCTTCCTCAAATTAAGGCCTATGTTAGTACTAGTAGACTTCTCTTGGCCAAGGATGCCTTTTTAACCAGTGTGAGTCTGCTTTTAGCTTACCCTGACCTAAGGGGTAAGCTTTAGGGAGAGACGGGTAATATACAATATGTAGAAGAGCCAAAAGAGAGTAATAAGAGTGGACGACCAAGACCGAAGCGCTCGGATTAGAAAGGGCATAAGACAGGGATGCAGTCTTTCGCCCCTACTGTTCAGCCTGTACACTAAAGAAACAATAATGGAAGTAAAAGAAAGGTTCAGGAGTGGAATTAAAATTCAAAGTGAAAGAATATCAACCATACGATTCGCTGATGACATTGCTATCCTGAGTGAAAGTGAAGAAGAACTACATAATCTGTTGAATGGAATGAACAATCTAATGAGTGTAGAATGTGGATTGAGCGTAGATCGAAGAACGACGAAAGTAATGAGAAGTAGCAGAAATTAGAATAGCGACAAACTTAGCATCAGGGTTGATGGTCACGAAGAAGATGAGGTTGAGGGATTCTGCTATCTAGGCAGTAGTATAGCCCATGACAGATGGAGCATGGAGGACCCAAAAGCAGACTAGCAATGGCAGAAAGGGCATTCCTGGTCAAGAGAAGTCTACTAGTACCACTTTGAAGAAGTAATTTCTCAGAATGTACGTACGTCTGGAGTACAGCATTGTATTGTAGTGAAACATGGACTGTGAGTAAACCGGAACAGAAGGGACTCGAAGCTTTTGAAATGTTGATCATTAGTGGACTGATAGGGTAAGGAATGAGGAGGTTCCATGCAGAATCAGAGAGGAAAGGAATATGTGGAAAACACTGATAACGAGAAGGGACAAGATGATTAGACAACTGTTAAGACATGAGGAAATGACTCCAGTGGTACTAGAGGGAGCTGTAGAGCGCAAAAACTGTTGAGGAAGACAGAGACTGGAATACGTCCAGCAAATATTTCGGGAAGAAGGTTGCAAGTGCTATTCTGAGATGAAGAGGTTGGCACACGGGACAAATTCGAGGCTGGGTGCATCAAACCAGTCAGATGACTGATGACCCCCAAAAAAAGTCTGATTTTTATGTTCTCCATGCTTCGTCCGCCACTGGTTATTTTGCTGCTTAGGTAGTAGAAGTCCTTAACTTCATCTGTTTCGTGACCAACAATCCTGATGTTAAGTTATTGCTGTTCTCATTTCTGCTACGTCTCATTACTTCCGTCTTCGATTTACTCTCGATCCTTTTTATTTACTCATTTTATATTCTTCATCCTATTCAGCACATCATGTAATCCTTCTTCACTTTTACTCAGGATAGCAATGACGTCAACGAATCGTATAATTGATATCTATTCATCTACAATTTTAATTCCATTGCCGATCCTTTCTTATATTTTCGTCATTGCTTCTTCGATGTACAGATTGAACAGTAGGGGCGAAAGACTACATTAATGTCTTGCACCCTTTTTAATCCGAGCACAACGTACTTGGTCGTTCACTGTTATTATTCCTTCTTACCTGTTGCAGATATTGTATATTACCTATCTTTCCCTATAGTATACCAGTGTTTTACTCAGAATTTCGAACATCTTGCACCCTTTCTTCTTTGTCGAACGCTTTTTCCTTATAGACAAATCCTATAATGTGTCTTGATTTTCCTTTAGTCTTGCTTCCATCATTAACCGCAACCTAAGAATTGCCTCTCTCGTGCCCTTACCTTTCCTAAAGCCAAGTTGATCGTCATCTAAAACATCCTCAATTTTCTTTTCCATTCTTCTGTATATTATTCTTGTCAGAACTACATTGCATGAGTTGTTAAGCAAATTGTGCAATAATTCTCGCAATTCTTCGGAATTGTGTGGATGATATTTTACCGAAGTCAGATGGTATGTCGCCTGACTAATACACACTACATGCCTGCGGTAACAGTCTTTTTGTTGCCACTTCCCAAATGATTTTAGATATTCTGATGGAATTATGTATCCCTTTTGCCTTATTTGATTTTAAGTCCTCCATAGCTTGAAACGTCCCCTTAGAACAATTGTACACGACGGTGGTTAAACTGACACAATATTTTTTAGCGCAACGCAATCTGATTTTCAAAAATCCCTACAAAAGAATGGCCCTGACTAACATTAAACTATACCTTTCAGAAATCACTTACCTCACAAAAATCTTCGTTACTCGAACTACTGCAATACAGCGAGCGCCACTACTGCCAGCTAAATAAAAGATTCAAACTACAGAAGGCACTAACTACTGATAGGGATAGTTAGCAAATGAAAGATATTAATAGAGAACAAACAATGTATTTACCTTAATAGTCATAATATATATAGCAGTTCATACTATCCAGTTTACAAATTTCAAAACTCCGCCATCTCTCTCCTCACATCCACCACTGCTGGCGGCTCACCTCCCACTGCGCAACGCTACGCGCTGTTCACATCCAGCTGCAGCTGCCCAACACTACAATGGCAGACAACAATGTAAACTAGCCACAGGCTGCACACAGCACAGCCAGTGATTTTCATACAGAGAGCGCTACGTGGCGGCGGCGTTACCAATATAAGAACCTAAACAGCCTACTTACATAAAGAAAACATAAACAGCCTACTTACATAGCATAGCCCCCATTCTCCCAAAAAAAAAAAAAAAAATTACAAAATATTTTTGGGCAGTGGCCAATAATGATTTGATAAAATTTTTCATAATTACAATAACAAAGATATCAAATGCACACACTTATTAATACAATGTTGGTCAAAAGCTAAAATATTCTCACAGTCCATAAAGACAGTCCAGATTGTTCATTACAGTAAAATTGCAGTGTTTTTCTCAAAGTCTGAGCAGTAAAAGACAATGCACACGGAAGTAGTTTTCCATGCAGTCTTGAAGAAGTAGTGTTGTCCTTCCAACGGAAAGACAGTGCTGACTCTTGACATGCTGACAGGTAATGGGCCACAACAGAGCAAACCCACAGCAAAGTCATTCGACATTTTGAAGAATATTGGTAGGTAGGTCATCACAGAGCAGACCCACTGTAGCCCTGGTAGAGATTGTCGTATTGGTGGGCCACCAGAGGTGCAGACCCACTGCAGTCCTTGTAGAGATAATGGTATTGGTGGGTCATCAAAGGTGTAGACCCACTGTAGTCCTTGTAGAAATAATTGTATTGGTGGGTAATCAAAGGTGTAGACCCACTGTAGTCCTTGTAGAGATAATGGTATTGGTGGGTAATCAAAGGTGTAGCCCCACTGTAGTCCTTGTAGAGATGGCCAGCAGCCATCTGTTGCGACTGTGCAGGTGCACAATCACCATTGAAGGGTCTTGCAGATAATATAGCAAGTCCACAACCACCACTTGTGCACTCACAAAGTTTTTGGAATTGTCCTGAGAACCAGCAATGCTGTTATCCAGTCCGTTGCTGAATTATTAGCACATGTGCAAACACTAACAGTCCCAACGTCTCACATATTGTCCATATACTACGACCAACAGAAACGTGTGCAGTGAAATGGAACTTACAAGTTACTTAATTTGATGAACTGGTGTCAATTACAATTTTATAACATGAGAATACAATTACAAAGGTACAAAATACATCATTAAAGAACATAACAATACAGATAACATTTGTAGTACAGGCTTTACAACAGAATAGAAATAAACATATACATCAGTGTTACAGGAATTATGACATAAGTACATACATAAAAGATCAGAATAACTTTCGAAACATCAACTTCACACATGAGCAACAAAACAGAACAGGATACATAATGTCTAAACATCTTTACAAAGAAAATAACATATTATCAGAAAAATTCTACAACATAACTCTTATTAGCTAAACACATAAAGACAGGAAAAACAAAAATACACAAGGGTACATAAACATATATTGGGATAACACAAAAGGAAAGGACAGGGTTTGTTTTCAGTGTAACATTTGGTACTGCAGTCCAACCCAAAACTTCATTCCATATATCGTCCCTCTTATTTCAACATTTGCTCCAGCCAAAAAAACATCCTATCCAAGCATGCTTTCTGTATTCTGTCCACATCCTCTGTCAAAAATAGTTTTTCTCCACTGTACAGTATCCTTCTTTTTGCCCAAACCATTTTCATATAGCTTCTCAATACATTTCTTCCAAGTCATCATAGTTAGTTTCTTATATAGTCTACCCCCTCTTAAGCTAACTTAAATCTACTGAGCTCAGATGCTAAACTAAGAGATGAGGCAATGCAGCAGCACATAACAAATTAACAGAAACAGCAATGCAAAAAAATGGAAAATTGCAAAGCAAGCTACAGTAAATCTACATTACCAAGTAATGCAACATTACAAGTAATATGAGCCAATGTGCAGCAACAAGAAAAATAAATCCGTAGTAAAACTGGCTTAACAGCGTAATACAAAGTCAAATTCAGTAGCACTATGCCTGGCAAACAACAGCAGCAGAAGTATTAACTTATATCTAAACATGACATAGCTCAAGCAAAAAAAATAGTACACTAAAGACAACAATGCAGATAAAGGAAATGTATAATCACATCTTAATATCTATGTAATTAAAGTGGTGCACCACAACAACTTATTGTAAAAAAAAATATTACCATGTACTTGAAAAGAAAATTATGTGTCCAGTTACTAGTCCCTTCTTATTGTTCTTTCCATTCCAAGTGCTCCTTTTTTAAAGAATGTGGATAACAAAATTATTATTTAATAGATCTGTTGACAGAAAGTGTTCACATTAGCAAATGCATTTTATTTTATAAAAGCAATGCTGCAACACAGCTGGAAACCAGATATCAAATGAAATAAGCAACTATGCAAACCAAAGCATAAAAATATCATTCAATTTCATAAGTTAGTAGAAATTCTCTCAACTCTCGTAGAAAGACGCTTGTCGTAATCAGGTGTGCAGATGTAAAAATATTTCTCGTCATTTCATTAGGCATTTCAGTAAATATCATAAATTACGAGTTCCACAGTATGCTTTCAACAAGGAAATGGCAATAGTGAGGATAATGGCCTCCCTTTTTTTTCTACCTGTGCTTCCAGAAAGGCACATCCTAATGGCTTGTTCTCCAGGTGTCTGACACAGCTGTGTGCCGACGACGCACGTGCAGGTGGTCACTTAACTTTCTTACAGAAATATTTACGACAGCAGTTTCCGCTACAGTGACAGTCTCATATAAAAATTTCACAGGTCGAGTATTTACGTTGCAAATGTGTAGAAACAAAATCCTATGAATATAACAGTGTCCAAAAAAATTTTCGCCGGCATTGTGATACATTCACGCATTTACACACATTTCATAACTCTTAATGTACGATTCTTGGTTTCTAACATCCTTCTTCACAAGTCAAGATTCCCTAACTTCTATTCATTATTCATATACATATAAACACGTAATCACATTCCTCATATATGGTAGCATCATCTTATTGACATAAACATACCTCAGCAGCATAATACACACCGTCGTCGTAAAAATAACATCATAACACCTCAGTGAAATCTAAAAAAAGTCGTAGCTTTCTGCAATAATTTCAAACCATAAAAAATATTCTCTGCTCATTACAATAGTGTCATCTGCCTCAAATGTACTTTAAAAATCATGATCTCATACCAAATACATCATTCAAAGCTCTCATAGTATCACAATGGTTCCGAAAAAATATGAAGAGTTCACACAGTATGGACAAAATACAATTTTGTAAGTGTGAAGTTACCCAACGGTGTAATTACGTAAACATCTGTCACTGACGTAATAAAAAAGTTTATCTCTCAGTTAAATGATCAGATAGCTGTGTAATTTATGTGTTAGAGGAATATGGTACCGATGTGTAAAGTTGTATAAGCAAATACCATATTAGCTAGGGCTCCTTGTGCTTGCCAAACACATGGTACACAAAGCAGGCGTGTACCCCCCTGAGGATTATTGTAATTATACCCTCAGGTGTTACAGATTACAGCAATGGAATGAAATGCATCACGGAAAACTTTCTTTGTAATTCAAAAATCTTTAAAAATAAATGTTTTAAGTACAAAATTAATCACTGAAATGCGTGTCCTGTAGCGCTAAAGGTGCATCTTGTTGTAAGATAATCTCCGTGGAAGTGTCTTAGTTATCGTCCTCTGTAAGCAAAATTCTTCTGAAGTCAATGTACTTACCTCATCATAAACGAAAGTGAAATGCTTTGCGTATAGATTTCTTAGTTATTACGCTTATTGTTGTGATGAAGAAATTACTGTGCTGTAACGTATTGTTGTGCTACGGAAAAGGCTGTCTCATTGTAGCTATACCACAAAAGGTACTACTAAAACATGTTTTGCTTTCCAGAAGAATTCAGAAAAACTGTGCCGACATAAAACAGAAACACCGCAAAAGCAACATTGTAAATTATCACTCATTAGTAGCATCGTGATAAAATCGTGTAGCTGTCACATAAACTAACCATTGTCTCATCTGGTATCTCACAGAAAGTATCTTAAATCCAGAATGTATTTTCAAGTACACCAAAATGTTGCATTAAAAACTTATCAGCAATACCAGTATATGTTCTAAGTATGTGAGCCTTATAGTCGTTACGTAATCGTGCAACTAACAAACAAGAATGTACACACACAATAACACTGTGTTGCCTGTTCACAATAACAATGCTTTCGTATATATATATATATATATTAAATAAGTTCTCTAGGTTCTTGACTGGATATTTAACTTCAAACATTGTTGCATGGTAACAGTTTCTAAAGCATACTAGTAACGTGAAGTGAAACGTTTTATGGCAAAGACAAAGTTAAAAAGCAGATTATCTTTCAATAAACGGTTTTACATATGAAATGTGGTGTAAACCTTTACTCTTCCTAGTACGCAGAGTTTCAACTTGAATGCAATTATCATGTGGTATACGTCGGTAAAAGATACTGGAATTTTGCTCAAGGTTGGCGTCAAAGTTATTTTTTCCTGAGCCAGCGGGCACAAGTGGCTGCCTTTGGTGCGAGTCATTGTCTGTTTCTTTGTTGGCGCGCGCCGTTACTGGGATTTGGAGACCTAACTTCTACAAATTCGCCTTGCCGAGAGGGCTCTGCTCTGTTTAAATCCCGCCAGTTCTGATGAAATTCAGGTCTGTCGTTATGTCGGTAGTACCTGTACTTTCTTTCTTGTCGGTTAAGTGGTGGAGAATTTCTCCCTGAATTATCACTGCACGGTGGACCGTTGCGTCTGAAGTTATTCTGTCTCCCGTGGTTGCCATATTGTCTGTTTCTATGATTGTCTCTGTCATATTCATTCCTACGGAAATGCGATCTTTCTCTGTAACTATTACTCTGCCAGTGGTTGTCATATGGGTGGTGTCTGTTTTGGTCACGATTTACGTTGTAAGAATAGGTTTGTCGTGGCCATTTATTGTTTCTGTCATCACAGAATTGTGACGAATGTGAGCTGTAGTGATAGTTTTCCTGTTTTCGCATCCCGCGACTGTCTGTGTCAATTTCTAATTCTTGTAAGAGTCCCTGAAAAGCTTCAATGTCGTCTTTGCAACGTCCTGCCAAAATAATACGCCGTAAATGTTCAGGCAGTTTGATTAAGCAAATGCAGATGAGTTCTGAGGGGCTGTATGGGTTTGACAGGTACTGATTCTTGTGCAACATGTCTTCAAAATATTTGACAAGACTGGAAAACTCAGATTGTTCAAAGTGTTTCATCATCATGATGCTATGTTTTACTCGGTCTTGTGTAGCTTGTGACCACTATGCTGAGAGGAACGCATGGTAAAATTCTCCTTCACTGTGACAATCGTGAATGACCGATCGCATTCTTACAGCTGGTTCATTCTCCAAGTAGCCACACATAAATTCTAATCTGTGTTCTAATGACCAGTTGGGAGGAAAACAATTAGAGAATTGATGGAGCCACGCTTGTGGATGAATGTCGTTGGCAGAATTCTTAAATGTTTTGAATTTACGTGTACTAATGATCAGCTTATAGTCAAAGTCATCGTGTCGGCGAGTAGCATATCGGTCATTGTTACGTCGTGTCGGCGGTTCCATCTCAAAATTCGGTCCACCTTGCCAATTCCTTTCATAATTACTGAAATGCCCTGTGTTATTATTTTGTGGCTTTTCCGTATTTCTAAGTTCCTCTTCCCGTGTTGGAGCGCGAGTGTCCTCTGAAATATGTAATTCTTCTATCACCTGCATCAACTGATCTTGTACTTCCCGGATTTCTCTTTTGTACTGTGTATTGATTTGATTTTGATTTTGTTTGAATTTTCTTATTTGTTCATACTCTTCTGTGTCAGTGAAGGCTAAGGGTCTTGTGTCATTCAGATCATCATCTACCTTTGTAGATAAGTTAGTGACCTGATCCGAAAGTTCGGCTACTTTCTCCGATAGTGTACTTATTTCCTCCATGTGTCTTTCTGAACCAATTTTCAGGGTATCTACTGTTTCCTTTAAATTTTCCTGAGTTTTTGCAAGTTGCGTAACTGAATCGGTAGATGCAACTGAGTCAATTTTAGCTTACAAGGTCTCATGATTTTCATGAACAATAGTTTGCAGTTCTTTTATGGCTGCTTCGTGATTCTGTAATGCATTTTCATGACGCGAAAAAATAGGTTGGAAATGCTCACAAATTTGTGTTTTTACGTCATTACAGATTTTTTGACATTTCGATTCGATGTTATGTAACTCAGTAATTAAATCTTCACGTGTTTGTTCAAGTGTGGTGTCTAACTTTTGAAGATTTTGTTTCATTGTGTCTATCTTTTTAAGATTTTGTTCCACTGTGTCTAACTGTTGCTGTGTTTGTCTCCGGTATTGTTCCATTGTGTCTAACTTTTGAAGACTTTGTCCCATTTGTTGCATTAATTGTAATAACAATGCATTAGTGTCTGGAATCTGTTCCTCTATGCTTTTCGGCAGTGCATTTGCACCAGCAACATTCACATTTTGACAAGCAGAAAATGTGTCTTGACTCATTTGAGAAAACAGTGAGGACGCAAAACCTGAATCTACAGTATTTGCAAAATTGTGTCCTATCATTTCGGATTCCTGAGGCGAGCTGTTGCCGATCGATCGATCGATAATGCTTCCCTGTTCACTACCTGTTTGACTGTCTAAACCATTATTTGACGCCCGCTCCATTTCCCTATGCACAATTACCAAATTACTACTTTCAACATAAGTTAATTCATTACTCGGTGTCGCTAACACACTGCTTTCGTCTTCACTGTCATTTCTCAGTTTACTTTGGAGCCTAGTATTACGATTTTCACACGCCATTATTGTCACAATATTTCACACGACAACACAAAAAAAAACACAATTTGAAGAGCAAAAATAAGAACATAGAACTGAAAATAATATCTAGTTAATTGCAGCTGCGAAATACTTGGTGCAAATCTACATTCATGCCACAACTGTTTTACTGTGCAACAATGAAAAACCACAACTACCAAGGAAATTCTCTCTATAATTACGCGCTAGCAATAAACAAAAGCTACACTAAATACACAAACTACAAGAAAAAATCAGAAGATTCCAGTGAGGTATCCTAGGCTAAGGGTCGACATATGAAACGTCCCCTTTGTAAAATTATACAAGACTGTGCTTAAACTGACACACAATGTTTTTTAGCGCAACGCAATCTGACTTTCAAAAATCCCTACAAAAGAATGGCCCTGACTAACATTAAACTATACCTTTCAGAAATCACTTACCTCACAAAAATCTTCGTTACTCGAACTACTGCAATACAGCGAGCGCCACTACTGCCAGCTAAATAAAAGATTTAAACTACAGAAGGCACTAACTACTGATAGGGATAGTTAGCAAATGAAAGATATTAATAGAGAACAAACAATGTATTTACCTTAATAGTCATAATATATATAGCAGTTCATACTATCCAGTATTACAAATTTCAAAACTCCGCCATCTCTCTCCTCACATCCACCACTGCTGGCGGCTCACCTCCCACTGCGCAACGCTACGCGCTGTTCACATCCAGCTGCAGCTGCCCAACACTACAATGGCAGACAACAATGTAAACTAGCCACAGGCTGCACACAGCACAGCCAGTGATTTTCATACAGAGAGCGCTACGTGGCGGCGGCGTTACCAATATAAGAACCTAAACAGCCTACTTACATAAAGAAAACATAAACAGCCTACTTACAAGGTCTCTTAAATTGTTTCTAATACTGGACTCCCTATCTCTTCTAAATCGTCTGCTGTTTCTTCTACTATCATGTAAGACAAATCTTCCCTCTCATAGAGCCCTTCGATGTATTCTTTCCACCTACCCGCTCCCTCCTCTGCATCTAAGAACGGAACTCCCGTTGATATTCTTAACGTTACCATCCTTGCTTTTAATTTCACCGAAGTTTGTTTTGACTTTCCTATACGCTGAATCAGTCCTTGAGACAATCATTCCTTTTTCGATTTCTTCACTTCTTCATTCAGCCATTTCATCTTTACTTCCCTGCACTTCCTGTTCATTTCATTCCTCAGTGACTCGTGTTTCTGTGTTCCGAAATTTTCCTGAATATTATTGTTCTTCCTTCTTTTATCGATCAGTTGAAGTATTTTTTCTGTTACCCATGTTTTATTCGCAGTTACCTTTTCCAGCTTCCCTGATTGCCATTTTTAGAGACGTCCATTCCTTTTCAACTGTACTGCCTACTGAGCTATTCCTTACTGTTGTGTTATAGCCTTAGAGATTTTCAAGCGTAGTTCGTCATTCCTTAGTATTTCCGTTCATTACTACTACATTGTCATCTGGTGTCTATCTGATCCTGGATCGCCTTACACTCCAGTATCTAATTTCGGAGTCTCTGTCTTACCATGATGTAATCTAAGTGAAATCTTCCCATATCACCCGGCCTTCTCCAAGTATACCTCCTCCTCTTATGCTTCTTGAAGACAGTAATACCTGAAATTTATTACAGAAATCATTCTCCTCTCTTATTCCTTGCCCCAGGCCCGTTCTCTTGTAACTTTTTTCCTACTTCTTCCCCTACAACGACATTTCAGTCCCCCATGACTATCAGATTTTCGTCTCCGTTTACGATCTGTATTAGCCTTTCAATATTCTCATATATTTTCCCTATCTCTTCATTTTCAGCCTGCGATGTCGGCTTGTAGACATGAAATATCGTTGTTGGTTTGGTGTTGATTCTGATAAGAACAACCCTATGACAAATGTTCTCAGTTACACACTCTTTGCCCTACCTTCCTATTCATAATGAATCCTACTCCAGTTATACTATTTTCTGCTGCTGTTGATATTACCCCTATACTCATCTGACCAGAGGTCCTTGTCTTATTTTCATTTCATTTCACTGACCCCTACTACATAGTGATTGAGTCTTTGCGTTTCCCTTTCCAGATTTTCTAGCTGCCTTACCACGTACAGGCGTCTGACATTCCATGTCCGGACTTGTAGAACGTTATCCATTCGTTGGTAATTCAGTCATTTTCTTATGGTCATCTCCCCTTTGGCAGTTCCTTCCCAAAAATCCGAATGGGGCCTATTCGTGATTCTTTGTCCAAAGGAGAGATCATGACTTTCACAGTTATGGGCCATTCGTTATGTGTGTTCAATGCTGTGGTTTCTATTGCCTTCTGCATCCTCATGCCGTTGATCATTGCCGATTCTTCCGCATTTAGGGGCAGTTTCACAACGCTAGGCAAAAGAGCTCCCTGAAGCTCTGTCCGCTCCTCCACCCTCTTTGACAAGACCGTTGGCAAAATGAGAGTGACTTCTTATGCCGGATGTCGCCATTGCAGATTATTAATCAAAATTTCATCGGTGCGCGTGTATCTAATACTAATTTGAATACCAATCAAAGACGCTACCCCTAGACCACGGGAGCACTTTACCACCGATCCGTACTGACAATTATGTTTCCCTCGCTCGGCACGCTAATGGAACAAGACAAGGATTTGTTGTTACTAGTTCAAAGTGCCATCCAGCATGCCCTGTATACTGGATTGCGTTGTATATGACAGATCATTAGGTATTATTCCCAATAAATGTTGTACATGGACGTCGAGTGCAATACGGGCTAAAACGAAGAGGTAGATTATCGCTATGTAGCAAAACAAGTCCGAATTTTTATACATCTTATCTTTTTTTGTTGTTGCGTAATTTTCTGACATCGATTATGAATACATAACTAGTTTTTTAAGTGTCAACAGCCCATGGGGGGTGTCCCAGCATGCAGTTTTACTGGCCAGGAGTGACAGCTTGTTCCCCAGGGTTTTTTTTCTTTTTTTTCCAATTTATTGGCTTTCGGGAGGTGCCCATTTAGCCACCTCAACAATGGATCATTAACTGTGACGATACAAGCGGAAGGGCAACAGAGCACGCAGTCCCCTAGCAGAGTACATCTCCGACCCGGCCGGGAAGCGAACGCGAGCCCCTTCGCTTGTGACCATCCGCCGCACGGACCGCGCAGCTACTGAGGCGGACAGCTCCTAAGCTGAACAGCTGGTTTACAGTTCTTCGTTTGCGGAAGATCAGAGCGGCTCTCATCTTCTGTCAATCACGGTTGGGACCGGCAGAAATGCAGAGTTGAAGTTCACTCCACAGCCAGATGGCTGCGGACTCGGTACAGTGGACTCCACGGTGGCAGCGGTTGCAGACACTTCGTTGTAATCACCAGGGAATTCTGCAAGTAGCAGAGATGAACTTCTGTTGGTATCATTGATGTAGATGGAATGGCCCAACTCCGATAGTGACTCGAAAGAAAATGAGGGTTTTATAGCCACCGAGGACTTGATTCCCCCTGTAAGGGTGACCGAATGTACTCCATTGTCCTGAACCTGTCAGCGTCCGTGGCTAGTCTCTGCAGCCTGAAATGCTTTCTAGTGTCATCTCTCGTTGAAGTTACTTCATGTAGCCTCATTATAGGAGAACGTTATGTCTCTCAGCATTGTTGTCTAAGTGTTGAGTCAGGTGTTCTTCATGTTCTCCCTCACTCAGTATGAGGCATTAACCTTCCTGTATTGTTGTACTTCAGTTTTTATGAGTATTGACATTGGTTAGCGTCGCGAGTTCGGGCCTGCCAGGCGGTTGGAACGCGTCTGCAGCGCAGTCCGGAGCTGCCAGTTGGGGAGTTGCGACGCGGCACTAGTGCAGTTGGGCTGGAGCTGTGAGGTCTGCAGCGACATGGCTCGCCTGACCATTGCCGCCACATATCACTTGAACCGGGCCACGGTCTTTGTGGATCGTCGGTCGGTCGTTCTACCGGACCGGGCGACGCGTTTTGGCTCGCTGATCGTTCGTGAGTCGGCTATGTGTGTGTTTGTGTGTGTGTGTGTGTGTGTGTGTGTGTGTGTGTGCATCGACTCCCGATTTGTCTTCCTGCGTGTTTAGTTACAGTTGGGTATCGTTCAGGTCTTCGTGCAAGTGTTTGTCAGATTTTGTGTGTGGTTGGCGTTATTTCCATTGACGACTATTTTAGATTTTGTTGGCATTCTGCAGTGAGTCGGTCGGTTGTTGCGGACCAGGGAAGTTATCACCACGCGGTGCAGTCAGCTGGGTCCGCTGGCCGTCCCTGCACAGTGTCGGAGTATGTTTGGAGCTGTCCGATCGCTACGAGCTTCCTGGTTCACCGACCCAGGACGTCAAGTAGTGGTTTCAACTACCCAAGCCCCCCGTTCATTCATGGTTTCCTGTTTGGGAGATTTTCCTGTAAGTAACACCGAATGTTTCTATTGCTGAAATTTAGCCGCCATGCAGTGCAATTAACTACATTGGTTGACTACAATTCGAGTGCACTAGCGGAATTTTCTGGCTTGTGGCCGTTAGTGCTGGTTACCTGCCCTGGCCACTAACGTTATTTCAGGCAACGTCCTTTCCTCACCTGTTGTCGCTGTCCAACATGGTGTCATTTTGACAACTAATACGTACTTCATTGTGGATTATCACGTTCGTATGGCTAGCAAGTCGTTGTGTCGGTCTGTCCATGGCTGTCCTCTGGTTGGGTTCCGACGGATGAAGTGTAGTTGGGCTCACCACCTGTGTCACCTAAGTGAACGAGGGCAGACCGACCTTCCTGGAGGCTTCTGAGTGCCGTTGTCTTTATTGTCTTTCCCACCGGTGTTTAATTATCTGCTTTCAGCTACTTAAAATTTAAGGCTTATGGTTATATTTTTATAAAAATTTTGCACATTTAATTGTGGGCTGTCAGCCTTGCAACTTTAGTCTTAAAATCATCTTTCAAGCTTAAACATTGCGCCCTTCTGCCTTTAAAAGATGATGGTAACGTATTTTAAAATTTTCGAACTTCATTGTGGCTTTCAGCCATTTGTATTGCTCCTTGCATATGTTTGTTCTATCTACCTTACCTTGAGGCTTTCCACCTAGCTGTGATATTTTTTTAAATTAATTTATTTGCTGTTTTAATTGCATTTTTATCTTGTTGATTTTTAAGATTTCATGTTTGGAGGCCTTCAGCCGTGAAAGAGTTGCATTTGGTAAAGGTTCGGCAAAGGAATAAATGAAAAAATGTTGAACAGCGCTGATCCATCGTACAACAATGACGCCATTCAAATGGTACATCTCCTCTTAGTTCTTTTATCCCTCCGATAGTACTGTACCCCTCAAATAGTCTCTCATCCTAACACAGTCCCAACCTCCCTGATATCTTCCTTCTTGGTTTAGACGTTCACCGTGTTCCTCACTTGCAACCCCAGATTTTTCCTAAAGAAATCAATACGAGAAAACAAATATCCCATTTTCACTAACACTCTACATCCAAGTAATTGATAACTTCATATCGAATTCTCTATAAGTTGCACGTAATTCTCACATCCATTTTTGCCTAAAAACTGTTACACCGCGATTCTAAAAGCATCTAAATAACTTCGTTCATCAGGAGTCATTTATCAACAAGTTCTTTTGATTTTAACATCACACATCTGAGGATCGGTCAAAAGTCCAGCTGTAAAAGCTTTTGCTTCAGATAACTTGGGGAACATTGTTGAGCCTTGCAGAAGAAGCAAGACTCTGATTGCCCAGAAATCGCAAAATCTTAAATTCGTCCCCAACAATCTACTTGTAACATTCATGTTTTAGTTTTTCATAGGCATCTTCCTATTTTCATAAGGTTCCCACTGGTATGGAATGAAAGTTGTTCTCATTGTGCAGTAGGATTGCTCTGAGACTTCTACTTGAACTGTTTATTAACAGAAGTCATTGGCCTGGTTATTGAGGATGAATAATGTATTCAAACATGAATTTCAGCACAGCTGGTAGAAGCATCTAGAATGCTCATACCTTACCCTATCCAGTACTTTATGTTACACGATTTATACAGCAAGTTATATTACCTGAGACGGGATCCAAGATATTGAACCTCTGATGTGCTTAGTTCTCACTCCCTAACACTCATCGAGTTTCGGCTGAGTAAAGAGCTGAGGTTCCAAGTTGCTATCTTCAGTTTAACAGAAGTCAATGCCATTACAAGAATTCGCCTCTAAGTTCTTATCTCCAGGATTCTATTTCGGCGGTGATAGAATGGGGAGATCTTCACTATGTCGTACTGGAGTAACATACGGCGATACCCTACGATGTGGTACATTTTGTCTGTACTTGTTACTATTGTAGTGTAATATCCACCATAAAAAATAACTATTTTTTGAGGATTTGTGGTCTCTCGTCAAATTGGGATAATTGCGTGTGGCACACATTTTCTTGTTCCACATAGCCACTCTTTTACAGGCGACCGGCAACTGCTGAAATTGACGGAGAGAGCGTGTGTTACATATTGGTCTTGAACATGCCCACCGTAACAAGAGTACTCCCCATACAGAATTTCGTACGGGGCACCATTTGTGTTTCTCTTGTTTAGATCCAATGCAGGTCCAGACATAACAAAACATATCTTCTGGCACATTAAAACTTCTGCACGCTGACATTTCATTTTAAAGGACCACAGTCAACATTACTTATAACCACAGAACTTCATCTGCAATCACAAACGACAGAAATGCACTTAGTGAAGAGTATATATATATATATATATATATATATATATATATATATATATATATATATATATATATATATATAGATGCACCTAGGTTTTTAAATGATACAAATGGCTCTGAGCACTATGCGACTTAACTTCTGAGGTCACCAGTCGCCTAGAACCTAGATCCAATTAAACCTAACTAACCTAAGGACATCACACACATCCATGCCCGAGGCAGGATTCGAACCTGCGACCATAGCGGTCACGCGGTTCAGCTCACATTATAGCGATCTAGTGGTGATCACTTTGAACAAACATGATGGGCAGGAAAATTAAATTCACAATGTTTCAAAAACTGCTTAAATAGCAAAAAGTATCGAGATCTGAAACTAGTGCCATATACGCATGTAGCAGATTGCTTTTATTAAATAAACCCGGTGAAATAAACATGAACTATTTCTGGTTAAGTAGTGTTACCTGGGACGACTAAAATTCATGAAAATATTGAAAAAATGTTTGTGTTTACTACAATGAAGTACTGAGACCGCATGCCAGTCGCATAAACGATTGTACGAGTGTGGTGGAAAGCGTTGGACAAAAAGTTGAGAGATTTCCGGAAAGGAACAATAATATTTTAGTTTTTAACAAAAAGTGTCACCAGACAGCAGTGTAAATCGAGAAGTTATTTTGCTTTATTTTCGCTACCAGTTTTAGCAATTCAATATGCTATCATTAGGCTCCATATGCACCTCTCAAAAGAGGTGATGTCAAGTCGTCGAAGGACACACTTAAGAATTCACGACACATAGATGCAGATTGCCCTAATATTCCAATATCGATAATTCTTCAGAAGAGCATACGGGACCTGAACATGGAATATTGAATTTGCCAAAACTGTTAGCGAAAATAAAATAAAATAGAATAGCATCTCAGTTTGCAGGGCTGTTCGGCGAATTTATTTACTAAATATTTGACCAGCCGCTGTCACACGTCCACAATGGATCAACAGAAATCTACATCTACATCTACATTTATACTATGCAAGCCACCCAACGGTGTGTGGCGGAGGGCACTTTACGTGCCACTGTCATTACCTCCCTTTCCAGTTCCAGTCGCGTATGATTCGCGGAAAGAACGACTGTCTGAAAGCCTCCGTGCGCGCTCTAATCTCTCTAATTTTACATTCGTGATCTCCTCGGGAGGTATAAGTAGGGGGAAGCAATATATTCGATACCTCATCCAGAAACGCACCCTCTCGAAACCTGGCGAGCAAGCTGCACCGCGATGCAGAGCGCCTCTCTTGCAGAGTCGGCCACTTGAGTTTGTTAAACTTCTCCGTAACGCTATCACGGGTACCAAATAACCCTGTGACGAAACGCGCCGCTCTTCTTTGGATCTTCTCTATCTCCTCCGTCAACCCGATCTGGTACGGATCCCACACTGATGCGCAATACTCAAGTATAGGTCGAACGAGTGTTTTGTAAGCCACCTCCTTTGTTGATGGACTACATTTCTAAAGACTCTCCCAATGAATCTCAACCTGGTACCCGCCTTATCAACAATTAATTTTATATGATCATTCCACTTCAAATCGTTCCGCACGCATACTCTCAGATATTTTACAGAAGTAACTGCTACCAGTGTTTGTTCCGCTATCATATAATCATACAATAAAGGATCCTTCTTTCTATGTATTCGCAATACATTACATTTGTCTATGTTAAGGGTCAGTTGCCACTCCCTGCACCAAGTGCCTATCCGCTGCAGATCTTCCTGCATTTCGCTACAATTTTCTAATGCTGCAACTTCTCTGTATATTACAGCATCATCCGCGAAAAGCCGCATGGAACTTCCGACACTATCTACTAGGTCATTTATATATATTGTGAAAAGCAATGGTCCCATAACACTCCCCTGTGGCACGCCAGAGGTTACTTTAACGTCTGTAGACGTCTCTCCATTGATAACAACATGCTGTGTTCTGTTTGCTAAAAACTCTTCAATCCAGCCACACAGCTGGTCTGATATTCAGTAGGCTCTTACTTTGTTTATCAGGCGACAGTTCGGAACTGTATCGAACGCCTTCCGGAAGTCAAGGAAAATAGCATCTACCTGGAAGCCTGTATCTAATATTTTCTGGGTCTCATGAACAAATAAAGCGAGTTGGGTGTCACACGATCGCTGTTTCCGGAATCCATGTTGATTCCTACATAGTAGATTATGGGTTTCCAAAAACGACATGATACTCGAGCAAAAAACATGTTCTAAAATTCTACAACAGATCGACGTCAGAGATATAGGTCTATAGTTTTGCGCATCTGCTCGACGACCCTTCTTGAAGACTGGGACTACCTGTGCTCTTTTCCAATCATTTGGAACCTTTGCGTACTCTGTGTAGAATCGAATTGGTATCCCGACAGGTCCAGTGGACTTTCCTTTGTTGAGTGATTCCAGTTGCTTTTCTATTCCTTGGACACTTATTTCGATGTCAGCCATTTTTTCGTTTGTCCGAGGATTTAGGGAAGGAACTGCAGTGCGGTCTTCCTCTCTGAAACAGCTTTGGAAAAAGGTGTTAATATTTCAGCTTTACGCGTGTCATCCTCTGTTTCAGTGCCTTCATCATCCCGGAGTGTCTGGATATGCTGTTTCGATCCACTTACTGATTTAACGTAAGACCAGAACTTCCTAGGATTTTCTGTCAAGTCGGTACATGGAATTTTACTTTCGAATTCACTGAACGCTTCACGCATAGCCCTCCTTACGCTAACTTTGACATCGTTTAGCTTCTGTTTGTCTGCGAGGTTTTGGCTGCGTTTAAACTTTGAGTGAAGCTCTCTTTGCTTTCGCAGTAGTTTCCTAACTTTGTTGTTGTACCACGGTGGGTTTTTCCCGTCCCTCACAGTTTTACTCGGCACGTACTTGTCTAAAACGCATTTTACGATTGCCTTGAACTTTTTCCATAAACACTCAACATTGTCAGTGTCGGAAGAGAAATTTTCGTTTTGATCTGTTAGGTAGTCTGAAATCTGCCTTCTATTACTCTCGCTAAACAGATAAACCTTCCTCCCTTTTTTTTTATTTTCCTATTTACTTCCATATTCAGGGATGCTGCAACGGCCTTATGATCACTGATTCTCTGTTCTGCGCTTACAGAGTCGAAAAGTTCGGGTCTTTGTTATCAGTAGGTCCAAGATGTTATCTCCACGAGTCGGTTCTCTGTTTAATTGCTCGAGGTAATTTTCGGATAGTGTACTCAGTATAATGTCACTCGATGCTCTGTTCCTACCACCCGTCCTGGAATCATAGAGCGAATTAAAAGGAGCAGAGAGAGACAGAGGTAGACGAAAGTTATAAGTTATATGCCGAAATACAAGAGTGTAATGCGGAAGTGTGTCTCGACAAAAAGGTCTGGGAGGCAGTATCATAACCTCTACAGCGCCTGTTCGTTCTGCAAAGACTTCTGGGCTTTGCTACGCCTTAATAGGCGCCTTTACTGCCCGTGACTGTAGCCCATCAATCCGACACCCGTATGGCGTTGTTGTAGCTGGTTCTAAGGACCAGAAGCTGAGTGTAAAACCTTAACAAGATGTTTAAGGTGTCAGGCAAATCCAACACCTTCCATGAAAACCCTGATAGCAAATCCGGCAGTATGTCACATAGTTCCGAATAAATCCTGACATTAAATTAACCAAAGTAATATGATCAACGAGTGAGCAAATGGAATACCACAGACTAACACAAGAACGCCTAAATGCATGTCATATCTTCCCACCGTGAAACAGACGCAGTTTCGAGGGGAGAAGCGAGAACAGAAGCCGAGAGCAGAATCGTATAGGCTAGGAGGCGCTACGATGAGGGACGGACACCCACGTCGCCAGCCGACCGCCAAAATCACCCCCAGCTCATGTTAAAAGATAGGGCCCTGCAGAAGAACAGTATAGATCTTACGATAACACTAAAAGGGCCACACCAGCGTGAGACATTTTCGCGTCTCTGTTACGTTGCAAACGTTAAAAACATTGCCCCACCACGAAAAGTATAACGTTTCTCATTGGATAGACATAATTTTTTGTAGGCGGAGCCTAAGGTTAACACTGAGACCCTGATTGGTCAGTTGAAAACACAGCCAGACAGCTTTTTTTAAATCAATTTCGGTAAATTGTAGTAAGGAGAAGTTAGGAGGGAGTTGCTTCCGAGACGGCGAGGTGTGTGGAGCTGTGCTGCCCACCACCCCATGACGCTGCCTAAACACCGACAAGGTAATGAACGCAAGTGATGCCGCATTTTTGACCGTATAAGGCTTCACTCAGAACTGCAGAAGTCTCATCTGTTACATCCCCTTTTTACATAATACTAGTGTCCATCGTCAATTAAATCTCATGTTGTTCACATTTGCTACCAGAAGTTAAAATCTGAAACGCCATGATTTTTCTGTTATATAATTACTGAGAAGCCACATCAGCCACTGTAATTTACGAAAGTTAAATAAGTAATTAAAGATAATTGAGGGTCACTGTAGACCATTTTGATAGTTTTCTCTTTTTATAAAACTTAACTTAAACCTAGATTATAGATGTGATATGGCATAGGTCATCCTTCGATCCATTGTAGAACCTGGAAACCATTATATAGCTGCTTCTGTATTTATACCTTCTTTTCAGACATTTTCTTGATTTCCACTGCTGCCATACTGAGTTTTAGAACTCTGATACTGTATCAATATCGTCTATCAAGTGTCCTCAACATTCGCTCAGTCCTCGCACACCATCTGTCTTTGTAGGGCTGGGACCCGAAATTTCGCAGTAACTCCCACCGATCCGCGAATGCAGAGCGTCATCCACAGTTTCCTCAGGAGCAGGCTATCTCACTTACAGTGCTGAGGTCTTTTGGATATCCATGAGCAGGTGGAAAATCACGCTGGTCCATAGAGTTCTAGATACTGTCAGAGACTTCTCAGCGCCTAGCTTGGTGGTTTCGTTTCTTGGAATGGTCTTTCTCGGAGGTGTAAACTGATTGTAAAGTGGTCGCTTGAACAGAGGGCAAGAGCCCTCCGGAAAAGACAGCAACTTAGAAAAAAGAAAAAGGAGGAAGGGGTGGAATTTATCTCTGGCCCTCTCCCTGCCAACTTTTATGTAAGGAAGAATATGCACACAACATACGGCGACCTTAATTGAAGCACACTTGGACTCGCTTTTTATTCTAAGCTGGTAGTAAGAAGTGAAGAAGCTCGAGTGGAAACTGTCATTGAAAAAGCAGTGGGTTTGTAGTATTTATTTCTGGATCAACATTCGGGCTTTTCCTTACAGCTGCTCCTCTAGAGCAATTACGTATATCATTAGAGTCAGCTGTAATAAGAACTCCGTTATGCATATGTCACTGCCCAACGAGTCGCTGTAATTATTCGACGCGGTTTCTGCCTTAATAAAGGCCACCCTCCGCCAATTTATATTCTGTATTTCCACTAAATTAAAAACGAATCAATCATGAAAGCAGATATATAAATAAGCTACAGAATGAAACAATTTAGTACGATATGTAGCCCCGACGTTTCATTGAGTTTATGTCCTGTGGCTATCATTTTAAATGAGACGACATTGGACCAACCAATATACTCTAACTTAGATTTCTTTGGAGGACTGAGAAGTTCAGTACAATGGCTCCTCATTTACGTTGTCTTTCATAAGAGCATGTAGACTCATATACAGCGTTTACAGCATTTTTTGTTTTTAAAGGAATGGCTCACTTTCTCTCAATTGAATCGTTCAGAAAGTAGAAATCTGAGTGTTGTGGTGAAATTACAGAAATCAATAGATATACTGACAGGCTACTGCTGAAAGAAAGATGAAGATTTACGAAACTGGGGAAAGGATACTGGCCGACGAAACTGAATAATGTAGAGCTCCATTCATATTCCATCACCACTGTGCCCTAAGCTGAACTGGGACATACGAAAAATACGAACTGGTGTCTCCCTTACAGCACTACCTATAATAATGCGGGTATCTTAGCCAGTAGAGGTTTGGATTCACCTTCTTGAGAAAAGTTGGAACTATATTCTATCGTAAACGATATCAGTAGACAGAGTACTAGCTAAGCTGAACGAGAGTAATAAAAATACAAGTAAATCTACGCTGCTGAGGAAAACCATCAAAGTGTCCCTCCGAAGCACTTTATTGAACCATCGGTTATCTGGGTAAGGAATCTAACAATGTATTGGTATCTCACTATTTTCAAGTGCTAGTCAAGCGTACTTTACGGACAATATTATTTATTTTCTGAGTGTTAGGCGGGGCATAGGGAAGTACATCACAGTCAATTGAAATTTATATTTTGCATGGGAGTAGAGCATAAGCAATAGCACGAATGATTACAAATAGGAGAAAGCAGACATCTAAAAAATTCTGACATTCATTCTCCTACTTTGTGGAGACAACGCGACACATAGTGCAGGGAATTCTAGAGAAGGACCAGCATAGAAGATCGAATTTAAGTAACCACAATAGGATCAGAGGGGCCATTGTATATCCCACACATACAAAATTACCAACCAAGTGTTTTAGACATAGCAATATGACAAAGAAGAATCTATATGTGAACGAAAAGCTAGTTAATGATCGAATATCTGATCACAGTCCAGTCTGTAGATAGTTATAGGAGCGCTGGAAATACCAAAACCAACATAGGAAATAACAATCCCACCCCCCCCCCTCCACCCCCCACCCACCCCCGAAAAAATTAGCCAGATCGTTAACCAACAACGCACGTCTGACTATCGATATCAGTACCACAGCTAAGCTCGATCAGTTTGTCAGCATTGCAAACTTGAAACAGGCTCATATCATCCATCAACCAAAATAATTGTTACGTCTGCCACAGACGGCCCCAGCCAGGCAGACTACACTCAAGACACCCCTGTGTACCATATAACATACACAAGCACTTGCAGGCGCAACCAAGAGGAAAACAATTCTTCAAAACAAACAGAATTTGCTAGAGACTAATGCGAACATTTTTCTGCAGAGGTCGTCTCACAGATACAGGGAAAGTTGGAGTACTCCGCCGGCCTCCGCCAGCTTTATAAGGCCAGCGCAGCAGCAGTACAGCCAGTTCCTCGCCGAGCTAGGACCAGCTCCGACGGACCTCACCGACGCTCTTGATGAATGGTCGCCTACAAGTTATTTGTTTTTGTGTGTATATAGTGATTGTTCGATAAGTGTAGTTCAGTTTCAATAAACGGCATTATACTGAGTGTTCTACAATACTGAGTATTCTCCAATAATGTACCACACATGGCGATGCGAAATCTTTCTGACACTATTACAAGAGTTCAAAAACACGACGGAGTGAAAAAAAAATGCAGAAATCGGAATGCTAGACAGGGCATAGGACCACTATCTCGAGGTCAAGTTAGAAGATCCAAAGAGTGGACAACAAAAATGGGAAGATAAAATGGCTAACTCAGAACTAAATTCAAGTGATGAATGGATGTTCATCAGAAATAAAAAGGCACCGAAACAACAAAAGCAGCCTTCCTCAGTAACTATCTCTGCAGTCGATCCACTAGGCAAGAGAGAGAATTACATGAGTGATGTCTGTTCTTTCGGAGATGTCCAAAAGAACAGCCACCATTGATTCAGTTAGGCAGAGTTACATCCGTAATTAAAGGGAAATTTGTATGACGTGCCTGCTTCCAGCGTTGAAATAATTCAACAGCCGCACGTAAAAATTTATGACCAGACTGGGATCCAAACACATATGCTCTACTCCTCTATAACGGTGGCATTAAGTGCCTTTTTTTGGGTGGGGTAATGCCGTGGACCTATCTCCCTATTTAACTTAGTTTAATCTCCAAAACTAAATCATACGTAAATCAAATCTACCCCTACTTGGCATCACCACTTTAACCCTAATTATTTCCAAAAGTTTTCCCAAGGTTATAGGCTCCACGGATCTATTATTTTCTTGTTATTTATTTACTTTTTTATTTACATGATCAAAATTAATAAATGTCTAGAAATGAAAATGCTATAAAATAGAATGTTACAATAAAAATGTTTCAAAATTTAGTCAAAATAGCTTTGTATATTGCTTGTGTTATTTCAGCATAAGGAATCTTTCTTCAAGAAATGGTGCAAGTGGAGTTTTTCTTGTCGACTTGCACTGGCGTTTTCTGTTTCCAAGAATGTCGTCTAAAATATCTGCAACGAGTCTCATGCTGCACTGCTAACGTCTCAATGAATGCAGCTTTCCTTGAATCACCCAATCGCTTTGTTTTGGCACTGCTTGCAATTGAGGTCATTCCGTCTTCGATGTGACGCTGCGCGGTACGTTACACTGACCTTGATACTCACCAACTACCGGTGAGGCTTACGAAAACCCGGCGTAAATAATTTGAACGAGTTTTCGGTACCTCGGTGTGCGCTCCAGAGCGTTGTGAGCGGTTTGCAGGTACCACCAGTAATCAAGCTCCCCTTTCTCCCATTCACCGAGGATGTAGTTGATTTTCATTCTCTTGAACCATGTGATTGCATGATATTTGGCGAGGGGAAAGTAATAGTCATCTGGGAACAGAAGGGACCGAGGATCAGTCATATCGGGTGGGACAAGGAGGTAAAAAGCTACGAGCTTGTGTGTCAGCCGCTAAATTCCGGACGACGAGACGCACGTCAAGCTGTGTTCAGCGGTGTCCAGCAGGCGACAGTCGGAGCAAAGTGGGGAGTCCTCAACCCCATAGCGTGGAACCGGTGTCTCGTCTCATACTTTTGTTGGTGATTTGATACCACGTGAGTGGTATATATCGTTTTCTACACTCGTGGTCAACTGACAGCATGATACATGATTCCTATCACGTTAAGTGGAACTGCCCGCAGAAGAGTTGTGTAAAACTCTTCCGCCTTCGGCGCATTGCGAGAATCCGGCGACACATAATAATATTCAAGAATGAGTGCGCGACCAATGCCATTGGGACGTGAGAGACTGGCATCAGGACCTCCAACAGACGACACCGGAGGGAGGCCCGTTGACTGGTCAATCGTTTTCACATATTGCTCATATAAAGGGCATCTGCCCGTGGTCGAACGCTAATCAGTCCCAGAACTCCATCAGGTAGGTGGAGGGTGAGAGTATTATAGTGCACTTTGAGTATACGTCCTGTGGATAGGAAATAACGAAGTCCGCCTGAAGTCTTCAATGTATCGCTGCAGGTAGGGGGAGGACTTGTGCTACATGCCTGAGTTTGGAAGCGACGTATGGGTTCAGGTATTCCACACGTTGCAGTTGGTTCAAGTCCCAGAGGAAGCTATGGTACACTATGACGTATTTGTCGACAGTTTGCAGCTGCCGTTCAGCGCAAATCGTTCGTCAACGTGATTCCCAGATATCTGTGTTCAGCTCCCAACTGAAGACCCCGCCCGATATCCAACGCCGCTGACTTGATGTTCAGGAGACTCCCTGCAGTCTGTCAGTACCGCTCCATCCAGTTTAATACGCTTTGGACTCATCGGCAGAACGAACCAGCAGTAGCTGGGCGTTGGTGTAGACCCTGCAGCGTAAGCTTATGTCCAACAGGGTGATGCCAGACATTCTTTGGTTGAAACCCCCGAGGATTGGTTCGAACGTGAGTGCATAAAGGTATACAGAAAGGCGGAAATCTTGTCGTAGAGGCCTCTTGATCGGTACAGGCCCACCGTCCGTAGGTTGACTTGGATCTGAGACCTGGGTACTGCCACATAGGGATGATGATTCAAGGGGGAAATCCTATGAAGTCCACCACTTGTATGAGGAAGCTATGGTGCACTGTTAGAAACGCTCAGTTGAAGTCGATGGAGACGATCACCGCTCGCTGGTGGTATGTCGAGGCGATAGCTATTAAGTCCCTTCAGACGCTGGTGGTCATTTGCGTGTTGGAATTTTCCTCCTGCGACATCTGTCCTGGGGCGAGAATCATTAGCAGTCTTCTTAATGTGCCAAAAGCGTTGTCGAGATCTTGTAGTGTTCAACACTGTAAGTGGCCTATGGTCACTAGCCAATTGCACTCTTGCTGGCTTGTATAGTGGTACAAGAAGTCCTTCGATGAAAAAAAGGTGGTATTATGCAGTCTAGGGACATGCGTTCTCAGAACATTGTAACTCAGCATGGCATTATGATGTCACGGAAGGTCCAGTAAAGCTCGACTGGTAATTCGTCGGGCCCTGCAGGCTCATTAACCCCACATTATTCCAAGGTGTCCCCACCTCCTCAGACGATAGGTCATTCATTAAAGCCGTCGCAGTTGCTCTGTCGATAGTGTCACCTGTTGTAATGCTTCCACAGTGTCCTTGATGTCTACGATTCTTTCCTGCCAAAGATGACGATAATGATCCTCCATGGCTTTAACTGCAGTTGTGTGGTACAGGAGCCACCATCTTGCGTAGTAAGGCGTTGATTAACTGTCGGAGCATGTCCGCCACAGTTGTTGGAAGATGGGTACTTCTTCAGCTGTTCGTTCGTGTCGTCGGTCCCTAGCGCCGCATAGTCGAAGTCCAGGGTCTGGCACTGCCATGAAGCCGTGTCTCGTGTCCTGGCCAAAAAGTACGAGTGTATTACGGATTGTCGGTTTGGTGCAGAGGAGCAAAGTCACGTGTTATCCGGAGTGACGTCGTTCAGAGTTCGCCCACGTTGCAGCAACTTGCCTACGGCAGTCCGGGTCCTGGTGGTATATTACATTGATCTTCCAAAGGCTGTTAATATGCCGGACTTGTTGAGTGAGGAGTTGCATCGTGCAAATACAGCCACTTTGATTAGAGAGGGCCAGAGTCCATCGTGCGGCGGCCACCACATCCAGCCTAAGACCTTGTGACACAAATATGCGATCCACTCGGCTCGCCGAATGACTGGTAAGTTGCGTGTGTCCAGAGCTGCCGCACGTATCTTACCCCAATTGCCGCACAAGTGAAAATTGCGAATCACCATACCCAGGTGGGTAATTTGATCCTTGGGATGAAGCACTGCAATTAAAATTGCCAACGAAGACGCTGTGTTGGTACCGTCCTATAAGAAGAGGGGTAATGTCATTAGAGTTGAACTTGGCACAGTCACGACGTTTGGTGGTACCCGACGGTGCAGAAACATTAACAAATCGGGAGTAAAGTGCTGTGACCGCTAATACTCGTGCGGAGAGCAGATACGTAATGTCGGTATCTTCGATACCGTCACGCATTAAAATCGCCATTCCGATGTCTGTGGGACTACCAGGCGTCACGAACGTTGCGTAGCCATAAAAGTTTAGGAGCTAGATCGTTCGCGCTTCTTGCAGGAATGTAAATCTGACTCCTCTGGCTCGTATTGTGTGAGAATCTGGATATTGGCAGGAGTCCTAATTATTTTGATATTCATCGTGGCCAGGCGGTAAGCCTGGTTGTGCCGTGCTTGGTCAGGTTTATGGCAATGATGCAGAGAAGCGAAGCCGCAAGTGCCGTCACATCCGGCCAACCGAGGCCCTACCGGTGTTGTTGGGAACTCAGCGGGCCCCGGATCGTAGTTCTGCTCCTTCTCGAGGTAGTGTGTGATCAGAAGTTCGTTCATGTTCCATAAGGCCATGGTTGATAGCGAGGAACCGAGCGGCTTTGCAGCCTGCATTGGAAACTTTTTGTTGATCATTGTTCATCGCAGAGGACTGGCAAACGGACTCCGCCAGCCCCCCCCCCCCCAGCTTCCCCCCATCCGTTCTGCAGGGGTAGACAATGGAAATGGTGTGAGTCTCATGGTCAGCGTCATGCAGGATCAGTTCGTTCTCCTCCTTCGAACGGGAACTGACGTGTTCCGACGTGGTCATACCGCACCGATTTCGGCATTTCGGAGAGCGCTATTTTTGTGTGTGGCCTTCTGCGTCGGACGAACTGACGCCTCTCCCGCACAGAGGCTTCCGTTGGTACGACACGTGCATCAACCGATCAACTTCCGTCCTATTTGGGGCATTGCCTGCAGTGTCCTATGGTACAGATGGCGTTGTACGGAGTTCTGCCACTGGTCAGTCTGACTGACGGGCCCGGTGACGGTCTGGTAAGGTTGGTTCCGGTAATACAACATCGGTCTTTTGCGTCTGAATAGATGGAGACATCTTAAAATCCGCTGTGTAAGTTACTCGTGGTAGTGTCGTCCTCGATGAACGTGCCACATCCTGCAGTGTAAGTTGTGTTACCCGACGCGTGGGGCACTCTGGACGTAGTGACCTTCTTTGACGGATCCGAAATACGTTTTAGGCTGACCGTCATAAATTATTGTGGCCCAGCAGCCTCCTCTTTGAAGGTACGATGGTACGTGCCATCGGAATTCAATGCGCACCTGGCGTACTCCGTTGAAGACTGGTTATGTCTTAAACCTCTTGGAATGCTCGAATGCTAGCTGCTAGACCACAACTTCTTACGACCGGCACCTTCGCACCGATACATTAGTTACATAATACACGCGTAAAACCTCTCTTGCGATTTTCTCGGAATTGCCAGAGTAGTGCACCTTACTACTTGCAAATTATGTTGTTTTAATGGCCTAATAAAGGTGTACAATGTCTGAAGTAAATCCGTGATCCCAAAGTCGTGGAATTCTCTTGTCAAATGAACCATGGGGCTACCAACATTGTCTTCTCAACGACCGCTGAGCGAACGTCACTGAGTTTGGGACTCTGTAGCAGTTGAACAAGTGGTGCACCGTAGCTGACTGCTGTTCATACGAAGGCTGGAATTAGCACACCTATACAGCAACTGGACATCAACTTGGTGGCGACATGTGGCCGATTTAGATGAATTACATTTTATTCTCCATCAGACAGATGCCCGGTGGCGTGTACAGTGTGAAACGTCTGAATGCAAACACCCTGGAACAATCGTCGGAAGGATCAAGGCCAGACGAGAAAGGGTAGTCTGGAAAATACTTTCGTGGTATTCCCTGGGCGATCTGGAAATCACAATGGATCATCACGAGTATGCATCTAACAGGGGACCATGCCTACCCTTACATACAGTTCGTTTTTCCTAGGCACGATGATATCTACCATCAGGACAATGCAACGTGTCACTCAGCTCATAGTGTACATGCGTGGTTCGAACAGCCCTAGGATGAGTTTACCGTACTTCCCTGGCCAACAAACTCACGGAATTTAAACCCAATTGAGAATATCTGGGACCACTTCTATCGGGCTATTCGCAACATTGGTTCTCAACTGGAAAACTTAACGTATCTGACCACAGTACTGGAATCGGCATGGCTCCTCATCCCTGTCAACACTTTCCAGAACATGGCTGATTCTCTTCCTGCACGTCTCGCAGCAGGTCGCACTGCAAAAGGTGGCTTCTCAGGCTTTTGACAGGTGTTCAAACTAATGTGACTGAACAGTGTCATTGATTCCGTCTCAGTACTATCGAGCCAACAACTGAAACGTGTTTTGACCTAGTCCGCGTAGTGAAGCTTATGAAAAAATTTTAAATAAATATCTGATTTTGGAAAAAAATCAAATACCTAATAGTTTTTAAGTATTATTTGTTGTACATTCTTAGATAATTTTCGAGACCTATGAACGTGGCGTACAAAATTAAAAAAAAATGTTTTCATAAAGAAATCTAAATCTCCATCAAACGAACTTGTTATCTTTATATATTTCTACCCTGACAGTAATTTTATGATACAAATTTAAGTGAGTAAATGCTTCGCATGTTGAACTCCCACCTATTAAATGAAAGAAGGATTTTGAAGAAGAATTTTGAAAACGAGAAATTATTGTTGTTAGGTAATACTTTCAATCTGGTATGGAAATAAAACTCAGTGTGGAGGCTGTGAAATATATGAATGTTATGTGGGCTGTATGTTTTTGAACTGTCTTTCTTGTTTTTGCGAAGGTGCAATACGTAAATCCTCAAATCATACTACAATGTTTTTTTCTTCGAAACAGTTCTGTGTATGAGAGGATATGTTGCATGATCGAATGTAATAGAAACACGAAATTGTTTGGAATAAAAATAAATAAATAAATGATTTCATTAATGCAATAAGCAGTCGCTTTAACTGGTAGCATTTTTTCATGTTTTGAAGTTTATTGCGAAGTTTCTTGTCCCTATGCATCTCTCTCAACAGAAGAGGGCCATGGGGCCAATGACGGCCAGATCGTTGGTTTATAGAAAGTTTCAGAACATTTGTCAGTATCTGTAGTAGGGCGAAAGCATGTTACAGTAACCGCACTATTACACGGTTACATTGTTGGTTTACAGAAACTTTCACAAGTCAGTATTTCTGGTAAAACATTTTACAGTAACTGCGCTGTTATACGTTATACAGGATAAAATACGTACTAGCAATGTAGCAAGTGAAAACGCAACGTAGCTCATGTTGGATGTGTCATCCGGACCTAAGGACTGCACAATGCGGCGCACTATGAAAAACGTTCTGTAAATACTGTTTTGAATACGAGGATAATTAAGAAAACCTTGTCAATCCTTTTTTTATTTAAATACTTTTAACTATTTACGTATTTGAAAATGAATTTCTGCCGATGAGGTACCATCCTTGACGGGAGAAGAAATGAAATTAGAATAACGAAAACAATATGGGGGCAGCGACCTTTTTTGCGCTCGAGTTGCTTCAGTGGATGAGCAACCGATCAGCTCACCGCAGCACTTCACTTGTGGTACTGCTGCTATTGTTGCTCTTGTTACAGTTGTAGCTAGTTCATTTCAAAAATGGCTCTCCAACTACGAAGCCGATACAATCTGGTGGTGCAAATAATGCCTTTGACGCCACGTAAAACCAATACATAGTTAACTCATTCATAGAACGATGATTTTATTTCTTCCACCAAAGCCAGCTTTTATCTTGTAACCTGCCTATACACGTGAACGGCAGCATCAGACGCTGGACCCTTGGCCGGCCGAAGTGGCCGTGCGGTTACAGGCGCTGCAGTCTAGAACCGCAAGACCGCTACGGTCGCAGGTTCGAATCCTGCCTCGGGCATGGATGTTTGTGATGTCCTTAGGTTAGTTAGGTTTAACTAGTTCCAAGTTCTAGGGGACTAATGACCTCAGAAGTTGAGTCCCATAGTGCTCAGAGCCATTTGAATCTTTTTTTAAGCTAGACACTTAGATTCCTGCCGTCGGTCGACTTAGTAACTGATTGACCTCACTGTGTTGAGAGCACGGTCGTTGATGCTCCTGCAAGAATACAAGGGGTTAAATGGAACACATTATGGTTTTGTGTGAATGTAGACTTTCACGCTAAATACCCGGACGGCAGTGTTGGGAAACAGATGTTCCGAGTGTTACAATACCGATCATCTCCTGGCAAAGAGTCGACGCATTCTGACGCGAATGGTGGTCTCCCTATGGCCGAAGGTGCTGGGCTGTTGGTGGCGGAAGGCCAACGATCTGCATTCGATTGCGCGAGGGATTATTCCGCGTAACGGTCGACTATTGGCACACTCTGGGCGTTTAGTTGTTGACGTAGGCTTCCACGTCGTAAGGAACCCGTAGGCTTGAATTCTTGTTTTTATCGATTGCTTTATGATACTATAAGTTATTTCTTTATTTATTAGTATATTTATTAAACCCATTACATAATTATCTAAATGAGGTAGAATACATACAATGTCTTCGATAAATGCACTTTATAATAGTTACTTTATGTTTTTGATATCAGTTGAGTGTCACTTCAAATAGGTACCCCACTGATATAATTACAGTTGGTGGTGAATCCAATCTACCTTTGATATGCTGGCTAAAATACACGTTTAGTGTTGGGGGTAGGCGCAAAATGTCGTCCGAAATCGTACTCAGTGCCTTCTAAGAAAATTGTGTAGCACAGCAAGTTCAGGAGCCAATTCAAAGTGTAAGTGATGGGCTTATTTCAATAGCGGCACAAGTCCATTTTTGTTCATTCTCAGATACAGAGTCCTAAAGTTGAATGAGCGCAGAAAAATCTGCAGTTGAGATACCAGAAATATTCAAGTGCACTGTTCAAGTATATATAATGCAATATTTCTGGTATCCCAACTGTAGATTTTTCTGCGCTCATTCAACTTTAGGACTCTGTATCTCAGAATGAACAAAAATGGACTTGTACCACTATTAAAATAAGCTCTTCAATTGGTCGCAAATACATACTTGACCTATTATCAACAAATAATATTGACCAAATAAGAAGCATCATGACAGATACAGGAATTAGTGACCACAAGGTTGTTGTAGTTGGACTGAACAGCGTAACCTTCAACCCCATCAAAAATAAACGCGAAATACATCTATTTAAAAAGGTAGATAAAAATTCGGTTGACAACTTCCTAAGAGACAATCTCCACTCCTTCCAGTCTTTCTAAGCGTATACCAAATTTATTTAAATTCAAGGAAATAATATCGGCAGCTATTGAGAGATACGAAACAAACACTGTCCACACACGCCTTGAAGGCCCAACGGTACCGACCGGCCGCCGTGTCATCCTTAGCCCTTAGGGGTCACCGGATGCAGATACGGAGGGGCGTGTGGTCAGCACACCGCTCTCCCAGCCGTTATCAGTTTTAATGATCGGTGCCGCTACTTCAGACCAGTAGTTCCTCAATTGGCTTCACAAGAGCTGAGTGCACCCCGCTTGTCAACAGCACCCGGCAAACCTCGACAGTGACCCATCCAAGTACTAGCCAAGCCAGACAGCGCATAACGTCGGTGATCTGCCGGGAAGCGTACCATTGTAGCAAAGCTGTTGTTAATTGAGAGATTGTAGCCAAAAAAATATATGGTTCAAATGGCTCTGAGCACTATGGGCTTAACGTCTGCGGTCATCAGTTCCCTAGAACATAGAACTACTTAAACCTAACTAACCTAAGGACATCACACACATCCATGCCCGAGGAAGGATGCGACCGTAGCAGCCGCGCGCTTCCGGACTGCGCGCCTAGAACCGCTTGACCACCGCGGCCGGCAAAAAAAAAAAAAAAAAAGAAAAAAAAAAAGAGAGAGAGAGAGAGAGAGAGATGGTACTGATCCACCATACTACACAAAATAATTCAGAACCCTTTTGCAGAAGCAAGGAAAAAAGCATGCCAAATTTAAAAGGAGGAAAAATCTCTAACATTGTGAAAGCTGTACAAAAGCTCGAAATTTAGCGATAATTTCAATGCGAGGTGCATTTAATAGTTTCTCCAACGACTGTCTCGAAATCTTGCAGAAAACCCAAAGAGATCCTGGTGTTATGTAAATAACACCAGTGCCACGACGCAATCAATACCGAAACTGCGCGATAACAGTGGTGAACGAAGAAGACTGAAGAATGGAGCTGAGTTACTAATCACGGATTTAGAAAATATCGTTCTCGTGAAGCACAACCAGCTCATTAGTCTCACGAAGTAATTAGTGCTATCGACATGAGATGTCAGATTGTTTCCATGTTTCTAGATTTCCGGAAGGCTTTTGACGCCGTTACTCAAAAGCGACTTCTAATTAAATTGCGTGCTTATGAAGTATCATCTCAGTTTTGTGGCTAGAGTCGTTATATCCCGTCAGACAGGTCACACAGTTCGTAATAACTGACAGAAAGTCATTGAGTAAAACAGAAGTAATAACTGCCGTTTCCCAAGAAGTTTTATAGTCTCTCTGTTCTTGATCTACATAAACGATTTAGGACACAATCTCAGCAGTCCATTTGAACTGTTTGCAGATTATGCTGTCGTTTACCATCATGTAAAGCTATCAGATGATCAAAACCAATTGTAAAGTGATTTAAACAAGATATCTGTATGGTTCAAGAAATTGCAAATGACCCTAAAAAATGAATAATGTGAATTCTTCCACTTCAGCACTAAAAAGAATTCCCTAAATTTCAGTTCCACAAAAATCACACAAATCTAAAGGCTGTAAATTCAACTACAGATTTATGGATTACAATTACACATAACTTAAATTGGAACGATCACATTGATTATATTGTGGGGAAAGTAAACCGAAGAATGCGATTTATTGGCAGAACACTTTGCAAGTGTAGCAGTTGTACCAAAGAGAGTGCTCACTTTACGCTTGTCCCCTATCTTCTGGGGTACTATTCGGTGTGGAATCCGCATAAGATAGGATTGACGGAGGATACTGGAAAAGTTCAAGGAAGGGCAGGTCATTTTGTATCATCGTGAAGTGTGGGAGAGACTGCCACGGATATGATACACTAATTGAGGTGGCAGTCATTAAAACAAACTCCTTTTCCGCTACGGTAGACCTTCTCATGAAATTTTAATTGCCAGCTTTATCGTCAGAGTGTGAATGTAATTTGTTAGGGAGAAAAGATCATCATAATAAAATAAGACAAATCAGAGCCCGTATGGAAAGATTTAAGTGTTCGTTTTCCCCGCGCCCTGTTGGAGAGTGGAACGGTAGAAAAGGAGCTTAAAGATGGTTCGCTAAACCCTCTGTCAGATGCTAAATTATGATTTGCAGAGTAAACAAGAACATGTAGATGCTTGACAGTTACGGGTCGTTTCATAGTTGTCCAGCTGCCGTGTAAACTGCTCCGGTTCACAGTTGTCAGTAGGTACATAGAACGAGGCGTTTCTTGGTTGCCCGATGCCGACTGAACCTCACACGGCTGCCGTGCTGCTGCTATTGGAAGTCTGCAGTCTCCTCTTACTACTAACACAGTCGGCTGCAGGCGAAGGCAAAGCGAGCGGATCACTGTCATAGGGGCCACAGATCACTGGTGGCGTTCACATCTGGCGGTGTCTGACATTTGTTGTTGTACTCTTTACACTTTTGGTGTACTTTCGCATGAAATCATACTCATTGTTACCTGTTTTAATCATGGTGGACGTTGAAACATTACTTAAAACGAGATGACGCAAACCAGATGAGGTAGAACTTGAACTAATTGGTGGCTTTTAGACCGTTTTGACGACTGTGAAGTAGCGAAATTCCAGCCGAGAGTGTTATAATTTTTAAAAAATGCAAAAAAAGTAATCCAGTAAATGTAAGTGTGACTGCTCATCCTAGCACGTCCCATGGACTCCATTTAGCACTGGGTAGCCACTACCACACCCTACAGTCCCGTTACCAAGACTTCACAGGAACAATCTGCACGTCTATCTCTCTTTCAGACCACTCCGAAACCTCATAATTTAATTCATTCAACTGGTATTACAGTACTGTATTTTAATAGTATTTAAATACATACGGCATTGGCTTTTAAATATATTTCAAATACGGAGTACTATATTAACATTCCTTCCGAACAGAAATACAAATTATGAGAAGGTACGATGTATGACTTTCCCTGAAGGTGACTGTCAACGCGTCCGTAGGATGGATACTTACTCTGAAGGATGTGTTGCGACTCTGGATTGAATCTTTTACTGTTATATATAGATCGTCAAAAGTTTGCATACTCATACTAAAACAGATGAGTAATTTATCACTATCTTCTTTCCGGTCCTCAGGAAGTACATACACTCCTGGAAATGGAAAAAAGAACACATTGACACCGGTGTGTCAGACCCACCATACTTGCTCCGGACACTGCGAGAGGGCTGTACAAGCAATGATCACACGCACGGCACAGCGGACACACCAGGAACCGCGGTGTCGGCCGTCGAATGGCGCTAGCTGCGCAGCATTTGTGCACCGCCGCCGTCAGTGTCAGCCAGTTTGCCGTGGCATACGGAGCTCCATCACAGTCTTTAACACTGGTAGCATGCCGCGACAGCGTGGACGTGAACCGTATGTGCAGTTGACGGACTTTGGGCGAGGGCGTATAGTGGGCATGCGGGAGGCCGGGTGGACGTACCGCCGAATTGCTCAACACGTGGGGCGTGAGGTCTCCACAGTACATCGATGTTGTCGCCAGTGGTCGGCGGAAGGTGCACGTGCCCGTCGACCTGGGACCGGACCGCAGCGACGCACGGATGCACGCCAAGACCGTAGGATCCTACGCAGTGCCGTAGGGGACCGCACCGCCACTTCCCAGCAAATTAGGGACACTGTTGCTCCTGGGGTATCGGCGAGGACCATTCGCAACCGTCTGCATGAAGCTGGGCTACGGTCCCGCACACCGTTAGGCCGTCTTCCGCTCACGCCCCAACATCGTGCAGCCCGCCTCCAGTGGTGTCGCGACAGGCGTGAATGGAGGGACGAATGGAGACGTGTCGTCTTCAGCGATGAGAGTCGCTTCTGCCTTGGTGCCAATGATGGTCGTATGCGTGTTTGGTGCCGTGCAGGTGAGCGCCACAATCAGGACTGCATACGACCGAGGCACACAGGGCCAACACCCGGCATCATGGTGTGGGGAGCGATCTCCTACACTGGCCGTACACCACTGGTGATCGTCGAAGGGACACTGAATAGTGCACGGTACTTCCAAACCGTCATCGAACCCATCGTTCTACCATTCCTAGACCGGCAAGGGAACTTGTTGTTCCAACAGGACAATGCACGTCCGCATGTATCCCGTGCCACCCAACGTGCTCTAGAAGGTGTAAGTCAACTACCCTGGCCAGCAAGATCTCCGGATCTGTCCCCCATTGAGCATGTTTGGGACTGGATGAAGCGTCGTCTCACGCGGTCTGCACGTCCAGCACAAACGCTGGTCCAACTGAGGCGCCAGGTGGAAATGGCATGGCAAGCCGTTCCACAGGACTACATCCAGCATCTCTACGATCGTCTCCATAGGAGAATAGCAGCCTGCATTGCTGCGAAAGGTGGATATACACTGTACTAGTGCCGACATTGTGCATGCTCTGTTGCCTGTGTCTATGTGCCTGTGGTTCTGTCAGTGTGATCATGTGATGTATCTGACCCCAGGAATGTGTCAATAAAGTTTCCCCTTCCTGGGACAATGAATTCACGGTTTTCTTATTTCAGTTTCCAGGAGTGTATAAAGAATTCTCCAACATCGTATTTCCTCTAGTTGACTGGATGAAGCTTCTACGTCCTATTTATTCTTTTCCTCAGGTGTTTAAAAAACAACAGCCACACAACTAATTTGTTGTGATCCATTTGTCTAGTACTGCCACACTTTAGCATCATATGACGTGTTGTCGCTCCAGCCTGTCGACAAAGGCTACCGCGCCGCTTACATGGCAGCCGTATTGTTGTAAAAAGTGCATGCGCGGCAGCCTTACAAGTGTGAAACGACTATAAAATAACTTAAAACTGCGGTTCTAAGCTCCCGTGAATCCTTACAGGCCCGCTACCCGTCACTAACGAGTGGTTACTCCAAGGGTGCTTTCTGCTTGATATTGTTCATTATTTACTGCTACGTTTGACGTCTGTAGCCAGCTGACTTCAGGCTTTCTTTTATGATCTTAAGTACACATCAGAGTGAGTAAATTTTCAAAAACGTGGTAATTAGAAACATGCAATATTTCTGCCGGCAGACATTTTTCTTATATATTGCTGTTTCGAAAGGCATTGTCTGTACTGATTGCTTCGTATTCTAAAAACAGAATGCGGCACGAAACACTAGAGCGTCCTAACCCAGGCGTATTGCGAGGAAAGGCATCTGCGTGATTTTGACGACCCACTGTATCACAATAAGGTACCTAGGCAGTCGGTTATTTCTGAGTAAATATGTACACAACTTCAGGTGTCTGAATTTTTATTTGTATACGTAGCGCCTTAACTGACTGAAGTTCAAGTTTGATTTTACTGCATCTTTTGTCTTGTTTTAGGATGTCAGGAAGGAGAAACTGGCAACAGTCGACGAGAGAGCTAGATGTGTACACAAATGATTTAATTCTTACTTTCGGCTAGAAGAAACTGCCTCCGATATACCTGCATCACTTAAGCGCATTCCTTACTGCATCATCGACATCAGCGAGTCAAAACGAGCCATATCCATTCTCATGAAGTCGGTCTTCGGGCGTCGTCGCCCTGCTTTCCTATAAATGGCTGCGACCACTGTCAGGGAAATTGTTGTAAAAATAACTGCGTGCTCCAAGAGCAAAATAAAGTCTAAAATTCAATAAAGCGTTTATTAAAGATTCTGTCAACAGTTGCTGTTTGTTATCAACATCAGGCACGGCCACTGCAACCTCAGTAGGCCAGGCTTGAAAATGAACCTGTAAGATTCGAAACTAGTCGCGTAAAGTAAACATTGCAGCTGTTCACAGAATCGTTATTAAACACTTTAAGGAATCTGACAAAGTTGCTAGCTCCCTGTCAACAAAATGTTGAAACTGAAGTAAAGTATAAAATTTAATTTACATAAATATATGCTTGTAGACGCAGATGTGGTATACACCTTACGTGCATCGTGTTAACATCAGTAGGTTAAATGCAGAGTTCCTGGAGATTACTATTACAATTATGCTTACACATCCCGCCGCTACCTTCCTTGCGGAATACAACGGACACTATCCTACATACAGGCTGGTTCACACACGACGAAGGCGCTTCGTTTAGCGTTCAGTGGAACCCAATACTCCTACAGGTAGGCAAGCTCCGATCATCGCAATACGCCCGAGGCTGCTGCTCGATAGGGTGCCATGTGGTGCATTGGGTGACAGTATGTTGTGCCTCTTTCGTTGTACGATTGAAAATATTGAACTACGCAAGATCAGGGTCGTATATTAACCAAACAGTGTTCTTTAAACAGCTCTAATCAAACCAGATTAAAGTTTAATAACAGAATAAATTCTCCTTCTACTATCAATTATTCATTCGTTTTCATAGATCTGTGTGTTCCAAAGTATTTAATTTATAAATACGGCTGATGCACGATTTGACTTTAAAACACCGAGCTTGCGTTTTGAACTGTACAAAAGTTCTATGACGTGCTCTCTGGTCACACAACTCACATCCAAGCTGTAGTCGAATTCTCTCCATACCTTATGTAGCTGAATGTGTAGCAAGAAGTAAACTAATTGCTGAACTGGATTTCACATTAATAATATTTGTTTGATCAGTGAATACGAAAACACTAGTACTCACTAGCAAAGTAGTCATGGACTAAGCTGCTGTCTAAGTATGCTGGAAACAGACTAGGTGACACAAACGTACACTGCTTGCGTTAATGTGTGAAAAACAATGTTAATTTCATTGTATCACTTAACAGGGGAAAGGTACTACCTGCCTTACGTGCGGGTGGCCCTAAAACTTTACTACTGAAGAACCATAATCTTAATATTTAGTAAGTGGTCATTTTAACTGGCCTGATTACATGGATTAAACCTTGTTTAATGGTAGATTTTCACGACACAAAGCCTGATTGGTGCTTGGGGACCCTTAATCTGTCACATCTTAAACCAGTCACTGCAGCTGATAGCATTAATAGCGCAAATGTTTCAAGGATATTTACTGAACCATACAGGAACTTCCACTGAAGAATTAACACCACACTATCTGAACAAAGTTGGGTCCTGAAATAGTTTTTGTCTGATAACTTACTTTTTGACTAAGACTTTCAATATTAAACAACAGCAATTCATACATATAAATATAAATACACAAACCCACTATTTACAGACATATTGTACAAATGGAAATGTTGTAGACATTCAAACTGTTATGGCTTAGTACTGATAGAGTAATCACTGTGTGCTATGGAATGTCGTATTATGAGAAACGGTATTGACGGTTTGGAAATCAACTCTTCTAAAGAAAATTTAATTGAATACTATTTTGCTAGGTGTTGAACTTACAGTCTTTTAACTACCACGTGGAGCAGCCTATAAGGCAGCTTACAAAACCAACAACTGTAGCTCCATGACACTTAACAGTTCTTTTAACTATTGCAACTAATTACGTCTGCACTTTCACTTTGTCTTCAGACGAAAATTCTGGACAGTCTTGTAGCAGGGTTAAGATACCATTAAGTTGAATCACTTGGAATCAACAAATATTCGTGACATTAAGTTAATGTTAATTACTTATAATGTGAACTCTTTAGCGTATAGTGGTCAGTGGACTCATACTAAACTACATGTAACTTTGCTTGAGTTTTCTGCGCCACAGATTTGCAGCGTGTTGTCAATGATAAACAATATATGTAATGATTTTTTATAATTTGTACATCATTCAACTTTTGTTCATTTAAATGTACACTAATTCAATGCACTCTGTAAATATGTTGGTATATTCTATGTAATTTGATTAAATGTTATTTATATATAAACGCGAATTGATTTGGTCCTGCATTTGTAACTGAATCAGTGTTACTTTTGATAAGATGGAAGAGACAAATGTAAGTGAGGTAGTAGAGGCTGAGACGCGGCAGAGTAAAGACAAACAGAAGGGACGCGTCATAATAACTGTGCGGAAAGGGGCAGCAGTTTCTTTGTGGTAATAGTCGGAAGGTGCTACGTGGAGAAGATTGCAGTACTGAGATAACGTGCGTGACAGTTTGAAGTTGTCTTGACGAGTGGAATGCCAAAGAAGCCAGCAGATGATCGTAACAGCAATGTTGCAGTAAAATACAAATATTAGGCGACCACGAATTACAAATCTTAAGCGACCACGAATTTCTTTTTACAAAATTACCGACTCCGCGGCCAATGGGTTAGTGTTGCTGTCTTCGATGTTCGAAGGACCTGAGTTCGATTTCTGGTACTTTCTCAGACTTTTTTGCGAGTTACGTAGTTTTGGCACGTGGCCCACTCAACCCTTGTGTGGCCAAACGAGGAGCTGCTTGAATAAAGAAGTAGCACCATCAGTATTCACGCACTGGGGAAAAAGGTTGGAGGGGCTCGCTTCATGCTGATAAAGGGTCCCACGATCAGAAATCGCTCCTCAAACTGTTTTAAGGGTCGCAGCCGGCCAATCAGAAAAGGCCTAAGGCCTAATCCCTGGGTGGTGTTAACGTTTATTGTTAATGGAGACTAGAAGGCAAAAGAGAAGGAAGACGTAAAAGACAAGATTCCAAAACTTAAATTTTTGCAGAAGTCCAACGAAAAAGACAGAATATTATCAGAATGAAGGATCAAGACATTGAAAGTGCGGGAAGGGATCAGCCTTCATCAGCAAATCCAAATATACGTTTCATTAACAGAAACTCGACACGAAATAGTTAACAGTGTTATTTCGTCTCAGAGGCAGAGTAAGATTGTGCGCTAAACAGTGGTTCGAACTCGGTTACAGAAGGTTACCGTTTATGGAGTGTTGTGTTTTAGAAGTGGACTGTGAGCCTAGGATCTTTTTGTCAGTGTAAGTACCAAAGCACCCATCATGTTAGACAGTTGGAACAAAATAGGTGAATGTACTCTAGTAAATGCTAACGCGAATGTGTATTGTTGTACTTAAAGAACTGTGTTTGTATATTATCCCAGCACGTACTGTTCCAATTATCTTCTAAAGAGTTGCGAAAGGGTTAACAGCGAAGCCTATCAAGCAAGAGATCACACCAGAGCAATAGTGAAAATTAGTAGCGTTTTCTAAATTAATTAATGTCTAAGACAGCTCGATGTCATTTTATGAACTCCTTGTGGACCACCGAAATTCTGATACACTACAGTTTTTGCTTTAGTCAGGTGCCACAAACGATACACATCAGGCAAGCAAGAAAGTACATTTCTCTAGTGGCAGTCGCTATCTCGGAGCGTCATGGATAACTTACCTCGAAACGAAATATTACGTTGTGGACACCGTGTAAAGATAAAGGACACTGAAGGTCACTGACACCAAATAAGCTGTTAGAGAACGAGAACAGTGAAGCTATGCATATCCGATTTTACGTTCCAATGTAGAATTTCCTCACGGTCAAATGTTTTGTCTGACTATCTAACTCTTGCGGCGAAATTACTTAACAGTAATGTATTAAACGGAATGTTATGTGGTTCACTGCTATTAGTAATTTCTGCAATCTATTTTGTAAAAATTTGTCCATCTGTACCACTTCATATGAACATATGTTAACGATATTGAATCTGACAGATACGATTTCACAAACGGCAGCTACGGTTGCCATTTCTATCCCATCTCCTCTATTAATAGTCATCGCTAAACAGTAATTCATAAGTGTGTAAATCCATACTGTTAAGCAACAAAATTCACTGTGCAACTAAGCAGAATCGTTTCAGTTAAAACTGAAAAGTATTTTATTGATCTAAGTAGATTTGTAAAAATTATTACAATTTTATATTTGTACCTCTTTTATATAAGTGTGAATGTGCGCATACGTGTGTGGAACTAAGTCACCTCTCATTGTGTAGATGTGAGATCAAACAAGTACAGGTTTAGAAAAAGCATTTGTTTAGCACTGTGTTATTTCAACGAAATAATACATGAAATGCATTCGCAGTTGCGAATATGGACTACCATCAGCTGTACAATGGAATAACTACAGTCAAAAGTTCTGCTAGACCGAGACCCGAACCCGAATTTCCCGCTTGACGGAGGCGGTCGCTTTACCTTTTTTTTTTTCTTAACATATTCATGATGGGAAGCTCGGACGCTAATCACTTTTTTTTCATTATTGGTCATTACATTTGGTCGTAGTGAACGTCACATGGCGTCAACTGAAGTTCACTGCTGATGCCTTCGCTCAGTTTTTTGATACTAAACACACAGAGCTACCGGACCGGCAACCATTTGGTTATCGCCGCACGACTCACCGCCAGACCCAAACTTCCATATGTCATCTACAATCGATACTCGTACGTCCAATACGTATATTCCAGTACAGGGGAGACACTTTATTTGAAACTTGCTCGCCCGGCGTCAGTGGATACATACGATATTGCAGTGCCTGTGTTATTCCGAATTACGAGGCATCGTAATTCGGTATAAGACAAGGACTGCAATATCGTAATATCGTATTTGGTAAAAGCATTCCGTGTGCCCGCTATTGAAAATGACATTAAGTAGTTATTCAAGCATATTTCAGTAGTATTCAAGTATAGGAAAGCAGCCGTACATAATTATTTAGGCAAGCCGTCAATCAATCAGTCCATGTAATGTGTAACTCTAGTAGCTGAGCACCCAGTATTGCCAGAGTATCTATTCCAGTTCTATTAGTCCAGTTCCTCCTTCCCCATCTCTCTGTCCACATCCTCCTCACTCCTTCAGTCAGTTTCCTTCTTCCCCTTCTCTCAGTTAACCTTCTCCACCTTCCACTGTCTGCCATCTCCTCTGGCATCTGTCTCTGAGCATCTGCTACCTCCCTTGTGTTTGTCCATCTGTTTCTCCCATCACTCTCTGTCCTCTTCCTCCTCCTTCCTCTATTCAACTGCTCTCCTTAAACTACTTCTGGTCTTCTCCTCTCTCTATCTCCTCCCGCCCCCTCTATCATTCCTCACCCCATCTCTCTCCTCCTCTCCCTCCCTCTTCCATCTCCTCCCCTTCCTCCCTCTGTCCATCTCCTTCCCTTCCCTTCCTCTTTACATTTCCCCGTCTCCCTCTCATTCACCACTTCTGCCTCCCCCATATCTACGATCCTTTCCTCTTTCCCCTTCTCTGTATCTCCAACTCTTCCTGCCCCCGTTTTACCTCCATATTATCACCCTCAACGCCTACAGGAAACTGTTCTTATTCCATTCCAGATAGAAAGTAATATTTGTACCAAGTTCGGTTGAAATCGATCCAGGGTTTTAGGAGGAGCTTTGTATGCACGGATCTGCCTGTGTACACACATGCCACATATATTTCAAATATATGTGATAAATTATATATTTCAAATTCTGAAGGTGGCAGGGGTAAAATACAGCGAGGGAAAGGCTATTTACAATTTGTACAGAAACCAGATGACAGTTATAAGAGTCGAGGGACATGAAAGGGAAGCGGGGGTTGGGAAGGGAGTGAGACAGGGTTGTATCCTCTCCCAGATGTTATTCAATCTGTATATTGAGAAAGCAATAAAGGTGATTAAACACAGGAGGCGGCAGAACCGACTAAGCAGTTTTAAAGAGCAATAAAATCTAAATCTGGATGTATAGAGGAAAAAATGTTTTTATTTTCTAAATTGGTACAACATACCATTTTAGACTCATTCCTTTTTGAAAATAATTTCCTCAAGATGGGGCCGTTAACATCAGTACATGGCTGTAGACGGTCCTTGAAGTTTCGAGCAGCTCTTGCACACATATAGCGGGCTATGGCATTCACTTCATCAATAATCCGCTCTTTTAACTCTGGTAGGGTGCGAGGGCGGCTTTTGAAAATCTTTGCCTTCAGATATTCCAAACAAAGTCGTCACAGATGCTCAAATCTGGTGACCGCGCAGACCACCCGACATCACCCCTCAAAGAGACGAGGCGTTCCGGAAACATTTCTCTCAAAACACAAAGTGAAATTCGATCTGTGTGAGCAGAAGCTCCACCTTGATGGACCCCCAAGTCCCCCAGTCCACGTTCTTCAACAATCTCGTCCATTCTGGGTTGCAGAAAATTTTGCAAGATTGAAGCATAACGTGTGGATTTCACTGTCACAGTTTCTCCTTCCTCCCCAAAAACGTAAGGGGCTACCACGCCAAATTGTGATATGACGCACCACACTGTCACTTTAGCAGAATTCTGCGGTCTTTCACGAATAATTAGGGGTTTATTCTCTGCCCAGTATCGAAAGTTTTGCTTGTTCACGCACCCACTAAGATGAAAATGTGCCTCGTCACTACTGAAGAAAGCTGCATCCGAAGGGCCCTGAGCAAGCATTTGCTCGCACAGATTTTGACGGCTGGCGTAGTCTGCTGGACGAAATTCTTGAGCAATCATTATTTTAAACGGATGTAACTTGAAACCGCATTACAGAATCCTTCTCAAACTGCGGTCTGAAATCCCCAGTGCAACAGCATGTCGTCGAGCAGAACGTTGCGGCGATTGTTGAACTGCTGTTCTCACCCGCTCCACATTTTCTGGCGTTCTGATGGATCTGCGTCGGCCATCAGCATCTAATCTTAGTGTGCTACCATTTTCCTCCAACTGCTGAACCCAGGGCCGAATTGTGTTTGCATTAGGAACTGCATTGTTGCGTGGAATATTGAACTGTCGCCGAAATGCTCGTTGGGTAGCGATCACAGATCTATTGTTTTCATAATAAGCGTGAACGGCAAAACCACACGATGTGCACCGGTCCACACCATGTTGGCTACTGAAATGGAGTCAACGACTGAACAAAGGCAGACCATGTGCAACTGCCTACCCCCACCACAGCCCCAGCGGTAATAGAAACTGATTAGTCGGTTCTGCCGCACCCTGTACAACTAACAGTCGTATAATCAACGATAGAAGTAATTTTTATGATGATAATAATAACAATAATAGATACTATTATACTACTACAAATAATTTTTATCATCATAAAACTACCTATTGCAGATAATCGGTCTTAGCATTCAAAATTTAATGTGACTGATGTTTAAGATGTTGTTCTACTGCATACAAAATGATGTGATCTGTTTCATACCTACTAGTCCGAATCAGTGTCGCTCTCGAAGTCCTAAAAATCAGAATCCACATCGGAATGGTCGGCCGTGGTGTGATTGGAACTGCAGGGGATAGTAATAACTCTATTGCGTCATTCAACAGAAATTTCATACATTTTTAGCTGTTTTCTAATACTGGAAATATATGGATAATGGATCGGAAGATAACAGAAGCAGCTTGAAAATGTCTCTCTATTGTTTTTACTCGTGAACACTTTCTGGAAACGTCTTTTAATATATTTGTTCCTCGCTTCTTGTACTTCGTGGCTAACTGACCAATTGGCAACAATGCGTGGGATGATATTTATGGCCGGCCGGCGTGGCCGTGCGGTTCTACGCGCTTCAGTCTGGAACCGCGTGACTGCTACGGTGGCAGGTTCGAATCCTGCCTCGGGCACGGATATGTGTGATGTCCTTAGGTTAGTTAGGTTTAAGTAGTTCTAAGTTCTAGGGGATTGATGACCACAGATGTTAACTCCCATACTGCTCAGAGCCATTTGAACCATTTTGTTATTTATGGACTGTGAATCAAAAGCTTATGCACTGTCGCGGGCATATAATTCCATGGGTACGGCTCAACGAATTTTCTCATAGTCGTCGCCGTATCATTGTCGAACTTCCCAGTATTGATTTCATGCCCGTTCGATATGACTTGTAAGATGACGTGAAAACATTGTATCAAATCTACTTTCAATGACTTTATAAGAGCAGATGTTTTCAAATTTTCAAAAAAGCTTCGAGCTGTATTTCCATCGTTCGTTCTTCCGTAGCGAGGTTTCGGAAGATCGACAACAGTCCCATTTCTGAGCTGAATCCCTTCTGAATGATCTTCTTGCGCTTTTCCACGATTGATTTCTTTTTCATCGGCACTGAGTGCTCGCCGTTTTTCACTCCCAAATCTGTATGATAAATTCAAGTAGCATCCGAAAAATCTGATCCACGCATGTAATGGTGATAGTCCAAACCTCAGATTTTATTCGTTGACTTCTATTTGTAAAATATCATCGATTTTATTTAAATATTTACTGGTACTTTCACATAAATATCACGAACTGGCTGGGTTCTGCGTTTCGATCTCTTGCTCAATGACGCATACTCCATAGAAGGACGGCCACTGCCTTTACCAATCGATGGCAGATCACAGTCAGCCACATACTTGCCACCAACGATAGGTGCCGGAGGCAAAACGGGTGCATGAAGACATCCATTGTTTTGTTTGAAAACGGGGACCTCTGTGCTGTTATTTCGGCAAACCATGGTTGTTTTGTACAAACATCGAAATATACAGGGTGTTACAAAAAGGTACGGCCAAACATTCAGGAAACATTCCTCACACACAAATAAAGAAAATATGTTATATGGACATGTGTCCGGAAACGCTTAATTTCCATGTTAGAGCTCATTTTAGTTTCGTCAGTATGTACTGTACTTCCTCGATTCACCGCAAGTTGGCCCAATTGAAGGAAGGTAATGTTGACTTCGGTGTTTGTGTTGACATGCAACTTATTGCTCTACCGTACTAGCATCAAGCATATCAGTACGTAGCATCAACAGGTTAGAGTTCATCACGAACGTGGTTTTGCAGTCAGTGCAATGTTTACAAATGCGGAGTTGGGAGATGCCCATTTGATGTATGGATTAGCACGGGCCAATAGCCGTGGCGCGGTACTTTTGTATCGAGACAGATTTCCCGACAGGAAGACGTTCGAAGCAATTGATCGGAGTCTTAGGGAGCACGGAACATTCCAGCCTATGACTCGCGACTGAGGAAGACCTAGAACGACGAGGACACCTGCAATGGACGAGGCAATTCTTCGTGCAGTTGACGATAGCCTAATGTCAGCGTCAGAGAAGTTGATGCTGTACATGGTAACGTTGACCACGTCACTGTATGGAGAGAGCTACGGGAGAACCAGTTGTTTCCGTACCATGTACAGCGTGTGCAGGCACTATTAGCAGCTGATTTGCCTCCACGGGTACACTTCTGCGAATGGTTCATCCAACAATGTGTCAATCCTCATTTCAGTGCAAATGTTCTCTTTAGGATGAGGCTTCATTCCAACGTGATCAAATTGTAAATTTTCACAATAAACATGTGTGGGCTGACGAGAATCCGCACGCAATTGTGCAATCACATCAACAACACATATTTTCTGTGAACGTTTGGGCAGGCATTGTTGGTGATGTCTTGATTGGGCGCCATGTTCTTCCACCTACGCTCAATGGAGCACATTATCACGATTTCATACGGGATACTCTACCTGTGCTGCTAGAACATGTGCCTTTACAAGTATGACACAACATGTGGTTCATGCACGATGGAGCTCCTGCACATTTCAGTCGAAGTGTTCGTATGCTTCTCAACAACAGACTCGGTGACCGATGGATTGGTAGAGGCGGACCAATTCCATGGCCTCCACGCTCTCCTGACCTCAACCCTCTTGACTTTCATTTATGAGGGCATTTGAAAGCGCTTGCCTACGCAACCCCGGTACCAAATGTAGAGACTTTTCGTGCTCGTATTGTGGACGGCTGTGATACAATATGTCATTCTCCAGGGCTGCATCAGCGCATCAGGGATTCCATGCGACGGAGGGTGGATGCATGTATCCTCGCTAACGGGGGACATTTTGAACATTTCCTGTAACAAAGTGTTTGAAGTCACGCTGGTACGTTCTGTTACTGTGTGTTTCCATTCCAGGATTAATGTGATTTGAAGAGAAGTAATAAAATGAGCTCTAACATGGAAAGTAAGCGTTTCCGGACACATGTCCACATAACATATTTTCTTTCTTTGTGTGTGCGGAATGTTTCCTGAAAGTTTGGCTGTACCTTTTTGTAACACCCTGTATATAATATAAACAGTATAACCATGAGATTTAGACTGCATTAGTATATGGATATGTGATACATATCTGTAGGAATCATTTCCATTTCGTAAATATTGAATTTTTTGACTTCACTGCGTAAGTATTCACTCACTAACCGAGCGTGAATATGCGTAGTTGCTTGTGCTCTCGACGAAAGGTGCCTTTGGACTGACGTAGTCCTACAGACATCTTTTGGGGTGAGATGCACAAATCCTCCCCCTATCCAACCCAGCCCTCCAAATTCCCAGAAACAAAAATTCATTTATCGGTGTCACGGCCACGTTTTGGGGATTCGGCCCCACTGTGCGGCGTTTGTGGAGACGAACATCGACCTAGTGTAGCAAAAATGCTATTTACCCGAAAAGCCGACACGTTCCCACTGATCTACGGTCGAATCCCTATCGTTCCATAATCACTACAATCGTAACTGACGATGTCACTTGGTAAACATGTAATCATTCGGTTGTGATGATCTGCTTCGGAGCTCCATGTTAAACAACGTACGATGTACGATGTGCTCCGAAACGCTTCTGCGTGCACCAGCATTGCGCTCTTTCGGCATAAATGCCACAGATCACCCTCTATTCTACTTTACAGAGCGGGAGACCTCCAAACCCACATTCTGTGAAGAGTCGTGGACGTCTAACTATTTAGCTCCTAGTGATAGTTTCACTGCTCTTCTACCTCTTTCCGTAGACGCTCTCGACAGTAACACGTGACCATTCGACGAGCTTCGCCGTTTTCGAGTTACTCATTCACAGGCTCCGCTTAATGGTAATGTGACCATCGTCCCCATTTACAGCCCATATCTCCGCTAGGTGGGGATTCCCCATCCAGGTCTGCTCCGCTTACATACTTCGGTTATCGCGTCACGTCCCACGTCCGCTTCCCCCCCCCCCCCCCCTCCTCCATCACCACCACGTGGCGGAGACAGAGGTCGTAATGCTTTGGCTCATCAGTCTGCAAATTGGTGTTGTGAAAACAGTTAGTTAATGAGACAGTTTTACTGCATGAACAGCGAAAATGTAATACATCTACATGATTACAATTCACATTTAAGTGCTTGGCAGAGGGTTCATCGAACCACAATCATACTATCTCTCTACCATTCCACTCCCGAACAGCGCGCGGGAAAAACGAACACCTAAACCTTTCTGTTCGAGCTCTGATTTCTCTTATTTTATTTTGATGATCATTCCTACCTATGTAGGTTGGGCTCAACAAAATATTTTCGCATTCGGAAGAGAACGTTGTTGACTGAAATTTCGTAAATAGATCTCGCCGCGACGAAAAACGTCTTTGCATTAATGACTTCCATCCCAACTTGCGTATCATATCTGCCACACTCTCTCCCCTATTACGTGATAATACAAAACGAGCTGCCCTTTTTTGCACCCTTTCGATGTCCTCCGTCAATCCCACCTGGTAAGGATCCCACACCGCGCAGTAATATTCTAACAGAGGACGAACGAGTGTAGTGTAAGCTGTCTCTTTAGTGGTCTTGCTGCATCTTCTAACTGTCCTGCCAATGAAACGATACCTTTTGCTCGCCTTCCCCACAATATTATCTATGTGGTCTTTCCAACTAAAGTTGTTCGTAATTTTAACACCCAGGTATTTAGTGGAATTGACAGCCTTGAGAATTGTACTATTTATCGAGTAATCGAATTCCAACGGATTTCTTTTGGAACTCATGTGGATCACCTCACACTTCTCGTTATTTAGCGTCAACTGCCACCTGCCACACCATACAGCAGTCTTTTCTAAATCGCTTTGCAACTGATACTGGTCTTCGGATGACCTCACTAGACGCTAAATTACAGCATCATCTGCGAACAACCTAAGAGAACTGCTCAGATTGTCGCCCAGGTCATTGATATAGATCAGTAACAGCAGAGGTCCCAGGACACTTCCCTGGGGAACACCTGATATCACTTCAGTTTTACTCGATGATTTGCCGTCTATTACTACGAACTGCGACCTTCCTGAGAGGAAATCACGAATCCAGTCGCACAACTGAGACGATACCCCATAAGCCCGCAGCTTGATTACAAGTCGCTTGTGAGGAACGGTGTCAAAAGCTTTCCGGAAATCTAGAAATACGGAATCAACTAGAGGTCCCCTGTCGAAAGCGGCCATTACTTCGTACGAATGAAGAGCTTGCTGCGTTGCACAAGAACGATGTTTTCTGAAACCATGCTGATTACGTAATAATAGATAGTTCCCTTCGAGGTGATTCATAATGTTTGAATACAGTATATGCTCCAAAACCCTACTGCAAACCGACGTCAATGATATAGGTCTGTAGTTCGATGGATTACTCCTACTACCCTTCTTAAACACTGGTGCGACCTGCGCAATTTTCCAATCTGTAGGTACAGATCTATGGGACTTAACTGCTAAGGTCATCAGTCCCTAAGCTTACACACTACATAACGTAAATTATCCTAAGGACAAACACACACACCCATGCCCGAGGGAGGACTCGAACCTCTGCCGGGACCAGCCGCACAGTCTATGACTGTAGCGCCTGAGACCGCTCGGCTAATCCCGCGCGGCGAGGTCTATCGGTGAGCGAGCGGTTGTATATGATTGCTAAGTAGGGAGCTATTGTATCAGCGTAATCTGAAAGGACTCCAATCGGTATATAATCTGGACCTGAAGACTTGCCCGTATCAAGCGATTTGAGTTGCTTCGCAACCCCTAAGGTGTCTACTTCTAAGAAACTCATGCTAGCAGATGTTCGTGTTTCAAATTCTGGAATATTCCATTCGTCTTCCATGGTGAAGGAATTTCGAAAAACTGCGTTCAATAACTCCGCTTTAGCGGCACAGTCGTCGGTAACAGTACCATCGGCACTAGGCAGCGAAGGTATTGACTGCGTCTTGCCGCTTGTGTGCTTTACATACGACCAGAATTTCTTCGGATATTCTACCAAATTTCGAGACAATGTTTCGTTGTGGAGCCTATTAAAGGCATCTCGCATTAAAGTCAGTGCCAAATGTAGCGCGTCTTTAAATTTTAGCCAATCTTCGGGATTTTGTGGGGGTTGTCGGCAAGGAAAAATTTCCTAAAAGTTTGAAATTAGCTGTAATCTTTTTTGGCTGGCCCTAAGTGCTCTTTTTCTCAAATATTGAGCGAACAACAATGTGCGCGTCGTGGACTTCACATCTTTACGCTCCCGCCATAACCACTTTGTTAGATTGGTTGCTCTTACAACGACAGCGGGTCTTTCCTGTCAGTAAGTAACATGTGTACCAAATTCGGTTGGAATGAAACCACTGGTTTAGGACGAGATGTAGAACAAACGAAAATTTTTCCAATATGTATGGAGCAACAGTTTCAACAGGATACCTGCAGGCAACGTCCCAATGTGTGTGAGGAATTTTATCTGCTTCAGTTTAGATTAGATTAGATTAGTTTTTCGTTCCATAGATCCGTTCTGAGGAGATCCTCGTGGATGTGGTGAAACGTCCCCTTTGAATAATTATACATGAATGTGCTTAAACTGACACACAATATTTTTAGCGCAACGCAATCTGACTTTCAAAAATCCCTACAAAAGAATGGCCCTGACTAACATTAACCTATACCTTTCACAAATCACTTACCTCACAAAAATCTTAATTACTAGAACTACTGCAATACAGCGAGCGCCACTATTGCCAGCTAAATAAAAGATTCAAACTACAGAAGGCACTAACTACTGATAGGCATAGTTAGCAATTGAAAGATGTTAATAGAGAACAAACACTGTATTTACCTTAACAGTCATAATATATGTAGTAGTTCATGACATCCAGTGTTACAAATTTCAAAACTCCGCCATCTCTCTCCCCACATCCACCACTGCTGGCGGCTCACCTCCAACTGCGCAACGCTACGCGCTGTTCACATCCAGCTGCCGCTGCCCAACACTACAATGGCAGACAACAATGCAAACTAGCCACAGACTGCACACAGCACAGCCAGTGATTTTCATACAGAGCGCTACGTAACGTTGCCAATAAGAAAATATAAACAGCCTACTTACATAGCCCCAATGCTCCCCACAAAAAATTTTACAAATTGTTTTGGGCAGTGGCCAACAATGATTTGATAAAATTTTTCATAATTACAATAACAAAGATATCCAATGCACACACTTATTAATACGATGTTGGTCAAAAGCTAAAATTTTCTCACAGTCCATAAAGACAGTCCTGATCATTCATCACAGTAAAACTGCCGTTTCTTTTATCAAAGTCTGAGCAGTAAAAGACAATGCACATGGAAGTAGTGGATGTCCATGCAGTCTTGAAGAAGTAGTGTTGTCCTCCCAACCACTGTAGTCCTGGTAGAGAATATGGTATTGGTGGGCCACCAGAGGCGCAGACCAATTGCCGTCCTTGTGGAAATAATGGTATTGGTGGGCCATCAAAGATGCAGACCCACTGCAGTCCATGTAGAGACGGCCAGCAGCCATCTGTTGCGACTGTGCAGGTGCACATTCACCATCGATGAGTCTTGCGGAGAATATAGCAAGTCCATAAACCACCACTTGTGCACTCAAAAAGTTTTTTTTTTATCCTTAGAACCAGCAATGCTGTTAACCAGTCCCTTGTTGAATTATTAACACACGTGCAAACACTATCAGTCCCTACTTCTCACATATTGTCCATATACTATGACCAACAGAAACGTGTGCAGTGAAATGTAACTTACAAGTTACTTAATTTGATGAACTGGTGGTAATTACAATTTTATAACATAATAATGCAATAAGAAAGGTACAAAATACATCATTAAAGAACATAACAATACAGATGACATTTGTGGTACAGGCTTTACAAAAGAATCGAACTAACATATACATCAGTGTTACAGGAATTATGACATAAGTAAATACATAAAACATCAGAATAACTTTTGAAACATCAACTTTACACATCAGCATTAAAACAAAACAGAATAAATAATGTCTAAGCATATTTACAAGGTAAATAACATATTATTAATGCCAATTATATTTGAGGATAACAGTATTCCTCATCATAGTGAATATAGCTTAGTATTAGAAGAAGAAAAACTTCTACGAAACTACACAGAGACAGGAAGAAAACAAATACACGAGGGTACACAAACACATAGTGGGATAACACAAAAGGAAAGGACAGGGTTCGTTTTCAGTGTAACATTTGGTACTGCAGTCCAACCCAAAACTTCATTCCATACATCTTTCGTCTTATTTCGATATTTGCTCCAGCCAAAAAAATCCTATCCAAGCATGCTTTCTGTATTTTTCTCGTATAACCTCTCAGTGCATTTCTTCAAATTCATCGCAACTCATTCTCTTATAGGCTACCCCCTCTTAAGCTAACTTAAATCTACTGAGCTCAGATTGTAAGTAGGCTGTTCATGTTTTCTGTATGTAAGTAGGCTGTTTATGTTTTCTTTATGTAAGTAGGCTGTTTAGGTTCTTATATTGGTAACGCCGCCGCCACGTAGCGCTCTCTGTATGAAAATCACTGGCTGTGCTGTGTGCAGTCTGTGGCTAGTTTGCATTGTTGTCTGCCATTGTAGAGGGGCAGCTGGATGTGAACAGCGCATAGCGTTGTGCAGTTGGAGGTGAGCCGTCAGCAGTGGTGGATGTGGGGAGAGAGATGGCGGAGTTTTGTAATTTGTCATGAACTGCTATATATATTATGACTATTAAGGTAAATACATTGTTTGTTCTCTACTAAAATCTTTCTTTGGCTAACTATCCCTATCAGTAGTTAGTGACTTCCGTAGTTTGAATCTTTTATTTAGCTGGCAGTAGTGGCGCTTGCTGTATTGCAGTAGTTCGAGTAACGAAGATTTTTGGTGAGGTAAGTGATTTGTGAAAGGTACAGGTTAATGTTAGTCAGGGCCATTCCTTTGTAGGAATTTCTGAAAGTCAGATTGCGTTGCGCTAAAAAATATTGTGTGTCAGTTTAAGCACAGTCGTGTATAATTGTTCTAAGGGGACATCTCATATGGCGACCCTGCCAGGATTCGAACCTGGATTCTTCTGATTTTTTTCTTGTAGTTTGTGTATTTAGTGTAGCTTTTGTTTATTGCTAGCACGTAATTGTAGAGAGAATCTCCTTTGTAGTTGCAGTCTTTCGTTGTTGTACTGTAAAACAGTTGTGGCATACATGTAGATTTGCACCAAGTATTACGCTGCTGCGCTTGCAATTAACTACATATTATTTTCAGTGCTATGTTAATGTGTTCTCTTATTTTTGCTATTCAAATTGTGCTTTTCTGTGTTATCGTGTGAAATATTGTGACAATAATGGCGTGTGAAAAACGTAACACTAGGCTCCAAAATAAAGTGAGAAATAATAGTGACAACGAGTGTAGCTTATCAGCACCACTGGGTAGTGAATTAACAGACATTCGAAGTAGTAATTTGGTAATTGTGCATAGGGAAATGGAGCGGGCGGCAAATAATGGTGTAGACAGTCAAACAGGTAGTGAACAGGGAAGCATTATCGATCGATCAGTCGGCAACAGCTCGCCTCAGGAATCCGAAATGACAGAACACAATATTGCAAATACTGTAGACTTACGTTTTGGGTCCTCACCGTTTTCTCAAATGAGTCAAGACACATTTTCTGCTTGTCAAAATGTGAATGCTGCCGGTGAAAACCCACTGCCAAAAAGCATAGAGAAACAGATTCCAGACACTAATACATTATTATTGCAATTAATGCAACAAATGGAACAAAGTCAGAGACAAATGGGACAAAGGCTTCAAAAGTTAGACACAATGGAACAACACCAGAAACAAACACAGCAACAGTTCGACACAATGGAACAAAATCTTCAAAAAATAGACACCATGGAACAAAAGCTTTAAAAGTTAGACTCATTGGAACAGACTCTCGAACAAACACGTGAAGATTTAACTGCTGAGTTACATAACATTGAATCGAAATGTCAGAAAGTCTGTAATGACGTAAAAACACAAATTTGTGAGCATTTGCAATCTATTTTTGCGCGTCATGAAAATGCATTACAGAATCATGAAGCAGCCATAAAAGAACTGCATACTATTGTTCATGAAAATCATGAGACCTTGCAAGCTAAAATTGACTCAGTTGGATCTACCGACTTGGTTACGCAACTTTCAAAAACTCAAGAAAACTTAAAGGACACAGTAGATACTCTAAAATTGGTTCAGAAAGACACGTGGAGGAAATTAGTTCATTATCAGAGAAAGTAGTTGAACTTTCGGATCAGCTAAATAATTTATCTACGAAGGTAGATGATAATCTGAATGACACAAAACTGGTAGTCTTTAATAACACAGAAGAGTGCGAACAAATTAGGAAACTGAAACAAAATCTGAATCAAATTAATACGCAACACCAAAGAGAAATCCGGGAAGTACAAGATCAGCTGACACAGGTAATACAAGAATTACGTATTTCAGAGGACACTCGCTCTCCAATACGGGAACAGGGACATAGAAATACGGAACAGCCACAAAGTAATAACACAGGACACTTCGGACTATAAGCTGTTCATTACTACACGTAAATTCAAAACGTTTAAGAATTATGCCAACGACATTCATCCACAAGCGTGGCTCCATCAATTCTCTCATTGTTTTCCTCCCAACTGGTCATTAGAGCACAGATTAGAATTTATGTGTGGCTATTTAGAGAATGAACCAGCTGTAAGAATGCGATCGGTCATTCACGATTGCCACAGTGAAGGAGAATTTTACCATGCCTTCCTCTCAGCATATTGGTCTCAAGCTACACAAGACCGAGTAAAACACAGCATCATAATGATGAAACATTTCGAACAATCTGAATTTTCCAGTCTTGTGAAACATTTTGAAGACATGTTGCACAAGAATCAGTATCTTTCAAACCCATACAGCCCCTCAGAACTCATCCGCATTTGCTTAATCAAACTGCCTGAACATTTACGACATATTATTTTAGCAGGACGTTGCAAAGACGACATTGGAGCTTTTCAGGGACTGTTACAAGAACTGGAAATTGACACTGACAATCGCGGAACGCGAAAACAGGAGTACAACAATTACAGGTCACATCTGTCACAATTCCGCGATGACAGAAGTAATATACGACAAGGCTATTCTTTCAATGTAAATCGTGACCGAAACAGACACCACCCGTATGACAACCGTTGGCAGAGTAGTAATAATTACAGGGAAATATTACGTCTCTGCAGTAATGACTATCAGAGAGACAATCAGAGAAATAGACAGTAAGGGAACCAAAATCATTATTATCAAGGAAGACAGAATAACTTTAGACGCAACGGTCCAGCACGCAGTTACGACTCAGGGAGAAATTCTCCATCACGTGACCTACAAGAAAGAAACTATGGAATCTACCGACATGACGACAGACGATATGATCGTAACGACAGACCTGAATTGCATCAGAACTGGCGGGGTTTAAACAGGGCTGGGCCCTCTGGGCAACGTGAATTTGTAGGAGTTAGGTCTCCAAATCCCAATAACGACGCGCGCCAACAAAGAGACAATAGGCAATGACTCACACCGCTGGCAGCCACAAAACTTACTTATGAAACTGACGACGCAGCTGCCGTAGCTAGTAATTACGTAAAAATGGAAGACATTAGGGACATCTTACTCCAGGAACACGACGTAACACGTAACAACATTGCATATCCTGTGATTCACATTACTGTAAATGACGTAAAATTTACGGCAGTACTTGACTCTGGCAGTCCCATTTCAGTAATTAGTGAAACAGCTTTTAGCAAGTGCAAAAAATCGAAGGAGTGCCCCACACTTCCGTTACGTAAGATTAAATTACAAGGTGCAATCTTTGGTAAAAGTGTAGATGTACGCCAACAAACCAACTTTTGTCAAAGCCACAGCTTCTTTATGAACTTTCTTATTGTTCCATTATTGTCGACGGAAATTATACTGGGAGTAGACTTTTTGAATGAATACAAAGCAATCTTAAGCTTTCACGATGCTGAAATAAGTTTAGAGAAAGAAGGTAAGTCAATAGCTTTGAAATTTGAAGATTGGCTCTCAAACCATGATGAGGAAATTAATCGGCTTTACCTTCTGTTAGACAACAGTTCGGAATTTTCTACGGTACTAGACACTAAAAATCACTCTGCAAGTACTGACAGGGATGATATCGACGGCATATTTGAAACTAATGAGTTAATTCAGAATAAAATTCAAACAATTGAGAATTGTAATGACACTGATAGGCAGGACCTTTTTGAGATTTTACAAGCTCATTCCACAGTTTTTACTCACAAAACAGGAACAATCAAGGGATTTCAATACCAATTTCGTGTTCGTGAGCATACTAAATTTTGTGTTAGACCATACGTAATTCCAGCACATTATAGGGACCGTGTTAGAACAGAAATACAATCTATGCTTGACGAGGGCATTATTGAGACTGCAGTAAGCTCATACAACAATCCGTTACATGTTGTTCAGAAGAAAAATGGATCGATTTGGCTTGTCTTAGATTCGAGACAAATCAATACTATCATTATTCCTGAAACAGACAGGCCGCAGACGATGGAAGAACTTCTTCAAAATTTTAATGGTGTAAAAGTGTTGTCTTCCATTGATCTCAGATCCAGCTTTTATCAGATCGAACTTCATCCAGAATGTAGAAAATACACAGCTTTCCTTTGTTTCGGCGTTTGTTATCAGTTTCGGAAACTTCCTTTTGGTTTGAACATTTCTTCGGCAGCAATCATTCGTGGGTTAAATTCCATATTACCTGAGTTCTTAAAATGTCACATCACCTTATATGTGGACCATATTCTGATAGCAGAAGCCTCATGGGAACAACATAACCGCATCCTCAACAGTTTGTTAGGTATTTTTGCAGAATCTGGAATTACAGTTAACTTGGAAAAGTCTGAATTCGGTAGGACAAAGGTGAAGTTTTTGGGACATATTATTTCTTCTGAAGGCATTCAGCCAGATCCTGAAAAGTTAGAAGCAATCAGAGCCATTCCAGTTCCATCCACAAAAAAACAAGTCCGCAGTTTTCCAGGTCTCATAAATTTTTACTGTCGTTTTCTGAATATGCAAATTCTGGTTACACCAAAACTTCGTTCTCTCACTGGAAAAAATACTATTTGGAACTGGGACGAACAAGCACAGTTGGAATTCAATTCTTTGAAAGAATCGCTACTTAACGCGCCAATACTAGCTCATTCAGATCTGTCACAAGATTTCTGCCTTAGCACGGATTCTTCAAAAGTCGGTCTTGGTGCCCACTTATTTCAAGAAGCCATAGAAAATGACACTACTGTTCAGAAAACCATTGCTTTTGCTAGCCGAGTGCTAACAAAATCTGAAAAAAATTATTCCGTTACTGAATTAGAAGCTTTAGCTATCGTTTGGGTATTTAAGAAATTCCTTTTCTTTCTTTCAGGTAAGCACGTAAAAATATACAGTGATCATCGTGCATTACAATTTCTTATGTCTTCAAAATTAAATCATGACAGGTTAAAACGTTGGGGATTGTTTCTGCAAGAATTCCACTTCACAATAGTCTACATTCCCGGCAAGGAGAACATTGTTGCGGTCGCGCTGTCACGCACACCGGCTGGGCTTGAGAAAAGTAACACAGAAGGCAACCTCGAGAAAAATTTCAGTATTCTTTACATTCAGAAAGTCGCCTTTGAAAACTTCATCACCACATCTTAAAAGGACATTGCTCATGAACAAGATAAAGATCCGATTTGGAAAGACATCAACAGCAAATGGCATGACACACACAGATTCGGCATTATTATCTGGTTAGAAACAACATACTGTCCAAACGCTTCACTGTTGATGACAAGCTATGGGTACTTTGCATTCCAGACGATTTTGTTAATAAGCTCATTTGGTACATTCATTTCAGCTACGCACATTTTGGCCCACGAAAATGTTATTGTATTCTTCGAACGACTTGTTATTTTAACAATATGGAAAAGAGAATTCGAAGAGTCTTGTCTATTTGTAAACTTTGTCAAAAGGCGAAACCATCTACTATCTCACATCGTACTCCATTGTTTCCTATTATTCCTTCTAAATTAAAAGAATTTGCTGCTGTTGATCTCTTGGGACTGCTTGTCAGAACATCTAATGGATTTGCGTACATTCTAGTCGCTGTTGAACTTACTTCAAAATTTGTTTCTTTCACTCCGTTACGTAAAGCCACTGGACGGTCTGTATCCAACGCCTTTGTTAAAAATTTCTTACGTGAAGTTGGCCACGTTGCTAAAGTCATTTCAGATAACGGACCGCAATTCAGATCTGCTGTTTGGTCACGCATGCTTCGGAATCATAAAATCAAACACTGTTTTTATTTCAGTGTATTCACCACATTGTAACCCCTCCGAACGGATTATGAAAGAAATCAATAAGCTTTGCAGACTTTATTGTCACAGAAAGCATCAGCATTGGGACAGATATTTACACTTATTTCAAAATGTGCTGAATGAAATGCCTCATGATTCCACTGCTTTACCACCTACTCTTGTACTGAAGAATGAAGAACCACCGAACAGAATCAGAGAGCTTGTACCTTTCCCGAATACACGTAAACTTCGACACAAAGACATAATTGATTTGGCTCTTAAAAATATAAAATCTGCAGCAGACAAAAGGAGAAAACTACACGGTAAAGCAAATGCAAAGAAATTATATATTGGTCAGAAAGTTCTCATTAAAGCTCATTCATTGTCACATAAGAAGAAACACTTGAGTCACAAATTCTTTCTAGTTTACAATGGAACTTACAGAATCCAATGTATACCACATGATAATTGCGTTGAAGTTGGAACTCTGCGTACTAGGAAGAGTAAAGCTTTACACCACATTTCACATGTAAAACCGTTTATTGAAAGATAATCTGCCTTTTAACTTTGTCTTTGCCATATAACTTTTCACTTTACATTACTAGTATGCTTTGTCAGACTTAGAATCTGTTTGCGGTGATTCTGTTTCATATCTGCACAGTTTTTCTGTATTATTCTGGAATGTAAAACATGTTTTAGTTGTAACTTTTGTGGCATAGCTACAATGAGACAGCCTCCTTCGTAGCACAACAATACGTTACAGCACAGTACGTTCTTCATCACAACAATAAGCGTAATAACTAAGATATCTATACGCAAAGCATTTCACTTTTGTTTATCATGAGGTAAGTACATTGGCTTCTGCAGAACTTACCTTTCGGAAGAAAATAACTACGACACTTCCACAGAAATTATCTTACAACAAGATGCACATTTAGCGTTACAGGACACGCATTTGAGTGCTTAATTTTGTACTTAAACCATTTATTTTTCAAGATTTTTGAAATACAAAGAAAGTTTTCTGTGATACATTTTATTCCATTGCTGTAATCTGTAACACCTGAGGGTATAATTACATTAATCCTCAGGGGGTTACACGCTTACTTTGTGTACCATGTGTGTGGCAAGCACAAGGAGCCCTAGCTAATATGGTATTTGCTTATACAACTTTACACATCGGTGCCATATTTCTCTAATACGTAAATTACACAGCTATCTGATCATTTAACTGAGAGATAAACATTTTTTTTACTACATCAGTGACACACGTTTACGCAATTACACAGTTGGATAACTTCACACTTATGAAACTGTATTTTGTCTGTACTTTGTGAACTCTTCATATTTTTTCAGAACCATTGTGATACTATGAGAGCTTTGAATGATGTATTTGGGATGGGATCATGATTTTTAAAGTACGTTTGAGGTAGATGACACTACTGAAATGAGCAGAGAATTTTCTTTAGGTTTTAAAATTATTGCAGAAAGCTATGACGTTTTTGAGATTTGACTGAGGTGTTATGATGTTATTTTTACGACGACGATGTGTATTATGCTGTTGAGGTATGTTTATGATCAATAAGCCGATGTTATATGAGGAATTTGATTATGCTAAATATTTATTAAGATGAAATATTGAAAAAGTGTCGACGAATATGTATATGTGCAGTAAGGTAAGGAGTAATGAATACTGGTTAGGGACTCTGATTTATGAAAAGGATGTTGGAAACCAAGAAACGTACTTTAAGAGTTATGAAATGTATGTAAATGCGTGAATGTATCACAATGCCGACGAAAATTTTTTGGACACTGTTATATTCATAAGATTTTGTTTCTATACATTTGCAACGCAAATTCTCGACCCGTGAAATTTTGTATATGAGACTGTCACTGTAGCGGGAACTGCAGTCGTAAATATTTCCGTAAGAAAGTTAAGTGACCACCTGCACGTAATGCGTCGTGGGCACCCAGCTGTGTCAGACGCCGGGAGTACAAGTCATTAGTGAGTGCCTCGTCAGAAGCACAGGTAGAAAAAAAGAAAGGGGAGGCCATTGTCCTCGCTATTGACATTTCCTTGTTGAAAGCATGCTGTGGAGCTCGTAATTTATGTTATTTACTAAAATGCCTAATGAAATGATTAGAAACATTTTACATCTATTGTCTTTGTAGTTGAGAGATTGCTCATTTTGTTTAATATCTGGTTTCCAGCTGTGTTGCATCATTAGTTTTATAAAATAAACTTAGATGCATTTGCTAATGTGAACACTTTCTGTCAACAGATCTATTAAATAATTATTTTCTGATCCACATTCTTCGAAAAAGGAGCTCTTGGAATGGAGAGAACAATAAGAAGGGACTAATAACAGTAACTGCATCTATAATTTTCTTTTCAAGTACTAGGTAATTTTTTGTAGAATAATTTGTGGTGCACCACTTTAATTACATAGACATTAAGATGTGAATATACATTTCCCTTATCTGCATTGTTGTTTTTACTGTAATATTTTTTCTGCTTGAGCTATGTCATGTTTAGGTATATGTTACTGCTGTTTGCCAGGCATAGTGTTACTGAATTTGACTTTGTATTACTCTGTTAAGCTAGTTTTACTACGGATTTATTTTTCTTGTTTGCTGCACAGTGCCTTATATTAGTTGTAGTACTGCAATTGCTTTGCTTATTTAAAATTTTTATCCTTGATGTTTGTGTTAATTGTTTTACACTGCTGCATTGCCTCGTCCCTTAGTTTAGCATCCGAGCTCAGTAGATTTAAGTTAGCTTAAGAGGGGGTAGACTAGACTATATAAGAAACTAACTATGATGAATTGGAAGAAATGCATTGAGACGCTATAAGAAAATGGTGTGGCAAAAAAAAAAAAAAAGAATTTTGAAAGAGGATATGAACAAAAAAAAGTAGGGTTTAGGGACAACAGGTTTAGGTAGGATTTTCTTGGAAATAAATAATGAGGTAAGAAATATGTGAAATAAATACAGAAAGCATGCTTGGATAGGATTTTTTTGGTGGAAGCAAAGGTTGAAATAAGACGAAAGATCTATGGAATGAAGTTTTGGGTTGGACTGCAGTACCAAATGTTACACTGAAAACAAACCCTGTCCTTTCCTTTTGTGTTATCCCACTATGTTTTTGTGTACCCATGTGTATTTGTTTTCTTCCTGTCTCTGTGTAGTTTCGTAGAAGTTTTTCTTCTTCTAATACTAAGCTATATTCACTATGATGAGGAATACTGTTATCCTCAAATATAATTGGCATTAATAATATGTTATTTACCTTCTAAATATGCTTAGATATTATTTATTCTGTTTGTTGCTCATGTGTGAAGTTGATGTTTCAAAAGTTATTCTGATCTTTTATGTATTTACTTATGTCATAATTCCTGTAACACTGATGTATATGTTTATTTCTATTTCTTGGTAAAGCCCGTATTACTACAAATGTTATCTGTATGTTACGTTCTTTAATGATGTATTTTGTACCTTTCTTATAGCATTATTATGTTATAAAATTGTAATTACCACCAGTTCATCAAATTAAGTAACTTGTAAGTTACATTTCACTGCACACGTTTCTGTTGGTCATAGTATATGGAGAATATGTGAGAAGTAGGGACTGTTAGTGTTTGCACAGTGATAACAGCATTGCTGGTTCTAAGGACAATTAAAAAAACTTCGTGAGTGTACAAGTGGTGGTTTATGGACTTGCTATCTTCTCTGCAAGACTCTTCGATGGTGATTGTGCACCTGCACAGTCGCAGCAGATGGCTGCTGGCCATCTCTGCAAGGACTACAGTGGGTCTGCATCTTTGATGGCCCACCAATACCATTATTTCTACAAGGACTGCAGTGGGTCCGCACCTCTGGTGGCCCACCAATACCATACTCTCTACCAGGACTACAGTGGGTCTGCTCTGTGATGATCTACCTACCAATCTTCTTCAAAACGTCGAATGACTCTGCTGTGGGTTTGCTCTGTTGTGGCCCATTACCTGTCAGCATGTCAAGAGTCAGCACTGTCTTTCGGTTGGAAGGACAACACTACTTCTTCAAGCATGCATGGAAATCCACTACTTCTGTGTGCATTGTCTTTTACTGCTCAGACATTGAAAAAAAAACACTGAAATTTTACTGTGATGAACAATCTGGACTGTCTTTATGGACTGTGAGAAAATTTTAGCTTTTGACCAACATTATATAAATAAGTGTGTGCATTTGATATCTTTGTTATTGTAATTATGAAAAAATTTTTCAAATCATTATTGGCCACTGCCCAAAATAATTTGTAATATTTTTTTTGGGGAGCATGGGGGCTATGTAACTAGGCTGTTTATGTTTTCTTTATGTAAGTAGGCTGTTTATGTTTTCTTTATGTAAGTAGGCTGTTTATGTTTTCTTTATGCAAGTAGGCTGTTTATGTTTTCTTTATGCAAGTAGGCTGTTTATGTTTTCTTTATGTTTAGGTTCTTATATTGGTAACGCCGCCGCCACGTAGCGCTCTCTGTATGAAAATCACTGGCTGTGCTGTGTGCAGTCTGTGGCTAGTTTGCATTGTTGTCTGCCATTGTAGTGTTGGGCAGCGGCAGCTGGATGTGAACAGCACGTAGCGTTGCGCAGTTGGAGGTGAGCCGCCAGCAGTGGTGGATGTGGGGAGAGAGATGGCGGAGTTTTGAAATTTATTAGACTGGAGGTCATGAACTGCTATATATATTACGACTATTAAGGTAAATACATTGTTTGTTCTCTATTAAAATCTTTCATTTGCTAACTATGCCTATCAGTAGTTAGTGCCTTCCGTAGTTTGAATCCTTTATTTAGCTGGCAGTAGTGGCGCTCGCTTTATTGCAGTAGTTCGAGTAACAAAGATTTTGGGTGAGGTAAGTGATTTGTGAAAGGTACAGGTTAATGTTAGTCAGGGCCATTCCTTTGTAGGGATTTCTGAGAGTCAGATTGCGTTGTGCTAAATAATATTGTGTGTCAGTTTAAGCACAGTCGTGTATAATTGTTCTAAGGGGACGTTTCAAGATGCTAAACTAAGGGACGAGGCAATGCAGCAGCACAAAACAATTAACATGAACAGCAATGACAAAAAAATTCAAATTGGCAAAGTAAGCAACAATATTACAACTAATATAAGGCAATGAGCAGCAAACAAGAAAAATAAATCAGTAGTAAACTGGCTTAGCAGAGTAACACAAAGTCAAATTCAGTAACACTATGCCTCGCAAACAGCAGCAGCAAATGAAATAACTTATATCTAAACATGACATAACTCAAGCAGAAAAAACATTACACTAAAGACAACAATGCAGACAAGGGAAATGTATATTCACAACTTAATGTCTATGTAATTAAAGTGGTGCACCACAATAAGTTATTCTATAAATAAAATTACCAAGTAGTTGAAAAGTAAATTCCGTATGCAATTCCTGTGAAGGGAAATGTCTTTGTGCTCCCCCATTTTTGGGAAATGTATTACAAAATTAGTATTTACTGGATCTGTAGACAGAAAATATTTATATTAGTACATCTATAAAATTCTATTTTAACCAATGCTGCAGTGCAGCTAGAAACTAGATATTTAAAAAATGAAAATATGTACAAAGGAAGGCATGAAACATCATTCATTAGCCATATGGCATTTCATAAGGTAGTAAAAAATCTCTCAACTATAAAGACAGTAGTCATAATCAGGTGTATAGACATAAAATATTTCTCGTCATTTCATTAGGCATTTCAGTAAATCAGAAATTAAGAGCTCCACAGTGTAATCATATGTTTTCAAGTTTGAGCGTGTCGTATTTGGGATGCTTTCTACAAAGGAATGTCAATAGCGAGGATAAGGGCCTCCCTTTTTTTTTCTACCTGTGCTGCTGAAAAGGCACACACTAATGGCTTTTTCTCCAGGCGTCTGACGCAGCTGGGTGCCCACGACGCATTACGTGCAGGTGGTCACTTAACTTTCTTACGGAAATATTTACGACAGCAGTTTCCGCTACAGTGACAGTCTCATATACAAAATTTCACGGGTCGAGAATTTGCGTTGCAAATGTGTAGAAACAAAATCTTATGAATATAACAGTGTCCAAAAAATTTTCGCCAGCATTGTGATACATTCACGCATTTACACACATTTCATAACTCTTAAAGTACGATTCTTGGTTTCCAACATCCTTTTTCACAAGTCAGAGTCCCTAACCAGTATTCATTACTCCTTACCTTATTACACATATATGTATTCGTTGACACATCAATCTTGCGACGACACTTCAATATTTCATCATAATAAATACATAGCATAATCAGATTCCTCATATAGCAACAGCTTAAAGATCATAAACATACCGCAACAGCATAATACACATAGTCATCGTAATAATAACATTACACCTCAGTCAGCTCTCAAAATCGTCGTAGCTTCCTCCAATAATTAAAAAAAATTCTCTGCTCATGTAAAAAGTGTCATCTGCCTCAAACGTACTTTAAAAACAGTGATCCCATACCAAACATATCATTCAAAGCTCTCATAATATCACAATGGGTCCGAAAAAATATGAACAGTTCATAAAGTACAAGCAAAATACAAATTCGTAGGTGTGAAGTTATACAATGGTGCAATTACGTAAACATGTCACAGATGTAGTAAAAAAGAAATGTTTGTCTCTCTCAGTGAAATGATCAGATAGCTGTGTATTTTATGTTTTACAGAAATATGGTACCGATGTGTAAAGTTGTATAAGCAAATACCGTTTACCTAGGGCTCCTTGTGCTTGCCAAACACATGGTACACAAAGTAGGCGTGTACCCCCCTGAGGATTAATGTAATTATACCCTCAGGTGTTATAGATTGCAAGAATGGAATGAAATGTATTACGGAAAACCTTTGTATCATTGTACTTCAAATATATTTAAAAATAAATGATTTAAGTACAAAATTAATCACTCAAATACGTGTCCTGTAGCGCTAAATGTGCGTCTTGCTGTAAGATAATCTCTGTGGAAGTGTCGTAGTTATTGTCCTCCGAAAGCTAAGTTCTGCAGAAGTCAATGTACTTACCTCACGATAAACAAAAGTGAAATGCTTTGCGTATAGATATCTAAGTTATTACGCTTATTGTTGTGATGAAAAAATTATTGTGCTGTAACGCATTGTTGTGCTATGGAAAAGGCTGTCTCATTGTAGCTATACCACAAAAGTTACTATTAAAACATGTTTTTCTTTACAAAAGAATTCATAAAAACTGTGCAGATATAAAACAGATACACCGCAAAAGCAACATTGTAAATTGTTACTCATTAGTAGCGTCGTGATAAAATCGTGTAGCTGTCACATAAACTAACCACTGTGTCATCTGGTATATCACAGAATGTACTTTAAATCCAGAATTTATTTTCAAGTAAATCAAAATGTTGCATTAAAATCTCATTAGCAGTACCAGTAGATGTTCTAAGTATGTGAGCCTTATAGTCGTTACGTAATCGTGCAACTAACAAGTAAGAATGTACACACACAATAACACTGTGTCGTCTGTTCGCAATAACAATGCATTCGTAATTTCTGTTGAAATAAGTTCTCTTCGTTCTTGACTGGATATTTAACTTCAAACATTGTTGCATGGTAACAGTTACTAAAGCATACTAGTAACGTGAAGTGAAACGTTTTATGGCAAAGACAAAGTAAAAAGCAGAGTTTCAACTTGAATGGAATTATCATGCGGTATACGTCGGTGAGGAGTGCTAAAATTTTTCTCAAGGTTAGCGTCAATGTTATTTTTCTCTGTGCGAGCAGGCGCACGCGGCTGCCTGCGGTGCGAGTCATTGTTTGTTCCTTTGTTGGCGCGCGTCGTTACCGGGATTCAGAGACCTAGCTTCTACAAATTCACCTTGTCGAGAGTGCTCTGCTCTGTTTGAATCCCGCCAGTTCTGATACAGTTCAGGTCTGTCATTACGATCATATCGTCTGTCATAATGTCGGTAGATTCCATAGTTTCTTTCTTGTCGGTCACGTGGTGGAGAATTTCTCCCTGAGTCGTAACTGCGTGCTGGACCGTTGCGTCTAAAGTTATTCTGTCTCCCTTGATAATAATTATTTTGGTTCCCATATTGTCTGTTTCTCTGATTGTCTCTGTGATAGTCATTACCGCAGAGAGGTGATCTTTCCCTGTAATTATTACTACTCTGCCAACGGTTATCGTACGGGTGGTGTCTGTTTTGGTCACGATTTACGTTGTAAGAATAGCCTTGTCATGTCCATTTATTATTTCTGTCATCGCGGAATTGTGACAGATGTGACCTGTAATTGTTGTACTCCTGTTTTCACGTTCCGCGATTGTCAGTGTCAATTTCCAGTTCTTGTAACAGTCCCTGAAAAGCTTCAATGCCGTCTTTGCAACGTCCTGCTAAAATAATATGTCGTAAATGTTCAGGTACTTTGATTAAGCAAATGCGGATGAGTTCTGAGGGGCTGTATGGGTTTGATAGATACTGATTCTTGTGCAACATATCTTCAAAATATTTCATAAGACTGGAAAATTCAGATTGTTCGAAACGTTTCATCATTATGATGCTATGTTTTACTCGGTCTTGTGTAGCTTGAGACCAATACGCTGAGAGGAAGGCATGATAAAACTCTCCTTCACTGTGACAATCGTGAATGACCAATCGCATTCTTACAGCTGGTTCATTCTCCAAGTAGCCACACATAAAGTCTAACCTGTGCTCCAATGACCAGTTGGGAGGAGAACAATGAGAAAATTGATGAAGCCATACTTGTGGATGAATGTCGTTGTCAGAATTCTTAAATGTTTTGAATTTACGTGTAGTAATGAACAGCTTATAGTCGAAATCGTGTCGGCGAGTCGCACATCGCTCATTGTTACTTCGTTTCAGCGGTTCCATCTCAAAATCCAATGCGCCTTGCGAATTTCTTTCATAATTTCCGAAGTGTCCTGTGTTATTATTTTGTGGTTGTTCCGTATTTCTATGTCCCTCTTCCCGTACTGGAGCGCGAGTGTCCTCTGAAATATGTAATTCTTCTATTACCTGCGTCAACTGATCTTGTACTTCCCGGATTTCTCTTTTGTACTGTGTATTGATTTGATTTGGATTTTGTTTGAATTTTCTAATTTGTTCATACTCTTCTGTGTCAGTGAAGGCTACGGGTCTTGTGTCATTCAGATCATCATCTACCTTTGTAGATAAGTTAGTGACCTGATCTGAAAGTTCGGCTACTTTCTCCGATAGTGAACACATTTCCTCAGTGTGTTTTTCTGAACCAAGTTTCAGAGTGTCCATTTGTGTTGAAATCGAATCTACAGTGTCCTTTAAGTTTTCCTGAGATTTTGCAAGTTGCATAACCGAATCGGTAGATGCAACTGAGTCAATTTTAGCCCACAAGGTCTCATGATTTTCATGAACAATGGTTTGCAGTTCTTTTATGGCTGCTTCGTGATTCTGTAATGCGTTTTCATGCCGCAAAAAAATAGATTGAAAACGCTCACAAATTTGTGTTTTTACGTCATTACAGACTTTTTGACATTTCGATTCAATGTTACATAACTCAGTAGTTATATCCTCACGTGTTTGTTAAAGTGTGGTGTCTAACTTCCGAAGATTTTGTTCCATTGTGTCTAACTGTTGCTGTGTTTGTCTCTGGTGTTGTTACATTGTGTCTAACTTTTGAAGCTTTTGCTGTGTTTGTCTCTGATTTTGTTCCATTGTGTCTAACTTTTGAAGATTTTGTTCCATTGTGTCTATTTTTAAAGATTTTGTTCCATTGTGTCGAACTGTTGCTGTGTTTGTTTCTGGTGTTGTCCCATTGTGTCTAACTTTTGAAGCCTTTGTCCCATTTGTCTCTGACTTTGTTCCATTTGTTGCATTAATTGCAAACAACATTCACATTTTGACAAGCAGAAAATGTGTCTTGACTCCTTTGAGAAAACGGTGAGGACCCAAAACCTAAGTCTACAGTATTTGCAATATTGTGTTCTGTCGTTTCGGATTCCTGAGGCGAGCTGTTGCCGACCGATCGATCAATAATGCTTCCTTGTTCACTACCTGTTTCGCTGTCTACACCATTATTTGCCGCCCGCTCCATTTCCCTATGCACAATTACCAAATTACTACTTCGAATGTCTGTTAATTCACTACCCAGTGGTGCTGATAAGCTACGCTCGTCGTCACTATTATTTCTCAGTTTACTTTGAAGCCTAGTGTTACGTTTTTCACACGCCATTATTGTCACAATATTTCACACGATAACACAGAAGACCACAATTTGAAGAGCAAAAATAAGAGAACACATTAACATAGCACTGAAAATAATATGTAGTTAATTGCAAGCGCAGCAGCGAAATACTTGGTGCAAATCTACATGCATGCCACAACAGTTTTACTGTACAACAATGAAAGACTGCAACTACAAAGGAGATTCTCTCTACAATTACCCACTAGCAATAAACAATAGCTACACTAATTACACAAACTACAAGAGAAAAATCAGAAGATTTCAGTGAGGTATCCTGGGCTAAGGGTCGACATATGAAATGTCCCCTTAGAACAATAATATACGACTGTGCTTAAACTGACACACAATATTTTTAGCGCAACGCAATCTGACTTTCAAAAATCCCTACAAAAGAATGGCCCTGACTAACGTTAACCTATACCTTTCACAAATCACTTACCTCACAAAAATCTTCATTACTCGAACTACTGCAATACAGCGAGCGCCACTACTGCCAGCTAAATAAAAGATTCAAACTACAGAAGGTTTTTTTTAGGTTTTGACATTATTGCAGAATGCTACGACGTTTTTGAGAATTGACTGAGGTGTTATGATGTTTTTTTTTACGACGACAATGTGTATTATGTTGTTGAGGTATGTTTATGATAAATAAGCTGATGCTATATGAGGAATCTGATTATGCTACGTATTAATTATGATGAAATATCGAAGTGTCGATGCAAGATTGATGTGTCGACGAATATGTATATGTGTAATAAGGTAAGTAATAAGGAGTTGTGATTAGGGACCCTGACTTGTGAAAAAGTATGATGGAAACCAAGAATCGTACTTTAAGAGTTACGAAATGTGTGTAAATGCGCGAATGTATCACAATGCCGACGAAAACTTTTTGAACACTGTTATATTCATAGGATTTTGTTTCTACACATTTGCAATGCAAATTCTCGACCCGTGAAATTTTGTTACCACTGTAGTGCAAAGTGGTGTTGTAAATATTTCAGTAAGAAAGTTAAGTGACCTTCACACAATGCGTCATGGGCATGGCGCATTACGTGGGCAGCTGTGCGACAGTCGCCTGGAAACAAGCCATTAGTGTGTGCCATTCAGAGGCACAGATGGAGAAAACAGGAGGCCATTATCCTCGCTATTGACATTCCTTTGTAGAAAGCATCGCAAATACGACACGCTCAAACTTGAAAACATATGATAACACTGTGGAGCTCTTAATTTATGATATTCACTGAAATGCCTAATGAAATGACGAGAAATATTTTTATGTCTATACACCTGATTATGACTATTGTCTTTCCAGTTGAGAAATTTTTTTTACTACCTTATGAAATACCATTTGGCTAATGAATGATGTTTCATGCCTTCCTTTGTACATATTTGCTCATTTTCTTTAATATCTAGTTTCTAGCTGCACTGCAGCATTGGTTATTATAAAATTTAATAGATGTACTAATATCACATTTTGTGTCTACAGACCCAGTAAAGAGTACATACTTTCTTAGAAAAGAGAGCACAAATAGACATTTCCCTTCACAGGAATTGCATAAATAATTTTTTTAATGACTTGGTAACTTTCTTGCAGAGTAAGTTTTTGTTATGCATCACTCTAGTGTTAAGATGTGACATGGGTATTAAAAATGGCCATTTTTACTGTAATATTCTTTCTGCTTGAGCTTTGTCATGTTTAGATATAAGTTAATGCATTTTCTGCTGCTGTTTACCAGGCATAGTGCTACTGAATTTCACTTTGTATTACTGTGTTAAGCCAGTTTTACTACTGATTTATTTTTCTTGTTCCTACACATTGGCTCATATTAGTTGTAATGTTGAATGTTCTCTGTTAATTTGATTTACTGCTGCTTGCTTTGCCAATCTGCATTTTTTGTCATTGCTGTTTGTGTTAATTGTTTTGTGCTGCTGCATTGCCTTGTACCTTAGTTTAGCATCTGAGCTCAGTAGATTTAAGTTAGCTTAAGAGGGGGTAGACTATATAAGAAACTAACTATGATGGATTGGATGAAATGCATTGAGAAATTATAAGAAAATGGTTTGGCCAAAAAAGTAGTGTACAGTGGAGAAAAACTATTTTTGAAAGAGGATATGAACAAAAAAGTAGGGTTTAGTGACAACAGGTTTAGGTAGGATTTTCTTGGAAATAAATGATGAGGTAAGATAATGGAAAATAAATAATGAGGTAAGAAATATGTGGACATATAAATACAGAAAGCATGCTTGGATAGGATTTTTTTGGTGGAAACAAATGTTGAAATAAGACGAAAGATGTATGGAATGAAGTTTTGGGTTGGACTGCAGTACCAAATTTTACACTGAAAACAAACCCTGTCCTTTCCTCCTGCGTTATTCTGCTATGTGTTAGTGTACTCTTGTGTATTTGTGTTTTTTCCTATCTTTATGTGTTTAGCTAATATAATTTATGTTGTAGAATTTTTCTGGTACTAAGCTACATTCACTAATTATGAGGAATACTGTTATCCTCAAATATAATTTGCATTTATAATATGTCATTTTCTTTGTAAAGGTGTTTGCACGTTATTAATTCTGTTCTGTTTCAATTCTCATGTGTGAAATTAATGTTTCGAATACTATTCTCATTATTTTATTTATTTACTTATGTCAAAATTCTTGTAACACTGATGTATATGTTTATTTCTATTCTTTTGTAAAGTCTGTGTTACTACAAACGTTATCTGTACTGTTATGTTTTTAATGATGTATTTTGTACCATTATTATTGTATTCTTATGTTATAAAATTGTAATTGGCACCAGTTCATCAAATTAAGTAACTTTTAAGCATTCATTTCACTGCACACATTTCTGTGGGTCATAGTATATGCACAATATGTAAAAAAGAGAGGACTGTTAGTGTTTGACATGTGTTGATAATTCAGCAAGGGACTGGTTAACAGCATTGCTGGTTCTAGGGACAATTAGAAAAAAAACTTTGTGAGTGCACGAGTGGTGGTTTATGGACTTGCTATATTGTCTGCAAGACCCTTCGATGGTGATTGTGCACCTGTACAGTCGCAACAGATGGCTGCTGGCCGTCTCTACAAGGACTACAGTGGGTCTACACCTTAGGTGACACACCAATACCATTATTTCTACAAGGACTGCAGTGGGTCTGAACCTCTGGTGGCCCACCAATACCACAATCTCTACCAGGACTACAGTGGGTCTGCACCTCTGGTGGCCCACCAATACCGTAATCTCTACCAGGACTACAGTGGGTCTACTCTGTGATGACCTACCTACCAATATTCTTCAAAACTTCGAATGACTCTGCTGTGGGTTTGCTCTGTTGTGGCCCATTACCTGTCTGCAAGTCGAGAGTCAGCACTGTCTTTCCGTTGGAAGGACAACACTACTTCTTCAAGACTGCATGGAAATCCACTACTTCCGTGTGCATTTTCTTTTACTGCTCAGACTTTGAGAAAAACACTGCAGTTTTACTGTGATGAATGATCAGGACTGTCTTTATGGAGTGTGAGAAAATTTTAGCTTTTGACCAACATTCTATCAATAAGTGTGTGCATTTGATATCTTTGTTATTGTAATTATGAAAAATTTTATCAAATCATTATTGGCCAGTGCCCAAAACAATTTGTAAAATTTTTTGTGGGGAGCATGGGGGCTGCGTAAGTAGGCTGTTTAGGTTTTCATATTGGTAACGCCACGTAGCGCTCTGTGTGAAAAATCACTGGCTGTGCTGTGTGGAGTCTGTGGCTAGTTTGCATTGTTGTCTGCCATTGTAGTGTTGGGCAGCTGGATGTTAACTGCACGTAGCGTTGCTCAGTTGGAGGTGAACCGCCAGCAGTGGTGGATGTGGGGAGAGAAATGGCAGAGTTTTGAAATTTGTAAGACTAGATGTCATGAACTGCTATATATATTATGACTTTTGATGACTATTAAGGTAAATACATTGTTTGTTCTCTATTAAAATCTTTCATTTGCTAACTATGCCTATCAGTAGTTAGTGCCGTCCGTAGTTTGAACCTTTTATTTAGCTGGCAGTAGTGGCGCTCGCTGTATTGCAGTAGTTCGAGTAACGAAGATTTTTGTGAGGTAAGTGCTTTGTGAAACGTATAGGTTAATGTTAGTCAGGGCCATTCTTTTGTAGGGATTTTTGAAAGTCAGATTGCGTTGCGCTAAAAATATTGTGTGTCAGTTTAAGCACAGTCATGTACAATTTTTCTAAGGGGACGTTTCAGTAAGTGCTTTTAAGTCCTTGTGCTGATCATTTTTGTTCCTGGTATTGTATGTGTGAACTGAGCTGTTCGTTGGAAAAAGAGATATATTATTTAGGACAAATTTCATTAAGGAGTAAATATACTGAGAGGCAGTAGCTAGTATAACCAGTTCTTTGGAGAGGTTTCTACAGGACGTCTGTGAATTTACTCCACAAATAATACGTATTACAAGCTTTTGGACTCTGAAATCTTTTGTTTGACTTCAAGAGTTACCCAAAAATCTTATACCATATGACATTATGGAATGAAAGTAGGCAAAGTATGCAAGCTTTTTCATTTTTATGTCGCCTATGTCTGTTAACACTCGAATTGCAAATACAGATTTGTTAAGGCGTTTCTGCAGTTCCGTGGTGTGCTCCTCCCAACTGAATTTATTATCTAATTGTAATCCCAGGAATTTAACACTGTCAACCTCTTCTATCTACTCTTCTTCATACTTGATGGATATGCTGGGTGGAAACCTCTTACAGGTTCTGAATTGCATATAGTGAGTCTTTTCGGAGTTTAATGGCAGTGAGTTGGCTTTAAACCATTTATTAATTTCCATGAAAATATCATTAGCAGATCTTTCTAGAACTGCACTCGACATATTATTTATTGCAATACTTGTCTCATCTGAAAACAAAACGAACTCTGCTTCTGGCAGTATAACTGATGAGAGATCATTAATGCACACAAGAAAAAACACTGGCCCTAAGATGGATTCTTGTGGGACACCACATGTAATTTCTTCCCATTGTGATGATGACTGATGACTTAATTCAGTAGTCCCTTGCACTGACACCCTTTGTTTCCTGTTAGCGAGGTATGCCTTTGACAAATCACAGAAAATACCTGCTGCTTGTAATTTGTTATTTAATGAATTAAGTACATTTTCACTGTGTTCTTGAGAATATGTTATTTGTGGTCAGATGGTTGAGAAGCTGCCTGTGCAAAATTTTTGAGAATGCTGGCAGCTTACAACACAATAATCATCGACGTATCAGGAGAAACATTCCGACTTTATGGGGATAAAAAATTCTCAAACGATTTAAAAGGATAGTCATCACACGTCCTGAAGCCTCTACGCTAATGCAGAACAACGCAACTGCGTCTCTAGAGGTTGAACGCGGGTGGTGCCTGCAGATCAGTCATCCGCCGAACAGAGAGGTAATACGCTGGCGAATCAAAAGCGGCCCTTTACAGCGCGGCGAACAGCGTGTCCGCCGCTGCTGCTACTGACGCTGAATAGCCACCTGAAACCGCACAATCGACACGCGGCCCTCACTGCGAGGGATTAATACGGCGTGGGCTGCACGCTGCGCGCTGAGCCCCGGCAAACGGCCGGCCGCGCTTCGAGTGACACGCGCCGCTGTGTCACCGCATTAGTCCGGGCCCCACCGCGTCGAGCGGCGCCGCTGTGCGCGGGATTTCGGCCCTGTCGCGCCCAGTGCACCGGCCAGCTTCGGCGGCCACTGAGCCAGCCAGGCCAGAGCGCCACACCGGATGAAAACAGTGTCGCTCAATACGTTGTTAATGGCGGCGGCCCCGGTGCGCACGCCTCGTGTCGTGTATCTGTCACTCCGCGCTGCCCTTGTCGCGGGACGCGCAGACGGACGGCCGGTCCCGGGCGTATCTGTCCGATAAATAAGTAAACCACTGTTACGTGCTAGCCTTTCGACCTTTCAGAGACAAAAATAAAGTTTCGTATCGGCTTGAATACTTCAGGACTCGACGAGGAGAAGACTGGACGAAGTCATGAGGTACCTCCTACTATCGTGTGGGAACTCCTTTTGTCTGTGCAGTGCAACCAGTGGTCGTAGCATGGACTGAACAAGTAATTTTAGTCTGCTGCAGAAATATTCAGCCATGCTGCCTCTATAACCGTCCACAACTACGAAACTGTTGCCGGTACAGGATTTCTCGCAGGAACCGACCTGTCGATTGTGTTGTTGTGGTTTTCAGCCTGGAGACTGGTTTGATGCAGCTCTCCATGCTACTCTATCCTGTGCAAGGTTCTTCTTCTCCCAGTACCTACCGCAATCTACATCCTTCTGAATCTGCTTAGTGTATTCGTCTCTTGGTCTCCCTCTACGATTTTTACCCTCCACGCTGCCCTCCAATACTAAATCGGTGATACCTTGATGCCTCACAACATGTCCTACCAACCGATCCCTTCTTCTTGTCAAGTTGTGCCACAAACTCCTCTTCTCCCCAATTCTGTTCAATACCTCCTCATTAGTTATGTGACCCACCCATCTAATCTTCAGCATTCTTCTGTAGCACCACATTTCGAAAGCTTCTATTCTCTTCTGGTCCAAACTATTTATCATCCATGTTTCCCTTCCATACGTGGATTAGATTAGATTAGATTAGATTAATACTAGTTCCATGGATCATGAATACGATATTTCGTAATGATGTGGAACGAGTCAAATTTTCCAATACATGACATAATTAAGTTAATTTATCAACATACTTAAGTTAATATAACAACTTTTTCATTTTTTTTGTGTTTTTTATTTTTATTTTTTTAATATATTTTTTTTTAAATTTATATCTAAAAATTCCTCTATGGAGTAGAAGGAGTTGTCATTCAGAAATTCTTTTAATTTCTTCTTAAATACTTGTTGGTTATCTGTCAGACTTTTTATACTATTTGGTAAGTGACCAAAGACTTTAGTGCCAGTATAATTCACCCCTTTCTGTGTCAAAGTTAGATTTAATCTTGAATAGTGAAGATCATCCTTTCTCCTAGTATTGTAGTTATGCACACTGCTATTACTTTTGAATTGGGTTTGGTTGTTAATAACAAATTTCATAAGAGAGTATATATACTGAGAAGCCACTGTGAATATCCCTAGATCCTTAAATAAATGTCTGCAGGATGATCTTGTCTGGACTCCAGCTATTATTCTGATTACACGCTTTTGTGCAATAAATACTTTATTCCTCAGTGATGAATTACCCCAAAATATGATGCCATATGAAAGCAACGAGTGAAAATAGGCGTAGTAAGCTAATTTACTAAGATGTTTATCACCAAAATTTGCAATGACCCTTATTGCATAAGTAGCTGAACTCAAACGTTTCAGCAGATCATCAATGTGTTTCTTCCAATTTAATCTCTCATCAATGGACGCACCTAAAAATTTTGAATATTCTACCTTAGCTATATGCTTCTGATTAAGGTCTATATTTATTAATGGCGTCATACCATTCACTGTACGGAACTGTATGTACTGTGTCTTATCAAAATTCAGTGAGAGTCCGTTTACAAGGAACCACTTAGTAATTTTCTGAAAGACAGTATTGACAATTTCATCAGTTAATTCTTGTTTGTCAGGTGTGATTACTATACTTGTATCATCAGCAAAGAGAACTAACTTTGCCTCTTCATGAATATAGAATGGCAAGTCATTAATATATATTAAGAACAACAAAGGACCCAAGACTGACCCTTGTGGAACCCCATTCTTCATAGTTCCCCAGTTTGAGGAATGTGCTGATCTTTGCATATTATGAGAACTACTTATTTCAACTTTCTGCACTCTTCCAGTTAGGTATGAATTAAACCAGTTGTGCACTGTCCCACTCATGCCACAATACTTGAGCTTGTCTAGCAGAATTTCATGATTTACACAATCAAAAGCCTTTGAGAGATCACAAAAAATCCCAATGGGTGGTGTTCGGTTATTCAGATCATTCAAAATTTTATTAGTGAAAGCATATATGGCATTTTCTGTCGAAAAACCTTTCTGGAAACCAAACTGACATTTTGTTAGTACTTCATTGTTACAGATATGTGAAGCTACTCTTGAATACATTACTTTCTCAAAAATTTTGGATAAAGCTGTTAGAAGGGAGATTGGACGGTAATTGTTCACATCAGATCTATCCCCCTTTTTATGCAAAGGTATAACAATAGCATATTTCAATCTATCAGGGAAAATGCCCTGTTCCAGAGAGCTATTACACAGGTGGCTGAGAATCTTACTTATCTGTTGAGAACAAGCTTTTAGTATTTTGCTGGAAATGCCATCAATTCCATGTGAGTTTTTGCTTTTAAGCAAGTTTATTATTTTCCTAATTTCAGAGGGAGAAGTGGGTGAGATTTCAATTGTATCAAATTGCATAGGTATGGCCTCTTCCATTAACAGCCTAGCATCTTCTAATGAACACCTGGATCCTACTATATCCACAACATTTAGAAAATGATTATTAAAAATATTTTCAACTTCTGCCTTTTTGTTCGTAAAGTTTTCATTCAATTTGATGGTAATACTATCTTCCTGTGCTCTTGGTTGACCTGTTTCTCTTTTAATAATATTCCAAATTGTTTTAATTTTATTATCAGAGTTGCTGATTTCAGACATGATACACATACTTCTGGATTTTTTAATAACTTTTCTTAATATAACACAGTAGTTTTTATAATGTTTGATAGTTTCTGGGTCACTACTCTTTCTTGCTGTCAGATACATTTCCCTTTTCCGGTTACAAAATATTTTTATACCCTTAGTAAGCCATGGTTTGATACAAGGTTTCTTACGAGTATATTTAACTATTTTCTTGGGGAAGCAGTTTTCAAATGCATTTACAAAAATGTCATGAAATAAATTATATTTTAAATTGGCATCAGGTTCATGGTACACCTCATCCCAGTCTAACTGCTGTAGGCTTTCCCTGAAATTTGCAATTGTTAAATCATTGACTGAACGTACTACTTTGGAGGACTGTTTAGAATTGCTGAATGGAGCTATGTCATATATTGTAACTAGCTGTGCACCATGATCAGAAAGACCATTCTCAACAGGCTGAGCATTTATCTGGTTAAACTTATCTTGGTCTATAAAGAAGTTATCTATCAGTGAGCTGCTATCCTTTACCACCCGAGTAGGAAAATCAATAACGGGTGTCAAATTGAAAGAACCGAGTAATACTTCAAGGTCATTTTTCCTATTACCCTCTTTCAGAGAATCTACATTGAAGTCCCCACAAATAATAATTTGCTTCCCCCTGTCTGACAGATAGCACAACAAGGAGTCCACATTTTTCAGAAATAGATGAAAATTTCCTGATGGGGACCTATATACAGTTACAATTATAAATGTGCCATTATTTAATTTAAGCTCACAGGCACATGCTTCTATATGTTTCTCTACACAAAACGTTTTTGTTTCTATACTTTTTGCACAATGATAACTTTTGACATATATGGCAACTCCTCCTTTCTCCATATTTTCTCTCATTACATGTGCAGAGAGCTTATATCCACTTACATTTACCTTATCCATATCAGTAACAATGTGATGCTCAGACAGGCATAGTATATCTGTTTCATCCTCAGCTTCTAAATCTTCTAAACAAACCAGAAGCTCATCTATTTTATTCTTTAAACTCCCAATATTTTGATGAAATATACTTACATTATTTTTAATTATACTTTTATGAGAACCTTTCCTTATTTTAACATTTGCAGTACTCTCCTGTCTGAGTTTCTCATTGTGCTTAGGCCTAGTTGCTATACCAGTGGTCACATGGTGTTCAGAGAGACAGATTATGTCAACTGGGTTGGGTGACTTTAATTCATTAATGCAATTACCTACGACTGAGATACAACTTAGTGGAGATAAAATTTCTGGTGATTGGTGAAAATTTATAATTGACAGCTGTGATTGGTGATCCAATGTGCTAGAATTGTGCTGTTTAATTTCTTTCCTAAACTGAAGATTTATTTCAATCCTGACCTCTCGTAGAACTTGACATCTTCCTGTCTTACCTATCCTAAAAAAGGTGCTGCTCCAACACCTGTAACCACTGGTATTTTACCATTCATGGCAGTGCCTCCCCCCCTTAAATTTCCTGCTATTACCCCAGCCAGTTTCCCCTTCCCTTTCTGTTGATATGTAGGCCGTGCCTGGTATAGTCCTACCTGCTGAGAGAATCAACAGGAACCACACCAATATGAGCCCCCGCACCCGACCCAAGCAGCCGTTCCAACTCCAAATTAACTCTCCCAACAGAAGAGTTCAAATGAGGCCGGTCATGGCGTCTCAGGACAGATACAAATTCAACATTGGTGTGTCTAGATGCCGACGCAATCTTTACCAGGTCACACTCTATACTGTACCCAGGATCTCTGTCAATGCTGTTCCCTGGCCCTCCCACAATAACCACGGTGTCTTCCCTGGTAAATCCTTTACAGAGTGAACCTAAATCCTCTGTCACCTGATCCAGACTAGCACTTGGTTTGAAAAAATTTGTGACCTGGTATTCTGGTCCTAATTCCTCCTGCAGAAGTTGGACTACACCTCTGGCATGAGAACTGCCTAACAACAAAACTTTCTTCCTTTTCGATGGCTTTCCTACATTCTTTTTCAATTTCCTATTGAAAGTTTGTTGTGTCCTGTCTACACCTACCTCTGCTTGTGGCTCATCAGTTTCTAACTGAAGCAACAGGTCAAACTTATTTTTGACATTCACCACAAAACTGTCAGACTTAGTTCTAGGCCTGTTCCTTCTGCTACCTGTTGCCACTTCCCACCTCTCTTTGCCCTTCTCCCTCCTTAACCTGTCCAGATCTTCCCTAGCCTGATCTAGCTCAGCCTGAAGGGCAGCAATTTTCCCCTCCTGTTCCACTATCTTCCTATCTCTGCTGCAAATCCTACATAACCACTGATGAGCCTGATCCACTTTCCCGACACCCACGCCACTGCAGTCCCCCCAGTGAAAAAAACTACTGCATCCATCACAACAAATCCCGGAACTAACAATACTACGGCAAGTCAGGCACTTCTCACTCATGGCAAAAATAATACTTCAGCTAGAATAAATCAATTAAATTACCGAAAATCGAAAAAAGACGTTACAAGAATTAAGACTATTCACAAAGTTTCTGATTTAAAATTCCGCTGTTTTTCTGAGATCTGTATTAAAACACTGAAGGTATACGCTATTTATTTTATATTTCACTGGATGGAATGAAAAAAAGGACAATTAAGCGAGATACTTTAACTTTGATTCTCCAAAAACGTTACGAGAATTAGGCCTATAAACAAATGTATATAAGCAAGTTTCTGATATAAAGTTACGCTGTTTTTCTGAAATCTGTATTAGAACAATGAAGTTATAGTCTATTTACGGTAGTTTACTTATTTGTTACCGAGAAATTAGTTAAATTACCGTGAAACAAGAAACAAACACGTTTACAAAATTTAAGCCTAAGCGCGACTTCGCGAAGTTACGATCTTTTCGTGTTTTCTGAAAAAATACGCAAAGAAAAGTCAAACCTATAACGGCAAGACTAAATGATACACTAATGCATGTATTTAATTTGTTGTCGGCGTTAAACTAAATTATATTCCTGTCTAAATCACTTAACTTTCTGGAAATGGTTTCTGGCGTCACTTACTCGGCGGCCATCTTGGATGTGTGGCTACACTCTATCCAAATAGATTCAGAAACGACTTCCTACCACTTAAATCTGTACTCGATGCTAACAAATTCCTCTTCTTCAGAAACGCTTTCCTTGCCAATGCCAGTCGACGTTTTGTGTCCTCTCTACTTCGACCATCATCAGCTATTTTGCTACCCAAATAGTAAAACTCCTTAACTACTTTAAGTGTCTCAATTCCTAATCTAATTCCCTCAGCGTCACCCGACTTAATTCGACTATATTCCATTATCCCTGTTATGCTTTTGTTCAAATGGTTCAAATGGCTCTGAGCACTATGGGACTCAACTGCTGTGGTCATAAGTCCCCTAGAACTTAGAACTACTTAAACCTAACTAAGCTAAGGACATCACACACATCCATGGCCGAGGCAGGATTCGAACCTGCGACCGTAGCGATGCTTTTGTTGATGCTCATCTTATATCCTTCTTTCACGACACTGTCCATTCCGCTCAGCTGCTTTTCCAGGTCCTCTGCTGTCTCTGACAGAATTGCAGTGTCATCGGCAAACCTCAAAGTTTTTATTTCTTCTCCATGGATCTTAATTCCTATTCCGAAATTTTCTTTTGCTTCCTTTACTGCTTGCTCAGTATACGAATTGAATAACATCGGGGATAGGCCACAACCCAGTCTCACTCCCTTCCCAACCACTGCTTCCCTTTCATGCCCCTCGACTCTTGTAACTGTACTTTCCCCTGCCACCTTCATAATTTGAAGAGAGTATTCCAGTCAACATTGTAAAAAGCTTTCTCTAAGTCTACAAATGCTGGAAACGTAGGTTTGCCTTTTCTTAATCTATTTTCTAAGATAAGTCTTGGGGTCAGGATTACCTCACGTGTTCCAATATTTCTACGGAATCCAAACTGATCTTCCTCGAGGTCGGCTTCTACCAGTTTTTCCATTCGTCTGTAAAGAATTCGCGTTAGTATTTTTAAGCCGATGAAACAGACAAAAAGGAATACAAACGTCTCAAAAATGAGATAAACAGGAAGTGCAAAATGGCTAATCAGGCGTGGCTAGAGGACAATTGTAATTATGTAGAGGCATATCTCACTAGGGGTAAGATAGGTACTACCTACAGGAAAATTAAAGAGACCTTTGGAGAAAAGAGAACCACTTAAAAATGAATATCAAGAGCTCAGATGGAAACCAGGTTCTAAGCAATGAAGGGAAAGCAGAAAGGTGGAAGTAGTATGTAGAGGGTCTATACAAGGGCGATGTACTTGTGGACAATATTATGTAAATGGAAGAGGATGTAGATGAAGATGAAATGTCAGATATGATACTGCGCGAAGAGTTTGACAGAGCACTGAAAGACCTAATTCGAAACAAGGTCCCGGGAGAAGACAACATTCCATTAAAACTACTGACAGCCTTGGGAGAGCCAGTCCTGGCAAAACTCTACCATCTGGTGAGCAAAATGTGTGCAGACCTGTCGATTATGCCCTGTAAATGTTCGATGAAATTCACGGATGGCGGTACGGATAGCCAAATCATTCGCACATACTCACCAAAATGCTCTTCTAACCAATCGCAAACAATTATTTCCCGGTGAAATGGCGCAGTGTCATCCATAGAAATGCCTTCGTTGCTTGGGAAATAAAGTCCCTGAATGACTTTAAATGGTCTACAAGTAGCTGGTAATACCCATTTCCAGTCAATGATCGGTTTACTTGGACCCAAGGACCCAGTGTATGTAAACACAGCCCACTCTATTATGCAGCCACCACTAGCTTGCACAGAGCCATTTGACAACTTGGCTCTACGACTTCGTGAGATCTGCGACACACTCGAGCCGCACCGTGAGTTGTTTCCAATGGAAATCGGGACTCATCTGACCAGACAATGGTTTTCCAGTCGTCTAGGGCTCAACCGATATGGTCGCTAGTCCAGGGGAAGCACTGTAGGCGATCGCGTTAGTCGTCTGCTGCCAGTCCATTAACGCCAAATTCCGCCGCAGTGTCGCAACTGATAAGCTAGTCGTAAGTCCCACATTGATTTTTGCGGTAACTTTACGCAGTGTTCCTTGTCTGTTAGCATCGACAACTGTACGCAAAGTGGATGCCATCGGCTACTGCGTTGTGCATGGTGAGAGGTATTGCCTGAAAACCGGTATTCTAGGCATACTCCCGATTCCGTCGATTTCGGAAAACTGAATTGTCTAACTATTTCCGAAATGGTATATCCGACGCGTCTAGCTCCATATACTATCATGTCAGAAACCTTTTCGAGAGAATCACGTTAGTTCAAATGACAGAGTCGCCAATGCACTGCCGTTTTATACCTTGTGAACGCGTTGCTACTGACATCTGTATGTGTGCCTATCGCTATCATATGACTTTTGTTACAGTGTATACCGACTGAGAGACGACGCTGTGGGCCAGGTATGCAGCAAAAATTACGAGATACAGATTTGCCATAATTTAATTTGCCCTTTTGGTGTCAACGAACGGTAGAAATAGTTGAAGGGTTTTATAGCAAAATAAGTAGCACACCTTTTCCCAAAATGGCTCAAATAGCTCTGAGCACTATGAGACTTAACATTTGAGGCCATCAGTCCCCTAGACTTAGAACTAATTAAACCTAACTAACCTAAGGACATCACACACATCCATGCCCGAGGCAGGATTCGAACCTGCCACCGTAGCGGTCGAGCGGTCCCAGACTGAAGCGCCTAGAACCGCTCAGCCACATCGGCAGACCATATTTTCCCACCAATCTTGAAATATGCAGCTAGTAAATGGTGCATGGCTATACAGGGTGTTCTAAAAGAACACCGAAACGCCTAGTAAGCTATGCAGAAAGTCACACTGATCGGTTTTCAAGCAGGAACCCATATCCGGAAACGCACGGCTTTAGCGCTGGAGAGAGTAGAAGTCTGAGATGGGTGTGCATTCCACAATATGTTAATAAACCTAATATATGTAGCACATCGCGCTGTCTATATTACAAAGGGCTTCGAATGCAGTGCCTATATCGGCTATGCTGAGCCTCGCGTACATGAGCCAACAAACTGGGTTGTCTTTGAATTATTTGAATCACTCAGTGAACTGGAGGAACAAGGTCCTCCGCTGACGTAGCAGTTGCTCCATACACCCAACTACCCCATACTACCCACAGAAAATAGTTGTTTGTGATCTGGCGACCATGCTGGTCAAAGAACTGGTACTACTCTACCAATCCATCGATTGGCATTGCGTCGTTGATTCTAATCGATATCAAAGTGTGCTGGAGCTCCGTCGTCTTGCAGCCACAAGTCCGTCTGAACATTTAGTGGCACTACATCCAGTAGTGTAGGCAAAACAGCTCGAAGAAATGTGTGGTAGATGTATCTTGTTGATCTCTTTGGCAGTACTTATGGCCCAATGATATGGTCCCGACCCGGATGTTATTATAGAACCTGTGCTGGTGATTTTGAATCGCCTGCACACGCGGATTTTCGTCCTCATGTACGTTTCGCAAGTTTAATATAGCATCTCTAGTATGCACTCATTCGTGAATAGCACCGAGCCCGAGAATTGCGACTGGCATACGCATTATGGTAAATACCGATGCGCAAACTGTGCCCATCGTGGGTAGCCCTTCTGTTATAATACGTAAACTTTCTGTATTTCATATGGATGTAACCAGTGTTCATGCACAACACGCCGTACGGCACTTTTACGATGTGCAGCGCCTGTGGCACCTGTCGGGTGCTGGTGGCTGGATCCTCTTCGAGCATTGTCAACACGTCCTCCTCCAACAATCGCTATTGATCTAAGCGTCGACGATCCGAATCACGTTCCGCCACCTGCCAGAGGACAAACAGTACGCTAGGGATAGTGTTCACGGAAACCAAGCACATAGTGCTACCACTTTACTGTACAGCGGACACACTTCAGCTAGCAAATACCCACATACAACCTTCCAGGTTCCGTGAGATGGCTCTCGATGTCAAGAAACTTGGAATGACGTGGGGTTTGGAAAATGTTCCTCAGACAATCTCACGACAGCTCTCCCATTGCAGTCCGCTTTGCCGTGTGCAAGCGCAATGTCCGTCATATCCACAGCAGTGTAATGGTACATGTCGCACTGCTGTCAACAACGTTACTGCACACAAGTAGAATGCCCACAACGGATTTTTGTGGGCACGTAACGCATGTGCAGATATGTTATTATGATCAGGTCGCCCATCCACGGTACACAGGAGGCTAAAGAGTAGCATACCCTCCGTATTGAGACACCGAGACGAATGAGAACGAACCATCACAACCATTCATTCTCAGACTCGGATATGGGTTCCTTCTAGAAAATCGATGAGTTTATCTCCTGCCGCACAACAACAGCGCCATGGCAGGCTCCAACAGTAGCTCAGCGTGTTTGGTCAGAGAGCTGGCTGGTCTCTGTATAAAAAAAAAACTGAGTGAAGTGGTCAAAAACGAACTTCATCGGATGTCATGTGACGTCTGCTATGATCAAATACAAGGAACAATAACGAACAAAATGAAAAATAATCCCCGCCCCAAGCTCGTCGCGTATGTCAGTCACTTCTCGCGGCTCGGAGCTTGTGGCACCAAGGAGCGTGCTGGAGCCGCACTGGGCGGCGAGGAGCGGCAACGGAGCGGGTGGGAGTTGGTGTTTTGGCGCCGGACCGGAGAGAAAGCTGAGAAGGCCTCATGGGCAGTATATGCCGTTCAGCCGAACATGACGTGCCATGGAGTGACCGATAGGTTTCTAAACGTTTTGCCTATTTCATGCTTGTGGGGACAAAAGGGGGGAGGGGGATGGTATCTAAAGATGGAACACTTACGTGGACTTTGCTGCTTGAATTTTCTTTTGATTCCTCTCGGTGGAAGCCACGAGGATATGCCCTGTGGCTAGGACCTCCCGTCGGGTAGACCGCTCGCCTGGTGCAAGTCTTTCGAATTGACGCCACTTCGGCGACTTGCGTGTCGATGGGGATGCAATGATGATGATAAGGACAACATAACACCCAGTTCCTGAGCGGAAAAATTTCCGAACCAGCCGGGAATCGAACCCGGGCCGTTAGGTATGACATTCCGTAACGATGACCACTCAGCTACCAGGGGAGAACAGACACAGTATGCAACAAGCTTTCCGATCCGATAAACTCTCCGATTTGAGTCGTGTTCCGCGAATTAATACCTTCTGGCGTTGCCTTCGAAAAGGTTAGGGTAACGTGTAGCAACCAGAGACACTTGTTATTGCAGTTCAATCTCCCACGTTCTGAGTGGATTCGCTGATATAGTAATGCTGTACATTGCTTTAAGTGCGACGCAGTTTAGCCTTACACCAAGTTTTTGAGAGGATCCTCTGGGTTTTTCAGTCATCTGCACAAGTCGTGTGATCACTGGGTTGTATTAAATGAGAACGACAGAAGAATTTAGACGTTCCATAATCTGTTCCAGTTTTCTACTATTGTGGTACGCTTTGACTGTCTTGGACCTGGACGCCGTGCTTGCTCATCGCGTTGTGGCTGTTAACGTCACCCCTGTACATCAGCTTCATGGAATGCCCTGCCCCGGCTGACCTTGGGCTGCCTTGACTCAGTATATGTAAATTACGGTTCGAAATTTTGTATTAAAATTGTATACATTGAAATGTTTGGGGCTTCTAATTGGCTCATTTGAGGTTCACGGGGTGTGAAAACCAAAAGGGTATAAAAGAATTAAGTGTTGCTATGCTCTGGAGGTTACTTATATGTTCATTCGCTAGCCATTTGTGAGCTGAAGAGGAAGAGAAGTTTATTCTCTGCCTCAGATCTAGTTACACATACTATGCCTTGTCGGTGTTTTTTGGGACATCCTGTAGAATCAGTGAACTATTCACTTCTCTTTCGTACCATGTTATTGTCTCCATGTGTACTGAAGTGGCGGCACGTGTAAGGCACCTAGATGTATTTTGCTACATCAGAGTAAGACACTGAACTTGAAACAATTCCAACAACTTTTCGCCCTCATGCCTTGTCCCAGTACAGAAGTAGCACGTAAGGCATGAATCTGTAGTTTTTGTTGAGAGGCTGTGTGTTATTACAGTGAACGGCTTAAGGCTTTGACCTCACGTGAATAATGAGGTCAGCAATATACAGTGATACCAGCACTTTTTTTAATAAATGTATTCCTTCGCAGAAACTAGTAAACTGAATTCTACAATGTTGTGTAAGTGCGAACGCCAATCAAGTTCATACGATGAACCGTGTATTAGTCTCATTAGTCAAAATTCAGTCTTTTATCGCTTTATAACTGAAGATAAGTATGATTAACTTATCACAAGACAAATTGAGAATTTCTGAACGCGTAATATAATCTAATTTATTCGCCATGCCAGTGTTTGGGATGTAATACTTAGATGGACGGTCACTCGCTACGCTGAAAAAGACGCACGAAGTGATTCGTGTTTCCTGAGCATGCTGTGGTAGGACCGCTACAGTCCGGCAGACCCGATATTCCGACACACATAAGAAATTATCCCGTACTTATAGCTCGGTTATTTGCGGTGCACAATCTAATGCTTGGATGAAAGCCGCATTGCCAAAGACTGGTTCTTTCACGATTTATTTCCAGCTGTGCAAGAAAATTTCGAAAAAAATAGGCCTGCCGACAATTTTAATGCGTTTCTCATATTTGAGAATTGCTGAGCTCACCCTCCAGATTCGGAGCTTGCGTCAGGTATACCTTTAGCACATATCCTCCTGCCATGGACGAAGGGTCACACAAAATTGAAATTGATGGTACAGAGGAATATTTGTGCGATAGCTACTGAGGTCAGGTTGCTAGAATAGACGTTGACTTCATCACAAATGAAACTTAAATTCGATTTCCCTGACATATTGTTGTGGCAGTCTACACTGCACTTATTCTCGCTGGACGCTCTGTAGACTCGAGTAGCAAACTGAATGTTCGTTAACAGTGTGGTAACTTCAATTATAACACTGAGTCAGCAGGTGTCATTAAACTAAAAACAAATCTCTATCTTAAACTCCTTTCTTCGTTCCGGAGCATTTCCAAAATACCTAAAACTGATGTCTACTAGTTATTAGCGTAAGAAGTAACACTACGGTAATTTTTCTCATTTCCAATGTCGGATGAATATCACATTTAGCGAAACCTTAGACGAACGTTGGGGATCTAAATAGCTGGGTATATTACTGGTGATGTTCTCTTAGACGCTTTAGAGCCGCCATTTAGCCGACTCAGTTACGTCGGCGACATACATATTTCGTGTTTGGAGTTTATGTCGTTCACACACAGTGAATATCAGGTTAATGGACAGCCTTTGCACTCTAATGTCGTAAGTCTGTAGAAACTCAAGAGAGTAAAATGCTTTCTGTGTCCCACTCGCGACGACATGGGACCGTAATAAGCGACTGGCCAAAAGTTTATTGCGAAATTTATCCCTTTGTTTCCGCGGAGGAAACGGGGCCGCCCTACGAACTTGCGGAATGGCATAATGCTGTTTGCTTCACGACCAGCAGGACATCCGCAGAGCGGGTCTTGAATTATTAGATGTATATTCAAAGATACATTTACGTGCATATGACCTCTACGTTCCACTTTAAGCTACGGAACTAGTTTTCAAAGCACACCGAAATATATATATGCAGCATTTTCAAGAAAAAAATGAACTCTTTGAGGATAGTGACCATTAATAGTTTCAAAATACATGTTTCGAAGATTCTTTGAAGTGAAAGAATTTTATACTTTTATCTACAGATTTTGATGTTATGCAAAGAATGAAACCATCTGATCTTTGACGGAACTTTCCATTCTATGCAGACATGCTACCAGTAGTCTTCGGTAAATTGATGTACAGAATTTTAGTAAGCCTTTAACTTTCCTTTTCCATTGTCGGGTTTCATAGTTTCCAAGTTACTTGTTGAATTTATGCGAGTATGATCTATAGAAATTCCGACGCTAATACTTCTAAAGAAAAGAGGAGGAAACAAGATCGATTACAGAAAGTATTGAAACTCCATATGCTTCCACTTAACAAAAGATATCATAGTACAGAGCGTTCGTCAAAAAGAACTCTCAAAGTCATAACAGTTTTTGAGTCTCCTGATACAGTTATTCAAGAGAAAAAGACTTCGTTTGGAATATTTCATATTGAGTAAAAGCATATGAATTGTACGAACACTATCAGAAGGACTTTTTTGTCAATATTCAATGCAACAAAACAACTAAGTTTTTAAAGATCAACAGGAATAATTTTAGAATTTTGATTCTGACCAATATGAAACTCTTAATTCAAGTGAATAGAAAATTGTTTAAGAAGAATCACTGTAACGACTGTGCAGCAAGAATATTTGGGTGAACTGAAGATGGGCTACATGCATCACCTGCCTACGACTGTCATATTTTTGTACCTAGTAGCGACAAAATCTGTGCGCCTTACGAACGACGAAGCAAGGGCACTGATGGCGATGGTCAGAGTTTACAAATTGCCGTACCATCTTCCTCAAGAAAAGGGCGTAGAGTTCGGGCAATATATTGGATGGGACACCTACGTGCTAGAAGGCTCAAGATACATTATCGCCGGACCAGCGACGGAACGTAACAACACAGGAACTATGGAACCCTACGCAGACGAAATTCTTAACGCCTTTCAACCAAAGCGCTTGTCACCAAGGCTTGATCCGCTGACACGTTGTCAGCTCAGCTATACCCTAAAAGAAGTTGTTCTACACCTCCTTAATTTCCTCCTTGTTGCCGTGAGCTCCACAAATGTCTGTTCAGCTTGGAAACTAGACCCAAGTTCGTCTCAGTGAGGACCCATGTGGAATGCAAATGATGAGAGCTTCGTGCTCTAATGTAAATTGTACCCAAGAGCTCCAACAACAATTAGCACAATGCACTCTGCATTCTTATCTTGAAGAGACCTACATGGCTGACTAGCTACACATTGCAACCAAATAGATTGGTTGATTCAGAAATATAACCCCCCCCCCCCAAAAAAAAATAGTGATTGCCGGGAATTAGGGTAGTAGGACTATCTGATGAATACTGATAAATGCAATCCTACCATCCCACTGTTACATTTATTATAAGAAAATGAAACACCTACAGCCGTCCTAATGATCTTATTTATTGTGTAGCTACCAGTTTCGGTGCTTTAATGCGCCGTCTTCAGGCCTTAGTTAATGCTGAAGGGGTGTCACGATCCTTATGGACGCTGCTTCAGGAGCCAACATAACTGTTTTACGCAGACTTTCTGTAACTGTGATGCCATCACTCCAACCATCACCTGCCAACTGGTAGCTAAACAATGAAGAAGACCATAAGGACGCCTGTAGGCGTTTTATTTCCGCACGATAGTGAACGACCGTGGTCCCCAAGACCTTCAGTCAAAAGGATTGACATACAGTTACATTAATTGTTTTTAAAGATATATTAGTTCAGAGTAATATTTTATCAGAGTAACGATTATCATGACAAAAGCACAAAATGCAAACAGAGAACAAGTGACTGACAGACGACAAATCCTTCTATCTATCGATACTGCGCAAAACCCAACGAGAATCCTCTAGTGCAAATGAGGGAGCGAAAAGATTAAAATTAAATGACCAATTCAGTTAAGCAATCGAAAATCGGGTACCGTACACAGCTATTACCTATCAAAGTGAAGTGGTATGTTGAATGCAACACGTAAAGAACCCTGAGCTGTTACTCTAGGAGCTCTAACAATAGATCACGCCACCACAAACGAGAGCTGCGTATAGTACCGAACAAATGTGGTACGTCAACGTTTAACTGACGGCGGCTGAATGGTAAAATCACCTGAGCTCCAAGCAGGTAGCCTCCGGTCAGGAGACTGATCGATGCGCGTCCCCAAAAAAATTATGAGTATTGCCCGAATGACCGGACAAGCAGAAACTTCTATCAGATAGTCTCTGCAACGGGAGCTGCAGAATGACACGACTCTTTGCTGCGACAGTCACGAAGTAAGTCCGCGAGATTTCCTCTTCCACATCACAAAGTGAGTTTTTGCTTCACTGTGTAAGTAGCTGGCCAATAGTGGCCGTTCAACAATTACAGCACCAAGATTAGATGCTCTAAACTTCCCTCTACTACGCTCCGTTAATTTTTCTGCCAAAGAATGAACTTCCCTCTGGTTCTTCCGAGGGCGGGAATCTTTAGCTAACGTCACTGTCGTCTAGCCAATTCCAGCTACCGTGAGGAACTTATTCTCGAAGCTTGTCGGTGATTCAGGCGCTAACGGAACACGTTAGGGGCGTTGTGCGCGTACGGCGCCGCATCGGCTGTTCGCCCGGTGTTGGGTGGTCGTTTCAGAGAATTGTTATTGAGAATATTGGAACACGTATTGTGTTCGAGTATAATGACTTTTCTGGAGACTAGAAATCTACTCTGTAGGAATCAGCATGGGTTTCGAAAAAGACGGTCATGTGAAACCCAGCTCGCGCTATTCGTCCACGAGACTCAGAGGGCCGTAGACACGGGTTCACAGGTAGATGCCGTGTTTCTTGACTTCCGCAAGGCGTTCGATACAGTTCCCCACAGTCGTTTAATGAACAAAGTAAGAGCATATGGACTATCAGACCAATTGTGTGATTGGATTGAGGAGTTCCTAGATAACAGGACGCAGCATGTCATTCTCAATGGAGAGAAGTCTTCCGAAGTAAGAGTGATTTCAGGTGTGCCGCAGGGGAGTGTCATAGGACCGTTGCTATTCACAATATACATAAATGACCTGGTGGATGACATCGGAAGTTCACTGAGGCTTTTTGCAGATGATGCTGTGGTGTATCGAGAGGTTGTAACAATGGAAAATTGTACTGAAATGCAGGAGGATCTGCAGCGAATTGACGCATGGTGCAGGAAATGGCAATTGAATCTCAATGTAGACAAGTGTAATGTGCTGCGAATACACAGAAAGATAGATCCTTTATCATTTAGCTACAAAATAGCAGGTCAGCAACTGGAAGCAGTTAATACCATAAATTATCTGGGAGTAGGCATTAGGAGCGATTTAAAATGGAATGATCATATAATGTTGATCGTCGATAAAGCAGATGCCTGACTGAGATTCTTTGGAAGAATCCTAAGGAAATGCAATCCGAAAACAAAGGAAGTAGGTTACAGTACGCTTGTTCGCCCACTGCTTGAATACTGCTCAGCAGTGTGGGATCCGTACCAGATAGGGTTGATAGAAGATATCGAGAAGATCCAACGGAGAGCAGCGCGCTTCGTTACAGGATCATTTAGTAATCGCGAAAGAGTTACGGACATGATAGATAAACTCCAGTGGAAGACTGTGCAGGAGAGACGCTCAGTAGCTCGGTACGGGCTTTTGTCAAAGTTTCGAGAACATACCTTCACCGAAGAGTCAAGCAGTATATTGCTCCCTCCTACGTATATCTCGCGAAGAGACCATGAGGATAAAATCAGAGAGATTAGAGCCCACACAGAGGCATACCGACAATCCTTCTTTCCACGAACAATACGAGACTGTAATAGAAGGGAGAACCGATAGAGGCACTCAAGGTACCCTCCGCCACACACCGTCAGGTGGCTTGCGGAGTATGGATGTAGATGTAGATGTAGAAAAAGCCCACAGCCTGTAGCGCCGAGACATTCCCTCTTTTTTCACGGCACGAGCCTGCCGCCGAAAGGCATCTCTTTGCTGTTGTGACGACTGCTGGAGTTCATTGCCTCGTACTCCGAATCCGGAGATCAAGAAGGCTACCGCCAGCCGCAGTTGGACAAGAAGGGCGAAAGTCCACGTTGTTACCCGGTCAGCAGTCGGTGTCTTTTCGAGCCGTAATCCATCATCTTCTCGGGTGCTTGCCGACTACTACCGCGTGCGGCAGTTGTCCTCTGCGTCCACGACGCGCCCGCCTAGAGGCGTCTTCCGCAAACAGAGAAATTCTTAAAATTTACTCCATCCCCACCCATACAGTATTACTTCCCTTGTTACGTTGCACCCAATTACAGTTTGCACACGACTGGCGAGTTAGGATGAGGATGTTCCTCACTTGTTCATATCACGGAATGTACTGCAAATATCGCAAAAAAAATGGAAGATGTGCAAGTGAGCTGGGACTTGCAACCTGTGTGGAAGACCAAATGTCGAGCCACCATGTAAGCTCAAACCATCCTGATTCTATAGAGGTTAGCCTCAGCAGCTTTTCCGGACGTTCAGTCACTCGCGGTCTGATCGGCTGTAGCGCATACATTACATAAGGCCTTGCTCTCGTCTAAAGGCTGTGAACAAGCAGACTGTCTCCCACAGCGTAACACTGCTCCCGCCAGCCTGTGTCCATGGCGTGCTGCACATCTCAAGCCACCATTCACCTCGATGACGACGTTTGTGGAGACGACCACCGATATAATGCAGCGAAAATGGCATTCACCCGAAGAGCCGACACGTTTCCATTAATCGACGGTCGATTCCCAATGGTTTCGTACCCACTGTAGTTGTAATTGATGACGTCGTTCGGTCAACATGTGATCATGTAGGCGTAATCTGCTGCGGAGCTCCTTGTTCAGTAATGTACGGTGAACGGTGTGCTTCTAAACACTTATGAGTGCACCAGGTGAAACGCGTACGTTTCATATTCAGCGATGGCGAGCCATGAGAGAATCTCTGACCAGAGAGTTATTTATCTATCGTTGCTAGTCTGCGCTTGACCGCGCGAGAGTTCAGTTCTGTTGCAAGAGAGTAGTTGCATGTAGCGAGTCACGAGTGGGACGCAGTTGCGAGTTAGCTGTTGTGTGTGAGGAGTCGGCGGGCGTCGACATGACTCTGGTCAAGATTCAGAAGGAGGTATATTGTTAAATAAGGTAACGAAGCAGCTTTGCGCTCAGCTAATAATGTATTGTAATTGTAATTAATTTGTTCAAGAAATACTCCAATAATAATTCTGTTTTAAAATCAAGCATTTTAACAAAACAAACATTTTATTGAAAGAAAATTTCCTTTGCTTTTCCTCCAAGAATCAATTTATCACGCTGGTTATTGCACAGGGACTAAGGTTAGCGCAACTGGCCTTATAAAATTTATCAGGTTTAGCATAACGTTAATTTTGTGGGGACTTAACATTTTTGCACATTTTTATTATAATTGACTTTTATTACTGTGGGAAGCTAACATATGGGATTATTTGCGTTTTTTTTCTATTCAATTCATATCATTTAAAAATAATTACGGGGAGGTTACACTTGGCCCTATGTCCATTGACATTTAAAATATATTCATGTACATTTTTGTGGGGAGGTTACACAGGATTGTGCTCTTTCGGCAGAGATGCCATAGATCACCATCTGTTTCTAATTTACAGAGCACTCAAGCCTCGAAGCCCATGTTCTATGAAGGGTCGTGGATGTCCAACCATTTAGTGCCTAATGGTAGTTTCACAGTCCTTCTATTCTCTCTGCAGGTGTTCAAGACAGTAGCACTTGAACATTCGACCTACCTCGCCGTTTTCGACATATTCGCTCACAGGCTCTGCGTAAAAAAATCTACCCTTTGTCAAAGATTCTTATGTCAATGGATATATCTATTAGCAACTCATATCTTCGCTAGGCTGACCCCCGTCCGTCTCCTCTCCGCTTACATACTTTTGCTACCGCTTCACGTGCCGCTGACGCGACAAGGCGGCATCCAAATTTGTGGTGGGCAGTGGTCATAATGTTTCGGCTTATCTGTCTACATTACTTCTTGACTCCCGAAAGGCTTTTGGATCACTGTTATATCAAGGAAACGTAAGTACTATGATATAGACTGTCAAAAGGTATTTATGATTGTATCTACATCTGAATCTGCATCCGCAGTCTCTAAACCACTGCGATGCGCATGGCGGAGAGTACTTCCCACTGATGCAGTTACTAGGTCTCCATCCTTTCCATCCCCATACGGAAAGCGAAAGAAACGACTGCGTAAACACCTCTGTAGGCCGTAATTATTCGGATATAGTCTTCAAGGTTCCTACGGGAATGACACGTAGAGAGTTGTATTTTCCTGTGAACTATGTAAGTAGGCCTTCACTGGATAATCTGCGTAGAACTTGAAGTGCCCTTCAGTTCAATTATTCAGGATCTCCGCAACGTTCTCCCATAGTTCAAACAAACCTGTGACCTTTCGTGTTGCCTTTCTTTGTGTGTGTTCAATACCCAATTTAGTTCTATTTGGTTCAGGGCACTACACACTTGAGCAATATTCTAAGATGCACGAGCAATCTCCTTTGCAGGCCGATATATTTCTCTAGTATTCTACCTATAAGCCAGTCTGCCAACTGATGTGCCTACTACTGAGCCTGTATGATTGATGTCTAAGTATAGAGAAGAAAACGAATGATCTTACCACACCCGCTGTCAGCATACATCATTTCGTACGACCAGTTTCGAGAATTTAAGAGATGATTTTGTCATACATCTAGAAAATAGAATTTAAAGCTAGGTGTAGCATAAATTTAGGGCATAACGTGCTCTGTTATTGTACGTTAGAGCCATTAACATTACCCTATATAGCGAAATGATATGAATCTCATTCTTCCCTGAATTACGTGAGTGAAACACCGAAACAATAAATGCTGATCCTGTACTGTATCGCGCTGATATTTCATTTTCGACTCACCACAAAATGCAGTTCCAAATATTTTCTAAAATTTTGTAGACGTCGTTGTCTCTCTTCTTTTTTTAAAAAAAGTATAAGAAAGTGTACAGAAAATTGGCCTGATTGAAACATCCTCTCACAATCAGTAAGTTTTTATTTAACACTATCTGACCATTTAAACAACATGTATGCACAGCGATCACTTACTTTGAGCAACAGTTAATGTTTTGGCTTAAATGAACACTGAAATGTAACTCATTGATCTTATTTCCTACCAACAAGTTCTTCAGCTGACTTATAAACTATGTAAATGACCCACAATAGTAGCAGATACAATAAACATAGATGGCTCACAACAGTGATGTAAGTACTTTTCCACACGACGACTGAAAAAATGGGATAACATCTATGGCATGGATCCTAAGATACCGTTAGCTTCTACAAAGATCTCGTTGCAAAAGTACATTCACTAATCTGAAACATTCATATGAAAATTCCTGTAATAGTTTTGTTGCGGAGTAAATAATTGCTGACTAAGAAAGCAACGCGAGAAAAATACATTTCCTGAAGGCAAATTATCATGGTAGAATCCGTACTATAGTTGAATTCGTCAAGCCCGATGATGATGATGAAGCTGATGTTTTGCTTGTGGGGCGTTCAACTGCACGGTTATCAGCGCCCGTTAAAAATCTCAACCTTTGCTCGGTCCAATCTCGCCACTTTCATGAATGATGACGAAATGATGAGGGCCAGTCATCTCGAGGCAGGTGAAAATCCCTGACCCCGCCCGGAATCTAACCCGGGAAGCGAGAAGGCGACCGCGAGATCACGAGCTGCGGACGTCAAGGGCGAGAGCCCATTTTATGTCAAACAGAATAATGAAATTTCAGCTGTCAGTTTAATAGTGGAAAGGTGTGTAAATACATCCAGAGAGAGCGTTTTATGAACCACTAATTTTTTACATTCAAAACATAGCTCGTAGTACATGGACAAATACAATTACTTCTGCTTGAACCATAAGGCTTTCTGTACCACTACTTAATAAAGAATTTATCCCAATTGTAGTGAAAAGACTTAAGAAAAATCCGGAATCGTTAAATGATTGATGAGATTGATGTAATTGATGTAGTTCGCCTACGATTCGGATGTGATAAGTAGAGAAACCGCATTGTGGCAGACGTGAATCGAGGCTGGACACCACACAGTGCAGAGTGTGCTGAATCATACCATAATGGCTTAGTAGAAACGTGAATCCATTGACCTGAAACAGTACACTACGCTGCGCTGTGTCATGCGTTACCTCATCAGTCGCAGTTCGTAACAAGAGAATACAAGAAGCGAATCTTATTGCAACTTCGCACAAACGAACCCAAGCGGCAACCACCAGTCAATCTTTGCGTCTACGGACACCGGACTACATATAGACCAAGAACTAGACAAGCTTCTTTGTTTCCGCCGAATACCAGCCACATTATTCCGACCCAGGAAGAGCTAATCCCCTACTGGCAGAGACTCGGCTCCCCGAACAACGTCGCTCTATCGATCCATCTCGACTGAGCAAAGGCTTTCTAAATCTCTTGAATTAGGTCACATTGGTAAGGTGCACATTATTGTTTTAAATGTTTTATCCTTGACTTTATATATGTCACGCAATTACGTCAGCAATCAGCGTCTCCTCGTCATCGACCCCATCACTCGACTGTTCAGCTTCGATAGTCGGAAATATGGTCTCTTGGAGCAAACATAAGTAAAGCTACATTGAAACATTTATATTCAAACTGACGCAACATTTGAATGTGTTGACACTGATTACTAAACACAATGAATGAAACAAAATAACGAGGGCAATAATATTTATGCAGGGTGGTCATCAACACTCTGGAAAGCTTGTAAGCATGTTGCAAGGTAGGTTGTGCTGAGAAATAATATCTGACAAAAAATTCTATACGTTACGCCGTTTCTGAGTTAATTAGCATACCTTGTCCGTACGTGGATTAATTATCATAGAAGCGGGCCAGGAGACCGCGCAGGCAAACTCAGACGGTCCGCCAGAGACAATTAATGTCACTTGTTCTCATAGTACACATGACACCACACGAGACAGCTAAGCCTTTGCCGCGGGTTCAAACCTTGCTAACGTCCCATATCCAGCTTTATTATCATGCTTTTGTTCGGTTTTAGGAAATCGGCAACACCGTTTTTGGCGAGCCGCTTGAAATTTCTCGCGCAACAATCGGATTGGCTAACTTCAGTGCTAATTACACTACTGGCCATTAAAATTACTACACCACAAAGATGACGAGCTACAGACGCGAAATTTAATCGACAGGAAGAAGATGCTGTGATATGCAAATAATTAGCTTTTCAGAGCATTCACACAAGGTTGGCATCTGTGGCGACACCTACAACGTGCTGACATGAGGAAAGTTTCCAAGCGATTTCTCATACACAAACAGCAGTTGACCGGCTTTGCCTGGTGGAAAAGTTGTTTTGATGCCTCGTGTAAGGAGGAGAAATGCGTACCATCACGTTTCCGACTTTGATAAAGGTCGGATTGCAGCCTATCGCGATTGCGGTTTATCGTATCGCGACATTGCTGCTCGCGTTGGTCGAGATCCAATGACTGTTATCAGAATATGGAATCGGTTGGTTCAGGAGTGTAATACGGAACGCCGTGCTGGATCCCAGCGGCCTCGCATCTTTAGAAGTCGAGACGAAAGGCAGCTTATCCGCATGGCTGTAACGGATCGTGCAGCCACGTCTCGATCCCTGAGTCGACAGATGGAGACGTTTGCAAGACAACAACCATGTGCACAAACAGTTCGACGACATTTGCAGCAGCATTGAATATCATCTCGGAGACCATGGCTGCGGGTATCCTTGACGCTGTATCACAGACAGGAGCGCGTACGATGGTGTACTCAACGACGAACCTGGGTGCACGAATGGCAAAACGTCATTTTTTCGGATGAGTCCAGGTTCTGTTTACACCATCATGATGGTCGCATCCGTGTTTGGCGACATCGTGGTGAACGCACATCGGAAGCGTGTATTCGTCATCGCCGTACTGGCGTATCAGCCAGCGTGATGGTATGGGGTGCCATTGGTTACATGTCTCGGTCACCTCTTGTTCGCATTGACGGCACTTTGGACAGTGGATGTTACATTTCAGATGTGTTACGACCCGTGGCTCTACCCTTCATTCGATCCCTGCGAAACCCTACATTTGAACAGGATGATGCACGACCGCAAGTTGCAGATCCTGTTCGGGCCTTTCTGGATACAGAAAATGCCCTGGCCAACACATTCTCCAGATCTCTCACCAAGTGAATACGTCTGGTCAATGGTGGCGGAGCAACTGGCTCGTCACAATACGCCAGTCACTACTCTTGATGAACTGTGGTGTCGTGTTGAAGCTGCATGGGCAGCTGTACCCGTACACGCCATCCAAGCTCTGTTCGACTCAATGCCCAGACGTATCAAGGCCGTTATTACGGCCAGACGTAGTTGTTCTGGGTAGTGATTTCTCAGGATCTATGCACCCAAATTGCGTGAAAATGTAATAACATGTCAGTTCTAGTATAATACACTCCTGGAAATGGAAAAAAGAACACATTGACACCGGTGTCTCGACCCACCATACTTGCTCCGGACACTGCGAGAGGGCTGTACAAGCAATGATCACACGCACGGCACAGCGGACACACCAGGAACCGCGGTGTTGGCCGTCGAATGGCGCTAGTTGCGCAGCATTTGTGCACCGCCGCCGTCAGTGTCAGCCAGTTTGCCGTGGCATACGGAGCTCCATCGCAGTCTTTAACACTGGTAGCATGCCGCGACAGCGTGGACGTGAACCGTATGTGCAGTTGACGGACTTTGAGCGAGGGCGTATAGTGGGCATGCGGGAGGCCGGGTGGACGTACCGCCGAATTGCTCAACACGTGGGGCGTGAGGTCTCCACAGTACATCGATGTTGTCGCCAGTGGTCGGCGGAAGGTGCACGTGCCCGTCGACCTGGCACCGGACCGCAGCGACGCACGGATGCACGCCAAGACCGTAGGATCCTACGCAGTGCCGTAGGAGACCGCACCGCCACTTCCCAGCAAATTAGGGACACTGTTGCTCCTGGGGTATCGGCGAGGACCATTCGCAACCGTCTCCATGAAGCTGGGCTACGGTCCCGCACACCGTTAGGCCGTCTTCCGCTCACGCCCCAACATCGTGCAGCCCGCCTCCAGTGGTGTCGCGACAGGCGTGAATGGAGGGACGAATGGAGACGTGTCGTCTTCAGCGATGAGAGTCGCTTCTGCCTTGGTGCCAATGATGGTCGTATGCGTGTTTGGCGCCGTGCAGGTGAGCGCCACAATCAGGACTGCATACGACTGAGGCACACAGGGCCAACACCCGGCATCATGGTGTGGGGAGCGATCTCCTACACTGGCCGTACACCACTGGTGATCGTCGAGGGGACACTGAATAGTGCACGGTACATCCAAACCGTCATCGAACCCATCGTTGTACCATTCCTAGACCGGCAAGGGAACTTGCTGTTCCAACAGGACAATGCACGTCCGCATGTATCCCGTGCCACCCAACGTGCTCTAGAAGGTGTAAGTCAACTACCCTGGCCAGCAAGATCTCCGGCTCTGTCCCCCATTGAGCATGTTTGGGACTGGATGAAGCGTCGTCTCACGCGGTCTGCACGTCCAGCACGAACGCTGGTCCAACTGAGGCGCCAGGTGGAAATGGCATGGCAAGCCGTTCCACAGGACTACATCCAGCATCTCTACGATCTTCTCCATGGGAGAATAGCAGCCTGCATTGCTGCGAAAGATGGATATACACTGTACTAGTGCCGACATTGTGCATGCTCTGTTGCCTGTGTCTATGTGCCTGTGGTTCTGTCAGTGTGATCATGTGATGTATCTGACCCCAGGAATGTGTCAATAAAGTTTCCCCTTCCTGGGACAATGAATTCACGGTGTTCTTATTTCAATTTCCAGGAGTGTACATCTGTCCAATGAATACCCGTTTATCATCTGCATTTCTTCTTGGTGTAGCAATTTTAATGGCCAGTAGTGTATCTCGAAAACTGCGCAACGTAGGTAATTTTTCCTAAACAATTGTTTTCATCACATTCTACCCTGTGACACACTTGCAAGCCGTCCAGTGCTTTTCTAGCCATCCTGTATGTATGTCCCTAAGAGGAGTATCTTTATAGTTATCCTCAGTCTCCTCCAACACTTACTTCACAATACCATCATTACCTGACACTTGCAATCTTACATGATGAAATATGAAATGATGGACGTAACGTAACAGTGAACCGAACGAGGCTGCTAAGTAAGCCACCCAAAATATACACAACAGACAAAAAATCAGTCACCCCTCACAAGAGATCACACTAACACCGTCTATATCCAAGGTAATGGCCTCAGTTTGTTGACGAAGAAAACCTATAAGTTTCTTCATGTTTGTTATATTCAGCAACTGTCGCTGACTTACTGTTAGATCCTGTAAATCCACCAAATTGTGGTGATTTTACTGCTAGTTTTCACCCACAGTTCCAAATACTCTTCTATATTTCCTTTGGGAACAAGGCCGGGTGAGTTAGACGATATTCGAGGTCCGGTAGAGTCTTAGTGAACGTTAAATTACTCGAACAGAATTCCTACCGTAAGCGTAGTTGAGCAAGTGCTGAGATAACTCTCAACGTTCAGAGTTGTTCCACCGTAAGCGCAGTTGTGCGACGAACTCCGTTAGGTCTCTACATTCAGAGTTGTATTTCCGCCATTTATTGAGCGTATATAACATTTTTCCAAAGTTTGGGTGGATTTTGAAGGTTCATTTCAATATCTGTTAGATGCGTCATGGTCACAAATGATTTTGTCTTTGTCTAGTAGAAGTTCCGAATAAAATATTTTCATAGTGTCCGTGCAGGTGATATCTGTTGCTATAAGAACCAAAGATATCACAACACTGCCGCACAACAAACTTCGCTACCCTCGGTATTTACATCAATTATTCTCTATTGGAAGGAGCCACAAACTCACTCGATTTAATGGCATAAGGGATTACGTTTTCTATTGGCCATTCTATAAGGGTCCGCACTTAGCAACATAAGTGTGGTATTGCTTTTTAATTTACAAGAACTTGGCACATAATGTTCATCTTTATATATATAATTCTACTGTACGTGTGTATGATACTGAACTCCTCCTAAATGGCTGGACCGATTTGAAGGAATTTTTTTTGTATGCGTTTGGGTGGCGCCCTGGATGGTTTAGATTCACAAATCAACCCGGCAGATGATGCTGCAGTCGGTATCTAGGTTACTTATCTATACTGCAACTAAACGGCTGGATCGACTTGAATGAATTTTTCTGCATGCAGTCAAGTGGGGGCCTGGAAAATTTACATTCTTAAATAAGCATGGTAGGTGGTGTTGCATTTTTGTGTGTGATATTGAGCGTATTCAGATATAAGTTACGTGGATAAGATTCCGTTTATTTTTTGACATTTTAATTGGAGTGCATTATATTAAGTGTGTTTCGTTATTTTGACACTTTAATTCTTTTGTACGGTGTGTTTTGATATTACAGGTGTCGCATTTCAGTGAATATTAAGTGTATTATATTCACATATAAGTTACGTACATAGAACAACGCCACGTCCTCGTGGACGAGGAGGAAGTATTGATCAACGGACTCGGAATTCACAATTAGTCAAGAACCCTCGGTTAAATACATCAGCAGAAGATTAATTGATTGATAAAGAAAATTTAAGAAACCAGGCTGTAATAAGACGTGCTAATGAAAGTCAAGAGCAACGCAACTAACGCCTTCGAGCTAATGCATTGAGACAAAGACTGACACGTCAACGAGTGTCTATTATTAAAACTTTTTTTATTGATGTTCTAATTTATCTAAATATTACTACACATTGATCTCGTCAAAAGCCGAGAAGCGATTCTTCTTAGTGTTGCAGCTCTCAGGGGCACTGTGGGATGCTCTCTGTGTGAGGCACCTCTGGGTTCTTATCTCTATTCTGTGAAGACTATTTTATTTTCTTTTTATTTTTTTATTTCATTATATAATTTTCTTAGCTTGTATTTAATTATTAATGTTTACGAGTTTAATATCAACTTTCGATTATTATTACGTATATATTGTTCTGCATGCACTGATGGGTGCGGGAGTTCTGACTCCAGGGGAGGTGGGTGGGTATTACATTATGGCTGTGTTGGTAGCACTGCCTGTTGCGCATGGCGGGTGACCTTGAACGGGACTTAGTCGGTGTACGAGGCTCCTGGCAGAACACGTGAACAACAGCGTTTGCAAGTGTATCGCACAATGACAGGTGCATCACTTCTTCGCCTTGCGTTTGAATATGAGTCGGACATCGACTATTCGTCACATTCACAAATTGTAATCGGTGCTATGAACAAACATTGCCAACACTCTCTTGCATTCAAATACAAAGGTGAATCGGTCGGTTTCTGATGCGCGTCTGGAAAAGTTGTATTGCCACCATTGAATTCGCCGCCAGAACCATTGAAAACACGATTGGCTGGAGCTACATTTCAATCTAATTTTTTTGCGTAAAATTCGCAAATTCAATTCTTGCTTTCAAATGACTTCATTTGGAGCAACAAAAATCGTTCAGAATGAGGATGGTCGCAATTTTCAACCAACGTTTAAGATTCAGGGTCAAGTGTATCATCAAATTGGTTCTTTAATGTCTATGCCTGATACCGATTCAAAATTTCTGCAAATCTACTTCATGGGTGATGAGGAGCAATGAAATTAAAAATGCGTTATTGCCAGGTCAAACTGCAATAGATCGGCACGATATCACTGCACGTGTCTTCAGACAAAAGTTATAGTCGTTGATGAACTTGATTATACATTCCTCTGTATTTGGCAAAAAACGTTGCTGGCTGTATTCTGTTGAATGGCGAAAACGAGGTTTGCCATACGCGCGTATTTTGATTTGGTTAGTCGACAAAATATAGTCTGAAGAAATTGACAAAATTATCTCAGCAGAAATTCCGGATCGGAATATCGATCAAGAGTTGTATGAGATTGTTACCGCTAACACGGACCATGGTCCATGCGGTGCTATAAACATGACGGCGCTGTGCATGGAAAATGGAAAATGTACGAAACGTTTTCCAAAAAATTGTATAAATGATTCAGTCATTAATATCGATGGTTATCCATTGTATCGTCGTAGAGATACTGACCATGGTGGTAAACCACATCAATTACGCATGTCAAACGGTACAAGAGTTGACATTGGCAATCACTGGGTGGTTCTGTATTCACCATTGCTGTGTAAAATCTACAAAGCACACATAAATATTGCGCTCTGCAGTTCGGTGAAGTCCATAAAATATATATGCAAATATTTCCGCAAGAGCAGTGATGTGGCTGTATTTGCTGTTCACAATGTTAACGAAAACGATGAAATAACACGGTATCAAATGGGCAGATACGTCAGCAGCAATGAAGCAATTTGGCGTAATTTGGGTTTTACGATACACGAAAAAGACCCTGCTGTTAAACATTTTGCCGTGCACCTTGAAAATGGACAGCGTGTTTATTTCAGGGAAGAGACTGCTCTACAACGTGCATCAATTGCCCCAAAAACCACATTAACTGAGTTTTTCGAACTATGCAACCGACCAGGTATTCCCGGTCAATTGGCAAAGACATTAATGTATAATGATGTGCCACGATATTTCACATGGAACAGTCAAAAAAGTGGGAACCACGAACGCGAGATGTTCCGGTTGAAGGATACAACGGCATATTTACGGGAAATACTTTAGGCCGATTATACACAGTCCATCCAAAACAACGCGAATGTTTCCTCTTGCGTTTATTGTTGGTTAATGTTCCTGGACCGGCGTCTTTCCAGTACTTCCGAACAGTCAATGACATTTTGTACGACACATATCATGATGCGTGTCGCGAATTACATTTGCTGGAAGATGACAAGCATTGGGATATTACACTTGCAGATGCAACATTGAGTTCCTCTCCTCATAAAATTCGCCAATTATTCGCCATATTATTGACGACATGTTTTCCATCTCAAGCTTCTGTCCTCTGGGACAAATATTTCCATGAGCGACGACATTCTGCATCGCATTCAGATCACTGATCAAGATCCCAATATCAATTTTTTGCCGAAAATATATAACAAGGCGGTAATAAAGATTGAAGATATTTGCATTCTCATTTCGAATATGCCACTCATTCATTTTGGTATGCCCTCACCTAACCACCCAGCAACAGACATCATTAACAGCGAGATTCAGCGCGAACAACAGTTCAATACGGTCTCTTTAACTACTTTCGTTGAAAATAATGAGCAACTGATCACTGATGAACAAAAGAATGAATACGATCGAATTAATTTGTCAATTGAAGCAGAACAAGGTGGATTTTTTTTGACGCACCAGATGGCACGGGAAAAACGTTTTTCATCTCACTAATATTTGCGCGCATTCGATCACAAAATCATATTGCGTTAGCAATTGCTTCATCAGGTATCGCAGCCACATTGCTTGATTGCATGCGTAATTGATGTGATTTACCACCATGGTCAGTGTCTCTACGACGATACAATGGATAACCATCGATATTAGTAACTGAATCATTTATACAATTCAACACTCAAGTTGCCGTTGAACATTCACGCAAATCCCGACGCAGTGTGCAACATAAAAAAGCGTTCCGTTAGGGCTAAAGTTTTGCAAAAATGCAAAATTATTATCTGGGATGAATGCACTATGGCCCACAAGCATTCACTTGAATCTCTCGATAGAATGACGATAGATCTAAATAATAACACCAGGCTTTCCGGTGGTGCCTTACTGCTGCTGACCGGTGATTGTCTTGCCGGTCATTCCACGCGCTACATATGCGGATGAAACTAGCGGATGAATAAAACAATCTTATCTATGGCGAAATGTCAGAACATTACATCTTAACACAAATATGTGTTCAACTGCAAAACGATCCATTGTCACTCTCATTCTCCGAGCAATTGCTCAACAATGGAAATGGAACAGTACCATTGCATGGAGACACGCAATGCATCAAATTGCCAGGCATTTTCTGCCACATGGTAAATACGAAAGATGCTTTGATTAAAAGCATATTTCCATATTTACAAGCTAATTATATTAATCATGCGTGGCTTCGTGAACGAGCTATTTTAGCCGCAAAAATATCAATTTTGACGCTATTAACTTCAAAATACAACAATCATTGCCTGGCAGTGAGATATTGTCCAAATCGATCGACACTGTTACTGATCCTGACGAAGCAGGCAACTATCCTGTTGAATTTTTGAATTCACTGGATTTACGAGGAATGCCACCACATAACTTGCGATTAAAAATTGGCTCACCTATCATTTTGCTTGGAATTTAAATCCACCTAAGCTATGCAACGGTACAACATTAGTCATAAAAAATTATGGGCAATGTTCTTGAAGCTACAATTTTGAACGGCAAACTTGAGGTTGAAGTTGTTCTCCTGCCACGAATCCCAATGATCCCTTCAGACTGACCCATTCTATTCAGACGTCTGCAATTTCCAATTCGCTTGGAATTTCCCATGACTATTAATAAGTCACAAGGTCAAACAATGTCGATTTTTGGGTTGGTTCTAGAAAATCCGGTCTTTTCACATGGCCAATTATATGTGGCGTGTTCTCGCGTTGGAAAACCGTGAAGTTTATTCGTTTATACTCTTCAGGAAATGACTAAAAATATTGTTCATCAACTCTCATTATGATAAAATTAAACAAACAGTATTGATTATAATGAATAATTTTTAGAAAAATTGATGTTACTTCAAAATAAAGAATAATGAAATTATTATGTTATTTGTCTTTCATTTCATACTTTGTTTAATATCCTAATCGCTTGAAATATCATGCAGGACAACGTCTGTCGGGTCTGCTAGTAGATTTTTCATAGACTAGCGTCGTTCGTTGCTGTGACATATGCGTTGCAGAAATACATCCCTGGTATGTGAAAGCGGTATTCTTTAGTTTGGAATGGTGTCTTGAGAGTATAACAAGCCAACGTGAGATATTATAAGGAGAATTTATTGTTGGCTGCTGGATTTTTACTTTTCACGATGCCTAATGGAGCAGAAGATTTAAAGTAAGTTATACTACACTGTTCAGCCACATTAATGTGACCACCTAAGATCTGAATAGCCACCTTTTGCAGCGCGGACTGTTAGGAGACATGTAGAAAGAGAGTCAGTGAGGTCCTGGAAGCGACTGACAAGGATGAGGAGCGATGACAATTCCTGTGCAGTGGCCAGCTGCAACACGTTTCTCGGCTAGGGATCCATGACGCGAACAGCTCGAGCGAGGTGATTTCACAGCTTTTCTGTAGGGTTTAAATCTCGGGAGCTGGTGGCCAGAGGAGTACGGTAAACTCGTTTTCGTTCTTTTCGAACCACGCATGTGCATTGCGATCTGAGTGACACGTTGTACTATCCCACTGATAGACGTCGTCGTGCTAAGAGGAAAACGAACTGGATGCAGGAGTGGACGTGGTCCTCAGTGATTCATGTATACCTGTTTTGATTCATTGTGGCTTCCAGAGTTGCCGTATAACCCAGGGAAATACACTAAAATGTTCCCAGGAGTATAACGCTCCCTACTCCGGCCTAGACCATTCCGACTTTTGGCTGGTTGGTTGGTTCGTTTGTGTGTGTGTGTGGGGGGGGGGGGGGAGGGGAGATTGATTTGGGGAAGGGACCAAACAGCGAGGCCATCGTTCCCATCAGACTAGGGAAGGATGGAGAAGAATGTCGGCTGTGCCCTTTCAAAGGGACTATCCCGGCATTTGCTTGAAGCGATTTGAGGAAATCACAGAAAACCAAGTCAGGATGGCCGGACGCGGGTTTGAACCACTGTCCTTCCGACGACTGTTGTATGGTGTTTGTTTGATTCATCTGAAAAGGCCAGCTGTTGCCACCCGGTGGACATACAGCTGAGGTACTGGCGTGCAAATTCCAGCCTTCGTCACCGATGGACAGCAGTTAGTATGGATGCATGATTCAGGAGCCTGCTGCGGAAGATGATACACAGCGACGTCCCCTGAACTGTCGTTGTGGAAACACTATTGGCAGCCCCTTGGTTGATCTGGGAAATCAGTTGTCCGACAGTTGCACGTCTGTTTTCCCGTACGCACCTCCGCAGGCGTCGTTCACCCCTGCAATCCATGAGCCGTGATGCACCACCGTTCCCTGGTACCGGTCTTGTATAGCGCCATTGCAGCGTATGCATTAACCACGGACGCACACGAACAGGTTCCTCCTCCGAAGGATGACACACTTCACAGACACCTGCATTAATGTCGATAAATTTTGAGAAATCACATGACGTTGTGTATATTGTCTGAATGGAAATGGACAAAGCGATTACCGTATAATGTGATTCGATCATGATCGGTACATTTAAAATTACAGGCACATCACCCGACGAAGAACTAGAATCTTGTGCGGCTATTTCGTGCAATCGGTAGTGGAAGTTAACACAATCCAGTATGCTGCACTGCAGACCAATAAATCACCCCAAAACTGGGTGGGAGTGGGCTGTGAATAGTGATTTTTCTCTCAGCGGGAACCTGGCTGAAACACCTATTGAGAGCATAGAGAATAAATTTCAGTAGCGCAGAACTCAAGAACTCATACTCGTCATTGAGGACTAAATATGTTGGGGAATCTTAGAAAAACTACACTGATTTGACAGTAGGAAACTGAATTTATATCATGAAAGAGTATTTTTTTCTTAGGAATTATATTCGCTGTGTTTTGGAGAGGGTATTTCCTTAAAGTGTCTGATGTATGCGTTTTAGTGCGCGGTTGATAAAAGTGATCATAAAAGCATATTACTAGTTATTACATTAAATTATTGTGTATGGAAAAGAACAAATATTTATCTGTCCAGCTATGCACTCCTCAATTCTACGGGCGTATAGTTTTGTTTCAGGAACTTCTAGTCTCAGCAAGTTTAAAATGAACAACCAACTGAACTCTGTTTGTAAACATTTCTGGTCTCTCCAAATAGAGCACTTTTCAATCACTTGCTATTTTTTGTCGCAGATCATAGGTGTATGACAGGAATGCAGACGACCAAGAACAGAAACCATTGGCACATCCCACATCACATTGTACAAATACACTCCTGGAAATGGAAAAACGAACACATTGACACCGGTGTGTCAGACCCACCATACTTGCTCCGGACACTGCGAGAGGGCTGTACAAGCAATGATCACACGCACGGCACAGCGAACACACCAGGAACCGCGGTGTTGGCCGTCGAATGGCGCTAGCTGCGCAGCATTTGTGCACCGCCGCCGTCAGTGTCAGCCAGTTTGCCGTGGCATACGGAGCTCCATCGCAGTCTTTAATACTGGTAGCATGCCGCGACAGCGTGGACGTGAACCGTATGTGCAGTTGACGGACTTTGAGCGAGGGCGTATAGTGGGCATGCGGGAGGCCGGGTGGACGTACCGCCGAATTGCTCAACACGTGGGGCGTGAGGTCTCCACAGTACATCGATGTTGTCGCCAGTGGTCGGCGGAAGGTGCACGTGCCCGTCGACCTGGGACCGGACCGCAGCGACGCACGGATGCACGCCAAGACCTTAGGATCCTACGCAGTGCCGTAGGGGACCGCACCGCCACTTCCCAGCAAATTAGGGACACTGTTGCTCCTGGGGTATCGGCGAGGACCATTCGCAACCGTCTCCATGAAGCTGGGCTACGGTCCCGCACACCGTTAGGCCGTCTTCCGCTCACGCCCCAACATCGTGCAGCCCACCTCCAGTGGTGTCGCGACAGGCGTGAATGGAGGGACGAATGGAGACGTGTCGTCTTCAGCGATGAGAGTCGCTTCTGCCTTGGTGCCAATGATGGTCGTATGCGTGTTTGGCGCCGTGCAGGTGAGCGCCACAATCAGGACTGCATACGACCGAGGCACACAGGGCCAACACCCGGCATCATGGTGTGGGGAGCGATCTCCTACACTGGCCGTACACCACTGGTGATCGTCGAGGGGACACTGAATAGTGCACGATACATCCAAACCGTCATCGAACCCATCGTTCTACCATTCCTAGACCGGCAAGGGAACTTGCTGTTCCAACAGGACAATGCACGTCCACATGTATCCCGTGCCACCCAACGTGCTCTAGAAGGTGTAAGTCAACTACCCTGGCCAGCAAGATCTCCGGATCTGTCCCCCATTGAGCATGTTTGGGACTGGATGAAGCGTCGTCTCACGCGGTCTGCACGTCCAGCACGAACGCTGGTCCAACTGAGGCGCCAGGTGGAAATGGCATGGCAAGCCGTTCCACAGGACTACATCCAGCATCTCTACGATCGTCTCCATAGGAGAATAGCAGCCTGCATTGCTGCGAAAGGTGGATATACACTGTACTAGTGCGGACATTGTGCATGCTCTGTTGTCTGTGTCTATGTGCCTGTGGTTTTGTCAGTGTGATCATGTGATGTATCTGACCCCAGGAATGTGTCAATAAAGTTTCCCCTTCCTGGCACAATGAATTCACGGTGTTCTTATTTCAATTTCCAGGAGTGTATGTCCCAGGAAATTGATGGAAAACCTGTTTTGTTTATCCTCAAGAACCTATTTAACATTATTTACCGAATTCCATACAGTATAACTTATGCAAAAGTATGTTATGATCTTCACAATGGAATTGTAAGTCTCAAGTGTTTTTTTTTTTTCAGGTCAACTTTGCTATTCGCATCACAATTTTGTAGATTCTATGATTACTGCAGTCCACTACAGCAACAACAGATACGGTACAACTCTGCCCACTATTGGGAGCACCGATGTACGTACGTGAGCATGAACAATGGAAGACTTAATTAGTTTAGTATTATGGGTAAAATTAGTAATAAATTAAGATGTACTAGTTACTTTGAGCCTGGAAGGCGGTACGGACAGAAATGTAAACATCCCTCAGATGCCAGTGTTGTCACAATGGAATTTACTGAATTTCTAAAGGCACTTTAATGTGCTACCGGTGTCGCCTCTCTCTCTGACCCAAGATCGACTCTTGACCTACTGCAGCATCAAAGAAGACGGTGGAGCGATCATCAGACTCACTACAACGTATTGGAAATAAATACGCAGTACAAAATAATGTGGTCGTTGTATGGACAAAGGAGCACATGGAATCGGAGGGAATAAAACAGTATATAAATTTTGAAACAGTCAGTGCGTGATGGAGCAAGTCCACGGAGGCAACCCCAATATAGATTACCTTGTAATCTTATGATCTGTAGGTAGAGAGGTCTGGGTCAAGAGGTCACCAGTGTCTCCCCAGACAAGTAGAGGAGAATATGCAGCAATACACCGTAGCAAGCTCCTTGCCTTTCATACGATGACAAACCATGCTCACCAATGTTTAGGCTGATAACGAGCTTCAGGAAGCTTCTTCTCGTGTTTGTTTGGCTACTTCTTTCTTGTATAGGCTGTGAAGAAGGAAAAAATAACAAATGCCACATTTTCCATTGTTAAATTCGTTTCGCCTTGATTACTGATTTGTTAAGATACTTTGTGGAACGTCTGTTTATTCACAACCACAATAAAAACAATGTTTTCGGAAGAATGTTAATCGGATGCTCTTTAAGAACGATCCAGTCAGGCTTACTCGAATTAAGTTACACTTATCCAGGAAATAATTTATGTTCAGAGGGTGTAATTCACAAACCATATTTGCAACTTCTGTAAGTTATGTGTGTGTGTGGGGGGGGGGGGGATATATGTTGTTTTTTTTCTGAAATCTTAACTATGAAATTTTGGTAATGATCAGATAAAAATATGTAACACAATATCCGTTCGTAATGATCTTTAACTTTTACTTGATGGGAGCTGATCGAAAATTCTTACATTAGATGTTAGTTCTTCACCGACTGCTTCGACGTTGCATTCCAAAACGTGCGGTTGAGGAATAGTCCGATCAAGATTTACATCTAGGGAGTTTCGAGGCCAGGGGAGTACGGTAAAATCATGATAGAGCTCTTCGAAACACGCACGTACACTGAGCGTTGTGTGACAAGCTGTATTGTCTTATTGGAAGAGGCTGTCTTCCGAGGAAAAACGAGCTGCATGCAGGTGTGAATATGGTTCCCAAGGCTAATACATATTTGTGTTGATCCAGTGTGCCTTTCAGAATGACGAGATCATCCTGGGAATGCCACGAAAACATTACCCAGATCATAAAGACCCCTCTTGCGCCTTCGATCCTGCGGACGATTGTTGCAGACTGTTTGCTTTCAGATGTTTCACGCCATACAAGTGTGAGTGTGTGTGGTTTGAGGTTTTCGGGCGCTAAACAGCGTGGTCATCAGCGCCCAAACGCATAGAAACAGGAACACATGCAGTGAAGGGACGAAGACGGACACCGAACAAGGAGAACGGCTAAAAGACACAGACCTGACGCAGTTCCAAATCCTCACATACAGAGGCAAAACAAGAGGAGAAGAAACGCACTAAAAAAGGAAAGGAAACACAAGGAAAAGAGAACAGAAATCGAAGTGAAACAAGTAGGTAATAGTGACTGGCGGACCTCTTACCTAAAGCCTGGGTGAGCCAGTCACCCAGCAGCACATTAAAATCCCCTCCCTAAAATCCGAGGCAACAAATTGGACACGACACAAAACCGTAAGACCTTAACCACAGTCGTTGCGTCGTCTTGCAAAATAGAGGGCAAATCCGGTGGCAAGGAAACCACCGCCCTCTGGTCAGAGAATAAAGGACAGTCAAGTAAAATGTGGCGGACCGTAATCTGGACGCCACAAGCACTGCAGATTGGGGGGTCCTTCCGCCGGAGTAAAAAACCGTGCGTTAAGGGACTATGCCCGATGCGGAGGCGAGTGAGGAGAACCTCATCCCGCCTGCATGACTGGTAGGACGTACGCCATGGCAGCGTGGTGGCCTTGACCAGACGCAGCTTATTTTCACCGACTGCCAGCCACTCCTCTTCCCATTGACGCATAACACGAAAACGCAAAAGGGAGGTAACAGCATGGAGGGGGACGGCACATTCAACAACGTGAGGGAGGGAACATGCATCTTTGGCAGCCACATCCGCCAGTTCGTCTCCCCTAATACCCACGTGCCCCGGCACCCAGCAGAAAGAAATCTCCTTCCCCTGCCGTTGCAGGTGGAGTAGGGCATCGTGGATGTTCTGGACGACCGTATCCGCTGGGTACAAGTGTTGCATGGTCTGAAGGGCACTCAGGGAGTCAGAACAGATGAGAAACTTTGGCTTTCAGATGTTTCACGCCATACAAACCAACTGCATCTGTACAATGATGCAAAAAAAAAATGTAATTCTTCTGAAAAGGCCGCCTGTCGCAATTCAGTGGGCGTACGGATGCGGCATTGGCGGGCAGATTCCAGCCTTAGTCGAAGATGAACAGCAGTGAGTTTGGGTGCATGACCAGGCTCCCGCTGTTGGCCCATACACAGCAACGATCGCCAAACCGTTGTTGGGAAACACAGTTGGTAGAGTCTTGGTTCACCTGGGCAGTCAGTTGCTAAAAAAAAATCAAATGGCTCAAAGCGCTATGGGACTTAACATCTGAGGTCATCAGTTTCCTAAACTACTTACACCTAACTAACCTAAGGACATCATATACATCCATGCCCGAGGCAGGGTTCGAACCTGTGACCGTAGCAGCAGTGCGGTTCCGGACTGAAGCGCCTAGAACCGCTCGGCCACGACGGCTGGCAGTTGCTCAACATTTGCACTGTATTGGACCGTACATATCCGCAGCCGTCCTTCGTCCCTGCCATCTATAGCCCAGAGTTGTCTCGGCTCCGATTTGAGATAAAGCCATTTTTTCCATACACGGTATATACTTCAAGCACAGCGGCACCCGGAAAAAGTTACAAACATAGCCATTTCGGAATTGCTTTCTTCCTTGACCCGAAAGCCACTGATCACGACCTTTTGGACATCAGACAATCACTCCGTTATCGAGTTACTGTGACACGACTGCACTGTTATTTCTCTCCCCCATCCCCCCCCCCCCATTTCCGCTCTCCTCCCGAGACGCCTTTTATACAGGGTTGTCCATTGACAGTGATAGGGCCAAATATCTCACGAAATAAGCATCAAACGAAAAAACTACAAAGAACGAAACTCATCTAGCTTGAAGGGGGAAACCAGATGGCGCTATGGTTGGCCCGCTATATAGCGCTGCCATAGGTCAAACGGGTATAAACTGTGTTTTTTTTATAAAAAAATAGGAACTCCCATTTTTACTACATATTAGTGTAGTACGTAAAGAAATATGAATGTTTTAGTTGGATCACTTTTTTCGCTTTGCGATAGATGGCGCTGTAATAGTCACAAACGTATAAGTACGTGGTATCACGTAACATTCGCCAGTGCGGACGGTATTTGCTTCGTGATACATTACCTGTCTTAAAATGGATCGTTTACCAATTGCGGGAAAGGTCCATATCGTGTTGATGTATGGCTGTTGTGATCAAAATGACCAATGGGCGTGTGCTACGTATGCTGCTCGGTATCCTGGACGACGTCATCCAAGTGTCCGCATGGTTCGCCGGATAGTTACGTTATTTAAGGAAACAGGAAGTGTTCAGCCACATGTGAAACGTCAACCACAACCTGCAACAAATAATGATGGCCAGGTACGTGTTTTAGCTGGTGTCGCGGATAATCCGCACTTCAGTAGCAGACAAATTTCGCGAGAATCGGGAATATCAAAAACGTCGGTGTTGAGAATGCTACATCAACATCGATTGCACCCGTACTATATTTCTATGCACCAGGAATTGCATGGCGACGACTTTGAACGTCGTATACAGTTCTGCCACTGGGCACAAGAGAAATTACAAGACAATGAAAGATTTTTCCACTCGCTCTATTTAGCGACGAAGCGTCAGTCACCAACAGCGGTAACGTAAACCGGCGTAATATGCACTACTGGGCAACGAAAAATCCACGATGGCTGCGACAAGTGGAACATCAGCGACCTTGGCGGGTTAATGTATGCTGCGGCATTATGGGAGGAAGGATAATTGGCCCCCATTTTATCGATGGCAATCTAAATGGTGCAATGTATGCTGATTTCCTACGTAATGTTCTACCGATGTTACTACAAGATGTTTCACTGCATGACAGAATTGCGATGTACTTCCAACATGATGGATGTCCGGCACATAGCTCGCGTGCGGTTGAAGCGGTATTGAATAGCATATTTCATGATAGGTGGGTTGGTCGTCGAAGCACCATACCATTTCCCGCACGTTCATCGGATGTGACGTCCCCGGATCTCCTTCTGTGGGGAAAGTTGAAGGATATTTGCTATCGTGATCCACCGACAGCGCCTGGCAACTTGCGTCAGCGCATTGTCAATGCTTGTGCGAACATTACGGAAGGCGAACTACTCGCTGTTGAGCAGAATGTCGTTACACGTATTGCCAAATGCATTGAGGTTGACAGACGTCAATTTGAGCATTTATTGTATTAATGTGGTATTTACAGGTAATCACGCTGTAACAGCATGCGTTCTCAGAAATGATAAGTTCACAAAGGTAGATGTATCACATTGGAACAACCGAAATAAAATGTTCAAACGTACCTACGTTCAATATTTTAATTTAAAAAACCTACCTGTTACCAACTGTTCGTCTAAAATTGTGAGCCATTTGTTTGTGACTATTACAGCGCTTTCTATCACAAAGCGAAAAAAGTGGTCCAACTAAAACTTTCCTATTTTTTTACGTACTACATGAATATGTAATAAAAAATAAGTGTTTCTATTTTATAAAACGCAGTTGATGTCAGATTGACCTATGGCACCGCCATCTAGCGGACCAACCATAGCGCCATCTGGTTTCCCCCCTTCAAGCTAGACAAGTTTCGTTCTTTGTAGTTTTTTCGTGTGACGCGTATTTCGTGAGATATTTGGCCCGGTCACAATCAATGGACCACCCTGTATACTGTGAAGATATTGACAATTATGAGAGATTTTTTTTCTTCTTTCTTTTCTTCTCTTCATTTACTCTGTACATGTATCTTTGATGGTTTAGAACATTTTAAGTTCTGTAAACTGTAGCATGAAATGTAACTTTCTTTAGTAATACTGCTACAAGAATCTCATTAAATTGAATATGCAGAAGTGTCAATGTATGTTTGATTTTCTATGTAATGCTTTTGTGAAGGGCGCTGTGTGAAACCAAATGTAATATGCAGCATTGTTTTATGAACTGTGATGCGAGTGCGATATCGATAGTTGGTAGTCGAATAACGTCACTCAGTGGGTGTACAGCGTCGTGGCGTAAGCGAGCATGTTGTTTAATCGTGCTGGACAGAAACTCGTGAAAATTTATGGCCACGTTCTTATTTTTCGGTCACGATATAAACTAAATTTCGACGTGACATCATGAAACAAAATGTTAGACTATGAATAGTGTTAGCTTCATTGAGTACTATAAACGGCAGTGACAATGTTTATGCGTATGGACTGTGACTGTCTGGTTTGCTCGTCACTGAGTTGCACGAACTAATGTACTTTGAATTATTATCTTGTCTGCAACTTAATGAACTGCCGCGCATGTTAAAACGTAACTGTAGCCGGGGAGGTCTGTAAACTGTTTATAACGTGTGGTACTGTTCCTGCCACTACAGTGTATTCGCGATCATGATTGCTAAAAATGGACAGACAGTAACTTCGCGATTGACAAGTAAAACTGCATTAGGCCTATATTAAAACAATGAATGAGACATTAGAAACGGAAATGTGTGTGTAAAGGAGGTTGTAATCGTACAATGCGAACGTCGATTTATACACCAACTACTACTCCTTACCGGCGTGAAACCAAAGCAATTATGCGGAGGAAAATATTGTCGTCTGGAGAATCATTCACTGTGGAAGAGGATGTATTCATTATAATTTTATGGTTGACGAAGCTGCAATAATTACGTAGCCAGTATCGCTGCTGTCACAACGCGTCGTCTACAAAAAAGATAAGCTTCTAAGCCAAGCGCTCGTAAAGACCCAAAGAATTTCGTGTAGTTTAAAACACAATTTCATTCACTTTTGGTTCTCAGTATCTGCTTTCTTTCGAAATAAATGTAATTCCAGTGTAGCATGTTTACTCTATGTCGACAATGTTGACCCACCATTCATAGTAATTATTGTTTTTTGCTGCCAGTATCTTGTTAATTTATTTTATTGCATTTCTTATTGCCTGTATTTGACGTATTCTTTTGAAGGGATGTGTTTTAATGCATGTGTGTAGTATTTTTATCGGGCGCTTTTACGTGTTTTGTGGTGGTGTGTGGTATACCGTGTAAATAAGTTGTGACGTCTACCAATAAATATTAGCACCGATCAATTATAGTTAGGCGTCTCGTCCGCTGGTGGTACAAGGCACGCTATAGGCACGTTATACCGGGGAATTTTGTATCCTACAGCTCTTAGCTACGTAAATTGTGTTCAAATTTAATAAGGCGTCATGTTACGGCTTACTCATGAGCAAATGAGAGTTTATTATAGTCATTTCCGCAATTATTTACGAACGTATTTTCGGAAGTTTTCGTGTTTTATGCTCTTTTACTATAGGTCCCCAAGCTCTGACGTGATTACTCTCGTTAAAATAGGAAAGATACGAGTTCTTTTCAATTTAAGTTATCGAAATTTCACGGTCAAAATCGCAAAGCAGATATTTGAGAACCGTTTTCTTCACATATAGCATAACTTTCTACAGGACTATGTAACACAGTATGTTATGGCAAAATTTCGTGACACTGCGGACTCGTTTTTTTCACAGCACCCCCTACATCAAACATAGCGATGATAATATTATTGTGACTGGACCGTGTATGAAAGGGATATTTCATTAGCAAAAATCTTACTTCGTTTGTTCAAAAGCTTAAATCACCTGAAGTTCTTAACCGACTGCACTGAAATTTTGACGCACGCTGCATACGAATAAGCGTATCTTCTTATACATCTACTTTCTGATACACATGATATAGAAATAAATACGTAATATGGTAAGGTGAAACGTTTTTACCAAAGTCTCGAAAAATTTTGACCGCTTTACTTCAAGTTATTCAGGATACTCTAATGAATATTTAGACAAACATAGGCTACTTATTTGAACACATATATTACGTAAATATACATGTAATATACCCACTAAGACAAAAACCGACGCATGGCGAAGGAGTTATCTGAATAGGTGAATGTGATGTACTTGTATAGAGGAACAAAAGATTACAGTTTCAAAAAAAAAATAGTGAATGATTTATTCAAGAGAGAAAGCTTCACAAACTCAGCAAATCATTAATACTTTTGTTAACCTCTGGCCCTTATGCTGGCTGTCATTCGGCTTGGCATTGACGATGGAGTTGTGAGATGTCCTCCTGAGGCAAATAATGACAAATTCTGCCAATTTGGCGCTTTACATCGTCGAAATCCCTAGCCCTGTCCATAATGCTCCAAACGTTCTCAACTAGGGAGAGATCCGGTGACCTTACTGGCCAACGTATGGTTTCGCAAGCACGCAAAAAAACCAATGGAAATTCCCGTCGTGTGTGGGCGGACACTATTTTCGAGAAATGTAAGCCCAGGATGCCCTTCCATGAAGATAAACATAACGGGGCGCATAATATCGTAGATATACCGATGCATTGCAGGTGGGATGACAACCAAAAGTGTTCTGGCCCATATATCACTCCTTGTTGCTGGACTGTATGAAGGCAACCGTCACGCTGGTATCCCGCCAGTGTCTTGGGACATCTCCAGAAACTTTGCTGGTTGCCGGGCCTCAGTTCAAAGCGGGTTTCATTGCTGAAGACAATTCCACTCTAGTGAATGAGATTACAAGCAGGAGACATTTCTGGAGACGCCCGTAAGGCAGTAGAATACCAAACTAACTGTCGCCTGCCATAAGGCCCTTCAGTCAGGAGTGAAGGTCTGCGATGCCATTTGTTTTCATAGCAGGAGTCCACCGGTTGTCATCTACGGCAGCCTTCGAGCATCGCGGTACGTTGAAAGAATTCTCCACCCCGTTTGGTTATCTTTCATAGAAAACTATTTTTGACTCACATTACAGAATGATAATACAGTATGAGAGTTCCTACTGCTTATCTTCACATTTGCCAAAACCTTCCTAGGCCAGCAAGGTTGCTGGATGTTTCCACAGTTGAGACGTTGGGAGAATTATGGGCAGGGACCTCCAACCATCTGGGTATTTTGACGATTTAATTCGCCAGTTGGTCAGAATGTGGCACGGTATCCCTCAGGAGCATCCAACATAACTGTATGTCAATGCCAAGTTGAATAACTGCTTGCCTTAAGGCCAGCGGTGGGCCAACGCATTATTGACTTGCTCAGTTCGTGAAGTTCTTTCTATTGAATAAATCATCCAGTTTTTCTGAATTTGTAATCTTTTGTCTGTTTATACATCTATCTACTGATTTCCGTGCCATCCGGATGATTCCTTCGTGGTGTGCTTTTTCTATTTTTCATTTTTATTTATTTATTTATTGCCTTAATGTGCATAATATCGAAACGTTTTTGACAGATTTACTTAAAATTTTACTTGTTGTTTTAATTTATATGGCATCTAGATATATTTTTGGTATATGTAAAGAGAAAACGTTGCTTCCAAAAGTATTAAGAAGTACTTGACCGATTATTCCAAATTATTATTCGTTTCTCTATTAAAAGTGTGGACCAACATAGGACAGATGTTACATATATATGTGTCGGATGTTCTCGTGAGTGTCTTCAACACAATGGCGAAACCAAGGTGAAACCTCGTCCAGACGACGTCGGGTTGGGCATCCTCCCTTCATTACAGCTGTCGGACGTAGTAGGCTGGGCAAACTGGTAAAACAGGACAGATGGTGAACTGTGGCGGAACTAACATCAGACTTCAATGCTGAGTAGAGTACAAGTATGCCTGAATACACATACCGGGTGATCAAATAGTCAGTATAAATTTGAAAACTTAATAAACCACGGAATATTGTAGATAGAGAGGTGAAAATTGACACACATGCTTAGAATGACATGAGGTTTTATTATTACCTAAAAAAAACAAAGTCCACAAAATGTCCGACAGATGGAGCTGGGCAGCGATACGGTAGTGACTGCACATGACAATCGTGTATACAAGAAGCTGTAATGAGAGACAGAATCAGATGCGCCAGCAGTCGCAGCATGTTGACGTTACCTGAAAGGGCGCTTTTAGTTAAGCTGTATTATCAGAATGGGGAATGTGCTAGTTCAACGTTACGATCCTATCGCCATACCAATGGGATTCGAACGGGTAAAGGTCCGTTGACAAATGCAGCTGTGGGGAGAATGATTTCGAAGTTCGAAGCCATGGATTGTTTAGACGATAGACCCCGTAGTGGCCGACCGAGAACAAGGCGTAATGCTGCTGAGACAGTTCAGGGAGAAATGGAGACTGTAGAAGGTTCCTCTATGCACGGCGATGTTAGCGCTCGTGCAGTCGCACGTTGCACCGGCATTTCATACACTACTGTTCGGTTGGCACTTACGAGTACACTCCGATGCTATCCGTGGAAAATCCATCGGCATCATGAACTGTTACCCGGAGATTTAGTGAAGCGGAGGGCATTTGCGGTGTGGGCGCATTAGAAGATGGCAGATGACGATTGGTTGAGTAACGTGTTGTGGACAGACGAAGCTCATTTCACGCTCCGAGGGTCTGTCGGCGCCCACAACTGCAGAATTTATGCTACCGAAAATCCTAGAACTGTCGTGGAAATTCCATTGCACGACGAGAAAGTCACGGTATGGGTTGGATTTACGGATTTACCACATCTACCGTTATCGGGCCTTTTTTCTTGGACGAAATGCGTTATTCTGGTTTTGTAACTGCTACCGTGACGGGTGAGAGGTACGCCGATATGTTACAGAATCGCATCATCCCCAGCCTGGCTGATAAATATCTGCTGGAACATACGATGGTTCTAACAAAACCCCATGTCATTCCAAGCATGTGTGTCAGTTTGTACCTCTCTATCTACAATATTCCGTGATTTATTCAGTTTTCAAATTTATACTGACTTTTTGATCACCCGGTACTCAGTGCATCGAACACTACTAGTGATGGGCCTCCGCAGCCGATGATCTATGTATGTGCCAATGTTGAAACAAAGGCACTAGTTGCTACAACTGAAATGGACACGTGACCATCGCACTGGACGTTGGCGCGGTGGCATAGCGTTGCATGGTCTGATCAATCCCGATACCTTCTTCATTGTGCCAACGAGAGGGCCCAAATCCGTGATGTTACAGGGCAACAGTTCCTTGACACCTGTAATGCGGGACGGAGACAAGCCGGTGGCGGCTCCATTATACTCTGGGGAACATTCACGTGGTCACCCATAGGTCCAGTGGAGCTCGTGTAAGGCACCATGACGACCAAGGTGTCGTACTCTGGTTGCAGACCACGTACACACTTTCATGACGATCACGTTTCCCAACGCAGTGGCGTTTTTCAACACGAAAATGCGCCATGTCACAAGGCCACGAGTATGATGGAGTGGTTCGAGGAATACAGTGGCGTGTTCCAATCGATGAGTTGGCCCCCAATTCACCAAATCTGAACCCTCTCGAACGCATCTGGGATGTTTCGTCAGAGATCATTGCCTCAATCCCCGGAAGTTACGCAAGTTGACTTGTGTTTGCAGAAGTGGTACCAAATCCCAAGGCCTCATTGCTTCCATGCTATTACGCGTCACCGCTGTTATCCGTGCCAAAGGTGGACTTACCGGCTATCAGGCAGGTGGTCAATATGTTCTGACTGATCAGTGTATTTCCTTTGAACCACAATATGCAACTTTTTCCATCTCATTCCGTGTTGGTACAGCAACCAGTACGTGTGCTATGAAGAAAGCAGCAGTCTTGGTTGCAGAATTAAAATTTTTTATTACTTCCCAACGACGCTTTTCACCTTTATTTAGGCATCATCAATAAATACTTACTGTAGGCCTGATACCGTTGGTTTACATTGTAAGTAGGCTGTTTATGTTTTCTTATTGGCAACGTTACGTAGCGCTCTGTACGAAAATCACTGGCTGTGCTGTGTGCAGTCTGTGGCTGGTTTGCATTGTTGTCTGCCAAAACATTGTGTGTCAGTTTAAGCACAGTCTTGTATAAATTGTTGAAAAGGGGACGTTTCAACATTGGACTACGCCACATGCCATCACAAGGCCGCCGCGCAGTGTTTTCAAAGCTTTGACAAGGGATGTTTACCTGCGGGCATATTTTTATGCGCGGTATCTCATGTACCCATCGCTAACAAATATCATCCGATCCGAAGATGGCTAAATAAAGTCGAAACGCTTCATTGGGAGCAATAAAAAATTTTAGCACTGCAACTAAGATTTCTTATTTCTTCATATCGCATCATACACGTTTTCTGTTAAAACCGACGGCGAGATAGAAAGTACTCTTTTGTAAAAACCTACAGGTTTGTTTCCTTTGTGACAATTAGTTTTAACTATATGAGTGGGAAGTGTAAACCATTGGACAAATTGACATCTTGGGTTGTCGGGTCTTCTGCCTGCCTGCGTTGCACTTGAATTCCTCTTCTTGAGGATGTTAAGGGGGAGTTTGTTGTCGTTAGACATTTACTCCGCTTAGATGGGTTGAAGTTACTGGGACGTTTGGGAATAACGGGGACGGTTGTGCACGTTTAGATACATATGATTGCCGGCCAGAGACAGGCGATAGGTCACGTGAATTGACAAGTATGCGTCGGCTAGGGGCCTTTACTTGACTGGCCCTGTCGACGCCTGGGACTGTCATTCAGCGACTGACAGAACGGATATTAGATGATGATGGTGATGGATGATGGATGTCGGGCGCAGTGAGGAGGAGAGTCTTCTAAGTCCTCCTGGCGTCTGGGTACCTCTTCTTGTCCTTCTTCTTTTTCTTGTTGTGGTATGTGTCTGCAAATGACACTTTAGGATGTGTCACATCCTCCCAGTTGGCAGCTTCGGCGTCTTCGGCGGTCCTCGCCTCTTGTTGTTGGCTTGCGTTCTCTTCTTCTTGTTCTTGTTTTTCTATTGAGACGAAGAGAGCTTCCCACTGAACAGGCGTGAGAGGAGGGCGGGCGTTTTAGGACCTGAGAGTATCCAAGTGAATGGACACTACCTTCTGCAACTGCGTCTTGGAGAGGGGGCAAGGAGCCTCCTCGATGATGACTTGGGTTGCCATGTTCTTCGCCGCGATGATTGTCTGTGCGGTTGAAGAAGCAGGCGCCTGGCGTAGAGGCGCTCGAACACTTTGGTGAGGGCCGGTAGCAGACTGATGGGTCTGTAATTGGCAGCGTCACGTGGGTCCTTCTTCGCTTTGGGGATGGCCACAACCTCTGCATGTTTACACACAGAGGGGTAGACACCCGAGCGAAAAACTTGGTTGAAGATACCTGCCAGCAGCGGATGGGCCCCTGCTGGAAGGTTCCTCAGCAGGTGGTTGGTGACCCCATCAGCGCCTCCGACCTTCCTAGTAATGAGCGCCTTTAGCTGTGAGGCCACCTCCACCTCGGAGATGGCTTCGATGACGTCCCCGTCGTCCCTTGCCTCCAGGAACACTGGGAGATGCTCGGATACCCGCTGGATGTGGTCTTCATCCAGATTGTCGTCCACTGGGTTGATTGACGATTGGAATTGGTCCGCCAGGACATCTGCTTTGCCTTCTGGGCTGCAGATGACGTCTTGAAAACGGAGCAGCAACGCTCCAGCAGGTCGCAGGGAATGGGCGCGGACCACAGAGGAAGCGCCTGCAGCCGTTGGTGGAGGGGGAAGGCCATAGGCATAAATACTGGTCCAGGTCCACTCGAGGAGCAGTCTCAGGTCGCACCTGATGAAGGTCACGAGCTACGTGACCGAAATATCGTGCAAGTACGATGTTGATATCCGGAAGAACACCCGACAACCCAAGATGTCATTAGATCACCGGGAAAGCCTGAAGAGTTACATTGGACAAATTGTTTCTCATATATATGCCTGAACACACATACTCAGTGCACCGAACACTGCTAGCAATGGTTCTCCGCAGCGGATGACCAATATATATACACATTCTTTCTCATTATATATATTATCTTTTTAATTTTTTTTTTTTTTTTTTTTTTTTAGGGCGGTGATTATCAGCCATCTGACCGGTTTCAAGCGGACCGCCTTGAATTCCTTTCCTTTTCCTTTGCCAACCTCTTCATCTCAGAGTAGCACATGCAAATTAGGTCGTCAATTATTTGCTGGCTGTATTAAATCTATGTATTTCTCTACAGTTCTTGCCCTCTAAAACTCCCTCTAGTACAATGGAAATTACATCATGATGTCTTAACACATGTCCTTAATTTCGGTGTTATCCATATATTCCCTTCCTCTCCGTTTCTGCACAGAACCTCCTTATTCTTATTCTTATCACATCCACCTAATTTTCAACATTTGTGTGTGGCACCACATCTCAAATGCTTAGATTCTCTTCTGTTCCGGTTTTCCAACAGTCCACGTTTCACTACAGTACAATGCTGTACACCAAACGTACATTTTCAGAAATTTCTTCCTCGAATTGAGACCTGTGTTTGATACAAATAGACTTCTCTTGCCAAGGAATGCCGTTTTTTCCAGTGTTTTCGTGTCCCCTTTGCTCCGTCCGTCATGGGTTATTTTGCTACCTAGGTGGCAGAATTCCTTATCTTTATCTACTTCCTGACCATCAATTCTGATGTTAAGTTTCGCGCTGTTCTCATTTCTGCTACTTCTCTTCTTCGATATAGTCTCAATTCATATTCTGTACTCTTAGACTGTTCATTTCATTCAATAGATCCTGTAATTCGTCTTCACTTTCAATGATATCCTTTCATCTTGAATTTTAATTCCACTCTTGAACCTCTCTTTTATTTCTGTCATTGCTTCTTCGATGTATGCATTGAACACTAGAGGTGGAAGACTACACCTCTGTCTTAAACCATTTTTAATCCGAGCCAGTAGGAGCGGAAAATGTGCATCAGCATCAGCGCTTTCTTACCGTTCCCAGAACGCAGTCAGCGTCACATTCGGTTCTCAGGCAGTTGTGCGTGTTCTATTTCGTAGCATCATCAGCAGCGCTTTCTTCCCATCAATAAATTTAAGAAGAAAGGAAGACGCAAAATCCAAAGGTCAGCTAAGCGGATCACGGACATTTAAATCGTTGAAAATTGATTACGTGTTGCTTTGCTGGGCAATGATATGATATACGCTGACGAGGAAAAAATCGGAGCACCAAGGAAGAGTTATGCGACCTAAACGGAAGTTGGTAAGCGCGTTTCTATATCTGAAGGTTGATGACAATTTAAATTTCGTGCCATTCGCATTAGAGTGACGCTAGTAGCGTCGTTATGAGGATGAAAATCAAGTTTCCTTTAAATGCATGCTGTAACGGCCGTGAGCGTTAAGTTACCTTTGAAACTGTACGAGGTGAGTCCATATTAGTTAAGAACGCCTTTAAGGCGACAAAAACTACAGTATTAATATCTCACTGAGTCTGAACGAGGTCGTGTTCAAAAATGGTTCAAATGGCTCTGAGCACTATGGGACTGAACTGCTGTGGTCATAAGTCCCCTAGAACTAAGAACTACTTAAACCTAACTAACTTAAGGACATCACACAACACCCAGCCATCACGAGGCAGAGAAAATCCCTGACCCCGACGGGAATCGAACCCGGGAACCCGGGCGTGGGAAGCGAGAACGCTACCGCACGACCACGAGATGCGGGAAACGAGGTCGTGTAATTGGGATACAAGAAGATCTATGTTCCTTCTGCGATATTGCAGAAAGGCTTGACAGGGATGTAGCCACTGTACATGACTGCTGGCAGCGGTGATCACGAGAATGTAAGGTCGCAAGAAGACCAGGCTCCGGACACCCACGTGGGACTACCGAGTGGGAAGACCACCACACTCTGAATATGGTTCTGGCGCTTCGCATTGCATCTGCATTGGCAGTTTCAGCAGCAGTTCGCACCACAATGACACTATGAACTGTTACAAATCGGTTACTTCGTCAGCTCCGATAAAGACGCCCTGTATCGTACGAGTATTCCACTGATCCCAAACCACGGCCGTTTGCGACATCAGAGGTGTCAAGCGAGAGCTCATTGGGGGGGGGGGGTAGGGTGAAGGTCTAGTGTGCTTTCTGATAAAGTCTGTCCTGCCTCGGTGCCAGTGATGGTCGTGTCTTGATCAGGAGCCCAGTCGAGAGCCTGCAACCAATCTCTCCGTGCGAGACTCCCTGGACATACACCTGGAGTTGTGGTCTGGCTCTCGATTTCGTATGACAGCAGCAGACTCTTGTGGATATCCCACGCACCATGACTGCAAATTTGTATGTCAGTCTGCCATTGAACAGCATTCCAGCGGGTATTTCCCAACAGGACAACTCTGGGCCACTTACCACTGTTTTAATCCAACGTCCTCTACAGAGTGGCGACATGTTGTCTTGGGCTGCTCGCTCACCAAACCTGTCTGCAGTCGAGCACATGTGGGACACCATCGGGCGAAAACTCCGGCGTCATCCTCAAACAGCATTTACCGTCCCTGTATTGACCGACCAAGTGCAACACACAAACGTACATTCGGCAATCTGTACAACACAATACATGCCACGTATACATGCTTGCATTCAACATTTTGGCGGTTTAATCGGTTATTAATGTACCAACATATCAAATTTGCAGTAGCTTATTCACGCTTACGTCTTGTAATGTTAAATATGTTACCTATACAAATGTATTCACGAAATTTCATTACTCTGCACTTATTGTTTTTTGTGTTGAGTTTTCTTTTGTGCCAGTGTAGTTGAGACTCATAGCTACACTAATACTAAGGCGGACTGATGTGTAGCGCAACCGGTGTCTGCTCTATTCTAGAAAAGACAATAGTTTCCCATACTAAAATTAGAGCACATATTGATCTTACACGGCAAGTGTTAGCTTCGGCAGTTAGTAAGGCGCATTAGTTGCCGGTCAGATATTGCGATATCATGAAAAATAAAATACGGAAGTTGTGTCCCTCGCTCATATTGCATATGGGTGCAAATTTTTTTCTTGTTTTGCGAGAAGAAGCGGTCGCGGCAAAGCAGTTCCAATTCCGATAAACACCTCGTTCCGGCGGCTGTGTTCCCAGCAAGAATTCGAAACTGAGGAGCTGGTTCGCTCTCATTGACTATGCTTGCTTACTCTCTCTCCATCTGGCCGTCTGCGCGTAGGGTTCAAATAGGCGCTGCTGTTTCACGGGACTGGGTTGCAAAATTCGTCGTCGAACGTATTCCAGTTATTTCCTCTCGTTACGGGCTTTATAAGTTTGCGCGGTATTAACTGTCCAAGCTTACAGCCTCTCACTCATGTTTAAAATTCCCGCAGGCTGTCGGTTCTAACATCTAATGGTATGCCTATGTGCGTATCAGGTTGTCTTTGTGTAGTAACATGCTTGCTGCTACATAGGTATATGGGTACAAGACGTAACATACAGTTCGCCTAGAGGTCAAACATTTTTTCTCCCTCTTCTTGAGGTATTTACCATTAAATTATATACACACTGCATTATGTTGATTTTCGCCGTCCTTTTCCGGAATTTGCCAACACACGAGATTGTGGAAGTATCTTGCGTTAATATATACAGACTTTATTGCTGCTGCTTAATGTCTGCTCACGATACTCTTCAATATCAAAGCGTAATTGGAATAATATTAACAAATAATTTTTTAACCCATACTAGAACTCTATTGCAGCGTTCTGGCAGCACTTAAATGAGCCAGGAAGCAGGAAGACGGAAGTATCAGAGACAAAGCAGGCAGCTAAATTGCCTCCCAAAACGTGAAGATGTTTAGTCCGTCGGCATACTTCTTTAATTAACTACACTCTCATCCAACAAATGACACAGAGGCTTTACATTAAAGCAGGAGATACATGTCATATTAGGACTGGAATCCCAAGCAATTTTTTCATGCAGACTGTGCACCTGGTACCGCAAGCAATATTAATCAGACAGTATGCACTTTCGCATTTTACCTGTGATAGTTTAAAAACAATTCTGGAGTCTTTAGGAAAGTGAAAGGACACAGTACAGCTGAACCCATTTCCGTAGGGCCAAGCATTGCAACACTTCTGTGTAGAGCTTGTGTTGGAGTCCGTGTCATCAGTTGCCCCAAACGTCGTCTTGTTACAACAAAACTGCTGTAAAACAGTTTTCATTATAGTAAGTGCCTGGCAAGCTAATTTCGGCGTTAAGAGTTTTCTTCTGTAGTTCTATGAAGTTTAGTAGGTGGGTCGTAATGTTTGCTTGGAGATGAGATATTGTTAATAGAAATGACGTGTAGGGTTGTACACTTTGTCTTGACTGACAGTTCCGCCGGTTCTTGGTAGAATATTTTGTGTATAATGAATGAAAACACCCACAGTACGGGTGTAATATTCTACAGTATTCGACAGTTCTACTGTATTCTACAACTAAACAATATTTTACAATATTGTAGAATATTACACCAGTGTTGTGTGTTTATTCATTCAAAATGTACGTCTTGGTAAGAGAGCTGGGACTGATGGCTTAAAATGGATGATCTCTAACTGTAGATTACAAGATATGCAATATATATTCACGTCAAAGCACTAGGCTAGCAGTGAACGAAGTTATCAATACGCACGTTGCGCTAGAGCATATAGATGTTTTAAATGCTAACATATGGTGTGTACAGCGTGCTTCCATGTGGTGTCAGCTAACGAATAACTTGAAGAACTGCCATTTTGTGGTGTTTGATAACTCTCTGCACTCGGACAACTGGTGTACAGGTAAACCATCCCGCAAACAAGATTATTATTAACCATTTCCTACCTTCATAGCTGGAATGGAGAGCACAGGACTCGAAAACAGTGGAAGCCCCTTCATCCCAACCGTGACATACGGTGAATGCCATAACTGTAGCTTAACTGTGATAAAATCCAAGAATAGTGTTAGGAATTCACCAGTTATAAAACTTGTTTAATAATCTCTTAATTAGAACCCCTACAAAATTGGCGATACAGCCAATTTAAGGATTACTAACATTTTTTAGACTGCGCTGCGGCGTCATTGTTTCATACCGTCAACGTCGCTTCTCAACAAAGCAGCTGATCCCCTCAATACAGATCAGATTCCCTGAATGGAAACCATAACGATTGATTGATAAATAATACAGGTACTTTTGAGCACTAAGCTAATTATCGGCGTTGACATAACGTTACTTTGGTGTGTGTGTTGTAAGTGAGACGTTCATAGATCATGCAAATACGTCTGGAGGGAAAAAGCTATTTTTTTATAACAAATACCTGAGCACTGAGCCATTATGGACATTGACTCTGTATTACGGTAGCCCCCCCCCCCCCGCCCCCGCTCGCTCTCTCTCTCTCTCTCTCTCTCTCTCTCTCCCTGCATGTGTGCGTGTGTGCATGTGTGTGTGCACGCGTGTGCTCGTGTGTGCGTCTGTGTCTGTCATATGTGGCGTCATATCGTTCGGAAATTTTTGGAAAAAATAAACTAATTTTTGTTATACTAGATACCTGAGCACTGAGATAGAATGGAGAGGATACCCCTCGAAAGCAGTGGAAAATTGCTCAGCTGAATTTGCGTGCAACTGATCGAGAGTGGGGAGCGGTGACACGGCGGCGCTGTGTGCTGCGTTGTGGCCATGATGATAAACAAAATGTTGCTGATAGTGTCAGCGAAATATAACAATCACAGTTGCCTGAGAAGTGGATGTGATAGTGTCTGGATTCTGAGAATGGTAAGATAGAACTGACGGTGACGTCAGGATTCCTAGAATAGTGCACGTTTCTGGGTGTAATGATGGCGGGACACGTGGTCGCTAGCGGCATTTGGACGTGGGTTCTCTGTCCCACCCGCTCTCCGTGGTCTTGGCACGTGTCGACAGAATGCCAGGAATTGATGACGTCAGCGAAATATAAGAAGCGCAGTTGCCTCACAACTGCGGGTGTTGAGCCTACCCTCCCTAACGTTGACAAGTGTTGACAGTTACTGGAGTTGCGCTCCTCTAAAACTGCGGTTCAGTACGTAAATGCCTTAGTAAATGGTAGGATTCCTTGCAGTATTGATACTTTATGTTTTGTTTGTTCCGTTGTTTATTTTGCAATAACTGAAGCTGCAAATCGCTCATTGTTAATCGATTGTGTATTTTATACCCTCACAGAATACAAACTGCATTTTACAAATAATAAAAATTAGTTAATTTCGTATGTTATGTGCTCTTTTATGGGAATAAGTAAGTACTAACATAAAAATATATATAAACATTGTTGTTACTTCATACTCAATAGGACGTTCTTCATCACGAGCAAATGAATTAGTTTCCTCTTATTACTGGTAAATGCAAACTTTATGTAAATCCGAGGAAGTATTGCAGTGACATTCGATATATTTTTGTTTTACATTTCTTTTATTTTACCTTTTTGTTGGGGAAATAGGTTTTCTAAAGCTATCAAACAGGTATGTTTCTCTGAAAACCTGATTTAAAAATTTGTCAGTTTCAGTTTTTCTATAAATTCCGTACTATATATGCTCAAGTAACAAACAGAAGGATGACTATGTAGTACAAAAATGTTCCGTAGCCTACCCCGTCCTTTATACATGCTCACTCAATTTCTAGACAGTTCACTACTTTCAGTTTTTACCGGAATCTAATAAGACACTGATCAGATACATAAAGAAAGCGATCGTTGTGAGGTAACGCCCAATAGGTGTCCAACACACTCAACGACAATTTACGCGGATACGAGCTTAACTGGCCAAAGCTACTAGTAAAAGTACCGTAATCTACGCTTAGTCATGGCAGTCTACTGTAGCTTATATTAGTTTTACCACTCTAACAGTAACCTTGTTAATGAAATGCACATCTGTAGCCGGCCGGAGTGGCCGTGCGGTTCTAGGCGCTACAGTCGCTACGGTCGCAGGTTAGAATCCTGCCTCGGGCATGGATGTGTGTGATGTCCTTAGATTAGTTAGGTTTAAGTAGTTCTAAGTTCTAGGGGACTGATGACCTCAGCAGTTAAGTCCCATAGGCTCAGAGCGATTTTCGATAGCACATCTGTATCCACTGTTATATGATACCACTGTGTCAGAGCATGTGAGTGAGTGCTGATGCTGATGTCAGAACGTTTCCGCCAGTACCGATAGTAACTTGACGCTATCGGCGAAAGTGATACGTCAGCCAGTGTTTATATCCGCCAGTACTGGCACCGACCCACTATTTCTGTAGAAATTAGGAAGTTGTCTTTTATCTTTTCTTTCTTGTCCGTTTAACCAGACATAGCCACAGCAATGTATGGTGGGGTACATCTTGTAATGTTGTAACTTTAATTTGGTATGCTGATATCGGTGCTAATAGACAATGAAAGTGGGTTAAAAGCCGTGATCTGTCTGGGGACGTTAACCGTGGATTACTGGGCAACTGTTTCATCAGATATTTAGTCTAGGTTTACAAAGCAGACTAACATTAATGATAATCTTTTAATAGTCATACAAAACTGGTAATATATATATATAAAAAAGGAGAATTTAAATAAAAAGAAAGAAATCAGTTTATATTTGGAAATTTATTTTAAGATTGTTCATTGAAATTTCAGCATATTATACGTGAGTTGTAACTGAGCTGGTGCCTTATTTACGATTGAAAAAATGTGAGATTGTAATCTTACGGAACACATAAAATATGGAGCCAAGATTGGGAGACTGTATACAACACTGCATTCATAAAATCCCACACGAAGAACATTGAAACATAAGCAAGAAGAAATTAACCACAACCAAACAGATTCAGTTTTTACCCAAAGAAATTACGTTCATACCACAATCCTGTCCGTCATGTAATTACCACACACTGGTATAGTAAATTCATATTAACTCTTTGTGAAGACTTCGCAAAAAGAATAGCTGAGGGCTACTTTGATGATTACACCACATGCTTCACGTGGTCAACTTGGTTTACACAAAGCGTACAACTCCACAATAATTTTGATAATTAAAATAAATTAGATCGAAAAGCAATTGACAAAAGAAAAACCTTGAACTGATTACTAACGTCTTACTATTAACCTGATGGGTCAAACAGTTATATAAGCACGTGGTACTGGTCTCGCAAAGTACACCCCACGTGGGTTGAACATAAAGAAAAGCATAAAGAAAAGTTGCTATATTAAAAAAATATTCTCAAGACGAGACGTTATAATCTCACGCACATTCGGATTTAAGATTGATGAACTTAGTTAGAGTTACTGATCAACACGTGGCTCCACTTTACTCACAAAGTAGTAACAAAGCAACTACCGGAAAATAATGTGAACTTCCCACGAGAATTATATTGCGCTGCAATTTAAGATAACATCGGATATTTTAGACCTAAACCCGAAATAAAGGTGATTAAATTTTCAGTTAGGCTGAACTTAAGAAATCCATTGTCCTACGGACTTAACAGACACGCGCTTAGCCGGAGATCTTACCACTTCAGACGCTCGCCACGGCCACACTGCAACTGCCCTACTGCCGAGCGTGCTTCCTGAGGGTGGCTCACAAAGACCAACAGATGTGGCCAGAGGGGCAGCTTCCTATACCAACATGACAACGGACGGACAGGACCATACTAAGGATAGAAACCTCTTTGCTTTTAGGAAGCGTAGCTACCTGTTCCGACGTTGGTCCTACTGTTCTCTAGCAGACAGCCTTGTCTGCTACCCTCAAGCATGCAACTAGAAATACATATGCTCATTCATCCTCTCACACAAAAGGGAAGGGGGATGACAGTATCTTATCATATGCAGTATATAAAAGAAAGCGGATGTAGGTTCCGTATGAGACTGTGTGACATGAATTACATATAAGAATTACATATAAACTGTGCTTTAAAGTGTAGTAGTGTGACAGATCGTTCTTGTTTATGTGTAAAAGTAACACGTTCCACTGCTCAGTCTCCTCCCAGATAGTCAGAAACGCCACAGTACATTTAGAAGAGGAATTTATTCCATAAATGGCAACAGATTTAAGAAATTAAACATGAAAGGAATCCAACAGAGACCTTTCATAACCCCAACGCTCCGGGAAAAGACTGTGCAGGGAATTTTCTGGCCATGCTAGGACATTCCCAAGCAGGCTTCTCACACCCTACTTAAACCAAAAGTGTAAAAGAAAAGGCAAAAGGACACCAGCTACTTGCTAAAACACAATAATTTCAACACATCTTTAGAATCTACCAATTTCAAGGAGGAAACAAAAAACAATCTGTGACACCTATTTAAAAGATATTGTAGACCTAATTCGGTCAGCAAGTGAAAACAATGGTTCCTGTGTCATTAATATGAAAACAATTTCTGGTTGTTACCCTTATGGAGTTCACCAGTATTTGCTCATTGCAAGAGCCAACTGATCACAGGAAAATTTACGACTGTTTATTAACAAGCAAAATTTATGAAAATAGCAAAGGTGCCACAGCAATTAAAAAAAAGAACATCAAATAACATCGGTATTAAAAAGCAGAACATAACGATGCACAATCTGCAAAAGCAACAAAATGATAAGAGAAAAGCATGTTTTACAAAGTGGTTATCGCAAAAAAATTCTATATCATATAAAACTAATAATTTGTAGAATTAAAATAACTATGTGGCACTCATTTAATCACTCTACTATATTTCAATTAGCTAGCAAACAATGAGCACTGTGTCATTATACTGAAACTACAATAATTATGTGATTGTTACCCTTAAGGGGTTCTTCACAGTAAATATGCCCCATACAATCGATCACAGTTCGATGAGAATAAAAAGCTATCTGACTGATAACTGAAGCAATGCCACAGCAATGAATTTACGAAACAAAATATCACAAATCTAATACATCACACAAAAACAAACATTGATAAATAAAACAGTACAATAGTCAACATCTAAAACAAAAAAAAACACCTATAAATAAAACACCTGCAAAATACAAGAGTCAAAGTCTAAAAAAGATAAATAGAACACCTGCAAAATACAAGAGTCAGTCTAATAAACACCAATAAATCAAACTCCTGCAAAACACACGAGTCAGAGTTTCTCTGACAGAAACACACATATATGCACTGGACTAAGAACCGTATAATCACTGTTCACTGACACACTCAGTACTTCCACTGTTCCGAGGCACAATGTAGGGGAAAGAGGGGGGGTTCGTCGCCGCAGCTGTCAGTAGGGATTTTTTTGTCCATCTGTTGCGTGCGATCCCGCCGTCTCTGCCCTCTCATGAAGTTTCTCCCGTGTCACGTCATCTCGATTTGGTTCCATGTTTGTGTTGTCAAATTCGTGCGGTATCCTCGTTTGACACGCCAGGTTGATATTCCTGGGCAAGGATGACACTTAATGGCTCTTCTTTTGTGCCACCCTTAGCGACCAGAGAACATCGAACCATGATTTACTGTCGCTTGACAGTGGGCATCCGTCAGGAGATGTTGATAGGCGTCATTGAAGTCTGCCAGTTACTCTGGACAGTATGTGTCAAAAGGCTCCACGCCCTTTGTGTTGTTACATTCTTGGGTTATCCTCAATTGGCTCGCCGGTTTGATATTCCTGGGCAAGGATGACACTTAATGGCTCTTCTTTTGTGCCACCCTTAGCGACCAGAGAACATCGAACCATGATTTACTGTCGCTTGACAGTAGGCATCCATCAGGAAATGTCGATAGGCGTCGTTGACGTCTGCAAGTTTCTCTGGGCAGTACCTGTCAAAAGGCTCCACGCCCCTTGTGTTGTTTCACCGCGGCCGTCTCGTCACGGTCGCGTGCGTGTGGTGCGTTGCCAGCAGATGGATTTCCGCGCGGTGGACCGCTCGTCCATCTCAGGTCATCGCCTCGAGGAAGGGTCGCCCGGGGCGGCCGCCCATTAGCTCCAGGTACAAGGGAAAGTGTTTGCCGCGTACCTTCTTTTGTTGTCGGCCGCGCTCCCAAAGTGGCCTGGCTGACAGCGTGTCCTGCTGGGAAACGCGCCAGTTTACAACTAGTCCGGCTGCTCCCGCTGTCTCTTAAGAGTTTTGCCGGTTCGCTTTCACGTTCTCAACTGCATTCACAGAAATTTTTCATCATCCTTATGTGATTACACAATGTCATACATAATACCACTTAGTATTGTCTTTCACAATTTTTAAGAACAAAGTGAGACTTAATATTTTTTTTTAAATAAAAGAAATTAGATGAATCGACAATATAAAATAAAATTTAAATGACTTGACAATGCAAAAAAAATAAAAGTGAAATGACTTGACAGTATAAAAATAAAAATTTAAATGAACTGACAATATAATATTTAAATCCACATCACTAATGTGGTTCACTTACGTTTTAATAAATCAAATGCTATTTATTAATTCACTAAAATGAATAGGATTATGCCTTGTGCAAGTATAGGTCAGGACAGCATAGGGTTCACATGTTATTTACACACACATACATGCACACCTGTTGTCTATTCTACAAACTAACTACCCATAAACATGCATTACTCAATATTCTACTTCTATCCACTACTAGTTAAGCCAATAAGCTACTTCAATGCTATTTCAACACCGTGTATATACCACTACAACATTGTTCTAATTCGTCCTCTTCTTGACGCTCGCGGCATACGTCTCGTCACATGATAAATATGGAGAACTTTCCTTAAACATACACATTAAAAAGAACAATGGTTATTTACACGCCAAAACATTTATACCAGTTCGCACACCTGAAAAGAGACTCGCAATTATACATTTATCATACTCTTATATTCACACATAAAACAGTAAGAAAATTTCACCTAAAATTACGTTATCACAACAATTAATCACGCAGATGACTCTGAGAAGGTTAAAAATATTTGCATTATACAGGTTATACTACATTTTCTTACCCATTTTGCTGCGATTTCGTTCCTTCTTTACGTTACCTTTCGCTTCCAAATCAGTTATTGCGCCTGTGGTGGTTATTCTGGATTCATTTCTCATGAATGGCAAAATTGTGGTCACCTCTATTCTGTAAAACAGTATCATCTTAACATATTGAACTTACAACAGACACAAAAGATCCGAATCCTCCTGTAGTTTAAATGACAAATGTTTAGCTTCATCCTTATTACCTTAAACCAAGCTTTCCTTCGTTCCCATAATCAAAAGTATTTAATCTTCCTCTACCTTCAAGAGGGAAATTTCCTCAGTACAAATCATATAGGCTGCAGTGCATCCCGCACCAGCGAAAACAGTAAGCTGTAATGCTCACAGCATCAGCAAAACACATAAACGTCGCTTTTCTAGGACAAGTATTAACGCAGAATAATTTTTTTAGGCTTTGGATCAACATCAATCAAGACTACAAAAAGGATCCATATTTCCGGTCCATTCTCCATTTGCTGAAAAGCTGCTCGTATTTGACTACCACAATAATGTTTCAGAGCCACGTAAATAACACAAACCACAATTCTTCTTTCACCTTGAAGGGAATCAATATACTTACGAAATCCACATGCAGCACTTTACGTACTCAGCTATAAAGAACAAAAAAAAACATATATCATCAATATTAACATATCATCGCATATTGGAAGCCAATGGTTCAACAATCGTATTATCACATCCTGTTTTCAAGATTCCAAACTTACTCATTCCTTTCTCAGAGTTCTCCTATCTTAAAATATTCATACAGCAGGCATACTATAGTAAGAGATCCTCATTCATACTGACAGATATAGAATAGTAATAGATAGATAGTAGCACTGAAAGCAGAAAATCGGAAACAAGGCTACTAACAGCTGGGGACCCATAATACCCACAGATCGGATATTCCCCTGAGTTTTTGCACTAATTCAGCAACGATCTTGCTTTCCTCAGGAGCGACTCTTTTCAATTTACACACAAAAAAAACATAAACAGCATTTTACTCGTTCACAAAGAAACCTTTTATCTTCACGTTTGAATCAAACTAAATCCTAATTGCACAAGGAAAGAAAAAAATTAAAACATCACTTCAATCCATCACATAGAAACATCTTTATCATTAATTTTTTACCAACATATTATTCAAAATGCATACGTCACAAATTGAAACTAATCAATTCTTTCTCCTCACCGTCCTCTCTACTTCTCACTGTCCTTTCTAGTCATTTGCCATGTCGCTCATTTGTTCCGATTGGGCGCCTTCTGCGCTGATCGTTTGTCATTGCCGGTTTCGTTCATTTCCATTTGCTGGATTATGTCTAGGGTTAGCCGGCCGAATTTCAACATCATGAGGTGCTACGCCTACAGTCCTATTCCCACCGTATTCATCATAGTGTCGATTCTGGTTGCCGTACCTGTAGCGTTCACGATCCTGTCTACGTCCTCGATCATTTCTGTTGTTCCACCTGTGTTCGCGACTGTTACCCCTGTTTCTATACGGCCTGTCCCGATTATTGTTCCGTTCGCGTCGCGACGACCAGTCACTCCGTTGATTAGTAATACAGCCACGACTGCGGTCGCGCTGCTGTGCCCCGTAATAACTTTGTGCCTGATTAGGCGGGCATTCTGCTGTATTATATTCCAAATCTTGGAGAAGTGTTTTAAACGTTTCCACGTCCTCTTTGCATCGTCCCGCAAGAATGACGTGCCGCAAGTGCATCGGCAATTTGGTGATGCATATCCTAATTAGTTCCGCAGGCCCGTATGGGTCGTATAGGAATTGATTTGCCTGTAGCATGTGGTCGAATAGGCGTGCAGGGCTGCCGAAACCAGACTGGTTCAAATTTGGCAGCATAATTATGCCATGTTTGACCCTATCTTGTGCCGCTTCCGACCAATAGGCGGACAGAAAGGCTTGTCGAAACTCCCGAGTGGAGTTGCAGTGACGCGCTGCCGACCTCATGCGAATCGCCGGTTCGCCTTCCAAATAGCCACACATATATTCTATCTTATGTGAACTTGCCCAGTCGGGAGGAAGACAGAACTCAAATTGCTCGAGCCATGCTCGTGGATGTATTCCTTTTTGCGAATTTCGGAATATCTCAAACTTTCTCACCGTAAGGAAATGTTTGAAATCAAATCCCCGCATTTCCTCCTGGCGAGGCCCTTGAATGTTTCTATTATTTTCATGTCTGCCCCTCAAATTACATTCTTCCCTGTCGTCAAAATCTCCCTCGTGGCCGGAGTCCCTCTCTGCACTGTTCGTACGGCTATTTTTAATGCTATTGACGAGTTCGGAATCACACGCCATGCGGTTTTCCAGATGCGCCACGCGTTCTAGTAATTCGCCTGTTACCGCTCTGTTTTGCCTGTTCACTTCGAACTGTCCCTTCTGAAATCTCAGAAGCGAACGCACTTCTGCGGTCTCTGCGGCCGCTACCGGTGTAGTATTGTTCTCGCTTTCCGTCAGCTTCATCGTGCCTACAATGTCCGCTAATGCCGCAATCTTATCATCAATTTGTCTCTTGTCCTCCGCCCCAGTCTGCTTCAATTGTTCTACTTGCTGTTCCAACGCGTGGATCGCTAAACTGTTGTCCGCTATTGTGTTGCTAACGGACGTGGGACAATGCGTTTCCGCCTCTTGGACCCTCGACAGTACCTGCTGGTGCTCCCTTTGGCATTCTTCCCTCAGCTCTTGGAAATTCCTAAGTAGCCGTTCTTCGTTTTCTTTAGATTGGGCATCGCCCCTCCGCTTGCTCTGTTCTAAGGCTTGCAGACGATCATCGATTTGTTCAAATGTATGGCCTAATTCTTTCATAATATCACTTTTTATCTCACTTGCCAGATTGTTTATTCTTTGTGAGATATCATCAGACACTCTCTGCATCGACTTGTCGACTTTATTTGTCTGCTGGATTAGTTTTTCGTCTATTTGTTCGCCTAGCTCTCGGATCGATTTTTCTGATTTCTGCGTCATTTGTTCCCCTAGCTCGCGGATCGATTTCTCTGTGTTTTCTTTATTTTGTTGCAATAAGGCTTTCATGAGTTCTGCTAAATCAATTTGGTTAGTTGGAGGAAAATTAATTTCTGGCTCTGCTGTGAGCCCGTTCGTGCTGTTTTGCATTTCGTCTGAAGTATTCCCCATTGCATTTTCGGAACCGCCCGACACGTTAATATTGGAAATCAAATTATCCCCTTGGTCCATGTTGCTTAAGTTGTTGGACCGCTTACTTTTAGCTTGGTTACGTGTTTGCATTAGTGCAATTTATACTCAGTACGCAACACACTAACCACAATAAATGTGTCCCCCAAAAATTACGACAGTCACACGAAAGATACCCAACCTAGTACACACATTTTCACACGCAAAACAAATTTTTATCTTTGATCGAAACAGTGGAATTTACAAGCGAGAATAAAAAACACACAGACATATAAAACACACAAATATAAAAAACAAAACAAGACAAACAACGCAACGCCGATCAACAACGCCGTGAATCTTTTGAAAGTCTGCTCGGAAACAACGCAGAAGTTGTTTGAGCGCTGTAGGGAAAAAAAAAATTAAGATTATAACACGCTCGCAATCTATCATTTCAGAGATTCCAGAGTCTAGCGGAATCACAGAACAGGGTCGCCATGTGTAATGTTGTAACTTTAATTTGGTATGCTGATATCGGTGCTAATAGACAATGAAAGTGGGTTAAAAGCCGTGATCTGTCTGGGGACGTTAACCGTGGATTACTGGGCAACTGTTTCATCAGATATTTAGTCTTGGTTTACCAAGCAGACTAACATTAATGATAATCTTTTAATAGTCATACAAAACTGGTAATATATATATATAAAAAAGGAGAATTTAAATAAAAAGAAAGAAATCAGTTTATATTTGGAAATTTATTTTAAGATTGTTCATTGAAATTTCAGCATATTATACGTGAGTTGTAACTGAGCTGGTGCCTTATTTACGATTGAAAAAATGTGAGATTGTAATCTTACGGAACACATAAAATATGGAGCCAAGATTGGGAGACTGTATACAACACTGCATTCATAAAATCCCACACGAAGAACATTGAAACATAAGCAAGAAGAAATTAACCACAACCAAACAGATTCAGTTTTTACCCAAAGAAATTACGTTCATACCACAATCCTGTCCGTCATGTAATTACCACACACTGGTATAGTAAATTCATATTAACTCTTTGTGAAGACTTCGCAAAAAGAATAGCTGAGGGCTACTTTGATGATTACACCACATGCTTCACGTGGTCAACTTGGTTTACACAAAGCGTACAACTCCACAATAATTTTGATAATTAAAATAAATTAGATCGAAAAGCAATTGACAAAAGAAAAACCTTGAACTGGTTACTAACGTCTTACTATTAACCTGATGGGTCAAACAGTTATATAAGCACGTGGTACTGGTCTCGCAAAGTACACCCCACGTGGGTTGAACATAAAGAAAAGCATAAAGAAAAGTTGCTATATTAAAAAAATATTCTCAAGACGAGACGTTATAATCTCACGCACATTCGGGTTTAAGATTGATGAACTTAGTTAGAGTTACTGATCAACACGTGGCTCCACTTTACTCACAAAGTAGTAACAAAGCAACTACCGGAAAATAATGTGAACTTCCCACGAGAATTATATTGCGCTGCAATTTAAGATAACATCGGATATTTTAGACCTAAACCCGAAATAAAGGTGATTAAATTTTCAGTTAGGATGAACTTAAGAAATCCATTGTCCTACGGACTTAACAGACACGCGCTTAGCCGGAGATCTTACCACTTCAGACGCTCGCCACGGCCACACTGCAACTGCCCTACTGCCGAGCGTGCTTCCTGAGGGTGGCTCACAAAGACCAACGGAAGTGGCCAGAGGGGCAGCTTCCTATACCAACATGACAACGGACGGACAGGACCATACTAAGGATAGAAACCTCTTTGCTTTTAGGAAGCGTAGCTACCTGTTCCGACGTTGGTCCTACTGTTCTCTAGCAGACAGCCTTGTCTGCTACCCTCAAGCATGCAACTAGAAATACATATGCTCATTCATCCTCTCACACAAAAGGGAAGGGGGATGACAGTATCTTATCATATACAGTATATAAAAGAAAGCGGATGTAGGTTCCGTATGAGACTGTGTGACATGAATTACATATAAGAATTACATATAAACTGTGCTTTAAAGTGTAGTAGTGTGACAGATCGTTCTTGTTTATGTGTAAAAGTAACACGTTCCACTGCTCAGTCTCCTCCCAGATAGTCAGAAACGCCACAGTACATTTAGAAGAGGAATTTATTCCATAAATGGCAACAGATTTAAGAAATTAAACATGAAAGGAATCCAACAGAGACCTTTCAATCTAGTTAATGAATATACTGTTGTAGGCTCTCAAGTAAATTTAGGTACATGTAGAATTTCTGCTCGGATATTATTAAATTAAATTTTTAAAACCTAGTTACTAACGGAAATGGGAAGTGCAGCGTTAGAAAAATGGTTCTTCAGGTGTGAGTTTTGTCAATACTGACGAGTGCAGTGTCATAGCAGTTTGTACCTGCTTAAACTTGAAATCTCATTTGATAAACTATAGTTGCACCGTTCAAGCGCTTGTTCACAGGAAAAACTGTAATATAGGGAATTAGCATTTTATTAACAGTTGTGGGTAGGCGTGACCATGTAAGGTGGGGATAGATCTTGTAACAGCTTACGGTGCTCTGTGTGATCGAATGTGGTAGTTCAAAGCAGGAGGATTGTTTATGAAGTAATGAGTGTTGAGACATTCTCATGACCGGAAATATCGATGTCCACTGCGTCATGAGAAATAATATCGTTTCCAAATGGTCACAAGAAGCTAAAGAACGCCTCACTGATGTCATGTGCAGGAAGACTTTCGCTTGTGTCTTCATCCTCAAAAAGTTTCGAAACTTATTTCCACTAGGTGTGAAACGTAAACTCGTGGAATCACTAATTCTACTGAAACTCCACTACTCTTATGTAATACAGCGTGGATGAATAGTGAAAACACTAGCCGGTTAGAACTAACTATGGATACACGGGTGCGTTCCATCTGCAACATTCGTGTATGCAGTCAGTGCTTCATACGCCCAGTTAGGATGGATGCGACCAGCCAAGTTACGTGACTATTTCATCGACTCCTCGGGGCACGAGCTCCTCGAATCAGTTACTACATACTTGTCATTTCATCGTAGTCGAAACAACGTCCCACTTATCTATCCCTGTATTTTTTTAAATTCCTACTATTCTAGTTTCTAATTAATAGTTGTATATTACATGCTTAACGTAATACATACAACGAAAAATATGAAGAAAGCCTGGCTAGAAGTTACAGAATGCCTGATGGCCTTAATTTTTCCAAGTTAAATAAATCAATAATTAAAATAACAAATAACATGATAGGATAATATGCTGACGTGGCAGTAATGTAGAAACTGTACATGACGGCGGCGTCTGTTGTCGCAAGAGGCCCGGTTTTCGGTCGGCCACGTAGCACTGCTCTAGAGAGAAGACCATGGTGTTCTCTGAAGCATCGTGCTGCATCTGCTGCAGCAGTCTGAGCAGCAGTTGGCACCACAGTGACACAACGAATACTTCGAGGACACCACCTAGCCAGATGCCTTGTAGCGTGCATTCCACTGACGCGAAACCATCGTCCTTTGCGAATTCAGTGGTGTCAAGTAAGATCTTTGGATGGCAGGGTGGAGGTCTGTTGGGTTTTCTGATAAACGTTGATTCTGCCTCGATGCCAATGATGACCAACTGTTGATTATAAGGAGGCCAGTTGAAGGCCTGTAAAGAATCTGGCACACTGGAACTGAAGCTGGATTTATGGTCTGGGATGTGATTTTACGTCAGCAGGAGCACTCTTGTGGATATTCAATGCACCATGATTGCAGATTTTTACATCAGTCTGGTGATTCAACCTATTGTGTTATCAGTCATGGACAGGGGAACCGCCGGCCGCGGTGGTCTAGCGGTTCTAGGCGCGCAGTCCGGAACCGCGCGACTGCTACGGTCGCAGGTTCGAATCCTGCCTCGGGCATGGATGTGTGTGATGTCCTTAGGTTAGTTAGGTTTACGTAGTTCTAAGTTCTAGGGGACTGATGACCACAGTAGTTAAGTCCCATAGTGCTCAGAGCCATTTGAACCATTTGAATTTGACAGGGGAACCTGATAGTCAAGGAGGGCAGGATTCGGTTACGATTGTGGACGGAGCCGTAATCAGTTACTGTTGGCCCCCTTTTGCATATACACACATTTATTTTAAAACGGTAATTCCAGACTCAGCAATAAATAAAGGTATAACACGTTATTAATAAAGGAATGAACAACTGTGTAATTAATAGAGCTTTCAGTACGTTACAATTTACCAAATGAGCATAAAATACAAACACAGCAAATAATGTTTTAAAAACAAGCCAGTGTGATCCCAATTAGAATTTTAAGGCAAGTAACCACAGTGGCGGCTGAAAGCCTTTAACGCCAAGAACGGCAATTATAAAAAAAATTAACAAACATACTGTAAAACAGCAATGCAATAGGAAGGTTAATTTAAAAAGACAGGCAACTGATTAACAAACGGGTGAGAAAAATGATGGTAAATTTGGTAGCACAATCATTTAAACCTGCTGTAACGCCAAGAATGGCAATTATATAAAAAATTTTAGGAACATACAATAAACAGCAAACACAATAATAAAACACAAGGGCCAGTCACAGACGTTGCACCAGGAATCGACCTCTTAGTAGTCGTGGCAAAAAAAAAAAAAAAAAAAAAAACTTTCGCGAACGATGAGATAGGCAGCCAAGATTTGCATTCACTTTACAAGATGGTAACTCAGACTAGTGGCAGTCCAACGAACGACTAATGATAATGTTGCTGAGGCTACCTGACGTCCAATAACCCAAACACAAAAATGTAAAAATACGCCAAAGCCGGAACCGGCGGTCTGGACTCCACCCGCAGAATACTGTGCTTAGAGCGCCGGGATCGAGAAAGAAATCAGTACCACCAGAGTAGAAGAATAGACAACCAACCTGCGATGAAGAAAGCTCTCAAAACTACAGGCCTCACCGGACAGCAGCGGCAAGGCGAGGAAATGTACACTGCCGTTACATACACTACCCCCCAGGGCAGTTAAAAAAAAAATAGTTCAAATGGTTCTGAGCACTATGGGACTTAACATCTGTGGTCAGCAGTCACCTAGAACTCAGAACTACTCAAACCTAACTAACCTAAGGACATCACACACATCCATGCACGAGGCAGGATTCGGACCTGCGACTGTAGCAGTCGCGCGGTACCGGACTGAAGCGCCTAGAACCGCTTGGCCACCGCGGCCGGCCAGGGCAGTTAACTGTGGCGTTAGCGGCCACGAAGCAGGAAAAATACTGCTGGTTGAACTTAAGAAATAGTAACAAACTGAACGCAATAAATAGTTATTAGAAGTCCAGGAAAGCCAATTAGGTCCGCCTTCCCCAAGCACTCCACTCACTGCTCTTCGCCTTGGCAGCACTACGAGCAGCAATACAACCCAAGTGGCCAGAGAATCGCAAGATCTCACAATGGTGGAGGTTTCCGTACTTGAATCCAAATGCACTCAATTTAAATTTGCAGGATCCAGTTTACGACGAGATCGTGCAGCCTCGTGACCACAGCCCTTCGATTCGGCTGTCTATGCACGCCGCCAACGGTCCCGACGTGTTTCCGCACTGCGCGGACCTGACTCCTCCTGAGTCCCCAACCGAACTGCACACTGACACGACCCGAAAGAACCACGTCGTCGCCCCAAAGATAGGGCCACAGACACTACATATCGATAAGCGCCGCTGCTGCCACTAGCGGACAGGGAACGCTTGCCAAACCAAGTGACGCCAGTCAACACGAGAAGAAGACAAACAACTGCAGCCATGTCAACTAAACGATACGGTCTGGCCTCCGACAGAGGACAGAAACCTACAAACAGCACCAACGCAAGCCACAGTACGGCTCAAACAGTATTCCAGAGAGTGTTTCCCAACAGGATAACTCTCGCCGACGTACAGCTGTTATATCAATACATGCTCTACAGTGTGTCGACATACTGCTTTGGCCTGCTCGGTCATCAGATCTGTCTCCAGTCGAGGACATACGGGACATCATCGGCCGACGACTCCAGTATCATCTACAAACAGCATTAACCGTCCCTGTATTAGAGGTGTACAAATTCCCCTTGCAGCCTGCTTGCCCCTAGCTCCTCTGCAACCATTCATGCAGGTCAGCCTGCCGCGACGTAAACACAAGACTGCGCGTGTACTGAGGCATAGTGGGTAATGCGGCCGACTTGGGCTGCCGCAAGCCCGGGCTACCTGGGTTCCCGCAGGCCTGCCAAGCTTCACGGGACTCGCTCAGCTTGCTGTGCCTGACAACTGGTTGCGCTGTCAAGCTACCGTGACTAGAGTAGCCAGGTGGTTAGTCCGCAGTTCATTTATCGCAACGGTGGGGACAGCACAATGAATAGGTCGAACTTTAGTGAGATTAAAAAAAAATTGACAACTGGCGAATACATGCTGATAAGGAAACAGAGTACAAGTGCCGCATGGGAAACGTTGTCGTGTGTTTATGAGGCCGCTTCAAATAAATCGGTAGGTGTGTCTCAATGCAAACTATGTAAAAAGGTACTTATTCGGGAACCTCGAGTATGTTACGACATGTGTGCAAATTTTATTTTATAAAAACATTGTCCTGAGAATTACGAACACAGAAAAAAAATTGGCGAATTGGTCCAGCTGTTCTTGAGTTTTACACTTATCAACATATTTGGCAATTCATTTTTATTTATATAGATAATAAGCCCGAAATATACGCGTAAAGGAAGAGTGTACAAATAGAACCCAATATTTTTTGACTTTATATATATATATATATATATATATATATATATATATATATATATATATATAGTTATGTTGGGGTTTGTCTTTTGGTGCTCAGGTAAAATAAAAACTTTTAATTAAGGTTCATAATACGACAATGACGTGCGCAGCTCAGCAGTAATATGGGCAGGCAAGCAAGTTTGCCGCAGCCTGCCCGGGTTGGGTTCTGCTTGGCTTGGCTGGGAGTGAAGCAGCCTGCCCGTTCTGTTGACAACGCGCGGTGGCCTGCCCGCCTGGCCACCGGGCAAGCATGGGTGGGTTAAAAGCGGAACATGTACACCACTGCTCTGTATTGACTGACCAAATGCAACAGGCATGGAACTCCATCCCACAAATTGACACCTATTAACTATACAACACAATGCAGGCAGGTTTTCATGCTTTCATTCAACATTCTGGTGATGGTATCAGCATTCACATTTGCAATGGCTTACCTAACATTACATTCCTTTGTGACTTTGCAATGTTAATTAGATATGTTACGTAGGCCAATGTAATTCCGAATTACCCTACGTTAACTTTTTTTGTTTTGGTGTCGCGATTTTTTCCATCAGTTTATTTGTTTCTCAATGTAGTCAGCCTGGTGACCATCACATTTCTTCCAACGAGAGACCAGTTTGTTAACACCGTCACTGTAGAATGTGTGTTTGATTTTGCTGACGCAGCGACAAGCTCTGCTAGTACGGTTTGTCGCTATCAGAGTGAAGTCTTCGAGGGTGCTCTTCAAGATTTGGAAACAGATGAGAATTGAATAGGGCCAATTCGGGTGTGGAGTATGATCGACGGTGATGAATCCAAGGTGTCGGATTATTGCAGATGTCGCGGCGCTCGTGAGTGATCTGGCATTATCATGCTAAAAGAGACGGTGTTCCAGGTGCGGACGAACTCTTCGAATTCGTGCTTTCATTTTTCGGAGGATTTTTCACTCATCAACGTAGTTACGTTACACACCACCATGTTCCACGCTAAAATGCGAAGCCCTCTAATGGCAGAAATTGTGCAACTTGAGTCAGAAAAGCCGGAAAATTTACGAAGTAATATGCATGATATATATATATATATATATATATATATATATATATAAACAAAGATGATTTGACTTACCAAACGAAAGCGCTGGCACGTCGATAGACACACAAACAAACACAAACATACACACAAAATTCTAGCTTTCGCAACCAACGGTTGCCTCGTCAGGAAAGAGGGAAGGAGAGGGAAAAACGAAAGGATTTGGGTTTTAAGGGAGAGGGTAAGGAGTCATTCCAATCCCGGGAGCGGAAAGACTTACCTTAGGGGAAAAAAGAACGGGTATACACTCGCACACACACACATATCCATCCACACATATACAGGCCTCTGTATATGTCTGCTGGGGCCTGTTTATGTGTGGATGGATATGTGTGTGTGTGCGAGTGTATACCCGTCCTTTTTTCCCCTAAGGTAATCTTTCCGCTCCCGGGATTGGAATGACTCCTTACCCTCTCTCTTAAAACCCAAATCCTTTCGTTTTTCCCTCTCCTTCCCTCTTTCCTGACGAGGCAACCGTTGGTTGCGAAAGCTAGAATTTTGTGTGTATGTTTGTGTGTCTATCGACGTGCCAGCGCTTTCGTTTGGTAAGTCAAATCATCTTTCTTTTTAGATATATTTTTTCCCACGTGGAATGTTTCCTTCTATTATATATATATATATATATATATATATATATATATATATCGCGATCTATCGTGTGATGTACCTCTGATTTGAGGTTACTAACATATATATATATACATATATATATATATATATATATATATATATATATATATAGCGCGATCTGTCGTGTGATGTACCTCTGATTTGAGGCTACTAACATCTTTGCTTCTTTGCTTGAGGTTGTTGATGGGCTTGGCGTGTTGTGGCGTGGCGAGCTGGGGAGTGATAACGGAGCGAGAGGGACGGTGTAAGAGGTCCGCCCGCCGACGAAGGCGAGTACTTGCGGAAGCCTCTTGGGCACGGAGTCCGGCGAGTGGCCGTTGGGTATATTTGTGGGTCGATTTGAGTCCGTCGATGACTTCGAGTGCCATCATCATGGGTTGCCAGGCCAGCTATCTCTGGGACACGTCACACCGATGAGACAGCTGAAGCCAGTGTCGCTGGGCTGAATTCTGGGTCCCATCTAGAAGCTGCAAGCTGCAGCTTCGATTCATGAACTTCAATTAAGTTTAGGGTTTTGAGGTATTAACAGTTATCATTGAAGCCATGCCTGTTTCTGTTTGCTTTTTACTTAACTGAAGCTGTTATTAAAGACTCGGCTGCCTGTTTTCTATTTATTAAATTTACTTAACTCAAGTTGCTATTATTCAAGGCCTGCCTGTTTTGCATTTGGTACTTTTGCTTAACTCAGGCTCTTGTCATTGTAGACCTGCCTGTTTTCTATTTGATAATTTTACTTAACTGAAGCTGTTATTATTGAAGGCCTGCCTGTTCCTCTTTTAATTACATTAACAGTTGTTTCACAATTCGTGTGAGCGGAAACTCTTATTAATCAAGGCCTACGAGTTTTTATTGCCCCGTTATTGAGATTTGATAGCTTACACAAAATGTGTTGTAATTAACTGAAATTATGATTACCAAAGGCCTACCTGATTCAGACGCATTATGTCAACAAGGTACCAACAGAAAATGACACATGATGGTACAAGGACACTAACCTTTCACCTTGCATCTCTTTCTCGATAACTGTAGGTCTCAATTTGTATTCAGAGTGTGGTTTCGTTCTGTTAGCACGGGGGCTGGGGGAGGGCTTAGAATTGTCTATGCTTTCTCTGGTCATTTGCCATTTCCTGTGATCATTTTCTCAGTGCGTAAGAATCTCTCACTGTCTGCCGAGCATTATTCCGTTGTTGGCAGCGAGCTAGCTTGCTATCAGGTAATTGGTGTTTATGATCTGATAACTTTATAAGACGATAAATGACAGCATCATCTCCAAACAGTCTAAGAGGGTTGTCCAGATTTTCTCACAGACCACTAACGTAGATCGGGAAGAGCACAGAGCCTATAACATTTCCTTGGGGAACGCCGGATATTACTTCTGTTGTACTCTATGATTGTCCGTTATTTACCACGAGCTTCGACCTTTCTGACAGGAAATTGCGAATCTAGTCGCACAATTGACACTATACTCCGTATGCACGCAAAACGATTAGAATTTACTTGTGAGGAATGGCATCAAAAGCCTTCTGGAAATCTAAAAATATTCATCAGTTTGCCATTTTCTAAGTACCTCTTGTGAATAAAGAGCTAGTTGTGTTTCACAAGAACGATATTTTATGAATCCGTGTTGGCTATTTATCAGTATATCGTATTGTTCGAGGTAATTCGAACAAAGGATATGTTTCAAAATCCTACTGGGAGTCTATGTATCTGATACGGTTTGTTTTTCAGCAGACTACTCTTATTTCCTGTCTTGGTTATTGTTGTGACCTGTGCAGCTTTCCAGTCCTTAGGTGCGGATCCTTCGACGAGCGAGCTGTTGTTTTTATTGCTAGTTGAGGAGCTATAGTGTCAACATACTATGAAAGGAACTAGCTGGTACATGGTGTGGAGTAGAGTCCTTGCCTTTACTGATTTAAGATGCTTCACTACACTGTTATCTACTAAGTTCCTCATGTTGGTAGTTATTGTTCACTAGAATTCTGGAATATTTATTTCGCCTTCTTTGGTGACGAATTTAAAAAAAAAAAAACGAGTTTAGTAACAGCTTTAGTGGCACTGTCTTCAGCATCATTACCATTGCTATCGAGCAGTGAAGGTATTGAAGGGATCTTGTTACGGGTGTACTTATGACCAGAATCTCTTTAGATTTTCTGCCAGATTTCGATACAGTGTGTCGTTATGGAAACCAGTCAAAGCATCTCACAATGAAGATTGTCCTAAATTCAGATATTCTATAAAATTTAGCCAATCTTAAGGATTTTGCGTTCTTTTAAATATGGCATGCATCTTCCGTTACTCCTGCGTGAATGTTCCGACCAGTCAGTATAATGCCTTATTTATTTTTTGATATATTCCTCTCAGTTACCGCCGATACTATTTCTATGAATTAAAAGTACATGTGGTCTACGCTTACATAGATTGGAAGAAGCGGCGACTGTCTGTTCCGGAAACAGCGATCGTGTGAGACCCAACTCGCTTTATTTGTTCATGAGACCCAGAAAATATTAGATACAGGCTCCCAGGGAGATGCTGTTTTCCTTGACTTCCGGAAGGCATTCGATACAGTTCCGCACTGTCGCCTGATAAACAAAGTAAGAGCCTATGGAATATCAGACCAGCTGTGTGGCTGGATTGAAGAGTTTTAAGCAAACAGAACACAGCATGTTGTTATCAATGGAGAGTCTACAGACGTTAAGGTAACCTCTGGCGTGCCACAGGGGAGTGTTATGGGACCATTGCTTTTCATAATATATATAAATGACCTAGTAGATAGTGTCGGAAGTTCCATGCGGCTTTTCGCGGATGATGCTGTAGTATACAGAAAAGTTGCAGCTTTAGAAAATTGTAGCGAAATGCAGGAAGATCTGCAGCGGATAGGCACTTGGTGCAGGGAGTGGCAACTGACCCTTAACATAGACAAATGTAATGTATTGCGAATACATAGAAAGAAGGATCCTTTATTGTATGATTATATGATAGCGGAACAAACACTGGTAGCAGTTACTTCTGTAAGCTATCTGGGAGTGTGCGTGCGGAACGATTTGAAGTGGAATGATCACATAAAATTAATTGTTGGTAAGGCGGGTACCAGGTTGAGATTCATTGGGAGAGTCCTTAGAAAATGTAGTCCATCAACAAAGGAGGTGGCTTAGAAAACACTCGTTCGACCTATACTTGAGTATTGCTCATCAGTGTGGGATCCGTACCAGATCGGGTTGACGGAGGAGATAGAGAAGATCGAAAGAAGAGCGGCGCGTTTCGTCACAGGGGTATTTGGTAACCGTGACAGCGTTACGGAGATGTTTAGCAAACTCAAGTGGCAGACTCTGCAAGAGAGGCGCTCTGCATCGCGGTATAGCTTGTTGTCCAGGTTTCGAGAGGGCGCGTTTCTGGATGAGGTATCGAATATATTGCTTCCCCCTACTCATACCTCCCGAGGAGATCACGAATGTAAAATTAGAGAGATTCGAGCGCGGACGGAGGCTTTCAGACAGTCGTTCTTCCCGCGAACCATACGCGACTGGAACAGAAAAGGGAGGTAATGACAGTGGCACGTAAAGTGCCCTCCGCCACACACCGTTGGGTGGCTTGCGGAGTATAAATGTAGATGTAGATGTAGATGAAGCCGTCAAGCGAATTCTAGTTCTTTCATTAGACATATTTTGGGTTCGTTTTTGATGGATTTTGATGTTACGTTATTCAGTCATGCTACAATGAGCTTGTAGTGAATAATCCCGGTATCCGTCAGGATGCTCGATATTTGCTACTATCATCACCAGACAGCTACTACAATGAGGTACCCACAACCTACCAACGTAAGGTCACCCATTGTGTTGTCCTCGGTGGCGAGACAAGTGTACCATCACTAGTGCCCCAGGGATATTTGGTAGGACCGCTATCATTTCCAGTATACATTAATGCTCTGGTGGGCAGAAGTCTATGGTTGTTTGCTGATGATGCTTTGAGGTACGGGAAGGTGTCGAAGATGAGACACTGTAGGATGATACAAGACGACAGACAAAATTTATAGTTGGTATGATTAATGGCAGTTTGCTCTAAACATATAAAAAAGTGAGTTAATGCGGATGAGTAGTAAAAACAGAGCCATGACGTTCGAAAACAGCATTAGCAGTTTCCTGTGTGACACATACACGTCATTTAAATTTCTGGGCGTAACGTTACAAAGCGATATGAAGTGGAACGAGCATGCGAAGATGGTGGCGGGGAAGGCGGATGTTTGACTTCCGTTTGATGGGTGAATTTTAGGGAACTGCAGTTCATCTGTAAAGGAGAACGCATATAGTACACTAGTGGGACCTTTTCTTGAGTACTGTTCAGTGGTTGGAATACGCATCGGGTGGGATTAGAGAAAGACATCGAAGCAATTCAGAGAGGGCTGCTAGATTTGTTACTGATAGGTTCAAATAACAGGTAAGTGATACGGAGATGCTTCGGAAACTCAAATGGGAATCCCTGGAGGGAAGGTGACGTTCCTTTCGAGGGACAATACTGAGAAAATGTAGGGAACCGGCATATGAAGCTGACTCAAGGATCATCCTACTGCCACTGTCAAACATTTCGCTTAAGAACTACGAAGCTAAGCTACGAGAAATTATGACTGATACGGAGGCATGAAGACCGTCGTTTCTCCCTCGTTCTCTCTACAATTGTGAAACAGGAAAGGAAGTGGCTAGTAGTGGTGCAGGGTAACCGTCTCCACACATCGTACGGTGGCTCGGGGAATTGTGTGAGGATGTCGATATAGATGCAGATATCTCAATAAAGTCTCATACAATCACAGAAGCAATTCGTCATTCAGGAAGAACAGGTAACTAAATTCGTAGCGCAAATTGTGTAAATAAATGCGTTACGCTAATGGCATAGTTCAAACAAAGTTACTCACTGTCTAATTCGATTCATCACACTCACAGCGCGAATTTAACGATTTACACTACTGGACATTAAAATTGCTACACAACGAAAGTGACGTGCTACAGACGCGAAATTTAATTGACAGGAAGAAGATGCTGTGATATGCAAATGATTAGCTTTTCAGAGCATTCACACAAGGTTGGCGCAGATTGCGACACCTACAACGTGCTGACATGAGGAAAGTTTCCAACCGATTTCTCATACACAAACAGCAGTTGACCGGCGTTGCCTGGTGAAAAGTTGTTGTGATGCCTCGTGTAAGGAAGAGAAATGCGTACCATCATGTTTCCGACTTTGATAAAGGTCGGATTGTAGCCTATCGCGATTGCAGTTTATCGTATCGAGAAATTGGTGCTCGCTTTGGTCGAGATCCAATGACTGTTAGCAGAGTATGGAATCGGTGGGTTCAGGAGAATAATACGGAACGCCGTGCTGGATCCCAACGGCCTCGTATCACGAGCAGTTGAGATGACATGCATCTTATCCGCATGGCTGTAACGGATCGTAAAACCACGTCTCGATCCCTGAGTTAACAGATGGGGACGTTTGCCAGACAACAACCATCTGTATAAACAGTTCGACGACGTTTGCAGCAGCATGGACTATCAGCTCGGACCCTTGACGCTGCATCACAGACAGGAGCGCCGGCGATGGTGTACTCAACGACGAACCAGGGTGCACGAATGGCATAACGTAATTTTTTCGGATGAATCCAGGTTCTGTTTACAGCATCATGATGGTCGCATCGGTGTTTGGCGACATCGCGGTGAACGCACATTGGAAGCATTTATTCTTCATCGCCATACTGCCGTATCACCAGGCGTGATGGTATGGGGTTACACGTCTCGGTTACCTCTTATACGCATTGACGGCACTTTGATCAATGGACGTTACATTTCAGATTTGTTACGACCCGTGGCTCTAACCTTCATTCGATCCCTGCGAAAACCCTACAGTTGAGCAGGATAACGCACGACCGTATGTTGCAGGTCCTGTACGGGCCTTTCTGGATACCGAAAATTTTCGACTGCTGCCCTGGCCAGCACATTCTCCAGATCTCTCACTAATTGAAAACTTCTGGTCAATGGTGGCCGAGCAACTGGTTCGTCACCATGCGCCAGTCACTACTCTTGATGAACTGTGGTATCGTGTTGAAGCTGCATGGGCAGCTGTACCTGTACACGCCATCCAAGCTCTGTGTGACTCAATGCCCAATCGTATCGTGGCCGTTATTACTGCCAAAGGTTGTTGTTCTGGGTACTGATTTCTCAGGATCTATGTACCCTAATTGCGTGAAAATGTAATCACATGTCAGTTCTAGTATAATATATATGTCCAATGAATACCCGTTTATCATCTTCATTTCTTCTTGGTGTAGCAACTTTAATGGCCAGTAGTGCGTGTGTTGCAACGGGGCACGATCCTGACCTTCTTCCGCAGACGGTAAAAGTTCCGGCATATAGTCCCGGTCAGACACAGTTTTAATCAACCTGGAAGTTTTAGATAAAAGTAGTTCGAAAATATCTCCGTTATATTCTTGCAAATGGCGTGACTGATCTCTTTTTTTATACATTACTGCTACGATTAGTTCCTGTGTTTAGCTAACTATTATTTAGATTTAATTTTAACGTGCTGCGTTTACCCGGGGATAATGTTCCAACCAATACAAAAAGGAGTGGACGGTTTAAGGAAAATTGGTGGAAAATAATCTAGGATGAGTAATTACAATGGCAATGTTTCTTACAATCCCCTCCCGTAAGGGTATGAATACGCTACTACCACAGCAATTCAAACATGATGAAGTTGACATGCAACGAACGTCCAATAGGCGGGACGTCTGCTACATGTTTGGCTAATCAAACGATTAGCATTTAAGCCTAACCACTCAGAGTAGGAAGGAGTAACGCCATCTATATTCTGTATGTACAGGAAGGTGCTGGGGTGAGATTCCCGCCGGCCGGAGTGGCCGTGCGGTTCTAGGCGCTACCGTCTGGAACCGAGCTACCGCTACGGTCGCAGGTTCGAATCCTGCCTCGGGCATGGATGTGTGTGATGTCCATAGGTTAGTTAGGTTTAATTAGTTCTACGTTCTAGGCGACTGATGACCTCAGAAGTTAAGTCGCATAGTGCTCAGAGCTATTTGAACCATTTTTTTTTAGATTCCCATTCAGACATCTTATTTGAATGTTGTTTGCCATGATATCGCCGATTAATGTCTCGCGGAAGAAGCAGAGACATATATCAGCTCGTGTCGGAACTCCAAAAACAATGGAGCGTCATCACGTCGTGTTTCAGACGAGTCCGATATTCTGCATACAGCATCACGATTGATGTATCCACTTGTGGTGTCCGAATGTTCGTTGTCATATTGCATTCAACGTGACGTGAAGGGGACTGTGCCATTGGGTACAGAACATGATCACCTCTGGTTCGCACAGACGCTAATTAGCACAGCTGGGATTACAAATTTGAATGTTAAAGCCTGTGAATGTTCGGAACCTTGCAGGTGTCCGTGACGTTATGTTTTAACAAGATCACGCAACCAGATTACTGCCGGTGTTCTAATGACCCACCTCGAGAAGGAAGATTTCCACTGGCTAAATTATCGCCCTGTATACGTCCATACACACAGTTTTAATGATGTATTCTTCGTAGCGTACTGTACATGCACAAGAGATTCTTTGTTTGCCTTACTTCTTGACTATAGAATTTTAATGACCAGCGGAGTAATAACAACAATGATAGCGAACTGAATAAAATAAAAATAGAGAAAGGTTGATATCTTCAGAACTTGCAACTACTTCCTTAGTCAGTATGATGTTTCGTTGAATCTTCAACGGAGACATGCAGAGATTGTTCAGAACTAATAAGGAACAAATAATTTTTTGTTGGGGGAACCTCTGCTGAAATAATCTAGGTTTCAGAAGAAAAACGCTTTCAGCTGTAAATGAACTTTTATTATTTGATTCACATCTTCAGGTGACCATCTAAGCAGAACAGGAAAGATAAAATGGGCTGCCAATTGTACGATTGCTGTCTTGTTTAAATGTACACCTGAAAATGTGATTTAATATCACGATTCCGGTTGTTCTTCTGTGAATAAAAGTTCATACGGAGTTGAAAGCGAATTATTTCTGGAACAGGGGCCTATAAGGAAGTGAGACGACGGTGGACAAAGTTGAGTGGACGAAATTTGTTATTGACGTACTATAAAACTGTTTATCTACAGAATGAATAAGAAAGAAAGATCTACACAAGCAAATCTCTGTTTACAGCTGTTACGTTAGAGCTATAAAGTTTTTATGGAGCAGTCAGTGAGCCTATCCCTACACAAAAGAAACCAGACATACATTAATAGACTGCAAAGATGCATCTAATACTGAAGCCTGACATTTGGTGAGGTAAAATATCGGTGTCAGCTAGTTTGTGTATTGTACTACATGATTTTCTGAAACCAAATGACGTTGCAAACTTTACGAGGTGGTCTAATCACTTCTGCAATTGAGCAAATATTTGCGCAGTAGTTGGGGTTAACACATACGCTGTAGAATCGTGTTCTGAGAAGAAATGAAGTCACATATACATACGTTCAGAGCAGGCAGTAGTTTTCGTAAAAAACACTCAAATGAAATGGCTCTCAGCACTATGGGACTTAACATCTGAGGTCATCAGTGCCCTAGAACTTAGAACTATTTAAACCTAACTAAGGACATCACACACATCCATGTCCGAGGCAGGATTCGAACCTGCGACCGTAGAGATCGCGCGGTTCCGGACTGAAGCGCCTAGAACCGCTCGGCCACTCCGGCCGGCACTCAAATGAATAAAGACACTTGTTATTAACCACGAGTAGCACTTTCTATTTATAGGAGCACTTTCATAACGAGTGTGCTACTCGAAGAAAACCCAAAATTGATCAAAACTGTTTGAAAACACATTAAGCTAATACTAGATTTATGAACTCCTCCAAAATGTACATAAATTGTTTAGCCACTCCTAATGTTTAAAATAAGACAAACTGTAAGGTAATTATGTAGTATTACAAACAGCACTAAAACAAATGTACGAAAGGCGTTTCTAGTTATTCTAGCGTTGTGACAGGTTCCTTTTCTTGTATCTTCCCTTTGCTGTAGGAGATATAACAGCAAACCACGACACGTGTATTAACCATTTTGTCAAAACTCCAAAGGTAACGTATTATTATTGAATTAAGCCTACTAAGGAGCGCTTACGACTAGTTCTTCCTCGACGCTCTCTTTCGTTCGCAATATCTCTTGAGCCGTGCTGATAATTTCTCCTTCCTCTCCTGTGAAAGGGGCCTCCGACTTTTAGGGACTCTGGATGGTGAGGTCCAAGACTTTACCATAGCACAAAATTTGGAACGATCTTCTACCTCAAGATCAGAGATCCCAGCTGAATCCAAGTCCTCTTTAGTACTTCATTAAACCACAGGCTTCCAGTGTTTTAACCAATTATAAGATCTTCTTGGTAAGCCGATTGTTGTTCATTCGTTGTAGGTGCCCATAGAAGTTGAGCTTCCTACGTCGCACACTGGTGTTAACTAATTCTAACTGTTGATACAGTTCAGAATTAGACTTAAATCGGTAGGTTCCATCTGGGAGAAATCTCGGGCCATGAATTTTTCTGACAATACGTCTTTCGGCTTCTCAGGTCTTTCTCGAGGTCATCCATCGTGCGTTTTCTGCTACGCGCGGCGTGGCCGGGCGGTCTTAGGCGCCATGTCACGGAGTGTGCGGCCCCTCCCGGCAGAGGTTCGAGTCCTCAAAAATGCTTCAAATGACTCTGAGCACTGTGGGACCTTAGCGGTCACGCGGTTACAGACTGAAGCGCCTAGAACCGGTCGGACGCCCTGCCCGGTTTCGAGTCCTCCCTCGGGCATGGGTGTGTGTGTGTTGTTCTTAGCGTAAGTTAGTTTAAGCAGTGTGTAAGTCTAGGGACCGATGACCTCAGCAGTTTGGTCCCTCAGGAATTCACATCATTTGAACATTTTTTTGCGTTTTCTGTTCATCAAGAGCGTCTCTGTGGCATACATAAATTGTGGTCTGACAGCAGTTTAATGACAGGCCATTACAATCTTCGAAATGCACTTCTTGGTGTACAGATTGTGGGACAGATGGTATGCTGCGTTGAGTTTGTTACTTCTTTCTAAGATGGAGGTGCCATCTCTACCATTGGGGTGGACCCATTCACCAAGATAACGAAAGCGACTGACCCTCGCAATCGTCCCATATATAGTCGTCAAAGGGAAGTTACTGGAGTGCCGGTTCTCAAAGTATTTGGTCTTGTCGTACGATGTTTGCAACCCTGACTTCACCGCTATCTCGTGCAGGGCTTGGACAGAAATGACAGCAACCTTGCAATGTCATATGCGAAAGCAAGGCACCTTATCTCCATTCTTCGGGTGCCGGCTCCAATGGTAACTGGTTTGGTTCCTAGGTTCCTCAGCATACACTCCCACGTTTTGATGACTTTATCAAGCACCACATTAAACAGAAGGTGGCAGGGGTAAAATACAGAGATCGAAAGGATATTTACAATTTGTACAGAAAACAGATGGCAGTTATAAGAGTCGAGGGGTATGAAAGGGAAACAGTGGTTGGGAATGGAGTGAGACAGGGTTGTAGCCTCTCCCCGATGTTATTCAATCTTTATATTGAGAAAGCAGTAAAGGAAACAAAAGAAAAATTCGAAGTAGGAATCAAAATCCATGGAGAAGAAATAAAAACTTTGAGGTTCGCCAATGACATTGTAATTCTGTCAGAGGCAGCACCTGGAAGACCAGCTGAACGGAATGGACAATTTCTTGAAATGAGGATATAAGATGAACATCAACAAAAGCAAAACGGGGATAATGGAATGTAGTCGAATTAAGTCGGGTGATGCTGAGGGAATTAGATTACGAAATGTGACACTTAAAGTAGTAAAGAAGTTTTGCTATTTGGCGAGCAAAATAACTGATGATTGTCAAAGTAGAGAGGATATAAAATGTAGACTGTCAGTGGCAAGGAAAGCGTTTCTGAACAAGAGAAATTTATTAACAATGGGTATAGATTTAAGTCAGGAAGGGTCGCAGGTTCGAATCCTGCCTCGGGCATGGATGTTTGTGATGTCCTTAGGTTAGTTAGGTTTAACTAGTTCTAAGTTCTAGGGGACTAATGACCTCAGCAGTTGTGTCCCATAGTGCTCAGAGCCATTTGAGCCATTTTTTAAGTCAGGAAGTCGTTTCTGAAAGTATTTGTATGGAATATAGCCATGTATAGAAGTGAAACATGGACGATAAACAGTTTGGACGAGAAGAGAATAGAAGCTTTCGAAATGTGGTGCTACAGAAGAATGCTGAAGATTAGACCGGTAGATCACATAACTAGTGAGGAGGTATTGAATAGAATTGGGGAGAAGAGAAGTTTGTGGCACAACTTGACAAGAAGAAGAGACCGGTTAGTAGGACATGTTCTGAGGCATCAAGGGATCACAAAGTTAGCATTGGAGGGCAGCGTGGAGGGTAAAGGTCGTAGAGGGAGACCAAGAGATGAATACATTAAGCAGATTCAGAAGGATGTAGGTTGCAGTAAGTACTGGGCGATGAAGAAGCTTGCACAGGATAGAGTAGCATGGAGAGCTGCATCAAACCAGTCTCTGGACCTAGATCACAACAACAACAACATTAAACAGAATGTAGTTACACGAGTTTATCCCTATTTCTTACGACCGTTTTATCAGTAAATAAACAGCTTTTTACATGTCCTTTGCGTTCGCCGCCATATTGCAGTTCTGAAGTGGTGGTTTCAGTGACACCAGTGATATTTATACAGTATTGCTGGTCTAGTAATGTGTGTCTGTGCATAAGAACAGAGAAACCACAAGGAAAAAAGATGTTATTTCGCTAAGTATGTTTCGTTATCGTTACTTTCAGATGTGGAAGATGATTCCGAAAGGCACTATAGAGGTGGTTCCTGCCCGCGAAACATCGGCCACGTGTCCTCGAATGACACAAAAAAGCGGAACGGTGAACGCGAGCGACTCGACGGAGCGCAAACGCGCGCGGATTTGTCATCCCTCTGATCGACAAATGGAAACTCTCGGTTCGTTTGTCAGCGGCGGACTGCCCAGGCGTGGCGGGGTAGCACTCGGCCGGCGGCGCCTCCTTTCCGCGCCATCAGTCTTCCCTTTTATCTGCGGCGCTCCCGACCTGTCAACAGCGACGTCCGTCCGCCATGTTGGCGGCATCTCTAATGAGCGCGCGCCATGACCTTTCGCGGAACATGAAGAATGATTATCTGCTCGTGAGATAAAGTACACACAACGGCGGAATCATGACCGCTGAATGCTTACAGTCCGCGTCGCTGGAACACAACGAATGCTATGTCACATGTTGGCTAAACAAAACGCTGTACAAGCGTGACCTACTGACATTTTGATCTTCACCTATTTCATTGGAAAGTATCTTCGTTATTATTCCTACTACATTTACTCTTCCAGTAACAGTTACATAACTAATGTTAACAGAAAAAATACGTTTCTTAAGGGGAAAAATATATCCCTGGATCTTACAGCAATCGTCACTTAACAATGATATATACTGAAGCGGCAAAGAAACTGGTATAGGGATGCATATTCCAATACAGAGATATATAGACACTCAGAATATGGAGCTGCGGTCGGCAACGTCTATATATGACAAAAAATGTCTGGTGCAATTGTCAGCTGGCCGTTGTGGCCGTGCGGTTCTAGGCCCTTCAGTCTGGAACCACGTGACCGCTGCGGTCGCATGTTAGAATCCTGCCTCGGGCATGGATGTGTGTGATGTCCTTAGTTAGGTTTAAATAGTTCTAAGTTCTAGGGCACTGATGACCTCAGATGTTAAGTCCCATAGTGCTTAGAGCCATTTGAACCATTTTTTTGCAATTGTCAGATCGGTTACTGCCGCTACAATTTAAGATTTAAGTGAGTTTGTTCAAGGTGGTACACTCGGCGCACGAGCGATGGGACACAGCGTCTGTAAGGTAGCGATGAAAAAAATGGTTCAAATGGCTCTGAGCACTATGGGACTTAACAGCTGTGGTCATCAGACCCCTAGAACTTAGAACTTTTTTTTTTTTTTTTGGTCATCAGTCTACTGACTGGTTTGATGCGGCCCGCCACGAATTCCTTTCCTGTGCTAACCTCTTCATCTTAGAGTAGGACTTGCAACCTACGTCCTCAATTATTTGCTTGACGTATTCCAATCTCTGTCTTCCTGTACAGTTTTTGCCCTCTACAGCTCCCTCTACTACCATGGAAGTAATTCCCTCATGTCTTAGCAGATGTCCTATCACCCTGTCCCTCCTCCTTATCAGTGTTTTCCACATATTCCTTTCCTCTCCGATTCTGCGTCGAACCTCCTCATTCCTTACCTTATCAGTCCACCTAATTTTCAACATGCTTCGATTCTCTTCTGTTCCGGTTTTCCCACAGTCCATGTTACACTACCATACAATGCTGTACTCCAGACGTAAATCCTCAGAAATTTCTTCCTCAAATTAAGGCCGGTATTTGATATTAGTAGACTTCTCTTGGCCAGAAATGCCTTTTTTGCCATAGCGAGTCTGCTTTTGATGTCCTCTTCGCTCCGTCCGTCATTGGTTACTTTGCTGCCTAGGTAGCAGAATTCCTTAATTTCATTGAGTTCGTGACCGTCAATCCTGATGTTAAGTTTCTCGCTGTTCTCATTTCTACTACTTCTCATTACCTTCGTCTTTCTCCGATTTACTCTCAAACCATAATGTGTACTCATTAGACTGTTCATTCCGTTCAGCAGATCATTTAATTCTTTTTCACTTTCACTCAGGATAGCAATGTCATCAGCGAATCGTATCATTGATATCCTTTGAGCTTGTATTTTAATTCCACTCCTGAACCTTTCTTTTATTTCCATCATTGCTTCCTCGCTGTACAGATTGAAGAGTAGGGGCGAAAGGCTACAGCCTTGTCTTACACCCTTCTTAATACGAGCACTTCGTTCTTGATTGTCCACTCTTATTATTCCCTCTTGGTTGTAGTACATATTGTATATGACCCGTCTCTCCATACAGCTTACCCCTACTTTTTTCAGAATCTCGAACAGCTTGCACCATTTTATATTGTCGAACGCTTTTTCCAGGTTGACAAATCCTATGAAAGTGTCTTGATTTTTCTTTAGCCTTGCTTCCATTATTAGCCGTAACGTCAGAATTGCCTATCTCGTCTCCTTACTTTTCCTAAAGCCAAACTGATCGTCACCTAGCGCATTCTCAATTTTCTTTTCCATTCTTCTGTGTATTATTCTTGTAAGCAGCTTCGATGCATGAGCTGTTAAGCTGATTGTGCGATAATTCTCGCACTTGTCAGCTCTACTTAAACCTAACTAACCTAAGGAAACCACACACATCCATGCCCGAGGCAGGATCCGAACCTGCGATCGCAGCGGTCGCGCGGTTCCAGACTTAAGTACCTAGAACCGCTCGGCCACCACGGTTGGCGGTAGCGATGAAGTGAGGATTTTCCCGTACGACCGTTTCACGAGTGTACCGTAAATATCAGGAACCCGGTAAAACATTTAATCTCCCAAATCGCTGAAGCCGGAAAAAGATCCTGCAAAACCGGGACCGCCGCGCGGGATTAGCCGAGCGGTCTCATGCGCTGCAGTCATGGACTGTACTGCTGGTCCCCCGGCGGAGGTTCGAGTCCTGCATCGGGCATGGGTGTGTGTGTTTGTCCTTAGGATAATTTAGGTTAAGTAGTGTGTAAGCTTAGGGACTGATGTCCTTAGCAGTTATGTCCGAGAAGAGAATCGTTCAACTTACAGATGTGCGACCCTTCCATAGACTGCTGCAGATTTGGATGCTGGGCCATCAACAAGTGTCAGCGTGCGAACCATTCAACGAAACATCATAGTTACGGGCTTCGGGAGCCGAAGACCCACTCGTGTACCCTTGATAACAGCATGAGACTAAGCTCTACGCCTCGCCTTCACACGTCAGCACTGACAATGGGCTGTTGACGACTGGATACAAGTTGCTGGGCCCGACGAGTCTAGTTTCAAATTGTATCGAGCGGATGAACGTGTATGGGTATGGAGAATCCATGGACCTTGCATGTCAGCATTGGACTGTTCAAGCTCGTGGAGGCTGTGCAATGGTGCGCAACGTTTGCAGTAGGAATGATATGGGACCCCTGATATGTCTAGGTACGACTCTGACAGGTGACACGTCTGCATCCTGTCTGTTAACCTGTATCCATTCATGTCCATTGTGCTTTCGAAAGGTCTTGGGCAATTCCAGTAGGACAATGCAACACCCCACACGACCAGAATTGTTACAGAGTGACTGCAGGAATACTCTCCTGAGTTTCAACACTTCCACTGGCCACAAAACTTCCCGGACATGAATATTAAGCATATCTGGGATGCCTAGCAACGAGCTGTTCAGAAGAGATCTCCACCCCCTCGTACTCGTTATGGATTAATGGACACCCCAGCGCGATTCAGGGTGTCAGTTCCCTGCAGCACTGCTTCACACATTAGCACATTACATCCTTACCACGTCGTGTTGCGGCACTTTTGCGTGCTCACGGGTGCTCTACACGATATTAGGCAGGTGTACCAGTTTCTTTGGCTCTTCAGTGCACTACATTTAAACTTGTTTATAGAAACGGACTACAGTTTTCGTTCGTGTGTAATTGAGGTTTGTGCCTGCCTTCCGTTACTTATCATCACAAAACAGTGTCAATGTTTCTGAAGAGCAATGTATAATAGCAATATCTATTTTTGAAATATGATGAATGTAACAAAATATTAGAAGAAACTAACATTAATTTTAAAAGTGAATGGTAAAAAGCTGTGGTAACACTCATCTTGACAATGCACTGAGAAGTAAACTGGATTAAATACAGGGTGTTGGAAAAGTGTCAAATATTTTGAGAGATGGTAGTAGCCACCACAGCAAGAAATGGGCGTCTAGTAAACGTGTGCTCTAAAATACATACATTAAGAACCATGAGCAGTTGTTCATCTAAGAGATCATATTTACTGGATACGTTTTTGTTTTTAGTCCATTCTACCTGTTACCAAAATTCGGAAAGCAAAGAGCTTGCAGTAGAGGACATGTGTTTCACAGTACTGAATATGAACGAACTCTCATAGATCTTAACATAAGTATTTTATGGTCAATATTTATTACATACTGTATTATATACATTATTGCTCCTTGACAACGAACCAACTCATCCATCGTGTATCCATCATATGATATCTTAAACCGAAAGGACTAGTTGATGAAACTGAGGTTTCTTCCACAAAACGCAACCTTCTCCTTACTGTCCAGCAATGAAGGCGTTGTAGAGGCTTTCAAATCGGTATTACTGAAAAGAATAGTTATGATGATGATGATGATGATGTTTGGTTTGTGGGGCGCTCAACTGCGTGGTTATCAGCGCCCGTACAATTACCCAATCTTTGCTCAGTCCAAATTCGCCACTTTCCTGGATGATGATGAAATGATGAGGACAACACAAACACCCAGTCATCTCGAGGCAGGTGAAAATCCCTGACCCCGCCGGGAATCGAACCCGGGACCCCGTGCTCGGGAAGCGAGAACGCTACCGCGAGACCACGAGCGGCGGACGAGAAGAATAGTTATGTAAGTTATTGTTGGAAAGAGAAGAGGAGTTAAAAGAAAGTCTGTGAACCCTTTAGGCCCTGCCGGCTGGTGTGGCCGAGCGGTTCTAGGCGCTACAGTCTGGAACCGCGCTACCGGTACGGTGCAGGTTCGAATCCTGCCTCGGGCATGGATGTGAGTGATGTCCTTACGTTAGTTAGGTTTAAGTAGTTCTAAGTTCTAGGGGACTAATGACCTTACAAGTTAAGTGCCATAGTGCTCAGAGCCATTTAAACCTTTAGGCCCTGGGGTACTAATTAACTAAGTCACTTAGCATATCATTATTTCTATGTGCAACACTGTGAGACTTTGAGCACTGGCGTTCTGAATGTAGTAACATTTCCATGTCAGACCGGAGTGTAACAACAGCTGTCATCTAGTGGAACTCTTGAAAACTCCATCAGAATTGAAGATGGTGGACAGAAACGTATCATTTCCTACAAGCTTATTGTATATTGAAGTGCGTATAGTAGTCTAAGCAATCATGAAGTAGTGTTGAGTGTAATTAGTGTAATAATTACGCCAGAAAAGTGTTATAAGTATATTTGACTTGATGTTCTAAATGTAGCACAAAATGGCTGAAGAGTTACTAATGGAGAATGTGTATTATACGCAGTGCATGATAGATCCATTTCAGGTAAAACGTTATTTGTGGTTAACAGGTGAGCGTTTGGTGACAGTCTGTTTTTGTAATGTCAGGCATTTATGGGGCACTTTCTCTCGAAATAACGAAGGGAAACGAAGAGCAAGTAATGTTTCTAAGCGGATACCATGAAAGAGATTACAGCAGATTCCCTTATCATTTTCCAATATTGTGGAAACTAATGAGTACATCTTCAAGACAACTGTTGGATGATCGATTAGATAATAGGGATATAAATTTTGTTAATGACGATATGGTTCCAATAATTATTATGTGGAAAATAACACAGCTACTTGTGTTTTTATGGCAGCCTTCACTATATCAAATGGAAAGCTCATTGTATGATACGTTAGGTAAGCTAGGAAAACCTGCAATTTATTTTGATACAGACAGTATTGGTGAATATGCTGTGGAAACGGAATTTATGCAAGGTGAATGGTCTGATGAATTAGGAAAGAACTAGATTACAGATTGGACTCCAACCGTACATAAAAGTTATTATTTTCAGAAAAACGATAAAAATACAAAGTAGAAAATGAAGGGATTATCTTAAACTATAAGAATATTCGAAAGCTGAAAGGCCAGTTTATAATAAGACTAACATAGGATGAAAAGAAAACACATACTATTAGAATACAGCCAAATAACTAGAGATGTAAATACTAAAGCCTTAATAAAAAAAACAGTTAAGAAAGAACTCTCATTGCAGTATGACAAAAGAATAGTTCTAGAAAATTATAATACAGTCCCAGACCGATTTTGAATTTTATTAATAACTTTTACTCTATGTAAATGGAAGTCTTGTGAAAAAGCTAAGCTAAACTAACAGTTCTTAATTGTTTAAAAATATTATTGAACTGCAAGTAAGTTTTTTGTATGGAAATACACAGTTGCGAATATTTTAATACTAGGCATTAAGATAAAACGTGCTTGGAAGTGAATAATGGATTCAAAATTGTTTTGCCACACATATTTCAAACTCTTTAGTAATAACGATTTTAATTTTTTTGAAGGAAGGGGATTTAAATTCAGATATAAAGGCACGAAGAAACTTAAAACTAATAGTAATGAATTACAAAAAAATGCTTCAAATGACTCTTAGCACCATGGGACTTAACATCTGAGGTCATCAGTCCCCTAGACTTAGAACTTCTTAAGCGTAACTAACCTAAGGACATCACACACATCCATGCTCGAGGCAGGATTCGAGACTGCGACCGTAGCAGCAGCGCGATTCCGGACTGGAGCGCCTAGAACCGCTCGGCCACAGCGACCGGCAATGAATTTCATGATCTGGAGTTTTTGCTCCAACTTTTTTTTTCACCGTATCTAATGTTGCATGACCATGCAACACTGAATAAAAATTCGTTTTATTTAATAATCGCGTTGGTGATTGGCATCCCCCACTGAGTTTTATACACCAAAATTAATTTTTAGGATTAATTGAAGTGCCCACTATTGCAAATAAATTTTATTTCATTCTAGTGCATTCAACATTGGCTTGGATTTTTATATATAGGAGTGATGGGACGTTGAGCACACTTGGCATGTTTTTAAATGCACAACCTTGTTACGAAATAATTAGATGAAGTATGTTATATTACATAGACTTTAAACTTACAAAAAACATCTTCATAAAATCTTCATAGATGTAATATAAAACAACATAAATAATTCATTAAAAGGTTGTGCCTTAACAACATGTGCTTCAGTGCTACAACAGGAGGTTCCCAGAACCGTTTTTATGGTAATGGAGACACTTCATGCATGTGTATCCGTCCTACATCACTTTATAAGGTCGGTTTTCGCGAAAAGCAGATTTTACATGTGTACTTTACGTGCACAAGTAACTTTTTAACCTCTGTATCCTGGAAACTGATAAAAAGATTAAGAAAATTTTGAAGGTTGTTTGAGATCTGGATCTTAGAAATATACCATAAAACTTTCAGCCATCCGCTCCGCATAGCTGTCTTTGAATCTGCGGCTCGGTTTTGGTATCAGAAACAATGTCCTTGCGAGTTTCTCGATAGCGGATCAAGATTTTTTGGCACGGGAAGATGGCGCGTCTAGATAAATTCACAGAGAACATACCGTTGAACTCTGAACGATTTGCTGCGGTTTTGTTATTTAGATATCTCGTACTGACGGCGAAAAAACGGTGACAAACGTATTTTTCAGGTTTTCTCAGGAACCACCCGTGAACTTAAGAGAGCCTTTATCAGCTCTGTAAGGCGCTCCGTAGACCACATCTAATCAAAAAATAAGCACCACATTTGCTGTATTGGCCAAAACTGAAGAAAATGTGACGTATACAGACGTTGACCTTGTACTGTAGGATAGTTAAAGCAAGACAGTCAATACGTTGGTAATACAAGAGATCTCCAGACTATCCAAAATATTTGATGCTGCATTTCTGTCACCACTAGAACCAGAGGAATGAGCCCCATAAGAATCCCGTTTTCAAAGTGGTGTTTTAGAACATATTAGCTTCGCATGCTGTCGCATGTGGGCCAGTACATTGACTAAATCACAGAAGACCTAACCGAATCAGGCAACACACGGGATATTTTACATGACACAACCATACATAGGAGTAATATTGAGGAAAGGGTGGTAGAGGGAACACAGAAGTAAGATAAAAGAAGATTCTCCTAAGGACGGGGACGTAAGATGAATTTTCGCACGAAAAGTTACTGGCAAAAGCAAAGTGAGAGAAGTCTGACCCTAAGTAGGCCGAGTACTAAAATGAATCATATATCCTTTAAATAACACGTGTTGCTTTAAATACTACTTCTGTGAAAACTTTCGAAATAGTTGCTGTAGTGTCAGGGGAAGTTATCACTAGTTTAAGAAATGACCTGCTTTTCATGACGGTAAACGGTATGTTTTTGGGTAACAAGCCGAGACAGAAATTCCACTTTTGTATTTAACGATTAGAGGATTGGTCATTTATATATTTTGTGTAATATGTTATTGTACGAAAACTGTCTAGTACGGTAACAAAAGTGTAGCATAATGTTAACAGACATGAATTTCTAATGAAATACTCATGAGACCGTAAAGTTTGAAAGACTCAATCATTGTCGAAAGAAGAAAATAGACGGCAGATAGACCAACTGAAGAGAGCATAAGCAGTTTTCAGCTAAGGAAACAGATAAACAGCTGCATGATCAATAAGTATAGAAAGAGTGGGCGAACTCAGTTCGTGAGGCAGTTGCTTTTTCATAGGTCGTAGATAGTGAAAAGAAAAATGAGTTTTCTAAGTAGTTTTCTAGACTTTATGAGTCGCGAATATGTCCAAGTATCTTCTGACACTTTCTAGAAAATGCTGTAGTGTAGTGTGCGTAGATACACACATCAGGGGAATGTTCATACTATTATGTGGATATAGAGGGTATACAGTGTGTCTGAAGAGGAATGCTCACTGCTCAGTGACGTGAGAGGAACTGTCATTTGAAACGAAAACCCCATATGGGCACATTAACTACTCCCAACGTTATCCGAGATAGAACACATTTAATGTATATTATTGTTTATTTTCTGTATTAGTCAGTACACTGTCAGGGTTACACATGTACACATGAAAAACAGTTGGTACAGATTACAACAACCGTTTTACAAAGTATCAATTGTAAAATAGGTATTTTTAACAAATTCAGCTCTAAACGTTGTTGTACACATCACATTACAACTGCTGTACAGTTAACAACAAATGTTAGAATATCCCAATTTCTTCTTTAAGGCAGACGTGCACTTTTGGGCGAACATAATATGTGTTGCTTGTCTGCGCGCCTCTGTATGTTCCCTAATTGATGCAGTAGCGTCAGTGATTCTACCAATGAGTTCACCTCATTCATCTTCCGTTTGTACACCTAAGACTTCACTGAACTCCATAAACAAAAATATAATAAAATGCGGCCTGGCGATCTGGGTGGCCAGTTAATTCTACGTGTCCAGCTATGAGGCCAACAGGGATTGAAATGTTCCCTCACACGTCTGGTAAGATGTGAAGGGACCCTGTCATGCTGGAAGTTCAATGCAGTCCATGTGACGAAATGAACTCTCTCAAGGTGTACAATAAACGAATTTTCCAAGAAAGTAAGTAATTCTGTTGAGTCAGTTGCTCTTCTAAAATGACTGTACGTATCAGCGGGTTACCGACTGCAGCACACTAAGCACTGACCGAAAAATGAATCTGTTTGTTCATTCTACTGGTTGTAAACGGGACTTCATAAATGAATATTGTTAAAGGAAGCAAATGACGACTTCCATTAAACCAATGATAAAATTAAGTAGTGTGACATTGTCGCCAATGTGAATACTGCAGAAGCACTGCATGTGAAATGGGTAAAAAATTTTCACGTGTAATGTTCGCCATACGCGTGTTAGTGTGACAGTGCAGAAAATGAACGTGTGCTTGTTGTAGGACTACGCTGCACCATATCAACTACATGTTGCTCCTGCATAGGTTACCGAATAACAATTTCCGAAGAAAAATGGGAACTCGGAAGAATATCCGTTTCACGCAATTTTCTGAAATGTCTGGTAAAACACCCTACGATGACTGAAAGTGACGACTGTTTTCTTCGACAACAGGGTGAGAACTACCATTGTAGAAGCCATAAACATACAGCACAGCTGCATGTTATTCAGTAGCCAGTGCGTGTATAAACAGTTATCCAACGTTTCTCTCTGATACACCACCAGTCCGTCGCACTACTTCACACACAACACTACATGGGCAACTGCGCATTCAGCGGGCTAGTTTAATGGCAGAAAGATATCCCGAGCATGGAGGCTGAAAGGAACGAGGTATATTAGGCTAGAATAAAATGTCGAAGAGTTTAGGAGGGTGAAGCAAATACGTGAGCACCACTAGCCCTAAAACAAATGTACATTGAAAGTGTTCTATCTCAGAAATGATCCGAACTAGGGCATATGTCGATACAGAGTTTTCTGCTTCAAATGAACGTTCCTGTCATATCCATGAATGCTGACCATTCCCCCTGGACCAGCCTGTATTAGGAGGACCTACCTCCCATTGTCGCAACTTCAAAGCTGTAGTTGTTGCAGTGTTGTGTTATTAGCATCTGTAGAATTATTGATACTCACATCATGTTCACTTGCTAATCTGTACTGATACGTGGTAGTTGCGCAGCAGCGCCGAAGAGCAGAGACAGTAATGGTAGCAGGTGGAGGACAACTGACTGGTTTTTGAGTGAGTCTTTGCCTCTAATGTCACACTAAGAAAAATGTCATTGCAGTGTCTGCAATGAACTGTCATTGGCGTTTCTGTGTCTGATCCGAGATTAGAGACTGTTTTGGTGGACGCCTCACTATCTTATCGTTATACCTTTATACACTCCTGGAAATGGAAAAAAGAACACATTGACACCGGTGTGTCAGACCCACCATACTTGCTCCGGACACTGCGAGAGGGCTGTACAAGCAATGATCACACGCACGGCACAGCGGACACACCCGGAACCGCGGTGTTGGCCGTTGAATGGCGCTAGCTGCGCAGCATTTGTGCACCACCGCCGTCAGTGTCAGCCAGTTTGCCGTGGCATACGGAGCTCCATCGCAGTCTTTAACACTGGTAGCATGCCGCGACAGCGTGGACGTGAACCGTATGTGCAGTTGACGGACTTTGAGCGAGGGCGTATAGTGGGCATGCGGGAGGCCGGGTGGACGTACCGCCGAATTGCTCAACACGTGGGGCGTGAGGTCTCCACAGTACATCGATGTTGTCGCCAGTGGTCGGCGGAAGGTGCACGTGCCCGTCGACCTGGGACCGGACCGCAGCGACGCACGGAAGCACGCCAAGACCGTAGGATCCTACGCAGTGCCGTAGGGGACCGCACCGCCACTTCCCAGCAAATTAGGGACACTGTTGCTCCTGGGGTATCGGCGAGGACCATTCGCAACCGTCTCCATGAAGCTGGGCTACGGTCCCGCACACCGTTAGGCCGTCTTCCGCTCACGCCCCAACATCGTGCAGCCCGCCTCCAGTGGTGTCGCGACAGGCGTGAATGGAGGGACGAATGGAGACGTGTCGTCTTCAGCGATGAGAGTCGCTTCTGCCTTGGTGCCAATGATGGTCGTATGCGTGTTTGGCGCCGTGCAGGTGAGCGCCACAATCAGGACTGCATACGACCGAGGCACACAGGGCCAACACCCGGCATCATGGTGTGGGGAGCGATCTCCTACACTGGCCGTACACCACTGGTGATCGTCGAGGGGACACTGAATAGTGCACGGTACATCCAAACCGTCATCGAACCCATCGTTCTACCATTCCTAGACCGGCAAGGGAACTTGCTGTTCCAACAGGACAATGCACGTCCGCATGTATCCCGTGCCACCCAACGTGCTCTAGAAGGTGTAAGTCAACTACCCTGGCCAGCAAGATCTCCGGATCTGTCCCCCATTGAGCATGTTTGGGACTGGATGAAGCGTCGTCTCACGCGGTCTGCACGTCCAGCACGAACGCTGGTCCAACTGAGGCGCCAGGTGGAAATGGCATGGCAAGCCGTTCCACAGGACTACATCCAGCATCTCTACGATCGTCTCCATGGGAGAATAGCAGCCTGCATTGCTGCGAAAGGTGGATATACACTGTACTAGTGCCGACGTTGTGCATGCTCTGTTGCCTGTGTCTATGTGCCTGTGGTTCTGTCAGTGTGATCATGTGATGTATCTGACCCCAGGAATGTATCAATAAAGTTTCCCCTTCCTGGGACAATGAATTCACGGTGTTCTTATTTCAATTTCCAGGAGTGTATATACTGATGCGCCGAAACATTATGACCACCTGTTTAACTGCTTGTCTGACGGACTTTGGAACGAAATACATCACTGATTCTTCTTATCAGGGATACGACAGTTTGCTGGAAGGGTTTTGGAGATATGTGGCACTAGATGTCTACACACAGGTCATGTAATTCGCGTTAATAAGGGGCCGCTGAATTGTGTACGCGGTTATGGTTCCCGATAGCAATCCAGAGGGATTCCATAGGGTTTACATCAGGCGAATTTGGTTCGTGGGACATCAACGTTGGTTCGCTGTATGCTCCTCAGACCACTGTATTACTGTTCTGGCTCCAAGACACGGGTAATGAAACTTCTGGAAAATGACATCGCATCCGGTGAAGGCATGCAGCATAAAGGGAAGCAGGTGATTTGTAGCTGTCAGCGTGTCTTCGATTCCTACCAAAGATCCCATGCAAAGGCGGGAAAATGTCTCCCATAACATAATACTTCTCCCACCAGCCTGCGTCACTGAGCGAGGTGGCGCAGTAGTTACCACACTAGACTCGCATCCGAGCGGACGACGGTTCCAACCCGCGTCCCTATATCGCTTCAGGCAAATGCCGGGATGGTTCCTTTCAAAGGTCACAGCTGACTTCCTTCCCCACCCTTCCCTAATCCGAAGGGACCGATGACCTCGCTGTTTGGTCCCCTCCCCCAACTCAACCAACCACTCTGCATCCGTGGCGCGCTGCACGTTTCGAGCTGCCGTTCACCTCGATGACGGCGTTTTTTGGAGACGACCATTTACCTAGCGTAGTAAAACCGTCGTTCACCCAAAGTGCTGACACGTTTCCGTTGAGAGATATTCAAATTCCATTGATCCCGTGCCCACTTCAATCAAACTGACGATGCCGTTAGGTCAACATATGAAAATGTAGGGATGGTCTGCTGCGGAGCTCCATGTTCAGCAATGTAAGTGAGCGGTGAGCTCCAAAAAACTTGTGCGTGCCCCAGAATTGTGCTCTTTCGGCAGAGATGCCATAGGTCACCATGTATCCTACTTTAAAGAGCATACAAGCTTCCGAAACATACGTTCTGTGAAAAGGTTTGGACATCCAGTCGTGGACGCACGCCTAGTGTTAGTTTTACAGTCACCAGTGGTCCAGTTTCCGAGACACTCGTTCACAGGCTCGGCGTAACTTGCTCTTTGTCAAAGTGGCTAATCCCATTGGATTTCCCTATTTGCAGCCCATATCTTCGCTTGGGTGATCCCAATTCAGCATCTTCTCCACTACATACTTTTGTTACCTCGTCACATGCCCGCAACACCACCAGGCGGTATCCAACTTCGCGGTGGGCAGTGGTTGTAAAGTTTTAGCTGTTCAGTGTAAAAAAGGCAATGTCCCGACTGACTGACTCGCTCACCAACTCATCAACGCACAAACCAGCAGACTGGCAAGCGGCAAAAAGGCAGCTAGGAGGAGGAGGTATTTAGATAGTTATACTTTGCGTATATGCAATAGATATGACCAGCTGTCAGAGTTGAGTGGAGAGGAGCCTCTTGTGGCTGTAGATGTAGGGAACATGCAGCAGTCCTCAGCATTTAGGAAGTCTAGGTTAGTTGCAAAGTCGAACAGAAAGAATAAGGTTCTCCTGCTAGGTATATCGCATGGTAGAGGTGTGGGCCAGCAGTTGCAGGTAGTGTTGGGGAGTGAGTACCAGGTCACCAGCATTTTGAAGCCTAGTACAGGGTTGGCTCAGGTAACTGACAGTGTAGGAGAGTTATGTAGGAATTTCACAAATTAGGATCAGATGGTGACAGTGGGTGGAGCAAGGAACAGTCTTGATAGGGATGGGGAATATGATGCAACTGTTGACCTGGTAAAGATAGCTACTCGAACTGGTGGTAATAATGTGCATTTCGTGCAACTGTTTCAGCATCCTGATCGGCCCCATCCTAAGGCAGCTGTTAGGCTCGTTAACATGGGGTTTGAGAGCACACTGATGGAAGAGGGCATGGGTCACATTTCAGTGGTGCCAGATGGGTCCATCAGCAGATGAGGTTTCACTAGGCATGGCCTGCACCTTAATAGGTATGGGAAGGGGAGGCTGGCAAATCTTATAGGTAACAGTGTGGTGGGTGGTGGGATCACTCATGGAAAAATTCCTGTAGTGGTTGGTGTTAGAGGTGCACCTTTTTTTAGACTGAAGTCAGCTGATAGGTATACATCCTTTAAAGAAGTACCTCCAACCAAGAGCTCACCTTCAGAGGATGTCATGTTTGCAAGTAGAGAAGCAATTAGCATATTTCATTATAATATAAGAGGTATGTGAGATAAAGCTAGTGAACTGTTTACAGGTGTTGACTCTGAAATCATTGTTATGTATGAGAACCGCTTAAGTAATCTGACAATACAGAGGCTTCCTTTACCAGGATACAAATTAGCTGGCTGTTTCCCAGGGAGTTCCTTGCGGGGTGGGTTCAAATAGCTCTGAGCACTATGGGACTTAACTTCTAAGGTCATCGGTCCCCTAGAACTTAGAACTACCTAAACCTAACCAACCTACGGATATCACACACATCCATGCCCGAGGCAGGATTCGAACGTGCGACCGTAGCGGTCGCGCGGTTCCAGACTGAAGCACCTAGAACCGCTAGGCCATTACGGCCGCCAATGGTCAGTTTCCTTAGCGATTAAGGTACTCAGTAATAAAGCCGCTGTATAAAAAGGGAGAGTGGATAATGTAGACAATTTTAGATCTACTTCCATACCATCAGTGTTTGATAAAATGTTTGAAAGGCTCTGACTGTAAGGATAATTGATCATTTTGTATCACACGATTAGGTATCAAATGTACAGTTCGGTTGAAAATGTTTTATTCTATTTTCTCTGTGAGGTGCTGGATGGGTTAAACGAAAGGTTTCGAACGCTAGGCATGTTTTTTGATTTAACAAAGTAATTAGATTTTGTTGATCACAAGATATTGCTCCAGAAGTTGGACCATTACGGAATACGGGGAGTAGCTCACAATTGGTTCATCTCTTACTTTAGCAACAGACAGCAAAAGGTCATTATTCACAATGTTGAGAATGGCTGTGATGTGGAGTGTGAGTGGGGTGTAGTCGAGTGGGGGGTTCACCAGGGATCAGTGTTCCCGATTTATATAAATGATATGCCCTGTAGTATTATGGGTAACTCTAAAATACCTCTATTTTCTGATGACACTAGCTTGGTAGTAAAAGACATTGTGTGAAACATTGGCTCGCTTTCAAATAGTGCAGTTCATGACCTAAGTTCATAGCCTGTAGAAAATAAACTAACGCTAAATCACACTAAGATTCAGTTTTTACAGTTTCTAAGACACAAGTCAACAAAACCCGGCGTTTTAATTTCACAGAATGAGCATATGATTAGTGAAACTGAACAGTTCAAATTTCTAGATGTTGAGATAGATAATAAACTGTCGTGGAAAGAGCACGTTCGGGATCTTGTTCAAAGACTTAATGCTGCCATTTTTACTATTCGAACGGCATCTGAAGTGAATTATCATTCGACACGGAAATTAGATTACTTTGCTTACTTTCATTCACTTATATCGTATGGTATTACATACTGGAGTAACTCTTCCCGAACCTCTTGTCGACCCCTGTCTGTGTATTTTGACATTGTCCTCTCAATATATATATATATATATATATATATATATATATATATAAATGGAGAGTGGATAATGTAGACAATTTTAGATCTATTTCTATACCATCAGTGTCTGCTAAAATGTTTGAAAGGCTCTGACTGTAAGGATAATTGATCATTACAGGAGAAGTCGTCGCCGTACGAAACAGACTGTCTATAAAATTATTGAGAACATCGAGTTTGCGACAACTGCTGGGGACAAGAAGAATCGCATACCAGTCAAGAGTGTCGCTGTGGACGGACCTTGTGTATTCTGTGGTTATATATATATATATATATATTCCTTAATGTAATTTCTTGTTAAGAATATTGGCTTATGTCCAAGAATAAGCAGCTAGAAATCAAACCTGCATTTGGATCGGACTTCCTTAACTCTTGCGCAGAAAGGTGTGCAGTATACTGCTGCATCCATTTTCAATAAACTACCACTCGAATTCAAAAATCTTTGCAGGAATCCACGAGTATTCAAATTGAAACTGAAAACTTTGCTAATGGGTCACTCCTATTCTGTCGAGGAGTTCCTTGAAAAAGTAAGCTGATTCTTGTTGTATTGTTGATTTCGTTTACTTAAACTTATGGATTGACTTTTTTCGTGTTCATAAAGATTTTATTTGTATGTGTTATTACTTTTATGTTGTAATTTCATGTACTGACACGTTCCATGACCGTGGAGATTTGGTCATACGGAACTTGACGTGTAAATAAATAAAGAAATAAACCAAACCATTAAGAATAGTATAAATTAGCAGAGGTTGTTGACATTCCACTGTAAGCGTCGTTTAAGAAAATAGTTTTCGAAATTCCACACCTACGGCGGTGAAATAGGGAATGAAATGTTGTTTAAATATATATCACTATTAATGCAAATTTGAATCTCCAGCTACGAAAATTGGTTCTAGATTTCACGAACAGAAATTTAGAAATTTGTATTTCAGCATTTTTGGAAGAAGGTGAAATAGTTGGTGAAGTTCTTTGAAGACAAATCACTATTAAAGAACTATTAAAGCAGTTTTAAAGATGCATCTCTGAAAATTATTATTTAACTTCTCGGTTAGAAATAAAAAAAACACGTGTTTCAGTGTTTATGAAAATTCACCCACTAAGGAGGTGAAACCCGTGAAGAGTATTTTTATGGAAATATTTCATTAGGAAATCATTTTCTAAGCTAAACCTATGAAAATTTGTATTTGGCTTTCTTGGTTGAAGGTACAGTATAGAGTGTTTCAGTGGTTTTGGAAATTCAGACCCTAAGGAGGGGAAATAGGGAATGGAATTTGTATGAAAATATTTCATTATGAAAGAATTTTTTTAGTTAAATCTAAGAAAATTTGTCTTTGGCTTCTTGGTTAGGAAAAAAATATACGTGTTCCAATGTTTTTCGAAGTTCAGTCCTTAATGGTATGAAATAGGGGACGAAAATATTGATGAAAGTATTACGTAATATGAAATCATTTTTAAAGCTAAATCTATGAATATTTCTATTTCACTTCTGAATAAATATGTGTTAAGGGATGAAAGGTTCTTTGGACATATCACCAAAAGTGCTAAAAATGCAGGATTATCAACAAAGATCACCGACTTCAGCTGCAAGAATCTCTTGTTGTTCAGACGTACATTCGAAAAACGCCATGCTTCTACGGCCGGAGTGCAAAATTTAGAAGATATTGCAGTTTGTGAACAACATAAAAATTACATTAAAGGAAATCAGAAAATCTGTGCAGATCCTACTGCCAGTGTGAGAGAAGAAACGGGAACTAAGACAGTCTCTATGCCATGTACATTACAGGCTAATAACTTGTTAGAACTGATCCCAAAACTGGGAACTCCCCTCTTGCTTTTACCCTTGTTTCCACTGTGGTGATTAAAAGAAATCTTTCCCTACCCCCTTCACCAGACAGACACTGTAGTACGTCTCATCCCCTCCCCACAATCTCACTCTCCCTCCTGAATCAACACTCGATATCTAAAGAGAGCTTGGTCTAAGGCACTTGAGTTCTAAATGGCAGAAAGACCTTCAATCGGCGATGCGATGTGCAAAGGGCAGTCGCAGCAGTGATAGGAAGATGTAGTTGCCAAATAATAAGACAACAATGATATGTTGATATTGAAACGAAACTTACATGGCTGTTGTTTATGTCTGTCCGACTAAGTGTGAAGCTTTTATATCGTTAATAACGGTGTTTCAATTATTTACGCAATGTGACTATTTGCCTGTTTCTCGTGAAGGTATACTCCGATCCATAATCAATGAGCTGTTTCAACCGTTTCAGTGGTTGTCGTATCATGAAATAACTTGCACTATTATCACAATAGTTTTTCTCAGGCACATCAGTCCATCAGTCCAACATTTAAACACAGATCTGTTCCTAACATATGTCTGAACTAAAGGGTTGTCATCGACACAAAAGAATAACAATATTATTAGTAGGTTATAGAGGAGTTACTATTAGTGCTGTGAATCTACACTTTTATTTATTTTAACCCTTTCAAAAATACACTCATCACGCAACTTCTTTTCAAAAATGTTATTTGAGTTAACGGATCATCAAACTGAATAATCATCACGTGGAATCTCAACGTTACATTGCAGCTAACACAAAGTCAGTTAACTGAGGAAACAGCAAACTAATTACATACGACAATTAATTGTGAAATGGGCTTAATCAGATTGATGGAGCACAGGAAAGACAAGTTTGAAATTACAGTGCGTCAAATGAAAAGATTTCGCTTCCAAGAAGAGTACCAGTAGATTCTAGGACTTAGCAGTAGGCGGCAGTGATTTTGTATGTATGTGTGTTTGCAAGAGGCCAATCTCTAGTAAATGAAGAAGAGCGAAGTAAGATGGCCACCAGACCAGTAGAGTCAATCACAATAATGGATAATGGGAGAATGCAGATTGGATGCACCCTTCGAATACAGATGAGACCAAGCTGGTAATATCATTTAATGTTGCCGATATGGCAAACACGAGGCTCTTTGCCGCGATAGACAGGAAATACCAATCCAAGATCTGTAAGATAAAATGTAGCGTCTAGGAGAATTAGGTTGGCAATTTGAACGTGGTGACGAAGATTCGCAAAAGTCTTGCTAGAACGTGAGTGATGATTCGGATGAATTCATCGACAAATTTGGGTATATCAATAACGATGATTTGATAAGAGGAAGGAATCATTTGGCAGTCTGCAGTACTCACTATAGATAGTTTCAGACAGCAGAATGGCAGGGATTTTATTACAATCACACCCTTTCAGACAAAAAATTTCAGCTATTATGAAATGCGGGCAATGGAATTCACTCACAGGCCTAAACGGAGAAATTAGATTATTCGGTACCTCCAACATGGCAGGTAAGAAACTAAACTGAATTTGTCTTTAGCTACCCTGAGTGTGAAACAGTTACATGCAAGCAGTTAGTGGTGTATGAATACTATTCTTATAGATACTTTCGCCAAATGTTTCTCAGGACATGTTGGTCATTAAACCGCACAAGAAAGAGCGAAACACAACAAAGTTAAGTTTAAAAATTTCTAGAACTTTGACTTCGTTATTCCTGCCACTTTCTTCGAGAATGTTCGTAAGAAGTAATTCGTTGACGACACATACAGCCCGTCAGAGTTAATTTTGGTGTTTCTAACAAAACTACATATCCATCTCAATCAGTTATTCTTTCTGGAAGGTGCCAAGACGATAGTAACGTCTTCCAGAGTCTTTTGCATGGAGTGGAGTTTGAGAAAGTAGAAATGCAACCACGATTTAGGAACAGGGAACCTGAAAGGTGAGAATGCTGTCAACATCCATACCGAAATAATGTCTTACGGGCACACAGGAATTGCTTTGGGGAGAGAAACGATTTCTGGAATCAGAACAGAAGCAATATTAATGGCAACCAAGGTCTTTGAAACCACAGCAGGTAGAGTCTGCGCAGTGACCTGTTTTTGTCCAAAGTATTGGCCGAGTTCATTTGTTTGTTTGGAAGGGGAGCCCGACACAGTTTGCCGCCTATCGGCCGGTTGGGGATGACCGAATCGAGGAGCACGCTCTGAAATCTTTTTCAGGTGCCTTTACAGGAACTATTTAGTAAAAAATTTCATTATTGCGTTACTCACAGCTTTATATGTCAAACTTGTAATGATGGCTCATCATTTCGTTAATGGTCATAGTTACGGTGAAATTGGAAAAAATTTGAGATGAAAAATAGTGGTAGCCATGATTTTGAGTTTGGACCATATTACATATTATGTTGTTGCGTATTAAATTTAGCTAAGACATCGAACTTTTCGTTAGACTTAGGTGGAGGTGTATCTGTCATCAACCTCGAGGAAATTGATCTGATGTAGCACGCTCATTTGCGATGGCACCGGACCAGTGATAACGCCAGAGTGAAATATCGAAAACATTCCTCATACTTCAAAAACGGCTTTAGATAACGAAATGCGATTTTGGCAAATGATTAAATGCAAAGAGGAGAGTTTTATGATTATTATGTACAATTTCATTATCTGCCGTGTTATTCCACTACAAACGTTCTCGATAAAAGAATGTAATTTTTTAGAGCCGTCGATACCTGGAGAAATGAAGATGTTTCATGCTTATTTCGTACCGAGGATGAGGTATTCCATACGCTACTGACCTTCCTTCTACTTAGTCATCACTTAATAAATCACTGTTTCAGAATTCTCTCGCAACTGCATCTGCCCAACATGTTAGTGAGGTGACACTTGCATGGAGTGGCTGCCCGCTCAGAGGACCCATGTCACGGATTGCGCGGCCCCTCCTGCCAGAGGTTCGAGTCCTCCCTCGGGCATGGTTCTGTGTGTTGTTCTTAGCATAAGTTAGTTTAAGTAGTGTGTAAGTCTAGGGACCGATGACCTCAGCAGTTTGGTCCCTTAGGAATTCACACGCGTTTGAATAACGTTTGACAATGTGTAAACTCCGCTATGTTTTGGCAAAAGAAGCTAATTTGAACATGGCAACAAGCGAAATGTGTAGGTTTTACTCAAAAATAACCACTCATGACGCTTCTTTGAAAGTTACAAACGGCTAACAAGGTGCGTTTCCATCGGAATTCTTTTTAGATACGAACACAAGCAGAGGTGACATTAGAGCTTTCTGAATGGTCACCATGCCAGTGTGGGGGTGAGGGTGGTCCATTTAATATTTACGAAGAAATGTGGATGTAGGCTTCAGTTTAGAACGGCAGTTCCCCTCCAGCACTCCGCACTTCCCCTGCAGCATCTGCCTGTAACTCCCACCACAATCGCTGTCACCACGCATGCCCTGCCTACGGTATTCTGTGCAGCCTCTATGACAACAGAGACAAATGCGCTTAAACTTGGCGGGCCCCTGAATGATCATCTGCGCAAATTGGAATTACTCGATGCCTAGTTAAATAGAGGGCTGATGTGCCATCACAGCAATAGAGGGAAGTGTGATAGCAAATGTGGCAGATGATACAGTGGAGGCAGCACTAACAGATGACATACATCACACAAATTTTAAACACGTTATGGAAGAACTATTAGATGTGGATAATAGGACAAGCTGTTGGGTGATCCTCCCAATAATAAACCCTTAAATTATAACATGAGTGAAAATTCACCATAGGTAAAGAAGACAAGAGGTTGCTGTTCAGTCACTCTCTGCTGTGGAATAACCAACCTGTTTAGAGTGTTGGGCATCCTGGTACGTTCATTATTTTAGTGCTATAAGTTCAGCCATAGTTGAAACACATGTATCTGCACAAAAAACATCTGGTTGAAAACTCACCATTATTATGAGTTTGTATTAGTATTCCTAAGTACCATCCTTTTGAGAATTAAATTATATTTCAGAGTCAGTTTCTTGAATATGGAGTACACTATTATTGACGTGGAGAAACACGCAGACAATAAGCTTCGAGAACTTGTTCACAATGTCATGAATGTGGACTGAGCCTTTGCATGAAGAAGGTAGTCAGTGGGAAGACAGTTGTGAACGGGATGTTGTTGAAGATGGTGTAATTGATGGACATGGCAGTGATAGCGATTTGACTCCAGAAAACAATAGGGATGAGAATGAAACTGAAAAAATGCAAAATAAAAAAAAGTAAAACAGAAAAGTCTTGCATAAATTCGAGGGAGGGAACATTATTATTCCACAAAAGCAGAAAAATTGTAAACTTGGACATTAAAGAATCCCGAGAAGCAAAAGACTCCTTCAAGTAATATATATACTAATGCTATACTAGTCCACAGTGTGATGCCTGGTAAGTTCAAAGTGCTAAAATAAGTTGGTACTCTTATTTGATGAAAATATTCTGTATAATTTTGTTCGTTAAACCAACCAAGAACTCCTTTACAAAGACAGAGACATCCTTCCAAACACTTATTTGCTGGTGACATGATTCTACCAGAACGCGGCTTTCTAATTCCAGCTCCGAAGCGAAATTGCTCAATTCACTGATTGCTGCACTCGAGACAAACCGCTACCATCACCATGGCCGAGACAGAGGTCATTCAGATAAGTCAGCCAGCGCTATCAGTTTCAAAAACTTCCTTTGGTCTCAATGTCTCTATCGCAACATCAATACGAGGGTGGAACACCTTTATATCCGCGGAACTAAAGAAATACGTGACATTATAGGTGGGTGACGTTCTGATAGCTGAGAAGTCCTGGTCTTCGCACAGTCATATTTTACATTTTTGATTAGTTGAATGTCACTGTGAACCTCAAAAAATCCGACTGCTTGAAGCACAATTTTTTCATCGTAAAGAATTCGAACTGATCCTGGGAAGCTTCAAGCACTCAGATAGTTGCTGGTGCCTGTCATCGGAGGTCAGTTGAGCGGTTACTTCTAATTAACGAGTTTTTATAAGTGCTTTGTTCAACTTAATGTATTATAGAAGCCTCACTTTCGCACCTGACTGGAAAGAACACTCCTTAAAATTGGGATACGAAAGCACAGGAAGAATTTCCGAAGCTTAAAGGCGCACTACTTGCATCCTGTACTGAATAAGCTGTTGTGCGTGTTTAAAAACAGATCAGAGATGGGACTTGCTGTAGAGATGAAATAATACGGATAAAAACGGTAATTCGACCATATAACAACCACGTTCGCTAGTCTAGTGTTCAATAAAGGTGATTACAGTCACTGAATGACATATTTAGTGACCTCACGGATTGTTTAGACATGCACCAACTTAATTTCTTTTTCTTTTTGAACGTTTCAGTAGAGTTAATACCGCCACTAAAATTTCTTATGAGCGCCAAACTTACTCATGGACGCTTGATGTGGTAGGCGCTGCACTTCGAGTAATTCTGGTTCTACATCTGCATCTACATCTACATCCATACTCCGCAAGCCACCTGACGGTGTGTGGCGGAGGGTACCTTGAGTACCTCTATCGGTTCTCCCTTCTATTCCAGTCTCGTTCGTGGAAAGAAGGATTGTCGGTATGCCTCTGTGTGGGCTCTAGTCTCTCTGATTTTATCCTCATGGTCTCTTCGCGAGATGTACGTAGGAGGGAGCAATATACTGCTTGACTCTTCGGTGAAGGTATGTTCTCGAAACTTTGACAACAACCCGTACCGAGCTACTGAGCGTCTCCCCTGCAGAGTCTTCCACTGGAGTTTATCTATCATCTCCGTAACGCTTTCGCGATTACTAAATGATCCTGTAACGAAGCGCGCTGCTCTCCATTGGATCTTCTCTATATCTTCTATCAACCCTATCTGGTACGGATCCCACACTGCTGAGCAGTATTCAAGCAGTGGACGAACAAGCGTACTGTAACCTACTTCCTTTGTTTTCGGATTGCATTTCCTTAGGATTCTTCCGAAGAATCTCAGTCAGGCATCTGCTTTATCGACGATCAACATTATATGATCATTCCATTTTAAATCACTCCTAATGCGTACTCCCAGATAATTTATGGTATTAACTGCTTCCAGTTGCTGACCTGCTATATTGTAGCTAAATGATAAAGGATCTATCTTTCTGTGTATTCGCAGCACATTACACTTGTCTACATTGAGATTCAATTGCCATTCCCTGCACCGTGCGTCAATTCGCTGCAGATCCTCCTGCATTTCAGTACAATTTTCCATTGTTACAACCTCTCCATACACCACAGCACCATCTGCAAAAACCCTCAGTGAACTTCCGATGTCATCCACCAGGTCATTTATGTATATTGTGAATAGCAACGGTCCTATGACACTCCCCTGCGGCACACCTGAAATCACTCTTACTTCGGAAGACTTCTCTCCATTGAGAATGACATGCTGCGTCCTGTTATCTAGGAACTCCTCAATCCAATCACACAATTGGTCTGATAGTCCATATGCTCTTACTTTGTTCATTAAACGACTGTGGGGAACTGTATCGAACGCCTTGCGGAAGTCAAGAAACACGGCATCTACCTGTGAACCCGTGTCTATGGCCCTCTGAGTCTCGTGGACGAATAGCGCGAGCTGGGTTTCACATGACCGTCTTTTTCGAAACCCATGCTGATGCCTACAGAGTAGATTTCTAGTCTCCAGAAAAGTCATTATACTCGAACACAATACGTGTTCCAAAATTCTACAACTGATCGACGTTACAGATATAGGTCTATGGTTCTGCACATCTGTTCGACGTCCCTTCTTGAAAACGGGGATGACCTGTGCCCTTTTCCAATCCTTTGGATCGCTACGCTCTTCTAGAGACCTACGGTACACCGCTGTAAGAAGGGGGGCAAGTTCCTTCGCGTACTCTGTGTAAAATTGAACTGGTATCCCATCAGGTCCAGAGGCCTTTCCTCTTTTGAGCGATTTTAATTGTTTCTCTATCCCTCTGTCGTCTATTTCGATATCTACCATTTTGTCATCTGTTCGACAATCTAGAGGAGGAACTACAGTGCAATCTTCCTCTGTGAAACAACTTTGGAAAAAGACATTTAGTCTTTCGGCCTTTAGTCTGTCATCCTCTGTTTCAGTACCATTTTGGTCACAGAGTGTCAGGACATTTTGTTTTGATCCACCTACCGCTTTGACATAAGACAAAAATTTCTTAGGATTTTCTGCCAAGTCAGTACATAGAACTTTACTTTCGAATTCATTGAACGCCTCTCGCATAGCCCTCCTCACACTACATTTCGCTTCGCGTAATTTTTGTTTGTCTGCAAGGCTTTGGCTATGTTTATGTTTGCTGTGAAGTTCCCAGCAGTTTTCTAACTCGGTTGTTGTACCACGGTGGCTCTTTTCCATCTCTTACGATCTTGCTTGGCACATACTCATCTAACGCATTATGTACGACGGTTTTGAACTTTGTCCACTGATCCTCAACACTATCTGTACTTGAGACAAAACTTTTGTGTTGAGCCAACAGGTACTCTGAAATCTGCTTTTTGTCACTTTTTCTAAACAGAAAAATCTTCCTACCCTTTTTAATATTCCTATTTACGGCTGAAATCATCGATGCCGTAACCGCTTTATGATCGCTGATTCCCTGTTCTGCGTTAATAATAGATAGGGTCCGTTTGTCACCAGAAGGTCATGGTGGTGCACATACCACAGAAGGAAAATATTGTGGTAGTGGCATTAACCAGGTCACTGGGTGGCATGATAAGTGGTGTTGGTGATGATTCACAAGAACTAAGAGATGAGATACTTTTCAAAATCATACAGAAGTGCCTGTAGTAGGGACTGCGTGTGAGCAGGGCAAAGATCTACTCTCAAAAGCAGCCAAGGCTAAGCGGCAGACACAGCTGCTACAGTACTATGTGATATGGGATTAAACATTTCAGGAGGAAGAACCGAGACGAACCCAGTTGGGTACTATGCATTCTTGTGGAGTTTATCAGCAAGTTAATGTAGTGTGGCTACTTTGCGTCCCACAAATTTTGTGGCAAACTTAAGGAAACTGTATTAGTTTAAGAACTTGAAGAATTCGCAAGGTGTTAGCTACATGGAAAGCTTGCGAAAAGTCGAATCCGTCTGGTTGTTTTTTATACCCCTCTGATCCTGCTTGTACTGGCAAAATTAGAAGAACTAGATGCCGTGGACATTTCTGGCCCCTTACACAGAGCTAATCGAGCATTTATTTAACTATGTCTTTGCAGCAGTGGAACTGGCATCTAAATCTGCGACCCTGACTCCCTCAAGGAAATTACCAAGGCTTTCTGAAACTTAATGCCTTGAAATATTTTCTGAGAATAGTCTTAAAAAACTTTTTAAATTAAACCAACCTTACTAACTTTCTGAATCTTCATTCTTCATGTCTACATTTTTATTTCTCAACTGAGTCACCCTGGCCACAAACATGTCTCCCATGAAGAGACCAATTTGTTCATACCGTCGCCGAAGATTATCTTACCTTGTTGACAGAGCCACAGCCTCATCACTTCATTACTATCATAGTGAAGTTCTCGAAGGTGTTCCTTAGGTTTAGAAAAAAGGAGAAAATCGGGTTTGGCCACGTCGTTACCGTAGGGGATGATCGGTGACAGTGAACCCAGAACTTCGAATTGCTGCACATGGCCGGCCGTTGTGACCGAGCGTTTCTAGGCGCTTCAGTCTCAGATGTTAAGTCCCATAGTGCTCAAAGCCATTTGAACCCTTCTGTTACACATGTCTCAGGGCTCGTGTGTTCAAAGAAAGGCAGCACGTTTTGTATTATCGCGAAATATGGGAGAGAGTGTCACAGAAATGATACGGGATTTGGGCTGGAAATCATTAGAAGAAGAAAGGCGTTTTTCGTTGCGACGGAATCTTCTCACGAAATTGCAATCACCAGCTTTCTCCTCCGAATGCGAAAATATTTTGTTGACACCGAGCTACATGGGGCGGAACGATCACCACGATAAAATAAGGGAAATCAGAGCTCGTACGGAAAGATGTAGGTGTTCATTCTTTCCGCGCGCTATACGAGATTGGAATAATAAAGAATTGTGAAGGTGGTTCGATGAACCCTCTGCCAGGCACTTAAACGTGATTTGCGGATTATCCATGTAGATGTAGATGTAGATGTAGATGATCTGTCGCTGTTGTGCTGAAGGAAAGGATGCTTCATGTGTGGACGAACTCTTCGAATTCGAAACTCGATTACAGCATTCTCCTCTTCAAACACAAAAATATTTACTTTACACTCAGCCATGTTACACAGTTCTGTTTCGACCCCTCTAGCGGCAGAAGCCTGCAAATATGAAGATATGAAAAATAAATATGTTAAATGTTAATAACGTTTGTTTTATTCAGAATGCGTTAGGAGTTTTCACATTACAAAACTTATCTGCACTTCCTCATACAAGCAAATCTACAGCAAATACCTTCACGAAACTCGATTTTTATTTAACAGAGACGCTTACAAAATTTATTTCCCAAAGTAGTCCTCAGTTTCAGTCGTGGTTATGGAACAGAATGCTGTTTCGCGTCATAGAGAGTACAAAAGAACTTTAGGCATTGTGTTGGCTATATTACTGAAAGCAACATCGAACGTAAGACGTTTTCCTCGACGACTTTCAGGACGCTTTGAACGAATTGCTGCATGATTCAATAACTCTCTCCCTGGTACCTGTATTAAAAAAGCAGATCGAATAAAAGAGTCAGTACCTTGCTGAAAATTGAGGCACGATTAGATTGTAGAATTTGCCTTCCACCACGTGTGAAACAATGCGGGGGGATGGTAAAGTCAGGTTTAAAGAAATGGTTCAAATGGCTCTGTTCACTATGGGACTTAACAGCGGAGGTCATCAGTCCCCTAGAACTTAGAACTACTTAAACCTAACTAACCTGAGGACATCACACACATCCATGTCCGAGGCAGGATTCGAACCTGCGACCGTAGCGGTCTCGCGATTCCAGACTGATGCACCTAGAGCCTCTCGGCCACTCCGGCCGGCAAGGTTTAAAGGATCATTTCCCAAAACGTTCAGGAAGAAAGAGGGTATTTTGTTAAGCCACATCAGCTCTCACACAAACACAGATCCCTCAGACATAAGCTTTCTGTTATTGCCTTGATTCGTTTCGAATAACAATAGCTTCCCGCTACAGTGAAATAGAAATTGTGGTTCTTTAAATAAAGGAGGAGCGGGGCGGCCATGACATGTGACTAAAATAGAGTTCTTTTATTACAGTCTATGTACCCTTGTATTTTTACATATGTGAGTGAACTGGTTCGTAGGTGTACGAGATAGTGCTAGAACGGACAGGGTAACAGGCATTCCCACTTTCATTTGTAAGAATACGGCTTCAAATATGAGCTTGTGATTAGGTTAGGACAGTTGTTTTTTAGTATCAGTCATGAAATGAATTAATTGTTCCGTGTATTTCTTACGGTAGGTTTGCGTCTCTGACGGAATAATATATGCATGTGTATCTTTACTTTCGACTGCGGTCATTTTTCTTTGGAGAGCTGAAGTTCCTTGTTATTTTCTGTCGACTGTATGGATAATGCACTATGATTTCTACTTAAGGTGAGAACATACATGTTAATTTCATTGTTGAAAATGAGTCAGTTGCAAGGGGATTGTTTAAGTTTGCAATTGTATATAACAATAGTCCAGGTATATGCTGAGGCGCCAGAAGTCATGGGATAGCGACGTGCACATGTATACAGATGGTGCTAGGTTCGCGTACACAAGATATAAAATAGGAGTGCATTGACGGAGCTGTCACTCCTATTTAGGTGATTCACGTGAAAAGCGCGGGATGGTAGTTGGAGCTACACGTATGGGACACTCCATTTCGGAAATAGTTAGGGAATTCAGTATTCCGAGATCCACAGTGTCAAGTTGTAAGTAGGCTGTTTATGTTTTCTTATTGGCAACGTTACGTAGCGCTCTGTACGAAAATCACTGGCTGTGCTGTGTGCAGTCTGTGGCTAGTTTGCATTGTTGTCTGCCATTGTAGTGTTGGGCAGCTGGACGTGAACAGCGCGTAGCGTTGCGCAGTTGGAGGTGAGCCGCCAGCAGTGGTGGATGTGGCGAGAGAGATGGCGGAGTTTTGAAATTTGTAACACTGGATGTCATGAACTACTATATATATTACGACTTTTGATGAATATTAAGGTAAATACATTGTTTGTTCTCTATTAAAATCTTTCATTTGCTAACTATGCCTACTAGTAGTTAGTGCCTTCCGTAGTTTGAATCTGTTATTTAGCTGGCAGTAGTGGCGCTCGCTGTACTGCAATAGTTCGAGTAACGAAGATTTTTGGTGAGGTAAGTGATTTGTGAAAGGTATAGGTTAATGTTAGTCAGGGCCATTATTTTGTAGGGATTTTTGAAAGTCAGATTGCGTTGCGCTAAAAATATTGTATGACAGTTTAAGCACAGTCTTGTATAATTTGTTCTAAGGGGACGTTTCAAAGTGTGTGACGAAAATACCAAATTTCGGGCATAAGGCAAATCAGTAGCCGATGGCCTTCACTCAACGACCGAGAGCAGCGGCGTCCACGTACAGTTTGTTAGTGCTCATTGGAAAGCAACAATGCGGTAAATAACGGCAAAAGTAAATGTGGGAGTACGGCGAACGTAATCGTTAGGACAGTGCCATGAAATGTAGCGTTAATGGGCTACGGCTGCGGACGACAACCGCGAGTGCCTTTGCTAACTATATGACATCGCCTGCAGCGCCAGTCCTGGGCTCGTGGCCATATAGGCTGTACCCTGGACGACTGCAAAACCGTGGCTTGGTCAGAGGAGTCCCGATTTCATTTGGTAAGTGATGATGGTAGGGTTCGAGTGTGGCGCAGACCCTACCAAGCCGTGAACTCAGATTGCCGACGAGGCGTTGTGCAAGATGGTGGTGGCTCCATAATAATATGGACTGTGTTTACATCGAATGGACTGGGTCCTCTGGTCCATCTGAACCGGTCATTGACTGCAAATGGCTTTGTTTGGCTACTTGGGGGACCATTTGCAGCCATTCAACCATGGAATTGTTATGGATGACAACGCGTCTTGTCACAGGGCCAGACTGTTCGAGAATGGTTTGTAGATCATTCTGGACAATTTGAGCGAATGATTTTGCCACCAAGATGGCACCACATGGCGTGGAACATTTATGGGACATAATCGAGAGGTCAATCCGTGCACAAAAACCTCCACCGGCGGCACTTTCGCAGTTATGGACGGCTGTAAATGCAGCATGGCTCAATATTTCTACAGATGACTTCCGATGACTTGCTGAGTCCGTGCCACGTCGAGTTAATGCGTTGCACTGGGCAAAAGGTGGGCAGACACGATATTACGTGGTGTCCTGTGAATTTTTTCGCCTCAGTGTACGTGCCGACGTCAAGCAGTAGATGAAGGAATAGATAAACATAGGAGGATTTTGAGCCATTAATTCAGTAATTCAGTATGTAAAGAGAGACGAACATCTAATCATCTGGGGTTGGAATACTGATCCAGGGGAGGGAGTAGAACGAGAATATGAGCTTGGTAGGGGAAGTGAACGATAAGAAAGACTAATAAAGTTCTGCATTAAATTTCATCTAGTAACATCGAATACTTTGTTTCAGAATCGCAAAAGGAGGTGGAGGTGTACTTGGAAAAGGCCGTAAGGTACAGAAAGAATACAGTAAGGCTTAGATTTCGAAATCAGATATTATATTATAAGGTGTACCCAGGAACAGACTTGGACTCAGATCACAATTTGATGAAGAGTAGACAATTAGACAAGTTTAAGAGAGTGGTCAGGAGGAACCAGTACGCAAAGTAGTAGGCTAAGGTATTACTAAGGAATGAAGAGATACTATTACAGTTTTCTGAGGTTATAGATACTGTGATAATGAATATCCCAATAGGTACTTCAGGTGAAGAAGAATAGACATCTGTAAAGGACCATCACAGAAGATGGAAAGAAAATCATAGGTACAGTTCTGAAGATTGTAATAGCTGGCAAGTGCGAGAATTATCGCATAATGAGCGTAACAGTCCATGCATCTGTTACTGACAAGTTAAATATACAGAAGAAAACTGAAGATCTGTAAGCTGACGATCAGTTCGGCTTCAGGAAAGGTAAAGGCATCAGAGAGGCAGTTCTGACACTATCGTAGGATTTGTAGACCTAGAGAAAGCTTTCCATAATGTCACACGAAATTCTGAATAAAATAGGGGCTAGTTATGGGTTAAGACGCGTAATATTCAATATGTGCAATACCAAGAAGAAACAATAACGCCAGGAGACCAGAAACGAAGTACTCGGGTCGGCCGTGGTGGCCGAGATGTTCTAGGCGCTTCAGTACGGAACCACGCGACTGCTACGGTCTCATGTTCGAATCCTGTCTCGGGCATGGATGTGTGTGATGTCCTTAGGTTAGTTATTTTTAAGTAGTTCTAAGTTCTAGGGGACTGATGAAGTCCGATGTTAAGTCCCATAGTGCTCAAAGCCATTTGAAGTACTCGGATTCTAAGGGGGGGGTAAGACAGGGATGTAGTCTCTCACCCCTATTGTTCAATTTATACATCGAATAAGCAATGACGGAGATAAAAGAACATTTCAAGATTGGAATTAAAATTAATGGCGAAACTAAATCAGTGATCAGGTTCATATAAGACATTGCTATCCTCAGTGAAAGTGAAAAATAATATCATGATCTGTTGGACAAAATTAACAGTGAGTACTGAATATGGACTGAGAGCATGTCGAAGAAAGACGAAAGTATTCAGAAGTAGCAGAAATAAAAACAGCGAGAAACTTCACATCATGTGATCACTAAGTACACAAAGTTAAGGAATTCTGCTGCCTAGGAAGAAAAATAATCCTAGACGGACGGGGCAGGGAGGCCATAATCCGGACTACAGCTCGCAAAACTGGCTTTCCTCGCCATAAGAAGTAGTATCAAGCATAGGCCTTAATTTCAGGAAAAAATGTCTGAAATTGTAAGTTAGGAGCACAGCTTTGTATGGTAGTGAAACATGGACTGTGGAAAAACCAGAACAGAAGAGAATCGTAGCGTTTGAGATGTGGCGCTATAGAAGAACACCGAAAATTACGTAGACTGATAAGATAAGGAATGAGGAGCTTCCGGCAGAGTAAGTGAGGAATGTAATATACGAAACACTCTGACCAAAGGAAGGGATATCATGATAGGACACCTGTTAAGACATGAGGGAATAACTACCATGGTACTGGAAGGTAAAAGCTGTAGAGGAAGACAGAGATTGGAATACTCCCATCTTATAATTGAGGAGGTAGGTTGCAAGTGCTACTCTCAAATGGAAAGATTGGCACAGTAAAGAAATTCGTGGCGGGCCGCTTCAAATCAGTCAGAAGACTAATGTCTCGAGAAAATAAAGTACATTGTATATGGTGCTGAATAGTTGGGAGTATGTTATTGTTGTCCAACCTGTAACAGCGAACCTTGTGACGGGAAAAATTCATTTACAAAAAGGACATTATTGGCGTAGCCAGTATTAGTGCGTTAATGGTGGAGGTAATGATCTCATTTCAGTGTAGAAAACATCAATAAAATACTTCCAAGTGCCTTCGAGGTATGAAAGGAGGAAACTGAATTTGTGTAAATTAATGTAGGAGGTATGGGCACAATAAGCAGTCAATGTAGTTCAGAGCGTTTGAAGCACTGTGTAACTGGGAGTGCCTGATGATGCGTGGGTGAAGCTGTGCTGCAGTCGCCGGCGACCTCGTGATGGTCAACGTGTTAACTGGTTTTCAAGTTTGCGGGAACCAGAAGAATTATCCGTAGCAAGAGAGTAAGCAGCCTACAGAGTAGAAAATAATGAGACTTTTTGATTCCACCTAATGTTCGGGAGGGGGGGGGGGTCATTTAAGCGTGTGATGTCTTAGTTCTCTTTTTTCGGGACAGTGAGAAGGAGAGACGGATATCCTCATTGCTGATCCCCAACAGATCGAGCTCTGTTGAAGATGAGCCCAATTACTTTATTACACACCCATAGATGAGTCACATAAGGCAAGAATTGAATTTTCTCATTATGAGAGTACTGATGGGCGATCCGTTTTAATTGTTAAAAACAATTCAAAGCCAAGATCGAACAAAACATTTTCCTATACAAGACAATCGGTTTCAACAGTCTTAGCTGTCATTTTCAGCTCTTAAAAACTCTCTCTCTCTCTCTCTCTCTCTTTTTTTCTTTCTTTTTTTTTTGCAACGTATTCATTTTACGTTTGATACACAAGATGTCAAGTAGATTAACCTCGGCATATTATAAACCATTGTCATTGTTAAAATATTTTAAAAACAGACAGAATGTTGTCCAAAAGGCCATGTCCACATGTGCAGAGGTCAACGTAAAATTAACACATTTTGCTACACATGACAGGTAAGACTGTTGAAACAGGTTGTCTTGAGTAAAAAATGTTTTGTGTGATATTGGCTTTTCAATGGTTTTTAACAATAAGACAAGTAGTTCTCGACGAGCAGAACTTTTTATGTGTATGGAGTGGTGCCTTGTACGAAGTAGAGCACGAACGTTTAGTTCGTGGGTAAGTTTGATGTAGTTGTCAACCGTTGTAGTCTTTTCTTACGCTTACCATGTATGATGTATGTAAAATCATGATTTCAAAGTAAGCTAGTGAAACGCGTACGTATTCATTACCAGCGAAGGCGAGGAATGACAGAGTCTCTGACCAGAGAGTTATTTATCGTTGCTAGTCTGCGCTTGACCGCGCGTGAGTGCAGTCTTACGTAGCGAGTCGCGAGAGCATGTAGTTCAGTTGCAAGTTGCGAGTTGCGAGTCGGAGTCGTGTGTGAGGAGGCCGCCGGCGTCGACATGGGTTTCTGGTCAAGGTTTGGGACGAGGTATATTGTTAAATAAGGTAATGAAGCAGCATTGCGCTCAGCTAATAATGTGTTGTAATTGTAATTAATTTGTTCAAGAAATGCCCCAATAATAATTCTGTTTTCAAAGCAATCGTTTTTAAAAAAGAAAAAAAATCATTACAATTGAATGTTCATTTCTCAATTTTTGTGTCGAGTCTACATTGGGCCATTATTTTTCAATATTTTTGTAGCGAAGGCACAGTCGCTTTTATTTCAATTTAAAGATGTTTTGTGGGAGCTCAACAACATTTGGGCCATTATTATTCAGTAATCTTATGGGGAAATAACTTTGGGCACGTTTTCATTATCATAGACTTTTCTTTTTATATTTTTGCTGGGAAATCACACTTGGCTCTATTCACATTAACATTTTTATTTGTCTTGTAAGAATTTGCTGGGAGGTTACGTTTAACACGATTCCCATTAACATTTCATTATTGCCATTTTACAAAATTCTGTGGGGAGGTTACACTTGGCTCCATTCGTATTTAATAATTTTCTTACAGTTTTGTAGGAAGGTTACACTTGGCGACATCCGGTCCAGGATCGTATTTCTTTGAGAATCTTCTGAAAAGTAGTCAGATATCTGCTCTTATTTACTTAAAGATAATTAGGATTTGGCGCAACGCTTTTACTAATTTTATGACTTTCTTTCCTCAGATCATCGGCAATTCGTTGCTCTTTGTTGTATTTGTGTTTGTTGCTTTTTGTATTGTCTTTGTTTAATTTGTGAATAATTGTGACTTGTGTAAAAATGCCGCGAAAGACTATTAATAGTACATCGCGAGGTATAATGAGTGAAATAACCGAATTAAACAACTTGACCGATAGTAATTGTGACACGCAGTGTAATGATGACAATCCTGCGTTCACTGACAATCAGTGCGTTCCAACCACTAAAAATGATTTTGATCTTAGTGATGAACAGACGAATTTAAATGTGTCCTCTGTTAATTTGACGGCAATTGATGACGCGGGGCGTTCTGTTGTGATGAGCGCTGCCCATCTCAACACAACCGGTTTGCAAAATTCACGTGACGAGCAGCCAAATTTTTCTAATGGAAATGAACAGGATACTCACCATTGTTCGATCGAGGATTTTCCATTGCTTGATATAAAAATAAGTCTTTGTTTAACGTTGCTACTAAAAATCTCGAGATTTTCTTCACTGATTTACTTCGAATTTTTACACGATTCTCCAAGAAATATTTAGATGGACAATTTTTGCATATTTTTTTTTCTATGTAATATACACTCCTGGAAATGGAAAAAAGAACACATTGACACCGGTGTGTCAGACCCACCATACTTGCTCCGGACACTGCGAGAGGGCTGTACAAGCAATGATCACACGCACGGCACAGCGGACACACCAGGAACCGCGGTGTTGGCCGTCGAATGGCGCTAGCTGCGCAGCATTTGTGCACCGCCGCCGTCAGTGTCAGCCAGTTTGCCGTGGCATACGGAGCTCCATCGCAGTCTTTAACACTGGTAGCATGCCGCAACAGCGTGGACGTGAACCGTATGTGCAGTTGACGGACTTTGAGCGAGGGCGTATAGTGGGCATGCGGGAGGCCGGGTGGACGTACCGCCGAATTGCTCAACACGTGGGGCGTGAGGTCTCCACAGTACATCGATGTTGTCGCCAGTGGTCGGCGGAAGGTGCACGTGCCCGTCGACCTGGTCGTATGCGTGTTTGGCGCCGTGCAGGTGAACGCCACAATCAGGACTGCATACGACCGAGGCACACAGGGCCAACACCCGGCATCATGGTGTGGGGAGCGATCTCCTACACTGGCCGTACACCACTGGTGATCGTCGAGGGGACACTGAATAGTGCACGGTACATCCAAACCGTCATCGAACCCATCGTTCTACCATTCCTAGACCGGCAAGGGAACTTGCTGTTCCAACAGGACAATGCACGTCCGCATGTATCCCGTGCCACCCAACGTGCTCTAGAAGGTGTAAGTCAACTACCCTGGCCAGCAAGATCTCCGGATCTGTCCCCCATTGAGCATGTTTGGGACTGGATGAAGCGTCGTCTCACGCGGTCTGCACGTCCAGCACGAACGCTGGTCCAACTGAGGCGCCAGGTGGAAATGGCATGGCAAGCCGTTCCACAGGACTACATCCAGCATCTCTACGATCGTCTCCATGGGAGAATAGCAGCCTGCATTGCTGCGAATGGTGGATATACACTGTACTAGTGCCGACATTGTGCATGCTCTGTTGCCTTTGTCTATGTGCCTGTGGTTCTGTCAGTGTGATCATGTGATGTATCTGACCCCAGGAATGTGTCAATAAAGTTTCCCCTTCCTGGGACAATGAATTCACGGTGTTCTTATTTCAATTTCCAGGAGTGTATAACAAAAGTGGACTTTTCTCTTTCCCTCCCTCTTTCATTTTTTTGTTGTTTTACAACTACGTACAGATTTTCTGTTAAGAAATAAAATTCTGTGCTGCGCTGTGAAAATGTGCGATTTCGTCTTCTTTCTGATAGTTTTAACTACAATTGTAGGGCATCTAAACCATTAGACAAATCTCTTCTCCCCTTTATATTCTTTCTGCTCCCACACAGTTTTACACAAAATATTGTATATACAACGATAAACTATTTTATTTTCTTCCTCGCAGTTGCTTATAACAGAAAAAAAGGAAAGCCGCATTTATTGCTAATGTTGTAATCTTACTCGTTTGCTGATAAAAAATATAATTTGTGAGATGTTGCGATTGCAGCTACTATCAAATGGCTCTGAGCACATGGGACTTAACTTCTAAGGTCATCAGTCGGACCTACTATCCTCACATACCCAGCAGCTTGGGAGGTCTCTCTCTTGCTCCATATACTAATGATCCTAACTGATTTACTCATTAATATAAACGATTCGCATTACCAATTAAGATTTCATTTGCAATAACAACAAACAAGGCGCAGAAAGAAAGCAGTGGAGGAGCGGTTGACAGAGACGGGTGGGGGGGGGGGGGGGCGAAATGGACATAGAGAGATGGAAGGAGGTGGTGGAGACAGTAATGGGGCAGGAGGAGACGGAGAGAGAGTGGGTAACAGGAGATGGACAAGGATAGGGGGACTAGCTGATGGATAGAGATAGGTGGAAGCAGATGGAGGTGGACAAAAGAAAGGAGGATGGAGGAGACGGACAGAAAGAGGACGGACAGGGAGATTAGGGCGTCTGTTCCATTCCCATACATGGTTAGCAATTGTGAATCATTACCGGATTTGCAGTCACAGGTTCATCTGAATCCTCAAGTGCGGCTTATCTGCAGATACGACAAAGTATCTTATTTGTGGATCTGAGACCTTCATTCCAGGATACATCTCATTTCAGGGGCAAAATATGACACGTATGTTGTCAACGTTTCTGCTACCATTGCCCACGATGCGGAGAGCTTCGATATGTGGTAATAAAAAAGTCGCTGCTGCGAACAGTCAACTGCGAAGTAAATTTTCTGGTCTTTTTTAATCAGACCTGCAAACGAACCCGTGTTGCTGCACGGGGAGAGGAGAGACGTGGTAACTGAATTAAAGCGGCGCAGTGCGGCGTGGGGCCCCCTTCGGCGCTCCGCCTGCCTCTACGGCTCCCTGGGCTGCCGTGCGGACTTTTTTATCAGCTCACGCGGCCCCTGTGTTCCCATTCCGCACCTACCGGCAGGCGCCGCGCCAGCGGATTGCCGAACAAATGGGAATATACGAGTACTTTTATGACAAACTCCGGTTTTACGGCCCGACGCATATACCAGTGATTGAATTCCCGAACTCCGCGCCGTGTTTCGCGGGCGTTTCGGCCGGATGGTTGCGAATCCGTCGCAACAGTATGGGGGCGGTCCGCGGGATGCGTTGCATGGCGAAGCGTGAGGTAGTATCTCAGCTGGAGCGATGAGCTGCGAAGGGGCGGATGTGACGCACTTCCACGCCGTAAAGGTCGCCACAGTCGGTATACGATCACTCACTGTCTGGAAAACGCAACCGTCGTAGTTACAAATAAGGACATACACAAATAAATGAAGATCTTGTAAGCATCCCTCAAATCTTGAGCAATTACAGGTATGATGCAAAGTTACGAATACATTTTACACTACTAACCATTAAAATTGATACACCACAAAGATGACGTGCTGCAGACGTGACATTTAACCGTCAGGAAGAAGATGCTGTGATATGCTAATGATTAGCTCTTCAGAGCATTCACACAGGGTTGGCGCCGGTGGCGAATCCTACAACGTGCTGACATGAGGAAAGTTTCCAACCGATTTCTCTTACACAAACAGCAGTTCACCGGCGTTGCCTGGTGAACCGTTCTGATGCCTCGTGTAAGGAGGAGAAATGCGTACCATTGTAACGTTCCCTGGCAGCACACACACTATTAATCAACTAAAATGACATTTAATTGTACTATGAACCAATTCGTATGTACTGTAATTGTTTAACAAAAAATATTATTTAATTTTGTATAAAGGACGTTGGTTATTATTGTAATATTTTCTGTAATAATATTCTCGATGTATTTATGATTGTAATATTTCTATACTCATAATGTAATTACGAAATATGTTAATATCTGCAATGAAAAAATGTAAAATATAGCCACAGAGGAAAATAATGTTGTAAGATTACAAAGAGATATTCAAAATCAGCAGTAGTATAAAAAGCACTACATGATGTGCATCCTTTGTCGTTTTCCTCGAGAGCTGAGAGAGAGAGGAACCTGTGACGTAGCATTATATGAATGAGTAGACTTCTTTTGTCTGTATCTATCTTTAGCCGCCATTAGAGGAGAAATTCTAAAGGTGTGTAATTTTAATTATTGTTATGGTCTAAATACATTATAATTTATCAAAATTGTCTATTACTAATGTAAATTAGCTTGCCCGTGTCATCTATAATATTTCCATAAAGAATTTTCAGCACTTTTAGCGATTATCGTTGGTGTTGCTGGGCTGTGCCGCGACCGAACGATTTGCAGCGGCGGCACATTTAAAAAATTGTTCCGCTATAAAATTAACCAAACCAGTAAATCGGGAGCAGGTAAAATTAGCAGTGAATTACGAAATATTTTTCTTTTACAACGATCCTGAGGCTGACTGATTTTATTACTGGTTTTACATATGTGTATTCATAGGCGGATAATTAACGTTGAAGTTGTTAATCTGTTGTGTCTTTCAATTTCTAAAGCAAATAACTTCAACTTATAGTGAAGTGTGTTTTGTCAATGATAATTAAACGTTCAGGTCAGGTTGGCAATATTTAACAATTTTATGCTAACAGAAACAGTCTTTTGTTCCATAGCTAACGCCGGGAAAGAATTCAGTAAATATTTAAAAACCCACTGCATCTAGAAAATATGTGCCGAAATACATAAAAAATTTAATTTAAATAATTTTCAAAGTCATAAATTTTATTAATCAGTTAGTTTGAATTTATCAGCATGAGAGGGTTGCTTAGGTTCACGTAATTTTAAATGTGCTTAATTCTGTCTAAATGAATTTTTATTACCACACGTAAAAAAAGGGGCTCTACAACAAAGTTCGTACTGAAAGAGTAAATAACAAAAATATTTAAAGCCATTCTTCCCCATTTTCATCCATTCATTTTTACATTATATATATATATATATATATATATATATATATATATATATATATAATCATCAAACTGGCGCCCAACGTGGGGCCCGAATAAGCAGTGGCCACAAAATACCCATGAGATAATTAGGGAATTATTGTAGTCGAACTTTGTTGGAGAACAATTAATATTTTTGTCATGTATTGTATGTATTGCCTAACCAATATTGTGTGGTAATACCTGAATATGATTTTTTGCATGAGAACACTATATACTCAGAGGCAAGCTGAAGAAGAGAGCTCATTATAACAAAAAATTAATTACCTACCGCAATACCAGGGGGCAGCTGCACCCAGGATAGATGACTAAAAGGTAAAGCTACAGTGTAGTTGTCCTGTGGATATGTCTTTTTTAAAATAACAGGACATTTGAGTAGTTAGTCATCGTAGTATATAATAAGTGTGTTTCAACAAATGACCATTTCTTATGTGATTATGTCAGTGAAACCTGAGTGTTAGGATATTTAGTTCAGATTTTGTTTCGTTTGTTGACAATGGTTAGATTGCGTAGTCAGAAAAATATAAACATGGATAATGAACAACAGTTAGCAAGCAGTGATACCGAGTTAGAAAGTGGGGCACAAAGTAATGTCAGTGGCGTAGTTCAGGAAGTACAATGTGAGAATCTGGGGGCAGAAGGGCAAGAAATGTTGCCACTGCCAGCCAGTGATTCAGTTGAAAGTAGAAATAATGTGCCACCCACAAGCACTGGACACGGACCAGAGAATGGTGAGGTGTCAGAAGTACAATCATTAAGAGTTACGTTCGAGCGCATGCACAATTTCCAAGCTACGTTTGTGCATGAACAAGCAGAGAGTGACCAGAGATTAGTAGCTGAATTTGCACGTATGCAAGCAGAACGAGAAACGGAACGTGATGCTAAACAAGCAGAGCTGATCGATGCCAGCATGAGAGAGACTTGCAGTTAATGCAATCTTTGGAAGCTATGCAAAATGAGATTGTTAGTTTGAGACAAAACTATGAAACCATACCCAAAGCGGTGCAAGAACTGAGCGAAAGAGTAGATAATATGCAGGTGGCTAACGCCAGTATCGTAGATGAAATCAGTGTACTGGCTAACAGGATGGAAAAATTAGAAATTGACACAAGTCAAGCAATAGAGCAGAAAACGTCCGAACAGGCGAACAAGATTAAAAAGGAATTTACGAACTGGTGAGAGGCAAAAGCCACCGACCTTAATCAAGGAATTTACGAACTGCGAGAGGCAAAAGCCACCGACCTTAATCAAGGAATTTACGAACTGGTGAGAGGCAAAAGCCACCGACCTTAATAAAGCAATAGACGAGAAGGTGCATGCCGCGATTGAGGCCAAAGACTTGGGCTCCAGAGCGACGCACAGGCGTGTGTGACGCCAGCCAGGTACAACAATGATAAGCTTATAAATACAGCAGTGAAAAATTGCGACTGCGAGACAGAAGAGGCAACCAATTTAGCGAAACAAACAAATGTCACTCCAAAATAGTGATTGAAGAAAGCCTGATTAAAAACCGACAGTTTCAGATCTTTACAACGGAGAAGAAATCTGTTCACCCTGTAGTATTTATCAAGGGATTTAGAAACATTTTGCCTAGTGTTTGGAGTCATACACAGAAAATACAGTACGTTATGTCTTACATACAAGGAGATGCTACATTATGGGCAACCGAAGCAGCTGACAGTTGCGACACATATGAGCAATTTGAAAAGGCATTCTTGGCCAAATATTGGTCAACATGTATTCAGGAGAGATTACGGAAAGAGGTATATAATCCAGAGCCGTATTCTCCACGATTAGGCAGTTTGCGAAAATATTTTCATCCATTCATTTTTACATTATATATATATATATATATATATATATATATATATATATATATATATAAACCATCTCGTCTCCGACTTTGACAAAGGTCGGATTGTAACCTATCGTTATTGCGGTTTATCGTATCGCGACATTGCTGCTATCGTTGGTCGAGATCCAATGACTGTGGCAGAATATGGAGTCGGTGGGTACAGGAGGGTATACGGAAGCCGTGCTGGATCCCAACGGCCTCGTATCACTAGCAGTCGAGACGACAAGCGTCTTATCCGCATGGCTGTAACGGAGCGTGCAGCCACGTCTCGATCCCTGAGTCAACAGATGGGGACGTTTGCAAGACAACAACCATCTGCACGAACAGTTCGACGACATTTGCAGCAGCATGGACTATCAGCAGGGAGACCATGGCTGTGGTTACCCTTGACGCTGCATCACAGACAGGAGCGCTCGCGATGGTGTACTCAACGCCGAACCTGGGTGCACGAATGGCAAAACGTCATTTTATCGGAAGAATCCAGGTTCTGTTTACAGCATCATGATGGTCGCATCCGTCTTTAGCGACATCGCGGTGAAGGCACATTGGAAGCGTGTATTCGTCATAGCCATACTGGTGTATCACCCGGCATGATGGTATGGGGTGCCATTGGTTACACGTCTCTGTCACCTCTTGTTCACATTGACGGCACTTTGAACAGTGGACGTTACATTTCAGATGAGTTATGACCCGTGGCTCTACCCTTCATTCGATTCCTGCGAAGCCCTACATTTCAGCAGGATAATGCGCGACCGCACGTTGCAGATCCTATACGGGCCTTTCTGGATACAGAAAATGTTAGTCTGCTGCCGTGGCCAGCACATTCTCCAGTTCTCTCACCAATTAAAAACGTCTGGTCAATGGTGGCCGAGCAACTGGCTCGTCACAATACGCGTCACTATTCTTGAACTGTGGGCCCAGGCGTATCAAGGTCGTTATTACGGCCAGAGGTGGTTGTTCTGGGTACTGATTTCTCAGGATCTACGCACCCAAATTGCGTGAAAATGTAATCATATGTCAGTTCTGGTGTAATATATTTGTCGAATTAATACCCGTTTATCACTTGCATTTCTTGTTGGTGTAGCAATTTTAATGGCCAGTAGTTTATATCTTGAGATTCACCCTCAGGAAATGAAAATGAATTTCTCATTAACGATGGAAGGAACGAGCTCACGGAAACCGCAACGAGAAGGGGAAGGTTATTCAGAAGTCACACAACGGAAGATTTAGCACGTGCATGAAATTGGTTAACACCTACGACACCGTCACCTCGTAGGTCTGATTCCACATCTACATCTAAACGATTAAGTGCCTGGCATAGTGTTCATCTAACCACCTTCAATGTATTTCTCTACCGCTCCAATCTCGAAAAGCACGCTGGAGAAACGAACACTTATTCTTCCTGTGCGAGCTCTTATTTTATAACGTCGATCATTTCTCCCTTTGTAGGTGGAAGTTAATAAGCTATTTTGGCACTCAGAGGAGAAAGTTGGTGACGGAAATTTCGTGAAATGATCCTGCCGCAAAGAAAAATGCCTTTCCACCCCAATCCGCGATTCATATCTCTAGCACTTTCTCCCATATGTCGAGGTAACACGAAAGCTATTGCCCTCCTCTGAGCTTTTTCAATAACCTCTTTCAACACAATGTGATACGAATCCCATACTCCATATCAATACCGCGGAAAAAGACGAACAAGCATAGTGAGGCCAGTTTGTCTAGTAAACTACTTGCATTTTGTAAGTATCTTTATAGTACATTACAATCTTTGTTCCCTTACCTCACATCATTACCAATGTGATTGTTCCACTTGAAGTTATTTTTCATTGCAATCTCTAAGTATGTAGTTGAATTTTGTGCCTTTCTGTTCGTGTGATTTATCGTGTAGCCGAAATTAAGCGAATTCCTTTTAGTGCTCTTGTTGATGAGTTCACGCTTTTTATTACTTACAGTCAACTGCCACTTTTCGCATCATGCCGATACCTTGTCTACGTCCTTTTGCAATTGGTTCTGATCATCTGATGACTTTACTAGGCGTGAAATGACGGCATCATGTGCAAAAGATCCAAGAGGGCTGCTCCGACTGCTTCTTAAATCGTTTATGTCGATCAGTACAGCAGAAGGCCTATAATATTTCGTTGGGGAACGCCGGATATTAATTCTGTTTTCGTCAGATTCTACAAACTGGGACCTTTCTGACAGAAAATCACGAATTAATCGCACAACTGAAACGGTACTTCATAGGCACGCAATTTGATTAGGATTCGTGTATCACGAATGGTGTCAAAAGCTTCCGTGAAATCTAAAAATATGAATCAATTTGCCATATCCTGTCAATAGCACTCATTATTTCGTTAGATTAAAGCTCTAGTTATGTTTCACAAGAACGATGTTTTCTGAATCCACGGTGGTTGTTTGTCAATAATTGTTTTTAGTTAATTCATAATGTTTGAACAAAGTATATTGCAAAATCCTACTATAAACCGACGTTAGTGATATGGGTCTGTAATTCAGCGGATTACTCCTAATTCCTTTTTCTTGTATTGGTGAGACCTGTGCAACTTTCCATCCCTTAGGTACACATCTTTGGAAGGGTAGGGAGATCTTGTATCAGCATACTCTGAAAAGATCCTAACTGGTATACAATCTGGACCGGAGGCACTGCCTGTATTAAGTAACTGAATCTGCTACGCTACATCGAAGATCTAGGTCTATGTCATTCATTCGCGCAGGGAGAAATGTCTTCATTGACTGTTACCTACTTTACCTAACGACCTGTAACACTAAGTATGGTGAATACAGTGATCCGCAATAATGTAGTGTCGGATTTCGAAGATCTCGGAGCAACATCGACTACAGCTTACGTAGTTTACTGAAAATTGGTATTCACGTAAGAGCTTCATAAAGAAATTTAACCCCGAATGCAAGTGGAAAAATAAGCAAAAAGCAAACTGCCCCATAAGAATACATAAAAATTTCTATGTAGGTGCGAATACATATCCTTGAAACTCGTAATACCAGTAAAAGATAGCAGTTAATGAATCTACGAGATTTAATTGTATAATTCTCCAGACGAACAATACACTTTTGCAAGAGTAGCAATGAAAAAATATAAACTGATAACAAGTAACGCTCTGTCCGAAGCCACATATCTAATTCACAAAAGAAATATCGTTACAAATCCCATGAAAATTATGACATTCGTATAAAATGTGACTTGTAAATCATCTGAGCTTACGAAAACGGCCTCCGATAACCACTTGTTTGGATTCAAGCTCAATGTAGACATAGTCATGATAATTTGCTTGTGAGATTTGCACACACAAGCTCACGGAAACTGTACGACGGTGCATAACGTAAATTTTAATAAGGTTCCTAATTGAAACTTCCTAGCAGATTAAAACTGCGTGCCGGACCGAGACTCGAACTCGGGTCCCGAGTTCGATCTCGGACCGGCACACAGTTTTAATCTGCCAGGAAGTTTCATATCAACACGCACTCCGCTGCAGAGTAAAAATATCATTCAGGTTCCTAATTAACTGAACGCAATTACAAGGCTTGCTGCAGACTAGTTGCTGTCTTACCAAATCCCAAGACTAATTGCTTACCATACTGCTTTGGGCAACGAGCTAGGACGAAGTATTTCTTTCCCAGAAGATGAATACGAAGGAAGTGGCAGAAACAAAAAGAACTCAACCGCATTGTGTTTTCAACTGGCCGAAGCCCGTCAAATTCCTTGGTTTAAGCTAAGAGTCCAGCAATCTCTTGATTTGGCAACGATATCTCATATTGTACTCCTAGAAAGCATTTCACATGGTGACGAACTGCAGGTACGAACATAATGAATAGATTTCCTGATACGTGAGTGACTCGAGACTTCTAATGGAAAAAAAACCAATCTGTACCGGACGAAATGACACTCGTTGGTATGACGTGGGTTGTTAACTTTACTCCTGGAAGGTGTCGATTTGATACAACATAAGAAAATATTAGGTCACTTCATCGCAAACTGGACAAGACGAAATACTTAACTTTGTCGCAATCCAAACCATGTCCCCGGAAATGTCGTGAGTATTTATTTCTACCACTGATCAATTTAGTATCACTCGATAGAGAACAAGACACCAGTCTCTTCTCTACCACTGATCAATTTAGTATCACTCGATAGAGAACAAGACACCAGTCTCTTCTCACCCTGTTCAGTTGAATATAAACTTTTATGTAGAGCTCTGTCAGGCACAATTATCGCACTGCTGATTCGGTAGTGAGACGATGCTTTGTCGTCTTCAGTGATGATTGCTGACTATGCTGAGGGGCACTCCGCTCTGCCTCAAGTAAGCGCGCGTATGAAGACTCTTTGGGCGTGACTCCGCCATCGCCTCTCATTCGTTGTCACTTCCGGCAGTGACCATGTTTACTTGTGGTTACGTGGGCTACCAGCCTCGCTTTGATATCTCACTCTACGAGTGATATACGTTCCCCCTAATCTTCCGCACCATCGTCGTGTAGTGGTCTGTAACGTGACAATGGCGACAGGGGCGAGTGATGGAGGCCATAGGGTGTCGCCCGCATCCTTGTGACACAGACGCCTGTAGTCAGTCAAACAGCAAGGACGTCTTCTGTGGCGGCGTGATGGCTGTATGGCTGGCGGCAACTCCACGGAAATGGGCGAAAGGAGGTCTGACATCGGCGGAGTTCCCCGACAGCTGCTGTTGTGGTGGTGGCGGCTACAGCGGTGCAGCGTAGATCTCCATGGGCACCGCTCAGGACTGTGTTGGACGCAGCTGCCGGAGAGGCGGACATGACCGATGCCGCGGCAGCCCGACTTCGATCTCCATGGGCATTACTCTGGATGGTGTCGGCCACAGCTGGTGGAGAGGCTGGGATGAACTTTGTTGGGGACACCAACGGTGTGATGGGTTTTTGGGCAACCTTTACGATGCAGAATGACTGACATTCATGTAAGAGCGCCGCAGCTGTTTCTGGCGAGGCCGAAGCAGCCCAGCGAAACCTTGTACTACGTAGGATATCATATTCTCAACACTGTCTTTCGCCAAAGGGTTTGTGACTTGTTTGGGAGAATCAGAGTTTCTCTGTGTGACCTTTGAACGTTCGAACGAACCGTTGAGCTAGGACCACTGGCCATATGATAAATGCCGTTGCTAGCACGAAACTGTTAACAATCGGTTGACATGGATTGCTGTCTGTTGCCCGAGACAAGGGACCCCAGGAAGACCTTCTGCCGGTCACTGTGGCTGAGCGGTTCTAGGAGCTTCAGTCCGGAACCACGCTGCTGCTGTGGCCGCAGTTTCGAATCCTGCCTCGGGCATGGATGTGTGTGATGTCCTTAGGTTTAAGTAGCTCTACGTCTAGTGGACTGATGACCTCAGATGTTAAGTCCCATAGTGCTTAGAGCCATTTGAACCATTTGAAGACCTTTAAGATAAAAAATATACGACAAGTAGATCCGTACTTGCAAAAAGTCTATGCTGTACTTGCATAGCGCTGGATGTAATGGGGACAAGAAAAGGAAATTTATTGTATTTATCAATCACAAACAACCATCACATGTTCTAGAATGGATTTCCGAAATCAATATGGATGCTTTGCTGTGGCCCATACGGAAGTTGCCATTCAAGAAAACATTGCGGTGCAGCTGATTGTCATTTATTCTGCCAGTGCGTGCATTCCATACCAAGTATAATGACATTAAGCGAGTTTCTTTATGCGAAGTAAGTCCCAGTGACCTCGATGCAACACAGTTACCTTGTTGCAACAAAAACAAAACTTTTCACTGGAAAGAGTGAGGAACCACACTCCATGCATCGTCATTCTCTGTATGCCCTCGCGGACGTGTCACTGAGTGGGGAACTTCTGTCAAAATACACGTGCACCCACGGCACACGTATTGGAAAAGAACCTGCACAGCTGGGTCAGAACAGTTGCTGGGGCATACACCCAGAATTTTTGAATAGCTTTAAAATCCCGGGGATCGATATGATAACATGATTCTTCAAATGAATTAAACGTTGTGTCGGTAATTTAGATAAGAAGTCAGTTTCCGAATGTTGTGCAGTGAGTCTGTACAACAACTCTACTGATAATTCTGCATCATCAGAGATCTACGTTGGTATTTTTGCACTGTCCATGCGGGGATAGGCTTGGAAGCCTTGAACAAGTTTATTAAAGGCCCACGATCTGCAAGGAAATGGAACTTCCTATTATACAAGCACTGTTGGAACTCAGTAACACCAAAGAGCGCTTCTTTTCCAAGGAGACTGTAACTAGACTGCGCTGTGTTGAGAATTTTTTAGGCAAACGTAATATGCCTATCAACAGAACCAATTCCATGCGAAAGCAGAGCTGCAATCTGGTAAGATGATGCATCCATAGGTAACAGGACAGGCCTAGCTGGAACAAAATGAATTAAACAACAACAAATAATACGTCCCTTAATTGCTGATATGCGGCCTGACATTTGTGGGACCACAAAACGGAATACCTTTCCGGCACAGCCTGTTCAACACAGCAGCCATTTGCGAAGCTTTTGCAATGAATTTAATATAATAGGTAATCTTCGTCACGACAGCTTGCAGCTCCTTAATGTTACGGGGTGTCTTTAACGGTCTGCTAGACTGCCCCCGTCGGAGGTTTGAGTCCTCCATCGGGCATGGGTGTGTGTGTTGTGCTTATCGTAAGTTAGATTAAGTAGAGTGTACACTTAGGGACTGGTGACCTCCGCAGTTTGGTCCCGTAAGACCTTACCACGAACTTCCAATGTAACATGTCCTAAATATTAAATTTCGTCTTGGAAGAAGGAGCACTTTTCCTCGTTGCACTGTAAGCCAGCCACACAAAGAACTTGAAACAAGCAATGTAAAATTATTAAGTGTTCAGGACGTGTACAGCCCGCAACAACGAGATTGTCCGAATAGTTTTTACATGAAGAGATTTTTTTCTGTTAATTTTTCCAGGAACCAGTGAAAAATAACAAGAGCAGAAGCAGTTTTAAAAGGTAATCATTGAAATGGAACAAATCCAGGTGAGCTTTGATCATAAAATAGTGCCTGGACTACTCGTCCAGCAGCAGCTTTAAGTATGCCTCATATAAGTGAAACCGTGAATATGTGCTCTGTCCCATTCTGTGCGGCCGGGCGGAGTGACCGTGCGGTTCTAGGCGCTACAGTCTGGAACCGCGAGACCGCTACACTCGCAGGTTCGCATCCGGTCTCGGGCATGGATGTGTGTGATGTCCTTAGGTTAGTTAGGTTTAAGTAGTTCTAAGTTCTAGGGGACTGATGACCTCAGAAGTTGAGTTCCATAGTGCTCAGAGCCATTGTGAACCATTCTGTGCGTTAAATCCTCTGGTCATGGGAGAGGAAGCCACGACAGTTAGTGGGTTTGTTGTTGCTTAGAATTAAACCTCCTGATGGCTTTCTGAGCAGAGCGGGATTAGCCGAACGGTTTAGGCGCTGTGCGGCTGGTCCCGGCGGAGGTTCGAGTCCTCCCTCGGGCATGTGTGTGTGTGTGTGTGTGTGTGTGTGTGTGTGTTTGTCCTTAGGATAATTTAGGTTAAGTAGTGTGTAAGCTTAGGGACTGATGACATTAGCAGTTAAGTCCCATAAGATTTCACACACATTTGAACATTTGGCTTTCTGATTATGACCAAAGATGAGGCCTATTGACTAGCAGAAACGGTCTGAATAACCCAACTGTCTGTCCATCTTTGCAGTTCCTGAGGAACATTCTCACGTATTGCATGAGCAACATGCCTTCCGAAAAAAAATCATAGCTATCAATTTCATTCCCTATCCAGGTTCGTACGATTCACTGTACTTATTAAGTCAGGAACAGTATGACGAGGGCACTGTCTAATATACGCAAGTTACCTCAGGAAAAGTTGCTGGTAAACTGCACACACCTAACACTGGTATTTTGTGTCGTTTATGTGCAGATATAACAGAAGCAGGCTACTGCAGCTTTGGGCTGCCAGTCCTTTCAAACGTCTTTCTTCATAAGGAGAACCTAAGCACCTGTGTCTAACCAATATTTAATTCTTTCTTGAGCCAGTTTTAAATGGAAAAACACTGGTTCTCTTGTCTGAAAATGACCTAGACTACTATAATGGAAACATTATACATCACGACAAGGACAAACTTTTCTGTCATGATTTGAAAATCACTGAGGAAAAGACTTTCGTCGCTGTATTCTATAGTACGCCTTCTGTACCACGAGACTGACAGTTTTTACCTCTTCGTGTTAATCTGAGCCCTGATTTTACTCACTGCAGCATTATCAAGAACATTAGACTGAGTGTAATGTGCACCTGTAACAACAGAAACACTCGGAGCCTCAAAATGAATTTCAGTTGTGCCCATAATTGCTTGAGATTCAACAATAGACAGAACTGTTTTCAAATCGGGGTCTGACAATTTGCGAGCACGTGCACCTGACACATACTGCATGACTGCATCTTGTAACACGACATCATTTTACATGTGTCCACAGGTGCAGTTAAACCTGCAATGCCTTCTAAGTTTGACAATCAACAGTTCCAAAGCTTGCGCGGTCTGCTTCTTGAGACAGAAAAATTTGTACCTTCCTGCACTGACATGCACCTGACCTTGATAATGTTCAATGATTACTCTAAGAATTTCGTCGTAACCTACAGTATCTGGACGAGAATCGGGGAACAATTTGAAAGACAGATGATACACTTTGGCTCAGACCTTCAAAAGATCTGGGTACCGTACCTGTAATGTTCTTTGCAGCAGAATGGGCCTCCATCAGCACCTAATATTCTGATCAGTCCTCTTCGTTACTACTGAATGAGCGAAACCTGAGTGGCAGTGCTGCTTGGTGTGATAGTAATTGTCGTCTATTGGACAATGAGGGGCAGTCGTTCAATCTACTACCCCCGAAACTGAAAATATTCGTTTAGAGACATTTCAGTGGTGGCTCAGACACGGTTAAACACTTTACGTAATATATAAATCACAAGAAGAATGGTGCTACAGAAGAATGCTGAAGATTAGATGGGTAGATCACGTAACTAATGAGGAAGTATTGAATAGGATTGGGGAGAAAAGAAGTTTGTGGCACAACTTGACCAGAAGAAGGGATCGGTTGGTAGGACATGTTCTGAGGCATCAAGGGATCACCAATTTAGTATTGGAGGGCAGCGTGGAGGGTAAAAATCGTAGGGGGAGACCAAGAGATGAATACACTAAGCAGATTCAGAAGGATGTAGGTTGCAGTAGGTACTGGGAGATGAAGAAGCTTGCACAGGATAGAGTAGCATGGAGAGCTGCATCAAACCAGTCTCAGGACTGAAGACCACAACAACAACAACAAATCACAAGACACAGGGCAAACTCACAGTGGACAATGCACGGAAACAACGGACATGTATCATCGGCCACTTCATAATGAGGCGAGTAAAGTATATATAACAAAAGGACTCGACGTCATGTGTTGTACCAGAGAAAATAACACTCAGTGGTGGGTTATTAGCTTTACTCATAGTGGCAGCTGAGGTGACATTACGCCATATAAAATATTAGATCAGTTTATTACAACTTGAACAAGACGAATACTTAACTTTATAACAATCCATGTCCCCGGAAATAACATGAGTATTTATTATTATCACTGAATATTAATGTAAAACTTAATACAGAACATGACACTGTTCTCTTCTCACATTGTTCAACTTACTATGGAGAGCTCTGTGTAATACAATTATAGCACTGATGTCTCGCCGGCCGGAGTGGTGGTGCGGTTCTAGGCGCTACAGTCTGGAACCGCCGGACCGCTACGGTCGCAGGTTCGAATCCTGCCTCGGGCATGGATGTGTGTGATGTCCTTAGGTTAGTTAGGTTTAAGTAGTTCTAAGTTCTAGGGGACTGATGACCTCAGTAGTTATGTCCCATAGTGCTCAGAGCCATTTTTGAACTGATGGCTCGGTAGTGTGATGATTACGGACTGGGCTCAGCGATATTCCATTCTGCTGTAAGTAAGCAATCTCGTATGGTGGCGTGTCTCCGCCTCCGTCTCTCATTCGTTGCTTCTGGCAGCGATTATATTTGCTTGCGATTTAGTCATGAAGCATCAACCTTGCCTTGACATCTCGTTCTTCGAACACCACACTCAGCATGTTATCCTCGACAGCGAGTGATCATCAGTAACTAGGGTATCGTCAGACGTGACCTAGGGAAGCGTGATGGCATCACTCTTATTCTTTATAGACGTAAGAGCGAAACACTAAGAACGAAGTGCTCGGATTAAAATGGGTGCAAGACAGCGATGCAATCTTTCATCTTTTCCACTGCTGTTGAATTTACACGTCGAAGAAGCAATTAAGGAAGTAAAAGAAAAGTTCAAGAGTGGGATTAAAATCAGGACGAAAGGATATCAATGTTACGATTCGCTTATGACATAGTGACAGTGAAAGTGAAGAAAAATTACAGGATCTATTGAACGTAATGATCAATCCAATGAAAACGGAATATGGTCTGAGAGTAAATCGAAGGAAGATGAATGTAATGAGAAGCAGAAGAAATGAAAGCAGCGAGAAGCTTAACACCATATTATGTAAACACCAAGTAGAGGAAGTTAAGGAATTCTACTATCTAGGAAGCAAAATAAACTATGATAGACGGAGATAGGAGGATATCAAAAGGAGATTCACATTGCCAGAAAGGGCATTGCTGGGCAAGAGAAGTCTACTAGTATCAAATTTCTTAGAATGAACATTTTTGGCACTGTATTTTATGGCAGTGAGACATGTATTGTGGGAAAACTGGATCAGAAGGAATAGAAGCTTTTGAAATGGGGTGTTATAGACAAATGTTTAAAATCAGGTGGACTGATAACCTGTGGAATCAGGAGGTTCTCTGGAGAATCGGCGAAGAAAGGAATATATGGAAAACACTGAAAATGAGAAGGGACAGGGTAGTAGGACACTTCCGCGCGGGATTAGCCTAGCGGTCAAAGGAGCTGCAGTCATGGACTGTGCGGCTGGCCCCGGCGGAGGTTCGAGTCCTCCCTCGGGCATGGGTGTGTGTGTGTGTTTGTCCTTAGGATAATTTAGGTTAAGTAGTGTAACAGTTCTGTCACTAAATGTGACTGGGTTTCCTCTTTTGATGCTAGTCAATTGTCAGGATGAGCATTACTGCAAAGGGCATTTGATTCTAAAGCATTATGTCTGGGTGAAAATACTAAATAAATTAATTTTTCTCTCTTAACAACATGTGGGCTGGGTGGGTTCTTCCTTGGCTCGGGTATGAGGTAGAATGAAACAGCATTTTTACATAAGATAACTTTTATTGAAGATTTGTACAACTGTTCCCTTACTCGATGTTCTGGCTCGGAGAGCGGCAGCTGTGTCGTTTTCGAAACCTTCTGCTGCGGCAGCGGCGGCGTCTGATTACGCGTAGCGGTGTGTATCTCGTGTCGCCGTCTCGCCCAGCTGACTGGAGACGCGCAGCGCGAGGTGGCCCGTTTAATTATTGCGAGCGAAGTCGTGCATCGGATGGTGATACCTTGGATGTGGCATCCCAGTGTTTGTCTTCTCTAAGCGGCCGCGTGTGTTGTGCGTCGGCCAGCAGAGCGGTGCGGCGGGGGAAGGCCAGTGTCCCGGACTCGAACAACGGACTCCCGCTTGCCAGTCTTCGGCTGTCAGATCTTCATCCCAGCTCACAGGTGACTGCTGATGTGAGGCCTTCTCCTTCCCGTCCTCACGAGTCACCCGGGTATGTAAAAATCAGACTTCTAATACCTTTTAACTTCTGTGATCTGGCACCGAGGCTGCAGCTTACTATTCCATTACAGCGGCGGACTTGGTGCGTCTGTGTATGATGTAGTCTCTTCTTGCACGACGGTCTTCAGCACCAAAACTGACTGAAAACTACTGCTACTCTCTTCTCTTTTCTTGTCGGGCCCACTGCGTCTCGCGTATTTATTCACTTCAGTTCACTGGAGGTGAACGACTTCACCAGACTGAGATTCATTGAAAGAGTCCTAAGGAAATGCAATCCGAAAACAAAGAAAGTAGATTACAGTACGCTTGTTCGCCCACTGCTTGATTACTGCTCAACAGTGTGGGATCCGTACCAGATAGGGTTGATAGAAGAGATAGAGAGGATCCAACGGAGAGTAGCGCTCTTCGTTACAGGATCATTTAGTAATCACGAAAGCGTTATGGAGATGAAAGATGAACTCCAGTGGAAGACTCTGCAGGAGAGACGCTCAGTAGCTCGGTAAGGGCTTTTGTTAAAGTTTTGAGAACATACCTTCACCGAGGAGTCAAGCAGTATATTGCTCCCTCCTACGTATATCTCGCGAAGAGACAGTGAGGATAAAATCAGAGAGATTAGAGCCTACACAGAGGCATACCGACAATCATTATTTCCACGAACAATACGAGACTGGAACAGAAGGGAGAACTGATAGAGGTACTCAAGATACCCTCCGCCACACACCATCAGGTGGCTTGCGGAGTATGGATGTAGATGTAGAAGTAGATGCCTGTAGCGCAGTCGTTCCTCATCTGTTTTATTTCTAAGGCAACCGTCCGTTCGTTTAGTAAGCCAGTCAGGCTCCAGATCTTGGCTGTTATTCATCTACAGAGAGCAGGTTAAGTGTTTATCTTTTTCTGTGCTTTCCTCGTAGTACATTTATTAAATTTCATTCATGTTTTCTGTTTAAGACGTTCAATCTCACAATTTTGTAAGGGTGAATTCATTCAGCCTGTAGCGCAATAGTTGCTCACTGAACATCTAACTACAGAGCTCATTAAGGCATCAACGACCTCTGGTGAAACATTAGGAGGGTAGCAAGTTGCTTGCCTAGGTTTCTGTCTGATTTTATAGTTTGCTTCTTCAGTTAGTCTTCCTAGGATGGTTAGGATGTGTGCATGCTGTGAGAGGATGCAGGAAGAGCTGGTCGCAGTTGGCGAACAGCTGAATGCGCTTTTAGCTATGGTCAATCCCCTTCAGGCTGTTGCCTCGCGATATAGCGGTGGCGGAGCATCTGGTTCGTCACATGGAACACTGCAGGTCTGCTTCCGAGGTTATCCTAGTGTTCGTGACGCAGTTGATCCACACTCACAGCAGACCGATTGAGGCGGAGGGCCAATGGAGAGACTGGCCGCTTGACCTCACCCATTCACCCTGAGAGCGGGTAGGTGACCCCTTCTTCAGCACGGTCTGAGCAGGCACACGGGGGGAGCAGTATACTAGTTACTGAGATCTCCAACGTTAGGGAAGTTACGGAGCCCCTTAGGCAGATAGCCTTCAGGGGTGGAATGAAAGACGATGTGCAGTCGGTATGTCTGCCAGAAGGCCTCATCCGTGACGTGGAGGCGGCCTTGCCTGGGGCTATCGAGCGTGCAGGGTGCAGTCATCTGCAAGTTGTGGCTCACTTCGGCACCGACAATACCTGTCTCATGGTTTTTGAGGCCATCTTCAGTTCGTACAGGCGGCTGGCGGAAGTGGTGAAGACTGCTGGCCTCACATGCGGGGGTGCTAGCTGCGCTTGCAATTTGCAACTTTGTTCCCAGAGCTGATGGGGGTCCTTTGGTTTGGGGCTGAGCGGAAGGTCTCAACCAAAGGCTACGTCGACTCTGTGACGGCTTGGCTGTAGATATCTAGACCTGCGTTATCGTGTGAGGACTTGTAGGACTCCCCTTGATAGGTCAGCGGTGCACTACACAAAGAAAGCAGCTGCTCGGCTACTCGGGTATCAGCGTACTTGTCTAGTGCACATGTGGGTATTCTAGTCTAGACGGTGTTTGGAAGTACTCTCATGAACACTTCCTAGTCGACACACAGCAAGAGAAGTCAGACGACGTTCGGAGTAAAGACACATCGACTGCCGAAATTTTATCAGTAAACTATCGAAGTATTCGTCATCAAGTTCCCGAATTTACTGGCTCGCAGGAAAGTCCTTGAGCTCAAATTATTCTTGGGACTGATAGTTGGCTGAAAACTAAGTGGTAAGCTCTGATATATTTAGCAAGTCACGGAACGTGTATCACAAAGACAGATTAGAAGCCACGGGAGGGGGAGTGTTCATTACAGTTGACAGAAATATTGTCTCTATTGAGGTCGTAGATGGGTGTCACAGTTAAATTATCTGATCGCATATAATAGGTGTGGACGAAACCAAATTATTTCTTGGATGTTTTTACCGGCCACCGGATTCCGCTGTGACAGTTCTAGAGCCATTCAAAGACAGTCTACGGTCAGATCACGCAATACCAGTAGGAGGCGACTTTATCTTATCGAGTGTAGACTTGTATATCTACGGACTCATTGCGTGAAAAGGGATGGTGGGGACGGGGGGGGGGGGGGGGTTGGGACAACAGACTGACAGTCATGCGAAATACTTTTGAACATGTTTTGTGAAAACTGTCTTGAGCAGCTAACTCGGCAGCCCACACACAATGGAAATATCTTTGACATTGTAGCTACAGATAGGCCGTAACTTATCGATGATGTCAGTATAGAAGCTGAGATTAGTGATCCTGATGTCATTATTGTAACTATGGTTACGAAAGCTAATAAATCACTCGGGAAGGCTAGGAGAGTGTTTGTGCTAGACAGAGCTGATAAGCAGATTAGCATCTCACTTAGATAGTGAATTGACATCACTTAATTCCAGTAAGATGGACGTAGAGAAATTATGGGCAAAGTTTAAGTAGATTGTAAATCGTGGTATGGAGAGTTATATTCCTAGGAAGTGGATATACGAACGATAAGATCCACCACGGTTTAATAAAGAAATTCGGAAAATACTAAGGGAGCAGAGGCTGTAGTACTCTGCATTAAAACGAGAACGCACAAATGACGACAAGCAAAGGTTAGTGGAGACTCTTGCGTTTGTGAAAAGGTCTATGCCCGAATCATATAACTACGACAGTTACACCGTAGGAAAACATCTGCCAGAGAACCCGAGAAAATGTTGGTCCACGTAAGATCGCTAATGTGATCGAAGGTTCCTTTAAGTTCCTTGCTGACCAGTTTGTTGTGGCAGTGCAAGATACCAAAAGGAAAGGCGAAGTTCTCAATTTCACGTTCAAGAAATCGTCCACACTCGAGAATCGTACAAACATACCATCATTTGACCATCGGACAGACTCCCACATGGACGACGTAGTAGGAGCATCCCCGGCGTAGAGAAACAACTGAAAAAATTGAAAGCAAATAAATCATCAGGTCCAAATGAATTACAGTTGGGTTTCACAAAGAATACTCTACGGATCTGGCCCCTTACGTAGCCTTCATTTATCGTGAATCTCTCGCCCAGCATCAAGTGCCAAGCGCAGGTGACTCCTGTATATAAGAAGGATAAAATAACGGACTCGCAGAGTTAGAGCCCAATATCCCAAACTTTGGTTTGCAGCAGAACCCTTGAAAATATTCACAGTTCGAATAAAATAAACTTTCTTGATACAGGGAAGCTTATGTATGCGAATCAGCAGTGTTTTAGAAAGCATAGCTCAATCGAAACTCACCTTACCCTTTTCTCACATGAAATACTGCGAACTATTGATGAAGGGCAACAAGTAGAAGCCGTATTTGTAGATTTCCAGAAGGCGTTTGACACTGTGCCCCACTGCAGGTTTTCAACGAGGGAACGGTCATATGGAATTCATCCATAAATATATGAATTGTCAAACCACTTTTTGAAGATCATCAAATCCTTAACTTCTGTTTCCATTACCATTAGAACTGCATTTCTAGGGCCTTTACCTTTCCCAGATCCAAACTCATAATCGTATAGCAGATCCTCAAAATTTCTTCTCCAATCTTCTGTACATTGTACTTCTCAGCAACTTGGTTCCATAATCTCTGAAGCTGATTGACAGTTCTCGCATTTATCTGCTCTTGCTATCTTCGAGATAGGCCGATAATACGTCTCCAGTCACATAGACTCCTCACACTAATATCAATATTCGTCTGGATCCTACTTACACCTAACAGTGTTATCTATCCCTTCCGCTCTTTTTTGATCGAAAACACTGACTGTAATACTTCATACCCAAAGCTTCCCATATTACCCCCACTTCTTTTTCCAACACGTCAACAAACAATACGTATTCGTTCGTCGAAGGCCTCAGTGTTCCCTTTCTACCTATCTGCTATTTTATCTCCCATTAACAAAGAAATTCCTAAGGTATTCTTAATCTGGATTCATTTATCCGAAATTTATTTGGACTTTTTGTATCCCAGGAGTGTCCTTCTCCTTCTGACGACCATTATCCTTTCGATTTCCTCACGTTTTTCGATGCAACCTTCCAGTACCTATTCATTCCATTCTTTTCTTTATTTAAACATTTTATATGTCCCTCTTTCGCCCATTAGTTGAATTATTCTGGTACTCACAAATTGTGCACATTTACCTTTCTTGTACCTGTGTTTATCTCTTGTCCTTTTGCGTATCATCCTTTCCTTGGATGTCCATTCCTCCTAAATAGAAATACCTATTCTGTTATTCATTATCATAATATCTGCAGCTTCATAAAATTCACTTCATTGTTCCTCGGTACTTCAACATCCCATTCCATTTTCCAGACCATTTCCTTAATCTTCAATCTACCCCTCATTGTTACCAAATTGTGATCTGAATCTGTGAATGCTCCCGGGTACACCTAATAATCCCAGATTCTCTGTCTCACAATGTTATAACCTCGCTGTTCTCTTCTCATGTCTTCAAGTCTTTTCCAAGTACACCTTGTACTTTAGTGATTTTAGAACAACATACGTATCTACTATTACACTACTGGCCATTAAAATTTCTACACCAAGAAGAAATGGAGATGATAAACAGGTATTCACTGGACGAATATATTATACTAGAACTGACATGTGATTATATTTTCACGTAATTTGGGTGCATATACCCTGAGAAATCAGTACGCAGAACAACCGCCTCTGGCCGTAATAACGGCCTTGATACGCCTGGGCATTGAGTGAAACAGAGCTTGGATGGCGTGTACAGGTACAGCTGCCTATGCAGCTTCAACACGATACCACAGTTCATCAAGAGTAGTGACTGGCGTATTGTGACAAGCCACCATTGACCAGACATTTTCAATTGGTGAGAGATCTGGAGAATGTGCTGGCCAGGGCAGCAGTCGAACATTTTCTGTATCCAGAAAGGCCCGTACAGGACATGCGGTCGTGCAATATCCTGCAGAAATGTAGGGTTTCACAGGGATCGAATAAAGGGTAAAGCCACGGATCGTAACACACTTGAAATGTAACGTCCACTGTGCAAAGTGCCGTCAATTCGAACAAGAGGTCTCTGAGACGTGCAACCAATGGCACCCCATACCATCACGCCGGCTGATAAGCCAGTATGGCGATGACGAATACACGCTTCCAATGTGCGTTCACCGCGATGTCGCCCAACACGGATGCGACAATCATAATGTTGTGAACAGAACCTGGATTCATTAGAAAAAATGACGTTTTGCCATTCGTGCACCCAGGTTCGTCGTTGAGTACACCATCACAGGCGCTTCTGTCTGTGATTCAGCATCAAGGGTAACCGCAGTCATGGTCTCCGAGCTGATAGTCCACGCTGCTGCAAACGTCGTCGAACTGTTCGTGTAGTTGGTTGTTGTCTTGCAAACGTCCCCATCTGTTGACTCAGGGGTCGAGACGTGGCTGGACGATCCGTTACAGCCATGCAGATAAGATACCTGTCATCTCGACTGCTAGTGATACGAGGCTGTTGGGATCCAGCACGGCGTTCCGTATTACCCTTCTGAACCCATCGATTCCATATTCTGCTAACAGTCATCGGATCTCGACCAACGCGAACACCAATATCGCGATACGATAAACCGCAATCGCCATAGGCTACAATCTGACCCTTATCCATCTCGGAAACGTGATGGTACGCATTTTTCCTCCTTACACGAGGCATCACAATAACGTTTCACCAGGCAACGCTGGTCACCTGCTGTTTGTGTGTGAGAAATTGGTTGGAAACTTTCCTCATGTCAACACGTTGTAGGTGTCGCCACCGACGCTAACCTTGTGTGAATGCTGTGAAAAGCTAATCATTTGCGTATCACAGCATCTTCTTACTGTCGGTTAAATTTCGCGTCTGTAGCACGTCATCTAAGTGGTATAGTAATTTTAATGGCCAGTAGTGTACTAACTGAAATGTACTGAAAAGCTGAATCTTTGTCGTCTCTTATTCCTACTGCTGACTTCATATTGTCATGTAACTCTGTCTTATATCTCTTCCCTTAATATAGGATTCCAATCCCGTGAATATGTTCGTTTTTCTTTATATGCTGAGTTAACCTTCCTGATCCCTCACATACTATTCCACATTCTGTCTCCTCTGCCTGTGACGTCCACTGATTAAGAAATTGCCAGAAACAAGTTGTTGACGCTAACTGGCCCCTTGTCTTGCCTTTCTATTCACAACGAATGTTGTGACTGCTATTTTATTTTATGATTGTGTTAATATTAATGTGTCTTCATTCGACTAAATATCTTTGTATTCACTCTGCAGCGGAGTGTGTGCTGATATAAAACTTCCTGGAAGATTAAAACTGTGTGCCGGACCAAGACTCGAATTCGGGACCTTTGACTTTCTCGGGCAAGTGCCCTGCATGGTTCACAGGAGAGCTTCTGTGAAGTTTGGAAGGTAGGAGATGAGGTACTGGCAGAAGTAAAGCTGTGAGGACGGGGCGTGGATCGTGCGTGGGTAGCTTACCTGGTAGAGCACTTGCCCGCGAAAGGCATAGGTCCTGAGTCCGTGTCTCGGTCCGGCACACCAGTGCTTGGGTAGCTCAGTTGGCAGAGCACTTGCCCGCGAAAGGCAAAGGTCCCGAGTTCGAGTCTCGGCCCGACACTCAATTCTAATCTGCCAGGAAGTTTCATATCTTTGCATTCCTTGTACTTCAGTTTAGTGACCCCTGCAACATCTACTTGATGTACACCAACTGCACTGAAAAACTTTCCGAGGTTTGTAACCTCCCCCTCACTTACCGACCTTAATGACAGTGAAAAATGAAACCGCGTGTACCTAATGGGAATTTTGGAAAAGCAATCGTCACCGAAGTTAATCTGTCGGTAAAGAGGGAGGAAAGGGTTACATCTAAATGAAAGGAAAAGTGCTAACGAAACTGGTGGAAATTAATTTTGAAAAGGGGTAAAGTTAATAAAGAAAGTAAATGTGCAGCCATTACATTAACAAATAACTAGCGGTAATTAGATATTTGAGATTTGGGGGAAATTACGGTCGCCAGTCCTAAGGACAATTACTATAATAACTGAAAAAGAAAGATTATTACACATATAATTAGCACTAGAAGCGTGGCAACTGAAGGTTGCCACGTGTAGTGTGAAAACTGAAAGTTTGTCAGAAGTAATAAATTTCACTACACCCTGACTTAATTTAGCAAAGGAATTAATAAAACAGGAAAATCGAAAATTAATTTAGTGACTGAAGTTAATAGTGAGCTTTCTTTCTGAAGCACATCGAAATTCAGTAAAACACGGTTAGTCTTGGACTACCTCAACAATCATTTCAAAAGCTACTTGAATCTACGCAATTTAGAAATAAGAGATTTAACTTTGATCTTGAATTAAATGATTCTGAACAATTAACAATAGTAAAATGTAGTACGTACCAAGCTGAGCTGCAGTCACAGGTAAGCAAAAATATGGTAACAAAACTCGCACTCTTAATTTGTGCTTGTATAATCTGAATATTGTAGCCAGCTAACTGAACTTTGAAATTAAAGCAGTGAAATAGAATTAGCTATATTACTTTAGTGCTGGCGTTTAAATTTCAACGACACTCGGGTTCATTTCGGAATAGGAAGGGACCCTGCTTGGTAATGCAATTGGGACAATGAGCAACAAAGGTTCATGCTAAGTTGCTGTTATTATAGTTACGAAAATGGTACAGTTTGAAAAGCTGAGGTCTGCCATACAGTTCTAAAACTTTACTTGCTTCCAGTCTTCCTTGATGGTTGATTGAAGGTTTGAAGCCGTCGATCGAGGAGGTGGCGACAGTCACTCATTGTCGGCCGTCGCTGTTGCAGAAGCTGGATGTTGGCGCGCCTTCTTCTCGACACGGTCACCAGACGAAACGGGCTCTTGATGTGCGCTAGTTAATGTTTCCCTTCCGCGACACCATGTCAGAAACTATCATCGCAAGTCGAGCGCAATTACATGCTGCCAAACCCCGAAAGCGCGGCAACTCGCGGGAGCGTCACACAACACACCTGCTCCACTCGCTACTCCCGCCAGACTCCTTCTGCTCAGCCCGCGCTCCACGCGGCAGAGTTAACACTACCAAAGATCCTACACACTTTGATTCTTCACACGACCTATCGACGTAATCGTTCGATAACAGTTTTCCCTAGGCAAGACCCAGCGTAAAAATACAAATAATATTTACGAAACAAACCAACATAAATGCATAAATATATATATACAAACAGTAAAACAATTACAATATATAAAGAGACAGAAATGTCATATCTTGAGGTAACAAAGCAAGGAAAAAAATAGTACAATAGATGGAAATAGGAGGATATGCATTTCCGGCGTTACACGTGCCCCACATTGTCTGAGGATGTTCGTGTAAACTAAACAGACTCAGAAAATGTCCCAAAAAAGAAACAGCGGAATTGCATATGCTCAAAACATCAAAAAAATTTAGCATTCGTCTAATTAATCATAAACCAATTTTTAGACAATAATAGTTGAGTGGAGACACTCCTAATCTTATTCCACTTTGTCATCTTGCACAAAATAAAACAGGTTGACAACATATCAAAATTCATAGAAAACATAGAAAATGGTTTAGCTATTCCAAAATCATTAAAATTCGTAACACTATAAGAAATGGAATACTATTTGCAAAATTGATCAGAGTACATGGTCATAAAAAACAGGTATATCAAAATACGCAAACTAATAATTAATTACATAGAATACACAATTTTATGTAACCTTTTCATAATTAATATTCTCGTTATGTCCAATTAACGCTAAACAAGAAAATAATATACAGCAGATAAAATAAAACATAAATATTGACAGCAGAATCCTTTCACATCAGCTGTCCGGGAAGAAAAGCAACTCCACATTCCGTACTCGCGAGTACAAAGAATGCCGACAGCGGAACAAGAGCCGACAGCGACACAAGAGCCGACAGCGGCTCGGTCTTTCCATTATTGTTGCGCCCGCCGGTGCGGCACGCTTGATCTCACTCCCCCTTGTAACGGCGTTTCCAGAACGTCCGTTTGACTGAATTCTTTCGGAAAAACTCACTCCCGAGTAATCTCAAGGAGTCCATAAACACTATCACAGCGGATAACTCAACACTGTCCATCATGACACGCATGTACTAGCCTGAAACTTAAAACAGCGTCTAAGTACATCGGCAATGACTAATGAAACACACATTCATGAAATCTGACAGCTAGTTACAAAAGCATATTTACTTTCCTTAATCTACTGTGACTCAGCTGAAAACTTAAACTAGCAGCTTGGATTTTTCAGATGATTACTAATCAGTTACTCTTAAATCATTTAGTCAAAATTAATTACTTATTAATTACAACTTCTTTAATGACCTCTAGGTCAGGCAAAAGCATCGTAACATGGCACATCCTTAAATCTTACACTCTATATTTACATACTGTACAAATTACCCATTGTGTGGTATTAATCGATCCTAGGTTGGTACAATTTCAAGTCTACAATATTCCGTATACCTAATCGTTTTCCAGAGCTCTAAGCAATAAGCATTTGTGTGAGGTATACCAATGACTTTATATAGTCCATTATAAACAAACTTAAATTTAGAGATTTCATGGTCTATCTCGCTCGATTTCTCATGAGCTTTTACAAGTACTAAGTCTCCGATTGCAAACTTAGCAAAACGCGCTTTAGCGTCATTACGACATATGCGAGCATCGGCTTTTAGCTTCATTACTTCTCGCAAACGATCTTTTTTCACACCAATACTAATGTCAATCCGTGGAGGGAATTTGATTATCTCTTCCAATTCGCTTTCTACACTTTTGTCAATTCCGAGATTCCTCACATTACAGTAGTTCAAATTCATACCTACGTCAATAGCATCCGGCCAGTTAACAATGTGTATAGGCTGGTATTGCCTATGCACACCGTCTCCTGCCTCGTCAAAACTAACTACTATTGTTTTATTTTGTGACGTACATGTCAAAGTTTTACTTTCGCAATTAATCACTGCACGGTACTTTAATAGCCAATCTAACCCGATAATTACTTCCGTAGTCAAGTCTGGCACGACGACAAACTCTTGTTCAAATCGTGCCCCACATATTTCGAAGTTGACAAAAATCTGTTTTGTGACCGGTTTACTGGCCTTCCCAGTAGCACCGATAATTTTCACTTCTGCTACTGGCATAACTACGATGCCAGGTCTGTCTTTCAGTAACTCAAATATTTTCCCAGATACAGCACTCAATTCTGCACCGGTGTCAATCAACACGTTTAGTTGTAGGTCATGCATATTAACAGACACTACTATCTGTCTACACTTGTCCTCGGCTGTCTCTTTATTTTCCCACAGTAAATCCTCGTCTATATCCAGGTCATTCCAGAAAAAACCATCCGGCTTTGACCCTAAATCCGGCTTATCTGGCGGCTTTTTCAGCCTCTGTTCACATACAGTTTTAATTTCAACACGTTTGTCCTGAGGCTTAGCCTGTAGCTTCGCCTCCAATACCGAAACCTTTTCCTGTAACTCGTCAACTAGTGAGTGTTGCTTTGCTATCAATTCATTAATCGTCACCTTCGTTGATTCCACTTTGGTCAGATTAATCTCATCCGCCAATCTACCTGGAGGAATGTGTCCAGTAGTTTCTGCAATTACTTCCGCTAGATCTGCGCAACCCACACTGCTATCGTCTGACCGTATAATGTCAGCTCTAACCTCATACACGTTGTAATCTATGTGCTTTTCTACCAATCGTGTCCGGCTATCACTAAAATTTTCGCAATCTTTCTCCTTAATACTCTCGCAATGTTTAAACTGGAGGTTTGCGTCGGATGGGTCGGTTACTTCTACCACTGAAACTTTCGGTAAGGTCTGCCGGTTAGGGCCAGAACTTTCCGTTACTACTTCAACATCTAACTCCTGCGGGACGAAACACGACGAATCTTGCTCGTGCTCCCCCTTAACATCAACTATTTCTAGTAAAGTCTGCCGATTAGGGCCAGAACTTTCTATCATTTCACAAACACTATCTTCCTGCGGGACGAGACGCGGAAAATCCTGCACGCGCTCCCCATAAACACTTCTCCCATACAGACCCCTATAATCTCTTAGTTCGTCGTATAAGCGACCGAACTGCCTTAACCAGACCTCATGCCTCTCTGCATCCCCTCGCTCGATGACGGACGTGTTATCCGACATCTGATCTTCTCTCAACAATTGCGAATCATTCTTAAACTCAATCTCCAGTTCCGCTGTGGGTATTACAGCTGCCACTTTATGATCGATTTCCGGAACACTACTTAAATTGTTCTCACTGACATCGAATGTATTTTCTACTGCCGTGTATACAGCTGATCTACTACTTGTGGGCGCACTCTTTTCTCTTAACACTGGCACACTCTCCCGCCGTTGATTATTCCATACGGAATTTTCATAACGGCGACACCTGGGTTTTCTCTTGTTATTGGGCCGCCAAAATTTCTCCACGCCCGCTCGGCCCCTCACCGGCGCGGCTAATGGTTTCCCCGTCTCGTCCCAGCAGATACGCTCCCCGGATGCTGCTGAGGCGGCTGATCACACCCTCTGGCGTTATTACTATTCTGTGAAGCCCGTATCACGTTAGTATGATACTGGTTTCTGTCATTCCTGTTATTATTTGCATTGTACCGATTGTTATTACGGTTCGAACCATTATTGTTATTGCTGCGGTATGCATTATTCCCATGGTTATTGTTGTGGTTGCTGTGGTACTCGTTGTTGTTACCACGGCCTCTACCACTGTCGCGATTATTGCGCCAATTGTCCTCGTCCTCAACTCTTTCCAGGAAATCATTCACTGTCCTATAATTGCTTCCTACGTAGCGTTTTGTATCATCTGGAAGCTTCTTGTAGAGTTCCCAGACTATTTCGGATTCCGTGCGGCGATCACGCAAATATTCCAACTTGCGGATCCAGCCCTCACAAAACTCCTTCATCGAGCCGCGCGAATTCGCATCGAAAGGCCTCGATACGACAAATTCGCGCCAAACACTTTGCTGTTTTTGCTCTGACCAGTATTCAGCCAGAAACAAATTTTTAAACTCGTCAAAAGTCAGGTTCGTAATGTTGAGGTTTAAGCCCCAACGCTTGGCATCACCAGCTAGCACATCAATAACCGCATTAATTTTTCTCTCATTAGTCCATGATCTGGGTAAAACTCTTTCACAATTTTTAATGAAATCCGTCGCGTGTATACCGCCTTTTTTCGAGGGGTCGAACCGCTCCTCTTTCGTCAACAATTCCGAACTATGTGCACAGATTGGCACATAGCTCTGTTTTTCGTCAAGTTTCTTTTCTAATTCCGACACTCTCGTAATTACTTGGCAAGTGGTTGTTACAAGCGTTTCCACTTCCCTCTTTTTCTCTTCGCAGGTATTAGCCTGCTCCCTCACTTTAGTGTCTACTTCGGACACTAAAGCCTTTAAAGTTTCCACCTTCTGTTGATCCTCTTTTTTCACTAATTGAATTTGTTCCGTCACCTTATTCTCGATGATCGGAGCAACTGCTTCTCCTACACTTTTCTCGATTCTGCTAATTTCGGAATCAAAACGAGTATTTATGCTCGCAATTTCCGCCTGAACGCCTATCATTTCCTGTTTAAGATTACCGATTTCGGTATTAATTACAACAATATCTTCTTTGATTTTATCAACTTTTGTATTAACAACTCCAACATTGTTGTTAACAACGTTATTAGCTTTGTTCTGATTGTCTAGCTTGGCCGATTGACTCTTGACTTCGTTAATCAAAACATTCAATAAATCAGTTAAATTCCCGGAAACTACCGGTTCCACTTCCGTAGCGGCTTCCTCTTTAATTGTCCCCCCGTATTCGTCATAAAGGGATTCAGGTTTGATTTTCACTTCCGATTCCGAAACATTTTCTAAAGTTTGGAATTCCATTTCTGCTCTTTGTTGCGTTTCGGCGGTCGCGTCTTTCATGCTAGCCGCCTGCCCCTGAACAATGGGTACCGCGGTGCGCGTTTCCCACTGTTCGACCGATTGTTCCGTATCCAAGTCTACCAAATTTTGGCAATTGTTGCCTTCACTCATTTTAATAATTTTCAATATAAATGCCAAATCTCAAATATAATTAGGATTACTCCCACTACTTATTCTCGCTGACGTAACGGCCTGTACGTAACCAATACTTTGTTACGAGATTTGCACAATGCAAAATTCGTGTCCAGAACAACCTCAAATCTGAAGATTGTCCTGTCACGGTCGCCACGTGTAACCTCCCCCTCACTTTCCGACCTTAATGACAGTGAAAAATGAAACCGCGTGTACCTAATGGGAGTTTTGGAAAAGCAATCGTCACCGAAGTTAACCTGTCGGTAAAGAGGGAGGAAAGGGTTACATCTAGATGAACGGAAATGTGCTAACGAAACTGGTGGAAATTAATTTTGAAAAGGGGTAAAGTTAATAAAGAAAGTAAATGTGCAGCCGTTACATTAACAAATAACTAGCGGTAATTAGATATTTGAGATTTGGGGGAAATTACGGTCGCCAGTCCTAAGGACAATTACTATAATAACTGAAAAAGAAAGATTATTACACATATAATTAGCACTAGAAGCGTGGCAACTGAAGGTTGCCACGTGTAGTGTGAAAACTGAAAGTTCGTCAGAAGTAATAAATTTCACTACACCCTGACTTAATTTAGCAAAGGAATTAATAAAACAGGAAAATCGAAAATTAATTTAGTGACTGAAGTTAATAGTGAGCTTTCTTTCTGAAGCACATCGAAATTCAGTAAAACACGGTTAGTCTTGGACTACCTCAACAATCATTTCAAAAGCTACTTGAATCTACGCAATTTAGAAATAAGAGATTTAACTTTGATCTTGAATTAAATGATTCTGAACAATTAACAATAGTAAAATGCAGTACGTACCAAGCTGAGCTGCAGTCACAGGTAAGCAAAAATATGGTAACAAAACTCGCACTCTTAATTTGTGCTTGTATAATCTGAATATTGTAGCCAGCTAACTGAACTTTGAAATTAAAGCAGTGAAATAGAATTAGCTATATTACTTTAGTGCTGGCGTTTAAATTTCAACGACACTCGGGTTCATTTCGGAATAGGAAGGGACCCTGCTTGGTAATGCAATTGGGACAATGAGCAACAAAGGTTCATGCTAAGTTGCTGTTATTATAGTTACGAAAATGGTACAGTTTGAAAAGCTGAGGTCTGCCATACAGTTCTAAAACTTTACTTGCTTCCAGTCTTCCTTGATGGTTGATTGAAGGTTTGAAGCCGTCGATCGAGGAGGTGGCGACAGTTACTCATTGTCGGCCGTCGCTGTTGCAGAAGCTGGATGTTGGCGCGCCTTCTTCTCGACACGGTCACCAGACGAAACGGGCTCTTGATGTGCGCTAGTTAATGTTTCCCTTCCGCGACACCATGTCAGAAACTATCATCGCAAGTCGAGCGCAATTACATGCTGCCAAACCCCGAAAGCGCGGCAACTCGCGGGAGCGTCACACAACACACCTGCTCCACTCGCTACTCCCGCCAGACTCCTTCTGCTCAGCCCGCGCTCCACGCGGCAGAGTTAACACTACCAAAGATCCTACACACTTTGATTCTTCACACGACCTATCGACGTAATCGTTCGATAACAGTTTTCCCTAGGCAAGACCCAGCGTAAAAATACAAATAATATTTACGAAACAAACCAACATAAATGCATAAATATATATATACAAACAGTAAAACAATTACAATATATAAAGAGACAGAAATGTCATATCTTGAGGTAACAAAGCAAGGAAAAAAAATAGTACAATAGATGGAAATAGGAGGATATGCATTTCCGGCGTTACAGGTTGATTAGTGATAGTTTCTGAGTATTTATTACCATTACAGAAAAACTGTGGCGCGTTTCATTTCCCACCCTTTTTATCTGTGTATCTGTATTGCGCCGCAAACATCGACACTACGCTGCAGATGTCGTTGGTATGTGTTGTGTATCTTATTTGCACACAAATTTCTTCCATTCACTCGCAGTCCTTGGTGCTGGCTAGAATGATACTCACTTTAATTTTCACATTCAAGCTTTCATTGAGTTCTTTTCCGCTCTGACTCCGGTTTGTTTATCCGTCGGTGTCAGTTGTACGTTAACACACTTACACAGCAGTACAGGTAGTTTTACTAATGAGAGATTGACTGACATGAACCTTCTGCATGCGTCCACTGAATGTAGTATAAGGACACAAAGATGCTGTGCTGTGCTGTAGTCACAGCAAGGGTATTCATTTCATTTATTCCATATCTGAATGCCTATTGCCAGTCTTTTTAAAAACAGTTCGTATATTTTTCAGTATAACATGTAATAATACATTGTATTACCTAAACGAAATACTTTTTTAGCCTTGGGTTTCTCTGCGCCTTTCTACGTCCCACAGACAGTCAGTTTAAAAAGCAGATAACCAGACGTTAACAAAAGTGTGGTTTGTAAGAATATCTGCAGGGAGTGTCAGTGTTGGTACGCTGGGCAGACTGAGAGGTCAACCTGCACCAGCTCAGTGAACACCACGGAAGTTATAGATTAGAGAGGTTCATTTTTTGTGGGATATTGCGTAAACGAAAACCACAAATACTTAATACACACAGAAGCCCTACACTTGGAGGGAAAGGGTGCAAACTCATACAGAAATTTTATAAATTAAGAAATAGATGTCTGATTAATCTCTAAGATGGTCGTAGGTTCTGTTCCAAAAATGAACAGCTTAGACACAGAAGTAATGACACTTTCTGCAGGACCTGACCATCATTTTGCAGAACAGCGCTCAAGCACGTACAGTGCAAGCTGTTACTGATTTGTTTGACTGATGGGGCTGCTAAGTGATATACAACCTAATGCACACCACTGACTTAAGCCCTCGTGAGTTCAACTCGATTTCTAAAGTGAAGGAAACACTTCACGGCATTCGCTTCATAACTGCTAGAGATTCGCCTGGCAACAGAACGCGCCGCTCGAAATGTCAACACAACTGGCACTGCTAAGAGTATCCTATGACTTCCACATCGCTGGCAACGTGTTATACACAATGCTGGTGACTTCTTTGAAGGTCAGTAAAACTGTGAAACACATATCTATTTTGTACGAGCTGTAAATAAATAGTTGCCGCTATTGAAGTTCCAACCCTCGTACATGCCTTTCTTGCTTGTGTGAAACAGTAGTCCCAAGACAGAAGGTAATGTGGTAACAGACTGAATGAATCATAATTACTTCATTAGTCTGTAACATCAAAGAGACTGGATTCCTTATACCAAAATACTCAGAAAATATCCCTGAGCAACTTCAGAAATATTGTCAATGGAGTTCGGCCACACCCTGTAGACAATCTTTTGCTATTTCCTATTCTGGGGTCCAGTCTTCGTTACTGTCTTCGGATATCTGAAATTCCATGCTACGTTAGTAAAATTTCGTCTTACCTCGGCTTCCCGTCTATCTTCACGGTTCGTCTCTCATTTGGTATCACCCTCCCAGAGATTTGATATGAGGGGTAGGAGGGGCTAATCCATAATCTTTAAATAGCGGAAAGATCAAAACTTTTTGAAAATAACAGATCACCATCCCTCCGCTTCCTTCAATGAATAAAATTGCAATGACATACGCATCTTCATGCTTTTGATCATTGCAAAGGCAAGAGCCTGAGCTCAACCTCTGCCCGTTCCTCTGCCCTCTTTGACAACGTCGTTGACAGATTGAGAGTGGTTCCTTACACCTGAAGCCTTCAGTGTCCTATTTCTCACGGTTTTATTCAAAAATTAAGACGTTGTCCCCGACTGCTAATAAGTGCCTTTTCAGTTATTTAGCTAATACAGGACTACCTGTTTAATGGTGCTTGAATTATATCTTTCAGCCACATCCATCAGTGTGTCAGGTGGAACGCTGCGTGTGTTTCCTGTGGCGCCGACGAGGGCTTTGCTAGGCTGTCAGGCCTAATAAGAACAGCAAATGATGAGCGACGTTTATTGGCTGGCGGCAGAGGCTGACTCATACATAACCATGACGGACACGGGAGCTGCAACCTGTCCCTGCGTCATCGTTGCTGCCCCTGTCATTTTCCTCGTCGTGAAAGTATGAACTACAGTACGATCATGAAGTGAAACGATTTTAGAGAAAAGAACTTTGATATTTCGATTTTCCCTTCATCATTCTCCGTTTCGTTTCCGTTACGGTCAAAGAGTGCTTGGCAGATAGTTTTAATGGTTCAAAAATGGCTCTGAGCACTATGGGACTCGACATCTTAGGTCATAAGTCCCCTAGAACTTAGAACTACTTAAACCTAACTAACCTAAAGACATCACACACACCCATGCCCGAGGCAGGATTCGAACCTGCGACCGTAGCAGTCCCGCGGTTCCGGACTGCAGCGCCAGAACCGCTAGACCACCGCGGCCGGCTAGTTTTAATGTGTGTACTGGTGTAAGACCAAAAGTACTTGTGATTTTCAGTCAGATCTATAGATAGAATTTTACTTCCCAGTTCGTGGAATGTTTAACGCTTAGTACTCCTTGCACCAAATATGGCTTCTTTCAGTTTTGACTACTAGACTATGACTACCTTTAAATGGGATAGGAAACTCTATTTGCTTTCGGAGCAGTTGTCTAATACGGCTTTCGGGCCACGGCAGGTCAATCCCATCCCTCACAACTTTGCTCGGCTCATATCTTGTTCTGCCCAGTACTCCTGAACTTAAACTTAATATAACCCCGGTCAGGAGCAGCAGTGACGAAAAATTTCAGCAAAACGTGGAGAAGATTGAGTGTAAATTTGATGGTCACGTTAGTGTGAGAGAGGACAGGAAATTACGCGAAAGTGATCAAAATACCTTGTTCAAAAATTGCAACTTACCTCATTCTTTACCTAATACCTCACCCCCAGCGGCTGTGCAAGAAATCAGTCGAAATTTTATTAAATATCTATAGTTACTTTTACTTCTCATGCTCTCATTCTCTTGGATTTCAACCGAGGTTCAAGTAAAAGCACTCGCGCAAGTGAAAGGCATTATCTAGAAGCACTCATGCACTCGTCCGAACAGTCAGGTACCGTCCCAAGACGCCATCTCCATCGCCTCTTTGAAGCTGTGCTGCTCCCCCGTGTCTTTCTCGGTCCTGCGGGAAGCCTCGTAGATTTTATTTATTCGAGTGGCACTCCCACCGAGTTCCGCGAAGAACATCACGCCATGGGACTTCGTGGTCTGAAGATAGTGTATCCATACAGTCGAATACGTATTCTGTGTACACATGTCTGTATATGCTCTAAAAGTGAACATTTTTATACTGCAGGTTCCAATGACGCTTTCGGCCAAATACTGTTTTGTACAATGGTCACAAAGAAAGAGAGTAGAATAAGGATAGAGAAACAACCCACTGTTCACGAAGAATTATTGGGGAAATGTATAAAAAGCATAAACGAGTCGCACACGCATGCATTTGGAATCAGGTGCCTTTTCGTCACTTTCCATAAGTAACCAGAAACGCCCTGCTAAACCCGTAGGACAGGACAAGTAGTTGGAATTGTGGAAGGGGGCCAAAATGAGTGGCTGTCAGTTACACTATAGCACATATAACTTTATTTATTTGACCAAATATTACAGTAAAAATTCTAGAACTTAGTTATCGGATGAAAACGCGACACTATCTTATGCCTTAAGGGCACAACCACTATAATTAAAAAATATGGTTAAAACCATTAACCCAAGATTCAGAAGCCCAAAAGAATATTTAAAACACAAGGCAGATGGCCTTATCTTCAATTAGGTTGGAGGGCCTCAAACAGTCTGATGCTCGAAAGACGAAGATCCTTAATTTAAAAACGGCTGAAAGTCCCATAACTTAAAACTCAAGGTAAAATAAATTTAAATTAGGCTGAAGGCCCCAAACAGTCTAACACTTGACTAGCAAGGAATTTTAATTTTAAAGCGGCTGAAGGCCAATGACTTAAAACACGACAAAAACAATTCAACTTTAATTGAAAACCATCGGCTATCAGCCATACAAATACACACAACAGGAAATTAGAAAAGGCAGTGCAGCTAACGGCGCTCAGAAGTTTCGGGGGTCAGCCAGAACTTTAAATAATAACGTTCACTTAGGTGAGACACGCAGTCGGCCCAACCATTCTCCATCCGACGACAACCCAAGCAACAGAAGATCAACGGACACACCGACAAGGTAACTTGCACTCCACTCGACAAGCATACAATCGGGAGTTAAATGCAAACGTACAAGGCATGGTCACCCACTACCAAGCACACATTAAGCTGTCGAACTACATACCTTGCTGGACAGCGACAACACAGTGAAGAAAGGACACTGCCTAAATTTACGTCAACGGCCAGGACAGGTAATCGGAACGTTAACGGCCACAAGGCAGGAAATTCCGCACTTCAAGCAAACAACAAAATACAGTTAGTCTCCACCGGATGGTGGCTAAACCTTCGCCAACTCGAACACACACGTTGCTGCTAGCGGTAATGGCTCTGAGTACTATGAGACTTAACTTCTGAGGTCATCAGTCCCCTAGAACTTAGAACTCCTTAAACCTAACTAACCTAAGGACATCACGCACATCCATGCCCGAGGCAGGATTCGAACCTGCGACCGTAGCGGTCGCGCGGTTCCAGACTGTAGCGCCTAGAACCACTTGGCCAAATCGGCTGGCTGTCGGGAATGACCCAACAGCCAACAATGAGAACCAAACGGCACAGAGTGAACAGTCTTGACTTGCTGGTAAATTAAATTGAAACTCAACTTTTATGTCCATGGTCGGTGAACCACAGACCTCGTAGCAATAGTAACAGCCCCACACACTCCGACACTGCATAGAGACCGCCAGCGGGCAGAGCCAAACTACGCCCCGCGGAGATTTCATCGCTGCCCCACGCCAACCGACCGACTCCTCGCACACCAGCACGGAGACAGCACTAAAATAACTGATCAGTCGACATCACAAGCTACACACTATTTCACAAACACTAGGACGAAGAACGCAACTAATGCTAAAAGCAGTGACCGAGCAATGACACGGCCGAATCACGAGTTGAGACACACACCGTCAACCCCTTAGCGACCGGCGATCAAATACACGTCGTCTGGTAAGTCGACCAACCGACGACCAACTAAGACCGTCCCCAGTTCAAGTCACGTTCGCCGGCGAGGGTAGGGCGTGTCATGACTATCCAAGCCTCACCACTGCTCCAACCCAATCGACTTCCGCCGCGTCCCAACTCTACGACTGCCAGGTCCGAACTGCACTGCAGGCGCGTTCCAACTCGCTGCATGACAGTCGTCAACCGGGAAGTAATAGTAGTCAGCAAAGATAATATGGCAGGGCTATATCGATAAGCGCTGCTGCTGCAGCTCACAGGCAGGTAATGCAACAACTCAGTGAAACAGAAATGCGTACTAACATTATGAGGTGTCAGTATGAAAAGAAAAAGAAAAAAACAGGATGTAAAATAAGAGGTGGGGCGAACACGAGCTACGCATGGCTGATTACCCTGTTGGTTAATTAGAAGCTAAACATAAACTACCCACACAGTATCATTGTAAAAATCGTCGAAGTAATGTGTATGATGGCAGTAACATAACACAGTGGGCACACTTTGTTATTCTGTATTCTTTTAAAACATAAATTTTAATCGTTATCGTTATTTAGAATACAACACGATTATCTTTACAACCGCTAGCTCCAATGTTTAAGACGGAAAATATAAAAATACGTTTCCAGAATGAGATTTTCACTCTGCAGCGGAGTGTGCGCTGATATGAAACTTCCTGGCATATTAAAACTGTGTGCCTGACCGAGAATCGAACTCGGGACCTTTGCCTTTCGCGGGCAAGTGCTCTAACATCTGAGCTACCGAAGCACGACTCGCGCCTGGTACTCACAGCTCTACTTCTGCCAGTATCTCGTCTCCTACTTTCCAAAGGTTAATATGGCGTCTAAGGTGGATGATGTCGCATTGACAGCAAATTTACCCTCAGTCTTACCAATACTACAATGGACTTGTCACACGATCGAAAGGCCGTCACACCCTCTCTTAGCCATAATTCACGAATTCTTTCGACGCCTTTGGGATAGAGGTTATCACCGCGACGCCCAGTGGTGAAATCATGTGGCTTTCATTTGACTGGCGGAGGAAACTATTCCAGACACTCCACCGCTCAGAATCAGTACGATAAGGCGGCAGGGGGTGGCATCAAAGTCGTCTTTGATACCAACTCTTTCACTGGGGCGTTGATTCCCACACATTTCACTTTAGGAAACAACAGTTCGGAGTGCGGTTTATTACAGGGAGATTTTCTTCATAACCTTTGACACTGCTGACACCCTCGGGCGATTGAGCCCTTCTCTGAAAACACTGCGGGGCTGCATCCACCTCGAACTTGATAGCAGCCGTTTGGGGAGCAGCGCGACCGGAATTTTTGCTCTTGTGTACATGTTGGAACCAGTAGGGACCGTTCAAAACTGTTTGGTGAATTTTGAAAGTGATCCAATGCAGCTAAGGATTCTTATGCTTTTTTACAGCTCCTACTTTGTCTCCTGTGGCGTGATCACGGGAAGATACGATATTGGCACAAGCGTTAATAAAACGGAGCAACAAAGGGTTTCTCTCAGAACCGCACTCCCCAGTTGGATTAAACTCTTGGTGGTAGATGCTCACTATTACAACAATTTTGAAAACGCACGTATATAAAAAGAACCTGTGAAGAGAGTAAGTCTCCTGCAGGCTGCCTACAATGCTGCTCTTGCACCTTACAGTAGGCCATCCCGAATAGGAGAGTGTCAAAGGGGTTGCCGGTCTCCAAGTGACTAGGACGTCACAGGCTCTCTCTCTACAGGCGCGCTTCTGAACTTCGGCGCTCCTAACGGGTGCGATCACATTTGGTGAGGACTCAGCTCCACAGTGATTTTAGACAGGATATCTAAAGGCAATGAAACTCCTGAAAAAGTAATGAAAATGAACATGTTACTATGAAACTCATGAAAAGTTAATGAAATTGAACGGGTGGTCATGAATTTTGCTTTGTGCGTAAGTCACGTGCTGTTCTAGATGGGAAGAGCGAAGTAGCGCTACCTCAATACGTTTTGTATCCAGCAATCCATTTAATAAAAAAAATTATGTCTGAAAAATCCTTACTTTCTGTAGGGGACTTGTGTATTCGCCTGTGCAAGCCATGTTAGCAAAGCGTGTTCTAGTGTGGTTTGCGACCTTGAGGGGCAGGTGGAGAAATCTAATATTAAACTACTGTAATTTTAAACTTCTTTTAAAGCTGTTAATAACGATCAGAGTAAAATAATTTTCTCGCTAGCTAGGACATTTCCCGCGCCACATTAAAACTGTTTGCGGGCCATAACATGGCATCTCTCGAGTGGAAGCGGAAAGGAGAGTGCACAGTGCACCTGAGTTTCAAAAAATGCTTCAAATGGCTCTGAGCAATATGGGACTTAACATCTGAGGTCATCATTCCCCTAGAACTTAGAACTACTTAAACTTAACTAACCTACGGACGTCACACACATCCATGCCCGAGGCAGGATTCGAACCTGCAACCGTAACGGTAGCGCGGTTCCAGACTGAAGCCTAGAACCGCTCGACCACACCGGCCGGCCCACTTGAGTTTCGTAAGTCATTATCAGCTGAACTTCAGGCATTTCAACTAAGTATCAGTTAAAGGACTCCCTCTTCCCCATTTTTTTACAAAGATTGAGCAGTTTAATGTATACCACTGCTTCTCAGTTTATAAAGAAATCTGTCATGGAAATTGCGACAAATTGTACCAAATTATTTGATATTAATTGTACCAATGCATGTCATCATAAATAAGTCCTTATGTAGATATTTGATTTTGTGCCACTGCTGCTAACAGCAACTACATGGAAAAGGATACCCTTATTTTCAGAAAGAGGTGCATAAGAATTTTGCAAAGTTCGTGTCTAAAAACTGCTGAGATGAGTCCTTCTCAAATTAGAGATAGTCAAAGACGGCGGAGCTTCATTTTGAGAAATTCTCAAGTGGCAATTAACCGGAAGAATTTGTGTGAAAAAAACATATGACTCCATCAACAGCTGACACAGTGAAGAGAGAATACTTTAAATTTTGTAAATACTCTGAAAGACGACTTAATCAGTGTTCAGTCTTAAGAAGGACAAACGTGATCACTTTCTAATGAATTTACTGCAAAGTGCGAACCATGACTTCAAAGTGAGAATCCTTACTTCACCAGGTCCGTGCAGAAGCTGTTATACATGTTTCATGGAAACGATGCAATTGAAACAGGCTTTTCTGTTAACAAAGAAGTTTTACTTGGAAACTTTAGTAGAAACAACTGTCATAGAAAGACAGTCGTCAGCCGATTTACTTAGTAGTGAGAAACAACAGCATGTGGACATTACAGTCAATGATACTTGCTATGAAGAATGCCCCATCAAAGAGAGTAGCACCCTTAAAAATTAAAAAAATCTGATGAAAACAACGTGGCCAGTCTTAAAAGAAGAAAATTTCAATATTTAAAAGAGCTCAAAAATAAAACAAAAAATTGGTCAGAAAAAAAGGCAAAAGAAGAAGCTGAATTTCTAGATGTTGAAATTTACATTTTAGCTAAGAAACATAAAAAAATGTCTTAACGACAATGTAAGTTTACACTACATTACTATCATCAAGGTGATGATACCTGAAAATAGTCATACCCCATCCTAAGTGAGAATTTAACGTTTTTGTAGCATTTAATAAATGGTGTACTGCAAGCCATACATCATTCATGCTGAAACACACTTTAAGTGAAACAAGAATTATTGCATTTAGCCTTCATTTCATCCAGTTTTCAGCTACATACAAAAAATTTTTTTGTCATTGTATCACCCATACCTCCGATTGGTCTTGAATACAACTAAAGAGGTAACGAAAAAGTCATGAAAAGGTCATGAATTCGATTCTCTGAAGAAGACACCCTGTAAGTGACGTTTTGAGACGCCCAAGGGTGTCAGCGGTGTCAACAGTTCTGAAAAACGTCTTCCTGTTGCTTATCGCATTAAGATGTGTCGTTTTCGACTGCGAAGTGAGTGTGGCTCAATGCCCCAGGGAAAGGGGTTGTTTCATTGACGTCCTTTACGCCAGCCTCTGCACCCTTTTCATGCCTCTTCTGAGTGGGGGTTCCTCTGCGATGTTTTCCTCGGCCACTCGTACGAAAACTACGTGATTTGAAAGCTGGGTGTCGTGGTTCCAATCTCCATTACAAAACGAGGCTATAGATTTGGGTGAAAGAGGGTGTAACGACGTTTTGAGTGTATGATACGTCCACGATGGCGTTGGGCGAGGTAGTGTTGAAATTTGGTGCCAATGTGACATCATTAACATACATTATACGTCTCATTAATTTCTGATTTGCTGTTTGAAGAGTCATTGAGACAAGGTTGTACGCACATTTGAGCCGAATTTCAAACTACAACATCGCAATTAGTTGGAATTATGGGGTTTCGAAAAAGTGACCCTTTAATTCTGTTGCGCATCGTAATTTCTTACAAATAAGAAAAACAAGTGCGTAGACAATCGTCTGCCCTTTTTAACATTTATCCCAACTTCAATTTTCGTTAACGGGAATGTAAAGCAAACAGAAGGATTACGGTAACTAAAGACGAGTACCTGAATGCGCTCCTATTTGCGGGTCTTATCTCTATTATTTTTAAAAAATATGGAGAAATGCAAGCAGGACTCGGGAACCGAGGACACCATACCAAGTTAATTATGTATATAGTTAGTTCATAAACTGAATCAAAAGATTCGGCGATTTTTGGCTGTTATCGATGTCGATATTGACAAGATATTGTAACATATGTGCAGTAGTTATGTAACATACCTACAACAAATATGTGACGTATGTCTGTGAAAATGGACTCAATAATCTGAGCTGTCAGTAAAAGGAATCTAGCCTGTATAACACTGTGCTTGTTGTAGGAGTGTCGGTTTCAGTGTCATTTAAATCCTCAACAGATCGTTACATGAAAAACGTAAAACTAACATTTGGATAAGCTGTCTGACTGCCTGTTTGAATATGAAAAACTATAGGAACAAATGAACCTTCAACAATGCATACCTAAGCCTTCTGACTGCGTTTTTAAACAATAATTTACAAGTGATACAGAATCGGCTTGTGCAACAAAATTTATTGGATTAGAGTATATGACATGTGGTGTGTCAATGTCTCTATTTTGGCCCTACGTTTAACACTTACCTCTTTAGGTGACTGCCTCTTTCCATGGGGTTTACAGCAACTCGCAGCAGCATGCAGCAGCAGCGGCTAAAGCTTGTTGTTACTAAGAATGAATTTAATAAAAAGTAGTTGCTTGGATCCTGTTAACTACTAAATAACTTGAGAGAAGAGATTTCAAAAATTAAGTCTTTATAAGACTTCAGAATCATCATAACCCATAGCCAATAACGGACAATGACAACTACAATGACATAGGTATCAATAACAGCTAAGTGCCAGATTAACAAATACCAGATTAAGAAATTACCCCAATTTCAAAATTACATTAATATTTAATCACCACAGCATTTACTTGTTAATTAGATGGTGAGAATAATTATTATTATTTGGATGATAATTAGGTTTCTTGAACGGACAAGCTAAACATGGCATTGTTTTGCAAACTCAGACTAACAATCACCAGCCTAATCCCGCAACTGCTTTTGCGCTGTGCTTCCGAATTTTACCTTGAATTCTATCTTCAAGCGGAATTAAGACATGTAAATCTCTCCTGGCCATGTAAATGAAATCAGGCCTTGAGATTGGTAAGATCTATCATCACCAACATAGGGCAGTGTGACACGTCTTCCGTCTCCCAGCTCTCAACTGATCTAATTACTTCCACTCTAGCAGACAGACCTCGTCTCACAACAGTGCTTAGACTCTCACTTCCATGTTTCGCCCTCAGATTGTTACCATCGATGTCTGAGTGCTTACACAATGCAAAAAACAGCGTTAAGTTGACTATATTCTTTTCAATGTAATGGAGAGTTCTGACACACTCCTTACATAATCTCCCTGTCGCTTCTTTAAGAATTTTAATGGGACTTGCGTAGAAATAAGACAAAAGAAGCTAAAAATTCTTAATTATGAAATATGTATATATAAACATATAGGTTAGCCAACTGGTTTTATGAAGAATATAGAGTAACATTTCTTGTTTACTAAAAATATTTAAATATTTAAACAAAATACATAAATATGTAGAAGTTCTATTAATTTTAGAAGGATTGTTCATTATTGGCTCAATTATCTTCAGTCAATTTTGGAAGCCTTTTAAAATAATTAATTAGGCGCATTTTAATACGTGAAAAATTTCGACCTTTGAGATTTTCACTCTGCAGCGGAGTGTGCGCTGATACGAAACTTCCTGGCAGATTAAAACTGTGTGCCAGACGGAGACTGGCCAGGAAGTTTCAACCTTTAAGATTTGGAAAAATAACACGAAAAAATGTAGAGTGTTATTGTATTGCAACAAGGGAATGTTCACTGCATAGGGAGTGTTTTGCACTTTGCTCACTTTTAGAAACATGAAAGGAGAAGCAATGTCGTAAATTGTATGTATAGGTGTGTTTAGTGTCTAAATCAATAACACCTGAACGTATATTGCAGTAGAATCATACAGCGGTGTTTACAGTGCATATCTCACACCTTTAGTTGGAGAAAATGCATTCTTGGTGACACAGTGGCTTGTGTTGTCAGTGTCCTTTCACTGAGACTGCTCTGTGTAACTGGGGCTCTCGAAGGCAAAGCTCAGCTTGGTCACTGATTGCTGCTCAAGAACAAGTATTTATTGCAAACATCCTTGATTGTAACAGACCCCCTTGTTTGCTGCCACCATTGGAAATGACATCAGGTTGCAGACACCATGTGTGCATGTGCATTTTGTAATTTGTTTGTGGCCTGGCAGATCCCATTACTTGGTACTCTATGGACACAAAATACTTACTGTAACAGCTTTACAAAAATTTTTACATATTCCAATAAACGTAAGTTCCACTTACTTAGTTAAGTAAGTAACTGCAAATATGAATGCAAGTTTGCAGATTATTTCATGTGAGAAACAGATGTATTAACATGAATCTAAAAATATTGTACGTGAAACTCATATGTGTGGCATTATGAGAACTGATTATTTACTAATTAAGACATCTGCCCATGACTTTTATTAAGGTAAACATATGAAGAATAAATCAAATACTAAGTAATTCTGCTCAGGCTGTGTTCCCTTATAATATAAAAAACAAACTAAGTCTGCAGCATTATACAGTGTTACACACGAAATGATACCAAAAAGAAATTGTTGTCTAAGAAATGCTTTGCATATCTCAGCGCATACATAAGATTACACCAAAAATATTATATTCCATAACACACTCTTTACATAACCTCACTGTCGCTTCTTTAAGAATTTTAATGGGACTTGCATAGAAATAAGGCAAAAGAAGCAAAAATTCTTAATTATGAAATATGTATATATAAACATATATTTTAGGCTACTGATTTTATGAAGAGTACAGAGAAACATTTCTTGTTTACTAATAATATTTAAATATTTAAACAAAATACATAAAGATGTAGAAGTTCTATTAATTTTGGAAGGATTGTTCATTATTGGCTCAATTATCTGCTTGAAGCAGCTATGTGCTAGAACGTTAAAAAATTGTTGTGCACAGGCAGTATCTGGTACATATTGATTAAAAATCTTAACAATGACATATATCAGTGTAGTTTTTAAGTAACCTTGATGTCTTAATAATCATACAATGATTAATTTAGTTCTGTTCTAGCAGTGATTTGTATGATCAGAAGTGCACTTTCGTTGGGGAACGGAAGTACTATCGTACCATCACTATAACTACCACAAAACGCACAGTAATCTATACTACACATAAATTGGATCCCTCTTTCTACAGGATATGGATTGTACCAAAGGGGACTGGTATAGTTAGCTTTTTCATTGTTGTATTCGCTGTGGAATACTGTGCAATATATGTTCTCTCTTGTCTTTTCATCTGAAAAATGTTTGATTAGTTCTTATACTAACAGTAGTATAAATTTTGTATAAAATTCTTACTTCTTGTGGAGATCATCAGCTCCTGTTATTTGGAGAAATTGTTATTACATCATGTTGTCATATTCATGGTTTACGTTGCAGTGGGTGCTGGAACGTTTCTTGTCGTCATTTTGGTTTCTAAGGAAAGAAATTATTTAATGTCTAAGCTAAAAAGTAATAAGTTTTCTTCTTTCTGGAGTGGCTGCCAAATTCAGTTTCGTCTGCCAGGAGCAAAAAGATTATTAGTACAGAAAACATTTGTATGTTTTTAATTAACCTTTTGTGGTTCACTTGCTTTCTTTTTATTATGATTTGCTTCCATCTGTGGTCCTTTCCTTTCTTGTTTTATTTCTATTAGTATCTGAAAAGATTTCATTAGTGGCATACATGTATGTATTATAAGTTGTACAGTGCTGTATTTGTCAATGTTTACTTGTGACAGTGAAAAACTATATGAGACAAACTTGAATGTTATCTTGTTCCACAGTTTTAGTTTTACATTTCTTCATAATTTGCACTGTTAGCGTTTCCACCCTTTTTTCGTATATGCCCTGAACTATTTTGTGTGAGACAATCCTTTGACTCCTTAGAAAAGTTTGCTTAATCTATAATAATCATAACAATGACGATTTATTAATAATATAATGACCAAAGTGTCTTCTGCAGATCTTACTACAAAATATTTAGTTTTTGAGGCGTCTAAATGGACCCTCAAGACATCTTACCTTCATTTCCTTACTTTAATGTGGATGAATTCCTTTGAATCCTCTTGCATTACTTAATACTAGTCATTTTCTGGAATTGGTGCCATCTTGTTAGTTTGATTGTGCTTTCCGCACCTGTTCCTGCTGGAAGCTCATACAGTTGATAAGTGTTATTTTGAATCTACTTCTGGAGTGTTGTGAAAACTAACATTATGCTTTAGCAAGTGGAAGTTTCTATACATAACAAGTCTCGTCGTAATCTGTGAGAATAACCATTTTATCACTTACTAAGTACTGGATTCTTTTATTCAGCTGAAGACAGAGGATCTATTTTCTATGGAGGCAACGGCGACGACTTCGTGTCACGAGGTAATAAATTTGTTTCTCTCTCAAAAGGAACACTTCAGCGAGGGCTGTGACGTATTTTTTAGGCCTGTCCGCTAGAGGTGCACACAAAAAAGGAGAGGTGAACTGGCAACAGCACCCTAAGGTGGGCGAATTCTCGCTAATGCTTTTGGCCTTGATTACCGTGTGGCCAGCTGAGTCAAGCCAATGGAAAAAATAAAATGTTTCATTCTCGTTTCGCTGTCTCTCGAAAGCTTATTGTGGCGTCGCATTTTCTTACCTGGAATGGACACTTATTGTTAACATAATGAAGAAAGTATGTCTCAAAACTAACACATAACATAGAAAATATACATAGGAGGATACACTTGAAAATACACAGCTGATTCAAAGAATGGCTTTCTGTGTGAAATATGATCTGAGTACGTAAAGTTTCCATTAAAACTGCATAGTCATGCAAAATGCGACGAATATGATATGGTCTATTGTACGAGTACATCAGGAAACATTTCTTCCTAAGACTCTCACTTTTATTGGAGAGACGGTAGCTCTTAACCAATACCATCTGATTAACGGCAAAATTTTATTACTCTGATCCTTTTAGAGAGAGATTTAATTCTTCATTCTGCTGCCTCTCTTATTTTATGGAGTGCAAGATTTACAAGTTCTCTGTACCTTAACTTCCTTGTTGCTGGAAAGGGTGCCATTTCCATGGTCCTATCCGGTGGCTGTTCATTTTTGAGAACTAAGATGGGAGGCAACGTCGTGGAGTCATGTAGTAACTAGTTTATAATGTCCTGAAATATCTTAATCTTCGTGTCCCATGTTCTGTGTTTACTGTGAAAGTACAGTATGCACTGTTTATTAATCTCTTTCATACTACGTCCCGCCAGGTTTTATTTTCTCTGGACTTAGCATGCGTATTCAAGTACGTTAATGGAACTGGGAGCCATCATCCGATATAACCTTATCAATGCGGCCTATTTCTTTTAGTAAATTTTTTTAAGAAATCTGCAGCAACTGTCCTTGTGATAGCTTTTCTCAAGAGAGTGAGAGTAATGTATTTTGATGTCAACTCAACTGCTACAAAAATGTAAGCTTACCCGTTTGCTAACCTTACAAGAGATCCTAGTGAATAAACTGCTGCTAAATGCCTCAGTTTTACAGGGATAATAGGAAACAATGGGACTTGAAGTGACACAGTCGGTGGCTTTCCTTTCTGACAAAGCTTACGTCTGCTGAGGACATTATTAATTCTCTTCACCATATTATTAAAGTAGCATGTTGCGTGAAGTTTATGGAAGAACTTGCATGCTTGATAATATGCATAACTAAGGTGAATGTACCAGATGAGTTTGTTCACTAGCTTATCTGGTATACATACACTAAAAGAATTGTTAACAGAACTAAATTAAATGAGAATATTGTTCCTAACAAGGTAACAATGCCTAATTTCTGTGACAGCTTTGTCTTGCCACTTCTCCTTGATGTCATTTCATAATCCCTTTTTATTTCTAGATAGGCCAATGGGTGCATCAGACAGTATATTTCCAATGATATTCCAATGCTCTCTTCAAACACTGGAATTCGACTTCTGCCTGCTCATCTCATTCCCACACTGTGTTTTTGCAGTGAGAGCCTACAATCTTGGCGTTGTAAAAATTTTTAAATTCATAAATCTGCGATAAAAACTGACTGACTTGGTTAAACAGCGAACTTCTCGCTTACTAGCGGGTGAAGAGTTCAACCTTATGCATTCGAATTTGTAAGGATCAGGTTCTATGCATGCAGATGAAATGACATGACCTAAAAATTTTACGATATATTTCCCAGATGCAGATTTCTCCAGATTTACAGTAATGCCTGCATCAAGAAAGAGTCCCAGCATATAGTTTAGAATGCTGTTACGTTGTTGCCAAGATTTCTCTGGTATAAAAATGTCATCGACGTAAGCAATAATATCGTTTTTCAAATAATCAGGAAGAACAGTATTTAGCCCACAAATAAACGCTGCTGTAGAAATGTTGAGCCCAAGGGGAAGCTTGCAGAATTGGTAACATGCACTGAAACACAAGAGTGCCATGTATTGTTGACATTCTGGATAAAGTTCAATTTGCCTAAGACCTCTCAAACGTCCACTGAAGACAGGACCGGTACTCCATAGAATTTTTGGAGGAGTTCCTCAATAGTTTGAGGCCTGATACCATAATGGTATTCATTTGTCTCGGATCCAAGACCAAACAGATCGGACCATCTTTATTCTTAAAAATGTGTAATGGACTGTTGTGGGAGTTTACTGCTGGCTCAATGATTCTGTGTTGTAACATAGTTTGAATTTCATCTTTAAGATTCTCTCTATAGTGTGCAGGAATGACACATGGTGGCACTCTAAATTTATTGTGAGGTTTGACCTGTAGCTTATAATTAAAGCCTTTAATGGTGCCAGGACGTTAGGTAAGACCAGCATGATTATGCAATATGTTTGCAAGGTCTTTTTTGTCTTCCTCTGGGCTTTGTTGTGTGCTTTCTGCTTTGTCACAGATTATGTAGTCTGTGACTTTATTAGTGTTTTGCCATTAATCATATTCTAAATATTCGCAGATGCTGATCTGTGAAGAGTGCTGATTTTATTCTCTTAGAAAACAGACGATTGCATCTTTTTCTTGAGGAAAGATCCATTCCTCAAATTGTAGACAAACAAATTTGCACCCTATTTCTAGTTCTACCTCTCCTTCATTGAAGTTTAACACCACTTTATGTGCAGTTAAAAAATCTGCCACTAAGATCATTGAGTGGACAGGAGGGGCACAATCACGACATTTGCTGAGAGACGATGACACTGGCATTTAACATGTATGTTCGTTTGTTGCCTCACGTCCAGACTCTTCCTGGCAATGGTACCCTTAATTCGTATCCTTTGCAAGGGAAGGATTGGACAGTCTGTGATTTACAACACTGACTAAACATGGGATGATTTACAGCGGAAACAGGACCACCTGGGTCTAAAACTCCTGAAAACCTGGTATCACCGACTGAAATTGATGTAACTGTCCCTATATATAAGTGTTGATATATAACTGATATATAACTGTTGATGTAAGTGTTCCTATCATCTTCCTTTTCCTCTAATAGAAAATCCCTTGGATCTTCCAAGTGTACAAAAATTAGTGTTGTAGAGTCATTGACGTTTGCACTATAATGTGCTTTTCCTGCTGGCTGTGCCAGTCACAGTGCTGTTTTAAGAGAATTGTTTCGAGGATCTGGTGAGTGTATTTCAACAAATTCATGCTAAGTTTGTTGCTTTACATCATCATTGGGTTTACAGTCTGGAGTTGACGTTTGCTGATATCTGGTGTGAAAATTGGGTGCAGAATGATTATGACTATTACTCTGACTACATATTGCCCAACCTTGATTTGCGTTGGCATGACTATTAGATGGCAAATGATATTGATTGTTGTAGCTATGTCGTGGATGGTTACGACCATTGTCAAAACAATACTGATTTTCATTATAATAATGCATGTTCAGGAGAGCATTGTCTCCCTGGTAACTTTCACTGTTATAATAATTGTTTCTTCTATTACCCTTGTTTCTAAAATTTTTCTTACCATTAAAGTGTCCATTCTGGAAATTTTCATTGCTTCCGTTTCTTTAGAATTTACCAGAGTTTCCAATGAATTGTTGTTTGGGTACACTATCTTGATCATAATGTGTTTACTGATGGTCTTGTTAGTCGTAATTGTTGCAGTTTTTAGGACTACTGTTAAAACCTTGCATACGCTGATTGTGCTGCGCAAACTGTGGGTTATTTGCAAATCGTTGCGAATAGTCATGTTGGTATGCATGATTTTCGTAATTCTAATGGTCATTTGGATGACCACCATTACCAGACTGGTTCACAGAAGCTTGCATTTTCCTGTTATTTCTACTTTTGTTATTATTAGAGCCTTGTCTATTGAGGTGATTGTCATCATCTCCCATTTCTTGCAAAAGATCTGTGAACTCGTCAATATCGTCTTTGCATCTACTAGCTACAATGCATCCTTAATGTTAGTGGGCAGTTTTGTTATGCAAATACCGATAAGTTCTGGTGGACTGTGCGGATTGTCAAAATACTGGTTGCTACGCACCATGTCCTCAAAGTCCAATGTTGGGGTGGTAAATCTCAATCTTTCGAACGGGTTCTGGTTTGTGGGAGACTAGTATGCCGTCAGAAAGGCGTGCTGCAATTCTGCCAATGATCGGCATTGTTGCACTATTGGACGTGTTCTAGAAGTCGGCTCATTTTCCAAATAAGAGCACATGAATGTCAACTTGTTTGCAATTTTCCATTCATGGGGAAACGAATAATAGAGTTGACCAAGCCAGACCCTTGCGTGTATTTCTTAACTAGCGTTACGAAATGTTTCAAATTTTCATACCTTTTTGTAATCGATCCTATCCTCTCTTCTTGGTTCAAACTTGTGGGGATAGAATCTCATCGATTGGTCTGGATGTTGACTATTACAAATGCGTTCCGAATGAGGCTGTCCTCTGATATTATCGCCTGTACGGTCGACGGGTATCTGACCCCTGATGCAATCCTGTTGTTGCGTAGTTTTACAATCTGTTTGCGCTCCAGTAGTCGCAGGTACTTTTTCAACGATAAGAGTTGATCGTTCTAAAGAATTTAACCTATCTTTTACTTTCGCGTTGATGAGCACTTGCCCTTCTTGTACACGTTCCATTTTTAAATACTCTTCCGTTTGGGAGAAGTGTACAGGGGCAGTGACATCAGAGCTTGCAACTGCTTTGTTAGACAAGTATGTAACTTTTGTCGTTAGGTTGTCAGTTTTCTGAGAAATTGTGCCTAAATGACCTACAACAGAATGAACTGTGTCGTCTACAGAGTCTGTTTCGGAGCTAATTTCTGTGATTTTACAGGCATTTTATTCGCAGAGATGTTTGAGATCTGTGAGCGAAGTGCAGTGTATTTCTGCTTTAACGGCAGTTAACACAACCTGTTTGTGCTTTTGGAAACCTGCCTCAGTCCTTGAGATTCTTTCTGTTTGTTGAGTTTGCGTAGTCCCAACGCTGTTAATTTTAGTTTCTAAAGTATGCACTTTCGGTAACAATTGTTCATGCAGTGTTTTGGTCTGTTCATTCATAATAGTTTTATTTTCTGCGCAATTTGAGTTTGCAAGCCATCTTTTATTGTTTGTGTGTCGTCTTTAGACTTGGTAAACATGGTTTGTTCTCTTGTTGGAATTTTGTAAGCATAATTTGTTGGGACTTCTGTGTATCTTCTTTAGACAGTGTTTGCAATGGGTCATTCGTACGAAATTGAGCACTGCTGTTACGTGAAGCCGTCTGATGTGCTGCTTATACCTCAGAACAACTTACCGAACGTGAAATTACTTTCTCTGAAAAGATTTGTCGTGATGTGTCATTGTTTGACCCTGGTAATGAGACTGTAGAAACTTGTGTCTCATTGTCTGTGCGAACATTTTCCGCTTCAGTCTCCGAGGCTTGGAAATGCTCTAGAGAGTTAATCTCGTCATTAATAGAGTCTGCATTTTGACGTTCCATGAGGTCCCTAATGCTACTAGCGGATCTTGTGTTGTGAGCGATGGTTAGTAATAAACAGAAAAGTACGACAGAAAATAATTTCTCACTAACGAATATATCTCATTATAACATCATTTAAGAAATAGAGATAATGATTTCTACTAATGCAAGATAAATTGCTTGGCACTTAGCATCAGTCATATCACGCACAAAGGAAAAAAAATGATGTTCCTAATTTTTTGTCCTAAACAATGAGTCGTGAAATATGTCACACACAAATCTTATAATTAACATAGATGGACAATAATACACAAATATCGCTGAAAAAGAGAGTACATAAATAATTAGTACCAAGCAGCGCAGCTGTAATTACTGTGGGTGTAATGTTGATCTGACCGTGAGTTTATAATTTCCAATGGTGTCGTCTAGCAACAGAGTACGCCATATGTAACGTATATGCAACCAATCTGCAACGTAGCCACAACAAATATGCCTATGTTTGTCAGTGAAAATGGACACGACATGCAACCTGAGGTATCAGTAAACGGAATCTAACCAGTATAACACGGTATGTTAGTTGTATGAGTGTCAGTTCCACTGTCATTTGAGCTCTCACCAGATCTTTACATGAAAAACTTAAAACTAACATTTGGATAAGCTATGTGACTGATTATTTGAATATGAACAACTATAGGAACAAATGAACCTTTAACAATGAATACCTAAGCCATCTGACTGCGTCTTCGAACAATAATTTACAAGTGATACAGATTCTGGCTGATGCAATGGAATTTATTGGGTTAGAGTACATGCCATGTTGTGATGCGTCAGTGCCTCTGTCTTGGCCCTAAGTTTTGCACTCATGTCTTTAGATGACTGCCTTCTTTCATGTGGTTTACGGCAATTCGCAGCAGCATGCAGCAGCAATGGTAAAGCTGATTGTTACTAAGAATGAATTTAATAAAAAGGAGTTTGCTTGGGTCCTGTTAACTACTAAATAACTTGTGAGAAGCGATTTCATAAATTAAGTCTATTTAAAACTTCAGAATCATTATAGCCCATAACCAATAATAGACAATGACAATGACAATGACAATGACTGAGTGTCAGATTAACAAATTATTTTTATTTCAAAGTTACATCAACATTTAATAACCACAGCATTTACTTATTAATTAGATGTGGAGAATAATTGTTTTTATTTGGAGGATAAGGAGGCTTCTTTAACTAATAAGCAAAACATGGGATTATTGCAAACTCGGACTAACAATCACGAGCCTAACTCTGCAAATACTTTTGCGCTATGCTTTCGAATTTTACCTTGAACTCCATCTTCAAGCGTAGTTAAGCCATCTAAATCTCTCCTGGCTATATAAATGAAATCAGGCCTTGAGTGTGGTAAGATCTGCCATCACCTACGTGAAGGCAGCGGGACACGTATTCTGTCTCCGAGCTCTCGGCCGACTCCACTACTTCATCCCTCGCAGACAGACCTCGTCTCACAACAATGCGTAGGATCGTGCCTCCATGTTTCGTCCTCAGATTGTTACTATCGATATCTTGAGTACTCACACAGAACAGCGTTGACTGTATTGTTTTCAAGGAATGGAGAGTTCCGACACACTCCTTACAATATTAGTCCCAGAAATTCGAGAACTTTCCAGAAGACCTTAGTATGTGACAAATTTCAACTCGACACGTCTAACCGTTCCGCGGAACGTGAGTTTTAACAGTCGAACAGACAGACTGACAGGCAAATGGACAACGAAGTGATTCAATAGCGGTTCCGTTTTTATCGACTGATGTACGGAACCCTGAAGAAAAACGAAGATTACCAGAAATCAGTATAGAAGCTGAATGAAATATGAAAGGAATACTGTTTAAAAGCTTCATTTGTGTGACCACATTTCTCGTGGCTGTTTTATGATTATTGAAAGTATTTCAGTTCCTTTTCCTGAAGTAATGGTCTAATGAAAGATGTTAACCACTCGGCCTTCTTTATAGATCGGAAAACAGTCCGTTGAAAAACATGTTTTCAGTTATGGTATTCCAAGCCTGGTTTTTGCTCACCTTAAGTAGTGTTGTTTCCTTGCTTGTTTTTGTGACAATCCCTTGCTTGGCGCTGTTGATTCTTACCTAATCCTTCACTGGTTTCCACAACCATGCGCGGAAACACACCACAGTGTAGTACCAATACTCTTTGTATCTCTCTGGCTGCATACAGCACGTCTCGTGTATCTTGTGTAGCGTTACAAACTTCATCTCTGTGTTTTGTGTTGTTTATTTATGTTACTATGTACTTATCTTATGTGCAATAGAAAGAAACTTGTCGTCATGAATGTAAATGTCACGTAGTTGGAAGGGGGCTAGTGGAAGACAGGGCAGCGGCAAATACGAGAAAACAGTAGTGGAACGGAGAGTGTATTCAGAGCTGAAAGAGAACATGGAGTGCGCGATGGGGGGGGCAGCGGGGAAGTCATGAGAAGTAATGTGAGAGCGAGCAAGGGATGGAAAAGAAACCTTTTTATCTCGTGGTGCGATTTTTTTTTCTATTCATTTACTTCGTGTCTGGTTTTCAGCATGTATCTGATCATTGAGTAATTGTTTATTTTGCGTTAATTATTTATGTGTATGGAAATTTTCTTGAGTATGGAGGAGGAGTCCGTCTTTGTTGATTTTAATGTCGTTCATATCTTTCTCTATTGTGTTTGGCCTGTCGTGTTCCTAAGGCAGTTACCAAATTATAAGTGGTTTTTACTGTAATTCCATGCCCTGGTGCGTTCTTTGTATCTTGCATCAAAAGTTTTACCAACGTAGATTTTCTCACAGTCGCTGCATTTGACCTTGTAGATACAGGATTGCTGGTAACTCTGTGATTGTTTTAGTCCGGACGTGTCCTTTTGTAGAGGTAATTGTTTTGCAAGGAATGTGCATGCCCTGTTCTTCGAATATACGCTGCCCCTAAAATACTTACTGGCGAGACAGAGAAAGTAAGATAACGTATTAATAACTTGGTGGAAGTGAATGAAAGAGCGGGAGCACGCTGTCAAAGGCCTCCCAGTCGAGCACTGGAAGCTGAACGTCACAGGGCGTGAGGTTGGTGCGACCACAGATACGAATGCTGCTACCCCGCACTACGAGTGTGTGTGTTCTGCGAGCAGTTAAGGTGCATTGTAATGGCGCTTTCCTTTACAGCGCAGCTCGGAGACGGTGTGCGGACATTTGCCACGCCGGACATTTGCCACACTTAGCCCTTCGCCAGGTAGCGATCCCTCAGGTAAGGGACGTCTTTCCTCGTACTTCTTCTGTACACTTTCAAACCGCAGTCTCCACATCTTACTCGATACAACCAGTACGTAAGGGAACTTCTTCGACATCTTGGCGAAATACAGAGCTTCTTTTCCGAAATCGAAATATTTATAACTTTTGGGAAACGAAAGCAATACCGACGATTATATCAGTATGTAATTAGTTCTGCCAAGTATAAATATAGATCCCTCTGTCTTTATGGTAGCTTCCTTTCTCGCTTACTGGTTGCGATAGAAACTGTCCATCGCCATGGGAGCAACAAGAAAGGAACTACGTAAAGAGAATGCGAATGTACGCCAATCATTTCTTTTTGATCACTGCATTTGTGCCTAGTTTAAGTACTACAGCTGCATGCCCAAAAGACAATAAGGAAAGAAGAAACGGGAATGTGAATGTTTGAAAAGAAGAACGACATACTCCATATTAATTTACTCTCTAAAATCCGATATCCCTTGCGGCGAAACATTAGTTACTAAAGTGTAGCGGGACAATGTTCAAAACATGACTGAAAATACGTTCACTAAATAGAGAGTCCAATTTTAAAATGTTAGAAATAAGGAATATTTCCAGGGTCATAGAGAAAGCATCCTAGGTTTTGGAGGGAAAAGCCGTAATTGTAATGATCTGCACTACAACAGAAACAAGAAGCACAGCTTAAAGAAAAATAATGTAATGTGTGTTTCAGCTCACAAGCGACATTCAAGCAGGTAGTTCCTGTGACTTAGTATGGGCAGAGGCTATATTCGACAACCGAAATAAATTAGTAACTCGCTCCTTTTACCAACCCTCGGTCTCAGATGAAACAGTTGCTGAACAGTTCAAAGAAAACTTGAGTCTCATAAGAAATAGGTACGCTACTCATACAATTATAGTTGGCAGTGACTTCAATCTACCTTCAGTATGTTGACAAAAATACATTTTCAGGCCCTATTGTAGAGAGAAAATAACTTCCGTAATTGTTCTAAATGCTTTTTTAAAAAATTATTTTTTACAGTTAGTTCACGAGGCCATTCAAATTTTAAATGGTTACGAAAACACGCTTGACCTCTTAGCCACAAATAATCCTGAACATCACGACGGATACAGGGATTAGTGAACACACAGTCGTAGCGAAGCTCAGTTCCATAACAAAGAAATTCAGCAAAACTAAACGAGAAAATCATCCATTTATAAAAGCAGCTAAAAATTCGGTTGTATCTAAGAGACAGTCTACAATCCTTCCAAACTATGTAAGTGAAGACAATATGTGGCTTAAGTTGAAAGAAATAACATCAACAGCACTCGAGAGATTCATACCAAATAAATTAATAAGAGACGGAACTGATCCTCCATGGTACACAAAACACGACAGAAAGCTGCTGCAGGAGCACCGAAAGAGGCACGTATAATTTAGACGGATGCAAAATCTCCAAGATTGGCGAAGTTTTAATGAGGCTCGAAATTTGGTCCATATTTCAATGCGAGATGCATTTAATAGTTTCCACAATGAAAGTCTCTCTAGAAATGTGACAGAAAATCCAAAGAGATTCTGGTCCTATGTTAAGTAAGCCAGCGGAAAGGCTCGATAAGTACCTTTACTGCGCGACAGCGATGAGCAGGAGGAGGAGGGGGAGACAAGGGACCTAGCCTTTCGGATCAGGTAAAACCGTGGCAAATGTCCGGCGTGGCAAATGTCCGGCATTCCTCGGAGACATCTGGATGACATCAGACGGTGAAGAACCATTGGGAAACGGAAAGAAAGACGAAGTCCGCCGAGTGTAGTCAAGGAGTTTGCGATTGCTTATAACATTGTTCACTGTTAATTGGGAGCGTTCCGAATCTCAGGTGCTAATGAGCGAGGGGGAGGAGGTGGCCGACCACGGGCAACTACAGCAGTGGGTGACCGCTGCATTGTGCACCAGGGAAGAAGTTGACCACGTCACGCGGCGGGTGCAATTACTACCACATTTAAGGCACGCAGCCTCACGCTCCACAATGGTATGGCGCCTGCATGGTATTGCCTCTTCGCCCGACATCAAGTGCGTTATGCTCTGTTGACCCAGTGCATCGGCGGCACCATTTGTGTTGGTTGCAACAGCATAGGTATTGGACCAAGGAAGAGTGTTTCAAACGGCTCTCAGCACGATGGGACTTAACTTCTGAGGTAATCAGTCCCCTAGAACGTAGAACTACTTGAACCTAACTAACCTAAGGACATCACACACATCCGTGCCCGAGGCACGATTCGACCCTGCAAACTGTAGCGGTCGCGCGGCTCCAGACTGTAGCGCCTAGAACCGCTCGGCCACAACAGCAGGCAGGAAGAGTGGCCCCGTGGGCTCTTCTCGGATGAGAGCAGGTTTAGACCGAGTAGCGATTCTGGACCTACCGTTACGTGGCAACAGTGAGAACATATAATGCAACCGGAAACATTTTCAAACATTATCGTTTTGGTGGGTCAGAAGTTATGATGTGGGGAAGCATTATGTTGCTTCGGTATACTTAACTTCAAATCTTACAACACAGTGCACTCATCGGTCAACGTCACAAATTCTTTGCTGTCACTGACATAATAACAGTGTCAGCGGCAAACAGCAAAGTTTTTAGTTTTTGTTCTTGAATTTTAATTCGATCTGCAAATTTCTTATTTCTTTCCTTCAAGGCTTGCTCAATGCATAGATCGAATAACATCATTGACAGACTGCAACCCCTTCCCACTCCTCAATAAGTGCTTCCCTTTCATGCTCTTCGATTCTTATAGCTGCAGTCTGGTTTCTGTACTGGTTGTAGATAAGCCTTCGCTCCCTGTAACTTCGCTACCTAAAAAATTTCAAAGACTGTAGTCCAGTCAACATTGTCAAAAGCTTCCTCCAAATGTACAAATACTACAAACTTAGGTTAGCCACTCTTCAAGATAAGTCGTGGAGCCAGTATTGCCTTATTTGCTCCTATATTCCTCCAGTACCCAAGCTTCTCTTGCTTGAGGTCGGCTTCTGTTTGGTTCTTCCACTCCTCTGTAAGTAATTCGTCTCATTATTTTGTCGCCATAACTTATTTGATTGATAGTTCGATAGTATTTACAACTGTCAACATCTTTCTACTTTGGCAAGAGAATTATTACACTCTTCCTGAAGTCGGAGGGTATTTTACTTCTGTCACATATCTCGGCTCTTCAAAGATTTCTATAATTTCCATGGAACATAATCTATTCCAGGGGATTTATTACGACATTGATCCCTGAGTGCTCTGTCAAATTCTTCTTGCAATATCATATCTCAGTTACACGGGTAGCAAGGCTGTGTAGCTTGGACGGGGAGGTTTTTTAGGTTAGAGCGTCTCCGGGAAAACAAAAAGGGCTTCAGTCTCAAATGGTGCATGTCGAACATAGGAAGAACATAGATATGGGAACCACGGGTATAATGGTTGTTATTGAGGAAGCGTAAGAGCTCCAAGCACTGATGCCCACATCGTTATAGGCACTGAAAGCTGGCTAAAGCCGGAGGTAAGTTCAGCCGAAATTTTTGAGAAGAACCTAACAGTGTTCCGAAAGGATAGGCTAAACACAGTTGGCGGGGGCGTGTTTGTTGCTGTGAAGCAGACAGTTCCTCTGAGCTAGTATGGGTGGATGTCGTTTCTCGCAACCGAAATACAATGGTAATTGGATCCTTTTACCAACCTCTCAAAACAGATGATACAACTGTTTAAAGGTTCAAAGAAAACTTCAGTCTAATTTCAAAACCCGTACCTGACCCATACAATTATAGTTGGTGGTGAATTTCATTTACCCTATAGATGTTGGTAAAAACACATGTTTAGTTCCGGAGGTACACGTAATACATCATCAGAAATTGTGCTAAACGCTCCCTCTGTAAATTATTTCGAGCAATTAGTTCATTTGCTTACACGTATACTAAACGATTGTGAAAACACACTTAACCTCTTAGCAACAAATAATCCTGAGCATCAAAACGGATAAAGGGATTAGCGAACACAGGGTTGTCGTAGTGAGACTCAATATTGTAACCACCAAATATACCCAAAATAAACGAAAAATATACCTATTCAAAAAAGCAGATAGAAGCTCACTTGACGCCTTCCTGAGAGACAATCTCGACTCCTTCCAAGTTAACAATCTAAGTATGGTCCTGATGTGGCTTGAATTCAAACAGGTAGTATCGGCAGCAATTGACAGATTGATACCAAATAAATTAATAAACGACGGAGCTGATCCTCCTTGATACAAAAAGTGGGTCAGGACAGTCTTGCAGAAACAACGAAAAAAACATACCAAATTTAAAAGGGCGCAAAATCTCCAAGATTGGCGATCTTTTACAGAAGGTCGAAATTTGGCGCGGGCATCAATGCGTGATGCTTATAATACTTTCCACAACGAAACTTTATCTGGCAGCAAATCCAAAGAGACTCAAGTTGTATGTAAAGTATGCTAGCGGCAAGACGTAGTCGATGCCTTCTCTGCGCGATAGCAATGGAGATACTACAGACAACAGTGCTGCGAAAGCAGAGTTACTAACCACAGCCTTTCGAAATTCGTTCACCGCAGAAGACGAAATAAATATTCCAGAACTCGAATCAAGAACAGCTGCCAAAACGAGTAACTGAGAAGTAGAGCTACAAAATATTGGTCACTGGATATTAAGAACAAGCAGTATCCATTAGATTCTAGAGGAACGTGATAGCTACCGATCCACCGGAAATTATATATTATATGAAATGTTCATTTTATAAAGATTTCTACATTTCCATAATTTTTAGGCTGATGGGGCGCAACCAGGCTATTTGTTTTGGCGGAGAGTAGAGCAGAAATCAAACAGTAATCAGGGTGGGAGTATTATCACACAAAGCAATAATTAATTCAGTTATCAGTTCACGCGATTGCGGGGTTGAGGGGCATTACAGAAACACACAGTTTGACATTCAGAGTAAATGGATTAACGCTTAATGGGAACAACTGGCCATTTATTTGAACAGTTATGTGTACACAACTCGATGAGTTTACCTGTCTTAGTATGAGACGCGATAGCGGAATTTCCCACTCTGATAAACAGAATTATTCTGTTTGCTCATTTACATTGATTTGTTGTAAAACAATCATCTGTATAGAGAATTTGTTAATCATGACGATGAAACGAATGGCACGGTGGTGTGATATCAGCGTAGAGCGTTTGACAGTGGCTATAGAAACGTGGGCGTGTGAGCTGTTGCGAATCCGGAATTTTGTTACAAGTTACAAATGTTAAAATATTGCAGCATTTTCTGCATTTCCTTCTTTTTACTGTTGGAATACTGTTACAGCTGTTTTATAACACAGTGTCTTTTAGCAACACGTTCGGGTAAAAAGTTTTGCTACTCGACTGATAAAATGCTTTAGGTGTTCTAAGTAGTTTACTCCCACTTGAGTCCAACACACAGAAGATTCATACAACCCTGAGAAGCATAAAAGACTTTGATGTGTTGTTCAACTCGAGCCTCACATTCTCTCGATCTTTCGGTCTTGGCGAAACATCAGAGACAGATACGGATATTTTCTTTTTACGATAGGTTCATTTTCATACGCAAAGTCTCGTCACCCTTCAACTTTCTTTTCTTTATTTTCCAATCAAGTCGCGACAGGCGACTTGCGTCTTTATTTTTGCTCAGGGGTCGAAGTGTGCAAAACATTGCACACACTTTCCTCTCGCTCATCTGCAACATTCTGGAAAGAGTCTGGAACTCCTCAAAACACAATGGTCGAATGTACGAGTACATCTGTTGTTTACAGTTATTAATTCAAGCTGCTACTGTAGTTGCTACGCTAAAATCACTTATACGCCAGGAATGAAATCTGTCTCGATACTTTTGGAACGGACTGTGTATTCAAGGGTAAATGAATATGTCTGGTAGCTTTCTAAAAAGTGGAATGATATTTAATTTTCCTGCAGTACTGCTGGAAGACAATGTTTTTGTAGCAGTTTTGCTCAAAATTCCATACGGATGTAACGCACATTTCAGTTGTTTTCTGACGTCAGCCTGTCGTCACCAGTCTCATAGAATTCTACAAAGACAACCGCCAGCAGAGAGAATATAGACCGAGCCGATAACAGTTCACGAAAACTTAAAAACTGTTTATTACGGGTATATGAACTAAGAGGTTCAGTCTGAAAATTTACAGAGTATAATTACCACTACTTTACAAGTAATAGAAGAAGGAGTTGAACTGAAAATTTATTGGTCAGTTAGTACGACAAGTCATGTAACATAAGACATCCTCGGACGTCTTACCGCATCAGTTCAGAGTAAAACCTCGAGTTTTCGACGATTACCTCCATAGTTATCGTCAGAAGGAATAGACTGTCAAAATTAGTGTTGCAGCGGCCTTAAACAACCTATAGACGGCTTCTGTTAGGTCAGTAATTACGTAATGACGTTCCAGATTGTGTCCACGTCTGCGCTGGTGGAGCCACCACTCCCATAGTAACATAAATATTGTGATGAATATCTTTGCCTCTTCTTTGCATCAAGAGCTAGCTTCTACTCACCGCGAAGATTATATCCGCTGTCACTGTTGAAGCTCCTCTCGCACAATCTTGTTTCTATAGCCTCTCTAATTACAGAATTCCAGTATGTAGCAGCCTGGGACAAAACTTTTCTTTCGCCAAAGAATATTTTGTCTTTCCCCCTCATCCCGTGCCACAAGTCTCTACTCAACCGCGGTTCTGGGTGACTTTCCCAAAATCTAGGCCGTTTCTTAAACCTCTCCAATCCTTTTCGCCCACTCCTCTTACTTCCTCTTCAACCCTTCTTCCTGAAGAAGGAGCCACTGGCTCCTAAAATTTGCCTAATTATAACATTCTATTATATTATATTATATTATATGTGTTCTGCCGCTGTTTGGTAAGTACATTTTTTATCTATCTAATTGAAATATTTTGTGTTTGCCAGGCTGTGCTCTCAAGCTTCTTCACACTGGAATTCTGTCATTAATGAGGTTGTAGATAACTAATGTGAAGAAATTAAAACGTGACAGCGGCGCCTTGAAACTAGCTCTCGATACAGAGAAGAAGTAGAGATATTCATTGCGATGTTTACGCTGCTATAGGAGTGGTGGCACCACAAGAGCAGAAGTTGTCATCATCTGCAACAACATTACGTAATTACCAACCAATCAGAAGCCCTGTATGTGCTATATAAGGCCACCAAAACGGCTGTTTTGACAGTCAGTCACTCCTGCCGAAGACGATGGTGGTAATCGTCAAAGACTTGAGATTTTAACCTGACTTGACGTAGCAAGAAGTCCGAGAACGTTTTGTACAAAGTGCTGTCACGAAAGGCTGTTCTCATACGACAAGTCATGCTTGCAAAATGTTCACCAGAATAATAAATACAGAAGAATAGGAAGATTAATTGAAGGTCTACTGGAAGGAGATTAGTTCGAAGTTCATTTAAGTAAGTACATTTGTAAGTTACATATTACTATGGCAGACAAAGGAAGGCTTATTGGATGTAGCACTGAATTTCAGAGTGACTCGGAAACATGACACTGTTTGTCAACATATTCATAAAGTCTGTAAAATACAGTCGGCACGTTGTACCTGCCGTTCAGTTTCCTGATGGTAGAAATCCTCATGGGGGAATCTGTTTTCCTTCTTCGATCACCTGGACTTTGATACATGTGCTCATGGTCGATGGCCTCCTTCCACATCAGCATAATCCACGTCCGTGGGGGCTTGGTCGAACTGTTTGCACTGTTTCACTTCAGCTCGATGGGAGATATAATTTGATCCATACACCGCCAGTATTTCTTGGTGAATATGTTTAGAATGTAAACGTTCTGCTCACAGCAATCGTTCTGTGCCGCGTACTTCAACTCTGGAAAAATTTAAAGTTGTTGCACAATTTCACTCGTCCACTGTGATTCACCTGATACCCGCACTGCATAAAAAATGCTGAATATATACTCTAATCTGAGAATGCCCCACTCTAGGTACGCCACGGTCGTAGCGTTGGACTTTCTGCAGTCTGAAGTCCAAATGTAGTTCCCTAAAATGGAAAAAAGAATATTACAGTCACGCGGTGTAACCGTCAGTGCAAAACATAGACCCTGGTGTAGTTATACTCCTCTTGCCTCCAACCGGATTCTAATGCTGAACCGAGCGACAAATGGTGCTCATATTGAACATTTATAAGGTTCTTGGTAAAACTGTTTGAGTTACTCTTTCAATTGACATATCATTTATAACTGTAAGTTTAATATAATAAATATTATAAAGCGTTAAAACTCCGATATTAATTTATAAACACCCTGTACTTTGGAGTGCCGTCTTGTGAATGTGCGAGGTTTCCGTGGTTTCTTCAGTGAAGACGTAGTATGCGTTTAGAAGTGAATATCGTGCGGGCTACATTGTCGTTTATAACTAATTACATGAAGTAGGAATCTATTGTTTCCCTGTCTATCAACTTATATTTCATTTAATTGCTGGACCATCGACACCAATAAGTGTTTTACAGAAATATACCACATTCTCAAAAGTATTTCTACTATTGTACTCATCATTTAAAGTCGTTAAGATAGTACCTGCAGATTTTATTTAATTGCAATCTTCCATTTATAAATTTCTATGGTACATTCGCAATTGTCGAGTGATAGGAACCTTCGACCATTCGATTCATGTGTATATGCATATTGTGTACTGTAGACTCAGCAGTATTTGGCCAGTAACGCGGCAACTACGTATCACAGCCCTAGACAACGAAACCAGCCAGATCTTTTAATACTTCAACTTTGAGTCAGAGGGTACGTAGTTGAGGGCCATCACATCACACCACCAGTTCACATTTAATGTGAAGGCCCGAGTGATCTGTCAGAAGTGGGAAACTGTGGAGATGACAGGTAGCAGGTGAGTCGAATAATGGGAATACAGACGGTGGGAATGACAGAGGCTGAGGAGAAGTGCGGTCTGTGGAGCGGGTAGTGACAACAAGAGGAAAGCGATAGGGATGACTGGAGGGGGTAAAGGAGAGAGGAGACCTTATGTGGAGGGGGATAGGGGGGGGGGGAAGAGTTAAAATTGGTAGGAAGAATAAGTAGTGGGTCGGATCTCATTGTACGGAAGAGGGAGTTGGTTGCACTTGCGTTGAGGTAGGATATGATGTGTGTGAAGGTGCCGGGATGGATTTGTTTGTGAAGGTGCGGCAGTGTACCAGGGTTGGTAATCAGAAGAGAGACAACCCTCTGCCAGGCCTTAGGTGTGAATTGCAGAGTAACCATGTAGATGTAGATGTAGAATGGAGTTATTGGGGATATTACGGAATCAGGTCGCGTCATGTCATGTCGCAATATGACATGTCTCTGGCCCATCGCTACCTGCTGACGCATCTGGCACCTCTGAATGTGGGAGCGAGTAAACAGTCTCGCTCTCTTGAGTCGCTGGCTACAGATAAGAATAGTGTCCGACGGAGGCGGTATGTGATGATCAGCAGCTCGATCGTGCACCATTACCTGACCTTCTACGACCCCAGTCCGGAATATGGAGAGAACCATTGCTGTCTATCTCATATGGATTTTCGTTACTACTTACACGACTTTCGCGTCTACTAGAAACAGCATCACGTTCGAAGAATGCCTCATCCATGAACAACACAGACAGCTGAGGATCCAGTATTATGATACATCGCCCGATAATGCAGAGACAGCCGTCAACTCTTGGCTGAAAATTATTTACCTCACGTCTTGAACGTGTCGTTTAGGACAGGGTTGTAATTGCTTCTCCACCGGTACTCTGCACACTGTAGTTTTCGGGTGTTTACGTCAACTACGTCTAGATATATTCACTTCTAACGACCGTGAAATGTATGACACGAACTTCCCACTATACCATTATAGTTTCTTGTTATTCGCCTCTGGAGCGCGGGAATAGTGGTTTCACCTTGTACACTGTGATTATTCTAGTCCAGCTTTCACGGTCCCTACAGTAGTAGCTCATAGTCGGTTATGTGATCAAATATTTAAATATTTGTATTTCGCTTTTATTTGGGTTAAGTATGTTTATTCTAGAATAAAGTAGGAATTTGTATGTTGTTCATAACCATTAGCACATTAAAAATAATGACGTACATCTCTTAATGTCTGTACCAATCTTCGCCGGACGGTGTGGCCGAGCAGTTCTATGCGCTACAGTCTGGAACCGCGCGACCGCTACGGTCGCAGGTTAGAATCCTGCCTCGGGCATGGAAGTGTGTGATGTCCTTAGGTTAGTTAGGTTTAGGTAGTTATAAGTTCTAGGGGACTGATGACCTCAGATGTTAAGTCCCATAGCGCTCAGAGCCATTTGAACCATTTTTTTGCACCAGTCTTCGAGTCAAGTATCTTTGTTGTGACATATAGACAGACATCCATGCATAGAAATGCTGGCACGCGGCTAGCCTAACTTTAGGAGGCTCAACAGTCGTAGTTATAACACAGCTCTACAAAATAAAATTTTTTTTTCGTTGCCAGGGAAGTTTGAACGAAAATGGGATATTGTTATGATACTCATTCCGAGTATATTTGTACTTTTTCCAAATTGGCTCTGGTTTTTGAGATATAGGTTATTTGTGGAAATGAGAGTTTCATGTGGATAATATCGACTGCAGGGTCCATATATGGTGTAATGTATTTGCTACCTGTTTTTTAATTAGTGATATTGTACTATCTTTATTAAACAATTGTGCTCAGGGAGTGCATCTGTGTGGTTGAGGATTACATCATGCAAACATCACACTGTCAGCATGTGTTCAGTCCTGTTGTGCAGTGCGTGTGTTGAAGATATTGAGGGTTGTGCAGATTTGAATTCGGCGGTACTCGACATTCATTTGTTGGCCGAGGTAATCCCCGCAACAGCCGATAGGTAGCGTTCAGTGTAAACAAGAAAAATGGCGATGGTCGAAAGTCACACACATGTGCAGTGCAGCTTCAAGGAGATAGAACCTTTTCATCGTGACGTAGCAAATAAGAGGTGAGTATTCATTTCACACAAAACAATTAATGATGTTTGTTGGATGTGATTGACATGCAAATACAAGAAAGTTCTGCATAATATGTAGTATTTGTGCAATTTTGTTTTAGGAAAACATGAGTTCTTCACGCCGTCTTTGCGTGAACCATCCAGATGAGTTCTGCTACATTTGTGGTGAATACGTTCTTCAAAAGAACAGGAAGAATATCACTCCTTTTGTGAAGGAAGCGTATCTGGCATATTTCGGAAGTAAACTTGGAGATCAAGACAAGGCGTGGGCACCCCATAAAGTTTGTAAATACTGTGTGGAATGCTTACGGCAGTGGACAAAACGAAAAAGGAAAAGCTTAAACTTCGGAGTGCCTATGGTATGGCGAGAGCAGAAGAACCATACAGATGATTGCTATTTTTGCATTGTTAATGTGAAAGGTTTTAATAGGTTCAAAAAACCAAAGTGGGAATATCCCGATTTGGAGTCAGGAAGAAGACCGGTGGTGCACAGCAACGATGTTCCTGTACCAACCTTCACAACATTACCCACGTTAACATCATCAGATGACGAGGTGCACGGCGAGGAATGTACAAGTAGTGGTTCGGAATACGAAGGACGTGAGACAACCCCAGCAGTTCGACCAGAAGGAGCTCAGTGACTTGATACGAGAACTCAATCTTTCAAAGCAAGCATCAGAACTCTTAGCATCCAGGCTTAAGAAAAAGAACTGTCTTCATCCAAGTGTTAAAATAACAGCTTACCGGACGAGAGAAGAAAACCTTCTTCCATACTTCAACCAAGAAGAGGTTATAGTGTATTGCAGCAATATACCTGGACTTTTACTTGAATTGGGGCTGCCGGAATATAGACCAGAGGACTGGCGTCTCTTCATAGACAGTTCCACTAGAAGTTTAAAATGTGTTCTCCTACACAATGGCAATCGTTACGCATCTATTCCAATTGCCCACTCAACAAAACTTTGTGAAGCATATGCTAACATCAAGATGGTTCTGCAGAAAATTCAGTATATGCAGCACCAGTGGTTGATTTGTGTTGATTTGAAAATGGTGAACTTGTTGCTTGGACAACAAAGTGGATACACAAAGCACCCATGTTTTATCTGCATGTGGGATAGTAGGGCAAAGCACGAACATTGGAAGCAGAAAACATGGCCTCCAAAGGAACATATGGCTGTTGGTGAAGCAAACATCATTAATGAACCTCTGGTTAGTAGGGACAAGATTGTTCTTCCACCATTACATATTAAGTTAGGACTAATGAAGCAATTCACCAAAGCTTTAGACAGAAATCGTAATTGCTTCACATACATCTGCAGTACGTTCCCTGGACTCAGTAGTGAAAAACTTAAGGCAGGAATATTTGATGGTCCTCAAATTCGCAGGCTCATCAACGATACCAATTTTACAAGTGTCATGACTGTCACTGAAGCATCGGCCTGGAACAGTTTTGTCGCTGTTGTAAAATGTTTTTTGGGCAATCATAAAGCTCCCAATTACGAGGAACTGGTCAAAAACATGCTCACTAACTTTCAAAACTTAGGAGCTAACATGAGCATAAAATTTCACTTCCTTCACAGCCACTTGGATCGATTTCCTCGTAATATAGGTGATTTCAGTGAGGAACAAGGAGAGCGGTTCCATCAAGATATGAAAGGAATAAAGGAAAGATATAAAGGAAGATGGGACAGGCATATGATGGCAGATTATTGCTGGAATCTGCAACGTGACTGTTCTGAAGAGACCTATAAAAGGAAAATGATATACTTATAGAGAAACTTTTCAATTATGTTTTATACGTGGACAAATGCCTATCAGGTTTTCATAGAAGCTATTTATAAAGATTATTTTCTTTTTTCATTGTAGTTTGTAGCGCTCGAGTTCAGTATTAGCAATTTTTTCTAATTTTTTGAATAAATCATGCATTATCTCAAAAACTAGAGCCAAACTGCATAAATGGTTGCTATATTCGTCCTCAGCACCACTAACCCATCCTAAAGCCTCTCAAATATCCTTGGCAAGAAAATGAGTGTTGACCAGTGTAATCAGACGCCAAACAAGAAGTACACAACACGAAGTACGTTATGTTTCCGCCTTCTTCATCATCTTCATTTTCCCTCTATCCAACATCAGAGCGGGTTGGGGTATCAGTGGTACTTCGCCACTTTTCCATGTCTTTCCACCTTTCTTCTAACACAATTTGGTTCCATTGCAGGTATCTCCTCCTTAAACTCATCTTTATTGTACCAGTCCATCTTGTTCTCGGTCTTCCGCTTGGCCTTACGTCTCTCATATACTTCCAAGATTTATATCCGATGGCCAAACTCGAAAATATGTGGACGCAGCGCTATATTCAGATCTAACGTATTGACAGTTATTTCGACAGTATCAACAACTTGTAGCAAAACGGCAGTGGACTTACCACCAGACGCCGTCAAGAAGCGGTTTCTCAGAAGAATGACTTTAAAGACAAAAGTCTACCATAAGCTTTGGAACAGAGGCAGGTGGATTTGTGGTGCAATCAACTCCCTCGTATTGTTGACCCAATAATAGTTTCGAAGAAATTATTTTCGACTGATCCTACAAAGCTACCTGTAACCAATTATATTATATAACCGAGGAAAATGTTGTTTCATATTTGCCGCTAAATTAACCCCTCTATTTACAATAAAATGTGTATTAAGGGTTTGTGCGTGTTATGTCTGCCAGATGAAAAGGAAGCACGCTACCTGAATTTGGTTCTGAGTAGAGTGACGTGGTGTTGACCCGATAGTATGTGCCTTTATAAAAATATTTTCATGTATGCAACGACGTGAAAACTGCAAAAAGATTAGTCAAAAATAAGGAAACACTTCGAGAGACGCATACTTGAACATAAAACCGGATGGTAGCCTGGCTCGGAGATTTCGCTGTTCTATTTGACCACGAGCTGTACCTTTGCTATGTTGTCAATAAGTTGCAAATGTCGGTCGTGGTACAATAGTGTTCTGTATAGTTGTGAGTGCGTTATACATGAACGAAGTGAAATGGAACCTGGCATGTATTGTTGGTGCTCGGATGCAGGATGCTTCTGTAACCAGGTTAGTATAATTGTTTGGCGTTTCAAGAGAAGGCGTATCGTTACTGCATACCGGGAAAGCACAAAAACATCATGCTCTAAGTCATGATGCGGACAAAATTGTGTGGTGAGTCATAGTGGCAGACGGTCATTGAAGGAGATTGTGACAGGAAAAAGGGTGACGATAGCTCTTTAAGTCACTGCTTGTCACACATGAACTATGATAGCACTGGAACTTGCGACGGGAGCTCCATAAGCAGAGAATTCTAGGGCGAGCTGCAATCATCAGTCATGCAAATGACCGAACATGAACGCCTTGTGCCGACATCATAGATACAGGAGTATGGAGCGATGGAAGAAAGTCATTTGGTCGGATGAGCCTTGTTTCACACAGTTCTGGCTGTGTCTCCATCACAGGAGCGAAATAAGACGTGGGTGCGGTGATGATTTGGGCAGCCATATAGTGATATTTCATGAGCCCCACGGTTTTTCAGCAACATCACGTTACTGTCAAGGATTATGTGACCACTTTGACCGATCAGGTCCATCTCGTGGTACGGTGTTTGTAAACAGGTTGTGTTGCTGTGTCCCAAGAACGCAGGGCTTCTCTTCACCCAGCTCACAACGTCCAAGTCTGGTTTTTTGATCATGAGGATCAACCGTCACATACCTACAGCCACCATACTCACCAGATCTCATTATTAATGAGCTTTCGCAATCGATTTTGGAAAGAAGTGTGCGATGACGCTATCACCCTCCGTCATCATTACCTGAACGTGCCAGTGTTTTGTAGAAGAACGGTATAACATTCGGTTGAGAACGGTTCAAATATGGTTCAAATGGCTCCGAGCACTATGGGACGTAACATATGAGGTCTTCAGTCCCCTATAACTTAGAACTACTTAAACCTAACTAAACTAAGGACATCACACACATCCATGCCCGAGGCAGGATTCGAACGCCGGCCTCGGTGGCCGAGCGGTTCTAGGAGCTTCAGTCCGGAACCGCGAAACTGCTACGGTCACAGGTTCGAATCCTGCCTCGGGCATGGATGTGTGTAATCTCCTTAGGTTAGTTAGGTTTAGGTAGTTCTAAGTTTTAGTCCCATAGTGCTCAGGGCCATTTGAACAATTTTTTTAGGATTCGAAGCTGCGACCGTAGCGGTCGAGCCGTTCCAGACTGAAGCGCCTAGAACCGCTCGGCCACACCGGCCGGCGGTTGAGAACGGTACAGGACCTGTAAGTAGTAGTATAAAGCCATGTGTGGTGCACTTTTGATATCAAATTGATATGCAAATTAATTAAATCACACTCACTCCACCTACCCCCACCCCCGCCCACGCCCTGATATTTTGAATTTGGTGGGAATTTCGTATTATGGTGAGAATTTAGAATTATGGCGGGAATTTCGTATTTTGGCGGGAATTTCCTTGTTGCAGGGCTGTACTCACATGCCCATCCCACCCTCACCAAGGAATTTGTGGGAAATTAAAAGTTGGCAATATCCTTTGCAGGACTCGAACCCTGGTGCTCCTGGTGGAAGGTACAAGTGCACCCCGTAACACATGGAAACTGTCCAGATGCGGGAGAGGAAGGTTAGGCTGTTATATTTTATTTACTTCGGTCAGGAAACTGATGCAAAGATCTATCCTAATTACGTAATTAATAAGAAGGATTGGGCCTAATTAAACAAGTATATGCATAGCGCTACACAAAGATGGCATAAAATTGCAATGCAGCGCAAAAACTTACGATACCACACAACTGGAGTTATCCTGGTACGGAAAAATTTCGCAACACCACTCGGAACTAATTACAGAAACACTCAAACTCTACCCTATACTTACAAGCTGGTCGAAAAAAGGCAGTGGTATAAGGTACTATCTTTATTCTTTTTGGCCGGAAATATGTTCAGCCGATGAGATGCTGGTGTTGAAGAGAGAGGAGTTTAAAAAGTGTATTACCTGCAAGCATACAGTGTCTATCGTTGTTTGACGTCGAAGTTCGCTACAGACTCCTGCTGAAAATCACCCTATAGCACAGATAACTGAAGCTAATATATGATATCACAGCAGATGGAAAAATGCGTCACAGTTCTAATTAAACTTCGAATTTGTCATGTTAAAACCAGCACTTTTAATGAACGAGTTATAATGCAGCACATGTACTGAGGAAAATCGTCATCCTAAAAGACTGCAAATGGGTTGGTAATTGAATGTGCGTTCTCCTCAATGTACAGTCACAAACTTCCGACGATACATGCCCTCTCCCAACACTCCCTCCATCCACCTACAGGGTAGATAGATGGAGGGAGGGAGCTACCCCACCAGCTCCCTCGTGGCATGTGCTGGCCGCTTTCCACCACGAGTCGATGGTCCTTCACCGACACAAAAGCGGGTATATTTAACTAAAAAATAGGAGATAAAAGAACAACTGTCCCGATTGACTCTTGTTTGCCCAATTTATAGTGTCACAGCCACCCCTAATGGTTAGGGGGCGCACCTGCAGCGACGACCTGACACAGACTAGGCAAGTCCCCAACACCTTCACTAGGCCTCTCGTTCTGCCATGGAACACACTTTTATTTAACATCAACAACTCTTTCTTGCAATCAGTTAAACGTATTTCTCTGAATGACAGGAACCCTTTGGAATAAGAACGAAATTCCAGAGAATTGTACAGTGGGCCGCCCGCACTCAGCTTTCCACCATCTGCCCACAGCCTCATGCCTGAATAAAAACGTCAGCTAAACTATAGGAGATAAAAGTGCAACTTGTTCATCTAAAATATACTGACAGAGCCCCCACACACCATCCCTCCTACCCAGAGAGCGGTTGTGTCCAGTGCCCTTCACTGTTTTTCTGCCAACCCTCATACAACTAGCTGCAGGCCCTCCACGGCACTAGCGATATGCGCCATGCCTTTAGGTGGCGGTCGTAGACAACACAAAAGGGAAATTAAGTAGTGTAATACCGCCAATCAGTAGGACGCTCCAGATGGATATCTCAAAAGTCGGCTAGTTGCGAAACAGAAAGCCCCTCCCACAGTGCCTTCAGTACAAAACGCGGCGCCGGCATTACTCAGAACCGTGATAAATGACCGCTATCCCAACCAAGGGAGAGCCACTGCCTCGTAGGGAAGTCACCCGCTGTTCTGGGGTGAACTATTTCAGTCGGCTAGTTGCGAAACAGAAAGCCCCTCCCACAGTGCCTTCAGTACAAAACGCGGCGCCTGCATTACTCAGAACCGTGATAAATGACCGCTATCCCAACCAAGGGAGAGCCACTGCCTCGTAGGGAAGTCACCCGCTGTTCTGGGGTGAACTATTTCACATAAACTCGACTTCTATAATAAAGCAACTATTAAAAAAAAAAGGAAATAACATTCGTGAAGATAATAAATGTCCTCTTTCCACGAAAACAGACGAAGTCTGTTTTCATTTAGTTTTATAAGCAAAGTCAGTATAGTTTTTACATTCGACTGCAGTCGCATCTCATTATTTTGTGACGTCCAGCGTAGTGTACCGCCACCGATCACAAATGACCACCAGAAACATACCCACCCTTCGTAAAACAAGGAAGAAAACATCCATTATTTTGATAAAAACTATCGATCACCGCAGAATGTCCTTGTTATTTCTAAATTAAATTGATCATGAGAGTCACTTTGCATGGCGGGTAATTTTTGTTTATAATTTTTTTATGTAGTCGCATTACACTCACCAGATAGGTCAACTGGGAATCCGTGGAGTACACAAGATGTTCTTTTCGAGGAATACTATCGAGAAATGACTTCTGAAGGTGACCACAGAGGGATTCTACAGCCTACAACATACATTTCGCGTAAGAGCCGTGCTATTAAAAACACGATCGTCATGACTACGTCACCATCGCCCTGCATAAAAAACAATCTTGAGTCTACAGGTAGACACACTAATAGTGTGTGACAGTGTAACGCTTTCTGGTAGAAATGCAGTCTTTGATTTGGAATAAAGTCTGTCCATTCAACCACTTACTTGCATTGGATCTTGTAGAGACAACTTTTAATGATTACAGCCACTGGTGAATCATATTCGTGGCACTTTCATATACCGAAATGAGTCACCTTTTTCGAGCCTGTTGGCTAAGGATCCCTTACGACAGAAACCCCATCGCTGTTTTCAGACAGTCCCTCTGCATCTTGTAACTGCACCAAAGTCTATATCCCCGGCATCCATGCAGCTTAGTCTATCTGATCGCCCCAATTTACATGTGATCTGTACGGAAGTTGGAGTGTGCTATATCTAAGACCTTCTACATCCTGTAGGGAAACAGGACGAGCTGAGTTAATGCGACAGAAGCGCATGTTGACCACCCAGTAAAAATGCAAACGAAGCTTTCCCCTGCAACACGAGGTAGTAGGAGAGATAGTATTGAAACGTCCCCTTAGAAAAAATATACATGACTGTGTTTAAACTGACACACAATATTTTTTAGCGCAACGCAATCTGACTTTCAGAAATCCCTACAAAGGAATGGTCCTGACTAACATTAACCTGTACCTTTCACAAATCACTTACCTCACCAAAAATCTTCGTTACTCGAACTACTGCAATACAGCGAGCGCCACTACTGCCAGCTAAATAACAGATTCAAACTACGGAAGGCACTAACTACTGATAGGCATAGTTAGCAAATGAAAGATTTTAATAGAGAACAAACAATGTATTTACCTTAATAGTGTTGAAAAACCATAATATACATAGCAGTTCATAATATCCAGTACAACAAATTTCAAAACTCCGCCATCTCTCTCCCCACGTCCACCACTGCTGGCGGCTCACCTCCAACTGCGCAACGCTACGCGCTGTTAACATCCAACTGCCCCTCTACAATGGCAGACAACAATGCAAACTAGCCACAGACTGCACACAGCACAGCCAGTGATTTTCGTATAGAGCGCTACATAACGTTGCCAATAAGAAAACATAAACAGCCTACTTACATAAAGAAAACATAAACAGCCTACTTACAGTATGAGCAGATACGGTGGTGTTTCTTGTTGGGAAAATGAGGAAGACTACACATCATACGAGGGTTGGAACCTTAATAGTGGCAACTATTTATTTACAGGTCGCACAAAACAGATACGTGTTTGAAAGTTTTACTGATCTTCAGATTAGTCACCACCACTGTGCATAACCCGTTGCCAGCGATTTGGAAGTCGTACGATACTCTTAGCAGTGCCAGTTGTGTTGACAGTTCGAGCGGTGCGGTCTAATGCCCGATGAATTTGTAGCAGTTCTGAAGCGAGTGCCTTGAAGTGTTTCCTTCAGTTCAGGAATCGAGTTGCACTCGAGGGCTTAAGTCAGGGGAGTGCAGTAGGTGGTGTAGCACTTAGCAGTCCCATCAGTCAAACAAATCAGTAACAGCTTGCACAGTACATGCTTGAGCATTGTCCTGCAAAATGAGGCCAGGTCCTGCAGAAAGTGTCATCGCTTTTGTCTCTAAGCTGGTCGTAGGTTGTGTTCCAAAAATGAACATCATAGAGACAAAATTGTTGAATGCGAGGTCCGCCAGTTATGCAAAACACCGTTTTTTCTCAATACCCAAACATGTTTCGGCACCACTGTGCCATCCTCAGTGGGTTTTCATTTTTATTTGTTTTTTACATTTGGTGTGCCTGAATTTTCCGGATCACTTTGTGTTAATTACTACAGGTAGCTTGTCATGTTTTCGTGTGGCAAGCACTTTCATTCTCCGCATCATGGTGAGGTGTTGTGATGCACACGTAACTATAGCAAGTAATTTCCACAAATAACAGAGTAAAACATTTTTCACTTCACCGAAACACAGTGTGATTGTGGTTTGTGTTTTGGTGAAGTAAAAAGTGTTTTACTACGTTATTTGTGGAAAATACTTGTTATAATTACATGTGCGTCACAACACCTCACCATGATGCGGAGAATAAAAGTGCTTGCCACATGAAAACATGGCAAGCTACCCGCAGTAATTAATACAAAGTGATCCGGAAAATTCATGCACACCAAATGTAAAGAATAAATAGAAACGAAAACCCACTGATGATGGTACAGTGGTGCCGATACATGTTTGGGTACTGATAAAAAACGGTGTTTTGCGTACCTGGCGGACCTCACATCCAACAATTTTAACTACAAATACGGCCAACACTAGGAGCTGCAAATCAAAATCATGAAGCATAGACACAGATAGAGCTGCAAATAAATAGTTGCCACTATTAAAGTTCCACCCCTCGTACGTGGCATGGAGGAAAGACAAATATTTTGCGACACATCTCGAAACTACATATGGGAAGTCTGAAGGAGGTCTATGTCTATCATTGTGCATTCATGCCTATACCCCAAACACACATGGCGATTCCATTACATATACAGCTATTGGTTCGTTGGAGCAGGTGGTTCGTGATCCAAGTCGCTTCCACAGACCGGTATAAAGTTTCATCACCTGTACTGAAGGACGGCCATATCCTACAGACCATCAATCACATGAGAGGGTTCCTGTATTGCTCCTTCATAAGCAGTTTAATACATTGTTTTGGTTTTTTTTTGTTTGTAACACATTCAATCAGTGTACACCGCCATACACCTCGTTTTTTCTACCATGACTTAGAGACCCGTATCAGCTGCTGCTAAACTGACATTAACACGCTTCAGTTCTCTGGCACTCACAGAAAACTGAACATGGCATGGCACAAACTGTACAGCTACCACACCACAGGCTGGTAAAAATAAAACACAGATGCGATGTTTCTCGTTGACAAAAAAATGTGGGAGACATCGCAACATATGGAAACTGGAAGAGTCTGCAGTATTGTAGAGCACTTCCAACAACTAAACGAAGATGATTACTTGTACAGTTAATCTCGTCTTCCCAACGAAAGGGTAATGGATGCTTAGGTGATTTCGAAAAGCACTGTTCCTTCATTTTGAAGTCATGTACATGATTACTGAAACTTCCTGGCAGATTAAAACTGTGTGCCGGACCGAGACTCGCACTCGGGACCTTTGCCTTTCGCGGGAAAGTGCTCTACCAACTGAGCTAGCCAAGCACAACTCACGCCCCGTCCTCACAGCTTTAATTCCGCCAGTACCTCGTCTCCTACCTTCCAAACTACGCAGAAGCTCTCCTGCGAACCATTCTACATGATTACTGTTCCGGTGTTTACCATCGCTGGAAGGTGCTGTACACAATACACGTGAGGTAGCACAAATAAAAAGAGGTATTGTTACCTTATTGGCGAAAAAAATAAAAATCAAAGTAAAAACATGGGTAGAGTATCGCAGCATATGTAAATAGGACGAGTCTGTAGCAATGAGGAACGCTTCCAAACAACTGTATTACGGAGATGACCTAAAGATTTAATCTCATGTTCCACAGCGACAAGTAGCAGAAATCCAGTGTTCTGTCAAGGTTGTAAGAGGTCCTAGCAGATGTAATTTCGATGTATTGCTCACGCGCTGCCTGCGATATGTAAGGTATAAGAGAATCTCAGACCAGAGAGCAGTGTTGACTGCAGTAGGAACTGTGTAGCTGTAGCAGTAAGTAGCTGCTAGCGAGCAGTCTGGTATGGTGTATCGTGTTGGCTGGGCCGGTCGTGGTGCAGCGATGCCAGAGCCTGAGCATTATTGTATAAGGTAAAAAGCAGCCTCGCGCATATGTAGTATTGTTATCTCAAGTCCCATGAAAATGTTTTAAAAAAATCTCCTAATAATAATCTTTCTCATAAAAAGTAACTTTTCACAACCATTCATTTCAAGTTAAAGAATTTACTAATTTCTCCAATCCATTATCATCCCGATTATTGCAAAAGAAAAATCAGTTATTCATAAATGACAAATCTATCGGCCAGCATTGCACAGGGCTGTGCCAGAAAAATTTATTGTAAGAGCAGATATATACGCGTTATCCGGCGAGCGTCATTGAGGTAAGAAATTTTCTTTTTTTATTCAGAATGATCTTTGAGGGCCATGACGCAGCACTGCTGATATCCACAATTTACCAGGTTAAATTAACAGTCAATTATTCAAAGGTTGTAACTGAGTCACATTTATTATTGAGAGATTAGTCACATTGTAGTATTACAAGATTACGGAATTTATCTGAGGGAGGTTACGCTGAATGTGAATGAACGACATAATTATATTTTTTTACTGTTGAGAGGTTTAGGAATTATTCTGTTCTGAGGTTACATTAAATGTGAAAAGAATTTTTGTGAGGTGGTTACACTTGGCGACAACCGGCCAGGATCGTATTTCTTTGTGAATTTCTGAGAAGTAGTCAGTTATATATCTGCTCTTATTTACTTAAATGTAGTTTGCACCTGGCGCAACGCATTTACTAACTTGTCACTCTTTCTTTCACAGATCATCGGCAATTTATTGCTCTTTGTTGTAATTGTGTTTGTTCCATTTTTGCTTCGTCTTTGTTTCATTTTGTTCTTAATTTTGATTTGTGAAAAATGCCGCGAAAAACTGTTAACAAGTACATCGCGATGTGCAATGAGTGAAATAGCCGACTCGAATAATTTGACAGATAATACTAGCGACACTCAGTGCAATAGTGATAATCGTCTAATTACAGATAATCAGTGCCTGCCGATCACTAGTATTGAGTTAAATCCTAATGATGGGCAAACAAATTCAATTATGTCCACAGTAAATTTAACAATAGATGACGTGGCACGTTCCGATACAATGAACGCTGCCCAGTTTGACACACCCGGTTTGCAAAATTTGCATAGTGAACAGATAAATTTTTCTCACGAAGGTGAACAACGCAGTCAAAATACGTCGGATTTATTTGATTCCGAGGTAGTGACTCACAGTGCACATCGAACTGGCGAACCTTTTCAAGAATCAGAGAATGACCAAATGGTTACACAAAACATGACAATTGCAGGTACGCCATCAAACAGCACAGAGAATAGAGTAGCTAATTTTGGCATGGATCAAGTTGTAGCATTATTGCTACAATTCATGAAAGAACAAGACGACAGTTTCAAACAACTTAATGAAAAACAAGATAACAATTCCAAACAATTGAATGAAAAACTAGACAACAATTCCAAACAGCTTAGTGAACAGATTACAGCCGTGGCCGCGCAATGTCATGATACTAAAGAACAATTTCGTGAGGAAATTAAGGCTTGTGCTAGGAACAGTAGTGAGGAAATTAGATCTGTGGCACAAGAATTAAGTAATACATATGCAGCCACAACTAAATTACTTAGAGATGAAATTAGTGCACTCGCTAAACAATGTTCTGAAAACGCAACACAGTTACGCGACGAGTTTAAATCAATGTCAGCAGAACTTTCACGCACATTGTATGCGAAAGTAGACACGAAATTTGACCAACAGAACAGCCAAATCGACGAACGTTTTAATCACCACCTACAAAACAGTGAAACGCGTTACAGTAAATTTATACAGGAACAGAATAAAGTAAAGCAACAAGTCATGGAAACAATTACGGCACAGAGACAGGAAGACAAGCGTAAGTTATTTACGAAAGTAAAAATATACGTAGACAATAATATTGCTACAGTATCAGATGAAATCAAACAGTTGAACACCGAATTGCACGATGAAATCTCCGATCTTAAAACCAAAACAGACACACACACATTGAAACACGTATGTAACATAGCAGCGATGGTGAGGCACGTTAAAATCTTTGACCAGAGAGCCTATTTTCGTGGTTAGTCTGCGCTTGACCGCGCGAGTGTTGCAAGCAGTTCGGTTGTAGTCGTCATGTAGTGCAGTACTCTGTGAGTAGTCGTTGAGAGCAGTTCAGTGGTAGTCGTCGTGGAGTACGCTAGTAGTCGTCATGCAGAGCAGTCTGTGGGCAACACTGGTCAAGATGCTGAATGAGGTATATTGTTAATTAAGGTAATCATCAGATAATGTAAAGTTTATTTATTGTAATTAATTTCCAACAAGTGCCCCAATAATAATTTTGATTTCAAAAGCAATTTTACAAAAAAAAAAAATTATTTAATTGAAGTTCCACTTCCCTTAAACAAAAGTCTCAGTTAAACTAAAAAAAAAAAAAAGGAATATTATTATTTGCAATGCAGTTCCTCCAAGCTGTGCGCAAGAATAAGAGCAGAAATGTGACTAGCAGTTACAATGAGGTAAGAATTTAATTCTGATTTTTGTACAGGGCCAAAGACCGATATTTCGGTTTAATTGAAATTTCATTATCACTGAGATTTTCTTATCACTGAATGGACTTTCATTTTTTGTGACGAGCTTATAGTTGGGTCAGATTGCGATTCTCACATTTTTGTTGTCATTATATTTAATTGCTAGGGAGGTTACGCATGGCTCCCATTTTTTATTAAATATTGTCTTTTCTTTTTATGTGGGGAGGTTACACTTGGCGACACCCAGTCCAGGATCGTATTTCGTTGAGAATCTTTTGAACAACAGTCAGATATCTGCTCTTATTTGCTTAAGTATAATTAGAATTTGGCGCAACGCTTGTACTAATCTTGTGACTTTCCATCTACAGGTCAACGGCAATTGGTTGCTCTGTTGTATTTGTGTGTTGCTTTTGCATTTGTGCTTATTGTTTTGTGAATAATTGTGACTACTGTAAAAATGCCGCGAAAGACTGTGAATAGTGTATCGCGAGGTATTATGAACGAAATTACCGATTTAAACAACGTGACCGATAGTAATTGTGACAATCCTGCGTTCACTAACAATCAGTGCATTCCAACCACTAATGATGACTTTTATCTTAATGAAGAACAAACGAACTCAATTGTCTCGTCTGTTAATTTGACGACAATTGATGACGCGGAGCGGTCTATAGTAATGAGCGCTGCCCAGCGGAACACACCCGATTTGGAAAATTCAAGTAACGTTCAGACAAATATTTCTAATGAAAATGAACAGGATACACAAAGTACGACGGATTTATTTAATTCCGAAATAGTGAATGACAGTGTAGGTCCGAATGATAATCCTTTTTGTAAATTGCAGAATGACCAAATGGTCACACAAAGCGCGACAATTCCAGGTACACAATCAAACAGCACAGATAATGGAGTAGGTAATGTTACTTTGGAACAATTTATGGCAATAATGCTACAGTTTAGGAACGAACAGAACGAAAAACAAGACAAGTTAAATAAAAAACTTGACAATAATGACAAAAAACAAGACAAACTTAGTGAACAGGTCAGACAACAGAGTGAAGATTTCAGACAACTTAGGGAAGATAACAAACAAGATAATGAAAAACTCAAACAACACTTAAATGAAAAATTAGACGACAATTCCAGACAGCTTAGTGAACAAATTAGAGCCGTTGCCGCACAGTGCCATGACACTAAGGAACAGTTGCGCGTGGAAATTGAGGCTTGTTCACGAAAAAACAGCGAAGAAATTAAGTCTGTTGCGCAAGAATTAAGGGAAATGCAAACAGCCGCAACAGAAACACTGAGAGACGAAATTAGCGGAGTCGCTAAACAATGCTCTGAAAAAGCTACACAATTACGCGACGAGTTTAAAGCAATGACAGCAGAACTTTCGCGCACAATGGATGAAAAGATAGACGCGAAATTCGAACAGCAGAACACTCAGATTAACGAACGCTTTAATCAGCACATACAAAACAGTGATACGCGTTTCCGCAAATTTATTCAAGATCAAAATAAAGTCAAACGACAAGTCATGGAAACAATCACTGCACAAAGACAAGAAGACAAACGCAAAATGTTTGCGAAAGCAAAGACGTATGTAGACAAGAATATTGCCTCAGTGTCCGACGAAATTAATTCCATCAAACAGTCGAACACAGAATTACGTGACGAAATTTCCAATCTTAAATCAAAAACAGATACACACACAGTAGATATTCAAACAGTGACAGACAGATTCGAACAATTAGAACTAACACAGGATTGCGATGTCATTAAAGCTGATGTTAAAAAACTGAGCGAAACTACACGTAAGTTGCAAAAACAGATTAATGCATCCGATTCTAAAACCGATGATCAGGCAAAAATACTGACTGAAAAATATGATGAATTAGCCAGTCGTATTGATGCTATCGAAAGTGCTAATGACAATAAATCAGACGACACTGCACCGGTTTCATTTAACCAAACACCTGAATTTCAAAATTTACAGCAGACAATTAATGAGATCGATTCATCTAATAACACGTTGCGTAGAAAATTGTCAAGTTTACAGCAAGAGGTAACAGAGATGAAAAATATTTCAGCTAATAACACAGCACAGCAGACGCCACTTAGCGAACATTTGTCAGATTCACGCAGTGCATATAATTTGGGTAATCTACAAAGAGTACGCGATTTAAAATCTGAAAAGCTACGCAACTTGAAATCCGAACTGACACAGAAAAACAGATTCTCGCACAAACCTGAACGTGTTCACAAATTCAGAGACGATAACGTTGATTACGAGCAGTTTTTATCCGTAAGAAAAACTAAGGAATTTAATAATGACAGCGTACAGGTACACGCTTTGAACTGTATGCGACAATCTATCTTTGTACTTTCACCGCTATTGCCTGTAATGCGGAAACGAGTTTTGAACCTGATGCGACAATTTGCTATTGCATTTTTATCAGCATTGCCTGTAATGAGAAAACTTGAATTAGCAAGAATACAGCAATTTGATTTTGGAATTTTACCGCCATTGCGTGTAACGCAAAAGCTAAAATTTATTTGTAGCGCATAATGAACCTCAGGGGATTCATTACACTTTAATGAATATGTGCCGTAGCGAGCATAGGGCCCCGAGCTGTAGTAGTGCTGTTTCATCTTTAGTTTTCTGCACTGCTGCCTTCTCTTCTACTATCCTTTATATCTATCAAAACCGCTCTTTAACTGTTGCTCTACCTAGAATTAAGAATGTGTAATGAAAACCCGATATGACAAATCTTTTACCGAATGTGACAATTTTCATTAGGCACTCCCGTAATGACAACTACCGCCGTAATTTTAATTACAGATAAAATCGTAATCATCAGTATGTGTAAAAATTACCAGCAATAGCAAACGTATTTTGGCAACAATATAGGTTTTCACTGTAACAGCATGAAAGTCAGCCGCTTAGCATACGTAACCAACAATGCAGTCTACAAGGTCAACCAAGCTTTAATGTTTCGCCGCGTGCACATATAGTCCCAGCTACAACAAATAGTAACGCATAGCCACAAGGAAATAACTATGTATAGAAAAAACAGTATTTCAATCTCTATCGCAATGTGCCGTATGGAAATGACTATCACGACATACGTAAAATTGATTAGCATAATTTTCAGCGTACATTCAATAACACGTCAGATAGAATATGATTAAATACAGTACAGGTTGCATATTCCAATAATGTAAGCAATACTTTTGAATCACAGAATCTTATTCACGAAAATGTTATTTGAAACACACCTTGTTGAATGCACCACTTTTATCGCACCCAGATCTTACCAGAAATTTTTACATTGCCACTGACAGTTCCAACACAGCTTTAGGCTTACATATTTTTCAGGAAATTGAAGAAGATGGTTCTACAGTAATTAAAAACATCGCATTTGCAAGCCGCATTCTGTCACCTGCTGAACGAAATTATTCCGTTACTGAACTTGAAACATTATGTGTTGTTTGGGCTTTTACGAGATTTCGGCACTTTCTTTATGGAAGACACACTACAGTTTACACAGACCACAGAGCGATACAATTTTTACTTTCAGCTAAATTCACTCACGACAGGTTAAGCAGATGGAAACTTTACTTGCAGGAATTTAATTTCACAATTGTTCACATTCCCGGCACACAAAATGTTGTAGCAGACGCATTATCCCGTTCTCTTTGCAACAATCAGCAAGACGTAGCAACCAACTTCTGCAAAACAAATTTCAGTGTCATGTACATTCAGCAAGTTGCATTTGAAAACTTTATTTCATCGTCATTACAGGACATAGCACAAGAACAAAATAAAGACAATGTGTGGAAAGAAATTAAACACCTTTGGCAAGATAAGAATAATGTTACGATTAGAAACCATTACACTGTACGCAATGACATTCTGTTTCGCCGCTCTCACCCTGACAGCAACAATTGGTTATTATGCATCCCTGACGAACTTGTTAACAAATTGATCTGGTACACTCATTTAAGTTACGCACATTACGGAGCACGAAAATGTTTTCTTATACTGAGACAGAACTGTTATTTTAACAACATGGAGAAACGTATACGACGAGTTTTAGCGTCTTGTAAAATTTGCCAGAAAGCTAAGTCAGACACAACGTCACATATTCCTCCATTATATCCGATTGTACCTGTTAAATTAAGACATATGGCCGCAGTAGATATTTTTGGTCCGATTCCGAGAACTAACAGAGGTTTTTGCTACATCTTTGTCGCTGTTGAACTAACTTCAAAATTTGTTACTTTCACTCCGTTACGCAAAGCTACTGCTAAAACTGTTTCGAAAGCATTTGTAAAACATTTTCTATTTCATGTAGGGCATGTGATGAAAGTAATTTCTGACAATGGATCTCAATTTCGTAGTAGCGTATGGACACGCATGTTACGAGCCAGAAACATTTCTCCGATCTATATATCCAAGTACCACGCTTCTTCGAACCCCTGTGAAAGATTAATGAAAGAAATTGGTAAGCTGTGCCGAATATACTGCCACAAAAGACATATTGATTGGGATACACACATACTCTCATTCCAAGATGTAATTAATTCCATTCCAAATGAATCCACTATGCTATCTCCGTCTGTTATACTGAAAAAGGTTGAACCACCAAACAAAATTAAAGAATTTATAAATTTTCCTACATCTCGTCGCTTACGACACCACGAAATAATCGACATTGCACTGAACAACATCAAACGTGCCGCAGAGCGCCGGAGAAGACAGCAAAAACAGGTTTGTACACGCCGCGACTTTCACGTTGGACAGAAAATATTAGTACGTACACACCATTTATCCAGCAAATTAAAAGGTAAGTGCAGTAAATTTGAACTTCTATACGCAGGTCCATATCGGATTCGCAGCATCCCTCACCCCAATGTTGTACACGTCGAAACTTTGAGAACCAGAAAATCGAAAGGCATTCACCATATCTCAAACATTAAACCGTTTATTGAATGAAATCACTTTATAATGTAACATGCTATGATGCCATTTACTAATGCAATTATTTCACCTGACTAATTACTGATGATTATCGTATTTTTTCTTGGCAAGTGCCCGGCAAGGTAAGGTTAGCAGGTCGCTTTTCTTGTCGTTACTCACCAGACCGTGCACATTTTCCATTTTTTGTGTGTACGATTGTATTCCAGTTTTGTCTATATGCACTGTGAAATAGTTAAGGTATAACACACCCGTTGACTTTGACATTTTTTGCCCTATGATGTCTCAACATCGTGACTATTTTACGTTTTTCTTTTTTTGCTGCTGCATTGTGATATTCCGTGTACATTTTTGCCTTTGAACACTGTCTGTGCTTTCGACATATAACGTTTTCTGTCATGTTATGCTGTATGCTTAATTATATTACCGTTAATCAGTAATTACTTAGTGGGTATATGATTTAAATGCAAGACGTTATTCTCTATTCATCAATTTCAGAAAGAAATGATGTGTGTAAGAAATAAATTCAACAGAAATGGGAATTTCACCTACGGAATAAACGATCGAAGATGCAATAACTTTATGAGGAAGAGTAAATGGATCAGGATTAACAAGCATTAACAAGAATATACTATACTCATCGTAGAATAGCAGTCTTAACTAATTTTTTCTTTCAGAATACAAGGTGATTGATGCAGGCTGTCGGACAGAACTACACATCTTAGTTTTAGTGATGAAATATGCTAGAGATAAGGAATAGTTGTGTAATGAGTAATGAAGTGATTTTTGCAGATGATAATGAGTGATGATGAATAATGATGAAGAGTGTGCTACTATGGATAATGAAGTTTTTCTTTACAGGTGATGATAATGATGGAGTTATGAATAATGAAGTGATGAATAATGAAGTTTTTTCTTTACAGATGAGGATAATGTTGAAGTTATGTATTTATGCTACATAGTTATTTAAGTATTTGTTGCAGTTTGTTTTGACAGCAGGTGTTATATTGCATAGTAGGATGACGGAAAGTTTTGGAAAGGACAGCTATGGAACACATTTTTTATACACATTTCACTACTTCTTAATTCGAAGTTCACTACTTTTCAGCATAGTGTGCGTTTCTTCTTTCAGGTCAATAATCCATTTTGTATTTTTTCCAGGAGAAGTTTTTCATGATACTTACTAAACCTGTTACATATTATACCTGTTCTAGTACTTGCATTTTTATTTTGTAACCCATTTGTGTTTATCATTTATAAATGTGATCACATATACTGCCTTGTTACATAACCTTGCTACAGCTGACTCATGACGAATGACGTTACCTATCCCCATTTGCAGTTAATGGTATGACTGTAATTAGCTGATTTTTAATAATGACTTCGTAATGATCTGAATGTCACTCAATGAATTGTTATTACTTCTTAATGATCTGAATAATACTGAATGAGGAACAATGTTTTATACTATTCAATACTTGATGGCCACTGAGTGCCAATAATTAATGTCACTCAATGAATTATGTTATTAATTATGCCATTAATTAGCTCTTGTTTTCAATGTTGATACTTTGTAACTGGAAAAGAATATGATTGTTTCATAATATTTTGTAATTAGGAAAAGGCTAATTATTCTTACTATATTGAAATGACAAATAATTAATTAATTAACTATGCCGTACTTTGTAACTGGAAAAGAATGTGACTGTTTAATAATGCTTTGTAATTAGGAGAAGGCTAATGATTATTACTATTGAAATGACAAATGATTAATTAACTATGCCATACTTTGTAACTGGAAAAGATTATGATTCTTACTATATTGAAATGACAAATGATTAACTATGCTTTATAATTGGGAAAGAATGTGATTGTTTAATAATGCTTTGTAATTAGGAAAAGGCTAATGATTATTACTATATTGAAATGACAAATAATTAATTAACGATGCCATACTTTGTAACTGGAAAAGAATGATTGTTTCATAATGTTTTGTAATTAGGAAAAGGCTAATTATTCTTACTATATTGAAATGACAAATAATTAGTTAACGATGTAATACTTTGTAACTGAAAAGAATGCGATTGCTTCATAATACTTTGTAATTAGGAAAAGGCTAATTATTTTTACTATATTGAAATGACAAATGATTAATTAACTATGCTGTACTTTGTAACTGGAAAAGAATGTGACTGTTTAATAATGCTTTGTAATTAGGAGAAGGCTAATGATTATTACTATTGAAATGACAAATGATTAATTAACTATGCCATACTTTGTAACTGGAAAAGATTATGATTCTTACTATATTGAAATGACAAATGATTAACTATGCTTTATAATTGGGAAAGAATGTGACTGTTTAATAATACTTTGTAATTAGGAGAAGGCTAATGATTATTACTATATTGGAATGACACATAATTAATTAACTATGCTATACTTTGTAACTGGAAAAGAATGCGATTATTTAATAATGCTTTGTAACTAGGAAAAGAAGGTTACTGATTCTATGTAAAACAATTAATGAACATTTTCTGTAATACTACATTCATGGTACAGAAATGTTCAACACTGGGCTATGAATGCCGCAAATGAAAACTGTAATTGTCAATATTATGTGACTTAATGTCCTTCACCTCATGAGCTAACTACCCTGAATTACTGCAATGTCCATTTGTCCTGTCTATCCTAGTGATCATGGAGCACTACCTTTGGGTTTGCACTACTTCTACGTTGGTGTGCCTTGTAAAAGCGTGGTGTTGACACGACATGCTGTCCACCACCATGAGCGATGAAGACGTTATTATGGTCCCACTGTTTGGTGTACCTGATGTACTGCCAAAATGAGAACATGAAATATTACTACGAGAGTTCAGTGTCTTGGCTACACTGATGAATTCTGATGGGAAAAGAACTGCAAATTGTGTCACTTGGTGTGGTACATCTGTGGAAAGATATGGACTTTCAGAACAGCTGTGTGCAATCTAAAGTGCTACAACCATGATGCAATCCTTCCCTTTCCTATCCTAATTCTTGTCACATAGTGAAAATCATTTTTTTGCTAACATTATTTATGTTCATGAGTTATACATTTTTTTTTGATTCACTCAACTCCAGTGCGAGTACACTTATGTCACTTGTCGATATGATTTTTGCCATTATGTTTATTTATTGCAAAAATACCTAAGACATTTTTTCGATTTGTTCTCAAGTACAGTATGTGCACTCTTGTCTTTTATATTGTATATACATTTTTTTAGTATTTTATTTTAATGATATGTTCTGAACTACAGTGCATGTGCACTTATGTTAGGTGTTAATATGTTTTCTACTGAACTTCAGTGCCTGTGCACTTTTCTCATTTTTCAATATGATTTGTACTATTCTGTATATTCAATACTTCAATGCGTATGCACTTATGTCATTTATTACTAATTGTATATACATTTCATCATTTACTGGTATGTTCTCAACTGCAGTGCATGTGCACTCATGTCACTTGTCAACATAATTTTTTTTGCCAGTCTGCTTATTTGTTCTGTTTATTTGTTCTGAATATGTTAAAGAATTTTTTCAGTGCCTGTGCACTTTATCTGTCAAATAATTTTTATATACATTTTTCTGATTTGCTACTATGTTTTGTACTCACTTTGTCTTTGTCTGAAATGTTTTGTACTCGGTGCATGTGCACAACATTTAACTTATGTACTAAATTTGAATATTCTGTAAATTGTAAAAATTTCTTGCGATGGCAAGTCCAAATGACTCACCATCGCTGCCAAATTTTTGCCCCCCCAGTGGAGGGTTATGAAACACGTATGTAACATAGCAGCGATGGTGAGGCACGTTAAAATCTTTGACCAGAGAGCCTATTTTCGTGGTTAGTCTGCGCTTGACCGCGCGAGTGTTGCAAGCAGTTCGGTTGTAGTCGTCATGTAGTGCAGTACTCTGTGAGTAGTCGTTGAGAGCAGTTCAGTGGTAGTCGTCGTGGAGTACGCTAGTAGTCGTCATGCAGAGCAGTCTGTGGGCAACACTGGTCAAGATGCTGAATGAGGTATATTGTTAATTAAGGTAATCATCAGATAATGTAAAGTTTATTTATTGTAATTAATTTCCAACAAGTGCCCCAATAATAATTTTGATTTCAAAAGCAATTTTACAAAAAAAAAATTTATTTAATTGAAGTTCCACTTCCCTTAAACAAAAGTCTCAGTTAAATTAAAAAAAAAAAAAAGGAATATTATTATTTGCAATGCAGTTCCTCCAAGCTGTGCGCAAGAATAAGAGCAGAAATGTGACTAGCAGTTACAATGAGGTAAGAATTTAATTCTGATTTTTGTACAGGGCCAAAGACCGATATTTCGGTTTAATTGAAATTTCATTATCACTGAGATTTTCTTATCACTGAATGGACTTTCATTTTTTGTGACGAGCTTATAGTTGGGTCAGATTGCGATTCTCACATTTTTGTTGTCATTATATTTAATTGCTAGGGAGGTTACGCATGGCTCCCATTTTTTATTAAATATTGTCTTTTCTTTTTATGTGGGGAGGTTACAACATTAGACTTTCAGACAATGACCAACAGACTTGAAAAGTTGGATCTAATACAGGATCCCGATGCCATCAAAGCAGACGTTAAAAAATTGAACAAAATCACACGTAAAATAGAAAAACAAATTAACCAGTCGTATTGATGTTATCGAAAATAATAATGACACCAAATCAGACGATACGTCACCAGTTTCGCTTAATCAAACACCCGAATTCCAAAATTTACAGCAGACGATCAGTGAGATAGGTTCGTCCAATAATACATTACGTAGAAAATTGTCAACTTTACATCAAGAAGTGACAGAGATGAAAAATGTTTCAGCCTCTAACATATCACAGCATACGCCACTTTCCGAACATTTGTCAGACTCACACAGCCAGTATAATTTAGGTAATTTACAGAGAGTACGTGAGTTAGATTCCGAGCAGTCACAGACGAACAGATTATCATACAATCCTGAACCTCTTCAGACATACAGAGACGATAATTTTGATTATAAGCACTTTCTATCAGTGAGAAAATTAAAGTTATTTAATAATGACAAAACACAGATTCACCCTTTGGACTGGATACAACAATTTTCTTTCGAATTTTTACCGGCATTGCCTGTAACGCAGAAACTAAAATTTATTTGCAGTGCGTAAATGACCTCAGGGGATTCATTACACTTCGATGAATATGTGCCGCAGCGTGCACAGGGCCCCGAGCCGTAGTAGTGCTACTTCATCTTTAGTTTTCTGCACTGCTGCCTTCTCTTCTACTATCCTTTATATCTATCAGAACAACTCTTCAACTATCGATCTATCTAGGATTACGTATGAGTAAAGAAAACGTGATGACAAGTTTTTTTTTTTAAGTGACAATTTTCATTAGACACTTCCGAAATGACAAGCACTACCAGCGTAATTTTAATAACACACAAAATTTTAATCATCAGTATCGTCATAATTTTCAGCAATTACAGACACATTTGGCAATAATAGAGGTTTTTCACCACAACAGCAACAAAACAAGCCGGTTAGCATACCTAACCAACCATGTGGTTTGCAAGGTCAACGAATCTTTAATGTTTCGCCGCCTACACGTATAGCGTCGGCTCCACCAAATAGTAACGCACAGCAGCAAGGAAATCATTGCGTACAGAAGACACATCATTTCAATTCCTATGGCAACGCGCCGTTTAGCAATGACTATCATGACAGACGTAAATGTAAAGAGCACAGTTTTCAGCGTAACAGTCGGTCTTACCAGCAGCAGAATCATCGCCAACAGATTATCATGAATGAACCAGACAGTCGGTATCATCCCGAACGTAATACGTCAGGAAGAAATAACAGAACACTACAAATAGTTGAAATGCCACAGCATCCTCCCGCAAATAACAGCACGTCAGAAAGAATTTGACTAAATACAGTACAGGTTGCATCTTCCAGCAACGCGAGCAATACTTTTGACACAGAGAATCTTGTTCACGAAAATGTTATTAGTTTAGACGACATCCGATACACACTTTTGCATGAAAGACAGAATCACAACATATGTAGACGATATTCTTATTGCAGAAGCTAACTAGTCTGAACATAATCTGATTCTTGAACAACTGTTACAAACTTTTCGTGCACAAGGACTTACAGTTAATCTTAGCAAATCGCACTTTGGTAAAACTTCCATAAAATTTCTTGGACATGTAATTTCAGCAGAAGGCATTGCGCCAGACCCGAAAAAACTTCAAGCGTTACGTGACATTACCGTTCCTACGACGAAGAAACAACTACGCAGCTTTTTGGGATTAATTAACTTTTTCCGTAAATTTATTCATTACTCTGCTTTAGACACCCCTAAACTATGCCAGTTGACGGGTAAAAACGCTATTTGGTCCTGGGATAGCCAATCACAGTCTGAGTTTGTTAATTTGAAACATGCCTTGTTGGATGCACCACTTTTATCACACCCAGATCTAACTAGAAATTTTTCCATTGCCACCGACAGTTCTGACACCGCTCTAGGCGTACACATTTTTCAGGAAATTGAAGAAGACGGTACTACAGTAATTAAAAACATCGCCTTTGTGAGTCGCATTCTGTCACCTGCTGAACGCAATTATTCTGTTACAGAACTTGAAACATTATGTGTTGTATGGGCATTTACGAGATTTAGGCATTTTCTTTATGGAAGACATACAAGCGTTTACACAGATCATAGAGCTATCCAGTTTTTACTTTCAGCTAAATTTACACATGGCAGGTTAATCAGATGGAAACTTTATTTACAGGAATTTAATTTTACAATTGTTTACATTCCCGGTACACAAAATGTTGTAGCAGACGCACTATCCCGTTCTCTCAGCAACAATCAGCAAGACATCGCAACCAACTTTTGCCAAGCAAATTTTAGCGTCATGTACATTTAACAAGTTGCATTTGAAAATTTTATTTCGTCATCATTACGAGACATAGCACAAGAGCAGAGCAAAGACAACGTGTGGAAAGAAATTAAACACCTTTGGCAGGATAGGAATAATGATAACATCAGAAACCATTACACTGTACGCAATAACATTCTATTTCGCCGCTCTCACCCTGACAGCAACAACTGGTTATTATGTATTCCTGACGAGCTTGTTAACAAATTAATTTGGTATACTCATTTAAGTTACGCACATTATGGAGACAGAAAAAGTTTTCTTATTCTGAGACAGAACTGTTATTTTGCGAACATGGAGAAACGTATTCGACGAGTTTTAACGTCATGTAAAATCTGCCAGAAAGCTAAATCAGACACGACTTCGCATATTCCTCCGTTAAATCCCACTGTACCCCTTAAATTGAGACACATGGCCGCTGTAGACATTTTTGGTCCGATTCCCAGATCTAATAGAGGTTTTTGCTATATGTTTTTCGCTGTTGAACTCACTTTGAAATTTGTTACCTTCACTCCGTTACGCAAAGCTACTGCTAAATCTGTTTCGAATGCAATTGTAAAATATTTTTTATTTCATGTAGGGCATGTATTGAAAGCAATTTCCGACAATGGACCGCAATTTCGATCTGCTATATGGACACGTATGTTACGAGCTAGAAACAATTTCTCCGATCTACATATCCAAGTATCACGCTTCTTCGAACCCTTGTGAACGTCTAATGAAAGAAATTGGTAAACTGTGAAGAATATACTGCCATAAAAAACATATTGATTGGGAAACACACATACTCTCATTCCAGGATGTAATTAACTCCATACCAAATGAATCTACTATGCTATCTCCGACTGTAATATTGAAAAATGTTGAACCACCTAACAAAATTAAAGAATTAGTATCCTTTCCTACATCTCGTCGACTACGCCACCATGAAATAATTGCACTCAACAACATCAAACGTGCCGCAGAGCGCCGGAGGAGACAGCAAAAACAGGTTTGTACACGCCGTGACTTTCACATAGGACAGAAGATATTAGTACGCACACATTATTTATCCAACAGAGGAAAAAATAGATGCAGTAAATTTGAGCTTCTATACGCAGGTCCATATACTGTAGAATTCTCAGCATTCCTCACCCCAATGTAGTACACGTGGAAACTTTGAGAACCAGAAAAAGCAAAGGCAATCACCATGTCTCTAAAATTAAATCCTTTATTGAACGAACACACTTTATGATTTATCACACTGTAATGCCATTTGCTGATATTTATATGGCCACTTATGCAATTATATTTATGTGACTACTTACTGATAATGATCGTATTTTTTCTTGGCAAGTGCCCAGCATGGTAAGGTTAGCATGTCGCTTTTCTTGTCGTTAAATATCAGACCGTGCACATTTTTCATTTTTTGTGTATGTATGATCGTTTTCCTATCGAAAGTAGAATTTTTGTCTGTATGCACTATGTAATCTTTAAGATATAACAAACACCAGTTGACTTTGACATTTTTTCTTATGATATCTCAATTTCTTGACTATTCTAAATTTTTTGCTACTGCATTATGATACTGTGTATACATTTTTTGCACTTAAAAACTGTCTATGTTTTTGACATAATACGTTTTCTGTCATGCTATGCTGTATGCTTAGCTGTATCACTAGAAACAAGGTTTTATCTAATGGGTATATGATTTAAATGCAAGATATTAATCCTTATTCATCATTTTCAGAAAACAATAATGTGTACAAGAAATAAATTAAACAAACCACAGTGGTTTACTCTGAAATGGAAATTTACCAGCGGAATGAACAAAAGAAGATGCAATATCTTGTTATGAAGAGTAAATGGATCAGAATTAACAAGCATTAACCATAATATATTATACACATCGTATGATAGCAGTCTTGACTAATTATTTTTCTTTCAGAATACGAGGCGATTGATGCAGGCTGTCAGACAGAACTACATATGTTAATTTTAGTGATGATATGTGCTAGACCCCCCCCCCCCATGAACCATGGACCTTGCCGCTGGTGGGGAGGCTTGCGTGCCTCAGCGATACAGATAGCCGTACCGTAGGTACAACCACAACGGAGGGGTATCTGTTGAGAGGCCAGACAAACGTGTGGTTCCTGAAGAGGGGCAGCAGCCTTTTCAGTAGTTGCAAGGGCAACAGTCTGGATGATTGACTGATCTGGCCTTGTAACAATAATCAAAACGGCCTTGCTGTGCTGGTACTGCGAACGGCTGAAAGCAAGGGGAAACTACGGCCGTAATTTTTCCCGAGGGCATGCAGCTTTACTGTATGATTAAATGATGATGGCGTCCTCTTGGGTAAAATATTCCGGAGGTAAAATAGTCCCCCATTCGGATCTCCGGGCGGGGACTACTCAAGAGAATGTCGTTATCAGGAGAAAGAAAACTGGCGTTCTACGGATGGAAGCGTGGAATGTCAGATCCCTTAATCGGGCAGGTAGGTTAGAAAATTTAAAAAGGGAGATGGATAGGTTAAAGTTAGATATAGTGGGAATTAGTGAAGTTCGGTGGCAGGAGGAACAAGACTTCTGGTCAGGTGACTACAGGGTTATAAACACAAAGTCAAATAGGGGTAATGCAGGAGTAGGTTTAATAATGAATAGGAAAATAGGAATGCGGGTAAGCTACTACAAACAGCATAGTGAACGCATTATTGTGGCCAAGATAGATCCGAAGCCCACACCTACTACAGTAGTACAAGTTTATATGCCAACTAGCTCTGCAGATGACGAAGAAATTGAAGAAATGTATGATGAAATAAAAGAAATTATTCAGATTGTGAAGGGAGACGAAAATTTAATAGTCATGGGTGACTGGAATGCGAGTGTAGGAAAAGGGAGAGAAGGAAACGTAGTAGGTGAATATGGATTGGGGCTAAGAAATGAAAGAGGAAGCCGCCTGGTAGAATTCTGTACAGAGCACAACTTAATCATAGCTAACACTTGGTTTAAGAATCATGATAGAAGGTTGTATACATGGAAGAACCCTGGAGATACTGAAAGGTATCAGATAGATTATATAATGGTAAGACAGAGATTTAGGAACCAGGTTTTAAATTGTAAGACATTTCCAGATGTGGACTCTGACCACAATCTTTATGACCTGTAGATTAAAACTGAAGAAACTGCAAAAAGGTGGGAATTTAAGGAGATGGGACCTGGATAAACTGAAAGAACCAGAGGTTGTACAGAGTTTCAGGGAGAGCATAAAGGAACAATTGACAGGAATGGGGGAAAGAAATACAGTAGAAGAGGAATGGGTAGCTCTGAGGGATGAAGTAGTGAAGGCAGCAGAGGATCAAGTAGGTAAAAAGACGAGGGCTAGTAGAAATCCTTGGGTAACAGAAGAAATATTGAGTTTAATTGATGAAAGGAGAAAATATAAAAATGCAGTAAATGAAGCAGGCAAAAAGGAATACAAACGTCTCAAAAATGAGATCGACAGGAAGTGCAAAATGGCTAAGCAGGGATGGCTAGAGGACAAATGTAAGGATGTAGAGGCTTATCTCACTAGGGGTAAGATAGATACTGCCTACAGGAAAATTAAAGAGACCTTTGGAGATAAGAGAACCACTTGTATGAACATCAAGAGCTCAGATGGAAACCCAGTTCTAAGCAAAGAAGGGAAAGCAGAAAGGTGGAAGGAGTATATAGAGGGTCTATACAAGGGCGATGTACTTGAGGACAATATTATGGAAATGGAAGAGAATGTAGATGAAGATGAAATGGGAGATACGATACTGCGTGAAGAGTTTGACAGAGCACTGAAAGACCTGAGTCGAAACAAGGCCCCCAGAGTAGACAACATTCCATTCGAACTACTGACGGCCTTGGGAGAGCCAGTCCTGACAAAACTCTACCATCTGGTCAGCAAGATGTATGAGACAGGTGAAATACCCTCAGACTTCAAGAAGAATATAATAATTACAATCCCAAAGAAAGCAGGTGTTGACAGATGTGAAAATTACCGAACAATCAGTTTAATAAGCCACAGCTGCAGAATACTAACACGAATTCTTTACAGACGAATGGAAAAACTAGTAGAAGCCGACCTCGGGGAAGATCAGTTTGGATTCCGTAGAAATACTGGAACACGTGAGGCAATACTGACCTTACGACTTATCTTAGAAGAAAGATTAAGGAAAGGCAAACCTACGTTTCTAGCATTTGTAGACTTAGAGAAAGCTTTTGACAATGTTGACTGGAATACTCTCTTTCAAATTCTAAAGGTGGCAGGGGTAAAATACAGGGAGCGAAAGGCTATTTACAATTTGTACAGAAACCAGATGGCTGTTATAAGAGTCGAGGGACATGAAAGGGAAGCAGCGGTGGGGAAGGGAGTAAGACAGGGTTGTAGCCTCTCCCCGATGTTATTCAATGTGTATATTGAGCAAGCAGTAAAGGAAACAAAAGAAAATTTCGGAGTAGGTATTAAAATCCATGGAGAAGAAATAAAAACTTTGAGGTTTGCCGATGACATTGTAATTCTGTCAGAGACAGCAAAGGACTTGGAAGAGCAGTTGAATGGAATGGATGGTATCTTGAAGGGAGGATATAAGATGAACATCAACAAGAGCAAAACGAGGATAATGGAATGTAGTGGAATTAAGTTGGGTGATGCTGAGGGAATTAGATTAGGAAATGAGACACTTAAAGTAGTAAAGGAGTTTTGCTATTTGGGGAGCAAAATAACTGATGATGGTCGAAGTAGAGAGGATATAAAATGTAGACTGGCAATGGCAAGGAAAGCGTTTCTGAAGAAGAGAAATTTGTTAACATCGAGTATAGATTTAAGTCAGGAAGGGTCGCAGGTTCGAATCCTGCCTCGGGCATGGATTTAAGTGTCAGGAAGTCATTTCTGAAAGTATTTGTATGGAGTGTAGCCATGTATGGAAGTGAAACATGGACGGTAAATAGATTGGACAAGAAGAGAATAGAAGCTTTCGAAATGTGGTGCTACAGAAGAATGCTGAAGATTAGATGGGTAGATCACATAACTAATGAGGAAGTATTGAATAGGATTGGGGAGAAGAGAAGTTTGTGGCACAACTTGATCAGAAGAAGGGATCGGTTGGTAGGACATGTTCTGAGGCATCAAGGGATCACCAATTTAGTATTGGAGGGCAGCGTGGAGGGTAAAAATCGTAGGGGGAGACCAAGAGATGAATACACTAAGCAGATTCTGAAGGATGTAGGTTGCAGTAGGCACTGGGAGACGAAGAAGCTTGCACAGGATAGAGTAGCATGGAGAGCTGCATCAAACCAGTCTCAGGACTGAAGACCACAACAACAACAACAACAAACATGTGCTAGAAGTCAGAAACTCTATACTATATGAAGTAATGAATGATAATGAATAGTTGTATGAAGTAAATGGTAATATTAATATGAATAATGAAGTGTCTATTTTTTGCAGATGATTATAAATGATGATGATTAGTTATATGAAGAATATGGTAATACGAATAATGAAGTTTTTCTTTGCAGGTGATGGTTGTGATGAAGTTATGGTAATATTAATAATGAAGTTTTTCTTTGCAGATGAGAAAAATGATGAAGTTTATATATTTACTATTAGTTAAGAAATGCTATGTAGTTATTTAAGTATTTGTTGCAGTTCCTTTTGACAGTATGTCTTATGTCGCATGGTATAATGACTGAATGTTTTGGAAAAGACAGCTAGAGTACATACATATTGAGTACACGTTTCATTACCTGTTAATTCGATGTTCACTACTTTTCAGCATAATATTCGTTTCTTTTTTCAGCTCAATAATCCATTTTGTATTTTTTTTCCAGGAGAAGCTATTCATGAAATTAATGTGCTATAAGCAGTTAGTCATTAAACCTGTTCTAGTACTTGCATTTTTTTTACCCAGTTGTGTCTATCATTTATGAATGTAATCACATATACTCTACTTGTTTCATAACCTTGCTACAGCTGACTCATGACGAATGACGTTATTAATCCTTATTTTCAGCAATAAGTCAAAAGCATATATTTTCATGCCCCAGCAATTATCGATCCCAACGCAATGCATTGCTAACACACAAAAAAAATTATTACCAGTCCCAACTATTACCAGTATACATCCAAATAATGCTACCAGTTTAGGATATATTTCTAGTAATAAATAATGCAAATTTCTCAGATGTATTGAATCCATTATATCTATGTATTGTTGGACCACAGACCTTGAGTAATAGTTACAGTGTGTTACATTTTAAATATGTCCTATGTCATTTGAATGATGAGTTCTGAGTAATACTGAATGATGTTTTGTAATAATGCATAAATGCTGTGTCAATAATTTCTGTAAATAATATTTTTTGTTATACTCTATAAATGCTATGCCAATAGTTAACTCTTGTTTTGAATGATGTCTTCTGAATAATACTGAATAATCTTTTGTAAAACTATATGAATAGTTTGTAACTGGCCAATGAGTGCCAATAATTACCGCAATCAGATGAGTTATGAATAGTGTTTTGTAATATTCAATACTTGCTACATGTTTAGTAACTGGCCAATGAATGCCAATGATTACTATAATTAGATGAATTATGTATAAATGCTATGCCATTAATTAACTCTTACTTTGAATGATGACTTCGAAATAACGCATAAAAATGGTATGTAACTGGTCAATGAGTGCCAATATTTACTGTAAATAGATGACTTATGAATAATGTTCTGTAATACGCCATACATAGTACAGAAATGTTTAGTAAGAAGGCAATGAGTGCCAACAATTACTCAAATCGGTTGATAGACTAGTGTAATTCTCAATTATGACTTGCATAAGACTTAATGTCCATCACCTTCTGACCTTATTACCAGAAATTACTGCAATATCCGTTGTCCTGTCTATCCTCATGATCATGGAGCACTATATTTGGTTTTTGCACTAATTCTACGTTGATGTGAGAGTATGGATTCTACAAGAATGTGGTGTTGACGTATCAAGCTGTCCACCACCTTGAACGATGGAGAGGTCATTATGGTCCTACTGTTTGGTGTACCTAGTGAACTACCAAAATAATAACATACAATATTGATGCAACGATTCAGTGTCTTGGCTACACTGATGAATACTTCAGGGAAGAGAACTTCAGATTGTCTCACTTGGTGTTGTGCTTCTGTAGAAAGATATGGACTTTCGGTGCAACTATGTGCAACCTACTGTGCTACAACCATGATGCAATCCTTCCGATTCCTTTCCCAGTTCCTAAATATCCTAAAGACTTTTACAGTGCGTGTGCAGTTCATTTCAATTGTTAATATGATCAGTCGTTCTAAATATGCTAAAGCATTCTACAGTGCGTGTGCACTTTATGTCATTGGTTAATATATTTTGTACTCAGTGCGTGTGCACTTTATTTCACTCCATGATATGTTGTAAAAATGCTAAAGACTTCTACAGTGCGTGTGCGCTTTAATTCACTCCATGATATGTAGTAAAAATGCTAAAGACTTCTACAGTGCGTGTGCACTTTATGTAATTTGTTAATATATTTTGTATTCAGTGCGTGTGCACTTTATTTCACTTCATGATATGTTATGTAAAAATGCTAAAGACTTATACAGTGTGTGTGCACTTTGTCATTTGTTAATAACTTTTGTACTCATTGCGTATACTTTTTGTCATTTCTTGTTATATTCTGTACTCAGTGCGTGTGCACTCTGTTTCATTTTTATTATGTTCTGCACTTATCAATAATGTATATACTCTGTGACTGTAGACTTAGTAACTAAATAGATTTTTAAATAATATGTTGCTCATGGCAAGTCCAATTGACTCACCATCGCTGCCAAATGTTTGCCCCCCCCCCCCCCCCCCCTCCAATGGAGGGTTATCTAAGAGGTCCGAACGGATGTAATTTCGATGTATTGCTCACGCGCTGCCTGCGATATGTAAGGTATAAGAGAATCTCAGACCAGAGAGCAGTGTTGACTGCAGTGGGAACTGTGTAGCTGTAGCAGTAAGTAGTTGCTAGCGAGCAGTCTGGTCTGGTGTATCGTGTTGGCTGGGCCGGTCGTGGTGCAGCGATGCCAGAGCCTGAACATTATTGTATAAGGTAAAAAGCAGCCTTGCGCATATGTAGTATTGTTATCTCAAGTCCCATGTAAATGTTTTAAAAAAATCTCCTAATAATAATCTCTCTCATAAAAAGTAACTTTTAACAACCATTCATTTCAAGTTAAAGAATTTACTAATTTCTCCAATCAATGATCATCCCGATTATTGCAAAAGAAAAATCAGTTGTTTCCTTTCATAAATGACAAATCTATCGGCCAGCATTGCACAGGGCTGTGCCAGAAAAATTTATTGTAAGAGCAGATATATACGCGTTATCCGGCGACCTTCATTGAGGTAAGAATTTTTCTTTTTTTTATTCAGAATGATCTTTGAGGGCCATGACGCAGCACTGCTGACGTCCACAATTTACCAGGTTAAATTAACAGTCAATTATTCAAAGGTTGTAACTGAGTCACATTTATTATTGAGAGATTAGTCACATTGTATTATTACAAGATTACGGAATTTATCTGAGGGAGGTTACGCTGAATGTGAATGAACGACATAATTATATTTTTTTACTGTTGAGAGGTTTAGGAATTTTTCTGTTTTGAGGTTACATTAAACGTGAAAAGAATTTTTGTGGGGTGGTTACAAGGTTCCCTCTATCCCAAGGGAGCGGTGTCAGACAGTCATTATGCGATAATCAGCAGCATACCCAGTGGATGGTCAGGATTGCCATTGATATAAAGGGATGTACTGTAATACACACTGCAGTTAATAGCGAGATAAATTTTAGCAATTTTACCCAGACGTCAGAGGGAGCAATATCCTCCACATTCTGCAACCTGTTTAGAAACAAAGTGACCTGGGTTAATACCATAGGAGTGTGTTTTGACCACTTGGAGGAAGTGTTAACATGTTCTCGTAGCTCCACCACCCGTGTACGATGTGTAAGGTCAGCGTCAAATGAAGCCTGCTCCTGCAACACGATGACAGTATGAACAGTTACGGTGGTGTTTGTTTCTGAGAAAATTAGTAAGACTCAACAACGAAGCAGATCCGTGTCCCTCAAGATCCACTCACGTCTATCGCCCAAACACTCTATCATTGTTATTCTGTATCATCCAGCAGAGAAAAATTACGAACTATCTGCGTGCCGGCAACGAGAACATGTAACGATCCTGTTGTAATGATCCTATTAAATATATGGGTATTGATCCATTGCACAGACCTGTGTAAAGTAGCATCGCCTGTGCTATAGGAGGATGACCGTATCCCAAAAACTATACAACAAGTCGCAAGAGACGCTCTCTGTAACCCTGTGTCATTGTTTGAAACATTGCTTTTTCTGTTGTAACACGCTATGTATGCTGTCATGCATTTTGTTTCTCCCGCCACGACTTCAAGATCCTAAACTGACATAAACACATTCCTATCCTTTGCTTCTCGCAGAAAACTAGACGTAACACGGTATAAATCGTGTTGCTGCTGCTGCTACCAAAAAACACCACACACATTGGATGATTTTAAATAAAAGGCAGTTAGAGCATTAGTAAACTGGAAGAGTTTGGCGGCGTCCGAAGGTGATTGACGACCTCTACATTTAAACTCATCTGTCACAGGGGCGCAACAGAAGATGGCTCTGCGTTCCATTTCCACTGATTCTTCACATTGCAATTACGTACACGATCACTGTTTCGGTGCTAGCCATCCCCAGAGAGTGTTGCCCCTCCACCAAAACTCTTTCTTCATCTCAAACAAGCGATGTCAGTCAATCATTACATGGTAACCAATAGCGTACCAGTGGACTGATGGGGTGGAAAAGACACCGTCGATGTGCTGTAATAATAAGCATCACACTTGATAGCGCGAAAAATTCTAGCAATTTTGCAATAATTTCAACACTGGCCATTGATGCGACAGCATGTTTCCCAATTTCCTTATAATAGCTAAACCGTTCCTTCTCTACTTTGTGGGTGTCATTGCGAATGTAAATAGATGACTACACAGTACCTACATTCATTGTTAATTCTCTAACATATACATCATCAAAGTATCTACATATTTCTAGCACTTCAAGCATATTGCATAATTTACGATCTATATGTATGCGGATGGGAGTCACAGAGCATACCAACCCATCCTGCAGTACCGTTACCGATTTAACCTGCAACTGACCAGAAGTAGACCGCTACACTCCGTGTCTTGTGAATGACTAGAACTTGCCGAGTCCTCGCCCATCCAAGCGCAGAAGATTTATCCAGATGCGCCCATGTCGAGGAGGTTATCACCCCTTATCGGTATATGGTGGTAGATTTGAAAGTGCTGTGATGTAGTAGCAGACGGTTAAGAAGAACAATAAATGGGTGGTTTTATGCATGATGGAGCTCCAGACAGATGTAGTTCGAAGAATCTTATGTAAACCAACTACGCTATCAATTTTAAAGTATTGTTCTACTGCCTGGGATCAGTACCAGGAGGGTAATGGCGAGAGAGAATATAAACATACGCACTCCTAAGCCTACATGGTTCTGCTCTTAAAGCAGGCTATAATGTTAGATCACTTCAGTTTCTGACCTATCAGTCATGTGGAATGCAGCGCTGTTATCATTCCAATGTAAAAAATATATTTCCACTGCATGACATACATCCTTCCTGCAGGCTTCTCTACAGTAGATTATGGTAACAAACTGTGAAAGGAAAAAAAAACACTTCCTTAAAATATCGAACCTGTGTGATATGTGCACAACCTAACTTGCCAGAGATGATAGCGTCCACTGTTCACATCCGATCACGGTTCAGAAATTATACTATGTGTTGTGTACATAGTTCCGCGTAGTCAGCGCGCACACAACTTTCCCACTAGAGCGCGCCCCGCTAAGCACAACAGCGCGGGCGCAGCGTTCGCCCGTCTCCGCACTATGAGATGGCTCTACCATAGAGACGGACCAAATTCCGCTTCCGCAAATCCGCGTGTTAACATGTAACGCAGCCAATGAGATTGCTGCTAACGTAGAACCTTTTCTCCTTGTGGATCACACTCGCGCAGTGAGACATGAACGCGCGAGGTATTATAACGAGGGTACAGACCTCCTATTAGTCAGTCTGCATATGTCTGCACCAGTCTATAGTGAAGTTTCAGTCTGCGCCGAATAAGATTACTATATTCCTGTACGTAGGCATGAAGATAAATCTATAGACACTTTTGTCAAGTATCAGAGATATATGTGAGAATAAAATTAACGTACCAATACCAAAGGAACTTCAGACTGTCAATTGTAAATAGCCTCCAGAACCAAGTTAAGTAATTTTTATGCTTGTTATTATTTTAATAAATGTGTGTGAAAATTAATCAAGTTCTGTTTAAAGTTGGTCACCGTCAATCTGCTATTCTAGGCGTGCAAGTGGCATTTCTATCGTCTGACCTAAAGGCAGAAGATAAACACGCCATGATAAGACCACGAGACATATTGCTGACACTCACCTACTTCGTTAGAGCGACAAGTCAAATAATCTGATGGTGTGTGTACCGAAGGTCTTACAGCACGCACACCACACTATGCTTGCATCAGTCCTATATAAAATGATCGTTAGTCACGGAGAATACCTCTTACAACGAAACAGATAAACGCATTGCAGCGGCGTCCGACATGTGCAATTACAAGTCTTGCCACCACTAACTCTGTAAACAGAGCACCTGTCAAGCAGATGTATGCATGGGAATTGCAGAGTCTCACAAACACCTAGCGTTAACTTAGAAACATTTTAGTTATGAAACCGAAGTATCGATTTTATACCTAAGATGCGACACCTTACACACAAAATACCGCAACTGGGCTAGTTGTTAAGCCGAATGTATGACCGGAAACCATGTGACCGGAAGTGCAATCGTCTTGGATCTTTAGAGTATAAAAGAAGGCATGACAGCCACAACTGATCTGTCTTCCGCTGTTGAAAGTGTCAACATGGATTCCTCCAAAGTGTTAAAGGTCCCTTAGCTGTGTGGCAGGAAGGCAAGACCAACGGACGAACGCTTCGGTTTGTGGTTATTACAGCATAACCTGGATAATCTGGTTATTGACATTGGATACATAATTACACAGAAAATGGTAAACTACTTTGCGAGATGAATGTAAATGTGCTTACACCTATTACAGAACCGTTTTGCGGTAACATTATGGTGATTAAAATCTGTGATCAAGTGGACTGTAAAGAACAATTAGAAAAAGGATGGTCTGTAATGTTATATAAGGAGATGTGTGACTCACTTAACTACTATTTACATAGTAAATTCTCCAATTTCGTCACTGCAAGACATGTTGTCAAAGCGAAGTTGCCTTTTCTCCTACAAGGGAACGGCAGTGCGACAGCAGGAGGGATACGGGGAAAAATCGACAAGGAAGCACTGGAAACTATTTCGAAGAAATGTAAAAATCCTGTGGTTGTACCATATGAAGTGGAATTATCTGACCCTTAAAATGGATGTTCTAATGGAGGAGCTGCCTGGAAAATTGTAGCAGCTACGTGTAGACAACTATTACATTTTGGACTAGGACATAACGCAAGACTTCGCCCGGAAATTTTAACATAATAGAGATGTGCGAGTACGTAATATCAACCAAGGACTTCTGCATGGAGGGAGATCGCCAAGGAAACCTTTTTGGACTAGGACATAACGCAAGACTTCGCCCGGAAATTTTAACAATATAGAGATGTGCGAGTACTTAATATCAACCAAGAACTTCTGAATGGAGGGAGATCGCCATGGAAACTGAAATGTGATTGTGGACCACTATAAGACAGTTGTAGTTGACTGTCTAACGTGGTTAAGCTCCGACTGTAAAGATATATAACAAATTTATATGTCAGATCATAAGTCCAGGAGTGAACAAATATATTGGTAACCACGTTATAGATTTTATGAAGCGCCCAAATATGCGACTACGAGAAACATTTAGATCTTCCTTGCTAAGTAGCATGGCATTACCAGGTTGGAGGCTACGATATACAACTGCAGAACGGTTCGTGTATTCGACCCTGTGCACGAGTGTTTACTTGCATTAGACGCCAATAAACAGTATTTATAGTGTGCTCAACTTTACTCTGTTCCTTTTGTCTCCATGTGGCGTCAATTAACGGATAACGTACAGAATAATTGTTTTGATGTACTTAATAACGTTCTGCAGTTTGTCTACTGGAGTAATAAGAACACCCGAATATTGACAGGTGAACAAGTAAGGCTTCCAGATGTTCCAGGAAGAGAAAAGCTTGTCAGCCAGCGTGAACACCTGTCCAAACACTAAAACCATTGAGGAAACCACGGGGGCTCATGACAGTCCGATGCTTGCAACTGGTGATGCAACAAATCCCAAAGACCTTACAGTTGTCGCTCACGCAACAATTTCACCAGACTGCATCTGTTCACTGGCATCACTCAGAACACAGTGAAAAATCTAACTGTGCGTCATCATGGGATGTTACAGACACGGACCACTTCGTTTGGGCCTTGCATGTTCACAGGAAGCTTTCCACTTTGAATCAGAGGTTGGATGAAATAGTGTGGTAGACGCTGGATACCAGTTGCGAATGAAAGAGTCTACAAACTCCTGTGATGCTAACTGCCACTGATTATGAGGTACGAGGATTCAGGAGAATCTCTGGCTATCAGCGGCGACAACATGTGAATAGTAACTGTCGATGTCGTGGAAGGTAGTTTGGAAAGGTACGGGAAACTGGACAGCAAAGTCACTACCAGCAACCACATGCTTCCCAAACAGGGGCTGGCAAAATAGAAGTGCATCCTGACCCAAGGTTGTTGGAGATCTGGCTAAGGGGAAAACTGATGCAGCAGTTCAGCCTAGTTCTGTGCAGAGGCCATGCAAGCCCGCTCAATATGTTGACTATCGTGATCGATCACGGACTGGCAGTTCATCTGCTGAGTGATAGTATGTTTGCCTACCATGCAGTGGGTCTGTGTTCAATTCTGGACCGGGTTGCAGATTTTCGCATTTCGTGGACTGGGTGTTGTAGACTGGGTGTTGTGTCACTACCGACTTGCAAGTCACCCAATGGGGCGTCACCTGAAATAAGACTTGGAATCCGATGGCCGAAACTCCCCAGTCTGCGCCTCCCGGGTAACAATGCTACACGATCATTTCATTTGTTTACAGGCTGCTCGATGTGACGCCTAGCCAAAGCCTTCATAGAAGACATACCCCAGTGCGACGCATGCAGCAGCTGGATTATGTAAGTACACGGAGGGACAGCCATTCGAACCTTTGCTCCTCTGTGGCAAACATGACAACCCACTGGACCACGCTGAGGCAGTCATTTAAGAGATTTAAGTATGCACGAGGGATCCGTTCCCAGAGGAGTGCATGCGGGCCACCTTGTCTGGGCTACTGAAACTATCTTCCAGAAAAACAAGTTGGAGGCCGTAGTGGCTACGACCTCTCATGTCGTTAACAGAAAATCCATCAACGTCCACTGCAAGGTATGGTGCAATGCGAAAATTAAAGTCTCGTTCGAACACTGAATCTGGTTCTGCTGCCAACTGCGATAGTTCATCAGCACTATCGTGCTGGTTAGACTCGTAACAAATGCCATAAGAATAATTACTGAGGAATAGAGTGCACCCCTGGAATTGGTGGCCATTCGTATCTGGAACAAGGCAAGAGTAGGGAATCCAGAGGCCTGTTTTAAGTGATGAATGGGAATTTCGCTGCAGACAAGACAATATGAAACCTTTTAATGCCGAAAATGCCAGCCGTGCCACCTTTTCTAGGTAGGAATAAGTACGTTGCATGACTGGAAGCCGCTCGGTGCCACCTGGGTTCCGATGGTGGATAAGCAATCACTGTATCTGCATATTTACAGCGGCGAGCGAGAGATCGGTTTTCCCCAGCCAGTCAGCCAAGGTCAAACCGGCAGCGCCTATTGCGTGTCCACGCAGCTCGCAAGGAACCCCTTGACTATGTCTTAGCAAGTTCAGTTTTTAGTAAGGCTCCTTTGAAAGTGTTGTGTTAATAATTACGACAGGAAAAGTATTATCTGCTAATGATTCACCACGTGCATCAGGAGGACGTCAAAAACGTGGGTCTGGGAGGTGCGGAGGGGTTTATGGGATGTATGTATTGCGCTTCATAATATGGACGTCGTCGACATTCATGAAATATTCAAAGCAGACCATTAACTTGCACCATGAACACCGTTAAGACGTAGCTGCAGATAGTGCAATAAAGTTTTGTAGGCACGGAAGAAAACAGACATCCAGGGGCTGAATTTGTCCAATGGTTCCAGGTGGTATGACCTGCAATTTCACACACTTTTGAGGAAGGATAGTTTGCTCTAAAGAATTTTAATTATCGTACGAAAACCAGGAATAAAGCAATAGCAAGTTGTTTTTCTCAGCTGTTGGACAAAAACAGTGCTCATACTATAGATGTAGTTCTCTTACGCCAGTTTTCCCACTCTTCGTTGCTATGACGTAAATATTTCCTACTGCCCTTGCAACATGATGCACACGAGAAACAATCGTGAGGAGGAGGAGGGGGACAGCGCACCTCCAACGTCTCACAGCACAATAAATAGCTCTCCAACCAATTTATCATCCAGATTAACAGTCAGCATAATTATATATGAATGTGTTAAGTTAGTTGATCTTGATAAAACTCTTTTTTGGCTCCTCTAATTTCCGGGGTTGCTTTCATATGCATTTTCTCTTCAAATGCCGACTGATCAGAGTTGAAAATAAGTTCCTCACTGAATGATGGGATAAGCTTGATCATCCAAGCTCCAAATTTTCGGGCCGATTCCATAGTTCGACATGCATCGTCAAGTAGACGCTTTCTTTGAAATTTATTTTAAGTATTCCAATTCAGTAGCACTGTTTGAAGTTGTGCAAGCATCCACTATTTCCCTTGAAATCAGTGTAATCTATGTCGCACGCAATTTGATGTCCATAACGTGTTAGGTCATTATCATCCACATCCTTTAAATTGTATCGAGCATCCTTGAAAGGCGCAAACACCAGTTTGCCTTGTCCTCGTTCAAACATCTCTAATGTTTTATGCATTACACGCTCATATTGTTGCGGACTTATTCGAAATCTGTTAATAAGAGCTTTTCTGCTATGCTGCGGGTGATCTCCCTTGTACATGATTATGTTTAGTATCTGCTTCTTCGACAAAGAGTTTTCTTTACTAGGTTTCAGTGGAGACGGGATTTGTGACTGCCCGTCCGATGGTGAACTATACGGTTCGACACCTGTTTCGGTATCAGTTTCACTTATTAAGCACGTATTTTTGTCACTGTAGTCCGCATGCACATTGTCCACACTGTCGAGCGCATATGACACCACGCATTCCATCTAATAATTCATCTGTCACTGTTACTCTGCGAAATACTTAGAGTTTTTTTTGTGATGAAATGTTAGCCTCGGCAACTGTTTTTGTACATGCAATACTTGCTTTGTTTATCGTTACCATTCCCCTGCATTGTATCAACACCACTAGCACTGCAACACTGTTGTGAGGTATACCAGTCGTCTAGGCAATTCAACTACGCTACTTATCCTCATGTTGTGCTTACCATTGGATATCTCCAATCCCACCCCGTGTTGCAATTAACAGCCAATATTGCGGTGGCCTGGTAGACAATATGTGGGGCGTCGAATCCAGTAAACATCACCGGCCATTTGTGACCTCGCACTGAAGGGTTTCCGTGTCAGATAAAGAGTTGCACAACTATACCAACTAAAATTAAATGTTGAAATAGTTGGCCAAATGACTTAAAACTATGCCAGCGTCAAATGTTTTAGAGTTTCATCATAATCCACTGATTAGTTTCCACTAAAATACTCCTTTACAGAATTCCAAAATTACCTAATATTTAAGGTAGAGAGTTATACTTTTGGAATTAGGTTTAATTCTGTACAAAAACATTCAGTAGACGTTTTTATGTAGATATCTCTTTTACTTCTCAAGAGATTCAGTGAAAACTAACTTTCGAACTAAAATTTGTAAAAACTTGTTACATTAACTGAATTTTACAATTGCGATACACTTCCATAAAGACAGCACTGTGTTTAATAGGTGTAGTGAAGAAGCAGTGCCAGATTTCAAGACGAGACAAGACATTAACGAAGATTCAGACGGTAGAAAAGAGACAATTCATAGGTCACAATCTAGACTCAATTCCGTTAGAAAAATTATGGAAATCAGAGTTTAACAGCTAGCGAACGAAGATTTTTGTAGAACATAGATACAACAGTGTTTTCTTTAGAGAAAAATTGGGACTGTTGTTAGTCTTCAATCAACATCTACATACATGATTTTGTAAACAAAAAGCGGGCTACCTAGGCACTGCTGCAGACATTGGAGGTTTTCTAACTGCGTGCTTTCCATTTGTCGTCCACACTGAGTATATAAAGACCAGAGCAATGGCAGAAAGGAGTTTATTAGATCATCGTCAGTCACTCGATATGTGTCTCTCTACTCTTTAAAATGTACGCTGGTTCTGGTCGCCTCCACGTGCACTGAGCCTTGGATAGCGTTAATAACAGCTGGCCCAAACGTTTAGGGGTCGAATTAGTTATAGTGCAGGTTTTGTGCAAATGTGTACAACTGAACGAGCGAGGATTAAGTTTTTGTATCGATGTTTTTAATTTTGGGTGCCGCCCATAGCTGCAGAAAACCACGTGGTAACTGCAGTAGCTTATTCATCACTTTTGATTCGAGCAATTTATAATACTCGGAACTTCGAGCATAAATCGTGTCTGAACTGTGTCAAGGGTTGTTTATGATAGAAAATCTTTAATGGATTCCAAAACGGTTGATTTGTGCCTGTTAAATTTTATTAAATACACTGGTTTGTTAAAAGATAGTAGACTTTAACTTATCGTCACAGCTCCCGGAGCCTCTAGATTACAAGTAGAGAGTAAGAACATTGTGTTTCAGTTTCAGGGAGCGGAGCTGTGGACTTGTAGACTAAAGGTTATGGGCAGAATGTTCTCCATCAAAATGGTTCAAATGGCTCTAAGCACTATGGGACTCAACATCTGAGGTCATCAGTCCCCTAGACTTGGAACTACTTAAACCTAACTTAACTAAGGACATCACACACATCCATGCCCGAGGCATGTTCTCCATCACTCTCTTGTTTTCTACATAAATAATTTTCACGCTCTTGTAAAAGGTAGTTGTATTTAATAATCGCACAAGCTTTTTATAATAATTAAACCATAACAAGCAGGAACCTCGTAATTTTATCCGCCGCGTCAGATATGATACTAATTGGACGTGAAAGTGATCGGTACAGGAAATGAACGCAATAGGCGCAAGTAGGATACCATAGCGAAACATACTGAGGCAGGATCCAGTGAATGAGACAGTGACAATACTGTTATGGAAATCTTCAGTTTCCTTCAATATCAGTCACATTTCCGACAACAATCATTTTTCTGTGGTGAGTAGTTTCGGACAATCACGCCCACTTTCAAACCATGGCGTCAGCCGTAAGTATAATTATACAGCTCTCAGCAATGTATATGTCGATAACTAAATATGCATTATTCCTCACCATTTAGCGTTATATATATACAACATGGAAAACCTCGTGTGAGCATACTATGTGGTAACTGTATGATTAAAGTTACATCTAAGGCCATGATTTGAAAATGGATGTGGTTGTCTGAAGGAAGTCACCACAAAGTAGTGACTATTATTACAATCAGTACTGAAGGAAAATAAAAATTTTAATAACCAAAGTCGCAGGTCCTATCCTCTATCAGTACGTTTGTACCTCACAAATTTGTGCCTTAACACGCGTTACTGGATGCTCATGTTTACATGAGAAGAAAGTTACATCTTGCAAGAACCTTTGCTATAATCAAATTCAACTATAAGTCTTGGCAATGCATAGTGACACCAGAACAAGTCTAAGAATGCAGTTCATGTAAAGAGCATAACGGAAGAGTAGCGGATAAAAAGTGAGATTAGTGAGGCATAAGACATTAAAGATAGACTTCACAGAACCATTTACTATCATCACTTAAAGTTATTTACATTATGATATTCCTACAGTTTTGCATTTTTCACGAAAAGTTTGATGACTTGGTCAACTGTTTAAGTGAAGGGCTGTCTGTCAAACCTGACAGAATGGATTAAACATCTACGTAAGAGAATTAACTAGGATGAGGACAGCAATATGAGGGCCATTTCCTGTTACTTTACAAGCAGACATGTGAATTTGACACTATTGAATTTTCGAGTGAAGAAACAACTTTGTTAAATAAGGGCTTGAAGTACACTCCCTCAATCCCGATGACCAAGAGACTAGTAGTAAGTGTGGTAGACATGGTAGCAAAGGTTAAAACTGCATGAACATGATTAAAATTACAGGAAAATGAGGCACTAACGATGAGAATGACTTCCACGGTACTAGAGGGAGCTGTAGAGGACAAAAGCTTTAGAGGAAGACAGAGACTGGAATGCAGCCACCAAATAATTGAGGACGTAGGTTCAAATGCTGCTCTGAGGTGAAGAGGTTGGCACAGAACAGAAAATCATGTATGGCCGCAGCAAACCAGTCAGAAAACTGATGACAAAATAAAAAAGAGCTGTCAGAGTAGAAAAGGGAAGCACTTTAGTTTTTATACAAGTGGATCTACCGAGGGCTAAAGTTTTACAATATTTTGAGGATATTGATATACCTGAGATAGAGAAAGATCGAACAAATGAAGGTTCATAGTTTTTGCTCCTCCCACATGGAAAGTATGGAATGTGTACGTCATTAAAGATGAACCCTGGGCTTCCACTAGTAAGGTCATTGATTAAACTTCACAAGGGAAGCAGAACCACACATAGTACCGTAGTAGAAACGCTCCTGAGTTAAACAGGTTGTTGTACAAGAAGTTAAAAATTGCTTATAAATTTTCTGTCCTTAAAATGTCTCTGATAGCATAGCTGTTACTGAAATTATAAATGCTGCAGTCTCTGACGAAATGATTTCGGCACCTTTTGATATAGTAAATCTATGAACGTATATACCAGTAACAGACTGTTTGAAGACTATTAGGGATAACCTTATAAGTAATACTTCAATGAATAATAGGGTTCTGAATTTTGGGGCGTTTGAAATTCGCTTTAAGTTACAATTATATCTAGTTTGATGGTGCGATTTCCTAACAGAAACAGGGGCTCGATTTGGGGAATTGCTTGTCAGGGCTGCTTACGGATATGTTTGTAAATAATTTGGAAATGAATGTTTCTGTAGGCGAGATACAATTTGCACGTAAGGTTGTGGTTTATAAGCGGTACCGTAGAAGATTAGTTTTTAATACCGAAAGTATAGGGCGCTGATCTCTTAGCCCTCCATTTAATTTTTGCCAGCAGCACAGAAATAAGAAGTACATGTTAGAAAAAGGAGTCGGTAAGAAACTAACTGTTATTAGACGGGAGTGAAGAATTAGTTTTTCTTTCTACCGCAAACCAACGCAATCAGTTGCGCAAATAGGCGCTGATTCAAGGAATTTTTTCATGCAATGATAGTGCAGTTACGTTGACTGCCGCTAGAAAACGCAGAACTGCAAAGGAACCTCGATATCTTTTAACAAGGGGCTGTAGCTAAAGGCTGCAAGAGTGCTGTCGTTACAAGGATTTGTCGAAATCATAGACAAGCAAAGGCCATAAGGAAAGAACGAAAATTTGTTGTAGTAGGAAGGAATAATTGCTGATAAGCTGGTCTCTGTGTTCCCTAGAAATTTTAGTATAGTTTTCCAAACAAAAGAGCATTTCGGATTTAGATTAAAGCATGCATTAAACAAAAGGATGGATGAGGGAGAAGTAAAGAAGTATGATGCACCAGGGGTGTAAAAATTGTGATGTGGAACGCGCAAATGGTTCTACATTGGTCAGACCGGATATGGCTTCATGATTATAAAAAAACAGTAACGCCAGAATAACAAAACAGTTTATGGAAAGAACCTACAGTACGAACCAATGGCTGGTAGCATAGAGGACGATTTAAAATTTTTGCATGTTGCCTCTAAAGCTAGACTTGTATGAGGAGTTAGAGATATATAGAAAAAAAAATTAAAGAGCCTGAAAAAATGATGAACGAACAGTCAGATTTCCGATTTAATAGCTATTTTGCTCTATTCAGAAACTATTTATAATTCGTAATCATCAATGTAATTATGCCAAAATAACGGGGAAGGGCAACGTGAAATGTTACGGACGATAAAGTTGCTTCACCACTATGGGCATGTATGTTATGCTAAACAAAATGAAAGCATTTCATAATGCGCAAGGTATGTCCTGGGCAAGGCACTAATTATATTGTAGCGTTTAGGATAGCATCCTAAGCACACACTAAGAATTCGACCAAGTTGTGCTTTGTCCGGGAAGCCGCATCGCTTGCGTCAATGACCAGTAGACACCCAGTTAGGGAAAATGCTGAATTCTGGCCAAAAAAAAAAAATTGGTTCAAATGGCTCTGAGCACTATGGGACTTAACATCTGTGGTCATCAGTCCCCTAGAACTTAGAACTACTTAAACCTAACTAACGTAAGGACATCACACACATCCATGCCCGAGGCAGGATTCGAACCTGCGACCGTAGCAGTCGCGCGGTTCCGGACTGAGCGCCTAGAACCGCTAGACCACCGCGGGAATTCTGGCCAATATCGATGCTATCGCAACATGAGGGAATGACCGAGTCCCCAAGTCACCAAGCAAAGGATAATGACACCATGTGAACCGAGAGACATTGTCGTACTAGTGGCAAAGCAGAGTTTCGAAAGGAAGATTAGGAACAATGCAACATTAAGTATTCAGGTGCAGAGCCAGCAGAAAAGAGCCTCTCCGAAGTGAATTTCCGAGAGCCTGAAGTTACTAGGAGAGCTGACAACGAGGAAACACGAGGACACATGATGTCATAGGCATCGTCACCGCGGAAGAGTGCACGGAAATCGCGAACATAAATACCCCATGTTTCTTAACAAGTGTCGTATTGATGTGTGCTAAGTGCCGACTGCCCAGTGCGTAGTCTCAGCCCTTGTCAGTTGCAGCTATCCACTGAGAAGTGAGGTTATGGATGTCGACCCTCACCACGTACAGCTATCTTCGATCGTCTATGGAACCACGAGTCTGGATGGAAGGACGCTGTTACTGCCAGCTGCACTTCCAAATTCCGACGCCGCATTGATGGGGTGCAGAGGACGGCATCAAACTGCAGGCCTGCTGCAGGTCTGCCCTGCCTGAAGTGGATACTGTCCGTCATCTGCCTTCGAGAGGGTGGGCGCCGCTGCTGCTCATCCCTTCTTGTGGCAGACACCTACGCTACTGGCTCCTGTTTCCTACAAGGCGGCTGAGAGCCAACCTCTGCATTCCACCCGTGACGTAGTAACTGCCACTCAACGCTTCGCTTGTGCTGGCAATACTGCCAGATGAGAGCAAACTGGTCTTCTGCCACTGACAAGGGGCTACTCCGCTGGCTCGGGTGTGGCACAGCACTTTGGAAGACAGTCTTGTATTACTGTCTAATAAATGTGTTATTGGGAATGATTTGATTTTCTCTTGGTGCTCTCAGGCGTAAGTAAGACCTCACTACCATATCCCATCTGGCTCTCTCCTGATCCCATCCGGGACCATACTCCAACAGTACATTTCAATAAGCCTCAATACGTCTTAACATTTTGCTGAAGTTGCTGGCTATAGAAAAAAGTGGCAGTTTATGCTCATGCAAGGTTTATATATGGTTAATGGTGAAGAATAGTGTGTATTTGATTGCTCGCATGTACATTCTTGGGAACGAGATGCTTACACTAACGTCTAAGGACATAGTTTGGACATAGATGTAATTGTCCGAAATTAGTTACCACAAAAAAATGACTACTGTCGCAGTTGTGATGGATATTAAGCGGAAAGAAATATTTTAATGACGCAATTTGCTGGTCCTATCCTCCTTCGGTATGACGGAACTTCACAGAACAGTGCTATGTTTTGTTTCGCAAGTGTAAAGCCTAGACAGTGAATGCTGTCCGCGATGACTTTGACCGCGACGAGAGGAAAGAAGACGGAGCTGTGTTGCGTTCACCACCAGCGCTGAGTGCAGATGGAGACGGTGTGTCATTGCGGAGCTGCGTGGGTCTGCAAGCTGCTGTGCACTCTCACCACTGTCAGCCACTCAATCCCCCGTCATCACTGCTGCCACAACTGCTGCTACTGCTGCTGCCGCTGCCTGCATTACGTCGTGGTGTGGCGCATCACGATTGCTAAAACTCCACCTTCACTCAACGAGCTCAAAAAAAATAAGTCGAATCAAGTAAGCGTAAAGTATTTATATATGGGTTGGAAGCAGCTTTCAATGATTGAGTCTACTGAACAGTGTGATGTGATAAACTAGAATCAGTCTCTGACGAGTATGACGAAGTAATAGAAATTAAAAATGAGAGATTTTCGAAAGTAAAAACAAAATTAGGACAAAGTCAGATAGTGAAATATAAGTTCATGACTCAAGAATACAAACGAGTCAGATAATGAAAAGACTCCTTTGAAACCAACTGAAATGCGAAGTACAAATGTTGGATGTCAGATTGTAATGTGTACTCCTTGTCATGAATCTATTAAAGAATTCCTTAGGTAGTAGGTTTTGCATCTGTCGCATTTGACAGAAAAGATGAAACCGGAAATGATAATAAGGGAATAGAATATAAGCTGCCTTGGTATCGTTAGAAAAGAATGATTTACGAGCCTAGAGATAATGAAGATATACTCATTGAATATTAGCAACGGTTAGAGAGAGACAACACTACTGAAGAACAGATACACAATGATAGCAGGCTCCATAATAGAAATTTAAACAGTAGAAATGATCGAGTGGAAACGTGAATACAAAGAATTTTAAAGTTCGAATTAGACACAGACATGTTACGAATATACGATTGAGGTAGAAAATGGGGGAAAATGCGTTCCGATCTGAAAACTGCTCTACGAACCATGCACACACACTACGAGTAGCGTGACACGTTGCATTGTCATGCTGGTAGACTCTATTTTTGCGAGGAAAACAAACTACATGTAAGGGTGGACGCGTTTCCCAAGGATGTATGCATAGTTGTGCTGATCCATTGTGCCCTCCAGAATAACGAGATCACCCAGGGAATGTCACGAAAATGTTTCCGATATAATAACAATCCCTCCTACGGTCTCGACCCATCCGACGACATTTGCACGACCGTAAACGGCTAGGGCGATCTGTCCGATGGAGTATTGAAAGTGATTCATCTGAAAAGGACACCTGTCGCCACTTAGTGGACTTTCCGCTGCGATACTGGCTAGCAAATTTCAGTTTTCGTCGCCCATGAACAGCAATCAGCATGGGTGCTTGAATGTGGCGCCTATCGCGGGGCCAGTACTAAGCAACGGTCACTGAATGCTCGTTGAGGGCAGACTTGTTACGTCTGCCACAGACGGCCCCTGCCAGTGTATATAGTGATTGTTCGAGAAGTGTAGTTCAGTTTCAATAAACGACATTACACTGAGTGTTCTACAATACTGAGTGGTGACGAGGATGGGATAGTGAAACGAACCGACGGACATCATGGTTACGACAGCAGCACCTACGGAATGGCAACAATTCTTTCAAGGACTTCTGCACCAGTTTTTGGAAACTCAGATGCTACTGATCGCCGAAATCCGAAGCCTCCACCGCCCCGCGACGCCACCGCCGTTCCAAGCGTTCAACGATGAAGTTGAAGAATGGAAAGCACATGAACGACGTATCCGGAAACACTTCACTATTCATCAAGTCACCCAAGAAGACAGGCAGCGCACTTTTTTCTTGTCATGGAACCAATCGAAGATGTACGTCCTGCTCACGAAACTACATCCGCTGGACCCCGACTCACCTTCACCTCTGTCTGTGCGACGTTAAAGGCCTACTACAAACGCCGATATCATGTACTCGCAGCCCACGTCGAGTTCTACCAATGCCGGAAGAAACCCGAGCAGACCTACCGCCAGTGAGCCGCCGACCTGCAAGGTCTCAGCGGGAAATGTAAGTTTCACACACATCTTTCCAAGGAATCATACGCTGATGACATGGTGCGTGACCACTTGATACAGGCAGCGCCAGACGCCGCTTTCCGCCACGACGCCCTCAAGTTAGAAGACCCGTTCCTCGAGCAGGTCATAGAACTATCCTATAAGTTCGAAATTTCTACAGCCGCCGATCGTCGACTGGAATCCTGGGCAGATGTGGCAGCAATCCGTGACGACGCCACGACGGCCACCGAAGACGTCGCAGCAGTCCAGGGCTCAGCGCCGCGCTCCTACCGACGCCGCGGTCGGAGACCGCCTCCACAACAGGACGCCGAGTCGCACCATCCCGGCCGGAGTCAGAAGCCACTACAGCAACAACACAACCAGCAACGTCGTCGTGGGGATCGTCTCCGCCCGCCCTCCTGCCCCACCTGCTATTCAACACATGATAAAGAAGTTTGCCCAGACCGCTGGGCGCAATGCACACGCTGTGGCAGGGAAGGCCATGTAGCGTCCTTTCGTCGCGCAAAATCCACCACCTCCAACAACCGCCAGCCCAGACCATATCCAGACGGCTTGAACAACACCCCAATGGACGTCAACCAGGTCGATAACTCCTCGACATCAAAAATTTTTATAGACGTCACTATCAATGACAAGCCTCTGCGTTTGCAATTGGACACCGGCGGCAGCATTATCCTTGATTAATTGCACTTCCTATGCCAACATTGGTTCACCACCCCTCTGTCCAGCCCCTAGGGTCCTATTGACGTACAATAAGCAAGAGATAGCTCTCCTAGGACAATTCACAGCTCAAGTCAAGTACTAATCGTTTCACCATCCAGTTACGTTTCTGGTTGTCAACAATTCCTCCACAGCAGACTTATTCGGACTGGACGCCTTCAGCTTATTCGGTTTTTCCATTGTGGACGATGTTCACCTAGTGTCTCAGCACGTTCCTTTTCCTGAAGTTGATGCACTCGTGGTAATAAATTCCAGGACCTGTTTTCACCGGGCATGGGCTGTGCCAAGGACTTGAGGCCTCGCTCCAACTCCGTCCCGCCACCCGGCCCCACTACTTGCGGGCACACCAGGTACCAGTGGTACTACAACAGCCGCTCAAATAAGAACTCCAACGTCTTCAAGATGAAGGGGTTCTCCAGCCCGTGCGGTTCATCTTGTGGTCCACGCCGTTAGTCATCGTGCAGAAGCCAGGCCGCCGCCTTCGCCTCTGCGGTGACTTTAAGTTTACAGTCAACCCACAGCTTCTTGTTGACGACTATCCTCTTCCAAGACCGGAACATCTTTTCCACAAATTGGCAGGGGGCTCCTACTTTATCAAAATCGACGTAGCAGAAACATATCTCCAAATTCCTCTTGATCTTTCCTCCCGACAATACACTTTTATAAATGCTCCTTTCGGCCTCTTCCAACTAAACCGCCTCATTCGGTTTAGCCAGTGCAATCTTTCAATGATACCTTGAACAACTTCTCACTGGTATCCTCGGCTCTATCAATTACTTTTACGACATAGTCGCACAGGGTCCTCCTCTGAAGAGCACATAGCCAACCTCTGCCTCCTCTTCCTCTGCCTTCGAACTGCAGTTCTGAAATGTAATATTTCTAAGTGTTCATTTTTCCAACAATCTATTTCCTATCTGGGTGACATCACTTCCCAGAATGGCATTCCTCCATCTTTCCCTCATATCGACACCATTAACAAACTGCCCCATCCCCAGGACCTTCATCAGTTGTAATCCTTCTTGGGCAAAATTTCGTATTACAGGAAATTCGTTCCTTTTGCAGCTTAAGTGGCAGCATCCCTGTACCACCTCTGCCGCATAAATATCCCATTCTGTTGGACCCCAGTCTGCGAGACCGCCTTCCATACCCTCCAACAGCAGCTCCAATCCGTTGCATGTCTCATGCCTTATGATCCAAATCTTCCTTTGATCCTTGCTACAGGCGCCTGTCCTGTCTCACAAATTGCCAGATGGCAGAGAGTGCTCCATAGCATACATCTCGAAAACTCCCTCCACAGCACAAATCAAATATTCCCAAATCGAGAAAGAAGCACTTGCCATGGTTTTTGCCTGTTCCAAGATCTATCCCTTTCTCTATGGCAAGTTATTTCATATTATTACTGACCACAAACTGCTCCTCTCTTTATTTGCGCCTACCGCGCGGTTACCGACCAAAACATCCCTATGTCTCTAGCGTTGGGCGTTGTTCCTATCCCAATTTCGCTACACCATGAGTTTCCGTACAACCTCCCAGCACACCAATGCGGACACATTGTCGCGTCTACCAGAAGGTCCGGACGCTGCTTTTGACAAGTAGGACCTCCTCGCCTATCAGATTTATGACGACATCCAAGAGGCCCTGAACGCATTCCCCGTTACAGCTGTCAAAGTAGCTGCAGCCACCGCAGATATTCTCTCCTCCAAGTCGTCTGACACCGCGTTCTGCATGGTTGGCCATCCTCGCCGCCTCCTCAGGATCAACGTCACCTCCGGTTATACTATTCCATCCGACACCAGCTTTTGGCGGTGAATGGAGTCCTCCTTCGCTTAGATTCAGCAGAACCGAGGGTCATCGTTCCGAGATCCCTGCAACCGACGATCCTCCACGTTATTCACCAAGGTCATTGGGGGATAGTTCGCACCAAATCCCTCCCAAGAAGGCATGTTTTTTGGATTAGCCTCACGTCTGGCATCACAGAGATGGTGCAGCGCTGTACCATCTGTGCCCAACAATTGCCCCGTCCCCACCGAAAATTCCTTCCCTGGCCTATGCCGAATGGTCCCTGAGAATGCATCCACCTTCACTTTGCGGGACCATTTTTGGGTTCATATAGGCAGTCAGTTTCGCAAAAGTAGCACTTCTATTCGCCGTTATACCTCTCTGCCTGCCACCTAAGACCCTTGGTGTAACACAATACCTCAGCGCCGGGTTTCGATAGAGCCATTTTGCCACGCATGGTATATGTTAACCGTGGCACCACACGAACAGTTAACAGATTTAGCCGTTTCGGGCATGCTTTCACCCATGGCCCAAATGCCAATTATCATGTGACTTTGGACGCCAGCAGTTCCACTGTATTCTGCGTCCTATCAACGTGCTTTATGTACCCTCCATCGATAGTGTTTCCTCCTGCCTTCTGTGAGTGGTCGTTGCACGTTGGAGGTGGTGATCACATTAATGTGACAGGGTGTGTTCTTTTCTCACAGACAGTAATCTGGGCACATTATGAAAGTTCCATAATATTGATAGTCATGGGTGACTGGAATTAGATAGTAGGAAAAGGAAGAAAAGGAAAAGTAGTAGGTGAACATGGAATGGGGGTAAGGAATGAAAGAGGAAGCCGCCTGGCAGAATTTTGGACAGAGCGTAACTTAATCATAGCTAACACTTGTTTCCAGAATCATGAAAGAAGGTTGTATACATGTAAGAGGCCAGGAGACACTGTAATGTTTCAGATAGATTATATAACGGTAAGACAGAGATTTAGGGACCAGGTTTTAAATTGTAACACATTTCCAGAGGCAGATGTGGCCTCTGACCACAATCAATTGGTTATGAACTGTAGATTAAAACTGAAGAAAGGTGGGAATCTAAGGACATGGGACGTGGATAAACTGAAAGAACCAGAGGTTGTAGAGAGTTTCAGAGAGAGAACTACTGACAAGAAAGGAGGAAAGAAATACAATAGAAGAAGAGTAGGTAGCTTTAAGAGATGAAATAGTGAAGGCAGCAGAGGATCAAGTAGGTTAAAAAGCCAAGGGCTAGTAGAAAACCTTGGGTGCCAGAAGAAATATCGAATTTAATTCATGAAAGGAGAAAATATAAATGTGCAGGAAACGAAACAGGTGAAAAGGAATACAAATGTCTCAAAAATTAAACCCACAGGAAGTGAAAAATGGCTAAGCAGGTAGGGCTGGAGGATAAATGTAAGGATGTAGAGGCATATATCACTAGGGGTAAGATAGATACTGCCTACAGGAAAATTGGAGAGATCTTTGGCGTAAACAGAGCCACTTGCAGGAATATCAAGAGCTCAGATAGAAACCCAGTTCTAAGCAAAGAAGGGATAGCAGAAAGGCGGAAGGAGTATATAGAGGGCTTGTACAAGGGCGATATACTTGAGGACAATATTATGGAAATGGAAGAGGACGTAGGAGAAGATGAAATGGAAGATGTGATACTGCGTGACGAATTTAGCAGAGCATTGAAAGACCTAAGTCGAAACAAGGCCCTGGGAGTAGACAACAATCCATTAGAACTACTGATAGCCTTGGGAGAGCCAGCCCTAACAAAACTCTACCTTCTGGTGAGCAAGATGTATGAGACAGGCGAAATACCCACAGACTTAAAGAAGAATATAATAATTTCAATCCCAAAGAAAACAGGTATTGATACGTGTGAAAATTACCGAACTATCAGTTTAATAAGTCACTGCTACAGAATGCTAACGCGAATTCTTTACAGACGATTGGAAAAACTGGTAGAAGCCGACATCGGGGAAGATCAGTATGGATTCTGTAGAAATGTTGCAACATGTGAGGCAGTACTGATCCTAAGACTTATCTAAGAAGATAGGTTAAGGAAAGGCAAAGCTACGTTTCTAGCATTTGTAGAGAAAGCTTTTGACAATGTTGACTGGAATACTCGCTTTCAAATTCTGAAGGCGGCAGAGGTTAAATACAGGGAGCGAAAGGCTATATACAATTTGTACAGAAACCAGATGGCAGTCATAAGAGTCGACGTGTATGAAAGGGAAGCAGTGGTTGGGAAGGGAGTGAGACAGGGTTGTAGCGTATACCCGATGTTATTCAATCTGTATATTGAGCGAGCAATAAAAGAAACAAAAGGAAAGTTCGGAATACGAATTAAAATCCATGGAGAAGAAATAGAAACTTTGAGGTTTGCCGCTGACATTGTGATTCTGTCAGAAACGGCAAAGGACCCGGAAGAGCAGTGGAACGGAATGGACAGTGTCTTGAAAGGAGGATATAAGACGAACATCAACAAAAGCAAAACGAGGATAATGGAATGTAGCCGAATGAAATCGGGCCATGTTGAGGGAATTAGATTCGGAAATGAGATGCTTAAAGTAGCAGATGAGTTTTGCTATTTGGGGAGCAAAATAACTGATAATGGTCGAAGTAGAGAGGATATAAAATGTAGACTGGCAATGGTAAGGAAAGCGTTTCTGAAGAAAATAAATTTGTTAGAATCGAGTATAAAGATTCAAGAAGTCGTTTCTGAAAGTATTTGTACGTAGTGTAGCCATGTATGGAAGTGAAACATGGACGATAAATAGTTTAGGCAAGAAGACAATAGAAGCTTTCTAAATGTGGTGTTACAGAAGAATGCTGAAGATTAGATGGGTAGATCACGTAACTAGTGAGAAGGTTCTGAACAGAATTGGGGAGAAGAGGAATTTGTGGCACAATTTGACTAGAAGAAGGGATCGCTTGTTAGGGCATGTTCTGAGGCATCAAGGGATCGCCAGTTTAGTATTGAAGGGCAGGTGGAGGGTAAAAATCGTAGAGGGAGACTAAGGCAGGAATAGACCAAACAGATTCAGAAGGATGTAGGTTGCAATAATTACTTGGTGACAAGGAAGCGTGCACGGGATAGAATAGCATGGAGAGCTGCATCAAATAAGTCTCTGGACTGAAGACCACAACAACAACAAACAACATCAGTTATATCTCTGGATCAGCAAATGCGAAACAAGTTATTGTGTTTACAAATTATAATGACCATCAGAATCAAGGAAATGTGTAGAGAGCATTCAGCTTCTATTGCATTTAAATACAAAAATTGCCGGTGGATTGTCATAAGTATGTAAGCACAATACAAGATACAAAACTGTGTAGTAGGTAAAAAAGGTTTGCGACCGAACCGCTGAATCTTTCCATCAGTAAATGGGGTATGTTCTCCACTGACTCGGTTGTTTTAACCCCCTCCACTGACGGAATGACCCACTTCCCAATTCCGTATGTATAAAACCAATACGGACTTGTAGCTGTCACGCCTTTGCGCTTACTGCTACGTATTTTAACTGTAAATAGCTCAGTCCCAATGGTAAGAGGCAGTAGTGGATTCACGTAGTTAATATTTGAATCCAGCACAGCTGCCACAAGCTCAGCTCACTTTTACTCCACTCCTACCCTCGCCATTGCACCACATTAACTAGGTGCTACGTGGACCTTGCTAATTCACTTGCGTATACATTTTTGACCGTTACTCGCCAGTATTTACCTAATGAATAGTACACTCCTAACCGGACTATTTCCCTAAGAGCTGTGATGATTGAACGGGTTCGATCCACGGCCTACAGTGCCCTACAGTTCACACGGTAACACTGCCTACCTGACCCACTTAACTTGGTAGTGAGCTTATGTATCCAATCACCATTGCTAGCAGCAGTGGATAATCCTATCAGCACGACGAGAGCAGCAGACTTACCGTCGAATCCTCCTGAAAATACTTATAACTACGGTCGCCAGCTCTGAAGGAGCAAAAGAATAAATCAATTTTTGGGCTCGTTTCAAAGTGAAATGGCTTGAGTTGAATTTAAACTTAATTCTGAATATTACTATTTCTGATCATTCTAGATGATTCTACAAAGCAAATACTCTCTCAATTTCTGTGAGGTGGCTTGGTAATTACTACCAAGACAGGTTATGCAACTTCGGTTAACAAAATTCTATCCTTCAACTTATTTAATGATTTTGGATATTACTCTTTGGACCATTGATACAGAATCAGTTAAGTGACTTTACTTGAAAGGTTGCTCAGAAAAATTTAAGTAACTGTAAATAGGCGACTCATTCTGGTGTGACCATTGCTCTTTTCAACATTCTTATGCGCTAAAGTATTCTACAACCAAAAGAATTGTAAATGAAAGAGGCGATGGTGGCCTCAGTCTGATTTCACTATACTATGTTTGAGGTTACTACACTTTACAATGAACAACATGCGTCGTAATTTTACTCATTACTATATTCTGTCCTCTGCACTTGCATAAAAGAAAACTGGTATTCTCCTTTTACATGTATACAAAGTTCGACTTAACAATTGCAAGCAGTCTTGCCTTGGGTAGACGTGTCGGTGCTGGTGGTGAGATGCACGTGGCTAACGCAGCTCTTCACGCCTCATGCCCTTAATGGCGGCTGGAACTACGAGCTGTAGCACTCGTATAAGCTACTGCACGTCCGCCATAAATTCTGGGCGCAGGAACTCTTACAATCAGCCCCAGTGGCATAGAGGCGGCTTCGACAACCATTCGTCACGTTCTACTCCACAAACGGCGACGATATTCGCCTCTTCGCTGTTGCACAATCACTTTTGCGTGAGCACAGTTACGCACGTCCGATCACGTCAACACTCCCCAGGCCATTTCCTTGTTCAGTCCCTGTGTCTCCAGCTACCCCTAGCTACGCTCGTATCACCAAGAGTGGGGGCGTTCCCCTACCACCTTTTTACCGAAATCATTTAGTATTTAAGAATATTTATATTTACTACCCTGGAGTCCATACCAGTCATAATAATTTACTACTAGCGCTTTACAACATTAAATTATACAGTAATAACTTATAATTACCAAGAAAAAGAATACATTTGACTCTGAGAGCTTAGTGCATTGTCTGACAGGCAGCGCTATTCCCAGTTTCGCCAATAGATGGCATCAGGGTGCACTCCCTGGCAGTCTCACACAAGCGCGCCCGTTTCCGACGCGCGGGCTCCAAATTACTGTCAGCCCACCCTCATTTCAGTTCCGTTACAGGTTGACGACCTCTGGCTTACATTTTCTGTAGGTAAAATTTGTCTGAGAGAAGTGGATTGGTAGTTGCAAAATTTTGAGGAGGGCAACAAGTACTTACGAAGAGAAAAAGAACTACGCTCCGTGAAAGCACGATTCGAATGGGATGGATGTCTATGAATGTGATGTGCATGTACAGACAAATAAGTTACTACGATTTCAGAAATAATGGAAGATTTAAGGCCCTTATGCAAATATTTATTCGGCTTGGCCCTGATTGATAGAGTTGTTGAGTGACCTCGTGTGTGAAATCGTGCCAAATTCTGTCAAACTGGCACGTTAGATAGTCAAAATCCTGAGCTGATTGGAGGACGCTGTCCATAATGCTCCAAACGCTGTCGATTGGGGAGAGATCCCGTGGCCTTGCTGTCCAAAGTATGGTTTGGCAACCACGAAAACAAACAGCTGAAACTCTCGCCTTGTACGGCGGTCATTATCTTACTGATACTTAAGACCAGGATGGCTTCTCTGGCATAGCAACAAAACGGGGCGTAGTAAATCGTCGATGTACCGCTGTTTTGTAAGGATTCCACGAGTGACAACCGAAGGGCTTCTACCGTGAAAAGAAATGGCACCCCAGACCATCACTCCTGGTTGTCGGGCCTTACGACTGGCGACTGTCAGGTTGGCATCTCACCGCTGTCCAAGGTGTTTCCAGACACATCTTGGGATTTGAAACTCACTGACTGAAGTATAATTGTCTTCAGTAATGAGTGTCACTTCAAAATACACCCCGATGGACAGTGGGATAATCCATGTTTATGTGGAAATGTTAACTGCCACCGTACTCTTACACAGTACCAAGAAAAGGTTTATTGGAACTATCTGTTCAAGAAAAATTTGTGATGCTTGGAGAAAGTCACTGAATTCCGTACAAATATGCAGGTTGCTGACGATGGGGAGATATCCAAGAAACGTTCAGCACAAACTAAGAAGTTTATGCATGTATACGAAGAATTATTTAGAATAATAGGTATACCACTTGAAGATGTTTACAGACTTGAGCATCCAAAGAGTGGGAATGATCTCGGTCTCCTAAACATTGTGGATCTGAAGAAAGTTATAGATGGGTACGTGCAAGTACATGGGCGTGCTGAAAAGTAGTGCCTCCCAATTTCGTATGTAAAAATTCTTCAAGCTTTTTAAATAAAACAGACTTAATTAACATTTTAAATCTTTATTATTCATGTTTACAGCTTTATTTCTCAACATAGTCACCATGGATAGGAATACATGTCTCCCAGCGAGAGACTAGTTTGTTGATATCGCCACTGTAGAGCGTTTGACTGTATTGGCGGAGCTACAGTCTCACCTAATTTGCACCGCTTGATCCGTATCAAAGTGAAGTACTCGCAGGTGATCTTTAAGTTTTAGAAACAGATAAAAATCGGTTGGGCAGGTCGGGACTGTATGGAGGATGATCGATAACGACAAAACCCAAACCGGCGGGTTGTTGCGGACGTCGCAGCGCCCGTGTGTGGTCTGGCATTGTCATCCTGAACGACAGGGTGCTCCATGAATGAGCGAACTCTTCTAAATCGTGCTTTAAATATTCTGAGGGTCTCGCAGCACCTTGCGTAGTCAATGGTTGTGTCTTTAAGCATGACTTTCAAATGCACCATACCTTGAACATCGCAGACAAACTGCAGCATGTAACGTGTGCACTGGATTTCTTGTTAAGGGAAGCCATATTTAAGCGCTATTAACGTGACACTCAGTCGAAAAGCGTACACTTGTAATACATAAATGACTAATTTGGAGCACAGTGCGTGGTGCACAGTGCATAGATGCACCTAATGGTTGTGTTCCAAATGGCTTCCAGGAGCAACAATTTTGCAACAATATTGATTTTCAATATTATAACAAATTATCGACACTATTTAAAAATTTAAAATGATGTGTAAATACTCTCATTAAGAGGTATAATCTTATGTTACAGATTACACGCAGTAACACGAGTATTACATTTTAAAACTGTGTGCATGTCTTAAGGCAACGTAACTCACGGCGCGTGAATTACGTAATCTACAGGGTGATCAAAAAGTCAGTATAAATTTGAAAACTGAATAAATCACGGAATAATGTAGATAGACAGGTAGATATTGACACACATGTTTGGAATTACGTGGGGTTTTATTAGAACCAAAAAAAAATACAAAAGTTCAAAAAATGTCCGACAGATGGCGCCTCATCTGCTCAGAATAGCAATAATTAGGATAACAAAGTAGGACAAAGCAAAGATGATGTTCTTTACAGGAAATGCTCAATATGTCCACCATCACTCCACGACAATTGCTGTAGTCCAGGAATAATGTTGTGAACAGCAATGTAAAGCAAGTCCAGAGTTATGGTGAGGCATTGGCGTCGGATGTTGTCTTTCAGTATCACTAGAGACGTCGATCGATCACGATAGACTTGCGACCTCAGGTAACCCCAAAGCCAATAATTGGACGGACTCAGGTCTGGGGACCTGAGAGGCCAAGCATGACGAAAGTGGCGGCTGAGCACACGATCATCACCAAACGACGCGCGCAAGAGATCTTTCACGCGTCTAGCAATATGAGGAGGTTCTAATAAAACCCCATGTCATTCCAAGCATGTGTGTCAATTTTTACCTCGCTATCCACATTATTCCGTGCTTTATTAAGTTTTCCAATTTATACTGACTTTTTGATCACCCGGTATTTCATCCAATATGTTAAAATGAAAACAATTAGCGAACTCCTACAAACTGTACGCATAATTTAAATCCATTGTGCGAATTTATGTCTCTGACACTCCCTGCTTCTCCCTACTCTCCCCCCTGCCCCCCTCCCCCAGCTCCAACTGTCCAACTCCCCAAAATGATGAAAGGACAAAAGTTTATAACTTCCTACACTTTCATTGATCATTTAGTGAAACTTCATCAGGCATTACTTTTTATTTTATTACTTCTCTACCACTAACTCTATTTGTGGTGTACTGAGATAACACATACGAAGAGTTTGCACCAGAAGTGCCGTAGACGTCCGTCCGCAGTAGAAACATTGCGGTGAGCAGACCAATCACGCTGCCTGCGAGAATCACGCCCCTGGAACGGTAGCGCGCGCTTAAATGACCTCGCAAGAGCAGAAGTAGTCAGTTGTAAGTTGTAAATCAGCCCGAGTCTTACTAGGGAGTTCCTGTAGAACGTGCGTCGTGTCTTCAAGTCTTGAAGTCGTCGAGTGAGATAGAAACAGTGGCTAGTCTCGGATAGAAACGAAGTAGTGGATAGAATTATCGCGTATGGGCAGAGACCACCTGCATTGAGATTTAAATGCGTACTCTTAGTTTGGAACTGTTCTTCAAACGGTACATCAAGACAGAAGATTAGTATTCTTCTGACTTTAGTTCATAGAACATTTGTTCCAATTTGCTGTGACCCTGCTTTATAGATATTATAATGTAGACTTACGTCCCTACATGTAAATTACTATTACTTCAGAACAGATGGCCAGTTAGAAAATTGTTCACAGAATTGTGATCTACGCAGGACAGATAGGCTAAACCTGCACTCTAAATTTCTGTAACCAGCATTACCAAAGTTAAATAACATGTTATGCTGTTTCCTACTCTGTGTTACTTTCAGTGTGTGTGAGCTGCACTATAATCCATGCATCCGTTCTACCAGAACACTTTTATTAGTTTTTCTCAGTGGCAGCGAGACTTTCATCAAAGTGAATGCCCCCGCCCCCATTCTACTACCTCACTATTCAGAGCATATTTTGCAGACGGTATTCATATATACCACTGAATCTATATGGAAAATACACAGTTCGGAGATACGATGTCATAAAAATTCCGGAGCGTGAAAGTCCAGCTGTTGCTTAAAGCGCTGCGGGCGGATCAAGAGTTTAATGGTGTTTCGCGCGCCACGTGTTGCGGACGGATCGCGAGATAACTCGTGTTCACTACTCGCAGCCCGTAGAGTTCGTCTAGTTTGGTTTCTGCACCCGTAGGAAACGTAGCAATCATGACGGCCCTCATGCACGTTTTGGATATTTGACGTTGTGATCATATTTTGATATTTCAGTTGTTGTGAAGTTCCCCCCACTTTTATAGGTAGCCCTATTGAGAAAACGGAACAAAATGAACGACGCTGACATACTTTCGGAGGATTTTGCCGACGAACATTGAGATGTTCGTACTGAGAATGATGTACGAGGTGCCTGTGTGACGGAATGTACTCATTTATAGTTCTGAGGTCGGTTCCAGTGATAGTGACCCTTTTAGGTCCTGTACGAAGCAAAATAGGTGACTGTAAATTAAAAACGATAGTCGACATAAAGGTTTTCTTAGTATGGTACCGCGTCATAATGTATAAAACTACTGCTGCTGGATAAAAACCAACGTTTCGGCCACGGTTGCAGCGGCCTTCTTCTGGTTCTACCATGCCCACAAAACTTTTATGTCGACTGACTCTGGCCGCGGAAGCCTACGCAACTGTAAAAACGATAGCTCTCGTTGTCTTCCTTAGGAATGATGAAGTCTACTTAAGCCTACTTTTCTACCCCATACTCGTGGACATTAATGATTAAAATTAATAAATGAAATACTCCCCGTGGTATCAACCACCGGATTAATTTCTAAGCGTTAACTAGATGGGAACATGGTGAAATGACGATTCTCAACAAAGCTATTGGAATTTTTGGTGAATAAAGATTATTGCCTTTAAAACTGTTCGTATAACTTCTAAGACTGCTGAAAACTAAAATCTCATTTATGTTTTTGAAATTTAGCTCGATCACAGAATACAGCGGCAGGCAAACTCGCTATGTAAAATTTTAAAAACTGACAAAGCTAGAAAATCGTAACCAAAATTCACAGCTGTTCACTGAAACAAATAAATGGTGGGATTATTTACATCTCTGAGAGACCCGTCAACACAAGGCATTAGACTCCCTAGAGTAGATAAGCCAAAAATATCATCAGTGCCCCTTGTGGTTGAATCTGAGGCTAACTCCAACTTCAGCGTTCAGAAACAGTGTCCCAAACCCACTTTACAAGAAAACCACAAGTCCGGACGATCACCTGACCGAAAAGAAGAAAATAATAAGCCCCGATATTGTCTAAGTCCACGAAACGCTGCTGCTACGTCCAGCTAGCGGACCACGAGAAAGACATTTATCTTTCTCATGGGTGCGCAAATGAACATCGGCGCTCGTACCGACACTGGTCCTGCCTCCAGTACAGCACACAGAACACAACCGCAAGAAAGATGGCTGTCGCCCTTAAGTAGTCTGGGTGCATCCCCTCCTCGAAGTATCCGTGCCTGCGTCGTTGAATGAGTTGGCAGTTCTACCAGTCTACTCTTTTTTTGGCAGAAAATAGTATTTATTAATTTGACAGGGCCACCAATTGCCCGCTGAGATTTTAGTGTGATTTGTAATATTACATCGAATTATAAGTGCAGTAGTTTCCCAAAAAATTAATCTTAAGTAATTGGGAATTATGTTGCAAATGCTCAAAATGCCGTTAAATGTTATCACAGTCATTGACATGGCACCACTTTTTTATAAGATCTGCACAGCTATTCAGAATTTACATGTTGTTACCTGTTCAAGGAACATGGGCGAAACTATGCTCAAGTAACAGCAACAAAAGGAATATACAGTAAAAATACAGATCTTAAGAAGTAATGATTGCAAAAGTGTAATACGACCTCTGTCAACGTGCACTGGCTTGTTGTATATATCACTGTATCGTGGTAATTTTTTATTAACTTCCAATAAAATTTCAGTTATAATGTGTCTCACCGTAGAATTAAACAAATATAAATTATATGATCACTACACCATTCGGCGCCTCTCACCGAGGCCTTAAAGCTAAGTGCTCAGTCTTTATGGTTCTTGAAACATTACACAAGTTATAAAGCAATGACTGAATGACTGTTACATGAAACTAGTCGCTGTATCTTCTGGTATTTACTGAAGAGACAAAACTGATGGGATATCTCCCAATATCGTGTCGGACCTACTTTTACCCCGCATAGTGCAGTAACTTACGTGGAGTGGACTCCACAAGTCGTTGGAAGTACCTTGCTGAAATATTGAGCCTTTTTTTTTTTTTTTTTTTGGTCATCAGTCTACTGACTGGTTTGATGCGGCCCGCCACGAATTTCTTTCCTGAGCTAACCTCTTCATCTCAGAGTAGCACTTGCAACATATGTCCTCAATTATTTGCTTGACGTATTCCAATCTCTGTCTTCCTCTACAGTTTTTGACCTCTACAGCTCCCTCTAGTACCATGGAAGTCATTCCCTCATGTCTTAGCAGATGTCCTATCATCCTGTCCCTCCTCCTTATCTGTGTTTTCCACATATTCCTTTCCTCTCCGATTCTGCGTAGAACCTCCTCATTCCTTACCTTATCAGTCCACCTAATTTTCAAAATTCGTCTGTAGCACCATATCTCAAATGCTTGGATTCTCTTCTGTTCCGGTTTTCCCACAGTCCATGTTTCACTACCATACAATGCTGTACTCCAGACGTACATCGTCAGAAATTTCTTCCTCAAATTAAGGCCGGTATTTGATATTAGTAGACTTCTCTTGGCCAGAAATGCCTTTTTTTGCCATAGCGAGTCTGCTTTTGATGTCCTCCTTGCTCCGTCCGTCATTGGTTATTTTACTACCTAGGTAGCAGAATTCCTTAACTTCATTGACTTCGTGACCATCAATCCTGATAAGTCTCTCGCTGTTCTCATTTCTACTACTTCTCATTACCTTCGTCTTTCTCCGATTTACTCTCAAACCATACTGTGTACTCATTAGACTGTTCATTCCGTTCAGCAGATCATTTAACTCTTCTTCACTTTCACTGAGGATAGCAATGTCATCAGCGAATCGTATCATTGATATCCTTTCACCTTGTATTTTAATTCCACTCCTGAACCTTTCTTTTATTTCCATCATTGCTTCCTCGATGTACAGATTGAAGAGTAGGGGCGAAAGGCTACAACCTTGTCTTACACCCTTCTTAATACGAGCACTTCGTTCTTGATCGTCCACTCTTATTATTCCCTCTTGGTTGTTGTACATATTGTATATGACCCGTCTCTCCCTATAGCTTACCCCTACTTTTTTCAGAATCTCGAACAGCTTGCACCATTTTATATTGTCGAACGCTTTTTCCAGGTCGACAAATGCTATGAAAGTGTCTTGATTTTTCTTTAGCCTTGCTTCCATTATTAGCCGTAACGTCAGAATTGCCTCTCTCGTCCCTTTACTTTTCCTAAAGCCAAACTGATCGTCACCTAGCGCATTCTCAATTTTCTTTTCCATTCTTCTGTATATTATTCTTGTAAGCAGCTTCGATGCATGAGCTGTTAAGCTGATTGTGCGATAATTCTCGCACATGTCAGCTCTTGCCGTCTTCGGAATTGTGTGGATGATGCTTTTCCGAAAGTCAGATGGTATATCGCCAGACTCATATATTCTACACACCAACGTGAATAGTCGTTTTGTTGCACTTCCCCCAATGATTTTAGAAATTCTGATGGAATGTTATCTATCCCTTCTGCGTTATTTGACCGTAGGTCCTCCAAAGCTCTTTTAAATTCCGATTCTAATACTGGATCTCCTATCTCTTCTAAATCGACTCCTGTTTCTTCTTCTATCACATCAGACAAATTTTCACCCTCATAGAGGCTTTCAATGTATTCTTTCCACCTATCTGCTCTCTCCTCTGCTTTTAACAGTGGAATTCCCGTTGCACTCTTAATGTTACCATCGTTGCTTTTAATGTCTCCAAAGGTTGTTTTGACTTTCGTGTATGCTGAGTCTGTTCTTCCGACAATCATATCTTTTTCGATGTTTTCACATTTTTCCTGCAGCCATTTCGTGTTAGCTTCCCTGTACTTCCTATTTATTTCATTCCTCAGCGACTTGTATTTCTGCATTCCTGATTTTCCCGGAACATGTTTGTACGTCCTCCTTTCATCAATCAACTGAAGTATTTCTTCTGTTACCCATGGTTTCTTCGCAGCTACCTTCTTTGTACTTATGTTTTCCTTCCCAACCTTTGCCAAAATTCCTCTATAATTGCCTAAGTGTTGCCGGTGCAGGATTTTGTGCATGAACTGACCTCTGGATTATGTTCCAATAATTTTCGATGGGATTCATGTCGGGCGATGTGGGTGGCAAAATAATTCATTCGAACAGTCCAGAATGTGTATCAAACCAATCGCGATCAGTTATTCCCTAGTGACATGGCGCACTATCATCCAAAAATATTCCATTGTTCTTTGGGAACACGAAGTCCATGAATGGCTCAAACGGTTACCAGGTAGCCGATCGTAACCATTCCCAGTCAATGATCTCAGTTGGAGCAGAGGACCCAGTACATTCCACGTAAACACAGCCCACACTATTATGGAACCACCACCAGCTTGCAGAGCGCCTCGTTGACAACTTGGGTTCCTAGCTTCCTAGCTCTGTGCCACACTGGAACCCTACCACCAGCTCTTACCAGCTGAAATCGGGACTCATCTGACCAGGCAACTGTTTTCCACTCGCCTAGGATCCAATCAGTGTGGTGATGAGCTCAGGAGACGTGCTGCAGGCGATGTCGTGCTGTTAACAATGGCTCTCGCATCGGTTTTCTGCTGCCATAGCCCATTAACGCCAAATTTCGACGTACTGACCTAACGGTTGATTTCTCCCGTTATTTCACGCAATGTTGCTTTTATTTTGGCATTACCAACTCTACGTAAGCGTCGCTGCTCTCGGTCGTTAAGTATAGGCCGTGGACTACTGTGCTATACGTGGTGAGAGGTAATTAATGAAATTTAGTGTTCTCGGCACACTTTCAACACTGTGCATTTCGGAATATCGAATTCCCTAACGGAATCCGAAATGGAATGTCCGATGCGTCTAGCTCCAACTACCATTCCACTTTCCCGTCGTGCGACTGTAATCACATTGAAAAGCCTTTCACATGAGTCACCTGCGTACAAATAAGAGCTCTCCCAATGCACGGCCCTTTTATACCTTGTCTACGCAATACTAGCGCGATTTGTACATGTACATTTCACTACGTGATGACTTTGCCACTTCAGTTTACGTGGAGTGCAAATCAGATCTGCATATCGACCGAATCATACTGCTTCCCTCTTTCAACTGACGTTATCGTCCTTTGTCATACTAATTACTGTTTGAGCGGTCTGAACGCAAACGCAAACAGTAGCTGGCTTCCATTGTGAACTACAAACGCTTGAGCGGACGTCACGTCTGTTAGATTCAGAATCTAACAAAAGCACGCAGTCCCTTTTAACTCCCATTGATGTCGCGCTACGTGCTTACTTGGCTAGCGGCACGGACCCCATGGCGCCCACTCATCAGCCGTAGCTGCCACCGACACCGACCCAGCTGGGTTTATCCGTGACCAGTCTCCCGTCGAGGTGTGCGCGTCGTTTAAAGCCCACTCACTGCTAAACCTCACTCGCTGAGCCTAAAACACACCGACATACGCATTGTGTTGTCTACTGATTTATACAATAACGATGTAGGTGATTCTTTTCGTGTCAATGATTTTTGTTGTCATCATGATAATAATGATAGGTTGGAAACTGACATTCGACCACACTTGCAACCATTCGGAGGTGGCCTGGTGGTCATTACATTTCCAATGTGACTCTATATCCTCTGTGATTAACCTGATGTTTGACAACGCTCTGCTTGAATTCTCTTGCAGGAAGCTACGGATCTGCCATTATCAAACCTCGATGAAACGCAGATTGTCACTTCAAGTATTCTCAAGTGGTCTCCTATTACACAAAGAGACATGAAAAAAATCCTTTGCCTAATTCTTCTAAAGGAACAAAAAAGGAAAGAAAGATGCAAAGTTTATTAGAATTATTAATACCTTCAGCTCCTGACGGGCGTTGATGTATATCAACGAGGACAGGTGAAAATTTGTGCTCCGACCGCGACGCGAATCCGGGATCTCTTGCTTAACTTTGTTCGTGGCGAACGTCCGATGACACTCGTTCAGGTTGTTCGTTGATCCGTTCTCTCAGTTTTTTTTTATTACAGAAGGTAGCTAAACCCTCTGACCGAACACGCTGAGCTACCGTGCCGGCATCTGAGCCACCGAGGGCACAGAGGGTAGTGCGACTGCAGGGAGTATCTCGTGCACACCTCCTGCAAGACCCACATTCTCACTTTATATGTCCACACACTACATTCGCAGTGTCCCTACCCAATACACTCGTTACTCGTGGAAGACATTGTTACCAAGTCCCGTGAGAGTTCGGATAATATGTGTGCATCCGCACAGAAGAAGAAGGTCATGACCGGTATAGCCAGAACTGCATACTTATATGGATATGGTATCCTTTCGGAAGGCCGTGAAATAACTCCTATAGGGAGGAGTTAAACTAAATAACGCGAAGGTCGAGGGTCGGTCGGCAGGTGACTCACAGTCGGCTAGCAACGTATGTATTTCGTGCGCTAACAAACAGCTGCAGTGTACCGCTGTATAGAGAATTAATTCTTTAGCAGAGCAGACGGAGAGTGACGTCACAGGGCAATCAGCTGAGGCTGTGAGGACGCCAATAGATGGGATAATGCCCACTGGAACCAATTCATAGGCTATGGACAGACAACGTGCAGCAGCTGAGATAGAAAAGAGTGTGAATGGAATTGATCATTGGCTTATACAGATGAGTAATCTGTATGATGGTATAAAATAGTGTAACGAAAAGGAAGATAGCGTTAGTACGACAAGGAAGGGGTAAAGGAGAAAGGTTTATTGTCTGGAGCCATGCAGCGTACGGGAGCTACCAATACAATTCAACGAAAAAGTACTGCGCAGAGGAAGCGTGTCGCTTATGTTAGGGAAAGTGAAGAGGTCGTAAGTAAACGCGAAATAGGAAATGCAGATCTACACTTTGCTGAAGAATCATTCCGTGACAACGAATCTACACATAATGTTTTGTCATTTATAAGCACGGCTTCAAGGAAAACGAGTTTGTGCGATTGATAGAAATCCGCAGATTATAACGTTTCTGAAGTGCAGGCTGATGACGCCAGGGAAGATAAGGAAGGCAGTTCTGATATAGACAAAGTATCAACAAAATTAAGACGGGTGTTCATGTTAGAAGCCGATAGTGATAACGAAGATGCTGACTTAAATGAAAATGAAAAAATCAATCAATCTAGTGATTCAGAATCGAAGGAAACGAAGCTTACTGAAAAACTCAGTCCGATAGAAATGAGAATACCAGAGAATGAGAATATTTCGTGTGAAAAATTGCCGAAACTGGGCAGTAAACAGGAAAAAGAAGTTAGTCAAGAGGAATTAAAATCTGTTAATGACGAGACATGTGAAGAAGCAGTAATGTCAATACAACATCCGGAAGATATAACGGATCAGAGGAAGAAACAATCACTCGACGAAATGACTAGTAAACAGCAACAACTAAAGATCGTTAAGGATTTTGCGATCGTAAAGAAGGAAGAACCACCCGACTTAGAATGTAAAGAGATGAATACCATTTCATGCGAAGATGTAATGGCGGATCAAGACTTATTGTGGGAGAAACAAGAGGACAAGGCCGCGCGGGATTAGCCGAGCGGTCTTAGGCGCTGCAGTCGTGGACTGTGCGGCTGGTCCCGCCGGAGGTTCGAGTCCTCCCTCGGGCATGGGTGTGTATGTTTGTCCTTAGGATAATTTAGGTTAAGTAGTGTATAAGCTTAGGGACAGATGACCTTAGCAGTTAAGTCCCATAAGATTTCACATAAATTTGAACATTTTTGAACAAGAGGACAAGGATGTGAAAGTGATAAAACAAACCATAATTCCAACTGAGGTTCATGGTTACAAAACTAGAGTATTACTGGACACTAGTTCCAAGATTACGGCGATGTCTCAATCTTTTTATGAATACATTAAAAAGAAACTGGGAATAGTTGTAATGTCAGTACAAGAAATCAGAATAGTGGGCGCGACTGGCAGAAAAAGCAAACCAATTAAGACGCAAATTTTGATAGAATTTGTAATAAAGAGTCGCCTTTTTTACACAAGACTGTCTGGTTATTTCGGAGCTTAGCACCGAAATAATTATGAGCATAGATTGGCTACAGAAACAATAAGTCGTCATCAGCTGCGCAAACGAAATTGTTAGTATTATGAATGAGGAAGCGACTGCAAACACAGCCTTTCAAGAAGCCAACGAAGACCTTGAACTAGAATTTCAGTCTATGATGATGGAGATAGATGTTAATAATGAAAGATTATCAGAATTGTTCGAAGGTTATCACGAAAGAAGCATCAAAAGTTTATATAAGATGTTAAAAGAATCTCCTAAAATTGTCACTGGCGTACCATATTTGGATCCAGTGCAGAAAAACGAGTAACTGAAAATATTGGATCAAAATTGCAGCATTTTTTCAGATACTCCTGGTACAGTGAAAGATTTTGAGTATCACATGGAAATTCTGCCACACAAACCGTTTGTCGTTTACCCATATTTGGCACCAACAGCCAAAATTGACAAGATGTTTGAATGGGGATTTATAGGGTGTAGCAACAGTGAATACAATAATGCACTGTATGTAAGAAGGACGGCGGGATAAGAGTGGTCATTGAAGCCAGGACTTTAAACAAGATCATGAAGAGGGAAATAGATCGTCCTGAGTCATTACCCAACTTAGAACTGATGGCTGGGTAATGACAAATCGCGTTGGATGCCGAGTGAATAAAATATACAGCTTTCCTTTTTGCTAGCTGGGGTTATCATTATAAGGTGGTACAATTTTATTTAAATGTATTAGTTTCTACGTTCTAACGTGCTTTGGTCTCTGTTTTAAGAAGGGAACTAAGCTATAGACTCACAGCTTATGTGGACGATTTGTTGATAGCTACTCAAGACTGGAGGGAACATCACGATTTATTGAAACAGGTATTTGTTGCATTACAGAACGGAGGAATTACATTGAAGTTTAAGAAATGTGAACTGGTGAGGAAAGAAATCAAATTTTTAGGAAATACTATTACCACAGAAGGGATAGAAAGGACCCTGAGAAAGTAAAAGCTATGGAAAGGTATCCCCCTCCAAAGAACAGGAAACAAGTAAAAGCTTATTTAGGATTATGCGGATTTTATAAAAAATTTGTAAAAGGACAAGCTTTTAATACTAATGGTTTAAACAAGTTGTTACGATAGAATAGCGCATTCGTTTGGACTGCTGAATGCCAAAGGGATTTTGAAGAAATAAAAAGAGAATTACTTACAGATAACTTATTACATCATCCTGACTTGTCATTGCCGTTCCACATAAGCACAGATAGCAGCAATTATGGGACTTGAGTAGAAATCTTTCAGTAAGTGGAATCTCGCAAGGAAATTGTTCACAAAACCATTGTCTTGGCAGGTCGCAGGTTCCAATCCTGCCTCGGGCATGGATGTGTGTGTTGTCCTTAGGTTAGTTAGGTTTAAGTAATTCTAAGTTCTGGGGGACTGATGACCTCAGTAGTTAAGTCCCATACTGCTCAGAGCCATTGCCTTGGCAAACAGGACATTAACAAAATATGAACGAAACTACACTATTTCAGAAAAGGAGGCCTTATCTATAATTTGGGGATTGTAGAAATTACATAATTATTTATAGGGGCACAAAATTGTTATACATACAGACCATAAAGCTCTCATATTTTTGAAGGATTGCAGACTGTTGAACCAGAGACTGTCTTGTTGGACTTTATATTTACAGTAATACTATTATGAAATAATTTGTATGAAAGGAACAGAAAACCAAATTGCTGACGCACTGTCAGGGCTACCTGAAGGCGATGACCAAACAAATTTAGAAACCAATGAGGATGGAACTTTTAAAATGTTATACTTAAAAGAGGTAGCTGGTAGTAATAGAATACCCCATATATGTAAAAATATTAGGAAATAAACGAAGATGAAGTGTGGAAATCAGTGAACATCAAATTTCACAGAAATGATTGTGCACAGATACCAAAATTTTACAAAATATTTGAAGGTGTAATGGAAAAATACTGAAGAATGGCAAGTCTGTTGGCCATCACAGTTTGAAATAGAATTAATAGATTACTTTCATTTGGCATATGGACATTGTGGGGCGAAAAAGTGTCATGAGAAAATTGAAAGTGTTGTCAAACTTGGGAGTAATGCTTTGAAAACGGTTACAGAACGTTTAAAGTCATGTGATGCTTGTCAGAGGGCCAACAATACCAACAGATGTGCAGAGTCTCAAAGTAATGGGTAACTTAGAGCTACTGTTCGTAGACCTATATGGGCCACTATCTTAAACCACTGGAAATTTCAGCTACATTCGAGTTATTTTATATGTTTTTCAAAATTTATTACACTGTATCCAAACAGAAAAGCCACAGCTAAAGCAGGATTCCATGTTGGAATACTTTAATGAGATAGGGATACCAAGGAGAGTATTATCTGACAATGGTCGGCAATTTATTGCAAAATTATGGCTAGAAAGAATGAAGCGAAAAGGAATACAAAGAACATATATTTCAGCCTACCATCCATCTAGTAACCCAATAGAATGTTAAATGCGATAATTAGGAAGACTATGCAGGACATACCTGTCACCAAAACCAAACAACTTTTGGCAAATTTATTCCAAAATTTGAAGTAATTATGAATTCATTACAACATGAAACCATTGTTTTCGCACCTGGAGAAATTATGTTAGGCCATAAAACAAAAAGTATAATAGAAGGAGTGTTAGAATACCCACATAGTAAAGAAATAGATTTCGAAAAGGAAAAGGAAATGGTGAGAGAACTATGGACGATGAAATGTAAAATTTTCAAAATTTAATATGGGTGACCTGGCAATTGCTGAAGCTCACGAAGTAAATCACGATATTTCAAAATTTAGATACGTTTACTATGGCCCTTTTGAAAATAAAGATATACCACACCCTAATGCATACTTTCTGGTTTATCCTAAGTTCAGAAAACCACTAGGAAATGGAAACATTGGTGACTCAAAGGAGTATATAGCCAGAAATGTGTAAAAATTGGTAACTATTATTAGTTAGTCTGTATTATGTACAAATTTTATTGCAACCATATTAATATCTGTCAAATTTCAGGTTCTGAGATACTTTTATACAAATGTGCAATCATGGAAATTAAATGTGTCACTCATAGAACAGTTAGGTAGAAATACTGCAGCGTGAGGGTCATAACAAAACCATGGTTTTTGAGGAAAAAGGATGGCAAGAAAATTACGTCAAAGGAAACGGGGCAACCTACAAGGAAGAATGCACAAAGTGTTGTTAACGAAAATGTAAAATGGACTGCTTTTGATCTTATAAAGAGGCGCATAAAGAAACATGTATGCTATTGGTTCACAGGAGCTAAGAAGGACTACCATAATATTCATACTGGGGCACCAAATTGTTCTATTAAAGTGTAGTAAATTTTATATTAATAATGTTCAGATGTTTACGTGTGAAGTGTGTTTTTTCTTTCTAACTTGTAACAGCCTTACGTATATTGTTTAGTCAGGAGAGCAATGCTTTAATGTAAATGAACCAATGAATCGTATTAATTTTGGGTATTTCCAACCTGCTTACCTGTAGGGACACATGATTAAAATAGAAGCATATATAAATATATTGGTTTATAGTACATTTTAATTTTTTGTTTATTTTTGTTTTTGCTACAAAATTTTCTCATATTTCTACTGTATTTTATGTGTATGTAAAGTAAAGTGTTCTCTACTGGAGATTGAAGTTCTTTGCATTGTATGTGAGTAATTTATGTGAAATACTATGTAAATGGTTTATTATTTTAAATAATTTTCTGAAGACCTTTCTTATTTAAAAATATTTGTATGTGTAAATTGTTCATGTTAATGTAAATTTGACAATTTAAGAAATGGTCACACTTAGCAACAATATAAGAAGTAGGTGTTATGTAAAAGCCAGTGCGCTTTTGTTTACAACGAAATTGGCTCTGGGGAGTGGAGAAGGTGGCAAGTTCGAATTGGCGCGCTGCCTAGAGCAAGTGCGCGAAGTAAGACACACAGTCTGTAGGCAGCAGTTGTTGAGGCAACACCTTTGTGGAGCAGAAGCTTTCCTGCAAATTCGCAGAAAATGACTCGGATGGAGACTGCAAACGGTTTACGTCATAGCTTCGAGTTCTTTGGCCACTGTATGTAGATTTGACCAATGCCAAGAAGAGAAATTGAGTCCATATGGCAAGAGGCTTGCACGTCGTACTGTGGGTGGTGTAGCTGCCATACATAATTGTTCGTCACACCCAAGCCTACAGCCACCAGATAAGAATTTTTTAGTAAATTTACTTTTGTACAGCGTGAACCATTGATTTAAACTCTGTTATGAATAATCATTCTTGAACTTGAAGAAAGTGGTTCACCATGTTATTTAATCCTAATCCTACACATATATAGGGTTCCTTCCTGGTGTTTGATGATTCCGCGTATGACTATACCGAGATAATTCAAAGAATAATAGCTTTTTAAACTAAATTGCAGAAAGAAAGAGGTTTTGTTGAAGCGAAATGAACAGAATAAAAAGTGTGTGATTTAGTATCTAAGTGTTTTAGTATTTAAGTTTGTTTATTATATAAATTTTAGTAAGAGGTTTAAACGTGGCTTTTCCTGTAATAGGACTATTTGGTCTGTTATGGTATAGAATACGTGACAACAAACAGAAACGTTTTTCTGTTATTTAGGTAAAAGCATACCAAATTAAAATAGTAGAGGTAGGGTTGTAAGAGGACGCCTGATGTTTCATACATGTATCCTTGTAAATATTACAAAGTATGGGCTACTTATTGTGGTGACGTGTGAGAGTGACACAAGTTATATCTGCAGTATGGTGGTTTGCGCTGGTGAATGTAATGAAAACGAAATGATCGTATGGCATTCTTGGCCGGGAGGCCCCATGCGGGGCAGTTCGCCGCCGTATTACAAGTTGTTTTTAGTTGATATCATTTCGGCGACTTGCCAGTCAATGATGATGAAATGATTATGACTGACACACAGCACCCAGTCATCTCGAGGCAGAGAAAATCCCTGACCCCGCCGGGGGTGAAGGTAATAAAGGGAAGAATGTGCTCTCTCAGGTCTTGCTCCTTGTCTTGGTCTGTGGCACCGTGTCTGCCACGATAACTATTGTAACAGAACCTCTGCTGCGATGTTACTGCAGAAGAAACCGAAACCATTGTCAGCGGAGTTATTAGAGTGGAAGGAGGTTTCTGCAAACTCGGAATGCCAAAGCGCCAAGAATGAAGAAAAGTGACACAGTTCTCTATGAAAAGGCGTTATTCTAGAACACTTCAGGACCCTTGTTTCTAAAATGCTGGAAACAGAAGAAGAAAAACCAAAGAGCATATATTGAAGCCTGTGGGTGTATATCAATACAGTGTCCACCTGATAGGAGTCGATCATGCGGATCAGTACTTTTGGTATTATCCTGTTCTATAGAAATCAATGAAAATGCGAAAGAAGTCGTCCTGTATCTGTGGACATTCTACTTGGATCTTACAATGCCCTGAATCTAGACAAAAGAAGAAAGCAGGAAGAGATTAGTGTTCAACGTGCTGTCGATATCGACGTCATTAGAGACGGAGAAAAGAAGAACTTATAAGCAGTTTCTACTTTCGGCAACGAAATACTAGATAACCGATGACAATAATGAATGCTTTCTGAATACGGAGAGAGATATGCATAGCGTATTTCCTTGTGGAACAGGTAGAGAACCATGTAAAGACCCGCCTGAAAGTCTCTCAGGTGGCATGCAGCAGTATACGATTGTGTCCATTACAAACGATATTTCCTACCAGAACATGTAGGACTCGCACTACCCACGGAAAAAGAACTGAAACAAGGTATACTGGCAAATGTTGACGGTTGCGCTTCACAGAGATTAATAGTTTACACAGTACAAAACATTTAAAAAGTACTGGGAACCTTTGTCAATAAATAGGTTTTAAGGTAAATGCATGAAATATATCTGACTGTAATTGATTTCGACAAGTAGATGCTATGGTTCAGTGAAAATATCTGCTAATTGTCTGTCTTAATGCAGTGCTACGTCTATGGTTGATAGGGGTGAGATAAGGGATACAGAATTAGAACCAGAATTTAAATGAGCTTTCGTCGACTTGAGATCAAATAAGGCAAATGGGATGTATAAGATTCAATCAGGCTTTCTGAAATCATTTGGGGAAGCGGCTATATATTACCTAACTTTCCGAAAAACATCATCCGCGTAATTCCGAAAATAACTAGAGCCGACAGATGCGAGAATTATCGCAGAATAAGATCAACAGCTCACGCATCAAGTAGCTGACCAGAATAACATACTGAAGAATGAAAAATAAACCGAGGAGCTTTTAGACGACGATCAGTTTGTCTTTAGCAATGGCAAAGGCACGAAACAGTCAGTTCTGACGTTTCGGTTGATAATGAAAGACGGAAGAAAAATCACCATACGTTAATAGCATTTGTTGACCCGGAAAAAGCTTTCGACAATGCAAAATGGTACAAGATGTTCGAAATTTCGAGAAAAATATGGGTAAGCTATAAGAGAAGACGAGTAATGTACAATGTGTACGAGAACCAAGAGGGAAGAATCAGACTCGAAGACCAAGAAAGAAGTGCTCGGATTAAAATCGGTGTAAAACAGGGAGTAGTCTTTCGCAGCTACTGTTATATCTATACTTGGAAGAAGAAGTGACGGTAACAAAAGAAAGGTTCCAGAGTGGGATTAATATTCAGGGTGCTAGGATATTAGTGATAAGGTTCGCTGATGACATTGCTATGCTGAGTGAAGCTGGAGAATTATTACGGATCTGTTAAAAGGAACGAAGTTTAATGAGTATGGAATATGGAGTGAGAGTAAACAAAAGAAAGACGAAAGTACTGCAACGTACCAGACATTAGAACAGCGAGCGACTTAACACCACGACTGGTGATCACAAAGTAGACAAAATTTAAGGAATTCTATGAAAGACGGAGCAAGAGGGGCACAAGAAGCAGAATAGCACTAGGAAAAAGGGATTCCTCGTCAGTAGAAGTCAACTAGAATCAAACAAAGGCTTTAATTTGAGGAAGAAATTTCTGAGAAGTACGTTTGGAGCACAGCATTGCATGGTAGTGACACATGGACTGTATTAAAACCGGAAAAGAAAAGAAACGAACCATTTGTGATGTGTTGCTACAGAAGACTTAGGTGGGCTGGTAAGGTAAGGAATGACAAGGTTCTCCGGAGTGCAGGTGAGAAAAGGAACATAGAGAAAACACTGACAAGAAGAATGGAAAGGATGACAGGAGAAGTGTTAAGACATCACGGAGTAACTTCCATGGTACTAGAGGGAGGTGTAGAGGATAAAAACTGTAGAGGAAGACAGAAACTTGGGTACATCTATCGAATAATTGAAGACGTGCACTATGCGATCTAAAGTATCCGGACACCCTCGGAAACATACTTTTTCATATTAGGTGCTATGTGCTGCCACCTACTGCCAGGTACTCCATATCAGTAACCTCAGTAGTCATTAGACATCGTGAGAGAGCGCTCCTCGGAACTCACTTCGAACGTGGTCAGGTGATTCGGCGTCACTTGTGGCTTACGTCTGTACACAGGATTTCCACACTCCTAAACATCCCTGCGTCTACTGTTTCCGATGTGATAGTGAAGTTGAAACGTGATTGGACACGTACAGCACAAAAGCGTACAGGCCGACCTCGTCTGTTGACTGACAGAGACTGCCGACAGTTGAAGAGGCTCGTAATGTGTGATAGGTAGACATCTATCCAGATATTAACAAAGGAATTCCAAACTGCATGAGAATCTACTGCGAGTTAGGCGGGAGATGAGAAAAATTGGATTTCATGGTCGAGCGGCTGCTTATAAGCCACACATCACGCCGGTAAATGCCAAATGACGCCTCGCTTGGTGTAACGAGGGTAAACATAGGATGGTTTAACAGAGGTAAAACGTAGTGTGGAGTGACGAATCACGGTACGCAATATGGCGATCAGATGGCAGGGTGTGGGTATGGAGAATGCCCGGTGAACGTCATCTGCCAAAGTGTATAGTGCCAACAGTAAAATTCGGAGGCGGTTGTGTTACGGTGTCGTGTTGCTTTCATGGAGGAGGCTTGCACCCCTTGTTTTACGTGGCACTATCACAGCACAGGCCTATATTGATGTTTTAAGCACCTCCTTGCTTCCCACTGTAGAAGAGAAATTCGGGGATGGCGATTGCATCTTTCAACACGATTCAGCACCTCCTCATAATGCACGGTCTGTGGCGGAGTGGACTTGCCTGCACAGAATCTTGACCTGAATTCTACAGAACACCTTTGGGATATTTTGGAACGCCGACTTGGTGCCATGCCTCACCGCCAGACGTCGATGCCTGTCCTCAGAACAGCACTCCTTGAAGAATGGGCTGACATTCCCCAAGAAACCTTACAGCATCTGATTAAACGTATGCCTGCGAAAGTGGAAGCTGTCATCAAGGCTAAGGGTGAGCTAACAACATATTGAATTCCAGCATTACCGATGGAGGGCGCCACGAACTTGTAAGTAATTTTCAGCGAGGTGTCCGGATACTTTTGGTCACATAGTGTATGTTGCAATTGTTAATTTCAGATGGAAATGTTGTACATGAGAGGAAATCGTGACGGACCGCACCAAACCAGTCAGAAGTCTGATTACTCAAGAAACATACATAGTAACGGTAGTAACACAGGAACAGTTCAGTAAATTCGGTTGTGTGATTAAATGCATTTATTGTTGCGTATATTCATATGGCGGATTTTGATAATGATTCTTACAGGTAGTTTACAATTACATCACTATTATATCGAGGGGCAAATAAAGGTGTCCCGATCGAGTGAATTCAATTGGATGTAAATGTATTAATTTAACCACACCCCGCTACGCGCACACCACGTTTACGTTTATCATTCGATATGCCATCCCTAAAGTGCTGAAATAGGGGATGAAAGGCTTTGTGAAGATATGTCACTGTTGATGCAATTTTGAACCTGGAACTACGATACTGGTATTTGGTTTCTTGGTCAGAATAAAATGTGTTTTTTGAAATTTCTTGAAATTTAGCCGCTAAGGAGTGAACTAGTGGAAAAAAACCTTTTTGAAAATATATTGCTATTAAGTCAAAATGGTTCAATGGCTCTGAGCACTATCGGACTTAACTTCCGAGGTCATCAGTCCCTTAGAACTTAGAACTACTTAAACCTAACTAGCCTAAGGACATCACACACATCCATGCCCGAGGCAGGATACGAACCTACGACCGCAGCGGTCGCGCGGTTCCAGACTGTATCGCCTATAACCACTCGGCCACCCCGGCCGGCCGCTATTAAGTAAAAAAGCTAGAACTACGAAGACTGGTATTTGACTTTTGAGTCAGAAATAAAACAAAAAAAGTTCAATTTTAGGAAATTCAACTGCTAAGGGGGTAAAATAGTGGGTGAAAGATTTTTTCAAAATAATTCATTGTTAAAGAACTAAAGTCTTTTTTAAATCTACATCTACGAAAACTGATATTTGACTTCTCAGTTGAAAATAAAAAAAATACGTGGTTAGTGTTTTTGGAAATTTAACTGTAAGGGTGGTGAAAAAGAGGATGAAAATTCTTAAGAAAATAATTCGTAATATAAAAAAAATCATAAAGCTAAATCTATGAAAGCTGGTGTTTCACTTTTTGGTTCAACGTAGAGACCTATGTCTAGGGGGTGGTGGTTTCTACGGATCTATCACCAGTGATCAGCAAAAACTTAGGATTCCAGCTTCTAGAACGGCTTTCCGGTCAGAAGTACAGTGAGAAAGACACTTGCTTATAAGGTCTTAATTAGGGAGAAAGATTTAGATGATGTTGCAATTTGTGCAACATAAAAGTTCGATTAAAAACAATGTCTGAGCAGACCATACCGTCTACGCGATTGAAGGAGCGGGCACTAAGTTAGTAGTTTATAAAAAGCGGTACTTTTCTGTAGGCAGTGAAAACTATTTTGTGTACAGACAATGAAAGTTTAAAATGAAAACGATCTAAAGTTTGTGAGATGTAAATTTGTGTATGGTTACATCCTAAAACATAACAGCTAGCTAAATAAATAGCGTTTGGTATAATCAAATGACTGTACCAGAAAGAGATTAGAGGACGTACAAGGGAGTTACTTCATGTTGGCTACATACTAGCCAGACTGCCGCCAATACCCGGCCACGACGGTAAGTGGAAACGAAAATATCCACTCCTTAATGTCTTGAAACGGAGCCTGAATTATCCATACTCACCCAGTGTTTAATAAAGAGAGCACTTAGCAAATTCCAACAAACCTTAAAGATAATGTATAGCCTTTTCTACACCTTATCTCACTTGTGTATTTAACTCAGTTATTTAAGAAAGTAACTAATATGTAATCAGATAGTAGAATTGGTTTTGTACTTGGAAGTTCGATTCTTTTAAGGATCGTGGCGGAGGGGGGGCGGGGAGGGGGGGGGGGGGAATGGAGCTTACGAACTTCATGGGAAGTCCGTGGCGGCCCACAAAAAGACATTCATAACTATCTTACAGATATCCCCGTTGTGAGCACAACTGTACTGTGGTAACATCTACCATTAAAACCCCACAGGCATCGCAAAGTTGGCAACGGAACTGCAAGTTACCATTAGGCGCAAATAATAGTTGCGCTGTATCTGGGGACAAAATGGTGTGAGCCCGCTAAGACACGCCTAAAGCAGGTCTGGAATATACGCTTGGAGCCATTTTACCACGTCGTGCTATGCAGGCAAGATCTAGTCGTGGTTCCAACACCATCGTTCATGTTTTAGGACAGAGAGACTTTTAAAAATTTGTTGACACTGATGAGCTGGACGTTGTGTCTTGCTGCCTTATTTCACTCAATATCTGTTGTGGTATTATCTGTCATGTGTTGGGTTGGTGGATCAGTTCGTACCGTTTTCTCGCAGGTTTAATAAACACATCAGATACAACAGATACTTTAGTCATCAATTATATAGTCTCCTCAACTATTTACAACAGTCTGCCAACGCTGGGGTAATTTTTCTACTCAGCGCCTGTAGAAGTAACGTGGTTTTGAGACAAAGAACTCGTCGAGCCGCGGTGGGAGTGCATTTCCCTCCGGAAAGGAACTACATTGAAGGTTGTTCGACAGAAAGCGGAGAAGGTCAAAATCTCAGGGTACAAGATTAGGTTGGTTCAAATGGCTCTGAGCACTATGCTTAATTTCTGAGGTCATCAGTCGCCTAGAACTTAGAACTAATTAAACCTAACTAACCTAAAGACATCACACACATCCATGCCCGAAGCAGGATTCGAACCTGCGACCGTAGCAGTCCCGCGGTTCCGGACTGAGCGCCTAGAACCGCTAGACCACCGCGGCCGGCCAAGATTAGGTGGGTAAGGTGTGTGTGAAGTGCTTTTCAAACAAAACTCCTATATAGTGTCTTCTGTTATTCCAACAAAATGCAGGTAGGCGTTGTCATAGAGTAACATCACTTCACACAGTCTTCCTAGTCGTTGTTTCCGGATTACTTCTACAAGCCGTCTCATTTGCTGACAATAAATGTCAGCAGTGATGGTCGCACATGGGGAAGTACTTTGTATTAGACCACATACTACATCACACCGTCACTCTTCACCAGTTGCATAACGTTATCTTTATGTGGATGTGCGCAAGTCCTTGTACAGGGAGTTATTGTTATGTTTGGGCTCAACCATTCCCTTCTTTTCCTTATGTCGGCATAATGACACAAGTTCTAATCACGAGTAACGATACATAACAGGAATGGTCGGCGTTGTTCTCGAGCCAATTGATGACGTGCACGCAGAGATGAACATATGGCCATCCTCAAATTATGTGATTTTGTTGTTTTTGAATCTTCCCCATTGCATGTAAATGTCGCACTGCTATAGAAGAATCACAGTTCATAATATTTACGAGTTCCCGAGTACACTAAAGTGTACTCCTGAGCGGGAGGTCATACTGGTAATATTTACGAGTTCCCGAGTACACTAAAGTGTACTCCCGAGCGGGAGGTCGTGCTGGTCCCTGGCACGAATCCGCCCAGTGGATTATTGTCGAGGTCAGGTGTGTCGGCCAGCCTGTGGATGATTTTTAAGGCGGTTTTCCATCTACCTCGGCGAATGCAGGCTGGTTCCCTTATTCCGCCTCAGTTACATTGTATCGGTGATTACTGCTCCGCTACAGTCTGGAGCCGAGCGACCGCTACGGTCGGAGGTTCGAATCCTGCCTCGGGCATGGATGTGTGTGATGTCCTTAGGTTAGTTAGGTTTAATTAGTTCTAAGTTCTAGGTGACTGATGACCTCAAAAGTTAAGTCGCATAGTGCTCAGAGCCATTTGATTACTGCGCAAACACAGTTTCCACGTGCGCGTATACCATAATTATTCTACCACGCAATCATTTTCGGCTACACTCGTCTGGTACGAGACGTTCTCGGCTGGGTTCCACTGGGGGCCGAACCGCACAATAACCATGGTTTCCGTGTGGAGAGGCGGTGGGGTGGGTGGACTGCTGCGGCCTGTTGTGGGGTTGTGAACCCCGGCGGGACGAAGCCTCTCCGTCGTTTCTAGGGCTCCGGTTTAATACATACATATATACATACGTACATACAAACATACATACATACATACACTAACGTGATTTACTTTGGTTAATGCGTTTAAACTATCTTCATCAAACGCCGCATATCTTCTGAACATGGAGATCACTAATGTCCAAACGATCCTTCTTAAAACGAATATACCATTCTTCGCCGTACTCTGTCCAGTGGCGTTACCCCATACAGTGGCGTTACCCCATACATGTCGCAAATGTTTCTGGCTACCATCGCTGATCTCACTTCTCTACTGGAATAAGACAGAAGAAAATATTGTAAAAGTTCCAAATTCCCTACTTGGCACTCCTTTTTCTAAAGGCCACAGCTCCACTCAGTGTCTCAAAACGACCAAATGGCAATATTTAAACTCAAACAGCAACAGCAAAAAACAAATAAAAAAAGGCAATTGATAAATAAATACCGACACGCAAAATTAAACAGCTGCTAATGTATGCACCAACGCAGTCAACTTTCGGGTGCACTGCCGCTAGAGGGCTCCGAATTGCAGCGTATAACTTTGTGGTATGCAGTCTATGTCGGTCCATGAGAGGCACTCAAAATCAGAAAAGACGAATTCGAAGATTTGGTCTACACATGGTTCATCACCTTGTTCAGCATGACAATGCGTTGCCACCTGTGCAACGATCCAATTCCTTCGGTTCACTGTCATCGATCAACGTCCATTCAATCCTTATCTGGTTCCATCCGATTTTCATTTCTTTCCAAACCTTAAAGAAAACCTTCCGGAACTTGACCAATCGGTGCAAGCAAAGGCGCGGTTGTGACTCCGTCAACACTGTCAAAAATTCCACGGTGACAGATCTGAACCGTGTCGGTTCGTTTCACATTCCCACTATCGATAGCTTCTAGCTGGCACGTATTACTCCCTTATGCTGTTAGCGGGGGCCTTCGAACGGCACAGAGCAGGCAGTTTACGTGCAGACTTCGCGCAGTGCACAGCTGAGGCAAGCATTCCTTGGAGCAACGAACACGTGCTGCCGATCGGCAGCTCATCTTTTCCGGGTCGTCGTTTATACTCCTTCGACAGGAATGAGTAGAAGACCAAATGTTTGTTTTGCTTAAGCTGTTCGTATCTGATTGTTCAGCTCTGGCCACCGATTTCCCGCTCCGCAAGCCATTTGAGCAGATGTTCGTGTTTGTATTCATTGAGTTTTCATGCACGTCATTGTTATATGAATATACGTGATTCTAGGACCAATTTATTGCCATTTATGCCCTGTGTGTCTTTTAAAGTTAATCTGCTGGCGAGGGCTCTCTCTAAATAGTTGCGTGGTTAGTGTTGTTATGACTACGCAACGAGCCGAGATTTCACGCATAGTCATATCATGGATCAAAGAAGTATGTATCTATTTTTTATATTTTGTGTTTGTATCTAAATTGTTTTATGCGAGAGGACAAACCGTTTCTGAATTTCAATATTTGGTTTCACTATGTTTTACAAGCAGCTATGCTTTCTGGTATTATTATTATCAAGACCTTTACATTTTGTGTGTTATGACCTCCAGCGAGTTGTTATACCTTCCTTCGTTGGAGAATTTGAGTAGTTCACTTTTACACCTTACAATTTCAGTGTAGTTACTAGGTCGTATGACCTTATTGGACAGGTTCTTGTAGCGTAATTCAGTGAGATGCCGGGAGAGCATTCCATGTCAGCAGCTACGGGATCCTGGCTTTCTTGTGGTCATATGGACAGCTCTCTTGCGTTTCTCATCACGGCTTACTATTTATTTGCAGTCGCTCGCTCTGTCTGTCTGTGGCCAAGCCGAATACCTTAATATATCTGATTTGCTCTGCAAATGAAATTTTACTTTCGGCCAAGAGGCCTTTGATTAACTGGCTTCACACAAGAAATTCTCTCTTTGATGTTATTGTTCTGTTTAACACATACGTAACCGTGATCTAAGTGTAATTGTAAATTATTTGGTGGAAAGCTTTTGGGCAAGCTATAAGGACGAATTGCTATGTCTTTTTAGCAAGTTAATATTTATCTTTCGGGGGTGTCCCTAATGTCTTGGATTTGAGCTCGCTTGAATAAATGTATCTAGAACTCAGTTTCAGTTATTATTATTGGCTGATTTATTTCATTTTTTCTAAATTTAAATATATTTTAAAAGCCAATATTGATAAGGTCTTATTTTCTTGCATCTTGTTTCACGCGATTATTATTGTAATTCAGTGACTGTATCATTCACCATTTGAAATTCCTTCAAGTCTGTAAACTGGAAATCGCAAATTATCTTGGAATTTTCCTAGCTGTTTTTCTTAAAGAGGACATGTTGTTGCCTTAAAGAAATAAATATTTGCTCTCAAAAGGGTAAATTGTGTTAGTTGAAGGGGCCTAGTCCTTCCATGTCATTTCCCTGATCCTGGTAAATCCTGTTTACAGTGGTAGCAGAATGGATTGTGATTGTGTTCGTCTTGGCTAAAACTGCGGAGGAAGGTGGAGGGGGGGGGATAATTGTCTACACCTGTTAACATAATTTATCCTTATCAAGCGTAATATTTGTAGTTGATTTCAATTTGCTTCCCAGAACTATGGCCAGTAAAGACAAGAAGTTGCGCAGGCATAGGCTATCTCAAACATGAACATCTTCAATATGAACTGCGCATTCGTCGTACACCAATCGATTGAGGTGTTCAGAACTGGCAGCAGGGTTACATACGGCACTGAGTGAGCCTCTCCACATTTAATCTGAAACGATCGGTGAGGTAGATGCCGCGATTTTCTCCATTTTTTTAGCTTCGGAAAAATTATTTCAAAACATTAAATTCTTTGATGGTAAGCAAGTGTATGGGGTTCAGGCCCTGTAGGGCCATTTCAGTAATCATCTTGCCGACCCAGGCCACTCTGAACTCTGTGAGTAACAGAGTGGCGAGAATTAAAGAACTACAGATTAGCGTGGGCATGTTATGTTTCGAGAGTGAGGTTCCGAGAGAAAAAGACGGTGTTTTAGTTGATCGGGTCCAAGTTAGAGAGACTGAAGCCCTAGCTCTTGGGGAATTATAACGTTTCCGTGAGTAGGAGAACGGGGAAACTTTTTTAAAGTAACTTGTGAATGTCTATTTAAGATATGGGATGGTGAAAACGTTATAATTAGTAGTCCCATTACGTATGTTTAATGAGCCTAATTTGGTTTCATTTATACACAGAACTGCCAAAATTTAAAATTATTAATCAACTTATTATTTTTACTGAAAGTTAGAATGAAAACGCTTTATAATTTTTTTTGCAGCTACGTCTGCCCTGGTGTAGAATACATCGTTAGTTGTGCGTCAATAATTGACTGTATGGGCGAAATTTTAACTGCCGTGTCCTATGAACATTGACTTAGAAGAGATCGAGTTATTATCTGCTGCATGAAAAGTAAATTTACTTGTAGAACAAGATTTATACTTTAAGAACATTTGTTATGCAGCTGTTGGCGTGTGAGTGAATGTTCTGGTCAAGGTAATGCTACAAAATACTGATTAACTACAAAGAGATTCTTGTTAACATTTTTCAATAGGATACAGTATCATACCCTAGAAATACAACAGTTTATTATCTGAATTAATTATGATTCAACAATGAAATTGCTCTAGTACATTAAAGCAGATGCTTACATGCTTGGCTCAAGATACCGAAGGGAAGAGAACAATAGTCGGTAGTCGCTTTTTATCGTCCATCAAAGACATTATAGGGTTGAGAGATACCACTTCAATCACACCCTTCCTTTGAATTTCATAGAATTACAATTCATATACGATGATTTTGTAGAGAAATTTCTAAGTCCTTTTGGAGGTCTTACACGGCGCCCTGAATTGCAGCGGCAGTGCACGATCTTCGTGTCTTTGGTGCCGCCATTAACGTGCGTGCAGTTGTATTATTGTCACTGTACAAGTCACAATTTGATAACTGTTCCATAATCATAGTGTGTAACACCAACTGAGTCTAACATTACACATACCATCACTTCTCTGCTACTGGGGCATTAAAGTTACAATAACACTTAGTACACATTCACAAGGGACAGTTACTCTAATTTGTCGATACGTTTACTCAAACCAGTAGCCACATATCAGTACTGTAGTTTTATATAAAGGTAATGTTTTACAACTGAGTTAAAAGTCGTGTATAATATTAATAGAAAGTGTAATTGTAGCTCAGTTTTTTAAACAAATGTCTTCGTTATCCAAAATTATTTATAAAATCCACAGTGGTTTTATACCGTTAGTTTGTTTCTATCTGCAAGTAAGAAATTATGCATCACCAATTGCGTAAGTTAATGCAGTTACAAGGAACACAACATACAGGAATCAGAGAAGTTTGGCCTGGTTTAACACAGTAATTATGCTTGTACATTCGAGGAATATTTTACAGTTTGGGCTTTTAACATTAAAGATAAGTAGAATTACAGATTATTTTTGTAGAGCAATAAAGTTTCTTCCAGATAGGCTAATACTAATTTCATTCGTTATACACTCATTCATTTATTCTGGTAAAGTAAATTCCTGTTAATTTATCTCATTATTGTGTTTTGATCAGAATTCTGTATTAAATGATTTTCTTTAATAACACCGTTAAACAAAACCACATTTACCATAGATGTTTAACATTTTCGTTTAGCAAGTCGAGCAACTTTAGATTACAGGAAAGTGTTCACAAAGTTCCTGCAAAAATCTGTGATTTTAACGACCCTCTCATCGTTTCTGTTTAAGAATTTACTGTTATGAGTACGTCATTTTAACAAATTAAATTCAACAGTTTAAATTTATAAATTGTTTTGCATTTGATGGAAATTTCCTCAGGCAAATGAATTGAGCAGGTGGATGCTCACTTGGGGATGTGCGCCGTGGGAACTGGGGTAAAGGCTCAACAGTCTGCACATAGCATGGGCAACAACGGGCTTTCCTCCCACTGATAACTTGTCTCGTCTCAGCAGATTTATCCAGATTATGACTAGTTGCCATCACCGCTCGCCACCATCCATTGAGCACACGTAACATTAGACATGGGCATTAATATACGTACAGCATTTTTACAGCACATTGTAGTCTGAAAGATAACATGTGCTATCACATTAAATCCCATAGATACAACACATAGCGTCTTTAATTTATGTAATTCTATCTATTTATCTATATTTTTGACAGTATCACACGTACAGTTACGTATTAAGGTAAGTTCATTTTATGCTAACATGCGTACTCCTCAAGATACGTACTTAAGTCGGGTTATATGGTATATTGTGAGTCGGCCCCCAGCGGGCTGGCCACGAAGTTTGCATAATTGTTTCTACAGGTCTCCGAAAACGGTCTGATAACAATAACTTTAATGTAACTTCGTTATTCTTTGTTGGTAAAAGCCCAAACTGTAAAATATCCCAGGAACGTACAAGCGTAATTACTGTGTAGAACCAGGTCAAAATCCTATGATTTCTGTGTATTTTGTTTATTATAAATGCACTAACTTACCCTATGTAATGTAATAATTGGTGATGCATAATTTCCTACTTGGAGATGGAAAAAGCTGACAGAATAAAACTGTTGTGGATTTTATAAATAATTTTGAATAACGAAGATGGTAGCTAATAAAACTGAGGTAGAACTACATTTTCACTATAGTATTACACATGACTTGCTGCTCACGTCCGTCACAGGTTGTGTCAAAGTCATAGCGAACCGTAATACCACTACAGGCAGCACACCCAGTGACATATCAGGACGAAAAATATCGTAATAGCAATTGATATATCCGTAGTAACAAGTTTATCCCATGTCAGACTAACAGTGCGTATCTGATACTCATCTATTACTTTCTGATTACAGTGTCCCACTTCACTCACTCTTGTAAACTGGTCCAGATCGTTTACTGTGCAGTATCTTTCTAGTTCATTAACTTTATGCTTGTGATCAAGCAGTAAGTAATATCCTATGTATAAACATTTATAATATTTGCACAATATTTCGCGCTATATATAGCGATCACTGCTGATTAATTTTTAACTGTTGCATCTGCTTCACAGAGTAAATTAATGATCATGAAACTAATTAGTTTAATCGGTATATTTTACGCCATGTTAACAAACAATTTATGCAGTATTAATTATGGGCTATTGTGACAGAAGGCAAAAAGAACTTCATCTTGGTATCCGCAAGAGTATACATCCACTCGCCTGTGACACTTTTATCCTCTGATATTTACTTACAAGCATTAATAGCCTACTACAGACAAAGGGATTGTGATATAAAGTAATTCTGTTTAACACAGGAGCCCTAAGCATGGACCACATATGGCTAAATTCATTTCATCAGTACCCATAATGATGTCCCCTCTCTCGGTTTCAGATATGGGAGATAACTACAAACCTCTGCACACAGTGTTATGGGGACATTCTCTGGAATAAGACATATCTCTTCATCTACCTCTCATTCATTAAACAACTAAAGAAATTTTATATATATATATACATCTACATTTGCATTTCTGTAATGTTATAATGTTCTTCCACTAAGACTCTCAGCTATGTATCTTTCCTGAATATATATATATATATATTTGCATTTCTGTGATGTTATAACGTTCTTCCACTAAGACTCTCAACTGTGTATCTTTTACTGAATACCTAAGAGTAAGGTCCGACCATACACAACAACTTGTTGTCTCCTACTTTTCATGGCACATTGATTCCTATCACATAGTTTAAGTTACGGTCAAATATATGACTTCTTCTTAAAATTACTATACAGGTTCCAGTGAGGATCATGATTTTTCTGAATATTCCTCTACTCTTATGAGGAAAAAGTTTTAAAACTAAAGAGAATGCTATTACATAAACAATAAATAATCTAATCTATAAGGAATCTTTAGATATAAATGTATATTTGTGCTACACCTTTCGTTACTAGACTAGATAAACTGTTCACATGGAATAATGTAAATCACTGAAAAAATATACACATATGATACATTGGATTAATAAGCAATGATTGGTTAAGACTACATTATGAGTAAAATCTCTTAAGATCTTTCAGAGGAATATAGTCCTTTCATTTTCAAGGTTTTTGGTGTAGCCAACAGTTAGCTGTTACCGAGTGGTATTCATATGATTTTGTACAGACCGATAGACAGGGTAAGTCACTAACTATAGCCACCGAGAATAACTCCGAAAGAGTGATAGGAACTAAAAAGTTTGTGGGACACATGTTGCATAGGACAACGGGGGCCGTAATATGACGATGGTTTTTTGTTGCTATGTGGGGTCGCGTCAGATATATAAAGGTCAACTTTGTTTTTTTTAATGGAGTGTTTTTTTTATGGAGTGTTGTAGTCTGGTACTTATTTTCTGATAGCGACTATCGAGACGAATGCAATGATGCGTAACAGTACGGTTTTGGTACGTCAACGAAGGTCACAAAGTTCACATGAACGTCCATTTAGAGAAGGTGTTCGAAGTGATAACCATTGGTATCAATGCAGTGCTGTAGTCTTCTTATCATGGATTGAGTCATATTCCTTATCAAATCGGCATTTATCGAAGCACATGCTCTGACAATTCTCTCTCGCATGTCTTCAGGTGTAGCTGCAACGTCTTTTTAAACAATGTCTTTTACGAATTCTCACAAAACAAAATCCAGAGGCCTCAAGTGTGGCGAGCGAATCGGCCACGACACATCTCCTCCGCGTCCAATCCAACGATTTGCGAACTGTCTCTGCAACTCATTTCTAGACATCAGCGAAAAAAGTGTGGGACACCCATTGTGTTGACACCACATTCTGTTCCTTGTTCCTAAAGGTATTTTTTCCAATAACAGACCTAATGCTTCTTGGAGGAATATGGTGTACCTCCTACCATTAAGACTTTCTTCGATGAAATAGGGGCCCATAAATCTGTCATCCGGAATCCCACACCATACAGTCAACGACCATGGTTTTTGATGTGCAACTTGCCGCAGCCAACATGGATTTTCAGCTGCCCAATAATGCATGTTATGAAAATTAACATTTCCATGATTCGTGAATGTAGTCTCGTCAGTAAACACAATCACATTAGTAAGTGTGTCATCCCTCTGAATCTGAAATGGAGCCCATCGGTAGAATCCAATGCAACGCATAAAATTCCTACCAGTTAATTCTTGGGGAAGACTCATATGGTAAGGATGATATTTATGGCGATGCAGAACACGAATAAAACTACTCTGGCTCATGCCTGATTCCCTTGCAATTTGACGCGAACTAACACAAGCATGTCGAACCACAGTGCAAGAGTGCCAATTTAAGTTTCCTTGCTAGTAACTTCCCTTTGCCGGATATGTTTCCGATGCGTTAAAGATCCGGTTCTTCTCAGTTTATCATACACGTATTTAAATGTACGACGTGTAGAGTGAGTACGTTGAGGATGTTTTTCGGCGTATAAGTCTCTAGCTGTTAGTGAATTTCGTTGGCATTCTCTGTAAATGAGAAGCATATCGATTTGTTCTTCGAAGGAATACATCATTCACATCCGCTTGACACGACGATACTAGCCTTACCGTTCCTGTAACTGTTGTATTGCGAAACAGTCGAATGGTGTTTACATGTCAATAGCACGTTAGATCGATACTCGATATTCGACGAATATTTACCCTTTGCACGATATAAGAGAGAGAACTGTCAGAGCATGTGCTTCGATAAGTGCCGCAGTGATAAGAAGATTGCAGCACTGCGTTGATACCAATGGTCATCACATCGAACACCTTCTGTAAATGGATATTCATGCCACCTTTTTGACCTTCGTTGACATTCAAAGACCTTACTGTTACCCACCACAGGAATTGTCTCCATAGCCGCTATCAGAAAATAGTACCAAATTATTTATTTATTTATTGATTTATTTAACCTGGCAAGATTAGGGCCATCAGGCCCTCTCTTACATCTAACCAGGCATTCTACTTATTTTACATTCATACGTTTTAGTAGGCATGTTAAACTACATCTAGTACAAAAAGTGAAATAAACAATTAGAAATACATACATATAGAGTTTATATTCGTAGATCATAGGTACTGTTATAATTAGACACTATTGAAGAGACAAATTTTAGATAGAAGTGCTGGCAGCAGGGAGTGTGAGGGAGACTCATGGTGAAGGGATGAGAAGAATAGAGAGACATGATGAAACATAATTAAGGAAATATAAAGGAAAAGAAGATTGCGTGGCTAATAGAGATAGATGAAGAGGAAGGCATCTGAGGAGCAAGATAGGAGACGCTATCTTCGCTATTTGACGGATGAGAGGATTGGCCTGGTACATAAATTTTGTGGAGAACTTTATGAAGATGATAGTAGGAAATGCTTCAACTTCTTTTTAAAAGCAGCAGGAGATTGAATTTTGCGCAAGGTAAGGGGCAGTTTGTTCCAGAGGCGGACAGCGGCAACTGAGAAGGAGTTTGCAAAAGTTTTTGTTTTGTGAGTGGGCACAGTTAGGATACCAAATAAGAGTGACCTCGTGTTTCGATTATGATGGCATAACAGGTTTTTAATCTCTGAAGCAAGGTACTGGGGTGCTTGCGCGACGAGGAGTCTGTGAAGTAGACATAGAGTGTGGTAGTCACGCAATTTGTCCGGCCGCAGCCACCCTAGCTCGGAGTATGAAGCACTAACATGATCATATCGGCGAATGTTGCAGGTGTAACGCAAACAGGCATTCATGGTTAGCTCTAGCCGTCTTTTGTTTTCACTACTCGTGCCTTGCTGAATCACATCACAATAGTGGAGGTTCGGTAGAACGAGTGCTTGCACGAGCTGGCGTTTCAAGTCCTGTGGAAATATGTTCCGAAACTTTTTGAGAGCATAGAGACAAGCAGACGTCTTTCGGCACACTGCAACTGTATTCTCCGCCCAGTTGAGATGCTCATCCAAAGTTACACCCAAGTTCTTCACTGTTTTCTGGTATGGTATTGGAGTACCGTCGAGCAGAATAGGAGGTAGCCGTTCGCGGAAATCTGAACTTATTAATTTCTGATGGGCTATTAAGATTACTTGCGTCTTTTTTGCATTTAGTTTAAGCCCCAGGTTTTTCGCCCATGTTACTACTGAAGACAGATCATCATTCATCTGAGCGATTGCAGTGTTTATGTCTTCAGGTCTGACGCTTAGGTAAAGTTGGAGGTCGTCGGCATAGAAATGATATTTACAGGAGGACAGAACCGACGAAATATCGTTGACATATAAAGAAAACAAAAGTGGTCCTAAGACTGATCCTTGTGGCACTCCTGAGGAAACATGTTTCCAGGAAGATTTTTCATTTACGCAGACATCACATTGCTGTCTGTCTTTTATGTAGCTTTCAAACCATCTCATTGCACTATCAGAGAAATCAAGCTGTTGCATTTTTCTGAGCAATATGTCAAAGTTAACAGTGTCAAAAGCTTTGCTGAAGTCCAGTAGCGTCAATACTGTTGCCTTTCGATTGTCGATGGCACATTTCAGATCATCAGTTACTTTAATTAGAGCAGTGTTTGTGCTGTGATGTTTACGGAAACCGGATTGAAATTCGTCATATAGGCTGAATTCATGCAAGTGTTCAGTGATTTGGTCATGAACAATATATTCAAGTGCTTTGGAAACAGCAGGCAGTATGCTAATTGGTCGGTAATCACTAGGCAGTTGCGGGTTTTCGATCTTAGGGATGGGTCGAATTATGCTTCTTTTCCATGCAGTGGGGTATATTCCGTTCACGAGGGAAAAATTAAATATGTCAGTTAAGACAGGTACTAAGATATCGGCAACATTCTTAATCATGGTTATACCGATACTGTCGTTGCCTATTGCATCAGTAGCATCAGTAGCACCCAATTTAAAAGAAACAAAGTTCACCTTTATATCTCTGACACGACCCCACCTAGCAACAAAAATCCAAGATCATATAATGGCCCCCGTTGTCCCATGCAACATTTGTCCCACAAACTTTTCAGCTACTATCATACTTTCGGAGTCATTCTAGGTGGCAACAGTTAGTGACTCACTGCTTCACATTTTGACAAACGAATGGAATAGTGTTTTATGGGATAGGTCTGGTATGGAATTACATCCAAATTCTGCACACAAGTTTTGATGATAGCTATTTTTTTATCTCAAACACGTGCAGATATTTCAACAACACTTGCTCTAGATCGTTCTGTTGGGTTCTATCAATACCGACAGCCTCTGATACTTTCTCTTTGTGATTTTTAAGTCCTCTACCTCATAGCTGCTACCAGTTATATCCCCAAGGGATATGGTTTCTATTCTTACAAATTTAATCTCTATTTCTCGACAATATTTTACATATAAAGACTCAGTACGTAAGAGATCTACCACGTAGCAGGTAGCATTTACTGGGAGAAAGGTCAATGTTTTCGTCCCTTTCTCTAAGAAAATTAAGCCCAAAATGCAGCCTGTAATCAATTTATCTACTTCAAGGAATGGGGATTCATTTACTTCATTTCCAAGTTCTGCTTAGATCCAGATATGCCGCTTTACGGGTTTTGACTTGCAGCCAAAAGCTTAAAAAAACTCGGCATTTTTTTCGGATTCTTAGGCACTTCAATACTATTATTGATTTGGTCAGAATATCAACAAAGATAACTTAGGAATATTGCGTACCACTGCCTTGATTTTTGCTTGGACAATACTTTTGTGTTTGTCTACACAGTTGTCATATTCTTCCAGTAATTCCTGTCTCATTTCGGTGTCATCATTCTATTGCTAAAGATTAACGTCCTTAAGAATTTCGCTCTCACTCCATATCTCGGCCAACATGCGAGAGAAAGATGTGACGACCTTAGTTTGTCGAATTATTCACCTGAGGAATGACTCCTCAGCAACTTCAGTTACGTTAACGGACACATTGGGAAGTTGCCAGTGGTGATGGTAATTGTTGCTCTTCACTGGGTTATTCACCGGGTAGACATTACTATTATTGTTGTTGTTACATGGTGGACTTCCTTCAAAACGACCCCAGTTTTCACCACAATTAACAGTGTTACTATTGTTACACCATGAATCGGCCCCAGTCTTGCTACATCATTGTAGAAATCTGTTGTCAAATCTAAATTTTTTACTATAATTCTGTGTATTACATCGAAGGGGGTCTGAATTTTGTCATATAGGGTTAAGAACCTGCCCACCAGCGTTCACTTTGGGGAACGGTGGGCTATCTTCATTGTTACGTAGTGTACACAGAACATTTTGATAACCTGAACCGCTGCCATTAGTGAAGTCACCATTTCGGACACGTTCGACGTCTCCATAATACCCACGAAGGGAGTCAAGCACAGAAAGAAAATTTCCACAGTGGTTCGGGTACACTGATGAGCTTTTCCCTGACGTCAAAAGTTAAATTAGTATTTTGTATCCTCAGTACCTCTCATTGCGAAATGGGTTCACTAGAATACTTTATCTTAATCAGGTACTTCTCAAAACATTTTCGCAAATTACCATTCTTGCTATTGTACGTCTCAGGGTTGAAGACCTGTTGACGCAATCGCTTCTGAATACCTTGTGATCAGTACCTGCCAAGGAAAGCTTGCTCAAACTGTTCAAATGTTTGCCGGCCGCTGTGGCCGAGCTGTTCTAGGCGGTTTAGTCCAGAACCGCGCTGCTGCTACGGTCGCAGGTTCGAATCCTACCTCAGGCATGGGTGTGCGTGATGTCCTTAGGTTAGTTAGGTTTAAGTAGTTCTAAGTCTATGGGGCTGATGACCTCAGATGTTAAGTCCCATAGTGCTTAGAGACATTTGAACCATTTTTTGTTCAAATGTTTGACCGTTTTCAGTAGCTTCACTTGCCCAGAAGGCATATGACCTTGAATAAATCTTCCATGTATCGTATTTTCCATCGCTCTGACCATGAATTTCGTAAAATACATGTAAACAATCTTATGAACAATGTAGGATGTAAATTACGTTTTTCAGGAATTTAATCTTATGATGATCGATTGTTTAAAAGGGTTTTTCCCCATTGCTCTGTCCCCATATTACATGCAGGGAAAGCAGGCACCAGATTGTAATCGTTTCCCTAGGGAAACGCTCACTTGGTATCATATGATCATTTAAATTCCACGTTCTCTTTGCTAAACTTGGACTACGATAACCTACTTCTCCAAACCACGATAATTCCTTTTGTAAATTATCGATGTGGGTATTAACTCTAACTCTCCACTCCGTATCTCTTTCGCTAATCTGATTGAGATCCGTCCGAAGTGTCTCGTGTGCTTCTGTCTGTTCTATGGGTATGTCATCAACGAAAACTTAGTACAGATTGACTCTGAAGCAACTACCTTGAGTTGTGTTTCTTTCTGATTCAAGAATCTATTAAATTTTTGTTCTTGATTAGCAGATAGCCGTTCTAGCGCGTCTCTCCGTCTCTGAATATTAGTTTATTAGTTTCCATCAACAGTTGTTTTGTTAGTACAATACACACCTTTTCTGAAAGTTTTCTGTTTCAGGAATTTCACCGTAAGCAGCTTGGAAATTACACCTATCAAAACCTACTGTATCTTGCCTGACCGTAAGCCTGAGCAATTCTGACTCTAACGTCGTCATTTATGCTGACATAATCTGTTGTTCCTTGTTAATTTTCGCTAACTGGGATACCATGCCATTCTGCGCGGCTGTTAACGGAGTAAGTTCAGAACGGGCATGTTCAATAACCTGGTTAGCTACACATTCGGTTAGCTCATCTTTTATTTGTTTCAATTGAGAATCCAAAAGTGTACAGATTTTGATTTTAAAATGATTCAGCTGCTGTTCATTGTCATTTCTGAAATGATCTGATTTGATCCGACCGCTGTCTTACCTGATACCATTAGAAGAACCAAAGGAGAAGCCTATTCGGCCTTCGAAGTAACTTCATGTAAACCAGAACTGATCTGTGTTTACTGTTGCCACATGATCGCTATCTGCTAGTGATTCACATTCATCTACGGTAACGTTCATGCTTTAGTTTCTGTCTTCGTCGATTTCACCATCTCTTGCTTCAAGATCCTCAGCATCCCACACTTGAGACATCATTGCTGTTAATTGCCTACGAGTCTTTACCCAAAACCAGCAGACATTTATCACTTCAGATTACGTGTGTGGTATGCCAACAGTTTCTCAGAATTTATCTCAGTACTACCATGAAAATCAACAACTGCAGTACGCTCTCTGGCTGGACAAATTAATAACATCTCTGGCCACTTTCTGCACATTACTACACTAAAGAGCCAACTACTCTGGTACATCAACTTAGTATCGTACAGGGCCCCCAGAGCACGCGGAAGTGCAACACCACGAAGTGGCATGGACTCGACTAATGTCTGAAGTAGTTCTGGAGGAAACTGACCAAATTAATCCTGCAGGGCTGCCAATAAATGCATAAGAGTACGAGCGGTGGAGATCTCTTCTGAACAGCACGTTGCAAGCATTCCAGATATGCTCCATAATGTTCATGTCTGGGGAGTTTGGTGGTCAGCGGAAGTGTTTAAACCAATAAAAGTGTTCCTGGAGCCACTCGGTAGCAATTCTGGACTTGTGGGGTGTCGCATTGTCCTGCTGGAATTGCCCAAGTCCATCGGAATCCACAGTGGACATGAATGAATGCGGATGGCCAGACAGGATTCTTACGTACGTTCCACCTGCCAGCGTCGTATCTAGACGCATCAGAGGTTCCGTATCACTCCAACTGCACACGCCTCATACCATTAGAGAGCCTCCACTAGCTTGAACAGTTCCCCACCGACATGCAGGGTACATGGATTCATGAAGTTGTCTCCACAGCCGTACATGTCCATCTGCCCGATAGAATTTGAAACAATACTCATCCGAACAGGCAACAGGTTTCCAATCATCAACAGTCCTACGTCGGTATTGACGTGCCCAGGCGAGGCGTAAAGCTTTGTGTCGCGCAGTCCTCAAGGGAACACGAGTGGACCTTCGGCTCCGAAGCCCTTAACGATGAGGTTTCGTTGAATGGTTCACACGTTGACACTTGTTGATGGTTCAGAATTGAAATCTGAAGCAATATGCGTAAGGGCTGCGCTTCTGTCATGTTGAACGTGTAACCTCCCCCTCGCTTATCGACCTTAATGACAGTGAAAAATTAAACCGCGTGTACCTAATGGAAATTTGGGAAAAGCAATCGTCACAGAAGTTAATCTGTCGGTAACGAGGGAGGAAAGGGTTACATCTAAATGAAAGGAAAAATGCTAATGAAACTGGTGGAAATTAATTTTGAAAAGGGGTAAAGTTAATAAAGAAAGTAAATGTGCAGCCGTTACGTTAACAATTAACTAGCGGTAATTAGGTATTTGAGATTTGGGGAAAATTAGGGTCGCCAGTCCTAAGGACAATTGTTATAGTAACTGAAAAAGAAATGTTGTTACACATATAATTAGCACTAGAAGCGTGGCAACTGAAGGTTGACACGTGTAGTGTGAAAACTGAAAGTTTGTCAGAAGTAATAAATTTCGCTACACCCTGACTTAATTTAGCAAAAGAATTAATAAATCCGGAAAATCGAAAGTTAATTTAGTGACTGAAGCACATCGAAATTCAGTAAAATACGGTTAGTCTTGGACTACCTTAACAATCATTTCAAAAGCTACTTAAATCTACGTAATTTAGAAATAAGAGGTTTAACTTTGAACTTGAATTAAATGATTCTGAACAATTAACAATAGTAAAATGTAGTACGTACCAAGCTGAGCTGCAGTCACAGGTAAGCTAAAATACGGTAACAAAGCTCGCACTCTTAATTCGTGCTTGTGTAATCTGAATATTGTAGCCAGCTATGAATGCCATAACTGAACTTTGAAATTAAAGCAGTGAAAACGAGTTAGCTATATTACTTTAATGCTGGCGTTTGAATTTCAACGACACTCGGGTTCATTTCGGAAAAGGAAGGGACTCTGCTTGGTAATGCAATTGGGACAATGAGCAACAAACGTTCATGCTAAGTTGCTGTAATTATAGTGACGAAAATGGAACAGTTTGAAAAGCTGAGGTCTGCCATACAGTTCTAAAACTTTACGTGCGTCCAGTCTTCCTCGTCGGTTGATTGAAGGTTTGAAGCCGTCGGTCGAGGAGGTGGCGACAGTCACTCATTGTCGGCCGTCGCTGTTGCAGAAGCTGGACGTTGGCGCGCCTTCTTCTCGACACGGTCACCAGACGAAACGGGCTCTTGATGTGCGCTAGTTAATGTTTCCCGTCCGCGACACCATGTCAGAAACTATCATCGCACATCGCAAGTCAATCGCAATTACATGCTGCGAAACCCCGAAAGCGCGGCAACTCGCGGGAGCGTCACACAACACACCTGCTCCACTCGCTACTCCAGCCAGACTCCCTCTGCTCAGCCCGCGCTCCACGCGGCAGAGTTAACACTACCAAAGATCCTACACACTTTGATTCTTCACACGACCTATCGACGTAATCGTTCGATAGCAGTCTTCCCTAGGCAAGACTCAGCGTAAAAATACAAATAATATTTACGAAACAAACCAATTATACATCGACATAAATGTATAAATATATATATACAAACAGTAAAACAATTACAATATACAAAGAGACAGAAATGTCATATCTTGAGGTAACAAAGCAAGGAAAAAAAATAATAGTACAATAGATGGAAATAGGAGGATATGCATTTCCGGCGTTACAAACGATTCTCTTCAGTCGTCGTTGGGTCCGTTCTTGCAGGATCTTTGTCCGGCCGCAGTGATCTCAGCGATTTCATGTTTTAGCGGGTTCCTCATATTGACAGTACACTCGTGATACGGTCGACGGGAAAATCCTCACTTCGTAGCTATCTCGGAGATAAAATTTTAAATTTTGAAATATTAAAATTTTGTACGTGGTCACTATGAGCTCTGACAAATTATTTTCCTCTGATATTCTCCTGACGTTGAAAGCACCACAAGCGAACAGCAAAGGAAATGAGGGTACAACGCAACGCTATGACGCAACGTTGTAGCCCGATAAATTTTCTGTTTGGACAAACTCCTGAAATTCTTCGAAATTGTGCCGATTGCCTAGCTTCTTATTGTCTCTCAGTTCTTGCAACTGTAGTGTGAATAGTTTGTCAGGCAGCGATTAGGTCGTAGAGCATGAAAAAATTGACAAGTTTTAGTACGAAGACAAGATGAGGCTTTACACGCACATAATTAGCCTACATAAAATTAACTATTTGAATCGAGACATGGATTCTGGCGCCACTTATAATGTATCGGGAAGTGGGAGATATTATTAGCAGTCCCTAATTAGCAGTACCTAATTTGCATTCAGATAGACACAGAACTTCCAAATTTTATAATGATTCCTCAACTGATTATTTTCATTAAAAGTTATAATGAGATCTGTATAACTGTTATGCAGGTACGCCTGCCCAAGCGTTTTAGTAGCACGTGAATAATTCATTACGCACGCGAAATTTAAACTGCTGCGTTCTCTGAACATTGACTTAGAAAAGATTATTATCTGTTACATAAAAAGTAAATTTTCTATTAGAAAACGTTTTATATTTTAAGAGGATTCGATCTGTGGGTGATGGCGTCTGATCGAATGTTCTAGTCAACGTAATGGTACCAAATACTGATTAACAAGAAAGAGATTCTTGTTAACAGTTATCGATAGGTTACAGTGACATACTCCTAGAAATAAGACAAGCTATTATCTGCATTAATTATTATTCAACTAATGATATTACACTAGTGGATTAAAGCAGATGCTTACATATTTGTCTCAAGATACCGAAGGGAAAAGAACAATAGTCGGTAGTCGCTTTTTATAGTCCATCAAAGACATTGTAAGACTTCACTGATACTAGATCATCACAGTCTTCCTTTGATTTTCATAGAATAACAATTCATGTTTGGGAAAAATGAGAAAAGTAACAATTATCACTTTCCAATGCAGTATTCATATACCATGATTTTTAGTGACATTTCCAAGTCCATTTGGAGGCTTTACAGTATACATCTCGGATTCTTTTGCTAAACTGCCGAGTTGTATTTTTTGTGTTTGTTAAATTGTATGACGGAACTAGCGGTCGATCAATTGAACGAAGTTCGTGAAGTGTTATGGTTGAGTGTGGGGTTTGAATTGCATGCTAACGCCTTGCAGATCCCGCATTTAGTCGTTCTTTCTCTTTTTAATCCTTTATCTAAGGGTTTATTCAACGAGTTGCTGTCAAGTGTACGCCGAGAACGGGCAAATATAGACCAGCTTAGGGCCCGTATAATTGATTGGAAGTTGCCAGCAGGCATTAGGAACGAACTTGGGCGCTTGCATTATTGGCAAGTACAGGCTTCTGCAGTCTCTTCTTTGAGTGTAAATGTCACCGAACAGGACTCTATTCCTAATATATTAGAGGGAATTTAGTCTGAGGATCGCTCACAGCACATCGTCGCTCGGAAGCTGACAACGTTTGCTCAATTCAAAGATTTAGTAAGCTCTGTGGAAGCATTTTCATTTGCTGATGAGCAGCGTAAACGAAGTGAGGATGAGCTACCTTTCGGCTCTCTATAGTGACAACTATCGTGGGTCAGCTGTTCAATTATCATCCAATAAATGCACTTTTCGGTGTGATTCCTGGAATCACGTAGTGTGCAAGTGTCCGGTTGAGTGCAGGTCTAGGCCCAAGAGCTGACGCCATCGTAAGTGAGTAATCGCTGGAGTGAAAAGGCCTGTCGGGTTTTGTGCGCGTATTCGCACTTGTAATAGACCACTTCTTCCTTATGCATGTGCCCATATTAATAGAGAACCAATCTGCGGTCTGGTTGATTCTGTAATTTCTGTTTGTTCATTGATTATGACTAGTACCTTGAGTTTCGACATTTGTGTAAGGACGCCTCTCTTGTGCCTCCCGCAAGAGATGTCGTGTTGCCATTGATCGGGAGTTGCCTGTGGTGGATGATACGCCCGTCGATTCATGTTTTTCCTGGCCGGTTAAATTGTTAGTTGTGTAGATATTACCTGTTACCTTATTGCTCGGATGTGATTTTATCCTGTGTTCTGGATTAGTCCTAGATTTTGCCAGTAATACCATCTTCTTTAGGTTTCATCCGTCAGAGAGGATAGCCTTCTGTTTCTGTTCAACTACTGATGTTAATCTTGGTGCCTCCAAAGTGAGCGGAAGGAGGTGAATCTGCGTCATCTTAGTGAGCCTCTGGCTTCTCAGTTAAGGGACCTATTGAGCGAGTTTCCCCATGTACTGTTACCGTTTGCCACGCTCCCTATCGTCTGTCACCACCTAAAGTTGAAACGTCCCCTTTGAAAAATTATACATGACTGTGCTTAAACTGACACACAATATTTTTAGCGCAACGCAATCTGACTTTCAGAAATCCCTACAAAAGAATGGCCCTGACTAACATTAACCTATGCGTTTCACAAATCGCTTACCGCACAAAAATCTTGGTTACTCGAACTACTGCAATACAGCGAGCGCCACTACTGCCAGCTAAATAAAAGATTCAAACTACAGAAGGCACTAACTACTGATAGGCATAGTTAGCAAATGAAAGATTTTAATAGAGAACAAACAATGTATTTACCTTAATAGTGTTCAGAAGTCATAATGTATGTAGCAGTTCATGATATCCAGTATTGCAAATTTCAAAACTCCGCCATCTCTCTCCTCACATCCACCACTGCTGGCGGCTCACCTCCAACTGCCCAATGCTACGCGCTGTTCACGTCCAGCTGCCCAACACTACAATGGCAGACAACAATTCAAACTAGCCACAGACTGCACACAGCACAGCCAGTGATTTTCATACAGAGAGCGCTACGTGGTGGCGGCGTTACCAATATAAGAACCTAAACAGCCTACATATAAGAATCTAAACAGCCTACTTACAAAGTGAAAGAGATGGAAAAGATTAACATCATGCTTTGCAATGGAGTAATTAGACCTTTAATTTCTCCGTACGTCTCACTTACATTCTTGGTGCCTAAAGAACAGGGCAAAGATTCTAAAGCGGTTGTTGACTATAGGGTCCTCAGTGAAAAGGTTATATTGGAATCACTTCCCCTTCTGGATCTCCATAACTGATTTACTTTGTTTGCTGGTGCCTCCTATTTTCCTGTGCTTGTTTTAAATCAGGCTTTTTTCTGACCCCTATGTGTGAGGATTCCAAGTCCGTTACAGCATTCAATAAGGACTGAACTTTGCATGAATTCAACCGCTTACTGTTTGGCCTAGCCACCGGAGATGCCATGCTTTCACGCCTTTTAGATCATGTTTTGGGGGACTTAAAGTTCAGCTGTGTTTATAGTTAGCTTGATGATGTTGTTGTGCATACGAGTTCCTTTGTTGAACATCTTTCACATCATCAACAGGTTTTACTGAGGCTTCGGTCTGCTGGTTTGAAGACCAAACTTTCTACGGTCAGCCTCGCCAAGCAGCAAATTACGTTTTTATAACATCAGCATACTGCCGATCTCAAGAAGTTTCCTCCTCCTAAGAACAAAAAGGGAGTCGACAAATTTATAGGGATGGTCAACTACTTTCGGAAGTTTGTACCTAATTTCACTCAATTAATTGCCCTTTTTAACGATCTTCTTACGAAGGACGCGAATCCGTTTGGGAGGAGAGCTATCGGACAGAATCTATGGCGATTAAGACAGCTCTAAGTAACCCACCAGTATTATCTACTCCTAATTTCGAGAAGAGATTCATTCTCCAGATCGACGCGAGTAATGCTGGGATGGCTGACTTTTACAGGAAGACGCGGTTCAGAGACGACCTGTTGCTTTTGTCTTGCGAGGCTTGGCGGAACGTGAGCTTAAGTACACTCCTGGAAATGGAAAAAAGAACACATTGACACCGGTGTGTCAGACCCACCATACTTGCTCCGGACACTGCGAGAGGGCTGTACAAGCAATGATCACACGCACGGCACAGCGGACACACCAGGAACCGCGGTGTTGGCCGTCGAATGGCGCTAGCTGCGCAGCATTTGTGCACAGCCGCCGTCAGTGTCAGCCAGTTTGCCGTGGCATACGGAGCTCCATCGCAGTCTTTAACACTGGTAGCATGCCGCGACAGCGTGGACGTGAACCGTATGTGCAGTTGACGGACTTTGAGAGAGGGCGTATAGTGGGCATGCGGGAGGCCGGGTGGACGTACCGCCGAATTGCTCAACACGTGGGGCGTGAGGTCTCCACAGTACATCGATGTTGTCGCCAGTGGTCGGCGGAAGGTCCACGTGCCCGTCGACCTGGGACCGGACCGCAGCGACGCACGGATGCACGCCAAGACCGTAGGATCCTACGCAGTGCCGTAGGGGACCGCACCGCCACTTCCCAGCAAATTAGGGACACTGTTGCTCCTGGGGTATCGGCGAGGACCATTCGCAACCGTCTCCATGAAGCTGGGCTACGGTCCCGCACACCGTTAGGCCGTCTTCCGCTCACGCCCCAACATCGTGCAGCCCGCCTCCAGTGGTGTCGCGACAGGCGTGAATGGAGGGACGAATGGAGACGTGTCGTCTTCAGCGATGAGAGTCGCTTCTGCCTTGGTGCCAATGATGGTCGTATGCGTGTTTGGCCCCGTGGAGGTGAGCGCCACAATCAGGACTGCATACGAACGAGGCACACAGGGCCAACACCCGGCATCATGGTGTGGGGAGCGATCTCCTACACTGGCCGTACACCACTGGTGATCGTCGAGGGGACACTGAATAGTGCACGGTACATCCAAACCGTCATCGAACCCATCGTTCTACCATTCCTAGACCGGCAAGAGAACTTGCTGTTCCAACAGGACAATGCACGTCCGCATGTATCCCGTGCCACCCAACATGCTCTAGAAGGTGTAAGTCAACTACCCTGGCCAGCAAGATCTCCGGATCTGTCCCCCATTGAGCATGTTTGGGACTGGATGAAGCGTCGTCTCACGCGGTCTGCACGTCCAGCACGAACGCTGGTCCAACTGAGGCGCCAGGTGGAAATGGCATGGCAAGCCGTTCCACAGGACTACATCCAGCATCTCTACGATCGTCTCCATGGGAGAATAGCAGCCTGCATTGCTGCGAAAGGTGGATATACACTGTACTAGTGCCGACATTGTGCATGCTCTGTTGCCTGTGTCTATGTGCCTGTGGTTCTGTCAGTGTGATCATGTGATGTATCTGACCCCAGGAATGTGTCAATAAAGTTTCCCCTTCCTGGGACAATGAATTCACGGTGTTCTTATTTCAGTTTCCAGGAGTGTATTTGGTGTATGAGTATTAGGCTCTTGCTATTCTGTTCGCTCTTGAAAATTTTAAATTTTATGTTGAACACACAGAATTTGGCCTAGAGACAGACAACCAGGCCTTGAGTTGGGTTTCGGCCCGGCCCAGAGTGACAGGAAAATGGCTCTGAGCATTATGCGACTTAACTTCCGACGTCATCAGTCGCCTAGAACTTAGAACTAATTAAACATAACTAACCTAAGGACATCACACACATCCATGGCCGAGGCAGGATTCGAACCTGCGACCGTAGCGGTCGCTCGGTTCCAGGCTGAAGCGCGTAGAACCGCACGGCCACTCCGGCCGGCAGTGACAGGACTGCGAGGTGATCTATCCGTATATCTGCATTTCGTTTCAAGCTTCGCCCTATCTGGGGCTCAGATAACCAGGTGCCCGATACGCTCAGCCACATGTTTGAGGAGGACGACCACGAATCCGGGGAGTGTTGATCAACCATCAGGTCTTCCGTAATTTGATGTGTTAACTGAGGTACCTCAATCATTTTCTGATCTCAGGAACAATCAGGAAGGTGATTGTTGGCGGGTGGAGGACTTCCTGGTTATATCTTGAGAAAGTCGAGAAGCCGGGAAATTATCCAAGCCCAAAATTTGTTTGCCTGTTGATCTCGTCTCTACTGTATTTTGCTACTTTTACAGTTCCTAACTTAGCTAGCACCTGGTCTAAATCCTTGCTAATCTTACGCAGCTGTGCTTGCTTAAGGATATAATCCCGATGGTTTAGGAGTGTGAAGTTGGCAAAATGGCCAGTCCCAATTCCAACTCACGTAAAGACTTTCTGCATTCCGAACAGGAGCGAAGCTCTACGGATAAAGTATTAGAGGAGCTACCGCCTTACTAACTATTTGTCATTTAACTGAAACATTTTCCTTGTTCTGACCGCCGAACGCGCTAGTCAGCAACAACGACCCTGCCTTTGTGTCACAAGAGTTCAAGCAGTTTTGTTCAAGTAATGCCATTAACCACATTGCTACCACTTCCTTTTCTGAGAGGGTTACTCGTAATCTTCAGGCGGCCTTAATTATTCATCATGCTTAGAATTACTCCAAATGGGACACTTCCCTTACTTGGATTAATGCTGCCTTCAATTCAGCACAGAATGAGGCTTATTACCTGCTGCTTTGATGTTATCCTATTCTATTCATTCTCCTCTGGCTTATTTGTAGAGTATAAACAATCTGCTGCCGTAGCGGATTACCGTTTGTCGAGAGGACTGGTTAGAAGACAAAAGCTTTGGTTCTCTGATGCCACTCGCGTCTTGTTGTTCAGCTCTGTGCACCTGTTTCCCGCTCCGCTAGCCATTTGAGCATATTGTCATATTTATGTTCATTGAGTCGTCATGCACGCCATTATTATTTGCCCTGCCTGCTCTGAGTGTGTTTGAAGTGAGTTGCGATAATTTGCTGGCCAATAAGTCACTCTAAAAATTTGGCGTGGTTAATGTTGTTATGGCCCAGCCTCCACGCATAAATATATAAAGGGTCCGAGAATTATCTTGATTTTAAAAAATTTTGTGCTTGTTTTTAAATTGTTTTGCCGACCGGTGTGACCGTGCGGCTCTAGCGCTTTAGTCTGGAACCGTGTGACCGCTACGGTCGCAGGTTAGAATCCTGCCTCGGGCATGGATGTGTGTGATGTCCTTAGGCTAGTTAGGTTTAAGTAGTTCTAAGTTCTAGGGGACTGATGACCACAGATGTTAAGTCCCATAGTGCTCAGAGCCATTTTAAATTGTTTTATGTGACAGAAGAAACTGTTCCTGAATTTTAAAATTTGTTTTCACTATGTCTTAGAAACTGGTGTGCTTTCTGGTATAATTATACAACTCACTAAATTTAGTGTGTTATGACCTCCAGCTAATGGTAAGCTCTGCCGCGCGGTGTGGCCGCGCGGTTAGAGGCGATATGTCACAGATTACGCGGCCTCTCCCGCCGGAGGTTCAGGTCCTCCCTCGGACGTTGGTGTGTATGTTGTTCTTAGCATAAATTAGCTAGAAGGTAGTATAAGTAGTGTGTAAGTCTAGGGACCGATGACCACAGTAGTTTGATCCCTTAGGAATACACGCACTTTTGTAATGGTAAGCTCTTGGCGGGTTGTTACTTCCATTCCTCCCAGGAAGAATTTGAGGAATTCATTTTTTATTTCTTAGGGCTTATAACCTTATGATAAAGGTTGTTGCAATGTCCTTCAGTAAGACATCTACGATCTTGCTGAGTGCCCCTGGCTTGCATGCGGCTCTGTGGACGGCTGTCAAGTATTTCCTAGCGTATCTTGTTATTTATTTGCACTATCTCGCTGTGTCTGCCTGTGCTCAAGCAGAGTATCTTATGTTATCTGATTTGCACTGTAAATGTTGCCGGGGGGCCTTTGATTAACTGGCTTCACATAGGGAATTTCCCGTTTAATGTTTTTTCTTTTGTTTAACACGAAATGTAATATTGTTCTAAATTTATTTCTAAATTATTTGGTGTACATCTTTTAGGTAAGCCATTCGGAAGAATCCTTATGTCTTATTAACTAATTAATATTTATATTTCGGTGTCTGCATAATGCCTTGGATTTGAACTCGCTTGAAGAAATTTATCTAGAACTCAGTTTTGATAATTTTTATTGATTGCATTTTTTTTTTAATTTAAGCATTTTTAAAGGCCAATATTGCGAAGGTCTTATTTTCTTGCATCTTGTTTGAGGCCTCTTTGTTGTAATTCAGTGACTGTATAATTCACCATTTTGAATATCTTAAAGTCTGTAAATTGAAAATGGCAAATGAACTTGGAATTTTCCTACCTGTTTGTCTTGAAGGCGTCCTGTCGCTACTTTGAAGAAACAAATGTTTTTCATAAAAATGATAAATGTTGTTACTTAAAGGGACGTAATCGTTCCATATTATTTCCGTTGTCCTGGTAAATCCCAATTTCAGTATCAACAAACTGTTCTCTCGATTGAGGGAAATGTATTGATCGCCATGGTGAAGAGAAACAAATACGTAGACATGAAGAATAAAGATGTAAAATGTTAATGAAGTTTGTTTTGTATGAAAAGTTTGAAGAGTCATCGCGAAAAATTTCGGAGGTATCACCTTTTAGCATGCTCTCGTACATCAGTGTTGCACCCTCACATGACACAGTTGTTAAGTGGCGCAGAGGATTCTATCGTGATGGAACAAATGCGAATGACGAATGAATTGGAAGACCATTTCTTTGTGAAGGACCAGAAATCGCTTGAGAAATCGAGCGTCTTGTACTCGAGCACTGTCGTATCACATTCAAGGCAATAACTGAAGAGGTGGAAATCCGCCTTACATCTGTTTTCGATCTCTCGCACATTTTGGAGGTGAGCCGCCAGCAGTGGTGGATGTGGGGAGTGAGATGGCAGAGTTTTGAGAGCGGATGATCCGGACGTGTGTCCATCAGAGAGAGTAAATTAATGACTCTATCAAAATCTTTCGTTTGCTAACTATGCCTATAAGTAATTAGTGCCTTCAGTAGTTAGAATCTTTTATTTAGCTGGCAGTATCGGCGCTCGCTGTATTGCAGTATTTCGAATAACGAAGATTTTAGTGAGGTAAGTGGTTCATGAAAGGTATAGGTTATTGTTAGTCAGGGCCATTCTTTTGTAGGGATTATTGAAATTCAAATTGCGTTGCGCTAAAAATATTGTGTGTGAGTTTAGTGTTGATCAGATTAAGTAAAGAGAGAAATTTCTGAGTACTTTCAGTTTTGCTCAGCTGTTTGAAAATCAAATAACCTAGAGGTTTTCCAGCACTGTCATTTGTAAATTTTTCTAAGGGGAGGTTTACGGCAAGAAAAACGGTATGAAAGTGAGATAGTGTTAATACTTTCATCCTTCTTTACCTCCTCTGCATTACTGCAGATGACGTATCACTGAGCACATTTGAATTGTGAAAGCAGTACACGTGAGGTGCCTAGTTGTTTCCATTGCCCTGTGTGGAATGCATAAGTTTTTGTACATTTCACTAACCTGCTGTCTTCACGATGATGATGTCCCCAGCGCAGAAAACAGCACGCAAGTCGTGGATTTTTTTTTTTTTTTTTTTTTTTTTTTTTTTTTTTTTTTTTTAGGCTGAAATTAACTTCGCAAGGAACTGCTGCTACGAATAAACTATAACTCATCTGGGATGCCACTCGCATTTTTATTGATATAGACACGAGAAACCATTCTTGATCACAACATATTGAACATATCTTTCCACAATCATTATATCTGGCTAAAGTAACACGAAATACTTCCTGCCACAGACAACATGTCTGTCTACTGGAACCGTCAGAACTGGAGAATAAAATTACATTAATCAGATTCTACTATTACAGACAACATGTCCTGGCCAAGGCCACCACGCGGCCATGGCGTACGTCCTACCAGTCATGCAGGTGGCATGAGGTTCTCCTCACTCGCCTCCGCATCGGGCACAGTCCCTTAACGCATGGCTTTCTTACTCCGGCGGGAGGACCCGCAATCTGCGGTGCTTGTGGCGTCCACATACCTGTCCGCCACATTTTACTTCACTGTCTTTTATTCTCTGAGCAGAGGGCGGTGGTTTCCTTGCCACCGAATTTGCCCTCTATTTTGCAAGATGACGCAACGACTGTGGTTAACGTCTTACGGGTTTGTGTCCTGTCCAATTTGTTGCCTCGGATTTTAGGGAGAGGATTTTAATGTGCTGCTGGGTGACTGGTTAGGAAAGAGATCTGCCAGTCACGATTACCTACTCGTTTCACTTCCATTTCTGTTCTCTTTTCCTTGTGTTTCCTTTCCTTTTTTAGTGCGTTTCTTCTCCTCTTGCTTTGCCTCTGTATGTGAGGATTTGGAACTGCGTCAGGTCTGTGTCTTTTAACCGTTCTCCTTGTTCGCTGTCCGTCTTCGTTCCTTCACCGCATGTGTTCCGGTTTCTATGCGTTTGGGCGGGATGACCACGCTGTTTAGCGCCCGAAAACCTCAAACCACAGACACACACACAAAACATGTCTGTCTACTGGAACGGTCAGAACTGGATAGCCGGACTGCCCGAGACACTTCGCGCGCCAAGCCAGCAAGGCGCGACCCGAACGCCACCGAAGTGCATCGGCAGTAATATCGTCAGTCTTTTGTTTTAGTAATACTTTGATTTTAATAATTTTGAAATGACTGATTGATAGCTGGCTGTTGAGAGATGTTTATTTAAAAAATAAAGTAATTTGGAGGACAGTTTTAATTAATAATAGCAACTAAAGTTTAACGTTTAAGCGCCCTACCGCCGAAGACAGCAGCCAATCACAGAGCACCAGCATCATGCAGGCGGTTTTTCTCACGGGAATGGTATCGAATCTAAGATCTGTCACCGGTACCTCATCCCACATTGCGTCATCTCTATGCTTCTTGCATCTCCACTGCCTGGGAATAGCTTCCTGGAGCCTAATATGATGGCTGAATAAGCCAGAAATATTACAGACCTGAGTTTCTCCTGGCGTATACAACTTTCAAATAACTTCCGGGAATTCAGCCAGGTAACACTTTCAGCGACCGCCGATATTTCGGCGGGAGAGCACCCCGCCATTTTCAAGGCAAACTGCAACGGACAGGCGGCGTACATGCAAATTTAATACCTCGGTTCTCGGACCGAAGCAGGAAAGATAACACACACACACACACACACACTGAACACTAGTGCCACCAAAGATGACCAAAGTCAGAGCTGTCGATAGTGAGACTATGAATTCGCAGGTGAGGCAGCATTGACTCTGTTCCTCTGTTTTTTGACAAGGGACAGAGCCGGATTCCAAACAGAGTTTAAACAGAAACCTCCATCCCTGTTAACGAGGTTGCTCGCTAATTTAATCTCAACTGCCTCCCTAATGACACTGTCCCAATAGCTGGACGTGCATGCCAATATCTCGGTGTTATTATATAACATGGGGTGACCAGTATCCAAGCAATGTTCGGCAATAGCAGATCAATTTGGCTGCTGTAATCGTGTGTGCCGTTTACGCTCAGCACATCTGTCCTCCACGGTCCTGATAGTTTGACCAATATATGCCATGCCGCAGCTACAAGGAATACGATATACACCCGCCTTACGCAGTCCAAGATCATCCTTAACGGAACTCAAAAGTGCTCTAATTTTAGATGGAGGTCGGAAAACACATTTCACATCGTATTTCAGTAAAATACGACCGATCTTATTGGACGTGTTTCCTACGTAAGGCAAGAAGGCAATAGACTTAGGTGCTGACTCATAATTATCATCAATCACCCGATGTACAGTTGGTCGATAGCACAACGCACGTTCAATCTGTCTATCACTGTAACCATTTTGACGAAATGTAACTTCAAGATGGGACAGCTCAGCTGGCAAAGTCTCAGCGTCAGAAACGACATGTGCCCCGTGTACCAAGGTACGAAGTACCCCTTCACGCTGAGCCGAATGGTGACAACTATTAGCTTGTAAGTACAAGTCGGTGTGAGTACGTTTCCTGTAGATTGCATGTCCCAATGATCCATCATCCTTCCTCCTAACCAACACGTCGAGAAAGGGAAGGCAACCATCCTCTTCCACCTTCATCGTAAAACGAATGTTCGGGTGGATCGAGTTCAGATGTTCTAGAAAGACATTCAAATTCTCCCTACCGTGAGGCCAAACAACGAAGGTATCGCAACGTATCTAAAGAAACAGGCGGGTTTTAAAGGCGCCGACTCCAATGCACGTTCCTCGAAGTCTTCCATAAACAAATTTGCGATCACAGGAGACAACGGACTACCCATCGCAACTCCATCTGTCTGCTCGTAAAACTGGTCATTAAATAAAAAGTAAGTGGATGTCAACACATGCCTAGGAAGCTCTGACTTTGGTCATCTTTGGTGGCACTAGTGTTCAGTGTGTGTGTGTGTGTGTGTGTGTGTGTGTGTGTGTTATCTTTCCAGCTTCGGTCCGAGAACCGAGGTATTAAATTTGCATGTACGCCGCCTGTCCGTTGCAGTTTGCCTTGAAAATGGCGGGGTGTTCTCCCGCCGAAATATCTGGAGAGGCGAACTAACACCTTGGTAGTAGCTTGATATTTTGTAGGTGACAAAGCTTTGGCAACCCCTCTGTCTCTCCCGTCCCCGTGAGCACAGTGACAGGAGGACAGGCAGGGTGCTTCCCCCATTCTGCCGCCAGGAGCGCGCGCGTCGGTGTCGCCTCCGCCGCGGCCACCACGTCCGCCGCCCGACCGCTCAGAAGCGTCGCCGCCGCGATGCAGTGCGGACGGCAGAGAGCGGTGGAGCGCGCGGCGCGCCGGCTGCGCCACGTGGTGGAGCGCGCGGCCGTGGAGCCGCGGCACGTGGCGCGCCTGCCCGCGGCCGCCAAGCTGCTGGCCGCTGGGGGCGGGGGCGGCCACAGGGCGGCGCTGCTGCCGCTGGCCGCGGGGGCGCTGCTGCTCGCCGTGGCGCTCGCCGCCGCCGCCTACTGCCTGGTCGCAGCCGGCAACGACGGCGCCGCCTCCAGCATACAGGCCGTGGCCGGGGGGCACTGCGACGGCGTCGTGAGTATCTCTCGTCCAAGCGGCTGCGTCCTAAACACCTTTCTTTACAAGCTCGTCTGTTCAACTGGTCCAATATCCTCCTCCACCTCTTGCGGTTGTCAGCTAATCGTAGCACCTAATCACTATCTACCGGTTCATCAAAAAGTCAGTATAAATTTGAAAATTTAATAAACCACGGAATAATGTAGATAGGGAGGTAAAAAGATGACACACATGCCTGGAATGACATGGGGTTTTATTAGAACAAAAAAAAAAAAACAAAGTTCACAAAATGTCCGACAGATGGCGCTGGTCAGCAGGTAACTGCTACCGTGACGGGGTGAGACCGATATGTTACAGAATTGCATCATCCCCAGCCTGGCTGAAAACACCTGCTCGAACGTACGATGTTTATGCAGGATGGTGCTCCACCCCATATTGCTAGACGCGTGAAAGATCTCTTGCGCGCGTCGTTTGGTGATGATCGTGTGCTCAGCCGCTACTTTCGTCATGCTTGGCCTCCCAGGTCCCCAAACCTCAGTCCGTGCGATTATTGAATTTGGGGTTACCTGAAGTCACAAGTGTATCGTGATCGACCGACATCTCTGGGGATGCTGAAAGACAACATCCGACGCCAGTGCCTCACCATAACTCCGGACGTGATTTACAGTGCTGTTCACAACATTATTCCTCGACTACAGCTATTGTTGAGTAATGATGGTGGACATATTGAGCATTTCCTGTAAAGAGCCTCATTTTTGCTTTGTCTTTCTTTGTTATGCTAATTATTGCTATTCTGATCAGATGAAGCGCCATCTGTCGAACATTTTTTGAACTTTTGTATTTTTTTGGTTCTAATAAAATCCCATGTCATTCCAAGCATGTGTGTCATTTTGTACCTCTCTATCAACATTATTCCGAGATTTATTCAGTTTTCTAATTTATACTGACTTTTTGATCACCCGGTAAAATCGTAAAAAAGGCCTGTTCTTATTTTACGGTATCTGCCTTCGTCTACACTACGCAAGTCACAACATGGTGCGTGCCGAGCTCCGGTTCGAGAGAATTTTTCCGCACAAGCCGTATATCTATAGTCGTAAGACTACCGCGGACTACGTTAGTTTTCCTAGTAGCTTTGGTCAGGTAAGATGGTAACCACGTTACCTCAACGTTAGTGGTGTTACATACCTATTCGGCGTTACCTCAGTCCGATTGCTTGGTTTGCGTAGGCGATCAGTGTCTTAATGGGGGTAGGACGTCAAACGGGCCGACTTAGAGCAGGAGACGCACCACAGGACATTTTAATTACCATTGTCTATACTTTTACAAGTAAATTCATAAAACTTTGTCAGCATGACCAGGAAGGATTCAGGATTCGCATTCATAGCAGCGGAAGATCAAAAACATAACAAAATAAATTATTTTACGTGAAATTTCATCATTTTTTTCACTTACTATTGGCTGCATTTGTTGCTATAGGTACACTTTTCTTCGTAAGTAAAAGAGATTCTTCCTTCGATGAATTTTGCACAGCATAGAAACCATACTTACAGTTGTCTGAAACTCTAGAATGTATTTAAATTATGAAAAAATGAATGCCCTGTTACGTTTTAAACTTTATTTTCAGAAAAAAATCAAATTTTGTAGTTAATTATCTCAATTTTTACCACAGTTTTTTAATAGATTTGGAAATTTCTGGAGTTTCACACATCTGTAAGTATGATTTGTATGCTGTGCATAATTCATCAAAGAATCTCTCTTACTTGTGAAGAAAAATGTACCTATAGCAACAAATGCAGCCAACAGTAAGTGAAAAAATGATGAAATTACATATCTAAAAAAATTATTTTGAAATGTTTTTGAACTTCCGCTGTTATGAGTGAAAATCTTGAATCATTCCTGGTCGTGCTGACAAAGCTTTATGAATTTTTTGTAAAAGTATAGGCACTGGGAATTAAAATGTCTAGTGGTGCCTATCCTGCTCCAAGTCGGCTCGTTTGACGTCCTACCCCCCTTAACAGATCCCTCAAAAACCCGGAAGCGGCGAACCGTCTAGAAACTGAGTGAAGATATATAAAGGGCTACATAACATACAGAACACATATTCTATATAATTATCTTCATCTCTGTTACTTAACCCTAGAAGAGTACACCAGTGCCACTCTGATCTTGGAGTGTTCTCTTTGTTACTGTGCATGCGCTACTGCATATACAAAACTCGCTGACGTCAGTGTAAAGTCAGCATCGACTGAGACCTAGTAGAGGACAGACATTCAGAGTTGTGAGGCACTGTTGTTTAATTAATTTGACAGAAATATTTTTGAAATGTCACTGTGACTCTCAGACTGAATGTGCTATATGGCAAGCCCTATTAGAAGAATTCAGTCGTGATGGAAGTGATTCTGAAGCTGATGCTCATGCAGCAGTATGGACAATGGCGAAACTGATCAATCTGGCGAATCTACAGACTCCAATGACAAAACTGAAATCGTACACAGTAAGAATGATCATTGCTGGAACACAGCTGTTCCTAAGAGAAGAGGCTGTCCCGTTGCCGAGAACATCGTGGTCCATATCCAAGAGTGTGGAAATAGTGAATGTGTAGATGTATGAATAACTGTTAAAACCACAAAATATTTCTATAATACGTGCGTTTCTTTAGACGAATGCTGTCTCCATCTAGTTAAACCGTAAATAAAGTCTTTAAATCTGGATCAGTTTAAAGTTTCATGATTGAAAAGCTTCCATGATAGTTTGCTTAACACTAAAGCTAAAGTTGATCGAAAAAGTACGCGGCAGCTACTAGAGTTAAGAATAAACAGTATTTATGGCAAAATTCAAACTGCCAATATTTAATTCAGGTTTCATTTGAAACTAATTGATTAGTAACGTGAAACAGAGATATGTTGTAGTAAAAATTTAAAAAAATACATTTTTGTCGTATAGCGCCGGAAAAGGGAAATATCCTCAAAGAAGGGTGAAATAAAAAAACGCAGAAAAACGATGTTAAACATTTCTTCAATACTTAATTAAGGTTATACAAAACATGTTTCTGTTATTCATGAAGAGCACTTGTTAGCTGTAACAGGAAACTCCTGCCTTTGATCATTATAAAGACCTCTGAATTAAACACAAAAATCAGTTATAATATAGATTTTGTTATAATTGCGCATATGAACTGTACCTGAATCAAAAGTAATTGCTTTGGTTACATACAAGCGCAGACGTTATGCGATCAACTGCTTTTTTATTGCCTGCAAAGTGCGGTTTATATTTTGTAAAGATGTAGATCAAACAATGGACTAACTCTGCACTTCTTATTAAGTGCAAAACAAACAAACGAACAAACAAAAAAGAAAGAGAAATAGTCGGCTCTCAGGTCCTCTGTCACACATTCATTTCATTTTCTTTCGCTGCCAATGCTACCAAGATTACCAATAATCCTTTCATTTACTCCGTTATTTATGTAGTGTGCTAAAACGACCGAACCGTAGTTTTGACAGAGCGTGACTCAGCACATATGTTTTGGCGCCCTTCCCCATCCCCTACCATTCTTATCTCCCTTTTAAATTAGCTGCTGTTCCGTGGTCTCTTGGAGTGACCTTTAAAAATAAATGTACATCTAAGTAGCTACTAACTAAGATACGCTTTGGGCACAACTGCTGTAATCGTACTAGGAACGCGTCTGACGTTCCTCTCACCTTGACATCCCAAGTGGTGGCCTGTGCCGCCGACCCTGTGTTACTGAGGAGATTTTATGTACGACTGTCACTTTCAAACCATTTCTTTTCTACCTGTGAATTTTGTGAATGAGGCTTGTTGGTAATTTTCTGTATCTGCTCTAATCTTCTACTTTTACCTTTATTGTCTTGTCACGATATACACTTGGCAGGAGTCAATGTATTGGTTGACTGTTCCAAGGAATGTAAGCTATGAAATTTTTGAAAGTAAACGATACCGTGATGCAGAACGCCTAACTTGCAGCGTCTTGCGCGGGAGAGGGGAGAGCATCTCCGTGACGCGTCCTCACTTACTAAACAAGCTTGTTACGAAACGTCCTGCCCTTCTTTGGATCTTCTCTGTTCTATCCATCAATCATATCTGATGAGAATTCCAGACTGACGAGCAATGTTCGAGTACCAGTTGAACGAGTCTCTTTTAAGTGTGGATTATACTCCTTCAGGATTCTTCTAAACTTTCTCAAGCTTGCGTTTGTCTTCCCTACGATTACTGTCAATGGTCATTCCACTTCAATTCGATCTGTACGCATCCTCCCAGATATTTAATGGATGTGGGTGCTTCAGGTGTCAAGCAGGATAATTACTTCTAGTTTCTTTTTTTTGGATAGCGATCTTTTTTAGGTTACGTAAAAATTAAACACCTGCAGCCGTTGTTTTGATGTTATTTTTTTTTATATCGCAACCAGTTTCGGTGACTTCGTACACCGTCTTCAGGCCTTAGCTGACGCCGCGGGGGCGCGCTCCGATCGTATACACGATACCACAAGTGAACTGCATCTATAAACTGGCTTCAGTAGAAAGGTGTAACAGTGAAATTGTGTCAGTCTGCAGACTGAGTCCCAAAACTGGTTTTCAAGAGTAAAATCTCATCAAAACATCGGATGAAGGTTTTTCATGTTATTACGTACGTTGAAACATCCCCTTTGAAAAAATCAGTGAATTACTGTGCTGGTAAATCCCTTACGTTATTTGATTTTCAAACAGCTGAGCAAAACTGAACGTACTCAGACATTTCTCTCTTTACTTATTCTGATCATCACTAAACTGACACAATATTTTTAGCGCAACGCAATCTGACTTTTAATAATCCCTACAAAAGAATGGCCCTGACTAACAATCTAAATAAAAGATTCTAACTACTGAAGTCACTAACTACTGATAGGCGTAGTTAGCAAATGAAAGATTTTGATAGAGAACGAACAATGTATTTACCTTAATAGCGTTCAAAAGTAGTCTTACAAATTTACTGTCTCTGATGGACACACGTCCAGATCATCCGCTCTCAAACTCCATCATCTCTCTCCCCACATCCACCACTGCTGGTGGCTCACCTCCAACTGCGCAACCCTACGCGCTGTTAACAGCGAAGTGGCCACTACAATAGAGAGTATCTCAACAATGCCAACCAGCCGCAGACTGCACACAGCACAGCCAGTGATTTTCATACAGAGCGCTACGTGGCGTTACCAATATAAAATCCTAAACAGCCTACTTACAACGTGAACAGCCGGAGGCCCGCGAACCATCTGCCACAATGATGGACAGAAAAGACCCTTGGTTAGGTTAGGTTTCCAGGTTGAATAAATCAATACATAAAATAAATAATTTTTCTGGTATATTGAACTAAAGAACTCGTTATGGTGGCAGCACTGTCGTGCTTCAGTCTGTGAAGCAGTGAGGGTTGACAGCAAAAGCGCGCACACCCGTACTCTTATATAGGAAGTTAATGCCGTGCATAGTATAAAAATTAAACATTGTCAGGCACTGTCGTTTAACAATACTCCTGAGACACTAGTACTGTGACAATTTACTCGTAGTACGAAGTGTCTGAATCAAGCATGGCCGTTTTCGTTGCAACGCTTATTTTTTTCCTAAAAATACCATGTGGTTGGCCGCTTTTAATGTTGTCCACTAATTACAGCAAGGTTCAAAACTAAACCTATGGGCTGAGAAAAATTTTCTCAGCATTGCCTCCTTATTGTCGAAAACAATTTCTGTAGAACAAAACTGTGAAGTTCTTGCAAAGTTGGTGTTCACTTGTATGGCTCAAATCACTGCAAAATAACTCACTTATCTGTATCCAGAATGTGTTACAAAATGTATACATTTTCCTTTTAGATAGTTGACTCCCACTTCGTTTAGAATTTTGTCTCTCTAGCCGCAGCTTGCAAATGTCGACTTATACCGAAGTGACAAAAGCCACGGGATATGTCCTAATATCGTGTCGGACCTCCAATTCCCGATGTAGTGCAGTATATCTACGCGGTATGGACTTTACAAGTCCCCTGCAGACATACTGAGCTATGCTGCCGCTATAGCCGTCCGACTGCATCTGTATCTACGTTCACACGATTACTCAGCAATTCACAGTTATTTGTCTGGCAAAGAATTCGAACACCGCGTGAGAAAAACGAAAAACTAAATTTTTCAGTGTTAGATCTGATTTCTCATAATTTATTACGATGATCATTCCTCCCTAGATAGGTGGACGCGAACAAAATATTTTCACAGAGGAGAAAGTTGGTGATCGAAATTTCGTGAGAAGATCCTGCCACAACGAAAAACGCCTGTGTTCTACTGTTTGCCACCCAGACTCACGTATCGTATCCGGGGCGCCCTTCCCTTATTTGGCGATAGTACAAAACGAGCTGTCCTCTTTTGATATTTTTCGGTGTCCTCCATCGATCCTATCTGATGCGGATCCTACACCGCACGGAAGGACTCCAGGAGGGAACGTACAAGCTAAGTGTAAGCAGTCTCTTTAGTAGACCTGCAGCGAAAATGTTGCGGCGCAGGATTGTGTGCACGAACTGACTTCGTGAATATGTCCCATAAAAGTCTGATGGGATTCACGTCGGGCGAGCAGGGTGGTCGTATCATTCGCTGCAATCGTCAAGAATGTTCTTCAAACCAATCACGAACAATTGTGTATGGGTGACATGGCGCACAGTCATCCATTAAAATTCAGTCTTTTTTAGGAACATGAAGACCATGAATAACTGCAAATTGTCTGCAGTTAGCCGAATGCAGTGATTTCTAGTCAATGATCGGTTCAGTTAGAACAGAGAACCCACCCCATTCCACGTGAACATAGTCCACACCATTGTACAGCCACCACGAGTTTTCACCATGCCTCGTTGACAACATGAGTTAGTTGCTTCGTTGGATCTGCGCCGCAGTCGGATCCTGTCATCAGCTCTTACCACCCGAAATCGCGACTCATCACACGACACCACGGTTCCCCAGTCCTCACAACCCAACAGAGGCGCAGATCGAGTCGTCAAGTTACGGCTTCCTGCAGCGTTTACCATCTTTGATGCCGAATTGTTTGCGATCTTGAGGGCATTGGAGCAGATGAGATGTGTTCCCAGTCTTAAGTTTCTCATCTGTTCTGACTCCCTGAGTGCCCTTCAGACCATGCAACACTTGTACCCAGCGGATACAGTCGTCCAGAACATCCATGATGCCCTACTCCACCTGCAACGGCAGGGGAAGGAGGTTTCTTTCTGCTGGGTGCCGGGGCACGTGGGAATTAGGGGAAACGAACTGGCGGATGTGGCTGCCAAAGATGCATGTTCCCTCCCTCATGTTGTTGAATGTGCCGTCCCCCTCCATGCTGTTACCTCCCTTTTGCGTTTTCGTGTTATGCGTCAATGGGAAGAGGAGTGGCTGGCAGTCGGTGAAAATAAGCTGCGTCTGGTCAAGGCCACCACGCGGCCATGGCGTACGTCCTACCAGTCATGCAGGCGGGATGAGGTTCTCCTCACTCGCCTCCGCATCGGGCACAGTCCCTTAACGCGCGGTTTTTTACTCCGGCGGGAGGACCCCCCCCAATCTGCAGTGCTTGTGGCGTCCAGATTACGGTCCGCCACGTTTTACTTGACTGTCCTTTATTCTCTGACCAGAGGGCGGTGGTTTCCTTGCCACCGGATTTGCCCTCTATTTTGCAAGACGACGCAACGACTGTGGTTAAGGTCTTACGGTTTTGTGTCCTGTCCAATTTGTTGCCTCGGATTTTAGGGAGAGGATTTTAATGTGCTGCTGGGTGACTGGCTCACCCAGGCTTTAGGTAAGAGGTCCGCCAGTCACGATTACCTACTTGTTTCACTTCGATTTCTGTTCTCTTTTCCTTGTGTTTGCTTTCCTTTTTTAGTGCGTTTCTTCTCCTCTTGTTTTGCCTCTGTATGTGAGGATTTGGAACTGGGTCAGGTCTGTGTCTTTTAGCCGTTCTCCTTGTTCGGTGTCCGTCTTCGTCCCTTCACTGCATGTGTTCCTGTTTCTATGCGCTTGGGCGCTGATGGCCACGCTGTTTAGCGCCCGAAAACCTCAAACCACACACACACACACACACACACACACAATACCGTTCTGTTATCAAAGGCACTCGAGTCCGCTCTCGCAGGCCATTAACGCCATACCTCGCCTCCTTGAGCTAATGGATACGTTCGTCTTACGTCCCACACTGATTTGTGCTGTTATTCCACGCAGTCTTGCTTCCCTGTTACCACTGACGAATCTACGCAATCGCCGATGCCATCGGCCTCCGCGTTTGCGTAAGAGGTAGAGCGTCGAATTTGGTGCTATCGGTACACTCTTGACTCTTTTCATCCCGGAATATTGAAGTCTCTAACGATTTCCGGAATGGAGTGTCCCATACGTCTACCTCCGTCAAACATTCCATGTTCAAAGTGTTTATTCCTGTTCTGCGGGCATAATCACGTTGGAAACCTCTTTAGATGGACCACCTGAGTATAATGACAGCTCCGCCAATGCGCTGATCTTTAATACCTCGTGTACCCAACACTGTACATGTACATATCGCTATCCTATTACGTTTGTCACTCGTTGTACTTACCAATAATATTTTTCTTCCCCTGTCCGTCGTCTGGTCTGTTAGGACTGTCCCTTCGTTTTACTTCTCCCTGTCAATAAATTTAACGACATTAACAAAATTCCATCATATGTGCTGGCGAAGGTTTTTTTGTGATGTGTTTCCATGCTTGAACTATGATCTATCAACATCCCCTTTTTCGAACCGGCAAACTGTACAAGTACCTAGTCACGTACAGCTGCGGCCGGGTCTGCAATCTATTTTTTTGAGTGGTATGCAGCGCTTTTTTGTCTGACTTAAGCGTACTGCAATTTAAGTGAGTGTGTTTCGCTTTTATTCACTAACCATCATTAACGATGGTTCTGCAACTACTGTATTCTTAATAGCTTCTGCTACTTGATTCCTATGAATTAAGAATTGTGTCCTCACTAATAATTTGTCTTAAATTTTTTCAACGGATACGTGTTTCGAAGTCAGTAGGTATTTCCCTCCTTGCTATCAGAGATAGTGTTCGAAAAACCGTTGTTGCATTTTTCACTCTCCGTGAAGTTATAGCTTTTATCAACTTGCGTATTCTTTTGCAGGATATGTACTAGTATTACTCACAACACGTATGGAAAAAAAGCATATACAAAAAGAAACCGCTGAGGCCAAATATGGGACACTGCAGTGACATTTCTGTCAATGCAACTCGTGTGAAGTTTTGAGAACGTGAAGTACAAAGAACGCAAATGTAGCGAAAGGAAAAACGTGTTCCTAGAAGCCAAAAAATTGTGGAGGGAGAAAATAAAATCATATTCTGAAAAAAGTATTCATAAAATGGAAGTACGCGTCTCATCTCTTCTGCAGTCTGTTTTCGGCATTGAGTCGATGCTGCTAGTGCCACGAAGCACGTTGTGGCATTGCTGAATAGTTGCAGGGCAGCATCACAGATGTTCACAATCATACGACATGGAATGTAATCAGAAAATACGAACTAGTTCTTACGGTATGAAATGAAAAAAAGATAAACTACTTCACTTAATTTCTCGAATGACAATAAATATAGATCAACAGCCACATGTCGGCACTTCGGCCGCGTGATTATTTTATATTATTCTGCATCAGTTGCATGGGGGCTTAATTATAATAAAGATATAAGAATGCAACGCAAATATTTTTTTTGTAGCTGTCTGTCCGATTACGCAAGTCTCGTAAACGGCTGGCCCTGACTAGTATTATTACGCAATCTGACTGCTTAGAATGACAACAAAGAATGTAAGAAAATTTTCGTTAACACAGTTAATTAATTAAGTCCCCAGCAACTATAAAACCTACGAAACCAACAAAGCACAAGTGTAGCTGTTCTGTGTGTGGTAGTGTGACTCAACCCACATCTGGCACGGTTCTTCTTCAACAAGACAAGAAATTTTAAATACCATTTATACTGACGTGATGAAAGAAAATTAGAAATACTATAATTGTGCAAGAAAACCAAAATTACACTCTAATACAAGAACACACGCCAGATGCTTTGTTGACTGAACCTGTAATGACACATTATTCAGGTAACTGAAAGAATAAAAGAATAAAAGAAAATACCTCCATATATATTGACGAAATGCACTCTGACCATTACAATATCTCCATTAGAACATCATCATCTCTCCCATCAAACCACTGCATAAAACATGGAACAACACTCTCCACTACCGCATCTCACTCTGACTTCAGCTACAAGCAGTGTCCACCACAACTTCTCGGCAAGAACTGCTTGCCGCTACGTCTCAATAATCACTCTATCTAGGCGACACGATTTTACAAGTTCACTAAAAATGTAATTGACTTTCAACATTTTCTGTCAGCAAAGCGTACTTTTATGTTTTTGTGATGTACAAAATGCGTTTATAATTAATTTACGTTTGCAGTTATGGTGCAGTTATTACTGGTTATGTACTCATACAAAACTATTCGCCAAAAAAAAAAAACCTCCCTGTGATAGACTGTTTAGCTCTTACGCAAAAGAAATTTCAGGTCATTCATACTCATGGTGTGTTAGCGCAGATGGCAGACGCTTGGAGTGATCGTCCTGATGTACTTGTTGATTTCCGTAGGAACTTTCTGACGTACTTGAGTGCTACGTCAGGAAATTTAAGCAAAACATAGGCATAGGCATAACGAACCAAAAAGGGTCATTTTCTGGAGAGTTTTTATGTTTGTGTTGGGACTCACGATATAGCGGTCATTGGCGCTTTTATGTAAAGAGCTCAGATACACAGGAAGTGATCATTTTACTGAGGCTTTTATGCAAAGCAACATCGATAAGCGTAACGAAAAATCTTTCACATCTAGAGGGCTAATGGATGTGAGGGGAGGTGTAACATTAGCAGATTCAGTGCTGTAAACGTTTTACCTTGTTTGTTGATCAGGGACTTTACGCCGCCACCCCTCCTGTCGGGCGTGGCCGGTACTTGGATGGGTGACCGTGCGAGTAAGCCAAGTGCTGTAGTCGTTTTTGCCTTTTATGTAAATTGTAGGAGGAGACGTGGAGGGAAGGGGGGGGGGGCTGGAGGAAGGAAAGGAAAGGGACTACTGATGTCAGCTGCATCAGGACTGCGTGCTACATCAGTGGTGACGAGTGAAAATTTGGGTCGGACCGGTATTCGACCCCAGGATCTCATGCTTACTAGGTACTTGCGTTAACCATTGCGCCACCCGGACACAGTGTTTATTGCAACTTGCGTACCGAGCCACACTCCCGTCTAGCGCCACTTATCCACAGTCACTGTTCATCCCTTCATGTTCACTAGTTTGAGATTCCCACAGGAGGTCGGACGCTAATGGGCATCCGCACTGAATGTGGTGCATTCATCGCCCATCAAGGCGAATCAATTAGGTGTACACATGGTGTCTGTTTCTTCTTCAGATTTTCCCTTTGCTTTTATAGCAGAGCGTACAGGAGGGGTGGTCGCGTAAATATTTCTGCCAGTATCCTGGATTCAGTTCCAAATCTCTCCGCAGTGTCTCAAGATGTTGGTGGTGATCTGTCCGTCGGATGGTGCCTATGGTGATCTTCGAGAGCCTATGTGCCTGCACCCGGTTTCATTCCACTCCATCATCAACACGTACGTGACACTACACTGAACGCACATCCACTACAGTCACCTACACGTAACAGACACATTTACACACACTGCTCTCATACTTTGCGAAAGAAATGTGCCTCCGGACGCGAGGGACTGAGAAAACCTTTCCTATTAGGTGGCCTCCTCTAACCGTAGGAGTCTCCCAGTGATTATGTCGTACGGATTTACTTGTGCGGTGTATTTTATGTAGGTTGCTCATTACACATGTAGAATAAACCTGAATTTGTTTCATACGGGCGTCAAATGAATGTAAAAAATAATGCAGTGTCCCAGGATTGGTTACCCTTGTTACTTTCAGTACAGTATCTTTCTTTCGTCTCTGGTTATGGTAACAAATTATACTTCTATAGGCGCCGGCAGATAAGCTGTATTCACTATTGTTGTTTCTTCAGTTGATGTGTGTCTCTAGGTCAGTTCTGCACACGCTCTTCTGCTTCATGTTTTATGACGTCTGTAATTAAAAGAAACTATTAATTGGCGTGTCATTCAGTAGAGAAACTGTTGACGATAAATTTTTAAACTTCGAAAGCAATCCTCGTATTTCCTGACATTTATGTGCAGAACTGTCTAAAATGAACTATTTTTTTCTGAAGCATTCATTTTATTGACATACAACATACAGTTTTGATTGAAGTATAGTGAAATATAGCTGGTGCTCTTTTAATCGTAGAATGACGCATTGTTAACGTTGTTGTATGACTTGGGAAACGATAGCATATTTTCAGCTGTTTTTCACTAATAACTCTGTGAGCACCTCGCAACACATTCTAACAAATTTACCAGCTTCTGTCGTCAAATAACAGGATTCAAATGCCTGTCCATCTAGTACACTGTTTTACTGACAAACGAAATGATAGTACCCCGCGCGTCGTTGCCTGAACACTGTTCTTTTTCCTTTCCCTCTGTACTTCTATTTTGCACGTTTGGTACACGTATGTAATAAAAGTTTTAGCTGCGGCCACTGCCAAGCGTTTTAGCAGTGCCAAGGTTATTACATTCTCAGAGCTCGCTCCAGTGAACATAATACAGCTGGATGGAAAAGTCCCCTCAGGCTGACAGGATTGCAACTTAGTCCACTTGCACAGAATTCATTTCTCTGAAGCTCAGTGAAGAGACTGTATATTAGCTTTGAAGTACATACTGTTAAACCTACGAGAATAACTTCCAAGACAAGTCAAAAGATATGTTAGTTTCACCCACTGAAATCTGGCGAAATGATATTGACGGTAAAAACAGAAAAATTCAAACTCATACAAAGTCTATTTCCCATTCGCAAGTGACGAGAAGGATTTAGAAAATTATCTGAAACGCGAACTGTTCTCGGCCGAACCTCGTGAGCCGGTTTAAGGAGGTGGAAGATGAGGAGCACGCCGATGATCACAGTCTTTATAAATATACAATCTTTCCTCAAGCCGTGGACCAATTGGCACCGTAACGAGAAACTTAAAAGCAGTTGATTACACGGGACAAATTAGAACTGATGCTAGACGTGGATTACAGGTCCCCATCTCCCTCGATTTCCATGTAGGATCTCCCCCGCTGCTGTGCGACTATACAGTATCTTCGGGACGATTGTTGCGAATTGTAGGTTATTTTACCTCTTACGGCCTTAGAGCTGTTGCTGACGTGGAATTGTTATTCTCCTACCCTCAGTATACAATGTACTGTTTATGTATCATAAGCTTGGCACGAAGTTTTAGGCTGTTAACTGCTACGAGGTGAGTTCCCGATAGAACTTTCTGGAATGACGTTGTGGCACTGGAACACATACCATCGGTGGAAGAAGCGAAACGAGTAGATAAAGTGAGTTGTCAACAGCTTACGTTCCGTTTGTTCTTAGACATTCTTGCTACAGTAAGCACTTGGTTAACAATGTAGGCCTCAATTGTCACTTAAAATATTATCACTATTTCAAGCGGCGTACATAGGGGAGTGTCGTAGGATGGTTTATACGCTTGTTTGTCTATGACTGAAACGGTAAGTTTCTGAATGAGCATTTGTATTCAGACTTGTATTGAAGTCTGTTCCTTTGTCTTCATTTCTCCGTCACCATCTACAACTGCCTTCTTCATCTACGTCCACATTTCGGAAGCCATCTCATGATGTAATGCGGGCTGCAAATGTGTCTCATGTAATCATAGAAAAAGGTGTTTCTGCTACAATTTATAGGCAATATGTTAAACCTGCTTACGCTGAGGGTCAATCGTAAATCCCCACACCTATTGTAAATCCTTTGCAGCTCTTTCCGCAACTCGCAATGACTGTCTTGCGGTTCGACTTCCAGATGAACGATGCCATCATCCGCAAAGAGACTCCTGGAGCATCTGATGATGTGTGCTAAGTCAGATATATCCAGTAACACTCACTTGTTTCGTCGGAGTGCCTCGATGATAGATTAAGCCAAGTGTTGAAGAAGTTAATGCGTTATTTCGCGCCGGCCGGTGTGGCCGAGCGGTTCTAGGCGCTTCAGTCTGGAACTGCGCGTCCGCTACGGTCGCTAAATCGAATCCTGCCTCGGGCATGGATGTGTGTGATGTCCTTAGTTTAGTTATGTTTAAGTAGCTCTAAGTTCTAGGCGACTGGTGACCTCAGATGTTAAGTCCCATAGTGCTCTGAGCCATTTGAACCTTATTTCGCCAGACATCCCAGGCCTTGTGAATTGCCGAAGACGCAAAAGGAAAATCAATAGAACGAAAAACCAGTCAAAGTTTCACATACGAGGGTTAGGACTTAAATAGTGGCAACTACACTACTGGCCATTGAAATTGCTACACCACGATGATGACGTGTTGCAGACGCGGAATTTAACCGGCAGGAAGAAAATGCTGTGATACGCAAATGATTAGATTTTCAGAGCATTCACACAAGTCTGGCGCCGGTAGCGACACCTACAACGTGCTGACATGAGGAAAGTTTCTAACCAATTTCTCATGCACAAACAGCAGTTGACCGGCGTTGCCTGGTGAAACGTTGTTGTGATGCCTCGTGTAAGAAGGAGAAATGCGTACCATTACATTTCCGACTTTGATAATGGTCGGATTGTAGCCTACCGCGATTGCGGTTTATCGTATCGCGACATTGCTGCTCGCGTTGGTCGGGATCCAATGACTGTTAGGAGAATATGGAATCGGTGGGTTCAGGAGGGTGATACGGAACGCCGTGCTGGATCCCGACGCCCTCGTATCACTAGCAGTCTAGATGACAGGCATCTTATGCGCACCGCTGTAACGGATCGTGCTGACACGTCTCGACCCCGAGTCAATGTTGTACTCAACGACGAACCTAGGTGCACCAATGGCAAAACGTAATGTTTTCGGATGAGTCCAGGTCCTGTTTACAGCATCATAATGGTCGCATCCGTGTTTGGCGACATCGCGGTGAATGCGTATTGGAAGCGTGTATTCGTCATTGCCATACTGGCGTATCATACAGCTTGATGGTATGGGATGCCATTGGTTACACGTCTCGGTCACCTCTTGTTGGCATTGACGGCACGTTGAAGAGTGGACGTTATATTTCTGATGTGTTACGACCTGTGGCTCTACACTTCATTCAATCCCTGCGAAACCCTACATTTCAGCAGGATAATGCACGACCGCATGTTGCAGGTCCTGTACGGGCCATTCTGGATACAATATTCCCCAATCATTTATGAATCGATTGAAATCAAGATGGCGGAGAAGTTGATCAACCGGGAAGCAGGATATCAGCTTACTACAGCGTGGAATCCTGCTTTGGAACCACTACAGAAACAACGGAAGTAAGTTCCTTCCTCCAGGAATGAACCACAGACATCCAAGGGTGTTAGTAACGGAAAAGAGCGGCATACGCGATACCAGACGGCAGCAAGCTCCTTGGAGGATGGTCATCCTAATATGCAGCTCGAACAGCAGCCGGACGCCGTAGGAAGCGTACCTCACAGGCGCCTATCGAAGCCCAGGAGGATGGCTCGGCCGCGAGAGAAACTCGTCGCGCTCGCGGACAGCATAAGCTACTTCAACACAGCCTTGATAGTGTTAGGATTGCGCCCATCGGGCGCGGACCCAGTACCGGAACGCCTTGGGATGACCGCTACCTCAGAAGAGAGCCGCAACGGGCGCGGACAGAAGAGGGAGCGCCTAGAGACTGCTACACCGCCAGAAATGGTCACAACGGGCGCGGACGGCATAGGGGGCACCACACACCGCCCAGGCGTAAATATGGGACGAGGTCAGCTTGTCAACTAGTCTCAGGGAACACCTGATGAAGACGCCGAGTTACGACGTCGAAATATCGTGTTGAGAAGACGCGGACCACCGGCAGTACACCCGATTCCACGAAATGACAACAAATCGCCGGGAAAGTCTTAGAAATTATATAGATACGTCGGTGATTAGTGCTGCAGTGCTTTGTGAAACATACAACAGCCACCAATGTTCGTTAGTTTGGTTCTTGGAAGGGCGTCCCTTGTCTGCCTCCATCAGACTTGCTGGGTAAATCGTGCAATTTCCAAATTTTTGGGACTTTCCGATGTGACACTGGATCGATGTAGAAACGCATACAAACGTGAGAACAGTTGTTAAGAATCTTGTCAACATCTGACTGTCTCACGGGAGGATTACCCTACTATGAAACAAGCAAATCGGAAACGTTTCACAAACGTCTTCCAGGAGGTCAAGGAGTGGACCCCGTGCAACGTTCTGTGTCATTTCGCACCATTGGTAGGAGACTAGCAGCAGCCGAACTGGGGAATTATCGTCCCACGCGTGAGCTCCAGTTAACATCAGAACGCAAGCGGCTGCATTGGGAGTGCACTTACGAAAAAATGGCGTCGCCTTGAGTTCAGCGCTGAATCGCGTTTGTACTCGTACATTACCCCACTGTCCCGGTGACCATATGGAGGGGACCTGGGTAGAGGCCCCATTATTACAATGGATTGAAGAGGTGCCACTCTGTTACTCTAGGGAGCCTTAGAGTCTAAATTCAGGTCGCAGCGGTGAGGCAATATTGACGGCACAACGGTACGTTGCGGACGTCCTGCATCCTCGTGAGTTGCCTCTCATGAAACAGTATTGTAGTGTCATATACGAACAGGACAACGCGCGTCCACACGTAGCACTTGTCCCTATGAACTATCTCCATGGTGTGGAAGCACTTACGTGGCTAGAAGATCCCCACGCCTGTTCACGATAGAATACGTGTGGAACGCGCATATACGTCAACTCCGTCACAGTGCCATTAGCCATGCTATTTGGACCAGTTGCAAAACTCTGTGCGGACATTTGCCACGTTGGACATTTGCCACGGTTTTACCTGCTCCGAAGGGTTCGGTCCCGTGTCTCCCCTCCCCCTCCTCCTCCTCCTCCTTCTCCTCCTCACCCGCCCGCCCAATTTGCTTTCGAAGTTCCTAAGGTGACCATCAGTATGGAAGTTATTACAACGAACAAGGGCAGGTCTCCTGCTCATTAGAAAGGTTATGCGTATCTTAAACAGAGGGAATCTAAAGAAGGTGTTGTTACATGGATGTGCTTACGCCGAGAAACGAATCATTTCAAGGGAAAGCTGCTATCGAGGAACGGAGAAGTGTTGAGCGTATTAGAACATTTCTGTGCACCACCTGACGATGCGGCTCTGAAAGTGAGAAAGCAAGTGGAAAGAGCGAAGAGAAGGTCTCGAGAAGAAACTACACAGTTATAGGAGATATACGTGGATGAAATGGGAAATCTACATAATAAAGTTTATGATTTTGTTACAGTGATGCCTAATTCAGAATCTATGAAGAGAACCATGCATCGTCGATGGAGTTAAGAGTGGGGAAATCAACAAGAGCCTAAGAACTCTCATGAAATTGATCTTCTTGAAGATCTATTAAAAATGGGAGGTGGCAGTAGTTTTCTTCTGGAAGACGATAGATTAGAGGTGAGAACAATGACTTTTAGTGGAAGCAAAGAAAAAAATAGTTTAAAAAGATGTTCCCATTTTTTATGGATGGAACATTTACGGCAGTTGTTTTCTATTTACAATAGGGTATGAAAATGTATTTTTGTCAACATGCGGAAGGTAGATTGAAGTACCGGCCAACTATAATTGTATGAGTAGGGTACCTATTTGTGATGAGACTCAAGTTTTCTTTTCTTTGAACTGTTCAGCAACTGTTTCATCTGAGACAGGGGGTCGGTTAAAGGAGCCAGTTATTAATTTATTCCGGTTGTCGAATATAACCTCTGTCCATACTAAGTCACAGGAACTATCTGCTTCAAAGTCGATTGTGAGCTTACATTATTTTTCCTTAAGTTGTCCCTCTTGTTTCTGTTGTAGTGCAGATAATTACAATTACGGCTTTTCCCTCCAGAACCTAAGATGTTTTCTCTGTGACCCTGTAAATAACGGAACTAAACAACGTAGAACAACAACGTACGTTACAAGCGTAGCATTCTGTATTACTTAATTTCCTTATTTCTAACATTTTAAATTGTAAATCGACTTTAGATGACATGTCAATCATAGATGTTCTTATCTCTATTTAGTGAACATGTTTTCAGTTATGTTTCGAACATTGTCCCGCTACACTTTATTAACTAATGTTTTTAGAGAGTAAATTAATATGGAGTATTCTTTTCAAACATTCACAAACCCATTTACTCTTTCCCTATTGTCTTTTGGGTATGCAGTTGTAGTAATTAAAGTAGGCACAAATGCAGTGATAAAAAAGAAATGATTAGCGTACATTCGCATTCTCGTTTCATCGTTCCTTTCTTGTTGCTCCCATGCCGATGGGCTGTTTCTATTGCAATCAGTAAGCGTGAAAGGAAGATACCGTACAGACAGAGGAATCTATATTTATACTTGGCAGAACTAATTACATACTGACATAATCGTCGGTATTGCTTTCGTTTCCAAAAAGTTATAAATATTTCCATTTCGGAAAAGAAGCTCTGTATTTGGTCAAGATGTCGAAGAAGAAGATCCCTTACGTACTGGGTGTATCGAGTAAGTTGTGGAGACGGTGGTTTGAAAGCGGACAGAGGTAGTGCGGGGAAGGGCGTCCCTTACCTGAGGGATCGCTAATCAAGCTACCTGGCGAAGGGGCAAGTGTGGCAAATGTCCGGCGTGGCAAATGTCCGGCATTCACAAAACTCCTGGGCCAGCTTGCCTCGGGAGAAAACGGTTTTAAGACTGCTTTTCCAGCTGAATCAGAGCACGCACTTTGGGCAGGTAGGGCGCAGTATTATATTGGTTAGTGAACTCATACTGGCAAGTTCTTTGTGTATTTTACTTTATACTTGGCCGGTCGGAGTGACCAAGCGGTTCTAAGCGCTATAGTCTGGAACCGCGCGACCGCTGCGGCCGAAGGTTCGAATCCTGCCTCGGGCATGAATGTGTGTGATGTCCTTAGGTTAGTTAGATTTAAGTAGTTCTAAGTTCTAGGGGACTGATGACCACAGCAGTTAAGTCCCATAGTGCTTAGAGCCATTTGAACCAATTTTTTTGACTTTATACTTGAAATCCGGTTTGGCAGGACAGAGAGGATCAGGTTGTGGAAAGGGGCCAAGGCCAATTACTGTTAGTTATACAAGAACACACACAGCTTTATTCCTCAAACCAATGCGCAGTTTTCTCTTTAAAACAACAGTTTAAATGGTTGCTTTTAAAACACCAGTATTTAGAGTAACGGCTGAAGACCTTACTTAAGTAAAATTACAATATCTTCTTGGCTAAAGGCCGGAATAGTATTTCAGATCAGCTAAGGAAATTCTTTGAGAGCCAAGCATTTACAAATTTCGGCTAAATGTCATATTAAGGAAAATTCAAGTTAATTCTTCGGCTGAAAGCCAAATAAAAAAAGTTTTCATTACATAATAAAAGAGAGACTTTAAAGATAAACCTTTACACAGTACAACAGAATAACATCTTAAGAAAACTTGAAGTATCTTGTCGGCCAAAAGTCCACACAATTACTCAAAAGTAATTAAAGCCAATCTTAAGGTAAACATTTACAGAACACAGCTGAAGGCCGTTTCAAGAATTCAAGACAATTAAACAGAAACCTTGCAGACAATGATTTACATATTAAGGCTACAGATTCTGAAACAAACGCGGCTGAAGGCCTAAATGCAGAGCAACAAGAATTTTAAATGAAACACGGCTGAAGGTCTAATCTTAAAGATGTTATGAAGTTCAGCTGAAAGTCATATACTAAACATAAAATAGACAAAATTAATACACGGCTAAAGCCCTGGTACAGTACCTGCGACCAAATAAAATGACAATCACAAACAAGAAACAGTGGTGCTCAGAAGTGTCCCAAGTGTAGGCCTCGGGAGAAAAATCTAACAACAGGTGAGGTGAGACAGGCAGCCAAGCGTAACGCTAAATAATCGGGTGGCAGCACGACCTATGGACGGCTGAAGAACCAACCAACAACCTAATCAATTCCTCTCTTGCAACCGACCGTTTACTACTCCAGTACGCAGACATCATTCATCTGCTCAGCGGAAATCACAGAAGCTACACAGAGTTCCACGTAAACACTTGCACCAAGAACTCCGACAATCGTAAGCCCAATCACCGTGGAACAACAAGGACAAATGACCAGTCACACACACAAAGAGTCTCCATAAGCTGTCGGCCACAAAATGCACGTTGTCTGATGAGACAACCGACCTAACGACTAACCAAGGTCGTCCCCAATCAAGTTATGAGTGTCCGCAATGGTCGGGCTAGTCTTGGCTGTCCTGAGCTCACTGCAGCTCCAACCAGACTCAACTAGATGTCCGTTCGGAGCTCGGAGACACGGTGACCCGGGCACAATGGTTCGGACCCAACCGTGCAGAGGGAACACTTGCCCATTGAGCAACCGACATCTCTGCACAAGGAAGAAACCGACACACGTTCGGCAAGGTGACCAACTGACAAGGCCCAGAAACGGTCAAAAGACCAAATACACGTCGCCCGATGAGACGACCGACCGAACGACCAACCAAAGGTCATTCCCGCTCCAGCCTTCTTGAGTGGGACGGATCATGTGTGTCGCCAGCGGACAGCAAGTACTGGCTGTCCACACCTCACTGGCGCTCCGTCCCGACTCAACTCCAGACACACGACGACCCGAAAATACTAGCGGCCGCTCCAGAGATGGTACGACAGTGCCCTTATAGATAAGCGCTGCTGCTGCCACTCACAGGCAAGAAAACCATCAACCTAGAGACGCCAGTAAATCGAATTAAAAGAAAAACGAGGAGACGGAACCACAAAAACAGGATGACGAGCAATAAACGGCATGACCTCAGTACTGTAATAAATAATTGAAATAATATCACATACCCTGTCAGCCTTTGAAGTTTCATTTCGCTTCCTCCTCCTCTAACGTGACCTTGGGTTTTCTTATGTAGTGTAATAAATTTTCATAATCGTGTGTACTGACTTTTTTGTGTATATATCCTATAAATGTTATGTCATGCAAGAGAATCTGCCACCATTGGCGCTGTCTCCAGTGTTCAGCAATGCTATAGTAAGAGACTCGGAGGTACCCAGTTCGAGTCTTCCACTTCTTTAGAAACGCTTCCATTTCCTGATTGCCGGACTGTGTGTTAATAATTCTGGATCAAATTCACACATTTCAGTGAGGCATTCGGGGAGTTTACTAAACTACGCAGCCCCCATTGGGGGAGTTAGATGCCGGCCGGCGTGGCTGTGCGGTTCTAGGCGCTTCAGTCTGGAACCGCGTGACCGCTACGGTCGCAGGTTCGAATCCTGCCTCGGGCATGGATGTGTTTGTGATGTCCTTAGGTTAGTTAGGTTTAAGTAGTTCTACGTTCTAGGGGACTGATGACCACAGATGTTAAGTCCCATAGTGCTCGGAGCCATTTGAACCACGTTAAGATACGTATCACTCCCAAGTTAGTTACTTCATATGTAATAATGGACAGGGAATGCTGAACTACATAACCAAAAAAATATTCAAATGTGTGTGAAATCTTATGGGACATAACTGCTAAGGTCATCAGTCCCTAAGCTTACACACTACTTAACCGAAATTATCCCAAGCACAAACACACACACCCATGCCCGAGGGAGGACTCGAACCTCCACCGTGACCAGCCTCACAGTCCATGACCGCAGCGCCCAGACCGCTCGGATAATCCCACGCGGCCTATTTCATTTCGTAAGTGTTCATTTACGCTATTTTTAAGACGTCATGTTTGCCGTTGCGTGTAGGAAATTATTAATTTCGCTTCACTATTGCAGTCTCGGCCTTATCAGACATCAGTATGCATGTATACATGTCGGAGGATTTTCAAAGACTGACATATGCTAAATCGAAATCTTTCGCAGTAGCGCTTGATAATGGCGCAGAGGCCGTAATTACAATAGTGAAGCGAAACAAATAATTTTCCACCGTTAACGGCGAACATATCTTTCGAAAGATACTACATGACTATGAACTCTAACCATGAGAATTAGTCTTCTGTGGTTTTCCAACGAGAATGATTCATAATATTCAATAATTAGATAAAGAAATAAGCGTCAGAATTCTATATCCTGCACGTTTTTGTGCGTCAACGTCTAAAGTTTTTTGTTGTTATCTATGTGCTATTTTTTAACTGTCCGGTTTTTCATGAATGTTAAGCGCAATTCTTTTCAGTCAGCAAAGACAGGCAGAGTGAATTAATCCACTTGTGACATAATGATTGATAGTTTCAGTTGCGGGACAATAGCAGCGTGGTTGGCGTTGCTGCTGAAAGACTGGCTCACTCGCTGTCAACCCACGCGCCTCCGTTCATGTTTAATTCCCTCTGTTTTTATTAATTTTTCACAAGATTTGCTAATTTCATCACCGTCGTCGGGCGTTGGCTCAGTCATTCTGTTTACATTAAATTAATAAATGTCAATGAATTCTGCGTACATTCGCTCCCGCCGTAACAACCGGCCACCATTCCGTGTCTGTCAACATACACATGTAGAGGAACCAAGCAATCATTAGAAAGGTTACGCGTATCTTAAACAGAGGGAATCTAAAGAAGGTGTTGTTACATGGATGTGCTTACGCCGAGAAACGAATCATTTCAAGGGAAACCTGCTTTCCAGGAACGGAGAAGTGTTGAGCGTATTAGAACATCTCTGTGGACCACCTGACCTTGCGGCTCTGAAAGTGAGAAAGCAAGTGGAAAGAGCGAAGAGAAGGTCTCAGAAGAAACTACACAGTTATCGGAGATATACGTGGATGAAATGGGAAATCTACATAATAAAGTTTATGACTTTGTTACAGTGATGCCTGATTCAGAATCTATAAAGAGAACCATGCATCTTCGATGGAGTTAAGAGTGGGGGAACCAACAAGAGCCTAAGAACTCTTATGAAATTGATCATCTTGAAGATCTATTAAAAATGGGAGATGGCAGTGGTTTTCCTCTGGAACACGGTAGATTAGAGGTGAGAATAATGATTTTTAGTGGAAGCAAAGAAAAAAAAGTTTAAAAACATGTTCCAATTTTTTATCGATGGAACATTTACGGCAAAGCTGAAAGCCAAATAAAAAAAAATTCATTACATAATAAAAGAGAGACATTAAAGATAAACCTTTACACAGTACAACAGAATAACATCTTAAGAAAACTTGAAGTATCTTGTCGGCTAAAAGTCCACACAATTACTCAAAAGTAATTAAAGACAACCTTAAGGTAAACATTTACAGAACACAGCTGAAGGCCGTTTCAAGAATTCAAGACAATTAAACAGAAACCTTGCAGACAGTGATTTACATATTAAGGCTACAGATTCTGAAACGAACGCGGCTGGAGGCCTAAATGCAGAGCAACAAGAATTTTAAATGAAACACGGCTGAAGGTCTAATCTTAAAGATGTTATGAAGTTCAGCTGAAAGTCATATACTAAACATAAATAGACAAAATTAATACATGGCTAAAGCCCTAGTACAGTACCTGCGACCAAATAAAATGACAATCACAAACAAGAAACAGTGGTGCTCAGAAGTGTTCCAAGTGTAGGCCTCGGGCGGAAAATCTAACAACAGGTGAGGTGAGACAGGCAGCCAAGCGTAACGCTAAATAATCGGGTGGCTGCACGACCTGTGGACGGCTGAAGAACCAACCAACAACCTAATCAATTCCTCTCTTGCAACCGTCCGACTGCCTACTCCAGTACGCAGACATCATTCATCTGCTCAGCGGAAATCGCAGAAGCTACACACAGTTCCACGTAAACACTTGCACCAAGAACTCCGACAATCGTAAGACCAATCACCGTGGAACAACAGGGACAAATGACCAGTCACACACACAAAGAGTTTCCATAAGGTGTCGGCCACAAAATGCACGTTGTCTGATGAGACAACCGACCTAACGACTAACCAAGGTCGTCCCCAATCAAGTTATGAGTGTCCGCAACGGTCGGGCTAGTCTTGGCTGTCCTGAGCTCTCTGCAGCTCCAACCAGACTCAACTCGATGTCCGTTCGGAGCTCGGAGACACGGTGACCCGGGCACAATGGTTCGGACCCAACCGTGCAGAGGGAACACTTGCCCATTGAGCAACCGACATCTCTGCACAAGGAAGAAACCGACACACGTTCGGCAAGGTGACCAACTGACAAGGCCCAGAAACGGTCAAAAGACCAATAACACGTCGCCCGATGAGACGACCGACCGAACGACCAACCAAAGGTCATTCCCGCTCCACCAGCCTTCTTGAGTCGGACGGATCTTGTGTGTCGCCAGCGGTCAGCAAGTACTGGCTGTCCACACCTCACTGGCGCTCCGTCCCGACTCAACTCCAGACACACGACGACCCGAAAATACTAGCGGTCGCTCCAGAGATGGTACGGCAGTGCCGTTATAGATAAGCGCTGCTGCTGCCACTCACAGGCAAGAAAACCATCAACCTAGTGACGCCAGTAAATCGAATTAAAAGAAAAACGAGGAGACGGAACCAGAAAAACAGGACGACGAGCAATAAACGGCATGACCTCAGTACTGTAATAAATAATTGAAATAATATCACATACCCTGTCAGCCTTTGAAGTTTCATTTCGCTTCCTCCTCCTCTACCGTGACCTTGGGTTTTCTTATGTAGTGTAATAAATTTTCATAATCGTGTGTATTGACTTTTTTGTGTATATATCCTATAAATGTTATGTCATGCAAGAGAATCTGCCACCATTGGCGCTGTCTCCAGTGTTCAGCAATGCTATAGTAAGAGACTCGGAGGTACCCAGTTCGAGTCCTCCACTTGTTTAGTAACGCTTCCATTTCCTGATTGCCGAACTGTGTGTTAATAATTCTGGATCAAATTCACACATTTCAGTGAGGCATTCGGGGAGTTTATTAAACTACGCAGCCCCCAATGAACTTGATGAGAGGAGTTAAGATGCCGGCCGGTGTGGCTGTGCGGTTCTAGGCGCTTCAGTCTGGAACCGCGTGACCGCTACGGTCGCAGGTTCGAATCCTGCCTCGGGCATAGATGTGTGTGTGATGTCCTTAGGTTAGTTAGGTTTAAGTAGTTCTAAGTTCTAGGGGACTGATGACCACAGATGTTAAGTCCCATAGTGCTCGGAGCCATTAGAACCAAGTTAAGATACGTATCACTCCCAAGTTAGTTACTTCATATGTAATAATGGACAGGGAATGCTGAACTACATAACCAAAAAAATATTCAAATGTGTGTGAAATCTTATGGGACATAACTGCTAAGGTCATCAGTCCCTAAGCTTACACACTACTTAACCGAAATTATCCCAAGCACAAACACACACACCCATGCCCGAGGGAGGACTCGAAACTCCACCGTGACCAGCCTCACAGTCCATGACCGCAGCGCCTCAGACCGCTCGGATAATCCCACGCGGCCTATTTCATTTCGTAAGTGTTCATTTACGCTATTTTTAAGAAGTCATGTTTGCCGTTGCGTGTAGGAAATTATTAATTTCGCTTCACTATTGCAGTCTCTGCCTTATCAGACATCCGTATGCATGTATACATGTCGGAGGATTTTCAAAGACTGACATACGCTAAATCGAAATCTTTCGCAGTAGCGCATGATAATGGTGCAGAGGCCGTAATTACAATAGTGAAGCGAAACAAATAATTTTCCACCGTTAACGGTGAACATATCTTTTGAAAGATACTACATGACTATGAACTCTAACCATGAGAATTAGTCTTCTGTGGTTTTTCAACGAGAATGATTCATAATATTCAATAATTAGAAAAAGAAATAAGCGTCAGAATTCTATATCCTGCACGTTTTTGTGCGTCAACGTCTAAAGTTTTTTATTGTTATCCATGTGCTATTTTTTAACTGTCCGGTTTTTCATGAATGTTAAGCGTAATTCTTTTCAGTCAGCAAAGACAGGCAGAGTAAATTAATCCACTTGTGACATAATGATTGATAGTTTCAGTTGCGGGACAATAGCAGCGTGGTTGGCGTTGCTGCTGAAAGACTGGCTCACTCGCTGTCCACCCACGTGCCTCCGTTCATGTTTAATTCCCTCTGTTTTTATTAATTTTTCACAAGATTTGCTAATTTCATCATCGTCGTCGGGCGTTGAGTCAGTATTTCTGTTTACATTAAATTAATAAATGTCAATGAATTCTGCATACATTCGCTCCCGCCGTAACAACCGGCCACCATTCCGTGTCTGTCAACATATACATGTAGAGGAACCAAGCAATCACCGCCACAGGAGAACAAAATTAAAATTCTGAACGCAGTTTTAATAAGTGTGAGCGTGGGCTTCCCCGTTCGTTGTCATGTTCAATAAGAATTTTCTGAATATGTTCCCATATCGGCATGTTGTTCAAGAGACTAGCTTTTAGGGCTCTTGTTACATGTATGACCGAAACGATGGTTTTATAAACAACAAGACCCCTACTCCTACTTTATTGAATAAAACTTTCATCAGATTGTGCGAACGTTACTGACATATTTGATTCGATCAGTTAGTCTTGTGTTTTACCGACTTTAAGCTGTAACTTTTACAAGGAAGTTTTTCTGGTAATAAATATTCGCCCAGTGGTGCGGCATCAGTTCTGTGCAGTACTGAGTTACGGCTACACAGTGTGAAACACCGTTAGTTCTGGCCAGTCTGTAAGGCCCGGCGATCCCCTTGGTGTCGTGGAGATGAACACGCGGCGACACCGCGATTCTGACTCCGCCTTACTCACGTCATTCACCGGAAGGGTACAGATTCACCCGTGACAGGTAAGAGTAGCAAGTCACTGCAGTAGAGCTGAATCTCGTTTAACAGGACAGTAGCCCCGTGAAACGTAAGTGTGAACAGCTGACCGTAACAAGTACTATATCTTTCCATTGCCAGCATCATTTAAGTACACTACTGGCCATTAAAATTGCTACACCAAGAAGAAGTGCAGATGATAAACGGGCATTCATTGGACAAATATATTATACTAGAACTGACATGTGATTACATTTTCACGCAATTTGGGTGCATAGATCCTGGGAAAGAGAAATCGGTAACTGGAACAACCACCTCTCGCCGTAATAACGGTCGTGATACGCATGGGCACTGAGTCAAACAGAGCTTGGAGAGCGAGTACAGGTACAGCTGCCCATGCAGGTTCAACACGATACCACTGTTCATCAGGAGTAGTGACTGGCGCATTGTGACGAGCCAGTTGCTCGGTCACCATTGACCAGTCGTTTTCAATTGGTGAGAGATCTGGAGAATGTGCCGGCAAGGGCAGCAGTCGAACAGTTTCTGTATCCAGAAAGGCCTGTACAGAACCTGCAATATGCGGTCGTACATTATCCTGCTGAAATGTAGGGTTTCGCAGGGATCAAATGACGAGTAGAGCCACGGGTAGTAACACATCTGAAATGTAACGTCCACTGTTCAAAGCGACGTCAATGCGAACAAGAGGTGACCGAGACGTGTAACCAATAGCACCCCATAGCATAACGCCGGGTGATACGGCAGTATGGCGATGATGAATACACGCTTCAATTGTGCGTTCACCGCGATGTCACCAAACTCGGATGCGACCATCATGATGCTGTAAACAGAACCTGGATTCATCCTAAAAATGACGTTTTGCCATTCGTGCACCCAGGTTCCTCGTTGAATACACCATCGCAGGCGCTCCTGTCTGTGACGCAGCGTCAGGGGTAACCGCAGCCATGGTCTCCGAGCTGATAGTCCATGCTACTGCAAACGTCGTCGAACTGTTGGTGCAGGTGGTTGTTGTCTTGCAAACGTCCCTATCTGTCGACTCAGGGATCGAGACGTGGCTGCGCGATCCGTTACAGCCATACGGATAAGATGCCTGTCATCTCGACTGCTAGTGATACGAGGCCGTTGGGATCCAGCACGGCGTTCCGTATTACCCTCCTGAATCCACCGATTCCATATTCTGCTAACAGTCATTGGATCTCGACCAACGTGAGCAGCACTGTCGCGATACGATAAACCGCAATCGCGATAGGTTACAATCCGACCTTTATCAAAGCGGGAAACGTAATGGTACGCATTTCTCCTCCTTACACGAGGGTCCACAACAACGTTTCACCAAGCAACGCCGGTCAACTGCTGTTTGTGTATGAGAAATGGGTTGGAAACTTTCCTCATGTCAGCACATTGTAGGTGTCGCCACCGGCGCCAACCCTGTGCGAATGCTCTGAAAAGCTAATCATTTGCGTATCACAGCATTTTCTTCCTGTCGGTTATATTTCGCGTCTGTAGCACGTCACGTTCGTGGTGTAGCAATATTAATGGCCAGTAGCGAAGAAATGGCCAGAAACTGGCACTTCAAATAAAAAGTTGTGGTAACTACGTGGTGGGAATGAGAACCACGCTGAATGGAAATGTTGGGGTTGCAAATTGCTGTTTGTGATTCACTTTTGCTAATTGAGGAGAAGGGCTGCGTAAGAATTATTGCATTTCGTTTTATGCAAGTAAACTTGCGATACCAGATGACAGTGAAGTGAAAAAGCGGTAAAAATAGTGTATATAATTATAGTCGAAACAAATACACTAAGGATGTGGAATACCAGGGAAAAGAAATGACTTGCTGTCAAGCCATAAGATGCATAACTAAAGGCAAATCTATTGAAGTCCATATTTAGAATTAGTACAGGTTCAGAAATAAAACGAAGCCCCTGAGGAAGACATTTTGGTGCAGAAATACGTAGCCACAGAACAGAAACAATACAGACATTTTATGCTTTGAGGAAAGTAGATTTAAAACAATTCCCATTATTATGGCCCTGGTATATGCACTTCTGTCTGTCAAAAGTTGCCTGCTCAATTAACTTCCATGGGGACTTTCATGTACACTACTGGCCATTAAAATTGCTACACCACGAAGTTGACGTGCTACAGACGCAAAATTTAACCGACAGGAAGAAGATGCTGTGATATGCAAATGCGTACCATCACTTTCCGACTTTGATAAAAGTTGGATTGTAGCTTATCGCGATTGCGGTTTATCGTATCGTGACATTGCTGCTCACGTTGGTCGAGATCCAATGATTGTTAGCAGAACATGGAATCGGTGGGTTCAGGAGAGTAATACGGAACGCCGTGCTGGGTTCCCACGGCCTCGTATCACTAGCAGTCGAGATGACAGGGATCTTATCCGCAAGGCAGTAACGGATCGTGCAGCCACGTCTCGATCCCTGAGTCAACAGATGGGGACGTTTGCAAGACAACAACCATCAGCACGAACAGTTCGACAACGTTTGCAGCAGCATGAACTATCAGCTCGGAGACCATGGTTGCGGTTATTATTGACGCTGCATTCACAGACAGGAGCGCCTTGATGGTGTACTCAACGATGAACCTGGGTGCACGAATGGGAAAACGTCATTTTTTCTAATGAATCCAGGTCCTGTTTACGACATCATTATTGTCGCATCCCTGTTTGGCGACAGCGCGGTGAACGCACATTGAAAGCGTGTATTCGTCATCGCCATACTGGCTTATCACCCGGCGTGATGGTATGGGGTGCCATTGGTTGCACGTCTCGGTCACCTCTTGTTCGCATTGACGGCACTTTGGACAGTGGACGTTACATTTCAAGTGTGTTACGATCAGTGGCTCTACCCGTCATTCGATCCCTGTGAAACTCTACATTTCTGCAGGATATTGTCCGCACCTCGTGGTCGTGCGGTAGCGTTCTAGCTTCCCGCGCCCCAGGTTCCCGGGTTCGATTCCCGGCGGGGTCAGGGGTTTTCTCTGCCTCGTTATGACTGGGTGTTGTGTGATGTCCTTAGGTTAGTTAGGTTTAAATAGTTCTAAGTTCTAGGGGACTGATGACCATAGATGTTAAGTCCCATAGTGGGTCAGAGCCGTTTGAATTTTGCAGGATATTGCACGACCGCATGTTGCAGGTCCTGTACGGGCCTTTCTGGATACAGAAAATGTTCGACTGCTGCCTTGGCCAGCACATTCTCCAGATCTCTCACCAATTGAAAATGTCTGGTCAATGGTGGCTCGTCACAATACGCCAGTCACTACTCTTGATGAACTGTGGTATCGTGTTGAAGCTGCATAGGCAGCTGTACTGTACACGCCATCCAAGCTCTGTTTGACTCAATGCCCAGGGGTATCAAGGCCGTTATTACGGCCAGAGGTGGTTGTTCCGGGTACTGATTTCTCAGGATCTATGCACCCAAATTTCGTGTAAATGTAATCACATGTCAGTTCTAGTATAATATATTTGTTCAATGAATACCCGTTTATCATGTGCATTTCTTCTTGGTGTAGCAATTTTAATGGTCAGTAGTGTGTGTCGAACATATAGTTACCTCGTGAACATGGTTTCAATGAGTCAGTGTCCACATCTACGTTTCTCTCCTCTCCTTACAAGACGCTGTACATCTCTTTTTGGAGACCGAGAGTAGAGTTTCGAGGTTGTGAACAGCTTCCAGTAGCACTCCTCAATTTTATCTTTAATTACGCAAGGAGGTGGCATTCAGTGTGCCTTCCCTATGACCTTCTTCTTAATGCACTTGGAGTTAGAAGAAACGAAAATTTGAGAAACGAGCGTTTACTACATATCTAGGGTATAAAATTAAACGTTTTTCTTGGCTCATTTAGGGAGAAGCCCATAACCCCACCATTCACAAAGACTCTGTGTGTTCCTCACCCAGGTCATGTAAACCTGAACTAGTGCGTATCCCTGTTCATATCACTATGCGTAGAACTAAACCCAAAACCCAAGCAACGATGCGGTGATAGGATGATTATGACGAGAAAATTGATATGGCTCGCGCAGTAGTAAACACGATAACTTAACAGAGAGTCAAAGCACATTGCAGGAACTGGTCAATAGCAGAGTGAGAGTGAAGCTGCTACGCATTAGGTCGAGATAGGTCACCACCGAATGATATATTTAGTGGCTGCCTATCCTGTGATTTTTGTAACTGCCTTTTGGTTTCTGTACAAATTGCAGATAACCATTCAATCCCTGTATTTTATCGTTAGTGCGATCAGACCTTCAGAGAGTGTATTCCAATCAATGTTCTCAGAATATAACTGCAAAATACACAAAAAATATGGTACTCAGGTCAGAGATTACTGTGAACTGCAGAATATTTTAGGTTCGTGTCCGAGGTGTAATTTTTTTCTATTCTGAAGAGCTGTAGCCAAATAGCTGAGGCATTACGCAGGACATAGGATAACATACCAACTTCGAAGGGTTTGAAAGTCTGCAAATTTACACAACATGTAGATCAAAAGCACTCTTGCAATCAGTGGATTCGTTAAAAAAGATTTATTTTATGTGTATTTCAGTTCTTCTGCATGCCATTTAACCGAGAGCGCTAGCAAGCGATACGAATCTTACTTATGTTCCGAGGAAAGATGACAAACGTTTCACATTTTCCAGAGTAGCCGTGCCATTATTCTTTGCACTTATTCTGTTTCACAAACAGTACCACGTTCTTGTTCCTGGAAAAAGTTAATACGTGTCTTCCAGTTTCGTCTTGGGAGAGCTGTAGAAAGTGAGTAAAGTCATAACAATACTTACACCTCCTTCACGAATTCACGCATGGAAGATATTCACTTTTATATATTGGACACTCAGCGAGTGCAAACGTGTATGAAGGCGTCGCTAAGGGAAAACTGACATTACATTTCTAGGATAGCAAATAAAACAAAAAGGAGCAAAAGTAAAAGTCGCTGTCAAATAAAATGCTTCGTACATACCAGTAAGGAGAAATTATAAATTTGTATATTATATGATATTAGAAATTTATATATTACATGATAACAAATTAATTTTGCCAAAATAGGTATTTAATCGTCTCAACCTTATTCTTTCACATGGTTTACACCTAACTAGAGACCACTTATTGCCCCAGGTAGTATCACTGGATTTCTCTCTGACAAATACGTTAATGGAATTTTATTTGTATCTACTGACAATCATACTTTACTATTCAATACGAGCTGATGAATTTAATGAAACGGTTTTCGATTCCCCCACTGCTGTTTGGTTTATGCAATGCTGCATTTTTTTTTCCTGCTGTGTGATCCAGACTACATCACTATAATAGAGCAGAATATAATTTGATGTTTTCATGTGAATGGTTCACGTGCTTTAATTTGAACAAATCCTGCTAACTCCATCACCGACGAAATCCATTTTTAGTTGTTCAAACATAGTACGAAATAGGCTAATTGAAACGTATGTTAACAGTTTTATAAGGATTATTACATGAAAACATCAACCAGCAGTAAATTCTCTAGCAAATATAAATTCGACTAGTACGACACGCTAACGACTTTCCACATAAATAATAGTTATTATTGTTATTAATGTTATTATTATTACATATTAGCAATACAGGTAAAATTCCTATTTGCATCGTCGTACTATAACTCCTTCTCACATGGTGGCAAATAGTTTGATGTGAAATTTGTTGTTGACACGGATGAATAAGAAGTTTCATAACACGAAAACGACAAAATTTTGAATGTCACAACAGCTATTGAATTTAATGTAATACCCATCTTACTTTTAGTTTCCCAATTTAACAACTCACCAATTAATACATTTCTGCTTTCTATTTCTTATCATTTTTATCTGTATAATGTTATTTCAGTCTTTTGACTGGAATCATTACTTCTCATTCAAGGAAAAACACATGTGCAGCCATACTACTCCAAACACTTACTTCTCGAACTTATCAGAACAACTGAAACGCTACGTTCTTGGTTGGAAACGATGTATACCATTATAATTTTTCACGATTAATAAATTAATAGAATACTGACTGAAACAACTGTCGTAGGCCTCATGGATATTATAGCTGCAAATTTTATAAACAACACATTTCGCGGTTTCGGTCGCCTTTAACAGTAATATTTACTTTCATCTAGTAGATGGTGATACAGATGACATTACCAAAAAAACCCCGGCCGGAGTGGCCGTGCGGTTCTAGGCGCTACAGTCTGGAACACAGCGACCACTACGGTCGCAGGTTCGAATCCTGTCTCGGGCATGGATGTGTGTGATGTCCTTAGGTTAGTTAAGTTTAATTAGTTCTAAGTTCTAGGCGACTGATGACCTCAGAAGTTAAGTCGCATAGTGCTCAGAGCCATTTGAACCATTTGAACAAAAAAAAAACGTGTAGCTCTATATAATTAAGGTATAAATATAAAATTGGCAATAAAATATGAAAAGGAAAATAATTTAAATTTTTTGAGTACAGCCATCAGCAAACAACACACACGCTCCACTTTCTGAATCCACAGAAGATCTGCGACACAAACGCCACTACAAGCAATTGATCTCGCCACGTAATGAACACTCAGATGTTCAAATGTGTGTGAATTCCTAAGGCACCAAACTGCAGAGATCATCGGTCCCTAGACTTTCACACTACTTAAACTAACATGTGCTAAAAACAGCACACACACCCATGCCCGAGGGAGGACTCAAATGGCTCTGAGCACTATGCGACTTAACTTCTGAGGTCATTAGTCGCCTAGAACTTAGAACTAATTAAACCTAACTAGCCTATTGACATCACACACATCCATGCCCGAGGCAGGATTCGAACCTGCGACCGTAGCGGTCACGCGGTTCCAGACTGAAGCGCCCAGAACCGCACGGCCACACGGGCCGGCAGGGAGGACTGGATCCTCCGGCAGGAGAGGGCGCGCATTCCGTGACATGACGCCTCTAACCGCGCGGCCACTCCGCTCGGAAATAAACACTCAGCCACGCTGCTTACAGATCACTCGTTCACAGAGCCATCAGAGCTTAATAAATATGATCGGAGAGACTGCTCGGCATAATCAGACATATAGCTGAGGCCAATGGGGACGACAACATAAGCATATGTAGACAGTGTCACGGAAAACTAGAAGCAACAAGTAGCCAGCTGACACAGAACTTCAAAACGGAACTCTCGAAATATATGTTTAATTGATAAACTCTTATATGAAATATCCTGTTTAGTCAGACTCTGAAACAATACTATTGATTTGAGGACACATTATAAACGACAACAAATTCTGAGACTTAATACACACGCTGACGTTAGTTAAGACACACAATCAAGCGCTTACAAAACTAGTTTGCGATACGTTTGAAGCTCTATATTATGGCCAAACTGGGAGAGATATTCAAAATCACTACAATGGACACATCAGTGCATTCCACACCAACAGTTACTCCAAACGAATAGTACGTATCCATATTACTCATACTTGTCTCTCATTCCAAGATATTAACATTGAGGTACACGTATTACATAAATATGAGAAAGGTTATCAAATATACTATTGTAAATAACTTTAAATTTTCATAAATGGTGCAGCATATGGAAATGTTTCTAAATACTTTTCTTTCCTTAACACCCCACGCATTTCTAACAACAATTAAATTTATTAACATACATCTCCTGTAGTTTCGGTAAGAAAAACATTTGTTCTATACTTAGAGATGTCATAATGTAATTCAAAGAAAAAAAATATATGGAAGTTTAAAATCGCTTCCTGTCCAATTTTCTTTGACTCCGATATAAATACAGCTTTGTAGAAATACAAAGGACGATGCTGTTATTGCATAATACTCTGTGTCTGAAAGTGGAATTTAAATTTACAAAATGAATAAGGAAAACTTTACTTCTTTCAATACATGCCATGACTAAACGCATAATAGCAACGACGACATCATCGAGAACAAGAATAACAACGTACCTCCGGCGTACGTAAACGATCACTGAGATGTATGATTAGTAGATAGGCACCCGCTATTAAACATAACTGAATCAGCAAAATGCGTCGTTTATAAAATTGGTAACACAGCCACAAACCTCAAACAATTTTAAGGCTAGCTGTACTACTTAATTTTTTTTTTAAATCTACCTATCCACCCTTTAACGCTTTTCTTGTTTCAGACGAAGCTCCTGGCTTAACTCCGCTGGTAACACGCCTCCTGCTGACTAAAGTCAAGAGGAGGGGACACTTGTGGCGTGCAGCTGCGTCTGTGCTGTGCAAGATGAACAGTACAACGACCTTCTCGTGCTGCTGAGTTTACTGCGTCATCTTGGATGTGTCCAGATTTTCACGTACAGACATACCGAGTTCCCACTTGTGCAGTACCAGCTTTCGATCCACTGAAAAGCGACTCCTTTCACGTAAAGACTCTGGTACTCTGGAAGTTTCCTGTGAGTACTTGAAAAAGGTCTGAACCAGTAATCTGGAAGCACGGAGTCAACAATGGAGTAACTGCGAAATACATAGATGAGGGCTGTGCTGTGAGAGACTGTTAGCGTAAATAGTTTCTGGAATTCATTATAAGATGTCTGAATACACATAGTTCTTACTTATCTGATTTCATACACATATAATCAATTACTGTTTTTTCACAAAATATATTTCACTGTATTTCTAAATTGAATTTGATATTTCTGCAAATAAATATAGATGTCTGAATGTCTACGCAAGAGACCAGCATGTTCCCTCTCTCCTATTTGTCTAGTTTCTATAAGTAATATGTTCTAGAGTGTACTAAAAAGTAAATTGTAATACTTCCACCTCAATGTCACTTCTGATAACATTAACTGAGATTCATTTCAAATTTCAGAAATATAGTTTCAGGATACCATCACTGAAGGTTGGTACTGGTGCACACACTGTTAAGAGTGTATTGTATTTGAAGCATATAGCTTAACACTGAAACTGTATCGTATATCAGCATTCTCAGACATTATTCAAGCTGCATTTTTTAAAAAGATTCTTCCTTCTCGTTTCAAACCTGTCTATGTTGAAGCGTAAAAGAAGAAAAGTGAATTAATAATTTTACACGGCAGCAGCGACGTAATAATTCTTCTTATAAGATTAGACTAATTATGATATTTTCCTGCTCATCACTAGAAGATGCATAAAGAATGATACAAATAGGTCGAAATGGATTAAAATATGAAATATACTTATTTCAAATACACTAGAATTTTGTTCTAGGGGTATCACCATTTCAAGTAAAAGATAGGGTTCAGAAATTCCAGTACCGTTTGAAAATAAACTGTTTACATTATATCAACTAATTCACTCTTGGTTTTTATGTATGCACATGTTAAAAACCAACCTACAAATTTCTGTCAATTTTACAAGTATTACAAAACTACACAAAGACTTGACAGCACGACAATGAAGTCTCTACATACTGAGTCCAGAAACACATCTCCACGTCGTATTAGGGCGCGTTTGATCCCCAGTTGTTTTTTGCGCCCAAAAGCAAAACAAAAACAAACGTCGTATATCCCAATGATGTGAGCCTAAATGAACGAATTCGGGAAAAACGTGAGTACTGGAATGAACATTACCTGAAGATTTGAAATTTTTACCGTATTAAATATTTTACAAAAGTATTATGTATCATTACAGGTTTACATATTCACATTCAAGTAATTTTAATAAACATGTCATTAACGATAATGACCTGCTGATTGAAATTTGGTTAAAAACATGCCAATATGCTTACTGAGTATAATTAAATTAATCAGATTGTAATTACCTTTTTTCACTGACATCAATTTCTTTTGAAAGTTTTCAAAATGTATAAAAAGAATAGTGGTAAAAAAATTACATCAAAGAGACAAAATGTGTGGCTAACTAAATTCCGAATAATTCAGATTTTATAGATTAGAGATATCAAACAAATTCAAGAGTAATAATTAGTATTAAAATTTAGTTGTAATATCTGTAAATTTATTGGACATGATACGCTCGAGGTTCAGAAAACATTTAGAAAACACTCAAAAACCGCAAACTGTGTAACACGAATGCATTGTTCATCACATAATTATTATTAACATACCTTGGTGATTCTGTGCCCACTGCAGTAATAACTTATTGTGTAATCTAGCCTACCTGACAAAACGTATGGACTGCATGCTACAGAGCCCCATCTTCAACCATGTGCGCTGAGATGTGAGTTCCGAAACACACGTGCCTGAAGCAGCATTGTTCTCTTCAGATCTGCTACAGAGCGCGCTTACCCTACTTTACGGAGCAGATAAGCCTCCGAGATCCATGTATGGTGATGAGGCGTGGACGTCCAACACCTTGTCGCCTAGCACTGGTTCCACCGCTGTTCACCGACCTTCCACAGATACTCACGACAGTAGCGCGACAACAGCTGACAGAATTCGCCGTTTCCTGTGTACTCGTTTCCAGGCCACAGGCCATAACAGTTTGCACTCTCTTCAAGTCCTTGCGGCCTCTATGTCGCTACAATCATTTCCCATTGGTCTCTGTTTTCCTTACATAGTTTTCTCACTGCATCTTGTGCCTGCAGCATCACGAAGCAGTATTCATAATCGCAGTGGGCAATAGCTACAATGTTTTTACCCACTGGTGTATTTGTTACTTGTAACACCCATCCTGCCATTTTATACGAAAGTGGTTTATGTAACAAATCAAACTGTAATTTACTACCTGATACCACAGTACTCAAAATAATAAATCTCTTCGCCAAATCATTCAGCAAACATATTTTAAAAATTGTCTGTGGAGTTCAAATACATATTTACTTATGGTGAAGGGATTGTAAAATTACCCTCTACAAAATGTCATGGGCTGGAGCAAAACATCAAAATCTTTTATATCCCATTTGCAGCATGCAAATACACAAATACACTAATACTAGTAAATGCTTTGCTGACTTTTTAATCCTGTTAACGTCTCCTGTATGGACAACAGATACACGAAACACATAAAAATCAAAAGTATTGCAGCGGCACCATGGCAGATCGGATTGCAGCGAGTTATGCATACCGACAGTTGCGAAGAAGAATAGAGGTCACAGGGCCGTCAAATTGCTGAAAGATTGTACGGAGTGTTTTTGCATGTCGCAAATCACAGGCAGTGGGCGCCCACTGACCAACCTAACATGACACGAAGTGGTGCATATGGCAAAACAGAGGCCCACAGCCACATATAAATAGGCACGGGTTTCTAACGAGATTCATTCAAGTGTGGCATCTCTCCAACACAGTGTGGTCTGTCACACCACACAGCAAAAAAAAAAAAAAAAAAAAAAAAAAAAAAAAAAAAAAAAAAAAAAAAGGTTCAAATGGTTCAAAATGGAGCACAATGGGACTTAACATCTTAGGTCATCAGTCCCCTAGAACTTAGAACTAACTAATCTAAGGATATCACACACAGGAGACCGTAGCGGTCGCGTGGTTCCAGACTGTAACGCCTAGAACCGCTCGGCCACTCTGGCCGGCCACGCAGCAAAAGATGGGGCACCAGTGTCCACGGCGGGTCGTTGGTTCGACCCTCTGAGGCCGACATGAGGTACTAAGGCAGCCAGCCAGTGGTGAGCCACTCTTCAGCTCACTACCACGGGCAGTCTTCCAGGATCCAACACGCACCGGTGACATCTGGGTCGAGGGTTGCAGATTCGGCTGTGGATCGCAGGTGCTTGTTGTCACCACGTCCTAAGCCACTCCAGCGAGGGAACACACAATCTTGCAGTTGTCAGTGGGCCAATCGGCGGCTCCTTGGAGCAATGCAGAGGCAACGAGGACGGGGACAGTTGAGTCGGCAGCTAGCACATCCTGACGCCGTTGGAACTCCGTGGCTGACCAAGGCTGGCTTGACACAGTATTGAATTACACAGGTCGTTGGGGTGCTTCCTCAGCATTGCGGGGCCTTGTGATGCTTAGCAAGGTGTACGAGGCCACTGTGGTTGGAAACAATAAATCATTCGGAAAGCTCGGATGAGTCTTAATACGGTACCTTCTACCTCTTCCCACTACATTTTGTCATCCTGATACGAGGGTGAGTCAAATGAAAACCTTAAATACCTTTTAAAATATTATTTACTGAGCATAAGTGGTGCAAAGCTGTATTACTTTTCAACATAATTTCCCCCATGCTCAATGCAAGTCCTCCAGCGCTTACAAAGGGCATAAATTCCTTTAAAAAAATTATTTTGGTAGTCCATGCAACCACTCAAGCACAGGGTGGCGTACCTCTTCATCAGAATGAAACTTCTTTCCTCCCATTGCGCCTTTGAGTGGTCCAAACAGATGGAAATCACTTGGGGCAAGGTCTGGTGAGTATGGTGGATGAGTAAGACACTCAAAATGCAGGTCTGTGATTGTTGCAGCTGTTGTACGGGTAGTGTGGGGCGTTGCATTGTCATGTTACATAAGGACGCCTGCTGACAGCAATCCACGTCGCTTTGATTTGATTGCAGGACGTAAATGATTTTTTAGGAGATCTGTGTATGATGCACTGGTGACAGTGGTCCCTCTAGACATGTAATGCTCCAAAACGACACCTTTTTCGTCCCAAAAGAGAGTCAGCATAACCTTCCCTGCTGATGGTTCTGTTCGAAACTTCTTTGGTATTGGTGATGAGGAATGGCACCATTCCTTGCTCGTTCTCTTCGTTTCTGGTTGGTGGAAGTGAACCCAGGTTTCTTCCCCAGTAACGATTCTAGCAAGGAAGCCATCACCTTCTCGTTCAAAGCGCCGAAGAAGTTCTTCACAAGCATGAACACGGCGTTCACTCATTTCAGGCGTCAGCTCCCGTGGCACCCATCTTGCAGACACTTTGTGAAACTCGAGGACATCATGCACAATGTGGTGTGCTGACCCATGACTAATCTGTAAACATGGTGCAATGTCATTCAGTGTTCCTCGGCGGTTTTCCTTCCTTTGGCTTCAACTGCTGCAATGTTCTGTGGAGTCACAACTCGTTGTGCCTGACCTGGACGAGGAGCATCTCCCACTGAGGTCACACCATTTGCGAACTTCCTACTCCATTCGTAGACTTGCTGCTGTGACAAACATGCATCACCGTACTGAACCTTCATTCGTCGATGAATTTCAATAGGTTTCACACTTTCACTACGCAAAAATCGAATAACAGAACGCTGTTCTTCCCTGGTGCAAGTCGCAAGTGGGGCGGCCATCTTTATACTGATACTGGGACAGTATGAGTGCATCTGCACTATGCTGCCACCTACAGGCCATTCTGCACGCTGTTTGTAGCACGCTTACCAACTTACAGGATAACAGCCCGAAATTTCGATTTGTTATTACAAATTTAAGGTTTTCATTTGACTCACCCTCGTACATTCGGAGGCAGAAGTTACCACTACAGTATCTAAACATATGGCACTCGGCTAAGAACATGAATGTTAACGTGACTGGTCGAAGGTAACTTAAAAGTTGCATTTACTTTATACACTGTTTGACAAATAAAAATTTAAAATAAAGTTGAAGCACCCACGAACGGAAGAAGGAAAGGAAATGAAACTTAACGTGTTGAGAGGGTAAGTGATGTTACTGCAGTGATGATAAATTTATGTCAAATTCACGAAGATTTTGACACTGTGAGCCAACTTATAAATATGACGTTCCATTCCCTCTGTCCTGGCTGCATGAATTGACTTTGCATTGAAGAGTGCGACAAAGTCGTCGTGTCTTCTCGTGTGCAGGGTCGCCCAAGCTATTTAAATGGCCCTTTGGTCCTGGGCAGTACAACTGAGCCGGGGTTGGCGTCTGAGCTGGTCCCAAACACGTTCCTTTGGGAACAGGTCAGGGGATCTTGCTGCTCATGGGGGTAACTCAACGTGAAGCAAACAGTTCATATTGATACGTTCCATTCTCCTGTTCAGCCTGATACCACGATACTGGTGGATGAGACTTAACACCTGTTGATCCAGAATGACCTTGACACTCCACTGAGCGCTAGTCATTCCCGATGACTCCCCACACCATCACGGCGTGAGTAACGCAGTTTTGTCTCTGTAAAACTCGAGAAAATGGGAACTCTCCTCAGATAGAGGCCATAACTATCCACAATGGTTCTCCAGAATAGTGCAGAGCCACGAATTCCTCGCTGAATACAATCGACACCATTCATGAACGGTCCATGTCTCCCAGTCACAGCACCACTCGACACACAAGTGTATCGTGTTGTGGTATTAACAACAGCCTGTCATGATCCGGGCAACGGCCTTGCCGTGGTGGGTACGCCGGTTCCCGTAAGATCACCGATGTTAAGCGCCTTCGGGCGTGGCCGGCACTTGGATGGGTGAACATCAGCAGCCATGCGCCGTTGCCATTTTTCGGGGTGCACGCAGCCTCGTGATGCCAACTGAGGAGCAACTCGACCGAATAGTAGCGGCTCCGGTCAAAGAAAACCATCATAACGACCGGGAGAGCGGTGTGCTGACCACACGCCCCTCCTATCCGCATCCTCAACTGAGGATGACATGGTGGTCAGATGGTCCCGATGGGCCTTTTGTGGCCTGTAGACAGAGTGCTTGTCATGGTCCGACTGGTACTGGTGTCCGACCAATGGAGCGACACGATACTGAATGTTACAGGGAGCGCATTACTCGTTATCGCATAGCAAACTGAGATATGAATGGATGCGATATGTTTGGTGCACAATATGGCGATCTTCCATTTTGGTGGTCACACGAGGTCGACCGGAAATCTGACGAGGAGTATGTGTGGCCCCACGTTCCCGGGCAGGCTATCATCGGAGCACTGTCAGAGCCGAGGATGTTAAGGAAATATTTTTATTTTTATGCAGTATTTATAAATATATTATTTTTACAGTGAAATAGTAATGTTTACTTTAAACTATATAAATGTTAGAAATGTTGACGCAATTCAGCTTTCACACTGGTTTTGAATGCTCCACAGATCTGAATATTGCACGATTCGACCAGCCGGCCAGATGGAGACCAAGAACGAGACACCTCTCAAAATCTTTCAGGTGCTGATAACTCTGTCTCAACGTATCCTTCACATTTTTCGCTCAACATCTGATGCTGTTCACGCCCCTTATATTATTACAAGTACACTATGCTTGGTAACAATAATAAACACTAACAACATTATTGTGCTTTGGAGCCACTCTGCCAGCAACAGAGAATTATATCTATAAACATTTATATACTCTCCCATGGCGTGTAGGTCTACGAAGTTATATTAACACCCGACCATGGCTTCCGGGTGCTTCATTTTTTTTTTTTGGTCATGTAGTGTGTATGAGTAGAGGACATGTTTTCCTTGGAGTGTATTACTCGCTTGAAATTACAATCGGTGAAATCAGAGAAAGTGTTCAAAGTGTGTCACATTTTTTATGAAGTTAACCAAGTTAGTTGTTCAGTTTTTTCGAATTCGCTTTAGATTATTTCTAGGTGTTCTTGCAGGTCCAGCATACATTAGTTACTGATTATAACGACTATTTAGATGTTAGTGTTAATACTGCTAAATTAGGGGCGATTTGTGTGCTGTATTTATATGATGCAACATGCAACAGGCGTCTCGAGAAAATGTTATGAATTTTTCCTTTACCTATGGGATCAGAATGGCGCCATTTCCATACCAGCAAAATAGTTGCGACATTACTAAATAGTTGAGTACAGAAGCTTCATCGTAACTGGTTCACCGTCACAGTTTCACCACCAGAATTCCGTTTGCACGATCACAATTTGCACGGAGCTGCAGAAAAAGCCTTTATGTTACCACAATTCTGTGTTACAACAATTTTGCTTCCAAATCACTCTTATATCTACAACTGGATGAGTTACGTATTCAGAAGCAATTTTCTCCCCATTAAGAGATGAAACTCGCTTGGAGATGAGCTTATGGTAATGCAGTGATGCATTTGGTTAGCGCTGAAAGTGTAACGTACAGTGTCCCACCGTAGTGATAACTTAATGACTTATATTTACAATTGGACGACTTAGGCATCTAGGAACAATTTTCTCCCTGTTAACAGCTGAAACTCGCTTGGAGCTAAGTTTATGGTAATGCCTTGATGCGTTTCTTGGTTAGCGTTGGATTTGTAACAAGCAGTATCCCATTGTACTGACAATGGGTTTTATAAGGATTTTATAAGAGAAATCGCTTCAAATGCATAACAGCGACTTTAATTAGAGTTTTACCATTATTAGGTATGTGAGATTAAAACAGGTTATTATGTTTAAGCCATATCGTACAAACAAAGTGACATGTGCGAATGGCGTATCTGGCCAGACGTCCTCCTCCTCGGACGTTTCCTCCGCTGGATACCAAATAGGCAACTGACGCGTCGATAACGACGAAGACGAAGCACACACCTCAACACACACACACACACACACACACACACACACACACACACACACTCCTGAGCGGAGAAAATACCCCACCCGGCAGGGAATCGAACCCAGGGCCTTGTCATGGAGAGTCAGTAACGGTAACCACGATACCACGAGTTACTGACGGCGTATTACACAGATTTTTATACATATCTCCAACATAGAGGTCCTACAATAAAGCAGACACAAAAAGAACTAAATCATGAACCCACAGCCTACAACGAATTTTCGTAAGCAGTGAAGTAGGTGGTTTTGTTTTCGGTAGTAGACTAACAGTGAAAATGGTCGGAAATATTTTTGCGATAGATAAACTTACTGATACTCAGATGCAGAGAAGCGACGCTGGACGATACTAGACTGTACATCGCCTGTTATTGACTGTTGTTATTATTAGTAAAGTTACGTTACACTCACGAGCAATTGCATTAGATATACGTTTTGTACCTAGCATTTTGACGCATCCCTTTTCATCACATGGCGGTGATGCGTCGCAGTACGGACTTTAAAAGTTATTAAAATCATCCGGATCCATGACCATTCAACTGTTTTCGATTAATACAGGGACATTGATGGGACTTCGTCTGTCATGACTGAAGATGCAGTTGCCGGTTACGACGTAGGTACTTATGCAACAGACACGAAGACATATAACTGGATGGATAGAATTCACGAAATTTTATTTCCATCATCTGTATGTGCCCAAGCTGGCTATGGCAGTAGCAAATACTTAACTTCCTTGGTGGGTGGCAGAAGAGTTTTCTAGGTGTATTACCGCGTCAAATGATAAAATAGCTAATACTGGTGAAAACAATGATTCGACCATAGTTACAGTGGCCTTCTCTTTGTTCTGTTGGGGTTTCTTTTCTGTCCATTGTCATTTATATTTTGTCATGCAGATCCCTGAGCACGACAGTACGTCATAAATAAAAGAAAAGGAGATATCGAGGCGGAAGGATTGGGGAACTTTATTGTGACAGGGCACTATGGCTGAGTTGTTGCCTATTGCTCCTTACGTGTGTGCCACAACTGGCAGGAATCCTCGTGGCGGTAGTTACTCGCCTGAAACGCTGGCATTGTTAGAGCGGCCTGTTGTGCTCTGATGCCTGGCAGCCAGGACGCTTTTCGACGTTATAGGCTGTTTGACAGCTACACAGGTTTTGTTAAATATACTACTGACCATTAAAATTGCTACACCAAGAGGAAATGCAGAAGATAAATGGGTATTCATTGGACACATATATTATACTAGAACTGACATGTGATTATATTTTCACGCCATTTGGGTGCATAGATCCTGAGAAATCAGTACCCAGATCAACCACCTCTGGCCGTAATAACAGCCTTGATACCCCTGGGCATTGAGTCAAACAGAGCTTGGATGGCGTGTACAGGTACAGCTGCCCATGCAGCTTCAACACGATACCACAGTTCATCAACAGTAGTGACTGGCGTGTTGTGATGAGCCAGTTGCTCGACCACCATTGACCAGACGTTTCCAGATGTCGAGAGATCTCGAGAATGTGCTGGCCAGGGCAGCAGTCGAACATTTTCTGTATCCAGAAAGGCCCGTACAGGACCTGCAACATGTGGTCGTGCATTATCCTGCTGAAATGTAGGGTTTCGCAGGGATCGAATGAAGGGTAGAGCCACGGGTCGTAAAACATCTGAAATGTAACGTCCACTGTTCAAAGTGCCGTCAATGCGAACAAGAGGTGACCTAGACGTGTAACCAATGGCACCTCATACCATCACGTCGGGTGATACGCCATTATAGCGATGACGAATACACGCTTCCAATGTGCGTTCACCGTGATGTCGCCAAACACGGATGCGACCATCACGATGCTGTAAACGGAACCTGGATTCATAAGAAAAAGTTACGTTTTGCCATTCGTGCACCCAGGTTCGTCTTTGAGTACACCATCGCAGGCACTCCTGTCTGTGATACAGCGTCAAGGGTAACCGCAGCCATGGTCTCCGAGCTGATAGTCCATGCTGCTGCAAACGTCGTCGAATTGTTCGTGCACATGGTTGTTGTCTTGCAAACGTCCCCATATATTGACTCAGGGAACAAGACGTGGCTACACGATCCGTTACAGCCATGCGGATAAGATGCCTGTCATCTCGACTGCTAGTGATACGAGGCCGTTGGGATCCAGCACGGCGTTCCGTATTACCCTCCTGAACCCACCGATTCCATATTCTGCTAACAGTTATTGGATCTCGACCAACGCGAGCAGCAATGCCGCGATACGATAAACCGCAATCTCGATAGGCTACAATCCGACTGTTATCAATGTCGGAAACGTGATGGTACGCATTTCTCCTCCTTACACGAGGCATCACAACAACGTTTCACCAGACAACGCCGGTCAACTGCTGTTTGTGTATGAGAAATTGCCCGCATCTCGTGGTCGTGCGGTAGCGTTCTCGCTTCCCACGCCCGGGTTCCCGGGTTCGATTCCCGGCGGGGTCAGGGATTTTCTCTGCCTCGTGATGGCTGGGTGTTGTGTGCTGTCCTTAGGTTAGTTAGGTTTAAGTAGTTCTAAGTTCTAGGGGACTTATGACCACAGCAGTTGAGTCCCATAGTGCTCAGAGCCATTTGAACCATTTTTTTTGTATGAGAAATCGGTTGTAAACTTTCCTCATGTCAGTACGTTGTAGGTGTCGCCACCGGCGCCAACCTTGTGTGAATGCTCGGAAAAGCTAATCATTTGCATATCACAGCATCTTCTTCCTGTCGGTTAAATTTCACGTCTGTAGCACGTCATCTTCGTGGTGTAGCAATTTCAATGGCCAGTAGTGTACGAACGTAAAATTACCACTGTAGAGGTAGGAAACAGACAAACTGCAGCCAGCATTGGTCTTGCCCTATGGGAAGAATGTCACTGACCCCATTGCTGAACAACTTCAAAAGGCGGGTGTCCTGCTTTCCTCCAACAACTGCCGCAAGATAAAGGATGCTCTAGGCTCCGCCAAGAAAAGGTAGAAGCTGTACAGACTGCAGGCGTGTAATAAGTGGAGTGTGAATGTGGAGACGTTTTGCCTGAACATCAGAAAGACTGCGAAGAGGAAGTAAGATTCAACGTGACCTACGTTTTTGTCAAGCAGCCGGCGACTGTGAAACGCAGGCCCGGAGAGGCCATCGAAATATTTTATCTGCCTAAAGATACATAAGAGAGCATGGACTCAGGTTTGCCCCTTCGTGTGACTTCATAGGCTTTCCCAGCGGAATAAGTCATGAAAGTCTCTTCGGGTTTGCTGCCGGATCCGAACATCAACTTGACATTTCGGCGATCCAACTGGTCGCCATCTTCAGGAGTATACTGCTTCTGCGTATGAGTCCCGCTGAGAACTGACGGCAGGCCGCAAATCGACATCCTACATAGGCCACCGTTCAGTACACGGTGCATGCGCTGCCCATCACGGTTGCTGCCCTCCAAGACAGGGAGGTGGCTCCGCCCTTAGTAGGACACTGGCGGCAACGATACATCGCCCTCAGGACCTCACAAAAGAACGTTCAATTTTGATGCGGGATAGTACAGGATTCCACGTCCTGCTAAGAGGAAACCCATTGTCTCTGTTGATTAAATTATCCGCCAACTTAATTTCAATCGCCTCTTTACAGACACTGTTCCAAAAACCGGAAATGTTGGCAACTACCACAGTTTCGTCCAGTTTCATACCGTGTCCCTCATATAAGCAGTGTTCTGTTACTGCCGATTTTTCCGGATTATGTAGCCTCGTATGACGGCGAAGTTCTGCTTCGAATGATTCGAACGGCCAATATAAGACTTCCCACATTGACCGGGAATTTTGTATAAACCGTGCTTCCTAAGCCCCAAATCTTCTATCACAGAGCCGAGTAGTGCCCTAATCTTAGACGGTGGACGGAATACACTCTTAATGTTAAAATTCCTTACAATTCGTCCAATCTTAAACAATATGCCTCTAGCACAAGGAACGTTACAAGAGGAACATAGATCGGTGGCCTTTCGTCCTTATGACTGAAACATATCGTTTAAGATTGAACGAATTTTAGGGAATTTTAACATTAAGAGTGTGTTCTTTGAGACAACAACCGTGATGGGCGGCTCATGCGCCGTGCACTGGACGGTGGCCTATTTAGGACGTCGATCTGCAGCCTGGCGGCTGTTCTCAGCGGGACTCATACGCTAAGCTGTATTCTCTTGAAGACGGTGACCAGTTGGATCGCCGAAATATCAACTCAAGTTGATTTTAGGATCCGGCAGCAAACCCGAAGAGACTTTCATTGCTCCTTCGTGTTTGCAAGCCATCAGCGCCTCACATGCCTCTCCAGCAAGACAAGACGCGAGCTCCACCGGTGAATAACTGCCGCCGCGTGTAGGAGGAAAGCAAGACTCAACACCTTATTCGCCGATGACTATCAGTCATGGCACCAACTGTAAGAAGCGACAGACAAAACCAGTTTCCCATTCCCTCCACCGCAATAGCCTGTTATAGTAAAATATTCGTCTCCTTCCGCCTTCAGGGGCCAATTACATCAGTTTTTTTTTTTAATTTTGCTTACTGCCATGATCAGCCAGCACTCATGACAAAATATGTGATTTTGGACAGAAAAAGTACACCAGTAAACCCAAAAGAAGGCCACTGAAGTGTGGCCGAAATGATGGTTTTACCAATAATAGTTCTTTCTTACAGTATGGCCAGGTACTATACCAAGATTTTTCTGTCAGTTGAATGTTGCCTACGCAGTTGCATTCTTTGAAGATTTTTACAATAGTTCGTCTAACAGAATACTGTCCTTGGTTCTGACTATCTGTTCTTATTAACAGATGTTTATCGTACAGGCGTCGATGTTGGGTTCCCAAAGTTCGTTCACATTTTCAGTGTAACTTCTGTATGTGTAGACTTATAAACAGGCACTTAAGGACACAGTTTGCTCCGTTGAGGACGTGGCCATCAGCCGCAACCTCTATCTGGATGTTTAGCGCCACCCGTCGGTCTTATGACTGGTGAAGTTCTCATACTGATTTTGTCTCTGGCGTGCAATCGACGTCACCGTATTAACAACGGCGGGGCTCGAACTAACAACTGTAAACAACAGATGTTACCAGGCAGTGTTAAGCAGTAGACTAGTGACCATAGAGTGTCAACGGTGTTGCGTCACAAAGGTTAATGGAGCAATATCTCTAAATCAACACGAGAAAAGTGTGTGCAAAATATGTCCCAAACACAGTCTCTCCGGAACAAAAACAATCAGGCGTGGACGCCTGCCGCGACTTGACTGAAATGCAAAACGAGGACAATTATTTTTTCAAAAAATCATCACTCGACAAGAGTTGGTTTTATCAACACGAACCTGCCACGAAGCGACGTGGTTGCAGAAATTCCTATAAAGGATCGACGCTTTGACGATATAACCGACAATGAAGCCAATTTGACAGGTGAATTAATAATATCCTAATAAAGGACCTTCCTGACACTTTCACGTGGTTTATGAACTTCTCTGCGTTGTACCAAGGCGAGGGAAAACTATGTAGTAAACCTGAAGCACTGAAACCATGTACTGGTCCGTGACTGGTAGTACCCAAGATCGATTGACGACGACAAGGGATCGTACTGTACCAACGTCTCTATGCCGTTATTGCAAAGTATCCTGTTGCACCAGTCGACCACCGCACCTTTAATTAGGTACAGTTTCTTATTTTTAAATAGATGTTAAGACTGCAGAACGCTATCTAATTGCAGAAGATTCCAGTTAGAGAGGAGCCTCTGATGACGACAAGAGTCTAGCCCGCGCCGCAATCACACTAGCAATGAACTATTAGGACACGAAATCAGCCTTAATACTATTAATATTGCAGCCACCTCAACCGCTGACCATGTAAACAGCCTTTCTGACAGATAATGGGAACAACATCCTGACTTGACACGACACCGAAATCGTACCGAACTACGATAGAACTACGAATAATCACTTAACAATATTTACACACCAATGACAACTGAAGTTAAGCAGTGGTGAATAAATGGGCCTATTTAATGAACCACTCTCGTTGTATACGATACTGATCTCGTCAGAGCAACAAATTACTTTAATTTCAGTACCTGATTATCTTGCGTGATGATAATTGCGACATCCAACTAGCAATTGTTATCTTTCGCAACGAGCTTTTCACAACGCAGTATGGACTCTCTGACATAAACTCGGAACTATTTTATTACTTGTACTAACATACCAATCCGTCTAACGTCTTGAAATTATTATTCTGTTTATGGACACTTCCATCACTACTGTTAGGAATTAAAACATTTTTAATTCTCCCTTAAATATTTTTCCAACTCGACGCAGCGATAATATGTAAGTGATGAGACATCGCATGCGTCACAGAATAACGAGTCTTTGTTAGTAGCAAAATCTTTGGCCTTACGGTAAATAACTCAATTACTTCAATTAAACTATTCATCATTTAGGAAGCTTTTTCCCTTAGTTAAAGCCGGCCGCGGTGGTCTCGCGGTTAAGGCGCTCAGTCTGGAACCGCGGGACTGCTACGGTCGCAGGTTCGAATCCTGCCTCGGGCATGGATGTGTGTGATGTCCTTAGGTTATTTAGGTTTAAGTAGTTCTAAGTTCTAGGGGACTCATGACCACAGCTGTTAAGTCCCATAGTGCTCAGAGCCATTTTGAACCTTAGTTAAAACCTTTTCTTTAATATTGAGAAGATATACTTTCAGTAGATTATTTATAATTTCATTCTTTCAAGAAACTTTTACCAAGCACATTTAAAAAACTCCACATTATACGTGATATCGACTCCACTGTATCAATATCTCAGAATTACACTCGTTTATACTTCCGAAAATTCTACAGATATATTCACACTAGATACCAATTAAATTGACTGGAAGGTTTCCTTTAACCGCAATAAAATTGGATATATTTTCCTTCTAGGTAGCTCAATACGTGTTGGTTATCACCAGTGAACGAGTGCCAGCAAATATATTACCATTCCCCACAATACGGAAACAAGTAATAAAAAAATCGAACAAAAATCCTAAATGTCACCGCCACTTTTCAACTAACCTTAAGTTACAATTTCAAAGCAAATCTTGACCTTTTCAGGCGTTGGCCACACGCGACCTGCTAAATTCCGTAACATTTAAATCGTCCACTCGTCACCTTGATGAATCAAGTTTTGGTTTAGCTACGTGTAGCTCGTTAAATGGTTCCTTCAATTTACTATCGCTTGTCTACTCAGTGATACGTGCACACCATCACCGTATAGTGAAACAGTTCGTCGTTCTATGAGCCAATTCGCTGTCTGCTGCAAGGTAGTGGTCTTGAAAATACAACTACCAAAACGTGTTCAATGCTTTCCCTTCTCGACACACACGCACAATACCCAAACCACCTCACTAAAAAGGACAAGCAACCCAATTAACTCTGGGCGCGTCGCGACCACTCAACATACAATGCAGACGGGATATCGGTCACACCGATTCCACAAAACTCAGCACCTAACAAATCAATCTCTCAATTAAATCAGGCTCACGCGGGACTCACCCCCGCAAATTTTACGAACGAAACTATTCCCACAACTATAATCAACAAAATTCCGTGCACTCTCCCAAGACTTACGTGTCAACTGAGTAGCCTCACTACACCACGCAGTGAAACGCTATAAGATCAGACCTGATATACACCAATACGACCACTTGGTCGGTGAGAGGTCTATCCGGGAACTAACTAACCCTTTTCGTTGTACAGTAGGAACCATTTAAAACGGACAAACACGCAACGCCACGCCAACTTTTAACAATTAATGTAATAATCATCGGTGCTGTCGATCCTTCGCAATAGCGGCCGGCTGCTGCGCGTCGCTCGGGCGGCATCTCTGGACGCAGCGAGGGCGATATGGTATATCGCTGCAGTCGCGCATGCTCGCCACCTGCTATTCCGTAGACGCTCTCATATCATCTAGAACACAATTTGATTTTGGTTTTACTCGCATCATACACGTATATTATCGTGACCACCAGGTGTTATCATTGGTTTATCACGCAGGACGCTCAGCACCGGTAAGGGCGAACGTACCCCGTGCGTTTTGACACAGCACAACCACCATCTTACGTTTTTCCCTATTTTTTTAGTAATCCTGTGACAATGAAATGAAATGATGGTATGGAATTGATGGCCTGGGTCCAGAAGCGCACGACTGCAACGGTCGCGGGTTCGAATCCTGCCTCGGGCATGGATGTGTGTGACGTCCTTAGGTTAGTTAGGTTTAAGTAGTTCTAAGTTCTAGGGGACTGATGATCTCAGACGTTAAGTCCCATAGTGCTCAGAGCCATTTGAACCATTTTTGATGGCCGGGAGTCGCCTCATGGGGTAGTTCGGCCGGCGAGTCGCAAGTCTTTGCAGGTGACAGCACTTCGGCGCCTTATGTGTCGATGGTGATGTGATGATAATGAGGGAAACACAACGTCCAGTGCCCAGGAGGAGATAACGATCCCGGTAGGGAATCGGACCTGGTCCCACTTTATGGCAATCACACGTGCTGGCCACTCAGCTGAGGAGGTGGACATTAATCCAATCTCCAAATCTTACGGATTGACGCGGTGCGGAGCGTGCGGGGCGCTCTCTAGCGAGCAGCCTTGGATTAGCATGCTCGGGCGTCTTTGGAGAATCGTGTGCAGTCGGTGTAAACACTGCCGATCCCCATAGTGCTCCGTGCACACCTCTCACTCAGTGGCATTCCATGGATGTTCAAAAGCATGGAGCTATATTTGCCTTCATACCTGAGAAATGCACCTGAAACGATTCTGATACAGTTCAGTACTGACGCATTACATACTTGTCTTTCTTAGGCTACAAAACATTACAGGATGTTGTTGGTGAAGAAACGGAAGCAAACAATTCATCCCATGTAATCTGCCCTTCACTAGTTTACTTCCACCAACTGCCTGAGCGACACACAGTCAGTAGGTGGGACGAATCATCAAAAGTCGTTCTCTGCACACGCGTAACATTCCACTGCCATCTACCAAGAAATAACTCGCCTATTTTTCCATGCTTTCAATGACAGCGTTGTTGCATTCATGATAATCTATGTGTCTAGTGACGTAAGGGGGTAGATCATGTGAGTGGTGGTGCCTTCTGTATCCTGTAATAGTTCCTGGTGATATCACTGTTCACTGGTTTCTCTTTATCCAGTACGCAGCTAGCAAATGATTTCTTGTTTTGTGTTTAATCCGCGGTAGATATCTATCTATCTACACTCCTGGAAATTGAAATAAGAACACCGTGAATTCATTGTCCCAGGAAGGGGAAACTTTATTGACACATTCCTGGGGTCAGATACATCACATGATCACACTGACAGAACCACAGGCACATAGACACAGGCAACAGAGCATGCACAATGTCGGCACTAGTACAGTGTATATCCACCTTTCGCAGCAATGCAGGCTGCTATTCTCCCATGGAGACGATCGTAGAGATGCTGGATGTAGTCCTGTGGAACGGCTTGCCATGCCATTTCCACCTGGCGCCTCAGTTAGACCAGCGTTCGTGCTGGACGTGCAGACGCGTGAGACGACGCTTCATCCAGTCACAAACATGCTCAATGGGGGACAGATCCGGAGATCTTGCTGGCCAGGGTAGTTGACTTACACCTTCTAGAGCACGTTGGGTGGCACGGGATACATGCGGACGTGCATAGTCCTGTTGGAACAGCAAGTTCCCTTGCCGGTCCAGGAATGGTAGAACTATGGGTTCGATGACGGTTTGGATGTACCGTGCACTATTCAGTGTCCCCTCGACGATCACCAGTGGTGTACGGCCAGTGTAGGAGATCGCTCCCCACACCATGATGCCGGGTGTTGGCCCTGTGTGCCTCGGTCGTATGCAGTCCTGATTGTGGCGCTCACCTACACGGCGCCAAACACGCATACGACCATCATTGGCACCAAGGCAGAAGCGACTCTCATCGCTGAAGACGACACGTCTCCATTCGTCCCTCCATTCACGCCTGTCGCGACACCACTGGAGGCGGGCTGCACGATGTTGGGGTGTGAGCGGAAGACGGCCTAACGGTGTGTGGGACCGTAGCCCAGCTTCATGGAGACGGTTGCGAATGGTCCTCGCCGATACCCCAGGAGCAACAGTGTCCCTAATTTGCTGGGAAGTGGCGGTGCGGTCCCCTACGGCACTGCGTAGGATCCTACGGTCTTGGCGTGCATCCGTGCGTCGCTGCGGTCCGGTCCCAGGTCGACGGGCACGTGCACCTTCCGCCGACCACTGGCGACAACATCGATGTACTGTGGAGACCTCACGCCCCACGTGTTGAGCAATTCGGCGGTACGTCCACCCGGCCTCCCGCATGCCCACTATACGCCCTCGCTCAAAGTCCGTCAACTGCACATACGGTTCACGTCCACGCTGTCGCGGCATGCTACCAGTGTTAAAGACTGCGATGGAGCTCCGTATGCCACGGCAAACTGGCTGACACTGACGGCGGCGGTGCACAAATGCTGCGCAGCTAGCGCCATTCGACGGCCAACACCGCGGTTCCTAGTGTGTCCGCTGTGCCGTGCGTGTGATCATTGCTTGTACAGCCCTCTCGCAGTTTCCGGAGCAAGTATGGTGGGTCTGACACACCGGTGTCAATGTGTTCTTTTTTCCATTTCCAGGAGTGTATATCCAAATCCCGCTCCAGCTATTGCCGGGTCTGGGTGCTGACAAGTCCTCTCCATTTGGCTCGGTCCTCCCACCACTTTTCTTCCTCCTCTTGCTGCCAGGTCACAACTCTCCTTTCTACAGATATTCTCACTCCCATTTTCCACTGTGTTTTTCGGCGCCCTCCATGTCTTTTCCCACCCATCTTTAATTCTTCCATAATTTTGGGGAGTCTCCGCCCATTCATCCTCTTGATATGCCCATACCATCTTAATCTCTTTTTTTTCAATTTCGTCTCTCATACTTTCTTGTTTAAGGTCATTTCTAATCTCTACATTCATTACTCTGTCCATTCTTGTTTTTCCCTTAACTGCTGTGAGAAATTTCATTTCCCCTGCTTGCTGTCCCTTTGTGTCATAGTCCATGTTTCTCCACGATAGGTGACAACAGGGAAGAAATAATTCTTGTACATAAGGAATTTTGCTTTTTCTGAAACTTCCTTATTACGAATCAAGTGTTTTATTGATTGGTAGAAATTACCTCCCTTCTGTAACCTCCTATTAATATCGTCAGTTATTCTTTCATCCCTAGATATTTCACTCCCTAAACAAGTGAAACTTTCTACCACTTTGAGGGGTTTTTCATTCAAGGTAATATTTCCGTTGATCCCTTTCTCTCTTCCAAATTACATTACTTCACTCTTGTCTTTATTTATTTTTAATCCATACCTTTTCATTATTTCCTTCGACGCATCAAGCTGGAACTGTACATCTACCTCTTTATCACCCCATATTACCATATCATCTGCAAAAAATAATCTTTTTGTCTTTTTCTTTTACTATATCTTTAACTGCCCTATTCATTCCCTCCATCACAACATTAAAAAATGCAGGAGATAAAATACTTCCTTGCTTAAGTCCTTGTCTTATTTCGAAGTATTCAGAGTTCCCCAACGGTGTTCTAATTCTCCAATTGTGTCCTCTGTACATTGTCTTTATAACAGTAATGTATCCATTTTCTATATCTATCTTCTTCATTTCTTTCCAGAGTCTTTCCCTGTCAACTGCGTCGTATGCTTTTTCTATGTCTATAAAAACCATTATCACCCTTTTGTTATACTCCCATCTTTTTCCATTAGTTGACGGATGGAAAATATTAGGTCGATCGTGCTTCTCCCTTTCCTAAACCCATGCTGTTCTTCACTCAGCTCCTTTTCTACCTTTTCACTTATTCGATTTAGTAAAATCTATGGCAGCCAATGGCGACACCTTGAAAGACGTATACATTGCCGGCGATGGGCGAGGCATGACAGAATCTCTGACCAGAGAGTAGTTTATCGTTAGCTGTTGCTAGTCTGCGCTTGACCGCGTGAGTCGACAGTAGTAGTAGTAGTCAGTCGACAGTAGTCGTCAGTCCGTGCTAGTCTGCGTGAGTCGGCGGGAGTCGGCATGCGTCGGCTGTGGGCTCTGCTCGCGACTCTAGTCAGGACTCTGGTGGATGAGTATTGTTGTAGAAGGTAAAGAAGCAGCCTTGCGCATATTTAATAATGTATGTTAATTGTAATTTAATTTGTTCCAAAAAAATGCCCCAATAATAATTTTATAATATAAAGCATCTCTTTTAAAGAAAAGCATTCATTTCAATTTAAAGAATATTTCAAATGCATGATCATTCCTTCCAATAATAAAAAAATATATATATATACGCCAGCATTGCATGAAGCTGTGTCGAGAAATTCCAATTTAAGAGCAGATATAATTGCGGTTTTTATTGAGGTAAGAATTTTGCTTTTTTATTCAGAATACAGGGCCGAAGGGCAGCGCTGCTGTCGTCATAAAATTTAGCAGGTTACTAAACTTTTTATTATTTTTGGTGTTTAGGAATTTTTCTGTTCCGAACTTGACATTAAATGAGAAAAGAATTTTGTGGGAATATTAACTGTGAATGCATTCTTTGCACAGAGACTATAAATTGGAGCCAATTTTGTTCAGAGGTTACATTAAAATCAACTTTGTTCTGAGGTTACAATATTAGAAAAATTCATTTAATTATTATTATTCTTTGGGTAAGTTACACGTGGCTCATTTTCATTAATATTTAACATTTTTCGTGTGGAGCGGTTACACTTGGCTCACATTTTCATTTTTATATTTTGCGGGGAGGTTACAGTTGGCGACATCCGGCCAGGATCGTATTTCTTTGGGAATCTTCTGATAAGTAGTCATATATCTGCTCTTATTTACTTAAACGTAGTTTGCATCAGGCGCAACGCATTTACTAATTGTCGCTCTTTCTTTCACAGATCATCGCAATTTGTTGCTCTTTGTTGTATTTGTGTTTGTTGCTTTTTGCATTGTCCTTGTTTCATTTGTGAATAAATTTGATTTGTGTAAAAATGCCGCGAAAAACTGTTAACAGTACCTCGCGATGTACAATGAGTGAAATAGCCGACTCAAATAATTTGACCGATAGTACTTGCGATACTCAGTGTAATGTTGACAATCCTCCATTTACAGACAATCAGTGCATACTGATCACCGGTAATGATTTTGATCCTAATGATGAATAAATAAATTCAATTGTGTCCTCTGTTAATTTAACGACAATTGATGATGCGGCACGTTCTGTTACAATGAACGCTGCCCAGTTTAACACACCCGATTTGCAAAATTTGAATTGTGAACAGATAAATTTTTCTAACGAAAATGAACAATGTACTCAAAGTACGACAGATTTATTTGATTCCGATTTAGTGACCAACAGTGCATATTCGATTGGCAAAGCTTTTCAAGAATCACAGAATATCCAAATAGATACACAAAACGTGACAATTGCAGGTACGCCATCAAACAGTACAGAGAATAGAGTAGGTAATATTGGCTTGGGTCAAATGGCAATATTGCTACAACAAAATGAAAAACAAGAGAACAACCTTAAACAACTTAGTGAACAGATCATACAACTTAATGAAAAACATGACAACCTTAATGAAAAATTAGACAACAATTCTAGACAGCTTAGTGAACAGATTACAGCCGTTGCCGCGCAGTGTCATGATACTAAAGAACAATTACGAGAGGAAATTGAGGCTTGTGCTAGGAAAAGTAGTGAAGAAATTAGATCTGTTGCTCAAGAATTAAGGGATATGCAAACAGCTGCAACAGAATCACTTAGAGGCGAAATTAGTGCAGTCGCTAAACAATGCTCTAAAAACACAACACAGTTACGCGAGGAGGTTAAATTAATGACAGCAGAACTTTCGCTCACACTGGATGCAAAAGTAGACGCGAAATTCGACCAACAGAACAGTCAAATTGACGAACGTTTTAATCATCAACTACAAAACAGTGATACGCGTTTCCGTAAATTTATACAGGAACAGAATAAAGTAAAACGACAAGTCATGGAAACAATTACCGCACAGAGACAGGAAGATAAACGTAAATAGTTTACGAAAGCAAAAACATACGTAGACAACAATATTGCTACTGTATCAGACGAAATTAAAACTATTAAACAGTTGAACACCGAATTGCGTGATGAAATTTCCGATCTTAAATCGAAAACAGACACACACACAGTAGACTTTCAGACAGTGACAGACAGACTCGAACAATTAGAACTAACACAGGATTCCGATGTCATCAAAGCTGACGTTAAAAAATTAAACAAAACCACACGTAAAATACAATAACAAATTAACGCTTGTGACACTAAAAACGATGATCAATTAAAAATACTGACTGAAAAATATGATGAACTGGCCAATCGTATAGATGTTATCGAAAGTAATAATGACAGCAAATCAGACGATCCTTCACAGATTTCGTTTAACCAAACACCTAAATTCCAAAATTTACAGCAGACAATCAATGAGATAGATTCGTCCAATAATACATTACGTAGAAAATTGTCAACTTTACAGCAAGAAGTCACAGAGATAAAAAATATTTCAGTTAATAACACGTCACAGCATACGGCACATTCCGAACATTTTTCACAGTCACACAGCCAGTATAATTTAGGTAATTTACAGAACGTGAGTTAGATTCCGAACAGTCACAGACAAATAGATTCTCATACAATCGTGAACCTGTTCAGACGTACAGAGACGATAATTTTGATTACAAACATTTTCTATCACTGAGAATATTTAAGGTATTTAGAAATGACAGAGCACAGGTATACGCTTTGAAATGGATACGACAATCTATTTTTGAATTTTTACCAGCATTTCGTGTAATGCAGAAACTAGAATTAGGATGGATACAGCAATTTGCTACTGAATTTTCACCGGCATTGCCTGTAACGCAAAAGCTAAAATTTATTTGCAGCGCGTAATTGACCTCAGGGGATTCATTACGCTTTAATGAATAAGTGCCATAGCGTGCACAGGGCTCCGAGCCATAGTAGTGTTATTTCATTTTTAGTTTTCTGCACTGCTGCCTTCTCTTCTACTATCCCTTATATCTATTAAAACAGCTCTTTAACTATCGCTCTATCTAGAATTAAGAATGAGTCAAGAAAATCTGATATGACAAATTTTACCGAAAGTGACAGTTCTCTTTAGACACTCCCTAAATGACAACTATCGCCATAATTTTTAATAACAGATAAAATTGTAATCAACAGTATGTACAACATTTTAGCAATCGTCAAAATTATCAGCAACCACATTTTGGTAACAATAGACGTTTATCTCCGCAACAGCATGAAAGCCAACCGGTTAGCATACCTAAACAACAATGTAACGTACAAGGTCAACCAAGCTTTAATGTTTCGCCGCCTACACGTATAGCATCAGCTCCAACAAATTGTAACGCACAACAACAAGGAAACCAGTACGTCCAGAAAACACACTATTTCAATTCCTATCGCAATGCACCGTATAGAAATGATTATCATGACAGACGTAAAAATAATGAACACAATTTTCAGCGTACGTTCAATAACAGTCGGTCTTACCAGCAGCAAAATCATCCGCAACAACATATTATCATGAATGAACCAGACAGTAGGTATCATCCCGAACGTAATACCTCAGGAAGAAATAACAGAACAGTACAAATAGTCGAAATGCCACAGAATCCTCCTGAAAATAATAACACGTCAGATAGAATTTGACTAAATTCAGGACAGGTTGCATCTTCCAGCAACGTAAGCAATACTTCAGATACACAGAATCTTGTTCACGAAAATGTTATTACTTTTGACGACATCCGAGACACTCTTTTGCAGGAAAGACCAGTTATTCAAAAAACCATTTCACAACCTGTCATCGAAGTAAAAATTGGATCATCGAAATTTTCAGCAGTAATCGATTCTTGATCTCCTATGTCAGTAATAAATGAGGAAACTTTCAACGAATGCAACAAAGAGAATACCTATCCTACGTTACCATTAGGCAAAACGAAAGTAAAAGGAGCAGTATCTGGTAAAGGAGTAGATGTTAAATTACAGACACATTTATCATTTTGTATTGCAGGTCATACATTTCACTCAAATTTTTGGATTGTTCCCTTATTGACGACAGACGTTATTTTAGGTACGAATTTTCTGGTACAACACGACGCAATTATTGACTTTCAAAATTCCTATTTAATGTTAAAGGATGAAAATGTACAACTGGCTTTAGAATTTCAGCACTCTTTATCTGCGGAAGAACAAACAATTAATCGTACAGAGGTCATTTCCGTATCACGTAGCATAGACTGTAATTCCACATTGTTCACAGATACGTACGTACACAATTATAATACTCCAGACGAAGCTGACTATGACGTTATACAGATGATTTCTGATAAAGTTAAAGAGAGCAGTGCAAATACAGAAGACGAACTCACGCAACTACACAAAATTCTTTTACAGCAAGCTCCAGTTTTTGACAACGTTCCTGGTACTATGTTCGGTTTTATGTATGAATTTCAAGTTAAACAGCACGACACATTTAAAGCCAAGCATTATCCCATTCCGTATATTCATAGAGAACAAGTTAAAAAAGAATTGCAAGCTATGCTTGACCAATGAATTATTGAACCGGCAGTTAGTTCGTACATAAACCCGCTCCATATTGTTAAGAAAAAAGATGGTTCACTTCGCCTCGTACTTGATTCGCGTCACATCAATGACATTATTATTAATGAAACAGATCGCCCACAGACACTAGAAGAACTTCTACAGAAATTTCATGGTACTGCTATTTATTCCACATTAGATTTGAAATCGGGATTTTGGCAAATTCAGCTCCATCCGGACTTCAGAAAGTACACGGATTTTCTCTGTTTTGGTGACTGTTATCAATTTTGTAAATTACCGTTCGGTTTAACAATTTCTTCAGCAGCTTTTATTCGCAGTTTGAATACAATACTTCCGACAGAACTTAAAGACAGAATCACAACGTACGTAGACGACATTCTTATTGCAGAAGCTAACTGGTCTGAACACAGTCTGCTTCTTGAGCAACTGTTGCAAACTTTTCGTGCACAAGGACTCACAGTTAATCTCAGTAAATCGCACTTTGGTAAAACTTCCATAAAATTTCTTGGACATGTAATTTCAGCAGAAGGCATTATGCCTGACCCGGAAAAACTTCAAGCTTTACGTGACATTACTGTTCCTACGACGAAGAAACAACTACGTAGCTTTTTGGGTTTAATTAAATTTTTTCGTTAATTTATTCATTACTCTGCTTTAGACACCCCTAGATTATGTCAATTGACAGGTAAAAACACTATTTGGTCCTGGGATAGGCAAGCACATTCTGAATTTGTGAACCTGAAAGAAGCCTTGTTGAATGCACCACTTTTATCGCACTCAGATCTTACTAGAAATTTTTCCATTGCCACCGACAGTTCTAACAGCGCTTTAGGCGTACATATTTTTCAGGAAATTGAAGAAGATGGTTCTACAGTAATTAAAAACATCGCTTTTGCAAGTCGCATTCTGTCACCTGCTGAGCGAAATTATTCTGTTACAGAGCTGGAAACATTATGTGTTGTTTGGGCTTTTACCAGATTTAGGTATTTTCTTTATGGAAGACATACCACCGTTTATACAAATCATAGAGCGATACAATTTTTACTTTCGGCTAAATTTACACACGACAGATTAAGTAGATGGAAACTTTATTTGCAGGAATTTAATTTCACAATTGTTCACATTCCCGGCACACAAAATATTGTAGCAGACGCACTATCTCGTTCTCTCAGCAACAATCAGCAAGACATCGCAACCAACTTATGCAAAGCAAATTTCAGCGTCATGTACATTCAACAAGTTGCATTTGAAAATTTCATTTCGTCGTCATTACAAGACATAGCACAGGAGCACATTAAAGACAACGTATGGAAAGAAATGAAACACCTTTGTCAAGATAAGAATAATGTTACCATTAGAAACCATTACACTGTACGCAATGACATTCTGTTTCGCCGCTCTCATCCTGACAGCAACGATTGGTTTTTATGCATTCCTGACGAGCTTGTTAACAAATTAATCTGGTATACTCATTTAAGTTACGTACATTACGGAGCCAGAAAATGTTTTCTTATACTGAGACAGAACTGTTATTTTACCAACATGGAGAAACGTATACGACGAGTTTTAGCGTCATGTAAAATCTGCCAGAAAGCTAAATCAGACACGACTTCACATGTTCCTCCATTACATCCCATTGTACCTGTTAAATGGAGACATATGGCCGTTGTAGACATTTTTGGTCCGATTCCCAGAACTAATAGAGGTTTTTGCTACGTCTTTGTCGCTGTTGAACTCACTTCAAAATTTATTACCTTCACTCCGTTACGCAAAGCTACCGCTAAAACTGTTTAGAAAGCATTTGTAAAACATTTTCTATTTCATGTAGGGCATGTGTTGAAAGTAGTTTCCGACAATGGATCACAGTTTCGATCTGCTATATGGACACGTATGTTACGAGCTAGAAACATTTCTCCGATCTATATATCCAGGTACCATGCTTCTTCGAACCCTTGTGAACGATTAATGAAAGAAATTTGTAAACTGTGTAGAATATACTGCCATAAAAAACATATTGATTGGGACACACACATACTCTCATTCCAGGATGTAATTAACTCCATACCAAATGAATCTACCATGCTATCTCCGTCTGTTATACTGAAAAATGTTGAACCACCTAACAAAATTAAAGAATTAGTAACCTTTCCTACATCTCGTCGACTACGACACCATGAAATAATTGACATTGCGCTGAACAACATCAAACGTGCCGCAGAGCGCCGGAGAAGACAGAAAAAACAGGTTTGTACACATCGTGACTTTCACATTGGACAGAAGATATTAGTACGTACACACTATTTATCCAACAGAGGAAAGAGTAGACGCAGTAAGTTTGAGCTTCTATACGCAGGTCCATATCGGATTCGCAGCATTCCTCACCCCCAAATAGTACACGTCGAAACTTTGAGAACCAGAAAAACCAAAGGGAACCACCACGTGTCCAACATAAAATCTTTTATTGAATGAACATACTTTATGATTTGTCATACTGTAATGCCATTTCCTAATTTTTTTTATGATCACTTGTGCAATTATATTTATGTGAATACTTACTGATGATTATCGTATTTTTTCTTGGCAAGTGCCAGGCAAGGTAAGGTTAGCAGGTCGCTCTTCTTGTCGTTACACATCAGACCGTGCATATTTTTCCAGATGAACTTACACATTTTATGACCACTTATGCAATTATATTTATGTGACTACTTACTGACGATTGTCGTATTTTTTCTTGGCAAGTGCCCGGCAAGGTAAGGTTAGCGGGTCGCTCTTCTTGTCGTTACACATCGCACCGTGCATATTTTTCCAGATGAACTTACACATTTTATGACCACTTATGCAATTATATTTATGTGACTACTTACTGATGATTATCGTATTTTTTCGTGGGAAGTGCCCGGCAAGGTAAGGTTAGCAGGTCGCTCTTCTTGTCGTTACACATCAGACCGTGCATATTTTTCCAGATGAACTTACACATTTTATGACCACTTATGCAATTATATTTATGTGACTACTTACTGACGATTGTCGTATTTTTTCTTGGCAAGTGCCCGGCAAGGTAAGGTTAGCGGGTCGCTCTTCTTGTCGTTACACATCAGACCGTGCACATTTTTCCAGATAAACTTACGTATCTTATGAATTACTATGCAATTTTATCTCACTAGATAAAATTGCATAATAATTCATAAGATTATGAATTATTATAAAATTAATTTTATTAAATTCTCTCTCCATTAAAGTCTTCAATTCTCGCCTCTATTAACTACACAACATACAAGCTGCACACAAAGAAGGTCACATTTCTTGTCATCATTTTTATGTATGTATGATTGTTTTCCTGTTTTGTTTGTATGCACTATGAAATATTTAAGATATAATAAACACCAGTTGACTTTAACATTTTTGCCCTATGATATCTCAACATCGTGACTACTTTACTCTTTTTGCTGCTACATTGTGATACACTGTGTACATTTTTGCCTCTGAACACTGTCTATGTTTTTGACATATTACGTTTCTGTCATGCTATGCTGTATGCTCAATTATGTTACTGTAAACCAGTTTTTATTTAGTGGGTATGTGATTTAAATGCAAGACATTAATCTTTGTTCATGATTTTCAGAAAGCAATAACGTGTAAAAAAATATATAAATTAAACAGACATGGGAATTTCACCTTCGGAATGAACGAAAGAAGATGCAATACCTCGTGAGGAAGAGTAAATGGATCAGAATTAACAAGCATTAACAAGAATATACTATACACATCGTAGAATAGCAGTCTTAACTACTTTTTTCTTTCAGAATACGAGGCGATTGATGCAGGCTGTCAGACAGAACTACACATCTTAGTTTTAGTGACGAAATATGCTAGAAATAAAGAATAGTTGTATAATGAATAATGAAGTGACTTTTTTGCAGATGATAATGAATGGTGATGAATAATGATGAAGAATATGCTACTATGAATAATGAAGTTTTTCTTTACAGGTGATGATAATAATGCAGTTATGATAATATGGATAATGAAGTTTTTTTCTTTACAGATGAGGATAATGTTGAAGTTTATGTATTTATGCTGTGTAGTTATTTAAGTATTTGTTGCAGTTCGTTTTGGCAGTATGTCTTATATCGTGTAGTATGATGACTGAAGGTTTTGGAAAGGACAGATAGAAAACACATATATTTTTTATACACATTTCACTACCTGTTAATTCGAAGTTCACTACTTTTCAGCATAATATGCGTTTCTTCTTTCAGTTTAATAATCCATTTTGTATATTTTGCAGGAGAAATTATTCATGAAATTAATGTGCTATAAGCAGTTGTTCATTAAACCTATGCCATTTATGAATGTGATCAGATATACTCTACTTGTTTCATAACCTTGCTACAGCTGACTCATGACGAATGACGTTACACATCTTCATTTGCAGCAATAACTCAAAAGCAAATTTTGTTATCCCCCAGTAATTAATTATCGATCCCAACGCAATGCATTGCTAGCATAAAAAAAACAAAAAAAATGCTTTGTAACTGGCCAATGAATGCCACTGATTATTGTAATAAGATGACCTATCATGCCAATGATTACTATAATTAGGTTAATTATGTATAAATGCTATGCCAATAATTAACTCATTTTGAATGATCACTTCTGAATAATACACAAAAAAATGCTTTGTAACTGGCCAATGAATGCCACTGATTACTGTAATAAGATGACCTATGATGCCAATGATTACTATAGTTAAGTGAATTATGTTAATACTATGCCATTTATTAGCTCCTGTTTTGAATGATGACTTCTGATGGTTTGTAGCTGGGCAATGAGTGCCAATGTTCTCCGTAAACAAACAATTTATTAACATTATTCTGTAATAATACATACATGGTACAGAAATGTTCAGTAACTGGGTGATGAGTACCACCAATTACTCAAATCAGTTGTTAGACTAGTGTAATTCTCAATGAAGACTACCATGTGACTTAATGTCCTTCACCTTCTGACCTAATTACCAGAAATTACTGCAATATCCGTTTATCCTGTGTATCCTCATGATCATGGAGCACTATATTTGGTTTTTGCACTAATTCTACGTTGGTGTACCTTACAAGAACGTGGTGTTGACACGACATGCTGTCCACCACCCTGAGCGATGGAGATGTTATTATGGTCCCCCTGTTTGGTGAACCTAATGTACTACCAAAATGATAACATGAATAGTACTACGACAGTTCAGTGTCTTGGCTACACTGATTAATACTTCAAGGAAAAGAACATCAGATTGTCTCACTTGGTGTTGTGCTTCTGTAGAAAGATATGGACTTTCAGTGCAGCTGCGTGCAACCTAAAGTGCTACAACCATGATGCAATCCTTCCCATTCCTTTCTTAGTTCTTGTAAAATGGTAAACACTTACACAATGCGTTGTAAAATGATAAAGACTTATACAGTGCGTGTGCACTTTATTTTACTCCAGGATAGGTAAAAATGCTAAAGACTTATACAGTACGTGTGCACTTTATTTCATTCCATGATATGTTATGTAACAATGCTAAAGACATATACAGTGCGTGTGCACTTCATTTCATTTGTTAATAAGATTAGTTGTCCTAAATATACTAAAGACTTATACAGTGCGTGTGCACTCTATTTCACTCCTTGATATGTTTATTTGTTGTAAGAAATGCTAAAGAGTTTTACAGTGCGTGTGCACTTTATGCCATTTGTACTCATTACGTACACATTTTGTAATTCCCAGATATGTTCTGTACTACAGTGCGTGTGCACTTTCGTCATTTTGTTAACATGATTTGTATTCATTACGTATACATTTTGTGATTTGCTGATATGTTCTGAACTACAGTGCGTGTGCACTTTATGTAATTTGTTAATATGATTTGTATTCATTGCCTTTACATTTTGTGATTTCCTGATATGTTCAGTACTACAGTGCGTGTGCACTTTATGTCATTTGTTAATATGATTTGTACTCATTCTGTATACATTTTGTCATTGCTTGATATGTTCTGTACTGAGTGCATGTGCACTATATTTTATTTCATGTTCTGCACTTAGATATATGTATAAATTCTGTGATTGTAAACTTAGTTAAGAAAATTTTTTTGCTCATGGCAAGTCCAATTGACTCACCATCGCTGCCAAATTTTTGCCCCCCCCCCCCCCCCCCCAGTGGAGGGTTATGAAAGACGTATACATTGCCGGCGATGGGCGAGGCATGACAGAATCTCTGACCAGAGAGTAGTTTATCGTTAGCTGTTGCTAGTCTGCGCTTGACCGCGTGAGTCGACAGTAGTAGTAGTAGTCAGTCGACAGTAGTCGTCAGTCCGTGCTAGTCTGCGTGAGTCGGCTGGAGTCGGCATGCGTCGGCTGTGGGCTCTGCTCGCGACTCTGGTCAGGACTCTGGTGGATGAGTATTGTTGTAGAAGGTAAAGAAGCAGCCTTGCGCATATTTAATAATGTATGTTAATTGTAATTTAATTTGTTCCAAAAAAATGCCCCAATAATAATTTTATAATATAAAGCAACTCTTTTAAAGAAAAGCATTCATTTCAATTTAAAGAATATTTCAAATGCATGATCATTCCTTCCAACAATCAAAAACAAAAATATACGCCAGCATTGCACGAAGCTGTGTCGAGAAATTCCAATTTAAGAGCAGATATAATTGCGGTTTTTATTGAGGTAAGAATTTTGCTTTTTTATTCAGAATACAGGGCCGAAGTGCAGCGCTGCTGTCCTCATAAAATTTATCAGATTACTAAACTTTTTTATTATTTTTGGTGTTTAGGAATTTTTCTATTCCGAACTTGACATTAAATGAGAAAAAAATTTTGTGGGAATATTAAGTGTGAATGCATTCTTTGCACAGAGACTATAAATGGGAGCCAATTTTGTTCAGAGGTTACATTAAAATCAACTTTGTTCTGAGGTTACAATATTAGAAAAATTCATTTAATTATTATTATTCTTTGGGTAGGTTACACTTGGCTCATTTTCATTAATATTTAACATTTTTCGTGTGGAGAGGTTACACTTGGCGCACATTATCATTTTTATATTTTACGGGGAGGTTACAACTTTTCGTGAACACCTCCTTATCCACGCCCATTCATTCTGGCAAGGTAGGTTTCCCCACATCTAGGAATTATTGTGCATCCTTATGACGGTAGCTAATGACAAGCAGGCTGGCGCCAGCACTATCTCAAAATCACCCCATACCCGGCACAGTCAAAGGTTTTGACAGCACGCACCTTGTCTACCTTCCACACAACTGCCACTCCGGGGGCCAGTACAATGTACGACAACTTTCCAATCACGTGACAGGATGAACTGATCCTTTCCTCGTGACGTCAGATGTGCTCTCTCTCCAAGACGACAGGTATCATCTAACTCAGTTGCTGATATTGTAGTAAAATGTAACTCAACCTGCAATAGTAACTGATATTGTAGTAAACTCTAATTCAACCTGCGATAGTAACAATTGAACACTTATACATGCTAGTGCAGCCTCTGTTTATCACATAAAAGTTCCCAAAACGCATGGCAGGTATCACCAGACATTTTCCAGCATTCAGCGAGCAGGTCTGATGCTGGTGCTCGCATCTGCAAGACAGTTACACCAAATCACCACAGTATGATTATACTAAACTCTGACTAGGATTTCAATTTCAGGAGGACAAATAAAAACTTTAAAGTAGTTCTGTGAGGCCCAGCAAAGGACTTGGAAGAGCAGTTGAACGGAAGAGGCAGCCTCTTGAAAGGCTATAAGATGGACATAGACAAAAGCAAAACAAGGGTAATGGGATGTTGTCGAACTAAATCAGGTGATGTTGAGTAATAGAGTTGGGAAACGAGACACTAGAAAGAGTGGATGAGGTTTTGTATTCGGGGAGCAAAATAACTGATGGTGGCCGAAATAGAGAGAATATGACGAGAAAAGCGTTTCTGAAAGAGATAAATCTGTTAACATCCAATAAGGATTTTAGTGTTAGGAAGTCTACTCTGAAGATATTTGTGTAGACTTCAGACATTTATTGAAGTGAAACACGGACGACAAACAGCTAGGCAATAAGAGAATGGAGGGTTTTGAAATGTGGTGCTATAGCAGAATGAAGAAAATTAGGTGAACAGATCTCGTAACTAATGAAGAGATACTGATTGGAAGTGTGGAGACAAGAAATTTGTGGGACAATTTGATTAAAAGAAGGGACCGGTTGATGCACTCGCTACGGTTTGGTGCGACGTACAGTATGACACATTCTGAAACATCAAATATCGCCAATTTAGTATTGGAGGTAAATGTGGATGGGGTGAAAATCTTACATAAAGAGCAAGAGATCAAAACGGGAAACGGATTCGGAAGGATGTAAGCTGCAGTAGTTATTCGGAGATGTCTTGCACAGGATAGAGCAGCATGAAGAGCTGCATGAAATAAGTCTTCGGACTCAAGGCCACAAAAACAAGCCTGATATATATTAAGGCTGTACCTCAGATGCAGTATTTACGGTCGCAACAGGGAAGTTGCCGAAAGAACAACCTCAAATACAGTTGAAATGGAAAACTGGAAGTCTGTCAACAAATAAGATCTAGTGACGACCAAATTGTCCATGATAGCAGATATGCAGGAAGTGTCATAAACTGTCACTTGCAAGATATAACTGACAAACTCAGTATGGTTTGCTCAAAACAAAAATCATTTCAGTATGTACACCAGTCTCTACTACAAGCACTCTAGCAAGATTTTATTTTTATTTCCTGCGTCATTAGTCTGGACAAACCACGATTTTCTTCTGGCTTTCATCACAGAATGACCGAGTGGTTCACATATAACTTTAACAGTTAAATAGCAACTGGTCATGTTAGGATTATAATAAAATTTATTCTGAAAATGGAGAATAAATTTTGGTGTGTCACACGATTCAGTATCGGGACTGCACCAGCACCGATGGCCCAAAACATATTGACCACCTATTTAATAGCGTGTTTTTCCACTTTTAAAATACAATAACACAGAGATTCTGCTTGTTATCCTTGATAGGATTCCAGAAGTATGTGGTACCAGGTGCCCACGCAAAGCGCAAGCAGTTCCCCCGCAAATTACGCGACGGTGGTTTACGGCCACGCAGCTGGCGCCCGAAATCTGTTCCAACGTGTACAGATAAGGCACATTTGCTGGCCAAGACATCTATGTGAGTTTACTATAACGGCCCTCGAAACAGTGTAGCAAGGTGGGAATCCTCTTACATGCCAGTCATGGGGCCTGAAGATGACGAATACATCGCCGAAACTGGTAGCCCAATAAAATAGCAATTTACACGGTTGAAAGGTGTTTGAGCTGACATTCTGTACTAAGCAGCCGTGGTCCCACAACCTTCTATGGAATGATGGACATACAGAGACTGTAGCACGAGTCTGGCATTGAAAACGGATAGTTCTCCTTCTGGAAGACGTCATCATCGTAAGGGAAGACTTTAAGCATGTAGCGAAGCAAGTGGTCCGCAATGATGTTCACGTAGTTCCCTGTTGTCATGCTGGCTTCCATTAACACCATTGATACCACGGAAGCCCAACTCAATGTACCCCATAGCATAATTCTGCCCTCACCGACCTGCATCTGTAGCGCACGCATTGCATGTTTCGTGCAGCCACTCGCCTGGAGGACGGCGTGTAGGGACCCAACCACCGACCTGGTGTAACAAGAAATGCCATTCATTCGACAGGCGACGCCTTTATACTTATCCACGGCGAAAAGTCAGTGATGCTGTGGTCACTGCAATCATAAATGATGAGGTCGATGGGTCAACACAGGAACACGTAGAGATCGTGTGATGTGGAGCACCACGGCTTTTGAAAGGTGTGCTCCGAAACTCTTGTTGATTGTACTCTGTGATTGTACTCTGTTGTCAGGTCTGATACAGATAGCTGCCTGTCCTGGATTACACAGTGGGGGATCCTCCGACTTCTACGTTTTGTGATGAGACGAGGTCGTCCAGTGCCATACGGACTACTCCTTATTTCACCATCCTTCAACCACTTTCCATAGGTGATCACAACAGTAGTACACCAACAGTCAACCAGCTTCGCCGTTTCAGAGATTCTCGTTTGCAGGGTAGAGCTACAACGTCGACTCTTTTCTCAAAACCATTCATATCATTGGATGTCCCGCATTTTAGGGCCGCATCTTCGCGATGACGACTGCCCATCCGCCTATGTTACGCTTACATTGTTTTCTTACTGCGTCACATTCTCGCAGAAGCACCAGGAGGCATTCAACCTCGCGTTGGGTAGTGGTCACAATGTTTTGGCTCGTATTTTGCCTACATGCTAACGATATTTCATTTAATACCGATAAATAGGAAGCACTGCTATCTGATAATAATGCAAGCATCATAATGAAGATCAATAGTGCCATAAAATCAGAAAGAATCGTAAATTTAATATAAAAAAGTCATTGATTCACGATAAATGATATATAACATGGAAAAAACGCAGATTATTGAGTTAAGTACAAGGCAGGTTATACTACCATCAATAACAATACAACAGAGAAGAAACCTAAATGCATGACTTGCGGTTCGGAATATCTATCTGTTTATATTATAGATCTTTTGAAACGTTCCGGAACAGAAATATTTCCGCTGCAAGATAAGAGTGTCAGAAAGTTCGTTTATTCTGCATATTTCCATTTATTAACGCTATTTGGAACAATATTCTTGGGTAATTACACAGTTAGACACAAAGTATCCATTGCACAGAAAGATAAAATGGTTCAAATGGCTCTGAGCACTATGGGACTTAATATCTGAGGTCATCAGTCCTCTAGAACTTAGAACTACATAAACCTAACTAACCTAAGGATATCACATACATCCATGCCCGAGTCAGGATTCGAACATGCGACCGTAGGTGTCGTGCGGTTCCAGACTGAAGCGCCTAGAACCGCTCGGCCACTCCGGCCAGTGCAGAAAAATACTATCACGATGAACTTACGTCAGTTATCGAACCTCACTCATGCATCAGTTCAACAACGTAGTTACTCTCTTACGAAGTTTTTTTATGAATAGACAGTTGTAATTTGAAGATAACACACCTTCCAGTCACATTAATGTCACCTACCTTGGCCATCAGCCTGCAATAACCACTCCCAGATGGCAGGTGGCTACCCCAGCAGTGGAGGGTATACAAGCCGTGTCGGGAGGGCGTGGAAACAGTGCAGTCGTCGCAATGCAAGAAGGGAGCGATTTATATGGCGCCCAAAATGGCATGATCATCGACTTTCGGGCCAAGGGTGGAAGCATTTCCGAAACGGCTAAGTTTGTAAACTGTTTGCGTGCCGCCGTGGTTGTAGTAAACCTGAATGGTAAAATGAGCCGCTGCGACCGAGCGGTTCTAGACGCTTCAGTCCGGAACCGCGTGACTGCCACGTTTAAGGCCAGCGGCAGGCATAAAACGTTATCCGAATTTGTACCGAAGGCTTTCTCAGAAAATTAGTTTGAACAATTAGTTCATGACCCCATTCGAAGCACAAATGGTTGCGAAAGCATACTTGACCTCTTAGCAACAAATAATTCTGAACAAATGGTGATAACGTGTAGAAACAGGGAATAGTGACCACAAGGCAGTAGCTATTAGGCTGAATACTATAACTCCTAGAACCATCAAAAAGATACGCAAAATATATCTATTTAAAAAAGCTGATAAAAATGCTCTTAACGCCTTTTTAAGAGACAGTCTGCACTCCTTCCGAACTGATCATGTAACCCTAGAAAAGTTGTGGAATGATTTCAAAGAGATATTGTCGACAGCAATTGAGAGATATATACAATTAATAAGTGATGGTACTGATCCTCCATAGTACACAAAATGGGTCAGATCGCTGACGCAGAAGCAGCGAAAAAAGCATACCAAATTTAAAAGAACACAAAATCCCCAATACTGGCCAAGTTTTGCAGTAGTTCGAAATATAGTGCGTACTTCAATGCGAGATGCTTTCAATAATTCCCACAACGAAACTCTGTCTCGAAATCTTGCAGAAGACCCAAAGAGATTCTGGTCATACATAAAGCACATCCGTGGCAAGACGCAATCAATACATTCACTGCGCGATAGCAACGAAGTCACTGACAACAGTGCCACTAAAGCAGAGATATTAAAGACGATTTTCCGAAACTCCTTCAACAACGCAGACGAAGTAAATATTCTTGAATTCCAATCAAGAACAACTGCCAAGATAAGAAACATAGCAACAGATATCCTCGGTGTGTCAAAGCAAGTTAACTTACTTAATAAAAGCAAGGCTTCAGGTCCAGATTGTATACCAGTCAGGTTCCGTTCAGAGCATGCTGATACAATAGCTCCATATTTAGCATTATATACAACCGGTTGCTCACAGAAAGATCCATACCTCAAGACTGGAAAATTGCTCAAGTCACACGAATACCCAAACAGGGAAGTAGGGGTAACCCGTTGAACTATACGCCCATATCACTAACTTCGATTTGCGGTAGGGTTTTGGAACATATACTGTTTTCGAACACTATGAAGTACTTCGAAGAAAACGATTTATTGAGACATAGTCAGTACGGATTCAGAAAATATCGTTCTTGGGAAACACAAATAGCTCTTTATACACATGCGGTAATTTAGTGCTATCGACAGGGGATGTCAAATTCATTCCATATTTTTAGATTTTCGTAAGACTTTCGACACCGTTCCTCACATGCATCTTCTAACCAAACTACGTGCTTATGGGATATTGCCTCAGTTGTGCGAATGCATTCGTGATCTCCTGTCAGATAGGTCACAGTTCATAGTAATAGACGGAAAGTCATCGAGTAAAACAGAAATAATATCCGGCGTTCCCCAAGGACGTGTTATAGGCCCTCTCTTGTTCCTGATCTGTATTAACGATATAGGAGACAATGTCAGTAGCTGTCTTAGACTGTTTGCAGATGATGCTATTATTTACCCTCCTGTAAAGTCATCAGATAACCAAAGCGAATTGCAAAATGATTTAAAAGAGATATCTGTATATTGCGAAAAGTTGCAATTGTCCCTGAATAAAGAAAAGTGTGAAGTTATTCACATTAGTTCTAAACGAAATCCACTAAATTTCGATTACGCGATAAGTCACACTAATCTGAAGGCTGTAAATTCAACTACATACTTAGGGATTACAACTACAAATACCCTAAACTGGAAGGATCACATAGATAATTTCATGGGTAGAGAAAATCAAAGACTGTGATTCAGTGGCGGAACACTTAAAAGGTGCAACAAGTCTATGTGTGGGCCCTATTCTGGAGTATTGCTGTGCGGTGTGGGATCCACATCAGTTGGGACTGACGCATTACATCGAAAAAGTACAAAGAAGGGCAGCTCATTTTGTATTATCGCTAAGTACGGGAGATAGTGCCACAGACACGATACGCGAATTGGAGTGGCAATCACTAAAACAAAGGCGTTTTTCGACGCGACGGGATCTTATGAAATTTCAATCACCAGTTTTCTCCTCCGATTGCGAAAACGTTCTGTTGGCATCCACCTACATAGGAAGATATGATTATCACAATAAAATAAGAGAAATCAGGGCTTGCAGAGAAAAATTGAAGTGCTCGTTTTTCCCTCGCGCCGTTCGAGAGTGGAACGTTAGAAAGACAGCTGGAAGGTGGGTCTTTGAACCCTCTTCCAGGCACTTTGTAGCAAATAGCAGGGTAACCACGTAGATGTAGATGCTTTGCGCTTGAAGAAAAGATGTATTCAGCTGATTATGTTTCTCTCTTGCTTTGTGGAAATTGTCGCTTACCACCTCCATCAACCATGACAACTTGCCACTAAGGGAACAAAAATACACTAAATAACGCGCTATGATCACGTTTAATGCTCGCATTGATTACAAAATCCTCAGTAGAGTGCTCGGATCACTACTGACCTCTCATTGGCTGTCGAAGAACGCGTGACGTAGGTGTGCCAACAAGACTATAGTGGATCATCACTGTTCCTGACCCCAACTGTAGATGTCCACGCACGTGGACGGGAATTCCTGAGCAAAGCTCTTGAGGGCCAGTCGCGGTGGTGGGGAAAAGATATTTCTATAGCTTACGGTGCCCGCTGTTGCGCAAGCGAACCTCCACAGTAGTATGGATGGCAAACGCCCTTTTGAAAAACGCAAAGCAAAGGTGTAGCTGAAATAAATGAGTGATTTTGCGCTGTGCTACGAAAAAAGGAACCAGCAATAACTGTGTGTGCAATAATTGTGTGTTTCATGGTGCACATGCGATATCGGAAGGAAAAATTCACTGTAACTGAACAAAGCTAGTGAAATCAGTTACCCTTCACCATTAACGTATAATGAATTTGTTTAAGCTATTTTTATAAACACAGTTAATAACTCGACTCTGAGGTATCTTATGTATAACACATTGAAATTTTTATTGTTTTTTCTTGACTTCATTGTTCTCAATCTTGGTTTCTGCAACCCTAAACAACTATTTCTATTTTTTTCGCCTATGATTCACGTAAGTCTTTTATAACGAGGATGTAAACGATCTATGGTCTGTTACCCAGAGACAGGTCAAAGATAAGCCAAGAATCCATTATCAAGCATGGGATATGCCTAGCAAGCGATGTTATTGTTAGTATCAGTAAGAATGCGAAAAAAGCAGCGTCTTAATGGCACAGTGGGAGGTGGTGCGTTGGAAATGTTGTACTGGCTGAGTATGTCACCATCATTGAGTTGACTCTCAGTAAAATGTAAGAATTTATCTGAATGGCGACAACGTGTTCTTACTAAAAAGCGACTATAAATAAGGAGTGCGGGTATTATGCATTTGCTTCTATGACATCGGCCAGTGGATTGCAGTTGGGTTGCATGTGTAGGTTATTATAACAATGTGCGACAATATTCCTCTGTATTTGTTCTGTGTCAAGATTAGGCATCAATAAATGTGTATAACAAGAGCAGTGACTGTCTCCTTTTTGATGATTTGTATCTTACCTAGAGCAAACTTACCTGATCTTGATTGCTAAAATCCCTTTATTCCTTGAATTTTGTGTTATTGAGCACCCAAAATCTTTCCATAGCATTAAAACTGATCACCTCTTCTGCGACATTCGACGGAATTCCAACCATTTATTTCAATCGATTTTAATATTTTGAGGACCCACACGGACTAAATAGGCGAGATTAAATTCTTTGTTCAAATTTAATTTTGTGTACAGCGTTGGCCAATATTTGTATTCACACTAGTTTTTATATTATGTGAATAGTACCAGCCACATTTCTTATTTAGTTTATTCCATCTAAACCAAGAATCACGTTGAAATGTTCACTCTGCAGGGGAGTTTACGCTGATATGAAAGTTCCTGGCGGATTAAAACTGTGTGCCACAACGAGACTCGAACTCAGTACCTCTGCTTTTCGTGAGCTAGAGCCCTACTGACTAAAATACCCAGGCACAATTGATGCCCCGTCCTCACAGCTTCAATTCTGCCAGTACCTCGTCTCCTATCTTCAAAGCTACACACAAGCCTTCCTGTGAACCCTGCAGAACTCGCACTCTTGCAAGAAAGGATTTTGTGGAGACATGGCTTAGCCATCTGAGGAATCTTACAAGAATGAAAGTTTCACTCTGCAGCGGAGTTTGCGCTGATATTAAACTTCCTGGCAGATTAAAACTGTGTGCCAGACCGAGACTCGAACTCGGAACCTTTGTCTTTGGTGGGCAAGTACCCTACCGACTGAGCTACCCAAGTACAACGCCTGACCCATCCTTAATGCTTCAATTCTGCCAGTACCTCGTCTCCTAACTTACAAACTTCACAGAAGCTCACCTTGCAGAATTAGAACACCAGGAAGAAAGGATACAGCAGAGTGAAAATTGCCATGTCTCCGCAATATCCTTTCTTCCAGAAGCGCTAGTTCTGCAAGGTTTGCAGGAGAACTCCTGCGAAGTCTGAAAGTTAGGAGACGAGGTACTGCAGGAACTGAAGTTGTGAGGACGGGTAGTGAGTCATCTTGGGTAACTAATTCTGTCAGTTCCGTTTCAGCCGCGCCAGCGAGTGGACGTTTTTACTGCTGCGCTGCACTTCCATGTTCACGTCGCTGTACTTGTGCTTCGGCGAGTGCTGTCCGTCTGTTGATCTCCATGTTCGCTCATATTCCTTGTTATGTGAACGCTCCTTCTGGTCGTGCTGCTGCTAATTCGAATTTCAGTTGTTGAACCGAAATTTGATCGCTAGATTAATCACGGCTAGAAACCTCAGGAAGAATACTCTGGTATTTGCTTTTGACAAGGAATCGCATCCTGATCAGCCGACATACCTGGAAATAGATGACTGGATTACACAAGTAATTGGTATCAATTCTGAAACTGTCCGTACCTGGCACCTGGATCAGGAAAAACACTGTGTTTTTGTCAAAAGTGTTACAACTGTTGATAAAGTGTTACGAAAGTGGGGCTATGAAATACATTTTGTGCATAGACATGGTTCAAAAGGCTCTAAGCACTATGGGCTTAACATCTGAGGTCATCAGTCCCCTAGACTTAGAACTACTTAAACCTAACAAACCTAAGGACATCACACACATCCATGGCCGAGGAAGGATTCGAACCTGCGACCGTAGCAGCAGCGCGGTTCCAGACTGAAGTGCCTAGAATTGCTCGGCCACAGCGGCCGGCTTGTGAATAGAAATGGTTATAAAAGTAAGAATTCCATCCATAGAGCTGGCACTGATTACAAAACCTTCCGTGTCTTGAATCTTCCCACTGAAACTGAATATGATAAGACTGAGGAAGCTCTTTCAAACTACGGGGACTTTAAATCAATTGAAGATGAAAGATAGTCGCCTCGCTTTAAACGGCAAAGTTGCCACTGGGTCCGCTTTGTAGAGATGGACGTTAAGACAAATATTCCGTCTCACATAACTGTTTGTGGGTGTAAGGCACAAATTGTTTATTCAGGTCAGGAAGCTACATGTCTCATATGTAACGAAACCGGCAGTTCAGACCGGAATGTTCGCGGCGAACTGTTGATGTTAAAAGTAATTTGATACAGCGTCAGAAACTAACCTTAAATGATCTGTTACCAAGGAACCGACCGGATCAACTGATTGACGTTGTTACCGCAGTGGGCCAAGCTGATGTCCCTCTTCACGATAACAGTCGATTTCCCCCGTTAGCAATAAAGGGTAACCCTGTTACCACTACTCGTGAAACTGAAATGCAACCTAGAAAACGACCTATGGAGACAACTGATAGTTTTTCAAAGGACGAGCTTTCCTATACAACTCTCAAAGTTCACAAGCAATAACAGTGTGGTGAGGAGGCAGAGAAACCTGAGGGCAGAATGCGAATGGAAACTGACGAACAGAAAGATAATAAACACACGGTACCAGAAAATGAAAGGGGAGTAGTAAGTATTAATTTGCAAGAAACAACAGGTGAAGCTGATTGCAAAGATCAGCAGCTTTCTGTTAGTAAACAAATTCAGGGAGAGAATGAGATTTTCACTCTGCAGCGGTGTGCGCGCTGATGTGAAACTTCCTGGCAAATTAAAACTGTGTGACGGACCGAGACTCGTTTCAGTGAGAGGTTGCAAAACTGCCGTCTCTATTTGTTTCACTCGATTAGGAAGTAAGGTATACTAATAAAAGAACGACGAAGTGATGGCCAAAATGAAATCGCGGTCAACACCATAGGGCAGGCGCCAGCAACAGAAATTGCGAAAGCGTCTGCTTCTGCTCCAAATAAAAACGCAACGAAATGTGAATACATCTTGTAATCAAGGGAGGGGAAAATCCGGAAAGGGCGACCCAAGCCAAAAAAAATGTTCGATACGAAACGGTCCTACACGAATCACTCGAGATAAAATCAGAAAGTTTACAATGAAATCAGTCTGCTAGCGGTACAAGAGGAAACATCAGAAGTAGAAAAAAACGGGACAGTAACTTCCCAGAAAACTGTTAATAGTTTAACTGAACCCTCAACCAGACGAAACTAAATTAGTTTATGAAAACAACTACATAGTGACAGCGCAATGACGTAACCTCATTCTGTCACCACTATAAACATAAATAAAATTACCTCCTGTTTAAATCATCGACGCTTAAGGAATCTTTGTATGAATCCGCGACCGATATTGCCCTGTTACAAGAAGTTCTAATGTCGGATTTAGTAATTCCCGGTTACGTCAGCTACATAAATGTGTCTCACGAAACAAGTGTTGGAACAGATGTTTTGGTGAGGGAAAAGATTCCAGTAAGTGAGGTGGAACGACTGGAATCCGGAAGGGGATAGGACTAAATATCTACGTTATGGCTATCATCAAATTGTATGCCCCTTCAGGAAGTTCTAACTGAGATGACAGGATAGGTTTCTTCAAAGATGGACTGACGTACTTGCTAAGGAAAAATTCAAGATAAATATTACTTGAAGGTGATTTTAATTGCGTTTGAAGTCGAAAAGGTCAGTTACCTAATTCTTATTTCTCAACTGAACTAAAACAACTAGTTACTGGTTTAGAATTAAAGGATATATGAGAAATCAAATACTGTTCCATTGTTGAGTTAACTTATGTCACGACAACATTTTGTAGCAGGATTTATAGATTATATATTTCTAAAGATCTTGAAACTTCCGTGACAAAGGTAGAAACCATTCCTACGTACTTTTCATAGCATTCAAGTGTCTTAGCTTGCATAAATCTAACAAGACAGCCAGTTCGCCGATTCAAGAATCAGTGGAATTTGAACATTTCCTTGTTAGTAAATCATGATATAGAAGACCTGGTTAAAGAATCATGGGCAATATGCCTGCGTGCTCGTAGTAGATATGCCACTGCTATCGACTGGTGGGTAGATTTGGCTTATCCAAAGTCGAGGAAGGTTCCTATTCAATACAGTGCCCAGAAAGCAAGAGAAATGAAATGCACTACAGAATATTACTATTCCGTTTTGAGAGATCTATATAATCAGGTCTCAGCAGGTACCTCACTTCGGATTGCAGACATAAAAAAAGTCAAAGCCAAGTTACTTAATATCAAATAAATCAAATGGAAGGGCTGAAAACAAAATGGAAGGTACGTTTCGTGTTAGACGATCAAACGACTATCCTGTATCATTTAGTGAAGCATACGAAAAACGGAAGAAGGATTTCTATTGATGAAATTTGAACCAAAAAGTTACAATTCTCAGATCCCAACAGGATATCATGAACGAAATGTATCGCTATTATTGCGAGCTATATTCTATAATCAAAGTAGGGATGCCCCACAGCTGGCAGAAGGTGATAACGAAAATTTTCTCGAAGTAGTCACTGAAGAGGACATTTGCGCCTCACCGCGAAAAAAATCCCCAGGTTTGGATGGTCTACCAGGAAAGTTTTACTGGCCAATAGCGGGTGCGAAAATCACCTGCATTCTAAATGAGGTTATTCAGGGTAAAATGTTTCCGGCTGAGTTTAAGGAGAGTGAAATTTTTCTTGTGCCACAAAATAAAGGAAACAAAGATTTAAATAATTTTCGTCCAATTTCACTGCTGAATTCTGGTTATAAATTAATGCTAGAATAGTAAACCGGATAATTTCATGCCTTACAGATAAAATTATTAATAAACATCAGAACAGTGCGCAAGACAGAACCATTTTCCAAAATCTAGCAGAATTCAGGGTATCAATGCAGTAACTTCTGAAACAAACATAAAGTGTGCTTTATTTTTTTCTTAGATTTTTACAAAGCCTTCGATGTAGCAAATCATGAATATCTCTTACAGACGTTGAAGAAAATAGGTTTCAACGACAGGGTCATACAGATGATAAAGAACATAACATCTGGAATAAATCCAAGAATAGCGGTGAATTGTCAACTATCCAGGCCGAAACAAATAAAACGAGGTGTTCCTAAAGGAAGCCCTCTATCGATGTCGGTCTTCGCCGTTTCACTGGAACCTTTCCTCCGACATGTCCATGACAGATTAAAAAGCTTAACATTATCAGGAAATAAAACAGTTATAAGAGCCTATGCTGACGATACAGGGGTCATTATAAGGAATAACGAGGAGGTAACCACGCAAACAACAGCGACTGATACGTACTGTAGAGCATCTGGAGCCAATGCAAACGAAAAAAAAGTAAGATGTTAAATCTCATAGGTTTTGATAATATCAATGTTGAGTGGGCAAGATTAGTCTGACAACATAAAACACTTGGGATGACCCTGAAAGCGTTCCCAATGAAAATTATGGCTTTAAACTGAAGAGTTGCAGCAGATAAAGTATAACGAGCCATTACAGAGAATTTAACTCGATATATGAACTAAGTTCAAAGAACGAAGTATATCAACTCATGCAGTATTGCCAAAGTTTATTATACTGCCCAGAATGATAGCGAGGAGAATAACGTCCAAAATCACGAACTTTTTGTGGAAAGCTAAAGATTTCAGAGTACCTGCTAAAGTAGCCACTTTAGATCCTAAAAATGGTGGACTAGGATTAACTGATATAACAGATAAACCCTCTGCACTTTTGATCAAAAAACAAGTTAATTTAATAAGAGACTAGCGAGAAAGCATATCGAGCCAACGTTTCGAGATCATTAAACTACGAAGCCTGCTTCCCCAGACTGAAGTGTAGAATATCAATAGTCGTTTACAGCATGTGAGGGTTTTCTACGTTGAGTTCAGTTATGTAAGTGCCGAAATCAGACAGTCACGACACTTAACATCAAGAGTCATAATGCCGGAACGAAAGAAAAGCGAAGGAAGGAACAAAATAGAACGACAGTTTCCAAAGATTGATAGGACTGAGATTTGGAAAAACATTAGTTCTAATGTGCTCACGCCTAATATAAAGACATCATGGTAGAAGATAGCTAACAACACAGTTACCACCAATGAAAGACTGTACGCAATCTGGCTCCGTGAAACAAATTTATGTCAAAACTGCCATCTAGCTGACACAATAATTCATAGATTCATTTGCAGCGGTCATATGAATAGTTGGAAGTGGATCCGAGAGCAAATAGCTCTTATTACAAGCACATCCCGTAAGAGCACATCGCTGTCATTGATACACATGCCTGAAGCACGCTATTTCCAGAGGCAAAAATCAACGCTCTGTACTGTTTGCTGGGAAATTTTGTTAATTACGTCATTAACAAACTAGGATCCGACAGCACCACAGAGTTCAAGGTAAAATGCTGTGTGAATATCACAAAATTAGAATTTCGGTAATATGTTGAAAATTATATTTGAAAGAATGGGCATTGATTAATACAAACAAAGAAGACTGTATTGACAGTGATGTTTTGTAGTCACCTTGAAGATCTTGTTTAAACTTTTACTGTAAATTTTTTGTGTGTGTTTTTCCTACTTCAGAAAGTAGTTTTTGAAATTTTGTAAGCTAATGTACAGAACTTATGTGACATTCAGATTTTGTGCCTAATAGTGTCAAAAGACAAAACATTAACGATGCATAATTGGTTTATAGTACAAATGTGAAAATTGACAGTTTTTATGGAAAAGTCTTTATCGATTGATTAAAATCATAAGATTGTATCTGATATGATGTAATATCCAATGACTGGCAAATTGCCCTGTTCATTTTTGCACTGCGATGTGTAAGTCAGTTTTCCAGTGAAAGAGCTAGTATATAGTTCTGATCACTAAAGATAATTAACATTCCATTAAGGTCCAGAAAGTGTAGGTGGAAGGCTAGTCAACTTTATAACATCTCTTTTCCGCCGTTCTCAAGTATTTCAGAGTTTGTCTAATATGATTATGAAAATTGTTTTTATGTGCGATGGGCATTAATCTTCCATATTCTGTATAAGTTTTGGTGACTTCCATACAATTGTGTGAAATGCTCATAGCTAGTCTAACTGAGCGGAGAAGGTTGAGGATCAGTTTCTTCCCTTAAACTGTCTCTCACGGAGACGATTTCCTTGTGTACACTAACGTATTAAAAATTATCCCAAAAACCTGCTATATCCTTCACAAAGTGCTATTTATGCTTCTGTAAAGATTGGAGCACATGTAATTCAAGTGCAGTTTTTATTTATTCATGTTTGAAGAAGTTTGAATGTCTTTAAAAAACTTTTCTTGACGTTCAAATTAATTCTTTCTGGTAATTTAGTCAGTAACACAATCTTCTGTTGTATTTCTTTAACAGCACCACAATTGCAATGACAAACTGTTTTTGTTTAAATCGTTTCATGTATAACATGTCTACATGGTTAGTACATGTACTTAGTCTTTATTTGGAATGCGTAACATTATTGCTTAAATAAATGTTCAATAAAAAATTTCGGAGCACACTTGCCTGCTAAAGGCAAAGTCCTGATTTTGAATCTCAGTTCGGCATACATTTTTAATCTACTAGGAATTTTCAAGTATCAGGAATTTGCCGAGCTCTGCAGTGGCATTCAAGCAACAGAAAAGCCCCTTCACTTTCCCAGGAACAACTTGATTGGACTTTACCAGTGGCAACTTAACGATCAGATTCACGCACCAGTTGAGTCAAGTTTGTTCAGGAATCACATTATAGACAAGTTGAAAGTATTTGCGGCAGATCTAAGTTATGTTCTACCGCGCCTGTTTTCCACACTGGTGGCCAGGATAAAGAGATCACAGTTGTACTTCACACATCATTTTTGCCTATTTTGACATCTTCGAACTTTTTGAAACTTGCAGCTGTGTATAATAGCATTTGTATTAGGGAAAGAGCCTGTAACCCCACATTTTAATTGCAGACAGGTGACCAGACAACAGGATGGGCCTTAAACATGTCGAGAATGTGGAATGTAAAAAAATCTCCAAAAAAACAGCTACAATATTTTTTCCGTAACCTGCAATATTTGTCATGGTTTCCTACCTCTACCAGTACTCTCAGTCCGAAATAAATCACACATCATCTTTTTTCATTCTTGTTCCCTGCATGTTCCCTGCAGCACATCTTCCCCCAGTAGACAACCGTTCACAAATCGCTCCACTAGCTCCACACAACGTTTAGTTGGTGCCAATTTCACCCCATGCATGCACTCTTGCAACCTCTAAGAGTAGTTTTTCCACAGTAACATTCAGTTTCAATCCACTTCCAAAATGTTGTTTGCATCAGAAAGTAATTCGACCACTCAGAACCCTGCACCCAAATCACTAGTTCACACATCTAGTTCGATCTGCAAGGACAAGTGCTAGCGTTTTTCAGCCAGAACCCTGTACCCAGTCCTCTTCTGTCTTTCAGTCAAAGATCCATCCATCAACACATCAGTCGAGCAGAATCTCGGCCCACCACACAGCATTCAATGCCTGCAACTCACAAATGTGGTTTTCTTCTGTTGAGGCGATCTTCGCCAGCTCCAAGATCATGAACAGTGCTACAGAGTTAGCCATGACTAATGCGAAACCGAGCCCACTATCATGCCAGAGGCTCACGACATAAATACAAATTCTCCACAGTCTTGTAGCTATATTAAGTTAACAGCGTACTTAATCACATGGCAAGCATTCTTCAGAGCTGCTGAATTCTTTGTTTTCTGCAGATGAATTATCCTACAGTAGGACCACCCAGCTCCGGCAGCACCTCTTTGCCCTAGCTGAACCCAATATCTTGCCAGACAAGTTATATTTTAGAACAGGCACTCACTTTGCTTCTGGAAATCCGTACAATGTTCACCACAAACGAGCGCGCTAACATTGACAATGTCGACATAAAATGGGACTTCGTGTTTGTTGTCTCTGCAGCAGTAAGTCCCCCATCCATTCTGAACTGCAGTCCACACTTCCTCCTCCACAGACCCAGCCGCATTTTTCAAAGTATCAAAACGAAGTGTGATAGGTCCATTATTGTTTACATTGTCCACAAATGACAAAGGTTCAGAAGCTCTTTGACTCTGTACATAAGTGCAACATATTAGTTACACACAAGAAAAAAAAATCCAGTACTCTACAACTAAGTTACTGATGACACATTGCTAGAAACACTATCAGCCGTAAAATACCTATGATTAATCATGCAGAGTGACCTTATCTGGAATGGTCACTTGAAGCAGACAGTAAGAAAAGCCGTGCCAGGCTGAGATGTACAGGAACAATCTTAAGGAAATATACACTCCTGGAAATTGAAATAAGAACACCGTGAATTCATTGTCCCAGGAAGGGAAAACTTTATTGACACATTCCTGGGGTCAGATACATCACATGATCACACTGACAGAACCACAGACACACAGACACAGGCAACAGAGCATGCACAATGTCGGCACTAGTACAGTGTATATCCACCTTTCGCAACAATGTAGGCTGCTATTCTCCCATGGAGACGATCGTAGAGCTGCTGGATGTAGTCCTGTGGAACGGCTTGCCATGCCATTTCCACCTGGCGCCTCAGTTGGACCAGCGTTCGTGCTGGACGTGCAGACCGCGTGAGACGACGCTTCATCCAGTCCCAAACATGCTCAATGGGGGACAGATCCGGAGATCTTGCTGGCCAGGGTAGTTGACTTACACCTTCTAGAGCACGTTGGGTGGCACGGGATACATGCGGACGTGCATTGTCCTGTTGGAACAGCAAGTTCCCTTGCCGGTCTAGGAATGGCAGAACGATGGGTTCGATGACAGTTTGGATGTACCGTGCACTATTCAGTGTCCCCTCGACGATCACCAGTGGTGTACGGCCAATGTAGGAGATCGCTCCCCACACCATGATGCCGGGTGTTGGCCCTGTGTGCCTCGGTCGTATGCAGTCCTGATTGTGGCGCTCACCTGCACGGCGCCAAACACGCATACGACCATCATTGGCACCAAGGCAGAAGCGACTCTCATCGCTGAAGACGACACGTCTCCATTCGTCCCTCCATTCACGCCTGTCGCGACACCACTGGAGGCGGGCTGCACGATGTTGGGGCGTGAGCGGAAGACGGCCTAACGGTGTGCGGGACCGTAGCCCAGCTTCATGGAGACGGTTGCGAATGGTCCTCGCCGATACCCCAGGAGCAACAGTGTCCCTAATTTGCTGGGAAGTGGCGGTGCGGTCCCCTACGGCACTGCGTAGGATCCTACGGTCTTGGCGTGCATCCGTGCGTCGCTGCGGTCCGGTCCCAGGTCGACGGGCACGTGCACCTTCCGCCGACCACTGGCGACAACATCGATGTACTGTGGAGACCTCACGCCCCACGTGTTGAGCAATTCGGCGGTACGTCCACCCGGCCTCCCGCATGCCCACTATACGCCCTCGCTCAAAGTCCGTCAACTGCACATACGGTTCACGTCCACGCTGTCGCGGCATGCTACCAGTGTTAAAGACTGCGATGGAGCTCCGTATGCCACGGCAAACTGGCTGACACTGACGGCGGCGGTGCACAAATGCTGCGCAGCTAGCGCCATTCGACGGCCAACACCGCGGTTCCTAGTGTGTCCGCTGTGCCGTGCGTGTGGTCATTGCTTGTACAGCCCTTTCGCAGTGTCCGGAGCAAGTATGGTGGGTCTGACACACCGGTGTCAATGTGTTCTTTTTTCCATTTCCAGGAGTGTATTTCATCCATCAAGGGAGTGGCTTACAAGTAGCTCGTTCAACCGAGTCTTAAGTCCTGTTCATCAATACGTGATCCTTACCAGTTGGGACGGATAGAAGACAGAGAGAAAGTCCAACCCAGGACTGTTTAGTCGGCATGAGGGCGTTACAGAGATGTTCAAGAAACACCAGCGGTATACTCTACAAAAGAAGCCCTGTGCAATACGGTCTACTATTGAAATTTCGGTAGACCACTTTACTGGAAGAGTCAAACAACATGTTACTTACTTCCACATACATCTCAGAATTAGATCGTAGTAATAGGAGTATCTACCGCCACACAGCGCTAGGTGGTTTGCGGAGTGTGATGTAGAAGCAGTTGCAGATGCAAGGTGCACGTTCCGATTAAGCACATATGAAGGCAAGCATAAGCTGAAAGGCGTCTAAAGTAACTGCCACTTGCTCGATGGCATCTGCCCACTTCTGCGCCAGGCCTGTCCCTGCCTCGCACAGCCCAAAGGCGCTATTCATACTAGTCACACGATTGCTATGCTCCAGAGCATAACATGTTCACACTTACGTTCGCACAAACATGTTTTCCCATCTCCCTTCAGCGATCAAATGATTCAAATGGCTCTAAGCACTATGGAACTTAACATCTGAGGTCATCAGTCCCCTAGACGTAGAATTACTTAAACCTAACTAGCCTAAGGACATCACACACATCCATGCCCGTGGCAGGATTCGAACCTGCGACTGTAGCAGCAGCGTAGTTCCGGACTGAAGTGCCTAGCCTTCAGTGATCGTGGGACCAGCTCCATGTGCTGGTATCACGAGCGTTTTGGCAGGAGCACCAACAACTGCAGACCGTCATGCTCATGCCCAGATGCGAATGGCGACAGGCACCAGGCACACCTGGTTATTCGGCAGTATCTGAGCACTTATTTGCGGGTAGCTGTTACACTCCCATCAAACTTTTCCCCTGTCTAACAGACACCAGGTCGGAATTCCTGAGTGTGTTTCTTTGTGCAGAAATTTCCAATTTTATATTTGATATGCACAACTGATTGGTATGTGTTCCCATCAACCATAGACCTCGCCATCGGTGGACTGGCTTGCGTGTCTCAGCGATACATGTAGCTGTACCAAAGACTCAGTCACAATGATGGGGTATCTATTGAGAGACAAACCAAATGTTTGGTTCCTGAAGAAGGGCAGCAGTCTGGATGACTGACTGATCTACCCTTGTAACATCAACCGAAACGGCCTCACTGTGCTGGTGCTGTGGAAGTCTGGAAGCTAGGAGAAACTAGAACCTTAATTTATCCTAAGGAAACCAAGGTCTTCGGTATGGTTGAATAATGATGGAATCGTCGTGGGTATAATATTCCAAAGGTAAAATATTCCCGCATTCGAGTCTCTGAGAGATGGCTACTCAGGACGATGTCATGACCAGGAGAAACAAAACTGGCATTCTACAGATCGAAGCGTCAAATGTCATGTTGATTATATAATGGTAAGCCCGAGACTTCGGAAACAGATTTTAAACTGTAAGACATGTCCAGGGGCAGATGTTGACTCTGATCACAATGTATTGATTATCAATTACAGATCAAAGATGAACAAATTGCGAAAAGGTAGGAAATTAAGGAATTGGTACCTTGATTAGTCGAAAGAAGCAGAGATTGTTGAAAGTTTCAGACTGAGCATTAGGCAATGGATGACTAGCACAGGGGGAAGGAAAGCAATAGAAGACGAATAGGAGTGTTTGAGAGATGAAATAGTCTAGGCAGCAGAGGATCAAATGTACCTAAAAAGACCAGGCCAAGTAGAAAAACTTATATTTAGCTGATGAAAGGAGAATATTTTAAAAATGGAACAAATGAAGCAGGTGAAAGGGAATCCAAACGTCTAAAAAATTAGACTGATAGGAAATTCAAAATGGCTAAGCAGGAATGGCTAGAGACAAATGCAAGGATATAGAAGCATATTTTAGGGGAAAGACAGATACCGTCCACAGAAAATTAAAAAGGCCTTAGGAGAAAAGAGAAGCAGCTGAATGAGTATCAACATCTCAGATGAAAGACCAGTCGTAAGTAAAGAAAGGAAAGGTCAAAGGTGGAAGGTGTGTACAGAGAGACTATACATGGGAGATGAAAGTAGAATTACAAAAAGGGGACTTAGATGAGGATGAGTTGGGACATGTGATACTGGGAGAAATATTTGACAGACCATTGAAAAAACAAAGTCGATGTAAGGCCCCAGGAATAAACGACATTCCGTCAGAACTACTAATAGCCTGGGGAGAGCCAGCCATGTCAAAATTATTCCATCTGGTGTGCAAGATGTATAACACAGGTGAAATACACTCAGCCATCAAAAGCAGCTGCTGATAAGTGTGAAAATTTTCGAAGTATCAGTTCAACATGGCATGGTTGCAAAATACTAATACAAATTCTTGGCAGAAAAATGGAAAAACTGGTACAAGCCAAACTCAGGGAAGATTTGTTTGGATTTCGGAGAACCGTAGGAATATTCGAAGCGATACTGACACTACGACTTACTTTAGAGGATAGGTTACGGAAAGACAAACCTTAGTTTGTAGCATTTATAAAGTTAGAGAAGTCGTTTGACAGTGCAAACTGGAATATGCTGTTTGATATTCTAAAGGTAGCAGGGTTACTGCAGAGTTCGAAAGGCTATTTACAGTTTCTACCGAATTCAGACGGCAGTTATGAAAATCTAGAAGCATGAAAGGAAAGCAGTGGTTGAGAAGGAAGTGAGGCAGGGTTGTAGCCTATCCCCGATGTTACTCAATCTGTACACGGAGCAAGCAGTAAAGGAACCAAAGAAATACCTCGAGTAGGAATCAAAGTTCAGGGGAAAGAAATCAAAACGTTGAGGTCTGCGATGATATTGTAATTCTGATAAAGACAGCAAATAACTTGGAAGGGCAGTTACACGGAATGAGCCAGCCACAGTGGCCGAGTGGTTCTAGGAGCTTCAGTCCGGAACCGCGCTACTGCTGCGGTCGCAGGTTCGAATTCTGCCCCGGGCATGGATGTGTGTGATGTCCTTAGGTTATTTAGGTTTAAGTACTTCTAAGTCTAGCAGACTTATGACCTCAGATTTATGTCCATAGTGCTTAGAGCCATTTGAACCATTTGAAACGGAATGGAGGAATAGACAGTATCATGAAAGGGGATATAAGATCAACATCAACAAAATTAAGACAAGGATAATGTAGTTGCATTGTATTAGATGATACTGAGGGAACTGGATTAGGAAATGAGATACTGAAAGTAGTAGATGAGTTTTGCTATTTGGGCAACAAAATAACTGATGATTACTGAAACAGAGAGGATATAAACTGTAGACTGGCGGTGGCAAGAAAAGCACTTCTGAAGACCAGTCTTTTCTGAATGTATTTGTCTGAAGTGTCGCCATATATGGAAGTGAAACGTGGACGAGAAATTGTTTAGACAAGAAGAGAGTAGATGATTTAGAATGTGGTGCTATAGAAGGATGCTGAAGATTAGATGAGCAGAACAAGAAACTAATGAGCAGGTACTGAACAGAAGCGATGAGAAAAGAAATTTGTGGTACAACTTGGTTTTAAGAATGAACTGATAAATAGGACAGATTCTGAGATATCAAGGGATCACGAATTTATTATTAGAGGGAAATGTGGGGATAAATATCATAGAGAAGGAGTAAGAGAAGAATACAGTCAACAGATTCAGAATGATGTAGGTTGCAGTAGCTATTTGGTGATGAAATGTCTTGCACAGGAGAGCTGAAGAGCTGTATCAGAGCAGTCTTCGGACTGATGACCACAACAACATTTGACAAATGTATCCACACTGTAGTGAATAACCTTAGTGTTTGGGGTATATTTCTGCAATGAGACCGGTCACTATTTTTGATTATTATTGTGGACGTTTTCTGTATTTTGAGAACTGTGTTTATATCTTAGGCATTTGTCCCCCAGAAAAGGATTTCGTAGCTGACAACTGAGTGTACATAGAACGTACCATTTACTTCAATATCAGCAACAGTAGTTTCGACCTTAGGCCATTTTCAAGTCGTTACAGCTGCCACGCATCAGAGTTGGAGACACCAGTTATAGAAATACGTGTTTTGCAGTGCAGCCACGAATAATCTGGTTTATAATAAACATTAATCACATCTTGGAATCAAAGTAGCAGTCAAAAGTAGTAAAAGGAATAAAAGTGATGTGGTCGTCTATTGGCCGTGTCCGCCATTGTCACACACCACCTGTTGTTGTTGTAGTCTTCAGTCCTGAGACTGGTTTGATGCAGCTCTCCATGCTACTCTATCCTGTGCAAGCTTCCTCATCTCCCAGTACCTACTGCAACCTACATCCTTCTGAATCTGCTTAGTGTATTCATCTCTTGGTCTCCCTCTACGATTTTTACCCTCCACGCTGCCCTCCAATGCTAAATTGGTGATCCCTTGATGCCTCAGAAGATGTCCTGCCAACCGATCCCTTCTTCTTGTCAAGTTGTGCCACAAACGTCTCTTCTCCCCAATCCTATTCAATACTTCCTCATTAGCTATGTGATCTACCCATCTAATCTTCAGCATTCTTCTGTAGCACCACAATTCAAAAGCTTCTATTCTCTTCTTGTCCAAACTATTTATCGTCCATGTTTCACTTCCATACATGGCTACACTCCATACAAATACTTTCAGAAACGACTTCCTGACACTTAAATCTATACTCGATGTTAACTAATTTCTCTTCTTCAGAAACGCTTTCCTTGCAATTGCCAGTCTATATTTTATATCCTCTCTACTTCGACCATCATCAGTTATTTTGCTCCCCAAATGGCAAAACTCCTTTACTACTTTAAGTGTCTCATTTCCTAATCTAATTCCCTCAGCATCACCCGACTTAATTCGACTACATTCCATTATCCTCGTTTTGCTTTTGTTGATGTTCATCTTATATGCTCCTTTCAAGACGCTATCCATTCCATTCAACTGCTCTTCCAAGTCCTTTACTGTCTCTGACAGAATTACAATGTCATCGGCGAACCTCAAAGTTTTTATTTCTTCTCCATGGATTTTAATAAATACTCCGAATTTTTCTTTTGTTTCCTTTACTGCTTGCTCAACATACAGATTGAATAACATCGGGGAAAGGCTACAACTCTGTCTTACTCCCTTCCCAACAACTGCTTCCCTTTCATGTCCCTCGACTCTTATAACTGCCATCTGGTTTCTGTACAAATTATAAATAGCATTTCGCTACCTGTATTTTACCCCTGCCACCTTTAGAATTTGAATGAGAGTATTCCAGTCAACATTGTCAAAAGCTTTCTCTAAGTCTATAAATGCTATAAACGTACATTTGCCTTTCCTTAACCTTTCATCTAAGATAAGTCGTAAGGTCAGTATTGCCTCACGTGTTCCAGTACTTCTACGGAATCCAAACTGATCTTCCCCGAGGTCGGCTTCTACTAGTTTTTCCATTCGTCTGTAAAGAGTTCGTGTTAGTATTTTGCAGCTGTACTTATTAAACTGATTGTTCGGTAATTTTCACATCTGTCAACACCTGCTTTCTTTGGGATTGGAATTATTATATTCTTCTTGAAGTCTGAGGGTATTTCGCCTGTTTCATACATCTTGCTCACCAGATGGTAGAGTTTTGTCAGGACTGGCTCTCCCAAGGCCGTCAGTAGTTCCAATGGAATGTTGTCTACTCCGGGGGCCTTGCTTCGACTCAGGTCTTACAGTGCTCTGTCAAACTCTTCACGCAGTATCGTATCTCCCATTTCATCTTCATCTATATCCTCATCCATTTCCATAATATTGTCCTCAAGTACATCGCCCTTGTATAGACCCTCTATATACTCCTTCCACCTTTCTGCTTTCCCTTCTTTGCTTAGAACTGGGTTTCCAACTGAGCTCTTGATGTTCATACAAGTGGTTCTCTTATCTCCAAAGGTCTCTTTAATTTTCCTGTAGGCAGTATCTATCTTACCCCTAGTGAGATAAGCCTCTACGTCCTTACATTTGTCCTCTATTCATCCCTGCTTAGCCATTTTGCACTTCCTTTCGATCTCATTTTTGAGGCGTTTGTATTCCTTTTTGCTTCATTTACTGCATTTTTATATTTTCTCCTTTCATAAATTAAATTCAATAATTCTTCTGTTACCCAAGGGTGTCTACCAGCTCTCGTCTTTTTACCTACGTGATCCTCTGCTGCCTTCACTACTTCATCCCTCAAAGCTACCTATTCTTCTTATACTGTATTTCTTTCCCCCATTCCTGTCAATTGTTCCCTTATGCTCTCATTTCTTCAATTTCTTCGTCATCTGCAGAGCTAGTTGGCATATAAACTTGTACTACTGTAGTAGGTGTGGGCTTCGTATCTATCTTGGCCACAATAATGTGTTCACTATGCTGTTTGTGGTAGCTTACCCGCATTTCTATTTTCCTATTCATTATTAAACCTACTTCTGCATTACACCTATTTGATTTTGTGTTTATAACTCTGTAGGCACCTGACCAGAAGTCTTGTTCCTCCTGTTACCGAACTTCACTAATTCCCGCTATATCTAACTTTAACCTATCCATTTCCCTTTTTAAATTTTCTAACCTACCTGCTGATTAAGTGATCTGACATTCCACGCTCAGATACGTAGAACGCCAGTTTTCTTTCTCCTGATAACGGTATCCTCTTGAGTAGTCCCCGCCCGGAGATCCGAATGGGGGACTATTTTACCTCCGGAATATATTACCCAAGAGGACGCCATCATCATTTAATCATATAGTAAAGCTGCATGCCCTCGGGAAAAATTACGGCCGTAGTTTCCCCTTGCTTTCAGCCGTTCGCAGTACCAGCACAGCAAGGCCGTTTTTGTTATTGTTACAAGGCCAGATCAGTCAATCATCCAGACTGTTGCCCTTGCAACTACTGAAAAGGCTGCTGCCCCCTTTCAGGAACCACACGTTTGTCTGGCCTCTCAACAGATACCCCTCCGTTGTGGTTGCACCTACGGTACAGCTATCTGTATCGCTGAGGCACGCAAGCCTCCCCACCAACGGCAAAGTCCATGGTTCATGGGGGGAGGACACCACCTGTATCATGTATAAAATACACTATCACGTTACGAGAAGATATAAAGACCAGACGAGTTCAGCACTCAAATAATGTTACTGGAATGTGAAGGATGGGATATAAACTCGTGATACTAATAAGAGCAGTAAGCACAAATAAATGGTCAGAAGACATAGAAAGATCTAAACGTATGCTAATGGGTCAGTTGCATTTCTGAAAAACACAACATAACATATTTATGAATTCTATGTTGACTGATTCCTTAATTCTACCGTTTCAGACACCGAATTCCTATTCATTAGAAGTGTGTACTCTCCCCGATGGAATTACTCTGGAAATTTTCCTGACGTGAATGAGATTTATTACATTTTTAAGGCAAGTTGCACACTCTGTATACATTATTTTAGCAGAAACATTGATGCTTTATATAAGCCTATCGATTTTTATTCTTTTCTTTTTCTTTTTGTATAGTTTTACTGATTTCATCTATTTGGATGCTGATAACATCACTGTACTTTGCGGATAATTAATGACAGGTATTGAATTTAGTTCTAGATATTTGCATTGTAATTCCTCTGCAATGTTTGGAAAATACTCATTCACATTGTTCACTAGGTGGGGTCAATCATTTATTGCTTCACCTCCACCCTTATCAGTATACTACTATGCTTTTGTTTGTTTCTCCCAGCCTTTTGTTTAATGACATCTCAGACTGCTTTACTTTAATTATTTAAACTATATATTATTTTGTCATAAAGATTTTTGCAGCAATTAGAACCTTCCTAAAAGCCTTTTTCTGCCCTTAACACAAATTTAAAAACTCTGGCTCATTACGTTTCTTTCCCATTGAATTGTAATTGGTTGCATACTTTCCATCTATAGAAATGTAAATAGTTACTTAAACATCTTTTTACTTCCTGGTAATTTAGCTTGATTCATAGCACGCTAGCAGCCGAGACAGGAAGGCGAACGAGACACTAATGGAATCTGCGTGCTGCATTAACGACCGTTGGTCTGGTACGCTGGCTACACCGATCGTGATCTTTAGGATGTTTTGAACGCTAGCTTAAAAAAATGCTGAGTTGCTTCCCAGCCCGTACCTCAGAAACTACGATGCATAAACAGTTAAAATAAGGTAACGCCCACAGCAAAGCTTACATGATTCACAGACCACTGGTGCATACTACTTCGCTGCCTTCCGTTCACTTAAGAATTTGACTTAAGATACTGAAAGTAAATTTGCCAAACCGTGAAATCACTAGACCCCGCACGATGCATCAAACCCTAGGAAAGAGACAGTTTTAAAATATATTGTATTAAAATAATTGTCAGAGGCAAACCTCTTCACTATGTATACAAAAACGCCATTGTTGTCCGATTTTTTTTTTCTGTGGGAGGTTGTCAAATAATATAGCATGCAGAATACAAATGAGGACGTAAATACAGATATAAAGGAATACATTAGTAATGCTTCGAGAAATTGTACTTATATCTGAAGGTGGCTGACACTTGCGATCATTACATGGAACAACAACGGAGAAAGAAGTGTGTGGTATATTTAGTACTACAGACATATCGCAGTCTCTGTGGCCTTAAATGAGCGTAAAGAGAGCAGAAACACGTTGGAAACGAGATAAATATCCGCATATGACGCGGCTTGGCTGGCTCAATACTCGCCTTCGTTTCGTGGGACGGCGCCGACAGTTATCGGATCCAATTTGACTGTTAGCGTGCGCTGCAGACACAATGCGCCACATGACGCAATCGTCCTGGTAGGTATATTGACACAGTAGCCAACTGGTGTTTTATTCATCTGTCACAAAAATGTCCTGACCAGAACTTCCACGCATTAGCGTGTCTCCTACTGCAAGAAGCCTTGCTGTGGTAGTACCCAACGTTTTGTATTTGTGTTATTCGCTTTAGCATTTCACCTTTTGCCGACATTGTTTACCACCTTATGAATTAGGAATCCACTGTCATTCTTAACCGAAACATTCATTATTGCTGTACAGAATATCATCACTAAATCAGGTTAATAAGAGTAAAACTGAAGGCAAGAACGTTGGACAGTTTAAAAACAAGCTCAGAAACATATAAATCTTGCTAAAGCTGAGTGTTGGGCAGAGGCGTGTAAGTTGACTCTCTAAATGAGCTAATGACGTCACATGAATGAGCTACTTTACTTGGACCGGCGGCCATCGTCGATGGAGCATATGATATTGAAGTCTACTAGACTGCGACTAATCTTGATGTTAGGGTGGAAAACAAACAGCTGTGTCAAATGGTTCAAATGGCTCTGAGCACTATGGGACTCAACTACTGAGGTCATCAGCCCCTAGAACTTAGAACTATTTAAACGTAACTAACCTAAGGACACCACAGACATCCATGCCCGAGGCAGGATTCGAACCTGCGACCGTATCGGTCGCGTGGTTCCAGACTGTAGCGCCTTGAACCTCTCGGCCACCCGGCCGGCAAACAGGTGTGTCGGCGTATTCGAATAGCACTAACTACTTTTGAAAAACATATGCGGCGAAATAACGTCAGCGAATAGTTAGATTAGATATAACGATATTAACTAATAGTTCAATAGGTATCATTAGTCTTCTAAAAAACGCAAATTTGGTATTTTTTTTTAAATCTTAAGTCCTAGTTATTAATCTGAGTCCACTGGTTGTTCCCATTAATGTAGATGTGCCTTCTCAGTTCCCGATGTACTTGTGCGTGTTATACGGTCAAAGCGTAGTGCGTATAAATAGATATTTAAAATTATTTATATTATTATTCTTTACTAGATATTTTCTTATTTTTTTCTTAAACACCGTAATGCTTTGTAATGCTAACTTATTTGCAATTTTGTTAAAATATCATGCGTTATAATCACATATACTATCTTACGTGTAACATGTCAATAGGTCGTTTGTTCTTTTATCTAGATAACAGACTAAAACAAAATAGTAAGAATATAAAAAAGTCATATTACTAGCAACTGCATGCACGATTTGCTTGAATGTTTTCTGCATTATCATTTCGTTACATCCAGTCAAAACATTATCCATGAAAAAAGCCAAACAGGCAGACCTAGCTAAAGTAGGAACTCCTCGTAGTAAAGAAGAAAATATGATACAGATACTTCCGTGCAGTTTAAGAGCGTCCTAAAATTGAAAGTCTGGTTTGAAGTTCGCGACAGAAAAGAGTGATATAAAAGTAAATTAACGACCGACTGTTATTCTGTAAGCGAGAGTAAAATTTCGTGACCTCTGGCGAAATCAAGGGAACGCGCGGGTACCACAAATTTCCTGCGAGCGTACCGGTGGCTGAAAACAGTTAAAGTTCTTTCATTAAACTTCCGAACTGCAGGAAGACAACGTAACTTCTCTGCCAGCATCAGGAGGAATACGGCCCCAGAGGTTTCGGTTGCAAGTTGTACGGGAGACACCGGGAAAGGCGAAGCGATTAGCTCCGGGCCAGCCCAGTCTGTTACCGTGTGTCGCGTGTCGCGACTGGGACTGCGTGTTACCGTCTGTCATCGCCGAGGGCCAGCCCTGCCGTTTCGGTAATGCGGAATATCGACGGGGGCGCTCCATTTCTAATGAACACTTACGAAATCAATGCTACGGTTTTACCAGTAAATCTCTTTGCTACTATCTGTACTGAAACACCACGGTCTGCTGCATCTATTATATTGGTTGCGCTCCAGAGAAAGCGCTCCTACCAAATTCGCTAAGAGCGTTATTGATGGATGACGTCAAAAGTTCCCTTTCTTGATGAATGGCACTATTTTTCTTTTTCAGCAAGATCGCACTTTTCTCTCCTCCCGTCAGCCAAACCACAATAATTTTTATTGGCTGTTTCATCGGGTATATATTAAATCAGTTTATTGAAATATCCTATTAACGCTTGTTATGGTGTACCAAAATGAAAGTGGGACGGAATGAACTTAAATGCAGTATTGTGGAAGCTGAAGCCTTGCACTCAAAAATGGTTCAAATGGCTCTGAGCATTATGGGACTTAACTGCTGAGGTCATCAGTCCCCTATAACTTAGAACTACTTAAATCTAACTAACCCAGGGACATCACACACATCCATGCCCGAGGCAGGATTCGAACCTGCGACCGTAGCGGTAGCGCGGTTCCAGACTGTAGCGCCTAGAACCGCTTGGCCACTCCGGCCGGCTGAAGCCTTGCACTCGCTCACACATACGTCAGACCTACACAGTTACAGTTACACTACAGAGACATTTTTCTATCTTGGACTGTGGGTTACAAGTCCCAACCAAACTGCCAAAAAATTGGCTCACATACAGTAAGAAAAATAATAATACTAATGAGAAATATATCACTTCGTCTATGCAGCACTCGATCGCATCAAATCCAAAGATAAATAAAACAGAAGCGCGGTCAGTGAATTCTCTTAATAAACGATTTGCAGTTTTTCCTTCATTAGAATATTCGTCTGTCAAAATTTTTTCACTTGATACTTTCTTTTTGCCCCTTTTTTCCCTTGCTATACCGCGAAATTCGTTTCAAATGGTCTTACCGCGAAGCAAAAGCTTTTTTTCCTAACGTTCGTCGTCCAAGAACTTCTCTCGCACATTACAAATGTAATTTTGCCTTTCTTTTTCTAGATCATCACTTTTCGTATTCTTTATAAGTAACATGATTAAAAGGTTTTTCGTCTTTTACGCTACATTCCTCTATTCTTATCAAGGAGGTTATCTCATTTTTCTCATTAATGGATTTTTAAGAAACTAAAATGAAAACTGTGGTGTCACCGCCAGACACCACACTTGCTAGGTGGTAGCCTTTAAATCGGCCGCGGTCCGTTTGTATACGTCGGACCCGCGTGTCGCCATTATCAGTGATTGCAGACCGAGCGCCGCCACACGGCAGGTCTAGAGAGACTTCCTAGCACTCGCCCCAGTTGTACAGCCGACTTTGCTAGCGATGGTTCACTGACAAATTACGCTCTCATTTGCCGAGACGATAGTTAGCATAGCCTTCAGCTACGTCATTTGCTACGACCTAGCAAGGCGCCATTACCAGTTACTATTGATGCTGTAAAACATGTACCGTCAAGAGCGATGTTCACCAATTATGGATTAAAGTTAAGTATTCTAGCAGCTACGTACTTTATTTGCTAGTCTCAATTACTTGAACTGTTCCACACCTCACGCCAGCCTGCGTGAGCTAAAACGCGTGCCTTTCGGCTTCCTCCTAGTGGATTGGCTGTCTTGCCAGTCCACAACAAAAACTATAAACTGTAACACAAACTTCAGGGTCAAACTATGACAATGGAGCTCATCGAGCCGGAAATCCGCCAATGGATATTTTAAATTATGTTCTTCTGCGACTCTCGCTGGTTATAATTAAGATTATTCATCACATTACCTCACAAAAGACTTCCTGATATTCATTTAACAACTCTTTGCTACTAAATAGCCATCGTACGGAGACTACCATTACATTACCTCTAGCTAGTCTTTGAACAATAAATGAAGTGTAAATCACATTTTATTATATATGACGGTAGTATCTGTTCCCGAAAGAACAGTTACCGTGGATGACCATGCAGCTTTGCTAGAAATGAAATGATAATTAAATGGACACCCTAGCTGCAAACAGGCGTTGATGTACTTCATTGGGGACATGTTGTAAATGTGTGCCCCGACCGGGACTCGCACCCGGGATCTCCTGCTTACATGGCAGACGCTCTATCCATCTGAGCCATCGCAGGCACAGAGGATAGTGCGTCTGCAGGGACTTATCCGTTGCACGCTCCCCGTGAGATCCACATTCCCAACAGGTCCACACCACTACATTCGTAGCTAGGGTGTCCATTTCTAGCAAAGCTGCATGGTCATCCACGGTAACTGTTCTTTCGGGAACAGATACTACCGTGATATATAGTTAAAATACGGCTTCCCGGCCATTGACCTTCTTGTGCGAACGCACACGCTATGCCCGAACTCGTACGGGAGTTGGTAGATCAATCTGCCACGAGTAATGAGTATGATGGGCAAACATCTATTAGGCGCACTACGAATGTAGTGGTGTGGACATGTTGGGAATGTGGATCTCACGGGGAGCGTGCAAGGGATAAGTCCCTGCAGACGCACTACCCTCTGTGCCCGCAGTCTGCCTTCGGCAGTGGCACAGTGCGGACCGTGTTGCCTGCCGGCCGCGCTGTGGTGCGCGCGCCTGTTTGTTTACGCCGGAGCAGCTTCGCGTGTGCGGTGTTGTGAGTCTAGAACGAGATGGCACACTCGTACAGAAAAACGACTTTGAAGTTCAATTTTGCGAACGACTATACACGACCAAAGGCACACGAGATTGAACGTTTCTTAAGGGAAGAGGTAAAAATCGATCCACAGGAAATCGTGGGAATCATTTTATCGATCGTTTCAAGTGTCGTCTATGTCAAGCTAGTTGACGAGGCTGCTTGCGAAAGACTTCTACAACGACCACCGAACGGGTATCGTTTCTGTCATGCCGACGGGAATGTTGGTGTGGTTACAGTCGATCACGCAGGAATGGGGATCCGCACTATACGAGTCTTCAAACTTCCGTTTGAGGTCCCGTCTGAACTTGTTATCGACGCCTTTCGCCCATACGGTACAGTTCTATCCCATGTGGCCGAAAAATGGACGAGTTTTACCACGTACCCCGTTTTAAATGGGGTGAGACAAATACGGATATAACTGCGAAAGCATGTTCCCTCTTATTTGTACGTAGGAGGTTGCTGAGCGATTATAATCTATGATGGGCAACCTCGCACTTGCTCGGGGTGCGGGAAAGAAGGTCATGTCCGCTCGGAATGCCTCCAGCGACGTTTAGTGCAAACTCCACGGGATGACGTTCTGGCGCCACAACAGATGACTGTCTTACCGTTGACCTTTGTGGAAGCCCTGAGAGGCGACGTGAGGGAGATTTCCGATGGGCACCAGCAGCTGCCCCCTATAGAGAACATGGACACCAACGGACTGGAACTCCGACCACCGGTTCCACCACAACAGACACAGGACACCACACAAGAGATGCAGCTGACGGCCGCTCCAGGCTCATCCGTGGTGGCTGCCAGTGCTTCCACCGAGAGCGTGATAGACCAGGCCCAAGACGGAGGATACGCAACCCAAACAGCCGAAACGGAAGCAAGGCAACGGAAACAGCGTTCGCCGAAGAGAAGAAAGAAGCGTCGACTTACTTCTGCTGACGATACCCATAGTCCCGAGGGGACAGTGGACGACAACGACAGTATCGACCTGAGACCAGAGGATTCAACAGATACCGAGGTGACGATGAAGGAATTGCACAGCGGCGATAACTTGAACTCTCCTTCTGGTGACCGGAAGGCAGAACTGGAGATGACAATTGTCCAACATCAGAGCGGTGACAACGTTGCCTCCCATCCTTCGACCACTTCCGGAAATATGCTGGGGGACTGGGCACAAGAAATGGACCAACAGGAACAGAATGAAAATACGAACGCGACGATTGAGGATAGTCCTGGCCAGAGGCCGGGAGGGGTCGGGATATGTTGAACAACTTTGCGTGGTGAGGAGCGCCGGGGGTGCAGATAGACGCTTAATGACACCGCCCTACAACTGATGAACACACGCCAGGCGTACCGCATTGCAACGATAAACAATAATGGAATTCGGACACCGCTTAAAATTCAAATGCTGAAAGATATGTTACGCGCTGCGGACGTGGATATTGTACTCCTACAAGAAGTGCGTTTCACATCGCCGCCAGAGTTCTACGGCTACGAGGCACATTATTCAGTGCTCTATGAAAGTGGATGCGGTGTGGCGATTCTCACCAGGGAAGGAATAGGACTGGAGGACGTCATGTCTCTCCCTTAGGCACGTGGCATAGCGATCACTGTCGACGGCGTTCGTTTCATCAATTTATACGCGCCATCTGGCTCCACAAAACGAAGAGAAAGGGCGACCTTTTACACCGAAGAGATAGCACCGTTGTTCGCTGGACGCTATGATAACAATATGGTGGGCGGCGAATTTAATTGTGTCGTCGACTAAAAGGAACAAGTACCTCATTATGTGCCATGCATGGAACTGCGTGCGTTGATTACCGAAATGGCGCTTCTGGATACCTGGGAACTGCAGCATGGCGACAGACCGGGTTATACGTTTGTAACGGGACACTCGGCGAGTAGACTTGATAGAGTGTATGTGACACGAGCTCGACGGACGGCGATACTGGATGCCGAAATCTGGCCAGCGGCTTTTGCGGATCATATGGCATACGTCTGTACGATTTCACTAACGCGTCAGAAGATATGGCGGAGTAAGAGTCACTGGAAAACGAATTGTGCACTTTTACGTGACACTGCGTGTCGCCGGACGATAGAGGCTGTCTGGGCGATCTGCCTTCGCCGCCAACGAGCATACACCTCGGTTCTCCAGTGGTGGATCAAATGCGCAAAACCAACGTTACGAAGAACGTTGATACGATACGGGCAGGACAAATCGCAGTGGAACCGCACGACGGCTGATTTTTATATTTCAGCCCTGAGGGAGCTGATGACCCAACAACCATCGCCGGAAAGGCACACGGCCATGCGCAGGATAAAAGCCGAGTTATTACAGCTGACAAGACTAAGAATGGAAGGTATAATGGTCCGGGCGAGATTGGCGGACACAGTTGCTGCCGAAACCCCCTCCATGCACCACGTAGTTCGTGAACGCCAACGACGACGCAGGACATTGATCAGGGAACTAATCTCTGAAACTGGCCAGCAAGTTGTGAACCAGCGTGATATTGCGCATGTGTTTACTGACTATTTCCGCCAGTTATATGGACCTGTACAAGTGAACCACGAGACACTACATGATGTCATCTCGGAAATGCCAGATAGAGGACCACCACTGGATGCAGAGACTTTCATCACAGCGATAACAGAGGACGAGCTGACAGATGCAATTGCCAGAGGGGCTCCGAACAAGTCCCCAGGTCCGGACGGCTTCCCAATTGAATTTTACCGCGCATTTGCGTACCTCATGGGACGGACCTGGATTCAGATGTACAACGAACTCCTGTTACCGCAGACTGAGATACCTGCCGAATTCACGGAGGGTATCATCATCCCAATACCCAAACCACACGGTGGCAGCAGGCCAGGAGATTATAGACCACTCACTCTCTTGAACTGCGGCTATAAGATTTTCGGGCGCATCCTTGGGGCTCGCCTGCGGTCTTCAATTTCTGATAGGCTCCTCACAGATCAAACTTGCCTCGGCGGTAAGAGTAACGTCCATACGGCGCTCGGTGATTACCGAGATATCATCGCATTAGGAGCGGCATGCCGAGTGCGTGGGGCAATCGGCGCTATTGGCTTCGATCATGCGTTCGACAGAGTGGATCATACCTTTTTACATGCGGTGATGGGCAGATTGGGAATCCCACAGGCCTTCATTCTAGTGATCATGCTACTGTTACACTGCGTGCGATCAAAGGTCTCGGTGAATGGGCGGAGCACTGACTACATTGTTATTTCAAGGTTGAAACTTCCCCTTAGAACAATTATACACGACTGGCTTAAACTGACACACAATATTTTTTAGCGCAACTCAATTGACTTTCAAATATCCCTACAAAAGAATGGCCCTGACTAACATTAACCTATACCTTTCACAAATCACTTACCTCACAAAAATCTCCGTTACTCGAACTACTGCAATACGGCGAGCGCCACTACTGCCAGCTAAATAAAAGATTCAAAAACTACTGAAGGCACTAATTACTGATAGGCATAGTTAGCAAATGAAAGATTTTAATAGAGAACAAACAATGTATTTACCTTAATAGTCATCAAAAGTCATAATATATACAGCAGCTCATGACATCCATTTTTACAAATTTCAAAACTCCGCCATCTCTCTCCCCACATCCACCGCTGCTGGCGGCTCACCTCCAACTGCGCAATGCTATGCGCTGTTCACATCCAGCTGCCCAACACTACAATGGCTGACAACAATGCAAACTGGCCACAGACTACATACAGCACAGCCAGTGATTTTCATACAGAGCGCTATGTAACGTTACCAATAAGAAAACATAAACAGCCTACTTACATAGCCCCCACATGCTCCCCACAAAAAATTTTACAAATTGTTTTGGGCAGTGGCCAATACAGATTTGAAAAAATTTTTCATAATTACAATAACAAAGATATCAAATGCACACACTTATTGATACAATGTTGGTCAAAAGCTAAAATTTTCTCACAGTCCATAAAGACAGTCCAGATTGTTCATTACAATTAAATTGCAGTGTTTTTCTCAAAGTCTGAGCAGTAAAAGAAAATGCACACGGAAGTAGTGGATTTCCATGCAGTCTTGAAGAAGTAGTGTTGTCCTTCCAACGGAAAGACAGTGCTGACTCTCGACATGCAGACAGGTAATGGGCCACAACAGAGCAAACCCAGTCGAAGTTGAAGAATATTTGTAAGTAGGTCATCACAGAGCAGACCCACTGTAGTCCTGGTAGAGTGTATGGTATTGGTGTGCCACCAGAGGTGCAGACCCACTGCAGTCCTTGTAGAAATAATGGTACTGGTGGGTCATCAAAGATGCAGACCCACTGTAGTCCTTGTAGAAATAATGGTATTGGTGGATCATCAAAGATGCAGACCCACTGTAGTCCTTGTAGAGATGGCCAGCAGCCATCTGTTCTGACTGTGCAGGTGCACAATCACCATTGAAGAGTCTTGCGGATAATATAGCAAGTCCATGAACCACCACTTGTGCACTCACAAAATTTTTTTGAAATGTCCTTAGAACCAGCAATGCTGTTATCCAGTCCCTTGCTGAATTATTAACACATGTGTAAACACTATCAGTTCCTACTTCTCACATATTGTCCATATACTATGTCCAACAGAAACGTGTGCAGTGAAATGTAATGTACAAGTTACTTAATTTGATGAACTGGTGTCAATTACAATTTTATATCATAAGAATACAATAACAAAGGTACAAAATACATAATTAAAAACATAATAATACAGATAACATTTGTAGTAATACAGGCTTTACAAAATAATAGAAATAAACATATACATCAGTGTTACAGGAATTATGAGATAAGTAGATACATAAAAGATCAGAATAAATTTTGATACATCAACTTCACACCTGAGCATTAAAACAAAACAGAATAAATAATGTCTAAGCATATTATCAGAAAAATTCTACAACATAGCTCTCATCAGCTAAACACATAAAGACAGGAAAAAGACAAATAAACAAGGGTACATAAACACATAGTGGGATAACACAAGGAAAGGACAGGTTTTGTTTTATTGCAGTATTTTGCAAACAAAACTTTCTTTGCTTCTTGCAGATCTCCCTTCATTCATCATTATTCCCGAAAAGTCCTATCTATACCTCCTTCCTGTATTCTATTCATATTTCTTTCAAAATAATTATTTCTGATTGTACAATACTGATTTTGGCCAAAATCTTTTTCATATAACTTCTCAATGCATTCTTTACCTATTATCCATAGTCAGTTTCTTATATAGTCTACCCCTCTTAAGCTAACTTAAATCTACTGAGCTCAGATGCTAAACTAAGGGACGAGGCAATGCAGCAGCACAAAACAATTAACACAAACATCAATGACAAAACATTTAAATAGGCAAAGCAATTGCAATATTATAACTAATATAAGGCACTGTGCAGCAAACAAGAAAAATAAATCGATAGTAAACTGGCTTAACAGAGTAATACAAAGTCAAATTCAGTAACATTATGCCTGGCAAACAGCAGCAGTAAATGCTATAACTTATACTTAAGCATGACAAAGCTCAAGCAGAAAAATTAGTACACTAAAGACAACAATGCAGACAAACGAAATGTATAATCACATCTTAATGTCTATGTAATTAAAGTGGTGCACCACAAGAAGTTATTCTACCAAAAATATTACCAAGTAGTTGAAAAGAAAATTCCGTATGCAATTCCTGTGAAGGGAAACGTCTTTTTATGCTCCTTCGTTTTTTTTTGAATAGATCATAAAATTATTTACTGGATCTGTAGGCATAAAATATTTATATTAGTAAATCTATTAAATTTTATTATAACCAATGCTGCTGCAGCTAGAAACTTGATATTAAACAAAACGAGTAAATAAATACATAAAGCAAGCCATATGGCATTCTTCTCAACTAGCAAGACAATAGCGGTGCAATGTTTCTCATCGTTTCATTAGCCATTTTAGTAAATATCATAAATTAAGAGCTCCACAGTATAATCATACAGTATGTTTTCAAGTTTGAGCGTGTCGTATTTGCGATGCTTTCTACAAAGGAATGTCAATAGCGAGGATAATGGCCTCCCCTTTTTTTTTCTGCCTGTGCCGCTGAAAAGGCACCACTAATGGCTTTTTCTCCAGGCGTCTGACACAGCTGGGTGCCCACGACGCATTACGTGCAGGTGGTCACTTAACTTGGTTACGGAAATATTTACGACAGCAGTTTCCGCTACAGTGACAGTCTCATATACAAAATTTCACGGGTCGAGAATTTGCATTGCAAATGTGTAGAAACAAAATCTTATGAATATAACTGTGTCCAAAAAATTTTCTCCAGCATTGTAATACATTCACGCATTTACACACATTTCATAACTCTTAAAGTACGATTCTTGGTTTCCAACATCCTTTTTCACAAACCAGAGTCCCTAACCACTACTCATTATTCCTTACCTTATTCGTCGACACTTCTTCAATATTTCATCTTAACAGATAGGTAGCATAATCAAATAACTCATGTAGCATCAGCCTATTAATGATAACCATACCTCAACAGCATCATACACATTGTTATCGTAATAATAACATCATAAAAACTCAGCCAAATCTCAAAAACGTCGTAGCTTCCTGCAATAATTTCAAAACCTAGAGAAAATTCTCTGCTCATGTCAAAAGTGTCATCTACCTTAAAAAACATTCTCCCTTACCAAATACATCATTCAAAGCTCTCATAGTATCACAATGGTTCCGAAAAATGTGAAGTACAGACAAAATACAATTTCGTAAGTGTGAAGTTATCCAACGGTCTAATTACGTAAACATCTGTCACTGATGTAGTAAAAAAAGTTTGTCTCTCAGTTAAATGATGAGATAGCTGTGTAATTTATGTGTTAGAGGAATATGGTACCGATGTGTAAAGTTCTATAAGCAAATACCATATTAGCTAGGGCTCCTTGTGCTTGCCAAACACATGATACACAAAGTAAGCGTGTACCCCCCTGAGGATTAATGTAATTATACCCTCAGGTGTTACAATAACAGCAGTGGAATGAAATGTATCACAGAAAACCTTTGTATCATTGTACTTCAAATATCTTTAAAAATAAATGTTTTTGTACAAAATTAATCACTCAAATACGTGTACTGTAGCGCTAAACTGTGCGTCATGTTGTAAGATAATCTCTGTGGAAGTCTCGTAGTTATCGTCCTCCGAAAGCTAAGTTCTGCAGAAGCCAATGTATTTACCTCATGATACACAAAAGTGAAATGCTTTGCATATAGATATCTTACTTATTACGCTTATTGCCATGATGAAGAAAGTACTGTGCTGTAACGTATTGTTGTGCTACTGAAAAGGCTGTCTCATTGTAGCTATACCACAAAGGTTACTACTGAAACATGTTTTCCTTTACAGAAGAATTGAGAAAAACTGAGCAGATATAAAACAGATACACCGCAAAAGCAACAATGTAGATTGTCACTCATTAGTAGCGTCGTGATAAAATCGTGTAGCTGTCACATAAACTAACCACTGTGTCATCTGGTATTTCACAGAAAGTACTTTAAATCCAGAATGTTTCTTCAAGTAAACCAAAACGTTGCATTAAAATATCGTTAGCAGTACAGGTACATGTTCTAAGTATGTCAGCCTTGTGGTCGTTACGTAATCGTGCAACTAACAAGCAAGAATGTACACACACAATAACACTGTGTCGTCTGTTCACAATAACAATGCATTCATAATTTCTGTTTAAATAATTTCTCTTGGTTCTTGACTGGATATTTGACTTCAAACATTGTTGCATGGTAACAGTTTCTAAGTCTGACAATGCATACTAGAAATGTGAAGTGAAACGTTTTATGGCAAAGACAAAGTTAAAAAGCAGATTATCTTTCAATAAACGGTTTTACATGTGAAATGTGGTGTAAACCTTTACTCTTCCTAGTACGCAGAGGTTCAACTTGAACGGAATTATCATGCGGTATACGTCGGTGAGGAATGCTAAAATTTTTCTCAAGGTTAGCGTCTATGTTATTTTTCTCTGAGCCAGCCGGCGCACGCGGCTGCCTGCGGTGCGAGTCATTGTCTGTTCCTTTGTTGGCGCGTGTCGTTATTGGGATTTGGAGGTTTAACTTCTACATATTCACCTTACCCAGAGGGCCCAGCTCTGTTTAAATCCCGCCAGTTCTGATGGAAATCAGGTCTGTCGTTTTGTCGGTAGTTTACATAGTTTCTTGTTTGTCGGTCATGTGGTGGAGAATTTCTCCCAGAATCGTAACTGCACACTGTACTGTTGCGTCTGAAGTTATTCTGTCTCCCGTGATAATAATAGTTCTGGTTGCGATATTGTCTGTTTCTATGATTGCCTCTGTCATATTCATTACTACGGAAATGCGATCTTTTTCTGTAACTATTACTCTGCCAGTGGTAGTCATATGGGTGGTGTCTGTTTTGTTCACGATTTGCGTTGTAAGAATAGCCTTGTTGTGTCCAGTTATTATTTCTTTCATTGCGGAATTGCGACGGATGTGACCTGTAATGATTGTTTTCCTGTTTTCGCATCCCACGACTGTCTGTGTTAATTTCCAATTCTTGTAAGAGTCCCTGAAAAGATTCAATGTCGTCTTTGCAACGCCCTGCCAAAATAATATTTCTTAAATGTTCAGGCAATTTGATTAAGCAAATGCGGATGAGTTCTGAGGGTCTGTATGGGTTTGACAGGTACTGATTCTTGTGCAACATGTCTTCAAAATATTTCACAAGACTGGAGAATTCAGATTGTTCGAAATGTTTCATCATTATGATGCTATGTTTTACTCGGTCTTGTGTTGCTTGAGACCAATATGCTGAGAGGAAGACATGATAAAAATCTCCTTCACTGTGACAATCGTGAATGACCGATCGCATTCTTACAGCTGGTTCATTCTCCAAGTAGCCACACATAAATTCTAACCTGTGCTCCAATGACCATTTGGGAGGAAAACAATGATAGAATTGATGAAGCCACACTTGTGGATGAATGTCGTTGCCGGAATTCTTAAATGTTTTGAATGTACGTGTAGTAATAAACAGCTTATAGTCAAAATCATCGTGTCGGCGAGTAGCATATCGGTCATTGTTACGTCGTGTCGGCGGTTCCATCTCAAAATTCGGTGTATCTTGCCAATTTCTTTCATAATTTCCGAAGTGCCCTGAGTTATTATTTTGTAGCTGTTCCGTATTTCTAAGTTCCTCTTCCCGTGTTGGAGCGCGAGTGTCCTCTGAAATATGAAATTTTTGTATTACTTGTGCCAACTGATCTTGTACTTCCCGGATTTCTCTTTTGTATTGCGTATTAATTTGATTCTGATTTTGTTTAAATTTCTTAATTTGTTCATACTCTTCTGTGTCAGTGATAGCTACAGGTCTTGTGTCATTCAGATCATCATCTACCTTTGCAGATAAGTTAGTGAACTGATCCGAAAGTTCGGCTACTTTCTCCGATAGTGTACTTATTTCCTCAGTGTGTTTTTCTCAACCAAGTTTCAGAGTGTCCATTTGTGTTGAAATCGTATCTACTGTGTCCTTTAAGTTTTCTTGAATTTTTGCAAGTTGCGTAACCGAATCGGTAGATGCAACTGAGTCAATTTTAGCTTGCAAGGTGTCGTGATTTTCATGAACAATAGTTTGCAGTTCTTTTATGGCTGCTTCCTGATTCTGTAATGCATTTTCATGACGCGAAAAAATAGGTTGGAAATGCTCACAAATTTGTGTTTTTACGTCATTACAGACTTTTTCACGTTTCGATTCGATGTTATGTAACTCAGTAGTTAAATCTTCACGTGTTTGTTCAAGCGTGGTGTCTAACTTTTGAAGCTTTTGCTGCGTTTGTCTCTGATTTTGTTCCATTGTGTCTAAATTTTGAAGATTTTGTTCCATTGTATCTAACTGTTGCTGTGGTTGTCTCTGGTGTTGTTCCATTGTGTCTAACTGTTGCTGTGTTTGTCTCTGGTGTTGTTCTATTGTGTCTAACTTTTGAAGCCTTTGTCCCATTTGTCTCTGATTTTGTTCCATTTGTTGAATTAATTGGAATAATAATGTATTAGTGTCTGGAATCTGTTTCTCTATGCTTTTTGGCAGTGCATTTTCACCGGCAACATTCACATTTTGACAAGCTGAAAATGTGTCTTGACTCATTTGAGAAAACGATGAGGACCCAAAACCTAAGTCTACAGTATTTGCGAAATTGTGTCCTGTCATTTCGGATTCCTGAGGCAAGCTGTTGCCGACCGATCGATCGATAATGCTTCCCTGATCACTAATTGTTTCACTGCCTACGCCATTGTTTGCCGCCCGCTCCATTTCCCTATGCACAATTACCAAATTACTATGTTGAACATTAGTTAATTCATTACACAGTGGCGCTAACACACTGCTTTCGTCTTCACTGTAATTTCTCAGTTTACTTTGGAGCCTAGTATTACGTTTTTCACACGCCATTATTGGCACAATATTTCACACGACAACACAGAAAAACACAATTTGAAGAGCATAAATAGGGGAACACATTAACATAGCACTGAAAATAATATCTAGTTAATTGCAAGCGCAGCTGCGAAATACTTGGTGCAAATCTACATGCATGCCACAACTGTTTTACTGCACAAGAATGAAAGGCTGCAACTACAAAGGAGATTCTCTCTACAATTACACGCTAGCAATAAACAAAATCTACACTAATTACACAAACTATAAGAAGAAAAAAATCAGAAGATTCCAGTGAGGTATCCTAGGCTAAGGGCCGACATATGAAACGTCCCCTTAGAAAAATTATACAAGACTATGCTTAAACTGACACACAATATTTTTTAGCGCAACGCAATCTGACTTTCAAAAATCCCTACAAAAGAATGGCCCTGACTAACATTAACCTATACCTTTCACAAATCACTTACCTCACAAAAATCTCCGTTACTCGAACTACTGCAATACGGCGAGTGCCACTACTGCCAGCTAAATAAAAGATTCAAACTACTGAAGGCACTAACTACTGATAGGCATAGTTAGCAAATGAAAGATTTTAATAGAGAACAAACAATGTATTTACCTTAATAGTCATCAAAAGTCATAATATATACAGCAGCTCATGACATCCATTTTTACAAATTTCAAAACTCCGCCATCTCTCTCCCCACATCCACCACCACTGGCGGCTCACCTCCAACTGCGCAACGCTACGCACTGTTCACATCCAGCTGCCCAACACTACAATGGCTGACAACAATACAAACTGGCCACAGACTACACACAGCACAGCCAGTGATTTTCATACAGAGCGCTACGTAACGTTACCAATGAGAAAACATAAACAGCCTACTTACAAGGTTAGTTCGTCAAGGTTGCCCCCTTTCAATATTTTTGTATGTAATGGCTTTGGAAACCTGTCTATATGGTCTCCGAAGACGGTTGGAGGGAGTGCCGTTGCCACAACTAACCTTTCATTGCCGCGCTTATGCTGTCGATGTGATGCTGGTGGCAAGGACAAGCGACAAAGTACGTACGGCGTTGGCATGGATACAGCGATACGGGATGGCGGCAGGAAGCGTACTTAATCTACAGAAATCACGCTGCATGAATGTCGGTCGAGGATTACAACCGGGGGAGAAAGAGCTGCTCATGTTAGTTAAGACCATAAAATGTCTAGGTGTTACGTTCCACACGGATGTGCAGCGGACAGCATCGGATAACTACCGACGCATATTTAAGCTGATGCGGATAATGGTGCTGTTACAGAAATTAAGAGCGTTGGATATGATTCAGAGGGTGACCTACGTTAACGTATACCTAGCACCGAGACTCACTCACGTAGCGCATGTCCTGCCTTTAACGCGCACAATGGCATCGCGGATACAAGCAACTTTCGGCACCTACGTGAGTGTGGGACACCTGTTTAAGATCCAATACACAACGCTTACACTACCACCTAGAGAGGGCGGACTTGGTCTAGTGAACGTATATGAAAAGGCACGGGCGTTATTCGTCAGTACGATTTTCCGACAGTGGCGCGGTCAATTCCGCAATATCTCGGGTGCGTTGGCCGATGTACTAGCGCCCACTTCAATGCTGCCCCCAGTCAATGTGGGACATATCTCACCGAAGCTGTCACATTTCAAGTCTTTGTTTTTGGAGCTTAGCTATGTCAGAGATTCATTCCCAACAACACGACTACCGACGACGCGAGATGTATACCAACTCTTACTGCGCCGGTGCCCCAGGAATACCCTGGAAAAGAAGTACCCAGACAAGAACTGGAGACAGATATGGCGCGTTATACGGAACGTTTACCTCCCAACGTCGGTACGCTCAACATGGTATGTGGTGGTAAATAGGAAGTTCGCAACGAATCAACGGCGGCACGCGATTCATTTGGCAGACACTCCACTATGTTTAGGCTGCGCAACAGTGGACACTGATGAACATCGTTTAGCATGTAGTGGGACGGCTCCAGTGTGGCACTTGGCACAACAAATATTGGCGTTCCTGTTACGCTCCGCCCCTCACACAATTTCATCAGACACACTTTTTTCCCCCCAAGAATCTTATTTTCCGGCCCAAAAAACCAATGCAGTGACATGGGTACTGGAAATGGTGGTGGGATACGTGTTTAACGAATCGGAAAAGGACAAAATTGATTTTTGCCATTTTCTGCTGGATGGACACACGAAGCTGCAACAGCATAAGAAATATGGGCAAGACTTCGCTAATTACTTGCGACTTACATTTACCGACCCGTCGGCCAGATGGGGTGTGACGAGTGAGAGATGAGATAGACGAAAAAGCCGAGATAGACATCGATCACACTTACGGACCATTAGTTAATTTCGAGAAGACGACCCAGTCTTACACCAACGTCTGGAGAACGAGTCGATAGATGGCTCTCTTGCTCTATCGAACGTCGGGTCGTGAACAGGTGTCGCCCCCGACAGGAATTTCATTTCATTGCTCCAGGAGCATGTTTCTTTTGTATTTGTACTATCCGCAATGTCTTCATGTCTTTCATTTGGGCATTTTCAGTTTTATTAATTTCCTTAATTAATTAATTTTATAATTAGCCGCTATTTGTCAACATATGGACATTGTAGACACTGTTTATGCGGTAGTACAACAAAATGTATGTCAGCAAAGGTGGTAAGCCTGACATTGGGTCATTTTAAAATAATAAATTAATTAATTAATAAAAAAAATGAAAAAATAAAAAATTAAAAAATTAAAAAGTAGTTAGCGTTAAAGCCCCATAATCACTGGGTCGCTGGATCGAGTTCCACTTGTCAGTTTTTTTATTTCCAACACAGTAATTTTCTTTACTATTTATATTACAATTGATATAATGAGAAAAATACGTGTAATCGGATGAACTTTTATTATATTTACAATGTTATTTGGCAAAATTAAAAAAAAAAAGATGGATAGAGCGTCTGCCATGTAAGCAGGAGATCCCGGGTTCGAGTCCCGGTCGGAGCACACATTTTCAACATGTCCCCAATGAAGTACATCAACGCCTGTTTGCAGCTAGGGTGTCCATTTAATTATCATTTCATCACATTTTATTTCCACAGTTCCAAATATCAATTATAATGGATACCCTTTCCCTTGTACTTACTGTATATTCGCTAAGTTTGCTTAAAAACATTTTCCATTTACTTTTTTCTTTTTCTCCAGAGTAAAGCAGTTTACTTTAATTTCAATTCATGTTTTTCACATTTAAAGTCATAACTCCACAATAGCCAAATGGTTAGTCGGCGCAGTGCCTCATGCGATCTGTCAGAGACTGAACACACTCTGTGAGAAACAATAGCGTCAAGTTTCCATCGGTAGTTTTTGAGAGACGTCAGGTGACACCAGCGAGGTATCCTCTCAGAGTCCAAACGATTAGATGCCTGAGTAAGGAAGCAACTGCTTCGTCAAGATTCATCCACCTGCAATAACGGTTGGAGGGATTGATGAAATGCTGATCACGTATTCCACGATCACAGATAGCTGCCCTGTAAGTTGGAGTCGGAATTGGCCTAATTCGTGACTAGTGTTTACTTTCTTTATTATTTTTGTTTGAATGAATACGATTACGTTCAAATTTTTATCTGAACCTGGCTATATCCAGACGTAACTATTGAAGCCATGTGTTGCCAAAGCGCAGAGTTACCGCGCCTTTGAGAGTCAAGCACCAGTCGTACCAGCAAAAGTGACAAAAAGCAGATTCCAGAGTACCTGATGGCTCAACACAAAAGTTTTGTCTCAAGTACAGATAGTGTTGAGGATCAGTGGACAAACTTCAAAACCATCGTACAATATGTTTTAAATGAGTATGTGCCAAGCAAGATCGTAAGAGATGGAAAAGAGCCACCGTGGTACAACAACCGAGTTAGAAAACAGCTGCGAAAGCAAAGGGAACTTCACAGCAAACATAAACTTAGCCAAAGGCTTGCAGACAAACAAAAATTATGCGAAGCGAAATGTAGTGTGAGAAGGGCTATGCGAGAGGCGTTCAATGAATTCGAAAGCAAAGTTCTATGTGCTGACTTGGCAGAAAATCCGAAGAAATTTTGGTCTTATGTCAAAACGGTAGGTGGATCAAAACAAAATTTCCGGACACTCTGTGACCAAAATGGTACTGAAACAGAAGATGACAGACTAAACGCCGAAATACTAAATGTCTTTTTCCAAAGCTGTTTCACAGAGAAAGACTGCACTGTAATTCCTTCTCTAGATTGTCGCACAGATGACAAAATGGTAGATACCGAAATAGACGACAAGGATAGAGAAACAATTAAAATCGCTCAAAAGAGGAAACACCGCTGCACCTGATAGGATACCAGTTCGATTTTGCACAGAGTACCCTTCTTGCAGCGGTGTACCGTAGGTATCTAGAAGAGCGCAGCGTTCCAAAGGGTTGGAAAAGGGCACATGTCATCCCCGTTTTCAAGAAGGGACGTCGAACAGATGCGGAGAACTATAGACCCATATCTCTAACGTCTATCAGTTGTAGAATTTTGGAACTCGTATTATGTTCAAGTATAATGACTTTTCTGGATTCTAGAAATCTACTCTGTAGGAATCAACATGGGTTTAGAAAAAGACGATCGTGTGAAACCCAGATCGCGCTATTCGTTCACGAGACTCAGAGAGCCATAGACACGGGTTCCCAGGTAGATGCCGTGTTTCTTGACTTCCGCAAGGCTTTCGATACAGTTCCCCACAGTCGTTTAATGAACAAAGTATGAGCATATAGACTATCAAACCAATTGTGTGATTGGATTGAAGAGTTCCTAGATAACAGAACTCAGCATGTCATTCTCAACGGAGAGAAGTCTTCCGAAGTAAGAGTGATTTCAGGTGTGGCGCAGGGGAGTGTCGTAGGACCGTTGCTATTCACAATATACATAAATGACCTTGTGGATGACATCGGAAGTTCACTGAGGCTTTTTGCGGATGATGCTGTGGTATATCGAGAGGTTGTAACAATGGAAAATTGTACTGAAATGCAAGAGGATCTGCAGTGAATTGACGCATGGTGCACGGAATGGCAATTGAATCTCAATGTAGACAAGTGTAATGTGCTGCGAATACATAGAAAGAAAGATCCCTTATCATTTATCTACAAAATAGCAGGTCAGCAACTGGAAGCAGTTAATTCCATAAATTATATGGGAGTATGCATTAGGAGTGATTTGAAATGGAATGATCATATAAAGTTGATCGTCGGTAAAGCAGATGCCAAACTGAGATTCACTGGAAGAATCCTAAGGAAATGCAATCCGAAAACAAAGGAAGTAGGTTACAGTACGCTTGTTCGCACACTGCCTGAATACTGCTCAGCAGTGTGGGATCCTTACCAAATGGTTCAAATGGCTCTGAGCACAATACGACTTAACTTCTGAGGTCATCAGTCTCCTAGAACTTAGAACTAATTAAACCTAACTAACCTAAGGACATCACATACATCCATGCCCGAGGCAGGATTCGAATCTGTGACCGTAGCGGTCGCTCAGTTCCAGACTGTAGCGTCCAGAACCGCACGGCCACTCCGGCCGGCGGATCCGTACCAGATAGGGTTGATAGAAGAGATATAGAAGACCCTACGGAGAGCAGCACGCTTCGTTACAGGATCATTTAGCAATCGCGAAAGCGTTACGGAGATGATAGATAAACTCCAGTGGAAGGCTCTGCAGGAGAGACGCTCAGTAGCTCGGTACGGGCTTTTGTTGAAATTTCGAGAACATACATTCACCGAGGAGTCAAGCAGTATATTGCTCCCTCCTACGTATATCTCGCGAAGAGACCATGAGGATAAAATCAGAGACATTAGAGCCCACACAGAGGCATACCGACAATCCTTCTTTCCACGAACAATACGAGACTGGAATAGAAGGGAGAACCGATAGAGGTACTCAAGGTACCCTCCGCCACACACCGTCAGGTGGCTTGCGGAGTATGGATGTAAATGTTGGTCTCTCTTCCGTTGATGCAGTGTCACTTAAAAGGATTAAAAATTGCATGACGTCTTAATGCTATCCTGTTATCGAACTGAAATGCAAAGAAATTTTAAAAAAATAGAACGTAAGGCTGTGTTGTTAAATATGGCTCAATATTGATCAGTTCGCAGCTCTTCCGTTACGTGTGTATGTTGCCAAAATTAGGCTAGTGGTTCCCATCAATTAAAATTTCGCGCTGCAATGTATAACTAATATAACGACTCGCACAAATGCTATTCTTCTAACAAAATGATTGCGATGATGTTTCGCGTACGATGCAAGAACAGTGTCCAGTGTTGAGTGGGAATTAATAGTCCCGTAGACAGGCTCCGATCATCGAACGCCGCATACGGCTACTATGCGTGGTCAGTTCGACAGGTGGCGTATCGGTTAACAGTGCGTCGTGTGCGTCGTTTACTGTGCAGTCGAGTATATATTTTATTTCTCCCTTTCTCGTTGAGAGTAGTTTCCATTCGTTAAATATATATGAAAGGTCACCGAGTGTAACTATCGTTCAGCTTCGCAACAACAGTGCAGTACGTTAAATGTCAGTGTATCGTATTCGGTCATGCGACGATACATAAATTAGTAAAAAGATAGTTACAGAGACTGAATCTTTTTTCGACGAAGCTCATCTATCAAGCAATCTGTTTTAAACGAAAATAAACTGACCTCAGGAAGAAGTTCGACAAAATCGTAAATCCATTTAAGAGTTCAGTCTGGTGATTTGGTAGAATATCCTCACAATACTGTGCACGAGAACTAAAATCTCGCAAGGTAAAGGTAATGCTTGGACAGATCAATTCAGTTACTGTCGCTCAACGTCAGTGGACGTGGATGTGGAGACGTTGATCGAGAAATGATCCTCTTTTCTGCGAGCATGTTTACATTTATCTGGATGCGTGAATTGTAAGAACAATCGATGCTGAAGCTCAGATTTTTTACTTTCCTATTACTGGATTCCTCTTTCCCCATATGGATGGGGAAGGGAGGGGAGTGGGTGGAGAGCCGGGGAAGGGCACAAAGGTAGAACATTCCGTTCTCCAGCTAAAAAGGTTTAAAAATAAAACAAAGATGAAGATAAATATTACAAAAGATGCAAAATTTACAGACTGTTTTGAAAATTATAAAAGGACTTTACATAAAAACATGAAAATCAGAGGACTGAAATGGCTCTGAGCACTATGGGACTCAACTTCTGAGGTCATTAGTCCCCTAGAACTTAGAACTAGTTAAACCTAACTAACCTAAGGACATCACAAACACCCATGCCCGAGGCAGGATTCGAACCTGCGACCGTAGCGGTCTTGCGGTTCCAGACTGCAGCGCCTTCAACCGCACGGCCACTTCGGCCGGCAATCAGAGGACTAAAAGATACAAAGCCAAAATATCTACATTTAAAAGCACACCGCAGAAGAGGTGAAATTCTTCTAACAAACAGCACTGGACATTTACATAATACCTGAAGGAGCTGCACTGGAAGGAAAGGGATCCAGGTGCAGACCACGCGCTCTGTAGGGTTTAGGGGTGTGGTTAGAGAGACATGGAGTTCCCTTACGAAGAAAATTAAAGAGATGAAAGTAGGTGTTGTGATGGATAGTGGAACACCAGAAGGTGAGGAAGAGTACGATGTACAGGCAGGGCAACGGTAGCAAGAGGAAAAGGGATGGAGAGAAATGAGCGTTTGGCGTCATTGACCGAGAGGCCCTTTACAGGGCAGGTCCAGCCACCTTGGGGCAGGTCTTATTACGTTCGACACCACATTGGGCAAGCTGAGCGCCGGAGGAGGATAAAATGATGATGAAGGCAATACCCAGTCCCTGAGCGGAGAAAATCCCCGACCCAGCCGGGAATCTAACCTGGGCCCGTAGGACGGCAATCCATCACGCTGACCACTCAGCTATCGGGGTGGACATGAAGAGAAATGGAGACAGGAGAGGAGAGAGGAGCCTAGATGTGGAGTGGTATGGGTGGGAATGGGCCACAGTCGGCAGAACGGATTAATATTGAGGCAAATTTCGTTTATGGGCAAGGTAATCAGTTGTAACTGAGATGGGGTAGAACGTGTAGAGTCTTTATGTGTTGAGACGGTGGGATGTTTTTGTAAAGGGGCGGCAGTACACCAGGATTGGTAATCGGGAAATAATAAGGTTATTGAAACCTAGTTCGCGGATAATGTAGAATACGTGGAGGAGCTCGACGTAGCTGAGGTCGTGGCCGGTTATAGAACATTTTCTCACGCAAATGACTTTTCATTTGGCATTCCCTATTCCCAGCCTCGCCCAACCGTGGCCTCGTAAACGTTCGTCAGCGCAAGTTTTCGCTACTAACGCACACCTTACTACTCTAGCACTTGAGCGCCCTTGCACACCCGTCAGTTTGCCCCCCCCCCCCCCAAAGGACCATAACTAAATGTTATACGTCGAGTACAGAAACCTTACAGCTCTAACGCCTCTGGCCCCGAGGCGGTGGCTTGTGTCCATGGAGCGTGAATCGGCCCTGTGTGGGGTGGAAGCTCTGGAAATTGTCATCAGTTGAGTCAAGAGCGTCAGCATGGCATCATGAAACCACAGGTGTGGTGTGGAATTAGTACAACTCGATTTGTTATGTAGAGCGTTTTCTAACAAGCCTTAATTTTTCATGGGGATGCTAACGACATACTGTAACATATTTGCAGAGAACATCCGTTTTTTTTTTTTTTTTTTTTTTTGCTTTTACGGGCTGTACATGTGCAATACAACACAGACACACACACACAAAATGTAAAGAGAATTGAAATTTGGCGCCAGCTCACTGGTGAACAAATGAACACTGACCGGGCTGGGACACAACAACCACAATTGCAGTGTGTTTCAGTGTGTTTTGCTGAGGTGCAAAGTGCTTTTACGACCTTATTTGTAAAAATACGTGTTATATTTACGTGTGCTTAACAGCACTTTACCATGATGCTGAGAATACGAGTAAAAGGACCTGCCACACAACAACGTAAGTAAAAGCGAATACAGGCGCGGCATTTCGTGACAAACTAAATTACGATTAGAGCATAAAATTATAGCTTAACTCGTAACAAAACTCATCAACATCGTTTGGTTGCGTATGACAAGCTACCTGTAATAAATAACACACAAGTGGTCCTGAAAAACCATTCAAACCGAGTGTAAGGGAATTAACAAAAAGAAACGAGTAGTTTATTTGAACTAAACATCCACATAATTTTGTAATTACAGATTAAATAAAGCAGAAGCCCACTGGTAATAGCACAGAGGGTCTGAAGCATGTTTGGGAACTTGAAAAAACGGTGTTTTGCGTAACTGGCGGACCTTAAATCGAAAATAAATCATTTATTTTGCTTGTAAAAAATCAAAACTCATTTACAAATTTTAGTTCTTCATTTCCTAATCTAATTTTTTCAGCATCACCTAATTTTATTCGACTGCATTTCATTACTCCTACTTTAGTTGATGTTAATGGTTATACCCTCTTTTCAAGATTTTTTAATACCATTCAGCTAAACTTCCAATTCCTTTGATGTCTCTCACGGAATTACACTGTAATCGGCAAATTTCAAAGTTTTTGTTTATTCTTCCTGAACTTATTTCCTTTACCAGTATTCTCGTTTCTTTCCTTTACTACTTGCTCGTTTTGGTAGGAATAACTTCTTGGAGGGGTGAGGTGGGAGGAGGTGCGTCGAGAGAGGGGTGGGGGGTTGGGTGGTCGGAAAAAGCCACAGCTCTGTCTCACGACCTGCTTAGCCACTGCTTCCCTTACATGTCCTCCGACTCATAACTGCTGCCGTCTCATTTCTGCAGCACTAGTACATAATCTTTCAGTCCCTGTTTTTTAGCCCTGCTGCCTTTAGAATTTAAAAAACTGTATTTCAGTCGAAATTATCAGATGTTTTCTCTAAATCTACATATGATATAATTGTAGGTTTATCTTCCTTTAAACCTATTTTCTAAGATAAGTGTTAGGGTAGAATGGCTTCGCGTACCGGTACTACCAAATTTTTCCGGGATCCGTAATGATTTCTGTAAGTAATGCTTGACAATAATTTTCAAGCATGAATTACTGATCTTACAGTTCGGTGATATTCAAGCCTGGCAGCCCCTGGCTTCTTCGGAACTGGAGTTCTTTCTTCTTCATGTCTTATGTTATTTCGCCTGTCTCATACATCTTGCACACCAGGTGGTTGAGCTTTTTTGTGGTTGGCTCAACCCAGGATCTCAATAAGTCCGAGAAAATGCCTTCTACTCCAGGGCCCTTGTATCGACTTTGCTGTTTCTGTGGCTTGTCGCATTCTTCTCGTAGTATAGTATATCCAAACTCATATACGCCCTCTTCACTCTGTTAGGCTGGTGCTTAAATTCGTAGCGTTTTTTTCCCCCCTAAATGTTGGTTTTTCGACTGCTTTGGTTTCTTTATCGATTGTAATTTTTTTGCAGTTTACTGTTGCTGTTTGAGTTTACAAATTATCATTTTAAAATCAGAGATAGTGAGCGGAGCTGTGGTCGCTATAAAATGGAGTGCCAAGTGGAGAAATCGTAACATTTTCGACAAAGTCTACTGTTTGTGTTCAGTAGAGGGGTGACAACAGCGGAGGCAGTCAAAAAATTTGCGCCGTTTGTGGGATACTGACATTTGACAGACCAATAAAATGGTTTTTCAGGAGGATCGTTTTGGCACCAGTGATTTGATGAAGATTGTTTAAACGCGTTAATCAACAACGATCCAAGTTAGCGTACTCGAGAACTAACAAATGTGGTGACTGTGACCATTCCATCGTCGTGTGAGATTTGCATCCAATGGTAACGGTTGAAAAATCGGCTGTATGGGTAGCCAAAGTCGCTAAGACCAGCGGGTGGCCATGTGTTCATCCTGCGTGCTCGTCATCAAATTGCTCGTAGACAACACCGACGTTTCCTATCCTGTATCATTACAGGTAGTGAGAAATTGTGTCTTTGTGCTAAAGAAAAGAAACGAATGGTGCAATCCAACCAAGCACCAATTCCCCGTACAAAGATCTGCGCGCATACACAAAACACAATGTGATGCATCTGTTGGAACAGCGACGGTGTAGTGAACTACGAATTGCTTCCCCTTGGTGTTAACCGTCATTGTTGACATTTACTGTCAATAGCTAAGGCATTTTGCAGACTCAGTCGAAGAACAACGACTGGGATGACTGTGTGAAGTGATTATAGTCCGCGCTAACCCCCATGCGCATTCTACCAGACTGGCAAAAAACAGGATTTATGAGTTGTGTTGGGAACTCATTTCGCAGACACGTTATTCACCTGATCTTGCGGACTCAAATTTTCGCCTATTCCGCTCTCTATCGAACAAACTTCAAGGAACTTCCTTGCCGGATGAAAATTCCCTAATTAGCTGTGGCAGATTGTTGTAAATAGCGAAGGAGAATATATTATTGATGACTGAAGTCTCTGTTATGTGTATCTATTGTGTTTATTAAACTTATGGAAAAATGATACGCATTTATGTACCAACCTAGTATAATACTGCCTTCATGTAAGTTTCCTCTTTATAGCCTTTCTATATATTCCTTTCATTTTCCAGCTTTATATTTAATGCTTAATACTGACTAGATAACTGAGCTCTTCATATTCATATAGTTGCTTCTCTTTTCTTCAAAGGCTTAATTTTCCTATACGCGGCATCTAATTTTCCTCTAGATATGCAAGCTTCCACATCCTTCAATTTGCTTTGTAGCCGTTAGTGCTTTGCATTTTACAGTTTCTGCCAATCTCTTTTCATAAATACCTGTGTTCCCTCTTGCCTCCTCCATTTACGGCATTTCTATACTGTTCTCCCCTTCTTCTCCACATTAGTATTAATCATCTCAAGTGCTTGACAAACGGAAAAATCCAAAAATACCAACTGCGTCCGAAATTCCAGGCCGACAGTGGAAAGCTCTCAACAGGATTTTAACATCACATATAGCTTGCCAGGACTTTTTGTACAAATGAGGCAAACCCTCAAGTTCTCAGTGTGACTGTGGTACTCTGCATTAGATAACTGACCGCACTGTGAGTGAGTTCAACGTTACAGCCTACCAAGAACCATAAACAAATCTATATGAACTAAAGGATGCTGCGGTTTCTTGGCTGGATAGCTTAGACATTAAATGTAAGGGTTATGCTTGCTGCCCCGCCTCTTTATCCAGTCATTTTACTACTAATCTTATTGTTCGTTTTAATTATCTTTGTACTTCTGACTCTGACGTCTATTCAACTGGTTGCAATTGATTGCTCCTTTTATTGGCTCTTCACGCAGGCCATCAGTTTGTAGTCCATAGCAACACACACTGTGCTCTTCATGTTACTGTATATTTCATGTCTATTTTATAACTAATGTAATTAAACTTGATGTATTTCTTTTCTTAGGTCCTCATCTGGAGAAATTTAAATGTCCAGTGCGCCATACTGTTCCAAGTGTTTCCAAACGATAATTAAATAAATATATACAATAAATATATTGCTATTAATAAAATATTCCGGGCTACTATTCCGCGGTCGAACGGATTTCATTTTAAAAACCCAGATGGTTATCTGTGGAGGACATTTTTAAGGGGTATCGTAGCTTTGTCGAATGTCCGATTCACACTCTGGCCTGCTACTGCCTACAGCATAATTCTGTTTCCGCGAGCTTCCGAGCAGTGGAAAATAATTTGAATACGCGAGGGCAATTGGCCGTCGACTGCCGTCGTCCGCTGGTGGAAGACTGGTACACATCTTCTTCAGCACCGGAATCCAATTTTAATTTCATATCACGCCCTCCTCCTTCCTATTGAAATTCCTGCGGAGTTTCACAGTCTCTATGGCCTCTCTGTATAGCCTTTCGTGGTATCCGCTTGTGTCTGCCACTACTTGAGTCCCATCAGAATGAATGTGGTGGTCTCCTGGCTGTAAAGTATGTTCTGCACAGCTGCTTTGTCAATCACCTCTTTGCTGCAATTATCCTTGTGCTCTTCGAATCGGTTTTTGACAGTTCTTTTTCTAGCACCAACGTACACCTCCTGAAAACTACAAGGAATCCTATAAATTCCAGCTTTTCCCAGCGACTGGCTAGCATCCTTAGCCGATTTAAGTGGTCTTGTATCTTCCGTGTGGGTGCGTAAATTACCGCGATGTTCCGCTTTTTCAAGATTTTCCCTATGTAGTCAGTTATGTCCTTAACGAATGGCTGGAAAACGTTCTATTTCACCGGCGCTGGAGCATCGCTATGAATTCTACGCAGTTGTCTTAACGGTATTTACACTTCAGCGATCGAATGACCAGCCTTGAGCAATGCATTGTTGAGATGTTTTAATTCAGCGTCAAGCAGCTGTGGTTCACAGACTTTCCTTGCTCGATCCACCAACGTTTTTATGATGGGGCGCATTTGTTGTGGGTGGTGGTTAGAATGCCAGCGTAGGTAACGATCAGTGTTCCATGGTTTCTGGTATACCGTGTGGCCCAAGCTACCATCTTCTTTCTAGAAAACTGCCGGCCGTAGTGGCCGTGCGGTTCTAGGCGCTACAGTCTGGAACCGAGCCACCGCTACGGTCGCAGGTTCGAATCCTGCCTCGGGCATGGATGTGTGTGATGTCCGTAGGTTAGTTAGGTTCAATTAGTTCTGAGTTCTAGGCGGCTGATGACCTCAGAAGTCGCATAGTGCTCAGAGCCATTTGAACCATTTTTTTCTTGAAAACTAGCACATTAATAAAATTTAATCTTCCGCCTGCCTCCTCCTGCTCCTCCTTCGTAGACTGAGTCTTAGGATTGATCCCGTTCAATTGTTTGTGAATACGACCCAGTTCCTCCCTTCCACGCCGTCACGAAACGATAGTACCATCCACGTAACGGAACCAAATATTTGATTTCTTAGCCGCAGTTTACAATGCCTGCTCCTCAAACTTTTTCATGAAGAAGTTCGCTTTAACCGGGCCTTATGGGCTGGATGACATATTAGCTAGTTTTGATGCGGTGTGTCTATTCACCATAGTTTCACTCAATGAAGTGTTGCAACAGTTGAATCGGATATTTCCTCCCAATGTTGCTAAACTGTTTAAATATTGCCTCAAAACCACGTATTTCAAATGGAATAAAGAGTTTAGAGCAAGCGGATGGTGTCGCTATGGGGAGCCCCTACACCGGTATTCGAACCACCACCCACAACAAATGCGCCACATCATTAAAACGTTGGTGAACAGAGCAAAGAAAACCTGTGAACCAGAGCTTCTTGACGCAGAATTAAAACATCTCAACAATGCATTGCACAAGAATGGTTATTTGTTCGCTGAGGTGAAAAGAGCGTAAGACCACAACGTGCAAATCATAGCGATGCTCGAGCGCCGGTGGAATCGAAAGTTTTCCTCCTATTCCTTAAGAGCGTGACTGACCGCATGGGAAAAATCTTGAAAGAGCGGAACATCGCGGTAATTTAAACACCCACACGGAAGATACAAGATCACCTAAAATCGGCCAAGGATGTTCGCCAAGCGCTGCATAAAGCTGGAATTTATACGATTCTGTGTACCTGTGCGGAGGTGTACGTGGGCACAACTCTCAAAAAACGACTCCAAGAGCATAAGGGCAACTGCAGCAGAGGGAAGAATGACAGATCAGCTGTTGCAGAACATGCTTTACAGCAAGGAGACCATCACATTCATTCTGATGGGACTCAAGTACTGGCAGCTACAAGCGGATACCCTGAAAGGCTATACAAAGAGGTCCTAGAGATTGTGAAACACCGCAGCAATTTCTATAGGCAGAAAAGGAGGGCGTGCACTGGAATGATATTTGGATTTCGGTACTGAAGAAGATGTGTACTAGTCTCCCACCAGGGGGTGATACCAACAGCGGCCGTCGACAAACAACCGCTAATTGCGCTCGCGTATTAAAAACATGTGACGGCACGTCACTGCGAGGGAAGCTCGTGGAAACGGAAATTTGTTGTAGTCAGTAGGGAGCCGGGGTGTGAATCGGACTTTCGACAGAAATACAATCCCCGTTGTAAATGTCCTCCGCAGACGGAGACGAAACGCCGGGTTTTAAAATAAAGTCAGTTAATTGCGACAATTCCGTGAAAGTTTACATTAGACAATAAATACAGGGTGATTCAAAACGAATACCACAACTTTAGGAATTTAAAACTCTGCAACGACAAAAGGCAGAGCTAAGCACTATCTGTCGGCGAATTAAGGGAGCTATAAAGTTTCATTTAGTTGTACATTTGTTCGCTTGAGGCGCTGTTGACTAGGCGTCAGCGTCAGTTGATGCTAAGATGGCGACCGCTCAAAAGAAAGCTTTTTGTGTTATTGAGTACGGCAGAAGTGAATCGACGAGAATCCGCGGGAAACAACTCAGTATGAACGTGACTCGCCTAAGGTGAACGTTTTCTGTGCCATTTCAGCCAATAAAGTTTTTGGTCCCTTTTTCTTCAAAGGTGCCACTGTAACTGGACTACAGTATCTGGAGATGTTAGAGAATTGGCTGTTCCCTCAGCTCGAACAAGAAGCACAACAATTTATATTTCAGCAGGATGGAGCGCCACCACATTGGCACTTATCTGTCCGTAAGTACCTGAACGTCAACTACCCGAGGCGATGGATCGGCCGCCAGGCAGCCCGTGACAGATCACTTCATCACTGGCCTCCAAGAAGCCCTGATCTTACCCCCTGCGATTTTTTCTTATGGGGGTATGTTAAGGAAATGGTGTTTCGGCCACCTCTCCCAGCCACCATTGATGATTTGAAACGAGAAATAACAGCAGCTATCCAAACTGTTACGCCTGATATGCTACAGAGAGTGTGGAACGAGTTGGAGTATCGGGTTGATATTGCTCGAGTGTCTGGAGGGGGCCATATTGAACATCTCTGAACTTGTTTTTGAGTGAAAAAAAACTTTTTTAAATACTCTTTGTAATGATGTATAACAGAAGGTTATATTATGTTTCTTTCATTAAATACACATTTTTAAAGTTGTGGTATTCTTTTTGAATCACCCTGTATATTTCCTTCTTTCGTCAATTAAATTCAGTGTCTGTGTATCACCTGACGATTTATGGTGAGGTATTGTGTTTTTGCGCATTTGATCCTCTGCTGCTTTACGTGTTTCATCAGAGAGACTGTATAAACTCTGTTTTACAACAATTTTCTGCAGTTGGAAGCTTACAGTGTGAGGGCACGTTGAAACCTGCCTACTGACCCGCCGAGTGCGGCGCCTCGGCACCGCCTGCCGGAGTCCCGGGTGGGGAGTGAGACCCCTGCGTGCTGGGTGGGGCCCCTCAGCGCCGATGCATATTCAGCGAGCGGCCGGCAGTGGTGGCCGGCGCCGGCACCGCCACGGCCGGACGAGGACAATTTGGGAAGCGAGAGCGCCTTTAGCCCTGCCGCCGCGCTCTGCCGCCTGCCGCGTCTGCACGCGACGGCGGGGGCGGCGGCTGCCGGGTCGGCCGCCTGCGTCCCGAAGCAGTCACAGCCGCCGCTTCGCAACGGCCGCCGGTCACGAAACGGTTCGCTCTCCCTCGTATCATTACCTCACTGTGTCACTGCCGGAAATTACTAGCCGCTCTTTTCTACTATTACAGTTCTCCCTTCTCCCGCGGAAGTGCTTTTGGATATTCCACGTCCACTGTCTCATTACTTTCACCCAAGCCTTTCAGTAAGAGTTTCAAGTAGTCTTAACAGGGCCACTCGTCTCAGCCAGAGATACGCTTCACAACAGTGCAAGATGTGAGCACAACTTCCAACACGTGCGGGAACAGGCACGAGAATGAAGGTTATGAATGAAAGCCGAAAACTTAAAGCCGTCGGCACACGGCCCGTGCAATCGAACGTCGAGCGCTGAGCGTACCGAGTTTCTGTCTGTCGTCATACCGCGGAAAAGCATTTTCCGAACGTGCAGAGCAGTAACTAACACGACAGATATTCTGAACGTACCTTTGAACGTTGACCAATAAGATAGAAGAACACCACCTACGTCACATGCACGCCATCTCAGCACAGAGTCGCTAGACGCCATATATGCTTAAAAGTGAAGCCGAGCTGTATGTATGCCGTTTCTAAGCATAAAAAAATTGAGGATCTCTCGAAACCTCGTCGTTAATTGTGTGATTTGTTGATATACAATGACGAGAAACGTCAAATTGATGGTTAAAGTATAATTATAATTTGCGTATTATGAAAATATGCCATTTCAAGGCACAGCACATTGAGGAGCTATCAGAAACGCGTTGTTCTCGGTACAGTTTGTTATAATTAAATTTCAGTTAGTAACATACCAACGATTAAAACTTTCAGGAACGGTAGGATGCCAAGTAAAGTCGCAAACACACATGGTCAGCACAGCAAAATGAGAATGACAGAATTTTAATGTAATATCCTATAAAATCAAATAGCTCTGAGCACTATGGGACTTAACATCTGAGGTCATCGTTCCCCTAGAATTTAGAACTAATTAAACCTAACTAACCTAAGGACATCACACATATCCATGCCCGAGGCAGGATTCGAACCTGCGACCGTAGCGGTCGCGCGGTTCCACACTGAAGCGCCTAGAACCGCATGGCCACTGCGGCCGGCTATTATCCTATAACATTTGAAATTGTCTAATATAAGTGTTCTCATTCTGAGGAGTGAGTTTCTTCGATTGGTTCTATCTACAGCTTGCACTACTTGCAGTAAGTCGGCCGCTGTGGCCGAGCGTTTCTAGGCGCTCTACTCCGGAACCGCGCTGCTGTTACGGTTGCAGGTTCGAATCCTGCCTCGGGCATGGATGTGTGTAATTTCCTTAGTTTAGTTAGGTTTAAGTAGTTCTAAGTCTAGGGGACTGATGACCTCAGATGTTAACACCCATAGTGCTCAGAGCCATTTGAACTTGTAGTATGATATTTTTATGTATCTACCATGTTGTAAAGATTCTGCTGCTGAATAGGAGCAGTGATGAAGTAGGAATGACCTCATGGATTTACTAAAAGGAGAGACTGACGAAATCATTTTTATCTCATGTGGAGACCTATTGTACATGTGTGTCGCATTATTTATAAGCCGATGTCCTTATTGACTGGACATAGTACTTTCCCTTGTGCCTTATAACACGTACATGTATATTGAAGTACTTATTTACGTAACCCGCCCGGCTAGCCGTGCGGTCTAACGCACTGCTTTCCGTGCGGTAAGGCGTGCCGGTCCCCGACACGAATCCACTCGGCGGATTAGCGTCGAGATCCGCTGTGCCAGCCGGTCTGTGGATAGTTTTTAAGGCGGTTTTCCACCTGCTTCGGCGAATACGGGCTGGTTCCCCTTACTTAGCCTCAGTTACACAGTGTCGGCGGTTGGTGAGCAAACACTTTCTCCAAGTACGCGTGCACCGTAATTACTCTGCCACGCAAACACTGGGGCTACACTCGTCTGGTGTGAGACGTTCCCCGGGGGGGTCCACTGGGGGCCGAACCGCACAATAACCGTGGGATCGGTGTGGGGCGGCGCTGGGGGTGAGTGGACTGTGTAGCCTTTTGTGAGGTTGTGAACCACTGAGATCTACGGCAGGGACGAAACCTCACCGTCGTTTCTAGGTCCCCAGTTCCAAACACAATACTTATTTATGTATTCTACAGACAAAACAACATGACTATCATATGGAAAAGTAGGCAAACGCGCGTTTTAATTCAGCTAACATAGGAATTTTACACCCGCCTGTTTCGTAAACAGTGAGATGTACGAGCCACATACAGCCGGCAACAACCGTTGGAGCGCGCTGCGATACCGTGTACCACTGTGAGCGTTAAGCAGCACGTTGAACTAGGGACGGTCAGCGTTAACGTTCGAAATCAGGGTGTGTGCCAAAGGCTTAACGTCCTTTCCACAGCGAGATCGCTAGCTACGAGTGGCTGCTGACGAATCCTTGGCTTATCCCACTTAAAGTGAATGTAGTTTAATTCTAATGTTTTGTCATTAAATTTTGTTCTTTTCATTCAGTGTAATGGAACTGCGTTGCCGTAACGTTGGTTTTTGGGTAGGTCTGAAGTGAACATGGCGCAAGAAAAATCAAAATTAACGGTGTGATCGAGTATCTCCTAGAAAACGGAACACAGCCAAACATATTTGTGACGATTGGTACACTAGGTCATAACCGCCTTTCACACTTAACTTTCAGGAATTTGGTTTCTGCACTGCAAACGTGGCACTGTAGCACTGAAGATGAAGAGCGTCCCCAAGGCCAAGAAGATATAGCCACCCTGCGTAAAATAAGGGAAAAAATACTTCGACTATATTGATGCGAAAAGTACCGATCACCGCAGAATGTCCTCGTTTCTTCGAAATTGAATTGATCATGGGAGTTACTTTGGATGGTGAGTAATTTTTGTTTTTGTTTTTTCTGTAGTCCGATTACACTCACCAGGTAGGTCAAATTGGAATCCGTGGAGGAAACACGATGTTCTTTTCGAGGAACACTATTCAGAAATGACATCTGAAGCTGACCACAGAGGGATTCTACAGCCCACAACATACATTTCGCGTAAAGATTGTGCTATTAAAAACACGGTTGTCGGAACTGCATTACCATCACCATGCATAAAAAGTGGTCTTGAGTCTACAGGTACACACACGAGCTGCTGATAATGTTACTCATTCTGGTAGAAATGCTGTCAGCCATTTGGAATAAAGTCTGTCCATTCAACCACTTACTTGCGTTGGATCCTGTAGAGACATTTTTTAATGATTACAGCCACTGGTGAGTCATATTCGTGGCACTCTCATATCTCGAAATGAGTCACTTTTTGTCTGCAAGATGCATTCTTGTCTATCGCTCAAACATATCTGGCGATTCTATTAAATATACAGGTTTTGGTTGATTGGACCTCATGGTTTGTGACCGAAGTCACTTCCAAAGACTGGTGTAAAGTTCCATCACCTGTACCGTAGGATGACCATATCCGACAGACTATCAGTCACAAGACAGGGTTCCTGTATTGCTCCTTCATAAGCAGTTTAATACATTGTTTTTTTTCCGGCTGTAACACATCCAATCAGTATATACCATCTTACGCTTTGTTTTTTCTACAATGACTTAGAGACTCTTTTCAGCTGCTGCTAAACCAAAATTAACACACTTCGATCCTCTGGCTCTCACAGAAAACTGAACATCGCATGGCATAAACTGTACAGCTACCACACGAGAGGCTGGTAGAAATGAAACACAGACGCAATGTTTGATATCGACAAAAATTTAGAATACATCGCAACATATGGAAACTCGAAGAGTCTGTGGTATTGTTGAGTGCTTCCAACAACTATTCAAAGGTGATTACCTGTACAGTTAATCTCATCTTCCCGCCTAAAGGGTAGCGGATATCTCTGTGCTCCATTTCGAAAAGCATTGTTCCTTCATTTTTGCAGTCATATGCATGATACTGTTCCGGTGTTGACCATAGCTGGAAGCTGCTTTTCACAACACGCGTGAGGTAGCGTAAATAAAAAGAGGTACTCTTATTGGTGAAAAAAATAGAAATAAAAGTAAAATCATGTTTAGGGTATCGCAGCATATGTAAATAGGACGAGTCTATAGCAATGAGGAACGCTTCCAAACAACTGTGTTAATGTGATGACCTCTACATTTAATCGCATGTTCCACAGCAACAAGTAGCAGATAACCAGTGTTCCGTCAAGGTTCCCTCCATCTCAACGGAGTAGTGTCAGTCAATCCTTATGCGGTAGTCGACAGCATTCCCAGTGGACGCCCGGGATTGTAAAGACACCATTGATATGGAGCGATGTATTGTAATACACATCGCACTTGACAGTGAGATCAATTTTAGCAATTTATCCCAGAAGTCAGAGAGAGCAATATCACCACATTCTGCAACCTGTTTAGAAACGGAGTGAGCTGAGTTAATGCTTTAGGAGCTTATTTTGGCCACTCGGTGGATGTGGATACATGTTCTCGTAGCTCCACGACCCGTGTATGATGTGTAAAGTCAGAATCAAATGAATCCTGCTCTAGCAACTTTTCGACAGTACGAACAGTTACAGTAGTTTCTCGCTGGGAAAAGTAGGTAGACTCAACATCGAAGCAGATCAGCCTCCCTCAGAAACCATTCATGTCTATTACCCAAACATTCTGCCAATGTTACTCTGTACCGTCCAGCAAAGAAAAATTACGAACTATCTGTGTGCCAGCAACGGGCACATGTAACGATCCTATTAAATATACAGGTATTGATCCATTGCACAGACCAGTGTAAAGTTGCATCGCCTGTACTGTAGGAGGATAACCATATCCCACAAATTATACAATAAGTCACAAGAGAAGCTCCGTGTGACCCTGTGCCGCTGTTTGAATCATTGATTTTTCTGCTGTAACACACTTGAACACTGCCATACATTTGGTTTTCTCCCACCACGACTTCGAGACCTGCGTCAGATTCTAAACTGACATTAACAGGTTCTGATCCATTGCTTCTCGCAGAAAACTAGACATCGAACGGTATAAATCATGTTGCTATTGCTGCAACCATAACACACCACACACATTGGATGATTTTAAATAAAAGACAGTTACAAAATAAGGAAACTGGAAGAAATTGGCGGCGTTGTGGAGAGTCTCCAAACTGCTGTCCAAAGGCGACTGACGACCTCTACATTTAAACTCATCTGCCACAGTGACAGAATAACTGATGGCTCTGCATTCTGTTTCGACTGATTCCTCATATTGCAAACACTGTTTCGATGGCAGCCATGCCGCGAAGGTGTTGACCCTCCACAAAAACTCTTTCTCCATCTCAAACAAGCGATGTCAGTCAATCATTATGGGGTAACCAACAGCATACCAGTGGACGGATGGGGTGGAAAAGACATCGTCGGTGTACTGTAATAATAAGCATCACAGTTGGTAGTACGAACAATTTTGGCAATTTTACATTAATTTCAACATCGACCAATGATACGACAGCATGTTTCGCAATCTTCGTATAATCGCTATACCCTCCTTTCTCTACTTTGCGTGTGTCATTGCAAATGTGGATAGATGACTGTGCAGTACGTCCATTCATTGTTAATTCTAGAATATACACATTATCAAAGTATACCAGACAGTGCTCTGCATATTTCTAGCTCCTCGAGCATAGTGGATAATTTACTATCTATCTCTATGCGGATAGGAGCCACAGAGCATTCTCACAGTCTTAGGATAAAATTAGAGACTGAAAGACCTCCTAGCACTGTGTTTGACCAATCCTTGGTGCATTACCATTACTGATTTAATCTGCAGCTGACCAGAATTAGGCCGCTACATTCCGCATCTCGTGAATGAATGGAGCTTGTCGTGTCCTCGCCCATCCAAGTGCACAAGATTTCTCCAGACGCGTCCATGTCGAGGAGGTTAGCACCCCTTATCGATGTATATTAGTAGATTTGAAAGAGCTGTGATGTAATAGCAGATGATTAAGAAGAACAAGAAACAGGTGGTTTTTATGCATGATGGAGTTCCAGACAGATGGAGTTCGAAGCATTTTACGTAAATCAACTATACTATCAAATTTAAAGTATCGTTCTAGTGTCTGGGATCAGTAAAAAGAGGGTATTGGTAAGAGGGAACATAAACACACACATTCCTAAGACTACACGGTTCTGCACTTAAAGCAGGCTACAATGTTAGATCGCTTCTGTATCCGACCTACCAGTCATGAAATGTAGCGCTGTTATCATTCAATTGTAAGAAATACATCAATTCTGCAGGTTTCTATGATAAGTTATGGTAATAAACAATAAAATGAAAAAAAAAACACTGCCTTAAAATATCGATTCTGCGTGACACATGCACAATGTAGCTTTCCAGAGATGTATAGCGTCCACCGTTAACATCCAATCACGGTTCACAAATTATACGATGCTCACATGAGCCCTATATAAAATGATCCTTAGTCACCGAGAATACCTCTTTCAAGGAAACAGATAAATGCATAGCAGCAGCGTCCGACATGTGAAATTACATGTCGTGCCGCCACTAACTCTATAAACAGGACATCTGTCAACAGACATATACATGGAGATGGCAGTGTCTCACAAACACCTATCATTACCTTAGAATAGTCTTAGTTAAGATACTGAAGTATCAGTTGTATAAGCAAGATGTGACAAGGGAATGGAGTACATCGAATAAACCTTCGTTTGTTTAGAGGAATGTGTCGAAACAGGATGATCACATTTCATCACACATGAGATGGATGTCCTCTGATGACGGAGAGGTTTGCTGTTAACCATAGCAAGTAGACAGTGCTCTAAGTCAAATACAGTGCACGTGGTTGTATACGAGTCGATAGCAGGCTATGTCAAGCGACTGATGCATCCTGACAGAACAGCGGAAAAAATGGTCAAATGACCTCGGCCAACATCTCCCTCCCTCTCTAGAATGCATCATCAGTCTGCCATTAAATTGTACCTCGTTACAGCTCCATCTCAATCTATCACCCCGTCCACTCTCTGATATCCTTTAACACAGATGCACGTAAGTTTAGAGGCAGATTGTTCTCTGTTTTCCTGAAAAGCGTCAAACATAGTAGTCAACGCGTGTATCACTGTTACCTCAATCGACATACAATAGAATGCTGCCTCTACAGAAAAAAGTGACTGTTTCCCTGGCCCCTTTCGCTTCCTTGTCGAGGTTTGCTGGGATTCCTCCAGCTATCACATGCTTGTTCCCATGTACAAGAATTGTTCCGCGCCATTCAGAACACACATAATTACATCCTCAATTACCCCGCATTTCAGCGTATTTTCGCTCAATTTATACGTATTTTCAATCATTTTTCGCAGTTGTATCGATTTTTTATGTCACTTCTACCCATGCAATCAAGACATAACCTCTCTTTCTGTGTTCTAAAACTGTTTGTAAATGTAGTACAGCTGCCAACACCTAGCGAAAATCCACTATTTTTCTGATCGGGAGGCGTAGTATAGCACAGTATTCGATTGCATCCAATCGCCTCCACCCTCATATTCCACATTTGCAGTGCGTTTGCTCTGTTTTCTGTATGTCTGTGTATGTGCATATGTCACGGATCGTGTTTTTAATAGCACAGTCCTTACGTGAAATGTATGTTGTAGGCTGTAAAATCCTTCTGTGGCCAGCTTCAGATGTCATTTCTCAATAGTGTTCCTCGAAAAGAACATAGTGTTCCCTCCATGGATTCTCATTTGATCACGTGAGTGAAATTCGACTACAGAAAAAATAAAAACTATAATTAATTGCGAAGCAAAGTGATTAGAATGATCAATTTAATTTCGAAGCAACGAGGACATTCGCATCAAAATAGTAGAATTTTTTTCCTGATTTTACACAGGGTCTCTGCTGATCATTTGTGATCAGTGGCAGCACACTTTCCTGGACGTCACAAAATAATGAGATGCGAGTGCAGTCGAATGTAAGAAACTAAATAAAAAACTTTGTTTATTTTATTGAAAAGAGGATATTTATTATCGTCATGAAAGTTTTTCTTCCTCTGTTTAGTAGTTGCTTTATTATAGGTGTCGAGTTGATGTTCAATAGTCCAGCGCAGAACAGCAGGCGATTTCTCCACGATACCGCGGCTCTCACCCGGTCAGAGCTGGAGCGTCCTCCGTGACATTAAACGAAATTGTTTTCCATTCCAGAACGAGAGGCCTATTGGAGGCGTTGAGGACTTGTCTAGTCTGTGACAGCTTGTCGCCGCAGCTGTGCCTCCTAACCATTAGGGGCAGCTGTGTCACTGTGCTTTAGACGAATAAGATGCATTTGGGACAGCCGTTCTTTTATCTCCTATTGTTTAGTTAACTATACTTGCTTTTGTATTGGTGAAGGATCGTCGCATCAAGGTGGACAGCGGCCAGTACGTGTCACGAGGCTACAGGTGAAGTAGCTCCTTCCCTCGGTCCATCTACTCTGTAGGTGGAGAGATGGCCTCGATTTTCGGCAGTTTGTGATTGCACATCGAAGAGAACGCCCTTTCAGTACCACTTCTTCTGCAGTCTTCTAGGACGACGATTTTCCCCTGTACATGTGTAGCATTAAGACCCGTTTGTTACAAGTTCTGATTTTTCACGACAACTTCGAAGTGTAATTAGAACTGTGACCCACTTTTTCCATCAGCTGTGATAGCATGTATTGCCTTCATTACCTGGGCAGTAGGATGATTTTTAGCAGCCATCTGTAGCAAACAGTGATAAATACTGTATACTTACAGGTAATATAGTTTTTAACTGCTCTCTGTTCAACACCAGCATCTCGTCAGTTGAACATATTCCCTGCCAAAAGGACTAAAGGTAGCACCTTACACCCCAGCCTTTTCCTGCCAGCTTGTAGGTGTAGGTTACAGTCTGAGTGTTTCTGTAGCTGGTTCTGAGTGGTATTGCAAAATTTTTCCCAGCAGGATAATACCAGTTGTACGGTATTGTGAGTTTTGCGCTGTATTGCGATTTCATGCCATCCTTGTGCCACGCTATGCATATATTTGTGTAACTAGGACCTATGTTTGTGATTAATTACTTAATTAGCATCGATATTTGCATCAGTTTCGAGTAGTATTGCGAAATTTTTTCCCAGAAGGATAACACCAGTTGTTTGGTATCGTTTTTGCGCTGTATTGCGATTTTATACCGTCCTTGTGCTACTCTATGCATATAGTTGACTAACTATGACCGATCTTTGTGATTAATTACCTAATTGGGATCGATATTTGCGTCAGTTTCCAGACCAAAATTTGTAAAGCACACTAACCTAACCTTCCTCTCCCGCATCTGGACTTTCCACATATTATGGGGTGCACTTATGCTTTTCATCCAGTAGAATTATGGTTCGAGTCGTTGATACATTGTGTTTTTACGTGCACTGAGAGTTTGTGCACTGCATTATTTTCGGGTGTTTAAGCGTAGTGAGCATGTTTGCATAGCATTACACACGTGTTATTTCAGTGATCTACGAGTAGTTTGCACGCCTGTATGCTGCGTACCGGATTATTTTGGTAATTGACGAGTTGATCGTTTCTCTGCATATCAGTGTATTGCATTATTTACGAGTAGTATCCATGTCTGTTAACTGTATATTGTGACACCAAGCATGTCAGGGTGAGTGTTTTGTATCAATATAATAAATAAACTACTTTAAATCTGTCCATAATTTAATATTTCCAAAAATAAATAAAGTACTTTCCTTCGTCTCTCCAACAGCACAGAACAGGCTGAGTCCGCTTCCAGCCATTTTTCCCCTCCAGACCGCCGGGGGGTTGAGGAGGCTGCGGCACACATGCAGCTGAGAAAAACACGTGATATCATCATGATGCTGTGTCCGATAGACTGAACTGCACAATCACATGACCTATCACGATGCTCTTTAGTGGTGAACTCGCGAACTGGCTCAGTTCTTTGGTCTGCTGGATCGTAGACAGTTGTTTCTTGTGTGGTGGGAGCTTACATGTAGGTTTTAGAGATGACAGACAGTTCCTGGAGAGACAGATGTTTCCATGCGTTGTGTAATGCATCTCGATGCAAAGCATTTATTTGCAGGACCATATTCTTCCTCTTAATATGTTCAAGCATTAATGCTCGCTTCCATTCTTTCTGCATTTAGCTGTGGATGCACTCCCTGGCTGAATGAGTGCATGTAATACAGCTACTAAAACTCCTCCTATCTGGCATCAAAATATTTCTGACAGACCATACTCTCCTTCCACTCTGACAGCTCACCAAGCACTGATATCTCAGCTTCTTGTGGTGGTAACACCACACCAAACCACTAATGCTGTAGGCAGATAGTAAATTCAAACAAATTTCAAGAAATTAAAAAAAAATTACACAACTTGTATTCGAATCGAATGACATCTCTAGTGGGGGGCAACGCTATACTAACTCCCATCAGCTGCAGGAGTAAGCTCTTAGAGTAAAATTCCCTCCAAAATTCCAATTTCCAAGAGGATTACGCACCATCATGCAAAAAGTCGGAAAGGCGGGGGGGGGGGGGGGGGGCAAGAAAGGGACTCCTTGGTGATCTGTAGAAGCTCATAATTCAATTTCCCGCAAAAATTCAAACTTCAATCGGGGGGACGTGGCAGGGGGCGTGTCACTTTCCCGCCAAAAACCGCTATCGTGGATAACGGTACTCGTGTCATCAGCTGACACGACGACCGCCATATTGGATGATGTAATGTTCTGTTGCCAAGTCTACAGGTAGCTATCTTGGATGACGTCATCGCCGCCATCTTGGGTTCGTCTGGCAACAATGCACTCTGTCCTTGCAGCCCTCTACCCTACTACTTAGATGTGTATGTGTATCAAGCAAATGTTTAAGTGTGATTTAAAAAAAAAGCCAGAAAAAGCCAGGCTGTGGCAATACATGTGAAATGCTTCAAAAGCAGCGAGGGGGGAATTGTTACCGCATTTATAAGTTTCTCAAATGTGAATCTGAAAGCAGGTCTCCTACTTTTGAGATTTGAAGTCACAAGAATGGACTCCAGATCCATGTGTTGTCGGCAAGAGAACTGTAAAGAGAATTGTAAACGAAATTGTCAGAGCTGTAAGAACCAGAGAAAAAGTTGATTTCGTGTCGCCTGGAAAGTATCGAAACTGCAAGGAACCTGTAACACAAATGGATGGTTTTGACAACTATGTTTTAAAGTGGTCCATGAGGATGATGAATGCCCGACATCACAAAAACGTTTTACAGTTATGCAGAAGAAATTAGCTTCAGTGGTAAGCGCTCCGTGAATGTAAAGCATTTTAAAAGACGTTGGTTCATGATATGTTAAGAAGAGAGTTTTCAGTTCAAAAAAGTTATATAGGCGAAGCACGAACTACATCCCATATAGAGATTCACGATACAAGAGAAGGCGGTAGTTCAACAGTGTATTACCGTGAATCATGGGTCAATTAGAATCATTCCAGGAAGATCTGCGTGAAAATAAGTGATGGTACTGGCGGTTTTAAAGTTTTCATAGGAATATGTTCTCTGACTCTTCTTCTGGTTTTGTTTCTGAGTGTAAACTTGTATTTATGTGAAACAAACACAGCAGTGACTACGATTCTGAAATGAATGCTGTCAGTTTCGAGACGTGATTCACAATTCTTGTCATACCTTGCTTCAAAGTCGGTCATTGCCAGTTATAATTCAACTGTTACAGAGACAACACCAACTACAAACACCAGAAAAGCGGATATTTTTCCATGGCTTAAAAATAAAGATATTAAGCACAGTATAAACCAGACTCGTGCTGATCTCCTGCAGCACGTTAATTTATACAAGTCACGTGACAGAACTTGACTTCCTTGCATGTGAATGGGGTCACACAGTTTCGCATTTACCCACGTGTCACTGTCAGTTTAGCCCTATTGAGTTAATTTGGGCAAAGGATAAGGATATGTGGGAAAAAAGAAACATTCGATATAACATTCACTGATTCGCTTGTGCATGAGGTAATAGGCAACACCCCACCTGTAGTGCGGGCACAGTCTGTGCGACATGTTGAAAAACCTTCAGAAAGGTTAATTTGGCAGGGAACTAATGATGGGTATAAGCCTTGAACCTATGATCGAAAATTTACGATCAGTACGTTCGGAAACATGTTCAGACAGAAGTGACGGCGGTATTGCGATATCGACTTTGGAACAAAGTAATATTATTGCTTAGATTTAAGGACTCGTGGTTTAAAAAATGTGTTTGTCGACGTATCAGTTGCGTGCATAATAATGAGAACTTCCTAGCCGTAGGTCTTTGTATCCTTTGAATTACGCAGACTACAATGTTCCACATACTGCCCAAGCAGAAGTTGAGGTTATCCCACCATGTTGTATGCTTTAATAGCACGCGAGAATCCAGCTGGATAAATCCGTCAAAAGTCCGATATTTCCTCGTGGAAACCTCAGTCATTTTCAAGACACGAACTGGGTAAGACCCTGAGATGACAGTAACTATTACTGGCCGAAATATCGGTGGTTTTCGATATTATCGGTCATCATTCCGAGGAGTTACTCGCAGATTATGGTTAATAGTCTACTTGTTCAATGGATTATAAATGCTGTCTCTTACTGTAAAGTCGAACAAGTTAGTTTACACTGATAATGCCCGTGAACAGCGAAAAATGTGATAGCTTGACAGCCATTTTTACGATCGTCTTTTCATTGGTCTTTTCTACCACTAATTCTTTTTTATCCGCCGTGTTTACACTTAACTGTAGTCAAACACATCAATGCACACACCTTATACACATTTCTAAAAATTCTATAGAGCAGAAGCAGTTCTAAAGCAAATATAATGATTTCGGTTTGCACTTGAAGTTAATTTTGTTGTGTATTAAATTTTTAATTAAAATACAGTTCAAATCGCAATAAATGATAATTATTGTATGTAGTTTCAATGATCTTGTCGTTACTAAATTGTCATTTTGAGAAGAATTGTACTTCACGTCTTCACAAAGATATGTCAGCTTTTCGCGCCTCCCGACTTGTAATGTCAACGCCAATACATTGCGTCGCCAGTGTATGGGCAGTGGTCGAGACTTATGAATTAACTAATATTTCTCCAGAAATGACTTTTAACTGAGAAAAGACTTATAATTATATTGTGACTTATTATTATGAAATGTCCAACAACGTTATGTTTCATTACTTTTATTACCAATTCTCTACAAGGAATAATCGTATAACAAAAGATAATACCACTAAAAGAATGTGTTGCCATTGTATTATCTGTTGATTTTTTCCTTCTTCTTCTTCTTCTTCTTCTTCTTCTTCTTCTTCTCCTCCTCCTCTTGATGTATGTAACCGATGAGATCGAAGATAAGCTGTAGTCTGTACTTTTAAGACAATATTAAATATTGTAGAAGGTAGTCGTAAGTGATCAAAAGAAAAATGTATCGTACAATTCACTAAATTCCATTCTAGTTTACAGACTTTTATTTGTAACTGGATAACCAACTAAGAATGTTTTAAGTTTTGTGTCCACAGCATTCCAGACATTGCTTTGCTTGTCGCCATTACGTGAGGGCATGGAGCCGCAATTTTAAACTGCAGAAACAATCAGACATTAATTCTTTCGATCGTTATTACAATATTTGAACTCCGAGGACAGGAACCCACAAGAATTTATGATTTTTCTATTGTAAAAGTAAAAATAACGTTCAGTAGAACAGTCTTCCTTTACGTAAATGAAATAAATTTATGGCTGGTGCGTAAGATTAATTTTTCCCAGTGTAATTTATCAGTGACTTTAAATGGAAATATTTACGACACCATTGTTGTTATAGGCAGAGGTTTTGGTGTGATATATTAATTATTTGGTGCATGTATTTTAATGTCAAGTAAAGAATTATTGAAACTATAGTCGGGCTCAGCAGCACGTAAATAGGATTTGTTAGAGGGTATTTATTTATTTCAAATAATACTGTTATTCTTGCTGCTACATTTTCATACGTTTTACAATAACATATATATATATATATATATATATATATATATATATATACCACGACAACAACATTAAATAGAACTCCATTATCCATTACAGACTTCACGTAAGGTAGATCTGTGGAGCAGTGGATGAAACATCGTCAAGAGATGAGTTAATATTTCTCTCATGACGATCAATCGAAATTGGTTTTAATATTTACTATTCTCCTCATAGATCTGAACTTATAATACTATGTAATGTAGGCAAATTAGCCTTCGTTTCCCCACTCTCTGCTGCTGCGCATGCGCAGTTCTCATCCCTTGACTGCTCCGCCTCTATGCGCGGAAGCGCCGTCTTATGTGACGCGAGCTATAGATACATCCAAGATATACGGAGCAAAGCCGAACAGATCGAGTCTCAACCCGCACACACTGCGCTCACGTGCAATTTGGAATGCTCAGGCTGACCCTGCCATATTATAACGTCTACAGCCGAAGGTGATGGTAGGCAGACTGCAGACCACAGATAACAAACGGATGGATGCCACCAACCGAGCCTCTTCCCATGTCAGATGCACAGAGTCGAGTGAGGGACGGGTTACGGCCAACTTGTGTAGGAGGCTGACATGAGTTGAGTAGCAGCCATCAGGTACCATATGAAGATGGCAATGAGTCTGTTTGTCGAAATATCGTGGAGAACTAATCTGGATGGACACCCGAGAATTCTACATCATAGCCGACACAAATAAAAACTTTTAACATGCTCGTATACATTAATACATGGAGAACTACTTTTAGAGACTGTAAGTAGCCCGAGAGTGATTTATAGGCAATTTTCTACTCTGATCTTAACCAGTACCAGCCTAGTTCCCCAGCTCGAGCTCAGACACACAGTCTACAAATGTACAAGCTGTTTACAAATTAATTTATCCGATTTCAGACTATTAAGTCATGTACATGAATGAAAACGAAATTCGGGTAAACTTCTTAATTCCGTATAGGACTACAGAGTTTTCATTTTCAAACGAACCATCCGGTGCTACAAGGTTTTGTCTTTTACATGCACACACATACAACCTTGGGGCGCTTTTCACAGTCACATTTGGGACAAAAAACTACATTTATCTTTCACAAATGTTGTAAGAGTCCTCCACCGCATCTGTGATAAACACTCAAATCATAGACAATCCCGTCTTATACTTCAGCGATCATGCCTGAAGTTATTGCATTGAGTGCTGCACCAGTACGGCGCCATTGTTCACACAAAGAGAGTTGGGGGGAGAGTCGTAGGGACGAGTTTCACAAATACCCACATCAATTTTCCTCAGATTAGGAGAAGCGCAATTAGGAAACTTCCGATATCTACTAAAATGAGTACTACTCAAGTAATGTGCAATTACACTACTGGCCATTAAAATTGCTGCATTAAGAAGAAATGCAGATAATAAACTGGTATTCATTGGACAAATATATTATACTAGAACTGACATTTGATCACATTTTTACGCAGTTAGGATGCATAGATCCTGAGAAGTCAGTACCCAGAACAACCAACTCTGGCCGTAATAACGGCCTTGATACTCCTGGGCATTTAGTCAAACAGAGCTTGGATGGCGTGTACAAGTACAGCTGCCCATGCAGCCTCAGCACGATACTACAGTTCATCAAGAGTAGTGACAGGCGTAATGTGACGAGCCATTTGCTCGGCCACCATTGACCAGACGTTTTCAATGGTGAGAGATCTGGAGAATGTGCTGGCCAGGGCAGCAGTCGAACATTTTCTGTATCCATAAAGGCCAGTACAGGACCTGCAACATGTGGTCGTGCATTATCCTGCTGAAATGTAGGGTTTCGCAGGGATCGAATGAAGGGTAGAGCCACGGGTCGTAACACATCTGAAATGTAACGTCCACTGAAAGTGCCGTCAATGCGAACAAAGGTGACCGAGACGTGTAACCAATGGCACCCCATACCATCACGCCGGATGATATGCCAGTATGGCGATGACGAATACACGCTTCCAATGTGCGTTCACTGCGATCTCGCCAAACACGGATGCGACCATCCTGATGCTGTAAACAGAACCTGGATTCATCCGAAAAAATTACGTTTTGCCATTTGTGCACCCAGGTTTCGCCGTTGAGTACACCATCGCAGGCGCTCCTGTCTGTGATGCAGCGTCAGGGGTAACCGCAGCCATGGTCTCCGAGCTGATAATCCATGCTGCTGCGAACGTCGTCGAACTGTTCATGCAGATGGTCGTCTTACAAACGTCCCCATCTGTTGACTCAGAGATCGAGACGTGGCTGCACGATCCGGTAGAGACATGCGGATAAGATGCCTGTCATCTCGACTGCTACTGATACGAGGCCGTTGGGATCCAGCATGGCGTTCCGTATTACCCTCCTGGACCCACCGATTCCATATTCTGCTAACAGTCATTGGATCTCGACCAACGCGAGCAGCAACGTCGCGATAGGCTACAATCCGACCTTTATCAAAGTCGGAAACGTGATGATACGCATTTCTCCTCCTTGCACGAGGCATCACAACACGTTTCACCAGGCAACGCCGGTCAACTGCTGTTTGTGTTTAAGAAATCGGTTTGAAACTTTTCTCATGTCAGCACGTTGTAAATGTCGCCACCGGCGCCCACTTTGTGTGAATGCTCTGAAAAGCTAATCATTTGCATATCACGGGATCTTCTTCTTGTCGGTTAGATTTCGCGTCTGTAGCACGTCATCTCCGTGGTGTAGCAATTTTAATGGCCAGTAGTGTATATGAGCACTACAAAAGTATAGATACATACTTATATCAATTCCTTATAGTATTTATGCAAATGACGTACATCTGTGTATATGTGATACTCTACTTGATTGTTCATGTTATGTAGTCGAATAAAACACATAAAATATTTTTAGTTTTTGTAATGATGGTTCTTAAGCAAGGTGTCTCAAAAAGATCAATTGCTATAAATGTTTAGAAGAAAACTTTATTGTATTACGACCCTTAGTTGCACCAGGTTTTTCACCAGTCACAAACGTTGCTACAATGATAACGTATTTTGATCACATTTGTACAAATAGAGAAAAATGAGTGTTATGCCATCCAATTCTGTAGATGAGTAACTTTTTTAAGATATCACAGGGTTTGACAAATAATAAGATACTTCAACACGTTGGTGTGTTTCCTTCTTGATGCTGTGCGCCAGTTTTATTTATTTGTTTATGTAGTCCTGTGTCACAGCAGATGTACCAACGTCTTCTTCTGATTCACGTGGGGTACTTTGTTACTCAGAAACCACCTTTTTGAGTTTTTGTATGGGTCGCCTGCATGCTGCTGGATCTTGAAAATATAGGTTTTTAAACCTTGAGTCCAACGGAGTCACAATGGATGCATTATCATTTAATTCAATTAACCTATATATTTTAGTGCCATTCACGGACTGTATTGGTGATTTGTTTTGCTGTCGATGTAGCCTGTTCTGTGGGAACCTCTGCGATGGGTCTTCTGGCAACTCGCGGAGATGCTCGTACCAGGTGGTGGCGGAAGCAGTTCGGCGCTGTGATACAGAGGCAAGCACGAGCCGTGCGAAAGGCAAGTTGTGCTTCTGCACTTAATGGAGTGTGCTGCCTGACATGAGGCGATTGCACCTGAGGTCGACGACTGTGGTGGACGTGTTTATTGTGAACCACGGGTGAACGCAGAATTTGACAGCTATGACCGAGGACGGTACATGTCGCTATGACAGTTATTTGTCAGGTTGGATCATAATTTCGAAGCGCTTTTGTTTTGCTTGTTTGTATTCCGGTTGCTGTGGGCTCGTTTATCATTTTTTTTCAGTCCACTGTTGCTATTCGAGTTTACATATTATTTTATGATTTAGAGGTAGTGAGCGGAACTGTGGGCGCCAGAACATGGAGTGCCAAGTGGAGAAATCGGAACATTTCTGACATTTTCTTCTGTTTGACTTCAGCAGAGGGGTGATAGCAACGGAGGCAGCCAGGAACGTTTACGCCATGCATCGGGAAAATGCCACTGGTCACACCACGACAATAAAATATTTTTCTCATTTTAAGGAGGATCGTTATGACATTAATGACCCTTTTTTACTTTGTAGTAAAACAGTCCAAGCCACATAGACACATTCATTTATATACTGGTGACCGCTTTCGACCTCTCTTCTGGTCATCATCAGGCCTCTTACTCTGTGAAGAGAGTAACATGAAGGTACTTTGAGGAATCTAAACTCCAAGCACAAAAAGAAACATGGCACAGAAACGAATATGTAAAAGAAAGGACGCTGTACCCATGGGAATATGATGAAGATGGTGAGCAACGAGCTTCTCTCCAGAAGACATATAACCGCTGCTGCTTGAAATACAATTCACATCGCTTAAACAGGGAAAACTCCATCCACCGTCTGCCGCATTATATCAGCCAACGGCCGTGAAACATATTACATAAAGCGTAAATATAATTATTTGTGAACAAAATTTACGTCTGATTATGGGTATATCAACAATACAAATAGATTTTATCAAACCCTAATGCAAAACTTAAAAATGAGTGAAAAGAGAGAAAATACATTGTTGACTTATAAGAATACGAATGGTACCATATATAGGGTCCTGCATGTAACAACCATGAGGCAAAGACCTTTATCTGGTACGGAGCTAGTAACCACGGTAACGTTCTGAAGATCGATATATTACGACTAAACCTCAAAGATACATCAGTATTGGCATACAGTCTTTCGCTCTTCAGTATAAGGCACCATCACCAAGATCGACCAGAGAACGAAATAGTTAAAATATGCTGAAAATTATTTCTGTTACATTTATATTCAAGAATAACTTGGCCTTCAACCACTAAAATGAGTTACAAGCAAACAGTAGTAAGACATAAAACGTTAGTGCACTTCTATAGGGACAAGTGCGTAACATGTCAGGTACAGATCGCAAGAAAAATATTACCTATAATCATGGTAAGACCGATATGTTCCTATTCTTAATATGATGTACAACATTAGATGTGAGGTATTAATTATTCCCAGAGTTTACAATTATGTTCAAAACATTAACGAGCCTCAATTGAATAATACAAAAATAAACTGAAATAATGCCTCGCATCTTATGTGGCCTGGGTGTAAATATTGTAAACAAGTAATAATTGTATTTAGGCTTTATTTAATGTGTTTTATGGTCATTGGTTGACAATGATGTAATACCAGAGACGGTGAGTGGTGCTTCCATTATTTAAGCGATGTAAGTTGGATGACATTCAGCAGCGGCAATACGCCTCCTGCAGTGAATCCTGCTCCTCGCCAGCTTCAGCAGACTCCAATGGATATAGCTTCCTTTCTTTTACGTATTTGTTGATGTACTATATTTCGTTTTGTGCTTGTAGCTCACATTCCTCTAAACATGTTCATGTTACACTCTTCACAGAATAAGCGGTCTGATGATGACCAGAACAGTGGTCGAGAGAGATCATCAGTAAATAAATAAACATCTTCATGCAGTTGGGACTCTTATTGTAAGAAATTAACATTTTGTTTTAAACTCTAATTTTCCAATAGAAACGAGGTAAAACGTTTAAAAATTTCAAATCAGTAACCCTCTCCACATTCAGGAAGATCGTTTAAACTTATTAATCCATAATCACCCACATCAGTGTACTCGAAAATTAGCAAATGTGACGAGCTGGGATCTTTCCACTATCGTGCGACATTTACATTCAGTAGGGAAGATTCAAAAATTTGTCGTATGTGTACCGCATGCTCTAAGTCAAAATCATTAAAATCAACCGGTAGAAATAAATTTATCTCTGCTTGCTCGTCATCACTTGGCTCGTGAACAGCACCAACCATTCCTACGACCTTGTAGTCAGGGGAAGGCAGGATTCGGTTACGATTGTGAAAGGGGCCACAGTCAGTTACTATTCGTTGCCTTTTAGAGTTGTACACATTTATTTAAACCAGTAATTCCAGACTCAACAACAAATAAAAAAACCACACATTATTAATGAAGGAATGAACAACTGTGTAAAATAATAGTGTTTTCAGTGTGTTACAATTTAGAAATCACCATAAAATAAAGATAAAACGGATAATGTTTTAATAACAAGCCACTATGATAACGGCTGAAGGCCTTATACCCCACGAATGGCAATAATTTAAGAATATTTAAGAACTCGCTGCCACTTACAACTTACAAATATTAAATTATTACAGGTAAGTAGCCACAATCAGAGCAGAAGGCATCAGCCGCCAGACATGGCAGTAAATAAGATTCTAAGGCTTACTGCTTAAAATACCAATACCACATTAGAATTAACCACAATTACGGCTGAAGGCCCTACACGCCAAGAACGGCAATTACATAAAAACTATAGAAACCTGCTGTAATACAGCAAATACAATAGCAAAAGTTAATTTAAAAAAAAAAAGAAAAGAAAAACAAGCAACTGATCACCATATGTGTGAAATAAAATGATGGTAAACCTTGTAACACAACCCTTACACTGCTTGATTTATTCCAGAAGGCGACCGGAACTATTAACTAGGCATACATAACCTTTAATGTTGGCTTTACAAGGTATTATAAAATAATACCACACAAGGACCAGTAACAGATGGTACTCCAGGAATCGACCTCTGAGAACAAACAACTTCACGAGCGATGAGATAGGCAGCCAACAGTTGCATTCACTTCAGAAGATGGTAACTCAGACTAGTGGCCGTCTAACGAATGACTAATGATAACTTGCGGAAGCTACCTCACGTCCAACAAACCAAATGCAACGATGTGACAATACGCCAGAGCCGAAACCAGCAGTCTGCACTACGTCCCCAGAATACTGTGTTTAGAGCACCCAGAACAAGAAAGGAACCACAAGCACCAGAGCAGAAGAATCACCAACCTGCCTAGAATCAAGGGAGCTGTCAAAACTACAAGTCTTACCCGACAACAACGGCAAGGCTGTTACATATACTAATTCCCAGGACAGGTAACTGGGGTGCTAGCGGCAACCAGGCAGGAAAGATAACCGCTGGCTGCACTTAACAAATTGTAAGAAGCTGAATGCAGTAAATAGTAATAAGAAGTCCAGGAAAGCTAATCAGATCCGCCTTCCCCAAGCACTCCACTCGCTGCTCATCGCCTTGGCGACACTACGAGCAGCAACACGACCCAAGTCACAGGAGAATCGCGAGATATCACAATGGTGGAGTTTTCTGTACTTGGATTCAAGTGCACTTATCTTAAATCTTGCAGGATCCGATTTACGGCAAGGTCGTGAACCCTCGTGACCACAGCGCTTCGATCCGGCAGTCCATGCGCTCCGCCAGCGGTCCTGGCGTGTTGTCACCCTGGCGGACCTGGCTCCTCCTCAGTCCCCAACCGATTCCCACTCACACGACCCAGAAAAACAATGACGTCGCCCCAAGGAAAGGGCAACAGTTACTAGATATCGATAACCACCGCAGCTGCCACTAGCGGACAGGCAATGCTCGCGAAACGGAGTGGCACCAGTCAGCACAAGAAGAAGAGAAACAACCGCAACCATGCTAACTAAACGACACAGTGTGGCCTCCAACAGAGGGCGGAAATCTACAAACAGCACGTACGCGAGCCGCAGCACGACTCACTATCCTGTATCATTACTGGTAACGAAATATGGTGTCTTTGTGTTAATATAAGAAAAATAAAGGAATGGATGAGCCCAAACAAAGCATCAATTTTCCTTACAAATACCTGTGTGAATCAACGAAAGATAATGCTGTCTAAACGGTGGAACAGCGGCGATGAGGTGTACTACGAATTGCTTCCCCGATGTGTAACCATCAATGCTGGCATTTATTGTCAACAACTGAGATGTCTTGCAGACGCAACCCAAGAACAACGACCAGGACGACTGCCTGAAGTGATGCTACTCCACAATAACCCTCCGGCATTCTGCCAGATTGACAAAAGCCATATACCGCAGCTGAGTTGAGGAGTCAAAAAATGGTTCAAATGGCTCTGAGCACTATGGGACTCAACATCTTAGGTCATAAGTCCCCTAGAACTTAGAACTACTTAAACCTAACTAACCTAAGGACATCACAGACACCCATGCCCGAGGCAGGATTCGAACCTGCGACCGTAGCAGTCCCGCGGTTCTGGACTGCAGCGCTAGAACCGCTAGACCACCGCAGTTGAGGAGTCATTCAGCAATCACCTTATTCACCTGATCTTGCGTCCCATATTTTTATCTTTTCCGCGCCCTGTCGAAAAAGTTTCAAGGAATTCCCTTACCAGATGAAAATGCGCTCCTAACATAGCTTGCCGGGTTCTTCGACTCAAAACCAAGTGGCCTCTACAGTCGCGGAATCTAAAAGTTTCCTCAGCGTTGGCAGATCGTTGTAAATAGTGATGGAGAATATATTATTGATGGGTAAGGTCCCTGTTACGTGAATCTGTTGTGTTTATTAAACATATGGAAAAACGCTTCGAAGTTATGCAGCAACCCAGTATTTGAAAGGAGCTGAACAATAAGTCGCCGGAAGGATGCTACCATAGCTAGCAGTCACTGCTTGAAATTATCGGTAAGCTGATTTTTCATGGACATTAAGTATCTGTGTGGACTGTAACTCACCGCCTTGGTTACCTAGTGGGTAATTGTAGGACAATGACTAGATTGTTCCATAAAATTTTGAGCATGCAGCCGCATAAAATTCACTTCTTCTTCTGATATTTCGGCTGTATACAGCCTAGCAATCTTTAGAGTGAGCCGGGTGGCTGACGCTCCAGCACTTTCCCCGTCCTACGCAGGCGCAGTGACACGGACCGTGTGTTTAAAAGGACGGAGAAACTCCTGGAGCGTCAGTCACCCGACTCACATAGAAGGTGGAAGGAAGGTAAAGAGCCGATGTGAAACTTATGCAGTGGCACGCCCAATATTTTATGGAGCAATCATGGCGCAGCGAAAATATGTAGATGCACAGCAATGACTAGATTGTTAGCTATAGCGAGCGCCTTGCCATATTGCACGTGTCAGTACATGTTATTCATTGTTTTGATGAAGGTTAATTGACAAGTGGCTCAAAATATAGTTGTTTAGGTGTGTCATTCACCTGTTCGTTCAAGTCACGATCTTTTGCATTGATTCAGTACGTCATTTATTGGCAACTCCTACTTAATGTTTAATGTACAAAATATCTAATTATAATTTGTGAAATTCCGGCCGTCACTAATCTCATTTCTGTTATTTGAAGGGAAAGAGTAATTAAAATCGGCCTTTCGTTGGTACCACACGACAAACAGTTATACCTGAGCGTTGGAACTATAAGCTTTAGAAGTTGAAATATTACTGTATCTCATTGCTACCTATCAGAACCCCTCGGAGCGCATTAAAAATAAGCACCACTCCTAATTGTCCAATGTGAATAACTAAATTACTGTTTCAAATGCAGTCACTTCGAGATGAAGAACAAAATGTAAAGTGACCTGTTTCCAAATTACATACAAAAATAACCACTGTGATATATAAAACAACGCTGTCATGATAAATGTAAATGTTTAATGTGTAATATAGCATTTGCGGAAGGTAGAATTGGCCAGATACAACATATGCTGAAACCATATGTGGAAAAGCCACCGTGTGTATTTTGAATGTGCCAAAATCATTTAACATTGTTCTTATGTGAGAAACACAATATAAATGTTAAATCAATACTGTAACTAATCGAAAGAAATCGAGCACATGGTCAGGGTGTACCAGTAAACCTATAATTATAAAATTACTACAGCAAATTAAATAGAAAATATAAATAAAGCATGTTAATTAAATCTCCAATATATGTTAGCACTAAAATTCAGGCACTAGTTGATTTGTTATAAACAAATTTAGAAATGTAATTGTTACCTGTAACATAACTGGTCAGAAAATGTTATATTAACTCGTAACTAAGTTGAAAATAGGTTCACCTTGTTCAGCACTGAGATTGTAAATTTTTAGCAATGTGTATCTCATTTTCTGTTTAACTTCTAATTGTGATTTTAGATAAAATTGAAATTTTCATTGTATGTAATTGTTAACAAAAATATAAATAGAGGTCGCGCAGGCACTCGTGTTTTGGCTATGGTAGCGATCACATGTATTCTAGGCTTACTCGTTTGTTGATTTTTGTGGCGTGAACTCTGTGTCGTTTGATGTCAACTTTTGTGTACATGTGACGTAACCGGTACAGTTCACCTTGCTCGGACACCAGAGTCCTGGAAATATATTGGTATTAAAACTGCACTGTGCTTTGGAATTTATTTGGGAGTCTTCCCCAATCCTTTTCATAGGCTGCACAGCGACGAGATATACATCCAGGAATTTTACAAACCCGCGAGAACTAAATAATTCTCAATGTTGGTAGAACTGACGTGAAAACAGCAGCCCATCGACTTGCATTTCACTCAAAACATTTGCAACGCAGAGATGGATCAGCTGGACTGTGAAATCGACAACGACGCGGTGGTCGAAAGCAAACATCACGAAGTCATGTCTTCAAGCTTGATTGGTAAGCTTGAAGGTAGCACGTACTGCACATGCACTGTGTTGTAATTGTGGTTCACCTTGAAAGTTACAACACGATTAAACGAAACTATATGATTCCACCGACTCTATAATGTATATATCCAGACCGAAGTGAAGAACGAAAATTTGTAGTTAGGGCGGGATTCGATACTGGGTCTCCAGCTCACAGAAGGAGATGCGCGAACCACTACGCCACGGTGCCACAGATGCTTTGCATGACTGCTTGCACTACCCTAGCACACCTCTACATTAAATCCAAATGATCAAATGATTCACGTCTTAACACAATTGGTATCCGTCCGAAATTCAAACAGCATTGCAGAGGCTTTCCAGCTGCATTGGAATAGCACCTCGGCATCAAATCAAACAGGGGAACCTGCCTGCTTTAAGCAGATGAAGCTACATGATTCCAGAGACATCTGCAATGTATACATGCAGGCTTAAGCGACGAATGAAAATTTGTACCAAGGCTGGAATTTGAACCATGGTCTCCTGTTCACTAGACGAAAGCACAAACCACTACGCCACCCAGGAACAGTAACGTTGACAGCTGCATGAACTACCCTAAAAAGCCTCCATCCTCAGACCAAAATCGCCTTTTATTTTCTTTTGCTAAAACTTTCTGCAAAATTTAGATTTTTATGCCTTGTGTAAAGTTGCCTTTGGGATATTGTAAATAAAGAATGTGAAAAATAGTCGAGATTTTTACTGGCTCAGCACCTTATCACTCTCTCCTCCTAACCCATACCGCTTCATTTTTCTTCAGCTCTCTCAATAAAACGTCCTTGCATTTTTTTAGCATCTCGTGAGATTGTTATAATACAATTTAATTCTGTTGGCAAACAATTAAATATTGGTATAATTCTAGACACTGTAACACATTTCTGTCATGAAGCTTCTCTTCTAACATATTCAAATTTTTCTGACAATGCTGTAAGTTGGTTGACTGTTTCCCTCTATCCAGCAGTTGGCAGATTAGGCGCTGGAACAGTATCAATTCAGATATAACCTTTTGGGTCATTTTAAATAAAGAGTGTTAAACATAATCGATATTTTTAGTGGCCCAGCAGCTTAGCACTCTCCCCACCTACTCCCCATCGCTTCATTTCTCTTCAGCTATCTCAATAAGACGTCCTCGCTTTCTTTGGCGGTCAGTGAGACTGTTGTGTTGCAATTAAGTTATGTTGACAAACAATTAACTGCTTGCATGATTTTAGCTATTGTAACACACTTCCGTCGTGAAAATTCTCTTGTAAAATATTCAAAATACTCAGGTAAACTTGTAAGTTGGTTGACAGTTTCCATCTCTCCAGCAGGTGCCATATCAAGTGTTGAGACACTGTTTTTCAGATATCACGTTTGTCAAATCTAAGAAGTGCTTCAACATAAAAAAGACGAGTTACTCCTTATTTTAACATCGCAACAAATTTCAAAATAAGTATTCAATTTTTTAATCTGTCTGACTGCACAACAGTATTTTTAATCCAATACACTATTTTTCTTGAGTCATATTTTTTAAATACTTTGCTACAGGCACTTAAAAATGAAGTTGCAACATCTTCATTGGACATAAGAAACCTTCTCTTCGACAAAGGTGAAAAGCTACACATCCTTATAGATGAAAAATACCAATGCCTGAACTGGTTGGTTACATCTTGTACCTCCCTCTGAAAGAATGTCATTAAAAATCTCTCAGTTTAAACGTAGTGGTATACAACTAAAAGTAATTTGCTCCATTAAGTTTCGGGAATGCAGCCGCATGAATTTTGCTTCTTCTTCTAATATTTCGGCTGTATACCTTTCAGCCATCTTCAGAGAGAGCCGTACGACTGACGCTCCTGCGCTCGCTCCATCCTTTTAAACTCGCGGACCGCGCCACTGCGCATGCGGCCACAGATAAACAAGGCGCCAGTGATGTTGATCGGCGGCAAAGACGTACAATATGCATGAGTTACGTCTGTGGCTGCGCATTCGATCCATGCTGGGAGGTCGATGTATTACTGGGAGCGCTGGAGCGTCAGTCGTACGGCTCTCTCTGAAGATGGCTGAAAGGTATACAGCCGAAATATTAGAAGAAGAAGCAAAATTCATGCGGCTGCATTCCCGAAACTTAATGGAGCAGTCATTGCGCCGCGAAAACCTGAAGATTCACATAAAAGTAATTTGTTTACCTTTACTGGACGAAAGTCCCAAAAAGGCATCGTTTAAAATATTTTGCTCTATCACCTTCGCCTATTTGCACTATATTCGGCTCTAATAAGTATCACATTTTTTTCCAGTTCGGGATGTATCAATGTTTATGGCTGTTATATGATAATTCGTGCAGTTCAACAACTGTACTCATCGATTTAGATGACGCTATTGCACTTTTTGGATAGGAAATATGAATAGTAGTTTTGGTAACTATATTGGAAGATGCAGCTTCTTTCGACCCACGTCTCTTCCATTTTATTTGTTCATGTTCTATGGTCACTCAGATTAATAGAGGGGGTTGACAGTCTATAATCATTGTTGGAATATACCATATACAGATCCCTGAAATTGGACCCATCCTCTCACAAAGCAGAGAAAGACTGGAGCTCCTGAAGATCTCTGGTCTACCAGAGGATGCCATCAAAAATCTTAGAGCACGAGCTCTTAGACGACCTAAGTTATACGGTTACCTGAAGTCCACAATGAAGGTATTCCACTGAGGCCAACTGTTAGCGTTATTGGTTCTCCTACCTACAAGTTGGTCAGACGTTTAGCTAAGTTGATGATTCCGATAGCTGGCCGCTGTGAATATCACACCAAAAACTCTCGGATGTTCACTGAGAAAATTAAACAGATATCAGTTGTCCCAAACGATATTTCATTCAGCCTAGATGTGGTCTCACTGTTTACAAAAGTGCCTATGGAGGACACACTGAAATTATTGCAGAGCATTTTCCTCCGATAAAATTGTTCCGACATGTTATGCCAACCACCTAGTTCTTGTACGGCGGTAAATTTTATCGAATGACTGACGGGATGGTTATGACTGTCTGTAGTCTTCAGCAATGACCAACATTTTTATGGAGCATTTTGAGGAAAATGCATTACATTTGTTTCCCATTCGTCCATTTTCATTTCATCGTTACGTTGACGACACTTTTATTGTGTGGTCACACGGCATAGAAACTCTTGAGCACTGATATAAACATATGAACAGTATCCATCAAAACCTCCAGTTTACTGTCGAGACAGAGAAAGGGGGAAGGCTGCCATTTTTATATGTTTTGGTACAATGAATGTCGAATCGACGTCTCGGCCACTGAGTGTGCCCCAAGCCGACGCACACTGGTTTATGTCTTGGCTCCCAGAGTTTTCACCATCCAGTCCAGAGAAGAGCGGCTTTAAATACACTGGCATACGGAGCAAAACCTGTTTCTAACGAGGACCACTTGAATTCCGAAATTCATCATCTAATGTGTGTGTTCCGAAAGAACGGCTATGGGTTAGTTGGTATGAAGTGAGCTTTCTCCAAGAGAGCGAAACGTGAAAAGTGGAACATTCACGTGATAAGCCACCGATCCCATTCATTCCTTTCCGAGGCGCTACATCCAGCAAAATAGTCAGAGTCCTGGGAAGACTAGGTATAAGATCTTTTTTCCGACCTAAGAAGATAAAGGAAATGTTAGGCCCTGTTAAAGACAGTCACGGTTTCATGATCCTTTGGGATGTATAACACCAGTTTTGAGTGCAGAAGCAGCTACATCGATCAGTCCACTCGGCACCGTTTCTGATCGCTGTTGGTGTTGAAAATCGAGAACTGGAGAAATCTGCAGTTCCTGAGCGCAGCCACAAAAACGTACATAAAATACTGTTTGACGAAACGAATGTTTTATGCCAGGCTTCTATATACCGGGACTCTATAATTAGAGAGGCTGTGACAGTAAGAATGTGTGAGAAAATCTTCAAAGTGACAGCACATATAATCTTAGTGGTGTATGGAAGAGAGTCTCGATGCAGAGAAGAGCCAGAGAGATTCGTCGCAAAGTTTACGCTACGGCGGGAGAGATGGCACCACCAGCGCAGACTCTGATACATCTGCGAGCGCTTTACGTAATTATGGACTGTTCAGAAGCCATCTGTGGTCTATATAAGGCCACCACAGCAGGAGTTCCGACAGTCAGTTACTCCTGACGAGGACGATGGCTCGAAGTATTACCCTGAACTGACACGGCAAATTGTCCGAGAACGTTTTATGTAACAGTGCCGTCGCGAAATACTTCGTTCTCAAGGTTGGCAGTGGTTATAACGCTGAATTCGATACCAGACAGAAGAATGCAGCCACTTCAGGTGGAATAGTCAAGCACTTGTTTTTCATCAGGCAGCCATCGCTTAGCAGGTGAGGCTGAATAGAGCGAGTTCTGAGAAGAACAAGCCACAGGCATGCGAAGGGCATCCAGCTAGCGCTTTGACACGGAAGTGGCAATCACTGAGGAGCCAAGGGAGTTAATGGACACACAAGACAGCCAGCAGCAGGTGCTCTGTAACCAGGGATGAAATGCACATTTCTTTCGTAGAAGTTGCGTAGGAATGTAAGAGTGACAGTTGTTCCCGGGCGAAGCTAGGCACAATCCACGTTCCAGCACGGGGCCCCATATTCTCCCGTTTTCACTAAGTTCGGAGCCTACTTTTTAATGGAAACATTTCTCGATAACGCTGCTGATGGCCGGAGACTGGGCGGCCGAGAAGACTGTGGCGTTCTTCCGGTTCACATAGACGCTCCGGTGTGCGTGGTTCCGCGTGTGTGAAAAATAGCAGCGTGTTAATTGGACCACAGTCCGTGACCTAAGAAATCATTACAGCAGACGCCTGTCGATGCACTGCCAGTGGAGGACCAGTTTTAGGGAATTGTGATGCACAACTGGTAAGCGAGTGTTTCCCGGATTTTCAATCGACGGTTTTAGTTTGTTGGTGAAAATTCCATGCAGAGCTTTCCATTGGCCTGGGAGATAGTATGTGGAAGACGGGATTCGTTCGGGATCTTCAGAAGAGTGGAGACAAAATTCAACCAACGAAGAGTGCAGATGCAAGATCCACCATCCGCCCCAACACTGAGGTACACTACGCATCGCATCTCGTGTTTTCTACCTGTATGGTGAGCACTTCACATGCACCTGCCATAGGAATCTCAGGTTCAAAAATGGTTCAAATGGCTTTGAGCACTATGGGACTTAATATCTGAGGTCATCAGTCACCTACAACTTAGAACTACTTAAACCTAACTAACCTAAGGACATCACACACATCCATGCCCGGAGCAGGATTCGAACCTGCGACCATAGCGATCGCGCGGTTCCAGACTGAAGCTCCTAGAACCGCTTGGCCGCCGCGGCCGGCGAATCTCAGTTGCAAATTCTCATATTTTCTTACTTTACCTCTAGCCCAAGTAAGCAGCAGTTATCTGATCCCAGAGACTGTAGTAGTCTGTTGTCGAGTTCAGTTGACCGTCACTGTCAGTTGTATTGATCGTAGACAGCGTTATCTCTTTAAAGCCGCAATGAAAGTGGTATCATCACCCTTGGTTCAACTTTATCAACCACCTATCACTTCATTCAACTTTATGAAGTGTGTAATCAAGGTGTTGACCCACATTCCATATTTTACACATGTTTTATGAGTATATCTGTCATGAAACCTCCTTGTTTCATTCATGTCCGCAAGATCCCTTGCTCACTTTCAGTAGTTTCATTTAGTTGTGTGAGATATAATAGGTAGAGCCGTGCAATGAGATATACAATGTGTCGTCTTCAGCGACAGTACACAGGGCCACCTTTCAGGCATTTGCGTAAATATCCCTCGTGCATAGTAGTGTCATTCAAGTGGTGGCTTTGTGTCTTAGGATTATTGAGAGGCAGAAGTTGGTTACAGACAACCATATGGTTGCCTACTGAGGGACTCTCTATAATATCTGCCATCGGAATCTCCTATGGTTCAAAATGGCTCTGAGCACTATGGGACGTTACTTCTGAGGTCATCAGTCCCCTAGAACTTAGAACTACTTAAACCTAACTAGCCTAAGGACATCACACACATCCATGCCCGTGGCAGGATTCGAACCTGCGACCGTAGCGGTCGCGCGGTTCCAGACTGTAGCGCCTAGAACGCTCGGCCACCCCGGCCGGCAATCTCCTATGGATAGCGATACTACAGTGAAACAAAATGGTTCAAATGGCTCTGAGCACTATGGGACTTAACTTCTGAGGTCATCAGTCCCCTAGAACTTAGAACTACTTAAACCTAACTAACCTAAGGACATCACACACATCCATGCCCGTGGCAGGATTCGAACCTGCGACCGTAGTGTTCGCGCGGTTCCAGACTGTAGCGCCTAGAACCGCCGGCCATCTCGGCCGGCTACAGTGAAACGCTTGTTCCTAATTTCGCGATATCGTGGAGTGAGAAATAAAAACAGAAAGAAAAATAACCTTGGGAAAAAGCAAACTCGAGGAAGACGTAAAAGCCTAACAACTTAGAAAAAAACATGAACAATATAAGTAGCACACACGTAATTAGTATGGTACACTATATTTCATTAAATCCTGAAACGCAAAGCCGCAGTCCAAAAGTTGAAAAATGTGATACCTTGTTGTGTTGATTTCCACTACCATGAATTCAGCTTTAAACTGAATTGTATTTCAAGCTGTATGTTTCGGAAGATTTCATGTTTAGCCAACATTAACTGTCTTTTTATTGTCAGTAGTTGTACATTGTGTTATTTTATAAAATTTAAGTTTATAAATGTAAGGTGCGATTTTTTTAGACTGTCAGGCCCCACCAGAGACCCCTGCATAGTTCTTGGGTACTGTTTGTCAGCGCACGAACATTTACGCATCAGGTGAGTATGATTTATATAAAAGAACTAAATGCGATACTACGAAGCAGACTTCGGCAAAATGAAACCTGCATTGGACGTAGATTTTCTAATAAATATGAGTAACAGTTTCTTTATCAAAATTGTAAGATTAGTTGGGAGACTTTTTTTGTGTAAACACTGTGACGTTGATGTTGTTGTTGTTGTGGTCTTCAGTCCTGAGACTGGTTTGATGCAGCTCTCAATGCTACCCTATCCTGTGCAAGATTCTTCATCTCCCAGTACTTACTGCATCCTACATCCATCTGAATCTGCTTAGTGTATTCATCTCTTGGTCTCCCTCTACAATTTTTACCCACATGCTGCCTTCCAATGCTAAAGTTTTGATCCCTTGATGCCTCAGAACATGTCCTACCAACATGTCCCTTCTTGTCAAGTTGTGCCACAAACTCCTCTTCTCCCTAACTCTATTCAATACTTCCTCATTAGTTATGTGATCTACCCATCTAATCTTCGGTATTCTTCTATAGCATCACATTTCAAAAGCTTCTGTTCTCTTCTTGTCCAAACTATTTATCGTCCATGTTTCACTTCCATACATGACTACACTCCATACAAATACTTTCAGAAACGACTTCCTGTCACTTAAATCTATACCCTATGTTAAGAGATTTCTCTTCTTCAGAATCATTTTCCTTGCCATTGCCAGTCTACACTTTATATTTTCTCTACTTTGACCATCATCACCCGACTTAATTCTACTACATTCCATTATCCTCGTTTTGTTTTTGTAGATGTTCATCTTATACCCTCCTTTCAAGACACTGTCCATTCCGTTCAACTGCTCATCCAAGTCCTTTGCTGTTTCTGATAGAATTACAATGTCATCGGCGAACCTCAAAGTTTTTATTTCTTCTCCATGGATTTTAATACCTACTCCGAATTTTTCTTTTGTTTCCTTTAATGCTTGCTCAATATACAGATTGTATAACATCGGGGAAAGGCTACAACCCTGTCTCACTCCCTTCCCAACCATTGTTTCCTTTTCATGCCCCTCGACTCTTATAACTGCCATCTGGTTTCTGTACAAATTGTAAATAGCATTTCGCTACCTGTATTTTACCCCTGCCACCTTTAGAATTTGAAAGAGAATATTCCAGTCAACATTTTCAAAAGCTTTCTCTAAGTCTACAAATGCTAGAAACGTAGGTTTGCCTTTCCTTAATCTATTTTCTAAGATAAGTCGTAGGGTCAGTATTGCCTCACGGGTTCCAACATTTCTGCGGAATTCAAACTGATCTTCCCCGAGGTCGGCTTCTACCAGTTTTTTAATTCGTCTGTAAAGAATTCGCGTTAGTATAAACTGATAGTTCGGTAATTTTCACATCTGTCAACACCTGCTTTCTTTGGGATTGGAATTATTATATTCTTCTTGAAGTCTGAGGGTATTTCGCCTTTCTCATACATCTTGCTCACCAGATGGTAGAGTTTTGTCAGGACTGGCTCTCCCAAGGCCGTCAGTAGTTCCATTGGAATGTTGTCTCCTCCCGGGGCCTTATTTTGACTCAGGTCTTTCAGTGCTCTGTCGAACTCGTCATGCAGTATCGTATCTCCCATTTCATCTTCATCTACATCCTCTTCCATTTCCATAATATTGTCCTCAAGTACATCGCCCTTGTATAGACCCTCTATATACTCCTTCCACCTTTCTGCTTTCTCTTCATTGCTTAGAACTGGGTTTCCATCTGAGATCTTGATATTCATGCATGTGGTTAAGTGGTTTTCTTTTCTCCAAAGGTCTCTTTAATTTTTTTGTAGGCGGTATCTATCTTACCCCTGGTGAGGTAAACCTCTACATCCTTATATTTGTCCTCTAGCCATTCCTGCTGCGCCATTTTGCACTTCCTGTCGATCTCATTTTCGAGAGGTTTGCATTCTTTTTTGCCTGCATTTTTATATTTTCTCCTTCCATCATTTAAATTCAATATTTCTTCTGCACCCAAGGATTTCTACTAGTCCTCATCTGTTTACCTATTTGATCCTCTGCTGCCTTCACTACTTCATCACTCAGAGCTACCCATTCTTCTTCTACTGTACTTCTTTCCCCCATTCCTGCCAATTGTTCCCTTATGCTCTCCGTGAAACACTATATAACCTCTGGTTTAGTTAGTTTACACAGGTCCCATCTCCTTAAATTCCTACCTTTTTCCAATTTCTTCAGTTTCAATGTACAGTTCATAACCGACAGATTGTGGTCAGAGTCCACATCTGCCCCTGGAAATGTCTTACAATTTAAAACCTGGTTCCTAAATCTCTATTATATAATCTATCTAATACCTTCTAGTATCCCCAGGGTCCTTCCATGTATACAACTTTCTTTTATTATTCTTGAACCAAATGTTAATTTTGATTAAATTATGCTCTGTGCAAAATTCTAGCAGACGGCTTCCTCTTTCATTTCTTACCCCCAATCCATGATGGCTGTGATAAAACGATAAAATACACAAATTTTTAAATTGTTTCTGGTCACTTTCGATTAATTTAAATTCAATGCAGTATCTTTCCTCTGTAAGTGAAGAACCCTCGAACACAACAAACAGATTAAACAGCCAGCGTTTCGCGCAGTTCGCTCTGCTCATCCACCAATGGTGTGCTCTCTAGCATGTTTACAGTCCGTATAACATTTACTGTTGCATCCAGGCTGGCTGTTAGATGACTTAAGATTTCCAGCCAATGAGAGGTTACTCACCGGAAATACCCGGCCTTTCCTTGACTACCGGATAGTGTATTTTTAACGATTCGTTGCCTCAATTCAAAATGTTCAGGATCGATATTGTTGCTGTATTATTCGAAATCGATACTATAAGACGAGAGATCGAACCGGCTGATACAGTCACAGAAGAAAATGGTACAAAGTCGAGCTGGACACCGGGTAAGAACGCAGAACTGAGTTAAACGTTATTAGGAAGAACCGTAAATTAAAGACATTAGTAGCGCTGATCGCTATGCATGGACTACGAATTTGTGTCGAATATTCGGAAAATATGTAAAATGATGCTTTACTGTACTTGTCGAAAGAAGACACTTTTCAGAACTATACTTTTCAATTTTAGTTTCGTCACACTATTTTCTCAAAGCATATTGCTTCTTTGAAATTCAAAATGATAGTTACTCGCAGCTCCACATCCAATGAAGTTAAAATACTGCAAAGCGTTGGAATAAAGACTCATAACCTAACAAATAAGCCGGCACAGAGTTAAAAATTTCGTGTCAGAGCATAATGAAAGAGAAGCACTGTTAAAAAGGCTAGGCAAACGATACTTGTTGTTCGAAAGAGCTCGAGATTACCCGAGACGCCGCAAGCTTATTCGAACAGTCACGTGACATTTGACTCACGTGAGAGTGCAACGGGTGCTACGAAGTAGCCACAACGATTAGCAATGGCTCTGGTTAAAATTCGTCAATTTCGTGACACACTGGAGGAATTATCATTGAAGCCTATCAGAGCAGAAACTGCTATTGTGTTTGAACAAATTTACAATGCGAGTTCTCATACAGTACCGGTATGTATGGTTGTAAAAACGTTTATGCTGACTTTTGAGTAAGAGTAACACAAAAATGCCCTCCAAAAAATATTACTTGACTGAATCCATTATAATACTTAATTTCTTTATGAGAGCCGGTAAGGATTTACCAAGTAGGTTGCAAATGAGCAGTTCAATTCCTATCCACATATTAACACTATATAAAAACGTAAGATTTTAATCAGTTTGAAAACAAGACGGAAACATTCAGACGAAACAGTCAAGGCAATCAATCAAAAATTAAATGCCGAGCAAAAGAAATATATCGTAATTCAGGGGCTACAATTTTTATCACTAGGATGAATTACAGCGGCAAAACCCGTCTTGCAGGTAATACCATGAGGTGTCACCAGATCACAGGACGAGCGAAAGATTGAGACTTGTAAAGAATAACGATTGGAATCTTAGTTCTATTTTCATGTCTTTGTTACTCATGGCCTGCACCCTGGAAGATATTTCAGTCCTGTTTCACAGTTGTTTTATTATTAAACCAATACAGCATTAAAAACGCAAAGAGTGTTCATTGTGATAGTGCCACCAAAACTCAATGCATCGATCAAAAGATCGAAGATGATCCGAGATTTACCGAACTGTGATATAAACTGTTCGAACATTTAAGAGTCGCATTCAGACACGGCACTAATTATTAGCTTCATACATACCTTTCACCTGTTTTAACAGGCTGAGAGGCACTGCTGACTGTTGTTTTCTTTCTACAATAGTTCCGTGAATACTGACGTGTGCCGGCCGCTGTGACCGAATGGTTCTAGGCGCTTCAGTCCGGAACCACGCGGCTGCTACGGTCGCAGGTTCGAATCCTGCCTCGGGCATAGATGTGTGTGATGTCCTTAGGTTAGTTAGGTTTAAGTAGTTCTAAGTCTAGGGGACTAACGACCTCAGATGTTAAGTCTCATAGTGGTTGGAACCAGTATTGACGTGTCTAAATAAGACGGTCGTGTTGGCACTAAAATTCACAGTTTTTAAAGTATTGTTTCCAATTTGCCGTGGTGTTGAGCATTTTAGTAAAATATTATGTCCATACTTTTGGTTCCGGCTGCGCCATGATATAATAAAACCAAAAAATGTTTTGATAAGACGTACGCATTGAACACCTGCAAACCGTAACAGACAATGTGGCCGACGAACAGATGAATAGGCTCAGCGTTCGAAAGGCAGCATGGGGATCAGAAGGTTGTACCATAGACACAAACAGTCACTCAGCGAGGCCTACGTGAAAGGCAGGGCACGGCAAGTACGTCACAGCACGTGACACTACAGGTCTTACGAGTGCCAGCAGCCGTCTCCAGAGGAGAGAGAGTAACTATTTCAGACGAGTTTGTTAATTCCTGACTGTGTTGAAATACAAGTAAATTCTCGATAGCACACGACAAATTTAAGAGCTTTAGACGGTTCCTATCCAAGTAAATATTGATTTCCCGTGGACTCTGCACGGGGCCGAGCGTTCGCGAAGCGTAGTGGACATACCGACTAGTGTGACGTCTGAAGTTCGTTTCAGGGCCCATATGTCTCGCTGTGTGACGTCAGAAGTTCGTTGCTGGGCCCGTATGTCTCGCTCGCCCAACCACTCACTCACTACTAGGATCTTCGAGTGAGTTCGATTCTGTGGGAACCTTCCCCCTCGTCTCTGGTGCATTGGAAGCTGTTTTCTTGGATTGCTAGACAACATACAAGCAAATCAATATTAATGGAGTCTATTACAGTAATTGAATTGACAATCCTTGCGTACGTACAAGGTGGTGTCGCAAGCAATTGGCGACAGGCAATTACGATGCAAGTAATTGATATGGATCACAAGTCACGGCTCTTCTAGTGCTGCCGAGGCTAGGCGGGCGTCGTTTTTATTCTCTTCGTGTAGAGGCCACTGCAGTCGTCGTGACGTCCTAGTCAGTGTGCTATTGGCTGACGTCGTCTCACAGCCCTGTCTGCTGTATCGTTCTTGATCTTCGTGACCGCTCCCCACCCCCTCCACCGCCCGCCCCAAAAACCACGGACCGTCGTCGTGCGGCTTGTAGGGTGCGCGACAATGCCGGGGGCGGCAGGAGTGTGGGTGCATTGCTGGTTCGAAAGCTGTGGCTGCTGGGAAAGTCAAGCTTCCGGTCGTACCCCCCATTCGGCATTCGGCCTACGTCTCCCCCAGAAAACGACCAGAAAGGTCCACCTCCTGATGTCATGAACCAGATGAAGAAGGCGGCGACTGCTGTGGTGTGGGCGAGACCACCTTCATTGGTAGGGTGAGAGGAGGCGGAAGAGGCAAAGGCTCCAAGGGGTCATCCCGCGGTGTCGTGATGACACTGTAGAGGCTGCTGTGGCCGCGCTGTCCTCGGGATCCGTGAATATGGCGAAAGAGAAACTGAAAGATCATCGTGGACATGGCAGTGGCGAAGCTGATTTTGATGTCGGCGCTGTAAGCCATCTGGAACTGAAATAAGATAGATGCAAGCGCTGACGGACGATCTCGCCTCGCGCCCACCGTCTGCTGCCGCTAAAAACTCTGTAAAAGCAATATCATGTGACGCGAAGCGATGCTCAAGGTCTTCCTTCGGCGCCCGATGCTGAGGAGGATGGAGCAGGTGGATCAGTGTCCGATGGCGGGTTCTGTGAAACAGTTCCGAGGGCGATGGTCCGTCTCGTGGATCGGGGCGAGAAACAGTTGCAGTGCTTGATCCCTGGTGTGTGCGGAGCGAAGTTTGGCCATCTGCTGCTTTAAGGTTCTGACAAAACGTTCCGCTTCGCCGTTTGACTTTGGAGGGAGCAGTGCATTAGTTAGATGCTGTTTGCCATTGCGTTCACAGAATGTTTCAAATTCATTTGATGTTAACTGAGGGCCGTTGACCGACACTATGACTTCAGGTTAAAGTTCGAGGCAAAAAATAGAGGACAACATCTGAATTGTTCTACATGACGTTGTCGAGTTCATTGGCCCAGCAAAAGGTAACGAGTCAACCACAATCAACCAACGAGTGTTCCGAAAAGGTCCTGCAAAATTTACATGCACAAGTTGCCTTGGTGCCTGTTACTTACAAGGGAACCTCCCCATCGCCACCCCCCTCAGATTTAGTTATAAGTTGGCACAGTGGATAGGCCTTGAAAAACTGAACACAGATCAATCGAGAAAACAGGAAGAAGTTGTGTGGAAGTATGAAAAAAATAAGCAAAATATACAAACTGAGTAGTCTATGCACAAGATATGCAACATCAAGGAGAGTATGAGCTCACGAGCGCCGTGGTCCCGTGGTTAGCGTCAGCAGCTGTAGTACGAGAGGTCCTTGGTTCACGTCTTCCCTAGAGTGAGAAGTTTAATTTTTTATTTTCAGACAGTTATTATCTGTCCGTCCGTCCGTCCTATGCGATCACATTTTTGGGAGTGATTATCACATCCACAAGAAAACCTAAATCGGGCAAGATAGAAGAATCTTTTTACCCATTCGCCAAGTGTACAAGTTAGGCGGGTCGACAACATATGCCGTCACCGGTGTCGTATAGAATATATCAGACGTGTTTTCCTGCGGAGGAATCGGTTGACCTATGACCTTACGATCAAACTTTTTCGGTTCCCATTGGAGCGGCACGTCCTGTCGTCTACTAATCGCACGGTTTAGCGGTGCGGTCGCAAAACACAGACACTAAACTTATTACAGTGAACAGAGACGTCAATGAACGAACGGACAGATCATAACTGTCTGAAAATAAAAAAATTAAACCTTTCACTCGAGGGAAAACTTGAACCAGTGACCTTCCGTTCCGCAGCTGCTCACGCTAACGACGGGACCACGGCGCTCCTGAACACAGACTGTCCTTGATGTTGCTTATCTTGCGCATGGACTACTCAGTTTGTATATTTTGTTTGTTTTTTTCATTCTTCCACACAACTTCTGTTTTCTCGATTGATCTGTGTTCAGTTTTTCAAGGCCTATTCACTGTGCCAACTTATAACTAAATCTGAGGGGGGTGCGATGGGGAGGTTCCCTTGTTAGGCCAAGCAGAAAATTTTTGTGGTGGAGCGGATTGATTTCCCGCACGTGCGTGACACTGTGACATCATCTGTTCAATTTGGGTGTCCATAACCTGCCAATTGCAGTGTCGCCGCGCTAATTGTTTCGTACAAAAAATCTCCCAATGTCCTTGGTGAAGTAACTGCAACACTTCTTTTTTGCAAAGCTTTAGAGATAAATACACGTAACTGTCCACTGTCATTTTGAACAATAATCACAGCTTTCTGTACCATGAGGCTATGCCGTCAGGCAAACTATCGGCACACTGCAGAGTTCTTTATGCTATTCAACGAGTGAGACCAAGATGTGCGAATGGATGTTAGCAAAATATTCAAATCTGAAACAGCTTACGTGGCCTGTGCAATTTTCGTATAGTTCAACGGAAAAGACTGAAGCAATTCAGAATCCTGAGTACCGATGTGACAACAAGGTGCAGCAGAAGCGTCAAAATATGTATCCGAGCCAATCTGAAGACGTCGAAGGGAGTTCGCATTACCATGTTGAGCTGTCGGGCGATACACAATCTCGTACTGGTATTGGAATTTTGTGCCATACAAATAGTGGTGGAATTTGGTGACACCATACACAATAGCCAAAGTCTTTATCTCAATTTCTGAATAGTCACACTGACCTGTTTAGAACACTTTTGAAGCGAAAGCAATAGACCTGTCTACCACCAATTCTGTGAGAAAGCACTGCATCGATTCCATGACAGGAAGCGTCAACTAGCAGTACAACTGGTTTGTCAAGATCAAAATGAACTAGGCATCTATCGCTGAGAAATGCATCTTTAAGTTGTCGAAAAGCTACTTGCCACTCAAGTGTCCAAACGAAGGGGACGTACTTGCGGCGAAAGAGATGCAATGGAGCTGCAATTTGTGCAGTATTCGGTATGAACCGAATATAGTAGTTTATTTTCCCTAAGACTGACTGGAATTCTGTGACATTGCTAGGAACTGGAAAATCTCGCATGGCTAACAAATGCGACTAAAGAGGGTGTACACCTTGACTGTTTATGACATGACCAAGATATTGCAACTCAGGTTTAAAGATATCACACTTGCCCAGTCTACACTTATGCTCTGCATCAGATAACACACGAAACAAAACACGCAAGTTTGAAATGTGTTCTTCAGGTGTACGACTTGCTACAACAATATCGTCCAAATAGTTCGAACAGTTTGGCACTTGAGCAGTCAGCTGTTTCAAATACTGTTGGGAAATGGCGGGTGTGGAAGCACTGCCAGAACCAAACGCAAATATATAAACAAACCCAAATGAATATTCACTACGCACACTTTGAGATTTTTCATTGCGTTGTATTTGAAGATATACATAGCGCAAATCAATTTTTGAGAAATACTGTCCAGCGCCTAATCTGTCCATGAGATTCTCTGGGCGTGACAATGTATAAGTGTCAACCACAGTTTGTGGGTTGACTTTAGTCTTAAAATCAACGCACAGGCGAATGCAGCCTGAATGTTTGGGAAGCAAAACCGCTGGACTTGCCCATTGACTAGTTTGTATGGGCACAATAGCTCCGCTATCTTGCAATTGTTTGAATTCAGCAGCGACTTTGTCCCGTAATGCAATGAGAACAGTTGGGGCCCGGCAAAATTTCGGCTAAGGATTGTCTTTCAGGGTAATATATAAAAGAAAATATTTAGCCTTGCTTAAACCATCAGAAAAAATTTCTAGGAATTCTTTTAGCAGGCTAGCTACATTGTCCTCTGCATGGAATGTAGACCCTGACAACACATTGTTCAGCATGTTAAAGCCAAACAAACGAATGCACCATAAAAGTCACTGTTCGTGTATGCGAGTGATACATGGCAGACAATGTACAGTTTCCGAGAATGGAAATGTCTTGTCCATTGTAAGCTGTCAGTTGCATCCTAGTTTTAGATAGACGTGGGGAGCCTAACAGTTCATATGTGTGACTGTTTAGCAATGTGACAGATACACATGTGTCCAATTGAAATATCCCACGTTTCCCACAAAGAAGTAAATGAACAAAAAGTTTGCTTGACTGGCGTATCACTGAAGAAATTGCTCCCGTGCCAGTTTTGTAAGTGCCTCTTGCAGACTTTGAATGTACAGCATTAATTACGTGGACCTTGTAACTAGATTTTTGTGAGTGAGCCTAATTCTTATGTTTGTTCCATTGCGAACATACGGATTGTACATATCGTATCCTACCACAAGTGTAACACTGAGCTTGTTGGGAGGCCCAGTCTTAGCATCTGTGCCGTGAATAAACACCGAGGGCAAGGCTTTAATCTGTACGTCTGTTGTACGTCTGTGTAACTGCCTGTTTAGTGGTTCAAATGGCTCTGAGCACTATGGGACATAACTGCTGAGGTCATCAGTCCCCTAGAACTTAGAACTACTTAAACCTAACCAACTCAAGCACATCACACACATCCATGTCCGAGGCAGGATTGTAACCTGCGACAGCAGCGGTCTCGCGGTTCCAGACTGTAGCGCCTCGGCCACCTCGACCGGCGCCTGTTTAGTGAAATGCTTGCGCAGCGTGAAGCCTTGTTTACTCGACGTGGAGAGTAGAAGCAGCCACTGAATGGACTGCTCGCAAACGAGGGACCCAACCTGACAGATTGCTGGCTGCTCAAATTTATCGGCTAACAGGACGCCTGAAACGTACTGATCTAGTATTTGCACTACCTGCTGAAATGACGGCTCAGACTGTTTCAAAATCCGTTCTCTGGGATTGACATCAGATACATTGTACACAATCGCATCAAGCAACGTAACATCCGAATATGAAGCACCACAAGCACATTTGAATTTGCATTTCCTCATCATACCCTGCAAATCTGTTACCCAGTCGCAATATGTTTGTTGTGACCATTTTTTTTTCAATTAAAGAACTGATACCAAGTTGCAACCATATTCACTTGTTGGTCGAAATAGTTAGTTAGCGAATCTACAACCTGATTATACGAAAGTTCACTTAGAGTTGCGTTCGGAAATAGTTTGATGATGAAGCGAAACACTGCACTTCCTACTGTCGATAAGAAATAGGGTAGTGTCACAGTACCTAGTACATTGTCAGCGAGTATGTGCAAACTAAGCAACCACTCGATCCATTCCTCTTCTTGTTTACGAAACTGGCGAAAAGGTGGTACAGCAGCCGTAGTAGGTGGTGCTCGTTCTGTCGGGCACGCAGCGTTGTCCACCTGTCGTGCCTGAGCAGGGGGCGAAATAGGAGGGGTGGGCATATTGGAAGAGTCAAATGCAAGGAACAGACAAGGCAAGCAAGAAAAATAATTACAAAAGCAAATAAAATTTCTGCAACGTCCATCTGAAAACACTGATTAGCAAAAGAGACTATTAAAGCAAGTAAACGCCTCTTCAGAGTAAAGACAATAGATAATTAATTCGCCAGCAAAACAAAAGAAAAATCAGTGGCTCCAAGGCGCAGGGGTTGTTTGATCATCCTCTTCGTCAATGTGGAATTATGCCTACTCGTCTGTTATAGAGTGCCTTGGAAGGTTTTTTTTCGGATACCTAGACAACATAGAAGCAAATCATATTAATGGAGTTTATTACAGTAGTTGAATTGACAATACTTAACTAGCGTATGTACAAGGTGAAGTCGCTAGCAATTGGCGACATGCAAATAATCAGTGTCCTTCGAAATATACAATTCCCATGCAAGTAATTGATATGGATCACAAGTCACGGCTCCTCTAGTGCGGCAGAGGCTAGGCGGGATGTCGCTTTTCTTGTCTTTGTGTAGAGGCCGTTCCTGTCGTGGTGACATCCTAGTCAGCGTGCTATTGGCTGACGTCGTCTCACAGCCCTCTCTGCTGTATCGTTCATGACCTTCGTGCCGGCGCTTGTGATTACGCCGGAACAGATTCGACAGAAGCACTCTTCTTTAGATACAGAGCAAGTATCGAAAGAGAGTCGATTCTAAAAGTAGTATCTACCAAAACAAAAGTACCGAATACCTAACGTGTATCGACAGGACTTTTGGCCTTTGATTAAAGAAGTTTCATGATGCTCTCTCCACTGGAAAAAGATTCCAGAGTAGTACCCATTCGGGTCTCTGGGAGGGGACCGCCATGGGGGAGATTACCATGAGAAAAACATTGAATAATCAGCGAAAGGATAACTTTCTACTAGTCAGGGCGTGGAATGTCAGAAGATTGAACGTGGTAGGGAAACTAGAAAATCTTAAAAGGAAAATGCAAAGGCTCAGTAGTCGGGGTCAGTGAAGTGAAGTGTAAAGAAGACAAGGATTTCTGATCAGATGAGTGTAGAGTAATATCAACAGCAGCAGAAAATGGTATAACGGGAGTAGGGTTCGATGCGAATAGGAAGTAGGGCAGAGAGTGTGTTACTGTGAACAGCTCAGTGACAGGGTTGTTCTTATCAGAATCGACAGCAAACCAACACCGTCAACGGTAGTTCAGATATACATGTCGACGTCGCTAGCTGAAGATGAAGAGGTAGAGAAAGTGTATCAGGACATTTAAATGGTAATAAAGTATGTAAAGGGGGATGAAAATCTAATACTCATGGGGGACTGGAATGCAGTTGTAGGGGAAGGAGCAGAAGAAAAGGTTACAGGAGACTATGCGGTGGGACAAGGAATGAGAGAGGAGAAATACTAATTGAGTTCTGTAACAGGTTTCAGCTAGTAATAGCGAATACTCTGTTCAAGAATCACAGGAGGAGGAGGTATACTTGGTAAAGGCCGAGCAATACGGGAAGATTTCAGTTAGCCTACCTCATGGTCAGATAGAGATTCCGAAATCAGATACTGGATTGTAAGGTGTACCCAGGAGCAGATATAGACTCAGATCACAATATAGTAGTGATGAAGAGTAGGCTGAAGTTTAAGACGTTAATCAGAAAGAGTCAATTCGCAGAGAAGTGGCATACGGAAGCACTAAGGAATGACGAGATCCGCTTGAAGTTCTCTAAGGCTGTAAATACATCAATAAGGAACAGTTCATTAAGCAGTACAGTTGAAGACGAATGGGCACCTTTAAAAAGGACCATCACAGAAGTTGGGAAGGAAAAGATAGGTACAAAGAAGTTAACTGCGAAGAACCCAAGGGTAACATGAGAAATCAATTGATCGATGAAAGGAAGAACTACATAAATGTACCGAGAAACTCAGGAATACAGAAAAGTCGCTGACGAATGAAATAACTAGGAAGTGCAGGAAAGCTAAGACTAAATAGCTGCAGAAAAAATGTGAAGACATCGAAAATGAGTTGATTGTCGGAAGGACAGACTCAGCATACAGGAGAGTCAAAACAACCTTCGGTGACATCAAAAGCAAGGGTGATAACGGTAAGAGTGCAATGGGAATTCCACTGTTAAATACAGAGGAGAGAGCGGATAGGTGGAAAGAATATACTGAAAGTCCCTATGAGGGGGAAGATTTGTCTGGTGTGACAGAAGAAGAAACAGGAGTCGATTTAGAAGAGATAGGGGATCCAGTATAAGATTCAGTATTTAAAAGAGTTTTGGAGGACTCAAATCCAATAAGGAATAAGTAATAGATAACATTTCATCAGAATTTCTAAAATCATTGGGGGAAGTGGCAACAAAACGTATATTCACGTTGGTGGGTAGAATGTATGAGTCTGGCGACATAGCACCTGACTTTCGGGAAAGCGTCATCCACACAATTCCGAAAATAGCAAGAGCTGACAAGTGCGGGAATTATCGCACAGTCAGCTTAATAGCTGATTCACCCAAGTTGCTTACATGAATAACATACGGAAGAATGGAAAAGAAAATGGAGGATGCGCTAGATGACGATCAGTTTGGCTTTAGGAAAGCTAAAGCCATGAGAGAGGCAATTCTGACGTCACGGTTAATAATGGAAGGAAGACTAAAGAAAAATCAGGACACGTTCACAGGATTTGTCGACCTGAAAAAAACGTTAGACAACGTAAAATAGTGCAATATATTCGAAATTCTGAAAAAAGTAGGGGTAAGATGTAGGGACTGACGGATCAATACAGTATGTACAACAGCCAAGAGAGAATAATAAAAGTGGCCAACCAAGACCAAAGAGCTCGTATTAAAAAGTGTGTAAGACAAGGATGTAGCCTTTCGCCCCTACTGTTCAATCTATTGCTGCTGACAGTGCAACATTAAATCGATTCTTTACATTTCATTTTGTATTACCACTTCTTATATGAGAAAACAATGATGGAAAAAAAGAAAGGTTAAGGAGTGGAATTAAAATTCAAGATGAAAAGATATCAATGATAGGATCCACTGATGACATTCCTATCTTAAGAGAAATTGAATAAGAATTACATGATCTACTGAACGGAATAAACAGTCTAAAGAGTACAGAGTATGGATTGAGGGTAACTCGAAGAAAGACGAAGGTAATGAGAAGTATTGGAAATGAGAACAGCGAGAAACTTAACATCAGGATTGATAGTCACGAAGTAGATGAAGTGCTACCTTGGCAGTAAAACAACCAGTGACGGACGGAGCTAGGAGGACATCAAAAGCAGACCAGCAATGGCAAAAAGGGCATTCCTGGCCAAGAGAAGTCTACTAATATCAAATATCGGCTCTAATTTGAGGAACAAATTAAAGAAAATGTACGTCTGGAGTCCAGTATTGTATGGTAGTGGACCATGGACTGTGAGAAAACCGGAACAGTATAGAATCGAAGCATGTGAGATGTGGTGCTGTAGACGAATGTTGAAAATTAGGTGGTCTGGTAAGGTAATGAATGAGGAGGTTCTGCGCAGAACCGGAGAGGAAAGGAACATGTGGAAAACACTGATAAAGAGAAGGGACAGGATTATAGGACATATGTTAAGACATGAGGGAATGACTTCCGTGGTTCTAGAGGGAGCTGTAGAGGGCAAAAACTGTAGAGGAAGACAGAGATTGGAATACATGCAGCAAATAATTAAGGATGTAGGTTGCAAGTGTTATTCTGAGATAAAGAGGTTAGCACAGGAGAGGAATTTAAAAAAAATCCGAACACCCTTTGGTGCAATACGAGATCCGCACGCGCCTTACCCTCTAGTAGATATGTGCCTTACTCTGGAAGAAAATGACACCGGACAATAGTAGCCATATGACAGAATTAATAAAGGGAAACGCAGACTCCCTTTTTTACTGCGTTACTGCCACGCACACTCATAACTTGGTAACAAACAAGCGAGCAATTGAACGACTTGTGAACTATCTGCACTACGGACACCCCTGTCTGCAATTGTGGAAACTGGCTACTTCACAACATTAGCTACAACCAGTGAGCACTGAAACTCCGCTTCTTTAATGAATTGAGCTCGCGTGTTTTAAATTCATATCTCCTATCTGTGTAGTACAATGATATAATTGTGCATGTAAATTCAGTTGCATCTGTGGATATTGTTGTAAAATTTGATGCGAGTACAGATTTCTGCAAATCAGAAATAAATTTAGTGAATGAACTTTTTTTCATTTTTTCTCTGGGAGGTGTCAGCATGATAAAGTTCTGTAAAGTTTGAAGTCGTTAAGAAGGAAAGTATTTGCCTTCCAACGACCATATCTGTATGAAAGTTTGGTTACAGGACCATTACGTACCTCTCCAGTGTGCTGGTGTGTTTCGTTTTTCTGCAAGACTCTCGCTGAGGATGTCACTGTAGGAAACACACGGAATGCAGATATCTTATCAAGTGGAACTATAGGGCGTGATGTTATTCTAAAGCCCTTTTTGAAATTAGTAATAAATACCAGTGACGCTGTAAGGCTTGTACACTCCAAATTACTGGCTACTACGCATCCCGACCTTGTAAATACCGATAACGAATGGAAGGACTGCATACCAGCGTTTCATCGAAGCTCGCTATTGCACATTGCTTGATGATATTGACCTACATTGCACGGTTTACTTTGAAAGCTATTTTGACTTCTGTTTTCTGTGCCAAATGGTCCAGTACGCTTTTAATATTGCCTTTAGCCTTCATTTTAGAGTCTCTTTCCCGAAGGTTGTGATATTTGTGGAAATCTCTCACGTCATAATCGTCGTATAGTGTGTTGTCTTCACACCTGATGAGACTTTTGAGCTCTTAACAGGAGAAGATTGGAATTCACTGCTTCAATCATCTCTCCTCGAACTTGCAGCATTACTATCGCTGAAAGTGTGGTGTTCACCTTATTATCACTAGCATCGTCATTACGTGTTCGTTTTACAATGGTGCCCATTTCTAATTAGTGTTAATATTTTGGAAGTATAATAGACACCAGAAAATATGCGAATGCCATATTCATAAAGAAGTGTTCGGCCCAACTTCATTTCAAGCAATCACAGTACATTAGCATGGTTGATTACCAACTGCCGACCTGCCTGACATTTCACTAGGCAAATAACGTCACATACACTCTGCACTATATCTACTGGTCTTGACTGCCGAAGTGGTAGGCAAAAGTCAAATTCGGCATGGCATACTCAGCGACTCCTAATGAACGACTGCATACGTTTACTTAAACGAATATCATCGGTATTCTGTTTCTCAAACACTCGATGAATGTAGTCTGGGTAATTTGGCGCCGTGATTTACACTGTCTCAATACATAAATGCAGTTACTAATTATAATATTTTTCTTACTGTGTTAAATCTCTAACATGAGCTTATATCTCATACTGAGTAGATAGGGAGCATTTCCAATTTTCATATTCGGTCAATAATTACAAAAAAGTATTGAAAAAATATTTTATTGTCCGCAGAAACAGTTAGACAGACAACTTGCAATTGGAACCGTGCACTGCGTTACCTGCTTAGTAATGCTGATACCTAACACGAAATTGGTCCTAGGGTTCCACCTTTATTGATCTAAGTGATATAGTCTTGTGTAATTGGATTAATGTATTTGCATAACCCTGGACACCTATACTCAAGGAACATTGCTTTCCCGTGTCGATGATATGGCCGACTCTTATTTACCCTGGTAAATGACTTGCGGCCCTAGGAAATGAATTTTGTGGAAGACACTAACAGAAGTTACCGTATCACAGCAACTGCTCATTGTTTGCAGATCCAATATTTTGGACCAACATTGAAAAAATGGAGAACGTAAATACAGTATACGATAAGAAGAACTCCTCCCAAATGGCATTGTATTAAGAACTGAAAAACTCTTGTATATTTTCAAAAATATACGAGTGGGCTTTAAAAAGTAAATTACATATTATTCTGGCACATCAAGTAACTTTTATTGAATGCTGTACTACCCTTAATAGGAACATAGATATGTGACACTGTTTTGCAACAACTTCACAACGTCCATGTAAACATTCTACTCAAAGTTCAATTTCTCGACAGCAGAAATCCACTCCTTCGTAGCGGAGCCCTTAGAAAAAAGCTGTGTGCCGTTTTAATCTCTACTCCATTCCCTCCCACCCATAACCCTCAAATTCCCAGATGTTGGCGCTTGCCGAAAAGGTGGATGCAAGTGATGCAAGATTTGGACTTCCCTGTCAGCATCATCCAAGTCTGTTGGCCTTGGTTTAATTGTTGGCATTATATCCATATTAATGGTCACGACATTGCATATGGTCCACACACCGTTAGAATTTCCCGGTGAATGTGTGTCCAGTTCTGACATTTTGCCCTCAAGAATGGTACTTCACCTTTGGAGTACGTTTCGAGTCTCCGCACCAATTCAACTTTAGACTATGTTGCACTGTAGGAATGACCAACAGGCAGGGAAAAACTTCAAATATATTTCTAGAAGAAGTCAAAGTAGAATCTGCTTCCCATTTGAAGTGCCTAGGATGCATCATCTCGAAAGACAACACCATTAAACAGGAAGTACTCAGCAGGACACAGAAAGCATGCAGTTTTTACTGTCAAATCAGATATCGTCTCTGGGACGATAGAAAGTCATGATAATCAAAAGCGACCATGTACCACACCTACTTCGTACCGATCCTTACATATGATTCAGAAACATGGACTCTAATTAGACAACAGAATTGAGATTCATTACAACTATGCATCAAACAAATAGAAAGGACAAAATCAGGAATGAAGCGAGTAGAAATGTAGCAGGTACTGAGGTTCGAGTTACCAGTGTCAAAAAGAAACGCAGATTTCAGTGGTGAATGAGAATGAACAGCGAAATGCCTGCCAAAAATATTTCAACCTGAACCTCGTAGGTAGAAGAACAAGGGAAAGACAAAAAAACACGCTGAATAGAGGCTGTAAGATCAGATGTGGAGGAGAAAGGACACAAATGGGAAGTTATTCTGCAACAGAAGATGTATGAAGACGGAAGGAGATGGCGAGCTCTTTTACACCACACCCGGGAAACTGGAGCTGGAAAAAGGGTGATAATGCTTCAGTTGTTCTGCATAATCTCCTGCCACTTGACTACAACGCACAAAATATTCACACAACCATGTGCAATCGTCAGAAAAGTCCTTCTTTGGGATGTTGTTGAACTCGCTCGCTACATTGGTGTAAATGTCGGTTAAGTCGTCAAACCGTTGACCCTTCATGCGGTTTGCATGTTCTCCTTTTGTGGTAGGCTCCTATTGATAACAGGAAGTATCGCCACGTGTGATAATCTTTTCCCGAAATGAATTGTCCGCGTTATGCATTTCACTTAAGCAGCGGCAGGCGGCCACGTATCGTAGTTCTTGTTCGGGAGTGAAAGTGTGTGCGGGACAAACTCTGCACGCACTTTTCCCTTCCTGAAAAGATTTAGGAGAATGTCTTTAATACTTGATTTAGATATGTTGTTCCATTCCGATTTGTAACGCAACAACATTGCATACACCTTACTTCACACTGCTTCCTTGTAATTCACTGTTCGAATGCACATCCGTTGTTTACAGTTATTAATTCAAGCTGCTACCGTATTTACTGAGCTGACGTCACTTATGGCCAGGAATAAATTTAGTCTCGGAAGTTTTTGAACGGACGGTGTTTCTTCTCTCTACGACTCCGAAAAGTTTAAAACAACATCATTTTGATTGTCCAATATCCCATCAATGTTTAAAAGTGGAACTCTTTAAGTGCGAGCGGAAAAAATTGTAAAGGAGAGCGAAACAAGTGGAGACGTATATGCAAGAACGATGAGGATGAACTGAAGATAAACGCAAGGGGCAGTACAGCGCCGTCCCTTGACCATCTCCCGAGCAGCAAGGCGGCTTGGGGAGGGGGACAGGAGGCGAAGGGGCGGCAATCCGCCTAATTAGAGCAGCTCTTCAGAGGGTCCTCCTGCAGTGACCGTCGGCGGGGGTGGGTGCGGGGGTGGTGTCCTTCCAGCGCCGCAAGCTGTGTTAGCGAGGCGCGGCGCGACCCACTTGCGTAGTTGAGCCAGCCCGCCGTCGCTGCACGACGTGGGTGGGGCTAACACTGAATAGCCGAATTACCGGCGGGGCTAATTAAGTTGCAAGGGTGTCTCGGACTGTATCTTCCTGCGTTAAACATCCAGCTTTGACGGGGAGAGTAGCTTGCCACCTCTAGTCTTCAGCATTATGCTACAAGAGAATTTTCGAGACTGTGGCCGAGATCAGCATCTTTCGATATTTCAGAGTCAGCTTCTTGCTTTAGAATAACAAGACTCGGAGATTCTGGGTCAATACACAGTACATCGAAAAATCCTTTTTCTTTTTTCTGTGTCATCAGTCTTTTATTGCTTTAATGCTTCCCATCACGAATTTCTCTCCTGTGCCAACCTCTTCATCTCAGAGCAGCACTTACAACCTCCATCCTCAATTCTGCACAGGATGTATTCCAATCTTTTTCTTCTACTGTTTTTGCCCTCTACAGCTCCAGTACCATGTAAATTATTCTGTTACGTCTTAAATGTCCTACCACCCTGTCTCTTCTACTTGTCGGTGTTTTCCATATACTCCCTTCCTCGCCGATTATCCGGAGAATCTCCTCAGTCCTTACCTAATCAGTCCACCTCATTTTCAACATTCTTCTGCAGCACCACATCTCAAATGCCTCAATTCTCTTCCTTTCCGGTTTTCCCACAGTCTATGTTAAACAACTATCATATAATGCTGTTCTCCAAACCTACATACTTAGAAAGTTCTTCCTCAAATTAAGACCTATGTTTGATACCAGTAGATTTTTCTTTGCCAGTAATGCCCTGTTTGCCAGTGCCAGTCTGTTTTTTATGTCCTAATTGCTCCGCCCGGCATGCTTTATTTTGTTGCGTAGATATCAGAATCTCTTAAACTCATCTACTTCGTGATCACTAATCTTATTGTTGAGTTTCTCGCTGTTCTCATTTCTACTACTTCTCAGACTGTATTCCGTAGACTGCTCATTCCGTCCAGAAGATCCTGTGATTTTCTTCACTTTCACTGAGGATTGAAATTTCAACAGCGAATCTTATCATCGATATTCTTCCAATTTTAATTCCACTCTTGAACCTTTCTTTCATTTCCGTCATTGCTTCTTGGATGTACAAACTGAACAGTAGGGGCGAAACACTACACCCCTATCTTACACTGTTTTTAGTTCATCACTATGTTCATGGTCTTCCACCCTTATTACACCCTTTTGGTTCTTGTACATATTTTATATTACGCGTCTTTCCCTACGGCTTACCCCTATTCTTTTAAGAATTCCGAAAATCTTGCGCCATTTGACATTCTCGAACGCTTTCTCCAGGTCGACAAAACCTCTGAACGCGTCTAGATGTTTCTTTAATCTCACTTCCATTATCAACCGCAACGTGAGAATTGCCACTCTGGCGCATATATCCTTTCGTAAAGCCAAACTGATCGTCATTTGACTTATCAGTTTTCATTTTTACTCTTTTGTGTATTATACTTCTCAGTAAATTGGATGCATGAGCTGTTAAGCTGATTGTGTGATAATTCTCGCACTTGTCAGTTTTTGCAATCTTAGGAGTTGTGTGGATAATGATTTTCCGAAAGGCAGATGGTACATCGTCAGACTCATACTTTCTACGTATCAAAGTAAGTAGTTGTATTGTTGCCACGTCCCCAGTGAGTTTAGAAATTCTGATGGAATGTTGTCTACTCCTTCTGCCTTAATTGATCTGGAGTCTTCTGAAGCTCTTTCGAATTCTGATTCTAATACTTGATCCCTCATCTCTTCTATATCTACCACTGTTCTCATAACACGTCATCAGATAAGTCTTCCTCCACACGAAGGCCTTCGATGTACCCTTTCCACTTATCCGCTTCTCCGCTACATTTAACACTGGAACCCCATTGCTCCCACTACATAGCCACCGATAATACCGTGATGATAGGATTTTGCATTACACAGGACTTTTAACTGCATAATACCGAGAGGACGGTCGTGGAAGAAGATCGTGCTGGGGGCAGTTCTACACCACACAAGACAGCATTTCGGCTTCAGTAGATCAGTGGGAGTTTAAACATTCTTTGTTCGACTATGAAAACTACGAAGCTACACACAAACGTTTCGTGTAGAACAATCTCTGTCGACACGGAGTTGTTCAGACTTTTGACTCAATCTTATTGGAACTTCATGAAATTGTTGAGGCTGAAACGGGAATATCGCACGATATTCCACAACAGATCTCGCACTTTTTCAACCGAAACCGGTCTTCAAACAATGGGTTGCGTTGCTTATTGAGCGTTCCTAGCAGTATCTCAACGGTCGTCGAGAGACTGCTTGGCTCTAGCTGTAGCAAATATGCTACTTGACCGGAAACATCTGTGTTATGACTATTTCTGCCGCCTGAGGACAGTGTAGAGATGCGACGTTGGAGGAAGCAATTAAAAAATGCTACGGATAGGAATTTATGAAATGTTCAGATGTTGACCTTGTAGATGTAGTTAAGGAAACAGCTGCTTCACTTTCTAGGTGAAAGAGCTTATAAGAAAATTGACATTTGTTACTATTTCAATATTTTGAAAGTTTCTTATAGACGTCTGGATTAACAGATTCTTATCCAAACACGAAATAGCTTTAAGGATATTTATAGTAATTCCACTGGTTTCACTGCCTTGTGAACACAGTACCAATACAACAGGGTAACAAAAACTATGTAAGCTTGAGTATATTAGAAAGTAGTTTGTAAAATGTAACTGTTTGTCTTTTCTACAGAGTAGGATACAGCTGTTAAACTTAATTTCAATGACAGAGTCAACAATTTTACTTCGCTCGAAACAATTGAATGGGAAGTTAAATTCTAATAAAAACACACGTACTAGAAAGATATATTTCTCAACTCTTAATAATAGTTCTTTTACTTATAATTAATAGTTTATGCACCATCATCAAATTATTATCAGCATTTAAAATATTTTTTATTATACATCATTCTATAACCAAAACACAGTAGCTGCGATAAATACTAAGATACACATTTAGTTTTACGCTCAGTTTTTTTTATAAATTTTATAAAAGATTTAAAATATTTGCTTCAGTTACATATTTGTTATGTCCCATGTGTTTCATCATTATAGATCATTTAAGTAATATTTTTCAACAAAACATCATTTTTGTTTTACGTATTTACAAAATTTGCAGTATCTTCTTAGTAATAAATGTAGTTTTACAGGACGGGTGGGGGAAGGGGGTGTGTGTGGGGAACAGGCATCTTCAGCAGTTCTTCCAGGAGCACAGGATCACCTTGGTACTGATCTGTCTGCGAATTATGAAGAAAAAGTAACTAATTTTCTGATACTTCGTTCACTTTACAGTTGTGCAACTTCAACTAGAGCAAACATGAATTCATGAAGTACAGTGAAACCAGACAATGATGTAAGTAGTCGTAACTTGCTAAATAATTGTTTGACCGCTATAGAACACAATGACTTCCTGGAAAACTGTATGAAACTTTCATGGTCCTTATGAAAGCTATAAGTCTCTTGCCAATACTGTTCAATGTAGATCTCCAGTCATGCCACTATATTCATGTATAAAACCTAGAAAATAATGAAGTTTGAAAGATTTAATTTCGGTAGGAGTCTTCGCAACGATTGCAAAGCCTGGATTTTTAAAGCACTTTTGCTGTGATACCTACAAGAAACAAAGAATTCCGTGAAGCCGTATCTAGAGCCAAGGAAGTCTCACGCCCACAGCTAAAACAGCGAACCTTTCTCCGGACTGCATTTGCGGGTTGTTGTACGAAAACTCCAGAGGATATTCTTCTAAAACTTACTTGACGGAGGGCAACTCATTATTTTTGACGCAGAAAGTCAGCGCCTGATGCCAGAGGGCTAGCTGGAATTCCTGGAAGTTAACGAAGCGTATGCCACAACTACTTGTTGCACGGATTAGTAGCTAATAATCCTGTAAAATATTGTGTTGCACGAGCTGTGATAGAGTTTTAGCAAAAGCACAGCAGATATTTTAACGGAAGGCACAGAAAAATAATAAGTGAAGTATACACACCAACTATTCGTTATACGGCAGTTTACTCGGCGTCTATAATCCCTGAACAGCACGCATTGTGAAGTTAACATGTGAGGTCTACCTAGAGAAAAATTAGACCACGTACGTTAGCAAAATTCCTCGACGTGCTGTGAATGGTATCATGAAACACATTAATACATTTATTCACTTTCAAAGTAATTTGTTATGAACACACGTCTTTGTATGTCAGTCAAAATGGCCGTGACTGTGGCGTTCCATGTCCCAGGCAGAGAGAAAGCTCTAGATCTTGTTTCTTGTGACCTAGAAAAGGTGTCACCACAATTTCAAAGAGAAATGATGTGACACACGAACCGAGAATAAGAAACTTCCTGTCAGATTAAAACTGTATGCCGTACCGAGACTCGAAATTGGGACCTTTGCCTTTCACGGGCAAGTGCTCTACCATCTAAGCTACCCAAGCACGACTCACGCCCCGTCCTCACAGCTTTATTAATTACATTAAAGTTTCAACATGGAAGGGAACGAACATTCTTGTCGATGAATAAGTGACACAATTTAGTGGATCGTCAAGTTAGTAGTAGGTAAGGATCCACGCTTCCCCAGGAGCGGCATGAAACTAAATTGACGGCAGGAGGCGAACATAACGGTTAACCATTAGATATAGGGCCCAGTCCATCCAGAGTGCCATAAATACAGCAGACGGCAATGCACAGAGATGCAGGCGGGAAAGAGACCAGCTGTGGGCTAAATAAATTATTTACAAGCGCAGCCAAGCGGTTATTATTCAACATATCTGCTGGGTGTGCTTTTCCCTCATACAAGATAATGTGTACCAAAATTTTTTTTATTGGTCTGTGTAGTACTATCCATAAATACACGTAAAATGTGTTGTATAATAATAATATTAAAATTAATTCAGTAAAGCTGTCTACATTGCGTATAAGTTGCATATATTTCACTTAATGACCGGTTTCGGTCTCTCATAAAACCATCATCACTCCACTTTTTTACTCCTTGGTGATGGCACGAGGTGGTGGCTTGGAGTAGGCAGCCCTGGAGAGGTGTGTGGAACACGCGTGGAAACACGCAGAATTTCCTTCCTTTTTGATTCTTACTTTCCATAGTATTTTGTTATCCTGAAAGTTAACTGGGAATTTTCTGTGAACTTCTAGGATAACAAAATAACACGAAAAGTCATACTCTTATAGTCGGCTTTTACCTGAATGGTTTTGGGGAGGAAGGGGGGGGGTGGTAGTGATCCCATGACACCTTCCTCACTCCACCTGGATCAGAATTCGAAAATGAATGACTATATTTATAACTGGCACAATTAATGATAAATTTCCTGGCTAGTCCATTTGATATCTCACTGTTTTCATGTAAACTAACTGGCCCTTCACATATTTTACAACACACACATTCACCTAACACCCTTCTTAGGATGTGTAAATCTATCAGAATATAACGTAATATATAATTTACATCACTTTAATTTTGAGAAAACTGTGTACCACAACGTTTTATTTTAATCTTCGAAGCATTAATGGGTGTTTAGATACTAATTTGCCTTTATTCCATTGTCTGTGACTTCACACGCCACATGTTGAACACAGTGTTTCCCTTTATTCGATAATCTATTACCATGAAACCCACGGTTCTTAAAAACACTTCGTTTTGGCGTCATACTTTGAATGATTTACCAATGAATTTGTCACTTTCCTGCGGAAAAAGGTTAGCACTTCGACGTACAACGCGTATTTATACTATGAAACGATACGATACTGTTTTTGACAGTGCTACCAATACAAATACGTAATTTAACCTTTATAAAACAGCAAACCACAGCTTTCTATTTAAAAAATTTGAACTAACGCACGTAAAAATTTTAACATTTTCAAACGGTGTAGATTTTATTAAAAAAAAATACTTACCATGTGAGCTTATAAGTGATTTTATATATAGGATGAGCTATTAATGAGGAAACATATGTCGAGGACCGCATGCTGCTATGCGTAACACGTGACGCACCGTTGTTAATTTCGTTCTCCTCGGTGTACTGTGTACGTAAAACAAATACACCTGTTAACCATTGAACGAGATACTGACGATCCGCACGATTTCATGTAATTCACCCATAGATACAACACATGACACACCAATGAGCTGATGTGTATCTGTCAACGTTTGAAAGATACGACAAAGAACAAATCCCATCGTAATGTATGTTAAATTGTATCAGAACTTGTGACTCACACGTTGCCGGCGGTAACGGAGTCTACAGTCGCATGTATGGGGATGTGTGTTCAGTAAGCGGAAAGACTGGTCAACGTCGGGAGTAAAACCGCGGCGTGCGTGACGTGTTTACATCGTCTCTGCGCTGCTCACTCTGCCCGATACGCGCCGTGTCGACACCTGCTGACGGCCGCCTCGCAGGATTACTACAGTATCACGGAAAGTTTCACAAAAGAGGAATACTTTGTCATACACCTCACCTACGGGTTTGCAGATGGAAGAGCTGACGTTGCAAGGCAACTGTATCACGAGAGGTTTCCTAGCCGGCGCCTTCCATCCGCAAAAACGTTTTACTCTGTAGACAGGCTCTTGAGGGAGTATGGTGCATGTGTAGCACCTCCAGGATTTAGTGGTCGCGGCCGACCGTCGATATACAGTGCGGATGACGAAGAAAAAGTGTTACAAACTGTTGCGGAGGACCGAATAATAAGCAACAGGTCTTTCGCCACTGTGGTCGGAATGTCACAATCTTTTGTTATGCGATTACTCCATAGAAACCATTACCATCCCTTTCGCACGCAGAAGATACAGGCATTATTGCCGGAAGACTACCAGAGGAGACTTGACTTCTGCAACTTCATCCTACTACGTCAGACCCACGACGAGCATTTTTCACGAACAGTATTGTTCACCGACGAAGTCTGTTTAATGAAGAAAGGTGTAGTAAATTCGCATAATTGGCACGAGTGGGCGGAAGAAAACCACCACAGCACAGTGATACGAGGGTACCAACAACGATGCGGTGTCAATATATGGTGTGGTATTATTGATAACCATCTCATAGGGCCACATGTACTACCACAAAGGTTTATACGAAAGCGGTATCTACGTTTCCTGGATGTTACATTACCGGAATTGTTGGAAGACGTTAGTTTGGCCTCTCGTAAGAACCTGCGGTACATGCATAATGGTGCCCCGCTCACTTCTGCGGCACAGTGCGACGCCACCTGGACAATGCCTTCCCTTCGAAATGGATCGGTTGTGGAGGCCCTGTAGCATGGCCAGCAAGATCGCCAGACCAGAATCCACTGGATTTCTTTTTATGGGGCCATCTAAAATCTTTGATTTGTGAAGGAGAGATTGTTGATGTCAACACCCTTAGACGCAGAATACAACATGCCTGTGATATTACGCAAAGAGATACAGACATGTTGGATCGTGTTCAGCAATCCTTCCTGCGAAGAGTTCAACTTTGTCTCACACAAGTTGGCCGTCATTTTGAACAGTACTTATAAACCGGCACTGCAGCTTCTGGTCATGTGTTTCTATGTTAGTTTCGATTTGTACAGCTGTATTGTATTCGTTTGTATTAACTGCCACATACCTGTGCAGTTGTATTTAGTATTCTGCATCTATGTACTCTTTTCTTAAAACTGATTCTGGGACACAAAAACCAAATTGTAAAACATGCATGTACAGTAGTGCAGCGCCTCCTCACGTTCCTTTCAGTATGACAACTAGCCACGATACATAATACTGGCCAGTGTAACCGGTACGAGATAGATGTGGGCGCTGTCATTGCTCGAAGTGTCACGAAGACCGTCGGTTGCGCCGCATGCCTCACCTTCTCGTGAGCGGCTAGACTACCTGCAACACTCGCATGTTGTGCCATGTTGCCGATCTGTCCCCTTGGCCAATTTCGGTGCACAGTAACACCCGAAGTCCACTTCACATTTCCAGATTTTTACCACTCAATTGCATTGTCATTTATTGACATAGGAACATTCGGGAAACGAATTTATGTTATATCTCAGTGTGTGACAAATTGCACGACATATTTTTCCTCATTTATGACTCACCCTGTATATATATCACTTTATTCGGAAAATTGCATATTCTATAATGAGATAAATATCCGAAAATGTGAAAAAAAATTCCGTTCTAACTCCCCTTAAGGAAGTAAATAAGAAAGGAATTTCGGCTATGACCCCAATAACATGACTCACTTCTACCTGGTGCTCCACACACTGTTCCTCCTCTGGCTCCTGGAACATCCAAGTCTACACAATAGCAATTTGATTCTGCCTCCCTCTTATATGACAAAATTGAAGCCTCTAGCTGCCCATCGTTCTATCCACCCAGCTTCGAGGGGGCGAGCCAATACGCAGCTTAGGGCCTGTTTATCTCCCTCAACACGTAACTGCCGTTTTTCAAGATAAAATTTGAAAACTTCCAGTACGAACAAGACAGCTTATGCCTCGATCTCATATACCAAGTATGTATATTCCATGGCTGACAATTTGCATGGTGCATACGCTAGAGGACATCTTTCCCCGTTCTGCTCTTGTAACAGAACCGTCCCAACCCGCACATTGAACGCTTCAGTTAGTACGACAAAGGGCACATTGAAGTCGCATCTACGCTGGGGAAGTGCTTAGTGCCAGCTTCATCCTTTCAAAGGCGGTTTGCAGGGATTCCCGCTCCCTCCTCCCAGATAAATTTCGCGCCATTTTTAAGTAATGGATTGAGAGGTGCCACCAACTGTGTGAAATTAAAAATAAGTTTTCGGAAAAATTAACCATAACAATGAAGCAGACGGTGCCTTTTTTATATCCCTCGAAACCACTAACTGAGATACGGCTTTAATGCAGCTTTGATCCACCTGGACTCCTCTTTGAGACACCTTGTGCTCCAAGAAGGAAATCTGCTCGCAGGCTGGGGTCACCCTAGTAGGTTTTACGGTCGGACCCACTTTCACGAGGTCCCGGAAAACTTCCCTAAGATGTTCAAGATGTTCCTCAAAACTGGCATTTACCCAACCACGTCATCTACATAATACATATGAATTTAAATTTCAGATAACCCATCACAGAATCCAATAGACGAGACAAAGCGGCCGCATCAGAAGCCAACTCAAAGGGTCCTGTAATGAATCCGAAAAGATTGTAATTTGTGGAATGATTGGTTGGTTCATTTGGGGAAAGGCATCGAACAGTGAGGTCATCGGTCCCATAGGATTAGGAAGGGGAGGGAAGTCGAACGTGCCAAGGAATCATGCCAACGTTTCTTCAAGGGGGTAGGACGTCAAAAGGACCGACTTGGAGCAGGAGAAGAACCACACGACATTTTAATTTCCACTGTCTATACGTTTACAAATAAATTCATAAAACTTCGTCAACACGACCAGGAAGGATTCAGGATTCAAACTCATAGCAATGTAAGTTCAAAAGTATAACAAAATAAATTTTTTTACATGTGAAATTTCATCATTTTTTTCACTTACTATTAGCTGCATTTGTTGCTGTAGGTGCACTTTTCTCCACAACTAAGAGAGATTCTTTCTTGAATTTTGCACATCATACAAACCATACTTAAAGGTGTATGAACACTAGAATTTTCCAAATCTATTAAAACCTGTGCTAAAAATTGAGATAATTAACTCTAAAATTTGAATTTTTTCTAAACATGAAGTTTAAATGTAATAGCTCATTCATTTTTTCATTAATTAAATAAATTTTAGAGTTTCATATACCTGTAAGTATGGTTTGTATGCTGTGCAAAATTCATCGAAGAATGTCCCTTACTTATGAAGAAAAGTGTACCTGTAGCAACGAATGCAGCCAATAGTAAGTGAGAAAATGCTGACATTTAACATGTAAAAAAAATATATTTTGTTATATTTTTGAACTTCCACTGCTACGAGCGTGAATTCTGAACCCTTCCTGGTCATGCTGACAAAGTTTTATGAATTTATTTGTAAAAGTATAGACAGTGCCCCCCCCCCTCCTCCCGCCCATGAACGATGGACCTTGTCGTTGGTGGGGAGGCTTGCGTGCCTCAGCGATACAGATGGCCGTACCGTAGGTGCAACCACAACGGAGGGGTATCTGTTGAGACGCCAAACAAACGTGTGGTTCCTGAAGAGGGGCAGCAGCCTTTTCAATTGTTGCAGGGGCAACAGTCTGGGTGATTGACTGATCTGGCCATGTAAAACTAACCAAAACGGCTTTGCTGTGCTGGTACTGCGAACGGCTGAAAGCAAGGGGAAACTAAAGCCATAATTTTTCCCGAGGGCATGCAGCTTTACTGTATGGTTAAATGATGATGGCTTCCTCTTGGGTAAAATATTCCAGAGGTAAAATAGTCCCCCATTCGGATCTCCGGGCGGGGACTACTCAAGAGGACGTTGTTATCAGGAGAAATAAAACTGGCGTTCTACGGATCGGAGCGTGGAATGTCAGATCCCTTAATCGGGCAGGTAGGTTAGAAAATTTAAAAAGGGAAATGGATAAGTTAAAGTTAGATATAGTGGTAATTAGTGAAGTTCGGTGGCAGGAGGAACAAGACTTTTGGTCAGGTGAATACAGGGTTATAAATACAAAATCAAATAGAAGTAATGCAGAAGTAGGTTTAATAATGAATAAAAAAATAGGAGTGCGGGTAAGCTACTACAAACAGCATAGTGAACGCATTATTGTGGCCAAGATAGACACGAAGCCCATGCCTACCACAGTAGTACAAGTTTATATGCCAACTAGCTCTTCAGATGACGAAGAAATTGATGAAATGTATGATGAGGTAAAAGAAATTATTCAGGTAGTGAAGGGAGACGAAAATTTAATAGTCATGAGTGACTGGAAATCAAGAGTAGGAAAAGGGAGAGAGGGAAACATAGTGGGCGAATATGGATTGGGGGAGAGAAATGAAAGAGGAAGCCGTCTGGTAGAAATTTGCACACAGCATAACTTAATCATACATAACACTTGGTTCAAGAATCATAAAAGAAGGTTGTATACATGGAAGAATATTGGAGATACTAGAAGGTATCAGATAGATTATATAATGGTAAGGCAGAGATTTAGGAACCAGGTTTTAAGTTGTAAGACATTTCCAGGGGCAGATGTGGACCCTGACTACAATCTATTGGTTATGAGCTGCAGATTAAAACTGAAGAAACTGCAAAAAGGTGGGAATTTAAGAAGATGGGACCTGGATAAACTGACTAAACCAGAGGTTGTACAGAGTTTCAGGGAGAGCATAAGGGAACAATTTAAAGGAATGGGGGTAAGCAATACAGTAGAAGAAGAATGGGTAGCTTTGAGAGATGAAGTAGTGAAGGCAGCAGAAGATCTAGTATGTAAAAAGACGAGGGCTAGTAGAAATCCTTGGGTAACAGAAGAAATATTGAATTTAATTGATGAAAAGAGAAAATATAAAAACGCAGTAAATGAAGCAGGCAAAAAGGAATTCAAACGTCTCAAAAATGAGATCGACAGAAAGTGCAAAATGGCTAAGCAAGGATGGATAGAGGACAAATGTAAGGATGTAGAGGCTTATCTCACTAGGGGAAAGATAGATACTGCCTACGGGAAAATTAAGGAGACATTTGGAGAAAAGAGAGCCACTTGTATGAATATCAAGAGCTCAGATGGAAACCCAGTTCTTAGCAAAGAAGGGATAGCAGAAAGGTGGAAGGAGTATATAGAGGGTCTATACAAGGGTGATGTACTTGAGGACAATATTATGGAAATGGAAGAGGATGTAGATGAAGATGAAATGGGAGATACGATACTGCGTGAAGAGTTTGACAGAGCACTGAAAGACCTGAGTCGAAACAAGGCCCCGGGAGTAGACAACATTCCATTGGAACTACTGACGGCCTTGGGAGAGCCAGTCCTGACAAAACTCTATTATCTGGTGAGCAAGATGTATGAGACAGGTGAAATACCCTCAGACTTCAAGAAGAATATAATAATTCCAATCCCAAAGAAAGCAGGTGTTGACAGATGTGAAAATTACCGAACTATCAGTTTAATAAGTCACAGCTGCAAAATACTAACGCGAACTTTTTCACAGACGAACGGAAAAACTAGTGGAAGCCGACCTCGGGGAAGATCAGTTTGGATTCTGTAGAAATACTGGAACACGTGAGGCAATACTGACCCTACGACTTATCTTAGAAAATAGATTAAGGAAAGGCAAACCTACGTTTCTAGCATTGACTTAGAGAAAGCTTTAGAAAATGTTGACTGGAATATTCTCTTTCAAATGCTGAAGGTGGCAGGGGTAAAATACAGGGATCGAAAGGCTATTTACAAGTTGTACAGAAACCAGATGGCAGTTACAAGAGTCGAGGGGCATGAAAGGGAAGCAGCTGTTGGGAAGGGATTGACACGGGGTTGTAGCCTGTCCCCGATGTTATTCAATCTGTATATTGAGCAAGCAGTAAAGGAAACAAAAGAAAAATTCGGAGTAGGTATTAAAATACATGGAGAAGAAATAAAAACTTTGATGTTCGCAGATGACATTGTAATTCTGTCAGAGACAGCAAAGGACTTGGAAGAGTTATTGAACGGAATGGGCAGTGTCTTGAAAGGAGGATATAAGATGAACATCAACAAAAGCAAAACGAGGATAATGGAATGTAGTCGAATTTAGTCGGGTGATGCTGAGGGTATTAGATTAGGAAATGAGATACTTAAAGTAGTAAAGGAGTTTTGCTATTTGGGGAGCAAAATAACTGATGATGGTCGAAGTAGAGAGGATATAAAATGTAGACTGGCAATGGCAAGGAAAGCGTTTCCGAAGAAGAGAAGTTTGTTAATATCGAGTATAGATTTAAGTGTCAGTAAGTCGTTTCTGAAAGTATTTGTATGGAGTGTAGCCATGTATGGAAGTGAAACATGTACGATAACTAGTTTGGAGAAGAAGAGAATAGAAGCTTTCGAAATGTGGTGCTACAGAAGAATGCTGAAGATTAGAGGGGTAGATCACATAACTAATGAGGAGGTATTGAGTAGGATTGGGGAGAAGAGGAGTTTGTGGCATAACTTGACAAGAAGAAGGGACCGGTTGGCAGGACATGTTCTGAGGCATCAAGGGATCACAAATTTAGCATTGGAGGGCAGCTTGGAGGGTAAAAATCGTAGAGGGCGACCAAGGGATGAGTACACTAAGCAGATTCAGAAGGATGTAGGTTGCAGTAAGTACTGGGAGATGAAGAAGCTTGCACGGGATGGAGTAGCATGGAGAGCTGCATCAAACCAGTCTCAGGACTGAAGACCACAACAACAACATAGACAGTGGAAATTAAAATGTCCAGTGGTGCCTGTCCTGCTCAAAGTCGGCCAGTTTGACGTCCTACCGCCCAAAAGCAATTTAGGGAAATCACGGGTAACCGAAATCAGGGTGACTGGATGGGGTTTGAAACATCGTCCTCCCGAATGCGAGTCCAGAGTAATCTGTAGGAAAGGCGGTAATAGGTTTAGACTAATCTGCAAGGGGAAAGTGATAATAGGCTTGGTTAAAGCCTTCATCATAGGGCTTGGGAAGCAGAAAAACTGGGTTATCTTATGGCGAGATGGAAGGTCTAATTACGTCATCAGTAAGAAGCTGATGAACGATTTCTCACAGCTTTTGCATCTTAGGAGAAGACAACCGGTGCGGTTTGTGGAGTACGGAGCTCTGATCCGTGAGCTAAATGTTATACTTGATTTTGTTAGTAACGCCCAGCCGATCCGTGAACACCTCTGGGAATTCGTCCAACAACTCAATAACATCAGAAGCCTGGGCTTCTGGACGTCTGTCCTGTTTAACTGAACACCCGCTGTGCAAGCCTTCATCTCATCATTATGAGAATATAAGCTAAAACTCTCACTTGACTTACATCTGAAACAAAACCAAGCATCCGCATAACCCATTAAACATTGCGTTAAGCGCAAAAAATAACATTAACTGATAAACCTTTAACAACAAAGCATTCAAGGGCCATGTAAAGTCTTGAATAATTTAAAATTGGCTTTGCCTACAACTTGAAGAGGCCATCCATCCACTGAATCACAAGATTGATTAACTAGACCCAACTCTAGTAGCCGAGCTGCACGTTGGTATCTGGTGTACCAATCACAATGAATCAGGGAAACACTACTGCCCGAATCAATTGGAACACTAAACAGATTCTAGACCCAAATCCGCACGCACGTAAGTGAGCTGCTCATACTTTACAGCACGTATTTTACGGCAGGCCTTCGCAAACTTTTTATGGAGGGCTGACGAATTGCCTTCCTTCTGCCGTGAGTTACTTATCCTTCTACACTTCAGAAACGGTCTGTGCCTAACAAAATGCCCTGGTTTGTTATAATGACAGTACACTCCTTTAACTAGCGAACTCGGATGACGATGCTAAACGCCAACGTTATTCCCCCTCCGTTACAGCCCAAATCTAATTCTTCGCACTTGCTATCACTGTAACTAACAACTCGTCTAAATCGGCAAAACATGGTGGCTTAATACAAACGAGACTCTTGCATCTATCGGCGACCCCATACCTTCCAAGACAAATGGTTCAAATGGCTCTAAGCACTATGAGACTTAACATCTGAGGTCATCAGTCCCCTAGACTTAGAACTACTTAAACGTAACTGACCTAAGGACATCACACACCAATGCCCGAGGCAGGATTCAAACCTGCGACCGTAGCAGCTGCGCGGTTCCGGACTGAAGCTTCTAGAACCGCTCGGACACACCTGCGGCTTCCAAGTCATTTGCAACCGTTTCAGTCTCTGTCATCTCGACACTCAAGACTAAGATGACAACACGGACCTCGTTAACATAATGGTTATTGTTTCATCTTTCTTTTGTACGTGACAAACGTGTTTATCATCTATGTCTTTCTTTTCACGAGTATCAAAATACTTATTTAAAAACATTTCCTGAAAGCCCATAATGTTTCCCGATTCTCTAATGCTTCTGCAACTATCCTCGCTAATCGTCCCACAGGCAGTGGGTAAGTAAGTTGCAGTACTATACTATGACTGACGCTCAACACATTGGTCTTCTCGACCAACCTAGCTAACAACCATAGGAGTTGATGTAATTTCTCAATACTTTCCAAAGCCAACTTTGAAACGATGTTAAGAATCGCCATTATCGGGTTACGTAATCTCCCAAACTCTCTCAGATTTTTTAATGCTGACCTTTCTTGACTAACATTAGTATCAGCATTTTGCTCGTCCTCACGCCGGTTTAAAGGTAACATTTGCTCCTGCAATTTCTGAATCTCCGCTAACACTATGGATCTTTACTAATAGCACGCATTCTATTTGATAAATGATATAGTAGAGCCGATACCCGGCAAATTTGCCTTCGCAATGTGGAAGCGACATCAAAATCTATAATGTCATCCTGATGATCTAACACGTTTTATAAGGGAGTGTGGCTTCACTCACATCTTCCACCGATTCCTGCGAAATGCTCACTGGCTAGGTCAAGGCAACCCTCGAGCGTTGAGCAAGTTTTGTTACGTTTCCTTCCTCATCCTGCTTATGAATCTGCAACACCTATTGTGAGCAAGGGATTCTGAGACTGTTAATAACGAGCACCTCCCTCGTTATTATGGAATCCATATTCAAATGGTTCAAATGGCTCTGAGCAATATGGGACTTAACTTTTGAGGTCATCAGTCCCCTAGAACTTAGAACTACTTAAACCTAACTAACCTAAGGACATCACACACATCCATACCCGAGGCAGGATTCGAACCTGTGACCGTAGCGGTTTCGCGGTACCAGACTGTAGCGCATAGAACCGCTCGGCACAAACAACAAATTACAATGGAATCCAGACATTTAGCTGCTACCAGGGGTTGACAACTACCAAAGAGGACAGATGGAAATGCGTGCCGCGACCGGGACTCGAACTTGGGATCTCATGCTTACATGGCAGACGCTCTATGGTTTGTTTTTTTTTTTTTTCGTTTGGTCTGGGCGGACATCACAAGACATCCATGCAAGCTGATCGTTGATTCCTTGATTCACTTTTTTTACTACAGAGAGCACGCAGCCCTCTGACGAACACGCTGAGCTACCGTGGCGGCGTTAGTGCGACTGCAGGGACTTATCTCTGGAACGCTCCCCGTGAGACCCACATCTCCAACTTACTGTCCACACACTACATTTGTAGTGCCCCTGCTCACTATACACGTTACTCGCGGCAGTCAAACTACCGATTCCCGTAAGAGTTCGGGCAATGTGAGTGCATTCGCACTGAAGAATATCATTGGCCGGTAAGCTTTATTTATATGAAGATGGTATCTGTTCTTCCTGACATGTCCGAAGGAACAGATACCATCTACATACAACCAGCACTAGCTGTACAGACCGAGCGGGGTGGCGCAGTGGTTAGACACTGGACTCGCATTCGGGAGGACGACGGTTCAATCCCGCGTCCGGCCATCCTGGTTTAGGTTTTCCGTGATTTCCCTAAATCACTTCAGGCAAATGCCGGGATGGTTCCTCTGAAAGGGCACGGTCGACTTCCTTCCCAATCCTTCCCTAATCCGATGAGACCGATGACCACGCTGTCTGGTCTCCTTCCCTAAACCAACCCCAACCCCTAGCTGTACACTGGCTGCAGCTTTTATACAAACATTAAAATACCATTCAATGCAATAAATCACCACAACAGTAAATTCATCAAAGTTCATTAAGGTATAAAACAAATCGAGATAAGATTCGGCTCAAAGTTTCTTAAATTCGGAGTATCCTAAGAAACTGCAGGCACAATTGATGCCAGTTCTGCCGTTAAGACAGCTGGAATCAAATTAACATTCATAAAAGGTAATCTGCAGCTCCACTCTGTAGTTTGACCTCACAAAGAACGAAAACCCGCACCAAGTTTTAACTACTAAGAATACCGCCCTTTGATGGCAGAAGCTTTTCAACAAGCATCAACCGCCCACAGGCAGCAAGTGGCACACTCACCTTAAGTTGAAAGCATTGGCATGCAGTCGAGGAACCCATTGACAAATCGTGAAAGTACCAATTCACTCAGATATAATTTGCCAAATATCGGCCACAACTGACACCAATTAAAAACTGATAGAGAAAAAAGACACACACACGAGTCAGTTAATTTCACTCGCAATTAAAAGTGATACAAATTTTAACACCCAAGCGATTTAGAATACCTCAGGAGCAAAGAGGTTGGATAATGATCCACCAGACAAATAGCTCACCATTTGAAAATTAATACAGGGAACTTACGCAGATGTACTGGATGATCAAAAGTCAGTATAAATTTGAAAACTGAATAAATCACGGAATAATGTAGATGGAGAGGTACAAATTGACACATATGCTTGGAATGACATAGGGCTTTATTAGATCAAAAAAAATACAAAAGTTCAAAAAATGTCCGACAGATGTCGTTTCATCTGATCAGAATAGCAATAATTAGCATAACAAAGTAAGACAAAGCAAAGATGATGTTCTTTACAGGAAATGTTCAATATGTCCACCATCATTCCTCAACAATAGCTGTAGTCGAGGAATAATGTTGTGAACAGCACTGTAAATCACGTCCGGAGTTATGGTGAGGCACTGGCGTCGGATGTAGTCTTTCAGCATCCCTAGAGATGTCGGTCGACCACGATACACTTGTGACTTAAGAGACCCCCAAAGCCAATAATCGCACGGACTGAGGTCTGGGGACCTGGGAGGCCAAGCATGACGAAAGTGGCGGCTGAGCACACGATCATCACCAAACGAAGCGCAGAAGAGGTCTTTCAAGCGTCTAGCAATATGGGGTGGAGCACCATCCTGCATAAACATCGTACGTTCCAGCAGGTGTTTTCAGCCGGGCTGGGGATGATGCGATTCTATAACATATCGGCGTACGTCTCACCCGTCACGGTAGCAGTTACCTGCTGTCCAGCGCCATCTGTCGGACATTTTGTGAACTTTTTTTGTTCTAACAAAACCCCATGTCATTCCAAGCATGTGTGTCAATTTTTACCTCTGTATCTACATTATTCCGTGGTTTATTAAATGTTCAAATTTATACTGACTTTTTGATCACCCTGTACATGCCAGGGCAAACTCCACGGATCTCACCCGCGCTAAGCCGGAACGACAGAGCCATTGCTTATTGGTCACTGCCGCCACACTCTAGTTCCGCTCGCCCACCGGCGTCGACATGACCACACCAGTGCGGCACAGCAGTACACAACGCGCCAATGGATACCCTTCGATGCCTCTTGCGGATTCGCTCCGAACTTCTTCCTCATGCGGAGCGCCGGGACCCGTTATCCAGGTGGCGCGAGTCAACCAGGACGCCGCGAAGCATTTCGTTTCGACAGGAAAAACTCCGCGAAAATAAGAGCATCACAGGAGCTCGCGCAACAGCTGTGTTGTACCATTACGCGTATTTAGGCGAGCGAGTCGGTCGCACAGTATTGGTAACAGGCGAATCTGCTTGTACGGCTGTGCGCTGGCGCACAGCCCCAGGGACCTTAAAGAGACGCAGACGGTGCAGAGCTAGTGACTGTTGCTGGTGAGCCAGGTGCGAGCACAAAGACTTCGGCAGAAAAAGGGAAAATCCCGTTTGGACGACACGTCGATCGCTTACGAAGGCAATCTCTGCTTTCAGACAAACTGAAAGCTAGCTTCTTATAACTCTTTGAGAATCTAAAATAATTTACAATCAAATATTAATGTAAGCCCGAGTACATCGGCGTTCCAGGAAAATGAAGCTCGTCCAGTGAATTCAACATCTTTTAAACAACAAAGATAAAATTTCAAAGTGGATAAATTTTTTCATAGTCGATTTCAGAATTAACAGCTTTTAATCGCTTCTGGTACTTCGAACGGCTGAACGCAAGGGGAAACTACATTCGTAATTTTTTCGCGTGGTTGCGGCTTTACTGTATGGTTAAATGATGATGGCGTCCTCCTGGGTAAAATATTACGGAGGTAAAATAGTCCCCCATTCGGATCTCCGGGCAGGGACTATTCAGGAGGACGTCGTTATCACTACAAAGAAAACCGGCGCTCTGCTGATCAGAGCGTAGAATGTCAGATCGCTTAATCGGGCAGGCAGGTTAGAAAATTTTGAAAGAGAAATAGGTTAAAGTTAGATATAATGGGAATTAGTGAAGTTCGGTGGCAGGAGGTAGATGACTTCTGGTCAGGTGATTGCAGGGTTATAAATACAAATTCAAATAAAAGTAATGCTGTAGTTCAAGTTTATATGCCAATTAGTTCCGCAGATGATGAAGAGATTGAAGAAATGTATGAGACGATAAAATAAATTATTCGGATAGTCAAAGGACACAAAAATTTTATAGTCATGAGGAACTGGAATTCTATTGTAGGAAAAACAAGAGAAGTAAAAGTAGTAGGTGAATATGGACTGTGGGTGAAGAATGAAAGAGGAAGCTGCCTGGCAGCTTCGGGGCAGATCAGTTTGGATTCCGTAGAAATATTGAAACATGCAAGACAATACTGACCCTACTACTTATCTTAGAAGATAGATTAAGGAAAGGCAAATCTACGTTTCTAGTATTTGTAGACTCAGAGAAAGCTTTTGACAATGTTGATTGGATTACCCTTTTTTAAATTCTGAAGGTAGCAGGAGTAAGATACAGGGAGCGAAAGCCTATTTAGAAGTTTTACAGAAACAAGATGACAGTTGTAAGACTCTTGAGGCAAGAAAGGGAAGTATTGGTTGAGAAGGGAGTGAGACACAGTTGTAGCCTATCCCCGACGTTATAGAATCTGTACATTGACCAAGCAGTAAAGGAAACAAAGGTAAAATTTGCAGTAGGAATTAAAACCCATGGAGAATAAATAAAAGCTTTGAGGGTGGCCGGCGACATTTTAATTCTGTCAGAGACTGCAAAGGATCTGGAAGAGCGGTTGAACGGAATGTACAGTGCCTTGGAGGAGAATGTAGGATGAACATCAACAAAAGCAAAACGAGGGTAGTGGAATATAGTGGAATTAAATCAGGTGACGCTGAGGGTATTAGATTAGGAAATGAGATTATTGAAGTAGTAGATGAGATTTGCTATTTTGGGAGCAAAATAACTGATGATGGTCGAAGTAGAGAGGATGTAAAATGTAGACTAGCTAAGGCAAGGAAAGCCTTTCTGAAGAAGAGAAATGTGTTAACATCGAGTACCGATTTGAGTGTCAGAAAGTTTTTTCTGAAAGTATTTGTATGGTGTGTAGGCATGTCTGGAAGTGAAACGTGGTCGATAATTAGTTTAGACAAGAAGAGAATGGAAGCTTTCGAAATGTAGTGCTACAGAAGAATGCTGAAGATTAGATGGGTAACTCACATGGCTAATGAGTAGGTACTCAATAGAAGGGGAGAAGAGGAATTTGTGGCACAACTTGATTAGAAGAAAGGATTGGATTGGTAGGACACGTTCTGGGGCATCAAGTGATCACCAATTTAGTATTGGAGGGAAGCGTGGCGGCTAAAAGTCGTAGACGGAGACAAATAAATGAATACACTAAGCGGATTTAGAAGGATGTAGGTTGCAGTAGTTATTCTGAGATGAAGAATCTTGCACAGGATAGGATAGCATGGAGAGCTGAGTCAAACCAGTCTCCGGAGTGAAGACCAGAACAAGAACAATTGCTTCATGTAATTTCAGCAAACGACATCTCAGATAACAGAATTGCACTATACCTATCGTCCCTGAAAAATATAAATGAAACAAATGTCGTGTGACTAGAGCCTCTCGTAAGGTGGACCGTTCTCCGGGTGCAAGTCCTTCTATTTGACGCCACTTCGGCGACTTGTGCGTCAATGAGGATGAAATGATGATGATTAGGACAACACAACACCCAGTACCTGAGCAGAGAAAGTCTCCGACCGAGTCGGGAATCGAACCCGGGCCCTTACGGTCGACATTCTGTCGCGCTGACCATTCAGCTACCGGGGGCGGACCCTGAAAAACATGAATCCGTATTTATTTTATTTATTCATTTACGACGTATTTTATATCGCTTTCCGTATGCAAATGTTTGTCAGAACATCCCATCCTCTACATTTACACAGCAAACGATACAACATTAATGTCTCACATTTCGTTATTCTTGCGTATTTATTTATGGAACAATTTAGTATATTGCCAGTCACTTTATTTAAATGTTGTTTGCAGATGGTATTAAAAACTGTGCTAAATCAAAGGTGGCCTGCAGCATGTGCTATAGGACACCACAACTGAAAACATAATCAAAAGTCTCTTGTGTCAAGAAATTATATATAATGGTTTAAAACACAATCTGTGGCCCTTTATCGTTATAAAACTTCTGTAAAAATGCTGCCTTATTTGTTTATGAACCAACTATTACTTATGTTTATTGTAAATGATCTGCGTGTGACCGAATGTTCGTAACATTTCTTTTATTTAAACACTGTCGTAATATATTAGTTTGATGGGGGAAAGTGGTCGAGATGAATCATATCATGTCTGTAGCAATTAAGAACACTGTATTTTTTGGTGGGGATGGCCTGCAGCCAATATAGAAACAGACAGTAGCGGAACACCGTGCGAGTCAGTTGGAGACCGGGGCTTTTCGAATGAAGAGGCCAAAGGAGTGATCCTGGCATTTTACGTCGAGTGCCGGAAGTAGGCACACCTGCTTATAGTAACGTGTATATTTAGCCGTAACGGTTATCGATTCTGGACGGTGGAGTGCCGCTACCATACTTTAACTTCTGAAGTAACTTATATTTCGAGAGGTTTGAATGTGCTCCAGAGCAGGACTCCAACTTTTGCCACTTGATTTAGGGTACTGAGAATAGACAGAGCATGAATTTCTATTCTTCATATTGTGTGTGTTAATTTGTGTGTCATCATTTTGAACTCTGAACTGCTTTTACTTTGCATATTGTGATCACGAAAGGAATTTATTATTCGTGAGTCTTTGGTGACTATTTAGTTTGGAGATTTTGCTACCATTTTCGTAACGACACTTGTAAGAGTACTTATTGCCTGTATTTTAACTGAATATCGTGGGGCCGCTTCCCCTTTATTTGAGATGTCCTTTCTTGAATGAACGTTTATTAGCATAATTCTCTGTCGTCTTCTTCAATTACAGGCGTTGGAACAGAACCCCTTTCTATTAAATGATTCGTTGGTCTTTTACTTTATACACTCCTGGAAATGGAAAAAAGAACACATTGACACCGGTGTGTCAGACCCACCATACTTGCTCCGGACACTGCGAGAGGGCTGTACAAGCAATGATCACACGCACGGCACAGCGGACACACCAGGAACCGCGGTGTTGGCCGTCGAATGGCGCTAGCTGCGCAGTATTTGTGCACCGTCGCCGTCAGTGTCAGCCAGTTGGCCGTGGCATACGGAGCTCCATCGCAGTCTTTAACACTGGTAGCATGCCGCGACAGCGTGGACGTGAACCGTATGTGCAGTTGACGGACTTTGAGCGAGGGCGTATAGTGGGCATGCGGGAGGCCGGGTGGACGTACCGCCGAATTGCTCAACACGTGGGGCGTGAGGTCTCCACAGTACATCGATGTTGTCGCCAGTGGTCGGCGGAAGGTGCACGTGCCCGTCGACCTGGGACCGGACCGCAGCGACGCACGGATGCACGCCAAGACCGTAGGATCCTACGCAGTGCCGTAGGGGACCGCACCGCCACTTCCCAGCAAATTAGGGACACTGTTGCTCCTGGGGTATCGGCGAGGACCATTCGCAACCGTCTCCATGAAGCTGGGCTACGGTCCCGCACACCGTTAGGCCGTCTTCCGCTCTCGCCCCAACATCGTGCAGCGCGCCTCCAGTGGTGTCGCGACAGGCGTGAATGGAGGGACGAATGGAGACGTGTCGTCTTCAGCGATGAGAGTCGCTTCTGCCTTGGTGCCAATGATGGTCGTATGCGTGTATGGCGCCGTGCAGGTGAGCGCCACAATCAGGACTGCATACAACCGAGGCACACAGGGCCAACACCCGGCATCATGGTGTGGGGAGCGATCTCCTACACTGGCCGTACACCACTGGTGATCGTCGAGTGGACACTGAATAGTGCACGGTACATCCAAACCGTCATCGAACCCATCGTTCTACCATTCCTAGACCGGCAAGGGAACTTGCTGTTCCAACACGACAATGCACGTCCGCATGTATCCCGTGCCACCCAACGTGCTCTAGAAGGTGTAAGTCAACTACCCTGGCCAGCAAGATCTCCGGATCTGTCCCCCATTGAGCATGTTTGGGACTGGATGAAGCGTCGTCTCACGCGGTCTGCACGTCCAGCACGAACGCTGGTCCAACTGAGGCGCCAGGTGGAAATGGCATGGCAAGCCGTTCCACAGGACTACATCCAGCATCTCTACGATCGTCTCCATGGGAGAATAGCAGCCTGCATTGCTGCGAAAGGTGGATATACACTGTACTAGTGCCGACATTGTGCATGCTCTGTTGCCTGTGTCTATGTGCCTGTGGTTCTGTCAGTGTGATCATGTGATGTATCTGACCCCAGGAATGTGTCAATAAAGTTTCTCCTTCCTGGGACAATGAATTCACGGTGGTCTTATTTCAATTTCCAGGATTGTATTCCTGTGTAATTTATTAACTCGTAATTCTAGCCAATGCCTCGATTATTAGACTGCAGAATCACAGCTACAGGTTATTATTTGCAGTGAATTAGATGAGGTGCATGAAAGCAGACGTGCATGGCTCGACCCTATGACTACATCGAGCTATCCTTTTTAAACAGAGCCGTGCATAGCCCCAGTACCTAAAGTACGAGTATCCGCAGGTAAAGACACAACTGGTTTGCTAGTATGGGATGCTGTTAGGAAGCGATACTCAGCATCAGTAACCGTTAGATAGCGTCGCAGTGTTTAATATTCTCCGTCGCATAAAGTGTAATTTACAATGTTAAACAGCAAGTTTGGCGTACAACGTTCTGTGGAGGTGGACTGTGTCTCTGCTTATAGTGTTTGGGCACCTATGAACCAGTGTCCCTTGCGCGTGCTAGTCAGTTGAATCTTGAAAATGGCCTAATAAGCCGAAACTAGTTAGAAATAAAAAAAAACAGTAGGACAAAAACTGTGCACTAGTTATTAAACATTAAATTCCTTGATTAGTGTTACGGTGCTCGCTTATTTCCAAGTCCGTATTTATCTTAGTGCTGAGTTTTCACTCAGACGGCGCTTGGGCGTTAGGCGGTTGTTTCAGTGTGTGATCGCTGGCCGGAGCTTTGTAAGCTGGAGGCGTGTGAGGAGGTAAGAGGTGGCTGCCTTGGCGTGAAGACAGTTCTGCTCGGCTGGGGTTGTTTGCGTCTGGACGCCGAGTGGGGCCCGATGGGAAGACCGGACCGTGATTTTACGGTTAATAGTGTGGACAGCGGCATGGTGTGCCGTTTAACTTGATTCGCAAGGGGAGCAAAATCTCGCCTGTTGTAGTTTGTCGAGCCTGAGTTTGAAATACCTCCAACGTGAGGCGGGATGTCATTTCGTCCTCCTGTCTCTCCGTCGCTGGGATTGCTATCCTCGTTTACCGTCCAGTGGATGTATGGCGATGGTGTACGCTGCTCTTCGTACTCTACTAGACGCTGGTGATGGAAGTGCGTCGTTCAGTGGCACGTTGGTCTGGGTGCTTTATGTTTGATCTTCAAGTGCATAGTCTTCGAGTGGCACATCTTAGAGTTTGCCTTGCGGAGTTAGATTGGAGTTTATTTTGTCTTGTGGTGCTTCCGCTTTCCGTTAACGAAGGTTAAGCTTGATTCGGCACTCCGTACGACGCTTGGCACCTCAGCAGGCGGCTCGGAGCCACCTTCGCGACTCAAAGTAAGCCTTTGGACTGAGAGGTCTTGTGTTTTGCATATTGTTCATAAATTGTTGTTTTGGTATTAAGTTGGCTGAGGTTTATTATGGATTTCCCGGCATTTGGTCTGTTGTCAGGCCCGGGCTAGGTCTCGTTATTTTAAAGGTCGGTCCTTGTTTTGACTTAGTACGATTTTGGTTTACTGCCTGGTGGTTCTGGTAGTACACCGGGTCGCTGTGGTTGTGTTGCATTTTGTATGGGGCTGTGTGCTCGGAGCCGTGGAGTACCATTTGGGTGAACTGCTTCACTGGGGAGTACTGATCGGGCCATTCTAGGTCCTCTGCTGTATGAAATGATTTTATTATTATTTTAAAGTAACATTATCACTTACATGATTTAATTCTTGTTGCGTTAATTGTAACTTGGGTACTGAGAAATTTACTAGTGTAATTAAGAAAGATTTAATTGTGGCACATGCCCCTTTACCTGTTTCGTAATCTGTTAATTATTGAAAGACCTTAAGCTCATAGTCATATGATGTGATTTTCTTAAATTATTGTATTTTTATGTCATGTTATTGTTTTTTTTAATTTGCTGATTACTGGTGTACGGTTCCAAGTATTAAAATGTTTCAGGTAGCTATTACTTGGGTCGAACGCGCGGAACCGCAACGGAGAGAGTAGTTGCGTGCCTTACGTGTCCGTTGTTGGCGCGGCCTGGTGTCCGTTGTTTGTTTTGGTGCACCTGAGTTAAGTATTGTGTTTCCTCCTCCCTTGCGGCCCCGTCGTGTTCTTCTCATAAATATTTCCTTCAAGGCAATTTAGTTAATTTTATGCTAGTATTGTTTTAATTTCTTACATTGGAAAAATTGTGCGGCCTTCATTATGCACACTGTTCGTCATAGCGGAGTTGATGTGCCATTGTAATTTCTTAAACTCCATTGTCTGTGCCCTTCGTGATGTATATTGTTTGTCATAATAGATTTGAGTATGGCAATTGTAATGTCTCATATATCATGATGTGCGTCTGTAATGCTGCAATAAATGGATGATTGTTATTTCTGTTTTTGGCGCCCTTCGTACCTGCTTGCTTGTCCCTATTGGTACGCTATCCTTGTACTTGTGTTGGTAAGCCACATCATTTAGTATTTTTATCTGACCCATAGATTTAACTTAAAACAGAGTGAGGTATATTTCACTAAAATGTTATATCTTAAAAATGTGAGCTCCTATGGAAAAATTAATGCCTTTTTCAATTCAGAACAATAAATTTATATGAAATCTTCTCCAGGTACCATGAAACTAATACATCTTTCTCCTTTGTTATTAATATACTAGACATTTGTGTTGTATTTAAAGTGGATGTAACAGCACATGTTGTGTCTAGACAAGACAGCCTAGACACAATGAGAGGAAGCCGAAAGGCACGCGCTTAAACTCACGCAGGCTGGCGTGAGGTCTGAAACAGGATGCGTAATGAATGCTATAAAGAAAAGTACGTAGCTTCTGGAATACTTAACTTTAATCCACATCTGTAGAACATCGCTCTTGATGATACATTAATAGAATCTCAATATCAATTGAATACGGCGCCTTGCTAGGTCGTAGCAAATGTAGCTGAAGGCTATGCTAACTATCGTCTCGGCAAATGAGAGCGTAATTCTCAGTGAACCATGGCTAGCAACGTCGGCTGTACAACTGGGCGAGTGCTAGGACGTGTCTCTAGACCTGCCGTTTGGCGGCGCTCGGTCTGCAATTACTGACAGTGGCGACACGCGGCTCCGACGTATACTAGCGGACCGCGGCCGATTTAAAAGCTACCACCTAGCAAGTGAGGTGTCTGGCGGTGAAACCACAGCACATTACATTGAGGCGGAGAGGTTGATTGGGCGACAGGGCGGGGGAGGGTGGCGGCGGGAAACGAAGGGTAATGTGCCAAACTTTGACCCTCCCCATATTTAACGCTGGATCTGTGCGTCCATATCGCGTCCAAGTCGATAGACGCTGATTGACCAGAGGCGCTACCGAGAAACCTCTCCGGCCGTAGGCTATGCCTGTGGGAGGCTTGGCGCAGCTAATTGAATGCGCGCCGCCCACCTGCACGGCCGTGGCACGCGCAGCAATTGAATGCAGGCTGCACAGCGCGTGTGATACGCCAGTTAGGCCCCCCTGAGCGCCCACAAGGAGACTGCCGGGGGAGCACGTGACTGGCGTCTCACAATACAGCGGCTCGTTGGCACGCGCTGCCCACGCATCGTATACTCTTAACGCCACTTGCTACTTCTCTCTTCTGTTGGATCAGTGCCCTCCTTCACTGTATTCCACGTGGCTAAACTCGTAATACATCTGCTTGCGCCTTGTAATTTCTTGCAGTACAAGCATCAGATATGTTCCTGACTGACAGATACAGTACCCTTTTCCATCTCTTGCTGTTCTTCGCCGTTCCTGGTACGTTTTTATATCAGAGAGAAAATTAATGAGCTTGATTATTTATGTACGAAAGTTTTTACTTTTTTCCAAACGACCATATTGTCTTTCTTAAAATACACTACTGGCCATTAAAATTGCTATACCACGAAGATTACGTGCTACAGACGCGAAATTTAACCGACAGGAAGGAGATGCTGTGATATGCAAATGATTAGCTTTTCAGATCATTCAAACAAGGTTGGCGCCGGTGCCGACACCTACAACGTGCTGACATGAGGAAAGTTTCCAACCGATTTCTCATACACAAACAGCGGTTGGCCGGCGTTGCCTGGTGAAACGTTGTTGTGATCTCTCGTGTAAGGAGGAGAAATGCGTACCATCACGTTTCCAACTTTGATAAAGGTCGGATTGTAACCTATCCCGATTGCGGTTTATCGTATCGAGACATTGCTGCTCGCGTTGGTTGAGATCCAATGACTGTTAGCAGAATATGAAATCGGTGGGTTCAGGAGGGTAATACGGAACGCCGTGCTGGATCCCAACGGCCTCGTATCACTAGCAGTCGAGATGACAGGCATCTTATCCGCATGGCTGTAGCGGATCGTGCAGCCACGTCTCTACCCCTCAGTCAACAGATGGGGACATTTGCGTGACAACAACCATCTGCACGAACAGTTCGATGACGTTTGCAGGAACATGGACTATCAGCTGGGAGACCATGGCTGCGGTTACCCTTGACGCTGCATCACAGACAGGAGCGCATGCGATGGTGTACTCATCGACGGACCTGGGTGCACCAATGGCAAAACTTTTTTTTCTTTTTTTGGATGAATCCCGGTTCTGTTTACAGCATCAGGATGGTCGCATCCTTGTTTCGTGACATCGCAGTGAACGTTCATTGGAAGCGTGTATTCGTCATCGTCATATTGGCGTATCACCCGGCGTGATGGTATGGGGTGCCATTGGTTCCACGTCTCGGTTACCTCTTGTTCGCATTGACGGCACTTTGAACAGTGGACGCTACATTTCAGATGTGTTACGACCCGTGGCTCTACCCTTCATTCGATCCCTGCGAAACACCACATTTCAGCAGGATGATGCACGACCGCATGTTGCAGGTCCTGTACGGGCCTTTTCTGGATACTGAAGATGTTCGACTGCTGCCCTGGCCAGCACATTCTCCAGATCTCTCGCCAATTGAAAACGTCTGATCAATGGTGGCCGAGCCACTGGCTCGTCATAATAAATACGCCAGTCTTGATGAACTGTTGTATCATGTTGAAGCTGCAAGGGCAGCTGTAGCTGTACACCCCATCCAAGCTCTGTTTGACTCAATTCCCAGGCGTATCAATGCCGTTATTACGGCCAGAGGTGGTTGTTCTGGGTACTGATTTGTCAGGATCTATGCACCCAAATTGCGTGAAAATATAATCACACGTCAGTTCTAATATAATATATTTGTCCAATGAATACCCGTTTATCATCTACACTTCTTCTTGGTGTAGCAATTTTAATGTCCAGTAGTGTAGTTCCCTTGGGCAGCTACACAACGGCAGAGTCGCTGCTGCCAGTCTTGGTAGCAGTGCTGAAAGAACAGCTGGGGCCTTTAACGTATCGCTAACATTCTTTTGAATGTTCTCCGGAGTCCCGTGCCTGTAAGACATGTTTGAATTTTGGAAGAGGAACGAAGTCACAAGTACTCATATCAGGTGAATAGTGAGGCTGTGGAACAATAGGTATGCCGTTTGAGGTAAAAAATCTGTGATGGAAGTGGTCATGCTACATCAGGCGTTGTCATGATGCAGCATCCACTTGTCTACAATGTCCGCCCTCACAAGATTCATCCTTTACCTGAGCCTTTCAAGGCCTTATTAGTAAAAACACTTGGATTACGGTTTGTCCTGAAGGAATAAATTATTTATGCACGAAACCCGTACGGTCAAAAAAGCAAATCACTTTTTTTGGTCTTCCACTACCTCATGCGAGCTTTTTTCGGTCGAGGAGATGTTTCAGTGTGCCATTCCTCACTTTGTCATACACAGATATCCCGAATTCATCACCACTGATCGCAGGACTGAACAATTCGCGATCATTGGCAACCAGTCGAGCAGATCAACGCACACGATTCTTCGATTGCCCTTCTGCTCATTTGTGAGGATTTTCGGCATCATTTTAAAACAAACCTTTCGTACCTACAAAACGTTGGGCAAATTTTGATGTACCCATCATCCTTATTGTTAAAAGTCCGTCTGGTCTCACAACAGCACTCACAGTTTCTACATTTTCGTCGGTTTTTTAAGTTGAATGTCTACCTGAGCGAGATTCATCTTCGGCCTTCCAAAAACGTTTTTTGCAACGAAAAACTTGTGCTTTTCTTAAGGGATGGTCACCATAGGATTGTTTAAACTTTTCAAGTGTAACACAAAACTTGATTCTATAATGCTGCTCTAAATTCCAGTGTTCGACACACACACAAAAAAAAACACAGCTTCACCGACGGCGCTCTCAAATAACGACGTGATGGCTGTAATAATGTAAATTCTGAAGGGAGGGGAAGGGAGGAACACATCGGCCTACACAAAGAGAACAACACAGCGTTATCGGATCTCTTACTGTGTTGTGAGTCTCATTACTTTCCTCACTTGCCTCGTATCTTGCAAACTACACATGTTCACCAGTGTACATCTCTCCATTAGTTATAAAAATCCTCTTCTTTCGCTATATAGCGTCACCAAACGTTTTGTGCCCTCAAGTTCGCTGTTTGTACAATAACTCATCCTTCTGTTAGATGTCCCTTACACTGACAGTTTGATACATCTTTTTTTTTAGAAAAAGAAAACAGAAACAACGACCAGCCAAGATGACTAACATGCTCCCAACCAAAAACATTACAAGGATGTTTCCACTGACTTCTACACGGCACAAACCTTAGGTTTCCATGAAAGTTCAAGGAACATCAACCATTTCCGTCTGCACACTTATTCATCGTAAAAAATCACTGTGTCTAAAAAATTTTTGTTTCAAAAATTGGATAGCACATTTTCAAAAAATGTCCGATAAAAACAATGTTAAAATTATTTTCAGTTACACGATGGAATCACATGTGGTACTTAAAATTAATCTGTTCTTTTTCTCAGAAATCTATAATTACAAAAATAATCTCCTGATGCCTCTGTCATTAAAATCTTGCTCTGCTCTCTGTTTATGAGGTAAATAATAATTAAGTATGGCTGCAATAATTAATTCATTATTAATGAAAATAAAGCTATTTACTTTCATTTGATTGCCGTTATCGAGATAACTCGACATTGTACGTCAGCTGCATTGGGACAGTCGCTCCGATATGTGATGTATTCAACCACATTTAACATGATTTATAAATCATAGAGAACAGCAATTAGTCGTCCTTTTTTTGAGGTTTTATTTTGCAAATCTAGATTTCGGCTAGAGGCTAGCCAATATCAATGCTAAAAAATACATGAAGTACATGGTCAAAGATATTATAACAGGTTACAACTCGTAGAAAAACCTACACGGTTTATAAATTAGATTACATACCATTATTTCACAATATCTAGGTTGTTTGGGCGTCTGTTAGTTCTTTCAAGACGACTGTATATTGAAGGTAGGGTTTGTGGAGAACACATCGATTGGCTACATGGCGCCCAATGCGAGCAACTAATATACACTATGTGATCAAAAGTATCCGGACACCCCCAGAAACATACATTTTTCATATTAGGTGCATTGTGCTGCCACCTACTGCCAGGTACTCCATATTAGCGACCTCAGTAGTCATTAGACAACGTGACAGAGCAGAATGAGACGATTCGCGGAACTTACAGACTTAGAACGCGGTCAGGTGTTTGGGTCTCATTTGTGTCACATGTCTGTATGCGAGATTTTCACACTCCTGAGCATCCCTCGGTCCACTGTTTCCGAAGTGATAGTGAAGTGGAAACGTGAAAGGACACGTACAGCGCAAAAGCGTACAGGCCGTCATCGTCTGTTGACTGACAGAGCCCACCGACATTTGAAGAGGATCGTAGTGTGTAATAGGCAGCCATCTAACCAGACCATCACACAGGAATTCCAAACTGCACCCGGATCCACTGCAAGTACTATAAAAGTTAGGCGGGAGGTGAGAAAACTTAGATTTCATGATCGAGCTGCTGGCCATAAGCCACACATCACGCCGGTAAATGCCAAACGACGCCTCGCTTGGTATAAGGAGTGTAAACATTGAACAGTGTGAAAACGTTGTGTGGAGCGACGAATCACGGTACACAATGTGGCGATCCCATGGCTGGGTGTGGGTAAGGCGAATGCCCGGTGAACGTTTCCTGCCAGTCTGTGTAGTGCCAACAGTAAATTTCGGAGCCGGCGGTGTTATGGTGTGGTCTTCTTTTTCATGGAGGGGTCTTGCTTATGATGGTTCAAATGGCTCTAAGCACTATGGGACTTAACATCTGAGGTCATCAGTTCTCTAGACTTAGAACTACTTAAACCTAACTAACATAAGGACATCACACACTTCCATGCCCGAGACAGGATTCGAACCTGCGGCCGTAGCAGCAGCGCGGTTCCGAACTGAAGTGCCTAGAACCGCTCGGCCATAGCGGCTGGCGAGGGCGCTTGACCACTTGTTGTTTTCCCTGACACTATTACAGTACCATGTGTTTTTAGCACCTTCTTGCTTCCCACTGTTGAAGAGCAATTCGAGGGTATCGATTGCATCTTTCAACAAGACTTAGCACCTGTTCATAGCGCACAGTCTGTGGCGGAGTGGTTACACGACAATAACATCTCTGTAATGGACTGGTCTGCACAGAGTGCTGACCTGAATCCTTTAGAACACCTATGGTTTGTATTGAATCGCCTTCGTCGTGCCATGCCTCATCGACCAACATTGATACCTCTACTCTGTGCAGCACTCCGTGAAGAATGGGCTGCCATTCACCAAGAAACCGTCCAACACCAGACTGAACGTATGCCTGCGAGAGTGGAAGCTATCATCAAGGCTAAGGGTGGGCCAACACCATATTGAATCCCAGCTTCACTGATGAAGGGCGCCGCTTCCTTGTAAGTCATTTTCAGCCAGGTGTCCGGATACTTTTGATCACATAGTGTATAACATTCATAGGAAAGAATTTATGATCTCTAGTAAAAAAGCTTCAAATTTGCATGTGAATAACATAAAATAAAATACAAGTAAAATTATTTACGTTGCTGTCCGACTTATCTCCACATTTAACAGTAACCACAGAAAATATGAAAAAATTACAAATTTACCCCTTGTGAGTCAATTGTTTTGTTATTCTTTAAAAAAAACTTATGTAACGTCATATTGGTAAAACATTTTTTAAAAAAAATATTGTACGAGACACAAGGCGGCTCATGTTATATGCTGCAACTATTAGAAATGATTTCAATTAAATGTTTTTATCCTTTGTATTATTTTTCTCTTTATTTGAACTTCTTTGTTTAAATAAAATCAATTTCAATACTTGTAATTAAAGGGAGAAATGCAATTTAACATTGTTCGTGGTGAAGATAAAAGTCTAGAAGATACTTTGTTAATATATTAAAGGACATGCCTCGAAATTCTGCTTCCGTTATGCATGTTTCCATATGATGTTGTTGTTGTCTTCAGTCCAGAGACTGGTTTGATGCAGCTCTATCCTGTGCAAGCTTCTTCATCTCCCAGTACTTAATGCAACCTACATCCTTCTGAATCTGCTTAGTATATTCATCACTTGGTCGCCCTCTACGATTTCTACCCTCCACGCTGCCCTCCAATGCTAAATTTGTGATCCCTTGATGCCTCAGAACATGTCCTACCAACCGGTCCCTTCTTCTTGTCAAGTTGTGCCACAAACTCCTCTTCTCACCAATTCTATTCAATACCTCCTCATTAGTTATGTGATCTACCCATCTAATCTTCAGCATTCTTCTGTAGCACCACATTTCGAAAGCTTCTATTCTCTTCTTGTCCAAACCATTTATCGTCCATGTTTCACTTCCATACATGGCTACACTCCATACAAATACTTTCAGAAACGACTTCCTGACACTTAAATCTATACTCGATGTTATCAAATTTCTCTTCTTCAGAAACGCTTTCCTTGCCATTGCCAGTCTACATTTTATATCCTCTCTACTTCGACCATCATCAGTTATTTTGCTCCCCAAATAGCAAAACTCCTTTACTACTTTAAGTGTCTCATTTCCTAATCTAATTCCCTCAGCATCACCCGACTTAATTCGACTACATTCCATTATCCTCGTTTTGCTTTGGTTGATGTTCATCTGATATCCTTTCTGTCCATTCCGTTCAACTGCTCTTCCAAGTCCTTTGCTGTCTTTGACAGAATTACAATGTCATCGGCGAACTTCAACGTTTTTATTTCTTATCCATGGACTTTAATACATACTCCGAATTATTCTTTTGTTTCCTTTACTTCTTGCTCAATATACAGATTGAATAACATCGGGGACAGGCTACAACCCTGTCTCACTCCCTTCCCAACCACTGCTTCCCTTTCATGCCCCTCGAGTCTTATAACTGCCATCTGGTTTCTGTACAAATTGTAAATAGCCTTTCGCTCCCTGTATTTTACCCCCTGATGTTGTAATATTTATTAGTGTCGATGTTGACAGGTGCATGGCCTTTAAACTCGAACTCCCCCTTTCTTAACATCTGAAATTTCGAAAAAGACAGGAAACGAAATCCTGCAGCAGTTGGCCTACATATTGTAATTATTATATGATATTCATATGTAAATAACTTCATATAAGTTTTTTTAGACTTCCAGCCACTCAATCAGTAAAAACAGAATCGTTTAAGGATCACTTTGTTGGCTGTCTAATTAACTTCATATAATTTTTTGGAGAGTTCCAGCCACTCAGTCAGTAAAACGGAACCGTATAAGGATCACTTTGTTGGCTCTCTGTCTGACTCTCTGTTAGGACCTGTTTTTCTGAGAAACAGGTAGGGCTATCATGTTGAAATTTGTGTCAATCACTATGAGCTTCTACGTAAATGGAATCAAAACATACGACCATTTACGTTACACGTTTTGATATTCGCAAATCCACACGCTGGAGCTTTTAGACGAGCTATCTACATACATAATTAGGTTTGTACGAAATCCTTAGAGCGCGAGTCGTACTAGCATTTGTCCGATTTCCTTTAAAGTCATCAGTCTTCCCATTGGTCTGATGGGGTCGATCACGAATTTCTCTCCTGCGTCAATTGCTTCATCTCAGAATTCCATTTGCACATAATATTCTCAGTTGTTTGTTGGGCGTATTCCAATGTGTCCTGCTGTTCAGTTACTAAACACTAAAGTTCCCTCTAATACCACGCAGGTTGTACTCTGATGCCTTAACATATATAGTACCGTCCTGTGCCTTCTTTTTGTCAATGTTTCCCGTATGTTCCTTTCTTCGCTGACTCTGAGGAGAACCTCCTCATTCTCTGTCTCATCACTCCACCTAATTTTCACCATTCTTCTGTAGTGCCGTATCTGAAACACTTTGACTCTCTTCTGTTCTACTTTTCTTACAGTCCATGATTCAGTATCACACAAATCTGTATTCCAAACGTACATTTTCAGAAATTTCCCTCTCGAATTAAGACCTGTGTTTGATGCCATTAGACTTATTTTGGTCAGGAACTCCCCTTTATCCGCACTAGTCTGCTTTTTATATCCCCCTTGCTTTATCCGTCGTGGGTTACTTTGCCTCCAGTTTTGTTGTAAGTTTCTCGCTGTTCTCATTTCTGATGCATATGTTGTCTTTGTTCCATTTATTCTCAATCTGTGTTTTGTACTCATTAGACTGTTCATTCTATTCAACAGGTCATGTAATTTTTCTTCAGCTTCACTGAGGGTAACAGTGTTAAAAGTGAATCTTATATAAACGTAGGCTTCCGCGGATATTCAAATTCAATAAAAATTTTCTTGGTTTGTGACCACATTATCAATAAATAAAACTACCGACGTTTCGGTCCCTGTTGCAAAGACCTAACAGGGACCGAAACGTTGGTAGTTTTATACATTGACAATGCGGTCACAAAACCAGAAAAATTTTACTGAAAGCGAGTCTTATCTTTGATATCCTTTCAGCTTGAATTTTAATTCTACTCTTTAACCGTTCTTCTGTTTTCGTCTTTGTGTCTACAATGTATACAACGAACTGTAGGTGCGAAGGATTTCATCCCTGTTTCACATCATTTTTAATCTGAGCAGTCTTATTGTAGCCACTTGTTCAGTAAATTACTTGTATTTCCTTAAAGCTGACTACTATTCTCTATTTTCCACCATTTTACGTTGTCGAACAGTTTTTCCAGGTCGACAAATCCTATGGAACGTGTCTCGATTTTTCTTCGGTCTTGCTTGCTTTAGCAGTCACAAAATTAGGATTACATGCCTGGTGCCTTTACCATTCCCGAAGGCAAATTGATCGTCGTTTAATGGTTCCTCAAATTTTTTTCCAATCTTCTGTATATTGCTATTGTCAACAAATTGGATGTAGATGTATGAGCTGTTAAGGTGATTTTGTGATAGATCTCACAAATTGGATGTAGATGTATGAGCTGTTAAGGTGATTTTGTGATAGATCTCACACTATCTGCTCTTGTTGTCTTTGGAATTAAATGACTGATATTTTTCGGGAATTTTGATAGTATTCCCCAGTCTCATACATTATACATACAACTATGAATAGTCGTTTGGTTACTACTCCCGAAATTACTTGAGAAATTAATCTCAGGTCCTCCAAAGATCATTTAAATTCTAATATTGGATACTTAGTCTTTTCCCTATCACTAGTAGGGCTACCAACTATCCAGCAGCGCTAAAATCATTTACGGCTAAACTACCTGATCCTTAACTAAGTCGCTGCCCATTTCTGAAATTCATGAATAACGTCACCAATGATCATGAACGAGTGATTTCGTTAGTGACTTCTTCCTCATCAGTGGGTAGCCGCACCCTTTCTTATTTCTGGACAATCATAATGCAATATTAAAATTCCAAGATGGTGAAAACAGTGCAATTTCGTTAGTGGAAAATTAAAAACCACCAATCTCATTGCAGGACTCCTTCTTTCCAGCCAGTCATAGGGCGTAAAAATCCAAGAAACAGTCCAATTGTGTCAATAAAAAACTTACAGTACCCTCCCCATTTTCCTCTCCCCACCGCATTCTCCAACCACCATTGTGCGGTATTAAATCGCCATGATGGTAGGAACATATCAATTGGTCTCTGCATGTCTATCTTTCCAGAGATGGTTGCGGGACTCGGCTGTCCATTACAAAATGTCAAATAAAACACCTTTCAGTAGTTTCATTTCCAAACCGCTATTTTATTGGGCTTTCAGTTTCAGGCCCCCTGACCGCTGTATAGGAAGATTCCAATATCGGTTTAGGTCAAAATATGGGCCAGCATTCAAAGACTGTTATCTGTGGATCTCTGCTTGATACGGCTATCACTTCAAACTCCATCTGCCGACTCTAAGATGGGCGTTTTGATTAAGCCTTGCGCATAATCTCGAATTACGTCCTCAATCCAGTGCTTATCCACCAATCGTAGTAGTAGTAGTAGTAGTAAACGGCTCACAATACTTTTTTTATACGTGCACAGACCAATAGCAAGATACTGAATATTCCATTTCCACATTAAATAATAATAAACAAAAACACAGACAGACAGACTACATTTCGCTAACGCAAACACAGTTAGTAGATGTTACGTAATGTAACATCCCGGTAAGACGTTAAACACTTTCGGGCATACCTTCTAAGTGGGGTATCTTTTATGAGCATCCTCTAGGGCCAGCGGATAGGGTGGATGCCACTTCATTTTCTGTGTTCATAACCGCATATTAATGGAGGAAATCCAGTTTAAAGACAGCCAGGTCACTCTATGATAAGGGAGTAAAGAACAGTACGACGGTAAAAGGCATAACAACGGACTGCTGTAGAAGATCGCAGGCAGGCAAATAGGCAGATATAAGTATATAGCCAAACTCGATGACTTATCTGCCTGACAGACATGACCTAACTTACCGAAAGTAGCCAGGGGTAGGCACTCAATCGGGACTGACTACCTCAGGAGCCCTCTTTCTCCTCAATGATCGTCAGTTCTCCTCCAAAACACTCCATTGCGTATGCGTCGAAAGAAGTAAATCTCCACAACTGATACCACCAGAGAGTACAATTTAAAAAGAAGGTTAAATATACGATAAATAGGTTTAAAAATCATCCACAGGTCAAGCAATAACACAACCGCTTCCACACACAGAGCTAACGAAAGTATGCCAATTTCATCATGTCTCTCTCTAAAATCCGCCATCGAACGCTAGTAAGAGAAATGCGCTGTCAAGCCCTGTCCTATATGTACTTGTTACAGCACATCTTTGCCAATTACCCCACATGTACCTGTATGTGTATCCTTCACCTATAATAAGGATCCAAAGGTCTCTCTCTCTCTCTATCTCTCTCTCTCTCTGTCTCTCTCCCTTTTCCGTTAACCTTTAGCACAGATTTCAGTCAGTTTGTGGGTGGACTGCGGAGTGACTGTAATAGTTCACTTCCCCCCAGACACTTTGGTGTATAGTTAGTGTCACATTCCCATTACACCATTGTATAAACGCAGATATCCTGAGTGACCATATCGTAATTTTCACCGAATATCATTGACATTTCCAACGTTCCCCGATAATTATCCGTTTTTCCATATGTAAGTGTACAACTAGGAGTATGCTCATATTCCTTAAACGACAAAGCTAAGTGCCAAAAACAACGCTAAAACACACACACACACACACACACACACACACACACACGAATACCTGTTAGAGGTAGTGTGTTGACATTATTCTGCTGTAAACACACGTGGCGTAACTGTGCTATATGTGTTTGCAGCAGGGACCCCCACTCCCAGGCTCCAATGAAGCCGGCGGCGTCGTTGGAGGAAGCTGCGGAGGCGGCGGTGGAGATGTTGGAATATGTGTGTTTTAGCGTTGTCTTTGGCACTTAGTACTTTCAGTTTTAGGGATAAGTATATACCCTGACTGTGTTGAGGCTCTGTATCAAAGCTGGATGGCATAAAGAGAGAATAGTATGCCACATTTCGTTGTGTAAGCAACAAGAGCATATTTATACTTTTACACTTACATATGGAAAAATACATGAATATCGAAAAATATAGGAAATGTAAAAAAATACAATAAAATGTAAGACACTGTCAAACAGAATGTTTACGTTTATACTTAGAAAAAAATTGTTCAAATGGCTCTGAGCACTATGGGACTCAACTGCTGTGGTCATAAGTCCCCTAGAACTTAGAACTACTTAAACCTACCTAACCTAAGGACATCACACACATCCATGCCCGAGGCAGGATTCGAACCTGCGACCGTAGCGGTCGTGCGGTTCCAGACTGTAGCACCTTTAACCGCTCGGCCACTCCGGCCGGCTTATACTTAGAGTGTAGTCGGAATGTGTCATAAACTGCAGATCAAAGTGTCTGACGGAGAATACTGGTACGCTTTCTTAGAAAGATATGAGGATAAGTAATCTATTACAATCACTCTACAGTCCTCCTCCAAATTAAGTGAGACTTGTACTAAAGGTTGAGAGAGAGAGAGAGAGAGAGAGAGAGAGAGAGAGAGAGAGAGAGAGCTCATCGTAGACCCTTCGGAAAAAAAATATCGATTTTATTATTTATATTCAGGGAAGGATAGACATGACATCACAGATATAAGACGGGTAATCGGCCGACGGAAGTTGTAATGAGTAGATGTAGGCGGCGTAGATATAGACTGAAGGATGGCGTAATGAAAGTCACATACTTCCGCTAGTTCTCAGTGAGGAAGCAGTTACGTTTTTGCTTGAAGAGTGGATAATTTTTAAACCTATTTATTAAATTTAATCATTTTCGACTGTGTTCTCCGGTGGAATCACTTGCGGTGATTAACTGCTTTCGGCACAAAGAAAAGGTTCAAATAGTTCTGAGCACTATGGGACTTAACATCTGAGGTCATCAGTCCCCTAGAACTTAGAACAACTTAAATCTAACTAACGTAAGGACATCTCACAGGATTCGAACCTGCGACCGTAGCGGTCGCGCGGTTGCAGACTGAAGCGCCTTGAACCGCTCGGCCACATCGGCCGGCCTACGATTGGTCTTCGAATCAATAGTTATTTACTACATTCAGGATTACCGTCGTGTGTTACGACAAAACACGAAATTTTATCAATAGACTGAGACCCTTACCAGGTTGGTTTATTGCTGTAGGCTACAACTGCCGTAAGACCTACTTTAATAGAACTTTGTGGTAAGTTCCTATGAGACCAAACTGCTAAGGTCATCGATCTCTAGGCTTACACACTACTTAATCTAACTTAAACTAACTTACACTAACGCAACACACACACACACACACACCCATGGCCCCAGGGAGGACTAGAACCTCAGACGGGGGAGTCGCGCGAACCTTGGCGAGGCGACCGAGACCGCACGGTTACCCCGTGCGGCTTTAATAGAATTTTGTACCTTACTGAAAGTCCATTGCTTACATAGGTATAATTTCGAAGAAATATTAGCCATAGGAGAACTCATCCACTTCGTTAGGAGTGCGTTAGAGCGACAAAAGCGTTGCTGTTATAAAGTTGGTTCACAACCTTTTATAACACATTGTTTGATCATAGATCTTTTATCTTCTCCGTTGAAAACGGTACGCGAGGCAGTCTTCTGAGACATCGATCGTAGTTTAATACTTCTTACGTTGTCCGAACTTATTTTTAATGGTCCCCATTACGTAGAAAAACATAACACAAGCACTCTGTCTTCAGGCCACAAGTGGCCCATCGGGACCATCCGACCGACGTGTCATCCTCAGCTGAGAATGCGGATAGGAGGGGGGTGTGGTCAGCACATCGCTCTCTCGGTCGTTATGATGATTTTCTTTGACCGGACCCGCTACTACTCGAGTAGCTTCTCAATTGGCATCACGAGGGTGAGTGCACCCCGAAAAATGGCAACAGGACATGGCGGCCCGGATGGTCACCCATCCAAGTGCCAGCCACGTCCCACATTGCTTATCTTCGGTGATATGACGGGAACCGGTGTATCCATTGCGGCAAGGCCGTGCCAAAACCTAAATCGGAATGGCCGGACCCGGGGATGAACCGTCGTCCTCCCGAATGCGAGTCCACTGTGCCAACCAGTGCGCCACCTCGCTCACACCTAACACAAGTTATTTCATATTTGTCTCAGAATGTTTTCCACAGCACAATCGACATAATAAAATCTCGCTGTGCTGTTGCAATCTGATAAAGTCTTCTCCGACTTCTTAGGCTCCGATATTACCTGATTTTGCATCGTCATCAACAACATTGTGCGCCGTAGCTGTAACCGCTCCTGGTACAGAAAATAGGCTGCAACAGACTAAATCATGACTTTCGAAAAAGACACCTTAACAAAAAAAAATGGTAAAATATTATAAAAAACAGCATATGACAAGAAGAAATTTAATAGCGTGGCAAATCACTTGACGCCACTTCTCGAGAACAGTCTCACGGACTAATCAGTTTCTTTACCCGTCGCAATGTACAGGGCTATTACAAATGATTGAAGCGATTTCATAAATTCACCGTAGCTCCATTCATTGACATATGGTCACGGCACACTACAGATACGTAGAAAAACTCATAAAGTTTTGTTCGGCTGAAGCCGCACTTCAGGTTTCTGCCGTCAGAGCGCTCGAGAGCGCAGTGAGACAAAATGGCGACAGGAGCCGAGAAAGCGTAAGTCGTGCTTGAAATGCACTCACATCAGTCAGTCATAACAGTGCAACGACACTTCAGAACGAAGTTCAACAAAGATCCACCAACTGCTAACTCCATTCGGCGATGGTATGCGCAGTTTAAAGCTTCTGGTTGCCTCTGTAAGGGGAAATCAGCGGGTCGGCCTGCAGTGAGCGAAGAAACGGTTGAACGCGCGCGGGCAAGTTTCACGCGTAGCCCGCGGAAAATTGGCTCATGCCACAACCTGAGACCGACAGCGCCGACTTCATCTTTCAACAGGATGGTGCTCCACCGCACTTCCATCATGATGTTCGGCATTTCTTAAACAGGAGATTGGAAAACCGATGGATCGGTCGTGGTGGAGATCATGATCAGCAATTCATGTCATGGGCCCCACGCTCTCTCGACTTAACCCCATGCGATTTCTTTCTGTGGGGTTATGTGAAAGATTCAGTGTTTAAACCTCCTCTACCAAGAAACGTGCCAGAACTGCGAGCTCGCATCAACGATGCTTTCGAACTCATTGATGGGGACGTGCTGCGCCGAGTATGGGAGGAACTTGATTATCGGCTTGATGTCTGCCGAATCACTAAAGAGGCACATATCGAACATTTGTGAATGCCTAAAAAAACTTTTTGAGTTTTTGTATGTGTGTTCAAAGCATTGTGAAAATATCTCAAATAATAAAGTTATTGTAGAGCTGTGAAATCGATTCAATCATTTGTAATAACCCTGTACAACTAACTGTCTATTCCAAATGTTGCGATTATGTTAGAGATAAGTCCATTGCGTTTGTAAGTACAGAGGCGAAAACATATGTCACTATAAACACAAGCAATCACTACCACCTCAACGTGTTAGTTCGGCTCCATATGTGGCAGTCTTATTGAAATCAATAGCAGCGCTTCAGTGAAGTAGGCTGCCAACCGCACAAGCAACCCTGCTGCGCTCACAGCAAACAAGCAGGTCCCCTTTCTACCTCTCTCCTCTCAACCAAGGAGCGATCCACCGACTACCGACTGCCAACTCTCGTCTTCGTTGCTACGGGGCTTAACTTTTAACTCCCCCTCCCCCCCCCCACTCCCCCACAAGCCCCCACCAGACGGCACCAACCAACACTCGTCTGCCTCGCCCTCGTGGACAAACCATAGATTTAGGTAAGGAATCGCTATCCTTGGTGTGTGAGATAGCCACAGCTGTAGAAATCCATCTGACTAAACAAGTAACCGCAACAGCTGCCATGAGATGGCTTACTGGCCTTCTACTCGTTCACAATTAGTTGCGTGACTTTAAAGTCAAATTCTGAGGTGCCAAACAATTGACCTAAAATGAAACTATCTGGCAGATTAAAACTGTGTGCCGGACCGAGACTCAAACTCGGGACCTTTGCCTTTCGCGGGCAAGCGCTCTACCAACTTTTTTTTTTTTAAATTCATTTAGTTCGATATTGTTCGTTGCGTTTGGTCTGGGCGGACTTCATAAGACATCCCCTCCGCCCCCGCTTTTTTTTTTTTTTTGCATTTTGTTCGTTGTTGGTCGTTGTGTTTGTTAGTTGCGGACGTCACATGACATCCGGTTCGTTCGTTTTGTTGATCCCTCCACTCAGTTTTTTATTACAGAGGCCAACCAGCTCTCTGGCCGAACACGCTGAGCTACCTTGCCGGCAACCAACTGATCTACCCAAGCACGACTCACGCCCCGCCCTCACAGCTTTACTTCCGCCAGTACCTCGCCTCCTACCTTCCAAACTTTACAGAAGCTCTCCTGCGAACCTTGCAGAACTAGCGCTCCTGAAAGAAAAGATATTGCGGAGATATGGCTTAGCCACAGCCTGGGGGATGTTTCCAGAATGAGATTTTCACGTTGCAGCGGAGTGTGCGCTGATATAAAACTTCCTGGCAGATTAAAACTGTGTGCCGGACCGAGACTCGAACTCGGAACCTTCGCGGGCAAGTGCTCTACCAACTGACCTACGGGCCGTGAGTCGTGCTTGCGTAGCTCAGTTGGTAGAGCACTTGCCCGCGAAAGGCAAAGGTCCCGAGTTCGAGTCTCGGTCCGACACACAGTTTTAATCTGCCAGGAAGTTTCATATCAGCGCACACTCCGCTGAATAGTGAAAATATCATTCTAATTGACCTAAAGATGATGCAAGAACCTATTTGCTAACCAAATTGTAAGACAAAATATTTAACTGTGTTGTGAATAACAAAATAAAGACCTCGATTCCTTTTTAGAGATGGAGGCTGTCCCTCAATAAAACATAAATTTTCCCAGTCCTACGTTGTTCATGCACAATATCCTAGATTTAACCCAGAACGAACACGTACACTATGAACCCAAAGAAACTGAAAAGAAATCACGGCAATAAATAAAGATTGCTCAACATAACGGAAAAGCTAATCTAAAAAATCCTCCAGTGATTAATTGGGCTTACATAAGCAGCGTTGAGAGGACGCACTGGGTGCACATCTCCATATTGAAAGACATTCCAGTACCGACATTTCTAAAATTTTGAAAATTTTTCATTATTAGCCTAGGGCACATTTACGTAATATCTTGGAAAAAGTAGAAATGATAAAACCACTAAAAACAAATCCGGAATTAATCTTCAGTGGGTAAATGGAACGACACCATTGAGTTTTCGTAGCTAATTTCGATTATCTACAAGCGAGTGATATCTTACTCTTACATGGAGCTCACCTGTTGTTTCTTGTACTCTGGTCTATCACTTAGATCCTGATTGAAGATTCTTAGGTTAAACATTTGATATTTTCGTTTCACCTTGATCTTTGTTGCACTAGTACAATTGATATAAGTGGCCCAATACCTGTGCTTTGATTTCACAACCTGGCTATGCCTTACCCCGAATTTTGTTGGTAACTCTTGGTTACATAAAAATATTTTTCGTAGTTCATAATCATTACTGATTTTGTATTCGTCTGTCCCTTGGTAATTAGGAACTTTTGTAATTTTTGTAACATTTGTTACTTTTTTATTCCCACTGATTGCTTGTATTTGACAGCCCATTCAAAATAATGTACTTTTGATTTCCATACACATTAATCAACCAAAACATTATGACCACCGCCGGCCGGAGTGGCTTTGCGGTTCTAGGCGCTACAGTCTGGAGCCGAGCGACCGCTACGGTCGCAGGTTCTAATCCTGCCTCGGGCACTGATGTTTGTGATGTCCTTAGGTTAGGTAGGTTTAATTAGTTCTAAGTTCTAGGCGTCTGATGACCTGAGAAGTTATGTCGCATAGTGCTGAGAGCCATCTGAACCATTATGACCACCGACCTACTATCGATATAAACCTGTCCAAACGATAGAAGCATCACCCGCCGAGGAATGACTGCTACTGAGACGCACGCACTGTGTATGTAGTATCAGAGAGCGTGCTGTCCGTGTGTAGAAAAGGAAATGGCGCGAACTGCCTGAGTCAAACAGAGGTAACCACATCGAGACATCGTGCAGTTGGGCGGCCACATCTCATTACAAACGCCGGACGTCGTAGGCTGGCGGTCGCAGGTTCGAATCCTATCTCGGGCATGGATTTGTGTCAACTCCTTAGGTTCTACATCTACATCTACATCTACATTTATACTCCGCAAGCCACCCAATGGTGTGTGGCGGAGGGCACTTTACGTGACACTGTCATTACGTCCCTTTTCTGTTCCAGTCGCGTATGGTTCGCGGGAAGAACGACTGTCTGAAAGCCTCCGTGCGCGCTCGAATCTCTCTAATTTTACATTCGTGATCTCCTCGGGAGGTATAAGTAGGGGGAAGCAATATATTCGATTCCTCATCCAGAAACGCATCCTCTCGAAACCTGGACAGCAAGCTACACCGCGATGCAGAGCGCCTCTCTTGCTGAGTCTGCCACTTGAGTTTGCTAAACATCTCCGTAACTATCACGGTTACCAAATAACCCTGTGACGAAACGCGCCGCTCTTCTTTGGATCTTCTCTATCTCCTCCGTCAACCCGATCTGGTACGGATCCCACACTGATGAGCAATACTCAAGTATAGGTCGAACGAGTGTTTTGTAAGCCACCTCCTTTGTTGATGGACTACATTTTCTAAGGACTCTCCCAATGAATCTCAACCTGGTACCCGCCTTGCCAACAATTAATTTTATGTGATCATTCCACTTCAAATCGTTCCGCACGCATACTCCCAGATATTTTACAGAAGTAACTGCTACCAGTGTTTGTTCCACTATCATATAATCATACAATAAAGGATCCTTCTTTCTATGTATTCGCAATACATTACATTTATCTATGTTCAGGGTAAGTTGCCACTCCCTGCACCAAGCCCCTAGCCGCTGCAGATCTTCCTGCATTTCGCTACAATTTTCTAATGCTGCAACTTCTCTGTATACTACAGCATCATCCGCGAAAAGCCGCATGGAACTTCCGACACAATCTACTAGGTCATATATATATTTTGTGAAAAGCAATGGTCCCATAACACTCCCTGTGGCACGCCAGAGGTTACCTTAACGTCTGTAGACGTCTCTTCATTGATAACAACATGCTGTGTTCTGTTTGCAAAAAACTCTTCAATCCAGCCAACTCTTCAATCCGTAGGCTCTTACTTTGTTTATCAGGCGACAGTGCGGAACTGTATCGAATGCCTTCCGGAAGTCAAGGAAAATAGCATCTACCTGAGAGCCTGTATCTAGTATTTTCTGGGTCTCATGAACAAATAAAGCGAGTTGGGTCTCACACGATCGCTGTTTCCGGAATCCATGTTGATTCCTACATAGTAGATTCTGGGTTTCCAAAAACGACATGATACGCGAACAAAAATTATGTTCTAAAATTCTACAACAGATCGATGTCAGAGATATAGGTCTATAGTTTAGCGCATCTGCTCGACGACCCTTCTCGAAGACTGGGACTACCTGTGCTCTTTTCCAATCATTTGGAACCTTCCGTTCCTCTAGAGACTTGCGGTACAGGGCTGTTACAAGGGGGGCAAGTTCTTTTGCGTACTCTGTGTAGACTCGAATTGGTATCCCGTCAGGTCCAGTGGACTTTCCTCTGTTGAGTGATTCCAGTTGCTTTTCTATTCCTTGGACACTTATTTCGATGTCAGCCATTTTTTCGTTTGTTATGTTTAAGTAGTTCTAAGTTCTAGGGGACTGATGACCTCAGATGTTAAGTCCCGTAGTGCTCAGAGCCATTTGAACCATTTGAACGTCATAGGCTGGACAGGCTGGAGAAATAGGACAGACGGCCAATTGGGGCGGGACTAACATCAGAATTTGATCCTGAGAAGAATGCAAGTGCGCCCACTGACCACTCCTAATGATGGCCCTCTATAGCCGACGATCCATGTGTGTACCAATGTTAACACCATGACATCAGCAAGTACGACTGAAATGGGAATGTGACAGTGGGCCCTGGATGTTGGCGCAGTGGTAGAGTGCTGCATGATCTGCTGAATCGTGATACCTTCTTCAGTCCGTCGTTTTTCAGAGAACAGGTTCTTGACAGCTGTACTATGAGGTGGAGACAAGTTGGTGGCTGCTACATTATGCTCTGCGTGTTAAATGACCCCTGGATTGCCACCCCTGGAGAATGATATGAGATTTAGTGTGACAGTAGATTTGTGTAACTGATTTCTTTATTCTGACCATCACCTCTAGTACACCAGGAACGGTCTGGTTGAGGTGTCTGAGCCGTAGTGAAGTTAGCTTTGAAAAGCGCGCCGCAACGCGTAGCGTGAAGCAGTCCTCCTCCGTTTTCTGGTGGTGGAGCCGTTGTCGCAATTGAAGGCTTCGGTATCTGCCTCTAGCGGGAAAGGGGAAAAGTGGGCTGTTCGCCTGGGTTCAAGAAGTGGCTGTATGGGCTCTTGTAGAGATTTGGCAGTCGGGGCATCGAAAAGCGACTTCTCTGCCGGTGCTAGAGGGACAGCACGCAGACCGCGGCATCAGCGTAAGCGACGCGAGCAGCGGCTCCGTGGTATGGGGCGTCAACTGCTCGTCGCGAAAGGAATCTTCCTGAGCGTGGATCCGCAAGAGGCCTAATTTCCAGTTAGACCGTATGCTGTCGACCGGCGAGGAGGTTCTGAAAATCGGCGCGCCTTCCTGCGTCCGTTGAAATGGCTGGCAGCGGGCGGTTCGGCAGAGCATTTGGAGGTGCTGGGTTGGTTCAGTCAATGGTTCAAATGGTTCGAATGGCTCTGAGAACTATGGGACTTAACATCTATGGTCATCAGTCCCCTAGAACTTAGAACTACTTAAACCTAACTAACCTAAGGACATCACACAATACCCAGTGTTGGTTCAGTCCTGGGAGTCGTAACGCACCATAAGTTAAATATTGATTGTTAACAGGTTTTATGAAGTTTAATTGAATTCAATTTACTTATTCTTGTTAATTATACCAGCCGTATATTTTGGGGGTTTCCCGCTATTCATTCTCGTCTGCCCACCCGCGGGAAGGTGGTAATATTAGAAAGGGTGGTCCGTTTGTTCCCTTTTGAGGACGAAAGGGGGAAGGGGAGTCAGAGTAAATCTGTGGCTGGGATTGCTTCTTTCCCCTCCCAGCTTACCTACGGGTTTATTCGACTGTTAGCCTCTGCCATGTCTGTGAAAGTCTAAGGCACCAATGGCTGTACTGTTTAAAATGCAAGGCTGTAAGACCTGATTCATTCTCTCTCCTGACATAACTAGTATTACTAGACTGACGTGTAGAATGTACTCTAAGAAAGAAGAAAAGTTCCTTTTGCCTCGTGGTAAGAACTAGTCAATTGCATAACGCATTCCTGCTCATGTGGATGCTGTAACTTACGTAAATTTATGTTTATGTATATTTTGCTATAATCAAGCAAGGTTGTTAATGTACGCCGTAGTGGATTTTTTTATATTGTTTCTAGTCAACAAAATACTGTTGTGTGTTTTTGCAATTCAATACCTTTTAAGGCTTTTACTCAACGTGCTTATGTGTTTTATACAGGTAGTTGGTTATTAGTGTGTTTTCTTGCCATGCAAAAGTTGGCTATTTCATTACGGGTAGAAATTGTTGCCTTGAAAGGAGAATGTTGTAAAGGTTCGCAAGGAGGACTGGCGAGCGTGTGTGTTTGCTGTACGCTAACTGGCAGAAATTTGTAGAATTTGTTTTTTTTAAATATATTTTGGAAATGTTAATGTTATTAACTGCACTTTTGTAAACAGGATTGTCTTTATACGTTGTAGGCAAGTTAGATTCTGCGCCATTTAATAAGCCTGAATGATGCTGTTGTGGGCGGCCGTACCTGCGGCTATTGTAACCAAATGGGAAGTTTGTCTGCCCAAAAGTCATCTATTCAAATCGTATTCATTTATTAATGGAGTGAAATTCACCTGAAATTTAGCTGAGCTTGAAATATTATACAGTGTCGCGTTGTATACGTTAAATTGCTTGCCATTACTTGCCTTTTACTGGCGTGATTTTTTTATAATTATTTAATAATTTAAAAGTCCTTTCCTATCGTAAATTGTGACTTATTCGTTAAATGATTGTTGTTTTTTTTAAATATCGTAAAGTCTTGCACCAAATTTGAATAAAGAGTGTTACTGGAAACTGTGTGGGATTTCACCAGTTATTCCTTGGCTCCTACTTCCTCTTTACATTTTGTGTATTAATTGTGATTAATAACCTTTGTGAACCAGTAGTAATTTTTACGGTTCAGTGTCCAGTGGCTTATCACGTGAAACAACAGTTGTCCGGCTTGCTGACAGTGCAAAGAGTAGGGCCGAGCACGGCGTCACTCAAATTCTGCTGTCAATGACGTCTCCGGCTACGCCCGTGACGACAGCCTGGCGGCGCAGCTGACAATACTGCGGGGGCGGCCGTGAGCTCCCTCCAGCGCGCGGGCCGCTCTCTGCTCTCTCCTGACTCACGGCAGGCTGCCCTTCCCTTGGTCGAACAGCGGACCCCGTACTGCATTCCAAGATACCGCTCTGAGTATCACTGTCTCGTGGTATAGGCTGTGATACTGAGATGAGAATATTTTACTACACAAATGGCTCAGTATAAGTACTGACTACGGTCGTTTGGGACTTAAGGCATATACTCCAGACACTTCCAAGTTATAGTACAACCAAAGCGCCTCGACCTGCTGAAAGTACATTTCCGGCCGGATCACATTTATTACATTTTCTTACCTCCTTTTGTCCAATTAGCAATTTCACTGCGCAGGAGTCCTGCCCTCTCTTGTTACCATATTCGGACAGACTGCGATAGCCTCTCGGCAGCGTTTTTGTAACTTTGCGTCCTCCATTCCTACGTATCTTACCTTGTCTCTTGCAACTAATAATAGTCGCTGCGTTTTTGCTCTTACAAATTTCTTCACTACTCCATTGTATAGCCTCTTGCAGTTATGTTACTTTACTCTTGCTTACCTAACAGTCTTCTACGGACAACGATAATTTTGTCGTTACTGCTTCCCTATCTAAGACCTCAGCTGATTAAGTGCCTCTTTTGCAGCTGTGGCATACCGAATTACTTCTCCAGTCAGCTGTCGTAATAGTCGTGAGTTACTCAATACGACTTTCTCTAAACTTGCAATCTGCGTAGTGTGCCAATCACTCTCGGCTTTGTTCCCTTTTGCCGACTGCTTAACCTCTACTACGGTGTCGTTCATACTTCGAATCTCTTCCTCATCAACAGTACCAAATATTGTTTTCATAAGCCGACTTCCTCCTTCACGCATTTGGAGTAACACCCATTACCTGGTCTACCTCATCTTTTAGTTTCTCGTATGCCCCATGTAGTCTTTCACAAACCCCAGCATGTCCTCCAAGAACCCCGTGCCTTTCCGTCCCTCACGGAATTTGTACAATGCTTCTTCCAATCTTCTCACTTCATTACACATCTCCCAAGCATTGAATACCACCTGGAACACCCAGTGATGACTGGTGATCATTACGTCTTCCTGCTTGGCGAACAGCACACCCACTTCTAGGTTCTGGTTCCCTAGCGCTTCCACTCCTACGAAGACCAGTAGTCCCGCTATGTACCGCATCACCTCAGCTTCTCTGCACCTTATCTTAAATTCATCAATTTTCCGCAGCTACTTGTACTAATTACACTAAACCTACACCTAACCTTAAAAAATATTCAGCGGCTTAATCCGTATGAGTTCCTCGTTACCGTTTCACTCACGTCATCTTTTTCGTCTTCCCGTACCTTTCTCCACACTCTCCCTCTCCGGTCCGAATCTTCTGTCCCTGGAATAGCTCTCGGACTCCCTTGAAAAGGCTTCATCCGCCCCTCATTCACAATTGTCCTTCTCTCCGGCCATTGAATCTTGACATTTACTGGTGACTCAGTCTCTATATCATTTGGTATGGTACCTGGTGCTTCGCAAAAACCTTCTTTGTCTCTCCCTTCGGCCTAAGCACTACCCACTGACCAACTGTACACCGTGGCATTCCTTCCGTGCAGCCCTTGCTTCTTCCAGCTTCTCCAGTGCCCGTCTATTTTCCCTCCATACTCTATTCCAAATTTCCCTAATCACTCTGGCAAATTTCTGAAGAGAATCTTTCCTTTCTTCGTTTTCAATATGTCGAACGGTGATGAAATTTTACAACCAAGTAGTGCTTCATATGGCGATAATCCTGTATTCGTATGCTGTTTTGAGTTGTAGGCGAAGATGACGTATTTCAAATAGACATACCAGTTGGTGTAATGTGAGTAAATGTAGTATCCAAGCATCTTCCTGATTGTCCTATGCAGTCTTTCAGTTCTTCCATTGGCTTGTGGATGGGGAGGACTCGTTCTAACTTCTCCACATTCAATACATTACACAATAGCTTCTATCGATCTGACATGAAGTTCGTTCCCTGGACTGTCACTATTGTTCCAGGCACTTCAAACATCAGCATCCAATTATTCCCAATTACTTGTATCATTGTTGCTGCCTGATGGTTTGGCATCCCGACCGTTTCTACGTGTCTTGAAAACTGATCTATGACTGTGAATACATACTTATTTCCTGCAAATGTTTTATTAAATCAACCTAAAACATCACTCCCCAGAAATTCGAATGATTCTAATGCTTTTTTCGACACAAATCTGGCCTCTGTGCGCACTGTATGCAATTATGCACATACTGGTTCTAGTCCGTCTGCCTTTTCCTCCACCAGTAACTTTGTGCTACTCTCCTGTTGGTAGATCTGCAACTTTCATAACGCATTTATATGTAATCGTGAGCTTCTTGTAACACTCTATTATTTAGCTTCCCTGGTACCAGTACCCGCGGTTCCAGCCTGCTTTCTGTGCATAGCAACCAGTCCTGCATACAGAACTTGCCGGCCGGAGTGGCCGAGCGGTTCTAGGCGCTTCAGTCTGGAACCGCGCGACCGCTACGGTCGCAGGTTCGAATCCTGCCTCGGGCATGGATGTGGGTGATGTCCTTAGCTTAGTTAGGTTTAAGTAGTTCTAGGGGATTGATGACCTCAGATGTTAGGTCCCATAGAAAAAAAAAGAATGTATAACTGTGACTGCTTAAAACACTGCTTGTATTCGTCATCCGCTCTCTGTGGCGTTTGCCATTCCTTATCCATCCACATTTCCGTGCTTCTTCCCAGGTTCACGAGTAACTTGGAAATCAAATTTGCGTATTCTTACTACCCAACACGTCAACCTACTAGAAGGCTCCTTTAACCTCAACAACAATTTTAATGCCGCGTGATCTCCTATTACTCTAAACTTTTTCTGTACAGATAACATTTGAATTATGTGATTCCATAAATAAGGCTTAGCATCTCTTTCTCCTTTGTGGAATAATTTCTTTCTGCAGAATTTAGTTGTCTTGATGCATAAGTTACTGCTTGTTACGTGCCTTCTACCTCTTGTGACAATACACAGCCAAGTGCAAGTGTTGATGCATCACATAATAATACAAATTATTTATTACGATCCGAAAACATCAGTAGCTCTTCAAAAGCATGCTGGACTCCTCTGACCACATGAATGTAGCACCCCCTTTTGTCAGTTGTGTTAACAGTTCGGCAAATCTACAAATCCGTTTACGAACAGGACGTAATAGTTGGCCACTCCTAAAAAGGATTTCAACTCATTTACACATTTTGATATAGGATGTTCACGTACAGCTCTGATTAATACTTGGTCCGTTTTAACCCCATCTTTAATTATACCTAGGTATGCTACATCTTCCAACACAAAATTACACTTTTTCTGTAGTCAGTGTTAACTTCGCTGCTTTTAACCTTAGGCATACTTCTCTTAATCGCAGCATATGCTCTTCCATATCACTCTCATAGGTGATTCTGTCATCGACATATAGGAAACTGCCGTGGTATTAAACCTCTAGTACTCCGTCTAACAACCTCCGGAACGTTGCAAGTTCCCTTTTTAATCCGAATGGCATTCTTCTTAATTGGTAGTGTCCCCAGGACGCCGAAATTGCTGTTTGTGTCAATCCTGCGGTGCAGCCTCTGTCTGGTGATAAATCCATTGTTGAAAAATATTTTCATAGCCCTAAACGACCCAGGGTTTATGTGATGTTTGGTGATGTGTAGGTGTCCGTTATGATTTTTGCATTAATAAAGATGTGTAAGTAACCTGTTTATATGTTTGTATGTTGGCAACGCTAAAGACTGTAAATAATATCGCTGATAGCGCTCTGCACCCTCGGTAAGAGACTCTGTGGTTGGACGGACTAGCAGTTAGCAGTGACGAAGTTTTCAAAGGCTACTTTTTGAATGTAAAGAATACTGAAATTTTTCTCAAGGTTAGCTTTTGTGTTACTTTTCTCAAGGCCAGCCGGTGCAAGTGACAGTGCGTCCGCAATAATGTTTTCCGTGCCAGGAATGTAGATTATTGTGTAGCGGAATTCTTGCAGAAACAATGACCAACCTTCAAGCCTGTCATGATTTAATTCTGAAGATATAAGAAATTGTAATGCTTGATGATCATTATAAACTTTTACATAATTGCCGGAAAGAAAGAAACGAAATTTGTCAAATGCCTAAATGGTACCTAAAGCTTCCAATTCAATAACGGAATAATTTGCCTCAGATTTTGTTAGCACGCGGTTGACAAAATCTATGGCTTTCTGAACAGTAATGTCATTTTCTATAGCTTCTTGAAATAAATGGGCGTCAAGACCAACATTAGAAGAATCCGTGCTAAGGCAGAAATCTTGTGACAGATCTGGGTGAGCTAAGATTGGAGCATTAAGTAGCGCTTCTTTCAAAGAATCACATTCAACTGTACCTGTTCGTCCCAGTTCCAAATAGTGTTCTTGCCAGTGAGAGAACAAAGTTTTGGAGCTACTAGAATTTGCATATTCAGGAAACGACACTAGAAATTCACGACATCTAGAAAACAGCGAACTTCCCTTTTTGTGGATGGAACAGAAATGGCTCTGATTGGTTTCAACTTTTCAGGATCCGAGAGAATGCCCTCAGAAGAAATAATGTGACCCAAAAACTTCACATTTGTCCTACCGAATTCAGATTTTTACGAGTTAACTATAATTTCAGATTCAGCAAAAATACGTAACAAACTGTTGAGGATAAGATTATGTTGTTCCCAAACGGCTTCTGCTATTAAAATATCGTCCACATACGAGGTAATGTGCCGTTTTAAGAACTCAGATAATATGGAATTTAAGCCACGAATGAAAGGTGCTGAAGAAATGTTCAAACAAAAAGGAAGTTTCTGAAATTGATAACAAGCGCCGAAACAAAGAAAAGCCGTATATTTTCTACATTCTGGATGAAGTTCAATTTGGTAAAAGCTGGATCTGAGATCAATAGAAGACAACACGTTTACGTATTTGAAATTTTGAAGAAGTTCTTCCAACGTTTGCAGCCTGTCTGTTTCAGGAATGATCATGGTATTTATTTGTGCAATCTAAGACAAGCCTGATCGATGCGTTTTTCTTTTCAACAACATGTAATGATTTATTGTATGAGCTTACCGCTGGTTCAATAATGCCCCCGTCAAGCATAGATTGCATTTCCGTTCCAATACGGTCCGTACAGTGTGCTGGAATTAGGCATGGTCTGACTCAAAATTTATTATGCTCATGAACACGAAATTTGTATTGAAATTCTTTAATTGTTCCTGTTTTGTGGGTAAAAACTGTGGAATGTGCTTTTAAGATGTCAAAAATATCCTGCCTATCAGTGTCATTACAGTTCTCAATTGTTTGAATTTTTTTCTGAATTAAAACTTTAGTATCTAATATGTCATCAATATCATCTCTGTCAGTACTTCCAAAGTGAGTATTAGTGTCAAATTCCGTCGAAAGTTCAAAACTGTGATCTGACAAAAGGTAAATCCGATTGATTTCCTCGTGGGAAATTTTGGCTGGACGTTGTAAAGATGATATCGAAGCTTTTCAGGGAGTTTTGCAAGAACTGGAAATCGACACAGACAATCGCATGATGCGAGAACTCCTTCTACTCCATTGATGAATTTCTCAGTAAAACCAACTGATTTTATATATATATATATAACTTCTGCGCAATTTCAGTGTAGTAATGTGTTCATTGTAAATGTGTGTGTGTAAGTACAATCTAACTTCTGCACGATTTCAGTGCAGTAATGTGTTCATTGCATTATATTATAGTAGTTGTATTACATGTTTATTACCTTATAAATAAATAAAAAAACCTTTTTATTTTAAATTCAGTGCATTAGTATTTGTAAAATGACTTTCATATAGAGTTCATTAAAAAATGACGATCATTCCACTTGGGACCTGTGGAATGGTACATTAGCTTACTTGTTTTAGTTGTAAATATTTGTCATGTATTCTTGTTTTTCTGACATGTTCCACATCCTGGAGGACCTCCTCACTACGGATCAATTGGAATGAAAGTAAATCTAATCTAATCTAAGAAAACACCAGTTACAGGTCACATCCATCACAATTTCGTGACGACAGAAATAATAACCGGACACGACAAGGCTACTGTTATAACGCAAATCGTAACCAAAACAGTCATCACTCGTATGACAACCATTGTCACAATGAAAATAGTTACAGAAAAAGATCACACTTCCGTGGTAATGATTATGACAGACAACCTTAGAAATAGACAATACGGGAACCAGAATAATTATTATCAAGGGAGACAAAATGACGCAACAGTCCGTATCGTAATTACGATACCGGGAATAATTCTCCACCACTTAATCGTCAAGAAAGAAATTACAGAAATTACCGACTGGACGACAGACGCTATAGTCATGACAACAGACCTGTGTTTAATCAGAACTGGCGTGACCCAAATAGGGCAGGGCCCTCTCGACAAGCTGATATTGTAGAACTTAGACCTGCAAATCCCAGTAACGATGTGTGGCAAAAAAGAGATGATAGACAATGACTCACACCACAGGCAGCCACAAAACCTACCTATGAAGCTGACGACGTAGCTGCTGTGACTGTCAGTTACGTGAAATTGTAAGACAGTAGGGATGTTTTACTCCTGGAACATGGCATGAAGCTGAACAATACTGCATATCCTGTAATTCACATCACAACAAATGACATAAAATTTATGGCAGTGCTTGACTCTGGCAGTCCTATTTCGGTAACTAGTGAAGCATCTTTCAGTAAATGCAATAAATCGAACGATTGCCCCACATTCCTTTACATAAGATTAAATTCAAAGTAACTATTCCTCGTTATACAATACTTTTTGGCCAGATCTTTTTCTCATATCTTCTCAATGCATTTCTTCCCAACTGATCACAAATGAATTTCTTATTTAGCTTACCCCCTCTTAAGCTAACTTAAATCTACTGAGCTCAGATACATAAACTTGAGAATGAGGCAATGCAACAGCACCAAAAATTCACACATATAACAATGACAAAAACGCAAAACGGCAAAGCAAGCAGCATTTCTAAATTAGCAAAGCAAATACAACATTACAGCTAATATAAGACAATAAGACAGTTGTAAAGATGAACCATGGACCTTGCCGTTGGTGGGGAGGCTTGCGTGCCTCAGCGATACAGATGGCCGTACCGTAGGTGCAACCACAACGGAAGGGTATCTGTTGAGGGGCCAGACAAACGTGTGGTTCCTGAAGAGGGGCAGCAGCCTTTTCAGTAGTTGCAGGAGCAACAGTCTGGATGATTGACTGATCTGGCCTTACAACACTAACCAAAACGGCCTTGCTGTGCTGCTACTGCGAACGGCTGAAAGCAAGGGGAAACTACAGCCGTAATTTTTCCCGAGGGCATGCAGCTTTACTGTATGGTTAAATGATGATGGCGTCCTCTTGGGTAAATTATTCCGGAGGTGAAATAGTCCCCCATTCGGATCTCCGGGCGGGGACTACTCAAGAGGACGTTGTTATCAGGAGAAAGATAACTGGCGTTCTACGGATCGGATCGTGGAATGTCAGATCCCTTAACCGGGCAGGTAGGTTAGAAAATTTAAAAAGGGAGATGGATAGGTTAAAGTTAGATATAGTGGGAATTAGTGAAGTTCGGTGGCAGGAGGAACAAGACTTTTGGTCAGGTGAATACAGGGTTATAAATACAAAATCAAATAGGGGTAATGCAGGAGTAGGGTTAATAATGAATAAAAAATAGGAGTGCGGGTAAGCTACTACCAACAGCATAGTGAATGCATTATTGTGGCCAAGATAGACACGAAGCTCATGCCTACTACAGTAGTACAAGTTTATATGCCAACTAGCTCTTCAGATGATGAAGAAATTGATTAAATGTATGATTAAATAAAAGAAATTATTCAGATTGTGAGGGGAGAGATGAAATTTTAATAGTCATGGGTGACTGGAATTCGGCAGTAGGAAAAGGGAGAGAAGGAAACGTAGTAGGTGAATATGGATTGGGGGTAAGAAATGAAAGAGGAAGCCACCTGGTAGAATTTTGCACAGAACATAACTTAATCATAGCTAACACGTGGTTCAAGAATCATAAAAGAAGGTTGTATACATGGAGGAATCCTGGAGATACTAGAAGGTATCAGATAGAGTATATAATGGTAAGACAGAGATTTAGGAACCAGGTTTTAAATTTTAAGACATTTCCAGGGGCAGATGTGGACTCTGACCACAATCTATTGGTTATGAACTGTAGATTAAAACTGAAGAAACTGCAAAAAGGTGGGAATTTAAGGAGATGGGACCTGGATAAACTGACTAAACAAGAGGTTGTACAGAGCTTCAGGGAGAGCATAAGGGAACAATTGACAGGAATGGGGGAAAGAAATACAGTAGAGGAATAATGGGTAGCTCTGAGGGATGAAGTAGCGAAGGCAGCAGAGGATCAAGTAGTTAAAAAGACTAGGGCTAGTAGAAATCCTTGGGTAACAGAAGAAATATTGAATTTAGTTGATGAAAGGAGAAAATATGAAAATGCAGTAAATGAAGTAGGAGAAAAGGAATACAAACTTCTCAAAAATGAGATCGACAGGAAGTGCAAAATGGCTAAGCAGGGATGGCTGGGGGTCAAATGTAAGGATGTAGAGGATTTATCTCACTAGGGGTAAGATAGATACTGCCTACAGGAAAATTAAAGAGACTTTTGGAGAAAAGAGAGCCACTTGTACGAATATCATGATCTCAGATGGAAACCCAGTTCTAAGCAAAGAAGGGAAAGCAGAAAGGTGGAAGGATAATATAGAGGGTCTATACAAGGGCGATGTACTTGAGGACAATATTATGGAAATGGAAGAGGATATAGATGAAGATCAAATGGAAGATAAGATACTGCGTGAAGAGGTTGACAGAGCACTGAAATATCTAAGTCGAAACAAGGCCCCGGGAGTTGACAACATTCCATCAGAACTACTGACGGCCTTGGGAGAGCCAGTCCTGACAAAACTCTACCATCTGGTGAGCAAGATGTATGGGAATGGCGAAATACCCTCAGACTTCAAGAAGAATATAATAATTCCAATCCCAAAGAAAGCAGGTGTTGACAGATGTGAAAATTACCGAACTATCAGTTTAATAAGTCACAGCTACAAAATACTAACGCGAATTCTTTACAGACGAACGGAAAAACTGGTAGAAGCCGACCTCGGCGAAGATCAGTTTGGATTCCGCAGAAATGTTGGAACACGTGAGGCAATACTGGCAGTACGACTTAGCTTAGGAAATAGATTAAGGAAAGGCAAACCTACGTTTCAAGCATTTGTAGACTTAGAGAAAGCTTTTGACAATGTTGACAAGAATACTCTCTTTCAAATTCTGAAGGTGGCAGGGGTAAAATACAGAGAGAGAAAGACTTTTTACAATTTGTACAGAAACCAGATGGCAGTTATAAGAGTAGAGGGGCATGAAAGGGAGGCAGCGGTTGAGAAGGGAGTGAGACAGTGTTGTAGCCTGTCCCCGATGTTATTCAATCTGTATATTGAGCAAGCATTAAAGGAAACAAAAGAAAAATTCGGAGTAGGTATTTAAATCCATGGAGAAGAAATAAAACTTTGAAGTTCGCCGATGACATTGTAATTCTGTCAGAGACAGCAAACGACTTGGAAGAGTTGTTGAACGGAATGGACAGTGTCTTGAAAGGAGGATATAAGATGAACATCAACAAAAGCAAAACGAGGATAATGGAATGTAGTCGAATTAAGTCGGGTGATGCTGAGGGAATTAGATTAGGAAATGAGACACTTAAAGTAGTAAAGGAGTTTTGCTATTTGGGGAGCAAAATATCTGATGATGGTCGAAGTAGAGAGGATATAAAATGTAGACTGGCAATGTCAAGGAAAGCGTTCCTGAAGAAGAGAAATTTGTTAATATCGAGTATAGATTTAAGTGTCAGGAAGTCGTTTCTGAAAGTATTTGTATGGAGTGTAGCCATGTATGGAAGTGAAACATGGACGATAAATAGTTTGGGCAAGAAGAGAATAGAAGCTTTCGAAATGTGGTGCTACAGAAGAATGCTGAAGATTAGATGGGTAGATCGCATAACTAATGAGGAGGTATTGAATTGAATTGGGGAGAACAGGAGTTTGTGGCACAACTTGACAAGAAGAAGGGTTGGTAGGAGATGTTTGAGGCATCAAGGGATCACAAATTTAGCATTGGAGGGCAGCGTGGACGGTAAAAATCGTAGAGGGAGACCAAGAGATGAATACACTAAGCGGATTCAGAAGGATGTAGGTTGCAGTAAGTACTGGGAGATGAAGAAACTTGCACAGGATCGAGTAGCATGGAGAGCTGTATAAAACCAGCCTCAGGACTGAAGACATCGACAACAACAACAAGACAATAAGCAGCAAACAAGAAAAATAAATCGGTTAAAAAACAGGCTTATCACAGAAATACAAAGTAAAATTCAGTTGGACGTGGCCTGAAAAATAGCAACAGCAAATGCAATAACTTATACCTGAACATGACAAAGCACAAGCTGAAAAAATATTACAGTAAAGACAGCAATGCAGATAAGAGAAATATATGTGTAAGCTTACAATAGCATGTATGAATCTGGGACCATCAAAACTATGCAAACCGGCAGTACAAGAAACAAGATCAATTCTTTCTCTCATGTGAAAGGCAATGTTTCTGTGTCACATCTTAACACGAAAGTGGTGCACCACAACGACGTATTCCACCAAAAAATTACCAAGTCTTTGAAATTAACAGTATGTATGCAGTTCCTGTTGTTAGTTCCTCCTCCTTCTTATAGTTCTTTCCTTTCCAAGTGCTGTTTTTTAGAATGTGGATCATAAAATTATTATTTAATGGATATGTTGATAGAAAGTCTTCAAATTAACGTATGTATTAAATTTTATTTTGTAAAACTAATGCTACAGCGCAGGTAGAAACTACATATGAAATAAAATAAACGAATATGTACAGGGCTATTACAAATGATTGAAGCGATTTCATAAATTCACTGTAGCTCCATTCATTGACATGTGGTCACGACACACTACAGATACGTAGAAAAACTCATAAAGTTTTGTTTGGCTGAAGCCGCACTTCAGGTTTCTGCCGCCAGAGCGTTCGAGAGCGCAGTGAGACAAAATGGCGACAGGAACCGAGAAAGCGTATGTCGTGCTTGAAATGCCCTCACATCAGTCAGTCATAACAGTGCAACGACACTTCAGGACGAAGTTCAACAAAGATCCACCAACTGCTAACTCCATTCGGCGATTGTATGCGCAGTTTAAAGCTTCTGGATGCCTCTGTAAGGGGAAATCAACGGGTCGGCCTGCAGTGAGCGAAGAAACGGTTGAACACGTGTATCTGGACATGCTGGAAAATTGGCTCATGCCACAACTGGAGACCGACAGCACCGACTTCATCTTTCAACAGGGTGGTGCTCCACCGCACTTCCATCATGATGTTCGGCATTTCTTAAACAGGAGATTGGAAAACCGATGGATCGGTCGTGGTGGAGATCATGATCAGCAATTCATGTCATGGCGTCCACGCTCTCCCGACTTAACCCCATGCGATTTCTTTCTGTGGGGTTATGTGAAAGATTCAGTGTTTAAACCTCCTCTACCAAGAAACGTGCCAGAACTGCGAGCTCGCATCAACGATGCTTTCAAACTCATTGATGGGGACATGCTTCGCCGAGTGTGGGAGGAACTTCATTATCGGCTTGATGTCTGCCAAATCACCAAAGGGGCACATATCGAACATTTGTGAATGCCTAAAAAAACTTTTTGAGTTTTTGTATGTGTGTGCAAAGCCATGTGAAAATATCTAAAATAATAAAGTTATTGTAGAGCTGTGAAATAGCTTCAATCATTTGTAATAACCCTGTACAGAGAAAATCATAAAAACATCATTGAAGAGCCATGTGGAATTTCAATGTCAGTAGATATTCTCTCAACTTCCGTAAAGAGACACTAGTCATAATCAGGTGTGTAAACGTAAGAATATTTCTCAATTCATAAGCATTTCAGTAAGTAGTCAAAGTACAAACTCCAAAGTGTAATCATATGTTTGCAAGTAATAGTGTTTGACGTGTTTGTGGCGTGTCCTGCAAAGAAATTTCAATAGCGAGGTTAACGGCATCTCTGTTCTACCACTATGCGAGCGCTTGTAGGCGTGCAGTGAGCTCAAAAGCGGCTGAAGCGACATCATTAAAGTTGACAGAAAACACAACAATGGGTATTTCCTGCTGGCTAGCGCGCAGGTCAGCGCAGCAGAGCATCACATCAAAGTTACATACAATATACACCACTTAAAGCTCTCACAGTATCACAATCGTCCCTAAAGTAAATTTGAACAGTTCACAAAATGCAAACATAGTACAATTTCCAAAATGCAAAGTAATCTCACTGTGTAATTATCTAAACATGTGCCTGAGACATAGTAAAATGTTTATCTCTCTCTGTCAAATGACCATATAGCTGTGTAATTGTGTGTTAGAGAAATGTGGTACCGAAGTATAAAACTGTATAAGCAAATACCATATTAGCTGGGGCTCCTTGTTCTTGCCACACGCATAGTACACAAAGTAGGCATAGCCCCATAAGGGCCAATGTAATTATACCTCAGATATTACAGATTAAAACTGCGGAATAAAATGTATCACTGAAAACCTTCTCTGTATCAATGTACTTCAAAAATATTGCTAAAAAGTTCCAAGTACAAAAAGTAATCACTCAAATTCCTCTCATGTAGGGCTAAACTATACTTCTTGCTGTAAGAAAATTTCTGTCATTGCTTAACGGTAAAAATGTGCCAAGTGTCGTAGTTATCGATGTTAATAAGCAATGTTCTCCAAAAATCGATGTCCTTACTGTTGTGGGTTGGCAGGAGAGCCAACACCGTAATATTAGAGGAAGCCGAAATGCACGCGTTTTAGCTCACGCAGGCTGGCGTGAGGTCTGGAACAGGTCAAGGAAATTAGACTTTAGCAAAAAACGGACGTAGTTGGTGGAATACTTAACTTTAATCCATAAATGGTGAACATCGCTCTTGACGGTACATGTTTTACAGCATCAATAGTAACTGGTAATGGCGCCTTGCTAGGTCGTAGCAAATGACATAGCTGAAGTCTATGCTAACTATCGTCTCGGCATATGAGAGCGTATTTTGTCAGTGAACCATCGCTAGCAAAGTCGGCTGTACAACTGGGGCGAGTGCTAGGAAGTCTCTCTAGACCTGCCGCGTGGCGGCGCTCGGTCTGCAATCACTGGTAGTGGCTACACGCGGGTCCGACGTATACTAACGGACCGCGGACGATTTAAAGGCTACCGCCTAGCAAGTGTGGTGTCTGGCGGTGACACCACACTTACCTTGTCACATACAAAAGTAAAGTTCACGTACTGATGTGAGACTGTGCAGACATAAAACAGATACAGTGCAAAAGCAATAAAGAAAATTGGGTCACTCGTTAGTAGCGTCATAATTAATCGTGTAGCTGTCACACAAATCAAATACTGCAGCATCTGTGACCCCTCAGGAAGTACTTTAAATAAAAAATGGTTTTCTTTCAAATAAACCAAAATGGTGCAGTAAAACCTAATTAGCAGTATATGTTCCAAGAATGTTAACCTTATAGTAGTGATGTAATCGTGCAACTAAAAAGCAAAAATGTACACACAATAGGACTGTGTCGTCTGTTCCCTATAATAGTGAACTCGTAAAATTACTGTCTTAATATGTTCCATAGGTTCTTGACTAGACAGTTACATCGCTGCATGCTAAATGTGACATAGCGTAATAGTAACTTGAAGTGAAAAATTAATAGGAAAGACCATGTCAGAAAGCAAATTATTTCTCAATAAACGGTTTTACATGAGAAATTTGGTATAATCCTTTTCTTTTCTTAGTACACAGAGTTTCAACTCCAACGCAATTATGCGGTGTACGTCGGATCCTGTAAGGTCCATTGTAAATCAGAAAAAGTTTGTGACTCATATGTTTCTTCTCGTATGATAATGAGTGGGCTTTAATGAGAGCTTTTTAACCAATGAGTAGCTTCATTGCATTTCTCTTACCATGTAGTTTTCTCCTTTTGCATGCAGCAGAAATTATATTTTTAATTGCCAAATCAATTATGTCTTTATATCGAAGTTTAGGTGTACTCGGAAAAGGTACAGGCTCTCTCATTCTGTTCGATGTTTCCTCATTCTTCAGTACAAGAATAGGTGGTAAAGCAGTGGAGTCATGAGGCATTTCATTCAGTACAAGTGTAAGTATCTGTCCCAATACTGATGCTTCCTGTGACAATGAAGTCTGCAAAGCTTATTAATTTCTTTCACAATGCGTTCAGACGGGTTACAATGTGAAGAGTACAATGAAATAAAAACAGGTTTGATTTTACGATTCAAAAGCATGCGTTGCCAAACAACAGATCTAAATTGTGGTCCGTTATCTGAAATGACCTTGGCAATGTCCCAACTTCGCATTAGAATTTTTTTAACAAAGGCGTTGGATACAGACCGTCCAATGTATTTGCGTAACGGCGTAAAAGCAACAAATTTTGATCTAACTTCGACAGCGACGAGAATGTAAGAAAATCTATTCAATGTTTTAATAAGGGGGTCCAAGAATATCAACAGCAGCTAACTGCTTTAATCTGGTAGGAATAATAGGAAACAATGGTGCATGATGTGAGATGGTAGACGGTTTAGCTTTTTGGCAAAGTTTACAAACAGACAAGACTCTCCTAATTCTCTTTTTCACGTTGTTAAAATAACAAGTCGTCCGAAGAATATGATAACATTTTTGTGGACCAAAATGTGCGTAGCTGAAATAAATGGACCAGATGAGCTTATTGACAAAATCGTCAGGATTGCAAAGTACCCATGTCATCAACAGTGCAACGTTTGAAGAGTATGTTGTTTCTAACCGGATAATAATGACGAATCTGCGTGTGTGTCTTTTCATGCCATTTACATTTAATATCTTTTCAACTCGGATCCTTGTCTTGCTCATGAGCAAGATGCCTGTAATCACAAGAAAACCTATTGTTTTGTGTTCCATCGGATGATTTTATTGGCATGACGACTGTTGCTGCCCCCGTGCTTTAATATGGGTATGGCCATCTCGTTTGATAAAAAGTATGAAGAAATGGGACTGCTACCGAGCTACATAAAATCCTTTCTCAACATCAAGCAATGTGCGAAGGAACCCAAGATGTTCAAAACTTTAGTGCAGAAAATCATTTCAGACAGTATTAATGCTTTACATAATAGGAAAGAAAGTTTAAATGAAGAAGCATATTATCTGTTTTTAGAGTTAACTAAAGTGTTCCGTTTACAATTTAATTTTCAAATAGATGAATTCTGGATCTTTATCACTGAATGGCTAAACGATTGTGAAAATGTAATATCTGCTAGACACAAAAAGAAACTAGGTAAATTAAAAAGTTTTGTACCCAAAATAGAACAACGTGATGTTACAGTGTCTAAAATGTCTGACCATAAATTTTTTACTAGAGTGATAAACAAAACGGAAATACAATTTACCAGGGAAGAAAGTACTCTCCTGGAGAAAGGGCTTAGATATAATGTAATGCCTTATGTTTCAGAGACAGATGTAATTGAAAACCTAGTTATAGATCTTAAGATTGGACTAGATAGTATGAAAATGGAAAGTGCTCAACAAATCAGGGCAGCTCACGATGTTTTTAATGTTATCAGTAAAAACAATTTTTCTTGTCAGCCCTCTAAAAATTCAGATGTTAAATTAATCAAAAGTATCAATGCAAAGTTAAAGCACAATGACGCCTTAGTTACTAAATCTGTCAAAGCCAGTGCTATAATTGTCTCTAGTAAGAATGAATATATCTTTAAAACCATAGCATTTTTCGAGGCTAATAATGTATCTGAAATAGAGAAGGACCCTACTCCCGGCCTACAAAAATAAATTAGATGTGCTGTAAATGGGGCTAAACATTTGCTAAAGCTCTTTCAAAAGAAACAGCTGATAAACATGAACCCCTAGACTCCCAAACTTCGTTCTCAATTCAAAGTACATAAAATAAACCACTCTATCCATCCAATAGTAAACAGTATTAGTAGCGGATATCACGATATAGCCAGGTTCCTTCACGACAAGCTAAAAAATCATACGTATTTCAGAATAATTATTCAATAACGAATACCCAATCACTGATTAATAAAATAAAAATTTGGAATGAAATCAGGAGACAAAGTTAATATCGTTCGACATTAGTAACCTTTACACTAATATACCGGTCCTGTATACAGTAGAAATTGTGGAGAATAACCTTCTTACCTATAAAAAAGACGTAACAGACAAACAGATTACTGATCTCAAACGTTTGTTGTCATTGGTAGTAAAATATATCTACTTCGAGTTTAATGGCAAACTGTATAAACAACGTGACGGCCTAGCAATGGGTAATCCGCTAGCGGGAATTTTTGCTGACATTTTCATTAATTCGCTCGAAGACAAATTCTTCAGTACGTACGACTCTACAGAATTAGGTATTTTATCCTATTCGCGATACGTAGATGACATTTTGATTATACACATTGGCACTAAGGAAGGAGTAGATCAACTGTTCAATTTGTTCAATGACCTCCATGAAAAAATTAGTTTCACGTGTGAGTTACAAAATGAAGACCGCGAATTAAATTTCATAGATCTGAAGTTGGCGATAATAGAAAATAAAATAATTTTTGATATTTTTCGAAAACCCACGTACCTGCTGACTCGACACACCCTCAATCTCATAAGAAAGCTTTCCTTCATTCAGCAATTCACCGTTCCGTGGTTACTCCCTTATCACCAGAAAAACTGCAGAAAGAAATTGATGTAATTAAGACTATAGCATTTAATAACGGCTATAAACCCTCACTAGTGAAAAACATCCTTAAAGAAAAAACTAAAGAAATAGTCACCACTTTAGGTACTGGTCAAACTAATAATAATGATAAAAAGTACATTTCAATACCCTTTTTAGTTAACATATCGTATAGGATTCAGCGTATGTTAACTAAAAAATACAGCTGCAAGGTTGCTTTCTCCACACATAATAATTTACAAAAAAATTTAATTCATAATCTAAAAGCTTGAAACGAACCTTTACGTGGCTCAGGGGTATATAAAATTTCCTGTAATACATGTCCAGCGTTTTATATTGGACAGATAGGCAGAGCTTTTATCGTAAGATACAAAGAACATCTTTTAGGCAAAAAAGGCACTAATGTGCGCAATTCAACATTTGAAGAACATCTTTTCATAACAGAGCATAACCCCAAAGAAATAAACGAAATGACAATTCTGCATAGAGAAAAAAAAGGGAGAAAACTTGGTGTCTTGGAAGAACTTGAAATTTTCAGGCACACACCAAATAAAGATGACATGTTGAATGAACAAGTACAGTTGAAAAATATAAATTTCTTTAATGCTTTTAAACCAGTGTCCTCAGTTCTATAATACTTGCAATCCAGATTCTCTCCTCCTTTTCAGAAACATTAGTTTACCTCTGTTAAGTTACGCTCACTACTAACACACCAGATGACCTCTGTGCCCTAGTTATGTAAGCTTTCTTTTCAAATTTTGTGTCATATAATGAACTGATGTTCTTCATTACGTATGTAATCCAGTCGTATTTAACTCTGGAATCCAGTCGTGTTTAACTCTGGTTCTACCTGCGCTACGTAAAACGTAGCGAACATTGTACTATTTTATCTCGTTTGAAGCTCATTTATAAATGTTACTCAATAATTTGTAAAATTAATTTTTGTTGAAAGCTATATTGGCTATACGTATGATTTACTTCAGAAAATGTGTAACATGCAAAATTGTTTTGCTCACGTTACTAGTAGCCCGCTTGTGGCGCGCCCTACGTTACGTTTACTTGGCAGCGAGACTAGTTGCCACACTGTCAGTCTCCTCACACCACACCGATGTTAGTTATGTTTTAATATTTGACTTTTTGACGAACATTAGGTCTTATATTTTAATGTATGACTTGAGCAACTCACCTCTTAAATCACTGTACATCTCTGACGATTTGTTCTTCATGTAAGTACTATTTGTTTTACACTCGTTTACATTAATGTAAATCCTTATTAGATAAGAGATTTAATCTGACATATTCATTTTAGGTAATTACCGTACCTTGTGATGAAGTAACCCTTAGAGGTGACGAAACCTGGTCAAGGAATATAGAAAATCTATGCAACTGGTTGGCAGATTTTTACATATTTTTCAGGTTTGTGTATACGGTTGCTGCAAACGTCAGCTATGCTCAAAACTGAAATTGTACAAATTTAATAACGCACTATTTTGTAATTTATTGTTAAAATTCTATATAAAGCAAAGCAGCGATGCTGCCAATCAGTGAGTTTTGGGAGTTGCCGAGTTGTTGTTTTGTCAGTCAAAGAGATCAGTGAAGTATGTCAGTGAGTTTTTTGTTAACGTGACGAGTGTGGAGCTCAGATCTCAATAAATTTTGTGAAGTTGTAAACTGTTATTTTCATCCATTAAATAAACTCCAGGCGAAGTTAAGTTCATTTAAGTAACATTCAAGAATATAGCATCGTTACACTGTCCTAAATCATAGGTACATCCATTAACTTTCCTTATCCCATCCGCAAATTGTTCCACAATTTCCATATTTCTTAGTTATTACTGCTAATTGTTCCCTACCGTGCCAGACGTATATCTCTGAAATTTCGTATATCTCTGAAATTCTTCAAATGTTGTGGCTCCCTTAAGAGCTTCTATATACTCTATGTAAATTTTAGCTTCCCTGCAACACTATTTCTTTATCAGACTAACCTTAGATCACAGCCAGAAATCCAAGGTCTCCCACAATCGTCTACACATCTTTGGCTGCCTAACCAGCAAAAGGAGCAATTAAGTTTGCGACTGACAAATCTACACCCCGTTGTGACAATCATGTTTCTACCAACCCACGAAGTTCTGCATTATCCACTGATAGTTGTGCTGCAATTTCTAACGATATTTATACTGCTTCCGGTTCTAAGACACCTTGCGTTCTGGTTCTGTCGAAGCTTGTCAACTCTCGTACTAAGAAGTAACATTCACAAAGTAAGAAAATAAAATGCAATAACTTAATTCTGACATCTAATCACGAATCATCTCGACTACCGGCGTTGCCCAGCCCTGTGTCCCCAACGATTACATGTTTGACATTTTACTGGAAATGATTCCATACATGGCGCTAAGTGACCCTCAAGGTTACACTGTGCACATCTTACAGGCATTAGCCAACTGTGACTTCCGTTACCTCTAAAACTAGACAAATCCATTGGCTTTCTCCTTCCATGAAGTCTGCTTTACAAAAGGCATGGGCGTCAAACCTTTTCTGCACGAGCAAAACGCAATTAAAACTTTTGGCCTCACCATGCCATTGGCCGCAGGTTCAGACGGTGCTGTAAGAAGGTGGTGCCTGTGATCTGACACCAGTGTTAGGTGACCCCTGGATTGTCACCGATGGAGAGTGAAATGAGACGCCAAGAAGACAGTAGATTTGTTTAATTCCGGTCCTCGGCCGTAGTACATCAGGAAAAGTTTTGTGGAGCCGACCAGTAGCCTCTCATGTGAAAAAATAGTCGTCTGGCTTACTGATAGTCTATGGAGTGGGCCCTAGTGTGGCATCAACCGAATACCACTGCGATAGAAGGCTACAGATAAATTGATGGAAGTAATATTACTTACTGAATCAATGTAATATTAACATGGTTCTTATTTATTTTATCCTTCACTTGTACGTAAAGTACTAATTTGGTTTCCTATGTAAAATGAGATAAAGATTTGCAATCTGGATGGAACGCTATGTTCAGGCCAGCACATTCTTTTTTGTCTTATACTGAAACTCATTCACTGGGTCGGAGCGTTTAGTGCTTGGCATTACCAATGACTTGACGTACGTGAGCCTTTATGTGATAATTCTATAACAGCTACCAGGTTAGGTAACATATGTACGTTTTGTGGTCAGATGATAGCGTTAAACGTTTGTCTATCGGAACAAGACTGACTTAAACAACGTTTATGAGTTTTTATGCATGTAGACTCCCGTGCTGTTTGTAACACCGTGAATATGTGATAGTCTAATGTTGTGTCCGCAATGGAGTTCTCAGTGATACAAATAATTAAAGTGGCCCTACCGTTGACAACCTATACCAAGGTATTTTCACAAAATGAAGTATCGTGTTGTGGTTGTGTGTCACTTCAGTTTGCCAAACCAGGCCAATAATTCCTGTCGGTACTAGAATGAATCACAACTTTGAGACGGTAAGTGCTTTATTGTCAAAAAACATATAGAGTATAAAAATTGTATAAATATTAAGTACACAATGTCATATTTTACCTTAAATGTAATTTCGAGGTTGGCAGAGCGTATGTTTGATTTTCTCCAGTCTGCGCCCTCCTTTAGTAGTCGGACACAGAGTTGGCTGATAATGACGGGCTGTGAGAAACACAAGACCTATTCACTGACTGACACTTTCACAGAAAAATCATTGGAACTCAACACATTTACTGTGAGCGTTTCCCTGTCTGCTGAACTGAAATGCGCATATCACGTATTTGAAGAAAGACAGCAGTTGTATTTCACCGATAGTCACTCTCTGGGGCGCTGGCCTCTGCGCAGACGATGTACGAGGTAGACATGTAATTTTCTGCCTACATAGTGGACCAGGTATGCAATCCGCAAACTTCTGGTGCTGAAATTAGACAGGAGTCAAGATTCTATGTTTGCTGACTGGCCAGGAACAGAATTCGACAAAAGTGTTCTTCTTTAAGGCAGCACTTCAATGTGCGTTAGACTCCACAGAAAGGTGAACAATCATCAATAGAGTAAAAAGAATACCAACTGCGTTCACAGCCAAGCGACTTCACGCACTACATGTGACGAAATCAGTAGTTTCGAAAGTCCAGCAGCCAGATTCGCCGCTGTTTGTCCCAGCATCGAAATCTCTAGAACGATCTCAAGAGGAAAGTGTCTTCAGTCGATCCCCTCAGGGATGTGTCTCCAAACGATACTTCCGCTCCCTCCTGGTCACGTGGCGTCATTGTTTACGCTGAGGCGACAAATCCCAGCGTCCGTTACAAAAACCACCATCGTACTCTATTCCAAGTGAATGATTGTGTCGACGACCGTGATGTAACACAGGACCGAAAGAAGGTCAGCTTCGGCCGTCACGTCATCTGGCTTTTTTTGTTTTTTGTTTTTTGGTTTGTTTTTTGTTTTTTGTGGTTTTTGTTTTTGTGTTTTGTTTTTTTGTGTTTTTTGGGGTTTTTGGGTTTTCTGTTTTTGTGTTTTTGTGCTTTTTTGTGTTTTTGTGTGTTTTGGGTGTTTTGGGGTGTTTTTTGTTTTTTGGGTGTTTTTTTGTTTCTTTTGTGTTTTGTGTTTTTGGGCTTTTTGCGATTTTTGTTTTTTTGTGTTTTTTGGGTTTTTTTGGGTGTTTTTGGGTTTTGGGGGTTTTTGGGTTCTTTGGGTGTTTTGGGGTTTTTCGGTGTTTTTGGGTGTTTTTGGTTTTTTGTGTTTTTTTTTGTTTTTGGGTCATTTTGTTTTTTTGGGTTTTTTGAGATCTAGATTTCAGCTGACAGAGAAGCTACCATTGCCTGTACATACCTGAGCTAGACTGGAATATGTGTCATTAAGATTACGTTCAGTCTGTGTGACTTCTGACAACACACTGATGATAGTTGCACAGTGGGTTGAAGTCTAGATCTGCAATGGTATAAAAAGGACAGATAGCATTACGACCGATGCTGACCTGCTACTGTCTCACCTATGTCACAAAAACATTATCTCCCAGTAAATGGATCATGAATCTGTCAGCCAATCGTCTGAAACTGAGCTCTGTCCACAAGATTTCCTGGAAATTTCCGTTTCTCTTCCTATATCCTTAGCACTCTGCCAATCCAGTATGTGTTCAGCTTTTCGGTGAGAAGGGTGCCTCAGCGCTTTCCGTGAGAAGATACCTCGTCAGTCAGCTAGCTACCGTGGTTTTGTGACACAACGCTTTCCTTGGCACTAAAAAGGATGGCTTTTCGCCCTTACGTCAGGTGCACCTTCCTGAAATTTTTTTTCGGCGCACCGGAGTGCAACCTGCCAGTCGTACTGTCTTTTCTATGGGGGTTTTGCGGCTTCCAGCGTTGCAAACCACCGCTTCCTCGCTCTGTTCTCTCTCATGTCAGTAGATATCGGCCCCTGCAGAACATGGCAACTCTCTTTCCAGCCCCTATTTAGCCGGCTGCATCTTCTGAGGAAGGAGTTCTCCATGTCGCCATTCAACTCTAATTAATTCCCAGACGCCAAGTGCAACGGAAATTGCTGGTATGTGGTGTTATCCAGGATCAGGGACTAAAATCATTGCTAATCTGAATGTGCTTCTTAAACAGTGATCTCATGTAAATATAAATCTACAATAATTTACAGAATATTGCCGCTTCACATACTCTTAAATACAGGGTGTTACAAAAAGGTACGGCCAAACTTTCAGGAAACATTCCTCACACACAAAGAAAGAAAATATGTTATGTGGACATGTGTCCGGAAACGCTTACTTTCCATGTTAGAGCTCATTTTATTACTTCTCTTCAAATTACATTAATCATGGAATGGAAACACACAGCAACGGAACGTACCAGCGTGACTTAAACACTTTGTTACAGGAAGTGTTCAAAATGTCCTCCGTTAGCGAGGATACATGCATGCACCCTCCGTCGCATGGAATCCCTGATTCGCTGATGCAGCCCTGGAGAATGGCGTATTGTATCACAATACGAGCACGAAGAGTCTCTATATTTGGTACCGGCGTTGCGTAGACAAGAGCTTTCAAATGCCCCCATAAATGAAAGTCAAGAGGGTTGAGGTCAGGATAGCGTGGAGGCCATGAATTGGTCCGCCTCTACCAATCCATCGGTCACCGAATCTGTTGTTGAGAAGCGTACGAACACTTCGACTGAAATGTGCACGAGCTCCATCGTGCATGAACCACATGTTGTGTCGTACTTGTAAAGGCACATGTTCTAGCAGCACAGGTAGAGTATCCCGTATGAAATCATGATAACGTGCTCCATCGAGCGTGGGTGGAAGAACATGGGGCCCAATCGAGACATCACCAACAATGCCTGCCCAAACGTTCACAGAAAATCTGTGTTGATGACGTGATTGCACAATTGCGTGTGGATTCTCGTCAGCCCACACACGTTGATTGTGAAAATTTACAATTTGATCACGTTGGAATGAAGCCTCATCCGTAAAGAGAACATTTGCACTGAAATGAGCATTGACACATTGTTGGATGAACCATTCGCAGAAGTGTACCCGTGGAGGCCAATCAGCTGCTGATAGTGCCTGCACACGCTGTACATGGTACGGAAACAACTGGTTCTCCCGTAGCACTCTCCATACAGTGACGTGGTCAACGTTACCTTGTACAGCAGCAACTTCTCTGACGCCGACATTAGGGTTATCGTCAACTGCACGAAGAATTGCATCGTCCATTGCAGGTGTCCTCGTCGTTCTAGATCTTCCCCAGTCGCGAATCATAGGTTGGAATGTTCCGTGCTCCCTAAGAGGCTGATCAATTGCTTCGAACGTCTTCCTGTCGGGACACCTTCGTTCTGGAAATCTGTCTCGATACAAACGTACCGCGCCACGGCTATTGCCCCGTGCCATTCCATACATCAAATGGGCATCTGCCAACTCCGCATTTGTAAACATTGCACTGACTGCAAAACCACGTTCGTGATGAACACTACCCTGTTGATGCTACGTACTGATGAGCTTGATGCTAGTACTGTAGAGCAATGAGTCGCATGTCAACACAAGCACCGAAGTCAACATTACCTTCCTTCAATTGGGCCAACTGGTGGTGAATCGAGGAAGTACAGTACATACTGACGAAACTAAAATGAAAATTAAGCGTTTCCGGACACATGTCCACATAACATCTTTTCTTTATTTGTGTGTGAGGAATGTTTCCTGAAAGTTTGGCCGTACCTTTTTGTAACACCCTGTATAAGTGTTTCTTCGACATGTTGTCGTATTTATAAACGAAGCTATTATGCAAACGTTCCAATTGTATGGCACGTTGAGAAGAACGTAACGCTGATGACACCTTGTCGCAAAAGCCTGGCAGTGATACTACGTTTCCGAAAGTACCTTACACGGAAAAGGACATTTTCCAACGGGAGGGGTGCGGGATTTTACAGTCCTTAAAATGTGGACTGAGGCAGCTGCTTGCATATTCAGAGACGAGGCCGGCAATTCTGCAGAATGGTCTCCGTTTCGGCGGCGGGCTGGTGCGGGGGCAGATGGCGGCAGGCGCCGGGGCTGGGCCCGCAGCGCAGCCGCCGTCGGCGGCGGCAATTACGGCGCGAGTGACCACGTGCCGGCCACGTGGCCCGCATGCAGACGGCGCGCTCGTATTTCTGCTGAATACAGGCGCGCCGCGCCATTCACGTACGCTGCCGCAGCCACAGCCATTCGGAACCGCTCCTTTCACGTGAATATACACGAGCTGATTTAAGCGCTGCCGATGTACAAGGTCAATAGAATATAAACGAGTATTTCACGAACACCGCGATATTACCAAACACTTGTTAACTTATAACACCCTACCACTACAGTCAGAATAATTTATCGCTGTGGTAGTAACTACAGCCTAATTTATACCAACAGCTGCGATGAATAAGGAGGAAGTAATTGTGTTGGTTTTTGCGGATACCTTTCCCATCGTTCTACGTTTTAACACGTTTTTAATAGGTCGCTGTCTCTTTCGTCTGTTCGTTAAAAATTTTGCTGTTGATTTTAAACTAACTTCCAGATGAGGTAGAAACTTAAAAATTTTAACATGACTCACAACTGGATGACTATGCAATGTTAACTTACTTTCTCGTCCATATGTTCTGTATATCTGGGGAGGTGAAACATAACAGATCAGTTTAGATAGCAAATTCAATGGTTCAATACCGCAACTCTTAGTTCAATGAAAACATATGATCACATACATTCTAATTAACAGTGTAATTATAGTGTAAATGGAATGTCAGTACGACTATTCCCTACCTTGTGCATGTTAAGTAATGTATATGATATTGAAACAATAATGCACAAACTTCACAGAACTCGATTAGTTAGTAGGCACATCTGAAACTGCCACATTCAGCTGCAATTAGTACGCTACCAAACTTTGGTTTTACGAGTTGCTCGTTTTCTGTTCTCAGCAGAAATACCTCAGACAAAGTTAAACTTACGTTGTGTACAGATATTATTCATTTGTGTACCTACATACTGTATCTACATACTGAGTTATTTTCAGTAATTTACGAAATAGTGAAGTAACTTTATGAGTTATACTGATTTAGAAACTATAAACAATGACTGAAACCTATTTTTTTTTAAATGACAGATGAAAAGATGTATTCAAACGAGCACCTAATGTATGGTAGAAAACCTCTACTACATTTCTGTATTGTGTAACTCACAAAACAGTAAAATAGCATTGTACATGTTGCGTATTTAGTGTAACCTCTCTTTCGGATTGAATTGTGTTTATTGATCGAATGACTGCAATTTTAACATTTCTAAATGTATGTTAAATTAACAAGATGTGATGATTTTTAATTATAACTGGTAAAATCAACAATATCAACAGTATTCCAATTATAATGTGTATAAGCAATAGAAATGTTGTTGTTGTGGTCTTCAGTCCTGAGATTGGTTTGATGCAGCTCTCCATGCTACTCTATCCTGTGCAACCTTCTTCATCTCCCAGTACCTACTGCAACCTACATCCTTCTGAATCTGTTTAGTGTATTCATCTCTTGGTCTCCCTCTACGATTTTTACCCTACACGCTGCCCTCCAATACTAAATTGGTGATCCCTTGACGCCTCAGAACATGTCCTACCAACCGATCCCTTCTTCTAGTTAAGTTGTGCTACAAACTTCTCTTCTCTCCAATCCTATTCAATACCTCCTCATTAGTTATATGATCTACCCATCTAATCTTCAGCATTCTTCTGTAGCACCACATTTCGAAAGCTTCTATTCTCTTCTTGTCCAAACTAGTTATCGTCCATGTTTCACTTCCATACATGGCTACGCTCCATACAAATACTTTCAGAAACGACTTCCAGACACGTAAATCTATACTCGATGTTAACAAATTTCTCTTCTTCAGAAACGCTTTCCTTGCCATTGCCAGTCTACATTTGATAACCTCTCTACTTCGACCATCATCAGTTATTTTGCTCCCCAGATAGCAAAACTCCTTTACTACTTTAAGTGTCTCATTTCCTAATCTAGTTCCCTCAGCATCACCCGACTTAATTCGACTACATTCCATTATCCTCGTTTTGCTTTTGTTGATGTTCATCTTATATCCTCCTTTCAAGACACTGTCCATTCCGTTCAACAACTCTTCCAAGTCGTTTGCTGTCTCTGACAGAATTACATTGTCATCGGCGAATCTTAACCTTTTTATTTCTTCTCCATGGATTTTAATACCTACTCCGAATTTTTCTTTTGTTTCCTTTAATGCTTGCTCAATATACAGATTGAATAACATTGGGGACAGGCTACAACCCTGTCTCACTCCCTTCCCAAACGCAGCCTCCCTTTCACGCCCCTCGACTCTTATAACTGCCATCTGGTTTCTGTACAAATTGTAAATAGCCTTTCGCTCCCTGTATTTCACCCCTGCCACCTTCAGCATTTGAAATAGAGTATTCCAGCCAACATTGTCAAAAGCTTTCTCTAAGTCTACAAATGTTAGAAACGTAGGTTTGCCTTTCCTTAATCTATTCCGTAAGATAAGTCGTACTGTCAGTATTGCCTCACGTGTTCCAACATTTCTGCGGAATCTAAACTGATCTTCGCCGAGGTAGGCTTCTACCAGTTTTTCCGTTCGTCTGTAAAGAATTCGAGTTAGTATTTTGCAGCAGCGACTTATTAAACTGATAGTTCGGTAATTTCCTCATCTGTCAACACCTGCTTTCTTTGGGATCGGAATTATTACATTCTTCTTGAAGTCTGAGGGTATTTCGCCTGTCTCATACATCTTGCTCACCAGATGGTAGAGTTTTGTCAGGACAGGCTCTCCCAAGGCCGTCAGTAGTTCTAATGGAATGCTGTCTACTCCCGGGGCCTTGTTTCGTCTCAATAGAAATAAAATCTTATAAACTTTTTCTTGGCGTATCCTGAGCTTGTTTCATATTATACCCTATAAAATACGTAAAACGTGAATTCAGACCATCCATTTGCCGATAAGATCTTCAGGACAACGAGCAGACTTCAAGCTATGTATTATTCATTACTGAGTTACACCACCCATATAGACTGTTTTATTTAATCGCTCACATTACGTAGCAAAGTGAATGGAATATTCATGTGTAATACAAAAGCAAACAGAAACGTAACAACGTGGTAGAATGAATTGCGATTCTAAGTAATGCTGCAAAAAATGATATTTTTTAAGTTTCAAATAGTACGCCGAATTTCCAAAAATGAGAAACTGAAATTAAAGAATGGAACTCCACAGTCATGAATTGAATCAGTGGGACGAAATGCTAGAGCCAAACCAAGTGAACAGAAACTGAAATTTTGGAACCAAAATCAGACGTGTGACGAACAAGAACGAAGACTTTACAACAAAGAAGATGAGTACTCTTCAAAATCAGTTTTACTTACTTTGCTTGGTGTTATGTGTTAATGTTGTGTGAAAACACTTGCAGTGAACATGTTCTGGAAGTGCACTGTGAATAGTATATTTTCAGACCGTGTTAATTCCACAAGTAACTTCTGCATTGGTGTTCATCCTATGGCTCAATTGTTTTATGACTCTAAAACCTGTTTGCCACCTGTCTCCCATGCATTTAGATGATTTTGCACTCACTACACGCTGGGACATATAGTTCAATAGATCTTGACGATTAATTCACTTAAAGATGTCTAATTACACCCAGCATTGTAGCACTTGAAGGTACCTTAAGTCTGAAATATCGTTTGCGATTTCGATTAGAGATTCAGTGGACTTTTCCAGAAGCCTTCCAATAAATTTAAGCTTTCCATTCACCTTCCCAATTACTGATTTTATGTGAACATCCCATTTTATACAGCTTCCATCGTATAAACGTAAGTGTTTAATCAATGTGACGTGCTACAAATACGCACGGAGCCAGCTTTATTGGGCTTTCCTTTGAGTCATAGTCCTGCATGCTCAGCAATCATTTGTCTTGTGTTGTTACATATAAACAGGTGGGTAATGTTGTGCCTTCCAGCCAACAAGCCATCCGACGACTGCACCACACATGCCACCTAGAATATAAGCGCCACCCTTGAAAAAATTCACTTAGCACCTACTGATGAGCTGAGAAAGCACCCAAATTGTATGTACGACGTTTTACGGCTGTTGAGTTGGAGTATAAATGGGCATGGTATGGTTAGAAGACAGTGTCGAAGGAACGACCAGTTACAGAAAGCTATAGTTGTATAATAAGAGACTAGTTTCGCAGCGATTACTCTGAAAGCTTTGTTGTTTGTAGTAGCAAAAACGTCACGAGGAAAAGAGCGTATTATGTGTAACACGTAAACGTCGCCGTGTAAAGCTTCTCCCATCAACCGAAAGTGAGAATTAGTCCAATGGTTCAATAAGTGATCAAGTTACCTTTTATGAGCCACGAGGCAACCAACCAAAAATCGTGCATTTTACGAGTCCCGTTGGTGCTAATGTGAGTAATGAAAATATACAAATGTGTAACAAAGTCGAAGGTCTTTAAGGACTCTTTGTCCGTGGTGAAATATTCCAACGTACCAGTGAACAAGTAAATATTTATTCTACACAGACGAAAATGGTTTCTAAACGTTTGAATCAATAGGTGGCAACAAACGAGAAGAAAATAATGCTGTTGTTTGGTCTAATTTGTGGATGTATCAATCAGTGCCATCAAAGAAGGGTGAAATAAAGAGGCTGTCTGGACTGATTTTGTGGATGGGACTGGTGAAACTTACATCCGTAAGTTTATATTGGTTCCAAGATCCACTGTTTATTCAAACATTCTTGCGAAAGGTGGTGCGTAGAGGTCGTTTCGAAATTATGTTGAGGATATGCATTTCGCTGACAATACAAAAGTTGATGCTTTAAATCTTCTCTTAAAAGTTCAATTCATCCTCCACAAATCGAACAAACATTTAAAAAGTATTATGATCTTGTCTGTAACTCCTCCCTCTTGGGTAAATGATTAAATGCATTTCATCCCATACGGTTAGTAAATCGAGAGAAGGCGGAATTATATTATGACGGGAAAGAATTTGCGAATCAGCACAACTTTAATTATTGTTCCGCTACTAAAATAGTGACGCATGATCATTGAGAGAAATGTACTTCAATGCTAACATTAGCGTACACGAGCAATGGTCCTTTAAATAGATCGGAACTTGAAAACCAAAACCCGTAGGTTCTTTTATGGTTCATGCAGTGTACATTTAACGCTGAAGCAATGGCTGCCAGTCATTCATTGTGTTAGTAGCACTAACTTCGTTTTCGTCCCCGTGCACAGTTGTGTAAAGTACATTCAAGAACAAGGATAGGACAGGAAATGTTAACAAAGTCGCGACGTTAATACATGTTTCAATGAATTATAATTAGTCGAAATTGTAGAACAGTAGCCCCTTATACCATCCACGTTGACAGATAAAGTGCCAAGAGACAAGTGACACAAGAAGAAATAGGACATATTAAATGTTTTCAGACAGAAACATAACGAAAATATCACAGAGAATAAATTGTCTAGATTATCTGAGATTCTGGTAGGCTGTGGGTTCTTTATCTTAATTTTCAGCGTCCTATTACATAGCACACTTGAATGACGTTGGAACTGTTTGTTGTAGATGACTTGGTGACGTCAGTCAGCAAATCACCACTCAGCACATACACTTAAGTAGAGGAGTTCATTACTTTTCTTGGTATTCTCATCACAGTTGATTTGTAGTCGTAAGTAATACGACAGTATGCCATCTTAGGCAAACACTTAAAAATACTTGATAATGGCACTTTGAAGCCGAAATCACGATTTTGCAAGTGTAAATGTAACACTGTAAATAAACAACAGTTTAATGGCGGTACTGACTTCAGAGAAATGAGTAGTTTCATTCAGTTTTTACTTACAAAGTAATATCCAGTAAAAAAATGTAGTTGCATGAGTAGAACTAAAAATAATAACTTGTTCGTTAATGTCAACACTAATTATGTACACATGTCCCGTAAATTGACCCGTTACACATAATTTCGCCAAAAAAGTCGTCCAAAAGATCATTGGAACAAGTAACTAACTAACATTATATTTTACACATAGGCGTACATACACATATGGAAATAGTTGAGATGTTTTATCGTCTATAAATTTCATTATTCCTTTTTAGTTGGAATATGTTGTTTATGTAGCAGATACAAGCAAGCTGCTGCCTGATTGTCATTTATAGAAGGCCGCGAATTGTTGTCAGCAGATAGTTACAAAGAATCTGAAATAGTTTAGCTAATATATTTTCGACATTCTTCGAAATGAACATTGTGACAGATGAAAGGTGACGTCAGTGGTTGTCGGATGTTGCCAAGTGAAAGGAAATGATCCAGACGACAAACTGTAAAGCTGACTTGGAATGAGGCATCACGAACCAACCGGGCTGTCACCCGTATAGGCACCAGGTGACCAGCATGGAAAAGTCCTACAGTGGAATCATAAATGTCGTTACACAATTAACAATGGCTGTGCTGATATATTATTACATAACACAAGTTTCTTTCTTTCAGGCCATACATCGATTACAAAGGAAATAGAATTAGGAGACCCGCATGTTTTATTGTTGTTATAGGGACATCTTTTAGAGTTTATTTTCTAGTGCCACTAATACCATGTCATCAGCAAATCTTATACATTCTATTCTCTTTCCACCAATACATATTCCTCTTTTCCCAACTAAACTTTTCGCAATAATCTCTTCAAGGTATACGTTAAACAACAGTGGGGAAGCCGGCCGGAGTGGCTGAGCGGTTCTAGTCGCTCCAGTCTGGAACCGTGCGACCGCTACTGTCACAGGTTCCAATCCTGCCTCGGACATGGATGTGTGTGATGTCCTTAGGTTAGTTAGGTTTAAGTAGTTCTAAGTTCTAGGGGACTGATGACCTCAGAAGTTAAGTCCCATAGTACTCAGAGCCATTTGAACCATTTGAACAGTGGGGAAAGGCAACAACCTTGTCTAACATCTCGTCCAATGCTGCTTCCTTCTGACATTTCATTTCCAATCCTTATCCTTACTTTCTGGTGTGTAACGCCGGAAATGCATATCCTCCTATTTCCATCTATTTTACTATAAATTTTTTCCTTATTTTGTTACCTGAATATATGACATTTCTGTGCCTTTATATATTGTAATTGTTTTACTGTTTGTATATATATATATATATATATATATATATATATATATATATATATATATATATATGCATTTATGTCGATTTATAATTGGTTGTTTTGTAAATATTATTTGTATTTTTACGCTGGGTCTTGCCTAGGGAAAACTATCCTATCGAACGAATATATCGATAGGTCGTGTGGAGAACCAAAGTGTTTAGGGTCTTTGGTAGTGTTAATTCTGTCGCGTGGAGCGCGGGCAGAGGGGGAGTCTGGCTGGCGTGGTGCAGTGGAGCAGGTGTGTTGTGTGATGCTCCCGCGAGCTGCCGCGCTTTCGGGGTTGGGCAGCATGTAATTGCGCTCGACTTGCTATGATAGTTTCTGACACAGTGTAGCGGACGGGAAGCATTAGCTGGCGCACATCAAGAGCCTGTTCCACCTGGTGACCGTGTCGAGAAGAAGTCGCGCCAACATCCAGCTTCTGCAACAGCGACGGCCCACTATGCGTGACTGTCGCCACCTCCTCGATCGACAGCTTCAAACCTTCCATCAGCCAACAAGGAAGACTGGAAGCACGTAAAGTTTTAGAACTGTATGGCAGACCTCAGCTTTTCAAACTGTTCCATTTTCGTAACTAAATTACAGCAACGTAGCATGAACCTTTGTTGCTCATTCCCAATTGCATTACCAAGCAGGGTCCTTTCCTTTTCCGGAATGAACCTGAGTGTCGTTGAAATTCAAACGCCAGCATCATTCGATTTCACTGCTTTAATTTCAAAGTTCAGTTAAGGTATTCATAGCTGGCTACAATATTTAGTTTACACAAGCACAAATTAAGAGTGCGAGTGTTGTTACCGTATTTTAGCTTACCTGTGACTGCAGCTCAGCTTGGTACGTACTAAATTTTACTATTGTTAATTGTTCAGAATCATTTAATTCAAGTTCAAAGTTAAATCTCTTATTTCTAAATTGTGTAGATTCAAGTAGCTTTTGAAATGATTGTTGAGGTAGTCCAAGACTAACCGTATTTTACTGAATTTCGATGTGCTTCAGAAAGAAAGCTCACTATTAACTTCAGTCACTAAATTAACTTTCGATTTTCCGGTTTTATTAATTCTTTTCCTAAATTAAGTCAGAGTGTAGCGAAATTTATTACTTCTGACAAACTTTCAGTTTTCACACTACACGTGTAAACCTTGAGTTGCCACGCTTCTAGTGCTAATTTTATGTGTAATAACCTTTCTTTTTCAGTTACTATAGTAATTGTCCATAGGACTGGCGACCGTAATTTCCCCCAAATCTAAAATATCTAATTACCGCTAGTTAATTGTTAACGTAACGGCTGCACATTTACTTTCTTTATTAACTTTACCCCTTTTCAGAAATAATTTCTACCAGTTTTATTTGCATGTTTCCTTTCATTTATCTGTAACCCTTTCCTCCCTCTTTACCGACAAATTAACTTCGGTGACGATTGCTTTTTCCAAATTTCCATTAGGTACACGCGGTTTAATTTTTCACTGTCATTAAGGTCGATAAATGAGGGGGAGGTTACAGGTGTAAACATAGTTTCTGTATCAGTCGTCTCTCTTTCCAATCTACTCCTTTCCTCTTCAAGATATCCATCAGCTTGTTCCACTGAACTCTGTCAAAAGCATTTTCTAAATCTATAAAAACAGCAAAGATTTCTCTACCCTTTTCCATATATCTTTCCCCTATAGTTCTTAGCAGGCCGATAGCATCTCTTGTTCGTTTTCCTCTTCTAAATCCGAACTGCTCCCTCTATCTAGCTTGCCATATAACCTCCTGTTCAACACTCTCAGCAAGGCTTTAGCTGCATGAGAAATTAGACTGATGGCCCGGTGCTCTTCACATTTTTTAGTATTTCTCTTTTTCTCTATTGGTATCATAACTGTTGCAGCGAAGTCATCAGGCCAATCCCCTTTGTCATATATCTCGTTACAGAGGTAGACTATTTCTTTTCTTGCCTTGTTTCCCAGACTCTTCAACAGTTCTGCTGGCAAATCATCTGTTCCACATGCCTTCCAATTCTTCATCTCCTTCAGCGCCTCTTCTACTTCTGCTTCCAAGATGGTAAATCCCTTTCCATCTTCCGGCACATATTGCTCCTCTTCAACCTTAATTTCGCTTTGAATTTCATCCCCTTTATACAGACATTCAATATATTCTCGCCATCTGTTCAAAACCTCCTTTGGTTCTTCTGCTAGAGTACCATCCGCTCTTTCTATTTCCATATTATTCCTCTTTTTTTTACCTTCAAAAACTATCTCACTAGCCAGTCTATACATCATTTCATACTTTCCCTCTCTCTCCATTTTCTCTATTTCGTCGCAGTTCTGTTTCATCCATTTTTCTCTTGCTTCTTCAGTTTCTCGTCTTAATTCATTATTCAGTTTCCTGTACCTCTTTTTGCCTTCTTCAGTTTCTACACTTTTCCACTTTCTGCGCTCTTCCATCTTTTTCAACATGATTTCTGTTATCCATTCTTTCCTGGTGCTTTGGGATGCTCTATTTCCTAGTACTTCTTTGGCAGAGTCCATGAGTCCTTCCCTCATTTTTATCCACTTGTCATTAACACTTTCATCAACACTACCTCTTTGCCATTGTTCCATAAATCTATTCTCCAAATCTGATGATTTTCCTACCTCTTTGAGTCTTTCTATGTTTAGTCTTTCCTTTGCCTTACCTCTCCAGACTTTTTTCAACTTCACTTGTATTTCTCCCATCATTAGTGTAGGGAAGCAGCCTACTCACGCCGTATAAAATTCACATCAGTCTTTCCATTGTGTGCCAGCCTCGTCCGCTGTAACTAGCTCTGACGTCATAAATGTTGGGCAAAACTTTAAAAATCAAGTAAATAACCTGAATCGTTTCTAGCATGTCAGGAGTAATACTAAATCAATATGTGTTGAATATCAGTTCAATAACTTTAACCATTTTCGAAATTTGGATGTTTTTCTGTAAAAATTATTGGCGCAACAGAAAAGAGCTAGAAACTTAAAAATTTACATTTAGGTTCCTTTTTCATAATAATTTAGTAGAAACAGTATTCAGGATCTCACAAATTAAAATTTTAGTTGAAATTCATGATTTTATGGCTTTTGTCTTAGAAATTAAGGAAGCAAGATAGATGAAGCAGGTGAATCAATAAGACTGGGATGTTTAAATTTAAGTAGAAGGGGGATCCGCTATAATCATAAAGATGTGAGAAGTTTTAACTGAATAACTATAAAACTATAGCGATAGCGTATCTCCAAAGAGCAAGTTCAGAGCTCGTCTACTGCGTGTAATGTAGTTAAATTAATTCTCTCGCCCAAAATATTTGACTTATCCACGTCAGACTTTTATTATGATTACTTACCTGTGTGCTGATTGCACATTTAAATTGAGAGCTTCATCGGCCATCAGCAAAGGAAGCGATGATTTATTCAATAACTTAAAGTGGTGCATTACTAGCCCAGCAGCTAGTAGGTAGAGCGGAATTGATCAGGCGTTCCCTTAGCCGTCCGTTCCACGGCTTTATACACTCCTGGAAATTGAAATAAGAACACCGTGAATTCATTGTCCCAGGAAGGGGAAACTTTATTAACACATTCCTGGGGTCAGATACATCACATGATCACACTGACAGAACCACAGGCACATAGACACAGGCAACAGAGCATGCACAATGTCGGCACTAGTACAGTGTATATCCAACTTTGGCAGCAATGCAGGCTGCTATTCTCCCATGGAGACGATCGTAGAGATGCTGGATGTAGTCCTGTGGAACGGCTTGCCATGCCATTTCCACCTGGCGCCTCAGTTGGACCAGCGTTCGTGCTGGACGTGCAGACCGCGTGAGACGACGCTTCATCCAGTCCCAAACATGCTCAATGGGGGACAAATCCGGAGATCTTGCTGGCCAGGGTAGTTGACTTACACCTTCTAGAGCACGTTGGGTGGCACGGGATACATGCGGACGTGCATTGTCCTGTTGGAACAGCAAGTTCCCTTGCCGGTCTAGGAATGGTAGAACGATGGGTTCGATGACGGTTTGGATGTACCGTGCACTATTCAGTGTCCCCTCGACGATCACCAGTGGTGTACGGCCAGTGTGGGAGATCGCTCCCCACACCATGATGCCGGGTGTTGGCCCTGTGTGCAGTCCTGATTGTGGCGATCACCTGCACGGCGCCAAACACGCATACGACCATCATTGGCACCAAGGCAGAAGCGACACTCATCGCTGAAGACGACACGTCTCCATTCGTCCCTCCATTCACGCCTGTCGCGACACCACTGGAGGCGGGCTGCACGATGTTGGGGCGTGAGCGGAAGACGGCCTAACGGTGTGCGGGACCGTAGCCCGGCTTCATGGAGACGGTTGCGAATGGTCCTCGCCGATACCCCAGGAGCAACAGTGTCCCTAATTTGCTGGGAAGTGGCGGTGCGGTCCCCTACGGCACTGCGTAGGATCCTACGGTCTTGGCGTGCATCCGTGCGTGGCTGCGGTCCGGTCCCAGGTCGACGGGCACGTGCACCTTCCGCCGACCACTGGCGACGCCCCACGTGTTGAGCAATTCGGCGGTACGTCCACCCGGCCTCCCGCATGCCCACTATACGCCCTCGCTCAAAGTCCGTCAACTGCACATACGGTTCACGTCCACGCTGTCGCGGCATGCTACCAGTGTTAAAGACTGCGATGGAGCTCCGTATGCCACGGCAAACTGGCTGACACTGACGGCGGCGGTGCACAAATGCTGCGCAGCTAGCGCCATTCGACGGCCAACACCGCGGTTCCTGGTGTGTCCGCTGTGCCGTGCGTGTGATCATTGCTTGTACAGCCCTCTCGCAGTGTCCGGAGCAAGTATGGTGGGTCTGACACACCGGTGTCAATGCGTTCTTTTTTCCATTTCCAGGAGTGTATATAAGAACGCTGCGCGAGAGAGGAAGGCCCCAGTTCTCTCCAGACGCTGAATAGCACACCACCTGTGCCGGGAGTCGCGTCGCGTCGGTATCACTGCTATAAACAGCCTCGGATGCTGTAATAAGTTACTCGGGATACCCGTAACCATGAAATCGTATTCGAGTGAAGTGTTAATTCTGGGATGACTTTAATGATTTATCTTCAGTTTGCGTATGTCGTATTTTCAGGTGCCGCTGCGGGACAGACATTCTACCATTATTTGGCGTGGCGTTTGATAAACATGATCATCAAATTATGGCGAGCATTCACTTAAACATTTAATTTGAACAGTTATAGTTGTATCAGCGCATTAGACTCTGAACTGCTTTGTTAGTTGGATTGTGTGGATACTTTTTGGTCTGTGACTTTCAGAATATAGTGAACATTTTTAGACAATCGTTTTTGATTATGAATCCCAGACAATCTCCTAATTCCTCAGAGCTATAAGCTGCAGCTATAAGTGTATTTCTCAGATGAAGTGGGCACTAGGAATTCTAATTACAGGCTTCACGTTTTGCTAATCACTTTCTGGTTGCCAATATTGTAGTTAGAGAGCCAGTGTTGAGAACGGCAAAAGACTGTATAAATAATAGGAACATTTTTATAACAATTAATTCCACCTGCCGCCACACATATGATTAATCGGCTGGGAAATGCATCTTTTCTTCATAACATTCTACATATATTAACAATTAAATTCCACCCGCCGCCCCACATATGGTGCATTGGCCGGGAAATGCATCTTTTCTACTTTACATTCTACATTTATAAACCAATTAATTCCACCCGCTGCCCCACACTAGGTTGTGGTCTGAATTTATATCCGCTCCTGGATAAGCTTTAGCATTCTTCAAACAGTTCCTAAACCTTTTTTGTATCAGGAAGTAGTCCAGCTGATATCTTTCCCTATTCAAATTTGATATCCATGTGTAACGTCTCCTTTTGTGGTGTTCAAATAATGTGTTACCCACTGCTAATGAATTTTCTTTGCAGAAACTAATTAGTCGTTCACATCTCTCATTTCTTATTCCTAATCCAAATTTTCCTACTGTATCTTCATCTCTTCCTTCACCCACCACTGCATTCCAGTCCCCCATGATGATAATGCAGGCATTTCTATTTTCTTTCTGGATGAGTTCTTGTATTTTCTCTTAATATTCTTCCACTTCTTCATCTCTGTGCTGCCTGGTTGGCATATATACCTGTATTAATACAAAATCTTTTGAACTACTCTTCATTCGTATCATCATTAGTCTTCCATCAATATATTGTACCTTCATTACCGTATTTTTCAACTTTTGCCCTATCAATATTCCTACTCCATTTTCACAACTCTTGATTTCCCCTGAGTAAAAGAGTTTATAATCTCCACTTTCTATCTCCCCATTTTCTCCCCATCTCATTTCACACAAACGGAGGGAATCTGATCTGTTCCTTTGCATCTCCTGTTTATCATTCTCTAGCTTTCCTGCTTGCAGAAGTGTCCTCACATTCCATGTTCCAATCCGTATCTAGTCCTACAGTGGAATCATAAATGTCCTCCCTTCACTGTCCCTTTCTTCCTTTCGAATATGTCTACTCTCAATGTGTTTCCCTCCTGGAGATCCGAATGAGGGGAAGTTTTAACTCCGGAAACTTTCACATGGAGAGACATACCATGTACTGCTTGGGAATGTAATGTGGTAGTTTCCCGTTACTTTCCACACAGGCAGTAGGATGCCCAGCCTAAATTCAGCCGCTCACCATGAGTCAGACGCTGTCTGTAGCCGCCCCTCTGGGGTTCAGTCGCTAATTGTACTCCTTTTGTACCCAAAGAGAAAAGATGCCTCTTCCGCCAGCTCCACCGTACTGAAGCCCGTCTTCTGCGCCTTCGCTGCCGTTGAGGTCTTCACCGTATCCCTGGCAAGGGGCCCTCACGAGGTACTATCACCCGGGCCAGGTGAACCAAGGTTTTTTAACGAGGTGTTACTCCTTCCCCTCCTCCTTTCTCAACGGGGCTTGGGACCGGCTATGGCGGAGTTTCATCTGCGCAGTAGCAACGGAAATATTATCGATGACAGTGCTGCTAAACACAGCCTTCAGAAAATCCTTCATCAAAGAAGACGAAGTAAATATTCCAGCAGTCGAATCAAGAAACGCTGCCAACATTACTTAAAAGAAGATATTCTCAGAGTAGTGAAGCAACTTACATCACTTAGCAAAAGCATGTCTCCCGGTCCAGATGTATATCAGTTAGGTTCCTTTCGGAGTATACTGATGCAGTAGCTCCATATTTAACAATCATATACAACAGCTCGCTCGACAAAAGACACTTACCTATAGACTGGGAAGTTGCACAGATCACACCAATATTCATGAAGGTCAATGGGAATAATCCACGTAATTACAGTCTCATATCATTGACATCGATATGGAGCATGATTTTGGGACATGTGTTCGAGCATTGTGCGTTACCACAAAGAGAACGGTCTATTGACACATATGATAGTCAACACAGACTTAGATAACATCGTTACTCCTTACTTACACGAAGTGTTGTGTGCTGTCGACAAGGGATTTCAAATTGATTCTGTAAGTCTAGATTTTCAGAAGGCTTTTGACATCGTACCTCACAAGCGGCTAGTAATGAAATTGCGTGCTTATGAAATATCGTCTCAGCTATGGAACTACATTCGTGATTTTCTGTAAAAGACGTAACAGTTCGCAGTAACGACGGAAAGTCTTCGAGTAAAACAGAAATTATTTCTTGCGTCGCCCCGAGATAGAGTCACGGGCCCTCAGTTGTTCCTTACGGATATAAACGACGTAGGCGACGATCTGAGCAGCCATCTCAGGTTGTTTGCAGATGATGCTGACGTTTATTGTCTATTAAACTCATCAGGAGATCAAAACCAACTGCTAAATGATTTACGTAAGATATCTGTATGGTTATCACTGTTAGCATTCAACCGCGATTCTTAAACATATATTTTAACAACGCGTTTCAAGAGACAATGCTCCCATCATCAGATTGTAAAATCTATGTCATTAAATTAAACGGACTAAAAAGACAAAATATCATCATAAATAGTTGGGAAGTCCATATAGTACAACAGAATTAAAAGTATATTGGACTGTGCGTCCTCGTCTTACAATGAAGTTGTTGACACAAGTCGATGGCCGTCCCATAGCTACCAAATATGCTGTCGCACTGTGCCGGCTCGGGAGCTGTGGTTATACGAAAAATCAATGAAATCTAAAGGCTGTAAATTCAACTAAATACCTAGTAATTACAGTTAAGAGCAAATTAAATTGGAAAGAACATACAGAAAATGTTGTGAGGAAGGCATACCACAGACTGCGTTTTATTGGCGGAACACTTAGAAGTTGCAACACATCTACTAAAGAGACTGACTATTATTATTCTTGTCCGTCCTCTTCTGGAGTACTGCTGCGTGGGGTGGGAACCTCACCAGATAGGATTAACAGAGTACGTCGAGAAAGTTCAGAGATGAGCAGCATGTTTTGTATAAACGAGTAATAGAGGAGAGAGTGTCACTGACATGGTACAGAATTTGCGGTGGACACCATTAAAACAAAGGCTTTTCTCGTTGTGGCAGGATCTTCTCATCGAATTTCAATCACCAACTTGTTCCTCTGAATACGAAAATATTGTACTGCCGACGATCTACATAAGGAGAAACGATCATCATAATAAAATAAAGGAAATAAGAGCTTGCACGGAAAGATACAGGTGCTCTTTTTTCCGCGCCCTGTTCGAGAGTAAAATAACACTGAATTACTGTGAAGGTGGATTTATGAACAGTCTGCCAGGTACTAAATTGTGATTTGCAGAGTAGTCATGTAGCTGTAGATCGTGTCGTTTGAACAAGTATTAAATGTGTCGCCTGGGCGACACAGTTTCCACAGTCAAAATCCTTTTGCGAGACTGGGATTTTTACCAGGCACGTGCACAGCTAAGACTCACAGGAAATTGGAGATACAGAGCAGTGGCTACCGTTTTCATATGCGCTCTTGTATAGGATTCCTCGTCAGATAGCGCAAAGACATCCGTCTGCACACTGAAACGCTGGTAAAGAGCAACTCATGGGTCTGAACCCAAGTAAGTGAAATTTTCGCCTCTTTACACCGTCGGCGTCAGCGAAACTCTCCTGCAGCACTACGCAACTCTCACCAGACACTGAATTTTACTCACATATTAACTAGTACGTTAACACCCTTACTTCAGTAGCTAATGCTTAACTGGTGTACGAACGTACTTCATAAATGTTCCAACACTAATCCTCTCGTTAGCGTCTTATCATTTATTATACACAAATATACTTCAAATTACTTCGCGCGGATCTCGTTAGCCTTGTAACTAAACAGCTTTTCGTTATATTCGCAAGAAGGAGGTTAGTTGCACATCTACCACTACATTCTCTGCTCGTTATTTACAAGAGTATATACACTACGTAATGTACCCTTCTTTTCCATGATTAGATTGAGCTCATTACGTTTTAAAGATTTACCTCTATACGGACTCATCACAATTTAAGTTTCGTCAATTGATAGTCACTTGTTCTCGGACGTGGATTATCTGCTCTGATCAGAATGTTTACCCCATGCGTGAGTAAAACCTACAGCCAAAATTAATTAAAGTTCTAAAGTTATGCTCAATCTGAGGAGCATCACACCTTGCTGTACGTACAATTTCGACATTAAAATAGTCGTCCGTCGCTCACTAACTTCTGCTTTGTTATTTGCAATTAACGAACTAGAAATTTGCATCATTCAGGCTCATGAATTTTCATTTGACAAGTGCATACTATTAGAGAACAACGCTGCTACTCGGCAAAATTAAGTCCAATGTAAATATTTACACTTCGTGCTCTGCTTAAGAGCTCATTTTAACTTTAGCCACTTTACTGTCCTGGCCAAATAAGCACCGATTACTCACAAAAAACCTTAACGACTAATACATACCTATTTTTTTTTTGTCATCAGTCTACTGACTGGTTTGATGCGGCCCGCCACGAATTCCTTTCCTGTGCTAACCTCTTCATCTCAGAGTAGCACTTGCAACCTACGTCCTCAATTATTTGCTTGACGTATTCCAATCTCTGTCTTCCTCTACAGTTTTTGCCCTCTACAGCTCCCTCTAGTATCATGGAAGTCATTCCCTCATGTCTTAGCAGATGCCCTATCATCCTGTCCCTTCTCCTTATCAGTGTTTTCCACATATTCCTTTCCTCTCCGATTCTGCGTAGAACCTCCTCATTCCTTATCAGTCCACCTAATTTTCAACATTCGTCTATAGCACCACATCTCAAACGCTTCGATTCTCTTCTGTTCCGGTTTTCCCACAGTCCATGTTTCACTACCATACAATGCTGTACACCAGACGTACATCCTCAGAAATTTCTTCCTCAAATTAAGGCCGGTATTCGATATTAGTAGACTTGGCCAGAAATGCCTTTTTTGCCATAGCGAGTCTGCTTTTGATGTCCTCCTTGCTCCGTCCATCACTGGTTATTTTACCGCCTAGGTAGAAGAATTCCTTAACTTCATTGACTTCGTGACCATCAATCCTGATGTTAAGTTTCTCGCTGTTCTCATTTCCACTACTTCTCATTACCTTCGTCTTTCTCCGATTTACTCTCAAACCATACTGTGTACTCATTAGACTGTTTATTCCGTTCAGCAGATCATTTAATTCTTCTTCACTTTCACTCAGGATAGCAATGTCATCAGCGAATCGTATCATTGATATCCTTTCACCTTGTACTTTAATTCCACTCCTGAACCTTTCTTATATTTTCATCGTTGCTTCCTCGATGTACAGATTGAAGAGTAGGGGCGAAAGGATACAGCCTTGTCTTACATCCTTCTTAATACGAGCAATTCGTTCTTGATCGTCCACTCTTATTATTCCCTCTTGGTGGTTGTACATATTGTATATGACCCGTCTCTCCCTATAGCTTACCCCTACTTTTTTCAGAATCTCGAACAGCTTGCACCATTTTATATCGTCGAACGCTTTTTCCAGGTCGACAAATCCTATGAAAGTGTCTTGATTTTTCTTTAGCCTTGCTTCCATTATTAACGTCAGAATTGCATCTCTCCTCCCTTTACTTTTCCTAAAGCCAAACTGGTCGTCACCTAGCGCATTCTCAATTTTCTTTTCCATTCTTCTGTATATTATTCTTGTAAGCAGTTTCGATGCATGAGCTGTTAAACTGATTGTGCGATAATTCTCGCACTTGTCAGCTCTTGCCGTCTTCGGAATTGTGTGGATGATGCTTTTCTGAAAGTCAGATGGTATATCGCCAGACTCATATATTCTACACACAAACGTGAATAGTCGTTTTGTTGCCACTTCCCCCAATGATTATAGAAATTCTGATGGAATGTTATCTATCCCTTCTGCCTTATTTGACCGTAAGTCCTCCAAAGCACTTTTAAATTCCGATTCTAATACTGGATCCCATATCTCTTCTAAATCGACTGCTGTTTCTTCTTCTATCACATCAGACAAATCTCACCCTCATAGAGGCTTTCAATGTATTCTTTCCACCTATCTGCTCTCTCCTCTGCATTTAACAGTGGAATTCCCGTTGCACTCTTAATGTTACCACCGTTGCTTTTAATGTCACCAAAGGTTGTTTTGACTTTCCTGTATGCTGAGTCTGTCCTTCCGACAATCATATCTTTTTCGATGTCTTCACATTTTTCCTGCAGCCATTTCGTCTTAGCTTCCCTGCACTTCCTATTTATTTCGTTCCTGAGCGACTTGTATTTCTGTATTCCTGATTTTCCCGGAACATGTTTGTACTTCCTCCTTTCATCAATCAACTGAAGTATTTCTTCTGTTACCCATGGTTTCTTCGCAACTACCTTCTTTGTACCTATGTTTTCCTTCCCAACTTCTGTGATGGCCCTTTTTAGAGATGTCCATTCCTCTTCAACTGTACTGCCTACTGCGCTATTCCTTATTGCTGTATCTATAGCGTTAGAGAACTTCAAAGGTATCTCGTCAATCCTTAGTACTTCCGTATCCCACTTCTTTGCCTATTGATTCTTCCTGACTAATGTCTTGAACTTCAGCCTACTCTTCATCACTACTATATTGTGATATGAGTCTATATCTGCTCCTGGGTACGCCTTACAATCCAGTATCTGATTTCGGAATCTCTGTCTGACCATGATGTAATCTAATTGAAATCTTCCCGTATCTCCCGTCCTTTTCCAAGTATACCTCCTCCTCTTGTGATTCTTGAAGAGGGTATTCGCTATTACTAGCTGAAACTTGTTACAGAACTCAATTAGTCTTTCTCCTCTTTCATTCCTTGTCCCATGCCCATATTCTCCTGTAACCTTTTCTTCTACTCCTTCCCCTACAACTGCTTTCTAGTCGCCCATGACTATTAGATTTTCGTTCCCCTTTACATACTGCATTACCCTTTCAATAACCTCATACACTTTCTCTATCTGTTCATCTTCAGCTTGCGACGTCGGCATGTATACCTGAACTATCGTTGTCGGTGTTGGTCTGCTGTCGATTCTGATTAGAACAACCCGGTCACTGAACTGTTCACAGTAACACACCCTCTGCCCTACCTTCCTATTCATAACGAATCTTACACCTGTTGTACCATTTTCTGCTGCTGTTGATATTACCCGATACTCTTCTGACCAGAAATCCTTGTCTTCCTTCCACTTCACTTCACTGACCCCTACTATATCTAGATTGAGCCTTTGCATTTCCCTTTTCAGATTTTCTAGTTTCCCTACCACGTTCAAGCTTCTGACATTCCACGCTGAGGCTGACTTCTTATGCCGGAAGTCTTCGGCCGCCAATGCTGATTATTTATCAAAATTTAGGCAGTGGCGGGGATCGAACCCAGGACCGAAGACGTTTTGATTATGAATCAAAGACGCTACCCCTAGACCATACAAGGACTAAATTTTGCCCTTATACAAGAAGTGACCACTTAATAATTTACTGCTTTAGTTTACAGCAACTAAAATACGATTATCTTTTCAGACGTTTTCTGGTTTTATATAACTGTACTTCTTTGTTCCTAGTACACATCAGTGCCGCGTATGAATATTACATGAAGTACATCCTTTCACATTTTATACCTATCGTTTTCTTCTTTCTGATTTATCTGGTGACATAGGAGAACATTTGTGTCCAAGTTTCAGGCAAAATAGTTCAGAGTTTTATGTAGCGTTCACTGAACATAAATTAGTACATCGTGTAAACTATTGAGATACGAAATTGCTTAGAGGATATTATTTACATGAGTTACTAATTAAAAGTTTTTACTGTTTACATTTTCTCAAGTCAAAGGAATTCAGTCGTCATTGTTACTTGTACATTTTCAAATCTTGATGATTGTAAAGTCAATCAATTTTGCTTGTTCTTGGAAAAACCAAAAGGTAGTTTCTTGGATGTGGAATCCGAGTGACCTCACATAGTCTTGTGAACAGTAGTTGTCATCTACTCTTTCCTTTCTTCAAATGAATGTTGTTCTGCACGTCCTGACTTTTGTCGTGGGTATTCTTTCAAATTCTAGTCAGCTCATTGAGTGCATTCAGTATATTTCTTAAGTCTCCTTCCAGCGTTAATTCTTCTTTCATCGGGTGTGGCACAGGGTTTATCCAACCATTAACTTCTTTTCTGTTGAATCGCTTCCCGACCGCGGCGACATGTAGACTGCTGCGGCAGCGATCGTCGACACAGACCAGCTGTAAGCAACGAAGGGTAACTGACGGCGGGTTTCTAGCCCGGGAGTACAGCAAGGAAATATTGTCAAGAATCTTTTAAGTACGAATTCGCGCCAGCGTGCCAGCGGAGTACGGCGTTCTACAGGGTGGAGTAAATAAAAGTGGCCTGGAGAAGAGACTTCCAGGGTACACAGGAACACGAAATAGGAAAGGAAATAGAGTACTAACGTGACTATAGTAGATATTTCTTGAAGGTGAGCAACGTTTATCTCTTGGCACTTTTGGGTCCTGGACAGTAATTTTCTGAAGCCGGATCGAAGATGGACTGCTGGTATTGCTGGACTCTCATCCAAAATGTTCTGCTGTAGTTCTTGAAGACTATGTGGGTCGTTACGTTAAATGTTAGACTTGTGGGCTACCCACACAAGTAATCGCACACTAACAGATCGGTTGACGTGGGCGGCCAGCTAGGGCATCGACCATTCTGGGGTATACTATCGACAGTGTCAGATGTGAAGAATGTGTAAACGAGTTCCAAGGTTCGGCCGGCTGTATGGGCAGTTGCTCCATCCTGTTGGAAGCAACTGTAGGTCTGCTCCTCCTCCACTAACGCTGCCCCAAATCTGTCCACTCGGCCGACCCACCTTTACTTGCTCCACCTTGTGCTTTTGCGATTCGGATTCTCCTTTCGAAAAGAACGTCCCAAGATTACGGAACAAATTCGTCCCAATGAACAAAGTGGATCATAAGTAAAGACAACTTCAACTCAAGTCAATTACAAGCAACCAATCCCATCGCCTACCCATACCAAAAAGAAAACGTACGAACACATACATAAAAGGTTAATTCAAGGCATGTGGATACAAGGCAAGTCACAGTAGATGACACCTGCTCGTAGAACAAATCTTAAGTTTGGCAAATCGATAGATTCACTATTGATCACCAATGACATTCAGCAAACTAAGCAGAGGCACCCCAACTGTGCATTAAAAGAACAACACCAAGCAGGAGAAACGAACAGGAAACGAAAGATTCTTCGTTTTCTATCACTCAACAGTCTTCTGACTGATTTGATGCGGCCCGCCAAGAATTCTTCTCCTGTGGCAACCTCTTCATCTCGGAGTATCACTTGCAACCAACCTCTGGATGTATTCCAATCTTTGTTTTCTTCTACAATTTTTACCCTCTAAGCTCTCTCTAGGGCCATGAAAGTTTTTCCCTGATGTCTTAACTGATGTTGTGCCATCCTGTTCCTCCTTCTTGTCAGTGTTTTCCATATATTCCTTTCCTCATACCCGTCCAGCAAATTTTTTACGTTCTTTCGTATCACTACATCTCACATACTTTGAGTCTTTTCTTTCCAGGTTTTCCCACAGTCCATGTTTCACTACCATACAGTGCTGTGCTCCAAACGTACATTCTCATGAATTTTTTCCTCAAATTAAGGACTATGTCTGATACGAGTAGACTTCTCTTGGCCAAAAAATGCCGTTTTCGCAGTGCTAGTCTTCCTTTTATGCCCTCCTTCCTCCGTCCTTCATGGGTTACGTTGAATCCTAGGTAGCAGAGCTCCTTGACATCATCTGTTGTCCGCACCTCGTGGTCGTGCGGTAGCGTTCTCGCTTCCTGCTCCTGGGTTCCCGGGTTCGATTCCCGGCGGGGTCAGGGATTTTCTCTGCCTCGTGATGACTGGGTGTTGTGTGATGTCCTTAGGTTAGTTAGGTTTAAGTATTTCAAAGTTCCGGGGGACTGATGACCATAGATGTTGAGTCCCAGAGTGCTCAGAGCCATTTGAACAGTTTTTTTGAACCATTATCTACTTTGTGATCACTAAACCTGATGTTTAGTTTCTAAGTGTTTAATTAATTTCGTCGTTCTTCTACTTACTCTCAGTCCATATTTTCTACAGACTAGACTACTCGCTACATTCATTAGACCCTGTAATTCTCCTTCACTTTCACTGAAACCAGGCTGGTAGGTACTCAGAGAGCACACAGAATAAGGTTATGATTGTGGATGGGGCCCTAAACAGTTACTGTGAGTTGCACAATGAAACACACAATTTTATTTTTCTAAGAACCACTCAAAAAAAAAAAAAAAAAAGGATGGGACCCCTCCACGCCCACACCAACGTGGTGACCAAACCAAAAGTTCTACTGTCACCTCCATAAACATGTTAGTCTTTGAATCAGGCGTCACAGGATGCGGGCTGTGATGTTATCCATGCGTCTGGGTAAGATTACTCATTAACATGGTACATCAGGAGATAGAAGTGGTCGAAAGCGATCGAAGGGTAGCGGTTGTAAGGGCAGAGATAAAAAAGTGCCAAGGCAAGCGCCAAGGGAAAAAAAAAACCTCTGCGACAGTAGGACGGGTAGTAATGGCAGTAGTGGCTTGCTGGCTGCGACAGAGCATGCAAGGTGAGATAAGGTTAGTGTGAGGTATCGTGCATCGTTATAGTCTGTCTGTAAACTCAAGAGCGAGCAGTGCTTTTCGTGGGGGAAGCGGCCTTTCCCAGAAGAACCCTGCCACTGGCCTACAGGGACACCCAAAATCAGTTGCCCGTTACCTGCCTAGATTTGTAGATCAGCGAGCAGTGATACACGTCGTTCTGTTCGTGGGATCTTAATTGCCAGTGTCAGACAGTTAATTTTGTATGCTTACTGATATACTTCGGTACCCGGAAGTGATGGATAATCGCCCTGCATTGCAAGAAAATGTGAAGAATATGGAGAAGAGGAGGTATTTATGGAGTAACGAGCGTTCGATTGTCTGTAATGTTACAACATCATGTGTTAAAGAGGCGGCACAAAAGAACTGTGGGCTAATATTACCAGTCCCATTCAGAGGGCTGAAATTTATGCAAACGTCAGCCTCGCCACAATAGGACGCATAAGGAAGAAACGCGAAAATAAACCGCGTGGTTTACTGGAACCGCCACGAAGCAAAACTGATAATTTTGGGAGGAAACTCTTCGTTATAGGCAGTTTCACAAAATCGGTCATTCGACAAACGATGGAGGACTTTCACATAAACCAAAAAATAATGACGACATTATGGACATTGCTTACTGCCGTCAAAAAAAAAATCTGTTTTCTTTGGCAGAAAGATGTTTTACGTAAGACACAGCGTAAAATGGGATTTACCTGAAAATTTCTAGGTTTTAATAGAAACATAAAGTAAGAACAAGGCTTAAATTCTACAGATTGATTGCACCATACGGGGTTCGTTTTGCGAATAGCAGTAGAGGGTACATACATTCACATAAACAGGCATTCGGTTCTGTATTTGTAGCAGAATCCTGACTACCGTTCCTACGTTAATATTACTTACTCTATAATGTTGTGTTTCGGAAGAAGCTATCGTCTTTTGGATTCATTATGGTCTTAACGCATTTGTCTAAAAATAAACGCTGCCAGGACGTATCTGTACACGGCGTCGGCAAAGATTTAAAACGCGCGCCGCGGCAGGGCCGGTACTAAGTTGTGAAGCAGCCTGTAGAAGCGCCTCGTGACGTAGCTGGGTAGGCAGAGTGGGGACTCGCTCGCTCGCTCTTCAGTTTACCGACAGACTATACCTATATGCTGCGTGTTGGTTAACTGGGTCCGTCCTGGTGCTGCGGCTGGGCCTGCTGCAGTGGCTTCCTCCCTGTAACAAAGGAATTGGGCGCGGCAACGCATGCGTTGCTGTTACGCCCTCTGCTGCGCCTTGACGTCAGTGACTTTGTAAGAACCACTCATTTACACATTGCGTTAGATGTCACAACTAAACAATACAACTGAAGGCACAGTTAAATAACTCGAGATGCTTTCTGGGCTGAAGGTTCAAAAACACACCAAAAACAAGATCAGCTGAAGGCCTGGCTTAGAAATCAAAAGAAAAGTAGAAGATAAATTACACTACACTACACGTCTGAAGGACGAAGATATTAGCAGTAAATTATCAGAGTGTTTGGAATAAAGTTCCTAAATTTAATGCCCTGCAGGAAGCGTGTGGCGCGCAAATTATTCTCGGGACTGAGACCTGGGTGAACCCTGAGATAGGAAGTTCTGAAATATTTAGTGAGGGTTGGGACGTGTATCGGAAAGACAGATTAGGCACCGTAGGAGGTGGTGTCCTCATTGCAGTTGACAAAAATATTGTGTCTACTGAGATCGAAGTAGAGTGTGATTGTGAAGTTATCTGAACACGTTTAACAGGGCTAGGAGAAATAAAGTTAATTGTTGGGTGTTATTACCGGCCACCAGGTTTCACCGTGACAGTTCTAGAATCATTCAAAGGGAGTCTACACTCTGTGTTGCAGAAGTTCACGGATCATGCTATATTAGTCGGAGGCGACTTCAACCTACCTAGTATAGACTTGGATGTCTATGGATTCATTACAGGTGGTACAGACAAGCCGTCGTGTGTATTACTTTTGAACACATTATCCGAAAACTGTCTTGAGCAGCTAAATCGACAGCCAACGCGTAATGGAAATATTTTAGATCTGGTAGCCACGAACAGACCAGACCTTATCGACGGTGTCAGTGTTAAGACAGAGATTAGTGATCTTGATGTTGTCATTACGAATATTGTCAAGAAGGTTAGGAGAGTATTCTTACTAGAAACAGCAGATAAGCAGTTGTTAGCATCCCACTTAGTAAACGAATCGACTTCATTAACTTCCGGTACGATGGACGTGGAAGAATTAAGGGCAAATTTGAAACACATTGCAAATCACGCATTGCAGAAGTATGTGCTGAAAAGTGGGTTACGGACGGAAAAGACCCACCGTGGTTTAACCGCGCAATTTGGAGAATGCTCAGGACGCAAAGACAGTAACAATCAGTAATTGTAAAAACAACATTAGTCCAAAAAAGTAAATTTTTCAGGAGAAGCAAAAAACTGTATACAGGCCAAATAATGGACACAAGGATAAATCCATTAATTTTAATATTGACTGTGTATGTTAGGTAAGCTTTAACAATAAAACAAAGTACTTTAAATGTACTAACTTTGCGTGAACGATTTTTTTTAATTGTACCGACTTATGTTGTTATTGCAGGATGAACATTTTGGACTGACATTTTAACATCATTTGTTTATGTTATCAAAAATTACTTTATTGTATAAATTTAATATACAATATTACTTGTACATTGTCTAATATTGTTTTACAGAGAAATTGAAAAATATTGTTAATGTATGCACACACTGTATGGAAAGACTAAAGATATGACAATGTAAATCGTGACATTAGGAATTAAATTTCTTATTCCACTTAACAGGACAATGAAGGATTAACACTACACTATACAGGTTATTTTATACCAAAAATGTATTATGAATCATCCACAGAAGGCCACTCAGTCAATTCCAGATAAAAGACTTTGTGCTCATCAGGAATATATTGCATTAATTGTCCCACATCTTTCAATTTTTTGACATCGATTGCAACTTTGTTATTAGATGCAATTCCTGCAGGCAACTTTGGTTCTGTCTGTAATGAATGTCGCAATGAAAAGCGGTGTTTTACGAGATCATCAATATGATAGTAACAGTCAACTTTACCTGGAAGCATTTCACTGTGATGGAAGCTCATAAATGAGGACACTGTGAATTTCACTTTACTGCTTTTGTCCACATTCGTCCCATAACTGTCGTCAGACAAACAGGATCGCTTATAAAATTTGGGCCACCATTTTTTGTAACCCAAAATCTCTTCCGAGGTAACAAGCTTTACATTAATATTTTGTTTTTTGGATGATGTCACCATACATTGAACATACTCATACAAAGAATATATTCTGTCTTTTCTTCTTATCACCCTCTTTATGGAAGCAAATGTACGATCACATGGTAAAAATGAATGGCCACACACAGGAAAATACTGGAATACATCTTTGAATCTGCCAGAACTTACAAGGCAGTTCATTACCCTAACCACTGTGTTGTTCTTATTTTGCGCAGGGCACCCATCCGAGAACAGGTGTAATTCAGTAACACTATCAGGTATATCTGTGTTGATGTAATCAACCAAAAACGAGCATACTTCGTTAGGTCCTTTGTGGGCAGTACCTTCGTGGTACATATATACCTTGGATTTGTTGCTCTTTAGGTCTGTAATACAGAATGCATTAATGTTAATTTGCCGTAAATAAAAAGCTTCCTGTACTGGGAGCTTAGGCACTGCAGATTTTGCATATAATCGAAACACAATGCTACCACATGCTCATTTTCTGCACACTTCTCCTTAACAGCATCCATCTTTAAATAGAATTTTTTGCTTCTTCTTTTATGTACCATGAGTTCCGCTATAGTCACATGCTTTGCAGTATCGTTCAATGATGGACTCTTAATCTTCACTGAAAGTGACTCACAAGAGCAGCAAGTATGGATTTTCGGCCGCCCAAAGCGTAAGTTAAAACGCTCTTTGAAAACCCTTAAATAAATTCCATGACACTCTGGTATGAGGATATAACTTCATGAACAGTTCGTACATACTTTTTACAGATAATTCAGGATTTAAGTTATACATTTCTTTGCTTGAATAATGTGAGATTTTCGTAGGGAATGTTTTAATATGCTCCTCAATTATCGGTAGGACTTCCTATGGTGTTGCATTGGTTGAAGCAGTACATCCTCTACTGTCACATAGGCGAACATTATTTTTCACACAGTTACAAATTCGTCGCACACGTTCATTTGTAATGCCAAAAAGCCTACAAAATGCCTTTTTGCACACTTCGACCCGCCCAGCATCTCCAGTTACCACGTGATATCGATAATTTAGTGCTCTTGGCTTAGGCTGGCCATCACTTTTCCGGGGTCTTCTGCGTACCACGTCTTCTTTTTCGATCAGCCCTGCAAGGTAACCATCTTGTGTGTTCTTACTCTCAAAATAGTGAAATTTAGTGAACATATCTATCTGTTCATGTTCAGAGATCCACTTGAAACACAGTTTCTTACATCTGAAACATATTAATACACGAATACCAATGTCAGGAATTGTAAAAGAGTTGCAATAAAATTATTTACGTAAAATCAGTTATTTTTTATTGGTAGAGTAAATTATCCATATGATATTTACGCACCATAAAACTTAGAACAGATGGGAACCTCTAAGAAGTAAAAAATACACAGACAGGAGATTAATGCACATAGCCTTTGAACTCACCCACAGTTAGGTCCTATTTTTACAGCTTTAATTTCTCTTCCACTGTGATTCACGTAACCATTTCCCTTCGTTCTGGCAGCTTTTATGACATTTCTTTTATATAGTTCCAGTTGCGCACCTCTCTTCTTCGACATTGTGCATAATCCAAAGAAACGTGTTCTATAAACAAAACTAAACGTCAATGTATACGCAGCTGCTACAACAATGCACACAGGTAATAAGATCACAGGCGTCAGATATGCTGCCATCTGGCATGCATTCTATTCACTACATGGAAAAAGATCCGAGTATGTTCGTTTGGTGCTGTCACCTGCCATTTCTTGCAATAATAACGTAAGTCCTGGACTCATGTTGTTACTGCAATTAACACGAAAAACTGTATGCCTGTATAAGCATTAAATTATGTAGGACAAGTGTGATTTTTGCATAGATGCTGCATCTAAATATCCTGAAGGCTTCTCTGCATATATCTAATTTTTGCCAAAAAGTGGACATGTGTTGTTTTTACAATTACCGATTCAGTTGCACTCGCGGTACAAGAAAGATAAGGAGAATGAGGACAGGCAGAAGTTAGTAGAGATTCGTGCTGCTGTAAAATGAGCGATGCGCGAAGCATACAACCACTACCACCGTCATACCTTAGCAAAAAATCTTGCTGAAAAATCAAGGAAATTCGGGTCTTGCGTAAAATCGGTAAGCTGGTCGAAGGCTTCCATCCAGTCACTCACTGATCAGTCTGGCCTGGCGACGGAAGACAGCAAAACGAAAGCTGAAATTTTAAATTTAGCATTTGAGAAATCTTTCACGCAGGAGGATCGTACAAACATACCGCTGTTTGAGTTTCGTACAGATTCCCATATGGAGGGCATAGTGATAGACATCTCTGGGGTTGTTAAGCAGCTGAATGGGTTGAAAATAAATAAATCGCCAAGTCCTGATGGGATTCCAACTCGGTTTTACAGAGATTACTCTACTGCACTTGCTCCTTACTTAGTTTGCATTTATTGCAAATCTCTTGCCCAACGTAAAGCCTCGAGCGACCGGAAAAAAGCGCAGGTGACGCCTGTATATAAGAAGGGTAGAAGGACGGATCCTCGAACATATTCTCAGTTCGAATATAATGAATTTCCTTGAGGCAGAGAAGTTTCTGTCCATGCATCAGCACGGCTTTAGAAAGCATCGCTCCTGCGAAACGCAACTCGCCCTTTTTTCACATGATATCTTGCGAACCATGCACGAAAGGTATCAGACGGATGCTACATTCCTTGACTTCCGGAAAGCGTTTGACTCGGTACCCCACTGTAGTCTCCTAACTAAGGTACGAGCATTTGAGATTGGTTCCCAAATATATGAGTGGCTCGAAGACTTCTTAACTAACAGAACCCAGTACGTTGTCCTCGATGGTGAGTGTTCATCGGAGGTGAGGGTATGATCTGGAGTGCCCCAGTGAAGTGTGGTAGATCCGCTGTTGTTTTCTATATACATAAATGATCTTTAGGATAGGGTGGATAGCAATGTGCGGCTGTTTGCTGATGATGCTGTGGTGTACGGGAAGGTGTGGTCGTTGAGTGACTGTAGGAGGATACAAGATGACTTGGACAGGATTTGTGATTGGTGTAAACAATGGGAGCTAACTCTAAATATAGATGGATGTAAATTAATGCAGATGAATGGGAAAAAGAATCCTGTAATGTTTGAATACTCCATTAGTAGTGTAGCGCTTGACACAGTCACGTCGATTAAATATTTGGGCGTAACATTGCACAGCGATATGAAGTGGGACAAGCATGTAATGGCAGTTGTGGGAATGGCGGATGGTAGTCTTCGGTTCATTGGTAGAATTTTGGGAAGATGTGGTTCATCTGTAAAGGAGACCGCTTATAATACACTAATACGACCAATTCTTGAGTACTGCTCGAGCTTTTGGGATCCCAATAAGGTCGTATTGAGGGAGGACATAGAAGCAGTTCAGAGGCGGGCTTCTTGATTTGTTACTGGTAGGTTTTATCATCACGCGAGTGTTACGGAAATGCTTCAGGAACTCGGGTGTGAGTCTCTGGAGGAAAGGAGGTGTTCTTTTCGTGAACCGCTACTGAGGAAATTTAGAGAATCAGAATTTGAGGCTGACTGCATTACAATTTTGCTGCCGCCAACTTATATTTCGCGGAAAGACCACAAAGATAAGATAAGAGAGATTAGGGCTCGTAGAGAGGCATATAGGCAGTCATTTTTCCCTCGTTCTGTTTGGGAGTGGAACAGGGAGAGAAGATGCTAGTTGTGGTACGAGGCACCCTCCGCCACGCACCGTATGGTGGATTGCGGAGTATGTATGTAGATGTAGATAATTAAAACACATTAATAAACAATTTTTCCATCCAAGAAATTTCTTTTTAAACTTACAACAGAATGGCTGAAAGCCTAATTAAAGAAATATTAACTTATTGCACGGCTGAAGACCACAAACAAATTTGAAACAACAGCTGAAGGCCTGAACAACAAGTCAGACAAACAATTTAAAATAAACCCCTTCCTTCTTATAAAAAATTTTCCTTTAAAGAATACACATGGCTGAAGACCTTATTAAAAGAGGTTCACGTAAATCCTCGGCTGCAGGACACACATTACACATTCAGCAACAAACGGCTTAAGGTCTGGATTATAAACAGTTTCAGATATAACCAATTTTAAGAAAAAAAATTCTTCAAGATTTTAATTCGACACGGCTGAAGACCTTTATGTAAAATTTACAAATAATTGAATTAATACACAGACCTAGGAATCGCACAATACTTCAGACTAAAATGAAAACCACAATCTGAAACAAACAGAACAATTGGTGCTCAGAAGTGTTCCAAGGTGCGGCCTGAGAAGGTAGCTCAAACGTAAGGTGAGGTGAGACAGGCAGCCGAGAGTTGAAGTTACATAATCGGATGGCAACCCAAACTAGGGACGGCCCAAGGACCGACCAAGAATTTAACCAATTTCCTTCCGTTTGACCAACGGCACAACGATGGAAAATATCAGCCGAGAACGAGGATACGAACAGGACTACGTTTTTAGAAATTGGCATTTAAAATCAACCAAGGGATCAATAACCACTCTAAGCAAATGTGAACCAAAGAACTTAAAAGGCTGTCGAACTACACGCCGTGCCGGACATTCTCAACACGACGAGGAAAGGCACACTGCTAGAAAACTACGCCAACGACCAGGGCAGGTAACTGGGGCGTTAACGGCCACAGGGCAGAAAATACCGCTGGTGCACTTCACTGGCAAGAAACAGTCAATTTAATAATTAACCACAATACAGGAAGACAGCTGCAAGATTTTGCCAACTCCAAAGCATCATACGTTGCTGCTAGCCCGAACGGCCCAGGGAGCAACAACCCACAAATGAACGAAGAGATGTCGCAATAGTTGAGGTTTGACGACAGGTTAACTGATCACTCAACTCGGTGGGCAACGAACTCTCGCACCTAGCACCTCACGATCCGACAGCACGCGCACACCACCAGCAGTTGGCTTGGCCTCGCGCTGCGGAGACTTCCTCTCTGCTCCATCCCCACTGACTGACCACTACACTGTTATGTCATATGTTACGACTTCTGCAGTACTTGTTAATGCCGTTTGCTACTTGTTACGACTTCTGCAGTACTTGTTATCAGCAGACACAGAGGCTGCGCCAAAGACTGAGATGGCGTGGAGTTTTACAATAATTTATTGAGTTTTCTTTACAATTTCTCCCTCGTCGTCACTGCCCAGCCCTGCGGATCCTTCCGCCTGGCTGCTGCTGTGTAGATTCTCCGACAATGCGCGCAACGCGCGCCACCAGTGCTCCACTGAAGTCAGGATGCCCTGTGGTTGAGATGATCTCGTCGCCGCTCGGCAGCCCAGTATGGCACTCCCACGGAGCCGCGTCGCCGTGAGGTCAGCTGCCGCCACCTGCCGCACCGGCGGCTGGGAAGCCGTCAGTCGCGATGTCCGCGAGTTCCCGTCATGGACGGACCACGCGCTGTGGGCTGGGTTGCCGTGAAGTCCAGGCGTCAGTCTCCGGCGGCGCCTGTGACCAAGACCGCGCTGCGGCCGGTCCTGCTGTAAGTTCTCGCTGCAGTTAGTCAGCCAAGGTGTCGACCGGACTCGGATCGACATCCAGAGCTGAAGTTGACATCTGGCGACGAACGGATGACTCCTGAGACCTGGAACAGACTTCCGGAATCGTCACCTATGAAGATTGAACATTCGGACACGGACCACGTCCGTCCTCAGATCCGAACTGCTTCCTAATGGCTTTTGTCCGTTGCTGCCTGCGCTCCACTATTTGCTCCACTATTTATATCCGGCAGGAGGACGTTTCTTACCCTCAGGGGCAACTTCTTGTTATTATTCCCGCAGTGTATTGCAGCGTAACTTAGCGTCCTGGGCTCACTTCCCTTACTCAGCACTCTCCAGGCTTCGCTCGGCGCTCGGTCTGCGTGCGTCCTTGCGTCAGCCGGTTGGTAGACTGCAACTGTCAGCAAGGCTATCTGTGCCGCGCCTACTTCGCAATGCCACGATCGCCGGCTGTTTCTGTTTTGCAATTCTCCACTGCGTGAAGCAACGATTACTACATGTGGCCGCAACAACACACACACCACCACCACCCAGAAATACTAGAGGTCACACCACAAATACACTCCTGGAAATGGAAAAAAGAACACATTGACACCGGTGTGTCAGACCCACCATACTTGCTCCGGACACTGCGAGAGGGCTGTACAAGCAATGATCACACGCACGGCACAGCGGACACACCAGGAACCGCGGTGTTGGCCGTCGAATGGCGCTAGCTGCGCAGCATTTCTGCACCGCCGCCGTCAGTGTCAGCCAGTTTGCCGTGGCATACGGAGCTCCATCGCAGTCTTTAACACTGGTAGCATGCCGCGACAGCGTGGACGTGAACCGTATGTGCAGTTGACGGACTTTGAGCGAGGGCGTATAGTGGGCTTGCGGGAGGCCGGGTGGACGTACCGCCGAATTGCTCAACACGTGGGGCGTGAGGTCTCCACAGTACATCGATGTTGTCGCCAGTGGTCGGCGGAAGGTGCACGTGCCCGTCGACCTGGGACCGGACCGCAGCGACGCACGGATGCACGCCAAGACCGTAGGATCCTACGCAGTGCCATAGGGGACCGCACCGCCACTTCCCAGCAAATTAGGGACACTGTTGCTCCTGGGGTATCGGCGAGGACCATTCGCAACCATGAAGCTGGGCTACGGTCCCGCACACCGTTAGGCCGTCTTCCGCTCACGCCCCAACATCGTGCAGCCCGCCTCCAGTGGTGTCGCGACAGGCGTGAATGGAGGGACGAATGGAGACGTGTCGTCTTCAGCGATGAGAGTCGCTTCTGCCTTGGTGCCAATGATGGTCGTATGCGTGTTTGGTGGCGTGCAGGTGAGCGCCATAATCAGGACTGCATACGACCGAGGCACACAGGGCCAACACCCGGCATCATGTTGTGGGGAGCGATCTCCTACACTGGCCGTACACCACTGGTGATCGTCGAGGGGACACTGAATAGTGCACGGTACATCGAAACCGTCATCGAACCCATCGTTCTACCATTCCTAGACCGGCAAGGGATCTTGCTGTTCCAACAGGACAATGCACGTCCGCATGTATCCCGTGCCATCCAACGTGCTCTAGAAGGTGTAAGTCAACTACCCTGGCCAGCAAGATCTCCGGATCTGTCCCCCATTGAGCATGTTTGGGACTGGATGAAGCGTCGTCTCACGCGGTCTGCACATCCAGCACGAACTCTGGTCCAACTGAGGCGCCAGGTGGAAATGGCATGGCAAGTCGTTCCACAGGACTTCATCCAGCATCTCTACGATCGTCTCCATGGGAGAATAGCAGTCTGCATTGCTGCGAAAGGTGGATATACACTGTACTAGTGCCGACATTGTGCATGCTCTGTAGCCTGTGTCTATGTGCCTGTGGTTCTGTCAGTGTGATCATGTGATGTATCTGACCCCAGGAATGTGTCAATAAAGTTTCCCCTTCCTGGGACAATGAACTCACGGTGTTCTTATTTCAATTTCCAGGAGTGTAGTATGACAGTACTAGTATCGATAAGCGCTGCTTCTGCCACTCAAGGAGGCAAGCGAGCTAAATCATTACGCCAGTAAGTAATGAAAAAACAAGACGCCACTTGATGTGACAAAATGCCAAACAGCAAACGGCATGAACGCGAGCTGCACATGACTCATTCACTGAGGACAGAAATGTCATCAGCGAATCTTATCATTGATATCCTTCCACCTTAAATTTCAATTCCGTTCTTAGGCCTTTCTCTTATTTCCGTTATTGCTTCTTAGATGTATAAATTGAACAGTAGGGGAGAGAGACTACATACCTGTCTTACACTATTTTTTAATTCGAGTCTTCCACGCTTGTTATTCCCTCTTCATTGTTGTACATATTGTATATTTCCCGCCTTTCCTATAGCTGGCCCTCTTTTTATCTCAGAATTTCGAATATTTTGCACGATTTGACATTGCGAACACTTTTTCCAGGTGGACAAATCCTATGAAAGTGTCCTGGGCTTTCTTTAGTCTTACTTCCAGTATCAACTGCAACGTCAAAAGTGCCCTAAAGCGAAACTGATCGTCGTGTATCACATCTCTATTTTTTTTTTCATTTTTCGGTATAATATTTTCGTCTGCTACTCGGATATATGAGCTGTTAAGCTGACTGGGCGACAATTTTCGCACTTGTAGGCTGTAGCACTCTTCGGGATTGTGCGGATGATATTTTTCCGAAATTTTAATGGTAGATCGCCAGACACATACGTTCTACACTCCAACGTGAATAGTCGTTTTGTTATCACTGTACTCATCGGATTTAATGTTTTCTACCCCTTCTGCCTTCTTTGATTTTAAGTCTCTCAGATCTTCTTTGAATTCCGATCTCCTACCTCTTCTATGTAGATTCCTGTTTCTTCTTCTATCACGTCATCAACCAGCTCCTCCCCCTCATACACGCCTTCAATGTATTCTTCCAAATTTCCGCTCTCTCCTCTGATTTCAAGCATAATATTCCCACAGATTCTTAACGTTACCCTTCTTACTTCTTAAGTTGCTTTGACTTTCCTACATGCTTTCTTCTGACAATAATTTCATTTTTTATTTCTTCATTTGTTTCATGCAGCTGTATCGCCTTAGCTTCCCTCCACTTCCTGTTCATTTATTTCATTCCTCAGCGACTTGTACTTCAGTATTACTGAATTTCCCTGACCATTTTTCTACTTCCTTCTTTCATCAATCAGCTGAAGTATTTCTTCTGTTATGCATGGTTTCTTTGCAGTTACTTTCCTTGTACGTATGTTTTCCTTTCCAACTTCTTTTTAGAGACGTCTCTCCCTCTTCTACTATACAGCCTACTGAACTATTCTTTAGTGCTGTATCTATTGCCTTTGAGAACTTCAAGCGTATCTCGCCATTCGTTAGTACTTCTGCATCCCTCTTCTTTTCGTACTGCTTCTTTATGACTAATCTCCTAAATTTCATTCAGCACTCTTGAATTTGATCGGAGTCTATTTCTGCTTCTGGGTACTCCTTGCAATCCAATATCTGATTTCAGAATCTCTGTGTTACCGTGATGTAATCTAGCTGAAATCTTCTCGTATGTCCCTGCCACTTCCAAGTATACCTCCTCCTCTTGTGATCCTAGAGCAGCGTTTTCGCTGTTACTAACTGAAAGTTATCCCAGAACTCAATCTTTCTCCTCTCACATTCTGAATACCAAGTCCATATTCTCCCTTCACCCTTTATTTTACTCCTTCTCCAACAACCACATTCCAATCACCCGTGACTTTTGGATTTCCATCTCCCATTTCGTACTGAATTACCCGTTCAGTATCCTCACATACTTTCTGTCTCCTTCTCTTCGATTTGCGACGTCTGCGTGTATAAATGAAGTGTCGTTGTCTGTGTTGGTTTGCTGTGGATTCTGATGAGCACCACCCTAACACTTAACTGTTCACAGTAACACACTCTCTGCCCTTAAATCCTATTCATAACTAATCCTACTCCCGTCATACCATTTTCTGATGCTGTTGATATTACCCTTTACTCATCTGACCAGAAACCCTTGTCTTCTACCAATTTCACTTCACTAAGCCCCATTATATCTAGATTGAGCCTTTGCATTTCCCTTTTCAGATTTTCTAGCTTCCCTATCACGTTCAGGCTTCTTACTTTCCATGTCGCGACTCGTAGGTTGTTAGTAAAAAACGTCACAAGCGAAGCAGCTTATCAAATTGTGATTTCACAGTAATTTCTAAGAACAACCCAGAGACTGGAGCTGGTACTGCCATTATAATAAATTAAAACAAATAATATAGAATTCTGATGGAGTAGACGTGGAATCACTTGTGCCATTTACAACACAAATCTTGTGAACGTTTACGCTCCATCCGCTAGTGACAGACAGCCAACAGAAGTCGTTTCTTTGGTCTAGAACTTTACCAGTTACTTCATAGGAATAATAATAAACTCGTCATCGGTGGCGATTTTAACTGTGTAATTAGTAATGGTGACCGGATTCCAAACAAGCGTAATGAACTTAAGGCACTGGTTGACAGTTATCATCTTGAAGACACTTGGCGAATTTTGAACGCCAATAAAACCGGGTGCAATTATTTTTATACTAAAGGACATAACACACTTTGCAGCACATACGTGTCATCTTCAATCCAAGCTCAAATAAAACTGAAACAAAACCGGTGACACTCTCGGACCATGGTAGCTACGTCTTCCAAATTAAATTTTCGAAAGCACATTTTCGTCATAAAAAAGGCATTTGGAACCGTAATAATAGCCATTTGGAGGATCAGATGTTGACACAAGATTTATTGGTCACATGTCATGAGGTACCCAAAAGCGGTGTCACGCTAAAAGCCCATTGGAATGGTGGCTCACGCAAGCAAGGCCTGCTATTCGAAACATACTCGTATTAATCACCTATGGTGCCGAGAAAGCCCATGGCTCCAGTCAAGCTCAAAATTATATCGGAGTTGTCTGCAACCTCTTGTTAGCAAAATAAAGGTTCAGCCGACATTACTACTGAAGTAGAGACAAATGAAGGCAAAATTTCTATGTCCCCTCCGAAAGAAAATTGAAGATACCTTTATAAGGTGTCAGCCGGTAGGTGGTAATGCAGAAGCACTTATTTGTATCTATCACTTAGGGAAAGAACGGGAGGGAGCAAGGAACTGTTTTATAGCAAATGGAATAAAGAACATAATTGTCAGAAAACTACTGATGAGAGTTAAATAAAAACTGAAATCATCACCCAATTAACAAAACTGTTCAAAGACAACGACATCAGCCCATCCGCAATAAAGAGTTTTCTTCAGGGAACACCTCACATGCTTTCGGAAAATTAACGGATGCATCTTAATGAGCAGTTCACTTTACACGAAACCGAGGAGGCAATAAAAACGAGTTCTAAAGGAAAATCCCCGGGGAAGTCGATGGGGTTCCTGTGGAATTTTTTTTTAAATACTTTATTATTCAGGGGAAGTTCACCTAGACATTGGTATAATAATTCGTAATGGTGTCGACATATTGGAAGACTTTTTAAAAGAACTAAAGAAACACAAAACTTACATAATCTACGTCCAATCACATAACTCAACGTTGATATTTAACTAATCGCTTGGTGCTTTTCGGGGAGATTAAAGTAAGAAAATGAAAAAAAGTGATCAAATGTGTGACTTCCGAACAGAAACATTTATAACGACTTACTAACCTATAGAGATTGTATATCGCACACTAAAACTGAGAAATCAAAAGTAGCAGCTATTTTATTAGTAAACTTTAAAAATGCTTTTGACAGGGTTAGTCATAAATATCTGGAAAAGTCATGATTAAAATGGCTTTTGGCACCAATTTTACGAATGCAGTTCAGAATATTTTTGACAACGGTGTCTCACAAATCATTGTTAAGTGAGAAAATTCCCATCAAAAGATCAGTCAGTCAAGGTTGCCCGTTATCTATGACATTATATACAATAGCCTTCCATTCGTTCCTCCGTACCATATGTTGTAAGGGCCAAGGAATTTCAGCAGGAAATATAAGGCTCGTATGCAGAGCTTACGCCGATGACTTGCCGGTTTTCATGGAAAAATCACGAAATGTTGACAACTTATATAACATCCTCCGACGATACGAAAAAGCTACAGGTGCTACTGTCAACCCCAAAAAGACTGTGTTGTTGGCAATTGCAAATAAAAAGTGGTACATACAACGGAATTGGTTCACTGGCAAAAGTCAACACCGAGTCTTAGGCTTCATTGTGGTAAATAACCCACAAAGAATAGGGGCTCTGAACTGGTGCACCACACTACATACAATAACAGCGGTAGCAGAAATCCACGCAGGTAGAAATTTGGCTATGAGAGAAAAAGCCAAGGTGTACAACACACAAATACGCGCAAAACCGTGGTTCATTAGCTCAGGTCCCCCCGATGCTAGAAAAATGGGGAGGAACTAAATCTGTAACGTTTCTCTACCGATATGCATCCTCAGCTGAAATGAGGGTGGACTGGGACTAAAGGACATGAACGCAGATTGCGCGGCACTACTCGTGACCACAGCTAAGTGGCCACAATCGTGAACTGCCGTATTGTTTCACAAATATCGCCCGACATCATAGCTAGCGTCAGTTTACATTGTGAATATACCACACTCTTAAATTTTGTCCGAAATTATTATCTCAATAAAAGCTACATACCACTAACGTCCTAAAACAAGGAAACGTTCGTGACATGGCCATAGCTCTCGAAGGAATACCAATTCCTAAGAAATAGGACCTGCGACTACCGCAGCACAACTGAAAAACCGGGTGGCAAAATTTGCGATGGAAATACCAGAAGGCGCCAGACCGGCTTGGTACAAAGCGCTAAACCGGATAGTAGCTATCAATTCTAAGCTTTACTCCTACCAGTCAAAATCATCATCAGCCTGTAGAAATTATCATTGGAAGGACATAATCGAACATCGTTTTGAGAAACCGAAATTTGTTGATATGTGGCGAACATGATTCGACTGATCAGTAGAACGGACGATCGCAAATAGAGGTTTCTAACGTCTTGATACCCAAATGAAAAGCTTTTTTCAACAACGTGGATCACGGCACATATATTTCACATAACTTTTTGACTTAAATTAACGGAGAAATTACAGTACCTGGCATACTTATGGGATGAATACGAGAAAGTAACTCGCCGTCCGAAATACAGGCTAACATACACGATTTTCCCCAAGATTTCAGTATGTAAAGCTTATCACAGTATTTTGACATGAAACTGCGCGAAAGAAGAAGGAAAAACGGGAAATGTTATGTCAATTCCAAAAAAGTATCATCTAAGAAATAAGTCAAAGGACAATTTGTGGCAGATTTTCGTGCAAAAGAGTGGAATGTGGAAGTATTGTAATGTATATAATTATTTTTCAAATAAATTTGTGTTCTGTCATGTGAAACTGTTAAATGGTAATTAAATATCTTTAGAAAAAGACAGACACAATACGACAGTTATATGATCGAGAAAAAATATACTGGATGGAAGATATAGAACTCTAAAGCAGTGCAATGGTACTATAAAGTGACACACTCCTAATTATTAATGTTAATAGGGCATCATCGGCCTAGAAAATTATCAACTTCAGACAATTCAGATTATAAACACACATGCATCATCGGGGCCAAACCGCAATTAACAAGACAGAAAATTCATGTTGAGGCGACAGTCTAGTTACTCATCGACCTACACCGCAATTGTTTTAGCTGGAAATTTCAATTGTGTCCTACACCGAGATGATCAAAACCCTAACAAATGAACTTCTTCTCCAGGATCATTGAAAATGTTACCACCGTGACACTGAGGCATACGGTCATACATCACGCCGGCGTCCAAAAATAGGATGGAGTATGGACATGGACCTTTTTTTTTGGGGGGGGGGGAGGAGCGGGTCATCAGTCTTCTGACTGGTTTGATGTGGCCCGCCACGAATTCCTCTTCTGTGCCAAACTCTTCATCTCAGAGTAGCACTTGCAACCTACGCCCTGAATTATTTGTTGGATGTATTCCAATCTGCACGTTTCCTTTCCTCTCCCAGTCTTCGCAGAATTTCCTCATTCCTTACCATATCAGTCCACCTAATTGTCTACATTCGTCTGTAGCACAACATCTCAAGTGCTTCTAATCTCCTCTGTTCCTGTTTTACCACAGGCCTTATTTCACTACCATACAATTCTGTAGTCCAGACGTACGTTATCAGAAATTTCTTCCTCAAATTGAGACCTATGTTAGATTCTAGTAGACTTCTCTTGGCAAGGAATTCCCTTTTTCCCATTGCTAGTCTACTTTTGATGTCCTCCTTGCTCCGTCCCTCATGGGATAGTTTACTGCCGAGGTAACTGAATTCCTTAACTTCTTCTACTTCGTGACTATCAATCCTGATATTAAGTTTCTCTCTGTTTTCGTTTCTGCTACTTCTCAATACTTTCGTCTTTCTTCTATTTGCTCTCATTCCATATTCTGTACTCATTAGATTGTTATTTCCGTTCAGCAGATCATGTAATTCTTCTTCTCTTTCACTCAGAATAGCAATGTCGTCAGCGAATCTTATCATTGGTATACTTTCACCTTGTCACTGCAAAAACAGACATAATGTCTGACGGGATACCGCTATCACTGGTTACACAATTTTATTTATAAACCGTCTTGATTGCAATAATGTTTATTTACATGACCGGTTTCGGTTCCTCTAGAACCATCTTCAGATCTGCAACTTCGGTTACAGGAGCAATCCGTCCACACGCAGCAACCTTCACATGCACACACACAGCAACCTTAATATGCTGCATGTGAAGGTTGCTGTGTGTGGACGGATTGCTCCTGTAACCGAAATTGCAGATCTGAAGATGGTTCTAGAGGAACCGAATCCGGTCATATGAATAAACATTTTTGCAATCAAGACGGATTTCACCTTGAATTTTCATTCCACTGCAGAACCTTTCGTTTACTTCCATCATTGCTTCTTCGATGTTCAGATTGAACAGTAGAGGGGAAAGACTACATCCCTGTATTACACCCTTTTCAATCCGATCACTTCGCTTTTGGTCGTCGACTGTTATTATTCCCTCTTGCCTCATGTACGTATTGTATATTACCCGTCTTTCCCTATAGCTTACCCCTATTTTTCTCAGAATTTCGAACATGTTGCACCATTATACACTGTCGAACGCTTTTTCCAGGTCGACGAATCCTATGAACGTGTCTTGATTTTCTTTAGTCTTCCTTCTGTTATTAACCGCAACGTCCGAATTGCCTCTGTTGCCTTTACCTTCACTGAAGCGAAACTGATCGTCATCTAACACCTCCTCAATTTTCTTTTCCATTCTTCTGTATATTATTCTTGTCAGCAGCTTGGATGCATGAACTGTAAAGCTGACTGTGTGACACTCATCGCACATGTCAGCTCTTGCAGTCTTCGGAATTGCGTGGATGATATTTTTCCGGAAGTCAGATGGTATGTCGCCAGACTCATACATTCTACACACCAAAGTGACCAGGCTTTCTGGTCAGGCATAAAGAGAATTCGATTCGTTATGAACAGGGAGGTAGGGCAGAGAGAGAGAGTTACTGTGAATAATTCAGTGATAGAGTTGTTCTCATCTGAATCAACACCAAACCAACGCCGACGGCAACAATTCGAGTTCCAGGTACACATACCGATGTCGCAAGCACAAAGCGATAGAGAAAGTGACTGAGGAAAAAAAAGTCAAGGGACAGCGATATGCAACTATACAGACGGCGCTTGTTGTGTGGGCTGCTGTGAGATTCAGCACGACACAAACAAGAAAGGAGAGAAGTTGCGACGGTCGCTGGCAGGAAAATGAAATGATCTGTACATTAAATTTTCTAATTGATAGGAAACTTTACTTCTAAAAAGAACAGAAACGTAACTTATTGTTACGAAGTGGCTTCATGCTGCTTCCCGTTCCTCCTACCTGAAAGTACTTTGTAGGCTAAGTGTTGTCTTCCCAGTCTTCAGTGCTGATGCTCTCGAATTCTGCGACTGAACTGGGGTCGACCAGCGATGGGTGGCTGGTTAAGTCAGCGTTTACGGGGGGCAGTGAACTCAATCTTCCTGGAGATGTGGCACAACCTGTTCTTTACATTGGCGCCTGGGTCAGAGCCTTATTGCTGAAGTTTTGCAACACTGGTCGGTGTGCAGTCGATGCATTAGAACTGCACAGCAGTAGTATCGCACACACAAGATGTAAAAGTGTAAGGTGGCAGCTTGAATGTATGTTAATTTCGCACCTTACATGAGATTCTACACATCATAGCAAGTAGAAGAATATGTCACCTGACATACTTTGGTGGTAGTGAGCGTATTTGCATATCAAAATGTACAGTGTGTAATGCAAATGGATGACACTCGATTCGACGGTATTAACACACTAAACCCAAATACTGCATGTCAATGAGCAAAAGGTGAAAAAAGATGCTGAAAGAAACGTTTTAGTTTGGGAGCAGACGCGAGATGCACCATCATGGTCCACGTACAATGGAAGGCTTCCAACAGGGGTTGGTGACCCGCAGTGAGAGATACAACGAACACGCCAGACGATACAGCGAGGGGAGCAGGTAGCGGCCCAGCGGTGCGTGCGGTGGAGAAATCCTTTAGAAAACTACGTTGAGGGATTTTCAGATGGATCCAAACAGACCTGCGATGCAGATGATCACGTGAATGGCCTGTGGTATGCTCATGATGTACATGTGTAACTTTTAGGCGTCAGGAGCTGTCAGAAAATGTCCGATTGGCTGAAATAAACTTGGAAGAAGAAAAAGGGGCGATGTTCCTACACAGTTTAAATGTAGGCCCTTTGCGATTGGCAGGGGTCGTTTCCACAAGATGAAAGGAACGCTCCCATTGGTCTGAAAATGACATGACATGAAGCACAAAAGGACACAGAGAGGGGACAGTTTGCTACAAAAGACACGATACCCTAAACTTTTGGGCTTTCCTCTGAACCAGCGTCACGTGTAGAACAGGGCGCATCACGCTCTGCACGACGCCAAAAGAGGAATTTTGTGTGAACACTGCATTCACTTCGGCTGACATTCAGCTAGAAATTAGCTGAAGAGTCATTGATCTCCGATATCGAAGAGACGAAACAGCCTTGTTGTTAATTGTTCTTGGGAGAACTGAGAGAGCATTGAAGTATACATGCTACTCCGTCTATACACGTGGACACTGCCATATTTTCCAGACTAGGAAACGCCTAACGAGAAACAGGACGGTTTTAGCTGGTAAAATCAGTAAAGATTTTGATTAGGTTCTTATTGGATTTTCAGAGGGCGAGAGCAGCCATGCAGCCGACAGCACATCGTAGCTAAAGGTAAAAGCTGCTCGCAGAGACGTAAAATTGTTGGATCGCCAGCTTGCGTCCACTTTGAACTCGAGTAACCTTGAGTAATCTTTTGCTCATATTGTCACAAAAATTAACCATCCTCTAAAGACTTGATTGTCATCCTAAATAGTACCGAACTTACAACCGGAATCGGATAATTTGTCGTGATATTGGCCAACTTCACTGTCTAGAAGTAAGAAAAATCTTGTAGAGAACCTTCTATTTAAATTTCATATTGTGGTCTTCAGTATTATTTCTGCAAAACAGGACATAATGCGTTATCTTGAGAGCTGTCCTGAAATTGTTATCTTACACTCTATGTAAATCCGTGTGCTTCTATAACAACAGTATAGGAATAAAAGAAATTTAGTACACCTAATCATCGATGTGCTCTGTCATAGAATAAGGGTCCACTCCTAACCCCAAAAAATTATTCTAATGACGCTAACGCACTCACAGGGTGTTTTCGTTGATGTCTGCCGAATGTGGAAAGGAGTGGAGAGGCAGAAAAGGGCACTGCAATTCCAGAGCAGATGTTTGTACTCAGACTCTGAACGCAGCATGACTTTCTGGAGCTAGACGCATGGGATATTCCATTTCGGATATCGCAGGGAATTCTATATTCCGCAGATCACAGTGTCAGGAGTGTTCCGAGAATACCAAACTTCGGGCATTACTTCTCACCAAGGACGACGCAGTAGTCGACGGACATCAATTAACGACCGAGAACAGATTCACTTGCGTAGAGTTGTCACTGCTAACAAACAAGCAACACTACGTGAAATAGATGCAGAAATTAATATGGTACGTACGGCGAACGTGTCCGGTAAGTGTGGGTAAATTTGGCGTTAATGAGCTGTGGCAGCAGACGACCGACTCGATGTCTTTTCTAACAGCACTACATCGCCTGGAGCGCCTCTTCTGGGCTGGTGACAGAGTCCGTCACACCCTAGACGACTGGAATATTATGGCCCTCTCAGATGAGTACCGATTTCAGTTGGTAAAAGCTGATAGTAAGGTTCGAGTGTGGTGCAGACCCCACGAAACTATGGACCCAAGTTGTCAACAGGGCACTGTGAAAACTCGTGAGCCGCCTCGATGAACTGGGTCCTTTGGTCCAACTGAATCGATCGTTAACTAGCAATGGTTATGTAACGCCACTTGGAGACCATTTGGAGCTATTTATGAAGTTTCCAAACAACGATGGAATTTTACCGGGCCTCAGTTCTTCTCAAAATGTTCTGAAGAACGCTCTGGACAGTTCGAGCGAGCCCACCCAGATCTCCCGATGTGAAAACCATCGAACATTTATAGGACATAACTGGGAGCACAATATTCTGCGCCGATAACAATTTCTCAATTATGGACGGCTGTAGAGACAGCATGGCTCAATATATATGCAGGGAACTTCCAAAAACTTGTTGACTCTACACCACTTCGAGTTGCCGCACTACGTCGAACAAAGATAGATTACGCTCTGTATTGGGAGATATCCCACGATTTTTCTCACGTCAGTGTAAACGAGCATGTTGAACAGGTAATTCAGTACGTGAAAATCTAATAGCCGTTGGCGAGTGGAGTACCATTTTAGATAAATGAATAGATGGAACGGTTAATCGAGAATATGGGCTTGGAAGTAGGAATGAGAGAGGAGAATAATTGGGCTTTGCAAGAGATTTCAACTAGTAATAGCGAATACTTTGCTTAGGAATCGCATGAGGAAGAGGTATACTTGGAAAATGGCTAGAGATGCGGGAAGATATCAGTAAGATTACAACATGGTCGCGTAGAAATTCCGAAATCAAATATTGGATTTTAGAGCGTACTCAGGGGCAGATTGAGACTCAGGCCACAATCTAGTAGCGATGAAGAGCGGGAAGAAATTTAAGAGCCTAGTCAGGAAGAATCAACGTGGAAAGATGTGGGGTACGGAAATACAAAGAAATTAAGAAATACGCTTTTAATCCTTGTAGTTCTCCGGGCTATAGACACTGCGATAATGAATAGCTCACTAGGCGGTTTAGTTGAAGAGGAACGGACATCTCTCAAAAAGGCACTCACAGAAGCTGAACGGAAGGACACAAGTACAAGGAAAACAACTGCGAAGAAACCAGGGGTAACCAATGAAATAATTCAGTTTGTTCATGAAAGAAGAAAGTACAAGAAATGCTGGGTGAAATTCAAGGAAACAAAGGTAAACCCCTTAGAAAGAAAGTAAATAGCAAGTTCTGGGAAGATGAGGCGAAATGACTACAAGAAAAATGTGAAGAAATCGAAAAAGAAATGATTGTCGGGAGGGCTGACACATCATATAGAAAAGTCAAAACAACCTTCGGTAAACTGAAAAGCGATAGAGGCAATATTAAGGGTAGAATGGGATTCCATTGCTAAATGCAGAGGAGAGAGACGATAGGCATAAATAGTACATTGAAGGCCTTTATGAGGGAGGAACTGTCTGATGACGTGACAAAGGAGAAGCAAGAGTCGACAGGGATCCAATACTATAACCAGGATTTAAGAGAACCTTGGACGACTTTATAAAGTTTTTTCTGAAAGAATTTGTCTGGAGCGTAGCTATGTACAGAAGTGAAAAGCGGACGATAAAGTGTGCATACAAGAAGAGACTATAAGCTTTTGAAATATGGTACTACTGAAGAATTCTGAAGATTAGATGGGTAGAACACGTACGTTATGAAAAGGTACTGAACAGAGACAATGCGAAAAGAAATTTGTGGCATCACTTGACTAAAAAAAGTGATCGGTTCATAGGACACATTTTGAGACATCAATGGATCACAAATTTAGTATTGGAGGGAAGTGTGGGGGTAAAAAATCAGAGAGGGAGACCAAGAGATGAATACAGTAAGAAGATTCAGAAAGATGTAGGTTGCAGTATATATTCGGAGATGAAGAGGCTCGCAGAGGATACAGAACCATGGAGAGCTGCATCACACCAATCTTCAGACTGAAAACAATAACAACAATAACAAAATTACACTATGTGTATTTTAACATTGATATTGCTGTTCTCATGTGCTGATGTCTTCTAAACGGTAAGTGCACTGTCAGCCCCGCGGACAGACTTCTTCCAAACGAAAAGTACAGTCAGCCTCAGGAAATGATGGCGCCCAAGCGAAGAGTCCTCACATAAAATAATATAATGGCTGAAATTAATAGTTAACCACAGTTATCTGTAACAGTCTAAACATCTGACTCCTTAGTCAGTGAGAGCTAAGATAACATCGTGATTGGCCAAAGATTAGGGAGGCACATGTCATCTGCGTTTCATAGAAAAATGTTGGGAGAATAATGTTAAATTTTAGTGATGTAGGTTAAAGTAGATTAGCAAAAATAGATATGACAAGTGATTCAGATAATACTAATATTTTTTTGATTTTGTGTAGCAACAGTAAAAACGAAGCAAAAATTAAAACTACGTCCCGTGGTTCTATTGTTTCATGACATCCCATATCAGAAACTAACATTTTATCTCCCGTCTCTGACGAGACGGCCAGAAGTTCACCATTTGTGTACGTAGCCGTCCTTTTACTCTTCATTGGAACTCGCCTGATGCTAATTTCGTTTCTGTTGATCATTCTTCAGGTCAGTATAGTTTACTGCTTTATATCAAAGAGTCATTGAGCCAGTAGCAAATATGGGAAGATACTCCTTATGACGTTACATTGTTATTAATCTACGTGTGGTACAGTGACGAAATTTATGTAGACAATGAGAAGACATGTAAACTTTAAAGGCTGCCTATCACATGACTTCTCTACTGAATTCAGTTGAGTGAAGATGAGGGATTAAATTAGCATACAAGACAATGAAATTACTGGACGAGTTGTGGTGTCTCGGTATTAAAATGTCAGACAGTAGCAGAACTGCAGGAGACATAAAATGCAGCTCGTAACTGTTACAAAATTCGTCCGGCACGATTCGAACACTTCATGAATGTAAAAAATAAGTTGAAAATACATATGCACATCATAGACTTAGCATTTCCTAGTAGGAAAAGATTTGCTATGAATCAAGTAACGGGCTTTCAAATTTACTCTCCATTAACCAGTCTACGTCAATGTCAGAACGAGCCGTCTGAATTGCAAACACGTTCCTGTGTCTAGTTTACACTCAGTAATAACCAGATAAGTTGCAGCCATCACTGGAGGCGTTCCGAAGTCTTGTATATACTGGGTGGTTATAACTAAAGTGCATTTACTCACAGAGGTCCAGTGTGGGATATAATTATCATATGGCAGCGAAACTTGGCTGATATTCTAACGCATTAATATGTAATCGATTTACTACGGAAAAAAATTAATTCCTTTTTGGCTACCAGGTGAAAATCTGGAGCTGTGTATGCAAGAAAGCTACATAGACATATTTCCATATATAAAGGGTTAGGGACGGGAAGGGACGTGGGAAGAAAAAGTGAAACAAGTGAGAAATGTATATTACTGATTTTGTTGTTAACCGCTATTTACACAATTTGTTCAACATGAGCGCAGGAGACGTCGACGAGATATTGTACAGTTCCAGATTTGCATCTAGAGATCAAAAATTGGAGCTAATTATTTCCAGCTTAAATCGCTCCCGCATTAACGCTTTAACATATCTGCCAAGTTCCGCTACCACACGATCATTACAGCAGACACTCAACCTCCATGAATAGGTGCACTTCAGTTGTAACCATCCAGTACATGGTCACATTCTACATTGGTCGCATTTACTATCTTTCGGAAGAATGAGTGCATTTCTGACAGTCAGCTTTAGGTAATCGTGTAACTTCCGAAGATAACTACAAGGCTAAATTTGTAAAAAAATTTCTGAAAATGTAGTGGTGGGGAACGGAAAGGTACATTTTTGAAAAGTGCAATCACATTTTTACTACAGAAAAAGACAATTTCTGGAACTTCCGCTATGAGCGAAATGAGGTAGGGGGAGAGAGATAGCGGTGGTATTGACGAACGGAAGGTGCAGCGAACTAGGAGAGCGACCGAGCTGAAACTTGCCGCTGATAGCGGCGAGCCCTGTTAGCAAGGGCGCGATAGGGCAGCAACTGTTAGGTAAACGAAGTGGAAAGTTAGCGGCGCAAACTTGAGAACAGGGCAGCGCAGGGCAGGGCAGGGCCCAGTTGGTGCCAGATGGAGCACCCTTGGCTTGTAGTTTGCGCGCCGAGTTGTGGGGCTGGTGTGTGTGGTCGCCTGCGGCACTACAGCCCCCAAGTCTGTGGCTGCTGCTGCAGCTGCTGTAAGCGTCGCGTGGGCCAGGCTCGAGTTCAGGGTGTTCCGGAGAATCGACGCTCAGCCACGAGAAACGGGCCAGGAAGCGATACAATACATTCAACAGCCAGTTTGTGTAACAGTATGTCGGCATCATCGTGGGAAATCCTTTGAGGCGGCTGGCGTGCTACTTCCACTAATTAGTTTGAGGAGTATGCACCCGATTCGGCAATTTAAAAACTCACAGTATTTTACAGATGTACTGATTTCACATCGGGGTCAAGACAGTCACCGGGACTTTTATGCGATCTTAATTCGAAGTATCATAACATCAAATCTACTACGGAAACGAAAAAAGTGTTTATTTTTTCATCTTAGAAACACACATTCATAGCAAGATAGAATTTTCCTTGAGTAAAGCGTTCTCGAGTTTATAGCATCGTTGGTTGTCATACGGGGTGTTAAAAGAGGGCGTACAATATTTTGAGAGGAGGTAGTAACCATTGAAACAAGAAAAGAAGTCCAGCAAATATGGGCCTTGAAATACGTAATTTCTGAAATCTGTCCAGCTGTCCATAGTGGCTAGTGAAATATGGTTGTGAATATATCCGTCCTCTTTTGGAGTACTGCTGCGCGTTGTAGGATGCTTACCAGATGAGATTAACGGAGAACATCGAACAAGTTCAAAGAAGGGCAGCACGTTTTGCGTTATAGAGAAATAGAGGAAAAAGTGTCATGATACAGGATTTAGGGTGGTCATAATTAAACCTAAGGGGTTTATCGTTGTGGCAGTATATTCTCACGCAATTTCAATCAGCAGTTTTCCCCTTCGAATGCGAAAACATTTCGTTGACGCCGACCTACATAAGGCGAAACGATCATCATAATAAAATAGGGAAATCAGGGCTCGCACGAAAAGATATAGGTGGAGAAGGAGGAGATTAGTGTTAAACGTCCCGTCGACAACGAGGTCATTAGAGACGGAGCACAAGCTCGGATTAGGGAAGAATGGGGAAGGAAACTGGCCGTGACCTTTCAAAGGAACCATCCCGACATTTGCCTGAAACGATTTAGGGAAATCACGGAAAACATAAATCAGGATGGCCGGAGACGGGTTTGAACCGTCGTCCTCCCGAAAAAGATATATGTGTTGTTTTTCTCCGCTATCTATACGAGATTGGTTCAAAAATGGCTCTGAGCACTGTGGGACTCAACATCTTAGGTCATAAGTCCCCTAGAACTTAGAACTACTTAAACCTAACTAACCTAAGGACATCACACACACCCATGCCCGAGGCAGGATTCGAACCTGCGACCGTAGCAGTCCCGCGGTTCCGGACTGCAGCGCCAGAACCGCTACACCACCGCGGCCGGCTATACGAGATTGGAATAACAGAGAATTGTGTAGGTGGTTCGATTAACCCTCTGCCAGACACTTAAATGTGATTTGCAGACTATCCATCTAGATGTACATGTAAAGATATACTGTCAGAAGGACTGATTCAGCATAGAGAAATGTCGAAACAACCCTCGGTGAAATTAAAAGTTAAAAGGAAGGGCGGTACCATTAGGAGTGCAATGGGAATTGCCCTATTATTTGCAGAGAGCGGATAGGTGGAAAGAGTACATTGAGGCTACGAGGGGAGGGACTTACCTGATGATAGCGGAAGGACTGGGTGTCGATAGGCAAGTTATACAGTTAACAACCGTGGGTTTTCATTAAGCAGCTTGACTGACGGCACGTAAATACGCGTAATGTTTTTGATCTAGTATTTAAGGAAGAGAGCACTTAGCGACTTCCAACGAACCTTATTCATGATTTCAAATAACATTAAATGAATGCAAGGTTTCCTATAACTAATTCTCGGTGCCCTCAGCTACACCCACATAATTTAGGTCTCACTGACCTCTTAACAGAATAACCGCACACCTCTCGATGATCACCTGTTATTTCAATACCATTATTGCTATATTTTTCACCAGTTCCATCTGAAATCTGCATAATAACCGACAATTAGATGAATGTTATGTTTTATCGACTTCAGCTGAGCGTAGCCCTTCACACATTTAAAAAAAAAAAACCTTATGTAAGTATACATTGAAAGAATTGGTTTAATGACCAACTTTCCTGATAATAATGTAACATGGAGCAGAATGAGGCACTAATACACAGTTAGTAAACAATAATTTTTAATTATGAAAGGAATAAATCCAAACACGTTTATCACTGGTAATGAAAAATGATAATACAGTTGATGTGTCTCATCTATTTTCTTAAGGACATTTAATTTTGCTTGCCGTTCTTCACTGTTGAGTAGACTACACTCGTCTTTGTGATGTGTGTTGTAGTGTCTTTCAATTGAAAACTTAGCTGGCCGCCTATTATTCGGCGGCACAGCAAACACTGTGAGTTTTCACCAACGGCTACAAAAAAGAATTGCAGTTCCCGTCCTTTGCTTTTTCACAGTACCTGCCATTTCTCAGTACTTCTCTGTTAAGGTTACGGTTACCAAGGGTAAACGAGACTAGGTATGTTGTGCTCTAGCTTGTACCACATAAACAGGGAAGTTGAGCGGCCGCCGTTCATTTAGGACACATGTATAATAACAGATGTCGCTGTCGCTCGCTGTCGCACACGTGCGCACATGTGCAGCACTTCCGCACGTCTGCACACTGTGCAGCGTTTGGCCGGCCCTGCCATAGACGGATATCGCGTTGAGCACCTCCCACAACAATCGTCATGAATTGACGTCAGGTTGAACCTCTCCTATGAACAAGTGTGCATATTACAGAAATTATTCGTGTCCGTACCCATGTTTATTGAACGTTTTTTGTGTTTTGGTGAGAAATACCTCGTCTCAAAATATGCGACACCGTTTTTTAACATCCTGTATGTCCACGAACTTTTGGCTGAGGTCTTCTCAGCTACTGAAAATTGATTCGCAACTGCTGCTTTGTTTTTCTTTTTTTTTCGTTCATTGCTGTATTTTGTGGTGTCACCGCCAGACACCACACTTGCTAGGTGGTAGCCTTTAAATCGGCCGCGGTCCGTTAGTATACGTCGGACCCGCGTGTCGCCACTCTCAGTGATTGCAGACCGAGCGCCGCCACACGGCAGGTCTAGAGACACTTCCTAGCACTCGCCCCAGTTGTACAGCCGACTTTGCTAGCGATGGTTCACTGACAAAATACGCTCTCATTTGCCGAGACGATAGTTAGCATAGCCTTCAGCTACGTCATTTGCTACGACCTAGCAAGGCGCCATTACCAGTTACTATTGATGCTGTAAAACATGTAGCGTCAAGAGCTATGTTCACCAATTATGGATTAAAGTTAAGTATTCCAACAGCTACGACCTTTTTTGCTAAAGTCTAACTTCCTTAACTGTTCCAGACCTCACGCCAGCCTGCGTGAGCTTAAACGCGTGCCTTTCGGCTTCCTGTCATAGTGGATTGGCTGTCTTGCCAATCCACAACATATTTATTTCCCGTTCGGTTTCCATCCTAAGCCGCAGAGCGCACTGAAATCCTTCAGACTATGGAGTTCGGAAGTGGCCTAAGGGATAGAGAGCTTCCGACAACTGACAAGTAGCCAGCATGACGTCACAACATCGGTGCTGCACCAGGGTGGGTTTTGCTTGACGTCTCGCTGTAATCTTGGAAATCCCATAGGTTACGACCGTATTTGTGGGCTCGGTGCGTTCTCTAGTTGTTTAGCGTTGGTCCGAGGACCAGAGGTTGGAATTCACGTTTGTTATTTTAGATTTTGTTTCAAAATTTCTGTGTCTTCGTATCAGAAAACTGTTCACAAGCTGACATACAAACGGATTATTTCTTCATTATATCAAAAGTCTTTAATTATTTGTGCAGTATACTTTTTGTTGTTTTCAGAAAGGATAATTCTGTTACTTATTCTAGTTATCTGAAACAGAACGTACACATTGCACAACAGTTTTTTTCTTTCTGCCACACGACGAACAACGAATTAAATATTTCAACATTTCTGTTACAAAAGGAGAAAAAATTTCCGGTATGCGATTTCACCTGACAATTCTTTCATCGAAGTGTGCGACAACTGCATTCACTCATTTCATATAAAAAGTTTCCAGCGCATATTTAGTAATTAAATATTTGTTGTTCGAACATTTCAGATTTTTTCTGGGCAATAGATTCCTCCGCTATAGACAAATGTATCGCGGATATTATCATGTCTTAATTAAGTAGTTCTTGGAGTCTGAAATGAAACTTCAAATAGGGAGCGCAATGATAAGGCAATCTGCATCATTTGGGCACTTCCGTGTAGAAGCCCTACATCAAGTTCTAAAGAAACACCTGACGAAGAAATGTCTATTACACATTTATAGCACGCTCATGAACATGCATATGAAATACAAACCTCTCCGAATGACTTCACTGTTTTTTTTTCTGTATGAGAATTGCCTGGAGCATCGTTTACTGAAATTTTCAGACTGGTGAGAGGAATGTAAAGCATTTGTTGCCACTGGCGATGAGTGCATTGCAAGTGGAATAAACAGCGATGTTAAATCGCAGTGACTCTCTGTGTGTAAAGGCGCCTTAAAGCAACCATTTGAGTACTGTTTCAAAATCTGGTTGGAAAATGCCAACAGTTTCAAACATTTATATCTGATGACAATGAAAGATCGTTCCCAAGCAGCATAACTGAGAAAGAGGTGTTTCAACAGCATTTGAAAATGACAGTTGACTACTCTAGCTCTTCAGAGACATATACTTGTGGTAGGGATGCGATAAAAATTATTTCAAAAGGAATCACATTTTTGAGAATAATTTCATAACCAATGATATTAAAATAACAAGTGGATTCTAAGCAACAGCAGACGGAATTTACTTTCATTTCGAAAACAAACGATAATTTATGTCGAATGGTGCGTCCTTTCGTCACCAATTTTTCTTCCAGAATATTCGTTCTTTCATTATCATGTAAAAGACAAGCTGTGAGTTTCGTATTGGATCTGGTTCGAAAGCTACTCATTCCACAAAAGTCGAAAATGCAGCAAGTAATCCACTTTAAGTAAGGTACGTTTAAAGTGATATTTTTGAAGTGTGTTGCTACTTTCTTTTTTCACCCTTCTCAGCTCCTCTACAGCGTAAAGTCCGTCTGCTGAGTAAAGTAATCTACGTGAAATGCGCGAAATCCTGCTATTTATACGTTTCCGCGAACATTTAAAACCATAAATCCCACCGTGAACCGCTAGCGCTATCGCACCTTCCTCTGTGAGTAGCGCTCACGCTGTGAGGTCACTAGAGGATGTCGCAGGCTTCCTTTCACAAAAGCCTCCGTTCGGATACTTTCAAATACATATATAGCGACGCGATGAGCCATACATATCGTACCACGCTAAGACCTTTGCGCAACAAGATTGGGGCATTGTCAGAAGATAATACACGTTCCGAGATCCCTGTAGAAACAGTTCAGCCCCGCCACGGATTCCTCCAGGTGCGTCACAGTGGGCGACTGAAATAACGTGGCAACTGGAAATGTACTTCAAAATTAAACTGAGCGGTATAGTACGACTTGTGGGCAAAACAAGTAGCGCATAGGTTCAATGGCAAATTCTGTCAATGTATGGCTTAAATACCACGCTACATCCAGCGGTAGTGAAAGGGTGCCAACAATTTGTCAAAGGCCATGCGGACGTGGGCGACGCTGATTGAGAAGTCCACATTTTGCGCCATGCGATTTCCATCTCTTCGGCAAGCTGAAAGTACATCAAGAGAGCGAAAAATATTTTCCAACGATGAGGACATTCACACAGTGGTGCACAACTGGCTCCGTGACCAAAGAGCGGATTTTTATAGCCGAGGAATTGAAGGCCTGGTAGAACTTTCCGATCGTTGGTATCTATGTTGAGAAACAGTGTCATGTATCTGTGGCACTTCCATAGGTAGCACAGCATTCCGTAGAAGGTACTTGTCCTGCCAAAGCGATGTGAAACTTTCTTTTTCAATTCCCCTCGTAGTAGGAGAAATGGTAGTGGAGCAGTAGGATTCCAAACTGAGAATAAATGAGAGCAGTTTATCATTTTCGGCATTTCCCTCACAACTTTAGGAAACTCTCCAGAAAACCTTGGTGGGTACCGGGGTGTCGGATAGGGATGGGGGCTTTGGAGGGGGGGGGGGGGAGGTATCGGTGGCTGATCTCGTCATTTGTATAACCCCTCACAAGTCCAGGATTTTAATGAAGTTTGAGCGTCCTCATTTGCCTCTTCCGATATAAAGTTAATAGGATTGCATATAATCACACATGACTGATTATCAAGAACTTTCCCTACACCTATGATGAATGAAGACTGTGATGTTTGTGTATTACCCGAGCTCCTGAAGTGTCCTAGGGATTTGAAGACGAGTAGCGATACGTCGCCCGAGAGCATCCCAGACGTGCTCGATGGGGGTTTAGGTCTGGAGAACAGGCAGGCCACTCAATTCGCCTGATATCTTTTGTTTCAAGGTACTCCTCCACGATGGCAGCTCGATGGGGCCGTGCGTTATCACCCATCAGGACGAAGGTGGGACACACTGCACCCTTGAAAAGGTGGACATACTGGTGCAAAATGACGTCCAGATACAGCTGACCTGTTACAGTTCCTCTGTCAAAGACATGCAGGGGTGTACGTACACCAATCGTAATCCCACCCCACACCATCAAACGACGTCCTCCATACAGGTCCCTTTCAAGGACATTAATGGGTTGGTATGTGGTACCTGGTTCACGCCAGAAGAAAACCCGGCGAGAATCACTGTTCAGACTATACCTGGACTTGTCCATGAACATAACCTGGGACCACTGTTCCAATGACCGTTTACTGTGTTCTTGACACCACGCTTTATGGGATCTCCTGTGGCCAGGGGTCAGTGGGATGCATCTTGCAAGTCTCCGGGCGAATAAAACATGTCTGTTCAGTCGCCTGTGTGTCTCGAGACTGTTCCAGTGGCTGCAGTAAGGCTCAAATGGCTCTGAGCACTATGGGACTCAACTTCTGAGGTCATTAGTCCCCTAGAACTTAGAACTAGTTAAACCTAACTAACCTAAGGACATCACAAACATCCATGCCCGAGGCAGGATTCGAACCTGCGACCGTAGCGGTCTTGCGGTTCCAGACTGCAGCGCCTTTAACCGCACGGCCACTTCGGCCGGCCGCTGCAGTAAGGTCCCGAGCAGTACTACCTGCAGTACTCCGTGGCCGTCTTTGGGCACTAATGGTGAGATATAGGTCTTCTTGTGGTGTTGTACACTGTGTACGTCCCGTACTGGACACGTTTGCTGTCAGCTGGAATCGTTGCCATAATCTTAAGATCACACTTTGCGGCACATGGAGGGCCGTTGCTGCGAACTGCTGTGTTTGACCAGCCTCCAGTCGCCCTAGTATTCCACCCCTCATAACGTCATCAGTATGTGTTCTTAGAGCCATATTCAACACACAGTCACCATTATCACGTCTGACAACGTCTGCACACTTACTCGCTGTACCGTACTCTGACATGCACCAACACACCGCTGCGAATGTGGACTGCTCCCAGCGCCACAGTGCGACGACCACAGGTCAAATGCACCGCATGGTCATACCCCGAGGTGATTTAAACCCGCAATCCGCTCACCAGAGCATTATTTTACCATGTGTCAGCATTATCCTTAATTTATGAGCATGAGTGTAATTTTGTATCGATCTAGCTGCTCGTTCAGGTACTTCTGATTTATCTGGAGAGGGTAATCACAGACGCCTCTCATGTTCAGTTTGGCATTGTTCTTTTGTGTGCACTCACTCTGTCCGCCACAGTACTGTCGTCATTCATGCAGTATTTTGCGGTCACCAGATATTCTGAGGCTTACAATGCCTTTCACTGGCCTCATGCATTGCTGTATTTTACCGAGAGGCTTGAAGTCTGACATGATGTTACATCTCTTCAGGAGCAAGCTAATTTTCCCCATCACCACACAACGGTATGGCAAAATAGCCAGAATTTTACTCCTCTCTTCAGCGGTCTTCTTCTTATGAATCCCATCTGAAATTATTTGCGATACTTGTTTCCGTTTCCAGGAATAATTTTAATAGGTGATTCAATTCATAAAGCAAGCTTTCGGCACGCGGTGAACCAAAGTAGCACCTCCCTTTTCCAGGAGGCGCTGACCAGAGTCACTGTAGAACTTTGTGTTTTCGCCCAGATGATGATAGTTGAAAGCACTCAGATACTGGTTTGTATGTGTTAGATTTAGGTTTACCCTGCGGTTGACTCTCCCATTATGTTTTCAGCTGATGAGAACTTTATAGACCGTAAACTTACCATCACTTCCAGCCTTCATCATGAATTCAGCGTTATCAGGGATGCTCTTCAGGCGTTCCAAGAAACTAGAGAGATAAGAATGTCTAATCATACCTTCGATAAAGACGACATTTTGCATCTGATTACAACTTGGATACCGGCCATCATGATGTAACAGTGGAAGTGGCAGACGTGAATCGCATATATTGTCTTACGTGACAGTGACGTAACAGCAGATATCACAGTTATGTAATGCAACAGCAGGCTCAGCGGCTAGTCATTGGCGGTGTTTTACGAGTTCAATAAGTAATGCAACACTTTTTTTCTGAAACAGGGGTTGTTTTATTCAGCATTGAAATACACCAGGTTATTCCCCAATCTTTTAGCTACACAACACTGTTTTTCAACTTAATCTCCATTCAATGCTACGGCCTTACGCCACCTTGAAATGAGGGCCTGTATGCCTGCACGGTACCATTCCACTGGTCGATGTCGGAGCCAACGTCGTACTGCATCAATAACTTCTTCATCATCCGCGTAGTGCCTCCCACGGATTGCGTCCTTCATTGGGCCAAACATATGGAAATCCGACGGTGCGAGATCGGGGCTGTAGGGTGCATGAGGAAGAACAGTCCACTGAAGTTTTGTGAGCTCCTCTCGGGTGCGAAGACTTGTGTGAGGTCTTGCGTTGTCATGAAGAAGGAGAAGTTCGTTCAGATTTTTGTGCCTACGAACACGCTGAAGTCGTTTCTTCAATTTCTGAAGAGTAGCACAATACACTTCAGAGTTGACCGTTTGACCACGGGGAAGGACATAGAACAGAATAACCCCTTCAGCGCCCCAGAAGACTGTAACCATGACTTTACCAGCTGAGGGTATGGCTTTAAACTTTTTATTGGTAGGGGAGTGGGTGTGGCGCCACTCCATTGATTGCCGTTTTCTTTCAGGTTCGAAGTGATGAACCCATGTTTCATCGCCTGTAACAATCTTTGACAAGAAATTGTCACCTGCAGCCACATGACGAGCAAGCAATTCCGCACAGATGGTTTTCCTTTGCTCTTTATGGTGTTCGGTTAGACAACGAGGGACCCAGCGGGAACAAACCTTTGAATATCCCAACTGGTGAACAATTGTGACAGCACTACCAACAGAGATGTCAATTTGAGCACTGAGTTGTTTGATGGTGATCCGTCGATCATCTCGAACGAGTGTGGTCGCACGCTCCGCCATTGCAGGAGTCACAGCTGTGCACGGCCGGCCCGCACGCGGGAGATCAGTCAGTCTTGCTTGACCTTGCGGCGATGATGACACACGCTTTGCCTAACGACTCACCGTGCTTTTGTCCACTGCCAGATCACCGTAGATATTCTGCAAGCGCCTATGAATATCTGAGATGCCCTGGTTTTCCGCCAAAAGAAACTCGATCACTGCCCGTTGTTTGCAACGCACATCCGTTACAGACGCCATTTTAACAGCTCCGTACAGCGCTGCCACCTGTCGGAAGTTAATGAAACTATACGAGACGAAGCGGGAATGTTTGAAAATATTCCACAAGAAATTTCCGGTTTTTTCAAACAAAATTGGCCGAGGAAAAAGATGTGTTGCATTACTTATTGAACTGCCCTTGTATATTCCATCTACACAGCTGATTTACCAAGGAAGCCTTGGGTAATGAACCGTCAACACGAGCGACACCATTTTTTTTAATCAGAAGCTGATGGCCAGTGTCTCTCCATTAGCTAAAGCTTATCTAGATCTCGAAAGATGGGTAAGTAAGCGGCTTCAAAGCCACAGAAAGCCTAGCCATGTTATTCACCTTCATCTTCCTTTCAGATACAATGAGGAGTTACCTGTTACGATACCCATCGTTCCTGGGATCTTCCTGTATTTATCCTTCCTTGGAACTTACATTTTCTTGCCTTTACAAGGGATGAGCCGCGTGCGTCCCGTGTTCATGCCGTTTATTGCTAGGCGTCTTGTCATTGTGGCTATGGCATCTCGTTTTTTATTCGATTTACTGGCGTCACTAAGTTGCTGGCTTGCCTGTCTGTGAGTGGCAGCAGCAACGCTTATTGATACGAGTACTGTGATACTATCTTAGGAGTATTTCCGGATAACGTTGAGTGGAGGGGAGTTGCGAAAGGGACATCAGGTCAGTTTGAGGCGCGGCAGCGAGCAGGTCCGTGCAGCGCGGGGGCAAGCCGGGGCCGCTGGCGGCATGCTGTGACTGCCAGATCGAGGAGGGGTAGCTCCAAGAGCGACGACTTCGTTGTACACCGTACCATGGACGTTTAAGTTGAGTGAAGAGTTCACTGCTAATGCAACATCGAATACTCTGAGATCTCGCCTCTGGGTGGCGGGTTGTTGCTCCCAGGGCCGCTGAGCCTGGCAGCAACGAGTGAAGTGTTTCGAGGCGGTGAAATATTGCAGCTGTCTTTATCTATTTGTTATTCATTATTGAATTTAGTATTATTCTTATTAGTGAAGTGCAACCAGCGGTATTTTCTGCCTCGTGGCCTCTAATGCTCCAGTTACCTGCCCTGGAGGTTAGCGTACTTTTCTGGCAGTGTACCTTTGCTCGTCGTGTTGATGCTGTCCGACACAACGTGTAGTTCGAAAGTCTCCTGTATTGTACTGTGCATTTTTTATGGGAGGTATACCTTGGTTCTAGTGTTTCCTTCGGCCTTGGGTGTTTTCTGAAGACGGAGTGCTGTCTGTCCCTTCGCCCTTGCCTAAAAATGTTCCATCGTTGTACCGGTGATCGGACGTTAGGCGGATTGGTTAGTCGGTCGGTCGGTGCTTAAGCTGCCCCTAGTTTGAGTTGCCATCCTGTTACGTGAGTACAACTCTTGGCTGCCTGTCTCACCTTACCTTATGTTTGAGATACCTTCTCAGGCCGACTCTTGGAACACTTGCTGGGAACCGCTTGTCCTAATTCCTTAGAATGTGATCTTCGTTTCAAGGAAATGTGTAATTTTCTAATAATTGTTGGTGTGGCCTTCAGCCGAGCAACAATTTCACTTCTTTGGTGATAAGACCTCCAACCGTGTTACAATAAGTTTTTTTAAGAAAACTTGTTTTAAAAGCAAAGTATTTGTTGAAATGTGTGCTATTTGGACTTGTTTGTCTGACTTCCAATTCAGACCTTTAGCCGTTTGTCATTTGAACTTCTGTGTGGCCTTGGGCCGAGCAATAATTTCACCTCTTTCATAATAAGGCCTTCAGCCGTGTTGCAATAAGTTCTTTTTATAAAAGCAAACTTGTTTTAAAAGCAATGTTTTTTGAAATGTGTCCTATTTGGGATTGTTTCCCTGACTTCAAATTCTGGCCTTCAGCCGTTTGTTATTTGAAATTGTTTGTAGCTTTCAGCCGAGTGATAATTTCACTTCTTTTATAATAATTCCTTCAGCCGTGTCAAGTTTGTTTTAAAACGATGTATTTATCTTGATATGTGCTATTTGGAATTGTTCTTCTGACTTCTAATTCAGGCCTTCAGCCACTTGTTGTTTGAGGTCATTGTTGGTGGCCTTCGGCCCTAAAATTGTGGAATTTATTTTCTGTGATAAGGCGTTCAGCCGTATTACACTCAATTGTTTATTTAAAGAGATTGTTTTCTTGGAATAAAGTTTACATATTTGTTGTGCAACTGTGAGTACCTGATTACGGCCCCATCCACAATCGTAACCTTATCCTACCCCATCCTGAGAAACCAGCTCTGTGGAGTGTGTCACTTTCTATTCTTTCTAGGTGTTCATTACATTTTTTTTAAAAATCGATAAAAGCAGTGTGGGCTTCTTTATTATATTCTCTGCGTTTTTGTATTATCTGTTATAAAATAAAACAGGATGTACTGCAGAGCATCGTTTCCTAAAACCCGTTTTTTGTCGTGCAGTACTGCTTCCGTTATGCTTTTCAGTCTTGTGTTTAAAATCTTGGTGAACATCGTTTATGATGAGTCTAGTAGTTGCTGCATAGGCTGTTGTCTTCTTTTTTTAAAAAAACTGAAATCACTGTACCAATCTTCCATTTTTGGTGATGCTTCTGCTCCTCCAACATTCGTTCAAAGACGTAACTGTAGTAGATGTAGCATCATTACTTAATATTCTAGTAATTCAGCATTAAAATCGTCTCTTCCTGTCCACTTTTCTCTTCTTAAGTAATGATAAGGTAGATTTTATTTCATCTTACCCCTTGTCATCTATTGTTTCAGTTTGTTTCTTGTCCTGTCTAGTCATACCATAATGAGTTGTAATAATTTATCCACTGTTCCTCTTCAATATTGTTTATTTATATCATCTCTTTCTCTGTTGTGTTTAAAGTTTTTAAGAACAATATACGCCATTTGTTGTCTCCAGTGAACACCATTTTCGACCTTTCCGACTCTCCTGGTTGCGGGGCTCTTTGAGATATGAGGAGTAGCGAGTGTTTTACGATAGTTACTTACCAGCCATCTGATCAGTCCCCGTTCTAGGAGGACCATGATATTCTATCTTTGTTACCTTCCTTAGCCGATATGTTCTGGTTATTTAAAGACGCCGAAAAACTTGAGACTACATAACGAAAAGGCACTGTACTCCATGCACTGAGCAGAGATCAAGCGACTCCTTTGTTCTTGGACGTGGTAGTAGAGTTTGTTGGCAGAGCTGCCTTAAATTCTTCAAGGTCTTATTCATTCATCAAATTACATCACGCGTTCCTCAGAGTTTTAATTCTGAACACGCATCGGCAGCCTAAACAGAAAAATGGCTCTAAGCACTATGGGACTTAACATCTGAGATCGTCAGTCCCCTAGACTTAGAACTACCTAAACCTAACTAACCTAAGGACATCACACACATCCAAGCCCGAGGCAGGATTCTAACCTGCGACCGTAGCAGCAGCGCGGCTCCGGTCTGAAGCGCCTAGAACGGCTCGGTCACAGCGGCCGGCGCCTGAACAGATTCTGAGATCCTTCGGCAATTACAGATAGAAAAGGAAAATGAATGACACCCTCAGGCCTCGAAACCTAACAACGTAGGCGTCGAAATAAACAAGAGTTGGCCAAGGGAGGCCGACAGAAAGAAAAAATATAAGAAGGCCGACACAAATACGTGGAAGTAATGTCGTACCTAGCTAACAGCACATGCAGCTGCTACTCACATTCTCCCAAAAACAGAGCAGCCTAGGGGGACTACATTTTCTCTGGAATTTCAGCAACTCACCAGTCTGGCATAGGTGACGCTTACAGGAGCACAGTTCCCGCTATAATAGCCCTGTGGATCATTGAGGTACCCAAATCTCCCCATCGACGTTAAAGTGGAAGTCCATGGGGAGGATGTTATTCACCTAATGACCGAAACCAGACCTCCTAGTTATTCAGATTTTTGGAGGGACCATCCAAACGGTGGGAACGGTAAAGTACTCCGGAATTAGACAGTACGCTAACTTGGCATTCAAGATTGTTGGTAGCCCATAGGATGACTACAACGTCTCGCTGCTCTATGTCCATTAGTCAACAAAAAGCCGCTGTATAGGTCAAACGCGGCCTGACCATTTTACGGCTGTCCATACGGCCAGTGATGGACTATGAAAGCTCCGTGTGTGCCAGGATGCAGCACAAACTGAAGGAAGAGAGAGGGAAGGGGATGGAGGAGCGGAAAATTCATCTCCATGGCTTATTAACATAATGAGAAACTGAACTCTCCGTGTCACTGCAACAGCAAATTCACCCTGGCTGACCATAGGAGTTACATATCGAAAGATATTTAATGCTTTTTGCTGCAAATCTTTAATCTTGTAATTCACTGTAAAATGAACGGCTGTAATCTCTCACGCACATTACATTAGAAAAACAAATCACAAACTCAGGCATTCACATATTACCAAAGCACAACATACACTATGTGACCGAAAGTATCCGGACACCTGGCTGAAAGTTACTTACATGTTTGTGGCGCCCTCCATCGGTAATGCTGGAATTCAATACGGTGTTGGCCCAACCTTAGTCTTTATGACAGTTTCCACTCTCGCAGGCATACGTTCAGTTAGGTGCTGGAGGTTTTCTTGGGGAATGGCAGTCTATTCTTCACAGAGTCCTGCACTGAGGAGAGGTATCGATGTCGGTCGGTGAGGCCTGGCTCGAAATCGACGACCCAAAACATCCCAAAGGTGTTCTATACGATTCAGGCCAGAACTCTGTGCAGGCCAATCCATTATAGGAAAGCTACTGTCGCGTACCCACTCCGTCACAGGCCGTGCATTATGAACAGGTGCTCGATCGTGTTGAAAGATGCAATCGCCATCCACAAATGGCTCTTCAGCAGTGGGAAGCAATAAGGTGCTTAAGACATCAATGTAGGCCTGTGCTGTGATAGTGTCACGTAAAACAACAAGGGGTGCGAGCCTCCTCCATGAAAAACACGACCACACCGTAACACCACTGCCTTCAAATTTTACTATAGGCACTACACACGCTGGCAGGCGGCGTTCACCGGACATTCGCCATACCAATACCCTGCCATCGGAACGCCATGCGACACTCCACACAACGTTTTTCCACTGTTTACGCTCATTATACCAAGCGGGTCGTCGTTTGGCATTTACCGGCATGATGTGTGGCTTATGAGCAGCCACTCAACCAAGAAATCCAAGTTCCTCACCTTACCCCTAGCTGTCATAGTACTTGCAGTGGATCCTGATGCAGTTTGGAATTTCTGTGTGATGGTCTGGAGATATGTCTGCCTTTTAGACATTACGAGCCTCTTCAACTGTAGGCGGTCTCTGTCAGTGAACAGACAAGGTCGGCCTGAACGCTTTAGTGCTGAGCGTGTCCCTTCACGTTTCCACTTCATTATCACATCGGAAACGGTGGACCTAGGGATGTTTAGGAGTGTGGAGATCTCGCGTACAGACGTATGGCGTAAGTGACGCCCAACCAGCTGTTCACATTCAAAGTCCGTGAGTTCCGCGGAGCGCCCTATTCTGCTCTCTCACGATCTCTGATTACTACTGAGGTCGCTGATACGGAGTACCTAGCAGTAGGTAGCAGCACATGCACCTAATATGAAAAACGTGTGTTTTAGGGGGTGTCCGGACACTTTTGATCACGTAATGTATATATTGTGTTGATTAAAAATAGGAAAGTTGCATTTATGGCCTATCGGTTATGAGTACCATAGTACTACGAATGATGAATTTTTCAGTAAAAGTAAACAAAGCTTAAGAACAGAGGGTCAGAGAGAGAAGGGAAGAGGAGATGGACAGATGGATGCTAGGAAATGGCGGGGAATGCGGAAAATGGGAGATATGCAGAGAGAGTGAGCAGGATGAGATGGTCGGGTAGTCGGGGGGGGGGGGGGGGGGGGGTCTGAGAAGCTGAACTAGAAAGGGGGGGGGAGGAGGAAGTGATGGACAGAGAGTGGCGGAGAGGACTAACAGAGTGAAGGTGACGATGGACAGAGAGGGTGGAGGAGGTGTTGGACAAAGAGAGGGGGAAGGAGGAGGAAAGTAACACTGACTGAGGGGAAAAGCACACTAGGACGCATATCCAATTTCTATACGTCTTATAAAAGTGTGCTTTCTCTTTTCTTTCCTTTCCTTTTAACCAGACTGAGCCACAGCAAAACATGACTGGGAGGAGCTAGTACTCCATAAAACTCTACAGGTAAATGTGCATGGCATGTATACCAGTTAACCTGAAGCACAAGGAAATCTTTACGTCTCAAAAACGCATGATACCTCTTTGCAGCACTTAAATACGTGATTACAAACATAAATACAACTCACTCTCAGTACGAATTTCAAGTAACAGGAGCGAACGAGAGCGAAACTTGACATGTCATCTCAGGTCACCTGACCTATACGAGAGACCAGTGAAATTTACACGGTTTAGTATTTTATCCACCCTCAGCAACTGTATTCCTACATCATGAAATAATAAGCAACCATAAAAAATGTTTAATTTCTTTACCGTTTTTTTGGGTACTCAACGCTCTTCTTCAGAAGAGACAGGCAAACAAACAAATGGAGTTTCAAGGAGCACTCAGATAAGAATTGAAGATGAGGATATCTAAAACTATTGTAGAAGGTATAGCAACATATGGAACTGAAACATGAAAGGTACCTGAAGGAATTAAGAGGAACTTATTATCAGTGGAGATGGGATTTTGGAGATTTTGTTGCTGTTTGAAGCTACAGGATGAAATTAAATCTGAGGACATACATGAGAAAATGAACCTGGCACCCCGATACAATCGAAGCAAAACGACAGAGATGGTATCGGCATGTTTGCTGTTTGGGTGAAGATAGTTCGTGCAAGCAGGATTTCTACTAAAAGAACAAGAAAAGAACGCCTGAAAACCACATACGAAGAGGTAGTCAGACGAGCTACATTAGGGAGTAATTTGTAGGCGTAATATTGGGAAAATAGGAGATTTTGGAAGTTAGAATATGACAAAAAACTGCAATGTTTTACCAAATCACAGTTTAAAAACAAATTCTGAGAATGTACGCTTGGAGCCCAGCATTGTACGGAAGTAAATCATAAACTAGATGACGATCGGAAAAGAAGAGAATCTAAGAGTTTGAGATATGGTGTTACAGTAGGGTGCTGAAAATCTGTTAGACAGATAAAATAAGAAATGAAGAGGTTTCTGCAGAATCAGTGAGGTTAGGAACATGTCGTAAATACTAATAAGATGAAGGGATAGGGTGGTAGGACATCAAGGAATAGTTTACATGGTGTTTTAGAGTGTTGTAAAAGGTAAAAATTGTAGAGGTACTAGAGACTGGGATACAGCCCGTCAATAATTGGGGACATTTTGTGTACTACTTCGGGGAGAAGTAGTTCGTGCGAGAAAGTATTTCGTGGCAAGCCGTATCAAACCAAGCCAAGACTGATAACACAAAAAAGAACAAACAGGGGTGTTTCAAGAACAACGTATCTGCCATACATTGAAAATCGTTCCTGTGGGTTAGGCACTGAGATAAATTAAGTTAATGCGATCTTTGGTCTCTAGCTAAAACCCAGGGCATCTGAAACAGGTAAAGGGCGATTTAACGCTGTGGAATGTACTGAAAAACTTAACAGTCCACACTAAAGACGCATCATTGACAACAAGCAGAAATGAAGCAGGGGTGCCGAAGGGCTCAGTTCTGCACTCAGTTTATACACCTAACCTCGCAAACGCTCTAGGGTCGAACGAGCTGTAATCATATGAAGATGACACCGACACGGCCATCGGAAGTAGGAGCAGATGGCTGCAGGCTATGCGTAGCTAATTACGAGGGGCATGTCAAGATCTAGAAACCTGGACATCCAAATGGAGAGTAGCTTTCAGCGCCATGAAGAACCAGGCAGTCATTTTCGCATGAAGACGAACATCCCACCTCCTGCAGCTGCTACTACTTGTCACAGAAGACATGTGGACAGTCTCTACCAAATATATAAGAGTCATAATGGACAGCACGTTGACATGGAATAGGCAAACAGCGGAAGACAGATACGTAGCCAGGCTGTGACTAGGGACACCATACTAAATCTTGCATGGAAATTCAGAACTCTCCATTTGAATAGACTAGCTGTCTATAGGACTTTTAGCAGGCTCCTTGTGAACTATGGTAGCTCATCGTGTGGCAATGAAGCAACGACTCAATGCAAAGAATGCAGACAATGTATAATGTGTCACTGAGAAGATTTTTCCTTATACTAGGAAATTACCAACTGATATACTTTCACGTGGCAGCAGAAATACAGGAAACCCTATAAATATTTTGCGCTGTGGTCCAATGTTTTCTCAACAGACCTTGGTGCGTTTTTCAGCGGTAACGAATGAAGTAAGAATGTCGTTGGAGCAACGCAAGGCTTTATTGAAGTGGTACTGGAAGTATGGAAACGTGATGGGGGTACGCAACTGGGGGTACGGAACTCGCCAACCAACACGTATTCGCGGTAAATTTGAAGACGACTCTATTGTTCAGTACGTGCATAAGGAAAGGTGTGGCCGACTAAAAACATTAACAAGTCCCGCTTCCAGCGTTGCTGTGTTGCAACATTTTACTAGGTCACCTCAAAAATCTGTGAAACAGGGTGCCCTTGAAAGCGGACTGAGCGTGTCAAGCGTACGACGAATTCTAAAGGCTGGAAAGTGGAAAGTGTACATTCCAAGATGGCTGCACGCTATGAAAATGGACGATCCGGATCAAAGCATGGAGTCCTACGAGTGGTTTGAAGGCATGCTTCACGATGACGAACCGTTTGCAGGGTCGGGGCTTAATTCATACTAAATGGTACTGTAAACTGCAACAATTGCCTGTACTGGGCTATTGAAAATCTTTTTATGTTCGTCTGGACAATCATGTTAAGCAACAGGGGGTTACTGTGTGGTGTGGTCTGTCATCGTGCAGTATGACTGGGGTAGTCTTCCTTCAAGGTACCGTTACTGGTGATCTGTATCTTCATATGCTGCAGACATAGGTGTTTGGCAATGAAAAATGGCGTTTCGGCTCGCTACCACAGAGGTATCAGAGCCTACTTGGATGAAAATCTACCTGGACTATGGATAGGTCGAAGAGAAGCTCTTGAGTACCCACCATGGTCTCCAGACCTTACATTTCTTGAATTCTAAATATGGGGGACCTTCTAAAATGAAGTTTATCAACAATCAAAAGAATGGTTCAAATGGCTCTGAGTACTATGGGACTTGACATCGGAGATCATCAGTCCCCTAGAACTTAGAAATACTTAAACCTAACTAACTTAAGGACGTCACACACACCCATGCCCGAGGCAGGATTCGTACCTGCGACCGTAACGGTCCGCGGTTCCGGACTGAAGCGCCTAGAACCGCTCGGTCACAACGGCCGGCTCAACAGAATTCAGCTACACGGAACGAGCTAACCATCGAGGCATCCTGTGAGGTTATCACACAGGCAACACTGACTGTCGTAGTTCGGTCGACAGTTCAGCGGCACAGACGTTGTTTGGCTGCTAATTAGGGTCTCTTTGAACACATAAAATAGCCTTACCCCGTGCAAGAATTATAACGGTATGTCATTTTGTTCCATTAATACTGACTATCAAAGTATGTCTACATTTTTCTGGATCACTCTGCATTAACAGTTGATTCCATAATATCAACATCGTTCCTCAAGACAGCTTCAGGACTTATCCACCGAGCAGGAAAGCCCAGCTGGTCACTCTGTTAGACTAGTCACTGTTCAATGAATTCCGAATTACACCGGTGTTCAAAGGTACATCAATGCAAGCAAACATTGAACAACGCTGCCATACATAATCCTCCCATTCAAGACAGGAACTGTGTATTTTCTCGTCATAAACTATTGTCAGTTGTTTCTAATTCGTGTTGCCTTCAGTTGTGCTGTCGTTCGTCTGAACTTATTTGGCCCCGTGAAGAGGCTGCAAGCAAGTCACCTCAATAGCAGCAATTAATTTGTATGGTAGGGGATTCTTTTTCTGCCACCTTTATATTACACACCAAGAACATTTGGCATACACAACAGCCTTACTCTCAAATTCTGTTTATTTATACAACAGATCACACTAGTCTAAAATTGGTAACAGCATTAATACTGGCTGGAGGGGCAACTTACGAGCGCGTGCTGAAAGATAGTTCCTTAGAAATTTGTTATTCTGTACTCAGTATTGATTTAGATATTACACATCATGCGTGTGTTAGGTTGGCATTTCCACCTCGCTGACGCAAGGTGCAACCCTCTGCGACTAGGAGGCTCAGAACTAAAGCGTGGAACATGGGGCTGCGTAACGTAACAATGCCGGTGCGTGAGAAACAATGTGCTGTAATCGAGTTTCTAACAGCATAAAACTCAAAGTACGGACGCGAAGAGTTTGTCCACACACGGAGAACCTTCTTCTTCAGCATCACAATGCCAGACCACACACCAGCGCAGCGAAATCTGCAAGAATCCGACGACTTGGATTCACTGTCATCGATCATCCTCCACACAGATCCGACTTGGCCCCATCCGATTTTCATCTGCTTCCAAAACTTAAAGAACACCTTTGAGGACTTCACTTTGATAGTGGTGAAGCGTCGCAAGCGGGGATGACTTTGTGACCCCGTCAACAAAGTCAAACATTCTACAGTGACTGTATCAAGAAACTAGGCTTAACTTGGGAGAACTGTGTGAAGCCATCAAGAATAAATATGTGTAATATTAATAAAGTTTATTTAAAACGATTTGATACTTTTCACATAGAATGCAGGGAACGAAAGGCTATTCACAGCTTGTACACAAATCAGACGGCAGCTATAAGAGTCGAGAGGCATGATAGGGAAGTAGTGGTTCAGAAGAGGTGAGAGAGGGTTGTAGCCTATCGCCGATATTATTCAGTCTGTACACTGAGCTAGCAGTAAAGGATAACAAAGAAAACATGGGAGTAGGAATTGAATTTCAGGAGAATAAATAAAAACTGTTAAGTTTGCTGGTGACATTGTAATTTTCTCAGAGACAGCAAAGGCTTGGAAGAGCTGTTGGCCGCAATGGACAGGTCCTTCAAAGGAGATTTAAGATCAACAGTAACAATGTTAGGAAATCTTTTCTGAAAGTATTTTTATGGAGTATACCGTTGTATGGACGTGAAACGGACAATAAGCAGATTACACTAGAGGTGAATAGAAGCTTTTGAAACGTGCTGCAACAGAGTAACGCTTAATATTAGAGGGGTAGAGCACGTAACTAATGAGGAGGTACTGAATAGCTCTAGGGAGAAAAGAAATTTGTGTAACATCCTGACTGGAAGAAGGTATCGGTTGATAGGACACATTCTGAGACATCAAGAGGAGAGAAAAATTGTAGAGGAAGATCATGAGATGAAAAGAATAAGCAAATTCAAAAGGATACTGGTTACAGCAAATATTCGGTGCGGTTTGCATAGGATATAGTAGCATGGAGAGCTGTTTCAAACAAGTCTTCGAACTGAAGACCACAAAAATAGGGACGCATATAAAATTTGGGGGAACTGTTATTCAACACGCTCTCTTAACTGCATATTCCTTACGCCTTTCCTGTTTTCTTTCCCCACCGTCGGGACTCTCTCCAGCCTTTAGTCGCCAGAAATCGGCGAAAACTGGAAGCCTTCTGTCAAATAGCTTATTTGTTTCAGAGCCTGCACTCCTGCCTCCTGCCCAGAGAAAAACGGTTCACTGAGCACAGTAATGCTGCTTTTTCTGACGAACTTAACTTGACCGTGCGGTTTTAGGCGCCTAAGTCCGGAACCACGCGGCTGTTACGGTCGCAGGTTCGAATCCTGCGTCGGGCATGGATGTGTGTGTTGTCCTTAGGTTAGTTAGGTTTAAGTAGTTCTAAGTTCTAGGGTACTTATGACCTCAGATGTTAAGTTCCATAGTGCTTAGAGCCAATTGAATCATTTTGAACCAACTTTTTTGCAACGTGTACTGAAAGAACCACTCAGGGAAGCTGGACCCTTTCGGCCTCTTCATTCTTAATTTCTGATTATCGTTGTATCTATACAATACCTCAGCGAAGTAGCAGCAAAAGCTCTACAGTTCAGTATGAGCGATCATTGCAGAAGGCAGTTGTTTGAACCAAGCACACTCCGTTGCTCTTACATCATATTAGTGACAGATGTCTGTCTGGTAGTAAGTCCTTTCTTATGATCCTGTTTGGACGAAATATAAATGACGCTGTGATAATGGGTTCGTTTACAGTCGCGGCTGAAAGAAAGCCAGAAAACAAGGATACTAGGGGTAGGGCAACTCACGTAACTCTCCCGGTTAATTCTTAAACCGTCTTGTTCTCTGGTTTATTTCTGATCAGTGTCTGGCTCTCACTGTTGTCTGCAGCACGGATGGGTGCCTATCACCACGCCATCGTTACGGCCCTGAATGCAAGTTTACCTCACAACATATGCTTACATTGTAACACACGCTTGTCAGCACCCACCTTCCTATATTTATCACGTTGTCTTGTCATTCGCAGAAAATCATGACTCTTAGCTGTTCCTCACAACCCTTGGCCAATACATCTGCAGGGATTGGACAGAAGCATGAAAACACCGCCAGAAATTCGTGCCTTGATACAAATACTGATATTAGCAAAGCCCACAATTCGCGCTGTTACACATGACCGAGAGCGGCACGAGAACAGCGTCCTGAATACGTTGCAAGCGCCAGTTGTGGTCTGAACAGTGTTCTGGGTCTTTGGGAGTGCATTATGTCGCCGGTAAGTGAATCTGAAGGTGGGAAAATTGTTGGTGCTCTTCTTGTTGGTGCTTTCGTAACCAAGGGAACCAAATTGTTTGGTGTTTCAAGATGCAACGTATCGAATTTTTATACCACATACACAGAAAGCACCAGCATTCGCTAAGTTACAAAGTGGACGAAAGTATTTTTTGACTGTTCGTAATGGAAGTTCATTCAACAGGATTGTGACGAGCAGTAAGAGGACGACAGCTGCAAAGGTCACTGCAGAATTGAATACCGTACTAGTGAATGCTGTCTGCACCAAAACAAATAAGTGCAGTTCCATTAGCAGGGAACTGCACGGCGATCTGGGGGGGGGGGGAATTCCAAAACCGCTCATTAGTGATGAAAACACCTCTGACAGGAAAACGTGGCGCAGAGGCCATAAATCATGGATTATGCAGCAATGGACGAAAGTAATTTGGTCGGCTGTTTCTTATTTCACACTGTTTCCAACGTCTGGTGGAGTTCACGTCTCGAGAATGAAACATGGTGGGGGATCGATGGTGATCTGAGCAGCAGTATCGCGGTTCGGAATGAAACTTGCAGAACTCTGTAGCGGAGTGTGTGCTGATATGGAGCTCCATGACAGATTGAAACTATGTGGCAGACCCAGACTCGAACTCGGGGCCTTTGCCTTTCGCAAGCAAATTCTCTACACAGCGCTACTCAAGCACAACTCACAACCCGTGCTCAGAGTATCGTGGTATTCCATTTTCGTCATGATTACCCTGCAAGATCACTTTAGTCCCAAGATTTATGTGGCCACTTTGGTTGACCAGGGTCATTCCGCGATGCAATCTTTGTTTTATAGTGGTCATGCTGTGTTCAAAGACGATAGAACCCCTGTTCACATAGCTCGAATAGTCCACGACCGGTTTTGTTAGCTACTACAGTTACCGGATCTGCTTTGGAGGTAATGGTGCGTGAATGCCATCTATCTCCATCACTATTATTTGAACTTGCCACTATTTTGCAGGAGAAGTGATGCTAGATACCCCTGAAAACCATACAGTCCTAGTATTTATCCATTCCGAGATGACTGGAAGCTGTTCTGAATATCATCTGGTTTCTACATCTTACTAGGCATAGTAATGTATTTTTGGTGTTTCCATAATTTGTGCACCACCTTCATTGCTACTACACTGTAATCGCTGCTATGCGCCGCGGGTTGCCTGGAAAAACGAATACTCCAAGTTCCAAGCAACTAATAGCGGTTGACAAGAAGTTCTGTAGGACAGACAACTTTTACGATGATTCAGTTGCTAAACGTATACCTAAATTACTAGAGCTTGTTCTATTTCTCTGCATTAAGAGAACGCTGTTCACGTGTACTTTCCGTATGAAGTGAGGTTTGAAGTACTTTTTGTTTAACAACGTGAAATTAACGAATATCGAAACTTATTCCATCAAGCTGTAGCGTTGCTCTTTGGGGACGAAAAGAAAAAGAATTGTTATTTTATATTTTTTTTGAAAAATGTCGAAAAAGTGAATATTTTGGTGGGCCACTTGGCAACAGAATCAGGGATTGATTACACTAACATTCGTTGAGCATTAAATACCTGAATAAGAGCAGCATATTGATATATATATATATATTTGAGATCGTTCGGAAGAAACATTATCATTTCTGTGCATTTTTATAGTCGCGATGTAGTCATACCCGGATCAACATTAAGGGACCAGAAGATTTATAGACTTTAAAAGAAATGCAACACTACACAAAAAAGTTGGTTCAGAAATAATAGGAAAACGATAATGTTCCTTCTGCCTCATGCTGCGTTCGGCCCATCAGCGTGATCGTAATTTCTGGTGATGAAGTAACACAAAATAACTATAATTCAAGTAAATGAGGAGATGGAAATCATCAAGGTTAATTTACTAAAATAAGCACACTTATCTGTAACACACCTTTTTTTTTAATGCTACGTACCTTTTCATTTTAAATTACAATAGATGACCATTGTGGTTAAATACTTTATACATTACAGTCAAAATGTCCTCTTGATGCTGTCGGTTCGTAATCAGTTACAAGAAACTACATGCTTTCTGATTGAAAAAAAATAACATTTAGCATTTTCACTCAATATTTTCACATAGAATGTAAAATACAGTTGCGGAACGCAGCAAGTCCGCGTCCGCCTTTCATAGAATACAAACAGTAAAAGGTGAGGCGCCAAAAGCCTCATTTGTCTTGAAACAACAGAATTCTTTTTTATACCATTAATCGATACATGTACATAGATTTACAGGCACCGCGCAAGAACGGTAAAGATAATGAATAATAGACTCTGACGCTGCTATGCGATGGTTCATTTCTTTTACTTTACAATTGTTCGATAACTTTAGACCATCAGGCATTTACTATTGAGCGTATATTAATGTTTGTGAGGCGAAAATTACTAATATTACAAAGCCCAAATCTCAGGGTATTTTGACATTCAGAAGCTGACTGAATCTAAGCTCAAGTGAAAGGAGAGATAAGTATCATATTGCGCTTCTGAGACTGAAAGTTTGCAGACAGAAAGCGAGGATACAAGCACCCTCTGAAGTAAACTTTCGCTACGCACAAGTAAGTCTCCTCTGGAACAATACGCGCGCCAACTTCAACTTTTAATTGAGTGTTTACTGAAACATTCCCTGTCATAAGACACACCGCAGCTTCCCAAGTCTCCTGCTAATTATGAAGCACATCCGCAAACAAATTGACACGCTCTTCTCTGGGTAGCTGACAATGCACAGGGTTACATCCGAGCGAACGTAGTAGTGCAACGCTTTAGAAAGGAAAAGATAAGAAGATTATGATTTAATATCCTGTAGACGGTAATGTCATTAGGAGCCAAGCGCATACTCGGTTAGCACGAGAAAAGGAAATAAAGCGTATCACTTGTAATACGTCGACATTCATCTTAACTGTTTTAATATGTCCACAGCTACACACGTACACGTAGATAACTACTCTGATATTCACACTTACGAGCTTTACAGGGGATTCATAGAACCAGTTTCAGATTATTTCGCTACCGCTCCACTCTCAAATAATACATGGGAGAAATGAGCGCCTAAATCTTTCAGCGTGAGCTCTGATTTCTGTTATTTTCCCACTATTTTTGTTTCTCCCTACGTAGGTGGAAAACAAAACATTTTCGTTTTGAAAGAGAACGTTGGTGATATAAGTTTAGGGAAAAGACCTCGCTGCAATTTAAAGGCCTTTACGATCTTGCATTGCCTGCGTTACTCCGAATATGTGGCAGTGTACCTTTAGACACGCATGCATGTCTAAAGGAACAAGCACTGCGGCAGCTACAGCCGTTATGTATGTATCCGCAATTGCGAATATTAGCAACCATCAGCTGTAGAATGGAATGACGACAGTGGAAATTTGTGCCGGACCGAGACTCGAACCCGGATTTCCGCCTATCGCGAGTGGTCGTCCTATCCTTTGGCTAGTCATGCACGACTCACGAACTGACCTAAACTTCCACCTCAACTTGCTTATTCTATCCGCTGTTTTGCGATAGTACGAGACGTGTTGCCTTTGTTTCGATTTTTCCAATGTCCTCCGTTCACCCACGGTGAACCACAACTATTACTTCTGTTCCACTCGATGACTTTCCGTCAATTAATAGGAACTGTGAACTTTCCGACAGCTAATCGGGAATCCATTCGCAAAAATGCGGTGGTACTCCATAGGCACGTAATTTCATTCGAACATGCTTGTGAGGAACGGTGCCTAAAGCCTTCTAGAAATTTACAAATATGATCAAGTTGACCCCCCTTGCCGTTAGTTTTATATTGTATTGTATGTTAACCGGGGGCCTAGAAACGACGAAGCTGCTCCGTCCCCGCCGCAGCCGCAGTAGTCTACAACCCCACGACGACTACCACAGTCCACTTGACCCCTCCGCCGCCCCACACCGAACCACTCTTTCAGGATTATTGTGCGGTTCGGCCCCCTGTGAAACACCCCGCCCCTCCCCCCCCCCCTTTCCCAGGGAACGTGTCACACTACACGTGTATAGCTCATATGTTTTCGTGGTAGAGTAATCGTGGTGTACGCGTAAGTGGAGAACTTGTTTGATCAGCAATCGCCGACATAGTGTAGCTGAGGCGGAATAAGGGGAACCTGCCCGCATTCGTCGAGGCAGATGGAAAACCACCTAAAAACCATCCAGACTGGCCAGCTCACTGGACCAACAAGTCCTCCGGGCGGATTCGTGCCAGGGACCAGGCGCTCCTTCCCAATCCGGAAAGCCGTGCATCAGACCGCACGGCTAACCGGGCAGGCTTAGTTTTATATTACTTTGTCCTAATAAAGAGCCAGTACTGTTCCGCAAGGATGAAATATTTTGAATCCAAGCTGGCTGTTTGTCAGTCGTTTTCTACGAGATATTCCGTATTGGTAGAAGACGGCACATTTTCCAAAATCCTACTGCAAATTGATATCAATGACACGGGTCTGTAATTCAACGAATTAGCAAGCTGATGTGGCCGAGCGGTTCTAGGCGCTTCTGTCCGGAACCGCGCGACTGCTACGGTCGCAGGTTCGGAACCTGCCTCGGGCATGGATGTGTGTGGTACCCTTAGGTTAGTTAGGTTTAAGTAGTTCTGAGTTCTAGGGGACTGATGACCTCAGGTGTTAAGTCTCATAGTGCTCAGAGCCATTTGAATCATTTTTCAACGAATTACTTGTTTACTTTCCTGTGTAGTGATGAGGCTTATGAAGCTTTCAGTCTTAAGGTACGGATCCCTCCTTGAGCGAACAGCTGTCTATCATTGCTAAAAATGAAACTTCCGAAAAAGATCTAAATGGTAGACAGAGAGAAACTAAGAGAATAGCAAATCTATAGGGCCTGAGGACGATTTGAAGTCCGCTGCCGTCTACGAAGTCCAGTGTGCTAACCACTGCATCCCACACTCAGTGCAATACTGTAGATTAAAATCATACGAATAATGTATTATCCACAGCTCTGGTTGAGAAAGTGCTTTACTTGCTATTACTCATCGCCTGATACTGACATGTTTCCAAGGGCTACAGCTCAACATCTGCTACTAGTTACACAACTCACTTTGGTGTTGACTCCTTGGTAGACATCCATTTTGCTTTTCCAGGTAAAAGCAACAAGTTTTAACTGGGAAACCGAAGTGGATGTCTACAAAGGCGTCAGTACCAAAGTGTTTACGCCAAAGAAACTGTGAGAAGTGCGGACTCTCCGGTACTGTTACAGTTCTATACTCAGATTTCTTGCTTAGCGCTTCGATTAAACGCTGACTGGCATTTTTGTTTGTCAATAATCCTAGCACACGAATACTTCGTCGGAAGATACTACTGACCGCTTCAACTCTCATTGCTCAAATTTTTCGTGAGAATGGAAACGTGGTTTGCCCGTTTTGTCACGTCCATGGACCATGAAGGCTCTTTCACTAGGGCACCTTTTAGAATCAAATGCGACAGACACAAGCATTTTCATCCCTGCGTTTCCATGTTAAAATTAAAGTACATCTCTGTGCTACTGAATTTATATATCTTTCTATTGTTCACAGTATCACAAACGTTGCTTCGTAATGATAAATTATACTGTATCATCAGTTATAAATTAATTCTGTGCACTTTTTTCCTTCGTCTTTGAAGTTATCCGAATCCCATTTTGCTCGGTTGTGTGTGCATTGTGCTTTAATTTCCTCCTCATCGACTTACCCAGCTATGAACATTGTGTTTAAATGTTTCGTCTTCTCTTCCGTCATTCCTTTCTCCCGCTTATCGTCAAGTGAGGAAAAAACTGACCAATAAAGGAAAAAAAAGAGAAAGGAAAAAAGAAAGGGAGACCGTTTAAGAAATAGACAGAGTTCGCACAAATTTATTTAGTTCATGTGCGGAAATGCAATCTGTCTCAGAACTGGGCGGGCCTACCCCTTCGATCCGTAGGGTGGAGGCGGTGGGGGGGGGGGGGGGGGCAGGGGATGGCACCGTAGTTTGCGTCGCCTCGCCTGTTGAGCTGTGTGGTACGTCTGTTACAAGCGGCCATCTCAGTTGTTCATATGCTGACTTAAGTGCAAGGTAGTTTAGTAACGGCAGCTTACTGGTAGTACAAGCATAACCAGTTTATACGATCGTTGGCAGACACTCTAACTGTATCTCAGACGTTCTCTTTCTGAATATACTTCAGCTATAATATGGCAGAAACCCTACGGCGTATTGGCCCCGTGTACCACTACTAGTGTCTTGTCTCTTGTTACGCCGACTGCACGTACGAACCACGTTATCTGCCACATGCTTTACACGAGTTATCCCACCCTTCCTGCTACTACCTATAAAGAAAATAAATCTCTTCACTCGCAACTGTACACACACGAATTTGTTACAGAGCCCTTTCTACGCTGTCATTTCATCTAAGTACTACGAAAAAGAAATGACTACTACCGAATGGACGTCTCTCGCTAACATGGCTTATGTAGTAAAAGTGCACTCAACACGAAAGTTTTCTGGGTAAGGTACCACGACATATTGTAAATACGTCCCTTGAAGAAACATACGTTTCTGTCAGTGGTACAGTTATTTACAATATGGCACGCTGCCACACCCAAAAAAATTCTTGGTAACTGATTCTGACTGCAGAAGCCTAAGCAATTACAACAGTGCAGTTGGTTCACACAGCTACCACTTACGCAGCTCGTTCATATTTAATAATAGAGTTATTGCAGCTACTTCGCAGCAGTATAGCTAGATATGCTATTTGGCAGGAGGCTTACGATTTACGCCAGTTCCAGCTTATTAAGAACGGCAGCAAGACGGAGCAGTGGAGGAGGAATGAAAAATTGTCAGATGTGTAATTTACTAATCTGTCTGGCTAAGACTTTTTCTGCTCCCGTATTTAGTTTTGTATGATCTGCTAGTACTCAATGGGCCTGTTGAGGGCACTATGTGACTATTTATCGACCAATCCCAACCCTCCCACAAAAATAAGATGAAAAAAGGAAGGCAAAATAAGATATAAAAAATCAAATCAATAAAAATTTATTGAAGCAATGAGCTCTAGATAATGATATATGTAGTCATTATTTTTAGCGCTCATGAATCTGTTACACTTTACTTAAATGTCACCATCTTCAAATCATTCAAAGATCGATTTACTTATTACTTTATCAAACCTGTCTGGCAAAATAATTTTAAATTTATTATTAAGCTCCACACAAATTTTCATTCCATATCTAGTACTTAAATATTAACATTCCATAATGTAATATAATTCATTTTCCGCTAGCTTACCAGTCTTTATAAGGAAATTATAATTCCTTGCATTATTTACCCTCTTCTGTAGAGAATCAATTTATATAGAACAAAAACTAACAATTTTAAAAATTTCCACTCAAAATGCTATGCTGAGCATTATTAGTTAAATTTTTCTCACCATACATGACTACATAGCAATGGTATCTTTCGAAATTTTATCATTAAAAATAGAAACTAATTTCATTGCAGTTTTCTGTGAGGTTAACACATTCATTCTCCTAGACATATTTATAACAAAAACAGCATAATTCTCAATAATACTGAAGGGATTTACATTGACATCGTCACTCAGTTGAGTGACTCTCTTAAAATCGAGGAAAGCATCATATAATTTCAGATAACTATTTAGTGTATCAAGATTCCTAAATTCTTGAGAAAAATATCATTTCTTCCATTTTCCACATATATATTTTGTAATTTAACATGTCAGAATCAATAAGATTCAATTAGTTGAATATTTTTTCGATTAGTTTAGAAAACAACGAAAATCAAGTAAGGCATATCAAATTCTGAAGAATTATAATAATTAGTAATACAGTATCTAGTTCAAAATTTCTTTATCCTTCTAATTTGGCTATTTCAACTGTTTGTGATCCATGGATAGAAATTGCATTTTTGACTTTTCAATCTTCCTCCTTTTCACTCTAGTGAATAGTCTGGTTCATACTTTACAACAGGAACGTACTTTATGACAGGAACACGAATATCTGTAGATTCTACCACAGTTTTACCTTTTTTGGAAATATATCTTTCATTTCAATTTTAGCATCCTTTTATCACCAATCTAAGAATGGCATCTCCAGAACTGGAACTCCAAGTAAAAATTATTAAACCTGCTTCCCACATCACTTCTTTATAATCTTTGAAAAATCCACCAAACAAATCTAGTGCAAAAAGTACTTCATTATACTCATTTTTTATCTAACCATTATTAAGGATCTAACCTTCCATAATTAACTCATGGGCTATACTTGAAACTAATTTCATAAGGTCAGATGAAGAACTGAATGGATGATTCATTCTAGACAAAATATTGTTTGCTTCCTTTATAGTTATGACCTTGAACAACTATGATTTTCCATCATATGGTGGATAATCTGTATAATCAACTCCATTAATACTAAAACTCTTACATAATTCTTAATGTTTTGGCTGAACCCATCCATCTCCAACATTAATATAAATCTGTGTTCTTATTGAGGACAATTAGATTATTTTTGGCCTTCTCATTCACAGGGAATGAGAACTCACCTCTCTAGATTTGCTTCATGATTTCATAAGAATAAAATTGATTAAGACGTTTCTAAAATTACTGCTATATAAGCACCATTAAAGTCAGTGTCATTTTCAACGGCTATAGTTATTTCTAGTTTTTGAATAGGTTAGAAAATCGGAATATATACTAGATAATGTGGTTCATGAAATTTTGCATTAGTTTTGAATGAGGCAATAATATTAATTTCTTGACGAAAATGATAAATATGCTTCACAAACATCCAATCAGCCAAATTTAAATTTATATTTATTAATTCAAATAGAATAATGTTAGGAGCATTGTTAGTAAGTCTTTGACAATTTGGTTACTAAAACCAAGCACACTTCCAGTACTACCTTTTATATCCATATACAACTTAATATCACTCTCAATAGTAATTGTGTTTAAAATTTCATCGGCTTTAATGTGAATATTAGGCTTTTACAAATGAATAAATCTTTCTATGTTTTTCAAAATATACTGACCAGTTGGAATTTTTGTTTCTCCATCACAATATAGTTTATTATGTGTTGATGTATTCAGAGTTAAAAAAGTTGAATGAAATCCAACCAGTTCAACATTACTAAGCTGTCTTGTAGACATACCTCTTTTTGAGAACAGATGACATGTCACTCAGTTCAAATAATCTGCTCATTTGCTATTAAAAAAATTTATTTAATTCAATGAATACTGTTTGGGAATAAAAATCAAGAATTCCCAAAAAAATCAAAAAATAAACAAGGTCAATTTTACCAAATACTGTTTAATGTGCAACCATAGGACCAAGTGGTTTTGGAATAACTAGATTAATGATGGAGAGTTGTATTCTAGCCCCAGGATGGTTGAATTGGAATTAATCATTTTCATGACTATTCTAAAAATGCAGATCAAACAAAAAATCGAGAATTTATGAAAGATGTAAAAAAATTGAAGATAAGTGTAAAAATAATTACTCCTTTTATTGAAAATAACGAAGAAATTTTTTCATCAGATCAGTGTCAAGAAAATTCAGTAGTATTTGATGACTTCATTCTTGAAAATGAAGACAGTTACAGAATATTTTACATGAGGAAGACGTAAAAGACAAGAGTGCTTTTATTTGGCTTAACAATAATCAAAAACACTGAACCAATTAGTCAGAGAGAACCTTCATAGCTTCAATAACTTTAGACAAGAAGATACAAATTTATATCACATTTACTGGATGTTCATTAGTGGCAATTTGAAGTTTTGTGAATTAAAGAAATATGTAGCAAATGGTGCAATTGAGTTTGGATTTTTATGATAGATATGACTAGAAAAATGAACAAAAGCAAGTTCTGAAATAAAATACAATGTTTCATAACACAAACGTTAAACATCAAAATAAATATAAAATGTTCAATACAAATGTTAAAAAAAATTGTTAATGTTTTCCATTCTCTAATAAGTGCTTGCAAAGTTTGATCCAGAAGTTGTTAGAAAAACTAGGCGAAATAGAAGAGTAAACGAACACTTAAAATAACAGTTCAAAAATGAATAAACAACCAAGAACAGAGAATGAACAATCTAAAAACAAATTAACTGATTATGGATTCTAGTTTAACAACAAATCGAAGGATTAAGTGATAATGTTTTGGAAGCTATTGAAGAAAAAAGTGAAGTTGAAAAGCAAATGGTACCTTACTCTGATTATCAGTTAGAAGGTTTTATTGACATACCATCAATTAAACAATATCAAAGTCCACAACATGACTATAAGTGAATCAGAAATACAAGATTTACTAATGAAGTATGGAGAAAGAGAATGAAAAAGAATGAAAACGTTAAAAAATAAACGTAAGTGAAATATTAGACTAAATTAATCTTAGTGAAATTAGTTTTTGGATTAAGACCTGCTGGTTCATTTAAATGCGTGGGTAAATTACCAGTAAAATTTGATGGAGATCAATTAATGATGGGTGATAGGACATACAAAGGAAAAGATAGATTAATGAATCTTTTAACTAAGATCTGAATACTTTATTTACAGGGTCTGATTCATCATATTATGCAGATTTAATATACAATTAAGGAGTATTATATTCTGATAATAATCCAAACAAAATAAAATCCAGCAGAGGAAATAATTACCATTATTTAAGGATGGATATTGCTAACTTTTTTCCAGCACTGATACAAAAAATTAGATGATTCATTGCAAAGTAAAGGAGAAAACGTTCTTGCAGGAATAGTAAAAATATTCAGAAAAAGCAAAACAAGGTCTGAATGAATGATGTCCATCAATTAATTGATAGATTAGCTGTGATATATGGGCAAGAACTAACTGTTAATAAAAGCTATAATAATGAAACAGTTGGCATATCACAGATGTTAACAAATAAAGTAAGTAATTTCATAATCGATCGTCCAAAAGGAATACCATGTTTTGAATAGATTTTTGAATAAACTTAGACATACACATTGTAAAAGTGACAAATATGGTAGAGGTTTGGTAAGTACATTAACAAATTACCATTTGAAACTCATCTTCCAGGCTACAACGTTTATGGTCCAGGGTCGAAATTAGAACGATTAGCTAGAAGAGATCAAGGAATTAATCCATTAGATGAAGCCTTTAGAATTAATGAAGATTTAGAAAAAGAGACATGAAGCAGATAAGGAACTTCAGTTAGCTGCAAAAAGAAAGAATGCATGCAAGTGATGCAACATTAGGAGAAACGTTTGTCACTGCAATTAGAGGCATTATCTATGGACATTGGAAATTTGAAATTTGTGATAAGGTCTTAGGAGACCAAACTGGTGAGGTCATCAGTCCCTAAGCTTACACACTACTTAATCTAACTTAAACTAACTTAAGCTAAGGACGACACACAAACACTCATGCCTGGGGGAGGACTTGAACCTCTGACAGGGGGAAGCTGTGCAGACTGTGACAAGACCCCTCAGACCATTCAGCTACCCTGTGGGGCCATCATGTAAGGAAAACGAAAATTTGGTATGGGCTTAGGCATGGATGTCAATTGTTGGGGAGTATAAAAAATATTAATCTTTATAAATTTTTAATTTATATAAATGAATAACTTTTCCATCGATCACACTTTGCTACCTAGCAGCAAAACTAAACCAAAATGAATTAAATTTAAAATGAACATTAATCAATTAAGTAGTATTGAACCATATTTATCTTATCCACAAAAGAGAAAGGTAGAGAAAAAAATTGGTGGTAATTTACTCACTGAACTAAGTATTCCAGTTGTGAAAAAGATTATTGAATATCTAACAAAAAAGAGAGAAGGAAAAGGACTAACACATCACGAAGGTGGATTTCTTCCATTACTATTAGCTGTATTACGATATCTAGCAACTGTTGGTCACTTGCTGGTGGATCTGCAGCAATTGCAAATGCAGTAATAAACAAGAAAGAACGTGATGCAGAATTGGCAGGACAGAAAACACACAATCAGGGAATGGAACAGAAATGTGCAGGAACTAAAAAATTAAAAAAAAATTGATTTCGATCCTAATGCTCTAAGTAATTTCTGTATACAATAATTAGTTAAAGAATTAAAAATCAAACACTTTGGTGGCACTTTTATGATTAATGAATTACCAATTCATCCTAGAGAATGTGAATATGGCGTACTTAATTTAGATATATCAGAGCATCTTGGTTCTCATTGGATTAGTTATGAGAATGAAAGTATAAAATTTATCTTTGATTCATTTGGTAGTAATATTCCAGTTAAATTAGTTAATTATTTGGGAAAAAAGATCTGTACTACAATGCTGAGAGAATACAAAATTTTGATAATGTAATTTGTTGCCACTTACGTCTATGTGTGTTAAAATTGCTTTCACATCATTACAAGTTTAATGATATTTTGACTTTAATAAATAGACATTTTTGGAAATACAATAACGATTTATATTTTCATCCAAAAATTGGTAGGTAATGAATTCCAAAACTAGAATATTATAACTCATCGTTATCCCCAAATATAAATAAACTAATAAAACAATTGAATTAAGAATTTAATGTTATTTTTGAAATAACTAGAATTTTTATGGGGGAAAATGTACAATGTAAATGACCCAGTTAATGCAAAGTATGTAGTGAACAAACATCATTTACAGAATGAGTTATGAAATGTTGTTACAAAACCTGGATATTCAAGCTTCCAACGCAGTAGAATAATTAGGTCAGTAAAACTAATCTAACAAATTACTTTACAGGCAAAGGAAATGGAAAAAGTTTCCTCAAACTATTTCTCAAAAACAGACTTACCTCCATACTTAGATTAGTTAAGTAATCTTAAAGATAAAGTATTTGATAAGCAAATAAATGAATTTACATTTATGACTTGAAGGGAACAAAAAATGTAAAACTTCGAGTATTCTTTCATGCTTAAAAGAATTGTTGTTGTTGGTAAGAATATGAACAGAGATTCAAAACCTGATTACTTTGACATCACTGTAAGTGTAGCTGATAAACAATACCAAACAAGTAATAGTAATCATTCAATAAAGGTAAATAAATCAACTTTTATCACCATAATATTCAAAGATTCTTTTAAAGCTGTTCCACCTGATGTAAAGCTAGTTACATTTGATGAAATAACTTAAATGTTATTAAATATTTATTTTATGTACATGGATAATCATAGCACCTACTGTTTGAAGTGCAAAAATTTACTGAAACTTATAATCCTCACAGATTAACAACTAAAAATGGAAGACAAAGAAATGAAGGCCTTTTTAATGTACATCACAGCAAAAAAGTAAATTCGTAAAAAAATTTATAGTTGCAGGGGTAGCAAGTTGCTACTAATGTTCATGAAGAAATCGTTAGTGAATTACATAAACTACTAAGAAAAATTTTAAACAAAGGAATGTAATTTCTCTTGGTATTCATAGTCTATGGCTAGCCAATCTGGTCCAAATTGATCCTGGCAAATTGAAAGGAATTTCGAAGATAAATTCAGGATACAAATTTTTATTAACTGTTACTGATGTATTTGCTTGGGCTGCCCCAGTTCCAGAGGAAACAGGTAAGAACGCTGTTGATGCTTTGTACCAAATATTCAAGTCAAGACATCCAAATTATTTTCAGACAAATAATGGTAAAGAATTTTATAATAAAGATTTTCAATAATTTGAGGAAATACAACATTAATCAATATTCACCTTTTAGAAAATTAAGAGCATCTGTTGTTGAATTATTCAAAAAGAACACTTTAAGAAAATATGTGGAAAAGATTTGGTCTTTGAAGAAACAAGTGAGCTGACTTAGTTAAAAATTTAGTTGAATATAACACAAGACATTTAACTATAAAAAATTAGACGAATTGAAGTTAATAACATTTCACACTGGTCTGGGAGCTAGGTGTAGCATATATGAAATTTAAAGGAGAGAGAGTAAGGATCATTACACTCAAAGGACTTTTTGAAAATACATACACAGTCAACTGGTCAACAGAAATTTAATTTGAATCAGTTATTCATTCAAATCCAATCACGGAAAAATTAAAGGTATTGAAGGAAATCTTTATGAGCAAGAGCAATGGAAAACAAAATATCCAGATGTATCTCTTATTCCAACATTTTTGAGAAAGAAAGTGTATGTCAGATGGCTAGGTTTTAATAATTCACATGATAGTTGGGTAAATAATGATAATGTTAGTTTATAAATCGTAAGTGATGTTTAATTCCGATTTGTCTAGATGGGTAATTTTCCCACTCTATAATTCCATACAAAAAGTTAAAATTCTCATTGGTGTTGCCCCACACAGTTGAAATTCCATAATTATTTCATGATCTATTTTAATGTTCATTATCATTCGCATAAGAATATCTTCATTTAAACTTCTATCAAAATGATTTCCAAGAGATATTATTGATAATCGTTCTTTCATTAAATTATACAGGTTTGATGAGTTTGGATATGTGATTGTCAAAGTTATTTCCATTTTTGGATAATCTTATTGGAAGTCATTCATTCTAGAATTTACAGGACAATTTTGAATTTTATAACCTAACATGGATACTCCCACATAACATTTCTAATAAATTCACTATATATATCTTCATTAATAGGGTGAGTGGCATGATCATAAATAATTTCATTCTCCTCTTGAATTGCACATAACTGTATTCCTGTTTTTCGTACTTTCATTTTTTTTTCTATATAATTAAATGTATTTTGCAATTTGTATTCACCATACTTCCTAATTGAAGGCAAAATGTCCGCAGTAACCAATCTATTAAATTGTTTAGCTCTTTTTATTTTAAAATTATAGAATAAAGACCTTCTTCACTGATAAAAATTTAAGATTTCTCATTACTCTTACCCCAACTGGTAGATATGGTTCTAATATTCAAACTTCTACAATTATATACATCTACTTTTTTAAATTTATTTGCTTCACTATATTCTAATACTCCAGCAACATATTTTGCTTTAAACCATGGTTTATTATCCTCATCAATCACAAATACTTGCTTACCATTGCACCCAAATTTCTTATTGGCAAGATCTATGATTGACCCTACTTATATAGAATGAAAATACATCAATAAATTAAAATTCTACAGCAGGCACTTACAAAGTTTTTTCATAAAAAATTTCTCTTCTCATTTATTCCATCAACAATATTGTTGGACTGGTCACATAATTTATCAACAACACAGATTGATAATGTGCATATGGTATAATTATTTCCCTTTTTCTATCCTGTGTGCATCAAAATAAATATTAAGCAAATTTTTTACTAACCTGAGATATGTAAATTTGTATTTTCTAACATAAAATATTTTATTGTCTTCAGTTATAACTGGATGATCTTACTGAAAGATGATTTTCAGGTAATAAGCCACCATCTTTGAAATAATTTTTCTTGGCATACTGCATAGATTTGGCAATGTAAATTTTATCTTCCTTCATCCCCACTACATCAGATATTACATCTTTTAAGTCAAGGTATTCTTTTCCCTTTTCTTCCAACTCTTTCTCTTTTATTTCTAATTGGTTTCCAAAGTCAAATGCGAGTTCTTCTTTCACAGATGCTGTGTATCTTAGTCAACAAATATTTTTTTCTGTAGTTAAGTAGTACTTCCTCACATGGCTGCATTGCCTTCTGTGAACATGATTACAGACTGTTTAAAATTTTCAAATGTTAACACAATCCATTTCTTTTCAAAAAGATAGTTTGGTGTTAGTTTTATCTAATTTTGAATGTATTCATTCTCAAACTGATGGACTGTAATTGAATTTCTGTGAATGGAATCTCATTAATTTTAAGAAATTGAATATAATTTCTTTTGTAATTCCATACAAAAAAGCTAAAATATCATTAGTAATTAACTCATTTCTCTTCAAGTAAAGGAACCCAAATATCTCTAAATGAACTTCCCACATTTAGCTGAAAGTTATTGTGGTTAATAAATGCAAATATTTTCATGATAGATGATTCAAAACCGGAAGTGAATGTATTTTATATCGCTGGAATCAACTCCATTTTGTAGAATAAAAAAATATTTAAATTCCTTAGCACTCTCTTAATTTTTTCAGGCAACTATCAATTCCATCTGTAATTTCGTAAATAAGGTGTCATTATAGATTACAATTTCTTTTTCATGAAATGTGTATTGTACTGCAGACTCATAAATGAGATAAAAATTACATATTAAAAATACTAGTGACAGAGAAAATATTGGGAGTAAATATTTTAGGTATACAACTATGTACAGCACAGCAACAAGAAAGGATTCATTTATTAATGAATGATTTTAATAAATCTAATGAAATAATTGTCTCAGTAAATGTAATTGTTGAAGAAGAAAAAAAATGTGAAGTGGAGAAGTCAATCATTAACTTTCATTCACATAAGTACCCAAAGGACAAACCTTCACATATGTGTAAGGAATGTTATAAAATGCTTAGAAGAAATACGTATAATAATAAAATGTTTTAAACACCTTATATCAAATTGAGTCATTCAGAAAAATTTTACGATATGAAAGATTTTCTTTCTGTTTAGAATCAACATGAGTTAAAGCGACAACACGAAAGTGAAGCAAATTGTAAAACATGTATTGGTTATCAATAAATTAAAGGTTTGAGTTGTTTTTACTTGAGTCATATACATAGGGATAAGATCTCATGTAGATGCAATTTTTGTTGACTATAGAGTGGTAAAGAAATAAAACACTGTAGACGTGTCGAAATGAAATACTCTCCTGGAAATGGAAAAAAGAACACATTGACACCGGTGTGTCAGACCCACCATACATGCTCCGGACACTGCGAGAGGGCTATACAAGCAATGATCACACGCACGGCACAGCGGACACACCAGGAACCGCGGTGTGACAGCATGGACGTGAACCGTATGTGCAGTTGACGGACTTTGAGCGAGGGCGTATAGTGGGCATGCGGGAGGCCGGGTGGACGTACCGCCGAATTGCTCAACACGTGGGGCGTGAGGTCTCCACAGTACATCGATGTTGTCGCCAGTGGTCGGCGGAAGGTGCACGTGCCCGTCGACCTGGGACCGGACCACAGCGACGCACGGATGCACGCCAAGACCGTAGGATCCTACGCAGTGCCGTAGGGGACCGCACCGCCACTTCCCAGCAAATTAGGGACACTGTTGCTCCTGGGGTATCGGCGAGGACCATTCGCAACCGTCTCCATGAAGCTGGGCTACGGTCCAGCACACCGTTAGGCCGTCTTCCGCTCACGCCCCAACATCGTGCAGCCTGCCTCCAGTGGTGTCGCAACAGGCGTGAATGGAGGGACGAATGGAGATGTGTCGTCTTCAGCGATGAGAGTCGCTTCTGCCTTGGTGCCAATGATGGTCGTATGCGTGTTTGGCGCCGTGCGGGTGAGCGCCACAATCAGGACTGCATACGACCGAGGCACACAGGGCCAACACCCGGCATCATGGTGTGGGGAGCGATCTCCTACACTGGCCGTACACCACTGGTGATCGTCGAGGGGACACTGAATAGTGCACGGTACATCCAAACCGTCATCGAACCCATCGTTCTACCATTCCTTGACCGGCAAGGGAACTTGCTGTTCCAACAGGACAATGCACGTCCGCATGTATCCCGTGCCACCCAACGTGCTCTAGAAGGTGTAAGTCAACTACCCTGACCAGCAAGATCTCCGGATCTGTCCCCCATTGAGCATGTTTGGGACTGGATGAAGCGTCGTCTCACGCGGTCTGCACGTCCAGCACGAACGCTGGTCCAACTGAGGCGCCAGGTGGAAATGGCATGGCAAGCCGTTCCACAGGACTACATCCAGCATCTCTACGATCGTCTCCATGGGAGAATAGCAGCCTGCATTGCTGCGAAAGGTGGATATACACTGTACTAGTGCCGACATTGTGCATGGTCTGTTGCCTGTCTATGTGCCTGTTGTTCTGTCAGTGTGATCATGTGATGTATCTGACCCCAGGAATGTGTCAACAAAGTTTCCCCTTCCTGGGACAATGAATTCACGGTGTTCTTATTTCAATTTCCAGGAGTGTAGTTAAAAGTGGTCTCAATAAACACACATGAAAATAACTGAAAATAAAATCATTAAATTTTTGCAAAGCTGTTTTCTGTCCTTAATAAATGGAAACCTCACTGAGAGAGTTTAGGCACTCAAATCGGTGATTATTGCAGAAGGAATGATTTAAGAGTTTATAGCAGATTTAGAAAAGATGATTTAATTAATTTGTTTCGAATAATTTACTTCCACAAGAACTCTTGGTAATGCAAAATTACGTGATCTCAGAGCTAGAGGTTGGTTGGTCGGTTGGTTTGAGGAAGGAGACGAGACAGTGTGGTCATTGGTCTCATCGGATTAGGGAAGGAAGTCGGTCGTGCCCTTTCAGAGGAACCATCCTGGCATTTGCTTGGAGTGATTTAGGGAAATCACGGAAAATCTAAATCAGGATGGCCGGACGCGGGATTGAACCGTCGTCCTTCCGAAAGCGAGTCCAGTGTCTAACCACTGTGCCACCCCGCTCGGTCAAAGCTAGAGCTAAAATCTTGGTATTATGGGATACAGTAAATTAAGGAAATCAGAGTTAGTTAATGCTATTGGGTTACAGGAGTTTGTTTCATCCAGAATTATTCCAAAAATGCTAGATCAAGGACAAAATGAGTACTTAATATAAATAATTTTTACAGCTTTGATAATGATGTAGTTGAAAAATCTCAACCACCAAGAGAGGAAAAAAATTGAGACTAGATCAAATTTATCCATTCAGTAGCAAAATATTTGAGCAAGAAAAAGACTGAGCGATCTCAAAGGCATTCATTTGATGTTAAAGAAATTAGATCGTGATTTAATGAAAAATTTAAAGAATGATCTGTTACCCATAAAACTGTGTGCAACGATACTAATATTGCCAAACTCGATACCATAAGTGAGAAAACAGATTACACAACGAAATCATTCAGTCCTATGGTTGATGTAGCTACAAAATTGAAGCTACTTTAAAATAATCAAAATAGAAGAATCAATAATGAGAGTGACGGGTAATTATAGCTAATTTTAGGAAAGGAGATAAGTTGAATATACCTAATAACAATCAAAAAATTTTTATCCACTTTCCACAGGATATAAAGCATCTCATAAAACTCAAGAACCTGTACAACTTTCGTGCAATAAAATCAGGGATATATTAACGTCTGATGAGACTATTGATATAGCAGATACCTCAATTAATAATCAGATGTTTGCAGTTCCTAGTGGTAGTTGCAATGGTGAAAAATAATAAATTTAGCTGATGATAAGAAGACTAAAAGATACATCACAAGAATTAAAAATGATAATCTGTGCTGTCCTAGGTAGTAGCATTAACACACCATAAAAATATTTTTGGCAGAGATCTAACTACGAATGATACTAAGAAAATTAGAAGAGGAGACAAATACAAATTATGGAAAAAGCTAACTGACATATTATCTAATCAGCTGGGTGGATACAATGAAGAAGGCTTCACTCTAGATGACATTAAAAATGTTGAAGAATTGTTGGATATCCAAATAAATGTTGTATATGCTGAGAATTTCGATTCAGTTATTTATAGTGGCCCTGGAAAACAAAGATATATCTGTAGAAAGATCACAACTATTTTGATGTAATTGGCAGTATGACAGCTTTTTAGGATCATTATATTTCTGTAATAAATGTAATAAGCCATATAACAACAAAGATAAACATAACTGCAAAATAGAAAAAAAATCTATATACTATGCAAAGGTTCTGAAGAAAGATGTAAAATAACATTAACTGTGAAAAGTGCAACAGATACTGTTATAATGAAGAATGCTTAAAAAATCACTAAGGAGTTTGTAATACAGCTTATAAATGTAAAAGCTGTAAAAAGATTTGCTTGTGATCTAAAAGACATAAATGTGGCTTCCAAACTTGCCAGAATTGTAAACAAGCAGTGAAAATTGGAAGTCATTAATGTTGGATGCAATACCATTTGCATAATAAGCATATTTGTGAAAGAAAATTTGGTGAGAATTTTATAACACAATGTTGCCCAAATTTTAATAAAGGTTGCATTGTTAATTGAGAATTCAAAATTTTATGTTTACCAGTTCTTCATATGCTGTAAAATAGTTACAGGTAAACAGTTTAAGTGCTGTTAAGATGGAATCCCAAAGATAGTGATGTAACAACACAGAAAGATATGTGGTTTGATTATGAAGCTCAATAAGAAACTGGTATACATATTCCAAATGTCATAATTATTCACATTCAAAGGAGATACTGTTTATAAATTTAAGATAAATGAAGAACTCTGTAGATGACAGGTACCTGAAAAAAAAGTTACCACGCATTCATAGCTCACTATGCAAAAGATTAAGATTCCCAGGTCGTTTTGAAGGACTCCATTGAAAATACAATAATGCCATATACCATCTACACAGGAACAAAACTGTTATTGGAGATCAAACAGTTAGACCTAAAAATTATATATAGCAATCACTCTTGGCCAAGGATCAATTAGTAGTTTTCCAAAAATATTTGATTAGAAAGAATTGAAGAAAGCATACTTTCCACATTTGTTCAGTGCACAAGAAAATGGAAATTACATAGGACCTATTCCAGGTACTCAGTATTATTGTGTTGACACTATGAAGCCAAAAGATAGAGATGTATTTCTCAAATGGCACAGTTCTAGATTTGTTCAGTATGATAAAGGAAATTGTTGAACATTGTAATTCTGATGTAGATATTTTCAGAAGAGTTTGGTTAGAACTGAGAAGACAATTTCTAGAAAGAGCAAACATTGATCTGTTATTTAACCATTGCTGGGATTGGCATATTTACAGATCTAAATACACTCCTGGAAATTGAAATAAGAACAATGTTGGCACTAGTACAGTGTATATCCACCTTTCGCAGCAATGCAGGCTGCTATTCTCCCATGGAGACGATCATAGAGATGCTGGATGTAGTCCTGTGGAACGGCTTGCCATGCCATTTCCACCTGGCGCCTCAGTTGGACCAGCGTTCGTGGGTGGCACGGGATACATGCGGACGTGCATTGTCCTGTTGGAACAGCAACTTCCCTTGCCGGTCTAGGAATGGTAGAACGATGGGTTCGATGACGGTTTGGATGTACCGTGCACTATTCAGTGTCCCCTCGACGATCACCAGTGGTGTACGGCCAGTGTAGGAGATCGCTCCCCACACCATGATGCCGGGTGTTGGCCCTGTGTGCCTCGGTCGTATGCAGTCCTGATTGTGGCGCTCACCCACACGGTGCCAAACACGCATACGACCATCATTGGCACCAAGGCAGAAGCGACTCTCATCGCTGAAGACGACACATCTCCATTCGTCCCTCCATTCACGCCTGTTGCGACACCACTGGAGGCGGGCTGCACGATGTTGGGGCGTGAGCGGAAGACGGCCTAACGGTGTGTGGGACCGTAGCCCAGCTTCATGGAGACGGTTGCGAATGGTCCTCGCCGATACCCCAGGAGCAACAGTGTCCCTAATTTGCTGGGAAGTGGCGGTGCGGTCCCCTACGGCACTGCGTAGGATCCTACGGTCTTGGCGTGCATCCGTGCGTCGCTGCGGTCCGGTCCCAGGTCGACGGGCACGTGCACCTTCCGCCGACCACTGGCGACAACATCGATGTACTGCGGAGACCTCACGCCCCACGTGTTGAGCAATTCGGCGGTACGTCCACCCGGCCTCCCGCATGCCCACTATACGCCCTCGCTCAAAGTCCGTCAACTGCACATACGGTTCACGTCCACGTTGTCACACCGCGGTTCCTGGTGTGTCCGCTGTGCCGTGCGTGTGATCATTGCTTGCACAGCCCTCTCGCAGTGTCAGGAGCAAGTATGGTGGGTCTGACACACCGGTGTCAATGTGTTCTTTTTTCCATTTCCAGAAGTGTATTTACCTGAAAATATAATTGCCATATTGTATAATGAACAGAATGAAAATTATGGTAAAGAATCGATATCTTGTTTAAACACTTTAAACAATAATGATTTTTTGCATGATCTTAATGGTGAAGTGAAAATAGCTGATTCAAAAGTAGATGCATTTGATAAAGACACTAACACTGTTTATCAATACCATGGCTGTTAGTGGCATGGTTGTAAAAATGTTTAAAGGTGAGACGATTAACACTAAAAATAAAGAAACAATGGATGACCTTTATCACAAGACATTAACAAAAGTGCAGAGATACTAAATGCTTCACATGATTTTGTGGAAATGTGACTGGCTTAACCCACCACAGCACAAAAAAATAAAAAAATTGAAAGTTTCCTGAAATTGCTGATCCATCGAATCCAAAAGGCCTTTTATGGTGCTCAAACAAATAATATAAATTTACATGTCTATCTACAACTACGTGGATACTCTGCAAATCACATTTAAGTGCCCCCCTCCCCTGCGGGTCCGGGGATTAGAATAGGCCTGAGGTGTTCCTGCCTGTCGTAAGAGGCGACTAAAAGGAGTCCATCCCCCTCACGGGGGTAGTTAGCGCCTGCGTCCGGAGACGGACGGTTCCACGACCTCTATTTGCGGTCATTTTGCTTTTTCACTTCTCGTTTATTCCTACCTTTGGTTAGTTCTTTTCTTTGCTCTTCTCCACCTCACTGTCTTCCTTATTCTTTCCCCTGCCAAATCTCCTTGCCTTCTCATTGCCTTCTTCTCCTTGCCTTCTCATTGCCTTCTTCTCCTTGCCTTCTCATTGCCTTCTTCTCCTTGCCTTCTCTGGTCTCCGCCTCGGCGTTTGAGACAGTCTGTCCTCTTTCTCCCTCTCTCTCTTCTTTTTCCTCTTCTTCCTTCCTCCCTGTGCGTGCCTGAAGGCCGACCCACGCGTTCGCACGCGTAGCCGGTGACGGGGTAACGCGTAATTCCCCGCCCTGGGCAGACATGTAAGGCACGCGCGTAGCCCCTGGTAAAGGCCAGGCCCGGGGAGGGGTGATTGCCTGAGCTGATACCTTCTGACCATGCCGATTGGTCCCTCAGTCTGTTTCTCGGGAGGTGTGACCTGAGGTGTAAACATTCACCTAAGGCGGGAGTGCCCTCTGAGAGGGTCCCCACAAGGAAGGAGCGCGCCATCGGAGACGCTGGCAATCATGGGGGATTCCTCCGCAATGGATTCTACTCAATCTCTCTCGACTTCTGCCCAAAAACGGAAACGTGACCAGCCACCAGTGACAAAAGTCCTACCGCCTGCCCCACAGTTCCTCGTCGTTTCTCGATCTGAGGACGGAAAGGATTTTTCCTCTGTCAACCCTTTCGTTATCCAGAAGGGCGTAGATGCCATAGCCGGATCTGTCAAATCTTGTACCAGGTTGCGTAACGGTACCTTATTACTAGAAACTGAGAGTGCCTTTCAGGCACAAAAACTGCTTCGGGCCACACTCCTGTACACGTTCCCTGTCCGGTTGGAGGCCCACCGAACTTTGAATTCGTCTCGTGGTGTAGTCTATACTAGCTCCCTCGACGGATTGACTGACGAGGAGATTCAATCTTTCCTCGCTGAGCAGGGCGTGACAGCTGTCCATAGGGTCATGAAAAAGGTCAACAATGACCTTGTACCGACCCGGACACTTTTCTTGACCTTCGATAGTGTTAAGCTGCCATCGCGCATCAAGGCGGGCTACGAGGTTATTTCTGTTCGCCCCTATGTCCCGACACCTACGCGCTGCTACCAGTGTCAGCGTTTCAATCACACTTGACAGTCTTGTTCCAATGCGGCTAAATGTGTCACTTGTGGCAGGGATGCCCATGAGGGTGACTGTCCACCTCCGTCTCCTCGTTGTGTGAACTGTCAGGGTGACCATGCCGCATCCTCCCGCGACTGTCCTGTCTATAAGGAAGAACGCTGTATCCAAGAAATTCGGGTCAAAGAGAAAGTGTCCACCTCAGCTGCTCGCAAGCTATTGGCTAGTAGGAAGCCCGCGCTGCTCCCAGCGGGGAAATACAGTACTGTCCTCGCCTCTCCTCGGACTACCAGGGAGGTAGCAATCCGGACATGCGATCTGACCTTCAGCACTACGGTCGTCCGTTCGGCCAGTGCTAAGATCGCGCGGTCGACGTCACCTCTTCCTCCCATCAACCCACAGACACCAGCCCCTTCATCAGCTTCTGCTAAGACGAAGACCCCGAAGTCAGGTGCACGGGCCTTCAAGAAGGAACCATCCCGTGCAGATTTCCTACGTACCTCGACCTCCCAGCCTTCGACCGGTACTTCCACCAAACGTCCTTCCAAAAAGGCTCATAGGAAGCACAGTTCTCCTTCTCCGCCACGGCGCATTTCTTCTCCTGCGCCACCCAGCGGTTGCCGCCCCAGGCCGTCATCCGTTTCGCCTGGCCGCACCGCTGGTAGCCGTACATCTGGCCGTTCACCGGCGGAGGAAGCTCCCCCTCCCGGCCATCCTCCCGAGATGGCCGATGAACCTATAGACCCAATGGACGCTGACTGTCCGCCTACTGATAGCGGCGGCAGTGCTCGCTCGAAGCCAGGCCCTCAGCGGCCTTCGAGGTGACCCCTTCTTTCATCTTCCTTTTCTTACGATGGCACTTATTCACTGGAATATTCGCAGCATTCGCTCCAACCGAGAGGACTTGAAGTTGCTGCTCCGCTTGCACCGTCCGCTCGTCGTAGCCCTCCAGGAAACGAAGCTACGCCCATGCGATCAAATTGCCTTGGCACACTACACCTCTGTGCGTTTTGACCTACCCCCTGTGGTAGGTATCCCAGCTCATGGAGGGGCTATGTTGCTGGTCCGGGATGATATTTACTACGATCCCATCACGTTGCACACCGGCCTGCAGGCAGTTGCCATCCGCATTACTCTCCCCACTTTTACGTTTTCCTTTTGTACCGTTTACACTCCAACGTCATCTGCCGTTACCAGGGCAGACATGATGCAACTTATTGCTCAGCTACCTGCACCATTTTTGTTAACTGGAGACTTCAATGCCCACCATCCCCTTTGGGGCTCTCCAGCATCCTGCCCGAGGGGCTCCTTGTTAGCAGACCTTTTCAACCAGCTCAATCTTGTCTGCCTCAATACTGGCGCCCCTACTTTTCTTTCGGACACATCTCACACCTATTCCCATTTAGACCTCTCTATATGTACTCCCCAACTTGCACGCCGGTTTGAGTGGTATGCACTTTCTGATACATATTCGAGCGACCACTTCCCGTGTGTTATCCATCTCCTGCAGCATACCCCCTCTCCGTGCTCCTCTAGTTGGACCATCTCCAAGGCAGACTGGGGGCTCTTCTCTTCCAGGGCGACCTTTCAGGATCAAACCTTCACAAGCTGCGATCGTCAGGTCGCACACCTCACGGAAGTCATTCTCGCTGCTGCTGAATATTCCATCCCTCACCCTACTTCTTCTCCACGTCGCGTACCGGTCCCCTGGTGGACCGCAGCATGTAGAGATGCTTTACGTGCTCGTCGACGTGCTTTACGCACATTTAAACGCCACCCTACAGTGGCGAATTGTATCAATTATAAACGATTACGTGCTCAGTGTCGTCGTATTATCAAAGAAAGCAAGAATGCCAGCTGGGCTGCTTTCACAAGCACCTTCAACAGTTTTACTCCTTCTTCTGTTGTCTGGGGTAGCCTGCGCCGGCTATCTGGCACTAAGGTCCACTCACCAGTTTCTGGCTTGAAGGTCGCGAATGACGTCCTTGTGGCCCCTGAGGCTGTCTCCAATGCCTTCGGCCGCTTTTTCGCAGAGGTTTCGAGCTCATTACCACCCTGCCTTCCTCTCCCGCAAACAGGCAAAGGAGGCTAGGCCACCTAACTTCCGCTCCTCGAATTGTGAAAGTTATAATGCCCCATTCACCATGCGGGAACTCGAAAACGCACTTGGCCGATCACGGTCCTCCGCTCCAGGGCCTGATTCTATTCATATTCAGATGCTGAAGAACCTTTCTCCTGCGGGTAAAGGTTTTCTTCTTCGTACATATGATCGCATCTGGAATGAGGGACATGTTCCCGCATGCTGGCGCGAGTCTATTGTTGTCCCGATTCCTAAGCCGGGGAAGGACAAGCACTTGCCTTCCAGTTATCGACCTATCTCGCTTACCAGCTGTGTCTGTAAAGTGATGGAGCGAATGGTTAACTCTCGATTGGTTTGGCTGCTCGAGTCTCGACGCCTACTTACCAATGTACAATGTGGATTTCGTAGGCGCCGCTCTGCTGTTGACCATCTGGTTACCTTGTCGACTTTCATTATGAATAACTTCTTGCGGAAGCGCCCGACCGTGGCTGTGTTCTTTGATTTGGAGAAGGCTTACGACACCTGTTGGAGGGCGGGCATTCTCCGCACCATGCATACATGGGGCCATCGCGGTCGCCTCCCTCTTTTTATTCGTTCCTTTTTAATGGATCGACAGTTCAGGGTACGTGTGGGTTCTGTCCTGTCCGACACCTTTCGCCAGGAGAATGGGGTGCCACAGGGCTCAGTTTTGAGCGTCGCTCTCTTCGCCATCGCGATCAATCCAATAATGGATTGCCTCCCAGCTTATGTATCAGGCTCCCTTTTTGTGGACGATTTTACCATCTATTGCAGCGCGCAGTGTACACGTGTCCTGGAGCGCTGTCTTCAGCGTTCTCTTGACCGTCTTTACTCCTGGAGTGTCGCCAATGGCTACCGTTTTTCTGCCGAGAAGACGGTCTGTATTAACTTCTGGCGCTACAAAGAGTTTCTCCCACCGTCCTTACGACTCGGTCCCGTTGCTCTCCCAATCGTGGAGACAACCAAATTTTTAGGCCTTACATTTGACAGGAAACTTAGCTGGTCTCCACATGTGTCATACACTCCTGGAAATTGAAATAAGAACACCGTGAAATCATTGTCCCAGGAAGGGGAAACTTTATTGACACATTCCTGGGGTCAGATACATCACATGATCACACTGACAGAACCACAGGCACATAGACACAGGCAACAGAGCATGCACAATGTCGGCACTAGTACAGTGTATATCCACCTTTCGCAGCAATGCAGGCTGCTATTCTCCCATGGAGACGATCGTAGAGATGCTGGATGTAGTCCTGTGGAACGGCTTGCCATGCCATTTCCACCTGGCGCCTCAGTTGGACCAGCGTTCGTGCTGGACGTGCAGACCGCGTGAGACGACGCTTCATAATGGGGGACAGATCCGGAGATCTTGCTGGCCAGGGTAGTTGACTTACACCTTCTAGAGCACGTTGGGTGGCACGGGATACATGCGGACGTGCATTGTCCTGTTGGAACAGCAAGTTCCCTTGCCGGTCTAGGAATGATAGAACGATGGGTTCGATGACGGTTTGGATGTACCGTGCACTATTCAGTGTCCCCTCGACGATCACCAGTGGTGTACGGCCAGTGTAGGAGATCGCTCCCCACACCATGATGCCGGGAGTTGGCCCTGTGTGCCTCAGTCGTATGCAGTCCTGATTGTGGCGCTCACCTGCACGGCGCCAAACACGCATACGACCATCATTGGCACCAAGACAGAAGCGACTCTCATCGCTGAAGACGACACGTCTCCATTCGTCCCTCCATTCACGCCTGTCGCGACACCACTGGAGGCGGGCTGCACGATGTTGGGGCGTGAGCGGAAGACGGCCTAACGGTGTGTGGGACCGTAGCCCAGCTTCATGGAGAAGGTTGCGAATGGTCCTCGCCGATACCCCAGGAGCAACAGTGTCCCTAATTTGCTGGGAAGTGGCGGTGCGGTCCCCTACGGCACTGCGTAGGATCCTACGGTCTTGGCGTGCATCCGTGCGTCGCTGCGGTCCGGTCCCAGGTCGACGGGCACGTGCACCTTCCGCCGACCACTGGCGACAACATCGATGTACTGTGGAGACCTCACGCCCTACGTGTTGAGCAATTCGGCGGTACGTCCACCCGGCCTCCCGCATGCCCACTATACGCCCTCGCTCAAAGTCCGTCAACTGCACATACGGTTCACGTCCACGCTGTCGCGGCATGCTACCAGTGTTAAAGACTGCGATGGAGCTCCGTATGCCACGGCAAACTGGCTGACACTGACGGCGGCGGTGCACAAATGCTGCGCAGCTAGCGCCATTCGACGGCCAACACCGCGGTTCCTGGTGTGTCCGCTGTGCCGTGCGTGTGATCATTGCTTGTACAGCCCTCTCGCAGTGTCCGGAGCAAGTATGGTGGGTCTGACACACCGGTGTCAATGTGTTCTTTTTTCCATTTCCAGGAGTGTATTTGGCCGCCCGTTGTACCCGTTCTTTAAATGTCCTCCGTGTTCTCAGTGGTATGTCGTGGGGAGCGGATCGAACCGTCCTACTTCGTCTATATCGGTCGATCGTCCGCTCCAAGCTGGATTATGGGAGCTTCGTATACTCCTTTGCACGTCCTCAACTCCATACAACATCGGGGTTTACGACTTGAGATCGGAGCATTTTATACTAGTCCCATAGAGTGTCTTCATGCTGACGCTGGCGAATTGCCACTCACCTACCGGCGCGATTTACTGCTTTGTCGGTATGCCTGTCGGCTACTGTCACTGCCCGACCATCCGTCTTATCGTTCCTTTTTTGACGACTCTCTCGACCGTCAATACGGGTTGTATGTCTCTGCCCTGCTACCCCCTGGAGTTCGCTTTCGTCGCCTCCTTCAACACCTTAATTTTTCACTCCCTGCAACCTTTCGAGTGGGCGAGAGCCACACGCCACCTTGGCTCCAGGCTCAGGTTCGCGTTCACCTTGACCTCAGCTCGCTCCCAAAAGAGGTTACCCCCTGTTCGGTCATTTGTCGGCGCATTTTATCGCTGTGGCATGCCGATTTGGCTGCACTTAAAGACAACAAGCTTCGGGCCTTAAAACCTCTTCCCGTGGCTTGGACGTCCTCCTCACGCCCTTCTCGGCGGGAGGAGGTAGTTTTGGCCCGGTTAAGAATTGGACACTGCCGGTTCAGCCATCGCCATCTGCTGACGGCTGCGCCGGCGCCGTTCTGCACATGTGGGCACTTGCTGACGGTTCGACACATTTTAATGTCCTGTCCAGATTTTAACACACTGCGTCTAGATCTTAACCTGCCAAGTACTTTCGATGCCATTTTAGCGGATGACCCACGAGCAGCTGCTCGTGTTCTTCGTTTTATCAATTTGACAAACCTCTCTAAGGACATTTGATGATGCTGTTTTTTAATCCTATGCCTGACAGTCTGTCTTTTATCGTGATTTCCCTTTTAGTTGTTGTTGTTGTCAACTTGTGCCTCGCGGTGCATTCTTAGAGTAGTCAGGGCGCTAATGACCATTGAAGTTGTGCGCCCTAAACCACAAAAAAAAAAAAAAAAAAAAAAAAAAATTAAATGCCTGGCAGACGGTTTACCGAGCCACCTTCACAATATTCTCTATTTTTCCAATCTCGTATAGCATACAGAAAGAATTAACACCTATATTTTTCTGTACTAGCTCTGATTTCTCTTATTTTATCGCGGTCATCGTTTCTCCCTAAGTAGGTCGGTGTCAAAAATATATTTTCTCGTTCTGAGGAAGAAGTTGGTGAGAAATCTTCATGAGAAGATTTCGTCGCAACAAAAACAGTCTTGCTTTTAATGATGTCCAGTCCAAATCCTGTATCATTTCAGTGACTCTCTCCCATATTTCGCGATAACACAAAACAAGCTGCCCTTCTTTGAACTTCTTCAATGTATCCATCAATCTGACTTCGTCGTTCAAACCATACTAATTCCATTCATGTACTGTGGCCAGCTGCGCAGCTTGAACCTCCTAACGTAGACCGTTAGAAGTTATGACGATTTTATTTTATATAATTCAATAATTGTCACCCTGCATGTAAGAGTGACTGTTTTTGCACTTAAAATCGAAGGAGGGTTACTTTTTTGCATGTTCAGATAATAATGGTGCCGCCAATTGAGCATTAATTTCAGTCCAATTAAAATATTTTGCAAATGCATTAATAGATTCGTAAGATTTGCATGTGTACCGGTGGTCTGTGTGACCAAACAGCTCTAGTCGCTTCAGTGTGGAACCGCGAGACCACTACAGGTGCAGGCTCGAAACCTGCCTCTGGCATGGATGTGTGTGATGTACTTAGGTTAATTAGGTTTAAGAAGTTCTAAGTTCCAAGTTCTAGGGTACTGATGATGACCTCAGACGTTAAGTCCCATAGTGCTCAGAGCCGCCAGTCCCATCTAGTAAGGATCCCACACTGCACGGCAGTATTCTAAAAGAGGACAGACATGTGTTGTGTAGGCAGTCTCCATACTACATCTGCTATTTTTTCTAAGTGTCCTGCCAATAAAAGGCAGTCTTTGGTTATAGTTCCCAACAACGTTTCCTATATGTTCCTTCCAATTTAAGTTTTTAATAATTGTAATTCATAGGTATTTAGTTGAATTTTACAGCCTTTAGATTTGACTGATTTATCGTGTATCCGGAATTTAACGAATTTCTTCTAGCACTCATGTGGATGACCTCACACTTTTATTTAGGGTCAAATGCAAATTTTCGCATCATTCAGATATCTTCTCTAAATCGTTTTGCAATTTGTTTCGATCTTCTAACGAGATTATTACTAGATAAACCACAGTGTCATCTACAAACAACTGAAGACGGCTGCTCTGATTGTCTCCCAAATAGTTTAAATAGGTAAGGAACAGCAAAGGGCCTATAACACTGTCTTTGGGAACGCCAGAAATCACTTCTATTTTACTCGATAACTTTCCATCATTTACTACGAACTGTGACCTCTCTGACAGGAAGTCGCAAATTCAGTCATATAACTGAGACGATATTCCATAAACACACAATTTCCCTACAAGCCGCTTGTGTGGTACAGTGTCTAAATCCTACTGGAAATCCATGAATACGGAATCGATCTGAAATCCTTTATCAAGAGCACTCAACACTTCATGCGAATAAAGAGCTAGTTGTGCTTAACAAGAACGATGTTTTATAAACCCCTGTTGACTGTGTCAATAGACAGATTTCTTCAAGGTAATTCATAACGTTCAAACACAATATATGTTAAAGAATCCTGCTCCATATCGACGTTAATGCTATGGGCCTGTAATTAAGTAGACTACTCCTACTGCCTTTCTTGAATATTGGTGTGACCTGCGCCACTTTCCAATGTATGAGTACAGATCTTTCGTCGAGTGGACGGTTGTATGATTGTTAAGTATATAGCTAATGCATCAGCGTACTCTGAAAGGAACCTAACTGGTATACAGTCTAGACCAGAAGATGTGCTTTTTATTAAGTGATTTAAGTTGCTTCCCTAATCTGAGGATATTTACTTCTACTTTACTCATGTTGGCAGCTGTTCTTGGTTGGAATTCTGGAATATTTACTTCCTTTTCTTTTGTGAAGGAATTTCGGAAAGCTGTGTTTAGCAACTCTGCTTTGGCAACACTGTATTTGATAGTATCTCCATTGCTATCAGGCTGAGAAAGCACTAATTGTTTCTTGTCACTAACATAATTCGCATACTATCAGAAACTCTTTGGATTTTCGCCAGGTTTCCAGACAAAGTTTCGTTGTGGAAAATGTTATAAGCATCTCGCATTGAAGTCCGCGCTAAATTTCGAGGTTCTGTAAAAGATCACCAATCTTGGAGATTTTTCGTCTGTTTAAATTTGTCATGTTTGTTTTGTTGTTTTTGTAACAGTGTTCTGACCCATTTTGTGCACCAGGGACGATCAAATCCGTCGTTTGTTAATTTATTTGGTAGAAATCTCTCAATATCTAGCGATACTGTTCCTCTGAATTTAAGCCCTATCTGGTCTACACTTATGTTATTAATCTCGAAAGATTGGAGATTGTCTCTAACGAAGGTGTCCAGTGAACTTTAACTGAATTTTTGAATAAGTATATTTTTCGTTTATTTTTGGAGGATTAATAAAGAGCTAAAGCTGATAGTGTTAGCACAAAAATAAAATATATTAACATATGTAGTCTTCATCCTAATGACTGATGACTTTTATCCTGAACAACATCTGAGAAAAATATAGACAAAAATATTATTCTGAAAATTGATAAGGTTTAAGAAAATGTAAAGTATTGGCGCCTAGAGGATTGTATAACACTGTTTTGCCTGTACATATACAAATCGATACAAATTAAGATTTGTTGTTTCATTTTTGTGTAAAATGTGCTCAAGAAATAAGAGAATAAATGTAATCAGTGATTATGAAAGAAGTTTTATTGGTAATTGGACGACTTCTCAAAAATTCTATATTTAAAAGTAGCTTAAGATATTCATTGCGGAAAATACATTCAACTAGTCTCCCTCACGGTTCATTAATTGTATCGACAAAAAGGTCATCCCATACATTAGTCATGTTTATAAGATTAAAAAGTTTAAAAGACTACTAAAATTTTATTCTTTGTTAATGGATACTCTACTGAAGAATCGAAGTAACACAAGCAATTCTAATTTGTTTAAAAAGAATAGTGAGCTAAAGGTAAATAAATGGTATTAGATTATAGGTTGTGAACATTTAAAAACTAGATCTGGGGGGAAACTTTGTATGGAGCTTGATGATAAACTTAAAATTATTTTGCCTGAAAGGTTTAATAAAATAACTGAGACTACCAACTTTTTTGAGATGGTGGTGTTAAACTAAAGTATAAAGATAAGAAGATAACTAAAAATAATGATAAAAAATTTCACTATCTAGAGTTCATTGTTTCAATAAATTTTTATTGATTTAATTTTTTATGACTTAGCTTATCTTCTCTTAATTTTTTATATCCTATTTTTGTGGGTGGGTTGCGTTTGATTGTTAAATAATCGCGTAGCGCGCTCAGCAGGCCCACTTTCTGCTTCTGATATGTAAAAAAATTAATCACAGTAAACACTTCTGTGGCTGAATATCAATACAATCTACAACACACACCACATGAGAAATTAGCCGAATGGGACAGTAATCAGTAGATAAGATGTACTTCTGCAGACAAATAAATGGGCACAATTTCGTAAAAGTTGGACAATTTACTCTGGAGAAAGAGGTTCACGAACTGAGCAAGTCAATAAGGCGTTGGTCCATCACTGGCCCTTGTGGGAGCCGTTATTCAGGTTGGCACTGATTGACAGGTGTTGGATGTCCTCCAGAGGGACACTGTAACAAATTCTGCCAAATTGGCGGGTCTGATACTCAAAATCCCATTCTCGCAGGTGGGCCCTGTCCATAATGCTCCAAACGTTGGCAACTGGGAAAAGATCTCGCAATGTTGCTGGCCAAGATAAGATTTGGCAAACACGAAGACAAACAATACAAGCTCTGAAATGTAAGCCCAGGATGGCTTCCCATGAACTGCAATAAAAAGGGGTGTAGAGTATCGACGATTAACCGTTGTGCTGTAAGGGTGCCGCAGAAGGCAACAAAAGGAGTCCTGCTATGAAAAGAAATAGCACTCCTGGTTGTCTGGTCATATTGTGGGCAAAAGTCAAGTTGGTACCCACAGCTCTCTGGGGCACCTCCATTCATGTCTTTAGTTTGCAATACAATTGACTGGAGTGGAATTGTCCTCGGTGATGAGCCCCCTTTCGAACACAGCCCTGGTGACCAGTGAAGACTTGTCTGGAGAAGCCCCAGAAGACGGTGGGATTCCAAGCTGACTGCCACCCGCCATTTGCTCTGACAAGCATGAGTGATGGTCTGATGTGCCATTTCTTTCCATAGCAGCACTCCTTTGGTTATCATTAGAGGCACCCATACAGCAAACAGGTACGACGACGGTATTCTATGCCTGTTTGTGATCTCTCACAATAAGATTTGAGATTGGACAATAAAGGTAGTTAAATAATCGCAGGCTCTGTGTGTCACTACTGCTTTCATATAATCACGAAAATCAGGTTCATGGTTGTCGTTTCCACGTGCTGCCTGTGTTGCAAGATCAGTCTTAGTTTCATGTTCTATGTATCATTTGCATCTTCTACATAATAGAAGGAAATATCAAGGAGTCACTTTTTGAAATTTAGTCCTGCTGCCTGCCATACACTTCATATCATTGGGTAAATAACGAAAAAATATAGGTGCTAGCATTTGACACCCCTTTTGCTCTAAATGTAGAGTAATTAAATTTTTTGCTTGTGAGATTATAGTTACGTAAATCGTTTTTCATTTGAACTGCACTGCATGAGGAAACAAATATAATGGGAGGCAGTTTTCAAAATACTTTAGACAGATGTCTGCAAGTTGATACTGGATGAGCATCACATGTCATTCTTACAGTAGGTTACTGAGGAATGAAGACTTCCTTCCTTGATGATGACTTACTCCACAACAGTATTCCATATGATTTTATTGAATGAAAATATGTAATATATGTTAACTTACTGAATTGTCCCTCCCCAAGATTTCCAGCAATTCGAAGTGCAAATGTAGGTGAACAAAGTTGTTTTAGAAGTTTAGAAATTTTTTGTTATTTTAAATTCTCATCAAAATATAAAATTTATAACGTGTTACACTTATCATAGTAGTACTTCAGTATATGTAGATCTGAATGTGTTGTTCGCTTTGAAACTGTGAGCGAGGCCACTCGCAGAAAATGGCGCAATAATACTTAAAAAAGAGTATTTTGCATTTCTACTGATGCCATATGTACATATGGACTGATAAGTAGTGTAGTGCACTATTAGTATGCACAGGTCGACTGCATACATTCCCAGGACCCTCTGTGTCAAATTGCAAGATATTTTTGGCGCTTAATAAGATGTTTCTGTTCTTTTCTTCTATTTTAATAATATAGTCCCTCTTTAAAGGAACAGTTAACGAAAAGAAAATATTTCGAGCATTTATGGATTATGTTAACTGAATCTTCCGTCGCTTCTTGGTATAATTACAATAAATGAAAAGCACTAGTTTGCTTTTCTTCAACAGTTTCACTTCAGTTGTGTTAACCGGTTTTGGGTTTACAAGTCCATCTTGAGACATTTGCTGACAATTGTCGCCAAAGGAGTTATAATGTTCGTTAACGACATCTCATTGAAATTTCTTTGGCAACAATAGTCAGTAAATTTCTGAAGATGGAAGCTGAAAACCGGTCAGCGCAACAAAAGTAATTCTGTAGAACAAAAGCCAACTAGCGCTTTTCATTGATTTATGGATTACATTTTTATTATACAGTACTTTCCCTTACAACAACATGAATTACATATTTTATATAATTAATCTTGGCTTGCAGCGCTGCTATTAGTAGCAGTAGATACAGACAAATGTACTGAAGCCTGTAGTATGGTCATAAATTCATCATTTATTTCACTCGGAAATATTTATGGTAAGTCAAACAGGGCTAGAAATTGAAGGAAGTGGAACACATTATCGATGTAGGTTTTCTTCCCTTTCTGACAACCGTCAGCCTTGAATGTCTATGCTTTCTATGGCACCACTCACTGGAGGCTACTGACCTGAGCCTTTATCGCCGTAACAAGCAGAGTTGTTAAGTTAGAAAGGTTATTAGAAACCATTATCTTTGTTTCTTTCTTTAGGTTTTAGTTGTTTTTCTGCTTCCTGTAGTTAAACGAAGTTTGGAGGATAATTAGTTGAATTAATTCCCTTGGGTCCTTTGGGTGCAAAGCACGTCCACGAAACCTCGCCATCCATCTCTTACATATCGAGTCTTCTCTATGTATACGGTTTCTTTTCCACCAGAACTCCTCACTACTTATTTTATCTATGGGCCAGATGTTCATGGTGCACCGACGCTCTGTAATTGTCGTGTTATATTCTTGTCTACTATCCAACTCTCACTGCGTATAGGACGTCCTTGACATTTGTATTAATATATGGATTTTTGTTTTGCATGTGATGGTTCTATTTACCGTATTGGATACAACTGCATGAAATAAATTACCGTCTTAGTGATGCTATTCTTCACACTTTCTCCAGCTGCATCCAACCCTGATCCCTAAATTCCCAGAATTTTCGTCCGGAACTGCGCTGCTGCAACGTCGCAGGTACGAATCCTGCCTCGGGGATGGATGTGTGTGATGTCCTTAGGTTGGTTAGATTTAAGTAGTTCTCAGTCTAGGGGACTGATGACAGCAGATATTAAGTCTCATAGTGGTTAGAGCCATTTGAATCAGAATTCTCTCTCATTTCTGTATATGTAAAGGTAATCAGCAACCAGTTGCATAAAGGCAATTTAATTCCTTAACCAGTTTCGGGGAATTAGCGCTCTTCTTCAGAAGGTTACACCTGTCACATTATTTGCGAGTGTTAACAGTAAGATGCATACAGCAGAATTCCACGGTCATGTGGTTCACAGTACTTGTACAAAAACAAGCTTTTTCACGGGCACTATGAACCACATGACCATGGTATTTTTCTGTCTCCATCTTATTGTTGACACTCGCAAATAATGTGATGAATAGAACCTTCCAAAGAAGAGCGCTAAGCACCCAAAACCGGTTAAGAAATTAAATTTCTTATGCAGCTGATTGCTGATTATTTCGATTTATGCAACAGATGCCTAGGATGGATAAAATACTATACCCTCGTTTCTTTTGTTTTACCTCTATTTACCTTGAGACCAGCAATCCTGCCTTTTTTGTCAGACTTTTCTTTGCCTTTCATATTCGTCAGCAAAGTTCAGCTGCTCCAGATGTTCAAGGATTCCTCATTTCTTTCCTTTCCTCCTGCCTGTGTCAAATGACCATTTTAATCAAATTCTACTGTAACATGCGTAAAACCTATAAGATGCAGTGAAGTTAAATTTGAATAAATTAGTCCCCACGTGGTAATGAAATGCGGTTTCAAAAATGGTTCAAATGGCTCTGAGCACTATGGGACTTAACTTCGGAGGTCATCAGTCCCCTAGAACTTAGAACTAATTAAACCTAACTAACCTAAGGACATAACACACACCCATGCCCGGTGCAGAATTCGAACCTGTGACCGTAGCGGTCGTTCGGTTCCAAACTGAAGTGCCTACAACCGCTCGGCCATTCCGGCCGGCAAAATACGGATTAGTACTACTGATTACCTAGACGTAACCACTTGTATTTCGATTTCATACATTAAATTGCATGCATAGCTAAATAACAGGCCACTAGGAAAAAAGTTTAATGTCGATAACAGCAAGGAATGTTGTGCAGACCGTTAAAACCCCTGGGGTATCTCCGTGCCATTTCTAGAACTGCCTCCCCGTGTTAGAGAGAGAGAGAGAGAGAGAGAGAGAGACAGTTCATACCATAAGTCTCCAAACAGTCGCATCAGTTATGTTTTTAGCAAGCCATGTACACAGAATGCGTGCGACCAACGACCAGAGACCACAGAGAACTGTTATTGTAGGTGGACTCAGTAGGAAGTCAATTTCACAGAAAAACACGGGTCGTTGAGGTAGTATCTTAGAAAGTGGAATGGACACCGAATGTTCGGATTTCTTTGCAGTGCGTGTGGCACCGACGCACGATGGGGTGACGCCAGACTAAACGAATGTTTAAAGAAGTGTAAAGACAGGTGCTGCTGGTCCATATAAACAACCTAGGAATGGGAGCAGAAAATACCAATGTGCTTCTAGAGATCTGTTTTTGTTAGCGCACGAAGGATGGGAGAGAGGAGTAAAGCGTACTCTCTTGGAGGCCGAGAGCTAATTTTTTTTTAACTCGTTAACCATCTGAAATCCGAGTAAGGAAAGAGGACTAGTATCTTGTGAGCTCTGACAAGAATCGGTACTTCAGCAATCAAAATTAAGCTGTGCCAAAAACTATAGATTCCAAAGTTTTTCTTTTTGGAATCGCTCTGCAGATAGCTACTTCTCTCCTAGAATTGCGTCGGCGTGACACATCCGATACCAGAGGATCTCATATGGCTGAGGGCGAACATAGACTTTAGCACACACGAGCTGTTGGTACCGAAAAAATGACACTTTGTAGCCACCACAGCCGCCATCTGCAGACTCTATATATGTTGAGACACAACCTCAACAGTGAAGCGGACTGTAGGGAAAGGCTAAGTTAGCGGAACAACATTCAGTTAATTCCTATTTAAATTCCGAAGACTTCTTTTCAGTTACAAGTTCTGCATGCTTTCAACTTCAACAATAGATGTACATTCAAATGCTTCTGCAGTATTTTCTGTCTCTATATCCTATCCAACGCTAATCATGTTACAATCTTTGCTATCATTAATATTTCATTCACATACACATTAATTCTGAATCATCATTCGAGATCCTTTATACAAGTTTGCCAAGTTATTTCAGCAGTCATTAAATGTGTTTTCCTGTGATATATCATTACTTTCATTCAAGGAGTTAAAGGTGTTAATAAAGTGGGTTTATAGTTAACATAATATGATTTTACAGTCAAATGTGTTACATGATCATTAATTTGATTAGTGATAATCTAAATGTCCCAGATATTCCAAGACCAAATTCATTTATTTAATTAAACTTTCCATTGAAAGAACCCAGTCACTCAATAGGTAGAAATCAAACTCTGTACCCTTGGAAAAGGCGGCCTCCGCTCAGAATTTCATTTACTTACGAACTTATGACGCAGCAGTCAGATCTGCACGAATTTTGTCACTTAAAATTTGTTATTGAAGGAGTTGCTTATGTAATTACAATGCTCATTAAATTCATTGAATTGAACTATCACATGTTACTGGTACGTAACCATAACAAGCTTTTTTATTTCAGCTAGGGGCAGATGTTAGTATATGCCCATTGTTGTCCAGCTGAAGATCACTGTTGAAATTTTGGAGATGACTGTATTCGTTTTCCGTTTTCTTTGTACCATTTTGTGTATGTTAGGAGAAATATGAATTGTAGTTCTGCATTTGCAAATGGAACGTTTATATTGATGGTTTGCCACTTCTATTTACGTGTTAGAGATTTCTTTTTGGACGTACCGAAATTAACAAGAGCATGAGGCGAAAATTAGCGTCAATGAACGAAGTAGGAGAGCTGTTGGTTAATCAATGAGTCATAGATAAGGTAACACATATGGAGGTGCAGCAAGAGAATGTCCAAATGTATCAGCAAACCATGTGGCGACACGTCGCAAGATGAAAGGAATGTTGAGAGCGAACAATATTAAGCACAGCATAACGAAGAGATTTCGGAAGCCTATTTTAGGAGCGAAGACGTTGCAGCATTTGCACAAGTGGCAGACTGATCCAAAGTAATTACACACGAAAACGCAGCACGGAGTAAAGTATGTCGTGAGTCCAAACCTCATCAACTGGCAGCATTCGATTTGCAAAGTTACTTAACGGAGCAATTTCAGAAAATCCAGGGAGAAACAGATATGGTACTCGAAGTCAATAGGCAGCACATTGAGATAGAAAAACGATTTCGGACATTAAAAATGAAATCTACGACTGCGTGAAGGAAAGCGAGAAAAAAATTACACTGTTTAGATAAAAAGTTCGATGATAACGTTGCCAAAGCACACACACATTTCACAAAGTAGATCGAGGAACAAGAGCAGCAGCGACATTTCGATACGACAACAAGTTTATGGTACAGTAAATCGTATCATATCACTAAAAAAACCTAATGGTTGTATATTTATCAAATAAATGATCAATTTCAATCATACAGTTCGTCATTAACAATGGATGTACTGAGAGAAGACAAACACGTTGAATCAAAATACGAGGCGTATTCCGAAATTAAGGTCTGATCGGTCGCAAAATGGAAACCACAGTGAAAATCAAGTGTTTTGTTTCCAATAATTAGCCATTCCTTCCAACAATGCCTTTAGTCGCCGCTTCGTCTAAGACATCTGTCGTAGCTTTGTACCAATTTTCTAATACCCTCGTAATAGAAGGCAGCCGCCTGCACTTTTCACCGACTCATTACGCTGATCTGCAGTTCGTTGTATGTACCAAAAAGGTGACTTCATAGCCAACGGTTCATGACAGCAAAGATGAAAATCAGAGGGAGCAAAGTCCGGGCTGTATGTAGGGTGATCGAACACTTCCCACTGAAAACGCTGCAGTGGCGTCCTCACTGACCTTGCAGAGTGCGGCCGAGAACTGTCATGTAGAAGGAAATGCATGACAGATATGTTGTGTGGGCTGCATAAGATCAGGCGAAACCTCTCACAGCCATTCATACAAGGCAGCAGACACTGTTTTCTAGGCATCTCTTCGTGCTCACTGTGCGCTCTGAACTGAAAAGACAGACATGACGCGATCAATAGGCACACTAGACACACCTATGCAAAGCTTTATCGGATTTTCACTGTGGTTTCCATTTCGCGACCGATCCGACCTCACATTAGGAATACGACTCGTTTCATTGGAACAATGCATAGTTTAAGGGAGGTCATTCACACCAACACCTGGGAAATCTAGACTCATGGAAAGGAAAAGTGAAGAAATAAAAGCTGCCCAGATGAAAGTGGACTCACAGAAAGTAACTGTAAGAAAAGCCATATAGGAAGACGAAGTACCGCCGTTGGGCAACAATCAGTATGTAGTGAGTGAACATCCGATAAGAACGTACCAGTAAGCCTATGCGAGCAGGAAGAAATTAGTACAATTCAACGAGACACAGGCTTACATCAACTAAAGGAATAGACACGTTAGATGCTTCAGCTGAAAGAGGAAGAGAGCAAGGGAAATTCGGACAGGAACGAAAGGGAAAATGAGATGACCAGAATAAAAACAGAGAAAAACCCAAGACGACCAAAGGGAACTAATTGAATGGTTATGCAGCAATATGGGAGGACCGACAACTCACCTTTACTGGAAAATTTATTGTACGATGTAAGTGAAGAAGAGATTAGGAAGAAGTTTGTCATTAAAGAAATATTCGGTGTTTCCAGATGCATCGAACCGATTGCAACAAAGTATTTGAATCGAGCAGTTGCGAGAATCATTACAAAGGTCGTAACCATATATTTTAAGGATAAATAGTGTCTGCATACACTTCAGGGAGGAGGCAGCCGCGAAACTGAGAGTACTGCAGGAGAGTGTAAGACGTACGTCCGCCTTCGTCAGTGAATACTGGTCTAAACTGAAGTGAAATCGGGTAAGATTGGGAATGCTAATGATGGGAAGTTACGCAGAATCGAGATGGCAGTACCCAGAACAATACTGCATAAAAATGGACAGGAATTAGTTCTTAGAGGTACCCACGAACAATCAGAATTGATTTGAATTTGTCTGGCAAAATTACCACTTGTGATACAGATGGAAATCGTAGCAACAGGAAGAAAGTGCAAGATGCGTGAGGGCTTCAATACTTCCTACAAGAATTAACATACGATCACAGTGCAGTAATAAGGGAACCAGTACACTTTATATAGACAACTCTACATCATAAAACCAATAACAGGACAATCACAACTTTAGAGCGGGGCATGTGGAGAAATGGAACTGAATGGAATTAGTGAAATGTCATATATGATGGAAACCACAGTACGAATAGGAGCAACTGGAGACAAACGATCAGTGTGAAAAGGGAGACGAAAATGTCTAAGTTTATGGGCATAAGATATAATCAAAGAAACGAGGATAAAAGGGAAGAGTCTCAGAACTGATTAGTCTCGTCCACTCTACAGCGGCTATTCTAGGTGAAGGACAACCAGAGCCTAATATATTGACTTACCAGAGTTCAATAGCATATTGTTAGAAGACAAAAATGGTCGTTGTATCCAGTCCTTAATGTAGATCTAAGTGGTAGAGTAATTCAGTGTGTTACACACAGCCAGCCTAACGTCAGTTTTAAATACATCTATATATGATATCTGCGACAGTGAATGGTGATACGCAGTATGTAAAACCAAAAATGTAAGGATACGAGGGGCCATGAGTGGCTAGAATCCTCATGTCAAGGAAGAACTTGCAATAGAGTTAACATGCCAAATATAGTGTGAATGTCAACTACATGTTTGTAATATAATTAATGGTAGAACCAATATCTAGACTCAACTTTCTCAATATTATTGAGTGGTACTTAAGTAAATAAATTAGTGAAATCAAAGTGAAGTAGAAATTAGAATATAAATGAAAAACTTGGTTTAGTTTAGAGAGTTACATACTGGCAAACAGCGGGCAGAACAGCAGAGCAGAAGAGACAATGGCCGTGAAGTCAACAAGTTCCACATAAGCGGGCGCTGTCGATTCAGCCATCAGGGCATCGCCCGACCGGCTCACATGTTTCTCAGTTGTCGTATGTGAGCAAAGGCCCTCGCCTTCATTCCAAGAGCCAATGACCGACATTAAGAAGATTCTTCGAGAAGCTTCTCAACGTGACAGAAGAGGCAATGACCGTGAAGTCGTTCACATCCAGTAAAGTGAAGTGAATAAATACGCGAGACACAGTGAGCCTGACAGACAAAGGAAGAAGAAAAGAGTAGCAGTAGTTTTCAGTCAGTTTCGGTGCTGAAGACCGTCATGCAAGAAGAGACTACCTAATGCACAGACGCACCAAGTCTGCCGCTGTAATGGAATAGCAAGCAGCAGCCTCGGCGCCAGAAGACGGAAGTTAAAAGGTATTCGAAGACTGATGTTTACATACCCGGGTGACTCGCGAGGACGGGAAGGAGATGGCCTCACATCAGCAGTCACCTATGAGCTGGGATGAAGATCTGACAGCCGAAGACTGGCAAGCAGAAGTCCGTTGTTCGAGTCCGGGACACTGGCCTTCCCCCGCCGCGCTGCTCCGCTGGCCGACACACAACACACGCGGCCACTTAGAGAACAGAAACACTGGGACTCCACATCCAAGGTATCACCATCCGATGCACAACTTTGCTCTCAATAATTAATCGGGCCACAGCGCGATTCGCGTCTCCAGTCAGCTGGGTGAGATGACGACACGACATACACACTGCCACACGTAATCAGACGCCGCCGCTGCCGCAGCAGAAGGCTTCGCAAACGACACAGCTGCCACTCTCCGAACCAGAACATCCAGTAAGATACAGTTGTATGAAACTTTCAATGAAAGTTATCTTATGTAAAAATGCTGTTCCATTCTACCTCATACCCGAGCCAAGGAAGAACCCACCCTGCCCACATGTCGTTAGAGAAAAATTTATTAATTTAATATTTTCACCCTGACAGAATGCTTTAGAATGCTCATCCTGTCAATTGACAGCATCAAAAGAGAAAACCCAGTTACATTTAGTGACAGAACTGTTACAATATGTAACAGATGATCATGCACATGGCAGAAATGTCAGTTACAGTAAGAGTTGTGAATGGAAATGTGAAGCTAAATTCAGCAGTCTTGTACGCAAGGTTTAGTGGTATTAAGAGTTGTGGAGACAAGTGAATAAGACATAGAGAAGAAAGTACAGAACATTGAATCTGCAAATGTAAGAGCACACCTGGAGAAAGTATTGAAGTAACATACATAAATATTTTTGCATGACCAAGGACGCTCTGTAAGAATTAAATGAGAAGGAACACGGCAACATTTTCGTAAAGCCTCACTGCCACTAACCTTCAAGGAGAAGGTAGAGAACGAACTTAAGACAATGTTGAGAGAAGGGGCGATAGGAGGAGAATTTGGTTCATACAACAACCTGTCGTGGTGCATCACCAAGAAAGATAGATCTATCAGGCTGGTACTGAACTCCTGACAAATCTGTACCACAACTGAGATGGAAACAGAAAGACTAGAAAAATCATTACAGCAATTTCATGGAGTATGTGCTCTGATAGCAGTAGATTTACGTAAAAGCTTATGCAAATAGAGCTACATCCTGCATGTCGCCAATATACAACATTCCTGTGTTAGAGGATGTTATCAGTCCAAGAGAGTACTATGTGGATTAAATATTTCATTGGCTGATTTTGTAGAGAATTAGTATTCATGATTCCTGAAGCACTAAAGGATAAAATAACGCTGCATGTTGATTACATACTTATTGCAGGGAACACACGGCCATAAAATATGTGATCTTATATCAAATACTTGAAGCTCTTATAGCACAAGGTGGTTTAGCAAGATCAGAGTTTGGATCAAAGAAGTAAAATTCTTAGGACATATATCTGCCGATGGCATCTTGCCAGACAAAGGAAAGTCAAAAGCCATTGAGAGATACTCAGCACCAAAAACAGACAGCTATTTGCATTTCTAGAAGTTGTGAATTTTTATAAGCACTTTGTAAAATAAACAGTCGCCATTCCCAATTTCTCATTCGAAAAGCAAAACTGTAACATGGCTGTAGACTGCGACGAAACAATGTGAGTTTGAAGGTTTGAAGAAAGCACTACTAAAATCAACACTTTTGTTTCACTTTCACCTTAGAAAAGTATTCTGCATGTGTGCAGATGCATCGCTGATCGGTCTCAGCAGTCACCTTTTCAAGAAGTTGAAAATAATGGAGACATAATGAAGAAAACCACTGTCTTTTGCAATCGTATTTTGAGCAAAGTGCAAAGAAGTCATTCGCTTACAAAATTACAAGCATTAGTAGTTTTATGTGGATAAAGTACATTTTGATACTTCTTCTCAGGACGAGTAACGAAAGTATACAGCAGTCACAAAGAACTGGACTTCTTAAAAGAAGCAAAGTTGATAAATTAACGCCAGGCATGCTGGGCTCTCTGTCTTCAAGAGTTTAAATTTTATATTACTCAGATCCTGCAAAAAGAAACACATTTGCTTCTAGTATTGTGGTCACAGACATTACTGGGTGAATACCCCTATCAGATCGAGGATATCAGTACGTAGTACTGACTGTCGAACTCACTTCCAAATCCATAAAGTTTACGCCACTAAAGAACGCCCCTAAATAGTATGTCTCCAACCAAAGCCCTCAACAACCATATCTGCTGTGCGGGGTAGCCGTGCGGTTTGAGGGGTGTGTGTATGTCGTCAGCGAAAGTTAGTTAAAGCTAGATTAAGTAGTGTGCAAGCCTAGGGACCGATGACCTCAGCAGTTCGGACCCATAGGAAGTTATCACAAATTTCCAAATTTGAAACCACATCCAAAGAGGGTCCTATCAGACGACGGTCCACAATTTGAGCAAAGTGCTTTATGAGGCAAAAGAAAATAAACACAGTTTGCATATTGTGATACCATCCAGTAACGAACCCCTGTGTGACTACTGGAATTGCATCAAGATTAGAACTGAAAAACCAACCACCTGCAGATAGAGTGAGACTGTAGATAGCCCACGTGTTAGACGTGAACTCTGCCATGGTATTGTGAAAATAAGCACTGAAGACGATAAATACAAACTTCTTGAAGAGGAAATAAAATCAAAGTGCACCAATAAAAGGGATAGAGCTTACTCTAGGAGATAAAGTATTACTACGAGTTTGAAGACAATCCAACAAGTGGAGATATCAAAGCAACAAGTTTTTTGACTATTTTGAAGGCCATGCTATGTACAGAAAAGAATTCATCACAACTTCATAAAAATAGAAGCGGTATAAAGCAACGAATAAGTTGGAAAACATCACATGTCACACATCAAGATGTTCAAGAAATAAAACGGTTTGGAGGGGCAATATGATACATGTCATCTAGTCTCACTTCTGTTATAAGAAGAAATATTAAACATCATGAAATCCCACACAAATGAAAGAGTCATGAGGTGTTAGAGTTTTTCGCATAGAACAAGTCCAGTTGTGGCCAGGAGAAGTCATGTAGCTGGTACAAAAAACACTGAGGAAAGTAACATTGAACGGATTATCGGTTGTAGTTGCCCACTGATGTTGTCTATATTTGTTGATCATTTTTATGCTTGTTTTCCTGATGTTAAGGGACACTGAGCAAGAAGCCAGTGAGTTTGGTAGTTGTTAAGTGAGTGAAATGCAAAGTACCACTAAATTAATGAGAGTTTTGAGAATATCAAACGTAAAGCAACGCTGTACTGAAGTGTGAGGATAGCAGACGTGAAGCGTAAGCCGGTACACCAGCAAATACGAGTATTTGCCAGTTTAACGAAAGTATGTTGTGGTAATTTTTATATATCTCCATGAAGTATTGACAGGACAGATTGTTGAGTTTTTGGAGGAAGACTATGGCGAAAGGAGATGAACTTAACATGCCCTTAGGAGGAGGAAAGGTAGGGTAATAATGGATCATAAATCAAATGTGGACAGGCAATGAAACATTTCAAAATGCCAAACAATGTAAATAACAGTAAAAATAAGAGAAAAATAAAGATAAGAGTGAGCTATTGAAGAATATAATCTATAATGTAAGAACTTTGTCACAATTTTCAGGTATCAGAAAAGAACAGTATCACGCAAGTGATTATGTTTAAGAGATACGTACCTCACAGTTCAGAGAACCAACAATAAGACAGAAACATTATAAGAGGGAAGGTGATGGAAGAACGTAAAATCAAATCTGATGACAGTCGAAAATGAAAATAAAGAAAGAAGAGTAAGACGGTAATTTTGTTTAGTAAACAAATAGGCCACAGCAGATATACATTTAAGGAAATAAGCAATCGTAAGTGTGCAGCTAGTAAAGAGTTGTCTGTAAGGTATCAGTAGACTCTGCTGGAATAACCAGTAGTGCATGCGTGCATGAAAAACTGCATGAAACTATTAGATGACACCTCATAAACTTCAACCGAAATAAAAATAGAAATGTAGCGTTGATGTAACTATTGTATGCTGACTGATGAATGAAAGAAAGGATTTGAGCAATTTAAAGTAATAGGAACGAAATACTGTAGTTGTGATTATGTAAAGTAAAACATGGAAGGAAGGATCTGGAAGATGAAAAGGGACTTTGAAATTAAATAATTATCTATTACAAAAGTTGACATAATGTTAAAATAAGGAAGAATGTTTAAAGAATAAAATAATGTGAATAGTAATGAGTAACGACAAACATGAAAATAAACTTGTGAATGTTCAGTTGTAACGACATAAAAAAAACTGTCAGAGGAGGAAAGAGATGTTTGTGAATTCTAACATGTAATATTATGCTGCTTGAAGTCATAGACGGGCGGAGTGGCCGAGCGGTTTGAGGTGCCATCTGCGCAGCCCCTCCTTGCGGAGATTCGAATCCTCCCTCGGGTACAGATGTGTATGCTGTCCTTAGCATAAGGTAGTGAAAGTTAAAGTTGTGTGTAAGTCTAGAGACCGATGACCTCAGCAGTTTGGTCCCTTAGAAAATCACACACATTTGAACATTTTGAATTCATACCAATCACACGTTGGAGAACGGCACAAGAAAGCAGCAGAGGAAGCGAGGCAGAGGATATGAGGAGCGAGTTAATCGCTGCATTATTGCTCACCAAAGTTTCGGTCATATGCATTCCGTGTGACACAAAAAACCAGCTCAATAGATTTTTAACCTGTGCCATGAGCCAAGATCCGAGACATTACCAGCACGTTCAATTAACTTATAGCAAGCACAATGGACCATATCTGGACTCAACGGTCTTAATCCTCACACAGAGAACCCAAGCAAATTTCTGAGAACCCGCTATCATCGCTCCTTGAGCGAAACCCGAGCTGGTGGTTCCATTCATCGGAATAACAAGACAGGAATTCTTTGGCAGATCAGACGTTTTTTACTCACGAAAATGATGCTGTAATGTTGGTTCTGCATGTAAATGATTTCGAAAAACCACTACATCTAGCCTGTGTGACGAAATGTACTTGTTGTAAGGATGATTTTCACTGAGACAATAGTAAACATACTTCGATTTCCAAGGTGATGTGCGTAAAAGACATATTTTAGTCTATGATACAGAACCTTGTGGACCGAGAGGAATGTTTCCTTTGAGTGAGAGTGTGTGACTCACCTCACCTCATCTCACTGATGAACAACAGTTACAGTTCAGGAGGTAGAACAAGTGGAAAGTCAGTAAAACACACAATTTCGATGAATCATGTGAAACTATGAAACTAGGAATAATCATTATGACATGACGTGTTCTTATATATATATATATATATATATATGTGTATATATATATATATATATATATATATATATATATATATATATATATATATACCTGAAACAAGGAATGTTAATGTCCTACAGTCAAGAATACTTGTACCAGAGCATTATGAATTCGGAAAATATTTGCGTGCTTCTCATGCCAAACAAGTGACTACCAATATTGTGTGATGAGTGTTGTGATTACCTTCAATATTTTCTTCCAATGTGTAATGTATTAGTAGGTTTTGATTTTAACTATGTCGTTTAGGAGAACTTGTATATGATTTTATATTTAACTAAGCATTTTTATGTATCATTATTTAGAAATATGTATACAGTTTTGATCCATAGCGATACAGAATACGAATTCTGAATGTATAGTGGAACTTTATATTATATGTACCTTGTGTTACATATGTCTTTATGAATGATGGGCTGCATGTGGTTCCCAAGTCGTGCAGAGACAATATACCAAATATGCAGCAACCAATCGCAAAATCATTTTTATTTATTCACTTTTGCAAATCGATCACAACTGATTAACAGCCATCATCGGTGCTTTCAACCAATATGTGTCCTGAGCATCAAAACCTACTATTACATTACCCTGAGTGTTACTACTCAGGACACATATTGGCTGAAAGCACTAATGATGGCTGTTAATCGATTTGCAAAAGTGAATAAATAAAACATGATTTTGAACTGGTTGCTGCATATTTGGTAATTTTAATTAAGTCTTTATGCTATGTGTGTTGCTGCATGACTATTCATATCATCTATGGCATTTCTGTGTTTTACCACGTCATGATTGTGTATTTGTAGAAAAGACGAATGACTTAAATTTTTCAGCAGTTTTCAAGTGAGATTAATCGCTAATTGATGTTACTTAAAAAGAATGAAAGTGTCATTGAACCTAGACCATCAGTAAGTGAATGCTTAGTAGAATTATAAGTATTTTGTAAAGTTAGTTCAAATTCTGGATGAATGCTTTCGTACATTGGTACCAAAAAGTAATAGCATGACGATTAAAAAAATGAAATATGCCAGTGGAAAAAAGAGTGTGCATGATGGATTTTTGTAATAACAGAAAATACAATAAGATACCATGCAATTACGTTAAAAATCATGTCTGTCGCGAAACAATCGATGCAAAAGACGAGCACATAATCCAGATGTAACGCCGGAGCAAATTTCTTTGATGCAATTGCACTACAACAAGTTTGAGCACAACAGCGTCTCCATAAACATTAATAACATTGCTGGAGAGGTAATGTTTTGTGAATTTTTAAATGGAATTGTCCTGTAAAATGACTACAGCCCGTAAGACACAATCAAGTGAAATTTGAGTAAACTGGCTTCCACCAGTTAACTAAGTACACGTTAGTACATGCCAACTCATAGCCACTTGGAGTTTGATTTCGTATACTAAACTGCATGTATAGCTAAATCAAAAGCCACAGGGAAAGCCAGCTGAATGCCTTTAAGAGCGAGGAATGCTATGTGGGTCGTACATGGAGTGAACCCCTCTAATATCTGTAGAAAGTCTCAGAAAAAGGAAGACAGAGGAATAAAGCCGCCCCGACACAGATAGTGCCGTGCGTCTGCCATTTGACAATAGAGACTACATCTTAAGAACGTGCAGGGCAACGGAATTTGTTTCCATCATGTCGTGTCCATATCTAACAGTCAGATACCCAGAAGAACTGAGTTTGTAAGAGAACTCAGCAAGAAGTCAAACTTCACAGAAAAGCAACGGCCATTGTGATGGCATCTTAGCAAGCAGAACAAGAAGAGAAAGTTATGAAATCTTTGTAGTGTGACTTGTCGACACACTACTGGGTGACGCCGTACTAGATGAATATGTGAAGAAACGAAAAGACAGTTTATGTAAACAATCTAGGAATGGGATAAGATTGGTTGATTTGTGAGGAGGGGACCAAACACAGAGGTCGTCGGTCCCTTCGGATTAGGGAAGGATGGGGAAAGAAGTCGACCGTGATTTGCCTGAAGCGATTGTGTGAAATGACAGAAAAACCTAAATCAGGATGGCCAGACACGGGTTTGAACCGTCGTCTTCCCGAATGCGAATCCAGTGTGCTTCGCTCGGGTGGGAGACGAATGTGGAACTTTGGTTACAGAGGTCTAATTGTGTGGGTCAGCGCATTAAGGAAGACAGAGGGGGGGGGGGGGGATGTAAACCATACGCCCTCTCGGAGCCCTAAGACTAAGTTTTTTTTAGCTGGTTAAAAGGGAAGGAGGCCAGCGTCCTGCAAGACAACATATAACTGATCAGCACTCACAAGAATCAGTACTCTGAAATAAGATTACGCAATGCCGGAAACCACATAGTTAGAAGTTACCCTTACCGGAGTCACACTTCGGATTGTCACTTCTCACCTAGACCTCATTTATTAGACCATGCTTCTGCTTCGAAGCTGCATGTCCGGGACCAGAGGCTCTCATCCTGCTGAGGTTAAACTTGGACTCTGACATAGCTAATGGTACTGAGCCAATGACATATTCTGCTGCCACTGCAGCTGCCAGTTGAAGACTGAATATGGTGAAGCACAGCTGCAACAGTAGAGTAAACTATAGAAAAAGGCGACGTTTATGTAACGACGATAAGTAATTCCATTTTTAATTTGGAAGAATTTTTTTGCAGTTGACAATTCAACATACTTTCAGCACCAAATACAGATTTACACACAAATCCTCCCGCAGTATTTTCTAATTCTATGTACTAATCGACGGCAAATATGGAACAATCTCTGCAGATGCAAGTGTGAGGTCGTGCTGAAAAGTGATGCTAACTTGCCTCCGAACTTCTGCATACTCATTTCTCTTCACGATGGTGACAAACACATTTCTCCTAATCAGAGATTAGTTTGTTGACACCATCACTGCAGAATGTTTCACTTTATTGAGAGAGCTACAACTTCATCTTTGCTTGCACTAGATGATCGCTATCAAAGTGAAGTCCTCTGAGGTGTCCTGTACATTCTGGAAATAGAATAAAATTGGATGATGCCAAGTCGGGACTGTGAGCCATGACTGATGACAGCGAACCCAAGGCATCCACTCTTGTGTGATCCAGCAGTGTCATGCTGAAAGAGAGTGTGCTCCTTGTGTGGAGGAGTTCTTCGACTTCGAAACTCGATTACGGCACATTGCTTCTCAGGCGTCGACGTAGTTACACCCAACATCGCGAAGTTACACATTACAACTCATAGACACTTAGAGTCTGAAGGCTGCAAAAATTTAGACATGAAGAATAGATGATTTTACTGACGTTTCGCCAGCGCGAGTGGCTGGCATTGTAAAAGCTTCACCCTCCATTGCCGGTGGTGAACTGGAGCCGAGTTCGTGGCCGCAGACTATATGTACCTGGCGCACCAACGTCCGAGGGCTTCTCCGAAGTCATTTCCGGTGCGGTTCTCCTCTTGCTACCTGCGACAATCGTTCGCTACCTGCGACGGTCGTCCGCAGGTAGCAACAGGAGAATCGCATCGGAAATGACCGCGGAGAAGCCCTCGGACGTTGGTGCACCAGGTACAGTCGTGGACAAAACGAGCGAGACCCCTCGCCTTTTCGTTATGCTGATCCGCAAGGCTTCGAAGTCTGTTACACAGCATAACAGGCAAGGCGACGAAGTGCTACCAACATACTATGCACAGGCGTGAAATTGACAAACTATCTGAACTTTTTTAGGCTGTTTTCAATTATCTGTAAGACTATAATAATGCTGATAAGTGTGTTAAATACAACACGTAAATATAAGACAGAACTGAAAAAAGAAACGCTAATTGGTATGAACTGTACCATTAAAAATGAATTTCAACTTATCGAGATAACATAACTGTTTTAGTAAGACAAAGAACCCCTGATCGTTACGAATTAGCAAAAAATTATCCTCATTCAGCCGCGAAACGGTCTGTGTCAACGTTCAGACCAGTCATATTGGATTACCGTTGCTGACCTACCATGAAAGTGTGCAAATTTAGCAATGTGTGAAGATTCATAACGAAATTCAGTTAAAAATCATTCAGTGCCACACTTAAGTCAATTCCATTATTGACAGAAGCGGAAAAAGTAGGGAGTAACAAGTATGAAATTCTACAAGAGTGTCATATTGACATGAACAGGGCGCCTGTACAGAATAAAGGTAGCGATAAAACGTATTGGGGGCGCGACAATTTCTTAAAATTGCTTTACTGATATTCTACCTGCCTCCATCGAGATTAGAACCGAAAACAAACCAGACCTTCCTTTCACTATGCTAGCAGACAACCCAGGCAGCCCTCAATTATTACCCTAGACATGAATAAGCCGGCAATTTCACAATGAACATCGTAAAATGATCCGCAGATTCTGTTGCATAGAGCTTTCTGGGCACAAAAACATGAATTTCCTTCCTTTATGTCACCGCTTATGTGACAATCATTCGGGATGTTTATCGAAATAAGAAAATACTGTTATTAGTGGGTAAATTTAGAAGGATAATTCTGCACCACCTCAGGAAATAAACGGCTACATAGCTGCCAAACATATTCTACACTGTTTCGAATTCTCCACTAGACTCGCCACAGCCGGGAAACGTTCATTACCCTAAGTGTTTCTTAAGATAGCTCGCAATGGGAATGTTCGCACTTCTAAACAGCGGTAGCATTAATACTGGGATGTGAATTACCACGTGTATAGGCAAATGGATTCTATTTGCATTCCTGTAAACGTGATTTGGATCGATATCGTAGCTACAATTAATATGCTGATGTATCGACTGCAACTAGAACATTTCGAATAAAGAGTAGGGGGTATTATTTATGCGGCCCTCATCTTCAGTAGCTGTCGTAGCTGTTTTCGTTGTTAGGATTTCGTCACCTAAACCGGTAAAAACGGAACCCTACTAGTCTCACTTTCTTGACCGTCTATCGGTTTACCCAATCCTTAAAACCCGTTTACTTCCAGAACGGGTGGACATAATAAGCGGAAATGCATCGCACTTCTTGCGGTAACCGGACTCTTGGTTGTGTAAAAAAGTGAGCTTCTATGTCAACGCAATCGAAAGATACGGCCGTTTATGTAAAGAAAATTTACGTGAAAGGTCAAAAAATGGCTCCAAGAACTATGCGACAAAACTGCTTATGTCATCAGCCCCTAGACTTAGAACTACTTAAACCAACCTAACCTAACACACATCCATGCCCGGGGAAGGATTCGAGTTGACGGCGCAAGCAGGCGCGCGATCCGCGATATGAAAGCACGGCTAACCCGCGCCGGCAAGCTGTTAATATCATCTGATGTTGCTAACAAGTTAATTACTTCTGGTGACTGATTTTTTGCGCAGTTCATTTAAGATAGAATAACGAACATATATTTGATGTTACGGAAGACGAAGGACGCCTAATTCATTTCCCTCTCTTTACTTATGATGTTAGATTCGCAATCTGAGCATACGTATTATCCATAACCACACTTTAGCGCCACACAGATATGTGATTGAAACATATTGGCGTTCAGTTTTAGACATAAAAACTGACCGCCGGCCGGCCGCCACAGAGAGTAAGTTCGAGTCTATTCACTTAACGTGGGCAATAAAACTGACCGGTCATCTGCACAATCTGGCAACACTGTAAGATGCGGAAGTGTTAGGAGGAATTGTTGTCTACTTCCGTGATGTTCTCGGATTGTGTGAGCCCGTGGTCTAGTGCTAGACGGCACGGTAGCTCAGCGTGTTCGGTCAGAGAGCCGGTTGGCCTCTGTAATAAAAAAAAACTGAGTAGAAGGATCAACCACCGAACTTGAACAGAATGTCTTGCGACGTCCGCAACGACCAAACACAACGATCAATGATGAACACAAAAAAAGTGGTAATCGTCATGCATTCTAAGCTTATGGTCGCCTGTTCCCATCCAACTAATTTTTTTTTTTTTTACCACACTTCGGTCTTACGTTATGAGTCTGATTGAGCATCGAAGATAATTCGCTTAACATTCTACCCACCAGCAATAACAAGTATTCCAGAAACAACTCCCCACGACAGCTCGTGGCTGCGCCGCGATCAGAACAGCTTACGCTCGAGCGTTTCCTCGCGCTGCAGCGGCTACCGGCCACCGGCCAGACGCCACCCGCCGCCTGAAATCCGGCGCCGCCCATGTGAACGCGGCGCCACGCTGTCAGTGTATGTATCAATTGTGTTTGGAGCGAGTGCTTTTGGTAAAAATACGCCAGAAAAAGATATTCGTGTTTCAAAAAAGATAGTTCTGGCATGAATGATTTTCCACATTAAGGAAGTCTCGACTCCTGATATATGTGATAGATTACCATTTAACCATCATGCCACATTTGCATTCAACAGGCAAAGTTCAGAAGTCTGGTGTAGGAGTACTGCATGCTCTAATTCGAAACAACGAAAATCAACGGAGTGACTATTATTGAACGTCATCAGGTCACTCATCGAGCATTCCTATGCAGTACTGTTACTGGTGACGTGTTATGATGCCTTTATCGTTAACTTCCTAAGGAGAAATGAAAGGCTGAGCACCACCAAAAGACGTAAACTCGAGGAAAGAGTAGTGTGAACATAATATTTTACATCTGATAAATCCAAAAGTGTGTTTTGGGCTACGAATTCTGCCCCCCAGGGTGTGTGCAACACAGATGGAATTTGTTGCCAACAACTCAGACACCTTTCGGTCGCAGTGTAAGAAAATCGAGCAACAAAACTACATCACCTGTGTTACTGCATGATAACGCACTATGTTGATTTGAGAAACAAAACTATCCAGGAGATTGATAGGAAAGTCGTCTCTCAGGCACTTGTATTGATAGGGAAGTCCTCTCTCAAGCACTTGTCCCTCTCGTCATATATTTGTAAAATTTTACCTTTCCCGCTCTTGATCGATCAACCGTCAAGACAATTCATTTCTAGACGAAAATACTCTTAAAACTACTCTGGTTTAATGACATCGTTAGAACCAGTAGGTTTCTACAGGCGTAGAATTTGTAAACAACTTTAGCATTGTCAGATCGTTTTATATATCGTGAAAGATAATTCTGCTGCTGATTAATTTCTCTTTGATAATTACTGTTGCGTTTAGTAAACTAATGGAAAATGGAATTAAAATATTCACTGTACTAATACAAATTAAATTCAGCTTACTACAGAAACATCACGACGGCAGTCTATCTTAATAAAGCATTAAGTGTCTGTGAGACGATTGAGCCTATTTTAACACGAATTAGTAGGATATTACCGACTTTTGACTTCGAAAAGATCTGTATTTATTTCATTTTGCCCGCATCTCGTGGTCGTGCGGTAGCGTTCTCGCTTCCCACGCCCGGGTTCCCGGGTTCGATTCCCGGCGGGGTCAGGGATTTTCTCTGCCTCGTGATGGCTGGGTGTTGTGTGCTGTCCTTAGGTTAGTTAGGTTTAAGTAGTTCTAGTTCTAGGGGACTTATGACCACAGCAGTTGAGTCCCATAGTGCTCAGAGCCATTTCATTTCCTCTACCATTCGTAAGTATTATGAAAATGTGACTATTCATAGATAAAATTATGTATGCACAACAATATGTCGGCAGAGAATAAAAGTGGCATTATGAATTTGGCAGTACCGTAAGGTTTTCGCTCTGACACTAAGTGCTACTGAAAGTAGCGAGACGAATTTTGCTCGAGCGTTGTCTTACGATTCCCTTATTGAGTTTTTATCAGCCTGCTTGTAGCTGTGCTATAAAAGAATTAAAAATCTGGCTTTCAGTGAGTCTCGAAAGGCTAATGAAAGCAGCTTGCGCCTGTTAGCTAAGCATGTAACCTGGGAACTGGTTTTTTCCTAAAGTGGGAAGACATCATTTTGTGGTTGAATTGTTGGCAAATGTCAGTCAGACGTGTGCCGTTGGTCTAAGCGTTTCGGTGTGTTGAATTTGTACCAAAGATTTTTCTACAGGTTTTTTTTCTGTCCCAAATAGAGAGTTGCAGTCTCCCATTAGTATTTTCACGTCATCTTGGTGAATTTTGCTCATAGGATTTTCGAGTGTGTTCCAGAATTTTTCGACATTTTCGGTGTTTTTCTTATTTTCGATGTTAGTGGGGACACGTGCATTGATGAGTGTATATTTTTTACTGTGGCTCTGAATGAGCATAGTCATAAGTCGCTTGTTGATGGGCCGGCCATGGTGGCCGAGCGGTTCTAGGCGCTTCAGTTCGGCACCGCGCGACTGCTACGGTCGAAGGTTCGAATCCAGCCTCGGGCATGGATGTGTGTGATGTCCTTAGGTTAGTTAGGTTTGAGTAGTTCTAAGTTCTAGGGGACTGATGAACTCCGCTGTTAAGTCGCAGCCGGCCGCGGTGGTCTAGCGGTTCTAGGCGCTCAGTCCGGAACCGCGCGACTGCTACGGTCGCAGGTTCGAATCCTGCCTCGGGCATGGATGTGTGTGATGTCCTTAGGATGGGTAGGTTTAAGTAGTTCTAAGTTCTAGGGGACTGATGACCACAGATGTTAAGTCCCATAGTGCTCAGGGCCATTTGAACCTTTTGATTGTTGATGGGTGTGATTTCTTTGACAGAGTTGATGATAGATCTGTGTTCGAGAAATGCAATGCCGAAGATTGGTACGCCTTTCGCTACCTTTTGTTGTATTTTGCTCTTGAAGATGCAATGGTTTCCCTAATGCAAGGTTTCATTGTTAGTTAGTCGTGGTTCTTGAGGAGCAAGGATGAGAATTTTTTGTCGGTGGATTTCTTTTGTGAGATTATTTAGTTTTCGTGTGTGGATCAATGTATCGATGTTTACTTTTAAATGCATGTTTCTTGCTTGTAGGGAAATTTACCAGAGATCTTCGATATTCTCTGCCGTGCTAACCTGGACTTCCCAGAATCCGAAAATCCAACTGCCGCCTGTCGACAGCCGGTTTGTGTACCACCTGGGGTAAAGTTGGCTTTGCTTGCATAGTTCATGTTTGCTTGTGTTTCATTGGTTTGGGTTGGGTGATACCAGGACCGGACAGGACCAGAGGGTGTTGAAGGCTTTGATAGCAAATATTTTCAGCCAAGCTCATTGAGCTAACAGACGGTGACCAGAGTAGGGGTGATTTTCACTCAGACGTGTCTGGATTTTGGGTTCAACGGATTTAGTAGCCGTTCAGGATTGTGTTAGTATTTGGTTCACCCTAGTATATGATTTCCTCGGTACCACACATATGGGGGAGGGTTTCCCCTACCCGCCACACGGGATTATTATTATTATTATTATTATTATTATTATTGTCATTATGTCATCAGCAAATCCGATATGGTGTATCTTCCCACCACTGAAATAGATGTGTATTGTTCGATTCAGTATTTCCATCACGTAAATGTGGGTTATAATTACGTTAAATTGCTGCTAGTAGACATATTTCTCACTTTTTCTTAGACAGTTGCTACCTGCTACTCCATCATAGGAATTTATGTGCGCAGTATTGTTACAATACAGACGTTCAAATTATCCGATTTCTGTAATTTCATTTCGATACCAGATAGTTCTAATCGGATTCAGCCAGGCAGTCTTAATGTGGACATCCGGCTACGACTCTCATCATATGATAGACTGGGTAAATCACATTCTTAATCGGACTGTTGAATATAGATCACTTATCTATGACAGGGCCTGAATTCTTAAACACTGTGGAAAATAATAATCCAATGTGCTTATTACAAATACGTAATTTAAATATAAATATATGAACTAACGAGTTAGCAGTTTATTTACAGGAGCAGAGCCCCATCCATCATAGCAGAGCAGTGCGAGATTGGTTTCAGGGCCAAGAGAGGATAAAGCTGTTGCCGTTTGTTCCACGATCACCAAACGTCAATCAGATAGAGAATATGTGGGCAGAGGTAACAAGGCCATTGCCACGTGGATCTACAAAAGGAAGCGACCTTTGGACAAATATAGAAAACATATGTTGGGAAGTAAACCATCACGCTAAACTGTCGACGACTTAATGAAATCAATTCCTCTACGCCTTCGAGAAATCTTACGTAATGATCGTGGATGGGTTGGTTACTAAAAGTATAAAAAATGTTCAAATGTGTGTGAAATTTTATGGGACTCAACTGCTAAGGTCATCAGTACCTAAGCTTACACACTACTTAACCTAAATTATCCTAAGGACAAACACACACACTCATGCCCGAGGGAGGACTCGAACCTCCGCCGGGATCAGCCACGCAGCCCATGACTGCAGCGCCCCAGACCGCTCGGCTAATCCCGCGCGGCTACTAAAAGTATACACGTCCACAAAACCCATGTGGACAATTATCTGATAATCGGTCAACCTTTGCTTTGTCGCAGCTCTATAGCATACAAGTATATTTACTTTCAGGCTCCTCTTTACATCTCTTGCAATGCAAGGTAATTGAAAAAACTCATCCACTCGACGCCAACTGAGGAACTGACTGGTGCATGTGTTGTTCAACACGCAATAGTTGTCACCCTCACTGGAATCAATGACTGTCTGTGTGTGTGTGTGTGTGTGTGTGTGTGTGTGTGTGTGTGTGTGTGTGTGTGTGCGCGCGCGTTTTCGTGTTCATGCACAATCTGAATCAATACTATTAACATTAGAGAGACAACCAACAATAAATAATTCATCAAATATGATTGTAAAGTATTTTAATGCGATGGGAAGTTACAAACTGAATTTTCACCCAACCCACGTCCTGCATATTACGTTAAGTAAGATTTATTAACTCCATAGTATCGTTAGCAGAGACAGTGCGCTCTTGTTGTCGAGGCTCGCGACAAGTGCAGCGATCAGCAGTGCTCAATGCCGCCGCGATTTGTTTATGTTGGCTGAGCGTGGACACTGCAGCAGACGCTTCGCCATAAACAGAAAGAAATCACCTTGGCTCTCACCGCAGTGAGCGGATGTCACTGCCTGCGTGTTCTTATAGTAACCAGCGTGAGACTCTACTCACAGGTGCCATGGAGCAATTGCAACGGGTATCATGTCATTAGTCATCAGAATATTAACCAGTGATGAAATGTCCATTCTATTTGAATCCCAAGAAAATAGCAACCTTCTCACAAACGAATGTGAGGTGATATCAAAATTTATCCAACATACAAAAATTAACTGCAGGGCTTTCATATATGCAGTAGTAGCACACAAGGAAATATTATGTCTTGGAAGCGTATATTTCATTTCCTCTTCTCATATTAACGCCCTTGTTCTAGTATGAAGTGGGAAAATAAACACGAAAAACTTAAGTTCCTGAGAAGCATATAAGTCATTTCCTCTTCTCATATCATAACTTTTGTTTTAGTATGAGGTAAAAAAAAAACAGTTTACGGTTATGAAACATAAAATGACACCAGATTTTTATCGTAGGCGCTATCGGAAACGCAAAAAGCTGGGAGCTGTCCATTCTTTTGTCCAGAAGTCTGTTTCCTTTCATGTATTACTCACGCTAGGAGATTCTTATTACCTGTGGGCATCAAGTTCTTAAGCAGAACAAGCCTTATGTTATTGTGCTAATTACGGCATGGAAAAAATGCAACAAAGACGGGTTCCCCTGGAGCACATGTCTGTATTCAGCAATGACCGCCAGCTGCCACAACACTTCACAGAATTCTTGCGGCAGGCAACACAACTGTGCGTGCACTTCAGATTTCATTCAGTAAGACGTCAGGAGATTCAAGTCGTATTCAATCCAGAATGAGGTGTTATTAAGGTAGTTGAACGTTCTAGCAATTACACTTCTATAATTCCCATATGAGTATTCCGATAGCCAAAAGAACCCGTTAGTGCGAAACCATCTGGAACAGCATTAACATCAAACTGCAAGAACTTGAGACGATACGTGGACTCTTCTCTTCGCTAGGTGACCTATTACTGACGTTTATGATTCTCTCCGTCCTAGGCGTAATGGAAATGGAACTTAAGAGGCGCTTTCCGCTATTCTTGACAAACATGAGAATCTTGTAATCACTGCGAGTTACAACTGCGTGATGATAATGGTTCAGGTTGTCAGTAGTTGTGGTGGTGTTACGCTGTCAAACTGCTTACAGCAACGTTAATGGTGGCACACATAATTTAGCGCTGACTACCTACTCAAGTAAAGATAGTGTTGTGGCGTCGTCGCTTGTCTTCATTTGGCCTCAGCTTGAGTAATCCGATTTAACGAACATAGTACTACATTCGCGGCGGCTAATGATACAGTATGACTACAGAGATCATCGTGCGGGTATTACATTAATTCTGCAATGAATTGCTTAAAAAATATTACCCTCAGCTATGCAGCTGGAATGACTCATTACACAGGTACTCTATGTTGCACTTGGTTAAGTGATCAGTTCTCTGCAATCCTGCTTCTACTGTTTGTAAATACTTGTATACTTCAAAAATGGTTCAAATGGCTCTGAGCGCTATGGGACTTAACGTCTGAGGTGGTCAGTCCGCTAGAACTTAGAAATACATAAACCTAACTAACCTAAGGACATCAGACACATCCATGTCCGGGACTGGAGACGAACCTGAGACCGTAGCTCTCGCGCGGTTCCAGACTGTAGCGCCTAGAACCGCTCGGCCACCCCGGCCGTCATACTTGTATACTGACCATTCGTTATTTGACTAAATACGAACTACAATCTAATTCGCATTTATATGGCATGGGTTAGCTCCGGCACGAAGGTATGACTAAGGATTGGACGCCGTTGGAGTCCCGTTATTTTGATGGCAAGACAAATGTTCGCAAATCACCTCTATTGCCTCAAAAACAATTGCATCTTAAATATCGAAGGACCGACGTCCACACTGTCATAGCGCGTTGAAATACAGCAACCGACTGAGCTTCGAACCTAGACCTGCTGCTTACTAGACAGACGTGCTGACCACAGCACTATTAATTTTTTTACAAGTTTGAGAAGACTTTCAGCACCACGAAGGCGGGGGCAAAGAGGGCAGGGGTCGAAAATCCGAGGCCTGGCCACAATGCCTCCCCCATACCTGTCACTGAGCAGCTGCATTATTCACATGTATTCCACGTTTGCACTCATATATTCCTTTAAATTGTTGAACAAAATTGAAGTAGTAATTAAGGTAAAATAAATTACAGATTGTCGCCTCCAATGGCGTGCGTTCCTTGTGGAGCATAACTTATAACAGTGAACAGGGTGACGGAAAAATAAATAACAAACATTCATTCAGAAATATATTCACAATTTAAGTTATTATGCACTGGATGCATATGAGGTCTGCAAGGAAGCCATATATTTTTCAACAAATGGAAGAAGTTTCGGAGCCGGAGGGGGTTTGCCAAATTAGAACAGTTCTGATTTTAGAACCAACGTAAAAGAATACTCCAGGAATAAAAAAAAAGTGAGAGAACAGTATTCTGCTTCTAATCAATAAAACTGTCCTCCTCTTTGTAGCCCACATAAAGCAATAGATAAAAAAAATTTAAACCATTCTTTATATTTGTTATTCTTCTTCAGCTTAAAATGTTCTTCTGCAACATAAAATATGCACTCTTCTAAGTTCTTAAATATCGAAGGACCGACGTCCACACTGTCATAGCGCGTTGAAATACAGCAACCGACTGAGCTTCGAACTTAGACCTGCTGCTTACTAGACAGACGTGCTGACCACTGCACTATTAAATGACCACTGAACTATTAAATGACGTAAAACACAAACTGTCCCAGAAGCCACGAATAACTGTTATTCTTAGCGGACGGGTAACATTTCCAGTCGGGTTGTAAAGCTTCAGTTATCGGTATATGACTTTCTGCGGTTCTGTTGATAGTGCTAATTTCTTCCTAGTCCAGTTCCAAATTCTGATTCTATTTTCACATAAGAAGGTGTGCGCTACAGTTTCTACAAGCCCACATTTGTCGCAGTAAGAAGATGGTCTCAATTTGATTTTTCATAATCGTTCCGCTGTGGGTATGATTTCGTTTACAACGTGCACCATACGGTACTGACTCTAGTTGGTATAATTTTATTGTTGATATTTTTCCAGACGTTTCTCCAGTTTTTTGTAGGTTAATTCACCGGAATTGATTTGTGTAGACGATGTCTGGTAATATAATCACAGACGGTTCTAGTGTTGGTTTGTGCTGGTAGAAGTCTTATACAGCTCCAATCGCCATAGTACTTTCGGACGTAATCTAGGCTGGCGTGCTACATTAACAGGAGCGTTCCTATCTCCAGGATCTAACGAGGGGAACAGAAGTTTCGTTATGCCTGTCTTAGTGACGTGTATTAGTTTAGAAGCACGTCTTTAATTCCAAGTCCTCTGTTTTACCTCTGCAATGTCGCCGTGTGGAAGGGTACTTTGAAGATATTTTGTTTCCACACATATGAAGATGCTACAGCTAATATTTTATGTGCAGTGACCTGCAAACATTGTCCTTGCAATATCGGTAAGACTGCTGCGACGTGATTAATTTTGCTAAGTATGTAGGTATTTATAAACAGTCAGTTTAACGATCGCATGTCATGGGCCTTCAACAAGGTTCCGATGACTTTAAGTTTCCGCTCCCAATTGTTCGTGGCCATGCGCTTGAGATTCGCCCTTAATCACAATCCGAGTTGTAGTCTCTCTTCAGTTACATCTAACCAGTGCACACCTATTGCACTGTTGTAAGAACCTACATGCATTATTTTGGATTTAAAATTTTGTAAATTTGAGGTGAGAACTTATGGGACCAAGTAAGCTTACTTTTTTCATAGTTCCACACAACTTCTTCCTGTTTTCTCGATTGATCTGTGTTCAGTTTTTCAAGGCCTATCCACTGTGCCAACTTATAACTAAATCTGAGGGGGGTGCGATGGGGATGTTCCCTTGATAGTGGTATTGTGTGTTGGTGGCGTTTCCAGTTTACATACTGTGCATGTAACACACAATAAATGTGTTGGATGCCTCCTGTAATCAGTTTACTTGAAAAACGTTTGTTGTCATCGTAATTTATGTAACTGGCTCTCCGACTTCCAATTTGACAATTTGTGGAAAAATTGTTTACCTTGCTAGTCCTAGTTTCAAACATTGTCTGACAGAAAACGTAGGCATGAAGGAGTCAGTAAAAGCAATTATTCGCTATTACAGCAAACTTTTGAATCCACTGAACACTTGAATTGTCTATATTGATTCTGAGAGTTTTGTTATTTCTCTTGTTATTTACTGTCTCAATGTCATCCTTGAGAATAAAATTAAAGGCAGTTGGATTAGGTTTATGATCTATAAACTATGATTTAATATTCTGCGCTGCTAAATAAATTTTGAAGGTTATATTCTTTACGTAAAACAAAGTATCGGTTTCAGTCCTAGGATTGACGATAAACTTCAGAAAAACAATTACAGAATAGTGGCATATTGATTATGGCTCCTCACCATCGACAATAGTTGTTACCCATAGTTTCGTATTTGCTATTTTACCGTCGTTGCCCTTTAGAGACCAACCTGATTTTTCCACAATGCCATTTTTGACTTGCTTCTTAATTTGTCCTATAACTACAGATTTGTTGAAAATATTAACTGTTAAATACGCTATTACACAAATTAAAATCTTCCAGTTATTCTTCATATCCTGAAACTTACTACCGTTGACTTTCACTGAAGAAAAGATACATGATAATAAAATGAAATTAAAGATTAGAATGTCAAAGCATAGTGTGAACGGTTAAAATTAAATGAACTAAATATCATCTTCTTGTCTAAAACACGTTACTCTTCCAGAGAACTTCGGCATCTCTCAAAATTTTTTACACCTCTGATGTTTAGCCACATGTGGACAAATAGTGGGTTTCATGATGCAGCACTGTTTAGCCGTCACAAAATAAAGCCTCAAAAATCAGTAAATAAAACTATTCTTCTACTGTTGCTCCGAATCACATATACCAACCGCCCTCTGCTGCGACAACGACTCAAAGTCTATAGGGTATTTGATTTTTCTTTGCTTTTTCGGGCCTATTTACCTCTCCTTCTAGCCCAACCTTTGACCTCCAATTACGCCTTCATCGGCGAGCTTCTCCTCAATATTTTTCATTTGTGCTGAATTGTTTTGTACCCTTCTTGCATACACACGTGTGTCATGTATTTTTTAGAGACTGCATGAATATATAAGGTGTGTATATCTTCTCTTGTCAAATTAAATATTACATATCTTGCTGTGAATTAATTTGTTTGTCCACATTCCACTTACTGCGTTTCCTTGAAATTATATAAAATATACGTCTCTAAATAAAGAAAAAACTTGAAACAGCTGTTGCAGCTGATTGGTGAAGGGCTGGAAAAAAAAACACCTCCGCTGATGCTGCTTAGTATCGCGTATAGCCTCCTTCGGCTTCCCAACAGCTCGAAGTCTGTTGGGCATTGAGCCCACAACTCGAGCCACATAACAAGGAGATTCAAGTAACTCATTCCAAGCGTCATGAATCACATCAGAAAGCTGTCGGCTAGTCGACGGTGACTGCCTCTTTTCTCGTATTACTCTGACCATTTCTGCGCAAATATTCTCAATGGGATTCATGTCAGCTCCTTTAGGTGGCCATTCCATTACAGTAATATTACTATGGTCGTCGAACCACCTCTTAACCACACGTGCCATATGAATAGGCGAGCGATCTTGTTGGAACATGATCTGATCATCGCCAAATCTTGCTGTCACAAAAGTCAAAATCACGTTCTCCACAATTGATATGTAATTGCGCGCATCGAATCTTCATTCCACTTCCCACAGGAGCCCACACCCTTCGGCCGCTATCCATGCCCATGCCGTTACCGACTCCCTGCCACTCCTTCGGCAACTGTAATATATTCTCGATTATACCTAGCAACTTTAGGCCGGTAAACAAGTACTTTTCCGGTTGATGCCGTAGAGGAAACCTTTTCGTCCGTAAAAATCACTCGCCTCCAAAACTGGAGAGGTTTTGTCTACATTTTCAGCAGCAAAAGCAAGGCGAGCTTGTTTGTGGGAAACAGTCAATGTCTCTTTCACAGCAGCGCTTCTTGCTCTCAGTCCACCTTCCCTTAGACGACGAGTGACGGTCTTACTGCTAACATTGAGACCCAAAGTCTGCTGAATTTGTCGTGCGTTGACAAATGGGTGGTTCTCACTGAAACGGCGTATCTGCTGATCCTGAGCTGCTGTTGTTTTGCGGCGACGGCCATGAGGCCTCCCATTCAGGTTACCACTCTCTTCCTTTCGTCTGATGCACCTGTCTACCGTCGACTTGGGAAGACCCATAGTTCTTGCTATATAGCCATTTGAAGATCCCTCTGCATGGAGTGCTATTATAGCGCCCTTGTCTTCCTCAGCCAGATGGGCCATTTAGCGTTGACTGAATGATTCGTCGCGGTTAATATCTGCTGCGGAAACAGCGCAAGTAGGAAACAGACTGCCTCCTCCACGACGGCAGCCACAACGCAGTGGCCAAGTATGTGTAACACGGAAATCGATGGCATAAACGAGAGGTCGCAAGCCCGTACCCGTGTCATTACATAGTGGAGCAACTTAAAATCTGTAATTTTTCTCAGAAGGGACTGGTCCATTCTTGTCATGTCTTATCCTGATAAATATTACATCAAATGAAATGTTTACGTTTTGCATATGCGGCAGGCCTAAAGCAAGAAACATTTCTGAAATATATGAGGCAACCTGAAGAACACTTCGTGAATTTTAACTGTAGAAGGTTGCCTTATAAGAAGGAAAACGTGTTTATCCTCGCTCGCCGTGTTTCCAAGTGGCGCAGTTTACTCTGAGGCATACATAATTCTCGCCAGGCGTAAGAAGCGACTCGACTAACGAGGGGAAGTCGCCAGGTGTCATAGGCTGATTGTCCGGAAACTTTGCTCAGTGAAGGGGAGGACAAAATAAGCGAACATGTGTTTCGACTTATGTGCAGACACTCGACCGTTTCCGAGAAAACGACGGTTAAAGTTATCAACGCGCTCTTGCTATAGTGTAGATACCTTCTGCAGCCGAGAACGCAATTGAAGCGGTGGCTCAGTGGCTATCGTCGTTCCTTCTTAACTTTGATTCCCGTGTTCGAGACCATATTGGGTTTTTTATTATTATTTTTTCCTGCCTCTCTATCAGAATTATCTACGAATGTTTTTTTTTCTAATTTATGTTGAAATAATGTTGTCATTATTCGCCAATTAACTTTATGTGTAATTAATTAATGAAAAAAATAATAAACGAATGAGACAAGTGATCTAAAATCATCTGGTCTGCCTCACGTATAGTTATATCCAAATGGTTTATAAATGTTAATCTACATTCAGATCCGATGATGGCACCTTTAGTGTGTTGAAACCGGTTATCCAGTAAACAGTATTTAAGCGATCTTGCCTTCTGAATTATTTCTACAACAGAGTGATCGCCCCACTACGCATTATGTGTTCCCGTTTTAACTTATTCCTTTACACAGTAAATTAACTGACGAATAACGACAACAGTGTTTCAACATAAATTGGAATAAACATTCGTAGATAATTCAGTGAGTGAAAAGGGGGGGGGGGGGGGAAGGAAAAACCGGGTTTCGAACTCGCAGCGCAAAGTTCCGAAGTTGCTATGGTAGCCGCAGAGCCACCGCTTCAGTTGAATCCTTACCCGCTAAGAGGTATCTACACTATAGCAACACCGCATTGAAAACTTTGACCGTCGTTTTCTCAGAAGCGGTAGAGTGTAAGCAGATAAGCCGAGACACGTGTTCGCTTATTTTGTCCCCTCTTTCACTGAGCGAAGTTTCAGCAAGATCGGGGTATGACACTTGGCGTGTCCCGTCGTAAGTGGCGTGCGTTGGGATTCAGTAGACAGATTGCGTCCGCTTTCCTCGGCTACTCATTGACATGTTTGGAAACTTTCTTTCTTGTAGTGGCACTTTGCATTATGAGGGCTGATTTTCCTGATAACGATCTACTAATGGATTTTGCTCCTAATTTACGTTACTGTGTAGTAGGCCTACTGCAACTACTTAAACCGGTAATGTTTGTTTATTTGGATACTCCGCTTCTTAGTTGCTACATTTCGCTATAATATTTTCCTTTGTTTCAAAACGGCAAGTTAAGATGACCACTGTAACTTGGTAACATCAGTAACAATTTAATACTTTGAAACAGTTATATGTGGTGTAGAAGGAGTGTACTCTGTTGAATGAGGAATACATTAAACACGAAATCTGCGTCCAATAACAATAATTAACTTCCGGTTACATGACAAAACACAAGTCGAAGCACTGTCAGTTCATCTCAGTACCCAGTAAAACTCAAACTGGAACGATCGAAAACATAGTATGTTGGTAGCACTTCGTCGCCTTGCCTGTTATGCTTTGTAGCAGACTTTAAAGCCGTGCGGATCAGCATAACGAAAAGGCGAGGGGTCTCGCTCGTTTTGTCCACGACTGTACATATAGTCTGCGACCACGGGAGGGGCTCTCACCTATTAAAAGCTCAGCTCCAGATCACCACCGGCAATGGAGGGTAAAGCTCTGACAATGCCAGCCACTAGTGCTGGCGAAACGTCAGTAAAATCATCAGACGAACGTCGGTCGAAGAAACCGAGACAGAAGCAAATAGGCAGTTTGTCAACAAGTGGCCACGAAAGCCTTAACGATTTTGTATGAAGAATAGAGTTCTAGAATGTAAATAATATTTGTTTTATTTAAAAAGCTCTATCAGTTGTCACAAAAAAGTATTCTGGGCCATTACTTTTCGGCATCACCTCTTATTTTGCTCACATACGCGTTAATTTTGAGTTACCATTCCAGATCCGTTATTCAAGTTAGCCACGGTATTAGTTTATTGATTTCAGCAAGCATTAATACGGTTACTTGTGAGGTGTCATTACTTACGTGCAGTGGTAATAAAATGTATTCATAGCGATCATTGTTTGATTTCAAAGTCACATGCATTCCTTAATCTGTAATTTGATTAGTGATAATTTAGATGTCTCAGATATTGGAGAGCCAAATTATTTCGTTAATGTATCCAATAAAAGAACCTCACCCATTCAATAGGCAAGAAATCAAACATATGGACGTGTCTACATGACTTTAGTATTTTCAACGAAGTTGGAATGATGCAGTGACGCTCAGATGAAAGTGGAATACGGAGATGGTCGCAATGGGGGAAAAAAATCAAGGATAAAATTTCACTCATTGACAAAGCAAAACAACACGCCTGTTTAACAAACTAACAACTGACATGCAAAACCTTATGTGATTGTATGGCGCATAAAAGCAAGCAAATTAGCGTAAATTCCTTTAATTTGCTTTGCTTCACGACAGAATTATCATAAGCCATCTGACATTTCTAGTAACAAGATTGGTTAAGACTGTGTTATATTGTGTCGTAAGTATTCATTGCGTTGTCATAACTACAACAATGTAAAGAATCGAAATTAAAAATTATACTGGTGGATTAAATGTTCCAAGAGATTTCGGGATTGCAGCCGGTCGTAGTAAACTTCACTCCACTATATTTCGACTGGACACCTTCAGGTCAGCCGTCGAAGAATCAAGGAGACGTTCCTTGCTCCGCCTGCTATAGAGCGCTGACAGTATCGCCGCGCATGCGGCAGTCACGGTGACAGAAGGACGACACCGTTCGGCGGCAGCGCCCTCGTTGGTGGAACTGCAAAGATATGCTGTCTTCAGCGTGGCCTCTCGCCGCAGTCAACAGAGCATTCTGGCTCTTCGTCTGAAGCAAATTTCGGAAATGACGGGATTCCACGCATCCTGCTTTTACCAGCTGTCATGGGTCACTAGATTTTCCGCTGTGTGTGTTTCAACAGATTCTTTTATAATGGAGTCCCAAAAAGTACCGTGAGCAAAAGTAATGTTTTGTCATCCTCCATTAGATGGTTCAAATGGTTCAAATGGCTCTAAGCACTATGGGACTTAACATCTGAGGTCATGAGTCCCCTAGACTTAGAACTACTTAAACCTGACTAACCGAAGGATATCACACGCACCCATGCCCGGGGCAGGATTCGAACCTGCAACCGTAGCGGCAGCGCGGTTCCGGACTGCAGCGCCTAGAACCGCTCGGTCACAGCGGCCGGCTCCATTATGTGTCTGTTGGAGATACACACCCGTGGTCTAGGCTTAGCGTCTTTGATTCAGAATCAATGGCAACCGAATACTAAAGAAGAAACTACCCTCTTTCTGCCAACGGTCTTGTCAAAGAGGGCGGAGGAGAGATCAGATTTGTTGCTGGTCCCGGCGGTGGTTGGAGTCCTCCCTCGGGCATGGGTGTGTGTGTGTGTGTGTGTGTGTGTGTTTGTCCTTAGGATAATTTAGGTTAAGTAGTGTGTAAGCTTAGGGACTGATGACATTAGTAATTAAGTCCCATAAGATTTCACACACATTTGAACGTTTGAGAGATCAGAGGCTCAGGGCACTCTCTTGCCCTTGTGGTGGGAAAGTGCCCGTAAATGTGGACACAACAGCCGTGCTCAGCGTCATGAGGATGCAGAAGGTAGTGGAAACCACAGCATTAAAGACACGTAACGTGTATCCACAGGATATGTGGCCTGTAATTGAAGTGTCATGACGATCTCTCCATTAGCAAAAGATTCCGGAATAGTCCCCGATTCGGATCTCTGAGAGGGGACTGCCTAGGTGGACGTTACCATGAGAAAAAAGATTGAATAATCAACGAAAGGATAACGTTCTAAGAGCTGCGGCGTGGAATGTCAGAAGCTTGAACGTGGTAGGGAAACTAGAAAATCTGATAGGGGAAGTGCAAAGGGGTCAGTGAAGTGAAGTGGAAAGAAGACAAGGATTTCTGATCAGATGAGTATAGGGTAATATCAACAGCAACAGTAAATGGTATAACGGGAGTAGGATTCGTTATGAATAGGAGGGTAGCGCAGAGGGTGTGTTAATGCGAACACTTCAGTAATAGCGTTGTTCTTATCAGAATCGACAGCAAACCAACCCTGACAACAATAGTTCAGGTAAACGTGCCGACGTCTCAAGCTGAAGATGAAGAGATGGAGAAAGTATATCAGGATACTGAAAGGGTAATAGAGAATGTAAAGGAATATGAAAAACTAATAGTAATGGGAGGTTGGAATGCAGTTTTAGGGGAAGGAGTAAAAGAAAACGTTATAGGAGAATACAGGCTTGGGACCAGGAATTAGAGAGGACAAAATTGAAGTGTCATGACGATCTCTCCATTAGCAAAAGATTCCGGAATAGTCCCCGATTCGGATCTCTGAGAGGGGACTGCCTAGGTGGACGTTACCATGCTGCAACAAGATTCAGCTAGTAACAGCGAATACTCTGTTCAAGAATCATAAGAAGAGGAGGTATACTTGGTAAAGGCCTGGTGATACGGGAAGATTTCAGACATGTAATCCGAAACCAGATACTGCATTGTAAGGCGTATCCAGTAGCAGACATAGACTCAGATCACAATCTAGTAGTGATGAAGAGTAGGCTGAAGACATTAGTCAGGAAGAATCAATATGCGAAGAAGCACTACGGAATGAAGAGATACGCATGAAGTTCTCTAAGGCTTTAGATACAGCAATAAGGAATAGTTCAGTAGGCAGTACCGTTGAAGAGGAATGGACATCTCTAAAAAGGGCCATCACAGAACTTGGGAAGGAAAACACAGGTACAAAGACGGTAACTGTGAAGAAACCAAGGGTAACAGAAGAAATACTTCAATTGATTGATGATAGGATGAAGTACAAAGTGTTCCGGGAAACTCAGGAATAGAGAAATACAAGTCGCTGAGAAACGAAATAAATAGGAAGTACAGGGAAGCTAAGGCGAAATGGCTGCATGAAAAATCTGAAGACACCGAAAAATGAATGATTATCGGAAGGACAGACTGAGCACACAGGGAAGTCAACAGCCTTCAGTGACATTAAAAGCAAGGATGGTGACATTAAGAGTGCAACGGGAATTCCACTGTTAAATGCAGAGGAATAGGTTGAAAGAATATACTGAAAGCCTCTGAGGGGGATTTGTCTGATGTGATAGAAGAAGAAACAAAAGTTAATTTAGAACAGAGGGGATTCAGTATTAGAATCAGAATTTTGAAGGGCTTTGAAAGACATAAGATCAAATAATACAGAGGGGATACATAACATTCCATCAGAATTTCTAAAGTCACTGGGGAAGTGTCAATAAAACGACTATTCACGTTGGTGTGTAGAATGTATGTCTGGCGACATACCATCTGACTTCCGGAAAAGCATCATCCACACAATTTCGAAGATGGCAAGAACTGACAAGTGAAAGAATTATAATACAATCATCTTAACAGCTCATGCATCCAAGTTGCTTACAAGAATAATACACAGATGAATGAAAAAGAAAATTGAGGATAAGCTAGATGACAATCAGTTTGGCTTTAGGATAAGTAAAGGGACGAGAGAGGCAATTATGACGTTGTGGTAAATAATGGAGGCAAGACTAAAGAAAAATCGGAACACGTTCATAGGATTTTTCGACCTGGAAAAATCGTTCTAAAATGTAAAATGTTGTAAGATGTTCGAAATTCTGAGAAAAATTGGAGTAAGCTATAGGGAGAGACGGGCCATGTACAATATGTACAACAGCCAAGAGGGAATAATAAGAATGGACGACCAAGAACAAAGTGCTCGTATTAAAAAGTGTGTAAGAGAAGGATGTAGCTTTTCGCCCCTACTGTTCAATCTGTATATCGAGGAAGCAATGATGGAAATAAGAGTTCAGGAGTGGAATTAAAATTCAAGGTGAAAGGATATGAATAATACGATTCGCTGATGACGTTGCTACTCTGAGTGAAAGTGAAGAAGAATTACATGATCTGCTGAACGAAATGAACAGTCTAATGAGTAGGGAGTATGGACTGACATTAAATCGAAGACAGACGAAGGTAATGAGAAGTAGCAGAAACTAGAACAGCGAGAAACTTAACATCAAGCTTGATAGTCACGAAGTAGATGAAGTTAATGAATTCAGCTACCTAGGCAGTAAAATAACCAGTGACGGAACGGAGCAGGAGGACATCAAAAGCAGAATAGTAATGGCAAAAAGGTCATTCCTAGACAAGAGAAGTCTACCATTTTTCAAATATCGGCCTTAATTTGAGGAAGAAATTTCTGAGAATGTATGTCTGGAGTACAGCATTGTATGGTAGTGAAACGTGGAATGTGGGGAAACCGGAACAGATGAGAATCGAAGCATTTGAGATGTGGTGCGAAAGACGAATGTTGAAAATTAGGTGGACGGATTAGCTAAGGAATGAGGAGGGTCTGCACAGTATGGGAGAGGAAAGTAATATTTGGAAAACATTTGTAAGGAGTACGGACAAGATGATAGGACATCTGTTAAGAAATGGGGAAATGACTTCCATGGTACTAGAGGGAACTGTAGAGGGCAAAAACTGTAGAGAAAGACAGAGATTGGAACACATCCAGCAAATAATTGAGGACGTAGGTTGAAAGTGCTACTCAGAGATGAAGAGTTTAGCACAGGAGAGGAATTCATGGCGGGCCGCATGAAACCTATCAGAAGTGTGATGGCTAAGGAAAAAACGTCTCTCCTCATAAACTTTTTTATGGTGGATTTTCAAGGAGCACTTGAATCAGCAATTTCTTAAGCCAACTGTTTTTTTTTAGATACGTGGACGATATTTTCAGTGTCGCCCCACGGAGAAAGTAAGTTAATGGAGTTTTGCGTCATCATAACTTTCATGAGAACGTTTGATTCACTATGGAGTAGAGAAAGGTAGTTGTCTCAGACTCCTTGATGTTGGATTAGACGGAAGAGTGGCCGCTGTCTGTGACATTCTGTTTATCGTAAGCCGACTAATGCTAATTTGTACTTGCACTCTTCATCTTGCCACCACCCATCACAAGCCATGAGTGTACTTAAAACTCTTGTACGCAGAGCCCATACAGTGTCTGATGCAGAAATTCTGCCTAAAGAGCTTTCACATTTAAAGATGGTGTTTGCACACGATGGATACTCTACCCGGCCAATTAACAGGGCATTTTCAGCTAAAGCCAAGAACCGGAAAGAGGATAAAGAGGAGAACAAGCCAGCAAAGCCCATAGCTTCTCTTCCATTGGTTGGAAATGCTTCCTTCAAAATTGGACGAATCAGTAGTAATTTTCAGGTGAAAGTGATTTTCCTCCCATAATTTAAGATTTCGGATCTGCTAGGATCAGTTAAGTATAATATGTTGTTGTAGGAGGGAATTAACAGAATACCTTGTCAGAGTGGTAAGGCCTATAATGGACAAACAACTCACTAGTGAAAAAACGCTGCACAGAACTTAAACGATGCACTCACCTCTTGCAGCTCAGAAAATCTACGGAACATTGTATCTCCGACGGACATTCAATGGAGGATGACAAAACATTAGTTTGGACAGAGCAACATATTTGTGAATCCATTATAAAAGAATACGTTGAAATACGCATCACGGAAAATGTCAAGAACCGTGATAGGGGCTATCAGATGGACAATAAGTGGTATCAGGTCATCTCGTTCAGACGAAGACGGCAAAATACTCCCATGACTGCGTGGAGGGTAACGCCAAAGACCGCTGATCCTTAAGTTCCACCAGCGAACGCACTGTCGCCGATCGATGTGGTCCTTCTGTCATAGTGATCCTGAAGCATGCGCGGCAATTGTCTTAGCGCGCTATATAAGGCGGAGCGGAGAAAGTCTTCCGTCAGTCTCCGATGGCTGACCTGAAGACGACTGGCATGTGTCCAGTCTAAATATCGTGGAGTGAAATTTACGACGACTAGCTGCAATCTCGAAATCTCTTCAGACTACGTAAAGAATATTCATGGGACTAGGAACTCGGCCGTCAATTTCTATCCTGCGTTATCGGCAGTACTGGTCGCGAGACAAGAGACTGTGAGGTGCACGCATCGTGCCCACAGGGCGACACAAATGCCCATGGCACCCGTGTGCCGGCTTGCGGGCAGGTCACGTGCCCTGCCCTGGTTTCGGCAGTCGCGTCCGTGTCCGGTGAGGCTTTTGCCCGCGACGGCTCGCGGGCCCCATGTTCTGGGATACAACGCAGTCAAGGAGCCGGGAGTGTGTAGCCGCCGTCACAATTGACGTTGTAATGCTGCTTAATAATTTCAATCGCCTCCCGAATTGCGCGGTACCGCCTCCACGACTCTTTCGCCAGCACACGGTCTTCCCGGAGCAAGATAGCCTGTTGTGTTCCGCTCTCGTCGTTTTATTATCCTGTACTAAACGCATATAGCATTCTATTTCTGCTACTCGTATGCAGTTCTCCCTGTCTGCCGGCCGGAGTGGCCGAGCGGCACTTAGCGCTACAGTCTGGAACCACGCGCCCGCTACGGTCGCAGGTTCGAATCCTGCTTCGGACATGGATGTGTGTGATGTCCTTAGGTTAGTTAGGTTTAAGTACTTCTAAGTTCTAGGGGACTGATGACGACAGCATTTAAGTCTCATAGTGCTCAGAGCCATTTGAAACATTTCTCCCTGTCTTTCGTACATAGGCTGCTCCGCACTCACAATGTAGTTCATATAATGTAGTTTCTTGACAGAATCCTTGATGGTCGCTGTCATGTTGTAGATCATGTAGCTGCTTCGAAAAATCGGTTTGAAACTTCGTCAGGTTAGGATGTTGCCCAGCCGTCAACTGCCGCCCTTCACATGTGGTGGCTACACTCAACTATTTACGCACAGTGCATTGCATTTGTTTGTGTAGAGGGTCAATGTGAATTCTTGAACGTAGTATCCATCATTTCCGTCTCTCCCTGCATACTACCTTTGAGACATCTGTGCATACGACAGTATATTCTACGAACTGCCTCATACCACTTCCGACGTTATTCACTAGTCCTTTTATATGTATTTTGAAAAGGAATGCTCATGTAATACTCCGTTGGGTCCGCAAAATGTTACTTTTAGGTCTGAAGATTTCTCTACGTTAAGATTGTAGCGTTGTGCTGTGTTTAATGTGTATACTGACTGTAGTTTATCTTGCTACGGATGTTAGGCCACTTGAACAGGGAAAATGAGAAAATACAACTGGCCATCATGAGATGGAACGCTCGTTCTAATTAAGAAAGCTATTTTGCATTTTTCTGTAAACATGAAAGTTCCAACAAATGTACACAGGTTCTTCCACAGTACTTGCGAGAATTCATGAGCTATAGAGTCTTTATAGCTTTACTAATCAGTGTTGTACATAAAATTTCAGTGTTTCTTGCTGTCCATAGGTGTTTCCTGTGAGAATAATGCTTGAAGCTCTCTGCAAGCCTGGTGCTCTGCTAGTATTGCGTTAACCAAGTATCACCAAAAATGACTGGTAGTGGGCAATTTGTCGTTTATCTTAATATTTTCATACTGCCACGGACAGAAGAAAAGTAGCACCAACCAACCTTCTTTCGTTTTACCAAAGAAAAATCACCAAACAGAAGTATGTCCAGAGGTTGTTATTTTACTAGCGCTATACATTGCATTTTCTAGTTTTGAGGACTATTGTTACGCTTCATTACCCCTTGATATATACTATATGCGTACTCGATTGTTTGACATGCAGTGTCCTGAAGATAGCGTTATGGGATGACGGAACTGGTCGTGTAAATAAAATAACAGTTCCTGAAAACATTCTGCTGTTTGGTGATGTTTCTTTCATATATCTGTCAGCAGCTGCTGACCCGTATCCACAATGGATCGACAGAGATCCCTGTTTGCTGTCCTCTCGTCAGTGTAAACGAAACATCGTGGTACAAACTCCGGACTGAAACGTGACTGCAGGGACGCAACGAAGCACACCTCAGTCTGTCCACCAGATCATCTAAAAACAAAGGCGTTCAGGAGTTTCGTGTTATTATACCAGCACTCGGTTTGCTTTCTAAAGCCTCGGCTCCCTCTCCGTGATTTCCATTGTTTTCGGAGTGACATAAGACAACATTGCCAAACAAAACGTAATTTCCGTCCTCCACAGTAATTGGACTGTTTCCTGAAATTTATTAAGGAAATATCACCTCAGTATAATGGTTTGAACTGTGGCAACGTTGACAAATGCAAATATTGTCGTTCGCTTCGTAATACACCTAATGTACTGAATGAGTTGTTATTTCTATTTAAAAGCGATTTTCCAGTTAGCTCTGCATGTTCGTCATGTCCCGGATAAAATAAACATTGCGTCCTCAAATGTAAATTCCGCTTCTGAGCTCTAGATCAATACACGCCGCCTGTACAGCAGAAGTAATTTACTGACCTCAGTGAGGTACCTGTTGTCTGAAGAGGGTAGGGAAACAAAGTATTTAAAAGTAGAGTTTTATTTCAAACACACATTTACAAACGCTTTAGTTGTTTTTCCACAAATTCCTATCATCTCAGGTGTTTTTCTGTGCTATAACGGTTCATCGAAAGTCAGGTTAATACTTCCGTCTTGCGACGAGAAGGTGCTTCTTATATTTTTAGTGATGATTTGCTCGCATAACTGTTTTATAAACTATAGTTTGACTTCTTTCTTAGCTTTTCCAAATAATACACACACACACACACACACACACACACACACACACACACACACACATATACACTGTCCACACACACACACACATACACTGTCCCTGTTGCTCCTACATTTCCGTATCTGCCGCCCTGTCGGTTCGAACTCTGTACCCTCTGTACCCTGGCTAGTGGTGGGTCGCACACAGTGCACAGTGAAGGGCCAGAGGCTGTGGCTTGAGAGGAGCTGTTTTTGAAAGCCACGAATCGAGGCTGATGGACGGTGGTGCAAACCGTATTTCTCAGATGTATTTTTGTACGGGAGGGCACAAGTTTGGAGAGCACGATTTGTGGCGGTTGTCTAAGCAGTGTGGGGGATGTCGTGAGTTCAGCAGTCTACACGACTACTTTAAACGAACTTACGGTAGTTGCAATGTCAGTTGAAATCTAGATCCGCAAAGCAACAAAAAAGAGATGACATTACGACCAACTCTTACGTTGTATCTGTCCTGAATTATGTACTGAGGTGAGAAAAGGTATCGGATACCTCTTCATTTCCTGTCGGACCTTCTTTTTCCCGGTATAGCGCAGCTTCTTGACGTGACAGAGGAGTCCCCTGCAGAAGTATTGAACGACGCTGCCATTATAACCATCCATAATAGCGAAAGTGTTGCCGGTGCAGCATTTTCTGCACAAACTGACCAGAGGACCCAGTCAATCACGTGTAAACACAGCTGACACCATTACGAACCACCACCAGCTTGGACAGTGCCTTGTTGACGACTTGGGTTCATGGCCTCGTGGGTGCTGCGCCACACTGGAACACTACCATTAGCTCTTAACTGAAATCTAGACTCATGTGATCAGGCCACAGTTTTCCATTTGTCTAGGGTCCATCCGATATGGTCAAGAGCCCAAGATAGAATTTGGAAGCGAGGTCGTGCTGTTATCAAAGGCAGTTGCGTTGGTCGTCTGCTACCACAGCCCATTAAAACCAAATTTCGCGTCACTGTCCTAACGGATACGTACGTCAAACATTGACTTCTATCGTTATTTCACGCAGTGTTGCTTGTCAGTTAGCACTGACTACTCTATGCAAACGCCGCTGCCATTTGTCGTTAAGCGGAGGCCTTTTGCCTCTGCGTTGTATGTGGTGAGTAGTAATGCCTGGAATTTTGCATTCTCGGCAGACTCTCGACACTGTTGATTCCAGAATATTGAATTCCCTATTTCCGAAACGGAATGTCCCATGCGTCTTGCTCCGACTGCCATTCCGCTTCCAAAGTCTGTCATTTCCCGTCGTTCGGCCACAGTCACGTCGTAAATCTTTTCACTTGAATCATCTGAGTGCAAATGACAGCTTCGTCAACGCACTGCCCTCTTACTGAGTCATCTGCCTCCTGATTGCTTTGGTTAAAAATTGGTTCAAATGGCTCTGAGCACTATGCGACTTAACTTCTGAGGTCATCAGTCGCCTAGACCTTAGAACTAATTAAACCTAACTAACGTAAGGACATCACACACATCCATGCCCGAGGCAGGATTGCAACCTGCGACCGTAGCGGTCGTTCGGCCTCAGACTGCAGCGCCTAGAACCGCACGGCAACTCTGGCCGGCGATTGCTTTGGTGCCGCCTGCTACGAGTTCCTCTCATGTGCCAGCCACCTCATCTCAGATTAGCACTTGCAACCTATGTCCTCAATCGTTTGCTGGATGTATTCTAATCTCTGTTTCCCTCTACGGTTTTTACCCTCTGCGGCTCCTTCCAGTAGCATGGAATTTATTCTGTGATGTCTTAGCAGATGTCCTACCATCCTGTCCCTTCTTCTTGTCAGTACTTTACATATATTACTTTCCTCATCGATTCTCCGAAAGACGTCCTCATTTCTTACCTTATTAATCCACCAAATTTTCAACATTCGTTTGTAGCACCATATCTCAAATGTTTCAATTCTGTTCCGTTCCCTTACAACTGCCATTTGTGTATGCGCACATGGCTATCGATGACTTTTCTTACCTCAGTTTAAGATAATGTGTTGTAAATGTACTCTGCTTTTCGTTTGGTGTGTACTATGACAATGTTGTACTTCGATTGGTGGATGTCGACTGAAATTGTATTCTGAATAAGGCTGGACGTATTGGTTAGCTTTCCATCTGTAATATTTGGACTTATTTCACGGCTCCTATGGAATACGTCAAGGGCTGTTACTGTGATTTAAACATCATGCTGACACTGCATTGTGACTTCGAAGTGAACTGTTGGAATGTCCCTTCAGTTTAGTTTCTGCTTGTCTCGCTTGATCGTATTGCAAAATGAGTGTGCTATTGAGTTGTGTGGAATGGATGTTGGCGATCGGATGATTTAGCAAAGAAGGCAAGCCGCTGGGGTAGTTTTTATCTAAACTATCATACATTTCATTCATTAAACTATTAATCTTACTGAATTTACTGAATAAGCTATAAACGTGTCACAGCAATTGTGTGTGTAGTAAGCTGCTTTCGTAATGGTTAAAGTTATGATTATGTATATTAACACGAGTTCTGTTACGGATCCTTCTAAGATTAATTTGGCTTGTTTTAAGTTAAACCAAGCACTAAGTGGGCCACATCCTGGGAGGAGCAGGAACTTACTTAAATGGGTTATTGTTGAGCTCATGGCTGAGACGCAGAACCATCTATAAATTCACTTCTTCTAAAAGTTTTGAAAACTTTTAGCATTTCTTAAAGCTTTTCTCAATATTTTTTTCTAATTCTTTGACAAAACTGATTTTTGTTGTATTTTTAAGTAGTGTGTTTCTGTTACTATTGAGTTCAACAGACAATGTTGCTTTATAAAGAATTTTTGTACTTAGTAAAGAAATTACGGCATTGGGATGTTCTGAAATAAATGTGCACTATAAGTGGAACGTGTGTGAATTGGACCAGCCTACCACGTTATCTTCATTAGCTGTCGCGTATTCTCTTTTAATCTCATGTTGATTTAATGCTTTGGTGTCATTATGGTAGCAGTCAGCGTTTTCTCTGGTTTTTTTTTTTTTTTTCATACAGGCTGTCAGAACTGAAAGTCGATGCAGTGTGATATTTTCTGTTTCATTGTGGAACCGTAGAATGTACAAGACGCAGCTTTGTTGAGAAAGGAGGACTTAGTCAATCAACTTAGAAATTGGGAGGTATTTAGAGGGTCTACTGCACAAATGATTCAGCTATTAATGACGACTTTCAATAAACCGACTGTAAGCTGGTAGGCCCATCCTGGGAAGCCAAGTTCCGCTGTTTGCGCCATTGTTGTGCCGTTGGTGAATTTCAGGTTCCCTCCTATAGTCAAATTAGGCGTATACAAGCACGCTTGGAACATTACCGGAACTGTTTGTATGATTTTGACGGGAGAAGGGAAGGCTGGTGTTAGTGGCGAAATTAAATTTAAAATTGCTGTACTAGGGAATCAAATCAAGGGGATTAGTCAGTGATTGTTGGAGGTTAATGAGGAAACTGCGAATGTGGGAGACAGTGAGTGGAGGCAGGACGGTATCGAAAGATTAACTTATCCAGGACGTTATTTTCAAAAATCACCAATCCCTATGAGATCTTTCTGCGGGGACAAACTAACTGGGAAAACGGGTTCAGGTCCGGAAACGTTAAAGATAGCTCAATTGATTATAGAATTTCTGAATAAAGGTGAAATTGTTTTGCTTAGTGACAGTTAAGGTGAAAATAACTTTGTTGCAATTAGTGCGAAAAGCAGTTAGTGAGGGTGCTAGCTTTGCCGATTTCTGTAAGAAGCTGCAAGGACAGATAATTAACCTAGAGCGTTCAGGAGTTAGCTCATAAGAATTATTGTAAGCAACGAGTGAGAGATGGATTAATAGCGAAGTACGCCAACAATTAAAAAGGGAGTATGGAGGCTTGGTGTTAGTGATATAATGAAGCTCAAGGTTTACATCATATTTTAAGTGGGTCGTCGTTGGAGGATCAACAATACGTCCTTTCTGGGGAAGTGACCAACTATTTTCAAACTATGGATCAATTGTTCAGACATTTCCCAGCCTCAGTTTAAGTGGGAAACAAAAGGGAGGAACTAAGTTCAGGCCTGCTAGTCAGAAATCTGTCAAGGGCTTTTAGAGAGAAGAAAGGTAGGACAATGAAAGGCGTCAATAGTGGAAATTTCTGGTAAGTGACCAAAGGTCAAGAACAGTTATGACTGACCGGAAGGTGTACGGTTAGTGAAAGTAACTGTAGGGCCCCCCTAGACAGGTCAGGCGTGCACTACACACCGGAAGCAGCTACTAGGGTAGCAGAGTACGTGTGGCGTGCACACGGGGGTTTTTTAGGTTAGAGGGACCCCCCCTTGGGCGAAACGATAAAATACCTGACGGCTTACCAGAGAGGACATTATCATCGTTGATAAAGAACGTCCGTCCTCAGAGACCAAAAACAGGAAAAGTTAACGTAATATTGGTAAACTGCAGGAGTATCCAGGGCAAGGTTCCTGAATTAGTATCTCTTATTGAAGGAAATAGTGCGCATATAGTATTAGGAACGGAAAGTTGGTTAAAACCGGAAGTGAACAGTAACGAAATCCTAGACACAGAATGGAATATATACCGCAAGGATAGGATAAACGCCAATGGTGGAGGAGTATTTATAGCAGTAAAGAATTCAATAATATCCAGTGAAGTTATTAGCGAATGCGAATGTGAAATAATCTGGGTTAAGCTAAGTATCAAAGGTGGGTCAGATATGATAGTCGGATGCTTCTATAGACCACCTGCATCAGCAACCGTAGTAGTTGAGCGCCTCAGAGAGAACCTGCAGAACGTCGTGAAGAAGTTTCGTGATCATACTATTGTAATAGGGGGAGACTTCAATCTACCAGGTATAGAATGGGATAGTCACACAATCAGAACTGGAGCCAGGGACAGAGACTCTTGTGACATTATCCTGACTGCCTTGTCCGAGAATTACTTCGAGCAGATAGTTAGAGAACCAACTCGTGAAGCTAACGTTTTAGACCTCATAGCAACAAATAGACCGGAACTTTTCGACTCCGTGAATGTAGAAGAGGGTATCAGTGATCATAAGTCAGTGGTTGCATCAATGACTACAAGTGTAATAAGAAATGCCAAGAAAGGAAGGAAAATATATTTGCTTAACAAGAGTGATAGGGCACAAATCGCAGAATATCTGAGTGACCACCATCAAACGTTCATTTCTGAGGAAGAGGATGTGGAACAAAAATGGAAAAAATTCAGAAACATCGTCCAGTACGCCTTAGATAAGTTCGTACCGACTAAGGTCCAAAGCGAGGGGAAAGATCCACCGTGGTATAACAATCATGTACGAAAGGTACTACGGAAACAAAGAAAGCTTCATCATAGGTTTAAGAGTAGTCGAATCATAGCTGATAAGGAAAAGCTGAACGAAGCGAAAAAGAGCGTAAAGAGAGCAATGAGAGAAGCATTCAACGAATTCGAACATAAAACATTGGCAAACAATCTAAACAAGAACCCTAAAAAGTTTTGGTCATATGTAAAATCGGTAAGCGGATCTAAATCCCCTATTCAGTCACTCGTTGACCACGATGGCACCGAAACAGAGGACGACCGAAGAAAGGCAGAAATACTGAATTCAGTGTTCCGAAACTGTTTCACTGCGGAAAATCGTAACACGGTCCCTGACTTCAGCCGTCGCACGGACGCCAAAATGGAAAATATTGAAATAAACGATATCGGAATTGAAAAACAACTGCTATCACTTAGTAGCGGAAAAGCATCCGGACCAGACGAGATACCCTTAAGATTCTACAGTGATTATGCTAAAGAACTTGCCCCCTTTCTATCAGCAATTTATCGTAGATCGCTGGAAGAACGTAAAGTACCTAGCGACTGGAAGAAAGCGCAGGTCGTTCCCATTTTCAAGAAGGGTCATAAATCAGATGCGAATAATTATAGGCCTATTTCGCTTACGTCAATCTGTTGGAGAACAATGGAACATGTTTTGTGTTCTCGTATTATGACGTTCTTAGATAATACAAATCTCCTTCATCATAACCAACATGGATTCCGCAAACAGAGATCATGTGAAACTCAGCTCGCCCTATTTGCCCAAGAAATTCACAGTGCCGTAGACACTGGCGAGCAGATTGATGCCGTATTCCTGGACTTCAGGAAGGCATTTGATACGGTTCCGCACTTACGTTTAATGAAAAAAATACGAGCTTACGGAATATCGGACCAGGTTTGTGATTGGATTCAGGATTTCCTAGAAGAAAGAACACAACATGTCATTCTTAACGGTTCAAAATCTGCAGATGTAGAGGTAATTTCGGGAGTACCGCAAGGAAGCGTGATAGGACCTTTATTGTTTACAATATACATAAATGACTTAGTTGACAACATCGGTAGCTCCGTGAGGCTATTTGCAGATGACACGGTTGTCTACAAGAAAGTAGCAACATCAGAAGACTCGTACGTACTCCAGGAAGACCTGCAGAGGATTAATGCATGGTGCGACAGCTGGCAGCTTTCCCTAAACGTAGATAAATGTAATATAATGCGCATACATAGGGGCAGAAATCCATTCCAGTACGATTATGCCATAGGTGGTAAATCATTGGAAGCGGTAACGACCGTAAAATACTTAGGAGTTACTATCCGGAGCGATCTGAAGTGGAATGATCACATAAAACAAATAGTGGGAAAAGCAGGCGCCAGGTTGAGATTCATAGGAAGAATTCTAAGAAAATGTGACTCATCGACGAAAGAAGTAGCTTACAAAACGCTTGTTCGTCCGATTCTTGAGTATTGCTCATCAGTATGGGACCCTTACCAGGTTGGATTAATAGAAGAGATAGACATGATCCAGCGAAAAGCAGCGCGATTCGTCATGGGGACATTTAGTCAGCGCGAGAGCGTTACGGAGATGCTGAACAAGCTCCAGTGGCGGACACTTCAAGAAAGGCGTTACGCAATACGGAGAGGTTTATTATCGAAATTACGAGAGAGCACATTCCGGGAAGAGATGGGCAACATATTACTACCGCCCACATATATCTCGCGTAATGATCACAACGAAAAGATCCGAGAAATTAGAGCAAATACGGAGACTTACAAGCAGTCGTTCTTCCCACGCACAATTCGTGAATGGAACAGGGAAGGGGGGATCAGATAGTGGTACAATAAGTACCCTCCGCCACACACCGTAAGGTGGCTCGCGGAGTATAGATGTAGATGTAGATGTAGATAGGAAGTGTAAGAGAATTTATGGCATACGCAGTCAGGACAGAAAGGGGTAGTTTTCCGTTCGTTGCTATGTCAACAGCGAGCCAGTTGGTGCCCTCCAGGATTCAGCTAGTATCATTAGTGCGTTAGGTTTCAGGAAACAAAGAATACTACATGGGGCTTGCAGGATTCAGAGGAAAGCATCTACGAGGCGTATTTGGAAAGTAATGTCCGATCGGTCGCGAAATGGAAGCCACAGTGAATATCCGATAAAGCTTTACACATATGTGTCGGACAGTGTCTCTAGTCTGCCCTTGACTGCGTCACGTCTGTGTCTTCAGATCTGAGCGCTCAGCGAGCACGTAAATATGCCTAGAAAACAGTGTCTCCCACCCAAGCATGAGTGCTGAGAGAGATTTCGCCTGATGTGATTCAGCACACACACAACATACCTGTCATGACAGTTCCCGGCCGCACTCTTCATGGACAATGAGGACGCCCCTGCAGAGTTTTCGATGGGAAGTGTTTGATCGCATTCCGTACAGCCTGGACTTTGCTCCCTCTGATTTTCATCTCTGCTGACATGAACCGCTGGCTATGAAGTCAACATTTTGGTGCAGACAGAGAACTGCAGATCAGCGTAGATAGTCGGCGAAAAGTGCAGGCTTGCTGCGTTCTATGACGAAGTTATTGGAAAGTTGTACAACGCTACGACAAATGTCTCAGATGGAGCGGCGACTATGTAGAGACTTTGCTGGAAGGTGTGGCATTCTACTGCAAATACAACACTTTCGATTTTCACTGTGGTTTCCATTTTGCGACCGCTCGGACACCACTTTCGGAATACGCCTCGTATATTACCACTAGCATCATCTGCGTTAGGGTGAAAGGATTCATTTCCGTGCAGCTTAACATTAGTGGCTCTTCCTTGAGAACTAAGGTCGGGTCATACCGAATTTATCAATATATTGCACTCTCAGTAGTGATTTTATCAGAAAGATCAGCTTAACAATGAACTGGACAGATACTAATTTCTTCTTTAAATTTCGACAGGATCCTAAACTTAGCTTTTATCACCATGCAGAAAGTAAACTTGAGAATTACAATGCGGGGATGAGATGGAGTGCTAAATTGGAGGGAAACGTGAAACCCACAGAAGTCGACGTGCAGCACTTGAATGAAGAGAATGGTAGAACAATTAGTACTCTTTGTCAAGAGATTTTGGACCTGCTAACAACTAGAGCGCGGTTAAAATCCCTAATGAAATATCAGATAGATCATCCCAGTGCATAAACCAACTTACTGTCTCCTCCCCTTCCCGACAACCCCCTCCTCCCCCCTCCCCCAAGCATGAAGGAGCTTAATATGACTAAAGAGAAACTTCTATATGAGGGAGTTAATCGCCCATCCAGCTCGTCATATGCAGCCCCAGTTTTTCTGTTTTCTAACTCATGTGGGGGTAGCTGCCCAGTGGTCGATTTCATCTTTATTACAGCAGATGTAAATCAAGCATAAAGTCACATCCCATTACTGGCGAATTCCAGGTGGCTCACAGAATTCGCGAGCGACAGGAGCTGGAGTTCACTCGAGTGCCTTTTTGGTTGTCCACTGTAGCTGCAGTTCTGTCGCAGTTGATGGATATATTTCCTAATATGAAAATTATATTTGTATACCACCATGTTAATGATTTAGCTATTTACAGACACAATTTTTTGTAACATCTAGAGCAGGGCTTCCCAACCTGTGGTCCGCGGACCCCTTAGGGGTCCGCCGGCTCTTTCTAGGGGGTCCGCGGTCGCCCTTCACCAAATCGTGTCATATAATGAGTAAAATTATTGAATAAAAATGTGAAAATAAAATTCATCATTTTTTCGTGTGAAAAACATGTGTACTTTTACTTCAGGTCGTATCCCAAGCAGTCTTTGCGGTTTCTAAGTGAGAACGTATACACAGTTTCGTGCCGGAGAATGCGGCTTCTCTGATCGACTGTTTAGCAACAATACGGGGGTCGTTTGTGCGCCGGCTCATGGCGCTAGATGCACTGAAACCTTTTACGCATACGCGGAGCGAGCTTTGTCGACCAATCACAGCGCTCGCTGGCACGTATGCGGCCCCAGGCACCATAAATGTTAAACGTGCCTTGTCAGTGCACTACCTATTTCATAAGTCGATTTTTGACCACTTTATTACTTCTAACATGGACCGGTGGCTGAAGTCAGGATCATTGAAGAAGGCTGCAGTTTCTCCATCGCCTTCACAACAAGGGAAGTTTCCACTTGAAATGAATGAGGGAGGGAGGACGATCAAAGGAAGCCTTTACATACATTTGAACGTTTTTCTTCGGATTTCACGAACCGCCCCCCCCCCCCCCTCACACACACACACACTCACACATACACACACGACTGTTACGAAATATGCACCCTCCTTACATAACAGTAGCTAAATAGTGGAAGTGAACAGACCATAAGCGACAGCTTGTCAACAGCAAACAGTTTGGACGTGACGTTGATTGTTCTTGGAGGAAGACAGGTCCATCGTATGAAATTTCAATTACCAGGTAATTTTAATCAGGCAATAATGTGTTGAACAAAGGGAGTAAATCAACCAGTAAGTGTCTGGATACAGCGCGAATTCCAATTGGATCGTTAATTTCAGGTTGTTTTCATTCATCTCTAAACCAAAGACTATTGATACTTCAGGAGAAGGGGGGGGGGGGGTCATTGGGAACATGGCACCTGCATTAAGAAGCTTTCAGTTCCCATGGGTTTCGCTCTGAAATTTGAAGTTACTGTGCTCTTGACTGACTAGGGGTCCGCCAAGGATTATCGACTGAAGAAGGGGTCCGCCAGCTGAAAAGGTTGGGAAGCCCTGATCTAGAGAATTTGAGGGAGTTTTTAGGCAACTACAATATGTGGGATTGATGGTTAACCCTAGAGTGAAGTGGCAGGTCCCAGGTTGTCTCAGACGGAGTAACAGTCGATCCACGAAGTATTAAGGCTATTCTGGCAGTCAACCTAAAGAAAGATGTTAAGGGAGTCGCTAAATTCATTGGGTTGGAAAACTTATTCATGAAATTTATCCCATAATCTACGCATAATGCTGACCCGATGAATTTGTTAAAGGAAAAGGAACAAAAATTAGAATGGGGTTGTTTTCAAGAAGCGGTATTTAGGGGACTGAAGGAATGCTTTAGTACTGCTCCTGCATTGGCGTAATTGGACTTCTAAAACTCTTTACAGTGCAAACAGATGGTACCAGGGTCTAGGGGTGGTTCTACTCCAGGAAGACCAAGATGAGCAACGAGTTATTCTTTGTGCAAAGGGGTATTAATAAGATATAGCGGAAGTATTCGGCCTACGTATTTTTTGATCTAGAGTTTCAAGTATTACCTGGAACGTAGGTAGCTTAGGTTGGAAACAGACAGTCAAGTACTGAGATGGGTTTAAGGGCCACTCTGGAAAACTGGTCAAGTAGCCCGCTGGGCTGCCACAATTTTGGCTTTTAAATTCAGAGTGGTTAACATCTGTGGTAAAAACATTTAAGTGTATGATAGTTTAAGTAAGAAGTTTGATGAGAAGATTGGAGGGGATGACCATGATATTCCTCCGTAGGTGTACAGCCACTTCGCATCAGACTTATATTTTAAGAATTTCCAGCTTTATTCCAGGCAATCCTGCAGTAGCAGGAACAGGACCCAGGTCTAAAAGCAGATAAGGAAAATTAGAGAGGGAAGAGACGCTCAAGCCATTCGTATTTAAGCATTTCGTCGTTCCTTGTCTAGTTTAGCAGGGCCCAAAGCCTAAGACTATCTTGCCCCACCAGTTGTGGCCTACGTTTTAGGACATTTGCACAGCTCGCCGGGTGGAGGCCATGTGGGAATTTTCAAGACTCATGTGAAGATCCAGTCTAGATGTATTCAGATGATTATGGATGTGGAGATTAGAGAAAGAGTCCATCTGTGTCAGACTCGTGCACCAATTAAGGCTCCTCAGAGCACTACTATTGGTTTTCTCGCATCGAAGCCGGTTTTGCCCCTTCCATGCACTAGGACATGATTTAAGTATAATTTTGTCTGGGATGACTACTGCCCAGTGCGTTATAGATCAGAAACATCTATTTAGCATAGTCAATAAAATTCTTCTGGGTTCGCGACCGCATTATCAACTATGAAATTCCGAAGTTTCGGCAACTACTGCAAGACGACTTCCTCAGGGTGTATTGCTAACTGACAATGCGGTCCCAAATCCGGAAGAACTTTATTGACTGTGACAACGGCCACGGGAGCCTACGTTTGGACATTTTTAGTATATTTGGGTCAAGCTGGGTGACTGACACGGATATTATACGGGAACAGAAATGCCACGTTGTACCATTTGTCCCTTTTACCCCCATACTTCCTAAGTAGAGAGAGTGAATAGGAACTTCAGTGCTGACCTGGCAGATGACCGTCTTCAACATGATTAAGCATTAAGCGCAAAACCCCACCGTGGCCCAGATGTTTCTCGCGTTTAAGGTAAATTCCCCCTGACTAGTTTTTAGCCAATTAACGATTTGTGACTGGAACGAATGAGGGAGCTGGTAAGGTTACCAGCAAATTCTTGTCTAAGTTCTTGCAGCCATAAGAGATTGTGAAATTTTAACTTCAGTAACTTTTTTTGTGTGGGACCCAGCCTCAGGGCAATAAAAAGAGGGTCTACCAATGCAAAGTCGATCTGCTTCATGCGAATGAAATAAGGTGTGACCAGGCCCTATGAAAGTGGCGTAATTTATGTTTTCCGTACCTTATTCCGATTTTTTTGGCTTATCCCTGAGTCAGCCATGTTTTGTACATATCCGTACAATAATGAGTGTATTTAGGTACAGTTTTAGTTGTAGATAATCTATTTTAGTTATAGTGGTCTCTACTTTTGCGGTCATCTCCTTGGGAATTTTAAACATACGTAACGGTACGAAATCTTATAATAACCGTATTATACCTCTAAAGGGGGTGGGTTATATTACAGTTTCCCGCAACTTTTAGTATCTGCTGCGCTGCCGATCATATGAAGGAAGTTCGCACCCCCTTCTACGTTTTGTAAGTGTAAATTCATTCAGTACGTTGCACAGTCTTTGTCCATTTATTTTGTTTTGAAGACAAACGTGTGTTCGCCTCCAGAACGGCATGTTACGTATTTAGCTCCTTCTGTTTTGCTAGTAGCACAATTCTAAAATTTCGTTCACGTTTTTCTATTTAATAGGTTTAACCTCTCTCTTTAACTGTAATAATAAATTCAGGTAGTCTGTAGTGCAGTGTTCATTTGTTCTGAACAGCCAGCTGCACAACTCATTAAGGCATTTGGTGACACATCGAGAGGGTAGCAAGTTGCACATCGAGATTTTTGCCAGCTTTCATAGTTTACTTCTTCATTTAGCCTTGCTAGCATTAACAGATGTGTGCATGCTGTGTGTGGAGACAGTAGGAGCAGGCTCTAATTGGCGAAGAACTCGTTCACGTCGCTCGAGGAGGTGCACCATTGTCGAGGGTGACCGTCCGGCGTCACCCATTCGCCCTGTGAGTGAACAGGTGGCCGTTCCTTCCGCAAGGTCCGAGCTCGTAAACATGGGCAGGTGTTTGGTAGCGATCTGGACCTCCAACGTTAGGCGTGTTTTTGAGTTCCTTAGGAATAAAACGTTCAGGGCTGGAAAGAAAGCCAATCACTCGTTCTATCTGCGGGGGAACCTAGGATGCAGACATCTCCAAGTTGTGGCTGACGTTACCACCAACGACTTCTCATATCATACAGGTGGCTGGCGGAGGTTTTCCTGTAACCAAGCAGTACTCCGTCCTAAGACTTTTGAGCATGTTTTCAGGAGATAGCTCAGACCTTGTTTCTGCTAGGAAGAGCTGATAAATAAGTCATTAGCATCAAACTTCGACAATGCAGTTAAAGTTCCAGTAAAATGGACGTAGAGTAATTACGGGCGTAGTTTAAACAGACTGTAAACAATGGTCTGTAGAACTATGTATCTAGTGGGTCAATTAAGAACGATAGAGACCCACCGTGGTTTAACGACGAAATTAGGAAAATTCTAAGGAAGCGAAGCATGTTGCACTCTCGGTTGAAAAGAGAACACTCAAATGAAAATAAGCAAAGGTTAGTAGACATCCGTGGTTCTGTGACATGCGCCAAGCATACAACTACCACCGCCGTAGCTTAGTAAAAGATAGGGCCGCAAACCCGAGAAAATTCTGGTCCTTAGTAAAATTTCTAAGTTTGTCTAAGGCTTCCATCCTGTCACCTGTTGACTAGTCTGGTGAGGCAATTGAAGACAGCAAAACGAGATCCGAAGTTTAAAATTTCTCGTTAAGATATCGTACGAATATATGTTATGTTGACCATGGAACAGACTCCCATATGGACAGCACAGTAACAAGCGTCCATAGCATAGAGAAATAACTGAAAGAGTTGAAAGCAAATGAGTCGCCATGTCTAGATGGAACTAGAGTTTGGTTCTACAGAGAGTACTTTACGGCAATGGCCCCTTACCTAGCTTGCATTTATCGCGAAATCTCTCGTCTAGCGCAAAGCTCAAAGCGACCGTAAAATAGTGCAGACGCTTTCTGCATATACGAAGGATGAAAGGAAGCACAAGAAAAACTACAGACCAATATCATTAACACAGGTGGGCTGCACTATCCTTCATGATATTCTCAATTGAACACAATTTTTTCTTGAGAGGGAAAAGCTTATGTCCAAGAACACAGGTGCGCTGCAGAATCTTTCATAAAGTTCTCAATTCGAATACAATTTTTCTTGAGACGGAAAAGCCTATGTCCAAGAATGAGCACTGTTTTAAAAAGCATCGCACGTGCGAAACTCAGCTTGCCCTTTTCTCACATGATATAATGCGAACTATGGAAGAAGAGAAACAGGAGATTCCATACGCCTAGATTTCCGAAAAATATTTGCCACAGTATCCCACTGCAGACTCTTTATGAAAGTACGAACGTACGGGATAGATTCCCAGACACGTGCGTGTCGCCGGCCGGAATGGCCGTGCGGTTCTAGGCGCTACAGTCTGGAACCGGGTGACCGCTACGGTCGCAGGTTCGAATCGTGCCTCGGGCATGGATGTGTGTGATGTCCTTAGGTTAGTTAGGTTTGAGTAGTTCTAAGTTCTAGGGGACTCATGACCACAGCAGTTAAGTCCCATAGTGCTCAGAGCCATTTGAACCATTTTTGAACCTGCGTGACACGAAATATTCTTAAATAATAGAATTCACTGTGTTTTTCTTGATTGCGATGTTCATAAGACACAAAGGTAACGTCAGGCTGGCTCCAGGGAAGTGTGATAGGACCGCTATTCTCTATACACGTAAATGATCTGGTGGACTGGGTGGATATCAATCTGCGGTTGATGTGTAATGTATGCTAAGATGTCTTCGTTGAGTGATTCTAGGAGGATACGAAATGACTTGCACAAAATTTGTAGGTGATGTGATGAGTGGAAGCTAGCTGTAAATGTGGAAAAATGTACGTTAGTAGCCGGCCGTGGTGACCGAGCGGTTCTAGGCGCTTCAGTCCGGAACCGCGTGACTGCTACGGTCCCAGATTCGAATCCTGCCTTGGGCATGGATGTGTGTGATGTCCTTAGAACTACTTAAACCTAGCTAACCTAAGTTCTAGGGCACTGATGACCTCAGATGTTAAATCCCATAGTGCTCATAGCCATTTGTAAGTTAGTGAGGAGGAGAAGGAAAAACGAACCAGTAATTGAGCCTAGCTGCGGCTCGCGTTGGTACTGTTCGTAGGTTTCTGCCCGCTTTTGGAAGCCAGACGGTATCGTTTAGTTCGCATGGTTGCGGTTGTCTGTCTTCTTCTCGTGTTGACTGGCGCCACTCAGTTTCGCAAGCTTTGCCCGTCCGCTAGTGGCAGCAGCGACGGTTATCGATATGTAGTAACTGTTGCCCTACCTTTGGGGCGACGTCGTTGTTTTGCCGGGTCGTGTGAGTGGCGAGATAGGTTGAGGGATACAGGAGGAGCCAGGTCCGCGCAGTGCGGGAACACTCCGGGACTGCTAGCGGCACGCATGGACTGCCGTATGGAAGGGCTGTGGTCACGACGGTGTACGACCTCGCTTTAAGATGAGTGCATTTAAATCCAAGTACAGAAACCTCCACCATTGTGATACCTCGCGATTCTCCAGTGACTTTGGTTCGTGTTGTTGCTCGTAGTGTCGCCGAGGCCGAGGCGAAGAGCAGGGAGTAGAGTGCTTGGGGAAGGCGGATCTGATTAGTTTTCTTCGACTCCTTATTACTATCCACTGTGTTCAACTTATTACAATTTGTTAATTTCAACCAGTGGTAATTTTTCGTGCCTGGTGGTTGCTAACGCCCCAGATACCTTCCCTGGGGGTTAGTATGTAATGGCAGTGTACGTTTCCTCGCCTTGCCACTGCTGTCCGGTAAGGCGTGTAGTTTTGACAGCTTTCTTGATTGTAGACCGGTGGTGATTCCTCCACCCTGGTGGTAATGATTCCTTTCTCGTTCCAGGGACTCTAAACACAATGTTCAGGACGTAGTGCAGATCGGCGGTTCCGGCTTTGGCGTATTGTTCCATCAAATGGTTCAAATGGCTCTGAGTACTATGCAACTTAACTGCTGAGGTCATCAGTAGCCTATAACTTAGAACTAATTAAACCTAACTAACCTAAGGGCGTCACACACATCTATGCCCGAGGCAGGATTCGAACCTGCGACCGTAGCGGTCGCTCGGTTCCAACCTGTAGCTCCTAGAACCGCACGGCCACTCCGGCCGGCTATTGTTCCATCGCTGCATTTGGTTTGTTGGACGTCAGGTAGCTTCAGCAAGATTATCATTAGTCATTCGTTAGACTGCCACTAATCTGAGTAACCATCTTGTGAAGTGAAGGCAACTCTTGGCTGCCTGTCTCATCGCTCGCGAAAATGTTTGTGGCCGGACCATCTCAGAGGTCGATTCCTGGAGCACTTTCTGGATCAGTTGCTTGTCTTTTAATTAACTTTTGCTATTGTATTTGCTGTTTTACAGCAGGTTTCAAATTTTTTTATATTGCCGTTCCTGGCGTGTAAGAGCTTCAGCCGCGATTGTGGGCATTTGCCTCAAAATTCTAGTTTGGTATTTGTAAGTCGTAAAGCCTTATTTACTGCCATTCTTGGCCTCTGATGCATTCTGCTGTGTTGTGGCGACTTGCCTTAAATATTTAAATACCTGTAATTTGTAAGTTGTACCCAGTTTTAAACAATTCTTAATTTATTGCCATTTCTGTCACGTAAGGCCTTCTGCCCAGATCCCAGTGGCTTGCTTTTAAAACATTATTGTTGTATCTGTATTTAATGGCGATTTGCTCAACTGTAACTCAATGTAAACACTATTATTTACGCTGTTGTTTATTCCTTCATGAATAACATTTGGTATTTTTTATTTATTGTACAGTCTGCAAATATTGATTTAAAATTGTAATTGTAAAAGGCAACCAGTAGTAACTGATTACGACCCGGTCCACAGTCGTAACCGAATCCTGCCTTCTCTTGACTACCACCAGGTCTCAGTAATGTTCGGATACAGAAGTAGCAGTACCTTGCTTGACAGTCATGTCGTTTAAATATCTGGGCGCATATTTCCAGGGTGGTATGAAATGGAACGAGTACGTGAGGATTCTGGTAGGCACACCGAATGGTTGAGCACCGTTTGTTGAGATAATTATGAGAAAATGCAGTTCATCTGTAAAAGGCACCCCATCTGAAACGCTACTGCGACCTATTCATGAGTAGTTTGCAGTGTTTGGGGTCTGCACCACGTCGGCTTAAAGGAAGACATCGAAGCAATATAGAAATGAGCTCCTAAACTTGTTACCGGTAGATTAGTACAACACAAGAGTGTTACAGAGATGCATCTGGAACTAAAATGGGAATCCCAGGATGGAAGGCGACGTTCTCTTCGAGGAACACTGTTGAGAAAATTTAGACAATCAGCATTTGTATCTGACTGCAGAACGATTCTACTGCCATCAACACAGATTGGGCTTAAGGTCCAAAAAAAAAAAAAGTAGGAGAAATTAGGACTCATACGGAGGCATACAGACATTCGTTTTCCCCGCGCTCTGATTGTGTATGGAACAGGGAATAAAATGACTAGTAGTCATACGGGGTAGCCACCCGCATGCACCTTGGGTTGGTTTGCGGAGTGTGTATGTAGTTGCAGATGTAGGCCCACACTGTTCCCTGGATACTGGTGCGGAACGCGCAGCGAAGGGCAGAGTGAGTCGGTAGGATCACGGGAATGGAGCACACGGAGAGCGAGGTTGCGGTCAGCACTGAGAGGAGGCTGATAGATGGTGAGGCTTCATACCATATGTCTGTAAAATATTTTTGTGCGGGAGGGTGCAATAGTTGACAGAACGATTTGTGGCGTTGTCTAAGCAATGTGAGAACCATCACGAAATATAGTTACATTAACGTGACCACCAGCTCTGTTCGACGTCAACGTTCAATAACCATTCACAGACGGTAGGTGGAAGCACTTGCAATGCAGCGTATGTATAAAGCGTGTCGAGGTAACACAGAAAACGGTATAGTCTTTGTCATAATGTGGAAAGGGGCGACTTACCTTGATCATTGGCTTTCCGGCCAAGAGTAAATATTTCTGAAGCTTCTAAACTTGTAAACTGTTTGCGTACTGCCGTAGTTGAAGTATGCCGTACATGATAAAATGGCACTATCGAAAATCGGCGCCAAGGCTGTTGTGGTGCACTTCGGTCCTCATGTGACGTAGGTAAATGACGGCTAAGGGCGAATAGATGAGCAACTGTCGAGTAATTGACTGCCAATATGAACCAACGGCCTACTAACAGTGCCTGCTCAACAACTATTCAGCGAGCGTTTTTGCATGTGGGCCTCCGCAGCTGATGGTTTCACGCTCCCATGCTTACTGCTGTCGCTCGGCGACGAAGGCTGGGATTTTCAGTTTCAGTGCCGCAACTGAAGGTCCACTCAGTGGTAACAGTGGGACTTTTCAGATGAATCAGGTTTTCTGATCCTTCGGACAGATAGCTACTATTGTGTACGAAGTGAAACGTCTGAAAGCCTTGTAACAGTATTCGGAGGGATCCACGCCGGAGGCGAGAGGGTTGTAGTGTGGGGAATGTTTTCTTGGCATTCCCTGGATGATCTTGTTGCTATGGAAGTCATAATGGATGAACACAGGTATGTATCTATCCTTGGGTACCACGTCCACCCCTACATCCAGCATATTTTTTCTCGGTACAATGGCGTTTACCAGCAGGAAGGCAATATGGCATACAGCTCGCAGAGTGTGTGTGTGTGTGTGTGTGTGTGTGTGTGTGTGTGTGTGTGTGTGTGTGGTTCTAAGAGAGACAGGACGAGTTTACCACACCACCTGGCCAACACACTATTTGGATTTGTCCATCCGATCGGTCAGTTTGTGCTATGGATCCTCAACCGGAAAACCTAGTGCAGCTCTCCACAGCAATGTTGTTCCTTCCTAAACCTCACTGATTCCAAGTTCCAAAAACGTATTATGCAGACTTATGGCAGCTGTGCGCATTAATGTGACTGGTAAGTGTAAGGCCGGCCGATGTGGCGTAACGGTTCTAGGCGCTTCAGTCCGGAACCGCGCTACTGCTACCGTCGCAGGTTCGAATCCTGCCTCGAGCATGGATGTGTGTGATGTCCTTAGGTTAGTTAAGTTTAAGTAGTTCTAAGTCTTGGGCACTGATGACCTCAGATGTTAAGTCCCATAGTGCTTAGAGCCATTTGACCATTTGGCAAAGTGTATAACGTACTCCACTGTGACTTAAGTCTGCCTTCCATTTGAAGTGTACTGTGATACTTGTGCATTTCGAATGGTAATGTCGACTGAAGTTGTATTTCGAAAATGGTTGGACGTGTCGGTTTGACTTGCCACCTCTAAAACTTGCACTTCCTTCATCGCCCCTTTGGAGTATACAGAGGGCCGCTACAGTGATTTAGACATAGTGTTGGCACTGTATTGCAATTTAGAAATTAAATATTAGCATGTCGTTTCAGTTTGACTGTTGCCTTCCTACCCTGAACGTACAATAAAATACTGGTATGGAATGGATATGGGTGGCGGTGGGGGAGGGGGAGGGAGGTTTAACTACTTACCAAAGAAGGAAAGCCACTAGGTAGTTTTAGCATCCGGGGCGCGTACTGACCAGACATTCGTCCTGGCATTCTTAGAACCACGCACGTACTCTGAGAGCTGTGTGATATATTGAATTATCCTGTTTCCTGCTGGTAGATACCACTGTGCTGAGGAAAAATAAGCTGCATGTAGAATAGTTTACATATGCTTCACTCAGTAAATTATTAATTTATCTGAATTTGTGGATAAGTTACTAAAGTATCATAGAGCTTGTGTATATTGCTAGTTGCTGCTAACGATGTTTAATGTTATGATTGTGTGAATTAACACGAGTTCTGTTGCAGATTCTGTCTAAGATTAATTTGGCTTTTTTTTTTTTTTTTGGTTAAGGCATGCAGTGGGTGGACCACACCCAGGGCAGAGTTAAAATGTCTTCAGATATGTTAGAGCTGAGGCAACGGCTGAAAGGCAGTGCCATCTGTAAACCCAATCTTCTTTTAAACGATTTGAAAAGTTTTAATATTCGGTAAAGCGTTGTCTAGTGAAGTTTGCACTGTCTTTTTTAAATTCTTTGATAATTTTTTTGGTCTAAATAGCCTGCTTATTGGAATGTCATATTCAATAAAAATTTTGGTTTTACGAGTATAAGAGTTTTTGCGCATAGTAAATAAATTACGCCATGGGATTCTCTTAAATAAATAACCATCACGTTATACTTATGGGTTGTAACGTATTCTTTTTTGATGTCTACTTGTACCAACACACACACCCACATATAACCAACTATTGTGTGATATTCTCTCAGGGAGTCACAGGAAGTGATAGGATATCGTCTGCCAACCAGAGTTCATGTCTAACAAATTAGGCTTTCAGCGGAAGGCTTCCAGGCTATTTTGATTCACCTGAGAGCTCTATTAGATTTATATGAATTTGTAGACTCTATAAACGCTGACAACTGGTTGAATGAATTAAAGACTAGTATCCATTGTCGTGTCAAGACTATTACGGGACATCAGTTGTTCAGAAATTGGATGTTTGGCGTATAGCGTAGAAGTTCTGTTTAGTGGCCCACCGGTAAAGTAAGCGTCGCAGAAATGTAGCTACTGTTTGTCAATCAGTATACATGACAGTGAAACGAAACCTATACCACAATTTAGGAACCTGAAAATATAGAAATAGGATTACAGAACTGTAGACGGTATCTGATGGTTTAGTATGGTGGGCAGCCCCAACAAGCCGCAATGAAAGGTTCCAAGCGATGTGAAATGGCATTACAGAAAGACTCTGTATTCTCCTGGGTAAGATCTCTCCACGCAGTATCAAAGAGATTCATAGAAACTTCAACTGCGCATTTTATTCATTTTTATTGCTATTCTGTCAAGAGCTGTCCTGTTGATTCTTCGTTACAGAGAGTTTTAACACGCAAGTCATATACATCTATAGCAGATGCCTACTATGCAAATCACACAATAAATATCTATTACTCAACAAAAACAAACACCTGTAGCTTTTCGTGCTAGCTGTGATTTCCCTTATTTTATGATGATGATCGTTTCTCCCTATGTAGATAGGCGTCAGCAAAATGGTTTCACATTCGGAGGAAGAAGTTCGTGATCGAAATTTCGTGAGATGTCGCAAGTAGAAACGCCTTTGTTTTGTGTCCATCCCAAATCCTGTGTAATGTGCGTGACATTCCCTCCCTTATTTCTCGATAATACAAAACGGGCTTTCCTTCCTCGAACTTTCTCGATATACTCCGTAAATCCTATTTGGTAAGGACCCCGCACCCACGCAGCAATACTCCAAAAGAGAACGAATAAGCTTAGTGTAGGCAGTCTCTTTAGCAGATATTTTTGACCTTACACGTGTTTTTCCAATAAAACAAAGTAGATCTGTTGCATCTTCTAACTGTTCTGCCAATAAAACGCAGTCTTTGGTTCTCCGTCTGCACAAAATTTTTCTTTGAGTTCTTTCAAATTTACGTTTCTCATAACTGTAATTCCTAAGTATTTTGATTTATTGTGTAACCGAAGTTTAACAGATTCCTTTAGCACTCATGTGGAAGACGCCACACTTCCCTTTATTTAGGATGATCTGCCAACTTTCGCATCACACAGATATCTTTTCTAAATCATTTTGGAATTTGTTTTGATCTTCTGATGACTTTACTAGACGATAAATGACACCATAATCTGCAAATAACTTAATATGGCTGCTCAGATTCTCTCCTAAATCGTTTATGTAGATAAGGAACAGCAGAAGGCCTATAACACTACCATGTGGAACGCCAGAAATCACTTCTGTTTTACTCCATGACCTTACGTCAATTACTATGAACATAGTCCTGTCTGACAGGAAGTCACAAATTCAGTCACATAACCGAGACTACATTCCATAAGCATGTAATTTGATTACTAGCCGCTTGTGAGGTTCGGTTTGGAAAGCCTTCTGGAAATCTAGAAATACGGAATCAATGTGATATTCCTTGTCGATAGCACACAACAGCTCGCATCAGTAGACAGCTAGTTACACAAGAACAATGTTTTCTTAATGCGTATTGACTCTGTTTCAGTAAACCGTTCTCTTTGAGGTAATTCATAAAGTTCGGACACAATGTATGTTCCATAAAGACTGTGCAGAAATTCATCACGCGCTATTCCATGTTTTGTGCGTACCTCCGGGTTTAAACACATATTTTCGCCAACGTATTGAGGGTAAATTGAAGTCACCACCAGCTATAATTGTATGAGACTGGTACGTATTTGAAATGAGAGCCGGCCGGAGTGGCCGAGCGGTTAAAGGCGCTACAGTCTGGAACCGCACGACCGCTACGGTCGCAGGTTCGAATCCTGCCTAGGGCATGGATGTGTGTGATGTCCTTAGGTTAGTTAGGTTTAAGTAGTTCTAAGTTCTAGGGGACTTACGACCACAGCAGTTGAGTCCCATAGTGCTCAGAGCCATTTGAACCATTTTTTGAAATGAGACTCAAGTTTTCTCTACAGCTTTCAGCAGTTGTGTCATCTGTGTTGGAGATAGGTAAAAGGATCTAATTACTATTTCATATCAGTTCCCAAGAATTATTTCTACCCATACTGAAAGGAGCTATCTACTTCGATTTCGTTACAATATGAATTACTTCCAACAGTAACAAATATTCAACCACCAAATACATTTAACCTATCCTTCCTCTCTCCTTCACAAAAACTTCGCCTGAACTAATCTTCAGCTTCAGCCAGCTTCAGTGCCTATAAAGACTTGAGCATCAGTGCTTTCTATTAGCGCTTCTAGCTCTGGTACTTTCCCAACATAGCTAAGACAATATGCAGCAGTCGTAACAATGGTTCCTAGACCTACGGTCTCCCTGTCTTCGACCTACACCCTTTGAGACTGAAGCCCTTTTTGTTTCAGGAGAACCTCTAACCTAAAACTCCGCCAAATCCGCGCCGTGCAGCTCCTGCTACCCGTGTAGCCACCTCATGCGTGTAATGGACTCCTCGCCTATTTAGCGGAACCCTATGGTGCAAGTCGAGGAATCTGCAGCCTTTACAGTCGCAGCCTAAGCCTCTTCCTCCGACCCTCCACACGGCTCTGTACCAGAGGCGAGACTAAAATCCTTTATTAGTCCAGATAGTCGCTCGAAACGAGAGGGACTCTCTTCCTATCCAAAGTGAAACACTTCATTGGTACCGACGAGAGCCGCTATCTATAGTTGGCATACCCTGTAGAGCCATCTGTAGTTGGCTGCACCTTGGGCTCTACATGGCATCCGTAAAGACCCGTTCTACGTCTGGAATGACTCCAACCGGTATGCTCACGGAGTACATATTGGCCTTGATTCTCACCTTCGGAACCATGTCCCTGAGGAGCCCTACAACGAACCTAACACTGGAGCTCCTAACTACCTGTAATCCCAGCCTCTGTGACTGCCCAAACTTAGCAGGCTGAGAAGTTTCCTCTGAAACAGGCCAAGTGACTGCATGTGGCCCAGGGACATTGTCAACCACAGACAGCACCTGGAACCTGTTTGGCAGACTAACTGGGGCAGCCTTACATTCAGCACCCTGCGAAGTCTTTCGCAGAATGCCACGTCCAGAGACGACCTCTCACTCAACCACAGGTGAGCGGTCAACCTCAATGCGAGCAATAGCAGGGTTGGCCATCGGTGGAGTTGTGAGTCGTACTGGACGTCCGCTGGATTCCCACGGCCGGTCCAAAACAGTGATGCCCAGCTATTGCACCTTCAAGCTGTGAAACCGAAGCGAACACAGTATGCACTTGAGAGCGAAGTGTCATCAAATATGCTCGCATCCGCACACAGCAATCACAGTCCCTGTCCATGCTAAAGACGGTGGAAAACAACACTATACAGACAAGGAAACGGCTATTGACACGCTACGTGGAACTCTGCTGTAGGCGCTGACAATGCAAAAACTGTCTCTTAAATTAGATTAACACACAGAGATTCAAAAACTAAACTACCAAATTACACTGGCGAATCTATATGGATTTGTTCCTGATCAGTAACTCGTAAGATGTCACAAAATCGGTTACTTCCCCGCTGCTACTGTTTCTCGGCTGGCAGCTGCTGCCTGACTGTAGCACAGTAAAATATTTGCTCACATAACAATAACAAAGGGATTTGTAGCAAACTGAAGTGTATAACATATAATAATGTGTGTTATAAAATGAAACAACGCTGGTACTTGTCCACAACTTCTAGATAAAAGGAATTAATGTCCAAAAATGTACTACGCCTCTATCTCTGTTTCTTACAAGAAGGAGGTTTCATGACTGTATCTCTTGGGAAGCGAATTTAGCTTTCGACGATGGGAGGATTTATTATTACGTTTAGAAATGTGATTCAGCTATTTTATCTCGAAGTTCGAGGCTTCATTGTGAAAATAATTACAAAAACTTAGTGAGTCAAACTATTGGCCATAGCTGGACGCTACTTTTTACCATCTTTCGGGCACCATACGAACCCTGCGGTGGAAGAACTGGCCGTCTTTTGAGGAGATCTACGAATCAGTCTAATTTTGCATTTGTGTATATGACTGGAGGTGCCGGTCATCCAGACAGTTTGCCATTGATTGGAAAAGGTGGTAATCAGAGGGAGTAATTTATGGGGAATAAGGCGGGTCGGATAGGATTCCCATTTCAACGTTTCAAAGTGCGTTCTGACGGGATGTGCGACATGGAGTCGAGCACTCTCATGCTGCAAGATCAGCTTTTCATGTTCGTCGCTGTACTGTGACCGTTTGTCTTTCAGTGCTCGTCTCAAAAGTATAATTACCTTTCTATAATCTCCTGTGATTGTTTCCGTCGATTTCAATATCTCTGAACACCTACTCTCTTTCAGAGCCATACTGCTCTTCGACGTCAAAATCACTGTTCTCGAAGTATTGAAACCATTCTCTGCTTGTTCTTTCACCAACAGATGCCTCGCCATAGGTCTTACCCGGCGTTTTATGAGACTTAGATGCAGATTTCTTCATGCTGAAGCAGAAAAACAAAAATAACAGCAGATGATGAGTAAGTTGAATATACAGTCGAGAATAACTATCTGATGCAATGGTGAATCGACAAATATTTTGATGACTACGTTTTTTTTTTCAGTCATCCGTCTTCTGACTGGTTTGATGCAGCATGCCACTAATTCCTCTCTTGTGCCAACCTCTTCATCTCATCGTAGCACTTGGAACTTAAGTCTTCAGTTATTTGCTGGATGTAATTCACTCCGTCTTCCTCTAGAGTTTTTGCCCTCTACAGTTCCCCCCAGTACCGTCGGACTCATTCCCTCATGTCTTAACAGATGTCCCATTATCGTTTCCCTTCTACTTGTCAGTGTTTTCTCTCTCATTCTGTGCAGAACCTCCTCATTCCGTACCTTGACAGTCCATCTAATTTTCAACATTCATCTGTAGAACCACATCTCAAATGCTCCGATTCTCTTCTGTTCCGGTTTTCCCACAGTCCATGTTTAACTACCAAACAATACTGCGCTCCAAACGAACATTCTCACAAGTCTGATACTAGTAGACATCTCTTGACTAGGAATGGCGTTTTTGCCTGTAATATTCTGATTTTGACGTCCTCCTTCCATCGTCCGTCATTGGTATTTTAGCTGCCCAGGTGTCATAATTCCTCACTTCATCTATATCGTGACAATCGGTCCTGATGTTAAGTTTCTCGCTGTTGTCATTTCTGCTACGTCTCAATACTTTCGTATTTCTTCTATTTACTCTCTCTCCATATTTTGTACTCATTAGACCGTTCAATCCACTTAGCAAATCATGTCATTTTTATTCACTCTCACACAGAACAGCAATGTCATCAGCGAATCGTATCATTGATATCCTTTCACCTTGAATTTTAATTCCACTCCTAAACCTTTATTTTATTTCCATCATAGCTTCTTCTTTGCAACGTTTGAACAGTAGGAGTGAAGGACTCCATCCCGGTCTTACACCATTTTTAATCCGAGAACTTCGTTCTTGGTGTTCCACTCTCATTATTCCCTCTTGGTTCTTGTACATATTGTATATTAACCAGTTCTGCCTACAGCTTACCCTATTTTCTTCAGAAATACGAATATCTTGTACCACTTTACACTGTCGAACGCTTTTCCGAGGTCGGCAAATTCCATGAATGTTTCTTGGTTCTTCTTTAGTCTCACTTCCACTGTCAACCGCCACGTCAGAATTACTGCTGCTGTCTTCTCATTTCCTAAAGCCAAACTGATCGTCATCTAACACATCCTCAGTTTTCTTTTTCCAGTCTTTTTTTATATTGTTTGCATGAGCTGTTAAGCTGATTATGCTATAATTCTCGCACTTGTCAGCTCCCACAGTCTTCGGAATTGTGCGAAGGAATTTTTTCGAAAGTCAGATGGTATGTCGCCAGACTCATAAATTCTACAACAAACGTGAATAGCGATTTTGTTGTCCCTTCCGCCAATGACATTAGAAATTCTGATGGAATGTTGTCTATCCCTTCTACCTTATTTGATCTTAAACCCTCCAAAGCTCTTTTAAATTCTAAAACTGTATCCACTATCACTTATAAATCAGCACCTGTTTCTTCTTATATCACATCAGACAAATCTTCCCCCTCGTAGAGACCTTCGATGTACTCTTTCCACCTATCCACTCTCTCGTCTGCGTTTAACTTTCGAATTCCCGTTGCACTTTAATGTCACCACCCTTGCTTTTAATTTCACTGGAGGTTGTTTTGACTTTACTTAATGCTGAGCCAGTCCTTCCGACAAGCATTTCTTTTCCGATTTCTCATGCAGCCATTTCGTCTTAGCTTGCCTGCACTTTGTATTTATATCATTCTTCAGTGACTCGTGTTTCTGTATTCCTGAATATCCCTGAACATTTTAGTGCTTCCTTCTTCCATGAGCCAACTGAAGTATTTCTTCTGTTATCCAAGGTGTCTGCGCAGTTACCTTCTTTGTACCTATTTTTTTTTTCTTTCCAACTTCTGGCATTGCCTTTTTAAAGACGTCCATTCCTCTGCAATGAACTGCTTACTGAACTATTATTTATTGCTTTATCTGTAGCCTTATAGAACTTTGAGCGTATTTTGTCAATCGTTAGTACTTCTGTATCCTACTTCTTTGCTTATTGATGGTTTCTGATTGTCTTTTGATCTTCAGCCTTCTCTTCATCAATAGTGCATTATGTTCGGTGTCTATATCTGCTCCTGGGTACGCCTTAAATTTCAGTATCCAATTTCGGAATCTCTGCCTGATCATGATGTAATCTAACTGAAATCTTTACCTATCTCTCGACCTTTTCCAAGTACTCCTTGACTTCTTGTGATTCTTGAACAGAATATTCGTATCACTAACTGAAGTTTATTGCAGTTCTCAATTAGTCTTCCTCCCTCGCATTCTTTGTCCCAAGCCCATATTCTCCTGCGATCGTTTCTTCTACTCCTTCTGCGACAATTGCATTCTAGACCCCATGACTAATAGATTTTCATCGCCCTTTGCGTACTCTGTTATCTTTAAATATTCTCGATTACTTGCGATGTCATGTGCCCCTGAACTATCGCTATCGGTGTCGGTTTGCTTCCGATTCTGATAAGAACCTTCCTATCGTTGAACTGTTCACAGTAACATGTTCTCTGCCCAGCCTTACTTTTCGTAACGAATCCTACTCTCGTTATACTATTTTCTGCTTTTGTTGATATTACCCTATACTCATCTGACCAGAAATCCTTGTCCTCTTTCCATTTCACTTCACTGACCCCTACTATATCTACATTGAGCCTTTTATTTCTCTTTCAGATTTTCCTTACAACATTCATGCTCCTTACGTTCCTCGCCTCGACTCGTAGAACGTTATCCATTAGTTGCTTAACCTATCGTTCTCATGGTCACCTCCCCCTTAGCGGTCTCCTCCCCGAGATCCGAATGGGGGACTATTCTGTAATCTTTTGTCAATGGAAAAATTATCATGGCACTTTTTCAAATACAAGTCACATGTCCTCTGGATAAATGTTATGTGTCTTTAGTGTAGTGGTTTCCGTTGCCTTCTGCATCAGCATGCCGTTGATCATGGCTGATTAATCTGCCTTTAGGGGAGTACCCTGAACCTCTGTCCGCTCCTCGGCCCTCTTTGAAAAGGCCTTGTGGTAGAATGAGGATGACTTCTTACTCCGGAAGTCTTTGGCCACCAATGTTATTTATAAGTGGAGACGTGTTTTGATTCCCTGATCTAATACGTTTCCGTTACTGACTTAAGGTGCTTTCCTTACACCACAGGTGCATAGTAATTTTGGGTTTTGCATGACAAATAACCATTGCACTGTCTGTGCATCGTATGGCAATACATTACCGCAACGTTTCATTGCTTGGTCTTGGAGGTCCAGTATCTTGACGTCTCCGTTAGCCTACAATATCTCTCCACAAAGTTCAACGGTCGATGGCTTGGTCTTGAAGGAACGTGAGACCTATATATGTGACACGCTCTAATTGGAGGCAGCTGTATTTAAAACCGTGTGTGATTCATTGCGAGGAAGAGCTGAAGAATGTGTCAGGATGCGTGGTAATCACATGCAACGGTAACTACACTGCCGGGACATTTTCTTTTAGACTCCTTGTATTGAAATCATGAATTTCCTCGCCAGAAAACCAATGGCCAATAGACTTGTATCAGAAATATATTGAGTGCTCTGACAGAAAGAATAACTTCTAACGGGGAAGAATGAGAGAAAAAATGATTCAAATGGCTCTGAGCGCTATGGGACTTAACATCTAAGGTCATCAGTCCCCTGGAATTCAGAACTACTTGAACCTAATTAACCTAAGGACATCACACACACATCCATGCCCGAGGCAGGATTCGAACTTGCGATCGTAGCGGTCGCGCGATTCCAGACTGAAGCGTCTAGAACCGCTCGGTCAAGGCGGCCAGCCAATGAGTGAAGCTGAGACATTTACTGATGAGTGTTTCACAAGAAGTATCGATCTTTGCCGTAGTTTCTGTGTGGTGACTTAACCCTCGAATGGGTGCTTGCATTGTTCTTACGCTACCAGGCGCGTGTATACTTTGTACTCATACCAGTCTATCACGTATCGCCGGCCGGTGTGGCCGAGCGGTTCTGGGCGCTTCAGTCTGGAACCACGCGACCGCTACGGTCGCAGGTTCGAATCCTGCCTCGGGTATGGATGTGTGTGATGTCCTTAGGTTAGTTAGGTTTAAGTAGTTCTATGTTCTAGGGGACAGATGACCTCAGATGTTGAGTCCCAGAGTGCTCAGAGCCATTTTATATCACGTATCCATTACTTCGATAGAACCGCATTTATGTAATATCTCATTCGTTAACATTTTCTTATTATTTCACGTTGTTTACCTGACAGTTTGCAGCAGATGGCGGGCTTCAAATAGCTCTGAGCACTATGGGACTCAACTGCTGTGGTCATAAGTCCGCTAGAACTTAGAACTACGTAAACCTAACTAACCTAAGGACAGCACACAACACCCAGCCATCACGAGGCAGAGAAAATCCCTGACCCCGCCGGGAATCGAACCCGGGAACCCGGGCGTGGGAAGCGAGAACGCTACCGCACGACCACGAGATGCGGGCATGGCGGGCTTCAAGTGGAATTATGAAGAGAGGTCCACAACAGATAAGATTCTGCTAATATTAGGAGATAACGCATGTTTCGATTATTATCTAAATTAAATGGTTTGTTTTGTTGAGAATCACAATTTCTAACTTTATTAAAATAAAGAAAAATAAAAATCATTTCTTCAGCTGCTGTAAATTATACTTAACCGGCTTACGTGTTGACTCTTCTGACGCACCTGAGTAGTTTTAACATGTTTCTTGCATATAAAATGCTGCACATTTTACTGTGGTCCTTACGATCATTGCGGTTCCACATGTCACATCCCTTTATGCTTTTTGAGATTGCGAACTCTACTCATTGCGTGAATCATGTTCGCTCTACTCAATAACTTCAACATCTTCATCAGAACTGTCGACATCCCCATCGCAATACCCTATTTCAGCATGGGAACTCGTATTGGACAGCTCATGAAGTTTGACAATTGTCACCTTTTTACGTGACCTTAACAAGAAGAACCTCTTTCGTACTTTATAGATCACTTTCACACAAAACCTGAGGCAAAACATTAGCTGTATTAGTGAATGAATAAAACTGGAGGTGAGTAACTTTTACTTAGACCAGGCGAGCGGTGTAATTTGTACGCCAGACGTCACACACGCACTTGTCAACTTCTCGCAGACGCGCCACAGGTGTTCGACAATGGATAGAACTTATTGGCACGGTAGTCGAAGCAACAATGAAGGAACAGCTGTTTGTACATAGCCGACAATGCATCTAAAATCACAGCAATTACACTTATTTTGTAGTTGTCGTACTTTCCACTCTACGTAGCTTAAATCGGATTGCACCTCCCATGTCACACACTGAGGCCATTACTTTCATAAAGATAGACAAAAGCATGCGGATATCTGCTTTAACAGAAAAGAGCAAGATAGCACAATATTTGCCGGCCGGTGTGGCCGAGCGGTTCTAGGCGGTACAGTCTGGAACCGCGCGACCGCTACGTCGCAGGTTCGAATCCTGCCTCGGGCATGAATGTGTGTGATGTCCTTAGGATGGTTAGGTTTAAGTAGTTCTAAGTTCTAGGGGACTGATGATCTCCGATGTTAAGTCCCATAGTGCTCAGAGCCATTTAGCACAATATTTGCTGTAGCTGTATATGAATATTGTGCTACCACTGCCACGACGTAGGTTACATTTGGAGTTAAATCTCATGAAGCTGGTTTTTCCTGTAGTACGTGAAGAATGACAAGCTACACTGCTGCCTGGAAGAGAAAGTCGTAGTTGAGCCTACATAAGCGCAATGTAGTGCTCACATGACGAGGATTCACTTTCGCAGTTAATCTAAAATCCAATGCTCAATTCTTAAGAAAGTGTTTACTATTAAAGGTTATCAATGACTGTCTTTTCAAAAGTTGGAGGCTTTAGTTTGATAAATCAATATATGCAGTTATTTGAATAACACACTACATATTGCATTCTCTAACAAATACCAATACGCATCTCTCTTTACAGTCTCGAACCATTTCAAAAAAAATGGTTCAAATGTCTCCGAGCACTATGGGACTTAACATCTGTGGTCATCAGTCCCCTAGAACGTAGAATTACTTAGTCCTAACTAACCTAAGGACATCACACACATCCATGCCCGAGGCAGGGTTCGAACCTGTGACCGTAGCGTTCACGTGGTTCCAGACTGAAGCGCCTAGAACCGCAAGGCCACACCGGCTGGCGAACCATTTTATCACAATGCGCGGTTCCCTTTTACAACCATACATAACCTATCTTTAAGTATACTCTAAGGGAAAAAGTGAAAAGTAAAAAAAGCCAACGCACCAAAGGATTTAACCGTATGGGATGGAAATCGGTAGATGTGATGTAAATGCACACAAACAATTGATTATAATTGCAAAACAATTAGATGATTTATTCAAGAGAAGAGCTTCAAAAGCAAGCAGGAATTCGGTTTGACATTAACAGAATTGTCGGACGTCCTATAGACGGATATGGTGTGCCGAATTCTGTCCAATTGGCACTTCCAATCGTGAAAATACCGAGCTGCGTGTTAGGGCCCTGCCCATATTGCTTCAAATGTTCTGAACTGGGAGGAGATTTGGTGACCTTGCTGGCCACGGTAGGTTATGGAAAGCCCGAAGACAAGCAGTAGAAACACTCGATGTGTGCAGGCGGGCATTACCTTGCTGAAATATAAGACCAGAATGGTTTGCCATGAAGGATAACTAAACTGGGCGTAGAATACCGTCGACGTACCGTTTCGTTGTAAGGGTGCTGCGGGTGACAACCGAAGTTGTTCTGCAATGAACTAAAATGGCCCCTCAGAGCGTCATTACCGGTTGTCGGGCCGTACGGCGTCGCAACAGTCCGATTATCCCACTGCTGGCCGTGGCGTCTGTAAACACGTCTTCACTAGTCATCGGAGCGCTGTCCGGAGCGCCACTCATCGCTGAAGACAATGGTATTCCGGTCAATGAGAGTCCAGCCGACATCATTGCAGGTTAATGCTTGTTTGCGTAAGGGGTTGCGTGAGCTCACGGAACTCAGTCCTATTTCTGTGAGCCGCATGTTAATGGTTCTTGTGGTTGCTGAAGTGCCAGTTTCACAACGGATCGATGATAACGATGAATCGGGAGCTCTGATTGCCTCTCTGATGACTGCTCGGTCCTCACGTCCCGTCGTCTCTCTAGGTCGATCGCTTCCCTCCTGCCACTGTGATTGGCCACGGTTCACCCACTGCTGTCAACATTCGAATAGTGGCATCGCCCTGTTCAAATGTCGAAAGATTCTCCGATTACTCCAAACAACTTCGATGAGCTCAGCTACACGCCTCGTCTCAAAAGCTGACATATGTATGTATTGTTCACTGGTCTCTCTGCGAGGTATGATTAGTATCCACTCTCTGATGTCATACGGAATAATATTCTGGGGCAACTCTTAGGCAATACTTAGGTAAAAGGTATTCACTGCTCAAAAGAAAGTAGTTAGAATAATGTGTGGGGTTAATAGTCGCACATCTCCTAGGCATGTGTATAAAAGGTTAGGAATTCTTACAGCTGCTTCACGGTACATTTACTCAGTAATGAAATTTTTTCTCAACAACATGGACCAGTTTATAATCAACAGCGACATACATGATTACAATACCAGAAAAAAGAAAGACACTATCTTTTACTTAACCTATCTTTGGCACATAAATGGATAAAATATGCTGCTATTAAACTTTTTGATAAGTTGACAGATAGCAGTAGTAGTTTCAAAAACAAATTGAAATGATACCTCCTTCACAATTCCTTCTATACCACAGATGAATTCTTGAATATGAGTAAATAAATCTGGAGTTATAATATATGCATTTTGTGCCATTTAAGGGAATGGGATAGTTAATAGAAATATTTAAGTATAACACTATACTGTAAAAAAAAACCACACTTGTTTCCTGTCCGCATTTCTTGTGTATTTGACACGTTCCACCTCATAACGGTTTTCCGTGCTATTGATAAATTGAACACGTAACTAACTAACACACGGAATGAAATTCGCAAAGACTTTACGCCATGGTATCAACTTGTCCCCTGTTTACAACCCTATCCAGCTGTTCGGTAAAAATTCGCTGCAACGTCACACGTTCGTACATCGGACGCTAAAGTCTACACTTTTGCATTTTCCATCGATACCTGCATGAATATCAAACTGTGACCAATTTGCATAACTCCGTCATGGTATTCGTTTTTTTTTCTTTTCTTTTCTTTTCCTCTCAGAGTTTATTTTGTTACATAATGCATGGGTTATTCTTTGATATCTTCACTACCAATTCTGACAAAGGTGGATAGTGTTTTTATCGCTGCTCGCTACCCGTATAGTACACCATTAAACAAAGATATTTTAGTATATATAAAAAATATACGTTTTTCTAACATAGCTGATGTCGCAAAGTAACGCCCTTTTTCTTTCAAGCATCGAACTTCCAATTTGCCATCGCTCACGGGTGTGTGACACTCGCGACTTTCTCTCTGGTCGTCTCTTTCTGAATGACGGACAAAAACAGTTTTTTATTACAATTTTATTTTGCCATCTGACCAAGACTGATACAGACATCGCCATACGTATAAGGCTTAACACACCAGAATAGACATAAAATTACAGTAGAATCATATTAGAAATAGACCTGCTCTTCCAGAAAAAAGGCATATAAAGGCAAGTGTTCAAGGAGGGAAGTATGGTGAGACATGACCGCAAACAGCAACCGATGGTTAACAGACATTGTACGACAATGGCGATGCGCCAGACCAGTGCGATGCAGATGCTTCCTGTTATAGCCGTGACTGAATGTGAGGCTCGTGAATTTTCTCAGCATCGACTTTTCTCCTGACAGGGTTCACCCAGGCGTAATTTATCTGTTTCCCACTTCTCTATGATAGTTGATGTATGAAAGCTTAAAATTTCTGTAACTGTTAATTCCACGTGTCACCTCACTCTGTCAACAGACAGATTCTTTAGCAGCACGAATACAAATAAAAAATAATTAACCTCCTCTCTCTCTTTCTCTCTCTCTCTCTCTCTCCCGAGTTCCAGCCTATCTAACAAAACATTTTAGCTTCTATCTTAACGTCGTTCGTGTGCTGAGAACGTATCTACATCTCTTCCCGAAAAACAAACGACCATCATGATTGAACTTGCGAATACACACGATAAAAGATCCTAGATGTTGAAGTCTTACCTTACTGTATATACAGGCTTTTACATGTGTACAAACCTTGTTTGACAATAACGTGCCAGGAACTTGGCCGTGGTGTTACAACAGGAATCATCCTGGCATTTGCCCGATGTAATTTAAGGAAACTACGTATAATTTAAGTCAGAATGATAGAACGATGACGGGAGTCTTTATCCTCCCGAGTACTAAGTTCGTCTCTTTATAACAGGGCAATCTCATTCGATTTGCCCCTAGAACAGACTACTGTTCCGTAAAGACTATGGACAGGCCGCAAGGGGCCCAATGACAGGGCTTGCTTAGCATGGCCTCCACGTTCACCCGACCTAACGCCATACGATTTTTTTCTTTGGGGCTTCATCAAGGTTCGTATGAACGTGTCTTCGCTACCAGCAGACCTCCCTGAATTAAGAAACCGGATTGAAGCAGCTGTTGCTACAATTACTGAAGACACACTTGTCAACGTTTGGGAAGAACTCGGCTACAGACATGATGTGTGCCGTGTGACAAATGGAGCTCACATTCAAGATTTATAATGTATTTCGTAAAACTATTTGAGTTGTTCTTTCATTTGACATATCATTTATAACTGTAAGTTTAAAATAATAAATATTATAAAGTGTTAAAACTCCGATATTCATTTATAAACACCCTGTATAATACGTGCACTGACCATTGTAATCGGGTAAGAAAGGTATAGGTGCATATAAATACTTTTATATAGTTTTATTCATAATTTTGCGTTAGTTAATTTTTAAAAACAATGTTTAATACATCGTACTTCGTGGAATTTCTTCACATTTTCTGAATAACAGCTCATACATGTAATTGTTAACATTTCTGTTTTTGTACTCATATACCCGAACACACCACAATGCCGGCAATTCCATATACTTCCGATGCACTGAAAGCTTAACTCTGTTTCTTCCTATTTTGAACTCATTTTCAGCACAACAACAATGAACAACAAGCACAATGATATCCATAGTCCACAGCACGCGGTAGGCAGGCAAGAATATTGAATTTACTGGCCAGAGACGGCATAATGTTTCCAGGCAATGCCATATATGTTGTTGTTGTTGTGGTCTTCAGTCCTGAGACTGGTTTGATGCAGCTCTCCATGCTACTCTATCCTGTGCAAGCTTCTTCATCTCCCAGTACCTACTGCAACCTACATCCTTCTGAATCTGCTTAGTGTATTCATCTCTTGGTCTCCCCCTACGATTTTTACCCTCCACGCTGCCCTCCAATACTAAATTGGTGATCCCTTGATGCCTCAGAACATGTCCTACTAACCGATCCCTTCTTCTGGTCAAGTTGTGCCACAAACTTCTCTTCTCCCCAATCCTATTCAATACTTCCTCATTAGTTATGTGATCTACCCATCTAATCTTCAGCATTCTTCTGTAGCACCACATTTCGAAAGCTTCTATTCTCTTCTTGTCCAAACTATTTACCGTCCATGTTTCACTTCCATACATGGCTACACTCCATACAAATACTTTCAGAAATGACTTCCTGACACTTAAATCTATACTCGATGTTAACAAATTTCTCTTCCTCAGAAACGCTTTCCTTGCAATTGCCAGTCTACATTTTATATCCTCTCTACTTCGACCATCATCAGTTATTTTGCTTCCCAAATAGCAAAACTCCTTTACTACTTTAAGTGTCTCATTTCCTAATCTAATTCCCTCAGCATCACCCGACTTAATTCGACTACATTCCATTATCCTCGTTTTGCTTTTGTTGATGTTCATCTTATATCCTCCTTTCAAGACACTGTCCATTCCAGAATGAGATTTTCACTCTGCAGCGGAGTGTGCGCTGATATGAAACTTCCTGACAGATTAAAACTGAGTGCCCGACCGAGACTCGAACTCGGGACCTTTGCCTTTCGCGGGCAAGTGCTCTACCAACTGAGCTACCGAAGCACGACTCACGTCCGGTACTCACAGCTTTACTTCTGCCAGTACCTCGTCTCCTACCTTCCAAATTTTACAGAAGCTCTCCTGCGAAACTTGCAGAACTAGCACTCCTGAAAGAAAGGATATTGCGGAGACATGGCTTAGCCACAGCCTGGGGGATGTTTCCAGAATGAGATTTTCACTCTGCAGCGGAGTGTGCGCTGAGTTCGAGTCTCGGTCGGGCACACAGTTTTAATCTGTCAGGAAGTTTCATATCAGCGCACACTCCGCTGCAGAGTGAAAATCTCATTCTGGAAACATCCCCCAGGCTGTGGCTAAGCCATGTCTCCGCAATATCCTTTCTTTCAGGAGTGCTAGTTCTGCAAGTTTCGCAGGAGAGCTTCTGTAAAGTTTGGAAGGTAGGAGACGAGGTACTGGCAGAAGTAAAGCTGTGAGTACCGGACGTGAGTCATGCTTCGGTAGCTCAGTTGGTAGAGCACTTGCCCGCGAAAGGCAAAGGTCCCGAGTTCGAGTCTCGGTCGGGCACACAGTTTTAATCTGCCAGGAAGTTTCATATCAGCGCACACTCCGCTGCAGAGTGAAAATCTCATTCTGGAAACATCCCCCAGGCTGTGGCTAAGCCATGTCTCCGCAATATCCTTTCTTTCAGGAGTGCTAGTTCTGCAAGTTTCGCAGGAGAGCTTCTGTAAAGTTTGGAAGGTAGGAGACGAGGTACTGGCAGAAGTAAAGCTGTGAGTACCGGACGTGAGTCGTGCTTCGGTAGCTCAGTTGGTAGAGCACTTGCCCGCGAAAGGCAAAGGTCCCGAGTTCGAGTCTCGGTCGGGCACACAGTTTTAATCTGTCAGGAAGTTTCACTGTCCATTCCGTTCAACTGCACTTCCAGGTCCTTTGCTGTCTCTGACAGAATTACAATGTCATCGGCAAACCTCAAGGTTTTTATTTCTTCTCCATGGATTTTAATACCTACTCTGAATTTTTCTTTTGTTTCCTTTACTGCTTGCTCGATATACAGATTGAATAACATCGGGGAGAGGCTACAACCCTGTCTTACTCCCTTCCCAACCACTGCTTCCCTTTCATGTCCCTCGACTCTTATAACTGCCATCTGGTTTCTGTACAAATTGTAAATAGCCTTTCGCTCCCTGTATTTTACCCCTGCCACCTTTAGAATTTGAGAGAGAGTATTCCAGTCAACATAGTCAAAAGCTTTCTCTAAGTCTACAAATGCTAGAAATGTAGGTTTGCCTTTCCTTAATCTTTCTTCTAAGATAAGTCGAAAGGTCAGTATTGCCTCACGTGTTCCATTATTTCTACGGAATCCAAACTGATCTTCCCCGAGGTCGGCTTCTACTAGTTTTTCCATTCGTCTGTAAAGAATTCGTGTTAGTATTTTGCAGCTGTGACTTATTAAACTGATTGTTCGGTAATTTTCACATCTGTCAACACCTGCTTTCTTTGGGATTGGAATTATTATATTCTTCTTGAAGTCTGAGGGTATTTCGACTGTTTCATACATCTTGCTCACCAGATGGTAGAGTTTTGTCAGGGCTGGCTCTCCCAGGCCGTCAGTAGTTCCAATGGAATGTTGTCTACTCCGGGGGCCTTGTTTCGACTCAGGTCTTTCAGTGCTCTGTCAAACTCTTCACGCAGTATCGTATCTCGCATTTCATCTTCATCAACATCCTCTTCCATTTCCATAATATTGTCCTCAAGTACATCGCCCTTGTATAGACCCTCTATATACTCCTGCCACCTTTCTGCTTTCCCTTCTTTGCTTAGAACTGGGTTTCCATCTGAGCTCTTGATGTTCATACAAGTGGTTCTCTTATCTCCAAAGGTCTCTTTAATTTTCCTGTAGGCAGCATATATCTTACCCCTAGTGAAATAAGCCTCTACATCCTTACATTTGTCCTCTAGCCATCCCTGCTTAGCCATTTTGCACTTCCTGTCGATCTCATTTTTGAGACGTTTGTATTCCTTTTTGCCTGCTTCATTAACTGCATTTTTATATTTTCTCCTTTCATCAATTAAATTCAATATTTCTTCTGTTACCCAAGGATTTCTAAGAGCCCTGGTCTTTTTACCTACTTGATCCTCTGCTGCCTTCACTACTTCATCTCTCAAAGCTACCCATTCTTCTTCTACTGTATTTCTTTCCCCCATTCCTGTCAATTGTTCCCTTATGCTCTCCCTAAAACTCTGTACAACCTCTGGTTCTTTCAGTTTATCCAGGTCCCATCTCCTTAAATTCCCACCTTTTTGCAGTTTCTTCCGTTTTAATCTACAGGTCATAACCAATAGATTGTGATCAGAGTACACATCTGCCCCTGGAAATGTCTTACAATTTAAAACCTGGTTCCTAAATCTCTGTCTTACCATTATATAATCTATCTGATACCTTTTAGTATCTCCAGGGTTCTTCCATGTATACAACCTTCTATCATGGTTCTTAAACCAAGTGTTAGCTATAATTAAGTTGTGCTCTGTGCAAAATTCTACCAGGCGGCTTCCTCTTTCATTTCTTAGCCCCAATCCATATTCACCTACTACGTTTCCTTCTCTCCCTTTTCCTAGACTCGAATTCCAGTCACCCATGACTATCAAATTTTCGTCTCCCTTCACTATCTGAATAATTTCTTTTATATCATCATACATTTCTTCAATTTCTTCGTCATCTGCAGAGCTAGTTGGCATATAAACTTGTACTACTGTAGTAGGCGTGGGCTTCGTGTCTATCTTGGCCACAATAATGCGTTCACTATGCTGTTTGTAGTAGCTTACCCGCTTTCCTATTTTCCTATTCATTATTAAACCTACTCCTGCATTACCCCTATTTGACTTCGTGTTTATAACCCTGTAGTCACCTGACCAGAAGTCTTGTTCCTCCTGCCACCGAACTTCACTAATTCCCACTATATCTAACTTTAACCTATCCATTTCCCTTTTTAAATTTTCTAACCTACCTGCCCGATTAAGGGATCTGACATTCCACGCTCCGATCCGTAGGACGCCAGTTTTCTTTCTCCTGATAACGACATCCTCTTGAGTAGTCCCCGCCCGGAGATCCGAATGGGGGACTATTTTACCTCCGGAATATTTTACCCAAGAGGACGCCATCATCATTTAATCATACAGTACAAAAGTAAAAGTGCACGCTTGGAGATCAGCATGCGATTCCTCCTCAACATCGAAAGCTAACCCTGTCTAGCGAAATCAGATCGGGTGCACTTTGAGAACACGTGTACGAGAACGAGGAGCTGGTAATAGTCACATCATGCAGCACATCAGAATAAATACGTAGAGGAAGGTGTATGACACCATTCTACCAAACCAGCTGTCGTAGCTTACGGACGAGACATCTGCTTTCGGCAGTGGTTAGGCGAGCACTCTGCTGGGGTCTCGCCTGTTGCGCTGCTTACAAGCGAGTTCGCGTTTGTTTATTTCCGCGGAGCGGTTTGTCTTCGTGTCCAAATTTACCGACTATAATAGCGTTTATCGATCACAAAGCCACGATTAAATTAACGTCTTCTTAGGATAATGGACAACCAAAAGAGTACGAAGTTGAACGGTTTGTAGCAGACGAAATGTGTTTCCTCCCGTTAGATGTGTTCGGAATTCACTTCTAGATACTTAGTAGTACTGTGTACATAAAGCTCGCGAACGGGGAGCTGTCCGCCGACATTTGCGGCGCCATGCTAACGACTTCAAGTTTCGATACTCTAACGGCCATAAGGGGATGTCGTAGTTGACCACGTGCTTTGGTCTCAGTAGGTTGCGGGTTTTCGAACTCCCGTTTGAGATGCTGTATTCTGCGGACATTGACGTTGCCCTGCTTCAGGAGGTGCTATTTGTAATCTTTTGTGTTGCTCACTGTGTTACCCCCCCCCCCCCTCCCCCACCAATGAACCATGGACCTTGCCGCTGGCGGGGAGGCTTGCGTGCCTCAGCGATACAGATGGCCGTACCGTAAGTGCAACCACAACGGAGGGATATCTGTTGAGAGGCCAGACAAACGTGTGGTTCCTGAAGAGGGGCAGCAGCCTTTTCAGTAGTTGCAGGGGCAACAGTCTGGATGATTGACTGATCTGGCCTTGTAAAACTAACCAAAACGGCCTTGCTGTGCTGGTACTGCGAACGGCTGAAAGCAAGGGGAAACTACAGCCGTAATTTTTTCCCCAGGGAATGCAGCTTTACTGTATGGTTAAATGATGATGGCGTCATCTTGAGTAAAATATTCCAGAGGTAAAATAGTCCCTCATTCGGATCTCCGGGCGGGGACTACTCAGGAAGACGTTGTTATCAGGAGAAAGAAAGCTGGAGTTCTACGAATCGGAGCGTGGAATGTCAGATCCCTTAATCGAGCAGGTAGGTTAGAAAATTACAAAAGGGAAATGGATAGGTTAAAGTCAGATATAGTGGGAATTAGTGAAGTTCGGTGGCAGGAGGAACAAGACTTTTGGTCAGGTGAATACAGGGTTATAAATACAAAATCAAATAGGGTTAATGTAGGATTGGGTTTAATAATAATACAAAAATAGGAGTGCGGGTAAGCTACTACAAACAGCATAGTGAACGCATTATTGTGGCCAAGATAGACACGAAGCCCACGCCTACTACAGTAGTACAAGTTTATATGCCTACTAGCTCTGCATATGATGAAGAAATTGATGAAATGTATGATGAGATAAAAGAAATTATTCAAACAGTGAACGGAGAGAAAAATTTAATAGTCATGTGTGACTGGAATTCGACAGTAGGAAAACGGAGAGAAGGAAACGTAGCAGGTGAATATAGATTGGGGGTAAGAAATGAAAGAGGAAGCCGTCTGGTTGAATTTTGCACAGAGCATAACTTAATCATAGCTAACACTTGGTTCAAGAATCATAAAAGAAGGTTGTATACATGGAAGAATCCCGGAGACATTAAAAGGTATCAGATAGATTATATAATGGTAAGACAGAAATTTAGGAACCAGGTTTTAAATTGTAAGAGATTTCCAGGGGACTCTGACCACAATCTATTGGTTATGAACCGCAGATTAAAACTGAAGAAGCTGCAAAAAGGTGGGAATATAAGGAGGTGGGACCTGGATAAACTGACTAAACCAGAGTTTGTGCAGAGTTTCAGGGAGAGCATAACGGAACAATTGACAGCAGTGGGGGAAAGAAGTACAGTAGAAGAAGAATAGGTAGCTCTGAGGGATGATGTAGTGCAGCCAGCACAGGATCATGTAGGTAAAAAGTCGAGGGCTAGTAGAAATCCTTGGATAACAGAAGAAATATAGAATTTAATTGATGAACTTAGTAAATATAAAAATGTAGTAAATGAAGCAGGCAAAAAGGAATACAAACGTCTCAAAAATGAGATCGACAGGAAGTGTAAAATGGCTAAGCAGGGATGGCTAGAGGACAAATGTAAGGATGTAGAGCCTTATCTCACTAGGGGTAGGATATATACGGCCTAGAGGAAAATTAAAGGAACTTGAGAACCACTTGTATGAATTGAGCTCAGATGGAAACCCAGTCCTAACCAAAGAAGGGAAAGCAGAAACGTTGGTAGGAGTATGTAGGTCTATACAAGGGCGATGTACTTGAGGACAGTATTACGGAAATGGAAGAGAATGTAGATGAAGATGAAATGGGAGCTACTATACTGCGTGAAGAGTTTGACAGAGCACTGAAACACCTGAGCCGAAACAAGACCCCGGTGGTAGACAACATTTCATTAGAACTACTGACGGCCTTGGGAGAGCCAGTCCTGACAAAACTCTACCATCTGGTGAGCAAGATGTATGAGACAGGCGAAGTATCCTCAGACTTCAAGAAGAATATCATAATTCCAATACCAAAGAAAGCAGGTGTTGACAGATGTGAAAATTACCGATCAGTTTAATAAGTCACAGTGCCAAATACTAACGCGAATTCTTTACTGACCAATGGAAAAACTGGTAGAAGCCGACCTCGGGGAAGATCAGTTTGTATTCCGTAGAAATATTGGAACACGTGAGACAATACTAACCTTACGACTTATCTTAAAAGAAAGATTAAGGAAAGGCAAACCTACATTTCTAGCATTTGTAGACTTAGAGAAAGCTTTTGACAATGTTGACTGGAATACTCTCTTTCAAATTCTAAAGGTGGCAGGGGTAAAATACAGGGAGCGAAAGGCTATTTACAATTTGTACAGAAACCAGATGGCAGTTATAAGAGTCGAGGGGCATGAAAGGGAAGCAGTGGTTGGGAAGGGAGTGAGACAGGATTGTAGCCTCTCCCCAATGTCATTCAATCTGTATATTGAGCAAGCAGTAAAGGAAACAAAAGAAAAATTCGGAGTATGTATTGAAACCCATGGAGAAGAATTAAAAACTTTGAGGTTCGCCGATGACATTGTAATTCTGTCAAGTTGTGCCACATACTCCTCCCCAATTCTATTCAATACCTCCTCATTAGTTACATTATCCAACCATCTAATCTTCAGCATTCTTCTGTAGCACCACGTTTCGAAAGCTTCTATTCTCTTCTTGTCCAGACTGTTTATCGTCCATGTTTCACTTCCATACATGGCTACACTCCATACAAATACTTTCAGAAACGACTTCCTGACACTTAAATCTACACTCGATGTTAACAAATTTCTCTTCTTCAGAAACGCTTTCCTTGCCATTGCCAGTCTACCTTTTATATCCTCTCTACTTCCACCATTTGCTCCTCAAATAGCAAAACTCCTTTACTACTTTAAGTGTCTCATTTCCTAATCTAATTCCCTCAGCATCACCCAACTTAATTCGACTACATTCCATTATCCTCGTTTTGCTTTTGTTGATGTTCATCTTATATCCTCCTTTCAAGACACTGTCCATTCCGTTCAACTGCTCTTCCAAGTCCTTTGCTGTCTCTGACAGAATTCTCTAACCTAAAAAACACCCATGTGCACTCCACACGTACTCCGCTACACTTGTAGCCGCTTCCGGCGTGTAGTGCGCGCCTGACCTATTCAGGGGGACCCTACATTTCTCCACCAGATAGCGGAGGTCGAGAAATTTGCACCCCAGATCTCCGCAGAATCGTCTGAGCCTCTGGCTTAAGCCTTCCACTCGGCTCCTCTGGTTTAGTCAGTTTATCCAAGTCCCATCTCCTTGAATTCCCACCTTTTTGCGGTTTCTTCAGTTTTAATCTACAGTTCATAACTAATAGATTGTAGTCAGAGTCCACATCTGCCCCTGGAAATGTCTTACAATTTAAAACCTAGTTCCTAAATCTCTGTCTTACCATTATATAATCTATGTGATACCGTCTAGTATCACCAGGCTTCTTCCCTGTATACAACCTTCTTTTATGATTCCTGATCAAGTGTTAGCTATGATTAAGTTATGCTCTGTGCAAAATTCTACCAGACGGCTTCCTCTTTCATTTCTCTCCCCCAATCCATATTCACCCATTATGTTTCCTTCTCTCCGTTTTCCTATTCTCGAATTCCAGTCACCCATGACTATTAAATTTTCGTCTCCTTTCACTGTTTGAATAATTCCTTTTATCTTATCATACATTTCATCAATTTCTTCATCATCTGCAGAGCTAGTTGGCATATAAACTTGTACCTCTGTAGTTGGCGTGGGCTTCGTGTCTATCTTGGCCACAACAATGCGTTCACTATGCTGTTTGTAGTAGCTTACCCGCAGTCCTATTTTTTTTATTCGTTATCTAACCTACTTCTGCATTACCCCTATTTGATTTTGTATTTATAACCCTGTATTCACCTGACCAAAAGTCTTGTTCCTCCTGCCACCGAACTTCACTAATTCCCACTATATCTAACTTTAACCTATCAATTTCCCTTTTTAAATTTTCTAATCTACCTGCCCGATTAAGGGATCTGACATTCCACGCTCCGATCCATAGAACACCTTTTCTTTCTCCTGATAACGACGTCCTCTTGAGTAGATCCCGTACAGAGATCCGAATGGGGGACTATTTTACCTCCGGAATATTTTACCCAAGAGGACGCTATAATCATTTAACCATACAGTAAAGCTGGATGCCCTCGGGAAAAATTATGGCTGCAGTTTCTCCTTACTTTCAGCCGTTCGCAGTACCAGCACAGCAAGGCCGTTTTGGTTAGTTTTACAAGGCCAGATCAGTCAATCGTCCAGACTGTTGTCCCTGCAACTACTGAAAAGGCTGCTGCCCTTCTTCAGGAACCACACGTATGTCTGGCCTCTCAACAGATACCCCTCCGTTGTGGTTGCACCTACGGTACGGCCATGTGTATCGCTGAGGCACGCAGCCCTCCCCACCAACGGCAAGGTCCATGGTTCATGCGGCATATAGGCAGCTAAAGCCTGGTGCCTTGCGTTCTCTGACCATGACGCATATATTTGTCATCCATCTCTACCGCAATGGGGTGTCGCGTTGCTGGTGACCATGGAAACAGAACATGATACGTCTTACTTCACCCGACTGCCGGCAGCTCTTCGAGACCACATGGTCATCATGTCGTCACCGTCGTGATGCATATCAGTCTGCACTGTCATGGTGGGTGCTCGGCGCTAAACCTGCCCTCCGCAAATTCTAGATAGGTTACGGAAGGGAGGTCACAGCGTGGCGGCGACGAACCCATGATTTCTACTTCACTTTTCTCCAGGAATGTACAGTGACTCTGTATTCATTAGAACTCCAGACGCGCCAAGGCATAGCTCAGACGCCTCTCTCGCTGTCACCATGAAGGAGGTATGATCAGGGCGCGCACACAGGAGGCGTTGGCGCAGGAGCGCCCATTTATGTGTCATGAGATAGCAAAACGGCGCCATTGTCGACAGACTTTGATTATTATTCTTACGACTGATGATAGCCGACGCTTAGATACCCTATGCGATGTAGGGTCTGCCCTCCATGCACGTTATGATGTGCTGTGCTCTGAACAACGTTACCACCCAGCCAACATTACGGCGGACTCTCTACTCTGCTTTGGGTTTGTTCCTAGGGATGCATTGATGGATCTTCTTGTCGACGTCATGGAGGACAAAGTCCATGATGCTATCCAAGTGGGTTCTACCAACAAGTCGCCTGGCCCTGATGGCCTCCCACTAGAGTTTTATCGGACTTTTCGTCCCCTAATGGCGCCGATGTGAACGGATATTTGTCGGGGCTTTATGTCACCTCTCGTGCAGATTGCAGACGGTTTCCTCTACGGTCTCATCACTCCCATCCATAAGCCTTAGGGTACCTCACAGATAAGCGATTAACGCCCGTTGTCGTTGCTCAACAGCGACACACAGATCTTTACCGGGCTGTTGGCTACACGGCTAGAAGGGACGCCTGCTACATGGTTTCCAGTGAATAAACTACTTTGGGAGGTGCAAATAACATCCACGATGCGCTCTGTCGCTATCGGGACACACTCCCTCTTTCTCACGCTGGTCGTGTCCCTAGACTTTTTGCAGCTCTTGACTTCATCCAGGCATTCGATGAGATCGATCACGACTGCCTGGAAAGAGTGCTCCGCAATGTGGGGTACCCTGATAATACTGTCGACGTCGCAATGCGTCTCCCTCATGGAGCTGTGTCCCGTGTTCTCTGCAGTGACCATCTCATTCCTTCCATCTTTGGCGTTCAGTGTGTAAAGGTTGCCCCCTCTCGGCACTGTTGTTTGCTTTCGTCCTGGAACCACTGTTCTCGGGCCTCCGCCAACGCCTCTTGGGGTGTCTCTAGATGTCCATGTACTCAGCTTCCCTGCTTAAGCGGACACTCTCATAATCGTTCTTCGTAGCGGTGCTGAGGTCAGGGATTCACTGGCGTAGGTCACCATCTACTCCGAAGCTTCTGGCAACTGCCTTAACATCTGAAAATCGAGCACCATCGCTATAGTCGCGTGACTGGTGAAATGATCACAGTTCATCCTATTTGCCAGTTCTCGAGTACAGTGACGCGGATCATTTTGGGTTAATGGGTTTAAACGATCTTCATAAAACCCTAAAGATCTTCCTGAAAGTCGAGAGTCAGTAGTATCAAAACGATCATCCTCAGAACGAGAAAACCGTTTTCTTGCCATGCTCTGTCCAACTGCACTATCCTCATACACGGTGCAAATATTTCTGTCTGCCTCCACTGATGTTGCCCATCTACTGAACTCAGACAGAAGAATATGTCGGAAATGTTCCGATTTGTTCACTTGTCACTCCATCGCCTACCGTCCGTAGATCGATTCAGTATCCTTAAATGACAAATTGACATTTGTCCTAAAAAAGCAACACTGAACTACAAATAAAAAATGGCAATCCATAAATAAACCCATAGCAGCTGGAATATTATCATACAAAGCAGCCGGCCGCGGTGGTCTAGCGGTTCTAGGCGCGCAGTCCGGAACCGCGCGACTGCTATGGTCGCAGGTTCGAATCCTGCCTCGGGCATGGATGTGTGTTATGTCCTTAGGTAGGTTAGGTTTAAGTAGTTCTAAGTTCTAGGGGACTGATGACCACAGATGTTAAGTCCCACAGTGCTCAGAGCCATTTGAACCATACAAAGCAAAAACGCTTTTGCACGAACCCAATACTAGTTTTTGTTATTCATCGGTCATTGGATTCAGGACTAGATCAGTGATCAAAGATACCCGCGCGGGATTAGCCGAGCGGTCTATTGCGCTGCAGCGGTCTATTGCCGAGCGGTCTATTGCAGGGCTGGTCTCGGCGGAGGTTTGAGTCCTCCCTCGGGCATGGGTGTGTGTGTTTGTCCTTAGGATAATTTAGGTTAAGTAGTGTGTAAACTTAGGGACTGATGACCTTAGCAGTTATGTCCCATAAAATTTCACACACATTTGAACATTTTTGATCAAAGTTAGATCAGGCAAAAGAACTTTTAGCAACATTGGCAAGCTTCATCTGCACTCAAGATACGTAGTGTAAATCTTCAAAAAATATTGTAAAGTTTCGGTAATTTGTGTTCCTCTGTTTGGCTATAGTATGCCTAAACGTTCAAATGGTTCAAATGGCTCTGAGCTCTGTGGGACTCAACATCTGGGATCATCAGTCCCCTACAACTTAGAACTTAAATCTAACAAACCTAAGGACATCATACACATCCATGCGCGAGGCAGGATTCGAACCTGCGGCCGTAGCGGCCGCGCGGTTCCAGACTGAAGCGCCTAGAACCGCTTGACCACACCAGCCAGCTGCCAAAACGTATTCAGCCCTGTGACGAAGCTGTATTGTTGCTGCGCGTAAGCAAGCCAACTCAATAACAGCGATTAATTTCAGTGGTAGAGGTTCTCTTCACGCGACATTTGTGCTGGTCGCCAAGTACATATGGTGAATAAGACACTACAGAACATATTTCTTAAGACAAAACTACGTACGACACGTGGGCTAATCAGATGCTCTGTGTTTTGAAGAAAATGTCTGAACAGCCTCAGAGTCTTCAACACGAGACGTGACAAATAAACGAGCCACAACGTAGGTGTTGGACAGGAGCGTACCACGAGGAAACGAAAGAAACACTAGAACGGAAGGCGACTGTCCCCCTCGATCGAAGTGCGAGGGAAGCCGAATTCGACGCTGTCGCTTTCAATCGGCGTTCAGCGGAGAAGACTTCCTCCTCGCTTCGCCTTCCGCCTCCCTAGCCCCTGCAGACGGCCAGGCGGGACGCCGTGTAGCGTCCGCTGTAGGGCTCGGCCTATCTGTTATGCATGAGACCGCGGTCGGAGGTGTGCCGACACAAGACGCTTTCACGGCGCCCGATGAACGCGCCAACCGCGCCCCCTGTTTCTACTCGAGTGGACTGCCACCACAACCTTCGGCTGTATCCAACATCCATTTCGTCACCTGCACAAGACCGCTACGGTAGTGCCCCACATTTCGTGACTGGACACCATACAACTCTCCACAGCCTTCTAGCTAATCACCTAGATCGTAATCTCTTCGTTTACGTTTTTGTAAATGACGTTATTTTTCGGTTTTTTCGAGTAATGTTGTGAGCAGCAGTTGTCTAAGGGTAGCTTCACTGACCAGTAACCAGGAAGTCCGGGATCCCAGTCCGAACTCTCAGTACATAAATTTTCAGTAATAATTATCAGCAATGGCAACAGAATACTAAAGAAGAAATTACCCTCCTTTTGCCAACGGCCTAGTCACAGAGGACGGGGGAGAGATCAGAGGCTTAGGTCACTCCATTGCTCTTCCGGTGGGAAAGTTCCCGTAAAGGCGGACACGCCAACAGTTACAGCGTCATGGAAACCACTGTTTTAATGACACCAATTTGTATCCACAGAGCGTTCGGCCTGTGATTGAAAAGTGTCATGATGATCTTTCAATTGTGAAAAGCTTTCGGATTAATGAAATGGTTCAAATGGCTCTGAGCACTATGGGACTTAATATCTTGGGTCATCAGTCCCCTAGAACTTAGAACTACTTAAACCTAACTAACCTAAGAACATCACACACATCCATGCCCGAGGCAGGATTCGAACCTGCGACCGTAACGATCGCGCGGTTCCAGACTGAAGCGCCTAGAACCGCTCGGCCACACCGGCCGGCTCGGATTAATCCCCTATTTCGATCTACGGGAGGGGGCTGCCAGGAGGGAGGTGGCCATAAGGAAAGATGGAAAAACCAAGCAATGGATAACGTTCTGCGATGCGACGGCGGAATGCAAAAGTTTGAACCTCGTAGGGAAAGTACAAAATCTGAAAAGGGAAATTTAGAGGCTCAATCTAGATACAGTGAAGTGGAAAGAAGACAAGGATTCCTGGCGAGACGAGTACAGGGCAGTATCAACAAGTAATGATTCTTTATTTACGTGACCATTACGGCACTCCAACCCCAGTTCTCAAAAATGGTTCAAATGGCTCTGAGCACTATGGTACTTAACTTCTGTGGTCATCAGTCCCCTAGAACTTAGAACAAAAACCTGTTGCGGTCGCGCGGTTCCAGACTGTAGCGCCTAGAACCGCTCGGCCACTCAAGCCGGCCCCCAGTTCTCGATACCAGTAATATCGTACTGCTTTTCTGCGAAGTAACAGATATATTTTTGTGACAATATTCACATTTGGTTTTATTAATGTATACGTACTCCGATGTATCGATATATTACAGTGATACCGTTCTTGAGTGTATTCATTTCTGTGAGACTGTCATAATCTTTGACTTACTTGTAACCGTTTTGGTGCGAATGCGCACAGAGCAGTCTTTGTTTCACTTTGCAAAAGGTTGTTATTTCGCTTTGTAAAAGAACAGTCAAATCTTGTGTTTGGTTAAGGTGGAAATTAAATATATGAAGATTGATACAAAACTGTTTTCTTGATGCTGTGACAATTAAGAAGAAGTATTGTTCTATGTATGTTAGCCCAGTACTTAGCCATATCTGTAACTTTTCCTTTAGGAGTGGTCGGTTTCCTGACCGATTAAAGTACTCGGTAGTGAAGCCACTTTATAAAAAGGGAGACAGGGATAATGTTGACAACTTTAGACCTATTTCTATGCCATCGGTGTTTGCTAAAGTTATCGAGAAGGTTGTATATACATGGTTACAGGAGCATTTAAATTCACATAATTTGCTGTCAAGTGTACAGTTTGGTTTTACAAATGGTTTAACAACTAAAAATGTTATATTCCCTTTTCTCTGTGAGGTTTTGGACGGATTAAATAAAAGGTTGCGAACGCTAGGTGTTTTCTTTTTTTTAACGAAGGCTTCTGACTGTGTTGATCACAAGATATTACTGCAGAAGTTGGACCATTATGGAGTAAGGGGAGTAGCTTACAGTTGGTTCGCCTCTTACTTTAAGAACAGAAAGCAGAAGGTAATTCTTCGCAATATTGAGAGTGGTACTGTTGTTCAGTCCCAATGGGGCACTGTTAAGTGGGGCGTTCCCCAAGGGTCGGTGCTGGGGGCACTGCTGTTTCTTATTTATATAAATGATATGCCTTCTAGTATTACAGGTAATTCAAAAATATTTCTGTTTGTTGATGACACCAGCTCGGTAGTGAAGGATCTTGTGTGTAATATTGAAACAGTATCAAATAATGTAGTTAATGAAATAAGTGCGTGGCTTGTGGAAAGCAATTTTGCCGGCCGTTGTGGCCGTGCGGTTCTCGGCGCTTCAGTCTGGAACCGCGTGACCGCTAGGGTCGCAGGTTCGAATCCTGCCTCGGGCATGGATGTGTGTGATGTCTTTAGGTTAGTTAGGTTTAAGTAGTTCTAACTTCTAGGGGATTGATGACCACAGAAGTTAAGTCTCATAGTGCTCAGAGCCATTTGAAAACAATTTGATGCTAAATCACAGTAAGACTCAGTTTTTACAGTTTCTAACTCACAATTCAACAAGAACCGATATATTGATCAGACAGAATGGGCATATTATAAGCGAGACGGAACAGTTCAAGTTCCTAAGCGTTCGGACAGATAGTAAGCTGTTGTGGAAAGCCCATGTCCAGGATCTTGTTCAGAAACTAAATGCTGCTTTATTTACCATTAGAACAGTTTCTGAAATAAATGACAGTTCAACACGAAAAGTAGTCTATTTCGCATATTTTCATACGCTTATGTCGTATGGTATTATTATTTGGGGTAACTCTTCTGATTCAAAAGGGGTATTTTTGGCTCAAAAACGGGATGTTCGAGCTATATGTGGTGTAAGTTCGAGAACCTCTTGTCGACCTCTGTTCAATAGTCTGGGAATTCTGACATTCCCCTCACAGTATATATTTTCTTTAATGTCGTTTGTTGTTAGCAATATTAGCCTATTCCCAAGAGTTAGCAGCGTTCACTCAGTTAATACTACGCAGAAATCAAATCTGCATGTGGAATGCACTTCCTTGACTCTTGTGCAGAAAGGAGTACAGTATTCTGCTGCATCCATTTTCAATAAGCTACCACAAGAACTCAAATATCTTAGCAGTAGCCCAAAGTCTTTTAAGTCCAAACTGAAGAGTTTCCTCATGGCTCACTCCTTCTATTCTGTCGAGGAGCTCCTGGAAGAGCTAAAAAATTAAGCAAATTCCGGTGTTACATTGTTGATTTTCTTAATTTAAACTTACGGCTTTTCGCCTAAATATGTTTTTTATATTCATTTTATCTGTTTCTACTATCGTGGTGTAACTTCATGTATTGACTCGTTCCATGACCATGGAGATTTCTCCTTAATTTGGTCCCACGGAACAATAAATAAAAAATAGAAAATTTATAAGAAGTTTAATAAAAATGTGGATCGTGAACACCAAGTCAAAATCTATTTCCACCATACCACTGTTCTGATCTGGAACTGTTTGATCATTAAGAATTTTCTGAAAAACGCATTTGTTAGGTCTTCAAATATTGCTAAAATACAGATCTCGACCTTCTAGCAGTCAAAGTGGAATCACCCTAGAATCAACAAGATGAGCCGTAACAACTTCGACGAAATCTATGTGGGAATCCACACAAGATTAGTGCCAAAATTAATGACTTCTTTACAGTGACTTCATTATTTCCATTCTGACGATACCATCCACAGTCAATAACTTTGTTGTTGCCCGATAAAGCGAACATATGCTGCGTGAGCAACATTATTAATCTGATTTCTAACCTATTTTGCAAGTTGTGGAATTGTTAGAAACAGCAACAGAAAGTGATATAACAGATGTAGGATCCGTTTTAAATAGGTAGGTAGGGAAGAGAGTTACTGTGAACAGTTCACTGACAGGGGTTGGCAGGGGTGTTCTCATCAGAGTAGACAGCAAACCAACACCGACAACAATAGTTCAGAGGTATTTGTCAACGTCGCAACCAGAAGATGAAGAGACAGACAAGGCATAAGATTATGTTGAACAGGTAATTCCGTATGTAAAGTGAGATGTAATTTTCATAATCACTGGGGATTGGAATGGGGTTATAGGAGAAGACGTAGAAGAAAGGATTATGTAAGACCACGGGTTTGGTAGTAATAATGACAGAGGAGAAAGAGGACTTGAGCTCTGCATTAAACTTCAGCTAACTATAACGGATACTCTGTTCAAGAAACCCAAGAGGAGGAGGCACACTTGGAAAAGGATGGGAGGTACGGAAATCATCCATTTCGATTACATCAATTTCATCACTACTAAATATTGATCTGAAGCTATATCGCCTCCTGGGTACACCTTAAAATCCAATATCTGAAATTAGATATGGGAGTGTAAGACGTACCCAGGATTCGATATAGTTTCAGATCACAATTTAGTAACTATGAAGAGTAAGTAGAAGTTTAAGAGACTCGTTTGGAAGAATAAGTGGACCAAGTGGGATTTTGAAGCACTGGGAAATGAAGAGACTCGCTTAAAGTTATCTGAGAAAATTAAATTTGTGGTAAGTTCAATGGGATCAAACTGCTGAGGTCATCGGTCCCTAGGCTTACACACTACTTAATCTAACTTAAACCAACTTACAACTTACGCTACGCTTACGACCACACACACACACACACACACACACACACACACACACACACACACACACACACACACACATATGCCCAAGGGATGATTCGAACCTCCGACGGGGGGAACCGCGCGAACCGTGGCAAGGCGCCCAAGACCGCACGGCTACCCCATGCGGCAAAAAGTTCTCTGAGGCTATAGACACTGCAGTAGTGAATATAGCACAGTAGGTAGTTGAGGTGAAGAGGACTGGACACGTTTAAAAAGTGCAGGTACAGAATTGGAAACAAAAATGTAGATATGAGGAAGGTAGCTACGAAGAAAACAAGTCAACAGAGGATATACTTCAGTTGATCGGCGAAAGAAGGAAGTACAGCGTAATTCAGTACTACGGAAATGCAAGTCACTTAAGAATGAAGTTCAGGGAAGCTAACGCGAAATGGCTGCATGAAAAATGGAAAGAAATCGATAAATAAATGATTATAGTAAGGGCTTACGAAATAGATAGAAAAGTCAAAACAGCCGTCACTGAAATTAAAATCTAGGGTGCTAATATTAAGGGTACAATGGGATTTCCACTGTTAAATGGCTCTGAGCACTATGGGACTTAACATCTGAAACATCTGAGGTCATCCGTCCCCTAGAACTTATTTTTTGTCATCAGTCTACTGACTGGTTTGATGCGGCCCGCCACGAATTCCTTTCCTGTGCTAACCTCTTCATCTCAGAGTAGCACTTGCAACCTACGTCCTCAATTATTTGCTTGACGTATTCCGATGATGGCTCTGAGCACTATGGGACTCAACATCTTAGGTCATAAGTCCCCTAGAACTTAGAACTACTTAAACCTAACTAACCTAAGGACATCACACACACCCATGCCCGAGGCAGGATTCGAACCTGCGACCGTAGCAGTCCCGAGGTTCCGGACTGTAGCGCCAGAACCGCTAGACCACCGCGGCCAGCTGACGTATTCCAATCTCTGTCTTCCTCTACAGTTTTTGCCCTCTACAGCTCCCTCTAGTACCATGGAAGTCATTCCCTCATGTCTTAGCAGATGTCGTATCATCCCGTCCCTTCTCCTTATCAGTATTTTCCACATATTACTTTCCTCTCCGATTCTGCGTAAAAACTCCTCATTCCTTACCTTATCAGTCCACCTAATTTTCAACATTCGTCTATAGCACCACATCTCAAATGCTTCGATTCTCTTCTGTTCCGGTTTTCCCACAGTCCATGTTTCACTACCATACAATGATGTACTCCAGACGTACATCCTCAGAAATTTCTTCCTCAAATTAAGGTCGGTATTTGATATTAGTAGACTTCCCTTGGCCAGAAATGCCTTTTTTGCCATAGCGAGTCTGCTTTTCATGTCCTCCTTGCTCCGTCCGTCATTGGTTATTTTACTGTCTAGGTAGCAGAATTCCTTAACTTCATTGACTTCGTGACCATCAATCCTGATGTTACGTTTCTCGCTGTTCTCATTTCTACTACTTCTCATTACCTTCGTTTTTCTCCGATTTACTCTCAAACCATACTGTGTACTCATTAGACTGTTCATTCCGTTCAGCAGATCATTTAATTCTTCTTCACTTTCACTCAGAATAGCAATGTCATCAGCGAATCGTATCATTGATATCCTTTCACCTTGTATTTTAATTCCACTCCTGAACCTTTCTTTTATTTCCATCATTGCTTCCTCGATGTACAGATTGAAGAGTAGGGGCGAAAGGCTGTAGCCTTACCTTACACCGTTCTTAATACGTGCACTTCGTTCTTCATCGTCCACTCTTATTATTCCCTCTTGGTTGCTGTACATATTGTATATGGCCCGTCTCTCCCTATAGCTTACCCCTACTTTCTTCAGAATCTCGAACAGCTTGCACCATTTTATATTGTCGAACGCTTTTTCCAGGTCGACAAATCCTATGAAAGTGAAAGTGTCTTGATTTTTCTTTAGCCTTGCTTCCATTACTAGCCGTAACGTCAGAATTGCCTCTCTCGTCCCTTTACTTTTCCTAAAGCCAAACTGATCGTCACCTAGCGCATTCTCAATTTTCTTTTCCATTCTTCTGTATATTATTCTTGTAAGCAGCTTCGATGCATCAGCTGTTAAGCTGATTGTGCGATAATTCTCGCACTTGTCAGCTCTTGCCGTCTTCGGAATTGTGTGGATGATGCTTTTCCGAAAGTCAGATGGTATATCGCCAGACTCATGTATTCTACACACCAACGTGAATAGTCGTTTTGTTGCCACTTCCCCCAATGATTTTAGAAATTCTGATGGAATGTTATCTATCCTTTCTGCCTTATTCTATCTCTTCTAAATCGACTCCTGTTTCTTCTTCTATCACATCAGACAAATCTTCTCTCATAGAGGCTTTCAATGTATTCTTTCCACCTATCTGCTCCCTCCTCTGCATTTAACAGTTGAATTCCCGTTGCACTCTTAATGTTACCACCGTTGCTTTTAATGTCACCAACGGTTGTTTTAACTTTCCTGTATGCTGAGTCTGTCCTTCCGACAATCATATCTTTTTCGATGTCTTCACATATTTCCTGCAGCCATTTCGTCTTAGCTTCCCTGCTCTTCCTATTTATTTCATTCCTCAGCGACTTGTATTTCTGTATTCCTGATTTTCCCGGAACATGTTTGTACTTCCTCCTTTCATCAATCAGCTGAAGTATTTCTTCTGTTACCCATGGTTTCTTCGCAGCTACCTTCTTTGTACCTATGTTTTCCTTCCAAACTTCTGTGATGGCCCTTTTTAGAGATGTCCATTCCTCTTCAACTGTACTGCCTACTGCGTTATTCCTTATTGCTGTATCTATAGCGTTAGAGAACTTCAAACGTATCTCGTCATTCCTTAGTACTTCCGTATCCCACTTCTTTGCGTATTGATTCTTCCTCTTTAATGTCTTGAACTTCAGCCTACTCTTCATTACTACTATATTGTGATGTTAGTCTATATCTGCTCCTGGGTACGCCTTACAATCCAGTATCTGATTTCGGAATCTCTGTCTGACCATGATGTAATCTAATTGAAATCTTCCCGTATCTCCCGGCCTTTTCCAAGTATACCTCCTCCTCTTGTGATTATTGAACAGGGTATTCGCTATTACTAGCTGAAACTTGCTACAGAACTCAATTAGTCTTTCTCCTCTTTCATTCCTTGTTCCAAGCTCATATTCTCCTGTAACCTTTTATTCTACTCATTCCCCTACAACTGCATTCCAGTCGCCCATGACAATTAGATTTTCGTCCACCTTTACATACTGCATTACCCTTTCAATATCCTCATACACTTTCTTTATCTGTTCATCTTCAGCTTGAGACGTCGGCATGTATACCAGAACTATCGTTGTCGGTGTTGGTCTGCTGTCGATTCTGATTAGAACAACCCGGTCACTGAACTGTTCACAGTAACACACCCTCTGCCCTACCTTCCTATTCATAACGAATCCTACACCTGTTATACCATTTTCTGCTGCTGTTGATATTACCCGATACTCATCTGACCAGAAATCCTTGTCTTCCTTTCACTTCACTTCACTGATCCCTACTATATCTACACTCCTGTAAATTGAAATAAGAACACCGTGAATTCATTGTCCCAGGAAGGGGAAACTTTATTGACACATTCCTGGGGTCAGATACATCACATGATCACACTGACAGAACCACAGGCACATAGACACAGGCAACAGAGCATGCACAATGTCGGCACTAGTACAGTGTATATCCACCTTTCGCAGCAATGCATGCTGCTATTCTCCCATGGAGACGATCGTAGAGATGCTGGATGTAGTCCTGTGGAACGGCTTGCCATGCCATTTCCACCTGGCGCCTCAGTTGGACCAGCGTTCGTGCTGGACGTGCAGACCGCGTGAGACGACGCTTCATCCAGTCCCAAACATGCTCAATGGGGGACAGATCCGGAGATCTTGCTGGCCAGGGTAGTTGACTTAAACCTTCTAGAGCACGTTGGGTGGCACGGGATACATGCGGACGTGCATTGTCCTGTTGGAACAGCAAGTTCCCTTGCCGGTCTAGGAATGGTAGAACGATGGGTTAGATGACGGTTTGGATGTACCGTGCACTATTCAGTGTCCCCTCGACGATCACCAGTGGTGTACGGCCAGTGTAGGAGATCGCTCCCCACACCATGATGCCGGGTGTTGGCCCTGTGTGCCTCGGTCTATGCAGTCCTGATTGTGGCGCTCACCTGCACGGCGCCAAACACGCATACGACCATCATTGGCACCAAGGCAGAAGCGACTCTCATCGCTGAAGACGACACGTCTCCATTCGTCCCTCCATTCACGCCTGTCGCGACACCACTGGAGGCGGGCTGCACGATGTTGGGGCGTGAGCGGAAGACGGCCTAACGGTGTGCGGGACCGTAGCCCAGCTTCATGGAGACGGTTGCGAATGGTCCTCGCCGATACCCCAGGAGCAACAGTGTCCCTAATTTGCTGGGAAGTGGCGGTGCGGTCCCCTACGGCACTGCGTAGGATCCTACGGTCTTGGCGTGCATCCGTGCGTCGCTGCGGTCCGGTCCCAGGTCGACGGGCACGTGCACCTTCCGCCGACCACTGGCGACAACATCGATGTACTGTGGAGACCTCACGCCCCACGTGTTGAGCAATTCGGCGGTACGTCCACCCGGCCTCCCGCATGCCCGCTATACGCCCTCGCTCAAAGTCCGTCAACTGCACATACGGTTCACGTCCACGCTGTCGCGGCATGCTACCAGTGTTAAAGACTGCGATGGAGCTCCGTATGCCACGGCAAACTGGCTGACACTGACGGCGAAGGTGCACAAATGCTGCGCAGCTAGCGCCATTCGACGGCCAACACCGCGGTTCCTGGTGTGTCCGCTGTGCCGTGCGTGTGATCATTGCTTGTACAGCCCTCTCGCAGTGTCCGGAGCAAGTATGGTGGGTCTGACACACCGGTGTCAATGTGTTCTTTTTTCCATTTCCAGGAGTGTAGTAAAGCAAGAAACAGCTACACTTTACACAGCACTTTGAAACGCTGCGTCCCTGTTCATTACGATGCGCTATACAACTGAAACATAAAGCCTTGTCTTGTTCGTTACTATCTTCTAAAGGTCTTAATCAAAGATTTATTTGTAGCAAATCGTACCAAGAACAACGTGTTTTCGATGCCTCCTCAATGTACCTTTGTCATGAAAAGGCATACTTTCGTGACACGCGTGCTATAACTCTACTTTAATCAACCAATATGATATTTCACATCATTTTATCACAACAGATCATATCAGTAAACGACGCATTTTCGAGCGATGCTTAATTCGCTGGTCCTCTGAAATGGCATGTATTCATACAATGCAAGTTACAATACAATATCCATCAAGTATCGGAATAATCTGGAAGCAGATATGGCTTTTCCCGAATCTATACTGGAAAGAGAAGCGTGCATGTGACGTTGGTGGCGTTCTTCCATCTTATTGGTCTGCGTTCAATCACACGTTTAGAATCTCGGCCATACTTGACATTGCATTACATGTTAGGGAAGACTCCATATCGAGATTTTTCCACGCTATGACGTCAGGAACTCGGCACGCCCACTGTTGACGTTCGAATGCACCGTCCGTGCGACGACGGCTTCAGCGTTGCTGACTGTCCAGTTGCGGATCGCCACTTCAGATCCATTCATTATCAAATATTTGCTGTTTAGAGTTCCTAGAAGGTTCTCGAAATTTCTTATGTTTGGAATGTTTCCATATTCTGGAATACTGGATGATTTTGTAAATAGTACCGCTATCCGGTAGGAGGCTGTTCTGTCGGCACGCTGGTGTTCGTAATAAACGTGCTTTCTGGCTAAGTGTTGTTTTCGTTGATAACCTCTTTTCGGATTTAGACTTCACTGTCGTTCTGAAAGGACAATACAGTTCAAATTCACATATCTTTCAATGGGATGAGCACTTATAATACGAAGTTAACTTTAGATTATACTTGGACAACAACTATGCAAAGACACGCTACTTTATAATATGTGTAACTGTCCTTCAGATTTTTAATTCTGTGTGTTTGTGGTGTAGAGTATACGAAACTAAATACTGAAAAATATGATTATCTAAGCCCTGTATTGCGCAGTCGTGTGAACAGTGGTGTGTTGTCTGGCGTCACAGTGGATAGTTTTCAACATCTGACATAATAAAAACAATACAAATTGCATGTCAAATGAACTACTAAATTTTGTGTGAATAAGTTAACCAAATTAGTTCAATTATAGTCCACTGGTGATTTACGCAGCTAAATTCCGAAACAAACTCAGAATGCGAAAAATGTTTCACACTCGGATATATCACACTGTTCACTTAAACTTACTTTGTATAACAAGAAAGTAACTTCCAAGCATAATTTAGGCCATTTGACCTAATCACTGTTTAACTGTGTAATTACATTGTTCTGTATGTTTAGTGTAACTGTACCACTATTGCCCTAGACTATTCTTGCGCTTATATCCATTTAGCAAAAGTTTTCTCTCGAAAGCGGAGCACAGCAAGCAGCGGCGCAGCAAAGCTAAATAAAAAAGTTAAGCTAAAAACGATATTCAAACGCATGTGTACCACTATGTACAGAGCAGACACAAACAACATATTATTTCTTGCATGGGAATAATTTTGGATGGTGATGGTTCTGCAAAAAGATCTTACTGAAAACATTTATTGCAAATAATTACTTTATAGCTTGACTTTCAAGATGTTGAACAATACTGAATGAATGGTTTTTTTCAACAGATTGATTATTCAAAAATTTTACTTTACACAAAAATTAACCTGACGGCAATGAAGACTGCTCTTTCACAATAATGTATATTTTGGGGAGGAGAACTAACTTCCCTTGCTGTGAACAATCCCTATGGTATGTTTCAACAAAATTTCGGTTTGACAATTAATTTCACAATACGTGCAAGTATGCGAAGCTACGGATTTAACTTCTTCGCAAAACTCTTTTCAAAATCCGTAAATACTCCCATCATTGTCTCAACCATTTCCGTCATATCTTTCTTCAATACTTAGCAGCTCAATTCCAAATGAAAATTTCCTGGTCATTCACCTCCACGTCTGCTTCCCTACAAACCACACCTAAGCATAATGCTGTCTCTGTGAGCTCCCTCAGGTACAGACAGCGTAAAAATACAACTAAGGATCACGGATCAGCATGGTTCGCCTTCAAATGTGTGCGTATCGATATATGAAAGTAAGAAGTTAATAATTCTGTAATGAGCAAGATGACATATACACCTCACATACGACACATCAATCTTGAACACTGTAGCTACAAAATCGCAAATTCAAGGTGATGTTATCTTTAAATAACTGACCGCGGCCGAAAAAACCACGTTTGTCATATTCAGCGTTGCCTTAATTCAAAGAAATCTAAAAGAATTACATGGCCGATTCTGAATCATTTTAACCCTTAAATTGTCACTGCTTATATGTGTAATGCTTCACTTCACAATAAATTCTCAGAACCGCGGTGAGGTTACTTAAGACTGTGGTAAGAATCAGTAAAAGTCACCTTCAGAAATGACATTTGTAAACCTGTTAAGACTGGAATCGATCACCAGTCCTCAGAGGATAATATTTGCTATATGATTTTATCAGTTTGTCAGTATTTTCCATCAAGAAACTGTGCTATTTAAGCAAAGATCATGGCGAAGAAAGAGGTATTAGCTTCCGCTCTTTATCTCAGTATAAGAAATTCTTTCGTTATTACAAAACATAGCTTTCCTTCTATGTGTAAGCAGATTGACAAAATCATTTCAAAATCTCAACAAAAATCCACTGTAAAGTAATAAAAGATATGAGCTCTCCTTTTGTTAAAGTACCACGAAAATTCTACTGAAATTGCTGATTCTCGTACTTCAGTGGACTAGGAATAAACTGCATCACCAAATTTTATAAATTATAGCATTACAGTTATATAAACTCATTGATCAGTTCATGGTAAGTGTAACTCAAAACTGAAATTTTTGCTCCACGGAACACTCCGTGAGTGACAAAAAGAGACATTATTTGCAACGTTAAATTTTCAATTATGATAGGAGTGTCCGAAGTACATCTGTCGTGTTTTTCAAACATGAGAATCCAAATGAAAGAAAGCTGACCACCTCTTACAGAACTAAAAGGTACGACGAATGCTATTGTCTTATTAAGCTAAAAATAGTATGCGGCTTCTATTTAGCATCTTGCAGCACGTGTAGACAATCAAATGCAAGCCATGTTCCAGTTCAAATCAACTATTTGGTGGTTTTCCAGCGTATTAAATTCGGCCTTTTATTTCCACATTGTGGTGTACGCTTAAGTATGGCCAAATTTGTCCCTTATTCTCTCAACCGAGGTGATTTAATAGTTACAGTCGGATTTTCACTGCTTAGTACAACTGCAACCGTTTGAATCTGGGTGCCTTGAACGATGATTAAATGTCGACTATGGTCTCCCTTCGTGCAATAAGGACCGACGCACCAAAAGCATCACTACATACACTACCTAGTTGTAGAAGACCACGCTCTTAATATAACACTATTTTTGCCTCAGGGAAGGATCGGTTGAACAAAGTTACAGTAATTTCATAACAATGTTCTCAAGATATCTTTTACAGTATAGAAACAATAAATTCAAGTGCAGTTAATACGAGTAGCAACACTCGCATTGTACAGTTCACATTCAAATAAAATGTTATATGTAGTGTAGTTAATAGGAACAGACTGTCAGATATAAACGTATGTGTAGTGTCGTTAAGGTACATAGATCAACAGCGTTGTAATTAAACGATCCAAAACAGAGTATTTCGAGGATCTGGCGTTCGCAAATGAATATTTCAAATGGAACAGGCTCTCAAATGAGCCATGAGCGTTTCGCATGTGTTTATTAACTGACTACGTTTCACATTTGTAAACTACGTGCCACATGTACCGTACGTTTGTTGCGCTACCCTGAAAAATCTTTAACCATCTGTGCAGATATCGAGATGAAGTTTGCCACTGTTTACAGCATGGGAATGGTTGATCAAGATGGCGAGTTTCCTTACAGACCTGCATTTAATACAGGACTTTATTTAAAAATGTGTCACATAGTCCTACAGGGTGTACTATTGGTCAAAAGTAGAAGTAGTATCCATATAATGATTTGTCAGGGAACCAATACCTGTTGAGATATGGACTGTTGCAGATCCACAATTCGCAGGCTGTATTTTATTTACAGATGAGGTAGGAGTCATGAGAGATGGCTTAGCAAATTACCATGATACCTACATATGGGCAGCTGCAAGGCCTCGAGCATTCATAGAGGTGAAGCCTTAGGATCCCTTCTGTGTCAATATGAGCAATAATTGTCGGTGATAGTCTCTTAGAACCGCAGAGTTTACCAAATACATTAACATCCAATTTCTGAACGACGCGTTACCCTTGTAGACAGAAGACTGCTGTTTATGCACAACAGGGCACCAACCCCTTTTCAACCCCGCGGCAGTATTTTATTGGCGATAGATTGGTCGTGGTGGTTCCGAAACATCGTCTTCCCATTCACCAGACTTGAATTCATTGGATTTTTGGTTCTGGGGTGAATTTGAAGACGATAGAAGAGCGTGTGACCAGTGGACGCGACGCATTGCGAATAGAGCCAGGTGTACGTGTATTTGGAAGTGCGTGATTCACTTCGAGGAAGAGCTGAAGGATGTGTACGACTGCGGTGTAACGACAAGCAGCACTGGCTGTAGTGTCTACCTATGCGTAACAGACAGTTGAGAATGAGACGGTAGGTAGCCCCACATCTCAACAGGTATAGTTTACCGGACACGTAATTACAGGAACTTGTCTTCGGTTTTACCAGAACTACCTCCTGTACAAATAGGTGACTTTTTCAAAACACCCCTATATGATACAGGTGGAAGTAGCGCCCGGAGTGTTGAAATGATCTCACAAGAAAAATAATACAGCAGGTGTCAATCAAACTCAGTGAAATATGTTACCAAGAATAGATACTAGTAGGAGACTGACTGCTTCAAGCAACAGAGAAATAGTTGAGGCTCTCGAGAGGAAACTATTAGCACTCTAGAATTTGAGGAGAATATAATGGGTCGTCTGGAGAAGATTAACCTACATCTAAACCTACAGTATGCACGCCACTTTACGGTTTGTTGTAAAGGGTACCTCAGGTGTCAGTAAAATTTCCCCGTTCCCCGTTTCCTGTTCCATTCATGAATGCTACGCAAGAAAGGAACATTAGTAAGATTCTTTATCAACTCTAATTTCTCTCATTTTTTCATCTAGGCCATTTCGTTAAACTTATATGACAAAAAGTGCAGTAATATGTTGCTCAACATACCGAAAGGTACGCTCTCAGGATTTCAACAGTAAACCTCCCCGTGATGCACAACACCTCTCTTTTAGCGTCTGCCAATGGAATTTGTTGATTTTTTCTGAGCCGTGGTGAGCTGGCGCCAGTGTTATTTTGTTCATGTATCGTTGAGATCGATTGTGGCTGAGCTAAGGTATCTCTGCTTTTTGCGTGTCTTATCTTCCGGGTTGGCGGGCGAAGGGATTGGGTTGTTAGCCTTCAACGGGTAACCCTCGAGATCTCGTGACATTTGTTGGGAGACAAGTGTGAACGGCTGCCGAATGAGCGTGATGTCCGTTATATGTTGTAATGTGAAATTGGTCTGGCGGTTTGGCGACAAGATCAGCTTGGAGATACAACTTCTGTGACTTTGCTGGGAACAAAATTTGAAGTGAAGCGGTGAAGCTGTGGAACCCGCTCCTTCGTATTGCGTACATGATGTGAAATAAGTGGTCGTAATGGTGTTTTGTTGACCGACGCACTCAGAGGCATTTAAATTTTATTATTATGGTAAGACTTTCATAGTCAAACCTTAAGATGGTGTGAAGAGTTCAGTTGGCCTTGTTAAATGGTGGCCCTTATTTGAAAGTTTTCTTAGAAGTTTCTATAGCGCTCTGTATTTCTTGTAATCGAATGAGTTTACGTTGGCGTTTTCAAAGGCCTGCACTCTATTAATACAGTTGTCCATGTGTAAAATGCTTAAGGTCAAAGTTGCGTATTTGTTAGTAGTGTAACGTGTTCCTTTACACGCTTACCCATATATCGAGTCAAACGGTCTCAGAGTTACTGGAATGTCTTTGTGATTCGCGCAAAAACCTTTGATTGTGCCAGTGCCTTGTCATCCGAGGTCTAGGCCTGGCAGGCCTAGGCCTGGCCATCACCTGGAGTTGTTCACATACCGCCTTCCAAAGTCTAATATTTATCTTCCTTCCGCCAAGGCGGGTTGAGCTGGTAGATATATCAGTATATATATTGTATGTAACCCGTTCTAATACGAACCTGTTTCCTTAAATATTATCGACTGGCAACTGGATAAACTTTAAATTACATAGCATCTGCTGCGTTCCTTGCGCAGCTCTTTCTAGTAGTCTTTTATTAACACGTCTGAGCAGGTGAACATTCATTTTTAAAAATCAGTGTTTCTGCTGTAGTTTTTGTATGTTTGTGGTTCTATCTTGAATCTTAGCTTGGCTCTAGTGTTGAGGGAATCCTATATGTGAGTTTAATATCTGAAGTTTGTCAGTAGTTCTGTTTCCTTAATAAGGGAAAATAAAGCGAGGGGTATTAGTGCCCAGCAACGTTAAGTTTGTAATTGACCTTTTAACAAGTGCTTCTTTAACAGATTGAAATAGTTATAAGGGTATATCAGTGAAGAATGGTAAGGGTTACCATCTTAGTGTAATAAATGGTTTTAGGGAGTTTGATGAAGTAGCTATGCTTAAGGTTTCTATGAACGCCTGGCACATTAAGTTTTATATAACTTTCTGTTAAGGGGCTGTTCATTTGAGTACTGAGTACGTTAGTTTCCTAACTGTATTTGCAAACCTTTATCTAGTGGCTCTTCCACAATTTGTAATTGTCAAATTCCTTAAAAGGCGTCATGTCAATAAACTGTCTTAATTATAAATTGTGACTACCAACCATGATTCCATCCCGCTTCCTCTTTTATGGTATCTAAGATACGATGGGTAAGTGTGGTACGAAAAGGGACCACGTACCAATTTCCTTAGCACTAATGTCCTACTGAAGGATCCCGTGACATCACGCTCCGCTCTTCTTTGGTTCTTCCCCATTTCTTCTATTAATCGAAAGTGGTATGTGTCTTAAACTGATAAGCAAACTCGAGAATTGATATAACAAGTGTTTTAAAAGCAACTTCTTTCGTGAGTAAATTACATTTTCTTAAGATTCTCCCATGAATCTTAGCCTGGTATAAAATTTTCCTACAGTTTGCTCGAAGTTGTCTGTTTACTTAAAGTTGATATGGACGGTTACTTCTACGCATTTCACGGTAGTTACTACTTCCAGTGATTTATTGGCAGTAGAATAATCAAAACTTTGTAGATGTCTTCGCCTGTGTATGTGCGGTACATTACATTTATTTACATTCCGGGTCCAGTGCCAGTCCATACACCGATTTTCGATTCTACGAACTCTTCTTGCGTTGCAACCTTCCTGTAGGCTGGAGCGAATAGCCTTAAGAAGCCTTCAACATTATCCAGTTCGACGTTAATATAAACAGTAACGGCCCTTTAACACTCCTCTGGGTTACTGCCAAAATAACTAGTACATCTGTTGATTTAGTTCCATTAAAAATCACGTGTCGTATCTTCAAGGAAGTACTGGATTCGATTACAAATCTAGTGAGATACTTAATACACTCGCATGTTATTGAATAAACGACGGTACGGAACCGTATCGAGTGAATTCTGGAATCACAGAATGGGACATCAAACTGCTGTCAACGGCGCTTTGTCTCTGAAGGACGATCAGAGCCAGGTGAGTGTCTCAGTATCTCTGTTTTTGGAACCATATTGATGTTTATAGAGCAGAAAAGGGTCATAATAGATGAGCGTACAACATGTTCATAATTTTACAGTAGATTAACGTCAGCGATATGGACTTACAACCGAGTGAGATGGCGCAGGGATTAGCACAATGGACTCCCATTCAGGAGGACGGCCGTTCAGCGTCCGGAAATCCTTAATTAGGTTTGCCATGCCTTTCTCAGATCCCTTAAGGCAAATGACGGGATAGTTCCATCCCTCCCTAATCCGAGCTTGTGCCCCGTCTCTAATGACCTTGTTGTCGACGGGACGTTTAACGCTAATCTCCTCTTCCTCCTCCTCCTCCTCCTCCTCCTACTCCTCGAGCTACGGGTGTACAGTCATATTCATTTGCCCGAAGCCCTTTCTCGAAGAGGCGAACGACCTGTGCTTCTTTTCCAAGTAGTTGGTACCCTTCACCGCTTCAGCGACCTACGTTAAAGGAGAGCACGTTCTTTCGCTTAGTGTCTGTAATGTGTCACAAGTACGAGTGCATCATGCGATCATGTATCTCTACGTCTACCATTTCTGCGTTGGATTGCAAACTTAGGCTGGACAAGGATGAGAACTAATTTGTAAGAATAATTTTGAAATTGGCTCTAAGAGATTTATAGAAACATGGTAAACCTTAATACCGGTGACGGGATGGGGCTCTGACGTCACTATTTTCGAATACGAGTCTATTCTGTCAACCACTGCCCCCATTGATCACTAAGTGTGTCTTTCCAGTAATGTGGTCAATTTAACCACTGCACCAAGCATCGAATATTTTCATCTCTCCTAAACTAATATTCCTTGGCAGATGTCCTTCAGCTAAATTAGTGAATAACAAACATAAGTCCTCGAATGGGTGTATGAGGATGATATTCTGGGCAGATACTTCATATTATTGTCGGGGGGAGTCCCACCTGCAGTCCACAGATGCGCAGCAAAGGAAGTAACCTATACCGATTCAAATCAAAGGTCAGTACAATTGGCCCTTTCCTGAAACCCTTATGGTTGGAGGAAATCAGCGTAGAATCCACGTGTAGGTCTTTAGAGACAGAACGGTGACTGTTTTGGATAAAAATTGCTGCAGAAGTGGCAGCGGGTCTTTTAAGGAACTCTCGCGGCATTCTACTGAAACGATTGCTGATGGAGCATGTAACTACTATTAATTTGCATAGTTGTACGTTGAGAATGATAATACATGGTCTCAGTTACTGCACTGCTTTGTCTCTGTTCGGAAAGCACTAGGTGAACCAGGTTACGTTTAGGACACACATAGGCTGGAAAGGGTAACGACGGACGAAGCTAAGAAAAAGCAAAAATATGACCAAGAGGACAATGCGGTACTTATTCTTTGTGGAAGCAGCGTATTTCGAGATTAAAGTTTGAGCAATGGTGGTGATATACGGAGTATATCAACAAGTATCGTACAGAGCTTTGTGGGTGGTAGAAAGATACAAAGTGCGCTTATTTTGTTAATAAACTTATGTCCGAAAACGTTTCGTTTGCCTGCTATCGTTTCTATAATATGGAGCAGGACGTAGGCAGTTTCCGCGACATAAGATTGGAAAGAATTACTGTCAGTAAACACCAGTGTAATTCACTTCTAGGAGGTGCTCAATATGAGCGCTACCAACCTCGGTACATGTTGTGAATCACCTGATGATGTGCTGCCGAATCCTCGGAATGATTCCCTGCCTATTACGGATGGCTCCACCTACTACTTGTATTCGTGCTACAACATTTTGTGGTGACTCTCGTACACAAATGGTTTTCATGTACCCAAAGAAATGAAAATCCAATGGTTTCAGGTCAGGTCATAGAGATGGCCCGGCTGTTGAGCGTCCATGTCCAATACACCTGTTCCAAAAGGTGTTATTCAAGTGGCCACGTATGCTGGAGAGGCTTCCTGTTGGAACCACATGACAGGACGGATGTCCAAAGGCACTTCGTCCGACAATCTGGGTAAGAGAGACCACTCAGAAGTAACTGGGACAATCAGCATGTATGGACATGATGTACAAACCTATGACATGGTCATCAATGAGACTTGCCAATACGTAGACGGCAAAGAGATGTTGATGACCTCGGCTATGCATCCAAAATGGTTGTTTCTGGTGTTGAACATTCCAGTCCTGGTAAAGGTACAATCATCAGAAAACAGGATACATCGCTGAAAAAGAGGATCCTGCCTACTTTGTTCGAGCAGCCATTGGTACTAGTTGGAAAGACAAAATAATTTATACCGAGTCATCGCATGAGGCTTCCGGAGTTTGTATGCATGAATGTGCTCACCGTGCAGAACGTACGACACTGCCATGTGGTTCTCACCCATGGTGTGTGCTGCAGCTTGGGTGCTCGTAGAAAGACCTTTCTGCAAAACGCTGGCATACAGCGTCTTGAAACTCCGGTGTACGAAGTGTCCGCAGGCGTCCAATGTGGTGATCGCTGCCCGCTGCCCGCTGCCCGCTGCCTGGTTCATGATATGCCTCTCCTGATTTGCGAACATAATGTGGGCTCTGTAATGCTTGTTGTGAGCCTTCGGTAATCTCTGCATTTGTGTACGCAGTCGTCATTGTTCATTTCCGTTTTAACATAGCCACAAGAATGTCTGAAAGCTAGGTACAGCATAAAAGTATGGTACACAAGATAGTACTGTACCCTACGGTTGTCTACATAAGACTTGGTGCGCTGTGTATGTCGTGTGACTGAATCCGTACCTCTGGTAAGTACTCCGAGATCACAGTATGCCCTCTGTTGATGGTTCGTGATGGCTTGTTTATCTACGGCTCCGTTTCGGAGGTTCTAGCGCGCAGTCTCAGAGCGATTGCAGTCACATTATCTCCTTTAAACCTTGCCTACCTTGAGTGATCCAAACTTCCTACGTGCTAACTAACAATCGAGGCGTTTTCTAACACTTTTTTTTTGTAACGAAAACATGTTCACGTGGTTCCCATATACCAACTAGAACGCTTTATAACATTCTTTTTAATACCCTCTGTATTTATTTACTTATTTATACATTTACTTCACCTTGCAAAATGGTTCAAATGGCTCTGAGCACTATGCGACTTAACTTCTGAGGTCATCCGTCGCCTTGAACTTAGAACTAATTAAACATAACTAACCTAAGGACATCACACACATCCATGCCCGAGGCAGGATTCGAACCTGCGACCGTAGCGGTCGTTCGGTTCCAGGCTGTAGCGCATAGAACCGCACGGCCACTCCGGCCGGCTATACCTTGCAAAATTAGGGCGTTTAAGTACGTTTTTAAACTAGACATCTTGCGTGAAATTACGTTATGATAAACGTAGAGCATGAACAGTACGTAAGACACAGCCACAAGTAGTTCACACCCAGAAGGAGAGGCAGGAACAAAATGAAAATACAAGTATATGGAGAGTAAGTGATATTGTTGGAGTGATTACTACATGGAGCCACATTTACAAAGACCTGATGCCGCTCTATCAACTGAAGACACGATATGTGCAAATGAGTCCGAGATCATGTTATGTCACTTTATTTGTAAAGATCCTTTTCGGTCAATCAAATTTTACAATTCACAATTACCGGTTTCGGCTGCTGCCATCTTTAATAGAAAAACAGTGGTGTAAATAACTAAATTCAGAGAGCTGAAGCAAAATCTGTAACATGGACTAGTGATGTATAAGAAAAATAGAAAATATTCAGTGATTAACAGTCGTGCGTACCATAAAATATTCTGATGTAAGTATCAACGTCAAAATCTATATACATTGGTGTCCAAAATTAAAGCAACAAACGGATATTTTGCAATGATGTGTTTATTTGCCACAAAACAGAATAAACAGGTAATGGTAAAGTAGAAGCAATGTAAAGAACACAGAACGTAATCAAGTGCAACGTGCATGACGGTAGACAAAAATGTTCTTCGTTTTCTTTCTTCAACGTAACGGATTTGCAGACACGTTCCGAAATCTTCTTATTGAGCTCAGTATGGGATGTGACCATCTCTTGCAGCAATACAGGCCTGACAACGATGGGGCAAGCTGTGAATGATGTCATGCATCTCATACAGAGGCAATGACGCACATTCTTCGTGTAGAACTGCTCGCACGTCTTGGAGAGTGGCTGTGGGATGCTGACGTGATGCAACCCTAGTGCATCCCAGGCATGCTCTATGGGATTCATACCGAGAGTGCGAGCAGACCACGCCATGCTTGCGATATCTTCTCTGTTTCCAAAAAAACATTAACCACTTGTACTCTATGAGGTCGAGCATTATTGCCCATCAGTACGAAGTCCGGACCCATAGCATCGCGCAACAACCACACATGAGGCCCCAAGATCTTGTGACGATGCCTGATAGCTATTAAACCTTGCCGATTCACCCGTACAATTTTATGATGAGGTGTTCGAGTGGTCAACAAAGTCCCTGCTCACACCATAAGCGATGCTCCTCAATATCGTCCTCTTTCAACAATGTATGGATCCCGAAATCATGTTCCACGTTACCTCCAGATGCGAATCCGTCGAGAATTACTCTCCAGGCCAAACCGGGACTTACCTGTGAAAAAGACATATCTGTGAAAACCACAATGGGCCAATGTTCGACCGTCCAAGTAGCATGTTGACGACTCCACTCTAGACATTCCCTTTTGCGAAGACGCGTCAGAGATACACGTGCAGCAGGTCTCCGGAACGAAAGGCCACTCTGCGAAGCCGTCTGTACATTGTTTGCCTCGATATAATACGTCCGATGGATGCTGCGAAATCAGATGCCAGTCGCAGTGCAGTATTAACAAGGTACTCTCGTGACCTTACAACCAAGTAACGGTCCTCTCTTTCTGATGTCACAAGTGGTTGGCCCTTCTCTGGTCTTCAGCGTACAGTTTCGGTCTCTATTAACTGTCGCCTTATCCGAGAAACAACAGAACGATTTTCGTTAAGCCATCGCGTCACGGGAGTTTGTGGCTGTCCTGCTTCAGTATTCCCACGGCTCTCCACCGCAGAGAGTCTGGTAGGTGTCTTCTCTGTACAGTACTGCGCCATCTGTGACGTTGTACACAGCAATTATGGACGTGAGACTACTGGGCACATTTCATAGGTGCCCTGAAACCATAGCTGGCGTGTCTGTCCGTTGACCGGGATGCCATCTTCTGTGCAGAACACGATCTTACAGACGTCTGTTGATATTTTGTATGATAACATCCTGAATTAAGCGCAGGACGAGGAAATAGCGGTTATCTGCTCTAATTCTGGTTACCGGTTTATTTAGGTACACAGTAAGAGCTGGTGATGGCTTGGGTGCATCCAGTATTCATACCAATAACTGAGCCCAGTAGTTAGGGTAAATGCATAACCAATATCGTTAAAGTAATAGTTAAAATGTAGTATGCGCCATCATTAATAAAAATTACTACACACGGCAAAATGAGCGCCTGATAATAAAACATGAACTGAGGTACCATATGTGGAATTATATTGATACCTAAAGTCCACGAAGAGTAAGAATGGGAAGCTCCTACCCTGGACATGGAAACAGCATATATCTATGTAAAAACCAGAATAAAAAATTTAAAAGTAACATCTGTAAATCGAATATTTTTCCGCTTGACAAAACAATTAAAAATAACCGTAAATGGAAGTAATTACCGACTATTGAGGTTTTAATTTATAGTCATCTTTTTAAATACCTCCCACTTACAGTTATTTTTAATTGTGTTGTCATGCTGAAATATCTAGATTTATAGAAGTTACTTTTAAACTTTTTATTCTAGCCTTTACACAGTTGTGTGTTATTTACTGTGCCAGTGCGGGAGCTTCCCATTCTTACTCTTTACATGTTTTATGTTGTTTTTAAGTATGAACTTGATTCCACATATTGTATGTTAATTCATTTTATTGCCTGACGCTCAGTCTTCCATAAGAAAATACAATCGTGAACTTTGAATAAACCAGACCAACTCAGACCTTGGTAACACAAAGATTACAGTACATTTCCTTTCACTGTGTCTAATCTGCAGCTACATACTTTCTAAGCAACCATGTGACATCTGCACCTGTGTCGTCGTTACCAATTGTGGACATCCGAACACCAAAGAGAGTAAATACAACAACACCAGGACTGAGAATACGTCGTGTTAGAAAAGAAGCGATCCTGTTATTCGAGTAATCAAAGTATATGCCACTCACTTCTAGGAACAGCCGACAGAAATTATAGTGTCGTCTACAAAACTCACGAGAATGCTGAAATAGACAACTATGTTATCCATTTTTTACAGAAGTCCAAAATATTTGATTTGGTGTCTAGACTTACTTGGTATATAAAAATTCTGAAAACAATTCAATAAATCAAGTTAACACGTTTACGAAATAACTGTGTCATTCTAGCTGTGGTTGCGGTTTTTAGTTCTCACGTGACTGTAGCCTAAGAAGCCGAAAGCCGGTTCATGATTTTTTTTTAAATATGCAGACCTTCAGGAAAGTGTTTCTTAGATTTTTGATGTATTCTGTCAAAACAGATGGAAAATTCCTTTACTGTGATAAAAATTTAATGAGTTACCATCTACAATTTTACGATTTTATTGATAGCAGCGATTTTTTCTCTATTTCGAAGAACCCTTTTACAGGGTTCTATAAATCAACACTTTTTTCGCTTCCATGTTTTCAAGTGCAGTTTCTTTTAGGAACAACTTCTTTCATTCTGGGAGAATGTTGTTCCTGCTCTTTTTGTATCCACTTTATTCCACTACTTGAGTTTCTTCCGTGCTGAATGCCCGTCTTTTCTCTCGCTTCTCTAAAATGTATTTTGTTTCTTATTGTCTCCCCGTCGACTCCAACATTTCCGATATCTCTTCCCACTTCTCTCAAGCATGTGATTTTGGATTTATAATTGTTCAGTAAATTGCTTACTTATTCTGTCATTATTGGCCTTGCATATCTGTCCACACCTAAATTAGTTTTTAATTTGGCCTTCACACGTTTTAAACAACAACAATGGTACTTTTAGGTCACAAAAATTAAAGTATAAAAACTGATTTTCTTAAAACAAGCAATTCCATCCTAATTTCCAAACACAGAAGTAATAATTAAATTTTTCTCCAAAAAAAAAACAGGTTTGTACAGTCATTACTCTTTGAAATACAAACAGTTTTTAATTAAGTACTACAACTGGTGATTACTATCTGTATAGGTCTGTGCTCAGATTTTAATAAAAATAGAAGTAATTATCCATCTAAGAACTGCTTTATCATTCAACAGAAATAGACCAGTAATACCTGTAAGGAATGTTCTCTGCGTCGCTGTAGCTTGCAACAGTCGAAGATTGCATGGTTAATATTTCCAGAATCTGAACTATTACAATCTCAGGTCTTTCAGTTTATCATTTGTAAGTGACAAAAACGAGAGACGATGCTGCCGAGATTGAATCTCATTTGAGTGAAAGTAAAGATAGCTTTGCCGGTCTACAGATGCGTTTTGAAACCAAGGTAAGTCAGCTATTTGGGATAGAACACATACAAAGCTTTCCTTAATTTATGTTTGATGTTTTCGCTTCCCACTGGGTTCCGATTTCCATTTTTACTTGATATAAGAAATCAGTAAAAGGTATCTAGATATCAAGGTGAGTTCTGCATGTAGCATCATCCTTGTCCAGGTTGTTATTGTTTAGTTATAAAGCACTCCTGAGTGGCTTTTATCCAAAGCATAAAAATATTTCTTGGGGAACTTTCCATTTCTTCGTCCGCTATGTCGATAACAAGTTTATTGTTGCGTTTGTTTTCCAGTTCCTGCTGTTTATGGCAGTAAAATGCCTTTTGAAACATAAATAAGAACTATATTTTTGTCGAATTAAGTTAAACTGTGCTTGACGGCAGCTATGATTGCCACTGCTTCCGCTTTATATGCGGAGGCTCATGGTTGAAGCTCATGCTGTTCGTAGCTATCCGCTCTTTAACACAATAAAGCACACGCGGAGTTTCTTTCTGACGCGATTATTGAACCACTAGAGTATATATATTTCGTTCCGTTTTTTCACAGAGGTACGTGCTGGCAGATTGAGGCTCTGCCACTGTTTCCACTAAATTCCAAGTAGGACAATGGGGCGATGACGTGAAAAATCGAAAACGCCATTTGTATAGATGGAAGTTTTCTCAATGTTCTACAGGGTGGTTATAGCTTTCGCTACTTGAGCAATTGTACACGCAGAACTATTTACCGTATAGCTACCCAACTTAATAGGAATGAGATTCATTATGTACTACCCAGGATTTTCGATTTCAGTAGTGTTAGTGTTTTGACTTGTCGATAGGCGTCGCTACTGGTGCGGCGCTGTAGTATCAGTGTGAATTATAATTGTAGACAGTCAACATGTGTCTGGAAAAGGTGAGCAGGACCTTAATCGCAATACTGTTTTACCAAAACGACGGCAATAGTACTGCTGCTCTTCGCGGGTTTCGACGCGTTAAAGGAATACGGAGAGATTCTCTTTCCACAGCGGGGTTGAAGAACGTGATTCGGAAGTTAAATTAATAAGTGATTAGGATATTACTCCTGGGAAAGGCTGACGGACAAGTGTGCTAGAAATTGTTGAAGAAGTTACTGCCTCCATGGCAGAGAATGTTGGCTACAATGTGCAATCTTCATACAGTGCGCGAGCTGTTTCGTGGCAGCTGAACATTCCACGGCCCCCGTTGTTCGGGCAGTGTAGATCAGTCTCTAGTGTGGCTGCAGATGATCGTCGCATTGGCCAACATTTACAACCTGAAACGTAAACACTCTACCCAATTAACAAATATTACGCTCCCATGTGAAAACTGAAATGTGTTTCTTTCAATCGTTTATTCGTTATTTCTCTTCCGTGTCTCCACACAAATTTGTCTACAAAGTTTCGTTGTCCTACAATCACTCGTTTTTCACGAGGGCCATCACAAGTAGCCAAAGTTTAATTATAACCACTCTGTGCTTTTGGATAGATTTCTCAACGTCTAGAGGTCGATATAACGTTATGTTATCCAGAAGAGTGTGCAGAATTTCAAATTTCTTCATTACTGGACGGAAAACCATTGGCGCCTAAAATGAAGAGGCGTTTTCCGTGATTCTGCTAAAATCGCGCTTGCAAGAGTCGACCTGATCGCCCATGAAAAACCTAGACACAGCTGTATTCTGAACTATTTAATTTACAAATGTGCTTTAGTATAATCGTACATAGGACAACCATATTCGATCCTGTTCCTAATTAAATCCTGGTATATGGTCAGTGTAAATCGGGGTTGTTATTTCAGCAGACTCGGGGTTAACAATTCCTAACGGGGAGGCAATAGTTAATAGTGGATTTGCTCAGAGGAATCCAGCTGAACACGGAATATAATTATTTCCCCAAGAATTTGGATGACAGTTTAACATGAAATGAACTATTTGTAACGTAAGCTGAATTATATGACAGGTGACGTTTCGAAAAATAAGAACCGAAAACTTTTCATGTCAGATTTGGAGGTCGTTTCCACGCATCCAACCGTCCACTTCTATTGTTGCCTTTATGAGATTGCCGATTACGGAATCCTCTGTGGAACCAGATTTGTGTCAGCATATATTATCAGCATACTGAAGTGTATGAGTATTGGGAGGAATAACTCTTCGAAATCCCACTACTAAATTATGTACAATGAAGGGCGAAACACCACTCTCTGTGGAAGCCTCTGAATAAGACAGAAGGTCGTAGAAATATGTTATGATATCGTAGATACATTGTTCTATTCCGTGGGAAAGTGCTAATACGATGTATCCAGCTAACTACGAGCCCCAGATTTGGTTAGAGGATGGAGACTTGAAAATTTTGTAAGCTGATGTCAGGAGTAAGAGTAATGATATTGAGAATTTCTTTTCTTCCAAAAACTGGGAGAATGTCGGCCCTCAGAATTATTACTCGTATGCTGTCAACCATTCTTCAAATTGTAAGAAAACCAAACTGAAACTAAGGTATTAAATCATTATGACTGAAGCCGATTTTTGAAATTCTTTCAACGGGTTTCCCCACACAAGACTACAATAAAGGTGGTGGTGGTGGTTACTGTTTAACGTCCCGTCGACAACGAGGTCATTAGGGACGGAGCGCAAGCTCGGGTTAGGGAAGGATTGGGAAGGAAATCGGCCGTGCCCTTTCAAAGGAACCATCCCGGCATTTGCCTGAAACGATTGAGGGAAATCACGGAAAACCTAAATCAGGATGGCCAGAGACGGGATTGAACCGTCGTCCTCCCGAATGCGAGTCCAATGTGCTAACCACTGCGCCACCACGCTCGGTAAGACTACAATAAAATTTATGTGTGTGAGGAAAGTTTTTTTTTAGGATCATTACCAGGCTTCAATACTGGCGTAGTAATTTGTGTTGTCTATAACTACATAAGTTCTCTCCTTTCCCACTTTCATGGAATGTCTAGAGAAGTAGTTGCAAAGCTTCTAAGAACAGGTTTCTTATCATATCATAGTGAATGTAGTCCGTTGCTGGAGGCGTATTGTTAGTAGTCTTCATAGCCGCATCCAACTGGAATCTGTCGGATGAGACTAGTAAAAGATGCTTGTAACCTATCAAGAGGGAAAGCCATGTGAATGTCGCGGAAAGACCAAGGAGCCACTCTTGTCACAAAGTCTTCGAACCACATCGAACGCCCCTCCAGACCTCAGAGACATTGTAAACTTTATTCATGGACTTAGAGAAGTCGGGGAAAACTTCTTTTTTTTATTTTCCTCGGGAATCTAACATTTTCATTTCAGGATTCAGCGTTTATTCCCAGCGATATCTAGGCAGGGCTAACCCTCATTTAGCCAAAGCTTTGGAGGCCGGATTACCACCAGCAAATATACAGTTTCCCAGAATAAAACTCAGTTTTCCATTGCGATATTGTTTTTCTACTCGCTAGATCCCCAGCTACCACAAGAGTGCTGTAAGCTTCCCTTGAAATCCCTGCTGGAGTTTCCTAATTCGTCCTGTAAGATTTTTTAAATGTTTTCTTTCTGGTAGACGTCCTTTGTTTTACATGGGCCGCTACTAGAAAGTAATTGTTAACGAAGGAAGTGGTACAACATTCTTATGGTAAATTTACTCTTTTTGTTGTTACAGTGACTTTTTCTGATATCTCTAATACAATGTATATTGCAGAAGACTTGATTAAATAAAACATTAATGACCCATGCCACTTTCGATATCTTCCGTCACGCTCTGTCACTCGTTATCTTTGGCCAGAGAAGAGGGCGCGAGAGACTTGGGCAGTGATCGGCGTGGTATACTGAGAGAGAGTAAGTTGCCTAACGGAGACGGTAACGGTCGAGTCAGTCTATATTGTTGCCGTGTGTGTCTCTTCTGTAGATCGTGGGTGTTGTTGACCCGGTTATTTGGGGCGTGCTTCGTCGGCGGTTAAGGAAGGCCACATAAACGGATTGAGTTCAGTCCGTCCGCTTAGCGGAAAGACGTCCGCCGTTAGTCTGGGGAATTCGTCCGCGGGGCATCTTTTTTGGAAAGTAGTTTAATCACGACGAAATGGGAGTACGTTTGGCCTCTGCTACCTTCTTCTCCGCCTGCATTACTCCAGGTGAGCAACTACACCTGACATGGTGTCATTATACGGGTGTGTGTATTCCTTCGCCAGTGGTTTGCAGTACCTTCACCACTGCCTATCTTGCGGTTAATTTTGAAACTGTTCATTCCGTGTTACCTACAGTCTGAAAGTAAAATATCAACGATCGAACTGCAATCACTGCTCAGTCTTCCTAACTTGAAGTGATATTGATATGTATATTTTCAGAGTGGTAGTTTTTGAATTTCCTTGTCGTTGTAAATATCTTACAAGGGAATGGTCAGACTTGTCATGTCGAAACCTGTGTTGCTTTTTTTTACCACAGTGAGTTAACATTGCAAGAAGTCTGTATGCAGAATTTTAGCTGCTGATATGACCTGGAAGTCTGTAAACAATTTTATTAAGTAAGACATTATTGTCGCATGGTTTCCGCGCTTATAATTGCTTCTTGTACAACCCTGACCTCTCTCGCTACGTTATACCAACGCCATCTAGGGACAAGGTGGCGTTAGCTACGCGCCGCTCTCTCGCCACAGCAGTGAGAGAGCTGATTCCCCCAGTGAAAGCGATCGTATGATAATGAAACATTCGTTGACAAATATAGCTGATATGTTATCTACAACATTCTTTCCAAATAGCTATGAAATAGACACAAATAAATATACGGTTTAGAACACGTCCAAATTTTATTTCTTGTAATTACCACAAAAATGCGAAATATTGATACAATGTTCAAAACATAGGTTTTTTGTGCACCAAGAACATACAAGCAAAGACTACATATGGCAGCCCTGCGAATCACAGACGTTGTTAGATGTCCGTAGACAAAACTGTGCTGGTGTTAAGAATGAATCAGGCCTAGTTCAGTATATTTCGAGGAGTGCCACACATATTTAATCAAATTCTGAAACCGTCGGGAGGAAAATTGATAATGTACTACTGACTGCAGCTTGAGAATATTGTCATGGTGATAGACAGGAAATTGCAATGACCTGCACACAATAATTTTCTGTTAGTTTTCTGCAAAATGCCTTCCACTGACGAAAAAATTCTCTGTCTAAAGGTTGAATTACGTTCGCCGTGCCGGGTGGAATCTGGAGTATCTCTACTTCTTTGTCAGGGTGGGCTCGAAATACAGCTTTTAATGAATCAGACCGTTTATGACCTGACCACGAATCTAGAAGAAGAGATTTGTTCCCGCAGAACGGAAGAAAAGCATGACGCATGAATAGTGTAACATTTTCATTTCCCATTTTTCCAGACTTCGATGCGTCTACCACAAGATTGTTTGCATAGAACATTGTTCTTTTGACACGTGGTCCAAAACGTCCAGTTGGTTCTTGAAGACACACATATAGTTTAGGCAGCAATGAACCATCCAGACTAATTATGGGCATTGTAGTATATGAATGGGTGAGTGCAGTCGTGGACTGCGCAATCGCCTCAATATGTTTTTCCCCTTTGAATGACAGTGTTCTTTCCGCACGCATTTCTTTTTGAAAACCTGACTACCTGCATTGTACACGTACGATTCACTAAAACTAGCGATCTAATTTTTTGCATTCGTAAGAAAAGCTCGATACAAATTTTGTTATTTTTCTTGCCATAATTTTATGTGATCTTTTGAAGCGACTAATCAACTTCGAGAAGCTGTAAATTCTTTAGCGCCTATCGCGTTGGCAATCTCTAACGCCCAATCACGCAAAGTTGTATCGCTGACACTAAATGACTGTTGTCTGGCATCGGTAAATAGCTCAAAAAGTCGCGCATTTATCTCCGTCGCAATTTCCAGTCGACTCTTGCGTCGTCCAGCGACTTCCTTTTCCCATCTATACAATTCACGTTCAGAACGGACAAGACGATACTTATTTTGAACAGTACTGACACGTAGGCGTTTCTTACCACTTTCGTTCAACCAATACGTCACCGCTTTTTCTTTGTCTGATAAGGTAATTGTAGTTGCTGGTGTTACTTTCGGAGATAATTGATGATCGTACGTGGCACTATCACTCGAAGAGTCTTCATGAGTTCAACTTTCGTCGGTGTCTTCGCCGTCTGTAGATTCACAGTCTGCAATATCGAGTGTTTCAGTTGCTTATAGCCACATGTCTGCGCCATTTACATGCTCGTCTAGAAGTTTAACAACCATGTCGCACAACACATAGTCTTCACGCGTGTTTTCTGTTATTTTCTTCATTTGGCGTCTGTGGTATATCTCCATAGCAAGCAGCAAAACATTTACAGGGTTCGCCATCACCTGTGAGGGGAGATTGAATGTTCATCGTAAAGTGGCTTGCGGAGTATAGATGAACATGTACAGAACATCTTTCACATCTCTAACCAGTTTCAGGACGGTATGTTTCGAAATACGTACCAGAAATTAAAAGGACGTGCATGCCACAGAAACGAATATTCGTTTCCCATTTCCACCAAAACCGTGCAGCGATATTCCTCTTTAGTGAACGCCGCGATAAGACGGCCGCACTTCCCGACCATGCGCACAATGCTCGCGACTCGCCATTTCCAGGGGTGGCCAGCTGTCACTGCAAGCGCCAAGCTGGAAACACAGCCATGTTCGTGATTTTTTTTAGGTGACTTCCAGTTCATGTCAGCAGCTACAATTTTGCCTACGGACCTTTTGCACAGTTAAATAACAGTGCTAAAAAAAGCAATACATGTTTCGGCGTGACAAGTCTGACCATTCCCTTGTTAGACACATTCAATTAGATCGAAAATAATTGTTTTGTTCCGGTTAACAAAATTTGTCAACCTTTGGACTTTCATTGCTTGTTATCACTTAAATCTAACTGCACCCCAGGACGGGTCCCTCAATGACTGTGTGTGATCTGTTGGTATTTGTATTTTAGAGAGGCAGAGCCTCTGGAGGGTGGCTAAGACGTCCCGAAAGTTTGGTCGACGTCGGAGGATGTTAATAGCCACTCAGTTGCTTACTCGCAAGCAGAGTTAACTTATGAACACTTTTTCCTTGTTTTTGTTATTTGTTTTGCTAAGTGCGTTTAATTGTTTTGATCAGTAATGTTTTCAGTGATTTTCCTTCAGCCAATGAAGCCTAGTGTTTTGATTTATGTATGTTCAGTAACTGTTTTAAAACTTGCTGGTGCCAAGAATGACGTTCAATACTCTTTGTTCCAGTCCTTCCGTTCAGAAGGCAATCAAAATTACCAATCACTAAATTGTAATGTTGGTGTTGGCGTATTTGAAGATTGCCTAGCACATGCAAAAAAGAAGTGAAACGCGTATGGTAATAAACTAACTGCCTTCAATGAGTTGCGTGGACGGAACATATCTCCACGAATTTAAAGCAACTAAGGAAAGACAGAGAACAGAAAAAAATGAAAAAAATTTTGTAATGTTTAGCTGTTTTACTTAATTGATTAAATAAGGCTCTGATTATACAGGGTGTTACAAAAAGGTACGGCCAAACTTTTAGGAAACATTTCTCACACACAAAGAAAGAAAATGTTATGTGGACATGTGTCCGGAAACGCTTACTTTCCATGTTAGAGCTCATTTTATTACTTCTCTTCAAATCACATTAATCGTGGAATGGAAACACACAGCAGCAGAACGTACCAGCGTGACTTCAAACACTTTGTTACAGGAAATGTTCAAAATGTCCTCCGTTAGCGAGGATACATGCATCCACCCTCCGTCGCATGGAATCCCTCATGCGCTGATGCAGCCCTGGAGAATGGCATATTGTTTCACAGCCGTCCACAATACGAGCACGAAGGGTCTCTATATTTGGTACCGGGGTTGCGTAGACAAGAGCTTTCAAATGCTCCAATAATTGAAAGTCAAGACGGTTGAGGTCATGAGAGCGTGGTGGCCATGGAATTGGTCCGCCTCTACCAATCCATCGGTCACCGAATCTGTCGAGAAGCGTACGAACACTTCGACTGAAATGTGCAGGAGCTCCATCGCGCATGAACCACATGTTGTGTCGTACTTGTAAAGGCACATGTTCTAGCAGCACAGGTAGAGTATCCCGTATGAAATCATGATAACGTGCTCCATTGAGCGTAGCTGGACGAAACTAAAATGAGCTCTAACATGGAAATTAAGCGTTTCCGGACACATGTCCACATAACATCTTTTCTTTATTTGTGTGTGAGGAATGTTTCCTGAAAGTTTGGCCGTACCTTTTTGTAACACCCTGTATATGCGTGCCATTGCCTGTTAAAGGCAGAATGTGATGTGAAGAAAGTATTTACATCAGTTTTATCTGACACCTTGGAAAATGTCATTTATTAACGGGCACATCGACACAACCTTATCTGTCTCAGAGAAACTGTCGCTCATCCACCTGTTAGAATAGCTTATTTTGGGTGGGAATCGCGTGGATTGTCTTCAGCAAGTCGTCGAGAGTCAGAGGTTAGCCACCCATCCAGCCAATAGAAATGCCCGGCAAGCAGATTCGGTAAGTTTGGATGAAGCGACACTATTCTTCTGTTTGATACTGTGAGCAATCGCCGATCTGTTTAGCACAAACGCTTTGCTTTATGTCAAAGAAGCACGTAGAAGCAACTTCATTCTGGATTATGGTGAGAATGTTGCTTCCTTGTGCTACATTTTCTTAGTGCTGCTTTGTGGAAAATCAGATTTATTTACACTACATACAATGAGATCGTATTCAGCGTGGTCAACATTTGTTCTTCGTTGGAGGCTATTTATTCGTTAGTACACTTTGGAATGAACATAGTTTCCTTTCAGTCATTTTAATATTCAGGTTGACAGCATAAATTCTTTTCCATTCATTAAGTAATATCAGGACGTGCTGAAAGTAATGCCCTGGAATTTTTTATGTGAACACTCTTACGGATTTTCAAATAAAACAGACTTTGCTAACATTCTGCGTTTTTAAGTTTCATGTATACATACTTATTTCTCAACGTAGTCCCTCTGGCGATCAACACATTTCTCCCAATGAGAAACCAGATTGTTGTCTGTTAAGCCACAACCTCATCTCTGCTTGCATCGCTTTATCAGTACCAAAGGGAAGTCCTCGAAGGTGTTTTTTAAGTTTTGGAAACAGATGGAAATCGGCTGGGGCCCCGTCAGGAGTGTATGGAGGATGATGGATGGCAGTTAACCCAAGGTGACGGACTGTTGCAGATGTCGCAGAGCTCGTTTGTGGTCTGGCATTGTCGTGCTGAAACTGAGTCTGTTCCATGTGTGGACGAACAACTTTCATTAAAAACCCGATTACAGAATGCTGTTTCTCAGGCACAGACATCGCTACAAAACACACTGGCATGTTACAGGCTACGAATCTGATCCCTTTCGCAGAAGGGGCTGCAAATATGTAGACATGAAGCGTAATGGTTTCGAACGTTAATAACGTTTCCGAGTTTTGACATGAAAAATTCGGAGGCATTACTTTTCAGCAGACCTTCGTATCACGGACGTTTATAGTACTGAGCCGCGGTGCGCATTTTCGGGCACACCAACTCTTTGGTGCGACTATCGATTACCCAGCTGTACTACGATCTTTGCCCCTGTTGTGATCTCGTGGGTGTTTGACACTCGAGCCAGTTGGTGTTGGACTCGCTACGAGGCGCAAGGACGTGCTTGCGTGGACGAAAGAGGAAAACACGCGTACTTGGACAGCAGTGGCACGGCGGGTCGACCACTTAAGCCGGAAGCGAGTTTGTGGTGGACCTGCCTGATGTCAACTACGGGCGCTGTTCCTCGCATTGCTGTGGTGCCTGTTTTCTCAGGGAGACGCATCCCTGGAGATCATCTCGAGCAACGCTCTCTATCGAAGGTGTAAGTGATTTTGGTGCCTTCATTTCGTTGAACGATATGCGCTGCTGCGAGTGTACTTGTTGCTTGGTTGCTCTGATGTACAGTACGTGTTGTTGAAGTAAGAGTAAGAGCAGCCGGCAGAGTGTGTAACCGCGTGAAAGCCAGCAGTTACTATTTCTATTTAAAAATCCGCTGGTTCGATTACTGTTAGGAAGTTGGTTAGCTCGAAGGTGATTTTTTTTTTTTTTTTTTTTTTTTTTTTTTTTTTTTTTGCGGTATCCAGAAGTTTATGTATTGTCTGTATAAGATTTTCAGTGTATTTTGATTGCCATCAAATCGACGTCCCTTGTATAGTGCTGTAAAATTTGGGTCACTTCTATTGAAAACACTTATTGAGTTATCAACAAAGACTGGTATACTGTAAAGATAGTCATTTGTAAGTAGTTCCTTTATATACGTGCATTTTTTTTTTTTTTTGAAAGCACTCACTTGGTTACTAGTAATGGCCCGTTCTCTGTAAAACACAATCGTTTGTACGCAGAACTTAATACGCGTACATTTATTTGAATGCACTTATTCAGTATTAGTAACGTGCAATTGATTCTTAATTTATTGGTATTGTTTATTGATCTCTTAACTTCTGTTATTTGATGTTTGATTGGTGTTTGCCGTGTCTCCTGCGGTCTGTTTGTGTTCTCGTTTTCTGCGAGTTGTGGTGTGTGGGAGCGGCGCCACGTTCTGCTTCGGTGCACAGAAGCTGTGACGTGTCGTCTAATGGGAAGTGAGGCCCGGCTGGGCCCCGGGGTTTAGGTGTTGTTTTGGACGGCTGGTCTGCTGCTTCCGGAATTTTAAGTTAAGCAACCTTTTGCCCAGGGTTGCCTGGCGTCACTGCCCGTTTGGTAAACATTTAACGTCTTTCATGTAAATTTAAAAATATTAGGCTTTTATTTGCTTGGGAATGATTCGTACTAAATTGTAACTTCGTCCTTCTTGTGCTATTTGGGGTTCTAACGAACTGGTGTGGGTTTCATGAATGACTTTGACATTGCAAATTATTGCCCTTTTTTTAAATAAATTATATGCGCCACATTTTTAAAAATCACTTTCTGATTGTAATTTATTGTTCCTTTAAGTATTGAATTCTCTGTGGCTCATCTCTTTAAGTCAGTTTGTGACTTTAATTAGCTGCCTTGCTTGAGAAGCAAGCTATCTGTGATATTTTGATATTGTCTTAAAGATGGCCACGTGTTGATTGTCTCTTAGCTGTTTTAGAAATATTGTCTTTGAATAAATTGTTAATTTATTGATTTGGTTGTTGTTCTGTTTAAGGAGTGACATAGAGGCCTTGACCTTCCATGTTAAGTGTACCCCTCATCCCGACTTAGTCAGTTACAACTACTTTAGGGTGATTTTCTTTTTCATTTGTATGAGTATTGTCTTTTAAGTCGCGTGGTTCTTTGAAAGCCTCTTGTAAGTGAAAGACGAGACTTTTTATTCATTTTGAGAACGTTATAGTCGTATGTTCCGATCCCTATTCAAATCTTTGCACGTGTTCCATTAAGAACCTCGTTCGAAAATGAACTGTGTTTCACTTTCGGCATATTTTAGGCACATAGAGACTAGACTGCCTTCAGCAGCCGGCCACGGTGGTCTAGCGGTTCTAGGCGCTCAGTCCGGAACCGCGCGACTGCTACGCTCGCAGGTTCGAATCCTGCCTCGGGCGTGGATGTGTGTGATGTCCTTAGGTTAGTTAGGTTTAAGTAGTTCTAAGTTCTAGGGGACTGATGACCATAGATGTTAAGTCCCATAGTGCTCAGTCATTTGAACCATTTTTTTTTTTTTTTTTTTGCCTTCAGCAGTGATGGCACTTCCTTATTTATGAATGGAATTTTCAGTTAGCCAGTTAAGTTCTTGTTGCAATTGAACTTCTACACACGCGGTTGCAGGGACGGAGACTTCGGTATTATGTTATTGCACAAGTTCAAATCTGTAGGATAAGAGTGCAAACACATTTACACTGCGCGAATTACCCTTTTAGCGGTTACGATTTCAGATTTGTCTTGTTTTAGATTATGTTGAAACCTCGTTCAATTATTTCGTTGCATTATGAGAAAGTTGCTCGCAACTACGAAGTCTAAAATAAGGGTAGATTGCTTTTGTTGACTTCAGTCATATTTGATCTAAAACGGAGTATTGCGGTGCATTGACGATAGCGGTCATAGTCTCATTCGAACTCACAGGTTAAAGTTTAAAGTAGTGATACACTTTCTGATGCAGTCGTTACTTTAGCACTTTTGGTTAAATAGTTATTCTAGTTTTTCAAGGTGGCCATTTTCTTCGCCCTACTGTCTTGCAGGCTACTGGCTCGTGCTCTTCAAAGTCATGTGGTGTTTTTATTGTTGTTCACTCCTCCGTCCCGCGTGATTGCTGCGGGGTGATCATCTACCTATATTACGAAGGACCGCCAGTTATATGCGTAGTGCGTGACTTCCGTCAACGGCCAGCTGTGATAGCACCATGTGCAGACTTTTGCGGCGCCCTTTCGTGGCTGCCCGGATAAGAGCGTTCTATCAAACGCCGCGCCCGCCACACCCATCTGATACACTTCTCACATGTACAGTTTCTAATCGCCAGCCTACGTGTTTCTGTCCTGCGTTGACTGTCTTAATTTTTTGCAGCGTCATATTAAAGTGAGAGCATTCCTTGCTAAGTCGGGGATCGGAGCCCTCCAGCATAGCAGCACTGCACCGCTGGTCGCCTACGCTACAAGTCGCAGGGGCTACATCGGCGAACACCACCAATGTAAATTTCGAACGCATGTCTCATCTGACATGGCCAGACAAAACATAATAGCAATTTTAAAAAGGCAAGGCCAAGGGAACGTGGAGCGGCTAGGATAAGTTCAGGGGAAAAATCTTTCACCTTTTGGTAACACACTTTATTTATGAAGGCCCAGATTTTTCGATTACAATTTTCCTAGGGTCTTACAAAATATAATTTAAATAAAAACAAGTAACCTAACCTCCAACCTAACTCAAGATCTTGAGAAAATTTGATAGTTACCCAATTCTTAAGAGATGTTAACCATCAAATATATAGCTTTTCTGCAATTTAAGGCAACAACCTTTCTTTAAAAAATCCAAGCATTTAAGAGAAAACAACCATTTTAGGGACTGGCCACATACACATTAAAGGAAAGCATCAGTTATGTGCCATGCCAACTACTTAACAAAATCCTAAAACTACTTTCACTTAAACTACAACAAACGGTTAGTCTTAATGATTAGAGAAAAAACAGGAAAAAAACGAGCATCGACCAAGGCACACCGCGACAAGCCTTTAGCTACGTGTACTGCTTTACGTAACTCTCGATTTTATGGATCGTCTATGGAGCCACCGTCCCTAAGTTGTCGTAGGTGCGGGCGTCCTTCCGACCCATCAGATCGGCGTCGTCTTCTACAAGGTGTGGCCTTCCCGCCGGCAAAACTAGAATACACTGAAGCATGTGCTAACGGCCGTTTCCATACCACTAGTTGAGAAATAATTTCAATAAATTTACATAGGAGAAAAATAAAAATCCGGTGGGAAACAGCAGAGCCTCTGTAAAACTACAGTCAATATGGGAATGCCAGGCTAGCAGGGGCTCAAAGGCAACGGGCAGAAACTAAGGCCTGCAACTCGTCGCGACCGAATCGAATCAAAATAGCACGGAGATGTTACCGAAACCCAGAACGACTGAAGAGGTGCCCAACAGATCCAAAGCTTAAAACACAGTCACTCAACTTAAGGCGGCTCGGAGGAGGCAGCAACTTGTACAGTCCACAGTTGGAGTCAATGACATACACCCATTACCCGAAAGATGTCAAGAAGTATCCACAGCAGAACAATGGATGGACCTCCAGATTAACTGCATAAATATAACAACCGCCAGCAAGGCGACGGTACCCATAGGTATTCTTGTAGGAATACACAGACTGCCGCGCATTTACCGCTGTGTACCGCCCTCTCATCTCCACACCCTCCACCTCCTTTCCCAATGCAACTTTCAGCACCTACCCCTCTGAGATGATGAACTACCAACTCTAACCCCACTTTCCTCCTGCCTCCTCCTCAGGGCTTCCTCTCCTACCCCTCTCTTCTTCTGAGTGACTTTCCCCCTCTTACACCCCCTCCCTCTCCTATGCTCCCCTTCTTCAGTGTCCTGCCTTGTAACCCCTCTTCATCTCCCACCCTGCCTGTCTCCTGCCCCTTGTTGCGCCTCCTGCCCCTTCCTTTCCTCTTCCCCCCCCCCGCTGCTCTCCCACCACCCCTTCTTCCCCTCTTTTTCCCTCCCCTCCAGCCTCCAGTCCCTTGGCAGGTCCCTACCAGCGGTTTTTTATTCTTCATGAGTGCTTCATCGTTTCCAGTGGTTTTCTAAGTGCCGTGCTCTGAGTGATTATTATCCTGTGGGCGGCTTTTAGTTTGTTTGCGTCCAGATATTTTTTAAGTACACTTTGATTTGCCAGCTGTGTTCTTTTAACTTTGTCCCCCAGAGCATGTTCCCATCTTAGTGTATATTTTAACTCCAATCACCTCCATTTACTGTGTTTTTTATGTCCCCCTTTTTATTACCCATTTTTATGTAATCACCCTTCGGCATTTTTGTAACGCCAATTGGCTGGAAAGCGGTGGACTGTGCCGCTGCCAGTCCATGTGGGCAGGGGAATGAAATTCCAATTTTAAAAAAGTATGACAAGCCAGTTCTCCATGGAAGATATGTCTCTAGGCAATTAAGCCAACCGAGCCACGGTCTCTGAATCAGAAGCTCTCCTGGAGTCATCCTGCTACCCGTCGTCTTAAAACTATATCGATATTTGACTTCTATTAAGAAGCTCACTAGAAACTCATCAAACGCAACATGACCCTAGTCATACTCGACATTTTTGGCTCATTATATGCATTCCATTGATCTTCTGACTAGTTTCAGTATGTTTGTCTTTTTGGAGGTTTCTGCGACACTGAAATATTCCAACATCCAAAAGGGCTTGATCCAACGTCCGTCACTCCTCTACAGAGGCGCGCGTGTGCACACACACACACACACACACACACACACACACACACACACACACACACACACACACACACACACAGAATATAGTCATGTTAATGTCACCGCCGATGACAAAATGCAGTAACCATTCACAGGCGACATTTGGCAACACTAGAAGTGGAGGGTACATAGTGCATAGTGTTGAGGGGACACCAAAATGGTGCATTGTCATAATGCGGAAATGGAGCAATTTATCTGACGTCCAAAATTTCATTACCGTTGGCTTTCGGCCCAAGTGTGGAAACATTTCCGAAACGACTACATTAGTAACTGTTCGCGTACCGCCGCTGTGCACGGCAAAGTGACGATATCTAAAATAGTCTCAGACACCTCTGATGTACAATGGGCCACAGATGACAGCCGTGAACGAGCTGCAGAGATGTTGACAGGTGAACAGACGTGCAACTATTGGCCATCTGATTGCCCAGGTGAACCCAGGGGCTACCAACAGTGTCTCCTCATCAAACGTTCAGATAAATTTGCTGTGTATGGGCCTCCACAGTAGACGCCTGGTTCATGCACCCTTGGTGACTGCTGTTCATCGACGACGAAGTGTAGAATTCGCACACCAATATCGCAGTTGGACGTCTACTGTGACACGACAGGGGGACTTTTCGGATGAATCACGTTTTATGCTACATAGGCGTGAAACGTCTAGAAGAAAATGCTCTGCAGCAATCGTTGGAAGGTTGCAGGCCCAAGGAAAGAGCGTTATGGTCTATGGTAAGTTTTCGTGGTATTCCCTGGGTGGTTTCGTCATTCAGGAAGACGCAGTGAATCAATACAAGTAGAGAGGTGTCTTTTGGGACCATGGTCATCTCTACATGCAGTTTTTCCTTTCTTCAGCGCAGTAGAATCTAACAGAAGGAAAATTAAACGTGCCGCACGGCTCGTTGTGTACGTTCCTGGTCTAATGAGCACCATGACCAGTTTACCGTACCGTACTCCCCGGTTTCAAACACACTCGAGAATCTGTGGGCGATATCGATCGGCCTCCTCCCATCATCGGTCCTCAACGAAGTAACCTAGCGTGGAGTTAGTACCTCCTAGAAACTGACTTCCTTTCTGCACATCTGCACTGCAGAACGTGGTTATTGAGACTTTTGATAGGCGGTCACATTAGTGTGGCTAAACCATGTACGTACGCAATACCAATACACACAATTTTAGGGTTTGCCTGAGAGTACGGAGAACATTAACCTAGGAATAAATAAAAATTGTCCTCATCCCCTGTTCTGGTCAAGGTTTTTAGGGGGGTTTTCTTTGCTCTCTAGTAAATTCTGGAACTAGAGGCCTCTCCTCTTTTTCCCAATTGGAAGCCTCTCTGCCACGCTATCAGATATTGTCCGTTAAATGGCTGAGAAGAAATGCGACTCTATATTGCAAAGGCAAACGTCCATATTCAGGCCCTGATGGGCCCATTGGGATTCACCTAACGCCATATCGTCCTCTGCAATCGACCCATCGACGTCATTGGATACCGTGTTGAGTACGGGGTCAACAATCAACTCTCGCAGCTGTCGTCGGTTTCCTTGACCTTCGAGTCGCTGCTTTTCATTCCAGCCACTTATTGGCACGAGGCTGAGTGCACTCTGTACAAGTGCTCCCACCAAGGGAAAAATCCCTGGCAATACTAGGAACCGAACCCAGGCCTTCGACAGAGCAGCCACACAAACTGACTACTGACCTATGGAGGAGAACGCCACTGCATAATGGGCTGAATCTAAGAGTCCTCTCTCCTCTTTGGAATGGAGAACGAAAAGTGCAACCAGTAATAATAGTAATAATAAAAAGGACTTGAGTAGTGGTACTTATTTCAGTATCATTGCTTATTATTTATTCTTTAGAAGGGACATAGCCATCCCCCACGTTCCGTCCACCAGTTACACAAAAAATTTATAGAATAAAAAACCGCTCCAGTTGCTAATTAAGTCCGTGTCGTGCTGTCAAGGCTGCTGGTCCAAATCTCTCATGCGTTTTTTTTTGACGTCAGTATGATCCTCAGTGACTGACTGGCCCGTCCATCACACATTAATTTTTCATTATTATTTGGTTGCACCTGAAGATGAAACTTTAAGCTTGGAATTAATTAAGAAAATTACTGCCAACTGGAGCTGATTTTCTACTTTACAAATATGTTTCTCAGTTGTGGATTTTCACCTGATCAAACGTTTCGTCCACAAAAATAATGTGAATAGTGAACTTAAATCTTTCTGCGAATTACGTTTCAGAGAAACGTGTACCGAGGATGAGTGCTTGGAAATCAGGTAAATTTGGCCCGAAAAAAATGTTGGAATGCGTTTTCATGTATCTACAGAAAATAAAGACGCGCGATGTTTTCACCGTTTTGAAGTATTTAGTGTGAGAATATAGTGTAAATTTATCAAGTTATACATTATTTCTGAAACCTGTGCGAATATTTCACTTTTTGCTACAGTTATGACCTCAAATTTAATAGCTCCATTTACATGGCTAATCGTTGTGTACTAATTATTTTCAGTAGCTCACGATGCGTTACTCATCTAAGAACATGCCCACTTTGTTTTAATTTTGCAGTTCTACAGACTTTCCGCATACACGAGTTCGTGCGTTATTGCTGCGGATGCCTTCCATTCTTTGCAGTTAAAAACGCGGAAATCTGCAAAAGGCCTATTATATAATTTAAATGCTAATTATCCCAGTGTTTACAGTAGAAAATCAACTTTCTGTAAGTGGTTAATCACCCATTCCAGCCGCATAATGACCATCCTTTGTGTAAATTTCCGTAGTTTTTGATGCAGCTGAGCAGTATAAATAGTTTACAGTAACAACGTACGAGCCAACACACGCGCACATTTGCCTTAAAGCACACAAAAAGAACACGTGAACACGGCATAAATGCCTGTAAAGGCATCGTTCATCACACGAAACCAAATTAGCGTCATCAGTAACTTGTGATTCATTGTAATCATTATTTTCACATCTGTTGGCAGTCACCTTCAATTTAAAATTATTTTAATCAAACTCTATAAAGTCGCTTGTTTTTAAATTGGCGTTCATTAATATTGTATAAAAACCACGATACTTTCTAATAAAATAAGCTGGCTGCAGTCCCGACGTTATACAAATTACTTTACGTGCTCTTTAGAAAAACTTACTGTGTTTAACCAAGAAACACACATAACATAAACATTTTGAGAAAATGTGGAATGTTGTTTTAAGAGCAAAACTATGGATCATAATTACGTATAGACGATATCCTTCGAATCTTATTTCAGCTATTCAGACCACGCACGTAGATTTAAAGAGAAAACTGAAAGACTCGGTACAACCAGAGGTGCGAGACAATATCAACATCGACAACGCTACACGGTGATTGAATTTTGAAGCAAATCCTAAATTACAACAGAGATATATGTGAGAATTAAGGCATATTCTTACATTGTATTTATTTCTAGTAATTAAAACATATAAACGCTGTTAATTGTGTAAAATATATTAGGAATATAATATGGAAATTTTGGTGTAAAAATTGAAACCATGATTTTATAAGTAAACACCCAAGTCAGAGTACAACTGTCGCTAACAATAAAATGTCGTAGCAAATGTATGATCTGTATAAGGAGTACGATTAAGATAATTGAAAGTAAAATGAAATGAAAAAGTGTAGTAATGAAACTTTCCGACAGATTTATTCCTCGCACTTTTGTCTGTTGTCCAGAACATCATGAAGACACTGCGTACGCTTCTGAGCTCACGAAACGATCGAATCGGCACATAGTCTACGGATATCACCTACACAGGTTGTGTGTGTGTGTGTGTGTGTGTGTGTGTGTGTGTGTGTGTGTGTGTGTGTGTGTGTGTGTGTGTGTGTGTGTGTGTTGAGTATACCTGTTCGAAATCTGATAGTTGACGTAAGGGGCCGATGTACGAGGAGCAATAAATAAGAAACGCAACATATTTTCTGAAAGCGGGAATGGGTTTATTCAGGATTCGTATTTTTCATGTAATCCCCGTTCAATGAGGCTATCTTACACCATAGTACTACCACATATACTGCTCTACTGGTCGAGGTCAGAGCCAACGTCTTGCAGTATCAGCACCTTCCCATCATCCACACACTGCTTCCCGCGAAGTGCGTCCTTCATTAGGTTAAACAAACGAAAGTCGGAAGGTGCAGCATCCAGCCTGTAAGGTGGATGAGGAACCACACTTCGATGATATTTGGTGAGAAAGAGAAGTTCGTTTGCATTTTTGTGGCGACGAATACACTGACGTAGTTTCTTCAATTTCCTTACGAGATTATAGTTGGACCATAAGGGAGGGCATCAAACAGAATAACTTCTTCAGTCCCAGAAGACCATCACCATTACGTTACTGCTTGAGTGTGCGGCTTTGAACTTTTTCTTCGCAGGATCCACTACATGGATTGCCATTTTGTTGTTCGAGGTGATTAATCCATGTTACATCGCCTGTGACGATGTCGACAAACTGTCGCGATCAGCCTCTTAAGACGCAAGCCATTGCGCACAATCAGTCCATCGTTGCTCTTAATGGGTATGGTCTTCCGCTAGGCTGCGAGGAATCCAGCAGGGATACTCCTAAGAGTACCCCAACTGCTGGACGAGTGTGTAAAGACGTCAATGTCGTGTGATTATGGCCTCCCGTCGGGTAGACCGTTCACCGGGTACAAGTCTTTCGATTTGACGCCGCTTCGGCGACTTACGCGTCGATGGGGATGAAATCATGATGATCAGGCCAACACAACACCCAGTTCCTGAGCGGAGAAAATCTCCGACCCAGTCGGGAACTGAACCCGGTTCCTTAGGATTGACATTCTGTCGCGCTGAACACTCAGCTACCGGGGGCGGACGACGAGTGTGTCATCACTACCAGCAGAGACATCCAGTTCTGCAAGATGTCCGACTGACTGTCGAATGAGTGTGTCCGAACGTTCCAGCGTGCCAGTCACAGCTTTGTGGAGCCGGTTGGCACGCGGGAGGTTGGACAGGTTTGTGCGATCTTTTTGCGATGCTGAAAGACGCCTCGCCGAACGATTGACTATGCTTTTCTTCACTGTCTCCTTAGACATTCTGGAAGCACCTATGAGTATCTGCGATGCTCTGGTTGTACGCCAAAAGAAGCTCAGTGACAGCTCTATTCTTGAAATGCACCTCCGTACAGACGCTATTTTGAAGGCTATGCAACGCTCCACCAACTATCGGAAATTCCTGAAACTATAAGGCCTGAAGTGGGAGTATTGCATGATGTTTCAAAACAAATTCCGCATTTAACTGACCGAAAAGATGTGTCGCATTCTGTATTGAAGACCCCACGCATTTATGTCTGTTAATTTATGACGTACGGAACCGCGGGACTGCTACGGTCGCAGGTTCGAATCCTGCCTCGGGCATGGGTGTGTGTGATGTCCTTAGGTTAGTTAGGTTTAAGTAGTTCTAAGTTCTAGGGGACTTATGACCTAAGATGTTGAGTCCCATAGTGCTCAGAGCCATTTGAACCATCTGACGTATATTTGGTTTCCTGAATTATTCACGAAACAACAGCTGTTTCTTTCTACGTTATAAGGCACTGTACGCTTGAAATGGTTGCATAGGTGAATCCGAAGACCATTAAGTAAATAACTTCAGTAGCAGCTTTGAATAGGGGAAGAATTTGTCCAGACAGTGCAGTTTGGATGATCTGTATCAGCAGAGGCAGCTGCTGCGTGAGAGCACAAGAGCATCTGAATACCCTAACTTCCGACGCGTCTCGGATTTAGTGGTCATTTCTCTTAGAATGCTGTTAAATTTGATACAGATGCTGCAACCTAAAGATACAGCACTCAAATCTACCGCGCTACTACTCCTCTTGATTCCGTGAAACTTGGCAAGAGTCGCAAGCATACATCCAGTTGTGCACGTTTGAAGGAGTTTGCGCACACGCAACTCGAGTGACGTAACTGCCTTAAGGGCCAAATACATTTGGACTTGATCAACAATGTGCATGGTTTACGGTGTGCCAATCAACTAGAAGTTGAGGTCACTGCAACCAGGTGGTAGCACACTGTAGCAGGCTTTTATCCCCGTTCGGTCGGCATTAATCTTGCTAGAGATAGCACACTCCTCGAAAATGCTAATTCACTCAGTACGTACTGTTGTAAAATTAGATCAGACGTCAGTATATGTTAAAGTGCCCGCCCGGTTAGTCTTTCGGTTTAACGCACGGCTTTCCAGATTGGGAAGGGGCTCCTGGTCCCCGGCACGAATCGGCCCGGCGGACCTGTGTCGAGGTCCGGTGAGCCGGCCAGTCTGTGGTTGGTTTTTCGGCGGTTTCCCATCTGCCTGGAGGAATGTGGGCTGGTTCCCTTTATTCCGCCTCAGCTACACTATGTCGGCGATTGCTGCGTAAACAAGTTGTCCACATACGCGTACACTACCATTACTCTACCACCCAAACATAGGAGTTACACTCCTCTGGTGTGAGAGGTTCCCTGGGAGGCTCCACCAGGGACCGAACCGCACAATAACCCTGAAAGAGTGGTTCGGTGTGGGGTGGCGGAGGGGTGAAGTGGACTGCGGTAGTCGTCGTGGGGTTGCGGACCACTGCGGCTGCTGCGGGGACGTAGCCTCTCCGTCGTTTCTAGGACCCCGTTTAACATACAGTACAATATGTTAAAGTTGTACTGACAATCAATTTTATGGCTTTTTTAATGAGTTATGGTACATAAAGTTTTGAATTTTATCGCACAAAAATACATTTGAAATGCCGAGGATCGTAAGGGCCTAAAGCACATCACCATCGATTGAGATTGCAGCATTTATTCATGCTTCTCAGATCTATTGAGCTTGTGTTGAGTCAGGTTCATTGGTGCTGTAGGCCCACAATGTATATAGGAAAATTCACGAAAAGCTGTATCATATGCACTTAAATGTGGGATCGACGGCGGTGTGCTTTAGGCCCTTATGGATATAAGCGCCTCATTTTTATTCTATTTGCATTCTAGCCAGGTGACTATGTTGTTAGGCATTACTACTTCAGTTTAATCATTTCCACAAATGGCACTTTGTGTTTGGAGTTGTTTGTTTACTGTATGGTAATCTGGTCTCGTGTGCACATAAACACGAACTACGTTGATTCTATTTTAAATGCTAATAGAAAAGTGAAGCTGAGAGGACGGGTTTTCAGTCGTGCTTGCATAGTTCAGCCAGTAGGGCACCTACCCGCGAAAGGCAAAGGTTTCGAGTTTGAGTCTCGGTCAGGCACACAGCTTTAATCTGCCAGGAAGTTCCATATGAGCTCACACTCCTCTGCGAAGTGAAAATCTCATTCTGGGAACAGAAAAGTAAATCACCAGGAAAAGTTAGCTGCAAAGGAAGTAGGGCCTTCTTGGACAGATTCTTTGAGTGACGAAGTCAAATGGTTCAAAAATGGCTCTGAGCACTATGGTACTTAAATGCTGAGGTCATCAGTCCCCTAGAACTTAGAACTACTTAAACCTAACTAACCTAAGGACATCAGAGACATCCATGCCCGAGTCAGGATTCGTACCTGCGACCGTAGAGGTCGCGCGGTTCCAGACTGCAGCGCCTAGAACCGTCGGCAACTTTGGCCGGCTGACGAAGTCGAATAAGCGTGACTACAGGCGAACATTTACCAAGGAAGTGCACAGTTAGCACACGTTTTTGTGTAATAACAGTGTAAGAATATCTGATTTTCAACCCGGAAGTAAATTCTTCTACATTTGTCTGCAAAAATGGGGAAGTATTAAACCTCCAACTTACATAAAACTGCAAAGTGGAGAGATGTGAAAGCTTAAACGTTATTTCGTTATTGCCCTAATCTGTACTTAATTATGTACAAAACAAAATTCCACAGAGCAATTCTTTCTTTTGTCAGGTACGTGTCTAATTATTATTATTATTTCTTTAGTTTCTCAGACGTTGTGTCTCGTTAAAAATGGAAAGTGACGCGGACCTTGATCAAGCGTCACTTCCATTTAACTGTACGGTAAATGTTATATTGCATTTAGGAACTTTCGGGTAATTGAACATGTATCAATAATTACGGATTTCTGTAATTGTATATATAAGTTTGGATGTAGTTGTATTGCAATGATGTACTGGTGGATATTGTGTGGTATGACTCCTGTAGTTGATAGTATAATTGGTATAATGTCAACTTTATCCTGATGCCACTTGTCCTTGACTTCCTCAGCCAGTTGGATGTATTTTTCAATTTTTTCTCCTGTTTTCTTTTGTATATTTGTTGCATTGGGTATGGATATTTCGATTAGTTGTGTTACTTTCTTCTTTTTATTGGTGAGTATGATGTCAGGTTTGTTATGTGGCGTTGTTTTATCTGTTATAATGGTTCTGTTCCAGTATAATTTGTATTCATCATTCTCCAGTACATTTTGTGGTGCATACTTGTATGTGGGAACGCGTTGTTCTATAAGTTTATGTTGTAAGGCAAGCTGTTGCTGTATTATTTTTGCTACGTTGTCATGTCTTCTGGGGTATTCTGTATTTGCTAGTATTGTACATCCACTTGTGATGTGATCTACGGTTTCTATTTGTTGTTTGCAAAGTCTGCATTTATCTGTTGTGGTGTTTGGATCTTTAATAATATGCTTGCTGTAATATCTGGTGTTTATTGTTTGATCCTGTATTGCAATCATGAATCCTTCCGTCTCACTGTATATATTGCCTTTTCTTAGCCATGTGTTGGATGCGTCTTGATCGATGTGTGGCTGTGTTAGATGATACGGGTGCTTGCCATGTAGTGTTTTCTTTTTCCAATTTACTTTCCTCGTATCTGTTGATGTTATGTGATCTAAAGGGTTGTAGAAGTGGTTATGAAATTGCAGTCATGTAGCCGATGTATTTATATGAGTGATTGCTTTGTGTATTTTGCTAGTTTCTGCTCGTTCTAGAAAGAATTTTCTTAAATTGTCTACCTGTCCATAATGTAGGTTTTTTATGTCGATGAATCCCCTTCCTCCTTCCTTTCTGCTTAATGTGAATCTTTCTGTTGCTGAATGTATGTGATGCATTCTATATTTGTGGCATTGTGAACATGTAAGTGTATGGAGTGCTACTAGGTCTGTGTTACTCAATTTCACTACTCCAAATGGGTAGGTCAGTATTGGTATAGCATAAGTATTTATAGCTTTTGTCGTGTTTCTTGCTGTCAATTCTGTTTTCAGTATTTTTGTTAGTCTTTGTCTATATTTTTCTTTTAGTTCTTCTTTAATATTTGTATTACCTATTCCTATTTTTGTCTGTATCCTAGATATTTATAGGCATCTGTTTTTTCCATCGTTTCTATGGAGTCACTGGTTATTCAATATGTAATCTTCTTGTTTAGTTTCTTACATTTGTCTGTTCCAAAAGCCATATTTATATCATTGCTGAATACTTCTGTTTTCTTTAGTAATTGGTTGAGTTGTTGATTGGTTGCTGCCAGTAGTTTTAGATCACCCATGTATAGCAAATGTGATTTTGTGTGGGTATGTTCCAGTAATATTATATCCGTAATTTGTATTATATAGCATGTTGGATAGTGGGTTCAGAGCAAGACAGAACCAGAAAGGACTTAATGAGTCTCCTTGGTATATTCCACGCTTAATCTGTATTGGTTGTGATGTGATGTTATTAGAGTTTGTTTGGATATTAAGTGTGGTTTTCCAGTTTTTCATAACTATGTTTAGGAACTGTATCAATTTAGGATCTACTTTGTATATTTCCATATTATTATTATTATTGACTTTTTTTTCTCAGACTTAAGTCTGGTTAAAAATGGAACGTGACGCGGACCTCGGTCAAGCGTGACTTCCTTGTAACTGTATGGTATATGTTATATTGCATTTAGGAACTTTCGGGTAATTGAACATGTATCAATAATTACAGATTTTTGTAGTTGTATATATATGTTTGGATGTAGCTGTATTGCATTGATGTACTGGTGAATATTGTGAGGTATGACTCCTGTAGTTGATAGTATAATTGGGATAATGTCGACTTTATCCTGATGCCACATGTCCTTGACTTCCTCAGCCAGTTGGATGTATTTTTCAATTTTTTCTCCTGTTTTCTTCTGTATATTTGTTGTGTTGGGTATGGATATTTCAATTAGTTGTGTTAATTTCTTCTTTTTATTGGTGAGTATGATGTCAGGTTTGTTATGTGGTGTTGTTTTATCTGTTATAATTGTTCTGTTCCAGTATAATTTGTATTCATCATTCTCCAGTATATTTTGTGGTGTGTACTTGTATGTGGGAACGTGTTGTTTTATTAGTTTATGTTTTATGGCAAGTTGTTGATGTATTATTTTTGCTACATTGTCATGTCTTCTGGGGTATTCTGTATTTGCTAGTATTGTACATCCGCTTGTGATGTGATCTACTGTTTCTATTTGTTGTTTGCAAAGTCTGCATTTATCTGTTGTGGTATTGGGATCTTTAATAATATGCTTGCTGTAATATCTGGTGTTTATTGTTTGATCCTGTATTGCGATCATGAATCCTTCCGTCTCACTGTATATATTGCCGTTTCTTAGCCATGTGTTGGATGCGTCTTGATCTATGTGTGGCTGTGTTAGATGATACGGGTGCTTGCCGTGTAGTGTTTTCTTTTTCCAATTTACTTTCTTTGTATCTGTTGATGTTATGTGATCTAAAGGGTTGTAGAAGTGGTTATGAAATTGCAGTCATGTAGCCGATGTATTTATATGAGTGATTGCTTTGTGTATTTTGCTAGTTTCTGCTCGTTCTAGAAAGAATTTTCTTAAATTGTCTACCTGTCCATAATGTAGGTTTTTATATCTATAAATCCCCTTCCACCTTCGTTTCTGCTTAATGTGAATCTTTCTGTTGCTGAATGTATGTGATGTATTCTATATTTGTGGCATTGTGATCGTGTAAGTGTATTGAGTGCTTCTAGGTCTGTGTCATTCCATTTCACTACTCCAAATGAGTAGGTCAATACTGGTATAGCATAAGTATTTATAGCTTTTGTCTTGTTTCTTGCTGTCAATTCTGTTTTCAGTATTTTTGTTAGTCTTTGTCTATATTTTTCTTTTAGTTCTTCTTTAATATTTGTATTATCTATTCCTATTTTTTGTCTGTATCCTAGGTATTTATAGGAATCTGTTTTTTCCATCGCTTCTATGCAGTCGCTGTGGTTATTCAATATGTAATCTTCTTGTTTAGTGTGTTTGCCCTTGACTATGCTATTTTTCTTACATTTGTCTGTTCCAAAAGCCATATTTATATCATTGCTGAATACTTCTGTTATCTTTAGTAATTGGTTGAGTTGTTGATTTGTTGCTGCCAGTAGTTTTAGATCATCCATGTATAGCAAATGTGTGATTTTGTGTGGGTATGTTCCAGTAATATTGTATCCATAATTTGTATTATTTAGCATGTTGGATAGTGGGTTCAGAGCAAGACAGAACCAGAAAGGACTTAATGAGTCTCCTTGGTATATTCCACGCTTAATCTGTATTGGCTGTGATGTGATGTTATCTGAATTTGTTTGGATATTAAGTGTGGTTTTCCAGTTTTTCATTACTGTGTTTAGAAACTGTATCAATTTAGGATCTACTTTGTATATTTCCAAAATCTGTAGTAACCATGAGTGGGGTACACTATCAAAGGCTTTTTGGTAATCAATGTATGCGTAGTGTAGGGACCTTTGTTTAGTTTTCGCTTGATATGTCACCTCTGTATCTATTATCAGTTGCTCTTTACATCCTCGTGCTCCTTTGCAGCAGCCTTTTTGTTCTTGATTTATAATTTTGTTCTGTGTTGTATGTGTCATTAATTTTTGTGTGATGACTGAAGTTAATATTTTGTATATTGTTGGTAGGCATGTTATGGGGCGATATTTAGCTGGGTTTGCTGTGTCTGCTTGATCTTTAGGTTTCAGATAGGTTATTCCATGTGCAAGTGTATCAGGGAATGTGTATGGGTCTGCAATGTAACTGTTAAATAATTTAGTTAGATGTGAATGTGTTGAGGTGAACTTCTTTAGCCAGTAATTTGCTATTTTATCATTTCCAGGGGCTTTCCAATTGTGTGTAGAATTAATTGCTCGGGTGACTTCATGTTGCAAAATTATCACTTCAGGCATTTGTGGAATCATCTTGTATGTGTCTGTTTCTGCTTGTATCCACCGTGCATGCCTGTTATGTTGTACCGGGTTTGACCATATGCTGCTCCAGAAGTGTTCCATGTCTGTTATGTTTGGTGGATTGTCTATTTTAATGTGTGTGTTATCCATTGTTTGGTAAAATCTCTTTTGGTTTGTGTTGAATGTTTGGTTTTGTTTCCTTCTATTTTCACTTTTTTTGTATCTTCTAAGTCGTTTGGCCAATGCTTGCAATTTCTGCTTTTTTTCATCTAATTGCTCTATTGCTTCTTGTTGTGAGATTTTACCTAACCTTTTTCGTTTTTTGTCTGATATTTCATTTCTTATAAATTGTGTTAGCTGTCCAATATCTTTTCTCAGTTTTTCTATTCTGATCTGTAACCTGTGTTGCCATGCTGGTTTTGTGCGTTTCTTCTGTGTGTTGGTTTGTTCTGATCTCTGCCTAGTGTGTATATTTAGTGTAGTGAGTGCTCCTATATAAACCAGTAGTTGTAACTCTTCCATAGTTGTGTTTTCATTTATTTTGTTGTGTATGATTGTGTTGATAGTTTTTATTGTTGTTTCGACTTGTGGGTTATTTGGCGGTCTATGCAGTAATGGTCTAATGTCTGTATTTGTGTCTTTGTATTCTATATATGTCAGCTGAAATTTCTCTTCTATATCTAACACATGTGTCTCTTCGTGTTCTATTTGTGCTTGTTCTGGTGGCTGTGTTAAGATTTCGTTTTCCTCTGATTGTTTAATTGATGCGTGTTGGTCTTTGTTTGTTTGCTCTGGGATGTTTGAGTCCATTACTGTGTTTTCTTCTTCTTCTGATTGCACATTATTTTGTTTCAGTATTTGTTGTACTTGTTGTTTGATGTTTTCTAATTCTGACTGGGGTATCCTGTTATTTTTGATTATTACACGGATCTGATCAGCTAGTCGTTGTTCTGTTAAAAATTTTAATTCCGGGTATCTGGTAATAAATGTTGTGTATACTTGTGATCTGTATCCAGTTGTGTTGGTTCCTAGGTTTGTTGCTTGGTAATAACAGAACATGAGGTGTCGATTGACTTCATCTGACCATCTCATCCTCTGTCTTTGTTTTCCTTCTAGGGTGGTTGCAGGAAGCATATCCTGCAAAACACCTCTATTTGGATTTAAATCATTTTCCAGTTATTATTATTATTATTATTATTATTATTATTGACTTTTTTCTCAGACTTAAGTCTGGTTAAAAATGGAACGTGACGCGGACCTCGGTCAAGCGTGACTTCCTTGTAACTGTATGGTATATGTTATATTGCATTTAGGAACTTTCGGGTAATTGAACATGTATCAATAATTACAGATTTTTGTAGTTGTATATATATGTTTGGATGTAGCTGTATTGCATTGATGTACTGGTGAATATTGTGAGGTATGACTCCTGTAGTTGATAGTATAATTGGGATAATGTCGACTTTATCCTGATGCCACATGTCCTTGACTTCCTCAGCCAGTTGGATGTATTTTTCAATTTTTTCTCCTGTTTTCTTCTGTATATTTGTTGTGTTGGGTATGGATATTTCAATTAGTTGTGTTAATTTCTTCTTTTTATTGGTGAGTATGATGTCAGGTTTGTTATGTGGTGTTGTTTTATCTGTTATAATCGTTCTGTTCCAGTATAATTTGTATTCATCATTCTCCAGCACATTTTGTGGTGCATACTTGTATGTGGGAACGTGTTGTTTTATTAGTTTATGTTTTATGGCAAGTTGTTGATGTATAATTTTTGCTACATTGTCATGTCTTCTGGGGTATTCTGTATTTGCTAGTATTGTACATCCGCTTGTGATGTGATCTACTGTTTCTATTTGTTGTTTGCAAAGTCTGCATTTATCTGTTGTGGTATTGGGATCTTTAATAATATGCTTGCTGTAATATCTGGTGTTTATTGTTTGATCCTGTATTGCGATCATGAATCCTTCAGTCTCACTGTATATATTGCCTTTTCTTAGCCATGTGTTGGATGTGTCTTGATCGATGTGTGGCTGTGTTAGATGATACGGGTGCTTGCCATGTAGTGTTTTCTTTTTCCAATTTACTTTCTTTGTATCTGTTGATGTTATGTGATCTAAAGGGTTGAAGTGGTTAAGAAATTGCAATGGTATAGCTGATGTATTTATATGAGAGATTGCTTTGTGTATTTTGCTAGTTTCTGCTCGTTCTAGAAAGAATTTTCTTAAATTGTCTACCTGTCCATAATGTAGGTTTTTTATATCTATAAATCCCCTTCCACCTTCCTTTCTGCTTAATGTGAATCTTTCTGTTGCTGAATGTATGTGATGTATTCTATATTTGTGGCATTGTGATCGTGTAAGTGTATTGAGTGCTTCTAGGTCTGTGTCACTCCATTTTACTACTCCAAATGAGTAGGCCAATACTGGTATAGCATAAGTATTTATAGCTTTTGTCTTGTTTCTTGCTGTCAATTCTGTTTTCAGTATTTTTGTTAGTCTTTGTCTATATTTTTCTTTTAGTTCTTTATTATTATTATTATTATTATTATTATTGAAACGTCCCCTTTCAACAATTATACGTGACTGTGCTTAAACTGATACACAATATTTTTTAGCGCAACGCAATCTGACTTTCAGAAATCCCTACAAAGGAATGGCCCTGACTAACATTAACCTGTACCTTTCACAAATCACTTACCTCACAAAAATCTTCGTTACTCAAGCTACTGCAATACAGCGAGCGCCACTACTGCCAGCTAAATAAAAGATTCAAACTACAAAAGGCACTAACTACTGATAGGCATAGTTAGCAATTGAAAGATGTTAATAGAGAACAAACAATGTATTTACCGTAACAGTCATAATATATATAGTAGTTCATGACATCCAGTGTTACAAATTTCAAAACTCCGCCATCTCTCTCCCCACATCCACCACTGCTGGTGGCTCACCTCCAACTGCGCAACGCTACGTGCTGTTCACATCCAGCTGCCCAACACTACAATGGCTGACAACAATGAAAACTGGCCACAGACTACACACAGCACAGCCAGTGATTTTCATACAGAGAGCGCTACGTGGCGGCGGCGTTACCAATATAAGAACCTAAACAGCCTACTTACATAGCCCCCATGCTCCCCACAAAAAATTTTACAAATTGTTTTGGGCACTGGGCAATACATATTTATTAAAATTTTTCATAATCGTAATTACAATGGCAAAGAAATCAAATGCACACACTTATTGATACAATGTTGGTCAAAAGCTAAAATTTTCTCACAGTCCATAAAGATAGTCCTGATGATTCATCATAATAGTAATTACGGTTTTTTCACAAAGTCTCATTAGTAAAAGATATTCCACACAGAAGTAGTGGATTTCCATGCAGTCTTGAAGAAGTAGTGTTGTCCTTCCAACAGAAAGACAGTGCTGACTCTCGACATGCAGACAGGTAATGGGCCACAACAGAGTAAACCCACAGCAATCATTCGAAGTTTTGAAGAATATTGGTAGGTAGGTCACCACAGAGCAGACCACTGTAGTCATGGTAGAGATTACGGTATTGGTGGGCCACCAGAGGTGCAGACCCACTGCAGTCCTGGTAGAAATAATGATATCAGTGGGCCATCAGAGATGCAGACCCACTGTAGTCCTTGTAGAGATGGCCAGCAGCCATCTGCTGTGACTGTGCAGGTGCACAATCACCATTGAAGAGTCTTGCAGTTAATATAGCAAGTCCATAACCACCACTTGTGCACTCACAAAGTTTTTGGAATTGTCCTTAAAACCAGCAATGCTGTTATCCAGTCCCTTGCTGAATTATTAACACACCTGCAAACACTAGCAGTCCCTACTTCTCACATATTGTCCATATAGTATGACCAACAGAAACGTGTGCAGTGAAATGGAACTTACAAGTTACTTAATTTAATTAACTGCTGTCAATTACAATTTTATAACATAAGAATACAGTTACAAAGGTACAAAATACATCATTAAAGAACATAACAATACAGATAACATTTGTAGTACAGGCTTTACAACAGAATAGAAATAAATGTATACATCAATGTTACAGGAATTATGACATAAGTAAATACATAAACGATCAGAATAAATTTTGAAACTTCAACTCCAAACATGAGCATTAAAACAAAACAGAATAAATGTCTAAGCATATTTACAGGGTAAATAACATATTATTAATGCCAATTATATTTTAGGATAACAGTATTCCTCATCATAGTGAATGTAGCTTAGTATTAGAAAAATTCTACAACATAAGTCTCATCAGATAAACATATAAATACAGGAAAAACATAAATACACAAGGGTACACAAACATATAGCGGAATAATAAAAGAAAAGGACAGGGTTTGTTTTACTGCAGTATTTTGCAAACAAATCTTTCTTTACTTCTCGGAGATCTCCCTTCGTTCATTATTTCCAAAAGTCCTATCTATACCTGCTTTCTGTACTTTTCTCGTATAGCCTCTCAGTGCATTTCTTCAAATTCATCGCAACTCATTCTCTTATAGGCTACTCCCTCTTCCGCTAACTTAAATCTACTGAGCTCAGATGCTAAACTAAGGGACGAGGCAATGCAGCAGCACAAAACAATTAACACAAACGTCAATGACAAAAAATTTAAATAGGCAAAGCAATTGCAATATTACAACTAATATAAGGCACTGTGCATCAAACAAGAAAAATAAATCAGTAGTAAAACTAGCTTAACAGAGTAATACAAAGTGAAATTTAGTAGCACTATGCCTGGCAAACAGCTGCAGAAAATGCAATAACTTATATCTAAACATGACATAGCTCAAGCAGAAAAAATATTACAGTAAAGACAATAATGCAGACAAGGGAAATGTATATTCACATCTTAATGTCTATGCAATTAAAGTGGTGCACCACAAGAAATTATTCTACCAAAAAAATTACCAAGTAGTTGAAAAGAAAATTCCGTATGCAGTTCTTGTGAAGGGAAATGTCTTTTTATGCTCCTTCGTTTTTTTGAATAGATCATAAAATTATTTACTGGATCTGTAGACATAAAATATTTATATTAGTACATCTATTAAATTTTATTTTAACCAATGCTGCAGTGCAGCTAGAAACTAGATATTAAAAAAAATGAAAATATGTACAAAGGAAGGCATTTCATAAGGCAGTAAAAATCTCTCAACTATAAAGACAGTAGTCATAATCAGGTGTATAGACATAAAATATTTCTCGTCATTTCATTAGGCATTTCAGTAAATCATAAATTAAGCACTTCACAGTGTAATCATATGTTTTCAAGTTTGAGTGTGTCGTATTTGGGATGCTTTCTACAAAGGAATGTCAATAGTGAGGATAAGGGCCTACCTTTTTTTTTTCTACCTGTGCCTCTGAAAACGCACACACTAATGGCTTTTTCTCCAGTCGTCTGACGCAGCTGGGTGCCCATGACGCATTACGTGCTGGTGTTCACTTAACTTTCTTACGGAAATATTTATGACAGCAGTTTCCGCTACAGTGACAGTCTCATATACAAAATTTCATGGGTCGAGAATTTGCGTCACAAATGTGTAGAAATAAAATCTTATGATTATAACAGTGTCCAAAAAATTTCGCCGGAATTGTGATACATTCACGCATTTACACACATTTCATAACTCTTAAAGTACGATTCTTGGTTTCCAACATCATTTTTCACAAACCAGAGTCCCTAAAACTACTCATTATTCCTTACCTTATTCATCGACACTTCTTCAATATTTCATCATAACAGATATGTAGCATAATCAAATAACTCATAGCATCAGCTTATTGATCATAAACATACCGCAACAGCATAATACACATAGTCATCGTAATAATATCATAACACCTTAGACAACTCTCAAAATCGTCGTAGCTTCCTCCAATAATTAAAAAACCTAAAAAAATTCTCTGCTCATGTCAAAAGTGTCATCTGCCTGAAACGTACCTTAAAATCATGCTCCCATACCAAATACATCATTAACAGCTCTTACAGTATCATAATGGTTCCGAAAAAATATGAAGAGTTCACACAGTACAGACAAAATACATTTTCATAAGTGTGAAGTTACCCAACTGTGTAATTCTGTAAACATCTGTCACTGATGTAGTAAAGAAAATGTTTATCTCTCAGTTAAATGATCAGATAGCTGTATAATTTGTGTGTTAGAGAAATATGGTACCGATGTGTAAAGTTGTATAAGCAAATACCATATTAGCTAGGGCTCCTTATGCTTGCCAAACACATGATACACAAAGTAAGCGTGTACCCCCCTGAGGATTAATATAATTATACCCTCAGGTGTTACAGATTACAAGAATGGAATGAAATGTATTACGGAAAACCTTTGTATCATTGTACTTCAAATATCTTTAACAATAAATGATTTAAGTACAAAATTAATCACTCAAATATGTGTCCTGTAGCGCTAAATGTCCGTCTTGCCGTAAGATAATCTCTGTGGAAGTTCGTAGTTATTGTCCTCCAAAAGCTAAGTTCTGCAGAAGTTAATGTACTTACCCCATGATAAACAAAAGTGAAATGCTTTGTGTATAGATATCTTAGTTATTACGCTTATTGTTGTGATGAAGAAATTACTGTGCTGTAACGTATTGTTGTGCTATGGAAAAGGCTGTCTCATTGTAGCTATACCACAAAAGTTACTACTAAAACATGTTTACTTTCCAGAACAATACAGAAAGACTGTGCAGATATGAAACAGAAACACCGCAAAAGCAACATTGTAAATTGTCACTCATTAGTAGCGTCGTGATAAAATCGTGTAGCCGTCACATAAACTAACCACTGTCTCATCTGGTATCTCACAGAAAGTACCTTAAATCCAGAATGTATTTTCAAGTAAACCAAAATGTTGCATTAGAATCTCATTAGCAGTACCAGTATATGTTCTAAGTATGTGAGCCTTATAGTCGTTACGTAATTGTGCAACTAACAAGCAAGAATGTACAAATAACAACACTGTGTCGTCTCTTCACTATAACAATGCATTCATAATTTCTGTTGAAATAAGTTCTCTTGGTTCTTGACTGGATAGTTAGTTAGCTTTAAAACATAGTTGCATGTTAACAGTTTGTAAGTGTGACAAAGGGCACTGGTAACGTGAAGTGAAACGTTTTATGGCAAAGACAAAGTTAAAAAGCAGATTATCTTTCAATAAATGGTTTTACATGTGAAATGTGGTGTAACCCTTTGCTCTTCCTAGTACGCAGAGTTTCAACTTTAACGCAATTATCATGTGGTATACGTCGGTAAAGAATACTGGAATTTTTCTCAAGGTTAGCGTCTATGTTATTTTTCCCTGAGCCAACGGGCGCACGTGGCTGCCTGCGGTGCGAGTCATTGTCTGTTTCTTTGTTGGCGCGCGTCGTTACTGGGATTAGGAGACCTAACTTCTACAAATTCGCCTTGCCGAGAGGGCCCAGCTCTGTTAGAATCCCGCCAGTTCTGCTGAAATTCACGTCTGTCGTTAAGATCATACCGTCTGTCGTCATGTCGGTAGTTTCCATAGTTTCTTTCTTGCCGGTCACGTGGAGAATTTCTCCCTGAGTCGTAACTGTGCACTGGACTGTTGCGTCTAAAGTTCTTCTGTCTCCCTTGATAATAATAGTTCTGGTTGCCAAATTGTCTGTTTCTATGATGGTCTCTGTCATATTCATTACTACGGAAATGCGATCTTTTTCTGTAACTATTACTCTGCCAGTGGTTGTCATACGGATGGTGTCTGTTTTGGTCACGATTTGTGTTGTGAGAATAGCCTTGTCGCGTCCAGTTATTATTTTCGTCATCGCGGAATTGTGACGGATGTGACCTGTAATTGTTGTGCTCCTGTTTTCGCGTTCCGCGATTGTCAGTGTCAATTTCCAGTTCTTGTAAGAGTCCCTGAAAAGCTTCAATGTCGTCTTTGCAACGTCCTGCCAAAATAATATGCCGTAAATGTTCAGGTAATTTGATTAAGCAAATGCGGATGAGTTCTGAGGGGCTGCATGTGTTTGACAGGTACTGATTCTTGTGCAACATGTCTTCAAAATATTTCACAAGACTGGAAAATTCAGATTGTTCGAAATGTTTCATCATTTGATGCTATGTTTTACTCGGTCTTGTGTAGCTTAAGACCAATATGCTGAGAGGAAGGCATGATAAAATTCTCCTTCACTGTGACAATCGTGAATGTCCGATCGCATTCTTACAGCTGGTTCATTCTCAAAGTAGCCACACATAAATTCTAACCTGTGCTCCAATGACCAGTTGGGAGGAAAACAATGGGAAAATTGATGAAGCCATGCTTGTGGACGAATGTCGTTGTCAGAATTCTTAAATGTTTTGAATTTACGAGTAGTAATGAACAGCTTATAGTCGAAATCATCGTGTTGGCGAGTCGCACATCGCTCATTGTTACTTCGTTTCGGCGGTTCCATCTCAAAACCCAATGCGCCTTGCCAATTTCTTTCATAATTTCCGAAGTGTCCTGTGTTATTATTTTGTGGTTGTTCCGTATTTCTATGTCCCTCTTCCCGTACTGGAGCGTGAGTGTCCTCTGAAATATGTAATTCTTGTATTACCTGTGTCAGCTGATCTTGTACTTCCTGGATTTCTCTTTTGTACTGTGTATTGATTTGATTTTTATTTTGTTTGAATTTTCTAATTTGTTCATACTCTTCTGTGTCAGTGAAGGCTACGGGTCTTGTGTCATTCAGATCATCTACATTTGTAGATAAGTTAGTGACCTGATCCGAAAGTTCGGCTTCTTTCTCAGATAGTAAACACATTTCCTCAGTGTGTTTTTCTGAACCAAGTTTCAGAGTGTCCATTAAGAGAACACATTAACATAGCACTGAAAATAACATGTAGTTAATTGCAAGCGCAGCTGCGAAATACTTGGTGCAAATCTACATGCATGCCACAACTGTTTTACTGTACAACAATGAAAGACTGCAACTACAACGGAGATTCTCTCTACAATTACGCACTAGCAATAAACAATAGCTACACTAATTACACAAACTACAAGAAAAAATCAGAAGATTCCAGTGAGGTATCCTCGGCTAAGGGTCGACATATGAAACGTCCCCTTTCAACAATTATACATGACTGTACTTAAACTGACACACAATATTTTTTAGCGCAACGCAATCTGACTTTCAGAAATCCCTACAAAGGAATGGCCCTGACTAACATTAAACTGTACCTTCCACAAATCACTTACCTCACAAAAATCTTCGTTACTCAAGCTACTGCAATACAGCGAGCGCCATTACTGCCAGCTAAATCAAAGATTCAAACTACAGAAGGCACTAACTACTGATAGGCATAGTTAGCAATTGAAAGATGTTAATAGAGAACAAACAATGTATTTACCTTAACAGTCATAATATATATAGTAGTTCATGACATTCAGTGTTGCAAATTTCAAAACTCCATCTCTCTCCCCACATCCACCACTGCTGGCGGCTCACCTCCAACTGCGCAACGCTACGCGCTGTTCACATCCAGCTGCCCAACACTACAATGGCTGACAACAATGCAAACTGGCCACAGACTACACACAGCACAGCCAGTGATTTTCATACAGAGAGCGCTACGTGGCGGCGGCGTTACCAATGTAAGAACCTAAACAGCCTACTTACATTATTAGAGTTGTTATTATTATTATTGACAATGGCTGTAGTTGTTTAAACTTGTTGATGAGCGTAACTGTTACGCAGCAGATGCTATTAATTTCATGCTCTCAAATTTATGTAACTGTGTATCAGTTAACCAAGGAACAGTACGAGATTACTTGTACTTTCAGGGAATGAGTCCGATTAAGCACGTAAATGTGGCATTACTATATGGTGCGTTAAACGTCATTCGTGGGGAAAATCTAATGCCATCATTAAGAAAAATAAGCCTCCGGCCTTCTCGGTCACGCCTGGGATGACGGGAACGCACGTGCTGCGACCGATATCAGGCCAATAGTAGACGCGGTTGTTAGTGGTCAGGTGGTCCAGGCGAAATGTGGCGCCGTGGTCGTACACACCAACGGTCAGAGACGCTTGCGGCTACTCGTAACACACCAGTCGCTGGTGGCGACCTGTATAGAATACTGGGTCACGATGCCGTGTGGAATGGCCGCGCGGTTTGTGGCGCCATGTCACGGATTGCGCAGCCCCTTCCTTCGGAATTTCGAATCCTCGCTCCGGCATGGATGGGCGTGTTTTTCTCAGTATAAATCTGTTTAAGTACTGTATAAGTCTAGGGACCGATAGGCTCAGCAGTTTGGTCCTTTAGGAAGTCACACACATTTGAACATTTTTGAACTGGGAAAGGTTGACTACAGTTACAGCTCTGCGTTCAGACAGCAGTTGAACACGCCACCGAATGTTATTCGTCTTATTGCTTGAAATTTTGCATTTTTACCACTATATATTACCATTAGAAATAAAATAACTAATTCCATATTACAGGCTGTTCACGAAGACTGATTCTCATATCAATGAAGACAGTCCTAAAAACGAAAACTCATCAATGGGTTCTATGCTTCCATTTGTAACATATTCTTTTCGTGTTGATTGTATTTTTGTATTTTGCTCTCATGCCTAATTTCGAACTCTATTGTTTTAACGTTATTTTCGTAATACTCCCCCCCCCCTCTATCCACCATTTCTATTGAGGCCTTACGCACCAAATTTTTTGTTACTGCTGCATGTAATTACTTTTATTTTAAGCTGCTTGTGTCTACTCAAATTTTAAACTATACAAGTATTTAAAAAAAATTTAGAATGCTTGTACAGTTTCTCCTCCGCTGTTATGTATTGCGTCATATATATATTTATCGGTTAATATTGGTGCCGGCCGGAGTGGCCGAGAGTTTCTAGGCGCTATAGTCTGGAACCGCGCGACCACTACGGTCACAGGTTCGAATCCTGCCTCGGGCATGGATGTCTATGATGTCCTTAGGTTAGTTAGGTTTAAGCAGTTCTAAGTTCTAGGGAACTGATGACGCCATTTGAACCATTTGTTAATATTGGTGGGTATGTCTATGGTGGTGCGTCAGTCAGCAAGCTGCACATACAGAGGTGCTATAACTCAACCTGTTCATGAGAGCAGTCTCCATCTCTGATTTAATTTTTGCTTGCTTTTACAGAGCTTTCACTATTGAAATCTTAAATTTGGTTAGCAGCTGAGTCGTTTCCAAATTAAGCGCGTTGAAAATGGTTTGTTTGCTCCAGAGTTATCATATGTTTCTTCTGTCCCACGCAAAATAATGTCATGTAATAGTCTTCGGCTGGTCTCTTCAAATACAGAAAAACTGACAATTTAATCTCGGAGATATGCGCATACAATAAAAAGTTGCCAGACTGTCTTTAGTTTCGGAACAGCTGCAGCCACGTGAAAGCATTCGGACCGTATTTTTTTTTTATTTTTTAAAATTGTAATCCTGCAGGAAACGACGTCGTATTTCCACTTAGGTAGCCATGTCTATCATCCTTTCACATGTTTGTATTCTCAGTTAAACAAACAAATCATTAACAGCTCGCTCATTGATTTATTGCATTCTAGCCACAGCGTAATGTAACAGCGGAATGTGTTTCCGCAGTCACCATCACAGAGTATATACATTTTGGCATGTATGTTTCTTTATAACACGGCAGCTGTGTATTTTGTTGCTGTAAGCACGATTGTGAAAGAAAAGCCTGAAACAAAGCAGAATTTCTGCGAACAGTGCTGCGACGGGCGTTTCTGCGAATGCCTTTGTCCCACTAGACAAGGTTATCCGGTAGTCTGCAGTCGCTCGAAAACAGGGTAAAAAGAAGTGCAACACACCCTATATCTATAAGGTCTGATTACCTATTCAGCGCGTCCTACGCCGCATAATTCCTTCACCGCTGTGATAATTTTGCTTTGCTTTGATCAGTATATACTAATCTTCTTTGAGGTCTTGCTACAAATATGTTACCACATTACTGTAATATCAGCTTTCATCCGCTTCAAATACTCTCAACGTCTGAATTATTCTGTAGAAGTACGGCACAATGTTGTGCCTGCACTGCGCTTCGCAACCTGTGTGACAGACATTTAATCAATTCTTTAATTTTTCAATAAGAACGGTTTCTGTTTTTTTAAGTCCATGCATAACACTGTTCCTTGTTATCACCGCTATTTGAAAGTCGTTTAGTCAGTGCACCTAACAACTTCCAACGGATAAATTGACGAACAAAAATCGCAAAATAAAAAAATAATTTTGTGTAATGAAATTTTGGAACTGTATTTGACTAGGTAACATATAAAAGCGATTAACATTGCAGCATTACAAGTTAATGTAAGCACTAATACGCCATTGCAAGTGTAGAACACTGGTACAATAATAACCGGTGTAACAGACACTGTTGAAAGCAAGCATGATAACATACTGTAAGTTGGCTGTTTAGGTTTTTATGTTGGTAACGCGACTTAGTGCTCTGTATGAAAGTCGCTGACTGCGCTGTGTGCAGTCTGTGGCTGGTTGGACTCATTGTTGGAATATTCGCTAGTGTAGTGTTGGGCTTTCGGATGTGAACAGCGCGTAGTGTTGGGCAGTTGGAGGTGAGCCGCCAACAGTGGTGGATGTGGGGAGAGAGATGCCAGAGTTTCCAGAAGACGATCTGGACTATATATATACACTTTTGAACGATATTAAGGTAAATACATTGTACGTTCTCTATCAATATTTTTCATTTGCTAACTATGCCTATCAGTAGTTAATGCCCTAGTAGTTACAATCTTTTATTTAGCTGGAAATATTGGCGCCTGCTGTATTGCAGTAGTTTGAGTAACGAAGATTTTTGTGAGGTGAGTGATTGATGAATGGTATAGGCTATTGTTAGTCAGGGCCATTCTTTTGTAGGGATCATTGAAAGTCAGATTGCGTCGCGCTAAAAATATTGTCGGTTTAGTGATGATCAGAATATGTAAAGAGAAAACTGAGTACGTTGACTTTTGCTCAGCTATTTGAAAATCAAATAACGTAAGAGTTCTTCAAACACATTCATAATTTTTCAAAAAGAGACGTTTCAATTCCTGCATCTTGTTGTACACGGTGCCGGTCGTCGGTTTGTGGGATGCGTCTTGCACCTGGTCGGTAAACAGAGGGACGGCTAATGCTGTTTGCGGATGACGCTGGAGTTGTCGTCCGATGACGTCCTATATGAGCTCGATTGGAGACAGATACAGTGATAGAGAGTCAAAGGCAACAAGTCGACACTGTAGATCATGTTGGGTTGTAAGTGCAATACGCGAGCGAGTGTTACCCTGTTGGAAAACACGCCATGGAATAATGACCACAAATGGCAGCATGACAGGTCGAGCTGTCCCTCCCGCCGGAGGTTCGAGTCCTCCCTCGGGCATGGGTGTGCGTGTTGTCCTTAGCGTAAGTTAATTTAAGTTATTTTAAGAAGTGTGTAAGTCGAGGGAGCGATGACCTCAACAGTTCGGTCCCTTAGGAATTCACACAAGTGACTGGTCGAATCCCCACACGTACGTATAGTTCTGCAGTCAGGGTTCGTGGGGTAACCGTGAGAGTGCTTCCGCTGTCATACAAGATCATATCAGACCACAACTTCAGGCGCAGGCCAAGTGTCTCAAGCACGCAGACTGGTTGGCTGTAGGCGATCAACTGGCCTTTTCTGACAACACACGGCAGTCACTGGCACCGAGGCAGAACCAGCTTACATCAGAAAACACAAGACACGAGCTCTCGCAAGACACCACTGAAATCGCAGATGGTGGTGGTTTGGGGTCGGTGGAATGCACAAAACAGGACACCTGGCCCGGAGCTGCCGATGAGGTAAACGTTTCGTAACAGTTCGCTGAGTCACTGTGGTGCTAACTGCAGCTCAGATTGCTGCTGCAGGTGCAATGCGATGCGCCAGAGCCATAAGCCGAACACATCTACATCTACATCCATACTCCGCAAGCCACCTGACGGTGTGTGGCGCAGTGTACCTTGAGTACCTCTATCGGTTCTCCCTTCTATTCCAGTCTCGTATTGTTCGTGGAAAGAACGATTGTCGGTATGCCTCTGTGTGGGCTCTAATCTCTCTGATTTTATCCTCATGGTCTCTTCGCGGGATATACGTAGGAGGGAGCAATATACTGCTTGACTCTTCGGTGAAGGTATGTTCTCGAAACTTTAACAAAAGCCCGTACCGAGCTACTCTCCTGCAGAGCCTTCCACTGGAGTTTATCTATCATCTCCGTAACGCTTCCGCGATTACTAAATGATCCTGTAACGAAGCGCGCTGCTCTCCGTTGGATCTTCTCTATGTCTTGTATCAACCCTATCTGGTACGGATCCCACACTGCTGAGCAGTATTCAAGCAGTGGGCGAACAAGCGTACTGTACCCTACTTCCTTTGTTTTCGGATTGCGTTTCCTTAGGATTCTTCCAATGAATCTCAGTCTGGCATCTGCTTTACCGACGATCAACATTATATGATCATTCCATTTTAAATCACTCCTAATGCGTACTCCCAGATAATTTATGGTATTAACTGCTCCCAGTTGCTGACCTGGTATTTTGTAGCTAAATGATAAAGGATCTATCTTTCTGTGTATTCGCAGCACATTACACTTGTCTACATTGAGATTCAATTGCCATCCCCTGCACCATGCGTCAATTCGCTGCAGATCCTCCTGCATTTCAGTACAATTTTCCATTGTTACAACCTCTCGATACACCACAGCATCATCTGCAAAAAGTCCCAGTGAACTTCCGATGTCATCCACCAGGTCATTTATGTATATTGTGAATAGCAACGGTCCTATGACACTCCCCTGCGGCACACCTGAAATCACTCTTACTTCGGAAGACTTCTCTCCATTGAGAATGACATGCTGCGTCCTGTTATCTAGGAACTCCTCAATCCAATCACACAATTGGTCTGATAGTCCATATGCTCTTACTTTGTTCATTAAACGACTGTGGGGAACTGTATTGAACGCCTTGCGGAAGTCAAGAAACGCAGCATCTACCTGTGAACCCGTGTCTATGGCCCTCTGAGTCTCGTGGACGAATAGCGCGAGCTGGGTTTCACATGACCGTCTTTTTCGAAACCCGTGCTGATTCCTACAGAGTAGTCTTCAGAAAAGTCATTATACTCGAACACACACGATGGTTTTCCCTCACGGTAGTGTGATGTGGCCTTCCGGAGCCCGATCTTCATGTGACCGTACATTCTCGTGAAAATCGCTGCCAGCGGTCTTGTACAGCAGCTACGTTCTTGCCAAGTCTTTCTGCAGTTTCACGAAAGGACCACGCAACTTCTCGTAGCCCTATTAAACGACTCATTCACACTTACCAGGGTGTCGATAACAGCGTCTATGTCGTCCTAAAGGCATTCTTGACTAACGTCAGCTCATAATTTCCAAAGGTAACATAACGCTCAAGACCGTTACACCGTGTAATTAAAGCAAACCTGATTTGCATCCTCATAGTGGCACTACTAGTCCCACACTTATGCAACTCGTGCGAAATTTGAATGTACGTCATTTTTCAGACGCAGAAACACGCCTACAAGTTATCGGATACGTCGCACTACTCTTCCTTGGTTTTACAGTTCTTTTCGTTAACGCAATTGCCATTCCATTATAAGAGGTATACACTGTGGTAGTTAATAATATGAAAATTGTATGTTGCATGCAGCAGCCTCAAATAGAAGGGCCAAAAGTTTCATAGACTTTTGTTAAAACAATAGCACGATCTTCAGGTACATTTGATTCAACTTTAGTAACAGAGGAAGACATACAGGATAAAGCAGCGGTAGACAGTTTAGTATACGAAACAGTTGTCATTCAAAATAAACGAAGTGCTGAAACGAAATTAAACTTATCTTTCTTCCTTAGGTCACTTACTGTTCGGGGCCAAATGCTGCATTACATTTGAAAACAAAATAACAATTAAGTGTAAAATATTTACATAAAGAATGAAAAATTAAGATGCTGCTGAAGAATTTCAAACTGAGATCAAACCAGTAAAATAGGTTGGAATAATAACATGTATGAATGGATAGGCCGGGACTACACTAAAATAAATAAAATCAACAGGGGGCAATATCAGTAGAATCCATGGAAATGAAGCATACAGTATCTCATAAAACATGGAAACATATTTAGTTAAAACGGCTTTGATTAATCCCGAGAAATAAAAAATAAAGTACCTCAGGGCACCTCATAGGAAAATGTAACTCCAGTGATAGAAACAAGTAGCTACAGTGAAAAATAACTAGGAACAGCAAACTCAGAATGGCGTATACAAAGAATTAAATTATTAAATTAATCTTCTCATGTTTATTGGCACACCAACTACATAATAACAAATGAAAATCATAATATCGTGTTCGTTCTGCATTATTTATTTACTTTATAAACAGGTTTTCAGCATATAAAATTATCATCAGGCATTAAATCACTAGTCAGTCAATGTCTGATTATGGCTTTGTAAGGCGAAAACCACTAAACAAAGTAAATTAATACTGTAGAACACAGAAATTATTGTGCTTTTCATTTCTGTATTATTAGTTATGAAACTATAGCTCATTGCAAAAGGATCGGTACACAGTCTGAATGCGCTGTTGTTCAGCAGAAGGAATGTGAAGAAGAAGAATCATTTAGAGAGGATTTAGTATTGACAGATGTTTCGGACAACACAGTATCAGAACTGGAAGATGCATCTGTAAAATCACCAGTTACCAGATGACAACAGAATTTTCTTTAAACAACAAACAGATTGGACTTGGTAATATTCCAACTGACCTGTTAAAGAGTGCTAGAAGTAAGGTGCAAGAACAGCTGTACACAGGTATATGTATATAACATGAGAATGTGAATCTAGGAGTGTAAGAAATTATTGGACTTAACAGTTACATCCGCCTTAGAAAGGAAGTGAGATTTAAAGGTATAGTTACACACTATTTAGGAGGAGTCGAATCTGGATTTGCGGAAAGTAAAGATACAATCGAAGCTGTAACAGCACTACTATTTGTTTTGGAATCAATCATAGAGATCTCTCCCATGAATGTCCGCCGCTCGTGGTCTCGCGGTAGCGTTCTCGCTTCCCGAGCACGGGGTCCCGGGTTCGATTCCCGGCGGGGTCAGGGATTTTCACCTGCCTCGAGATGACTGGGTGTTTGTGTTGTCCTCATCATTTCATCATCATCCAGGAAAGTGGCGAAATTGGACTGAGCAAAGATTGGGTAATTGTACGGGCGCTGATAACCACGCAGTTGAGCGCCCCACAAACGAAACATCATCTCCTCTCCCATGAACTAAGTACCTTGCCTAGGTGGGGTCTCTTGGGTGCCTCCGTTGGTCAATCACAATGAAGGGGTCTATGTAAAGGCCAGACTAAACCGTGGTTCTTAAATAGGGGCAAAACAATTTTCAGTACTTTGAGGAAATTATGCCGCTATGAGATTTAACCCACAAGAATTGTATAACCTACCTTTGGATTTCACGGGGAAGCAGTGCCAAATGGTTGCGAAGATGAGATTTCTTATTTTAGAATTCCGCTTCTTATACCTTACACATGGTAAAACGGACATAGAATGAAATAAAATGAGGACCTTGGGAACATGAAGGAACCTAACATATTTTAAGCCTTCTAGTGTAGCTACACCATCCGCACAAAAAACAGAAGAATCTCTCTCTTTCTCTTTGTTTGGAGCCATCAGTATGTATGTACAAAAATCCCGGCCGTTTCTGGTATCCAAGACACATTGTATCACAATATATTAGTGGATTTTCCGTTAGTGACAAGCCGTCTAAATTGATACGCACTTCATGTGACAGGACTGAATAATTATGCATATAGATATCGACTGAACTTGTACTAAGGATTTTTGTTGACAGGTATCTCCATGTTCTGCTGCTAATCATTAGAGCAAAGGATGAGGCACTTTTGAGGCAAAGAACGTCGAGGGCCTCCAGATTGGAATTCAAGGGATGATTTAAAAAGGACATCATATCGGCTAGAAATCTGGCCGCCAACAATTGCCTTCTCATGTATGAGCATTTCATGGGTTTTAATTAAGAGGGCGTTCGTAGGGGTAGAGCCAGTAGCGCCTAAGTACTGTAGAATACTTTTTAAACTGGAATTTGTCCAATTTCTCCAGGAAATCCTTTCGCACAGTATGGAACGCCACACCAACGTAGTCTAATCTTGAACGAATTAAGGGTTTGTTCACCGTCAGTAAGTTGGTGGGATGAGAAAGCCCCACCAAACTCGTGGGACTGACCAGGTGATATGTAATGCTTTTTCACAGTCCTTTATTAAATGGTTAATGTGTTGAACCCGTGACGACCGATAATCAAGGACGACGCCCAGGAATCGCGCCTGCGATGATACTGGGAACATTCAAACGCTGGTATCGTTCTGTCGGGAATTTGTGGAGAGAAACACTTAGAAAATACGGCGGTTCTATGCCGTGAGCTGTGAGACACCTTTTCACACGAGAAACTGCAGAGAACAGTGCAGCTTCACGTTCCGCAATCAAACATCGTCTGCGTACTGAAGCATTTTAATAGACGTAGGAAGAGATATTTCCAGACCCATGGTGTGCACAGCGTATAATAGAGGACAGAGAATTGCCCCTTGTGGAAGGCCAGTCGCGACAAAGCGGGGGCTTGTAAGTTTATAATGGTACTTGATAAAAGTCTACCTTTCCGAAATTAGTTGCCGCATTCCATAAATCTTTTCCGGGACTCTCAGTCTGTGGAGCAAAAGATCTATGTGTACATTGTCAAATGCTCCCTTGACGTCCAAGAACGTAACTGTGGTCTTTTAATTCTTCATGAAGGCTGACAAAGGAGTATTATTGTCAGTTGGGCTTTTTCCCTTTCTAAATTCAAATTGCGAAGTAGCCAAGGGACTATCTGATTACCGCCAGCTAAACCTTCCAGTGTCTTCCCAGTGCAAGGGGAAAGAGCAGTGGGTCGGTACGAAGTTGACTGACAACAATCTTTACCTCTCAGCAAGATTGGGGCAATTATGTGTGTTCTCCAGTCTTCTACGAGGTCTTCAGACCCTCGACGTTGATTTTGTACACGCAAGAGGAGTAGTAGTGCACTGGACTGCATGTTGCGTACCACAGTATAATGCCTGGAGAGTTGCCTGTGACTGAGTGAATTGCCGTCTTCAGTACTACGAAGGTAGGTGAGGAAACAAGTGGTGACGGCCTGGTGGACATATGCGCGGTTGAGGACGTACCGGAACAGGGTGAGAATCGATCAGTGAATTCTTCTATCGAAGGTGCTTCCATCGCGCAGGCAGATCACTTACTTCTGAATTTATTGATTTTGTGCCATAATTCTGTGAGGTGTACAACGGCACGTCATGCAAAACAGCGTCGTGCCACTGCGTAATAGCAGGTACACTGCCACTAAACGGGAGGGGGATTCTTGACAAAAATACGTCTTTCTTTCGAGGGATGAAAACACGTGCTGCGTCGTTAACGGCATAAAGTAGTTCTTGTAGATCGCTGTGGGCGTAGTGAGCAGCCGTTGTGCTGGACTGTTTCTTCTAGTGTCGACGAGTAAAGTGGCCAGAACGTCTGTCCAGGGTTCCACGGGGAGGACGGGAAAAGTATGCGGGTGCAGTTTAAAAGACTTCATCTACATGGATACTCTGCAAATCACATTTAAGTAAATAGGGTTCATCGAACCAGCTTCACGATCCTCTATTACTCCAATCTCGTATAGCGCGCGGGAAGAATGAACACTTATATCTTTCCGTACGAGCTCTGATACCCCTTATTTTGTGGTGGTGATCGTTCCTCCCTATGTAGGTCGGTGTCAACAAAATATTTTCGCATTCAGAGGAGAAAGTAGATGATAGGAATTTGGTGAGAAGATTCCGTCGCGACGAAAAATGCCTTTCTTTTAATGATGTCCAGCCCAAATCCTGTATCGTTTCTGTGACTCTTCCCATATTTCGCGTTAATACAAGACGTTCTGCCTTTCTTTGAACTTTTTCTATGTACTCCGTCAGTCCTTTCTGGTAAGGATCCCACACCGCGCAGTGGTATTCTAAAAGAGGACGCACAAGCATAGTGTAGGCAGTCTCCTTAGTAGGTCTGTTACATTTTCTAAGTGTCCTGCCAATAAAACGCAGTCTTTGGTTACCCTGCCCCACAACATTTTCTATGTGTTCCTTACAATTTAAGTTGTTCGTAATTGCTCAGATTGTCTCCCAAATCGTTTCTATAGATAAGGAACAGTAAAAGGCCTATAACACTACCTTGGGGAACGCCAGAAATCACTCGATGACTTTCCGCCAGTTACTGTGAACTGTGACCTCTCTGACAGGAAACCACGAATCCAGTCACATAACTGAGACGATATTCCATCAGCACGCAATTTCACTACGAGCCGCTTGTGTGGTAGTGTCAAAAGCCTTCCGGAAATCCAGAAATACGGAATCGATCTGAAATCCCTTGTGAATAGCACTCAACACTTAATGTGAATAGAGATAGTTGTTTCACAGGGGCCATGTTTTCTAAACCCATGTTGACTGTGTCTCAATAGACCGTTTTCTTCGAGGTAATTCATAATGTTCGAACACAATAGATGTTCCAAAATCCTGCTCCATAACGACGTTAACGATATGGGCCTGTAATTTATTGGATTACTCCTACTACCTTTCTTGAATATTGGTGTGGCCTGTGCAACTTATCAGTCATTGAGTTCTATTTGATATGGTAAGTATGGAGCTAATGCATCAGCATACTCCGAAAGGAACCTAACTGGTATGCAGTCTGGACCAGAAGACTTGCTTTTATTAAGTGATTTAAGTTTCTTCACTACTCCGAGGATATTTAATTCTACTTTACGCATGTCGGCAGCTGTTCTCGATTAGAATTCTGGAATATTTACTTCGTCTTCTTTTGTGAAGGCATTTCGGAAGGCTGTGTTTAGTAACTCTGCTTTGGAAGCACTGTCTTCGATAATCTCCATTACTATCGCACAGAGAAGGCATTCATTGTTTCTTGTCGCTAACATACTTCACATACTACCAGAATCTCTTTGAGTTTTACGCCAAATTTAGAGACAAAGTTTCCTTGTGGAAATTGTGATAAGAATCTCGCACTGAAATCCGCGCTGAATTTCGAGCTTCTGTAAAAGATCGCCGATATTGGGGATTTTGCGTATGTTTAAATTTAGCATGTTTGTTTCGCTGTTTCCGCAAGTGTTAAAACTCGTTTTGTGTACCAAGGAGGATCACCTCCGTAGTTAGTTAATATATTTGGTATAAATCTCTGAATTGCTGCCGATACTATTTCTTAGAATTCAAGCAACATCTGGTCTGCACTTATATCTTTAATTTGTAAGGAGTGGAGATTGTCTGTCAGGAAGGCGTCAAGTGAAATGTTATCTGATTTTTTTTCATAGGTATATTTTTCGCTTTTTTTCCGAGGATTTTGGGATTACAGTATTAAGTCTCGCTACGACAATCCTGTGTTCACTAATGCCTGAATCGGTTTTGATGCTCGTTATTAACTCAGGATTATTTGTTGCTAAGAGGTCAAGTGTGTTTTCACAACCGTTTACTATTCGCGTGGGCTCATGAAGTAACTGCTCGAAATAATTTTCAGAGACTGCGTTTAGCACAGTTTCGGATGATATTTTATGCGTACCTCCGGAATTAAACATGTGTTTTCGCCAACATAACGAGGGTAAATTAAAGTAACCACCAACTATTATGGTATAAGTCGGGTACGTGTTTGAAATCAAACCCAAGATTTCTTGAACTTTCAACAACTGTACCATCTGTATTGGGACGTCGGTAAAAGGATCCAATTATTATGTTATTCCGGTTGCCAACAATGACCTCTGCCCATACCAACTCACAGGAAGTATCTACTCCAATTTCGCGACAAGATAAACTACTTCTAACAGCAAAAAACACGGCACCGCCAACCGTGTTTAGCCTATCCTTTCGGAACATCGTTAGTTTCTTCGCAAAAATTTCGGCTGAGCTTATATCCGGCTTTAGCCAGCTTTCAGTGCCTATAACGATTGGAGCATCAGTGCTTTCTGTTAGCGCTTGGAGTGCTGGCACTTTCTCGGCTACGACAATTTACAACTGTTACAAAGAAATGGCTCTGAGCACTATGGGACCTAACATTTGAGGTCATCAGTCCCCTAGAACTTAGAACTACTTAAACCTAACTGACATAAAGACATCACACACATCCATGCCCAAGGCAGGAGTCGAACCTGCGACCGTAGCGGTCGCACGGTTCCAGACTAAAGCGCCTAGAATCGCCCGGCTACCCTGGCCGGCTACAACTGTTATACCAATGGTTCCTGTATCTGTGTTCAGCCTGCAACCTTTGTGACTGAAGCCCTTCTTATGTTTTCCCGAGATCCTCTAACTTAAAAAAACCGCCCAGTCCACGTCACACAGCCCCTACTACCGGTGTAGCCGCCTCCTGCGTATAGTGAACACCTGACCTATTCAGCGGAACCAGAAACTCAACCACCCTTTGGCACACGTTAAGGAATCTGCAGCCTACACGGACGCAGAACCATATGAGCCTCTGATTCAGACCCTCCACTCAGCTCTGCAGCAGAGGTCCGCAGTCGGTCCTATCGACTATGCTGGAAATGGTCCGCCCTGCTTACGTCTTGCTTACCAGACTGGCAGCCTTTCCCCACTTCTGTTAGCTGCTCGAAATCAGAGAGAATCTCTTCTGATCCAAAGTGACACACATCATTGGTACAGAGGTGATCCACCACTTGCAGTTGGCTGCATCTTGTGTTCTTCATGGCATCCGGGAGGACCCTTTCCACATCTGGAATGACTCCACCCGGTATGCACACGGAGTGCACATTGTTTTTCTTTCCCTTACTGTCAGCCAAGTCCCTAAGGGACCCCATAACGCGCCTAACATTGAAGCTCACAGCTACCAATAATCCCACCCTCTGTGACTGCCCCGATCTTGCAGGCTGAGTGGTTTCCTCTGAAACAGGACAGGCGACAGCATCTGGCTCAGCGACTGTGTCAGCCACAGACAGCACCTGGAACCTGTTTGTCAGACAAACCGGGGAGGCCTTACGTGCGGCCGCCTGGGAAGTACACTCCTGGAAATGGAAAAAAGAACACATTGACACCGGTGTGTCAGACCCACCATACTTGCTCCGGACACTGCGAGAGGGCTGTACAAGCAATGATCACACGCACGGCACAGCGGACACACCAGGAACCGCGGTGTTGGCCGTCGAATGGCGCTAGCTGCGCAGCATTTGTGCACCGCCGCCGTCAGTGTCAGCCAGTTTCCCGTGGCATACGGAGCTCCATCGCAGTCTTTAACACTGGTAGCATGCCGCGACAGCGTGGACGTGAACCGTATGTGCAGTTGACGGACTTTGAGCGAGGGCGTATAGTGGGCATGCGGGAGGCCGGGTGGACGTACCGCCGAATTGCTCAACACGTGGGGCGTGAGGTCTCCACAGTACATCGATGTTGTCACCAGTGGTCGGCGGAAGGTGCACGTGCCCGTCGACCTGGGACCGGACCGCAGTGACGCACGGATGCACGCCAAGACCGTAGGATCCTACGCAGTGCCGTAGGGGAACGCACCGCCACTTCCCAGCAAATTAGGGACACTGTTGCTCCTGGGGTATCGGCGAGGACCATTCGCAACCGTCTCCATGAAGCTGGGCTACGGTCCCGCACACCGTTAGGCCGTCTTCCGCTCACGCCCCAACATCGTGCAGCCCGCCTCCAGTGGTGTCGCGACAGGCGTGAATGGAGGGACGAATGGAGACGTGTCGTCTTCAGCGATGAGAGTCGCTTCTGCCTTGGTGCCAATGATGGTCGTATGCGTGTTTGGCGCCGTGCAGGTGAGCGCCACAATCAGGACTGCATACGACCGAGGCACACAGGGCCAACACCCGGCATCATGGTGTGGGGAGCGATCTCCTACACTGGCCGTACACCACTGGTGATCGTCGAGGGGACACTGAATAGTGCACTGTACATCCCAACCGTCATCGAACCCATCGTTCTACCATTCACAGACCGGCAAGGGAACTTGCTGTTCCAACAGGACAATGCACGTCCGCATGTATCCCGTGCCACCCAACGTGCTCTAGTAGGTGTAAGTCAACTACCCTGGCCAGCAAGATCTCCGGATCTGTCCCCCATTGAGCATGTTTGGGACTGGATGAAGCGTCGTCTCACGCGGTCTGCACGTCCAGCACGAACGCTGGTCCAACTGAGGCGCCAGGTGGAAATGGCATGGCAAGCCGTTCCACAGGACTACATCCAGCATCTCTACGATCGTCTCCATGGGAGAATAGCAGCCTGCATTGCTGCGAAAGGTGGATATACACTGTACTAGTGCCGACATTGTGCATACTCTGTTGCCTGTGTCTATGTGCCTGTGGTTCTGTCAGTGTGATCATGTGATGTATCTGACCCCAGGAATGTGTCAATAAAGTTTCCCCTTCCTGGGACAATGAATTCACGGTGTTCTTATTTCAATTTCCAGGAGTGTATTTCGCCGCCCGCTTCGCCCTGGGGCGACCTCCCACTCAACCACAGGTGAGGCGTCAGCCTCAGTGCGAGGAGTAACTGGGTTGGCCGCCAGTGAGGACCGATGGAAGGTTTCGGACGTGCTGGACGTCCGTTGGATTCCCATGGCCGGTCCACAACAGTTGTGCCCATCCACTGCAGTCTCAAGCCGTGTAACGGAATTCATCACAGCCTGAAGCTGAGAGCGAAGTGTCACCAACTCGGCTAGCATCCGCACACAACAATCGCAGCCCCTGTCCATACTAAAGACCGTGGAAAACTAAACTCTGCAGATAAACGGACTATCGGCACGTGATGCGCAACTCTACTGTAGACCCTGACGAAAACGCAGGAAATGTGTCTAATAATACACAGATATTCAAAAACCTAACTACCGAAGCACTCAGGTGAAACTAAATAATTCGCCTCTGATTAGGAACCTGTAATGTCAAAAAATCGGTTTACTTTCCGACGCAAACCAAAACCCGAAAAAAGTGGCTATTAGATATTAAATTTACATGCAGAAAATCAAGAAACCCAACTATTAAAGCACACAGAAGATGTAATAAAATTCGCTCGTGGTTAGGAACTCGTAAATCTCACAAAAGCGGTTACTTCCCTGTTGCTGCGTCTGTCTCGGTCGGTTACTACTGCCTGACTGACTGGCTGGCTTTTGAGTGTTACCTCTGACGGGAAGCGATGTGACTCCAGCTAGTCCTTTTTGACGCACCATTTGTCGAAAAAACTGAAGACACTGAAACAAAGTGTGATGCCAACAGCAGATCTGTTTCAATGTGGTGCTGAGGTCACTGCAGGAGATCCATTACTTAGCATAACTAGGCTGTTATCCTCCACGGCCTGCAACAAATCCATGTCATTAACACGCGCAGCGATACATCCTCAAGCTTTATGGTGAGCGTTAATATCTCAGTAGGTTATGTACGGAGAGGAAAGCTGTCTAAATAAGTTGTCCGAAGTAGTGATTTGGACTCCATAATGGGAAGGCTTGTGCACTGAGGCAATGCGGAGTTCAGAAGGAGTCTTGATCTCAACTGCTGTTGCCTTAAAGGCTGACGGTAAATTTAAAAGTACTTGTTAGACAGGAATCGTAGAGCTTATTAAGAGACCAACAGCACATTTATCGTCTTGTCAATCCTGTCATACCAGCTCATAACCTCGGAGAGGAGAGATTAACGTTAGGTTTAAACCACATTTCACTTTGTTGAACTGCAAAATATTCTGGAGAAATTCTCTCTGAAAAGCTTCCCGATTAGCTAGAACGGAGCGATCTTTCCACTGGACAACCATACTGGCGTTGTAGCTTTCCATAGAAGTACCACCTACATCCGTCAGAATGTACAAGCTTTCCCCGTTTAGAATGTATAGTCAAGCGACCTTCGAATAACTCTAATAGTCAAGCAAGATTCATTATGTTGCCTAGCATGTGCCGTATGTTTGCTCCTTTTTGTTTTTTCGATAGCTTCTATAAAGATGTTGAGAAGTTTCTTGACAATCGACTTAGAGTCGTGATTTCGTCGTCCATTCCTTGTGCTACACTGGACGTGAATTGATGACATGATGATGCCGTCGAGGAATATGCGTTACCTGTTGCAGTACTACAATGAAGCGCCAAAGAAACTGGTACAGGCATGCGTATTCAAATACAGAGATATGTAAAAAGGCAGAATACAGCGCTGTTTTCGGCAATTTCTATGTCAGACAAGTGTCTGGCACAGTTGTTAAGTCGGTTACTACTGCTGCAATGACAGGTTATCAAGATTTAAGTGAGTTTGAACGTAGTGTTATAGTCGGCGCACAAGTGATGGGACACAGCTTCTCCGAAGTAGCGATGAAGTGGGGATTTTCCCGTCAACCATTTCACAAGTGAACCGTGAATATCAGGAATCTCAGACACCAATGCGGCCGGAAAAGATCCTGCAAGAGCGGAACTGACGACGACTGGAGAGAATCGTTCAGCGTGGCAGAAGTGCTACCATTCCGAAAATTGCTGGAGGTTTCGGTGCTGGGCCATTAACAAGTGTCAGCGTGCAAATCATTCAACGAAACGTCGATATGGACCTCCGGTACCGAAAGATCACTCGTGTACCCTTGATGACTGCACAACACAAAGCTTTACGCCTCGTCTGGGCCCATCAACACCGACACTGCACTGTTGACGACTGGAAACACATCGCCTGATCGGACGAGTCTCGTTTCAAATTGTATCGAGTAGATGGACGTGTACGGGTATGGAGACATCATGAATCCATGGACCCTGCGTGTCAGCGGGGGTCTGTTCAAGCTGGTGGAGGCTCTGTAATGATGTGGAGCATGTGCAGTTGGAACGATACGGGACACCTGATACGTCTAGATACGACTCTGACAGGTGACACTTACGTAACCATCCTGACTGGTTATTTGCATCCATTCATGTCCACTATGCATTCCGACGGACTTGGGAAATGCCAGCAGGATAATTCGACACCCCTCACGTCCAGAATTGCTACAGAGTGGCTCCACGAACACCCTTCCCAGCTTAAACACTTCCGCTTGCCATCAAATCCCCCAGACATGAACATTATTGAGCATGAGCATATCTGAGATGCCTTGCAACGTCCTGTTCAGGAGAGATCTCCACCCCTTCTTACTCTTAGCAATTTATGGACAGACCTGCAGCATTCATGGTGTCAGTTCCCTCCAGCACTACTTGAGACATTAGTCGAGTTCATGTCACGTCGTGTTGCGGCACTTCTGAGCGCTGGCGTGGGCCCTACGCGATATAGGCAGGTGTCCCAGTTTCTTTGACTCTTACGATAAAAATTACATTCGTAGTTGATTAATGACTTTGCCATGACTTATATGGAAAAGAGTCGAAGATAACGAAAGTAAATAACAACAAAAAAAGATAAATGTACTTGGCTGGTATAAATTATCTTAAAGGAAAACCGAGAACGTTCGTGTCAAATATAGTATTGCGCATCGCGATGTCGTAATATTGCGAAATAGCGTTAACTTTTAATAATAATTATTGAACACAACGGAACTACCGCGGTAAAGTGGGGATTTTGGGTGATGAGAAACTAAAATGTAACATAAAAACGGGAATATGAAATAAATATTAACATATACGAAACACAAAAAAAAACAGTAGCAGGAAAAGTTGATAAATCCTGTGTGACCCTCTCCTACCCTCACTAGTTCATCTTCGAAGTTACCCATGCCTTTTTTATTGTATTTCTTTTCACTGCTTCAGTGCAACATTGCCTATGGCTCCCACTGAAAAGCTCAACCACCTCTGTTTCTTTATCCTCTTCCCATCCTTTTCTTTTATCATATTTCTGCAATTTCTTCAGTTCCAATATATAGTTCATATTCAATAAACTATGTTGAGAGTTTCGTATCAGTTCCTAGAAATGCCTTGCAGTTTAAAGCCTAGTTTCGAAACCTCTGTCGTGATACCTCGCCGTGTGTCCAGTCTCTTATACGTATACAGTCTTCTTTCATGACCGAACTTTTGTGAGCAACCATTAACCTACGTACTCTAAGAAAAAATCTACCAGGCGGCTTCTCCTTTCACTCCTTTGTTACAATACATATTCTTCAAATACTTCTCTTTGTCTTCCTTTTCATACTTCTAGTGGCGGGTCCTTCCTCCGTGTATGTCTTATGTACGATATTGTGCTCACTGTGCTGTCCATAATAACTTACCCGCTTTCGTATTTCCGTATTCATTACAAGACGCCGAGCCGAGTAGCCGCACCAGAAGCGGTAGCAGACAGCTGACATTCAGTGACTTAGTTTAGTTTCTGTTTTTCTCTTGTACTTCTGCAAAGGAGTGAACTTTACCTGTGTATTTTACTGCGTAGACTAGTGCCTAGCAAATTACTGTAACTTTTTATTTTTGCGTAACTCTTTGGGCATATTCTTCTGTAAGGTGGCTTCCTAGTATTATTTTCCCGCCGTCAGACTGCCATGTCACGTCATCAAATCTAAATCTCGTGCTGCTGCACCTCATATAGCTTAATTCAGTGCATTCTAGTTTGTATACTTATCTCGTTAGTAGCTCTCGGGTAAGTAGAGTTTCTAGTGATAGGTAATTGTAGATACATTCATTTCAATAGAGAAATTTATTTCTGTTTAAGAGTTTGCCGTCCCATGGCATATTAAGAAATCTGCAGTGCAATTTTAGTGTTCCTTTACTCTCCCCGTCATATTTTGCGTTATTCCAAATTCAGTTGCACCATTTCAGATTTTGTATCTATTTTTACACACTACGCTATGGCTAGGGACTGTGCTTGTTATGAGCGGACTCAAGGAGAGGCTGCTGTCCGTAAACAACTAGAAGCTGCGTTGGCTACCGTCGACGTCTTCTGGCTAATGCTCAAAGTTGCGGCGACATCGGGGCGCTGGGAGCAATACGTGCGACACATTTGGAGCCCTTGGAATCGCCTGACGATCCAGGTGTCGCTGCACTTCTGATACGCAGCATCTGGCCTGTCCGTCCTCATTCGAGAGCGGGTGGCAGACAGTGGTGGGTTCGCTGGTCACTGGTCGGAAGACGAAAGAGGGAGCAGGTTGCGTGGTTGGTTCCCTACGCCTTAGCAACAGGTATGAGGTGCTACTCAGTGTTAATGATTACTCTTGAGCCAGCACGGGATACCTCTCCTGTTGGGCCAGTAGACGGTTTTCTTGCCCAGTCCGGACAATTGCAGCGAGTGGGTATGCTCGTCATTTGGAGCTCCAATGTAAGGTGGGTGATGGAGCCCCTCAGGGAAATAGCAAGACTGGAAACAATGCCAGTGTGCACTCGGTATGTTTCCCAGGCTGTCTCGTCGGTGATGTGGATGAGGCCCTCCCGGCGGCTATGGAGCGTACTGGGAACAACCGGTTGCATATAGCTGTATATGTCGGCACGAATGACGCCTGCCGCGTGGTTTCTGAGGGCGTCCTAGATTCCTTTCGGTGGATGGCTGATTTGGCACAGCATCGTACGCGGGATACAGGCTAAGAAGTCTATTTGTAGTATCGTACCCATGGTTAATCGCTGTCCTCTGGTTTGAAGCAGAGTGGAAGGTCTAAACCAGAGGGCCAGACGACTCTGAGACGGTATCGGATACGAATTTCTCGACCTCCGCTTTCGAGTACAGAGTTGTAGGTTTCCCTTAACAGGTCAGGCGTGCACTACACGCAGATGTGGTTACGAGGGTAGCGGAGTATGTGGCGTGTGCACATGGGGTTCTTTAGAATAGAGATACCCTCCCTTGGGATGAATTGCCTGATGAATTAGCGTCCGTGTGCTTAGAGAACGTTCGTCGTTACAGATTAGATTAGAAACAGAAAAGCTTAATACGACGTTAGTAAACTGCAGGAGCATCCAAGGAAAGGTCCCAAAATTAGTATCGCTTAATGAAGGTTTTAATGCAGAAATATTATTAGTAACAGAAAGCTGGTTGAAACCAGATGTTAGAGTCAACGGAATCCTACGTTCACATTGGAATATTTATCGTAAGAGTAGGCTAGCCGCCAGTGGTGGCGGCGTATTTATTGCAGTAAGGGATTCGGTAAAATCTAGCGAAGTTATCACGGATTCCGATTGTGAATTATCTGTGTGAAGTAAACCATCAAACATCGGCCAAAAATGGTAGTCAGGAGCCCTAGTGATAGAACGCTTAAGACAGAACTTGCAGGATATCTTTAATAATTTTCCTGGTATGCTTTTGTAATAGGAGTGACTTCAGCCTTCCAGGTACAGATTGGGAGTGTCAAGTTGTCAGACCTGGCACCAGAGACAGGGTTTTGTGTGACATTTTTCTGGATTTCTTGTAAGAAAATTACTTTGAGTATCAATTTTTTGTTTGCTCTTGTCACAATCATTCTGAGTAGATATCCGAGTGGGGAAGTATTTTGTCCCGGAGTACATTACCTGTTCGCAGTACCAGGTTAGCTAACGTTACCGGACCAGGCCAGTCATTCACCCATACTGAGCCATAATCCATAATGAAGTCGATTAGTCTGGCTATAGAAACTACAAACTCTGCATCTTACGTCGACCGCAAACTATGGCCCTCTGAATTGTACCGTCTGGCCACACAGAATGCCTTTCGAGAATGGCAGGAGGATTGGAACGCATCTCTGCTATTTGAGGGGGAAGATATTACGCCGGTATTCAGCCTGTTATCCCGCGTAGACCCTGGTTACGTGATGATCGTTTACCTGTATGGCTCATATCTACTGTGCGCAATATGAGATTCAACCACGCAAGCTTTCCGATGGACTTCCACCACACTGGAATAACCCCAACCCCACTCTGTGACTGTAATAACACTACAGAAGGTGACATCAATCAGTCTCTTCACATGTGCAGGAGGGATGGGCACAGAAAAACATTTTTACAATAGTTACAGTGTCTGAAAGTAGAGCCTCCATTCTAGATTCTAGTTTCTTTGAATAATAGTGAAAGTAACAAAGAGTCTTTCATATCTCTACAAGCAGCCAAGGTAACTTTGTAATAATAACACAGCCCTGGGAAGTATGTTACGTTAATATACATTTTATATGTGTAGTTGTTTTAATTTGAGTACTGTAGAGTCGTATTTCTGGTGCTACTACATTTTTGTTATGTGTATTAACTTCTGATAATCATTAATGTTGTTATATCATCAATGTATGGGTTGTTCTACATGTCTCTTTTTTTAAGTCCTCGTTCTTCTGACTCGTTTGATACGGCCCGCCACGAATTCCTCTCCTGTGGCAACTTCTGAATTTCAGAGTAACACTTGCAACCTACGTCCTCAGTTACTTGTTGGATTTAGATATAGATGTCTATCACTATAGTATCCATCCTCTACTGCTTCCTCTAGTATCATGGAAGCTATTTCCGGATCTCTTAACAGATGTCCTGTCAGTGTTTACCACGTATTTCTTTCCTCTCCGGTTCTGCGCAGAACCTCCTCATTCCTTATCAGACCACCTAATTTTCCAAATTCGTCTGCAATCCCACATTTCAAATCCTTCTATCCCAGTCTGTTCCGATTTTGCAGCAGTCCATATTTCACTACCATACAATGCTGTGCTCCAGACGTACATTCTAACAAATTTCTTCTTCGTATTAAGGCCTATATTTGATGCAAGTAGACCACTCTTGGCCAAGAACGCCCATATTGCCGGTGTTAGTCTCCTTCTGATGTCCCCCTAGTTCCGTCCCCCTAGTTCCGTCCCGCATGGGTTATTTTTTTGCTTAGAGAGCAGAATTCCTTAAATTCGTGACCATCAATCCCGATTTTACGTTTCTCAAAGTTTTCATTTCTCCTACTTCTCATTACTTTCGTCCTTCTTAGATTTAGCCTCAGTTCGTATTCTGTACTCACTACACTGTTAATTCCATTCAACATATCCCGACATTCCTCTTCACTTTCACTGAGGATAGCAATGTCAGCAGTGAATCTTATCACTGATATCCTTCCACCATGAATTTTAATTCCGCATTCGAACCTTTCTTTATTTCCATCATGTGCAGACTGAACAGTAAGGGCGAAAGACAACGTCCCTGTCTTACACCGTTTTTAATCCGAACACTTCGATCTTTGTCTAACACTCTTGGTCCCTGTACATGTTGTGCATTACCCGTTACTCTCTATATTTAACCTCTATTTTCGTCAGAATTTCGAACATCTTGCGCCATTTGGCACTATCGTACGCTTGTTACTGGTCGACAAATCCTATGAATGTGTCTTGATTTTTCTTTAACCTTGCTTCCATTATCAACCACAACGTGAGAACGGCCTCTCTGGTGCCTTCACCTTTCCTAAAGCGGAACTAATCGTCATCTAAGGCACCCTCAATTTTCTTTTCCATTCTTATGTATATTATTCTTGTCAGCAGCTTACATGCAGGAGCTGTTAGATGATTGTGCGATAATTCTTGCGCATGTCAGCTCTTGCACTCTTCTGGTGATATTTTTCCAGAATCATCTTCACACCAACGTGAACAGGCTTTTTGTTGACACTTCCCCCAAAGGTATTTGAAATTCTTATGGAATATAATTTATTAATTGTGCCTTATTTGATCTTAAATCTTCCAAAGATTTTACTTCTGGATCCCCTACTTTTTCTGTATCGACTCCTCATCTACATCTACATTTATACTCCGCAAGCCAACCAACTGTGTGTGGCGGAGGGCACTTCACGTGCCACTGTCATTACCTCCCTTTCCTGTTCCAGTCGCGTATGGTTCGCGGGAAAAACGACTGTCTGAAAGCCTCCGTGCGCGCTCTAATCTCTCTAATTTTATATTCGTGATCTACACGGGAGGTATAAGTAGGGGGAAGCACTATATTCGATACCTCATCCAGAAACGCACCCTCTCGAAACCTGGCGAGCAAGCTACACCGCGATGCAGAGCGCCTCTCTTGCAGAGTCTGCCACTTGAGTTTGCTAAACATCTCCGTAACGCTGTCACGGTTACCAAATAACCCTGTGACGAAACGCGCCGCTCTTCTTTGGATCTTCTCTATCTCCTCCGTCAACCCGATCTGGTACGGATCCCACACTGATGAGCAATACTCAAGTATAGGTCGTACGAGTGTTTTCTAAGCCACCTCCTTTGTTGATGGACTACATTTTCTAAGGACTCTCCCAATGAATTTCGACCTGGTCCCCGCCTTACCAACAATTTATTTTATATGATCATTCCACTTCAAATCGTTCCGCACGCATACTCCCAGATATTTTACAGAAGTAACTGCTACCAGTGTTTGTTCCGCTATCATATAATCATACAATAAAGGATCCTTCTTTCTATGTATTCGCAATACATTACATTTGTCTATGTTAAGGGTCAGTTGCCACTCCCTGCACCAAGTGCCTATCCGCTGCAGATCTTCCTGCATTTTGCTACAATTTTCTAATGCTGCAACTTCTCTGTATACTACAGCATCATCCGCGAAAAGCCGCATGGAACTTCAGACACTATCTACTAGGTCATTTATATATATTGTGAAAAGCAATGGTCCCATAACACTCCCCTGTGGCACGCCAGAGGTTACTTTAACGTCTGTAGACGTCTCTCCATTGATAACAACATGCTGTGTTCTGTTTGCTAAAAACTCTTCAATCCAGCCACACAGCTGGTCTGATATTCCGTAGGCTCTTACTTTGTTTATCAGGCGACAGTACGGAACTGTATCGAATGCCTTCCGGAAGTCAAGAAAAATAGCATCTACCTGGGAGCGTGTATCTAATATTTTCTGGGTCTCGTGAACAAATAAAGCGAGTTGCGTCTCACATGATCGCTGTTTCCGGAATCCATGTTGATTGCTACATAGTAGATTCTGGGTTTCCAAAAACATGATACTTGAGCAAAAAACATGTTCTAAAATTCTACAACAGATCGACGTCAGAGATATAGGTCTATAGTTTTGCACATCTGCTCGACGACCCTTCTTGAAGACTGGGACTACCTGTGCTCTTTTCCAATCATTTGGAACCTTCCGTTCCTCTAGAGACTTGCGGTACACGGCTGTTAGAATGGGGCAAGTTCTTTCGCGTACTCTGTGTAGAATCGAATTGGTATCCAATCAGGTCCAGTGGACTTTCCTCTGTTGAGTGATTCCAGTTGCTTTTCTATTCCTTGGACACTTACTTCGATGTCAGCCATTTTTTCGTTTCTGCGAGGATTTAGAGAAGAAACTGCAGTGCGGTTTTCCTCTGTGAAACAGTTTTGGAAAAAGGTGTTCAGTATTTCAGCTTTACGCGTGTCATCCTCTGTTTCAATGCCATAATCATCCCGGAGTGTCTGGATATGCTGTTTCGAGCCACTTACTGATTTAACGTAAGACCAGAACTTCCTAGGATTTTCTGTCAAGTCGGTACATAGAATTGTACTTTCGAATTCACTGAACGCTTCACGCATAGCCCTCCTCACGCTAACTTTGAAGTCGTTTAGCTTCTGTTTGAGAGGTTTTGGCTGCGTTTAAACTTGGAGTGAAGCTCTCTTTGCTTTCGCAGTAGTTTCCTAACTTTGTTGTTGTACCACGGTGGGTTTTTCCCGTCCCTCACAGTTTTACTCGGCACGTACCTGTCTAAAACGCATTTTACGATTGCCTTGAACTTTTTCCATAAACACTCAACATTGTCAATGTCGGAACAGAAATTTTCGTTTTGATCTGTTAGGTAGTCTGAAATCTGCCTTCTATTACTCTTGCTAAACAGATAAACCTTCCTCCCTTTTTTTATATTCCTATTAACTTCCATATTCAGGGATGCTGCAACGGCCTTATGATCACTGATTCCCTGTTCTGCATATACAGAGTCGAAAAGTCGGGTCCGTTTGTTACCAGTAGGTCCAAGATGTTATCTCCACGAGTCGGTTCTCTGTTTAATTGCTCGAGGTAATTTTCGGATAGTACACTCAGTATAATGTCACTCGATGCTCTGTCCCTACCACCCGTCCTAAACATCTGAGTGTCCCAGTCTATATCTGGTAAATTGAAATCTCCACCTAAGACTATAACATGCTGCGAAAATTTGTGAAATGTATTAGATTTTCTCTCAGTTGTTCTGCTGCCACTAATGCTGCTGAGGTCGGTAAAAGGAGCAAATTATTAACCTACCTTGGTTGTCGAGTGTAACCTCCACACATAATAATTCACTGGAACTATCCACTTCTACTTCACTACATGATAAACTACTACTAACAGCGACAAACACGCCACCACCGGTTGCACGCAATCTATCTTTTCTAAACACCGTCTGTGCCTTTGTAAAAATTTCGGCAGAATTTATCTCAGGCATCAGCCAGCTTTCTGTACCTATAACGATTTCAGCTTCGGTGCTTTCTATCAGCGCTTGAAGTTCCGGTACTTTACCAACGCAGCTTCGACAGTTTACAATTACAATACCGATTGCTGCTTGGTCCCCGCATGTCCTAACTTTGCCCCGCACCCATTGAGGCTGTTGCCCTTTCTGTACTTGCCCAAGGCCATCTAACCTAAAAAACCGCCCAGCCCACGCCACACAACCCCTGCTATCCGTGTAGCCGCTTGTTGCGTGTAGTGGACTCTTGACCTATCCAGCGGAACCCGAAACCCCACCACCCTATGGCGCAAGTCGAGGAATCTGCAGCCCACACGGTCGCAGAACCGTCTCAGCCTCTGATTCAGACCCTCCACTCGGCTCTGTACCAAAGGTCCGCAGTCAGTCCTGTCGACGATGCTGCAGATGGTGAGCTCTGCTATCATCCCGCTAGTGAGACTGGCAGTCATCACCAAATCAGATAGCCATCGGAACCCAGAGAGGATTTCCACCGATCCATAGTGACACACATCACTGGTGCCGGCACACATCACTGGTGCCGGCGCACATCACTGGTGCCGGCGCACATCACTGGTGCCGGCGCACATCACTGGTGCCGGCGCACATCACTGGTGCCGGCGCACATCACTGGTGCCGGCGCACATCACTGGTGCCGGCGCACATCACTGGTGCCGGCGCACATCACTGGTGCCGGCGCACATCACTGGTGCCGGCGCACATCACTGGTGCCGGCGCACATCACTGGTGCCGGCGCACATCACTGGTGCCGGCGCACATCACTGGTGCCGGCGCACATCACTGGTGCCGGCGCACATCACTGGTGCCGGCGCACATCACTGGTGCCGGCGCACATCACTGGTGCCGGCGCACATCACTGGTGCCGGCGCACATCACTGGTGCCGGCGCACATCACTGGTGCCGGCGCACATCACTGGTGCCGGCGCACATCACTGGTGCCGGCGCACATCACTGGTGCCGGCGCACATCACTGGTGCCGGCGCACATCACTGGTGCCGGCGCACATCACTGGTGCCGGCGCACATCACTGGTGCCGGCGCACATCACTGGTGCCGGCGCACATCACTGGTGCCGGCGCACATCACTGGTGCCGGCGCACATCACTGGTGCCGGCGCACATCACTGGTGCCGGCGCACATCACTGGTGCCGGCGCACATCACTGGTGCCGGCGCACATCACTGGTGCCGGCGCACATCACTGGTGCCGGCGCACATCACTGGTGCCGGCGCACATCACTGGTGCCGGCGCACATCACTGGTGCCGGCGCACATCACTGGTGCCGGCGCACATCACTGGTGCCGGCGCACATCACTGGTGCCGGCGCACATCACTGGTGCCGGCGCACATCACTGGTGCCGGCGCACATCACTGGTGCCGGCGCACATCACTGGTGCCGGCGCACATCACTGGTGCCGGCGCACATCACTGGTGCCGGCGCACATCACTGGTGCCGGCGCACATCACTGGTGCCGGCGCACATCACTGGTGCCGGCGCACATCACTGGTGCCGGCGCACATCACTGGTGCCGGCGCACATCACTGGTGCCGGCGCACATCACTGGTGCCGGCGCACATCACTGGTGCCGGCGCACATCACTGGTGCCGGCGCACATCACTGGTGCCGGCGCACATCACTGGTGCCGGCGCACATCACTGGTGCCGGCGCACATCACTGGTGCCGGCGCACATCACTGGTGCCGGCGCACATCACTGGTGCCGGCGCACATCACTGGTGCCGGCGCACATCACTGGTGCCGGCGCACATCACTGGTGCCGGCGCACATCACTGGTGCCGGCGCACATCACTGGTGCCGGCGCACATCACTGGTGCCGGCGCACATCACTGGTGCCGGCGCACATCACTGGTGCCGGCGCACATCACTGGTGCCGGCGCGAGTGACCACCTGCAGATGGGTGCACCCTGTACCCTTCATGGCATCCGGAAGGACCCTTTCCACATCTGGAATGACTCCCCCCGGTATGCACACGGAGTGCACATTGGTTTTCTTCCCCTCTCTTGCTGGCATATCCCTAAGGGGCCCCATCATGCGCCTGACGTTGGAGCTCCCAACTACCAGCCCACTCTCTGCGACTGCCCGGATCTTGCAGACTGAGGGGTAACCTCTGGAACAGGACAAGCAGCTATGTCAGGTCGAAGATCAGTATCAGCCCGAGACAGAGCCTGAAACCGGTTCGTCAGACAAACTGGAGAGGCCTTGTGTTCAGCCCTCCGGAATGTCTTTTGCCCCCTGCCACACCTTGAGACGACCTCCCACTCTACCACAGGTTAGGGATCAGCTTCAATGCGAGCAGTATCCCGGGAACCACAGTCGTAGTCCGATCGGGGGATGCGTGGGACGAGCTGGCCGTCCCCGACAAACCCCCATCCGGACCCCCACAGTGATGCCCATTGGCAACAGCCTCAAGCTGTGTGACCGAAGCCAACACTGCCTGAAGCTGGGAGTGAAGGGATGCCAACTCAGCCTGCATCCGAACACAGCAGTTGCACTCCTGTGTCTTCTTCTATTACTTCAGCAAAGTCTTTGCCTCACAGAGGCCTTCAGTGTACTCTTTCATCAACCCACTATCTCCTCTGCATTTAACAGTGGAATTCCCATTGCACTCTTAATGTTACCATCCTTGCTTTTAATTTCACTGGTGGTTGTTTTGACTTTTCTCTATGCTGAGTCAGCCCTTCCGACAGTCATCAATTTTTCGATTTCGTCGTATATTTCAAATCGTTATTTCGCCTTGGCTTCCTTGCACTTCCTATTCAATTTATTCCTCGGCGGCTTGTACTTCTGTCTTTCTGAATTTCCCTAAAATTTTTGCACTTTTTCTTTTATCGATAGACTGAAATATTTCTTCTACTACCCATGGATTCTTTTCAATTACCTTCTTAGTATCTATGTTGTTCTTTCCAACTTCTGTAATTGTCCTTTTTAGAGATGTTCATTCATACTGAGGTCTTTTTTATCGTAGTATCTACAGCTTTAGAGAACTTTGAGCGTATCTGTTCATTCCTTAGCACTTCCGTATCCCACTACTTTGCGTACTGGTTCTTCCATACTAGCTACTTACACTTCAGCCTACTCTTCGTCATTACTAAATTGTGATCTTAGTCTATATCTACTCCTGGAAATGTCTTAAAATCCAATAGCTTAGTTCGGTATCTCTATCTGACCATTATATAATCTGAAATCTTTCCGTATCTCTCCACCTGTTTCAAGTATACCTACTCCTCTTGTGAGTCTTCAACAAAGTATTCGCTATTACTAACTGAAATTTAATGCAGAACCCAGTTAATTTTTCTCCTCTTTCATTCCTAGTACCAAACCCATATCCATCCATAACCCTTTCTTCTTCCCCAACGACTGTATGCCATCTTCTTTACGTACTGAACTACTAGTTCGATATCGTTTATACTTTATCTATATTTTCTTCTTCAGCTTGCGATGTCGACATGTGTACGTGAACTATAGTAGTAAATTGTGGTCGGCCGTCGAATCTGATGAGAGCAACCTTGTCACTGAACTGTGTATTAAGTCATTCTGTGTCCTACCTTCCTATTCGTAAATAATCCTACTCCCATTATACCATTTTCTACTGCTGTTGACGTTATCCTACACTCATCTGCGGCTTTTCGCGGATGATGCTGTAGTATACAGAGAAGTTGCAGCATTAGAAAATTGTAGCGAAATGCAGGAAGATCTGCAGCGGATAGGCACTTGGTGCAGGGAGTGGCAACTGACCCTTAACATAGACAAATGTAATGTATTGCGAATACATAGAAAGAAGGATCCTATTTGTATGATTATATGATAGCGGAACAAACATTGGTAGCAGTTACTTCTGTAAAATATCTGGGAGTATGCGTGCGGAACGATTTGAAGTGGAATGATCATATAAAATTAATTGTTGGTAAGGCGGGTACCAGGTTGAGATTCATTGGGAGAGTCCTTAGAAAATGTAGTCCATCAACAAAGGAGGTGGCTTAGAAAACACTCGTTCGACCTATACTTGAGTATTGCTCATCAGTGTGGGATCCGTACCAGATCGGGTTGACGGAGGAGATAGAGAAGATCCAAAGAAGAGCGGCGCGTTTCGTCACAGGGTTATTTGGTAACCGTGATAGCGTTACGGAGATGTTTAGCAAACTCAAGTGGCAGACTCTGCAAGAGAGGCGCTCTGCATCGCGGTGTAGCTTGCTCGCCAGGTTTCGAGAGGGTGCGTTTCTGGATGAGGTATCGAATATATTGCTTCCCCCTACTTATACCTCCCGAGGAGATCACGAATGTAAAATTAGAGAGATTAGAGCGCGCACAGAGGCTTTCAGACAGTCGTTCTTCCCGCGAACCATACGCGACTGGAACAGGAAAGGGAGATAATGACAGTGGCACGTAAAGTGCCCTCCGCCACACACCGTTGGGTGGCTTGCGGAGTATAAATGTAGATGTAGATGTAGATCTGATCAGAAATCCTTGTATTCTTTCCATTTCACATCACTGACCCCCCCCCCCCCACTATAGCTAGATGGAGCCTTTGCATTTTCCTTTTCAGATTTTCTAGCTACCATGTTCAAACTTCTGACATTCCACGCCACGACGCGCAGAACGTTATCCTTTCTTTCGTTATTCGGTCTTGTTGACATGGTCACCTCCCCCTTGCCAATCCCCTCGTAGAGAACCGAATGGGGAACTAGTCCGGAACTTCTGTCATTGGAGAGGCCATCAGACACTTTTTAAATTACGTGCCACATCATGTGTCTTTAATGTAGTGGTTTCCATTGCTTTATGCATCCTCACGTCGTTTACCATTGGTGCTTCTTCTCGTTTCAGGGGCAGTGTCTCATCCCAAGGGCAAGAGAGTGCCCTGAAGTTATGTCCGTCCCTCCACCCTCTTTGATAATGTCATTGACACAGTAATGGTGACTTCTTTTGCTGTAAGTCTTCGGTCTCCTAAGATTATGATATTTTTTCAAAATTTAAGCTGTGGCATTGTTCGAACCCGGGACCAGGGACGTTTTAATTACTCATCAAAGATTCTACCCCCTTTTGTTGTAATTTAATTAGAAAAATCAGAGGAACAATAGATAAACGTATTATGATATTTATAAGTGTTACATGCACCCAATTAAGGGAAGGAAGGGGAGAGGAGAAACAATCGGGGCTATACTTCCGTCCGTCGGCACAGCCCGGGAGCAAGGAGGACAGGAGTCTTATTTGGGGAATGGACCGCATTGCACGTGGTAGTTGGGGTGGGTTGGCGGAGAGTTCCTTTAATTTATTTAATCCTAATTCGTGGAGAGGGTAAAGTGTCATGGGGGAGAGGGTGAAATGTCATGGTGCTGCCGTATGTGGACTGCCTTTTTGCGAAATATGCGCTCTTCTTTTGTTATGTCCTTAAAAATAGGGGTGAAAGATGTAGATGGCAGCTATAAGAGCGGAAGAAGTCATAGTGGTGGAGGGAAGGGAGTGAGGGAGCGTGTGTACAGCCCATGGCGCTCCAACTGGGCGAGTGATGGGACATGAATACACTACGCAGGTAGCTGGAAAATAAAGTCCGGTAAGTGGGTCGTCGTTCAAAGTCGGCGTGGGATTTCTGTAACTTGTACCAAAAGCAGAGGCTTAGCTTTTCGCCGTCACCGTCGATGCAGCTGAGCGCCCAACCTTTCATCCAGACTATAGCTTTCGTTTTCGCAGCTGGGAAGTGGATGTCCTCAGGAAAGATGTATGTCTTGGTTTCAACCATGATCTTAGGAATGTGGTGAAAGCAGGCGATCATTTTGCGACTTAGTTCCCAGATGTGAAGGGTTCATGAGCTTGTGAGGATGTTCTCGTCACAGTGTTGGCGGACGGCAGGAAATGGGGTGTTATCTAATCCAGTTGCACGTAAATTCTGCAGTGTTGGAATTTTGCCATTGTTAACAAAGTACCGTATTCCTCTAACGTGTGTGGGAAGTAAACTTGGTGGACCAATGGATCGTAGGGTACTTCTGGTCGACAGTGTTGCGTGACACTGAACTTAGCTGGGTGAGATAAATGTCTTTGGCCGTAGGAGGAAGCTTGGTCGGGAGTGCGGGATGTTCGTAACTGTAGGGCACAGTAAAGGTCGCAATATGTGACACTGATGTATGAGACTGACGAACCGGCACTGGTAGAAAGATACACACCGGCATGAGGACGTCCACCAAACTGCGTGTAATGGATGCTCCTTATCCAGCCCCTAGTTTCCGTATCGATCGCATATACAGAGCATCCGCCCCGTGCTGTAGGTTGAGTAGATCATGTCCTGCCTCACGCGTGAGATACATGAGTCTTCTGACTGGTTCGATGACGCCCGCCACGAATTTCTCTCCTGTACCAACCTGTTCATCTGAGAGTAGCGGCCGGCCGGGATGGTCGAGTGGTTCTAGGCGCTACAGTTTGGACCGCGCGACCGCTACGGTCGCCGGTTCGAATCCTGCCTCGGGCATGGATGTGTGTGATGTCCTTAGGTTAGTTAGGTTTAAGTAGTTCTAAGTTGTAGGGGACTGATGACATCAGCAGCTAAGTCCCATAGTGCTCAGAGCCATTTGAACCAATTTCAGAGTAGCACTTGCAAACCACGTCCTCTATTATCTGCTGGATGTATTCCAATCTCTGTCTTCCTCTACAGTTTTTGCTCTCTACAGCTCCCTCTAGTACCATGGAAGTCAGATGTCCTGTTGAAAGGTCTCTGTTGGATTCCTTTCATGTTAATTTCTGAAATATGTTGTCATTTACGGCATAAATTACTCTTCTAAATTTACTGTGGCTTTTCTATCTGGGAGGAGACTGAGTACTGGAACGTGTTACTTTTACACATAAACAAGAACGATCTGTCACACTACTACACTTTAAAACACAGTTTATATGTAATTCATGTCACACAGTCTCATACGGAACGTACATCCGCTTTCTTTTATATACTGTATATGATAAGATACTGTCATCCCCCTTCCCTACTGTGTGAGAGGATGAATGAGCAAATGTATTTCTAGTTGCATGCTTGAGGGTAGCAGACAAGCCTGTCTGCTAGAGAACAGTAGGACCAACGTCGGAACAGGTAGCTACGCTTTCTAAAAGCAAAGAGGTTTCTATCCTTAGTATGGTCCTGTCCGTCCCTTATCATGTTGGTATAGGAAGCTGTCCCTCTGGCCACTTCCGTTTGTATTTGTGAGCCACCCTCAGGAAGGGACCAGATCAGTTTCTCCGTGGCGAGCGTCTGAAGTGGTAAGATCTCCGGCTAAGCGCGTGTCTGCTGAGTCCGTAGGACAATGGATTTCTTAAGTTCAGCCTAACTGAAAATTTAATCACCTTTATTTCAGGTTTAGCTCTAAAATATCTAATGTTACCTTAAATTGCAACGCAGTGTAATCAGAGTGTGAAGTTCAGAATATATTCCGGTAGTTGCTTTGTCACTACTTTATGAGTAAAGTGGAACCACGTGTTGATCAGTAACTCTAACTAGCATCATGAATCTTCAATGCGAATGTGCGTGAGATTATAACGTCTCGTCTTGACAATATTTTTCAATATAGCAACTTTTCTTTATGTTCAACCCACGTGGGGTGTACTTTGTGAGACCAGTACCACGTGCTTATACAATTGTTTGACCCATCAGGTTAATAGTAAGGCGATAGCAACCAGTTCGAGGTTTTTCTTTTGTAAATTGCTTTTCGATCTAATTTATTTTAATTATCAAAATTATTGTGGAGTTACACTCTTTGTCTAAACAAAGTTGACCACGTGAAGCATGTGGTGTAATCATCAAAGTAGCCCTCAGCTATTCTTTTCGGGAAGATTTCACAGAGAGTTAGTATATGAATTTAGTATACCAGTGTGTGGTAATTACATGACGGACAGGATTGTGCTAAGAACGTAACTTCTTTGGGTGAAAATTGAATCGGTTGGTTGTGGTTAATTTCCTCTTGCATATGTTTCAACGTTCTTCGTGTCTTACTTTATGAATGCAGTGTTGTATGCAGTCTCCCAATCTTGGCTCCATATTTGATGTGTTCCGTAAGATTACAATTTCACATTTTCGCAATCCTAAATAAGGCACCAGCTTAGTTATGACTCACGTTTAATATGCTGAAATTTCAATGATCAATGTTAAAATAAATTTCGAAATATAAACTGATTTATTTCTTGTTATTTAAATTCTCTTTATATATATATATATATAATCACCGGTTGTCGTATGGCTATTAAAAGATTATAATCAATGTTAGTCTGGTTGGGAATTTGGTAAGCTAGACTGGATACCTGGTGAAACAGTTGCGCAGTAATGCAAGGTTAACTTCCCCAGACAGCTCACAGCTTTTAATCCGCTTTTATTTGCTATCAGCACCGCTTTCATAGCAAATTAAAGCAACAACGTTACACAGTGATCCTATCCCTTCTACCTGTCAGTGTTTTCCACATGTTACTTTCCTCTCCGATTCTGCGCAGAACCTCCTTACCTTATCAGTCCACCTAATTTTAAACATTCGTCTGTAGCACCACATCTCAAATGCTTGGATTGTCTTTCGTTCAGGCTTTCCCACAGTCCACGTTTCATTACCATAAAATGCTGAGTTCCAAAGAAGTTTCGTACCGGACCTTAAAGATTGTCCCCGCCGTCAGATAGTAGCCGACGGCCGCTTTCAAACAGTCCCGTCGTGTGCGGTAAGGGTAGGAGTTGTATAACAAGCCCCAGTTGTGAGGCAACATGGCGATTGAGACAGACAACCCGCTGAAGAGTGTCGAGATGGTGGAGTAGACTATTGTAGATCGTGCCGCAAACGCCCTGCAACGCTCACCAAAAATTAGTGGCCCTCGTGCGGGATGTATTGGCGATGAAGACAACGCCCACGTATTTGATGATCTGCATCCGTGGGAAGGGTTCTAGTTCGACGTCGAGGGGCCGCGTCCTGTTGGCAGCGCTACAGATTTATTCAGGTCTGTCGAGTTGCCTGTCGCTGCGCCGTATGTCGTGATTGCTTCAGTTGTCTGTCGTGTTTCCGCTCCCGAGCGAACCAAGAGGAGCAAATCGTCGGCGTATGCTCGACAATGGAAGTAACGCTGTCGTAGAGTGAGTCCCTTGAGTGTAGATTTGGAGTTCCCAAGGAGGGCTCCAGCGCGAAGGCTTATAGTGGGGTCGATAGCGGACAGCCTTGTCCGGTAGATCGCCGTATCGGAACTGGACTCGTTCAACGAGCATTGACTTTTATGTGGGAGCTGGTGCTGTCATAAACGCTGTGTTTAACATCGAGGAAGAGGGGCGGGGGGTAGGGAAGCCCATCCATCCTTTGTTCACAGGTGCATCACAAGTCTCTTATTTAACGTTTACCTCGCTAAATAGCCGTTAGCTGCTGGAAGCCAAATGAAAAAATAAAGTAAATAAGTTTGCCTCTACATAGCGTTTTGCTTTTGGTGTGACGTCATTGCTCAAAGCTGACGGGTGGAACTGCACACTAGAATTAACCCACGTTTCAGATAGAAATCAGCTCAGAGTATCAAATTTTTATTGAATGCAAGGGTTTGACAGAGAAAATATAGGTGCCTTTATACCTACACATTTGGCTCATAGTCAAGAAGTCTTCCGAAACTCGATAAAAGCCACAGATGGCCCTACCCTGGGGTGTAATTGGTGCACAGCAACCAGGCGGAGGTTCCTGGGGTGGGGGAGGAGAGAGACAGACAAATCCGCTACTAAGCTGACTGTACTCAAAGCTACTGTAGTACTAATTTTAGTTTACATATAAACATGGGCAACTGATCTATTTTATATAAGTGACAGTCTTCTCAACACCTCGGGCTCACGTATTTGATTGGTTCGTTCTGTAAGCTGAATTGAAATAAGGGACGTTATCAAGAATTGTCTGAAAATTAAAACTAGAAAAGTATGTTTTCGGTAAATATTTTTGTTGTTTCTAAGATTTCACTACTAATTATTGTTAGTGTTGTAGGTGTGATAAAAATGGACGTTTTACAAAATCCGTTTTGTATGAATCCTAAAACTTGATTAATACCCCCAATAAATTAGCTAGTGAACGTAACTTCATCATCAGCTCGAGTCGCTAAGATGATGCTCGCATCCAAGTGACGGATACGCTAGGAGCGTATCTGATGAATTCTAAATATTGACAAGAATTAAAATCTTGAAGTGTCTTTTTTTTTCACTGCATCGTCGTAGATTTTTTCTTTTGTTTTCACAGTTCTGAACGATTTCGTTCAACTACAGATTACCTTTGAAGAGGAAGCAGTTTCTTTCGGGACGTGTGTTCAGCGTACACGAGTGCGTGTGTGTTGAAATCGTAAGCAGAGATGTCTCTTTTCCACTGATGTCTGCCACTAGGAAATAAAACGAGCGTCTGCGGGCATAAAGATATAGAACTCTATTCCTGCGCACCAGGTAACTACCTGATGTGTTATTTCGTACTGAAAGAACAGATTAATTACACTTAGTAATTTAAAGTACTAAGACACACTCTGTTCTTGCAAGTTTCTATGTGCAGGCAGTTTTACCGTTCACCTAAAGCACCAATACTGTAAACTGTTATATGCTGAATATCTTCCTAGATGTCGTAATTCGATCTCTCATCAGAGAAAGAGAACCAAATAAGCTGGCGTACTAGATCAGACTGTGAAGGAAGCCAGGGAAGAAACAAATTTCTAAACCCCATATTGATATCGTAACCCAGATTTTCAGAGGATTCCAAATCACGTCAGCTGGAAGCCGGGCTACTTCCTTAAAACTTGGCAATGGCAACTTTTTTGTCATCTCTATCCAGTAGTAGCCACTGCTACACTTCTTACCTAGACTTTGACGGGTCAGTTCAGCAAATACGCATACTAGGTAGTCTCGTGAATAACCTAAATCTGTATGGATGGAGTATGGAGTGAGTGTTTCTGAAAATCACACGGATCTTTTTCTTAAGGCTGAATCGTTGTGTAGAATTAGATTTTCCAAAGTAAACAGCATCCATTTTTGTTTATTTAGCAGTATCGCTGGTAGGGTTCGTCGGTAATTGTCGACTTTGTGTGAGATAAATGTGCTGCAGCAGTATTTTTTCCAACGAGCCGCCATGACTGATGGCAGGTGCCAGCGTCACGATATTATTACTTTCTTTCTACTTTTAATATTACCTTAGGAAATAATTTGTGACTGTGTTATATCTGTTGACAGGTATTTGATTTATGGTATAAGCGATATCTGAAGTACAAAGCTCTTGCGAACCGTTTTACAGGGGAACAGAAAGATTGGTGCCATCATCAATATATCTGTCGGTACATTAGGGCGATTAATGGACTGTTTCACTGGCGATTAAAATAATATATAGAGAAATGTGTTTGTATTTGACATACGTCACATTCAAACACCGACTGATAAACGACATTAGTGCTTTTGTTATCCGTCAGTGCGAAAAATGCACAAAGGGATTACGCTGCCAAGCGGAGTAGTAAAAATGCGCCATTAAACCTTGCGCAGTGTTTATAAACCTCATATTCTTTGCAGCTTTATCTCTATACTACTTCCTTTAAAAACTGCTAAGATACATTACTGGAATGTCTGTGCCTTTTTTCATAGTCGGCTGAACTTAATGTTCTCTGCTGTTTGCACACAATTTAAAATCATATCTTTATCTACATCTAGGCCTTTTCGATAAATGTTGTGTGATAAAAAAGTTTCAGTTTTGTTCGAAATCGATTTACGGTGTAGAGATTGTCAAAATCATATCCCACCCCGCCAAGAACATCGACACTGCTCAAAAATGCATAACTTAACAAAAATCGAATCAGAGAATTCTATAAAACTTATATTTAAACAGCATAAGCGTACTTTAAATTGCAAATAAGTAATTTTGCCAGTAAATTTAATTATACTCTGTAAAAATGTAATATGGACATATGGCTATGTTCTCGTCGAATGTAATGTGTTTTGAGGTAATTATTATGTAATTTCTAGCACTGTGCTTCTTCTCTTGATTTTCTGAAACTTTTTTGTTTTTGTTATGACCAGTCATGTAATACTTTTGCCCATTTTCCACCCCAAAGAATCTATATTTTACTTGTTGTTGTTGTTGTTGTTGTTGTGGTCTTCAATCCTGAGACTGGTTTGATGCAGCTCTCCATGCTACTCTATCCTGTGCAAGCTTCTTCATCTCCCAGTACCTACTGCAATCTACATCCTTCTGAATCTGCTTAGTGTATTCATCTCTTGGTCTCCCCCTACGATTTTTACCCTCCACGCTGCCCTCCAATATTAAATTGGTGATCCCTTGATGCCTCAGAACATGTCCTACCAACCGATCCCTTCTTCTGGTCAAGTTGTGCCACAAACTTCTCTTCTCCCCAATCTTATTCAATACTTCCTCATTAGTTATGTGATCTACCCATCTGATCTTCAGCATTCTTCTGTAGCACCACATTTCGAAAGCTTCTATTCTCTTCTTGTCCAAACTATTTACCGTCCATGTTTCACTTCCATACATGGCTACACTCCATATAAATACTTTCAGAAATGATTTCCTGACACTTAAATCTATACTCGATGTTAACAAATTTCTCTTCTTCAGAAACGCTTTCCTTGCCATTGCCAGTCTAACTCTAATATAATACGACTTTTGAGCCACGATCAGGTCAAAGTAATTATTAAATTAAAATAAAAAAGGGAGAAAGAAGTTGAAATTATTGTATGAGAAACAAATTATGCAAAATATTAATATATGAAAATTAATACAATTTAGTCAAAAACATCAAATAGATAAAATTTAAGAAGCACAATTTACGAAAACATAGAATCATAAATGGGCTTATATACTGTTAGAATAGTTCTCGTTGAGAAAAGAGATTCAATATGAACTTTCTTTATAACAGATATTTCCATCTTTCCTTCTACGCTGCAACTCCTAAAACAGCTGTAATCGACGAAACAGTTTTTGTTCCATCAGACATGCATGACGTGTCTGTACGGCATTGTAGTGTAAGATGCAGACACTGCATAGAAGCACATATTGTAATAAGCAACATCATTAAAAATTACATTCAGCTTACTTGATGCATAGAAATTTTCTCAACTCAGAATATGGTTCTTCTTGAGTGACCAATGTACAGCAGCCAGTAGCAACGCTGAAGTGGCACCGTTCTCGTGACGCTGCATGAAATAGCCTACAACAAAACTAACATGAATGACCTAAAGTTGACAGATTGCGAGAAGAGGTGTGACGTTTTTCGTGCACTCTGGGGCACATCACAAGTATTTTTCAGTAACAACAAAAAATTGTCTTTTTTGAATCAGTTTTCTAGCAGGGATGCGACATAGACTCTGCTTTGTTACATTGATTGCTTTTGTGCATTCTCGCAATAAACGAAACTAATTGTAAGAATTCTAGGCAATTTTCAGTTTTTCGCGTCATGCAATACACAACACAGATTTTATTCGATCAAAGAAATCTTGGTTTCTATCTTAGCAATCTGTACTTGTCAACTATTGGATTTCTGCCTTCATTGCAAATTCTGCGGATGCTCGTTTATAAGCATAGACTATGAATACTCTACACTTTTTATACAACTGATGGCATAGCTATGAAAGCCGAAACGATCCAATAACCACAGAATCTATGGTCAAAGATTGTCACCTGTCATTATTGGCTTTAAACATATTAACGAGGTACAAGTATCTGTGCATGAACAAAAGTTTTTGCTGTTGACTGCAGGCATGGAACATAACTTTCACTTTCTTGACTCGATCCACATCATTTCGATAAAAAAAATCATCCGGCCGATGTGACCGAGCGGTTCTAGGCGCTTCAGTCCGGAACCGCGCTGCTGCTACTGTCGCACGTTCGCATCCTGCCTCGGGCATGGATGTGTGTGATGTCCTTAGGTTGGTTAGGTTTAAGTAGTTCTAAGTCTAGGGGACTGATGACCTCAAATGTTAAGACCCAAAGTGCTTATAGCCATTTAAACCAATTGATAAAAAATCATTCGGCTTATCTGTGGAATGTTCAACTATATAACTAACTTATCTCATTTTGTTGTCCAAAAGAGATGAAAGTAAACAACTGAAATGAAATTATATTATGTGATTGGTGGCTGGGAGTCCCCACCTGTAGAATATCGGCCACAGACTTTCATGTTTTTTCAGTGATCACCAATTGCTCGACTTGGGTGTCGATGGTGATAATGACGACTACACAACACACCATCCCCTAGCGGAGTTAATCTCCGACCCGGCCGGAAATAAAGTCCGGTTCTTCTGCATGGCAGCCATACGTGCTAACCACTCAGCTACGTGGCCGAACAGTAGAAACTGGATTTCCGTTTATGGTTCACGAGCCCTATTAAGGCCTCGTCACCATGTGTCCTATCCAGCTTTTTTGCTCCTCCGACACGTATGTTTTCGCTCCTCTAATGGATTATTCTTCTAAGATGGTCCCCCGGCCGGAGTATGTCACAAGTTACTCACGTGAATACTGTTTGGTCTTGTTCGATAGTTTATTATGACTTTTACAGATTCCGTTTACAACGCAGAACAAGTAAAGACACCATTGACTATTAAGTAGCACACAGTATGTGCGTTCATTGGTTAGCATACTGGACTCGCATTCGGGATGACGACGGTTCAAACCCACTTCCAGCCATCCTGATTTAGGTTTTCTGTGATTTCCCTAAATCGTTTCCGCCAAATGCCGGAATGGTTCCTTTGGAAGGAGACGGTCGACTTCCTTCCCTAACCCGACGGGACAGATGACCTCGCTGTTTGGTCCTCTTCCCCAAATCAACCAACCAACTATATACGTTCCTGAACCACTGATGCTGCAAATTCATTATATAATTCAAGAATATTTTAAATCACTTATTTCCAGTTGAAGTACAGATCAGCATGTGAGCCTCAAACTGTTACAAGACTATGCAACTACTGTACAAGACATTGAATAAAAACACTTTCTGTAGGAAAAAGGAACCGCGTCTCTGCAACCTGAGTTAGCATTAAAATTGTGATGCACACTATTTTCAGAATTGATGTTACCTGAGGTAAGAAACCTATAAAATGTTACCAGTTGCTGGAGTCGAGTTAGATCGTATATTGACCTCGGAGTGCAAGTCCGGTTAGTTCTTTCAAAGAGGAAAATGAATAGCAGGGAAAACTGAATATAAAAATTGTAAGAATGTGAATTTATATAATCGACTTTAAAAAAGTAAATCATAGTAACAGATATACTGCTGGCGCCCCAGAAATACGTGGCGTACAAAGTTCCAACGAATTTCAAACAAAAAAAGTCGCATACCATTTACAAACAGTAATTCATAGGCATTATGACTAAGTTCACTGTAAGACTTCTCGAATTAAGAGCGAGTGGATTCTGTACTGAGCCTCGAAAGAAACTCCTGTCACAAATAGTATATATCGGCATGTCCGACGATTGCCAAAGTCATGAAAGCTACAGTAACTTGGCGATGAGAATAAAAAAAGTAGTTGTGCTTGAACCACATGTTCCTCGTGAAGGATAAACATAATCGACTAGCAAGACTGCATTTACCGCACGCAGCCTATCCCTTTCATCAACTCACGAACCGACGTTCGGCAGATCGCTGAATTCGACAGCAAACACAGCCTTCTTCGACACAGCGTAACACATGGGTATCAATTTGAACTCATGGGCAGCGGTCCCAGCATGCAACCACTGATCTGACTGGTTAGCTCACCCAGAACTCAAAGATCCTTGCCCGCATGCCTCACAAACAAACCGGAAGATAACTGAGTCCCTCCCAGTCTACACTAGGCATCTCTAAAATAAACTAATATGCGAAATAACTGAAGTATAAAAAATACCAGATTAAATGTTGAAAGTGGCAGTATGAAAGTCACCTTTCATCTTGTAATCTCAGATAGTAAGATTACACAAAAACCCTCTTTCTCGTAAACAAGTTTTTACAGAAAGTCTTCTACATCAGTCTTCTGACTGGTCTGATGCAGCCCGCCACGAATTCATCGCCTGTGCCAACCTCTTCATCTCAGACTAGCACTTGCAACCTACGTCCGCAGTTACTTACTGGAGGTACTTCAATCTCTTCTTCTAAAATATATGCCGTCTATCGCTCCCTCTAGTATAATGAAAGTTATTCCACAAAATCTTAATAGATGTCCTATCATCCAGTCCCTTCTTCTCATTGTTCTCCATACGTTCCTCTCTTCACCGATTAGCAGTGAATCTAGTTTCCAACATTCTTCTGAAGCAACATCTCAAATGCTTCAGTTCCCTTCTATTCCGGTTTTCCCACAGTTTCACAACCACACAAAGCTCCAAACGTATATTCTCCGAAATTCCCTCCTCGAATTAAGGCCTCAGTTTTACAATAAAAGACTTCTCTTTGCCAGTAATTCGCTTTTCGCGGTGCTAGGCTGCTTTCTATGTCCTCGTTGCTCCGTCCGTCATTGGTTATTTTGCTGCCTGGATACCAAAATTCCTCTACTTCATCTACTTCGCGATCACCAATACTGATGTCCAATATCTCGCTGTTCTCATTTCTGTTACTTCGGGTTGCTTTCATCTTTCTTCGTTTTATTCTCAGTTCATATTCTATAGCTGTTACACTTGTAGTGCTACAACGCTGAAAATTAATATTACGACGATGTCAAACCTTATTTTCATGATTTAAAGAAGTATTCATGATATTAAAAATGTAATTATAATTTTATTAATTTCATTTTTGAGCTCAGTGTATCAAAGACTTTCTAGTACACGGAATAAATTAGCATTGTTTGTACTACGAAACTATATATGATTGTTAAGAGTTAAGCATGTAATAAGTCGATGTAAGACATTTTGTGGAGTCTGAATTTTGTTCTCGTACTGGTCGGTAGAGAAGAAAAAGTTCCTTAATCGATGTGAAGGTATAAAGGCTGTAAAAAGGAGAGAGAGAGAGAGAGAGAGAGAGAGAGAGAGAGAGAGAGAGAGAGAGAGAGAGAGAGAGAGAGAAGGTAAATACAAATTCTTCAAAACAAATATCTCCCAAGTGTAGCGTCTTGTCATTTCCTATAACTAAAAATCGCAAGGTCTAATCTGAGCCTGTCCTGAATAACAGCGAAGAACATTTATGTAATCATATATTTTCTTCGTTTGATCACGGTTGTGATTCGCATGTTTCTTTTTGTTACGCGACGTGTTATGAATGTTTTCATTATACGCGCAAAAGTGCACACAGCTTTAATCGAACCTGCGTCTTTTGGAAACGATAACTTTTAATCAGTACAATTACGCGAATACCGTCTAAATCGCGACCGTGATCGCAAAAGTGTTTCCTGGACCAAATAATTCTTATAAAATGTGTATTCTCCAAAGCGAGCAGCATTGCACTATCGCTGACTCGCAACAATCGAAAGAGTAAAATCAATGCTTAAATAAAATTGCCACCTTTCAATAATTATTATTATCCCATTATATAAATAAATAGCAATTCAGTGGCTATCCAATCAACAAACAGAGGGTGCAATTCAGTGGCAACCTACTGACAGGACGAGCTTATATGTGTGTGCTAATGTGTGTTTTTTCTATTTGTTTTATGCTGTTATGAGCGGAAATCTAAGACGACCCTAAGCACGATATTTTTGCTGAACCATTCCATCCCAGCGGCAGCAGAACGAAGCACTGTGTAAAGTAGGCACAACATCTTCAACCTGGTGGTGTACCTTACTGAACCAACGAAACAAAAAATTACATTTCGTGAATATTTTTTTTTTTTTTTTTTTGTGATATGTTACAATACAGCATCACCGGTCTATTGCGGTCTAACTGTGTTGGTGAGGCAGTAAATTTATCCACAGGGCAGTGACTGCGTCACTGCAATTCACTTTGGAGGTGTGGCGGTGGGACTTGTAGTCCCGTACCACCCTCTGACGGTGACAGTACTACATGAGTCAGGCAGAAAAATTTAGCCTAACGTGGGCAGGTATGATTGGAAAGAATTGGACGTAGAATGGGGGCTAGTCCCGCCAAATGATGCGTCCGTGGTGGGCGTGCCAGACCTATCGTTAGCCATGGTCGGAATCCGATTCCTCTAGGATGGTTAGGGGAACCGGATGTCGATGCCAGCGGCGTGGAAGTGTGGTCCCAACGTGGCGTAACCCATGGACAGTGTCCCGCAAGGCATCCACTTTCTCATAGAGCCGCCGCGCGTTGTTGCGTATGGTCGTCTTTAGGGGGACGATATCAGCTTCCTCGTGGAGAGTGACAATTCTCGTGAGTGGCGGGGCGTGCAGGCTCCACCTGAGCACCTTGATCTGTAGGCGCTGCAATGTCCGCATCCTAGTGACACTAATCGCGGCCCATGCAGCAGATCCATACGTGAGGGCAGGCAGGATAAATGTTCGGTAAATGCGGAGCTTGGTCTGCAGGTTAAGTTCCCTACTGCGAAAGAGCGGGTACAAAGCCCTGGTTAGCTTTTGCCCCTTGTTGGTCACATACTCCGCATGACAGTGGAAGAGCAACTTGTGGTCCATCTGGACCCCGAGATAGGTGGTTGTCGGGGACCAGGGCACCTGCACACCTGCAATCGAGATATTGCGGCGGAGGACTGGGCGCCGTTTCGTGAAGTAAACTGCCGTAGTTTTGGCGGCATTGAGAGCTATTTTGTTTGTCCGGCACCAGGTGATAGTGGCGTCCACCTGTCGCTGGAGGCGGGCGACGACGGCCTCAGTAATGCGGCCAGTGGTGTATAGTGCTGTGTCGTCAGCGTATTGTGCAAGGTGGCACTCGGGGATGACCGGCATATCATTGACATAGATATTAAAAAGGATGGGAGATGGCACCGATCCTTGCGGAGTGCCTGCCGACAATTGGCGAATGCCAGAACGCATTCCCCGTTGAGCCACTAGGAAAGTCCTGCCACGGAGGAAGTCATCAACGATCTTGACATAAATATCCGGTATAGGGGTCTGTGTCAGCATCTTGTGTACGAGGTTGTCTTGCCAGATTTTGTCGTAGGCGTTTTGCAAGTCCAGAAAAACGGCAGCTGTCGACTTGGCAGTGTTGAAGCCTTTGCTGATGTGTTCAGTGATCCGTAGGACCTGAAGTTCAGCAGAGAGGTGCGAAGTGAATCCAAACTGTTCAGGACGGATCGTCCCAGCTGCTGCAAGAGGTTGGGAAAGTCGGTGAAGGATCACAGATTCAAGGACCTTCGCCATAGTGTTTAGGAGGTTGATGGGCCTGTTGTTGGTGGGGACTGTAGGGTCCTTGAACCTCTTGGGGATCGCAATTAGCTTGGCTTGTTTCTACTGAGGGGGGGAAAGGCCAGATGTGAGACAACAGTTTAAAATCTTGGTGAACAAGATGAGTGGTGTGCGGGGAAGGTGGCAAAGATGTTCATTTAAAATTCCGTCTAATCCAGGGGCCGACCGGCCACGTTTCCGTCGAAGGATACGCTGAATTTCTGCCATGGACGTAAGAAGGGGAGCAGACTGGGGTGGGCGGTTGCGGAAAGCAGCAACAGCTGTCAGGACTTCATGTTCTTCCTGTAGTTCGTTCGGAGAAAGGTCCTGGACCAGAGGGTGGTTTTGGGCCTCGAACGCATCTGCCAGCGTTTCCACAATTTGCAGGGTATCATAAGACAAGCCCGCTGCTGTGCGAATAAGATGGGCAGTCGCTGGCTTAGAACGCCGCAGGGTGCGAATGACAGCCCAGTCAGATTTTTGGTGGAGTAGGAAAGTGGACATTCTGTCCTCCCACTGTTCAGACCTCCATTCGGCGAGCCGGTGGCTGAATTCGCGTTGGAGGCGTCTCATTTGGCGTTTGTCCTGAGGGTCACGAAACTGCTTCCACCTCCGGCGGTAGCAGTTCTTCTGCACCTTCAGCTCTCGTAACAGAGGGGGCAAGTCGTCTAGGGGTTTTAAATTTCGAGGTGCAGTGGAGGTGGAGAGTTTCACTGCTTTCTGTATTTTGGCGGTAAGGTAATCCACAGCACGGACTATATTGGCCGGTGTTGTCAAATTGAGGTCGTGTCGAGTGGTGTTATTTAGTACCCTGGCAAACTTGTCCCAATTGGTGAGGGTCGCAGTGGAACGAACATCAAATGAAAGGGCAGCATTGGTGAGGTGCAAGAGTACTGGCTCATGATCAGAGGCCAGTTCGTGGAGAACTTCCAGTGAAAACTGAGCGGTGATGTTTTTGAAGATGGCCACATCCAGAACGTCTGGCTGGCAGTTAGTACGGACTGGGATATGGGTAGGTTCGTGGGGGCCATAGACTGATAGTGCTAAAGTATCCTCCAAGTCAAGGAGGAGCCGGCCTTTGGGGTTAGACACGCAAGAATGCCAAGCTGGGTGCTTGGCATTGAGATCTGCCCCAATGATGAGTCTGTCGAAGGATGACAATGTGCGGAGGTCTGCTTCCAGCAGCGGCTTGTTTGGGCTCAAATACGCTGCTGCAAAGGTAATGGCATCAAGGCGTGTGGAGATGGTAACCGCTGTGGCCTCTATGTGTTCAATTGGCTGGAGGAGCTCTTGGGTATGGACAAGAGCTTTGTTGAGGAATACAGCTGTGCCTCCACCACGGCGGTCAGAGCGGTAACATACCATGTTGCGAAGGCGGAAATCGTCTGCCGGTTTCAGGTGTGTTTCTGTGACCAGTAAAGCATCCACACGATAGTCATGGAGGAAGGTGTTCAATTCCGTCTTCATACGTTTTATGCCATTGGCATTAAAAATGCAAGTGACAAGATCCCGAGGGGGCTGGTGGTGGTGTGGAGGTCCAGTCGCCATTACAACAATATTTGACTAAGCCCTTCCACTAGGGCGATGACCTTGGAGAGCCCGTCCTCCGACTGACGGATTTTTGTGCAGTGTCATGAATAACAACCCGGATGTGGGATTTCGTGAAAAAGGAGATAACCAGGAGGATTTCGCGCATGCCCGCCCGAAAAGGCGCATCAGTCTTCACCATTGGGGGAGGGTCCGGGTGGTCTTCCGGGTGGTCTGCTTGCCCGTACAGCTAGTGAATATGTCCTCTTAGGAAGCTATAAGAGTCAATTATATTTAAATAACTGCGAGAAGATTCAGTAAAATACAGCATCAAGTGTTTTCAGTAGAGGTTAACTAAACGAGATTGGAACTGAATTTTAATCAAACGAAAGTGAACATTTATAGTACTGATTCCAGTCTGGTGCAGTGTAGTAATTATTTTTTGTTTTGTGTGACGGAATAATTGATGTGTTGCGTGTGACGTTTTCCCGATTAGACTTGCACCCAAACATTTGCAAACATGGTGAAAACAGTGCAACGTGTAAGAAAAGCTTCACAGCAGGAAGTAACTGTAGAACATTCAGTGGAGGAAGGAATAACTAGTGATATAGAAATTGATAATATTTTTTCAGGTCAGACAGAGGATATAGAACAGGACACTATTATTAAAGTCAGTGATCCATCTACTGTCGAACACTCAGGCAGAATACAGACGGTAGTTCAAGTGCATACTGAAGCAGAACCACACGAAACACCAGTTACAGTCGATATACCACCGGTAGAGCCAACACAAACAGTAAAGGATCCATTTTTCTCTCTTAATGATGAAAATGGAACAAATGTTTAAAATACAGGAACAATCACAGACACAGGGCGAACAAGAAACTGGTAAACAGCTTGCAACTGAGATAAATAATATTATCAGAGTAGATGAACGGATTAGGACCTTGGATGAACGCATCAGTCAATTAGACGAGCATACGCAGTTAAGCTTTTCACAGTTCTCAAAAGAGAGAGATCAAAAGCTTGAAAACCGGTTAAAAGAACACGATCGCCAGCTGCGACAGCAAATAAATGCCCAGTTGTCTGCTATACAGAACAACATTTCAAGTATGCAACAAACATACCATGACTTAACACAGAATGTAAAGCAAGTAACCCAGGATGTGGACAAATTACAACAAACACACACTTTTTTGGAAGCAGAGATACGCAACATAAGTACACGTATAGAAAACCTTCGGTTGATAATCAAAACGTAATAGAACAAAAATGCAAAGAACAAGAACGCGTTGTGACCACATTCAACACATGGCTAAATGACAAAGACAAACAAATTAGTACTGTTATACAGAAGGTACTAACTGTGATGTTACAACGAGCAGGAACACAACTGATACATGAAAACAACACAAAGATTCATGAACTCCAGACTGAATTACAAAGCGTGCAGAAAGTGCTTAATGAAACACGTATGCAAACATCTCATAACAGTTCACCGGAGTGCGTTAGTATCATAGGAACACACCCTGATCATTATGAAACGCCTTTAACTGAATGTAGGGGGCAGACGGGCAATAATTTAAATCCAACACGTGGAGTACCATCCGTTTATCAGGACCACACACAATCACTGGTGACTCTAGGATGCTTTAGTGAAGAATTCACAGTTTCAGAAGTTTACCAAAGAGCGGGCCCCATCCAGTTGTTTATCAAGGGGATCCGCGAAATAATGCCAAAAAGCTGGAACGAAAGGGAGAAAATTGTCTTTACCATTACCCATATTCAAGGTGAGCCAGCGTTGTTCGCGACACAGAAAGCTGAACAATGCAGCTCCTTCGATGTATTTGAACAAGCTTTTCTAAACAAGTATTGGTCGCGTGGGGTAGAAGAACGATTAAGAAAAGAGGTTTATAGTCCTGAGCCATTTAATAGAAAAGGCGCTACTTTTCAGAAATATTTCGAAAAGTATCTGGACAAAGTGAAATATTTATCCACACCAATTCCTGAGTGTGATGTTTTAAAGATATTAAAGGAGAAGTTACCGCGTGATCTAAAGGAGAAATTGTTTCACATTCTTGAAGACAACGTGGAACATTTTCTATCTGTACTGGACTCTTTATAGATTTGGTTATCGAAGAGGACAGACACCATTATGGGAATAATTCGTCGAATAATGGTAATGGTAATGGCAATGGCAATGGGCGAAACCACAAGAACAATAGTAATAGAAACACCTACTATGGGAATCAAAATAATTGGAATAGTCCGAATTATTCAAGATGGCAGAACCACAATGTGAACACAAATGGACTGTACGGTAATGCACCGAATCACAATTATCATCCACAGAACAACAGTGGACAAAACAATAACGGAAACTTCTCAAAGAAAGGGAAACGAGATTTTAGAGCTAACGCCAATTACAATAACGGTAATTTTTCAAGTAATCAGCAAAACATGCAACTACCACATAACTGGTCAACACAGAATTATGCACAACAGCAATGGCAGCAGCCTAGGCCACCGCAATATCACAACAACAATCATGTACAACCCCCGTACAATACAAATATGTCAAATAACATGCAGCAGCATATTAATGCGCAGCCATGGCAACCACCGAATCAAAATATCAAGATCATTGAGGTAAGTGAACCGCAACCATCAACCAGTACCGGTCAGTCAAACTAGATGCGACATTCTGCTCCCGTGTGTCAGTCGCAATGTGTCCAGGGGGCACTTGCATGAATGATGTTAGTAACAACAAGCAACCAAGCGTGCAGACAACCAACCAGCTGTAGTAACAATGAGAATGTGTGTCGCATAGAATCAGCAGCGATCGGGTCGAACGACGCAAAAGATGCAGTGTGTAGGAATAATTCTGTTGATGTTGCTCAGCAACGTAGTTCAACTACGCAGATGTTAAGATATAATGACGGAGTCGATATACGAGAGGAATTATGTCAAGATTTTCGGAAGAAGTGTAATTTGTTTGAACGGGAAGTTGTACAAGCAGCTATAGTTTGTGATATTCATGGTATTCAAACTACGGTGATTTTAGACACTGGAGGATCTGTTTCTGTGCTGAATGAATCGTTCTTTCTTCACTTAAAGGAGATTAGAAAGATTCCGGTTTTTCCAGTCACTAATTGTCGAGTTACAGGAGCCATTAGTCAGAAAGCCCAACTAGTTCGGGAACAGACACGGATTTGTATTAATTTTGGAATGGGAGCCAAAGAGTGCACCTTCCTTATTGTAAAGAATTTAGCCGTGAACTGTCTCCTCGGATTAGATATTTTGCGAGAGACGGAAACTATAATCGATCTCGCAAAAGGTGAACGCAGCATGTGTTTCGGTGAGGCGAGAGTCAGGTTAGACTTGGTAAAGACCAAAGAATTGCATGGCAAATATTGTCAAATTTTAAAGATAGAACCGATTCGCGCACATTTATGGCGGCTTCAGGTTAGTTTCAATTGCAGTACATTCCCGGTCATGGAAGATGTGAAGGACGAGGAGAATACCCACCTCTCTGAAATAGTAGAAAAAGTACAACAATCCTCTGGTCTTGACAGTCTGCTACAAAAGCAATTATTAGACACACTTACTAATTATCGTAAAGTATTTTTGAAAAATCTGGACTAATTAAAGGTTACGTGTAAGACATGCAAATGGTTCCCCATGAAATTTACTGTCATCAAACGTACTCAATACCCAGCGCGAAAAGGGAAGCAGTAACAAAAGAAATTAGACGAATGCTGGAATGGGGACTTATTGAGACCCCGTTATCACCATATAGTAACCCAATTTTACCGGTAATGAAATCCGATGGAAGCGTAAAGTTGGTTCTCGACGCTCGCCGGATTAATCAAATTATTATGCCTGTCAGGACGCGGTGTGAGAATCTAGAACTATTATAGAAGTTCCATGGCATAAAGTATCTATCAAGCCTCGACCTCCGCGCGTCATACTGGCAGGTGGTCTTAACGCCAAGATCTAGGAAATATACAGCATTTATTTATAGTGGAAGAAGCTATCAAATCAGAGTATTGCCATTCGGATTGAATGTCAGTGCCGGAACTCCTTATTAATGCGCTTGACACTGTCCCAGGCCCGGATTTGTTAGAGCAAGTTACCGTCTATGTGGACGATTTATTGATTGCTTCACCAACGTGGGACGAGCATATCAAACTAATTAACTTGGTGTTACACAAATTTGAACTTGCAGGTGTTATGGTTAACCTTAAGAAGTCCAAGTTTGGAAAGACGGAGATAAAGTTTCTACGACATATAGTATCATCCGAAGGAATCTTCCCGGATAGTACGAAACTCGAGGCTATCAGAAATCGTCCATATCCGGCCAACAAAAGACAATTAAAGGCGTACATGGGTCTTGTATCCTTTTTCCGAAAGTACGTGCCTAATCAATGGCTTAACAGCGAACATCTGTTGGGGCGTATGAAAAAGAATGCGCCGTGGGTTTGGACTGACCAGTGTGCACATGATTTCGACATGATCAAGTATTGCTTGTTAAATGCTGAAATCTTGCACCATCCAGATCTCAGTAAGGATTTTTGTATAACCTCAGATGCTTCATGTACTGGGTTAGGTGCGTGTTTATTTCAAACAGAAACAGTAGACGGACACGAGAAAATAAAAATAGTATCTTTCGCAGGTCGTGTATTATCGGAATGCGAACGCGCATATTCCACTACAGAGCTTGAAGCATTGGCAGTGGTATGGACGTTTCGCAAATTTCATTATTACGTTTATGGTAGACACGTTCGGGTATACTGTGATCATCAGGCTTTGAGTTTCCTGCTGACCTGTAAACTTCTCCATGCACGTTTGCCAAGATGGACATTAGCGTTGCAGGAGTATGATTTCCAGATTATTTACATCAAAGGAAGTAATAATATTGTGGCAGATGCTTTGTCTAGGCTACCCCAAGGTTTACCTCAATTTAGTGAACTCACAGAGCAAGCATCGGAATTTAAAGTGTTACTAATGGCGGACAATTTTAATCGTAAATATTTTCTAGACATGTGTAAAAATATCGCACAAAAACAGGATATAGATAATAGTTGGCACGAGATCAAGGATCAACTGAGGACGGATCCTACTTCGAAATTGCATAAATATTACAGGTTACATCAGGATGTGTTATTCTTTAGAAGACATGAGGATTCACGAAACTGGCTAGTACGTATTCCGCAGCAATGTGAGCAAAAGTTAATAATATATACACATAATGTTTGGGGTCATTTCGGTTCAAGGAAGTGCCTGGCGAAACTAAGAATGTATTGTCATTTTAATAACATGTATAAAAAGATCCTACGGATGACGCGAGCATGTGACATTTGCCAGCGCGTAAAGCCGTGTGCTTTATCATCGCGGACATTAATGCAGTCAATTGTTCAAACTGCTTCGCGCCAACTTTTAAGTATTGACATCGATGGACCTGTGCCAACTGCCAGAGGAGGGGTCAAATACCTCGTAGCAGTGCTAGATAACTTTACTAAGTTTGTAAAGCTATTTGCTACAGAAACAACAGCCACGAGACCGATAGTAAACCGATTGGAAAATGATTACATACCTCATTTCGTAACGCCAGAAATATTACTCTCTGACAATGCCTCAAACTTTAGGAGTGATACCTGGAAGAAATTCTTAGAGAAACATAATATAAAACCAATTTTCATTTCGATTTTCCACCCCCAAGGCAATCTCACAGAACGTGTGTTCCGCGAGTTTAATCGCTTTGTGAGAACATGCTGCTCAGCTAAACAAACTAAGTGGGTAGTATACATAGAGCCGTTTGAAAGTATTGTAAACTACATACCACATTTATCGACAGGTTTTACTCCGGCAGAACTCACATTAAAAACAAAAGACCCACTTCCAAAACTAAATACCGAACCGGAAGACTGGGAGCACAAAGTTAGACAAGCATTGGTCACACTATACGAGAATGCACAGAAACGGCAAGAATCACACAACCGGAGACTACAGAATACTCAACAATTTAACGTGGGAGATATGGCGTTAGTAAGGAATTATCCGAAGTCGTCATTATTAAAGAAAAAATTAAAGAAGTGGTTTCCGTTATATTCAGGACCATTTGTGATCTTAGGTACACCACATAAAAATAGTTATTTCTTGGTCTATCCCAACTCAAATAGACAGAAAGGACTATACAATCACAAAGACTTGAAAAGATATGTATCTTAAGTACAGTAGATGACCTTTTACGTGTGTCTTAATGAGGTGAAGTCAAACATCAAAGACTCAAGTACTGTGCGAGTAGGCTAAGTGACAATTATTAATTAATGGACTAGTGTACAAGTATTTCATGGACACACTGCGATGTGGCGTGTGGGAGAATAGGAACATACAACATTGGAAGCATCAGCACTGCTTGGAGGAAGAGACCCTCAGAATACCAATTAGTTGCAAGAAAATTTCAGCTCCAGTTCGAAGGAGAAGAGGACGCCGAGCTGCAGCAAGAAGAATTGCTTCAAGATGATTCCACCCTGAGACACTTAATCAGACACAACACAAAGTTGTTGAGATTTAGTAAACTTTCAGGAACTTATGCGTGTGAAACTACGAACAGTGAACAGAACTGCATATTTCACACAACAGTAGGATATAGTGACTTTAGAAAATAAAAGTTTCATTTTGTTGATTAACAATTTTGAACTCACTAGGGAGAGCAGGTTATGTTCTTTTTTTTCTTTCAGACTGTGTACAGGGTACACTTACAACATGTAAAGTTTACGCGAGTTACGTATAGGTTTAACAAATTTTCCACCGTAAGTTAGTGCTCTGACTTGCATGAGCTATAAACCAGGTCGAACAAGTTGTTGTCCATGACTGAACAGATCATTACACAGACAAATATATACAGATTTCTGTTTATCACTGCACAATTCTTTGTAAGTCCAGGAGCACCTTTTCGAGAAAATATGACTTAGGATTTGCTTTTATATTGTAAATGACTACAATTCTGTACTTCATTGACATGTACACTCATTCAGTTATTTATCATTATGTAACTAGGCAGTGTAAAGACATTCTTACGGGTAGCACAAGGACTTAACCTTGTCAGACTTGATAACTGTGATCAAGTGACTACGTGGTGGAGTGAACATGTCACAGATGACCTATGAACAAAGACTTCCTGTGAACATTATCCTCTGCGCGTACGAACTTTATTTCACTGGCGAAAGAGTGGAATTTAACACAAAAGTGGACGCTCAATGAGTGTGTTGTGTTACCATGATTTCGTTTTCAAATTTTGTGCTAAGAGTGTTTAGTAATGCCAAGTATTCAGAGTGTTATTGGGACCACATGCGTGGACGTAACATTCCAGGCAAACTAAAACTCAAGAGCAAGTGTTTTCATCGATCAGTCAGCAACAGTGGTGAGTCGTAACAGTGTTGGAAACTGCTACTGACTATATCATTAAACCCGTTGCAGAACTGTATCAATGTTGGAACGTAATTACATGAACCTTTAATTGCAGATAGTCAGTTACGTCGGAAGGACGAATGGACTTGCATCATGAGAAAGAAACTCACAAACAGTCGAACACCTCACAAAAAAAAGAAACACATTCTTCTTGTTGAGTGAAAGAGTGCGTGAAATATGATGTAATTTAGATGCTAATTTAAGGAACTGATACTGCTGTTTGAATTTCATGTGACTGTATGCTGGGATGCTGAGCACACGTGTCGGTGAGGGCAGCATACTGCAGCGACATCATCCGTCATCCCTTGCCGCACCCTGCCACGTCATCGCAGTCCACCTCAGACTTACCTGATGGGGCGAGACATCGGTGTTGCAGTACACAAAGTCGCCAGCCATCGTCACCAGCAGCACTATCATGACATTGTACCATTATTAAATATCATACGAAGTGAATATTCAAATGTTGAAAATAAAAAAGAGGGTATGGAAGATGTGCTCGCTCCGCCGTGGTTTTTTTTTTTTTTCGGGGTTTTTCCCATTGGCCTTTGCCCGAATGGGGGAGCGTAACTCAAAATCCCTGAGACTCAAAAGTGAACAAAGCACATGCTTCCAAGTGAAAGAACACAGTGAACTTTAAACAGAACAGACAAGGAAAATAAGCCTGCTTGGATGTCCAGTCAAACAAGTGTGACTGTACATCCAAAAGGGGGCAATGTAGTGCTACAACGCTGAAAATTAATATTACGACGATGTCAAACCTTATTTTCATGATTTAAAGAAGTATTCATGATATTAAAAATGTAATTATAATTTTATTTTCATTTTTGTGCTCAGTGTATCGAAGACCTCCTAGTGCACGGAATAAATTAGCATTGTTTGTACTACGAAACTACATATGATTGTTAAGGGTTAAGCATGTAATAATTCGATGTAAGACATTTTGTGGAGTCTGAATTTTGTTCTCGTACTGGTCGGTAGAGAAGAAAAAGTTCCTTAATCGATGTGAAGGTATAAAGGCAGTGAAAAGGAGAGAGAAGGTAAATACAAGTTCTTTAAAACAAATATCTCCCAATTGTAACGTCTTGTCATTTCCTATAACTAAAAATTGCAAGGTCTAATCTGAGCCTGTCCTGAATAACAGCGAAGAACATTTATGTCATCATATATTTTCTTCGTTTGATTACGGTTGTGATTCGCATGTTTCTTTTTGTTACGCGACATGTTATGAATATTTTCATTATACGCGCAAAAGTGCATACAGCTTTAATCGAACCTGCATTTTTTGGAAACGATAACTTTTAATCAGTACAGTTACGCCAATACCGTCTAAATCGCAACCGTGATCGCAAAAGTGTTTCCTGGACCAAATAATTCTTATAAAATGTGTATTCTCCAAAGCGAGCAGCATTGCACTATCGCCGACTCGCAACAATCGATAGAGTAAAATCAATGCTTAAATAAAATTGCCACCTTTTAATAATTATTACTATCCCATTAAATAAATAGCAATTCAGTGGCTATGCAATCAATAAACAGATGGGGCAATTCACACTGTTCATTCCATTTAGCAGATCATGTAATTCTTCTGCACTTTAATTGTGGACAGCAATGCCATCAGCGAATCTTGTGACATCCTTCCATCTCGAATTTTAATCGCATTCTAGAACCTTCCTTTTATTTCGGTCATTGTCTCTTCGAAGTATAGACTGAATAGTAGGAGCGAAAGGCTATGTTTCCTGCCTGAACACTTTTTAATCCGAGAAATTCGTTCTTGACTTTCCACTCTTATTGTTCCCTCTTGGTTCTTGTTCATATTATGTTATCCGCCTTCCCCCAAAGCTTACCGCAATCTTTCTCAGATTTTCATACACCTCGTACCATTTTGCATTGTCGAAGGCTTTTTCCAGTTCGTAAAACCCTATGAACGTGTCTTGATCATTCTTGTCTTGCTTACATTACCAGAGGTTGAAAATACAGCTACAGTTGTAAGGTAATTTTCATTTTACACACGACTGTGTAACATTACGAGTCAAGATAGCTGTAACGGAAATTGAATAGCGTAATATTATCATTAAAAACGCACGCCGCGCGATTTGTGACGATTTGGTTGGTCATAATAGTAGTAACATGCTTTTGAATACAATTAAAATATAACAGCGATACCTGTTTAGTGTTATTGGAAACAATATGTAGTAAATTAATGAGTAAGGTAGCCGATCCTATAAGAAGAGGTAAAATTGGGCATATTAAGGTGTTTTGCTTTATGTCGACTAAGCCCATGATACGGCGTCTTTTTTTCCGTTTACTCTTAGGAAAAAAACAAATAAGTAACGAAGTGCTAATTGTGCGTTGTGAAAAATATAGGGGCGAATTTTAAATAGCTACAGTGTATAATCAGACTAACAAATGGACATTCAGTTACGCGAAATAGCGGACAGCGAAGTGTGGTCATTAAATTGAGTACACCTACAGGGCGGTCGATTCCGGGACAAGTCTATTCGCATCTCACGAGGGACGCGGTATTGAGACCGGTTTTTTTTTATTATATCACGGAGAGCAGGCTTCAGTTTATAAAAAGGAGAAAAGCTGTATCATTATCATTGACTGTTGGTGTTAAGCAACCAAAACTGTTCATCAAAGGGTTTCGGTGAATGAGTGGTGAATGCGAAATGAAACTGTCAACGAAGTTATGTTAAATAAAGCAGAAGAGACAAGACAGTTTGGTCGTATCTGTTATTATTCCATCAACCGTAACATTTCTTCTCGTTGTACGAAGCCTTTATAGACGATCTTTATGACAATTTGCTTTGAAGGGATCTCGTTACGAGTTAAGTTTCGGGGACCTGGTCAACAGGGGATAGTTCGTAGATCTTAGCTACTGCTGCTATTCTGGAATCAGGTGCTACCGTGACCGTTGTGTGTTGTCAATGGCTTAAGGTCATCATATCTCATGCTCTAAGATCGACGCGCCTTTCCTCTTGGTATAACGGTGTCTCACGGTAACAACGACAACGCCGACGGCGAAGGAAGATACGGTAGAACTGGTTTCGGCCTCGGCTCTTACGTATCCATCTTCCAGGTGTCGTAACTTGGTGCTGTGACCCCGCGCGCCGCGGTGGACGTGTACAAGACTCCGGTGTGCTACCACCGAGCGCAGACTCCATGCTCTGCGATCGGTGGCAGCACACCGCGTCTTGTACACGTCCACCGCGGCGCGCGGGGTCACAGCAACAAGTTACGACACCTGGAAGATGGGCGCATAAGAGACCGAAGCCGGTCGTGTGTTAAATGAAAAAAGCCTTACAACTTTAGCGGTATTTTCGATCTCTGGTATAATGCTCAGTTGTCGATGTTCCTCCGACAGGATTGCTTACTTACAATATCACCCCCAACAACAGAATTGCACCTCTGCTGCCTTTCCGAAAGCCTAACTAATCGTCATCTAACACATCCACAGTTTTCTTTTCCATTCTTCTGTATATTATTCTTGTCAACAACTGGGATGCATGATCTGTTAAGCGATAATTCTCACATTTGTCGGCTCTTGCTATCCTCGGAACATTAATGATACCGTTTTTCCAAAAGTCTGATTGCATATCTTCAGTCGTATACATTCGTTTTGTTGCCATTCTTCACAATGATTTTAGGAATTCCAGTGGAACGCTATCCATCCCTCCTATTTCATCTTAAATGGTCAAAAGGTTTATTGTATAGTGGATCCGCCAACTCGTCCGTGTCGACTTCTGTTTCTTCTATCACGTCATCTGCAAGTTGTACCACTCATGGAAACCTTCCCTGTGGTCATTCCATCTATCTGGTCTCTCTTCTGCCGTAACAATGGAATTCCCATTGATCTCTTAATGTTACCGCCCTTGCCTTTAATTTCACCACAAGTTGTATTGACTTTTCTGTCCCAATCAGTCCTTCTGAAAACCATCTGTTTTTAGATTTCTTCACTAATCATTGCGCCTTTTAGCTTCGTCGCCCTTCTTACAAGTTTCAATCCAAGTGAAATTCCCTGCCGTCCACTGTGGCCGAACGGTTCTAGGAGCTTCAGTCCGGAACCGCACTGTTGCTACGGCCGCAGGTTCGAATCCTGCCTCGGGCATGGATGTGTGTGATGTCCTTAGGTTAGGTAGGTTTAAATAGATCTAAATCTAGGGGACTGGTGACCTCAGATGTTAAGTCCCATAGTGCTTAGAACCATTTGAACCATTTGAATTTCCCAGTATTTTTTTACTTGCTTGCATCGTCAAAAATGGCTCGGAGCACTATGGGACTTAACAGCTATGGCCATCAGTCCCCTAGAACTACTTAAACCTAACTAACCTAAGGACATGACACAACACCCAGTCATCACGAGGCAGAGAAAATCCCTGACCCCGCCGGGAAACGAACCCGGGAACGCGGGCGTGGGAAGCGAAAACGCTACCGCACGACCACGAGCTGCGGACCCTGGCTTCGTCAATCAACATAAGTATTTCTTCTGTTACTCATGATTTATTTGCAGTTATCTTCCATGTACCTACGTTTGTCTGTCCAGTATCTGTGACTGCCATTTTTACTGATATCCACTCTTCAGTTGAACCGCCTACTGCGATATTCCTTATCACAGTATCTCACATCCTCCTCGAAACAAACGTGTCTCATCGTTCAAAAAATGATTGAAACCGCATTAATCACTATGGGACTTAACATCTGGGGTCATCAGTCCCCTAGACCTAGAACTACGTAAACCTAACTAACCTAAGGACATCACAAATATCCATGCCCGAAGCAGGATTCGAACCTGCGGCAGTAGCAGCCGCGTGGTTCCGGACTGAAGGGCCTAGAACCGCTCGGCCACAGTGGCCGGCTCTCATCATTTCTCCATGCTTCAGTATATTTTCTTCACATAATAGTGGAAAGTAGCAGCAATTCTTTACTAAACATAAAATCAACAGTTCCAGGCACAATAATAAATTCCACTCCTACCACCTCCACACCCAGAAGCCAGCTTCCTTAAGGGACTTGTTGCCTAGAATATACATGATTCCACTCAACTGAGGAACCTCCGGAAAAGAAATAGATACATTCACAAAAATACGTAATAACAGCGGGAATGACACAAATGTAGTACACAGACTCAATCAAAAACATTAAAATACGGGTACAGAACAAACACAATATACCAAGAACGCAGGAAACTCAAGCACGTAACCTACAGATACACACAATACACACAATGCCAACACCATAGAGAAGCAAAGGAAATGCGATATACTACGACTTACATTCTTAAATTGCTGTTGTTTCGTAACAGCAATTGTCACTGTCTTACAAGTCTTCCTCTTTCTTTATCCACTCACATGATAACAGCTTCAGATGTGCTCTACTAATCTATATCACACTTACGCCCTTTCTCATTATTATCATTCCTAGTTGCAATTATTATTATTGTAAATATGTGGAAGAGATATGCTGGTCTCCATAATCTAGTCAGGCTAAATAAAGTATAAAAAAGATAAAAATAAATAAAACATATTGTGACAACGAAACAAAGAAACAGATCCTACATACACAATATAAAACTGCACACTCTCTCAAAACAATCTAAACCGCTTACAAGAAGGAATAAAGTCCACTGACTGTGCATATACATTACTAATGTGATGCAGCATGCATAGAAATGACTGTGAAAAACTACATATCAAATGTTCAAAGTATGAAACGAACCCTTCCACATTCGGAGACCACTTATAGGCGCATAACCATCATCCCACCAGCACGGAACAAGACCTGAAAACCATCAGGGTAAGTAACTACAACGAAAGCCTTACCCTAATACAGGAAAAATGCCACATCCAGTAACAGAAGAAACAAGCGATAAAGGACCATATACGAGTACATGTAAAGGTGTCTCTGCTAAGAGTTCTATGACCCATTTTCTCTGGTGTTTCGGCAGACATTTGCAATTTTGTTTTTGCAACGTGTAGCTGGAGTCAGCTATCACGTCTTTCACGAGACGCCCAGCGTAGATGGAGAGCATCGATTGGTTTCCCGTTAGAAACAAAGTGATTTTTTAAATCGGAATTTTACCTGTCCATTCGACAGAGCTGTTCAAAATTAGCCTAATGCGGTATTCGTTTTACCGATATGTTCCTGTGGAGCTTAAGGGACCAGCACACCTGGAAGAAAGAATATCACCAAGACAGGGCTTAGCTACATGCTGTGACACATTTCCAGCTTGAAATTTTAACTCCGCAACGGGGTGTGCGCTGACGTGAGACTTTTTGGTAGATTAAAACTGTGTCGGAGCGCGACAAACTCTGGACGTTTGCCTTTTGAGGCTGACTACAACTTGTGACGTCGCAAGTTATTGGTTCAAAAGGCTCCGAGCACTATGGGACTTAACTTCTGAGGTCATCAGTCCCCTAGAGCTTAGAACTACTTAAACCTAACTAACCTAAGGACATCACACACATTCATGACCGAGGCAGGGTTCGAACCTGCGACCGTAACGGTCGTGCGGTTCCAGACTGTAGCACCTAGAACCACTCGGCCACTCTGGCCGGCGCAAGTTATTACGGGGTAACATTTATTACAGTAAGATACCTAGACGTGGAGCCCATTGAACGTACAGGAGGCTGCAAACCTGTGTCTTAGCCCTGATTCATAGCACATTGGTCACTACGCTTCATCCCGTGTGCAAGGTAGCTCTTACGCTAGCCGTACACTGATGGGAGACAGGCGAAACTAGAACTAAGAACGTATTTGTTTATAACGCGGTTTTATTCTCAGTCCGAAACGACCACTAATGTAAACGTGTGAGATAACTTCTAAATGGAATGTCTACAACTTCGTAATCTTTTCACAACATATCGTTTTAAAAATGCTGAGCTAATGAATAAGCGACGTGCAAAAAAAAAAAAAAAATCGCTTATTGCTGAGGACACACGAGACACAAAGAGAAAGACGCCGCGTTTCGTATCACTTAGCGCGTAGTAACTCGCAATATTATACTTGCATTCAAAGTTAATAATTTTTTTTAAATATCCAGTAACGTCCCCAGTATATATGTGTGTGCTGAAAAAGAGCTTAGTCGCGGTAATTGCACGTATTTATAGCATCTCGACTTTCGATGAAGAATTTTGCGTTTTATTATTTATTTTATGTTGCCGAATTCCGAAGACGAATTTTGCCTATTACTATCTATTTCCTATGAGAGTCACACTCTTGGAATGTATTGTCATTTAACTCGTGGTCCATAGGGACGAACAGTGGATCTGCAGGCATGTAAGTGTTCGAGGTATAATTAGCTCTAACTTAAGAAGTTCGCATAGGAGAAAGTTTCCAGAACGCATATTTCGATCTGAATTTTGAAACTTTGTGGAAGATTAAAACTGCGTGCCTTGTCGAGCCTCGAACCTGGAACCTCGCCTTTTTCGGGCATCACTGAACTCTCCTTGTGACTCTCACCACGCTCTCATAACTTGAGCCACTAACTCTGCTGACAAATTTCACAGTTCTCCTGAATATCTCGCTGGTCAAAGACTGGAAGACTCATGCTGGAAGTAATCCTCAGGCTTCGGATAATCCATTTCTCCGCAGTATCCTTTCTCGACGAGTGATAGTCCAGCATCATAAGCAGGACTATAACCCAGATATCTAGCGAGTGGGCATGCAAATCTGCTAAGTTCTTATCCCAACCACTCTGATGAATTTTTGTGGCGAGCAGTTACTTCAAACAAATACCATCTGAAATACAAAAAATGAGTAAAAGTTATGCTGACAAAAATTTTACCTGGCCCTGTTCATCTCTTTTCGGCTACGGTATAGCAGTGCGTAAACTCCTACGGCTATAATTCTCACCCCTTAGGGCAATGCGTATTACAAACACGAGCCTGGCAACGGAGAATCTGCGAGAAGTGCTTTTCGTTTGTTTTGTACGTGCACACACAGCGGAAAGGTCAACTGTATGCTGTTTTTCATTCCACTTTCTGTTTTGCTTAACAACATGGCCAGAAACACACTCGTAGCGATAATGGTCTGTGCGAGATTAAAAACAGTTCCCAGCGGCGACGAAATTGCGCGGAACAGCGGGCGCTGCAAGCGCTCGCCCACCTGTAGCACCGCAGCCTGTGTGGTGCTGGTAGCAGAGTCTGCACTGTCGTCGGCCTCTCCTTACTGGGACCTTGGCTATATGACTGACGATATACCGGAAAAGGTGTCACTTTTTCCACACTGGCTGTATCCATGAAGACCTCTCCTTAATTACACAAAGGCACCACAGGCATAAAAATGGCAGCAAATTCAGACGATATTTTACCATTCGTGATGCTTTACTAATACTTCGACGTACGGGTTGGGTCTGAAGAAAAGGTAGATGCTTTCAGGCTTGGTAGTATCGGTGATTTCTGTACAAAAAAACTTCAAATCAACGTATGCTCTTTTCTTAACCGTATCCACCACACAGCTGTTCGAAAATCACCGGCGTCAGTCAAGTGTCCTCCTTCACCAGCATTCACACACGAATACCGCCAAAGTGCGGCCTTTGCTGACAGTTTGAATGGGCACTTCACTTGTGCATGGTGGAGCTCGTATTTTACAAGCGTGTGCTCGAGTAAAGGGCCGTGCGAATGAACTGAGACCAGCAACAAAGTAGTTGTCTACAAGGGCTGCAAAATGCATTGCAGTTGACAGTGGACGATTTGAACATTTTTGTGAGGCAATCTACACAATTAAACAAAACATTAGATCACAATGTTTCATTTACTATTACCTACATTTGTTCTGTTACCCACTGTTACCACTGGTTTCCTGGAAACTATTAAAAATGTGACAGACGTCAGATGACGTTTTTCGCTCAGATTCGCTAATATTATCATCCCTCAAAGCATGTACCTTTCTTCCTCAGTCACCATGTTTGCTTAAATGCATTTAAGTATCTGCCAAACAATTCAGCATAGGAAACAGAGCTGAAGTTTGGCCCCAAACTGACATGAGAGCAAGTGAACATCAACTGGGCTGGACACACAACGGCAATGTTAAGACTGTTTTTCAGAGTGCAAAAGCGTTATTTGCAAGTGAAATTTCGCAGAATATGTACGGCATCTTAGTGTGCATTGCATCAATAGATGACAATGCAAAATGAGAAAGCGTATTTCGAAAGCTAGCTGTTAATAATCGCAAAATATACGAGGGTTGTCCAGAAATTAAGTTCCGATCGGTCGCTAAATGGAAACCACAGTGAAAATCAGAAATATTTTATTTGCAAGAGTTAGCTGCACTTTCCAGATACTTCTCTACATAGTCGCCGCTCCGCCTTAGACATCAGTTATACCAAATTTCCAATATCATCGTCATAGAAGCCAGCCACTTGTGCTTTCCGGTAATTCTCTACGCTGGTCTATAGCGCGTAGCCTGCGCTCACGTGTTGTCTTCGTATCCAGCGTTTCATGTGAACAGAGATGGTACTCAGGAAAAGCCAATTAGGACTGTGTTGTGGGCGATCGAACACTTCCCATCGAAAAGGCTGCAGGAGCTTCTGCACTGCCCCTGCAGAGTGCGGCTGAGAATTGTCATGAAGAAGGAAGTGCGTGGCAGTTGTGTTAGGTGGGCTGCATTCATTAAGGCGAAGCCTCTCAGCGGGGCCTCCAACTTGGCGGGAGACGTCGTTGTCCTAGCCACCTTGACTCGCTCACAGTGAGCTCCAAACTGAAAAGAGCGTCTTGATGTGATCGACGGTCATACTAGAGACACTACCCAAAACATCTGTACGAAGCTTCATCGGGTTTTCACCCTGGTGTCCATTTCGTGACCGATCGGAACTTCCTTCCTGTACAACACTCGTAGCAGCAAAATATTTCCACACAGAAAAATTACATTTATAGGTAAATTGATTTGTCACCTCGCCAACCAATTTATTGCTGATGACAATAATGTAAATAACTCAGTAGTGCAGAAAAATGAAATTAATGACAACGATGTATACTGCTTTGTGGGCTTACTTCGTCAGAACAATTATGACTTAAAACATGTTTAAATTTTACAGAACTAAATAAAGACTACCCACCGACGATGGCACAAATGTGTTGAAACGTATTTGGGTTCATATAATAATAATAATAATAATAATAATAATAATAATAATAATTTGTTTGTGTAACGTGCAGACTGATGCACAGTAAATCAAGAATATGTGGTATGCAGAGCGTTACAAAACGATACTAACAAACTTTAAGGAGTTGTATAGGATGCCTGGAGGAACAAACTAAGAACAGAAACCAGTGTCCGGAAACGTCCTCCAACGATGCCAAAGAGTGTGGAAGTTACAGGCTCTGGCGCGTGCCGCTGGGCCACCGCTTTGACAAAAAAAGTGTCTGTGTATGCTGGCGGACCAGAGGTGGAACGTCTCGCAGTAGACATGTTTGTTTTACAGTGATCGCGACTGATTACCACGATCGTCAGTGGAGAAGATGGAGCTAGTTGTTTCGTAGACAGTCCTTGTATCCTATGAATACGATGCTCTGTTTCCTCGGTGGATGACAGTTTCGCACTTAAGTTTAAGTTTCAATCCGCAGCTTGCTTTTCTGCTGCAGCCCTCTAAAATCTCCAATGTGTTTTGGCATACATTGTGTAACAAAGATACTGACAACGTCGAAATTTCAGGGCCTAACGTCTGACTCCACAGACTACGCTGGAGATTGCGGCTGTCAGTTGTGTTCAATCAATAACTGCAGACTTTTCGAGAATTCGACCCTTTTGTTTAATTTGAAGGAAAGGAAATATGATTGCAAAGAAAGGAGACGTAAACATAAGGGTATTCACTGTGGCAGACAACAGTTGTTGCAAGAAAGTAAACAAAATTAGAGAAGATGTTCAAAATACCTGCCTGTAGTATTGCAGCATGCCTGACATACGCATGACATTGACGGAGGAGCTCGCTGAAAGACACCTGGCATAGTGTGAACATTTTCACACGCCCCATGTACCGTTGCCACTAATCGTCGTCTCACTTCACTGGGTTTTCATTCACAATATTTTTCAGATGACCCCGCAAGTAAAAGTCCAGCAGGTTGAGGCCAGGCGATCGAGGCAGCCAAGTCAAGGGAAAGGTGAACACTCCAGCGATCTCACAACATCTGTCCAATCTGGGTTCTGGCAGCTAGACTCAAGTGTGTGGGTGCTCCATCGTGCTGGAACCATATACACTCCTGGAAATGGAAAAAAGAACACATTGACACCAGCGTGTCAGACCCACCATACTTGCTCCGGACACTGCGAGAGGGCTGTACAAGCAATGATCACACGCACGGCACAGCGGACACACCAGGAACCGCGGTGTTGGTCGTCGAATGGCGCTAGCTGCGCAGCATTTGTGCACCGCCGCCGTCAGTGTCAGCCAGTTTGCCGTGGCATACGGAGCTCCAGCGCAGTCTTTAACACTGGTAGCATGCCGCGACAGCGTGGACGTGAACCGTATGTGCAGTTGACGGACTTTGAGCGAGGGCGTATAGTGGGCATGCGGGAGGCCGGGTGGACGTACCGCCGAATTGCTCAACACGTGGGGCGTGAGGTCTCCACAGTACATCGATGTTGTCGCCAGTGGTCGGCGGAAGGTGCACGTGCCCGTCGACCTGGGACCGGACCGCAGCGACCCACGGATGCACGCCAAGACCGTAGGATCCTACGCAGTGCCGTAGGGGACCGCACCGCCACTTCCCAGCAAATTAGGGACACTGTTGCTCCTGGGGTATCGGCGAGGACCATTCGCAACCGTCTCCATGAAGCTGGGCTACGGTCCCGCACACCGTTAGGCCGTCTTCCGCTCACGCCCCAACATCGTGCAGCCCGCCTCCAGTGGTGTCGCGACAGGCGTGAATGGAGGGACGAATGGAGACGTGTCGTCTTCAGCGATGAGAGTCGCTTCTGCCTTGGTGCCAATGATGGTCGTATGCGTGTTTGGCGCCGTGCAGGTGAGCGCCACAATCAGGACTGCATACGACCGAGGCACACAGGGCCAACACCCGGCATCATGGTGTGGGGAGCGATCTCCTACACTGGCCGTACACCACTGGTGATCGTCGAGGGGACACTGAATAGTGCACGGTACATCCAAACCGTCATCGAACCCATCGTTCTACCATTCCTAGACCGGCAAGGGAACTTGCTGTTCCAACAGGACAATGCACGTCCGCATGTATCCCGTGCCACCCAACGTGCTCTAGAAGGTGTAAGTCAGCTACCCTGACCAGCAAGATCTCCGGATCTGTCCCCCATTGAGCATGTTTGGGACTGGATGAAGCGTCGTCTCACGCGGTCTGCACGTCCAGCACGAACGCTGGTCCAACTGAGGCGCCAGGCGGAAATGGCATGGCAAGCCGTTCCACAGGACTACATCCAGCATCTCTACGATCGTCTCCATGGGAGAATAGCAGCCTGCATTGCTGCGAAAGGTGGATATACACTGTACTAGTGCCGACATTGTGCATGCTCTGTTGCCTGTGTCTATGTGCCTGTGGTTCTGCCAGTGTGATCATGTGATGTATCTGACCCCAGGAATGTGTCAATAAAGTTTCCCCTTCCTGGGACAATGAATTCACGGTGTTCTTATTTCAATTTCCAGGAGTGTATGTTGGGGGGCTGCAAGTGGTATGTCGTCACATAATTGCGGCAGCATATCTCAAATGAACGTTGCATAGTTATCGTCTGTGAGTTGAGAAGAAAGCATGTAGAAGCCCAATCAAATAATAGAGTACTCTGCCAATTCATAAATTTTGGAAACATTTTTTCTTGAACTTGTTCGTGCATGTCGTGGGTGTTCTCCTCCGCCCCAATATGAAAAAGCGTGTGAGTTGAACACACCCTCGCGGCTAAAGGACACTTCGTTCGTGAACAAAACAACGTAATACGACTGTGTGGGGCAACGCTGCAAGGGACACTGCTAGAGCTCTGTACGCGAAGCAAAATCACGGACCGTCAACGCCTGTGCCTTCTGAAAATGGAATACATGCCATCGCTCCTCATACATCACCCACTAACCCGCAGTGTACCTCAGATCAAGTGTTCACGGCCATACACTAAATGATCAAAAGTATCTGGACACCCACAAAAACATACGTTTTTCATATTAGGTGCATTGTTTTGCGACCTACTGCCACGCACTTCATGTCAGCGACCTCAGTAGTCATTAGACATCGTGAGAGAGCAGAATGGGGCGCTCTGCGGAACTCACGGATTTGGAACTTGGTCAGGGGATTGGGTTTAACTTGTGTCACACGTCTGTACACGAGATTTCCACCCCTAGGTTCACTGTTCCCGATGCGATAGTGGAGTGGAAACGTGGAGGGGCAAGTCCAGCACAAAAGCCTACAGGCCCACCTCGTCTACAGACAGAGACCGGCGACCGTTGAAGAGGGACGTAATGTGTAATAGGCAGACATCTATCCACACCAACACACAGGATTTCCAAACTGCATCAGGATCCGCTGCAAGTACTATGACAGTTAGACGGGAGGTGAGAAAACTTGGATTTCATGCCTGCTCATAAGCCTCACATCACGCCGTTAAATGCTAAACGACGCCTCGCTTGCTGTAAGGAGCGTAAACATTGGACGACTGATGAGTGGAAAAACGTTGTGTGGAGTGATGAATCACGGGTCAAAACGTGGCGATCCGATGGCAGGGTGTGTGTATGGCGAATGCCCGGTGAACGTCGCCTGCCAACGTGTGTAGTGCCAGCAGTAAAATTCGAAGGAGGAGGTGTTATGGTAAGGTCGTGTTTCCCATGGGGGGAGCTTGTTTTACGTGGCACTTTCACAGCACAGGCCTACATTGGCGTTTTAAGCACGCTCTTGCTTCCCACTGTTGAAGAGCAATTCGGCGATAGCGATTGCATCTTTCAACACGATCGGGCACTTGTTCATAAAGCACGGCCAGTGGAGGAGTGAGTACACGACAATAACAATCCTGTGATGGCCTGGCCAGCACAGAGTCCTGCCCTGAAGCCTATAGAACACTTCTGGGATGTCTTGGAAAGCCGACTTTGTGCCAGGCCGCACCGACCGACATTGATACCTCTCTCCAGTGCAGCACTGCGTGAAGAATGGGCTGCCATTCGTCAAGAAACCTTCCAGCACCTGATTGAACGTATGTCTGGAGAGGCTGTCATCAAGGCAAGGGGTGGGCCAACACCATACTGAATTCCAGCATTACCGATGGAGGGCGCCACGAACCTGTAAGTCGTTTTCAGCCACGTTTCCGCATACTTTTGATCACATAGTGTATGTCTGAGTGGAATCTCTCTGTACGTTCTCTTCAAATTGTAGAGTTAGTACGCCTCGCACGCGACCTCCCCCGTGTTGACGTCCTTTGAAATCCTGCTTCACCCAGACACCGGTGGATAGCAGCAAACGGAGATTGGTGTGGCTGACATACATTCGAATATCTCTGTCCATAGACGCGTAAAACTGGGCACCTATTTCCTCTCGCCTCACCACAAACGAAGTTCATATGGTGCCGCTCAATCCAAGTGAAGTTCTCCATAATGTGGCACAACCGCATAAGACAAACTGCGAATGACAGCTGTATTTTTACAGCGTATGTCTGTCTCTCCCCTCTGCCTCTACTGTTGTTAGCGGTCCCTACATCGTTGTTGCGACAGGTGTTGACGTGTTTGGCGCCATCTAACGTCCAGAATGCTGCCAGATGCATTGCCAGACGTTTCGCCTGCGGTACGTCAGCGTACAAGCTCACTTCTTCGGCCAAACGGATGGCCTTGTGACAGGGGCCGGCGCGAATAACCTCGACGCTCTGGGGCGTCATAGGATGACTCTTACGAACACAGATTCGTATCCTCAGTTTGTTCGTCCGGAGACCGTCCCACAACTCTCCAAAGATTTTTATTAGCACCAAAGTAAGTGACTTTAAATGTCGATAAAGGCTTTCTTATCTCTACTGTTGCCTCCATCAAATAAGCTATTACTTTCAGTAAGTGATAATGTTATTTATGACAAATTTCTGTCAAGAATAAAACTACTACGAAGCAGTAGTCCGTATCTCAAATTCCTTAAAGAGCTAATAAAGCTGTCGCAAACTGCCTATAATAAATTTCCTCAAGTAATTTTGTTGAGGCACTATCCCTGTCTTTATCTACAATTATTTACCCTAAAACATGTAGATTACATATTGTTTCTTAATTATAAAAACCAACGCCAATGCAGAAAGTTAATCGGTTCAGAGCGTTTCAGCAATTTTGTGAAATATCAGAGTCAAACCTATCCTTGGTGCAATGGCTGCGGTGCTCAAGAGCAAGTGTCTTTCGTGAGTAGTCCTGTCTCCTGAACAGTTGGCACAGTGAAAGCTTGTGCAATCTGTCAGGGGCCGATACCTTCATAAATGTTATTTGTTATGTAAAGAAATCTGTAATGTACTGCAGCTCTCTTTGCTTACTTGTCTTTTAGGAAATATTTTTTAAACTGAAAAGTACATACGTGCTTTAAATGCTGGTCTGTGGTACGTTAACTCGGCTGTTCGCGGTCTCTGCTGTTTTCTATGAGTGCAAGGACTGCAGGCCGTTGGGCCCCATTCCAGGACGTTCAAAGGTTGTACCTTTGTACATAGCGACAGGCCATCTGCAAGCCCTCACTGGGCAGCGTTCGACGCAGCCGTACAACGAGCTACTCTGGATCTTGAAATTCCTGTCCTGCAAGTACATGCGTGGGCGATACCATCCACTTCAGCATTCACAACAGCTTTGAGCGTGGCCACAGCAGTTGACATTAAACTTGTTGTTCTCTCAGTTATGTGTCCCATTTGTCTCTCTACATATAATAGGAGTCAATAAAAATAGGTCTGAACGCCCATTAAATATAGCACATCTACTCCACAAATCCAACTTATGGATTTCATCAATGCTGTTTCATAAATTTTGTGGGTGCATCCGATTCCCTTCCCCATGTCCCGAAATTCACTTATGCCGTCAGGTTTTATAAATACGTGCAACGTAAATACTGATAAATCAGCACACGTAATTACAGATCAGAATTTATTCTGTTAACAAAATTCAGAAGTTGGTAGTGGGTGACATCGATCATGTTCATACACTGTTACCAACCTATATTTGGCTGAAATATTCACATATTAAAAATGTTGCAGGTATACATGATCTGTGTAACGTGTAATGTGCCAAAATGTGTCATGTTGAACGTTATACAGCAAGGGGTCGCCTCAAGGAAACAAGTAAGTAGATTTGTTTCAAATTAATTTTGCGTTGACAGATTAAAATAATTTTGACACTTATATAACCAGTTTATAACGAGTACCTTAAGTGGGAAAGAATGTGAATTAATTTGCATAGGTAAGATCAGTTACGTATTCACCTTGGGTATTAATACCCGTTTCAGGTGCATTTTCTCCCTTCTTACTGGATCACTACCGGTTTCGTAGCACTAAAGGGCACGTCTTAAGGTGAACATATGATTAAAACATCAGAGCTGAAAGGCTCGGAACCTATTTACCCTCATTCTTTGTCCGTCAGAACGAAACACCGCTAAAGGGCGGTATGTCATAGAATAAAACAGCCGGACTCCAGTGTAGTAAATGGTTCCGCTTCTCCAATCTATACAGAACCGCATCTAGGGGACAGAGCCGCATGCACTGTCATATTCATATTGTTTTACTCATATGTTCATCTGAATATGTGGCTTTTAGTGCCACGAAACCGGAAGTGATACATTAATAATAGACTAAATACAGCTGAAGCGATTAATAATACCCACGATGACTCTTCATAGTTGTGCTTGCCCTATCTACAAGGTTGTCTGCAGGTATGTGCTGTTTACATCAAAACGTAAGCTTAAAGGCTGATGCCCTACTCGTTCGAAATCGCAGAGAATTATTCAATTTTTATACGTGAAGTTGGCATTTGTTTGACATTAGTGTGCACCTGAAAAGAATAGCTATAAATATTAGACAAACTCCTATAAATTAGCTATAAAAAAGCACTCAATTTCTTGACGTACCACGGTTGTGGTAGTTATTAATGACGCAAGAATAACTATTCTGAATAGTAGAACTCACTTTATTATGAAATTCGTGAAGGCATCAAATCTAATTTTGTGGGGTTTTATATTTATAAGGTGCACTGCCGTGAAATACAGTTGCAGATACAATTTGTTATAGAAATATACATCTATACTGTACATCTGCTACCAACTTATTACTTACATCTTAGTAGAACTATACGACAAGTTGAAACATGATAGCTATATTTTAAAAAACAATGTATTCGGATCCTTTCATAGATTTTATAGTAGTCTGATACCGTAGAAAACTAATTTGTTGTTAATATGTTCTGTTTTGGGAAGAAGGATTTAGTTGTTACTGGAATGACCAGCCACAACACTCGCTCACTCTCAAGTGACGCTTTTTGTCTGCCCAAAACGTATTTGAAGACATTCCTCTCTCTTTATCTCTTTAACGGATGTTAAGACGGAAAATGAATCATAAAATTATGTTTAACAACAGAATTAAGCTGCCTGAAGGTTACCTCTGTTTTCATTTATATCATTATTAGCTTCGAAGAATTTTTTTTCTTAGCACATGAAATAGGTCTGAATTTATTTTAACATAGTAACAACTATACTAGAGCCCACTATTATATCCTCAAACCAGCCTGAAATTTTAGCTAAACAAAATAAGTGTAACTTGTATGAAAAATTAAAGGACGACAATTATGTATAAACTATCTCACCTTAAAGGAGCTCTTAGCTGATTCAAAACTGTTCTTATATTTTGAGAATCTGTAACATTTCCAAAGTTATGGAGGATACAATATTCTGATAAACTTCTTATTAACATTAATTCAGTTCGTGCGTCTGGAACGCAGTATTAAGTGTAAATGATGGTCTTTCCTCCTCTAGAAACACCTCAATAAATGTCACTTTTCGGAGTAGCCATTTAATTACTTCAAAGGAACTCATTGCTAGAAGCATTGTCCCCAGAACTAATGTGACACCCCAGGGTCTGAGTCGAGTGCAAAGCTTGAATCAGACACTCAGAAGGTCTTATTACAGGCTGGGCTGTGACTTCGTAGGTATGCTCCCTAAGAACGAGAACTGTCTGGTCCCACCAAAATGTGCACTACAGAACAGAGGCCGCTACCAAGATTGCTGACTGAGTGTGAGGTGCAGACAAGACTTTCTTAGACAAGTTGATACTCGATCCAGTACACATAACGATAGCTCTAGGAGACTTGAAAGTTTCATTATAAGACCCAAGAAAAACACTCCCTATAGACGAGAGCGCCAAAATCGTACTGGTTAACTACCGAAATTATGCAACGAAGTGCCAGAATTTGAAGCGTTCCTGGAAAGCAGCGGATCTCACGTAACAATAGGCACAGAATGTTGGTTAAAATCTGAAACTGATAGTAATAAGATTTTTGGGCAAAATTTAAGTCTAAATCAGAGCGATAGGCTAATGGTAAACAGAGGTCATGAACATTCGTCGCACGAGACAAGAAATTGAGATCAACCGAAATAGAAATTGAAAGTGCATAAGAAATAGTTTCGCCAAGATTCAGTGTCAAGTTTGGGCATAATCTTTAATCGGATCCTTCTATAGACCACCAGACTCACCTCCACATAAACCGAAAACTTTAGAGAAAAGCTAAAGTCACTAGTACGTAAATTCTCCAATCATATTGTCATGATTGTAATAGACTTTAATCACTCAACAATAAAACGGAAAAATTACGTTTTGTTAACTGGCAGGAGTGACAATATGTCTTGCGAAGCATTGCTAAATGCTTCTCAGGGGCCTACTTAGAACAGATTCTTTGGAAATCCACTCATGATGGAAGTGTATTAAATTCCATAGCAACAAGTAGACCTGATCTCCACTGAAATTAGCATCGATGAGGACAAGGCACCGGTAACAGCAATGTCTGTCAAAGTACAAAGGGCACATAAATCAAATGTTGTTGTTGTTGTTGTGGTCTTCAGTCCTGAGACTGGTTTGATGCAGCTCTCCATGCTACTCTATCCTGTGCAAGCTTCGTCATCTCACAGTACCTACTGCAACCTACATCCTTCTGAATCTGTTCAGTGTATTCATCTCTTGGTCTCCCTCTACGATTATTACCCTCCACACTGCCCTCCAATGTTAAATTGGTAATCCCTTGATGGCTCAGAACATGTCCTACCAACCGATCCCTTCTTTTAGTCAAGTTGTGCCACAAAATTCTCTTCCCCCCAATCCTATGCAATACCTCCTCATTAGTTATATGATGTACCCACCTAATCTTCAGCATTCTTCTGTAGCACCTCATTTCGAAAGCTTCTATTCTCTTCTTTTCCAAACAAGTTATCGTCCATGTTTCACTTCCATACATGGCTACGCTCCATACAAATACTTTCAGAAACGACTTCCTGACACTTAAATCAAGACTCGATGCTGACAAATTACTTTTCTTCAGAAGCGCTTTCCTTCCCATTGCCAGTCTACACTTTATATCCTCTCTACTTCGGTCATCAGTTATTTTGCTCCCCAAATAGCAAAACTCCTTTACTTCTTTAAGTGTCTCATTTCCTAATCTAATTCCCTCAGCATTACCCGACTTAAGTCGACTACATTCCATTATCCTCGTTTTGCTTTTGTTGATGTTCATCTTATATCCTCCTTTCAAGACACTGTCCATCCGTTCAACTGCTCTTCCAAGTCGTTTGCTGTCTCCGACAGAATTACAATGTCATCGGCGAACCTCAAAGTTTTTATTTTTTCTCCATGAGTTTTAATACCTACTCCGAATTTTACTTTTGTTTCCTTCACTGCTTGCTCAATAACAGATTGAATAACATCGAGGATAGGCTACAACCCATTCTCACTCCCTTCCCAACCACTGCTTCCCTTTTATGCCCTCGAGTCTTATAACTGCCATCTGGTTTCTGTACAAATTGTAAATAGCCTTTCGCTCTCTGTATTTCACCCCTGCCACCTTCAGAATTTGGAAGTGAGTATTCCAGTCAACATTGTCAATAGCTTTCTCTAAGTTTACAAATGCTAGAAATGTAGGTTTGCCTTTCCTTAATCTAGCTTCTAAGGTAAGTCGTAGGGTCAGTGTTGCCTCACGTGTTCCAATATTCCTACAGAATCCAAATTGATCTTCCCCGAGGTCAGCTTCTACCAGTTTTTCCATTTGTCTGTAGAGAATACTCGTTAGTATTTTGCATCCGTGATTTATTAAACTGATTGTTCGGTAATTTTCACATCTGTCGGCACCTGCTTTCTTTGGGATCGGAATTATTATATTCTTCTTGAAGTCTGAGGGTATTTCGCCTGTCTCATACATCTTGCTCACCAGATGGTAGAGTTTTGTCAGGACTGGCTCTCCCAAGGCCGTCAGTAGTTTTAATGGACTGTTGTCTTCTCCTGGGGCCTTGTTTCGACTCAGTCCTTTCAGTGCTCTGTCAAACTCTTCACGCAGTATCGTACCTCCTATTTCATCTTCATCTACATCCTCTTTCGTTTCCTCATGTACATTGCCCTTGTATAGGCCCTCTATATACTCCCTCCACCTTTCTGCTTTCCCTTCTTTCCTTAGAACTGGCTTAGAATTGAGCTCTTGATATCCATACAAGTGCTTCTCTTTTCTCCAAAGGTCTCTTTAATTTTCCTTTAGGCAGTACCTATCTTACCCCTAGTGAGATAACCCTCTACATCCATACTTTTGTCCTCCATACTTTTGTCCTGCTTAGCCATTTTGCACTTCCTGTCGATCTCGTTTTTTAGACGTTTGTATTCCTTTTTGGCTGCTTCATTTACTGCATTTTTATGTTTTCTGCTTTCATCAATTAAAATCAGTATTTCTTCTGTTACCCAAGGATATCTACTAGCCCTCGTCTCTTTACTTACTAGGTCCTCTGCTGCCTTTACTGCTTAATCTCTCAAAGCTACCCATTCTTCTTCTACTGTATTTCTTTCCCCCATTCCTGTCAATTGTTCCCCTATGCTCTCCCTGAAACTCTCTACAACCTCTGGTTCTTTCTGTTTATCCAGGTCCCATCTCCTTAAATTCCCACCTTTTTGCAAGTTTTTCAGTTTTAATCTACAGTCCATAACCAACAGATTGTGATCAGAGTCCACATCTGCCCCTGGAAATGTCTTACAATTTAAAAAAAATGGTTCAAATGGCTCTGAGCACTATGGGACTCAACTGCTGAGGTCATTAGTCCCCTAGAACTTAGAACTAGTTAAACCTAACTAACCTAAGGACATCACACACATCCATGCCCGAGGCAGGATTCGAACCTGCGACCGTAGCGGTCTCGCGGTTCCAGACTGCAGCGCCAGAACCGCGCGGCTACAATTTAAAACCTCGTTCCTAAACCTCTGTCTTACAATTATCTCCAGGCTTCTTCCATGTAAACAACCTTCTTTTATGATTCTTGAACCAAGTGTTAGCTATGATTAAGTTGTGCTCTGTGCAAAATTCTAACAGGCGGCTTCCTCTTTCATTTCTTATCCCCAATCCATATTCACCCGCTACGTTTCCTTCTCTCCCTTTTCCTACTGACAAATTCCAGTCTCCCATGGCTATTAAATTTTCGTCTCCCTTCACTATCTGAATAATTTCTTCTTATTTCATCACACATTTCTTCAATTTCTTCGTCATCTGCGAAGCTAGTTGGCATATAAACTTGTACTACTGTAGTGTCTATCTTAGCCACAATAATGCGTTCACTATGCTGTTTGTAGTAGCTTACCCGCACTCGTATTTTTTTATTCATTATTAAACCTGCTCCTGCATTACCGCTATTTGATATTGTATTTATAACTCTGTATTCACCTGACCAAAAGTCTTGTTCCTCCTGCCACCGAACTTCACTAATTCCCACTATATCTAACTTTAACCTATCCCTTTCCCTTTTTAAATTTTCTAACCTACCTGCCCGATTAAGGGACCTGACATTCCACGCTCCGATCCGTAGAACGCCAGTTTTACTTCTCCTGATAACGACGCCCTCTTGAGTAGTCCCCGCCTGAAGATCCGAATGGGGGACTATTTTACCTCCGGAATATTTTACCCAAGAGGACGCCATCATCATTTAATCATACAGTAAAGCTGCATGCCCTCGGGAAAAATTACGGCCGTAGTTTCCCCTTGCTTTCAGCCGTTCGCAGTACCAGCACAGCAAGGCTGTTTTGGTTAGTGTTACAAGGCCAGATCAGTCAATCATCCAGACTGTTGCCCCTGCAACTACGGAAAAGGCTGCTGCCCTTCTTCAGGATAAAACAAATAGAAGAATTTATATGTTCAGCTTACTAGATAAAAATGAAGTTGTTTTGTATTTCAATAACTAGCTCCAAGCATTTAGCGCTGGACTGAAACATAAAGAGGAAGTGGTGTTCAGTTTTAGACTAGTTGATTAAGCACTCGACAGTTACGTACTTACGTACTTCAGTTACGTAAGTTCATGATGGGAAGGATGATCGGGCTACTCAGTCACTGTAAAGAAACTTCTAAAGAATTATAGAATACTGCATAGCTAGTACAAAACACAACGTAGGGCTATAGACAGAACGATGATGAGTAAGGTGCTTGCCGGCCGAGGTGGCCTAGCGATTCTAGGCGCAACAGTCTGGAACCGCGCAACCGCTACGGTCGCAGGTTCGAATCCTGCCTCAGGCATGGATGTGTCTGATGTCCTTAGCTTTGTTAGGTTTAAGTAGTTCTAAGTTTTAGGGGACTGATGACCTTAGAAGTTAAGTCCCATAGTGCTCAGAGCCATTTGAACCCATAAAATGCCTGTGGCTGGCAAGAGAGCAAAGCGTGAACCCTTCAATGGCCACTGTAACAGAATATCGACAGATGTGTCAGAGAACCCAAAGATAGTCTGGTCATATGTAAAGGCTGTTGGTGGAACCAAAGTTAGTGTCCCGACACTCATGGACGGTACAAGAATTGAAATTGATGGTGGCAGAGCGAAAGCCAAATTGCTGAACTCTTTTTTTCTAATGTCCACTTACAAAGAAAAATTTAAGATATTGTCCCAGTTTCACTCACGCATTGCTCTAAAGATGACTAATATAGATTTCAGTGTCATTGGCGTCATACACAGCGTGGTCCATTGATAGTGACCTGGCAAAATATCTCACGAAATAAGCATCAAACGAAAAAAACTACAAAGAATGAAACTCGCCTTGCTTGAAGGGGGTACCAGACGTCGCTATAGTTGGCCCGCTAGATGGCGCAGCCATAGGTCAAACGGATATCAACTGCGTTTTTTTAAAATAGGAACCCCCATTTTTATTACATATTCGTGTAGTACGTAAAGAAATATGAATGATTTGGTTGGACCACTTTTTTCGCTTTGTGATAGATGACGCTGTAATAGTCACAAACGTATAAGTACGTGGTATCACGTAACATTCCGCCAGTGCGGACGGTATTTGCTTCGTGATACATTACCCGTGTTAAAATGGTCCTTTTACCAATAACGGAAAAGTTCGGTACCGTGTTGATGTATGGCTATAATGATCAAAATGCCCAACGGGCGTGTGCTATGTATGCTGCTCGGTATCCTGGACGACATCATCCAAGTGTCCGGACCGTTCGCCGGATGGTTACACAGTTACTCATTTAAGGTAACAGGAAGTGTTCCAGGAAAGTTTAAGGATATTCGCTACCGTGACCCACCGACAACGCCTGACAACCTGGGTCAGCGCATTGTCAATGCATGTGCGAACATTACGGAAGGCGAACTACTCTCTGATGAGAGAAATGTCGTTACACGCATTGCGAAATGCATTGAGGTTGACATACATCATTTTGAGCATTTATTGCATTAATGTATTTACAGGTAATAATGCTGTAACCGCATGCGTTCTCAGAAATGATAAGTTCACAAAGGTACGTGTATCACATCGGAACAACCGAAATAAAATGTTCAAACGTACCTTCGTTCTGTATTTTAATTTAAAAAACCTACCTGTTACCAACTATTCGTCTAAAATTGTGAGCCATATGTTTGTGACTCACAGCGCCACCTATCACAAAGCGAAAAAAGTGGTCCAACTAAAACATTCGTATTTCTTTACGTACTACACAAATATGTGATAAAAAATGGGGGTTCCTATTTTAAAAAAACGCAGTTGATATCCGTTTGACCTGTGGCAGCGCTATCTAGCGGGGCAACCATAGCGCCATCTGGTTTCCCCCTTCAAGCTAGACAGGTTTCGTTCTTTGTAGTTTTTTCGTTTGACGCTTATTTCGTGAGATATTTGGGCCGGTCACGATCAATGGACCACGCCGTATATGTGCTCCCGTTTGTTTCTGCATTACTCTCGAAAGCTAGGAGCAATTAACTAACCAACAACCTACGGCATTTGATGACGACTCTTACCCTCTCCCCTCTAATTCTTCAGGTTCCCAAAGTCTCTACATTTTTGTTTCTGTGTATGATTTCATACGAGAATGTGAGCGATTCCTCAAGACTAGAAGACAAGGAAAATGTTTCTAAGAATTTTCAGATGATTGGCAATTTTCTGTTCACAACTCACATCTTAAAACTCCGCCATGGCTAGCACCAGTAACCCTATTGTCCCCAAATACTGTGTATTCAACGCAAATGTCGGTCAATGCAATATTTTTAGTCCTCGCTTCCTTCCCACACTCACGTATGTTCTAGGAATGATGAAAATGTGTCGCACTCACGGTATATTTCCCACTCGGTTGAGTTTTCTCCAAGTATTCAAGCATTTCAGAGAGATACTATTAGGTATCATCCCCGCCCACCCCATTCCCTCTTTATGGATGCTACGGGGCTCTCGTACCCCCTCCCCCCACACGTGTGGGTGTGCGGGGATGGCAATTTTTTGTAAGAGAGAGGCAGAGAGAATTTCCTTATTAAGACTTAGAAGAAGAAAGAAAGAAAGACAGCTGTAGGGCTCTAAGGAGAAGTAAATGTTTGTACCATAACTCGCTTTCAGTGTTCAATTTCTGCAACAGCGGTTCGCCTAAAGGGAAAGCAAGTAAGATTAGGGAGATGTATAAAGTTTTAATGAAGCTTGAATGAGCATAGCGGACTTGCTGACATCTCCCCTAACGTGGATGTCACGTATCGAGCGGAACACTGCCGGCGGGCGAACTTAATAAGACGGTGGTAGGAAATCTTTTGGAATGACGGCGCGGCTTTTAGAGGTAGATGCCGCTTTACAGGCAACTGCGATTTACGGTTGATTTCGTTGCAGCATTGTAGAGCTGTGTCGAAGATCATGCAGAGGTATCTCAGCCACTGTCGTCCAATAATGACGCAATCTTTATTGAGCCTGAAGGTTCTCTGACAGAGATGGTCTGTCAGGCGATAATGTTATTTATCAACGTACTGATTTACCTTTATACTTTCGAAGCTGTGTAGAACAAGATCGTAACGTTGCAGTGTTACGCCAGAAGAAATTATTTCATCTGCATTCTTCTGCTCCCTTTTCTTCCATGAATAATCTGTAGGATTTGTTTTTATTGCGCGTTACCTTGATATGTTGTTATAATCTGTTATCAGATAGTTCGTGTAATGTACTGCCAACATAAACGTCATGTAATCAACAGGTGTTCTTCCACTGTGTGATGTTGGCATGTATTTACATCAAACACCAAGAAAAAATACAATATTCAGCAACAACATAAATTCGTCTGCTTAGAATATATATCGAAGACAACACCATTACCTGTTTTCTGATGCAAAACGTACTTCTAAGTTCCACAATCAAGTTAGAAGTGTTTGACTCCATATAAGAAGAATAAACGCACTAATAACGGAATTTTCAGATTATGTTTCATTTACGTTCGAACCCACTTTTCTATATTCTTTTCGTTGTTATGATTGTTACGAAGGAGTCACACAGCATTTTTCGGAAGTAATGCTTGGGTTCCAACACTCAGATAATTTATTTTGTTGCAAAAGTGCACATTCATAGTAGCTAATCGCTTTTCTATAGAACTACAAATTATGACAGTACAAACGAAACCAGGTCTTTTTCTAAATTATTTGTTACAAATTGTCATTCTTTGGCACAGTAAACAGGTACAGTAAATAGCGTATCACAAAGTTCTTTTTAATAAGGCCGACAGTCTTTTGACTGATTCGATTTTTGTCTATCTAGTACACGTTTACCATCTCTGACAAAGTCTTGTTCTTCATACAGGGTGTTTAAGAAAAGTGTCAGCTATACCTACCGGAGGCATTATAGGTCAATACTAGAATCTTATCCTGGAATCCAATATCTGTGGAGATATGGACTGTTCAGGAGAGCAGTTCAGAGCCTGCATTTTATTTACAGGTGCAGTGGGGTTTGCAAGAGATGGCATAGTAAATTAAAAATACACGCATATGTGGGCTGCATAACACAAGCGCTCATGGAGGTGAGACATTAGTATTGTTTCTGTATCAATATATAGGCAGTGATTGTCGTTGACAGGCACATAGGGCCTTATACTCTACCAAATTGATGATGTGTGTCACCGATTTCTGAGTGACGAATTATCAGCGTCACTGGAGAACGTTACCCTTGCAGAATGACAACGACTGTAGTTTCTGGAATAGAAGACTACCCCATTTTCACCGGATGCACGACGACCAACTCATCGACAATGTACAGATGTTAAAAGAGTGCGCGATCAGTGCATGTAATGCATTCATAATGGAGACAGGGTTATTTGAGCTAATGATTCACAGCGAAGGATGTTGAAAGATGTTTGAGGAAGCCTAACAACAACATGCAACAATAAATATCGGGTAGACTGCTACAGACAGATAAAAATGAGAGGACAGACTGGCCCGCGTCTCAACATGTATTTTTTTCTTCGCATATCATTAAAGGAACTTCCCTTCTAGCTTTTATCAGCGTTAACACCTATAGAAATTTATGGCACTTTTCTTAAAGGCCCTGTATGTTGTTGTTGTTGTAGTTGTGGTCCTCAGTCCTGAGACTGGTTTGATGCAGCTCTCCACGCTACTCTATACCGTGCAAGCTTCTTCATCTCCCAGTACTTACTGCAACCTACATTCTTCTGAATCTGTTTAGTGTATTCATCTCTTGGTCTCCCTCTACGATTTTTACCCTCCATGCTGCCCTCCTATGCTAAATTTGTGATCCCTTGATGCCTCAAAACATGTCCAACCAACCGGTCCCTTCTTTTTGTCAATTTGTGCCACAAACTTCTCTTCTCCCCAATTTCATTCAATTCCTACTCATTAGTTATGTGATTTACCCATCTAATCTTCAGCATTCTTCTGTAGCACCACATTTCGAAAGCTTCTATTCTCTTCTTGTCCAAACAAGTTATCGACCATGTTTCACTTCCATACATGGCTACGCTCCATACAAATACTTTCAGAAACGACTTCCTGACACTTAAATCAATACTCGATGTTAACAAATTTCTCTTCTTCAGAAACGCTTTCCTTGCCATTGTCAGTCTACATTTTATATCCTCTCTACTTCGACCATCATCAGTTATTTCGCTCCCCAAATAGCAAAACTCCTTTACTACTTTAAGTGTCTCTTTTCCTAATCTAATTCCCTCAGCATCACCAGATTTAATTTGATTACATTCCATTATCCTCGTTTTGCTTTTGTTGATGTTGATCTTATATCCTCCTTTCAAGACACTGTCCATTCCGTTCAAGTGCTCTTCCAAGTCCTCTGCTGTCTCTGACAGAATTACAATGTCATCGGCGAACCTCAAAGTTTTTATTTCTTCTCCATGGATTTTAATACCTACTCCGAATTTTTCTTTTGTTTCCTTTACTGCTTGCTCAATATATAGAATGAATAACATCGGGGAGAGGCTAAAACCCTGTCTCACTCCGTTCCCAACCACCGCTTCCCTTTCGTGCCCCTCGACTCTTATAACTACCATCTGGTTTCTGTACAAATTGTAAATAGCCTTACGCTCCCTGTATTTTATAACTGCCACCTTCAGAATTTGAAAGAGAGTATTCCAGTTAACATTGTCAAAAGCTTTCTCTAAGTCTACAAACGCTAGAAACGTAGGTTTGCCTTTTCTTAATCTTTCTCCTAAGATAAGTCGTAAGGTTAGTATTGCCTCATGTGTTCCAACATTTCTACGGAATCCAAACTGATCTCCCCCGAGGTCGGCTTCTACCAGTTTTTCCATTCGTCTGTAGAGAATACGAGTTAGTATTTTGCATCGGTGACTTATTAAACTGATTGTTCGGTAATTTTCACATCTGTAGGCACCTGCTTTCTTTGAGATCGGAATTATTATATTCTTCTTGAAGTCTGAGGGTATTTCGCCTGTCTCACACATCTTGCTCACCAGATGGTAGAGTTTTGTCATGACTGGCTCTCCCAAGGCTGTCAGTAGTTCTAATGGAATGTTGTCTACTCCCGGGGCCTTGTTTCGACTCAGGTCTTTCAGTGCTCTGTCAAACTCTTCACGCAGTTCTTATCTCCCATTTCGTTTTCATCTACATCCTCTTCCGTTTCCATAATTTTGTCCTCAAGTACATCGCCCTTGTATAAGCCCTCCATATACTCCTTCCACTTTTCTGCCTTCCCTTCTTTGCTTAGAACTGAGCTCTTGATATTCATACAAGTGGTTCTCTTTTCTCCAAAGGTCTCGCTAATTTTCCTTTAGGCAGTATCTATCTTACCCCTAGTGAGATAACCCTCTACATCCTTACGTTTGTCCTCCAGCCACCCCTGCTTAGCCATTTTGCACTTGCTGTCGATCTCGTTTTTTAGACGTTTGTATTCCTTTTTGCCTGCTTCACTTACTGCATTTTTGTATTTTCTCGTTTCATCAAATAAATTCAATATTTATTCTGTTACCCAAGAATTTCTACTAGCGCTCGTCTTTTTACCTACTTGATCCTCTGCTGCCTTCACTATTTCATTCCTTAAAGCTACCCATTCTTCTTCTACTGTATTTCTTTCCCCCATTCCTGTCAATTGTTCCCTTATGGTCTCCCTGAAACACTCTACAACCTCTGGTTTAGTCAATGTATCCAGGTCCCATCTCCCTAAATTATCACCTTTTTGTTGTTTCTTCAGTTTTAATCTACAGTTCATAACCAATAGATTGTGGTCAGAGTCCACATCTGCCTCTGGAAATGTCTTACAATTTAAGACCTTGTTCCTAAATCTCCATCTTACCATTATATAATCTATCTGATACCTTTTGGTATCTCCAGGATTCTTCCATGTATACAACCTTCTTTTATGATTCTTGAAGTGTTAGCTATGATTAAGTTATGCTCTGTGCAAAATTCTAGCAGACCGCTTCCTCTTTCATTTCTTCCTCCCAATCCATACTCATCTACTATGTTTCCTTCTCTCCCTTTTCCTACTGACGAATTCCAGTCACCCATGACTATTAAATTTTTGTCTCCCTTCACTACCTGAATAATTTCTTTTATCTCATCATACATTTCATCAATTTCTTCATCTGCAGAGCTAGTTGGCATATAAACTTGTACTACTGAAGTAGGCGTGGGCTTTGTGTCTATCTTGGCCACAATAACGCGTTCACTATGCTGTTTGTAGTAGCTTACCCGCACTCCTATTTTTTATTTATTATTAAACCTGCTCCTGCATTACCGCTATTTGATATTGTATTTATAACCCTGTATTCACCTGACCAAAAGTCTTGCTCCTCCTGCCACCGAACTTCACTAATTCCCACTATATCTAACTTTAACCTATCCATTTCCCTTTTTACATTTTATAACCTACCCGCCAGATTAAGGGACCTGACATTCCACGCTCCGATCCGTAGAACGCCAGTTTTCTTTCTCCTGATAACGACGTCCTCTTGAGTAGTCCCCGCCTGGAGATCCGAATGGGGGACTATTTTACCTCCGTAATATTTTACCCAAGAGTACGCCATCATCATTTAATCATACAGTAAAGCTGTATGCCGTCGGGAAAAATTACGGCTGTAGTTTCCCCTTGCTTTCAGCCGTTCGTAGTACCAGCCCAGCAAGGCCGTTTTGGTTAATGTTACAAGGCCAGATCAGTCAATCATCCAGACTGTTGCCTCTGCAACTACTGGAAAAGGCTGCTGCCCCTCTTCAGGTACCACACGTTTTTCTGGCCTCTCAACAGATACCCCTCCGTTGTGGTTGCACCTACGTATCGCTGAGGCATTCAAGCCTCCCCAACAACGGCAAGGTCCATGGTTCATGGGGGGAGGAGACCCTGTATAGGTTAACAAAACCGACAAACTGCAGCGACGGATGTCTCATTGGAAATGGAGGAAAGAACGTCCTATGAACATGTGTCCAGAAATGCATCGTTGCGACGGTAGATGGCGTTGACGAGTGGAAGTTTCTGGCCACGTGCCATATTACTTATGCGTTGCAGTCAGTGTGATTGACGCAGCGTACTGTAAGCAGCAGAATGGTCCGTTATTCATGTCGGAAAGAAGCCTAAATGGTGTTTGTGTACAGTCAAACATGTGGAAACGGTCCAGAGCCAGCATGGCTACCAAAACAAGTAGCCCCACAGACACCAACCACGTCACACAACAGTTCAGGGCGTTTTTGGGAGTCTGTGTGAACATGGGTCTTTTCAGACAGACGAACGTGAAGGTAATCGGTTGACTGTGCGTCCACCAGATTTGGACTACAGGGTTCTAGAGGATGGTGAGACGAACCCTAGTATTGTGCTCCAGGCAAGTGACCCACCAACATGATGTACCAAAGTACGATTGTATGTATCCTGCATGACAACCGCTACTATTCCTATCGTCTGCAACGAGTTCCAGGATTATCAGCAGCGGATTTTCCCCTATGGAAAGGATTTTATCGATGGATTACGCGATTTCCGTCATTAGTCCTCTTTATCGACAAAGTGAAATTTACCAGAGCTAGCATCATCAATCTGCATAGTCGTCATTGTGGGCTACAGACAGTCCTCGGCGAATGGTTGAGGCGTCTCATCAGCATCGGTTCACCGTCAGCGTATGGGCAGGAATTCTTTAAGACCGCTTATTTGGACCGACTATTATTCCAAAACTCCCCGATGAAGTAACTTTACTGGAATTCCTGCGGAATATACTGCCTGGACTGCTTGAGAATGTGGCTTTGGCAAAAACGACAGGTTGTGTAGTTTTTGCACGACGGAAGACTAGCCAACTTCCGCATTACGGTTGGCGACACCTCAACAACATCTTCCCCAGACGTTGAACAGGACGCGGAGGCCCTATAGCATGGCCTGCTAGGCCACCGGCGTTAAACCTTTTGGATTTTTACCTCTGGGGCATATCAAAAGCGTTGTGAATGCTGAACCAGTTTCTGCTGTGCAGATCCTTCAACAACATGTTCACGATACCTCTGACGCTATTCGGAGAGAGGCCGGAAAGTGCTACAGTATGCAGCAATCCATGATGGCACTTGTGAACGCCTGCATTGCATCCCATGTTTTTTAACATTTGATGGTTTTTAGGACGATTACGCATTTCATTCTAAGACACAGTGATATTACTCGCAAGAAAAACTTGTGAGACATGCCCACCAATGGTTTATTTTGGGTCAGTATTATTTCGTATCATCAGCAATCAGTTATTGACGAAGTATTATACTTATTGGTAGGGGATAAGTGATATGTTCGCCATGACTATCAGGTTTATAAAGTGTGTGCTTGTGTTGCGACATGTTAAAAGGAGATGACTATGTCCAATCGTAGGGAAGATGTGGATTTGACGTGGAATACTGGGATAGCAAAGGGAAGAGTATGTCAAGTCATAAGAATGGTACATATATTTCTATTTACAGAGCCACAGCCGGCCGCGGTGGTCTAGCGGTTCTGGCGCTGCAGTCCGGAACCGCGGGACTGCTACGGTCGCAGGTTCGAATCCTGCCTCGGGCATGGGTGTGTGTGATGTCCTTAGGTTAGTTAGGTTTAAGTAGTTCTAAGTTCTAGGGGACGTATGACCTAAGATGTTGAGTCCCATAGTGCTCAGAGCCATTTGAACCATTTGAACAGAGCCATATCCGCCAGCAGGTTGTCTTTCCCATACTTCGTTCACTGTCAAATGTCATTCAACTGAAACCGCAACCGTAATATTTTAATTGTACATATAGCGATCAAATATACATATGTGGTCGACTGCGTAGGATGATTCTGTCTATGCGTTGCCTGTGGTGGGAATGATTCACGTTTTCCGCTAACGGCGGGTACCGTCCAAATGAAGAGGGCAGTTGCAAAGCGGGAATGTAGTTGACTTAACCATGTAGTCCTCTAGACGACCGAATAGCGAACTAATACTTAATATGTGTTGGACAGCTTTCGTGATCAAATGGAAATTTGACAAGATTCAATATGAACGTTTGTTTGTGCTGGGTCATTATTCCCCTATCGTGTAAATTGTTTGGTTGACTGCTTCTTCGCATTTGACTTCCTTTTCTAGTTGAGAGGAGAACGACTGTGGTGTGCGCATCTAGCAGGAGGAAGACACGTTTGCTGGTTCTTTAGATATGAGAAAGACCTTATTTGACTTTGTAAATAATAGGGAGTCATTTGGAATCCGCAAAATCACCGACATTTGTATTCATGAACGGAAATTTCGGTTTCCGCGTAAATTTCTTCGCAGACGTGATTAGTTTTTCAGTCGAACGTGAAAAAACTATACCGATTTTGCTCATAAAACTAAATCAAACAGGACTTCGTCTATTTTCGTGGAAAGAGGACATTTATTATGGTCGGAAGAGGCGTTGGGGGCCTGTGACAGCGGTGCTTCGTGGCCATGAGGAACGGCTGTGTCAGTATACTTTAAGGCGAACAGGATTCGTTTGTGAGGTAAGCGGGACTTTCGTCTTGGTTCCGCGAGTCATTTTGGCGAGTCTTTCGGCTGGAGGCCGCACACGCCGCGAGATTGTCGGCGTAGTAGCTCCACCTGGTAGTTTCTGATTGTGTATGGATGAGAACGCAGTCTTTTAAAACGACGATTTCCCTCCAGTACTGTGATTCTTTTATTTATTTTTTTTTCAGCTGTGACAGCGTGAAATGGCTTCGGTTAGAGCGATTTCTTTTAGTAGATGTGTATAGTGAACTCTGATGTCAAAAAGGGATACATGCTCTATGCTTGTAAGTAATACACTTTGGAGAAACTCATGTCTGTCCAAGACAAGGATCTAGTTGGTAGACCGTTTTCCCCCTAGCTTGTAGGTGTAGGGTAACGTTTGAGTGTTTCTGTCACTGGTTTCGAGAGGTATAATGTTTTTCCCAGCAAGATAAGACTAGATGTCAATTTTTGCGGAGTACTGCCATTCTTGTGCAGTGCTATGCATATAGTTGTGTAATTAGGGCGGATCTTTGTTAGGATAGATAATTGAGTCAGTTTACTGAGAAAAATAAATAAAGTAGGCCTACACTAAGTTAAAATCCCTCTACCGCATGTGGCCAGTTTTCATGTGTTAGGGGGTGGACTTGGGCTTTCCATCCACTAGAATCACGGTTCGAGCTGGAGGTAAGCTGCGTTTTTTTTACTTCCACTAAGTGTTTGTGGACTGAATTATTTTTGGGTGTTCAAGCATTGTGAGCGTGTTTGAATGCATTATTTTGGTAATCTAGGAGTAGTTAGCACGTCTGCATGGTGTGTCCTGGATTATTTGAGTAATTTACGAGTTGTTTGTGTCTCTGCGCAATAGCGTAATGCATTATTTACGAGTAGTTTCCAGATCTGTAAACTGTATATTGTGACTCCAAGCACTCCAGGGTGTGTGTTTTGCATCAGCGTAATAAGTACATAAATTAGGTGAAATCCGTGGCTAAATAAATTATTCAAAAAATAAAGAAAGCACACCCCTTCCTCTCTCCAACAGCCCAGAACAGACTGATTCCTTTTTACACCAATTTTTCTCCTCCAGCCCGCTGGCAATGTGAGTGTTTTGTATCAGCGTAGTAAATAAACTGGGTGAATGGTTCAAATTGCTCTGAGGTCATCAGTCCCCTAGAACTTAGAACTACTTAAACCTAACTAACCTAAGGACATCACACACATCCATGCCCGAGGCAAGATTCGAACCTGCGACCGTAGCAGTCACGCGGATCCAGAATGAAGTGCCTAGAACGGCTCGGCCACAGCGGCCGGCAAACTGGGTGACTTCGGTCCGTCGAAGTATGTAGGAAATGTAGTTTGATGATCTTGAAAAGTAGTTGAAACTAGGTATTTGAAAGTGTAGTGTAGCGAACCCCTTTTCCTACCTATATGAACACTTACTGCTCAGTAAGCACTGATATTTGAGCCTCTTGTGGTAACATGGAACTAAGACGCTATTGCTATAGGTAGCTAATAAATTTAAGCAAATTATATTCGAATTGAATGAACAGGCTGTAGTTGGGGAAACACAATAATTACTCCCTTCAGCTGCAGGAGTAAGCTCTTAGAGCAAAATTAACGTCCATTTTCAAAGAGGATGGCAGGCACACTTGATGTTAGTACTGGTTCTAATTGTTTAAATAAATACTTATGTCCAATTCCTAGGAAGAGGTGACTGAGGTCAGTGGAAGAAGCCCAAGTGCCCTTTCTTTCCCGCCATTTTCTTAGATTAGTAGAGGTAATCCAATAGACCTATCTTCCCAACAAAATTGAAACTTCCCACCAGTTCCTAGGAAGAGGTGGGGGTCGGGTGACAGTGGAGAGAGCCCAACTGACCTTTCTTTCCCACAATTATCTTAGGTTAGTGGAGGTAGCCCAAGTTCCCTTTCTCTTCCCGCTATATTCTATGTTAGTGGAGGTAGCCCTATTGAGCTATCTTCCCTCCAAACTTCAAACTTGCCACCAAGGGGGCGTGGCACTTACTTGGGTTAGTAGAGGTAGCCCAATTGCGCTATCTTCCCTCCAAAAATTCAGACTTCCCGCCATCTCGAATGATGTCAATTGCGTCATCAGCTGACGTCACGTGAACAAAAGCACTAGCGTCACGGCTGCCATACTGGATAACGGTAGTTGGGGTTACGTCACCCCTGGGGTGATGTGGCCATCTTGGATAACGTACTTGGGGTGACACACAGGTTTCCCTACTACTACTGTGCCAGAATGCACTCAGCTACGGTGGTGGGCAATGCAACTGATGTGTTGTCGTGTGACTAGGGCCTCCCGTCGGATAGACCGCTCGCCGGGTGCAGATCTTTCGATTTGACGCCACTGCGGCGACTTGCGCGTCGATGGGGCTGAAATTTTGATGATCAGGAGAACACAACACCCAGTCCATGAGCGGAGAAAATCTCTGACCCAACCGGGAATCGAACTCGGACTCTTAGGATTGACATTCTGTCCCGCTGACCACTCAGCTACCAGGGCCGGACAATGCAATTGATGTAATACTATAATTAGTTACCGACGGGACACGGGTCCTGCTAATTTCAGTTACTCACCTTTCACATACTGTAGTGTTACAGAGGGCAATGATATCAACTAAAATACAGCACTTGTATGTCTCATGTCTGCTTAACTTGTCATTTCGAAGTGTCTTCTATACGAAGTAAAACGTGTGGGCTTCAAAATGCAGAACAAACGTATTTATAAAGGTTCGACAAGTAATCCTAATATTATGAAATCCTCTCGATAGGCAAGCAGAACCAAGTTGACCGATATTATTTCATCAAAATGAGAGTGCTTCGACATAGGCGAAAAAAAGCCTTCTCTACGTTCCTGGCGTAGCAGCTTAAAAGTGACTTCAATTTTCAGATTAAAGTTTTCTTCAGTTTCAATAAAAAGGAGTTGAAAGTCTGAAAGATATTTCTTTGTAAACAACATTTTGCAAGTTGGCGGGAGCTACACTACGAGATCAAAAGTATCCCGACATCCCCCAAAACATACGTTTTTCATATTAGGTGCATTGTGCTGCCACCTATTGCCAGGTACCCCATATCAGCGACCTCAATAGTCATCAGACATCGTGAGAGAGCAGACTGGGGCGCTAAGCTGAACTCAAGGACTTCGACAGTGGTCAGATGATTGGGTGTCACTTGTGTCATACGTCTGTATGCGAGATTTTCACACTCCTGATCATCCCTTGGTCCACTGTTTCCGATGTGATAGTGAAGTGGGAACGTGAAGAGACACATACAGCACAAAAGCGTACAGGTCGACCTCGTCTGTTAACTGCAGAGACCGCCGACAGTTGAAGAGGGTCGTAGTGTGTAATAGGCGCACATTGATCCAGACCATCACATAGGAATTCCAAACTTCATCAGGATCCACTGTAAGTACTATAACAGCTAGGCTGGAGGTGAGAAAACTTGGATTACATGGTCGAGCGGCTACTCATAATGCACACATCACGCCGGTAAATGACAAACGACGCCTCACTCGGTGTAAGGCGCGTAAACATTGGACGACTGAAGTGCGGAAATATTTTGTATGGAGTGACGAATCACGGTACGCAGTGTGGCGATTCGATGGCAGGGAGTGGGCATGGTGAAAGCCCGGTGAACGTCATCTGCCAGCCTGTGTAGTGCCAACATTAGAATTCGGAGGTGGTGGTGCTATGGTGTGGTCGTGCTTTTCATGGAGTGGGCTTGCACTCCTTGTTGTTTTGCGTGGCACTATCACAGCACAGGCCTACATTGACGTTTTAAGCACCTTCTTGCTTCCCACTGTTGAAGGGAAATTCGGGGATGGCGACTGCATCTTTCAACACGATCGAGCACCTGTTTAAAATGCACGGCCTGTGTCGGAGTGGGTTCACGACAATAACATCCCTGTAATGGACTGGCCTGCACAGAGTCCTGACCTGAATCCTATAGAACACCGTTGGGATGTTTTGTATCGCTTCGTGCCAGGCCTCACCGCCCGAGATCAATATTTCTCCTCAGTGAAGCACTCCGTGGAGAACAAGCTATCATTCCCCAAGAAACCTTCCCGAACCTCATTGAACGTATGCCTGCAAGAGTGGAAACTGTCATCAAGGCCAAGGGTGGGCCTACACCATATTGAATTCCAGCATTACCGTTGGAGGGTGCCAAGAACTTGTAAGTGATCTTCAGCCAGGTGTTCGGATACTTTTGATCACGTAGTGTATGAGTCATCTGTATCTGCAAGTTTCGCGTCGGCGTTTTTTGTACTGCAGTACATTGGACTTTTGAGATATATTTTATTTAAATTTTGGGTACGCGTTTTATAACGACTTTTTTTGTCGAAACCTTTGACTTTTAATTCAGAGTAACGCCATTTTGTTATAAACCATTTTTTGAAATAACTCCACGTACTAGTTACAAAGCAGTTTTTTTTTAAATTTTGTTCTAGGTTGAAAACTGTGGTGTTCGGAGCTGCCACCAACTGCCCTCGCACTCCACAAAGGCCTTTCATCGATGTCGTACACTGTTCTGTGGGACCAAATATTTTACTTAAAAAATAATGTACAATAAATGCATAGAATCAGTGCGGTAATGTTTTTGTTACTTTGTTGTAAAAAATCATTAATGTAGGTTCCAAAATCGCTCAGGTCTACCCCGTACGGACTATAGTAACTTCTGCCCTATGTGGTGCTGCCAAGTAATATAGTTCGAAGAATCATGAAACATACGTAGAAAGAGCAGCTACTGTAGAGTGCAGAATGTGACAAAGAAATACGCAGTGAACTACCCAGAAATAACACTTTTAATCAAAGATAATAATTGCACTAAACTCACAGATTTATAAATAAAATGTCGTGTGACTAGGGCCTCCCGTCGGGTAGACCGTTCGCCGGGTGCAAGTCTTTCTGCTTGACGCCACTTCGGCGACTTGTGCGTCGATGGTGATGAAATGATGACGATGATTAGGACAACATAACGCCCAGTCCCTGAGCGGAGAAAATCTCCGACCCAGCCGGGAATCGAACCCGGACCCTGAGGATTGACATTCTGTCGCACTGACAACTTTTTTTTTATTTTCTTGCTTTTTTTTTTAATTAGGAAAAAGGCGTTTGTCAGTTACGACAAGCAAAATTATAGTTTACATCCATAGCAATAACAGAACAAGTGTACCTTAGAAACTATGAAATGGTATTTCAAACTAATCGTATAATGAAAGATAATACAGAAAGAAAAATGTAAGCAAGTCTTGCACGCCATTCCATTCGCATGGCCCATCTGCGTACAGATTCTTGTTCCAAGTTGATAAACATTTCGCCGGCCGGGGTGGCCGAGCGGTTCTAGGCGCTACAGTCTGGAACCTCGCGACCGCTACGGTCGCATGTTCGAATCCTGCCTTGGGAAAGGATGCGTGTGATGCTCTTAGACCTACTTAAACCGAACTAACCTAAGTTGTAGGTGACTGATGACCTCAGAAGTTAAGTCCTGTAGTGCTCAGAGCCATTTGATAAACATTTCGCAGCGTGTGGAGCTCCATAACGGCGGTCATCCTCTGCCCGGTACTCAACAACTGTGAGGGAGGTTATCGAAGACACTGTGCAAATAGTTCGCAAATAGCTGTTGGTATCGGGGTGTGCGCTCAAGTGTGCTAGGACTGTCCTGGAGAAATTGCCAGTAATCAAGTACCGTCTTCTCACTATCTCGAAAGAGGTAGTATATGGATATGCTTGTAAACCATGTGAGGGCGTGATTCTTCGCAGGCGGGAAATAAGTATCCACCGGACAAAGGAGGAGCCGTGGCACTATTGTGCGAGGCGCGATACGTAGGTAACAGGCGAGGATCTTCTGCACCAGCAGCCATACCTCTGACGCCGACCCACATGTTAAACGGTTTGTGTCAGTATCCACGAGGTGGCAACGTGGGCAGAGGGGGGATTCCGTCATCCCAATAGCGTGCAGCCATTGTCGTGTTACAACTTTCCCGTTCACAACCTGGTACCACGTGGCTCGTACGCGCGTGGGGAGGAACTGCTTCTGGACCGCTCTCCACTCTGCAGGCCATAGGGTGATCGGGCTTTTCCTCTCAATCACATTGAAAGGGATGGATCTTAGCAGCAACCTGTAAATGTGAGGGAGTAATGTGCGCAATCGTGACAGGTGGCAGAAGAGACGCCGGCATCAATTCCTCTAACAGACGTCCCGTAAGGGAAGCATCTTGATGGGTCCAAAATTTCATCATTGTGCACATTTATAATGCTGTAACTCTCGCTCGTACAAGTCCCAGTCCGCTTTCACGCGGAGGCAGGTGAGTGTTTCGTAGCGGACTTTGAATAGGAGTCCAGCGGTAAGATGATATCCAAACGCTGACTGCAATCTGTGTACCATCGCTGGCGATGGTAGAACCTGAGCCATGTGGATCATCTTAGTCGCCACGTGAAGGTTGAGGTATTCCGCACCCTGTAGGGGGTCCATCCGTCGAAATAGGTTCCGGCGAAGGTATGTGCGTATCGCCTGTAGTAATCGTTTATAGTTCATGGCAGCTGTGCGGCGCACATCCTGTGTAAATGTTATGCCCAAGAACCGGACATTGTTGACTAGTGGAAGTGGGGTTAAAGCATAGGCATCGCTGCCGACTTGGCCACATTCATGAGGCTTCCCGCTGCCAATCCATATCGAGTGATCCATTGTATCACCGAGCGTACCTCCTAACCCGATCGCACAAGTAATAGGTCATCAGCATATATCCTGCAGTTAAAGACGTGATCCCTTAAAGACATGCCCGAAAGCCTGTGTTTCAATACTCCGACAAATGGTTCTAGCGCGATCTCGTAAAGGATCATGAAGAGTGGGCACCCTTGGCGAACTGACCGCCGGATCGGCAAAGGACCCGCAATCCGTCCATTCACCAGCACACGGGATGCAGCTCCGCGGTAAATGTGCTGAAAGACGTCGAGAAAGTCAGGCGGAAAGCCCATGCGAGGCATATCTGACAGAAGGAACTTTTAGTGAACTCTGTCGAAGGAATGGTCAAAGTCAATGGAGATCAGAACAGCTCCAAGGCGACAGGATTTGGCGATGGTTATTAAATCCCAGCATTCGCTGGTTGCCGTTTGCATGTTGGTCACTCCGCCCTGTGTCGTTTGCTCTATGGATACGAGTAGTGGCAGAACCTTCTTTATGCAGTCGGCGAGTAGTCGGGCGAAGATTTTATAGTCCGAGTTTAGCATTGCAATTGGCTTCTGGAAGGCTCGTGTATCGGTAGGAAGAGACCTTCCACGAATCCAGGAGGCAAGCGGGAACTGGGGGTCATCAGTTCTTGGTACATGGTGATCCATCGGGGCATCATTAGATCGCGGAAAGTCCGATAAAACTCGAGCGGCTGTCCGTCTGGCCCAGGAGACTTGCTGAGTGCTCTCTTGTTAAGCGCGTCCTCGATGTCGTCCCGTGTAAGTCCAGCTAAAGGCGATGCCACTGCTGCATTGTCGAAGGTGTGCTGCCGTATGTCATGATGGCCCGCTTCCCCCGTAGTCACCTCTTTGTAAAACCGGCGACAGTGGTCTGCAAAGGCTTCTGCAACCGCCGCCTGAGTCATTACGATCCTACCATCGGTCAAAATGATGTCCGTGATCAGCTGCTGTCGGCGTCGGCGGCTGTCGAGCACGATGTGATACATAGACCGGTTTTGTCCTCCCACGCGGTCTTGACGTTGCGACCGCACGACGACCCCCTCTGACCGTCGCCTCGCAAGAGACAATATTTCACCTTTAATTCGGCGGCTTTCCATTTGTCGGTCTGGTGACAGTGGTTGGGTGGCGAGTCCAAGGTGTAACCTTGCCAGGCTGCGATGTCTTTTACATATTGTGTTAGCACACGCCGAAACGCTGGTTTTACACATTCAATCCACCATGCTAGAGTCGAAGGATATCGGGGAAGACGACGTTCGCAATCCATCCATGTGCTGGTGATAATCTGACGGCATTCCGGGTCTTGAAGGTGTGCCACATTCAGCTTCCAGGGTCCACGGCTGCGCCATATCCACTGCTGCTGTAGAGTGACCGTGCATATGAAAGCGCTATGATCAGAGAAGGCAAGCGTCCAACACTCCCGGCGCTAGAGCTCGTGAGACATACATGCGATCTAAGCGACTGGCTGAGCTACTAGTGAGGTAAGTGGCTCCGGGACAGTCACCATGCAGTTTCTTCCAAGTGACGGTGAGAAGCAGATCTTGAAGCATTAGCTGAAATTCTTGACAAGTCGAGAAATGTGGGACTTGGTCTTTGGGGTGGAGCACACAGTTAAAGTCGCCGCCAAAGATACTGATCGAATCGACTAATAAAGAGGGGGATGATATCCTCCGAGTAGAACTGCGATCGCTCGCGGCGTTGGTCAGTTGCAGATGGAGCGTAAATGTTAATGATGGGCGTGCCCAGTGCTGTGATCGCCAGCCCCCTACCTGACGGAAGGTAAGTCACTTCTTCGATGGCAATTCTGTCGCGCACTAGTATTGCCGTACCGCTGCCATTTCGGTCCGCCGGTGGCACACATGTCACATAACCGTAGAAGACAGGGAGGGCCGCTATATACACTTCTTGCAACAAGCAATGTCGACACCCGAAGAACGAATCATCTCACGCAGCAACTGGATCTTCACTGCCTTTCTTATCGTACTGAGGTTAATAATGGCGATACTATACGCTTGTTTTCGAACTGCAGGTGCTAAGTTATCCATTGATATTGAAATTGTCTATGGAGCTTCCTGTTGTATCGGCACCTCCGCATCCCCCCAAACCTCATCTGCAATCGTTTCTAGAGAGCCGGCGCCAATGGCGTAACGTGCATGATGCCGTCGTCCTCGTGGTCATCCGCCCACGCCGGGGAACTCAGAGCAAGATCGGCTTCCCTAGCTGTCTCAGGACATGGCATTGGTGCCTGCACTCCAGAATGTGGTGGGCAGCATCTGTCCGGCTTATCGGCATCCGATTGTGCCACTGTAGATATGTGTGACTTGTCCTCAGTTGCGTTCGGTGGTGCCACACTGCAGCAAATGGTGGCTGCCTCTGTGGTAGCGTCGTCATTGCAGGTGGAGTCATTGTCCTCTGGAGGCTTTGTCGCATTCCGTCCGGAAGTTGCTCTACGCCTCCGCTTCCGTCACTTCGAAGAGCGTTGCTTCCTGGTGTGTCCTTCTGTGTCAGACGATGGCAACGACTCACGATGTTCCGCCACAAAGGCCACCTTTGGCACAATAAGCGAGTCTACTGCCATGCTATCGTTGGGTATCGCTTCATCCGTCGACGGGGGCGGCGCCATCGGAGGTGAATCTTAACTTGTAGAACGCATGTGTCGTCATCGCCCTGTATTGGAGGATGGAGTGGTGACTCAACCGTGGATATCAGCTATCGTGGTGAAGTGGTAGCTATCGTGAGGTCTGCTACATAAGTCACAGGAAGCAGCGTCGGCTGCGATGGCGGGTCCGCGTCAGCCGGCGGCAGTTGAGTGATTCGACGTTGGATACATTCGGATCTGAGGTGTCCCTCCCTCCCATAACCAGAGCAGGTTTTCGGTTGCCCGTCGTAGATGACGATGACATGGTACCCACCGATATTCAGATATGAACGTACATGTCTTTTATGTTCTTTTCGGACCTGGGGAACACCGCTCAGTACAGGATATGTCTGGAATTGCGTCCATTTTTCCGCAATATGATTATGCACCGTGCCGTAGGGGCGCAGCGCTGCCACGACGTCCTCCGCCGGTAGTTCGAATGGAAGTTCGAAAAGTCTGACCGTGCGAAGACCCATGCCAGAATAATCGACGTGCACAGTCTCCACATTGCCATTAGCAAGGCAGAAACGGAGGCACTCTTTCGTCTCCCGAAGGATCCGTTCATATGTTGTTTCGTTGATGATCTTGACATATGCGAGGCTACTCACAATGGACAAATGAATGCCAAGAATGTTGGTCGCCGGGATTTTTGCCTCTTCTAGTAGGAATCGTTCGACTTCAAGTGCTTTGGATCGTGCCAATTCGTTGCGGAACGCAAATTTGAGCGTCGTTTTTCTGTATTGGTGCGCCATGGTGATCTATATGCTGAGTACGGCACGCGCGAAACGGTCGAGTATGATGTGAACCACACGAGCACTCGCTCGGCGGCAGGAACACAAATAGCGCGTCCTCACCGCAGCACTGCCAAAAGCCAAGTGCACCACTCAGCTACTGGGGGCACAGAGATTTGTGATGGCCCCCCAGATATTGTAAATAAAGAGACGTGACTCTTAATAGGACGTGTTATCACAACGGTCGGCAATGCTTGCTCTACAACGTGCTTCCCCGCTAGACGAAAAGTTGGTAAGGTGTTCTTCTGGTAGGAGGTTCATGTTCGACAATGTTATAAGCAACAATACTGCTCCAAACTCTCGCCGTTAAAGGGGCACGTCCAGCATTGTCGAACATCATTGTTTTGGTGTTCCAGGTGTTATAGCGGGAGGAAGCATAACGTCGCATTGGCGTAGTGATCTCCAAATCTCTGAACACAGTACACTCAACAGTCAATGTTACTGATACAGTACTGCTTCCCCAAGTGCATCTTTACAGGGGTGCATCGACCCTGGCTTCATTTTTGTGGATAGGGGTGCATCGACCCTGGCTACATTTTTGTGGATGACAATGAGCGACTGCATTGAAATGCGCAGGTGGAGCAGCTCTCCGAACGAGAGGATATTCGGCGAATGGATTGGCCTGCCAGTTCAGCCGAATTCAGTCCGATCGGGCGCCTATGGGAAGCTTTGACGAAACGTATTTCAGCGCCTCTATATGCAACAACGACCATCCAGAAACTCAACTGCGCTGATGCAGGAATGGAACACCCAACCACAGTAACTTCGCACCAACTTTGTGGCAACTATGGGAGCACGCTGCAGAGCACGCACTGCAGACAGTAGCTATCACACACCCTATTAAGAACCGTGTCCCGCCGACTGTAATGTCCAGGGGCCAACATGAATCGCGGTGAGTTCAGTGTAATTACTGTCGTTGAACAGCAATGTCATTTCAGTTCGTCTTGCTGCGTATTTCTTTCAGTTACGTTCTGTGCTGTACTGAAGCAGTTCTTCCTGTGATTTGTCCATGTTTTTGGTTACTTTCTTCGCTAAGTGTAGCACATTATTGTACTTCAAAACATAATAATTATTGTTTAAATGCTTGGCAGGTATATGCGGTCGGCGGCTGCGGAGCCGCTAATGAGTTTGTGACACTATAATATAATCTTATGTAACGAACGGCGGACACTGTTCCATGCAATGAGACCAAACAACGGGATAGCCACCGTACTACTTGTATGGACATTACGTACCGTACAGCTTCGTTCTCTGTGTTACCCCCAAGCCGAGATATTGCAACGTGAGAGAATCTATGTTGACCATTCGACGCTGCCTTCTGCCATCTGAAGTGGTTTCTCGCAAGCCACTGCTTCAGCTTCTGTTATCCATCCGTCACAGACGCTTCTAGCTGTAATGACCACTGAATTGCGACTGCAATCTACAAGCCTGTATTGTTCATCAGTGCAGCAATGAAACGCCCAACTGATGGTTAGGAGTGTCATTGGATACAACTAGCATTTCGACTTACATATTGCGGTCAAGGTAAGAATTTCTGTGAACATTTGTACTAGATGAGGTTAGAGCCAGAGGCCCTCTCCCATCTTCAGGCAACTTCAGGTACTGTCTTTACCTAGTCACTCCTCGCCCTCTTGTGACAAGGAATTTGAAAGCTTTTGCAGTCGTTGTAGTACAGCGTCCCTTGCCTCCAATTTCACATGAAATGAAACCCATTAAACCTGTCGAAGTATGGTGAAAGCAACACCTGAACTTGCAGTAATTTCATCTTATGCTGTGCAATTACATACCTTTTACTTTATTGCACTGAACCACAAAGATGTGTGTGTAATCCTTGTCTCCTCAGACGTGGGAAGATGGGTCGATGTCTTTAATATAGGTACATGTACACTGAACAGTTGGAGGGCGCAAGACGTACAGGGTGTCCGAAAAGTCTTCTCATGATTACATAAATTGATAACTCAGGCTAGAAGTATGATACAAATATGAAACTTGTGTCGAATTGTTTACAACTATCAAAGTTTTTTTCTGTTTTAGGCTCGCAGTACGTAAGTAGTGGATGAGGTGCAGTGCCCAAGAAGCCATGTTAACTAATCAGGAGAAGGCACAGTGTGTCCCGTGGTACCATGAGACACGATCACCAACCACAGTGCAGAGACAATTCCAGACAACATTTGGAAGGAATCCACCTGATGCCAAGAGCATTAAAGCCTAGAATGAAAGGTTCAAGAACACAGGATCGGTTGCTGACCTTCCGAGGTCTGGTCGACCAAGAACCTCAGCAGACAGGGTGGAAGCTGTAAGGCAGTCTTTTCTGCGAAGTCCGAAGAAATCAGTGCGCAGGGCTTCACATGAATTACAGATGCCAAAAATCCAAAAATCTCTCTCCATGACATTTTGCACAAACGTTTATTGTTTCGTGCATAAAAAGTGCAGATCGTTCAGACCTTGTTGCCCAATGACAGTACACGTCGATATGACTTTGCGATCGAAATGCTATCACGTACTGAGGACGATGATGGTTATCTCAGACGAATTGCCTTTTCCGACGAAGCGACCTTTTTTGTCAGTGGAGTAGTGAATCGCCATAATGTGCGAATTTGGGGTTCACAACAGCCTGGTGAGGTCATGGAGTGCACCAGAGGCAGTCCAAAGGTAATGTTTGGTGCCCGCTATTACACGATCGAATTATCGGGCCATTCTTCTTCGCCGAGGCTACCATCACATCTGCAGTGTATCTGGAAATGTTGCAACTGTATGCTGTTTCTCAGCTGCTTCAGTATCATCCCGACGTCTTGTTTCAGCAAGACGGTGCACCGCCTCATTGGGGTTTGGACGTCCGTGCCTATCTCGATATGACCTTTCCTGGGAGATGGATTGGTCGTGATGGGCCAACGGTTTCGCCTCCACGCTCTCCTGACATAACCACATTAGACTTCTTTTTATGGGGTTATGTCAAGGACGAGGTCTACCGAACACGTGAACCAGATCTTGAAACCCTTCGGCAACGGATAACCACAGTCGTTGAATCGATCCCTCCAGTGATGTTGGATAATGTGTGGACGGAAACTGAATATCGCTTAGATGTGTTACGTGCTACGAAGGGTGCTCATGTGGAAGTTTACTGATGTGTGAAAAAAACTTTGATAGTCTGTAAACAATTAGACACCAGTTTCATATTTGTATCTTACTTCTAGCCTGAGTTAACAATTTATGTAATGAGGGGAAGGCTTTTCGGACACCCTGTGTATTTAAGGGTGACAAGACTATCAAATGCACTCAGTACGTTAATGGTACTAAAAGCACGACATCCGTCGAGCCACAAAAGTAATCGAATAAAGTCAAGAAAGATTACGTGTAGGAATGATGGATCTGGGAACATGAAAATATGAATTACAGATCCTACAAAACTGGAGCTGAGCATAGCTCAGCCTCCATACCGGAAGCGGAGACAGTGCATGTCATGTGCTGTGAAGAAAGAAGTAGCAGAAAAACAAATGTAGTCTATATAGAAAAAGATGTGACTCAAGCACATAGCTTTTGAAATGTATCCGGCTACCAGCTAAACACAAGAGAGCGATGACGCATTGATGCGTATGAATTTCTTCCTCTCTTACACTGTGACCTTCGTCATTCACCAATTACCGTACATGAACCTCTGTTGATTCTATTTAACAAGTTAAAAAAAAGAAATATTGACTGAATGAAGATTGGTTTGTAATGGTACCGACTGAAACCAACAAAATGAACAATTTGAATCAGCTTTGTGCGTGATATTTGTCAGTCCATAGTAGTGTGTGGCATTGGGTGACTCTACGAACTCTCGAAACTAATGTCACCACGCCACACTCTCCCTTAGACATTAGGGCACAAGAAACTCCCATAGTCAAAGTGCATTTAGCGTGGCAGTGCGCCATTGCTGCAGTTTCCACAAGCTAAAAGAGATAGGAATTTACAGAGCTTCAGTTTGTACACGAGAAAAGAATGTGAGCGATCATGAAAAGAGAGAGATGGTGGCAGGCAGCACGCTCTTGACGGTCGTCCAAAAATCACAGTGTTTCGAGGCTTCATATACAAGTGTCCTCAAGGGAGATTCGCGAGGAACATATCAATGACGTCTCTGAATCCGTCCTACGGCACTTACTGGCTCTGACTGCACAATGTAAGAGATTTGCCCCACAGTGTATCCCAGTTATTATACCTACATTATCTCAGTCATGTCCGCATTGCTGTGTTTCTAATATGTGGCGCTCGCGTCACAACAAGTATCCTTGAAAACTTAGCGTATTGTCTACGTCTCTCACTGACGAGCGCTTAAATCTTTCAGTGCCTTGTTGAACTCGGAACTCATTACTTGCTAACCTATTATCTTTATGGAATTCTTTCCCTTCTGATTTGCTGTTGCGAAGTTCTGCCTTTCCCTTCTACGTTCCAGTACCTCTTTTGTGTCCCACTTCTAGATCCTGAGACCCTACTAGTGTGTTACATACTTCATATGTTTTAGGGAAGGCATAAGGACGTCTTGGATTCGTTGAAAGGGCTCTAGAAAGGTGCAGTGAATCTGTAATGGAATTCGTACACAAGACGCTAGTGCGGACAAAGCTAGAGTATTGTTAAAGCGTCTCAAGTTCTGACCAAGTTGGTATGACAACAGACGAACGGTACCAGAAATGCGTTCATATGGCCGTGTCCTCTCGATACAGCCCATATGAAAGTGTAACCGAACTGTTTGGGAGACTTAAATGAGAATCTCTGGAAGAAACGCAACATAGTTCACGAAACGCGGTTGAGTAAAATTAGAGAGCCCTTTTTCAAGTTAGTAGAATATTAAATTTATAATTACCTAATTTACATAGTGTGTACTAAATGCTGTCGTTCAATGTTGCTATCTGATTAAAAATAACCGAATACCTAGTAGTGGACATTAATATTGGGTGCGGACAACTTCCGCCTTTAAGATAGTTTGGACTTTCCTGAATGCCTGTGCAGGAGTGCCAATCTATTTTCCCCCAAGAGCTACAACCAGACAGTGTAGTGACGTTGATCGCTGGGTCTCGAGTGACGTGACGTTATAATGTATTCCAAAGAAGTTCCATTTGGTTCAAGTCGGACCTCTGGGCGGACCAGTCCATTTCAGGAATACTGTTGTCAACAAAATCATTGGCTCACAAATGCTGCTTTGTGATAGTTTGCACTGTCACACCGTTACAAATAATTGTCTCGCAACTGTTCATCTGCTGTACACAGTAGACACTGCTGTAAACCGAGCGAGCTGACGCAGTGGCTAGCACACTGGACTCGCATTCGGGAGGACGATGGCTCAATCCCGCGTACGTCATCCTGATTTAGGTTTTCCGTGATTTCCCTAAATCGCTCCAGGTAAATGTAGGAATGGTTCCTTCGAAAGGGCACGGCCAACTTCCTTTGCCGTCCTATCCTAATCCGATGAGACCGATGACCTCGCTGTCTGGTATTTCCCCCTCAAACAGCCCAACTCCAACAATGCTGTAAAATGTTTTCATATCCTCCCACATTTACTGTTTTCTTAACCGCAATAATGGGACCACAGCCTAGCTGCGAGAAACACCCCCTTACCATACCACCACCTCTTCTGTACCTCAATTTTGGCACTGTCGTCAATGGTAGGTAGCGTTCACCATGTATTCACCAAAGTCAGACTCTTCCACTGGGTTAGCATATGGTATAGCGTGATTCATCACTCCCAGGTACTCGCTTTAGGTCATCCACTTGCCAGAGGTATCACATCTTACACCATCCCAAGCGTCGCTTACCATCGACTACGAAAATACTGTATGATGCTCATCGGGACCCGCTCAACCACTATAGCCTTGCCTTTTAACTACGTACAAACATTCGTTATGCTACGTTAGAAAATTTAAAAAGGGGAATGGATATAGTGGGAATTAGTGAAGTTCGGTGGCAGGAGAACAAGACTTTTGGTCAGGTGAATACAGGGTTATAAATACAAAATCAAATAGGGGTAATGCAGGAGTAGATTTAATAACGAATAAAAAAATAGGAGTACGGGTAAGCTACTACCAACAGCATAGTGAACGCATTATTGTGGCCAAGATAGACACGAAGCCCATGCCTACTACAGTAGTTCAAGTTTATATGCCAACTAGCTCTGCAGATGATGAAGAAATTGATGAAATGGATGATGAGATAAAAGAAATTATTCAGGTAGTGAAGGGAGATGAAAATTTAATAGTCATGGGTGATTGGAATTCGAGAGTAGGAAAAGGAAGAGAAGGAAACATAGTGGTTGAATATGGATTGAGGAAGAGAAATGAAAGAGGAAGCCGTCTGGTGGAATTTTGCACAGAGCATAACTAAATCATAGCTAACACTTGGTTCAAGAATCATAAAAGAAGGTTTGTAACGGCGGAAATGCATATCCTCCTATTTCCATCTGCTGCACTATATTTTTTTTTCCTTATTTTGTTACCTGAAGATATGACATTTCTGTGTCTTTATATATTGTAATTGTTTTACTGTTTGTATATATATATTTATGCATTTATGTTGCTTTGTTTTGTGAATATTATTTGTGTTTATATGCTGGGTCTGGTCTAGGGAAAACTATGCTATCGAACGAATACATCGATAGGTCGTGTGGAGAAACAAAGTGTTTAGGATCTTTGGTAGTGTTAACTCTGTCGCGTGGAGCGCGGGCAGAGGGGGAGTCTGGCTGGGGTGGTGCAGTGGAGCAGGTGCGTTGTGTGACGCTCCCGCGAGTTGCCGCGCTTTCGTGGTTTGGCAGCATGTAATTGCGCTCGACTTGCTATGATAGTTTCTGACACGGTGTCGCGGACGGGAAGCATTAGCTGGCGCACATCAAGAGCCCGTTTCTCGTGGTGACCGTGTCGAGAAGAAAGCGCGCCAACATCCAGCTTCTGCAACAGCGACGGCCGACAATGAGTGACTGTCGCCACCTTCTCGATCGACGGCTTCAAACCTTCAATTAACCAACAAGGGAGACTGGAAGCACGTAAAGTTTTAGAACTGTATGGTAGACCTCAGCTTTTCAAACTGTTCCATTTTCATAACTAAATTACAGCAACGTAGCATGTACCTTTGTTGCTCATTGTCCCAATTGCATTACCAAGCAGGATCCCTTCCTTTTGCGGAATGAACCCGAGTGTCGTTGAAATTCAAATACCAGCATTAAAGTAATATCATTCGATTTCACTGCTTTAATTTCAAAGTTCAGTTAAGGTATTCATAGCTGACTACAATATTTAGATTACACAAGCACAAATTAAGTGTGCGAGTTTTTTTACCGTATTTTAGCTTACCTGTGACTGCAGCTCAGCTTGGTACGTACTAAATTTTACTATTGTTAATTGTTCAGAATCATTTAATTCAAGTTCAAAGTTAAATCTCTTATTTCTAAATTGCGTAGATTCAAGTCGCTTTTGAAATGATTGTTGAGGTAGTCCAAGACTAACCGTATTTTACTGAATTTCGATGCGCTTCAGAAAGAAAGCTCACTATTAACTTCGGTCACTAAATTAACTGTCGACTTTCCCGTTTTATTAATTCTTTTGCTAGATTAAGTCAGAGTGTAGCGAAATTTATTACTTCTGACAAACTTTCAGTTTTCACACTACACGTGTCAACCTTCAGTTGCCACGCTTCTAGTGCTAATTATATGTGTAATAACCCTTGTTTTCAGTTACTATAGTAATTGTCCTTAGGACTGGAGACCGTAATTTCCCCCAAATCTCAAATATCTAATTACCGCTAGTTAATTGTTAACGTAACGGCCGCACATTTACTTTCTTTATCAACTTTACCCCTTTTCAAAATTAATTTCCACCAGTTTCATTTGCATTTTTTCTTTCATTTAGAGTAAACCTTTCCTCCCTCTTTACCGACAAATTAACTTCGGTGACGATTGCTTTTCCCAAATTTCCATTAGGTACAAGCGGTTTAATTTTTCACTGTCATTAAGGTCGATAAGTGAGGGGGAGGTTACAGTTTGTATACATGGAAAAATCCTGGAGATACTAGAAGGTATCAGATAGGTTATATAATGGTAAGACAGAGATTTAGGAACCAGATTTTTAATTGTAAGACATTTCCAGGGGCAGATGTGGGCTCTGACCATAATCTATTGGTTATGAACTGTAGATTAAAACTGAAGAAACAACAAAAAGGTGCTAATTTAAGGAGATGGGACCTGGATACACTGACTAAACCAGAGGTTGTAGAGTGTTTCAGGGAGAGCATAAGGGAACAATTGACAGGAATGGGGGAAAGAAATACAGTAGAAGAAGAATGGGTAGCTTTAAGGAATGAAATAGTGAAGGCAGCAGAGGATCAAGTAGGTAAAAAGACGAGCGCTAGTAGAAATGCTTGGGTAACAGAAGAAATATTGAATTTAATTGATGAAAGGAGAAAATATAAAAATGTAGTAAGTGAAGCAGGCAAAAAGGAATACAAACGTCTAAAAAACGAGATCGACAGGAAGTGCAAAATGGCTAAGCAGGGGTGGCTGGTGGACAAACGTAAGGATGTAGAGGGTTATCTGACTAGGGATGAGATAGATACTGCCTACAGGGTAATTAAAGAGACCTTTGGAGAAAAGAGAACCACTTGTATGAATATCAAGAGCTCAGACGGAAACCTAGTCCTAAGCAAAGAAGGGAAAGCAGAAAGGTGGAAGGAGTATATAAAGGGTCTATTCAAGGGCGATGTACTTGAGGACAATATTATGGAAATGGAAGAGGATGTAGATGAAGATGAAATGGGAGATATGATACTGCGTGAAGAGTTTGACAAAGAACTGAAAGACCTGAGTCGGAACAAGGCCCCGGGAGTAGACAACATTCCATTGGAACTACTGACGGCCTTGGGAGAGCCAGTCCTGACAAAACTCTACCATCTGGTGAGCAAGATGTATGAGACAGGCGAAATACCCTCAGACTTCAAGAAGAATATAATAATTCCAATCCCAAAGAAAGCATTTGTTGACAGATGTGAAAATTACTGAACTATCAGTTTAATAAGTCACAGCTGCAAAATACTAACGCGAGTTGTTTACAGACGAATGGAAAAACTGGTAGAAGCCGACCTCGGTGAAGATCAGTTTGGATTCCGCAAAAATGTAGGAACACATGGGGCAATACTGACCCTACGACTTATCTTAGATTCTAGATTAAGGAAAGGCAAACCTACATTTCTAGCATTTGTAGACTTAGAGAAAGCTTTTGATAATGTTGACTGGAATACTCTCTTTCAAAGTCTTAAGGTGGCAGGGGTAAAATATAGGGAGCGAAAGGCTATTTAGAATTTGTACAGAAACCAGATGGCAGTTATAAGAGTCGAGGGGCACGAAAGGGAAGCAGTGGTTGGGAAGGGAGTGAGACAGGGTTGTAGCCTCTCCCCGATGTTATTCAATCTATATGTTGAGCAAGCAGTACAGGAAACAAAAGAAAAATTCGGAGTAGGTATTAAAGTCCATGGAGAAGAAATAAAAACGTTGAGGTTCGCCGATGACATTGTAATTCTATCAGAGACAGCAAAGGACATGAAAGAGCAGTTGAACGGAATGGACGTGTCTTGGAAGGAGGATACAAAATGAACATCAATAAAAGCGAAACGAGGATCATGGAATGTAGTCGAAATAAGTCGGGTGATGCTGAGGGAATTAGATTAGGAAATGAGACACTTAAAGTAGTAAAGGAGTTTTGCTATTTGGCGAGCGAAATAACTGATGATGTTCGAAATAGAGAGGAAATAAAATGTAGACTGGCAATGGCAAGGAAAGCGTTTCTGAGGAAGAGAAATTTGTTAATATCGAGTATAGATTTAAGTGTCAGGAAGTCGTTTCTGAAAGTATTTGTACGGAGTGTTGCCATGTATGGAAGTGAAACATGGACGATAAATAGTTTGGACAAGAAGAGAATAGAAGCTTTCGAAATGTGGTGCTTTAGAAGAATGCTGAAGATTAGATGGGTAGATCACATAACTAATCAGGAGGTATTGAATAGAATTGGGGAGAAGAGGAATTTGTGGCACAACTTGACAAGAAGAAGGGACCGGTTGGTAAGACATGTTCCGAGGCATCAAGGGATCACAAATTTAGCATAGGAGGGCAGCGTGGAGGGTACAAATCGTAGAGGGAGACCAAGAGAGGAATACACTAAGCAGATTCAGAAGGATGTAGGTTGCAGTAAGTACTGGGAGATGAAGAAGCTTGCACGGGATAGAGTAGCGTGGAGAGCTGCATCAAACCAGTCTCAGGACTGAAGACAACAACAACAACATGCTAGTAGCACTCTGAAACTCTGAGTAATTAGTCCTTCGCGTTTTCGCTTCAGTCACTTCACCGACAATGGGTAGCTTTCGCTTTCGCTGACGAATTTATTAATCAGATGATATGCAACCACTAGACCACCTTCGAAGCCACTGAACACCTCTCAGCGACCTCTCCTGCTGTTATTGAAAATTTTCGTCTCCTTTTATAGTGGTGGGTCCGCCCTCCGTGACATCTGGCGATCAATTTCGCATTACATGGCAGTGCCCGGATTCTTTTTGTCAAACAGGGTAGATGTCCATATTTCCGGATCTTCCCTCTTTTCTCACCACACACACTTCTGCTTTTGTATCTGTAACACATTTCTTCCCAACAATTGGTCAGGGAGGACACACTATGGTAGAATAGTGGAATATTAAATATACAGTCACCTAATTTACATGTTGTTGTTGTTATGGTCTTCAGTCCTGAGACTGGTTTGATGCAGCTCTCCATGCTACTCTATCCTGTGCAAGCTTCTTCATCTCCCAGTACCTACTGCAACCTACATCCTTCTGAATCTGCTTAGTGTATTCATCTCTTGGTCTCCCCCTACGATTTTTACCCTCCACGCTGCCCTCCAATACTAAATTGGTGATCCCTTGATGCCTCAGAACATGTCCTACCAACCGATCCCTTCTTCTGGTCAAGTTGTGCCACAAACGTCACTTCTCCCCAATCCTATTCAATACCTACTCATTAGTTATGTGATCTATCCATCTAATCTTCAGCATTATTCTGTAGCACCACATTTCGAAAGCTTCTATTCTCTTCTTGTCCAAACTATTTACCGTCCATGTTTAACTTCCACAGATGGCTACACTCCATACAAATACTTTCAGAAATGACTTCCTGACACTTAAATCTATACTCGATGTTAACAAATTTCTCTTCTTCAGAAACGCTTTCCTTGCCATTGCCAGTCTACATTTTATATCCTCTCTACTTCGACCATCATCAGTTATTTTGCTCCCCAAATAGCAAAACTCCTTTACTACTTTAAGTGTCTCATTTCCTAATCTAATACCCTCAACATCACCCGACTTAATTCGACTACATTCCATTATCCTCGTTTTGCTTTTGTTGATGTTCATCTTATATCCTCCCTTCACGACACCATCCATTCCGTTCAACTGCTCTTCCAAGTCCTTTGCTGTCTCTGATAGAATTACAATGTCATCGGCGAACCTCAACGTTTTTATTTCTTCTCCATGGATTTTAATACCTACTCCGAATTTTTCTTTTGTTTCCTTTACTGCTTGCTCAATATACAGATTGAATAACATCGGGGAGAGGCTACAGCCCTGTCTTACTCCCTTCTTAACCACTGCTTCCCTTTCATGTCCCTCGACTCTTATAACTGCCATCTGGTTTCTGTACCAATTGTAAATAGCCTTTCGCTCCCTGTATTTTACCCCTGCCACCTTTAGAATTTGAAAGAGAGTATTCCAGTCAACATTGTCAAAAGCTTTCTCTAAGTCTACAAATGCTAGAAACGTAGGTTTGCCTTTCCTTAATCTTTCTTCTAAGATAAGTCGTAAGGTCAGTATTGCCTCACGTGTTCCAGTATTTCTACGGAATCCAAACTGATCTTCCCCGAGGTCGAGTCGACTTCTACCAGTTTTTCCATTCGTCTGTAAAGAATTCGCGTTAGTATTTTGCAGCTGTGGCTTATTAAACTGATTGTTCGGTAATTTTCACATCTGTCAACACCTGCTTTCTTTGGGATTGGAATTATTATATTCTTCTTGAAGTCTGAGGGTATTTCGCCTGTTTCATACATCTTGCTCACCAGATGGTAGTTTTGTCAGGACTGGCTCTCCCAAGGCCGTCAGTAGCTCCAATGGAATGTTGTCTACTCCGGGGGCCTTGTTTCGACTCAGGTCTTTCAGTGCTCTGTCAAACTCTTCACGCAGTATCGTATCTCCCATTTCAGCTTCATCTACATCCTCTTCCATTTCCATAATATTGTCCTCAAGTTCATCGCCCTTGTATAGACCCTCTATATACTCCTTCCACCTTTCTGCTTTCCCTTCTTTGCTTAGAACTGGGTTTCCATCTGAGCTCTTGATGTTCATACAAGTGGTTCTCTTATCTCCAAAGGTCTCTTTAATTTTCCTGTGGGCAGCATCTATCTTACCCCTAGTGAGATAAGCCTCTACATCCTTACATTTGTCCTCTAGCCATCCCTGCTTAGCCATTTTGCACTTCCTGTCGATCTCATTTTTGAGACGTTTGTATTCCTTTTTGCCTGCTTCACTTACTGCATTTTTATATTTTCACCTTTCATCAATTAAATTCAATATTTCTTCTGTTACCCAAGGATTTTTACTAGCCCTCGTCTTTTTACCTATTTGATCCTCTGCTGCATAGTGCATACATAGTGTTTATTAAACGCTGTCGTTCAATGTTGCTGCGTCGATCTTCGCAGCGAACGAACGTCGGCAGCAGCCATGTTCCTCCTCCGCCTGTCGCCCGCTTTGCATTGACGTAAGATATCCATGCGCCGTAATTCCTGCGGAACGCTCCGGCTGCAGAATCTCTGGACTGGGCTGCCGCTGTTCGCAGTTGGCTGTTCCTGAGGAACGTCCAACAAATCTCCCTGCTTATCACCTCTCGTCACGCGAGCCTCTCCGCAGGGCACGACTCAGAGCCGTTGCACGCCGTACATGAGGAGCTCCCTTTACGGAAGCCAATTTTGGCTCCGAAAATCAAGCAGAAGACCTTTGTAGCTGTGTTATAGGAGCAGGATCGCTTACGGTGGATCACTTCTTTTGAATGTACCTTCAGTCGACAGGTATGAGGAGGTACATACCAGCAGGGCAGATGCTACTTCTTTCAGTGAATTCATGCAGGCTTTAGTAGGCAACCAGACCTTCCGTTCGTTTGACACACTTCGTACATGCTACCGGTGTATACACGGTGAACCTGAATTCCAGCGAAAGGCATTTTAGAGCCCATATGTAGTAGACTCTTTTTGTTATTTTGACCCATATACAGGGTGAGTCACCTAACGTTACCGCTGGATATATTTCGTAAACCACATCAAATACTGACGAATCGATTCCACAGACCGAACGTGAGGAGAGGGGCTAGTGTAATTGGTTAATACAAACCATAAAAAAATGCATGGAAGTGTTTTTTAACACAAACCTTCGTTTTTTAAATGGAACCCCGTTAGTTTTGTTAGCACATCTGAACATATAAACAAATACGTAATCAGTGCCGTTTGTTGCATTGTAAAATGTTAATTACATCCGGAGATATTGTAACCAAAAGTTGACGCTTGAGTACCACTCCTCCGCTGTTCGATCGTGTGTATCGGAGAGCACCGAATTACGTATGGATCCAAAGGGAACGGTGATGGACCTTAGGTACAGAAGAGACTGGAACAGCACATTACGTCCACATGCTTACACCTTTTTATTGGACTTTTTCACTGACGCACATGTACATTACCATGAGGGGTGAGGTAAACGTACACACGTGGTTTCCGTTTTCAATTACGAAGTGGAATAGAGTGTGTCCCACTGGAAACGCGTGGACGTATGTGGTATCTGCGTAATGGTGCACCCGCACATTCCGCAATTAACACTAGGCTGACCCTTGACAGGATGTTCGACGGGCGTTTCATAGGACGTGGAGGACGCATAAATTGGCCAGCCCGTTCTCCTGATCTTACACCTCTGGACTTCTTTCTGTGGGGTACGTTAAAGGAGAATGTGTACCGTGATGTGCCTACAACCCCAGAGAATATGAAACAACGTATTGTGGCAGCCTGCGGCGACATTACACCGGATGTACTGCGGCGTGTACGACATTCATTACGCCAGAGATTGCAATTGTGTGCAGCAAGTGATGGCCACCACATTGAACATCTATTGGCCTGACATGTCGGGACACACTCTATTCCACTCCGTAATTGAAAACGGAAACCACGTGTGTACGTGTACCTCACCCCTCATGGTAATGTACATGTGCGTCAGTGAAAAAGACCAATAAAAATGTTTTAGCATGTGGACGTAATGTGCTGTTCCAGTCTCTTCTGTACCTAAGGTCCATCACCGTTCCATTTGGATCCATACGTAATTCGGTGCTCTCCGATACACACGATCGAACAGCAGAGGAGTGGTACTCAAGCGTCAACTTTTGGTTACAATATCTCCGGATGTAATTAACATTTTACAATGCAACAAACGGCACTGATTACGTATTTGTTTATATGATCAGATGTGCTAACAAAACTAACGGGGTTCCATTTAAAAAAACGTAGGTTTGTGTTAAAAAACATACTTCCGTGCATTTTTTTATGGTTTGTATTAACCAATTACACTAGCCCCTCTCCTCACGTTCGGTCTGTGGAATCGATTGGTCGGTATTTGATGTGGTATACGAAATATATCCAGCGGTAATGTTAGGTGACTCACCCTGTATATACATAACCTCTGAAAGCTTGTCGGTGAAATTTTGGTTCATCCTACATAGGATGTCCCAGGAGGAATCGTCAATATTCATGGTCCTGGCAATATGATTATTCGAAGCAAAAAGGTTTTGTGAGAATGGGCTCGGAAATACATACCTTAAGGGCTATGAGCGCTTGTTCCCTTTACTATTCTGGAATACCTCTTACCCCATAGGTCTTACGGTATGTGTTTCAGAACTCCTGCGTACTTTGCAAGCTGTACAAAGATCACACACCTCAGCCAAAAGGTTTAAAATATAACTGAAGAGCCGGCCGGTGTGGCCGAGCGGTTCTAGGCGCTGCACTCCTGAACCGCGCGACCGCTGCGGGTCGCAGGTTCGAATCCTGCCTCGGGCATGGATGTGTGTGATGTCCTTAGTTTGGTTAAGTTTAATTAGTTCTAAGTTCTAGGGAACTGATGACCTCAGATGTTAAGTCCCATAGTGCTCAGAGCCATTTGAACCATTTTTGTATACCTCAAGGTAAAGCAATATAAATAAAACGTGAATCTTCTACAAATGTTTTTAAAATTCTCTAAACATGAATTTTTGCTGATACGTATGCGAAAATTGTTTATATCCTTCGTTTCAAATGGAAACAAAGATAACAGAAGTATAAAACAACAACTAAAATATATTTAAAACATGTTGCAGGCCGATGACGATCATATAATGGAGCACTGCACTTTCACTAAAATGCTGAAAGATCTGCAGTGCCGAAAACAATTGCAGCGAGAGAAAACTTGGTGGTCTGTGGAGTTATAAAGTGTTAGAAATGCGTTAAAAATGTGGGTGTATTCCTAAGGGACTAAACTGCTTAGATCGTCGGTCCATAGACTTACACACTACTTAAACTAACTTAAACTAACTTATGCTAAGAACAACAGAAACACCCATGCCCGAGGGAGGACTCGAACTTCCGACAGGAGTAGCCGCGCAGTCCGTGGCATGAAAGTGTTAGAATAACTATGGGGATCTATTGGGTAGCATCTCTAAAGGTGAAGGTAGGTGTTGGGATGGAAGACTTGGAAGGAAAAAGGAGAGAGGTAATTTGTGTTGTGAGTAGTAGTATGAAGATGAGAAGGGGCAGGAAGAGATAGTGGGAGGAGGGAGTCCAGATGGAGGTTGGAGAGATAGGAAACACTTATAGTCGACAGCATGGATAAATATCGGGGTGCAGTTCATCCTCTGCGAGAGATAGACGTTTGAAGGTTCGTTGGGTCAGTGTGTCTAGGGGTAGCAATTGTGGAATGTGTTGACAGAGGTGCGATAGCATACTACGGTTGGAAATTGAAGGAGAGAAATCTCGACTGTTGGAGTAAAGTTTGTGGAGAGTGTGGCGTGCCTGCGCCTTCGAGAAACACCTGGAATTTGATGAGACGGAAAAGAATCTGATGCGAAAGCGAAGTGGAGTACGTGACATTCAGAGATTTGTAGGAAGTGATGGGACTTCGATGGAGCAGCTACATATGAAATATTAGCGCAGCAGAGAATAGATCGGATAAAAATTTTGTAGGTGTGAATGATAGTGTAGAGTGCTGTCCCTATGTTCGCCAAGTTAGTAGTTTTGCCGGCCGCGGTGGCCGTGCGGTTCTAGGCACTTCATTCCGGAACCACGTGACTGCTACGGTCGCAGGTTCGAATCCTGCTTCGGGCATGGATGTGTGTGATGTCCTTAGGTTAGTTAGGTTTAAATAGTTCTAAGTTCTAGGGGACTGATGACCTCAGATGTTAAGTCCCATAGTGCTCTGAGCCATTTGAACCATTAATCTGTTTTAGCCTTTCTGGAGCTAAATCTTTTAGTGACTCGATTAGTGGGAGAGGACCGTTATAAATGATAAGGTGAATGTTGTAAGTGGGCTGCTTCTGTTTTGGCAGCGCTGTGTAGCGCTTTACATTGAATCTCTGGCTGCGTTTTCTTTGTAAGAGACTCTGTGGCTGGTTGGACTCGTTGTTGGAAGTTAATCGCCGGTAGTGTTGGGCAGCTGGAAGTTAGTCGCCAGCAGTGATGGAAGTACTGTTGGGCAGCTGGAGGTGAACAGCCAGCAGTGATGTATGTTAGATGTGAGAAGTTAGCATTGGTGGAGGGTAGAGGTCTGAAGTGTTAACGAAGGCCAACAATCTGGAAGTATCCGACTTGGAGATTGAAAATTACTCATGATTATATTTCTTTGAACTGGATGTCAATGACGATTTATATTCATGTTTGAACTGGATGTCACATTATTAAGGTAAAAAATAGATTATTTCCGTTGCAACAAATTTTTTCCTTTGCTAACCACATGCCTATTAGTAGTTAGTGGCTTTAGTAGTTAGAATCCTTTATTTAGGTGGCAGTATTGACGCTCGCTGTATTGCAGTAGTTCGCGTAATGAAGACTTTTGTGAGGTAAGAGCTTAATGAAATGTGTAGATTATTGTTAAGACTTTTTTTTAGTCTGGGCCAGTCTTTACACTTCATTATTTGAAGTCAGGTTGTAATTCTTTTGAGCCGTCAGACTGCGTTTTGCTAGCATATTGTGGGTCAGTGTTGACTTGATAAGAAAAAGTAAAGGGAAAGAAGGTTCAGTACGTTCAGTTTTACTCAGCTTTTTCAGAATCAAATAACGTAGAAGTTTCATCTTCTCAGTCATTCAGCAATTTAAGTACAGACAAACACATTTAAATAAAGGAGGTTCAAAGTCGTGTGGCGAGAAGTTGCAGGTAATTCATCCCATTATTATTATCTGTGTTTGGGAAAGATTTATCTTGATGAGGCAGTCGTCACACCTGGAGGTAATCTGGCTAAGATGGATGTGGAGGCATAGCTGAGATTTCTGCAGTGGAGGGAGCTGGGAAAGTACTCAAGGAGGTGCCCAGGTGGAGACAGTTTTTGTATATTGGCAGTGTTGCGGATGTGGTCATGTGGAAGTAGTTTTGACATATACCCAGTATTGAGGGTAGAAAGGAGAGGAGGAAGGACAGAACTTCAGAGCACACGTGCCATGGGACTGAACATTCGGGAATTGGCACTATGATGGATGTATACGATGTACAGTTAGATGAGGAGGATACTGTAAGCTGGAGATGGTTGATAAACTAAAAATACTTCTGAATAGAGTCTGAGCAATAATGTTCCTCAAGGTGACATGCAACTTGCTTTAACGATTCATATGACAGCCCATGCATAACACGAGTAAACTGAACACACAGTGAGTTTCAAAAATATTCGCTCGATTTGATAAGGCTATACCAGCGGTGGACAAAAATCACGAAAACACCGTGGTATATGCAAGTTTCAAAATTAATGCTGCTGCTAGCCAAGCCTATTGGTTCGATCACGAACGGGACCTCTAAGCTCAGAGCATTCGAAAATGCAAACTGTTGATTATCGTGTGGTGGGTGCTTCTGTAACGAAGGCAGCCGAAGTGTTTGGTGTTTCAGTAGGCACTGCACCGAAGATTTATACTGCATCGAGAGACAGCCGTAAAATATACTGAAAGTCACGGACAAAACTGTAAGCTGAGTCAATCCGATGGTACGAAGTTTGCTCCCTAACTTTGACGCCACGATCCATGACGACAGGGCCCTTGTTCACGCAGCTCCTATCGTCCAGGAGTGGTTTTGTGAGGACGAGGATGAATTGTCTCATCTTCCCTGGCCATCACAGTCACCAGATCTTCATATTACTGAGCCTGTCTGATCTACTTTGGAGAGAAGGGTGCATATTCACTGTCCACCTCTATCATCGTTACCTGAGCTTGTCAAAATTATGCAGAAAAAATGGCATAAGATTCCCTTGAAAACCATATACAATCTATATTTATACATTCCGAGACGACTGGAAGCTGCCTTGAATGCCAGTGGTTTTCCTACGCAATATCAGGCATGATAGTGTGTCGCGGTTTTGGGATTGCCATGGTTTTGTCCACGTCCTGTATCTTCTACATGAATGAGGATAGAAGCTTGCCTTAAACACTACCTTAAGGATCGAAATTAAGTTTACGTTGGCACTTGCCCTCTCTCTCCTGAATCAGAGATCAAATTGTATCCTGTACTATTACTCAAGTGCATCATCGTTTATGTAATTCTGTTTCTCATTTTCTTTTTGAATAATTGAGACGCAAAGCACCTCGTGTTCTTTATCTTTTTTCTTACGTTTTCCATCATGGAAGCACGCATTTTTTCTTGCTCTCTGCATTATCAGTATAGTAATAAGGTTAAATATGCTATATTTTATTTCTTAGAAGAGGTTTCAATATCCTCTATTAATAATCTTTCGTCTATGTTTCAGCATTTACATAATGTTGGAAATCGATTGGTTCTTTGGTGTCATGTCGATTAGGCGTCATCGTTTACTATTTCACTGGACTGGGACGATACCATGATTATGACACTATGGCACCTATACGAACAGGAATATAAAAAAGGCATTTTTACATGACATTTTAGTACTAAACTGTGCTCTGCGTGTGAATTGGCCAAGGAGCCACCCCATGCAACATTAAAATCAATAAATTAATTGTGGACACAAACCGTAAGCTGTGGTATCTATTGAAGGCAAGTACAATAAACTTGTTACATTATAATTAATGTGCCGACACGACAGAAGAACTAAGTACAGACCATTTTAAAAGCCATTTTCAGAACAAAAGCCATGATACATACAGTATTGGGAAAGGTAACGACTACAGTTGCTACAGCACATGTTCCATCATCCTATTTGCTGAATAAGATTTTTAAGGTCACATACGTACCCACATATTCTGCACAAAACTGTAAAATCATATAATGTCAAGACGCAACTTCAGGTAGTGGTTAAACGTGGAAATGGAGCGACAAAAGGCCATTCCCGGTTACTTCTGAATAGGTTGTAAAATGCATTCACGGCATTGATTTCCTATGCGAAAAGGACACAATAGACTTCTTTTCAGGTAAATGCTTCCTAAACATCGAGAACCAGAAGACTCTACTAGACGTAATAAAAAATGTTTGTGGATGATAAATGCTGCCAAGGTTTAAGGGTGAAGTAACTTAAGACAACGACAACATACACACCAGAATCACAGAGTCTGCTACTACCGACTCACTGCAACAAGCAGAATTATAAGAATTGCTATTGAAGTATGTACACGAATTTGGAAGCAAGTCCTGTATTATCAGTACATACCAGTTTGAATGAATGCTCACCCCCGCAGAATGTACTGTCATAACACGCATTTCAGCTCGTGGACCAAGAGGGCAGCAGTCACAGATGAGATAAAACAAATTTTTGAGTGGAGATTAATTGAAGCTTTAATGTCGCCTTACTGTAGTCTGCTATTATATGTGGCAAGGCCTGATGGAAATGTTAACCTAGCTTTGCATGTTAAGGCTATTAGTAAGATTATTATTCCTGTAACAACCCAACCAGAAAGCTTAGATGAACTGTTACAAAAGTTCCATGGAGTTACATACCTTACGAGATAGATTTTAGAAATTCATACTGTCAGGTAAGTCCCACTAAGGAATCTAAAAAGTATACTGTCTTTACATTCAGAAGAAGACGTTACCAATTTTGTGTACTATCATTTGATCTGAAAATGAGTTCATGCAAGTTCATTACAGCCTTAGATGCTGATTAGGGCCTGAACTATGAGACAGAGTTACATTATACTTTGATGATTATTAAGAGTCGCTCACACATTGGTGGAACATGCGGGTTTGTCAGAAAACACACTACAGAAATTTTCTGAAGAAAAAGCTAAAGCGAATAGAAATTTTCTGAAGCAAGGGCTACAGCTAATCTGCAAAAGCCTAAATTTCTTAAGCACAAAATTAGGTTTACTGGGCACGTTATCTCATCTATAGGAATAGCATCTGACAAACAAAATGTGTGCAATAAGCAATTTTTCATGTCCATGCATGAAACAACAGCTTAAAACGTTTTTCGAAGGTTTCTGAAATCAGGTTCTGTTAAGTCTACTGAAGAAAAATGCACTGTTGGTTTGGATAAGTGAATGTAAAAATGATTTTGATGTTATACAGGATGTTTTAGTAACCTCTGATGTTTTACTCTATGCAGACACGATCAAAAATTTTTGGTTAATTACTGATGGCTGATTTTCTGGTCTATGAGCCTATCCATTTGAACTAAATGAAGAAAATGGCAAGCAAGATATTCGTTTTATAGTTTTGGTAGCTGCATGTTGTCACAGTGTGAATGTACCTACTTTGTTACCGAATTAGGAATTCTAACAGTAGTATGAGTCTATAAAAAAATTCAGTTATAATGAAACATTAAACTTTACTGTGACTGCTTTAAACTTTTTATTGTCTTGCAAATTACTCTGAGCATGCTTACAGTGTTGGTCCTTTTTTTTTTTACAAAATACATTTTTTTGATGATTCACATTGCCAGAAAAGACAATATTCTGGTAGATGCTCTGATTACCACAAGGTTTGCCAGAATACACAGAGCTTATGCAACAATCTGCTGAGTACTGTGTTTCACTCATAAAGGATAGCCACTATTGCCACTAGAACTTAGGTGTATGTAAAAATGTGACTGATTTACAGAAGCTGAACTGCGATGGTGCAAAGTTAAAACACTAGTGTCACAAGATCCTATAAATAAGCTAAAACATCATTACAGAGTAAAAAATGTAGTTCTGTCATATAGATGACACATGATCTGCGACATAGGTTATAGTCCAATTGCATGTGAAGATGCATTAATTTTTGACCATAGATCTATGGCGTCTCTATTGTGCATCTAAATGTCACAGAAAGATCCATTTACATTTCTATTTTCTCAACACAATATGACGAATACAGTAATTACTTAAATACTTCATATTTGTCAGAAACCAAAACCTTCAAACAAATAATCTCTCACAAGATCATGTCCTATAATACCAACAAAACCACAACGATAATCTCAATAGACCTTTTGCCTCATTCAGAGGTGGAGTTACTTATGTGGTAGCACTACATGACATTTTTACAAAGTATGTTACATTGTATACCAAAAAGTCTACTGCAGTAAGAATCACCATTGAAAGAATATTAAGCGGTTATATATCAACAGTTGGCAAGCTTACCACATTTTTACAAAATGCTACAAAGTCTACAGCAACAGATACAATCACTGACGGAACAGTAAACAGTTATATGCCAACAGCTGGCAAACTTACCACCTTGGTGTCAGATATCGCCTCGAACTTCACCTGCCAAACATGGAAAACATTTTTACATGAACATGGCATCAAACAGATTCTAATATCAAGCTTTCATCCTGAAGGGAATTCCACCAGACGTGACTACGAATAGTAGACAGATGATAGATACGGTAAGAAACAAAAAGAGTCGGGGAAAAGTGAAACACAATATAGAACGTCCTCAGACTAAAGAAAAGCAGGAAGAGTAATAGAAGAAATTAGAAGAGATTTGAGGCGGTACGGATATCTATAATTTATTTATTTATTTATTTATTTTTTTTAACCACCCACCTTCTCGGTAGTCGCCGCGATGTCAATATCGAGATCGGATTGGAGTCACTGGTCGCCGCATATCTTTAGCGAGTTGGCTTCCCGCGCGCCGCGAGGCGGACAGAACGAGAAAGAAGGGGCTTGTTGGGTGTTTGTGCTGGACTGTGCTTGAGGAGTGACGTCGGTGGGCCCCACAGAAGCAGTCGGTTGGTGGCGGAGCACCGTGGACTCGAAGATCCTAGTGTGGGGGTGCCGGTGTTGTCCCGAGGGCAATCATCGTCTGGTCATTCAAGGGCTGAGAAGTGATATCTTGGCTCTGCCCTTGGATTCCGACGAAGAATTTCGGCAAGTTTGATGCATGAGGTGAACACAAGAATCTAAAAAGGTGCACGTTGGAGGCGCGTATGCCAGACTTGTGTGTGGTTTAAGCTTTGCTTCGATACTGCAGTCTCCTCAAAGAAATCTGCTTGGGAGGAGAGCGTTGATATCGGCATTGTCATCTATTTAGGTCCTTTAAAGTGAATGACTGATTTGGATCGAAGATGGATCCAAGTGAAGCACGACCGACTCACTGCAAAAAGCAGAATTATAAGAATTACTATTGAAGTATGTACACGAATTTGGAAGCAAGTCTTATTAAGAAACCCAAGTCGGCCCCAGCTTGTTCATAAGAAGAGAACTGCAATAAACACAATTCACAAGGTCCGACTGAAAATGCAACTTAGTGCTCTTTGATATTCTGCCCTCCGCAGTACTTTTTCCATGGGTAAACTGATGCTGTTTTCAGTTTCCACATCCCCTTCCCTCTTGAATTTTATTGCATTTAAATTGTTTTACTTAAAAATTTTATGATCAATATTTTTTTGGTTTTAGAGATCAGAGGTCATATCTACGAAAATTTTGGTATTGACGTGGGGCGTTAGAATCTTTTATTTAACTTTGCATTATGCAATTTGTATTTTTTAGTTTGCTTAAAAAGGGATTTTGAGTTTTAAGCGTTGTAAATTGATTCTGAGAGCTTTTCTTAGATGTGTTAAAACACTTAATGAACGTTCATTATCAAACTGTATTGAGGATCTTGTTGTTCACGATAACGAATGTTCACTCAATATTTTAAAATCAAGTCAATAAAGCTGCAAAATTTTAATGGTAAAAAAGGGGCGAAACGGTGTCTGCCCGTACCCCCCACAACTTCCACGTATTCAAAGCAATGGCATTCGGGCGTCGTCTGGTATCTATCCCTGCCAACGCCTGTGCGCCAATGTCAAATGTAGATTGTTATCTACAGTTATAACAAATAATTTGACACTCCCCGCGAGCGAACCTTGGAGGCACTGTTAAGTGTTTGTAATAATGGAAAGATTTACAGAAGAATGCAATTAAAAACGTCAAGAATAATAATACTACAGGAAGAGGCAGCATTGAAGTTTGGGGGAAAAGATGATGGAATCGCTGTTAATGAATTAATGAAGAAAATATGGACAAAGGGAGAAATGCCTAAAGACTGGAGTGTGGGAATAATCTGAGCATTACATAAGAGAGGCGATTAGGCAGAGTGTAACAGTTACCGCGGGAGTACTCTCTTAGATACAACGTATAAGGTATCTAGTAATATCTTAGCCTCTTAGTTAGAATACTGGGTGGAAATAATACTGGGTGATCATCGGGCTGAATTTAAAAGAAACGGGTCCACAATAGACCACATAGAGATATGTTATGAAAATAACGAGCACGTGCATCACCTGCACATCTGTTTTAAAAACGCTTACGACAACCTATACAGGTATACGGTTCACGAAAGTATGAAGGATTTTAGAATACCGCTTAGCGAGTTTGACGGAAATGACCATGAAAGCAACAGTTTTCATTGTCATAATAAAAAAGTGTTGTGAGGAGAAATGAAAATGAAATGCTCGTGTGGCACTGATGAGTGGGGGGCCCCATCCGAGGAAGTTCGGACTCCGAGATGCAAGTCTTATTTTAGGTGATGCCATATTGGGCGACTTGCGTGTTGGTGATGAGATGATGACGAGGAGAGCACAACACCCAGTCCACGATTGGAGAAAATCTCCAACCCAGCCGTGAATCGAGACCGGGCCAACTGCATGGTAGGCAAACAAGTTACCATTCAGTTTAGCACGCAAACTTGTCAGGAGAGTTCCACGTGCGAAGGTGGCGGCGGCACGAAGATGTGATCTCTGGACTACTCTTTAACTTAACAGTACAGAAGGTAAATCGGAAAATGCCAACAAACCCAGAAGGAACAATATTTAACCGGTAACTCTAGACAGTGACATAGGCCATACCGCTCATAGCGTAGCATTAACAGCAAGAAATATCAATGCATTCCCCCGCATGAACCATGGACCTTGCCATTGCTGGGGAGGCTTACGTGCCTCAGCTATACAGTCTGGATGATTTACTCATCTGGCCTTGTAGCACTAACCAAAACGCCCTTTCTGTGCTGGTACTGCGAACGGCTGAAAGCAAGGGGAAACTAGTCGTAATTTTTCCCAAGGGCATGCCGCTCTACTGTATGGTTAAATGATGATGGCGTCCTCTTGGGTAAAATATTCCGGAGGTAAAATAGTCCCCCATTCACATATCCGAACGGGGACTACTCAGGAGTACATCGTTATCAGGAGAAAGAAAACTGGCGTTCTACGGATCGGAGCGTGGAATGTCGGATCCCTTAATTGGGCAGACAGGTTAGAAAGTTTAGAAAGGGAAATGGATAGGTTAAAATTACATATAGTGGGAATTAGTTAAGTTCTGTGGCAGGAGGAACGAGACTTCTGGTCAGGTGAAGACAGAGTTATAAATACAAAATCAAATAGGGTCAGTGCAGGAGTAGGTATAATAACAAGTAAAAAAAATAGGAGTGCGGGTAAGCTACTACAAACAGCATAGTGAACGCATTATTGTGGCCAAGATAGACACGAAGCCCACGCCTACCACAGTAGTACGAGTTCATATGCCAACTAGCTCCGCAGATGAGGAAGAGATTGATGAAATGTATGATGAGATAAAAGAAATTATTCGGATAGTGAAGGGAGATGAAAATTAAATGCCATCGGTGATTGGAATTCGATAGTAGGAAAAGGAAGAGAAGGAAACCTAGTAGTAGGTGAATATGGAATGGGGGTAATAAATGAAAGAGGAAGCCGCCTGGCAGAATTTTGCACAGAGCGTAGCTTAATCATAGCTAACATTTGGTTCAAAAATCATAAAAGTAGATTGTATACGTGGAAGGGGCCTGCAGGTACTCGAATATTTCGGATCGATTATATAATGGTAAGACAGAGATTTAGCAACCAGGTTTTAAATTGTAAGAAATTTCCAGGGGCAGATGTGGAATCTGACCACAATCTATTGGTTATGAACTGTAGATTAAAACTGAATAAACTGCAAAAAGGTGGGTATTTAAGGAGATGGGACCTGGATAACCTGACAACCAGAGGTTGTAGAGAGTTTCAGGCAGAACATTAGAGAACGATTGACAGGAATGGGGGAAAGAAATACAGTAGAAGAAGGATACGTAGCTTTGAGAGATGAAATAGTTAAGGAACCAGGGGATCAAGTAGGTAAAAAGACGAGGGCCAGTAGAAATCCTTGGGTAACAAAAGATATATTGAATTTAATTGATGAAAGGAGAAAATATAAAAATGCAGTAAATGAAATAGGCAGAAAGGAATACAAACGTCTCAAAAATGAGATTGACAGGTAGGGAAAAATGGCTAAGCAGCGATGGTTAGAGGACAAATGTAACGATGGGTAAGGTAGATACTGCCTACAGGAAAATTAAAGAGACTTTTGGAGAAAAGAGAACCTCTTGTATGAATATCAAGAGCTTAGATGGGAAATCCAGTTCGAAGCAAAGAAGAGAAAGCTGAAAGGTGGAAGGAGTATGTAGAGGGTATGTAATAGGGTGATGTACTTGAGGATAATATTATGGAAATGGAAGAGGATGTAGATGAAGATGAAATTGGAGAAGTGATACTGCGTGAAGAGTTTGACAGAGCATTGAAAGACCTGAGTCCAAACAAGGCCCCAGGAGTAGACAACATTCCATTAGAATTACTGACGGCCTATAATAATTCCAATCCCAAAGAAGTCAGGTGTTGACAGATGTAAAAATTACTGAACCATCAGTTTAAGTCGAAGTAGACTGGCAATGGCAAGGAAAGCGTTTCTGAAGAAGAGAAATTTGTTAACATCAAGTATAGATTTAAGTGTCAGGAGGACGTTTCTGAAAGTACTTCTATGGATTGTAGCCATGTATGAAAGTGAAACATGGACGATAGATAGTTTGGACAAGAAGAGAATAGAAGCTTTCGAAATGTGGTGCTACAGAAGAATGCTGAAGATTAGATGGGTAGATCACATAACTAATGAGGAGGTATTGAATAGAATTACGGAGAAGAGAAATTTGTGGCACACTTTGGCTAGAAGAAGGGATCGCTTGGTTGCACATGTTCTGAGGCATGAAGGATTCACCAATTTAGTATTGGAGAGCAGCATGGATGGTAAAAACCGTAGAGGGAGTGCAAGAGATGAATACACTACGCATATTCAGAAAGATGTAAGTTGCAGTAGGTACTGGGAGATGAAGAAGCTTGCACAAGATAGAGTAGCATGGAGAGCTGCATCAAACCAGTCTCTGGACTGAAGACCACAACAACAACAACATCAGTGCCTAGAAGGATAATTATGCTGCTTTGCAAGTAGCAATGCAAAAGTTAGGGCTGGAAGTTAATCCAGATAAAACAAAGTATGTGATTATGTGATATCCTAGTGGGTTTAGAGGAGAGACTTTGATACGAATAAATGGGAAAAAGTACCAAAGCGTAGAAAAGTTGAAATGCCTAGACTTGATAATAAAGGAAAATAACAGAACAGCAGCCAAAATTAAAGGAGGAATAGCAAATGGAAATCGATACTATTATTCCTTGCAGAATGTAGTTAAGTCCAGAAGTAAAGGAATACGAACATTCAAGTATATTTAACTGTACTAAATTTATTAATGTATTAATGTATGGACTGGAAGAGTGGGTAATGATCACAAAGGAGGAAGGGTGGTTACTGAGATGGGAAAGGAAGATTTAGAGAAATATACATGATGCAGTGAGAGACCAAGGAGACTGGAGAATAAGTACAAATGCAGCACTACAGACACTTTTTGGACAGATGAATATTGTAGTGGAAATCAAGCAAAGAAGAATAAGATGGGCTGGACATGTAAAGAGACTGCCAGCAGCTCGAAGTGTTAAGAAAGTATTTACAGGAAAGTCAGGGAGAAAGAGAAGAGGAAGATCCTGGACAAGGTGGATTGAAAATATGAAGATGCTCTCAAATTGATGGGAGCCATGAACTGGTGATGGAAAGCGATAGACAGAAAAGAATGGAGGAATGGAGGCTGGTGACAAAGGATTCCAAGATTCTACAAGGACTATGGCACTGACCAGATTCCAGATAACGGGTATCATTATATGCAGTTGACGAAGCACTTATTACTGTATATTTTTGTAGCTTACGGTGGTATATTATGAGACCTGGTGCATCACTTGCTAACATAGCAGTGTAGGTTGCTAAATAGTACCTCAGTATGAGTCAGTTTAGTTACAAAGTTTTTTCTGCCCTTGTGTAAATCTCAGGTTAATGTTATTCCACTAGTTTTACCGATAGTTTATGGTATGTTACGTTTAAGGTATAAGCTTCATGTGTGTTGCTGACAGTTATGTCTTCTCAAAAAATTATAATACAAATAGAAACATATGTTACTTCACTACCTACATACTGCAATTCTCAACTTGTCAATTACAGCCCACGTTCTAAGATGCATATACTCAAGATTCACCTGAGATTAATTTCACATACCTAACTCCATGATTTCGCCATCCAGGAATTGCAGTTGTATCACCTATTGCCCGAACTCCAAATACCATGTAAACAAAGACATACTGTTCGAATTCTGCACAGATGATTTATTATGTAGATCGTAGTGTACTTTGGATTCATATCATCTGATACTTGAGGTCTTGATTTCATGTATGTATGTCATCTAAGTATGGGGATTTGCAGAACCTGCACCTTAAAGTTGTTGATTAGACGTTACATGACAATGTCCAAGACTGACTCCCTTGAGATTAAACTTCTTTGTGGGCTTTTTACTGAAACTCGCTATGAAAAAATAAATAAAATAACAGTTTTGAACATGGTTGCGTGGTTAGAGAGCGTTTACAAAGTAAAATTAAAGTAATAGCAGCCCTCGGTCTCAAAAAAGAAGTCTTTTGACCTAGGTTCCGGCACTGCTATGAGTGCCTTCATCTGAAGTAAAACATTCAAACTGGCATGTCGCGTCTAAAACTAAATACTTAAAGCTTAGTCGCAAAATTTTGAAATAGAATACATAGATGGCAAGCCACTATGGACTGTCTGTCATAAGAGATCTTTCACAGATGTGCCTGCTCAGTGAATGAGACAAAGACTTCGTACCTTCTCTTCCCAGGAACACTCTTCTCTGCGTAGACGTCCTTCATCCTACACACGAGTTCAGCTGAAGTGAGTTCTGTGTTGACTAGTGGCAAATCGTACGCTGTTCAAAGAGCTCTAAATATTCCATCCATTCTGCTTGACTGGTGTGTGCATAGGTCCTGCAGGTTACCTTGTTAGTGAGTCTGTCTGTGAAGAGAATATGGGACAGTGACGAACATACATCAAGAACAATTATCACGACACAATCAAGCTATGTTGGCGCGTTTTGATATGAAACGCAAAACTAAAACACGGGTGCATGCTGTAAGATAATTTTGCCCTTAACGAGGATGAACTCGTCGAAAGGCCATCCGCTCTTAGGATGTTGGAAGGTGATAATGTTATCCCGAAGCGTGAGGTGCGATGTACGTTTGCACACTTCACAAAGACTGGCGCTAATGAAATCACTAAGTTGGACAGGCAAAACTCAACAGTCTCTGGCCTTTTCCTACCTTTCTGTGTGGCAGAACACTAATCCAAATTGTCACTGGAAATACCCGACCAGTCGTCATTATTGAACTGAACCACTGTTTAGTAACAATAAAAGTTGCCCAGCAGAGACACAACGTACAAGTTGTGGGCATTAATCGAAAAAGTGAGTTTTGACTTATGACCCCATCCATCACAGAGTTAAGTAGTTTAAAAAATCATGTATTGGAAAATGAGTGACGCTTTCTAAATGAAACAGTAAAAGATCCTCCCATTCTAAAAACGGATCCATCTAATGTATTAAAGATATGTTTCGTACTTTCTGTTTACGTAAAATTTCTTATTTGCACACCAAGACTTTCTTTCAGCATAACGTGTATAGGTCATAATCCACATACTTGAATATATCACTGTACAACTGTTTTATGTAACTTGGCAATGCTGAACGTCCGAAGACAACCTGAAGACACTACGAGAATTGAGTGGATGCCACATGATTACTGCTCCGCTTGGTGATCTTCCTATCGTGAACCTGATCATTAAAATGGGTCCTACCACTTCCGATGGCTTTAGCTGATAAAAAAACGTGATAATTATTTAAATGTAACTGTGCGACTTCTTTGTTATGTGCCTTCACAGTTAACAAACAGCCCATGGAAAATGTAGTTAAATGGCTTTTTCCAAAATTATTAACGAACATTGTCGTAGCTATTCAAAAGGGCATTGTAACAAATTAATCTCTCTTTCTTCAAAATCAGCGATCAAATTTTACCCGAGATAACTAGTAACATATATCATCGTTTAAGTAACTTCATTTTTCATTATTTAAATAAATGATGCGCGGAAAGTGCAGTGCTCTTCACCTTTTCCGTACGTCTTGCATCCTCACCCCATTTTCTTTGTTCTCTCTAATATTAGAATAATAATAAGATTAATTAAGGCGAGTTTTTCTCATAAGAGGTGCTAATAATATATACCAATAGTATGTAAGGCCTCAATCTGTGTTTTAGCATTTCAGTACCAATGAGAAGCGACTGAAACTTCCTGGCAGATTAAAACTGTGTGCCGGACCGAGACTCGAACTCGGGACCATTGCCTTTCGCGGGCAAGTGCTCTACAAACTTTTTTTTTACTTTATCAAGTTTTATTGATTGTTATCCATAAAATATTGTAAACATACAAAGCACATGTATCTCATCCAACATCACTGCAAACATTTAACAATGCATTATGAGTGGCAGGATAAATGTACATGAAATGAAATAATGCAAGTGTATGAAATCAAGCGACATTCCCCTGTGATACCACAATTAGATTACATTTACAAACGATAATAGCTTGTACATTTAATACTGTGAAAATCCAATGGAAGAGAATTAAAGTTTCCCACATGAAGTGAACATCACATGAAAAAATGCATTTATGAAAGTGTGTTGTTTCTGATCAACTAAGAATGTAGAAATGAGAGAGAAAAGTCTTAAATGAACCTATCTATTCTACTGATGATATATTTCACTGAATACAATTAAGTACAGAAACCGATTAACAACCATTAAAATCTGTAACTCAAATTGTTTACATGTTGTTCCACTTATTAAATACTCATACATCCATGTGGAAATTCACAATCATTTGTACTCTCAAATAAAATGCAGCAGACCTCACTTACCAACTGAGCTACCCAAGCACGACTCACGCCCCATCCTCACAGCTTTACTTCTGCCAGTACCTCGCCTCCTACCATCCAAACTTTACAGTTTAAGCCATGTCTCCGCAATATCCTTTCTTTCAGGAGTGCTAGTTCTGCAAGGTTCGCAGGAGAACTTCTGTAAAGTTTGGAAGGTAGGAGGCGAGGTAAAGGCAGAGGTAAAGATGTGAGGACCGTGTGTGAGTAGCGCTTATGTAGCTTAGTTGGTAGAGCACTTGCCCGCGAAAGGCAAAGCAAAGGTCCCGAGTTCGAGCGCACACTCCGCTGCAGAGTGAAAATATCATTCTGGAAACATCCACCAGGCTGCGGCTAAGCCATGTCTCCGCAATATCCTTTCTTTCAGGAGTGCTAGTTCTGCAAGGTTTGCAGGAGAGCTTCTGTAAAGTTTGGAAGGTTGGAGGCGAGGTACTGGCAGAAGTAAAGCTGTGAGGACGGGGCGTGAGTCGTGCTTGGGTAGCTCAGTTGGTAGAGCACTTGCCCGCGAAGAGCAAAGGTCCCGCGTTCGAGTCTCGGTCCGGCACACAGTTTTAATCTGCCAGGGAGTTTCATATCAGCGCACACTCCGCTGCCGAGTGAAAATCTCATTCTGAGAAGCGACTGGTTTGGTGCCGTGTCGATGGCGCGCCATCCGTGCATCATCATTACACATCTGGATTGTCTATAAGTCGAGCTCTGCATTCTGAATTTCTTGTCTCGAAGTCCTATTACTGGTTTTGTGTAATGCAAAAAATTCTGCCGCATTATACATGACATTATCACGGTCCACCGTCACCATAGTTTTCCCAAACACAATTCTACACCTGACTCCGAGAAAAAATTATAGTAGCAGGTAACAGAGGCGTTTTGGCGCAGTAGAAGGTTTGATATTAATGAACACTTATATCCTAACAACACCTATTTCCTTACTGTATTTCAGTTGTGGCCAGTGTGATATATCTCGACTCTGAAAAAATTTATTTTGGAGGATTGAATTTCAACCCTTTTCTTTGAAAATAGCTGTTTCCTTTAAATGGATACATTACAAGCTGCATCCATGCATTAAGAGTATCGCCGACTGGAAAGTCTGATGAGAGGCTCGATGTCATTATCTGGCTTAAAGATGATGATAATGAAATTCTAAAACATGGGTGAGCTTGGTGTGGCACCTGGAAGAGGATACGTCGTAAGCCAGTGGAAGATATTAACGAGGTTGCTGTTGCTGTAACTGACCATGCTGCAGGTAGTGCTACTGTTCTTGCAGTGTCACTACAATCAACATTGTGCATTTGGTCTTCGGTTCCGGCAAGGATCGAAACTAATGACATGTGTCTCGTCACGTCATAGAATCTAGCTCGACAGAATTTTGCACTACAGGGTGCAGTGAATATAAGGAACTGCCGAATGAGGAATTCTGTTAGACCGGCTATTGTGCACGAAGAACCACTGCACTAGCTGTATCTGTCTGTGGAAGCACAAGCTCCCTTATTCTCTGTCCGTTCTGCTTTAAAGAGAATGCTCCCAGAGGGCCTGTCAGGTGACGTCCGCACGTTATCGAGATCTCCTCGCACAGCACGTGATTCCTGGTTTGGAAGAGCACAACTGCGTGGAAAGCATCATTTTCGTGCAAGGTTGGCGAACACTGCATGTCGGTGGCCCGGCAAAAGATCTGCTAAATGCAACTTTCCACGAACGTTATGTACGAATGCATGCTTTCGCGGCGATATCCGTTAATAAAAGGTGGGCGAGCCTATAAACTTGCTAAACATTTGGCCAGCCTCCACTCTACACACGTTGGACGCTGTGGACACCATATAAAGAATACGGCGGACTTCATAAATCGGCTTGAAGGTCTGCGACTTGCTGAAAGGCATATTATGGTTAGCTTCGATGTGGTTTCTTTATTCACGTGTTTCCCCATCACAGACCCTATGGACTTGCTGTCCCAGGCCTTGGACGACACCATCGTGGATTTATTTAAGCACACTCTGACGTCATCGTATTTCTTACATGATGGAGAATATTTTAACTAAACTGACGGCGTGGCGATGGGAAGTCCATTAGCAGCAGTAGTAGCCAACCTCTTTATGGAGCGAAGACACCGCCTTGGACACGGCTCCTACATAGCCGAGCTGTTTTTATCGCTACATCGACGATACCTTCGTCATTTGGCCACATGGACAAGAAAAGTTAGAAGAGTTCCTGGAGCACCTCAACAGCATCCACGACCACATCAACTACACAATGGAAATAGAGAAGAAGGGTTTCCTGCCGTTCTTGGACGTGCTTGTCCGCTGTAAACCCAATGGGTCTCTAGGTCATAGCGTTTACCGTAAGCCCACCCACACGGATCGGTACCTGCACGCCCCTATCTTTCATCATCCAGCACAGAAACAGTCAGTTCTGAGGAGCTTAGTACATCGAGCTGAAACCGTTTCAGGCGCTGAAAACTTTCCGAGGGAATTGAGCCACTTACGCAAAGGTTTCAAGGAAAACGGTTACAACAATAAAAAGATCTCACAAGCAGTTTCATCCAAGCCTCAAAGGAAGAAGACCTCTGAAGAAGATACCAAGCAGGTTGCATTTTTACCGTTTTGTGGTTCGACAACAGGTAAGATTAGACGGCTCCTGAAGAGGCATAAAATAGTCATAATCTTCAGGCCTCCGACAAAGATCCGGAAACTAATGAAATCTGTGAAAGACGATGTAGGGCTCAGAACACCAGGAATTTACAAGATACCGTGTGGATGTGGGCAGTTCTATGTCGGCCAGACTGTTCGCATTATTGAACAGCGCCGCATAGAACATGAAAGGTGTTACCGTTTGCGTTATCCCGAAAAGTCAGCTGTAGCAGAACATGCTCTGGAAAACGGACACCGAATTGCATTCGATGAGACGTCTATTATTAAACGGACAAATGGTTTCTGGGATAGCGTGATAAACGAGACCATAGAGATTACAATCTCTGACAACACTTTCAATAGAGACGGCGGATTGCAGCTGAGTACAGCGTGGGATCCGGTGTTGAGGGAGTTGAAGCGGGCCCGGCAGTCGTGCGGCCAAAACATTACCATATATGGTGCGGGACCGAGCACTAGTGACGTCACGAGTGACGTCACGAGCGACGGTGCGGCTATATAAGCACGGCAATGACAACCGCACGACAGTCATCTACTTGACATTGACAGAGGAGATCTCTGCCGAATGCTCGGGTGCAGTAAACCACTTGACGCGGCTTGAAACGCGAGAATGTTTTATTAATTCCGCGAACGTGATGTCTCCACATGTTTTCTAGGTGCATGGCGTACAAGATCATTTGGTCTGAATGCATGTGACTTTTGGCACTTGGTATATCGAAAAGAACACATTTACCAGGGACATACTCGGTCTACAACTGATTTGGAGGCCAATTAACAGGTCCACGTTGCTCAGATTCTATCGAAACTGCTGCGAGCAAGTGTCAATCACGCCGTTTTACGGATGCAGCATCTCGTCGATGTCCAGTTGCTCATACTGAACAAAATGTGTGAGCGGCGGTTAGTAATAAAACGAAACTTTAAGCCTTTCTCAATTGTTTGGCCTTTTCTGCTCATGTCCCGTTCCTAATCTATTACGTATGGAAACCTTTCTACACGTTTTTCTGCCATTCATAGTGCCAGATTTTCACATGGTGGCCAAAATCGTAACTATTTTTTCCAGCGTATATCTGTTCCTGGTCGTTCAGATGGCTCTAAGCACTATGGGACTTAGGTTCTGAGGTCATCAGTCCCCTAGAACTTAGAACCACTTAAACCTAACTAACATAAGGACATCACACACATCCCCACCCGAGGCAGGATTCGAACCTGCGACCGTAGCGGTCGCGCGTTTCCATACTGTAGCGCCCAGAACCGCTCGGCCACTCAGGCCGGCTACCTCTTTCATATTAACGCGTTAGAATATCTACCAAGTTTCGCTGACATACCATAAACGCAGCACACACTGGAACTCTGTGAGTAGCTCAGCTATAATTTTAACCACTCTGTATGTTCGAAAAAGTAAGGGCCGAATATGACTATCGTCTGGATGTTTGTCGCTCACTCAACTGAAGGCACATTAAACATTTGTGGAAACTAAATGAAAAGCTTTTCAGTTGTCAAGCCGCACCATTTGGAAAAGAAGGACACTCGAGCTTTCGATAACTAACTGCGCCATCGTCGTCAGAAGTAGAAGCCACTGCTTCGAGAAGATTTTATTCAGGCGTACCACCACGAAAGACTCCGGCAATCCTAAATTAAGATTTTGATCTTAAACGTACATGTAAAACGCACCACAATGTACGAGCACGCATTTTACAAAATTGCCGTTGTAAAACTGAATGGTTATATTGAAAATAAAAACTTTGTAATCCTATGCGTAAATTACAATTGTCCCCAAGTGCCTTTCTTCGTTCACGTGTAAGAAATAGTCTTGTAAAGTAAATGACCCCTTCACACACTTTCTAATGTAGTTACTCCGTTACTATCAAAATAATTAGAGACGAAAGTACAATATTTTTCCTGTCAGGCTATACTGCTACACAAGGCCCCTTAGTATAAAAATAATTATAGTGCTGAAAGTTCTGCTTCATAAGTTAGCAATGATTACGGAGCACACATCGTTTCACGGAAATGCATTGCGGAAATTGTAATTACGTTCGTTAGTGTGAATGCGGAACAGTTTTTGTACCATTCAGGATGAAAGGATGTTCAGTGTGATACACAGTTTAGCATTTTCTCCACACACACCCACACGCGTCATACAGGGGTTGTTGCGTCCCTTCACCGCCAGCTGCCGCGCTATTCGCTAGCGGGATCGCCCCCTTCTGATCCTCTTGCCTCCCTCCCCCACTCCCTCCCAGGCTATTATTTTACCCTCGTAATTAGAGTTCCAGCGTTTTAATCCCTCCGCCAAAGCCTCGACTCAGTAATTAAAATTACATCCGTTAAATAAATCAACGTGCGGCCACAACAATGCCACGTTCTCGAACTTCGTAATGCACTGCGCCCGAGACTCCCTAGCAGCAGAGTCCGTTCATTTACTGCCTCCCTCTGGCTCACAGCACACTACGCAGCCAAGCAGCCAGCGCTGTGAGATTATGAGTGTAGTGCGCCTGTCTTATCAGACGCTATATACATAACCCTGTACGGTAGACTGCTGGACCCAAGCAAGCGCTCGAGGATACGATGGTGAAATGAAATGTCGTGTGGCTAGGGAATCCCGTGGGGTAGACCGGTCGCCTGGTGCAAGTCTTTTGAGTTGACGCCATTTTGGCGACTTGCGTGTCGATGGGGATGAGATGATGATGATGAAGACAACACAACGCCCAATCCCTGAGCGGAGAAAATCTCTGACCCACCCGGGAATCGAACCCGGACCCTTTACAGTGGCACTCTGTAACGCTAACCACTCAGCTGTCGCGACAGACACGATTGTGAAAGCAGGAAACCGGTTCCACAAGAGATTTATGGAGTTATAAATAAACACACTGAACAAAAGTTAGCCACCCCCTGAACAGATCATACCAATGCCACGTAACATCACCTTCAGCTTTGGAAATGGTCTTAAACTGCCATTTTGTCAACTATGCCACATCCAACTGAAGTCGCTAATTTATAACTGTGGACCTATTAAATTTCGGAAATGTTGATGACTTCGTGCCATCTCTTGCTCCAAATGGTCCCACACATTATCTGTGGGATTGAAATCAGCTGATTTGGCATCAAGAGACTAGTTCAGTTCCGGCAGGATGCCTAAGTAACTATGCAAACTAAGAATGTATTCATACATTATTTTAAGTAACTGCCCTTCCATTTTGTAAGACAACAGTGTCCACATCACATTCATCATGTACGTGCAAAGGAAATGATAACACCTGGCAATCGACGACGATGAGATAATCATTCTGGTTTAAATTGCAGAGTAATGATGTAGAAATAGAAATGTACAGGTCAATATTCACGGTAGTCTGAATGAGTTGGTTCAAGCCAAAGTGTGATAAACATCCAAAAATAGTTACGGAATCATCTCTGGCTTAAACTATACACCCATACAGTGCAGGTTGAACTGCTCATTTTGGCATCGGTACATTCAGAGCACTGTATCACTTCAGAAAAGCCAAAACACCGACTCGTTGTACCACTCGAAACGCTTCCAATTAGCTACTGTCTAGATTCCGTGCTTTTGACCGCTGAAGATGTGCAGCTTCATTTGTAACTGTGAGCAATACTATTAGGTTGTGCATAAGTTTATAGGATTTTGGTTTTGCGTGTTGGTACTCCGCTTATATGGGTCTCGTATTTATCGATTGTCATTTTTTATTTGTAGTTCACTATTGCTGTTTGAATTTATATATTGTCATTTTGTCATTTGGAGATAGCGAGTGGAGCTGTGGATGCTAAAGCTGAGTGGCAAGCGGAAAAATCGGAACATGACAGGCATATTCTACTGTTTGGTTTAAAAAGAGGAGTCACAACAGCGGAGGCAGCCAGAAACATTTGCCCCGTGTATTGGGATAATGCCACTGGATAGAGCACGAAAAGAAACTGGTTTACCCATTGCAAGGAGGATCGTTTTTGACATTAGTGAGTCTCCACGTTCAGAAGGACTTTCGGTGTTTGATGACGATCTTGTAAAAATATTAATTCTCAATTATACAACCCACTGTACTCGAAAACTGACAGATATATGTACTGTGATCATTCTACCATCTGCGACATTTGCAAGCAGTGGAGAAGGTTCAAAATTCGGCTGTATGGGTACCGCACACTGCAGCCAAATTCACAAAAATCGTTGGGTGGTCATTATGCGTGAAACGTCCCCTTAGAACAATTGTACATATGAAATGTCCACTTAGAACAATTTATACAAGACTGTGCTTAACCTGGCACACAATAATTTTTAGCGCAACGCAATCTGACTTTCAATAACCCCTACAAAACAATGGCCCTGACTAACTTTAACCTATACCTTTTACAAATCACTTACCTCACAAAAATCTTCGCTGCTCGAACTACTGCAATACAGCGAGTGCCACTACTGCCAGCTAAATAAAAGATTCAAACTACTGGAGGCACTAACTACTGATAGGGATAGTTAGCAAATGAAAGATATTATTAGAGAACAAACAATGTATTTACCTTAATATTCATAATTGACATCCAGTCTTACAGATTATCAAAACTCGGCCATCTCTCTCCCCACGTCCACCACTGCTGGCGGCTCACCTCCAACTGCCCAGCGCTACGCGCTGTTCGCATCCAGCTATAGCAGTTCATGACAACAATGGCAGACAACAATTCAAACTTTTCATATAGAGAGTGCTACGTAACGTTGCCAATAAAAAAACATAAACAGCAAACTTACATAAAGAAAACATAAACAGCCTACTTACATAAAAACATAAACAGCAAACTTACATAGCCCCCATGCTCCCCACAAAAAATTTTTACAAATGGTGTTGGGCACTGGCCAATACAGATTTGAAAAAATTTTTCATAATTACAATCACAAAGATATCAAATGCACACACTTATTAATACAATGTTGGTCAACAGCTAAAATTTTCTCACAGTCCATAAAGACAGTCCAGATTGTTCATCATAATAGTAATTACAGTTTCTCATTAGTAAAAGAAATTGCACACAGAAGTAGTGGATTTCCATGTAGTATTGAAGAAGTAGTGTTGTCCTTCCAACGGAAAGACAGTGCTGACTCTTGAAATGCTGACAGGTAATGGGCCACAATGGAGCAAACCCACAGCAGAGTCATTCGAAGTTCTGACGAATATTGGTAGATAGGTCATCACAGAGCAGACCAACTGCAGTCCTGGTAGAGAGTATGGTATTGGTGGGCCACCAGAGATGCAGACCCACTGTAGTCCTTGTAGAGACAATGGTTTTGGTGGGCCATCAAAGATGCAGACCCACTGTAGTCCTTGTAGAAACTGTGGTACTGGTGAGTCAGCAAAGGTGTAGACCCACTGTAGTCCTGGTAGAGATGGCCAGCAGCCATCTGCTGCGACTGTGCAGGTGCACAATCACCATCGAAGAGTCTTGCAGAGAAGATAGCAAGTCCATAAACCACCACTTGTGCACGCACAAAGTTTTTGGGAATTGTCCTTAGAACCAGCAATGCTGTTATCCAGTCCCTTGCTGAATTAGTAACACACGTGCAAACACTAACAGTCCCTACTTCTCACATAGTGTCCATATAGTATGACCAACGGAAACGTGTGCAGTGAAATGGAACTTACAAGTTACTTGAAGAACTGCTGTCAATTACAATTTTATAACATAAGAATACGATTACAAAGGTACAAAATACATCATTAAAGAACATAACAATACAGATAATATTTGTAGTAATAGGGCTTTACAAAAGAATAGAAATAAACATATACATCAGTGTTACAGGAATTATGACATAAGTACATACATAAAACATCAGAATCACTTTTGAAACGTCAACTTCACACATGAGCATTAAAACAAAACAGAATAAATAAAGTCTAAGCATCTTTACAAAGAAAATAACAGAGTATTAGAAAAATTCTACAACATAGCTCTCATCAGCTAAACACATAAAGACAGGAAAAACACAAATACACACGGGTACCCAAACACATAGTGGGATAACACCAAAAGGAAAGGACAACACACAATTACATATTGGGAAAAAACAGCAAAGAGGAAAGGACAGGGTTTGTTTTACTGCAGTATTTTGCTTGGAGATCTCCCTTCATTCCATAGATCGTTCGTCTTATTTCAACCTTTGCTTCCACCAAAAAAATCCTATCTAAGCATGCTTTCTGTATTTATATGTTCACATATTGCTTACCCCATCATTTATTTACAAGAAAATCCTACCTATACCTCGTTCCTGTATTCTATTCATATTTCTTTCAAAATAATTATTTCTGATTGTACAATACTCATTGGGGCCCAAATCTTTCTTCGCAATGCATTCTTTACCTATTCTCCATAGTCAGTTTCTTATATAGTCTACCCCCTCTTAAGCTAACTTAAATCTACTGAGCTCAGATATATATACCAAGGGACGAGGCAATGCAGCATGACAACAAATCAACACAAACAGAAATGACAAAAAATGCAAATTGGCAAAGCTAGCAGCATAAATTAGCAAAGCAAGTGCAATATTACAACTAATATAAGGCAATGCAGGAAACAAGAAAAACTAGCTTAGAAGAGTAACACAAAGTCAAATTCAGTAACACTATGCCTGACAAACAGCAGCAACTTATACCTAAACATGACATAGCGCAAGCAGAAAAAATATTACAGGAAAAACAACAATGCAGACAAGGGAAATGCATATTCACATCTTAATGTCTATGTAATTAAAGTGGTGCACCATAACAACTGATTGTAAAAAAAATATTACCATGTACTAGAAAAGAAAATTATGTGTTACTGTTGCTAGTTTCTTCTTATTGTTCTTTCCTTTCCAAATGCTCCTTTCTTAAAGAATGTGGATTACAAAATTATCATTTAATAGATCTGTTGACAGAAAGAGTTCACATTAGCAAATGCATCTCATTTTATAAAAGCAATGCTGCAACACAGCTGGAAACCAGATATCAAATGAAATAAGCAATTACGCAAACCAAAGCATAAAAATATCATTCAGTAGTCATGTGACATTTCATTTCATAAGTTAATGGCTCTCAACTCTCGTAGAAAGACACTTGTCCTAATCAGGTGAGCAGATGTACGAATATTTCCCATCAATTCATAAGCATTTCAATAATTAGCACAAAGTGCGAGTAATCATATGTTTTTAAGTAACGAGGGTGTCGCATTAGCGATGAAAGGCACATCCTAATGGCTTATTCTCCAGGTGTTTGACACAGCTGTGTGCCCACAACGCATTACAAAAATCATATGTTTTTAAGTGACGAGGGTGTCGCATTAGCGATGCCCTCTACAAAGGAATGTCATTAACAGATATATATAGGCCTCTCTTTGTCCTTCTCTTCCATCTGTGCCTCTGGCACACCCTAATGGCTTTCTTTTCTACCTGAGCGTCTGAAAAGGCTTGTTCTCCAGGTGTCTGACACACCTGGGTGCCCACGTCACATTATGTGCAGGTGGTCACTTAACTTTCTTACGGAAATATTTACGACAGTAGTTTCCGCTACAGTGACAGTCTCATATAAAAACATTTCACAGGTCAAGAATTTTATTGACATAAACATACCTCAACAGCATAATACACATCGTCGTCGTAAAAATAACATCATAACACCTCAGTCAAATGTCAAAAACGTCGTAGCTTCCTCCAATGATTTCAAAACCTAAAGAAAATTCTATGCTCATTTCAGTAGTGTCATCTACCTCAAACGTACTTTAAAAATCATGATCTCATACCAAATACATCATTCAAAGCTCTCATAGTATCACAATGGTACCAAAAAAATATGAACAGTTCACAAAGTACAGACAAAGTACAATTTCTTAAGTGTGAAGTAATCCAACTCTGTAATTGCGTAAACATGTGTCACTGACGTAGTAAAAGGATGTTTGTTTCTCTGTTAAATGATCAGATAGCTGTGTAATTTATGTGTTAGAGAAATATGGTACCGATGTGTTAAATTGTATAAGCAAATACCATATTAGCTAGGGCTCCTTGTGCTTGCCAAACACATGGTACACAAAGTAGGCGTGTACCCCCCTGAGGTTTATTGTAATTATACCCTCAGGTGTTACAGATTACAGCAATGGAATGAAATGTATCACGAAAAACTTTCTTTGTAATTCAAAACTCTTTAAAAATAAATGTTTTAAGTACAAAATTAATCACTCAAATACGTGTCCTGTAGCGCTAAATATGCGTCTTGCTGTAAGATAATCTCTGGGAAGTGTCGTAGTTATTGTCCTCCGAAAGCTAAGTTCTGCAGAAGTCAATGTACTTACCTCATGATACACAAAAGTGAAATGCTTTGCGTATAGATTTCTTAGTTATTACGCTTATTGCCGTGATGAGGAAAGTACTGTGCTGTAACGTATTGTTGTCCTACGGAAAAGGCTGTCTCCTTGTAGCAATAGCACAAAAGTCACCACTAAAACATGTCTCACTTTATAGAAGAATTCAGAAAAAACTGTGCAGATATAAAACAGATACACCGCAAAAGCGACATTGTAAATTGTCACTCATTAGTAACATCGTGATATAATCGTGTAGCTGTCACATAAACTAACCACTGTGTCATCTGGCATTTCACATAAAGCACCTCAAATCCAGAATCCACTCGTAAGCAAACCAAAATGTTGCGTGTTAACAGTTTCTCAGTGTGACAAATTGTACAAGTAGCATGAAGTGAAAATTGCAAAGACTAAGTTAAAAAGCAGATTATCTGTCAATAAATGGTTTTACATGAGAAATGTGGTGTAAACCTTTTACCCTTTGCTCTTCTCAGTACGCAGAGTTTCAACTTGAATGCAAGTATCATGCGGTATTCGTCCGTAAAGAATACGGGAATTTTGCTCAAGGTTAGCGTCAATGTTATTTTTCTCGGAGCCAGCCGGCGCACGCAGCTGCCTGCGGTGCGAGTCATTGTCTGTTTCTTTGTTGGCGCGTGCCGTTATTGGGATTAGGAGGCCTAACTTCCACAAATTCGCCTTGCCCAGAGGGCCCAGCTCTGTTTAAAGCTCGCCAGTTCTGATGGAGTTCAGGTCTGTCGTTACGATCATATCGCCTGTCGTCATGTCGGTAGTTTACATAGTTTCTTTCTTGTCTGTTACGTGGTGGAGAATTTCTGCCTGAGTCGTAACTGCGTGCTGGACCGTTGCGTCTGAAGTTATTCTGTCTCCCGTGATAATAGTTATTTTGGTTCCCATATTGTCTGTTTCTCTGATTGTCTCTGTGATAGTCATTACTGCGGAAAGGTGATCTTTCCCTGTAACTATTACTCTGCCAGTGGTTATCATATGGGTGGTGTCTGTTTTGGTCACGATTTACGTTGTAAGAATAGGTTTGTCGTGGCCATTTATTGTTTCTGTCGTCACGGAATTGAGACGGATGTGACCTGTAGTGATTGTTTTCCTGTTTTCGCATTCCGCGACTGTCTGTGTCAATTTCCAGTTCTTGTAACAGTCCCTGAAAAGCTTCAATGTCATCTTTGCAACGTCCTGCTAAAATAATATGTCTCAAATGTTCAGGCAGTTTGATTAAGCAAATGCGGATGAGTTCTGAGGGGCTGTATGGGTTTGACAGGTATTGATTCTTGTGCAACATGTCTTCAAAATATTTGACAAGACTGGAAAATTCAGATTGTTCAAAGTGTTTCATCATCATGATGCTATGTTTTACGCGGTCTTGTGTGGCTTGAGACCAATATGCTGAGAGGAAGGCATGATAAAAATCTCCTTCACTGTGACAATCGTGAATGACCGATCGCATTCTTACAGCTGGTTCATTCTCTAAATAGCCACACATAAATTCTAATCTGTGCTCTAATGACCAGTTGGGAGGAAAACAATGAGAGAATTGATGGAGCCATGCTTGTGGATGAATGTCGTTGCCAGAATTCTTAAATGTTTTGAATTTACGTGTAGTAATGAACAGCTTATAGTCAAAATCATCGTGTCGGCGAGTAGCATATCGGTCACTGTTACGTCGTGTCGGCGGTTCCATCTCAAAATTCGGTGCACCTTGCCAGTTCCTTTCATAATTACCGAAATGCTCTGTGTTATTATTTTGTGGCTTTTCCGTATTTATATGTCCCTCTTCCCTTATTGGGGCGCGAGTGTCCTCTGAAATACGTAATTCTTGTATTACCTGTGTCAGCTGATCTTGTACTTCCCGCATTTCTCTTTTGTATTGCGTATTAATTTGATTCTGATTTTGTTTGAATTTTCTTATTTGTTCATACTCTTCTGTGTCCGTGAAGGCTACGGGTCTTGTGTCATTCAGATCATCATCTACCTTTGTAGATAAGTTAGTGACCTGATCCGAAAGTTCAGCTACTTTCTCCGATAGTGAACACATTTCCTCAGTGTGTTTTTCTGAACCAAGTTTCAGAGTGTCCATTTGTGTTGAAATCGAATCTACTGTGTTCTTTAAATTGTCCTGAGTTTTTGCCAGTTGCGTAACCGAATCGGTAGATGCAACTGAGTCAATTTTAGCCCACAAGGTCTCATGATTTTCATGAACAATGGTTTGCAGCTCTTTTATGGCTGCTTCGTGATTCTGTAATGCATTTTCATGCCGCGAAAAAATAGGCTGAAAATGCTCACAAATTTGTGTTTTTACGTCATTACAGACTTTTTGACATTTCGATTCAATGTTATGTAATTCAGTAGTTAAATCTTCACGTGTTTGTTCAAGTGTGGTGTCTAACTTCCGAAGATTTTGTTCCATTGTGTCTAACTTTTGCTGTGTTTGTCTCTTGTGTTGTTCCATTGTGTCTAACTTTTGAAGATTTTGTTCCACTGTGTCTAATTTTTTAAGATTTTGTTCCATTGTGTCTAACTTTTGAAGATTTTGTTCCACTGTGTCTAACTTTTTAAGATTTTGTTCCATTGTGTCTAACTTTTGAAGATTTTGTCCCATCTGTCTCTGATTTTGTTCCATTTGTTGCATTAATTGCAATAATAATGTATTAGTGTCTGGAATCTGTTTCTCTATGCTTTTTAGCAGTGCATTTTGACCGGCAACATTCACATTTTGACAAGCAGAAAATGTGTCTTGACTCATTTGAGAAAAAGGTGAGGACCCAAAACCTGAATCTACAGTATTTGCAAAATTGTGTCCTATCATTTCGGATTCCTGAGGCGAGCTGTTGCCGACCGATCGATCGATAATGCTTCCCTGTTCACTACCTGTTTGACTGTCTACGCCATTGTTTGACGCCCGCTCCATTTCCCTATGCACAGTTACCAAATTACTACTTTGAACATTAGTTAACTCATTACACAGTGGCGCTAACACATTGCTTTCGTCTTCACTGTCGTTTCTTAGTTTACTTTGGAGCCGAGTGTTACGTTTTTCCCACGCCATTATTGAGACAATATTTCACACGATAACACACGAAAACACAATTTGAAGAGCAAAAATAAGAGAACACATTAACATAGCACTGAAAATAATATGTAGTTAATTACAAGCGCAGCTGCGAAATACTTGTTGCAAATCTACATGCATGCCACAACTGTTTTACATTACAACAATGAAAGACTGCAACTACAAAGGAGATTCTCTCTACAATTACGCGCTAGCAATAAACAAAAGCTACACTAAATACACAAACTACAAGAAAAAATCAGAAGATTCCAGTGAGGTATCCTAGGCTAAGGGTCGACATATGAAACGTCCCCTTAGAACAATTGTACATATGAAATGTCCACTTAGAACAATTTATACAAGACTGTGCTTAACCTGGCACACAATAATTTTTAGCGCAACGCAGTCTGACTTTCAATAACCCCTACAAAACAATGGCCCTGACTAACTTTAACCTATACCTTTTACAAATCACTTACCTCACAAAAATCTTCGCTGCTCGAACTACTGCAATACAGCGAGTGCCACTACTGCCAGCTAAATAAAAGATTCAAACTACTGGAGGCATTAACTACTGATAGGGATAGTTAGCAAATGAAAGATATTATTAGAGAACAAACAATGTATTTACCTTAATATTCATAATTGACATCCAGTCTTACAGATTATCAAAACTCGGCCATCTCTCTCCCCACGTCCACCACTGCTGGCGGCTCACCTCCAACTGCCCAGCGCTACGCGCTGTTCGCATCCAGCTATAGCAGTTCATGACAACAATGGCAGACAACAATTCAAACTTTTCATATAGAGAGTGCTACGTAACGTTGCCAATAAAAAAACATAAACAGCAAACTTACATAAAGAAAACATAAACAGCCTACTTACATAAAAACATAAACAGCAAACTTACATGCGTTTCTGCTTGTTCGTCATCAAGTGGCTCGTGAACAAAGACAACCATTTCTATCCTGATCCATTATTGGTGACGAGAAACAGTGTCTTCATGCTAAGATAAGGATGAGAAAAGAATGGTTGCGCCATAACGAAGCAGCAGCTCCCCGTACAAATACCTGCGCGGAGCAACAAGAGATATTGCTATGCTTGTGGTGGAACGGCAACGGTGTGTTGTACTACGACTTGCTTCTCCGAGGTGCAACCATTACTGCTGACATTTCTTGTCAACAACTGAAGCGTCTTGCAGACGCACTACAAGAAAAACGACTACGAATACTGCGTGAAATGATGCTACTCTACAATAACGCCAGCCCGAATTCTGCCAGACTTACTGTACAGGAGTTCGAAGTAATTTCGCACCCACCGTATTCTTGAACCCTTAGATTTTCATTTTTTGCGTTCCCTATAGAGCAACCTTCAAGGAACTTTCTTTCCGGATGAAAATGCCCAAAACGTCTCGACGAGTTCTTCACTTGAAAACCACGTGATTTCTGCAGTCGTGAAATCAAAAAGTTACCCCAGCATTGATAGACTTTTGTAAATAGTGAAGGAAAATATATTATTGCTGAAGTCGCTACTATGCGTGTCTGTTGTGTTTATTAAACTTATGGAAAAACGCCTCGAACGTATGCACCAACCCAACACTTTGGGAGGTATAGAACTCCGTACGTACGTTGCATGCTGTTCTTTTCGCAATGTACGCTCACGAACTGAGACCTGGTTGAAACGGATCTGCATTCACTGACTTCACCAGTTGTTGTCGGATTTGAAACCGATTGCGATTGATAAGGCGCGAAAATCGTCCCCGGTTTTTGTCACCCAGAATACAGAGTCCACCAGAAAAGGCTCCATCGAGATATCGATACTATCGTTCGATTTGAGTTATGAGTGTTTCGTAGTATGGCCTTTGGCTCAACAGATGTTAGCAACTTCATCTCCGTATTGAGAAAACAAGATGGCTGGAGAAGGCTTGAAATTCGAGCAACGAAAGTGTATTGTGAAGTGGTTTTCCAAGTTTGATAACGCCGTTGAAGTGCAACGTCAGTGGACGATGGAGTTTGAAACAGAAACGCCAACAGGCCAAACAATTAAACGCATCATTGACAAATATGAATTTCACGGAACAATTTGCGACAGTCACAAAGGAAGCTCAGGAAGACAGCGTACAGCTACAAGTCCTGCTCCATCGGCTGTCGTGTTGGAAACGTTTGTTAATTCTCCACAGAAGTCTGCTACGCAGTGTGCACATGAAGTGGGAGTTAGCAATACAAGTGCACGAAGAATTCTGAAAGTTGCGAAGTGGAAAGTTTACATTCCAAGATTACTGCACGCGATTAATGATGACGATCCTGATCACCGGATGCAATTTTGCGAATGGTATCAGCAAACGCTAACTTATGACTAACAATTTGTGATGAAGGCAGTGTGGAGTCACGAAGCACAATTTAAACTTAATGGAACCGTGAATGAGCATAACAGTGTGTACTGGGCACTGGAAAATCCGCATGTTTATGTCGATAACGAGGTCAATCTACCAGGGGTTCATGTGTGGTGAGGACTCTCACCTACGGGCCTAGCAGGTCACTTCTTCTTTGATGCTACTGTGTCCGTAGCACGTGGTCGTGCGGTAGCGTTCTCGCTTCCCACGCCCGGGTTCCCGGGTTCGATTCCCGGCGGGGTCAGGGATTTTCTCTGCCTCGTGATGACTGGATGTTGTGTGCTGTCCTTAGGTTATTTAGGTTTAAGTACTTCTAAGTTAGGTTTAAGTACTTCTAAGTTCATAGATGTTAAGTCCCATAGTGCTCAGAGCCATTTGATGCTACTGTCACTGGAGAAGTGTACCTGGAAAAGTTAAGTAGCTTAATTGTGCCAGGTATACGAGCGCTTTATGGAGGTGATGAAGAGGTATTCTACCAACAGGACGGGGCGCCACCACACTATCACCTAGCCGTACGAGCTGTCCTGGAAGACAATTTTCCGGGGCATTGGACTGGACGACGAGGACCCATTGAGTTTCCTCCACGGTCGACAGATCTAACACCTATGGACTTTTACTTGTGGGGAACTGTGATAGATAACGTCTACCGACGTAAGCCACGCACGCTGGAGGAATTTCGCCAGGAGATTACAGCGACATGTGCAGCAATATCCACTGTAACACTGACTGACGTAGTTGCGGCGATCCCTCGTCGTTCTGTTTTGTATAGAGCCGCCAACGGTGAACATTTAAAATAATCATGTGCTAAACCGAAGGTTGTACAACATATGTGATCAATTATACACGTGAAATAAACACACAAGTTCTAGTTTTCGTTCCTTAGGGTGTGTATACATTTTTCTGGAGGACTCTGTATTTTAGCGATCACTGTCCTTACTCCGTGTTACATGGTTGCTGATGCAGCACGATTCCTTGGAGACCTGTGGTATCGTGTTAAAGCTGCATTGGTAGCTGTACCTGTAAACGCCAGCAAAGCTCTGTTTGACTCAAAGCCCAGGCGTATCAAAGCCGTCATTACGGCCAGAGGTGGTTGTTCTGGGTACTGATTTCTCAGGATCTATGCACCCAAATTGCGTGAAAATGTAATCACATGTCAGTTCTAGTATAATATATTTGTCCCATGAATACCAGTTTATCATCTGCATTTCTTCTTGGTGTAGTAATTGTAATGGCCAGTAGTGTACTATTACTCTTTTCTGCATTTCTATCAAGTCTAAACTTCTATCCGTCTTACTGTGCTGATTCCATACAACCCACCGGCATAAACACACCACTTCACTACCATTACCTACGGAAGCTGACCAGTATTACATGAGCGCTACGTGCGGGCTGGAGTGGCCGAGGGGTTCTAGGCGCTACAGTCTGGAACCGCGCGGCCCCTACGGTCGCACGTTCGAATCATGCCACGGGCATGGATTTGTGTGATGTCCTTAGGTTATTTAGGTTTAAGTGTTTCTATATTCTAGGGGACTTATGACCTGAGAAGTTAAGTCCCATAGTGCTCAGAGCCATTTTTGAGCGCTACGTACCATTCACAGCGCATCAAAGCAACCACTGCTCTTTCATGGAGATTGCTATTACTTTGTCCAGCGCGACTATATTACGATTATTGGTTGGTATCAATGCGACCTGTGTTCCACATCCTATTGCGCTGAATATCAATTCGTTTGTTATGTTTCAGAACACTGGTTTTCCGATTGAAGAGAAAGGCCTCTCGACACACAGTCTACACGGATTTAGAAAAGATCGTTCTTGTGAAACACAACTAGGTCTTTACTCGCACGAAGCTTTGAGTGACTGGATTCGTGATTTCTAGTCAGAGAGATCACAGTTCGTAGTAACTGACGGAAAGTCATCGAGTAAAACAGAAGTGATTTCTGGCGTCCCCCAAGGTAGTGATAAACGGCCTCTATAAAAGAGATTTAGGAGGAAATATGAGCAGCCGTCTTATGTTGTTTGTAGATTTTCAGGTGTGCCGCAGGGGAGTGTCATAGGACCGTTACTATTCACAATATACATAAATGACCTTGTGGATGACATCGGAAGTTCACTGAGGCTTTTTGCGGATGATGCTGTGGTATATCGAGAGGTTGTAACAATGGAAAGCTTTACTGAAATGCAGGACGATCTGCAGCGAATTGACGCATGGTGCAGGGAATGGCAATTGAATCGCAATGTAGACAAGTGTAATGTGCTGCGAATACGTAGAAAGAAAGATCCCTTATCATTTAGCTACGATATAGCAGGTCAGCAACTGGAAGCAGTTAATTCCATAAATTATCTGGGAGTACGCATTAGGAGTGATTTAAAATGGAATGATCATATAAAGTTGATCGTCGGTAAAGCAGATGCCAGCCTGATATTCATTGGAAGAATCCTAAGGAAATGCAATCCGAAAACAAAGGAAGTAGGTTACAGTACGCTTGTTCGCCCACTGCTTGAATACTGCTCAGCAGTGTGGGATCCGTACCAGATAGGGTTGATAGAACAGATAGAGAAGATCCAACGGAGAGCAGCACGCTTCGTTACAGGATCATTTAGTAATCGCGAAAGTGTTACGGAGATGATATTTAAACCCCAGTGGAAGACTCTGCAGGAGAGACGCTCAGTAGCTCGGTACGGGCTTTTGTTGAAGTTTCGAGAACATACCTTCACCGAGGAGTCAAGCAGTATATTGCTCCCTCCTACGTATATCTCGTGAAGAGACCATGAGGATAAAATCAGAGAGATTAGAGCCCACACAGAGGCATACCGACAATCCTCCTTTCCACGAACCATACGAGACTGGAATACGTAGAAAGAAAAATCCCTTATCATTTAGAAGGGAGATCCGATAGAGGTACTCAAGGTACCCTCCGCCACACACCGTCAGGTGGCTTGCGGAGTATGGATGTAGATGTAGATGTAGATGATACTGTCGTTTGTCTGCACCCGTCTTATGTTGTTTGTAGATGATGTTGTCGTTTATCGACCATTAAGTCATCAGAAGATCAAAACAAACTACAGAGAGATTTAGAAAAGATATCTGTATGGTGCAAAAATTGGCAATTGGCCCTGAATAATCAAATGTGTGAGGTCATCCACATGAGTGCTAAAAGGAATCCTTTAAACTTTCGCCGGCCGGAGTGGCCGAGCGGTTCTAGGCGCTACAGTCTGGAACATCGAGACCGCTACAGTCGCAGGTTGGAATCCTGCCTCGGGCATGGATGTGTGTGATGTCCTTAGGTTAGTTAGGTTTAAGTAGTTCTAGGGAACTTATGACCTCAGCAGTGCTCAGAGCCATTTGTACCATTTTTTTAAACTTTCTTTACGCAGTGAATAAGTCAAATCTAAACGCTTTAAATTTAACTAAATACCTAGGAATTACAATTAAGAAGAAGTTGAATTGGAAAGAGCGTATGGAAAATGTTGAACGGAAGGGGAACCAAAGACTGCGTTCTGTTGGAAGTAATGTTAGAAAATTCAACAGAACTACTAAAAAGCCTGCCTATACTACCCTTATCCATCCTCTTTTGGATTACTGCTACGCGATGTTGGGTCCTTACCAGACAGGATTAACGGAGTACATCGAGAAAGTTGAAAGAAGAGCCGCTCGTTTTGAATTATCGAGATATAGGGAAGAGAGATTCGGATTTAAGGTGGACGTCGTTGAAAGGAACGCATTTTCCGTTGCGGCGAAATCTTCTCACGAAATTTCAATCACCAGCTTTCTCCTGCTGATGTGAAAATACTTTGTTGACGCCGACCTACGTGTGGAAAAACGATCATCAGAATAAAATATGGGAAATCAGAACTCGCACTGAGAGATACAAGTGTTCTTTTTTTCCGGGCGCTCTTCGAGGTTGGAATAATACAGAATTATTGTGAAGGTGATTCGATGAACCGTCTGCCAGGCACCTAAGTGTGATTTTCAGAGTATTCAAGTAGATGCAGATAGAACACCCATTTCATTGGTATTTACTGGCGAAGGACAGGGACATATCGTTTGCCGAATGGGCATGTCGATTAGGTAAGATGCGAGTTACACAGTTACAGAAAGAAAAGTTTCTGCTCTTTGTTGCGATGATGGCTGTGTTTTTGTGGGTACCAGGTCGCTCGGACATTCTTTGTTGGAAGTTAGAGATATTCCTGTAGGAACAAAATGACTCTGACACGTAAAAGCTGCAAGTTGTTACTGTGACAATCCACAGTTGACGAATCACGTGATCGTTTCGGTCGCGACAGAGTCTATATCAGCTAGCTGTGAAGCTTCTGCGTGGGGCAGAACTGAATGACTTTTCAAAAAAAAAGTACTTAATATGTCGCTATCAATATTCATTATTTTACACTGTAATTGACCAGAGGTTGTCCGATAATTAAATTTCAGTATGTTTCATGTATCCATGACCATAACGGTTCAATTAATTTGTATTAAACTACGTCCATATATTAAATGTGTCTCGCTGATACAGGATTAATGTGACCTCAGCAGATGCAGTGCACGAGAACTGCAACATGAAATTTAGTGTTAACCAGTATACTGCGTAATGGTACAGTACAAATTGCATATCATCGTTATTTTAGACTACTTCAGTGATTGAACTTTCCCATTAAATAATGCTAGGTCATGAAAACAGCCTCGAGTAAAGTGATACTGCGGCCTGCGCCATTAGCATGAAATGGTGTGACCTTCTGTCAGGAATCTGTATACGTTGTTTGCTCCACAACAAATTTCACTTTTTTCTGACCTGCCATTTAGGATTGACATCGGTGATTGAAAACATACAAGCTAGATACATTTACATCCATAACTGTACTCCGCAAAACACGTGGCAGTGTTTGGAGGAGGGTACTTCCGTACTACTGTCTGACTCCTTCTTCCCTGTTCCATTCACGAAGACGCATTGGAAGAATAGTTGTCCGTAAACCTCCGTACTAATTTCTCGAATCTTCTCATTGTGTCCGTTTAATGAGACATACAAGGGAGGAGGCTACACTTTAGAAGACTTCTAGGGGAACGTACTGTCTTAGAAAGTCAACAGTGTACCTCTCTGTGAAGCACAGCGCCACTCCTGTACTGTCTGGCACTGGTGTTGGTGAAGCACCGCCACTACGAGAGCAAGTGGCGATGCACTCGTACGGGCTAAAAAGCATATGACGAAACAGGGCTCTCTTCATTAGATACTGTTTACCTCTTGTAATAATCCGACGTGGTCTCGACTCAAGGGCAATATTAAAGAATCTGTAGAACAATTGTATTGTGAACCATACCTTCCGTGGGTGAATTACATTTCCTTAAGATTCTTCCAAAGTCCCTCAGCCTGTCATCTGTTTTTCCTGCCATTTCTTTTATGTGATCACTCCACCATAGGTCGGTGAGACTGACTACTCCTAGCTATTTTATGATAGTTATTGTTTCCAGACGTTTGTCTCCAATAGTATAATCGTACAATAGAAAGTTCTTCGCCTGTTTACGCGTAATGTGTTCCAGTTATTTACGTTTACTGTCAATTGTCAGTCCCTGCACCATTCCTCATTCCTCTGCCAGTATTCCTGGCGTTCGCTACCGTTTTCTGATGTTACTACCTATTTATAAGTAACTACACTACCTGCAAACAGCTTCATGGAGCTACCACTGTGACTCGCTACAACGTTTGTATGTACTGTGAACAGCAATAGTCCGCCGCTCGTGGTCTCGCGGTAGCGTTCTCGCTTCCCGAGCACGGGGTCCCGGGTTCGATTCCCGGCGGGGCCGGGGGATTTTCACCTGCCTCGAGATGACTGGGTGTTTGTGTTGTCCTCATCATTTCATCATCATCCAGGAAAGTGGCGAAATTGGACTGAGCAACGATTGGGTAATTGTACGGGCGCTGATAACCACGCAGTTGAGCGCCCCACAAACCAAACATCATCATCATCATCATCATGAACAGCAATAGTCCTTTCACACTTCTTGAGGGCACTCGTGGAATTACTTTTACAATGGGCACTGATGGAGGGAGAGATCGGGACTGGATGGAAGATGTGTGAGAGCTTCTCAGCGAAACTTCTGCAGCGTAGTCGCTGGGAGGTCCTTAGACATCCTTCAAACCGTCTGCACCTCGTCCCATGCGGTTTTAGTATTTCTGAAGCCCTGCCGTCGGTTTGCTTCGGACGAAGAGATGCACACCTGGAAGTAATCATGGATCCGTAGTATAACGTCGCAGTCTGGCTAACTAGCGGTAGAGCTGTATATATGTACGTTATATTAAAAAAATCTATTTGGGCTGCGCTGAAATCCCACCGAGTGCGTATTATTTGTCTCGAGCAAATCAAGCAATTACGTGCTCCCCGGAGTATTTAATCACAGCTGCACACAGGGATTTATCAGTTCCTATTCCGGTATTAATCATAGCTTCATTACATGCACAACACCAATATCTCCACTAAAGTTTTTCAGTTACTAGAGCCTAATACTTCGTAACAGAGCGATAATTTGTTAATGCGGCAAAGAGTACTTATGCACGCCGCCTTCCTTGGACAATCAGTGTCGTCACACAGACAATTATTTACTGAGTACACAATATTGAATGGATGTAAAGAAGTTATTAAAGCATGAACAACACTTAATGCTGGTTTATTGCACTATTTTCACATCCTAACATTGACGTAAGGAAGTAGCTTTTCCTATCTGGGTGGAATTAATGACGTATACTTCAGTCCAAGATATTGTGCAACTTCCATATTACGATTTTACGAATGTTAATTCTTTTCTCATAATTAGGTTTCAAAGTTTAGTCTTTATATCCGTCCATCATTAATAGTTTCTAACTTTGGTTAATGTCCAGTCTTTTATTGAAAATATTCTATTTAAGACAATTTCGAATCTTTCACCACTTGGATTCTACATGATATCCTAATTGAAGTTACTGATTTACTTCTTACAAGTTCAGTGCGTCGTAGTAGATCGCAAATATTTAGCGTTCAAAAAAACAATCTCGTCGCGCCCACGTATTCGAGCACACGCTCGGGTACGACTTGCTCCGGCAAACTCTCGTAACACAGTAACAATGCGTGGTTTTTTCTTAGGCATTACACACGATTCTCAAAGAGTACTCATAAGGAGTATTCTTTGAGATCGTTCGTCCTACTAAGTGATTTCTAATTACGGTACTTTGCGATCTACTATGATTTTATTTTGGAACTAATGGGATTCTATCTTTTTTCTTTCTTTCTTTTTCAAAACCCTAAGCTACTTAATACTGAATTTCTTTTCTATCTACGTGGTGCTATTCAAGCAACATTATTCCAAAAGATACTTTTTTTTTCTTTTTTTTCATTTATGAAATTTGGAACTTGATTTTTGGGTCTTTTGGGGTACTATTTTTATATTCTTCATTTTTCGTCCAAAGGAAGCGGCGTAACCGTAAACATTTTTCCACGAAGGCATTCACCATGTTGTCTTACAGTGTGATACATGTATTAGCAGTTACGGTGATTACTTTCGAAATAATAAACAGTTTACTTAGTTTTATACAGTCTGTCTCATTTTCATTTGACTGCTCCATATACATCCGTCGGTTCTGCTCCAATAAGAGCGAGGTGTTGATTACTGTCAGCAAGGAAGTCCTGATTCAAGTCTGAAATCTAATTCTGTATTCGGTACACTCGTATGTTGTTCACTGAACGACAGTGTAGAATTGTATCAAATGCCCCTTTGAAGTTAATGAACATGGCATCAACTTCAGTGTCGATGTCAACAGCTCTGTGGACATCTTGGAGGACTAGAGGCGAGCTAAGTTTCGCAATATCTCTGTTTTCGGAGTTCATGGGGAAAATTTTCATTCGGCAAAAACTTTATAAAAAGTAAGCACAAAAAGGTCACATAATTTTACAGCAGACTGATGCCAGCGATATAGAACCATAAGTATGGGCATCTGTTTTACGACGCCGCTGGAAACGGGAATGACCACTTTCTTCCAGTCTGTATGTAGTCAATGTTAGTCCAGCGGCTTGATGTAAATTGATATTACAATGTGAGCAAGTTCTTTCGCATAATCTCTGTAGACTTTTACATGTATCTCATATGGCCCAGATGCTTTTTCATTATCATCTCATTTGGTCCAGAAGTTTTTTTCATTATTACGCGATTACAGTTTCTTTCCTGTTCCGCGATAACATATCTCAGAATCCGCCATTTCGGCATTCAGCCGCAGATCAACGATGTGGCCGCGGACACCAGCAATCAACACGTGGCTGGCCAGGGTACGCATATTCGAATTCAGTCACGGATTCAAATTGGCCCGCAAATATGCCCAGCAAATACTCGCCGGACTGCGCGCCCAAGACGTTTGCGCAAGTCCTCGCCTTACTCACCGGTGGACCTCGCACACCGTCCTCCTCGCTCCGTTACCAATCTCCAAACTCGCCACGCCACAACACGCCCCGTCCCCATCAACAACCTCGACCAAAGATCTTAGTGGCCTCAAACCAGAGGAACTTCACACGACAGATCGGGCTAGGGGCGCCAGCAGTTCAAAAGGCAACGCCAGCAACCCCATCACGGCGAAAACACTGGTAACGAAGTAAGACGTTTGAATTTCATGAACCGAAATTGGTATAAAGGTACTTTCTGTCCAGTTGTGTTATTGCATTGTTAGTACTTTGCCCAATCTTGGTTCCTCCTAACTACCTCAAAAATTCTGTTTTCCATTGATTTTGTTAGGGTTTGTAGTTCTTGCAGTGAAATTCTCGCTCACTCTTCTCGCATCGCTCTTTGCAGCTGACATACAGCCTCAAATTGCCTTCCATTGCCATAAACGCGCCTTGCAAGTTTTGCAGAGTTCAAGTATAGGCTGCGTGCAGGCCAGGGCAAGACAATGTCTTTGTTTTCAAACAACTTTTTTTGTTGAAACATTAAAGTTTTGTCACCTAGGACCTCATATATTTTATTCCATTCTGCCTCTAGAGTTTATTCTAGTGTTTACCAAAGCAATGCGTGATTTCGCTTTAGCGTAGAAGGCTGCCCAAATCATAACACTTCCGACACCAGAATTCCTTCTCAATCTTACCTGCTGTTCTGTTCTCAGATCGTATCAGTCATACTGAAGCCCCCGTGGTACGTGTTCTTTCAGACATGTCCGAAAGAACAGACAACACTCATTCACGTAATTCATTCACCTCCATGGGCAATGGATCCACCACAGTCAGTGCGGATGCAAAATTACCTCCGATCGCCTGCGGGATTTTCTCGGTAGCGAGCATGGAGGGCACGTCTATCTCAGTGGTTAACAAAACTGCTTCAAAAGCAGGGGATACTGGGTTAGAGCTCTGGTATCATTTACTCGTCGCGCTGCTGCTGCACAAAGTCCCGTTGCATCTGATATCAATCATCGCTGTCCTTTTTCTTTTCCCACTCCCTCATTTACTGTACACAAGCACACACCAGTTTTGTTTATTTCTCACTTGTGTTATGATTGGTGCCGTTGTCAAAGTCCACTTTCACACACGTAAGTTGTGGCGAATAAGAGTTATTGCAATAACAATAATACCTACCAACGGCAGAATGTTCCCTACAACAATGACCGTTCTGTTATATGACAATCTCTTAATGGTGTGTTGCGTTTCCAAGATCCAAGAAACTGTTTTGCTAGAATTTCATAATCCGCAAATGTCGCTTCATCCACGGAAACTGGCCTTAGAACCCAGATCAATTTTACAAATCTGAAAAAATAGTTACTATTCGAATTTATTACTTACGGCAAGTGATCACTGTCACTGGGTGGATAGCAAAACCAATAAATAGAGGAGTAAAGCTGACCTTCAGCGAGGTTGGTATACTAAACAAATTTTCAGAATGAAGTTTTTAATGTCTATGAAATTTAACGTTAACAGACAGTTTGTATTAACAGTTTTCGTTCATGGCAGTGAGACGTGATCTTTCAACACACTGACTGTTCAAAATTTGAGAGTGGCTCATCGACTATGAGAGAGACACATATTACAAATTACTGATAGACTGGAAAACAAATAGGGAAGAGATTAGAATGGTAGACGCAATTATTAAAGTGATGAGAAAAGGTGGTGGTGTGCTCAACAATACCCAGGAAGACATATGGTAGATGACCAAAGGAAGCTCTTTTCTGGATTACAACAAATAAGAAGAGACTAAGAAGACAAACTTATGGAGGTAGGTAAGTAATATTATAAGAAATACAGGAACAGTATTGATTCACATCGTTGAAAAATCACATAGTGTGTGGAAATATCTAGAAAAGGCTTTTAATCAGCAATGGATATGAAATGGCTGCTGATGAGCGTCTGTTTACATTTTGATTAGGGAGACAATTTTTAACAAATTACCCTAGAGCGGTCGCAAAATCTTCATTGAAGCCTTTTTTATACCCCTCAGAAGTTTCCATTCTACCCCTCTGGGGGCAATTACCACAGTTTGGAAACCATGCACGTCGTGGAGATTTAAATGTTGTAAGACTCACCTGTGCACAAAAGCACTCCAAATTCAGCTATAAAACCATACTGACCGTAGCAACAAGCGATTCCACAGTAAACCTAAGAAGGTCGCTTAGAAACCACGACGTAAACATTGTTCCATAAGAATCCACACAACACACGGTACACAGTCACCATCTTATAGACATAAACGCAACGAAAAACATCAATGATTCACGGATTCGGAAGGAACTCAGCTATGCCCTTTAAAAGGAACCCCCTTGACATTTGCCTGGAGCTATTCAGGAATGTCACGGAAAACCTAACTCTGGATGCACTGCCGCGAATTTAAAGCGACGTTCTTCCGAATGGGAGTCAAGCGTGATGCCCTGTGTGCCATCCGCCTCGATTTATCAGTCAGACTTCTGCCGCAGACTTCTCAGCACATTACAGTACTCTGGTCTTCTATTCAAAGCTCCACAGCCCAAATCGCCTCACGTAACTCGTAGGGAGATTAAATACAGGGTTATTACAAATGATTGAAGTGATTTCACAGCTCTACAATAACTTTATTATTTGAGATATTTTCACAACGCTTTGCACACACATACAAAAACTCAAAAAGTTTTTTTAGGCATTCACAAATGTTCGATATGTGCCCCTTTATTGATTCGGCAGACATTCGGCAGACTCCCACACTCGGCGCAGCATGTCCCCATCAATGAGTTCGAAAGCATCGTTGAGGCGAGCTCGCAGTTCTGGCACGTTTCTTGGTAGAGGAGGTTTAAACACTGAATCTTTCACATAACCCCACAGAAAGAAATCGCATGGGGTTAAGTCGGGAGAGCGTGGAGGCCATGAGATGAATTGCTGATCATGATCTCCACCACGACCGATCCATCGGTTTTCCAATCTCCTGTTTAAGAAATGCCGAACATCATGATGGAAGTGCGGTGGAGCACCATCCTATTGAACGATGAAGTCGGCGCTGTCGGTCTCCAGTTGTGGCATGAGTCAGTTTTCCAGCATGTCCAGATACACGTGTCCTGTAACGTTTTTTTCGCAGAAGAAAAAGGGGCCGTAAACTTTAAACCGTGAGATTGCACAAAACACGTAAACTTTTGGTGAATTGCGAATTTGCTGCACGAATGAGTGAGGATTCTCTACCGCCCAGATTCGCACATTGTGTCTGTTCACTTCACCATTAAGAAAAAATGTTGCTTCATCTCTGAAAACAAGTTTCGCACTGAACGCTTCCTCTTCCATGAGCTGTTGCAACCGCGCAGAAAATTCAAAGCGTTTGACTTTGTCATCGGGTGTCAGGGCTTGTAGCAATTGTAAACGGTAAGGCTTCTGCTTTAGCCTTTTCCGTAAGATTTTCCAAACCGTCGGCTGTGGTACGTTTAGCTCCCTGCTTGCTTTATTCGTCGACTTCCGCGGGCTACGCGTGAAACTTGCCCGCACGCATTCAACCGTTTCTTCGCTCACTGCAGGCCGACCCGTTGATGGTTTGATGCGGCACGCCACGAATTCCTCTCCTGTGCCAACCTCTTCATCTTAGAGTAGCACTTGGAACCTAAGTCCGTAGTTATCTCGTGGATGTATTTCAAACTCTGTCTTCCTCTACAGTTTTTGCTCTCTACTGCTCCCTCCAGTGCCATGGAAGTCATTCCCTGATGTCCGCTTACAGAGGCATCCAGAAGCTTTAAACTGCGCATACCATCGCCGAATGGAGTTAGCAGTTGGTGGATCTTTGTGTAACTTCGTCCTGAAGTGTCGTTGCACTGTTGACTGACTGATGTGAGTGCATTTCAAGCACGACATGCGCTTTCTCGGCTCCTGTCGCCATTTTGTCTCACTGCGCTCTCGAGCGCTCTGGCGTCAGAAACCTGAAGTGCGGCTTCAGCCGAACAAAACTTTATGAGTTTTTCTACGTATCTGTAGTGTGTCGTGACCATATGTCAATGAATGGAGCTACAGTGAATTTATGTAATCGCTTCAATCATTTGTAATAGTCCTGTATTATAGATCATATGCTCCAACAGCTCACTGTACAGAAACATTTTTTTTTATTTAAATCATCAGTCTTGTGACTGGTTTGATGCGGCACGCCACGAATTCCTCTCCTGTGCCAACCTCTTCATCTTAGAGTAGCACTTGGGACCTAAGTCCGTAGTTATCTCGTGGATGTATTTCAAACTCTGTCTTCCTCTACAGTTTTTGCTCTGTACTGCTCCCTCCAGTGCCATGGAAGTCATTCCCTGATGTCTTAATAGATGTCACCTACTCCTGTCCCTTCTCCTTGTCCGTGTTTTCTACATATTCCTGTCCTCTCCAGTTCTGCGCAGAACCTCCTCATTATTTCCCTTATCAATCCACCTAATTTTCAACATTCGTCTGTAGCACCAGATCTCAAACGTTTCGATTCTCTTCTCTTCCAGTTTTCCCACAGTCCACGTTTCACTACAATACGATGCTGTGCTCCAGACGTACATTCTCAGAAATTTCTTCCTCAAATTAGAGCCTATGTTTGATACTAGTGCACTTCTCTTGGCCATGACTGCCCTTTTTGCCAGTGCTAGTCTGGTTCTGATGTCCTCCTTGCCCCGTCCATAATTGGTTATTTTGCTGCCTAGGTAATAATATTCCTCAACTTCATCTACTTTGTGACCATCAGTCCTGATGTTAAGATTTCGAGTGCTCTCAGTTCTGTTTATTCTCATTATATTCGTCTTTCTTCGATTTACTCTCAATCCATTTTCCGTACTCAGTAGATTGTTCGTTCCATTCAGCAGATCCCGTAATTCTTGTTCACTTTCATCCAGGATAGCAATGTCGTCAGCGAATCATATCATTGATATCCTTTCACGTTGAATTTTAATTCCACCCCTGAACCTTCCTTCTACTTCCATTATTGCTTCTTCGCTGTACCGACTGCACAGTAAGGTGGAAAGACTACATCCCTGTCTTACACCCTTTTTAATACGTCCTCCGTTCTTGGTCGTCTACCCTTATTATTCTCTCTTGTCTCTTGTACATATTGCATATTACCTTGCCGGCCGTTGTGGCCGAGCTATTCTAGGCTCTTCAGTCTGGAATCGCGCGAACGATACGTCGTAGGTTCGAATCCTGCCTCGGGCATGAATGTGTGTGATGTCCTTAGGTTAGCTAGATTTCAGTAGTTCTATGTTCTAGGGGACTGATGACCTCAGATGTTAAGTCCCATAGTGCTCAGAGCGATTTAAACCATTTGAACCATATTACCCGTCTCTCCCTATAGCTTACCCCTAGTCAGACTAACTAAATAATGAGGGTGAAAGCCTAATAGATCGTAAAATACATTAATTTTATTATGAGTTTATGACTCCGTAGGATAAACATGCTCTTCACTCCGAATAAGTAAAACTGTTCTTCGACTTACAGAAGTAATAGGTACGCTAAATAACGAACAATTTAGCTCCCGACCTAACTTGTTCCAAGTCAAATCCGAAGCCTGTACACTAAGATGAATGTAGAAATGTGCGAGACAGGTCAAAGCATTACATTCGCAACGGCAAAATGAAATATACTCATCCTGTTGTGTGCAACGACAAGAGCCCTGCTATTTTGTGGTAGAATTTACGTAACGTGGGTGAAGGAAATACATAATCAGACACTGTTCAAAATGGTTCAAATGGCTCTGAGCACTATGGGACTTAACATCTATGGTCATCAGTCCACTAGAACTTAGGACTACTTAAACCTAACTAACCTAAAGACATCACACAAGACCCAGTCATCACGAGGCAAAGAAAATCCATGACCCCGCCGGGAATCGAACCCGGGAACCTGGGCGCGGGAAGCTAGAACGCTACTCAGACACTGTTCTTCAGGTCCCTGAACGAACTTTTTTCAGCACCAGGCAGTCCCTATACAGAACTATAGACACAAAAATCCACAGAGTATGTAACCCTGACACTTTTGCATATAACAGGTTACAATGAACATGACACGAAAGGCATTAATGAGAATCGCTTCCTTAGTGATAGGCAACAACGGTATCAGCATGACCATGATCAAGTGTACTGGAGACAGTAGCGTAACACTTATCTATCAAAATCAGATCTTGTGCATTTCCAAAACACATACGTAAAATCGAGGAACTGGCAACACTGTCATATCTTGCAGCGCATCCGAATGCGTATCACCTCGCACTGCTGTACAAGCAGTTGTCACTCACTGAGCAGACTTCTGGTGCATCAAACCAGCATCCAACATGGAGCTCCGGTTTTATTCTTTGTCAGATTCCTTTTTAATATTTTACATGTCCGTTCCCTTGCACTTGTCGTTTTTCTAAGTCGAACATCGTATGGTCACATGCCAACAACTTAACACATGATAGTGGGATCCACTGAACTGCATGCATATGTCTACTAACCGCGCTGTGTACAACTACAACTGGTCCTGTGAAGTTCATGTAGGGTGGCATCCCAATTGAGTATACAAACGATGAATACAGCGATATGAGTTTGGTGCTACGGTATGTGATAAAAAGTTTTCAGACACCCGCAAAAACATACGTTTTTCATATTAGGTGCATTATACTGCCACCTACTGCGAGGTACTCCATATCAGCGAACTCAGTAGTCATTAGACATCGTGAGGGAGCAGATGGGATGCTCCGCGGAACTCACCGACTTTGAACGTGATCAGGTTATTGAGTGTCACTTGTGTCATACATCTGTATGCGAGATTTCCACACTCATAAACATCCCAAGGTCCACTGTTTCCGATGTGATAGTGAAGTGGAAGCATGAAGGGACACATGCAGCACAAAAGCATACAGGCCGACATGTTGAATGACAGAGACCGCCGACGGTTGAAGAGGGTCGTAATATGTAATAGGTAGACGTCTATCCCGACCATCACACAGGAATTCCAAGCTGCATCAGGATCCACTGCAAGTATTATGACAGTTAGGCGGGGGATGAGAAAACTAGGATTTCATGGTCGAGCGGTTGCTCATAAACCCGGTGAACGTCATCTACCAGCGTGTGTAGTGCCAACAGTAAATTTCGAAGGCGGTGGTTTTATGGTGTGGTCGTGTTTTTCATGGAGGAGATTTGCACCCCTTTTGTTTTGCGTGACACTATCACAGCACAGGCCTACATTGGTGTTTCAAGCACCTTCTTGCTTCCCACTGCTGAAGAGCAATTCGGGGATGGCGACTGCATCTTTCAACACGATCGAGCACCTGTTCATAAGGCACGGCCAGAGGCGGAGTGCTTACACGACAATAACATCCCTGTGATGGACTGGACTGCACAGAGTCCTGACCTGAATCCAATGGAACACCTTTGGGACGTTTTGGAACGCCGACTTCGTGCCAGGCCTCACCGATCGACATCGATACCTCTCCACAGTGTAGCACTCCGTGAAGAATGGGCTGCCATTCCCCAAGAAAACTTCCATCACCTTAATGAACGTATGCCTGCGAGAGTGGAAGCTGTCAACACCATACTGAATTCCAGCATTACCGATGGAGGGCGCCTCGAACTTCTAAGTCATTGTCAGAAAGTTGTCGGGATACTTTTTATCACATAGTGTATGTGCGTCCGATAACCAACCTGCTGCGGTCGTGCTTACGCTGCACGGTATCCTCAAAGCCGTCATTTTGATAAGAATGTTTTTCGTCACGTAGAGCAACGACTTTGGGAAACCGGTAATCTTCGTCCACAAGGTCTAGTCCTCCAAGGAATAGACGTACTTCACAAACACAAGACGATTTTTGCAAACGTTCTACAACCATCTTCGCGAAGTACCGGCTATAAAGCAAGGCAGTTCCCGATATCTCAGACTTGTTGAAGTTTTGCACTATGCAGAACTGCATCCATATAATGATACGTTAACTCAACACCAGCAACTACAGTATCGCATTCGACGAGTACAGTTTTGTAAAAGGCTCTTGCACAAAGTGGAAGATATCGAACATTTTATAAACAACGTGATATGGACTGATGAATCTAGATTCACTCCTGAAACTATTTGCAGTCTCCACAGTAGCCATTACTGACCGTAGCCATTACTGACTGTAGCGTAGCCCTGAATACGAGGTTAGGTTGGGAGTTTTTTTTTGGCGGGGGGGGGGGGGTCAGGGGGGGGCGCAGCCCCCCCCCCCCTGCCTGGCCTTGAGTACCACTTGTTTATTATTATCTTTGTTTGCTATCAATGTTAGCAGATTGTTCTTGTGAAACCTTTGCGTGTGTTTTTTTCTATGTGTTTTCCTATTTGTAATACGTATGCAACGTTTCTATATCCGCCATATTGGAATTGTCGTTTCCGCTATATTTGTGACGTCATGGGTCAAAGCCAACGGGTTAGATCGGACGCTTGGGGGTCAACAGAAACATCCGATCTCACGCGTCGGCTTTGACCCGTGACGTAAGGGTGTTGTGGTGTGTGACGTCATTTCAATCTTTATGGTCTATATGTTTTGTCGCTACTCGTTATGTCTAATGAATCAATATTGTTTTTTTCTTTTTTTTATTTGTTTATTTTTTTTATCTTTTGATTGACCTACACATTGATCTGTAGCGTAGCCCTGAATACGAGGTTAGGTTGGGAGTTTTTGTTTGGCGGGGGGGGGGGGGGGGGGGGGGGCGCAGCCCCCCCCCCCCTGCCTGGCCTTGAGTACCACTTGTTTATTATTATCTTTGTTTGCTATCAGTGTTAGCAGATTGTTCTTGTGAAACCTTTGCGTGTGTTCTTTTTCTATGTGTTTTCGTCTTTGTAATACGTATGCAACGTTTCTATATCCGCCATATTGGAATTGTCGTTTCCGCTATATTTGTGACGTCATGGGTCAAAGCCGACGGGTTAGATCGGACGCTTCCGTATTTCCCCTGTGGGCTGGAATCGCGGGATGAGCGCTTTTGGGTCATTACCTATTGCCGATCAAGCTCAATGCGCTCCTGTGTCGTACGTGTCATTGCAATACATCACCTGATACATTAGGAAACATTCCACCCGATGTATGTCGACAGCATGATGGCGCACCACCATACTTTGGAATTAATGTGCGTAACTATGTGAATGAAGCGTTTCCAGGGAAATCGTTTGGTAGTGGATGTCCATTGTTCTGGCCTGGACATTCTCCGGACCGTCACCATTAGATTTTTGTATAAAGGGACACTTAAAAGAGCAAGTTTATAGCACTCAATCTATGGACGTGCACGACCTAATAGCTCGCAAATATGTTGCTTCGGTAATGGCGAATGTAGGTGTGTTTCATAGTGTCTAGCCAACAGCGAGTGGCGAAGTGTTTGCAAGTGAAAGATGGTCGCTTTGGACATCTTGTCTAAAGTGCTCGTACTTGTACCTACCAGCTATGTGAAGATAAGCCTGGACGACAAACGTATGGAATTACTGTGCGTAGCGTAATGTTCGATCTAGTGTAGCCTACGTGTTATGTTCTTTGTAACTCACTGGATACAGACAATGTTAATGTCTCAACTATCATTTTCTCTTGGCTTTATCTGTGTCTTGGACGAAACAAAGGTGTCGTTTACATATGTAAGAAATTCATGTTATATCTTAATGTTTAAATAAAGTAACAGTAGAAGAAAGAAATACACAAGATACCGCAATGTGTGTACAATTTAATGCTTATCCGAAACGAAGTTTGGCATGAATACGACTCGAAAATCAGTGAATCTGTGTATCCGTTCCCAATGACATTGCGTGGTTTCATTTTTCTTTCTTTTTTTCTTTTTTTATTCTTGTCACCTACCGTGCCATTAACTAAAGTGTTGTCAGTCAATGAAAACCAAATGAAATTGGTACTCTTCAATCCTTCTGTACGTCAGGTCTGTGCTTCATATTGTATTAATTCTGGTCATTGGCCTGCTGCACACATGAAGTAACATAATGACACAAATAAAAATTATAAATAAACGAAACCAGTAATCTTCAGATTCATTGTTCTCTTTTCGATTGTAATTACGTTTTGGTAATGTTTTATTTTACTTATTCAGTTGAACAATTAGAAATCTTTCTATTTTCGAGATTTCTGTTCAACTGAAAGGTATTGTAAACAATCACACAAGCACCTGTTTTTATATATGATGGTGTAATACACGTAATTACCTAAGGGCCCGGCGTAGCTACTATTTTCGCCCTGGAAAAGAAATTCCAATGGGGGTGCAGTACGTGTTCAGCTGTTACGCAGGCTGAACTTGGTCTACTTTTTTATTAGTCCAGGGCAATATTTCGGTTTGATCTCAGAAGGAAACGTACGTACAAGCAAATCGATAAGATGGCATTCATCAAAATATGGCGTCGGACTCAGATGGATTTTATGTTGTTTCTCGCCTGTAGCAGTGGTCTCACTTACAACTTCCTACCACACAGTGCTAACTTTGGAAGGAAACACTGAGTTGTAAATATTCTTCCAAATATTCTTCCATGCTAATATTTCTCCTGTAACGGGTGCATCGGCTGTCCGTTACCATAGCAAGATACAGTGCACCTGTTTTGAAACTGTAGTCATTAATATCTATGTAACTTAAATCCAAATAATAACGGCAGACATAAGCTAGTTCTGTACTTATATGACATATGTTCGCCGCTGGTGTTTTATTGCTGGGATAGAGACAAGTAAATAATTTTTGGTGGTCTCGTGAATGAAGGTTGCCATACATCGAACAGAGCTAATGGGACAGCTGTAGCACAGTGCAGAGCTCATGCTAATTGTTCTTAGCCACGCTTCACTCAGTTACAGTGTTGCCAGATACTTGTTTTCTAAATTGAATTTCTGTTAAAGCTATTGGCGGGACTGGGTTTTGCATGGTACATTTTTTTCTTGAACTGGAACGAGAAATCGCATGCCGACGGCTACGTGCGGCATTTTTTTCTTCTCCCTCTATTTAAGTTGTCTTTTGTGAATGAGAATGGAAAGGAAACACTGTACGAGTTATCCCTAGGACCAGCAGTCACCTAGTGATAAAGTCCTATTAGCAACTTATCCGCTGTTTTCAAATGCCTGGAATATAAAATTGTTGACAAAATTGCAGAACACTAAAGTGAATTAAATTTATATGACAAAAATCGGTCCCGTTTTTGTAATCGTCGTAGGACAAATGGGTCAGTAATTAAGGTAACTATAGGTCTACAGTCAACTTCAGTCAACATACTGCTTGAAAAGAAATCGACAGATAAATTTCTAAGATTGTTTGCTGAAGTGGTGCAAAAGCTAAAATGAAAGCAATAACAGCCCTCGGTCACAAGAAAGAAGTCTTTTGACCTAGGTTTCTGCACTACTAAGAACGCCTTCATCAAAAGTAAAACACTCAAACTCCTTCACCAGCAAACTCGAAAACGAGGCCCGTCAATTGAATTTTATTGACTTGACGCTTACAGCCGCGCGGGATTAGCCGAGAGATCTGGGGCGCTGCAGTGATGGACTATGCGGCTGATCCCAGCGGAGCTTTGAGTCCTCCCTCGGGCATGGGTGTGTGTGTTTGTCCTTAGGATAATTTAGGTTAAGTAGTGTGTAAGCTTAGGGACTGATGACCTTAGAAGTTAAGTCCCATAAGATTTCACACACATTTAAAAAAAATTCCTTGACGCTTACAGTAGAAGAAAATAAAATCTCAGTTAATATTTTTCGTAAAGAAACATATACCGATCAGAACGTACCTGCGTCTTCCATGTGCCCACAATCTCAAAAAAAACGCTCTCTTTCACTGTGTTATTCACAGAGCTACTTCTGTTCCACACCCTAAAGAAAAATTCGGAAGAAGTTAATTTCAAAAATGGTTCAAATGGCTCTGAGCACAGTGGGACTTAACATCTGAGGTCATCAGTCCCCTAGACTTAGAACTACTTAAACCTAACTAACCTAAGGACATCACATACATCCATGCCCGAGGCAGGATTCGAATCTGCGACCGTAGCAGCAGCGCGGTTCCGGACTGAAGCGCCTAGAACCGCTCGGCCACAAAGGCCGGCAAAGTTAATTTAATCAAAACGATTGGAGTTAATAGCGCATACGAACCTGCCATAACGGATAACATCCTTAACACATTAACAGCCACGTGAGCCAATGGTGGCTCACAGTTTCATGGGTTGTAACGCCACGTGAGCCATATTTGGTTCACGTATACATTGTACTGTGGGAAGCGTGAGCCATAAATGGCTCACATGCCGAGTTGTGTTTAGAGGCCTCGTGAGCCTCATAGGGCTCACAGATAATCTGTTTGAACTATGGGTTTAAAAGTTGTGGCTCCACTGAACACTCTCATGTTCGTAGCACTCAATATTTTTGCAGTTGGTAGCCATGGCGATTCCTAATTTCGGCGTACTGTTAAAAGGTACAGAAAGATCGTTTTTGAAGTCCTCGTCGGCCGCTGTGTACGAGCGGTTCTAGCCGCTTTGGTCCGGAACCACGCTGCTACTACGATCGCAGGTTCGAATCCTCCATCGGGCATGTATGTGTGTGATGTCCTTAGATTAGTTAGGTTTAAGTAGTTCTAAGTCTAGGGGACTGATGCCCTCAGATGTTCAGCCCCAAAGTGCTTAGAGCCATTTCAACCATTTTTTGAAATCCTCTTTGGAACATGTTTGTAAATGCTCAAGTGCTGTACAACTTGGCAAACTTGGCCCCTTTCACGGGACGCTTGACTCTACTGCTATTGAGCAGTCAAATATGATGTTCGAGCTGTTGTATACGCCTGGGAAAAAGAGAAGAAAGCAAGGATGCTGCTAAGAAAGTGGAGAGGGTGATGATGATGATGATGTTTGGTTTGTGGGGCGCTCAACAGCGTGGTTATCAGCGCCCGTACAATTACCCAATCTTTGCTCAGTCCAATTGCGCCACTTTCCTGGATGATGATGAAATGATGAGGACAACACAAACACCCAGTCATCTCGAGGCAGGTGAAAATCCCTGACCCCGCCGGGAATCGAACCCGGGACCCCGTGCTCGGGAGTGGAGAGGGTGTGCACTAAATGCAATAAATGTGACAGTTTTATGTGCAACGAGTGTTTTAGTGACATTGACAATGCTGTGTTGAAGAAGCAGAATATTCTAAGATCTTTATTCATGAACGTTGTCAGATCAGGCAAAAGAAATTGTAAATAATATTATATGTAGCTAATATAATCAAATGAGCTAAGTGTTTGAATCATTTCCTGAAAAACGAATTTTTTATACCAATGTGGTTTTAAATCGTGTGAGCCACATTTGCTCATTGTGGTCACAGATTACTATTGTGTTAAAGCTTCTTCAACGGTGTAAAGCCGTTACTTGATATTTGCTTTGTGTTCCCTCGCGCAGTTATCGAAACATTTTTTCTAAGTGGATTAGTAGTTTTTTGTTCATTAAATGGTTTATATTAACTACTTTTCAGCTGTACTGTTTTTCTACTCGCTGAGTTATTCAGCTCCCTCTGTAAATCTGTAATGGCGTTTTCAGCCTTTAAGCAGTACTTCTAACCTCTTATGTAGACAAACTGTTACCATGTCTGCTGCTGTCAGTTAATAATAATAATGTTGTTGTTGGGCCACGTGAGCTATATATGGCTCACGCCTCTGATCTGTCCTGATCAGTCATAAAATGACATTTTATCAAGTAACTTAATTCTACATGTTCAAAAGAAGACATCTGATGCAAAAAATAAATTTGGTTTCAGAAGTAATATTCGTGATTTCAATGTGGCACAGTAACGCATGGTCCAAATTCCATCATGGCAGTCAATGTGTTGAAAGGAAAACTGTTAAAAGAGTTATTACACTCGGCATCTCTGTCATTGAGTCCAACCTAAAGAAGAAGTTTTTTTCTAATCCTTTCTCAGCGCCCATCTCCTATCAGATTCAACGCCTTCTTCGTAATAAATACAACTTTAATGTCGCCTTTTCAATCAATAATAATTTGAAAAAAAATTATTCATAATTTAAAATCGACCATTTCCCCTCTGAAAACTCTGGTGCCTTAAGATGTTTTGCGACACTTGCTCTTCTTACTACATAGGACAAACAGGACGTGCCTTTACAGTCAGATACTAAGAACATCTTTCAAGAAAAAATGGTACTAGCATCTAAAATTCGTCTTTTGCTGACCACCTTCTGATTATAGGTCACGCACCTAAAGCTGTTCACAATATCAACATTTTGCAGACTGAGAAGAAAGGGCGTAGATCACATGTTCTCGAAGAATTAGGAATTTTTAAACATCTTTCTCCGAATGATGGCTTCATTCTTAATGAGCAGCTACAATTACGTAGTAAAAGCTTCTTCAACGGTGTAAAGCCGGTACTTGATATTTGCTTTGTGTTCCCTCGCGCAGTTACCGAAACATTTTTTCTAAGTCGATTAGTAGTTTTTGTTCATTAAATGGTTTATATTAACTACATTTCAGCTGTACTGTTTTTCTACTCGCTGAGTTATTCAGCTCCCTCTGTAATTCTGTAATGGCGTTTTCAGCCTTTAAGCTGTACTTCTAACCTCTTATGTAGACAAACTGTTACCATGTCTGCTGCTGTCAGATAATAATCCTTCATGTATTAAATAATGTTCATCATAATATTCGTCTGTCTATATTTTGAATGTTAAGTAGCCTGTTTGCATTTGAGGCTACTAGATGGCACTCTTGGTGTAATATTCATCTCCCCGCAATTGCTAACGAGGGTGCTACTGTATCTCCACATGTGTGAGCAGCCCATAGTGGCTTGCCTTCCATATTTTCTATTTTAAAATTTTGTCACGTTTTCAGCCTTTAAGCTGTACTTCTAACCTCTTATGTAGACAAACTGTTACCATGTCTGCTGCTGTCAGATAATAATCCTTCATGTATTAAATAATGTTCATCATAATATTCGTCTGTCTATATTTTGAATGTTAAGTAGCCTGTTTGCATTTGAGGCTACTAGATGGCACTCTTGGTGTAATATTCACCTCCCCGCAATTGCTAACGAGGGTGCTACTGTATCTCCACATGTGTGAGCAGCCCATAGTGGCTTGCCTTCCATATTTTCTATTTTAAAATTTTGTCACGAAAGCTTTAGCACTTGCAATTATTTTATACGTAACATGTAAGTAATGTTTCTCTTTTGTACAGCTAGTCAGTGCTTACATTTAAAAAAAATTTGCAAAAATTTTGTACTTATGTTATACGCCAGTTTGAGTGTTTTACTTCTGATGAAGGCATTCTTAGTAGTGCCGAAACCTAGGTCAAAAGACTTCATTTTTGCGACGGAGGGCTGTTATTGCTTTAATTTTACTTTGTAAATGGTCACTGACAACGCAGCCATTTTCAAAACTTTATGGTTCAAAAGCTATTTGAGATTCAAAAAGCAATGGAATGTCTGTGTGGGTAAAAAGTCGTCCTTGAAACATGTTCTCTCAGGAGTTTCACAGAGGTCAGCTCAGGTCCCACTATTGTTTTCCTCGTATGTCAATGACATCTTGTGGGTTCCGTCATCTGGCAAACATTATTTTTCTACAGAAGAAATGCAGCTTTAATTAAGAGCCAGATTTTATCACATCAATACTGCCATTGTCTAGGGAGCAACAATGTGCGAGTCGGCTGTATGAAGGCGTGAGCATGCACTCCGTAGAGAAAGGGGTCTACTTGTCCTCATTGGTAGAAGTGGCTTGCGAAGCGATAGGGCAGTGCGGCTTTTGGTATCCTGCCGTGAGCATTGTGGTTCTGCGTTGGTCCCCTGAAGGAGTTCGCTCCTTGGTGTGAAGAGGAGTTGTTTACTTCCGGTGTGGTTGCTGCCGATTGGTGGGGGCCGTTGCTTGCAGCCTGCGGTGGACAGAGGCCACAGTTCAGAAACCGAGACTCTATGTACTCTCCTAGCTCTAAGGATTGTATTGTGACCACTTGGGTTAGCCCTGTTTCACAGGTATTTACACTCCTGGAAATGGAAAAAAAGAACACATTGACATCGGTGTGTCAGACCCACCATACTTGCTCCGGACACTGCGAGAGGGCTGTACAAGCAATGATCACACGCACGGCACAGCGGACACACCAGGAACCGCGGTGTTGGCCGTCGAATGGCGCTAGCTGCGCAGCATTTGTGCACCGCCGCCGTCAGTGTCAGCCAGTTTGCCGTGGCATACGGAGCTCCATCGCAGACTTTAACACTGGTAGCATGCCGCGACAGCGTGGACGTGAACCGTATGTGCAGTTGACGGACTTTGAGCGAGGGCGTATAGTGGGCATGCGGGAGGCCGGGTGGACGTACCGCCGAATTGTTCAACACGTGGGGCGTGAGGTCTCCACAGTACATCGATGTTGTCGCCAGTGGTCGGCGGAAGGTGCACGTGCCCGTCGACCTGGAACCGGACCGCAGCGACGCACGGATGCACGCCAAGACCGTAGGATCCTACGCAGTGCCGTAGGGGACCGCACCGCCACTTCCCAGAAAATTAGGGACACTGTTGCTCCTGGGGTATCGGCGAGGACCATTCGCAACCGTCTCCATGAAGCTGGGCTACGGTCCCGCACACCGTTAGGCCGTCTTCCGCTCACGCCCCAACATCGTGCAGCCCGCCTCCAGTGGTGTCGCGACAGGCGTGAATGGAGGGACGAATGGAGACGTGTCGTCTTCAGCGATGAGAGTCGCTTCTGCCTTGGTGCCAATGATGGTCGTATGCGTGTTTGGCGCCGTGCAGGTGAGCGCCACAATCAGGACTGCATACGACCGAGGCACACAGGGCCAACACCCGGCATCATGGTGTGGGAAGCGATCTCCTACACTGGCCGTACACCGCTGGTGATCGTCGAGGGGACACTGAATAGTGCACGGTACATCCAAACCGTCATCGAACCCATCGTTCTACCATTCCTAGACCGGCAAGGGAACTTGCTGTTCCAACAGAACAATGCACGTCCGCATGTATCCCGTGCCACCCAACGTGCTCTAGAAGGTGTAAGTCAACTATCCTGGCCAACAAGATCTCCGGATCTGTCCCCCATTGAGCATGTTTGGGACTGGATGAGGCGTCGTCTCACGCGGTCTGCACGTCCAGCACGAACGCTGGTCCAACTGAGGCGCCAGGTGGAAATGGCAAGGCAAGACGTTCCACAGGACTACATCCAGCATCTCTACGATCGTCTCCATGGGAGAATAGCAGCCTGCATTGCTGCGAAAGGTGGATATACACTGTACTAGTGCCGACATTGTGCATGCTCTGTTGCCTGTGTCTATGTGCCTGTGGTTCTGTCAGTGTGATCATGTGATGTATCTGACCCCAGGAATGTGTCAATAAAGTTTCCCCTTCCTGGGACAATGAATTCACGGTGTTCTTATTTCAATTTCCAGGAGTGTATGTTCAGTATACGCTGAGCATCTGACTTATCGTTATCCTGTGCTAGTGACCGTTTTGGAGCCCAGTAGTGTACCGTCAGTTTCCATCATCTCGGTTCTCAGTAACTCGAACCCTTCACAGCTTGAGTGTGCATTCTAAGTATGCTATGTACAGACAATGTAAAGGACTGAATTGTTCCTTAGCCATTCCCAACGTTATCATGCAAGTAAGTTTATTTTTAAACTCATTAACTACTGTCAAACCGTTCTTTATAGACTAACTGCTGAGTGAGCTCACGACTCCATAAGTTATGTTCTGTTTGCAATCAGTGCATATTCAAGTTGGCAGAAGAACCATCCACGTTTATTTACACAAGCTTTATTTGCACTTTTTAAGGCACTGAGGCGTTACTTAGTTATCTTGGTATGATTCTGTTGGCCACTTCACATACAGGCCAAACTGACTGCGGTTTTCACAGCTTTCAATGATGAAATATGCTCTCGTACTGATTTTGGACTTAGCTCTGTTTAATATACACTCATCAGCCAGAAAATTATGAACACCTATCTATAGCCGATATTTCCACCTATGGCACGGATAACAGCGGCGACGCCTCGTGGCATGAAAGCAATGAGGCCTTGGTAGATCGCTCGATAGTTGGCATCACATCTGAACACACAAGTCAATCAGCTCCCGTAAATTCTGGGAGGGGGGGCGATGACCTCTGGCGCCAGATTCAATCATATCCCAGATGCGTTGGATCAGGTTCAGATCTGACGAGATGGGGGGAGGGGCGAGCATATCAATTGGAACTTGAAGATGTGTTCCTCGAATCACTCCATCACGTTCCTGACCTTGTGACATGGCAAATTATCTTCTTGTAAAATTTTTTGGCTATCGGTATACAAGATCGTCATGAAGTCTGCAACCAGTGTACACCTTATGGTCTTGCTCGATCTCCACTGGACCCATGGATGCCCACGTGAATGTTCCCCAGAGCATGATGCAGCCCCCTCCCACCTGTCCCCATTCGGCAGTAGAGAAATGAAGGAGCTCTTCCCATGGAAGACGACGGATTCGCTCCCTCCCATCGCCATGACGAAGATGGTATGGGATTCATCAGACCCTGCAACGCTCTACCACTCCGCCAATATCCAGAGCTAATGATCAGTCGTATTTGCCCAAGTCGAGGTGTTAAAACACTTGTAATTTGCCCAGCATAGAGTCTGATGTTTTCTCCGCAGGAGTTCGCCGACTGTCCTGCTTTACCAGTCTGCCCAGAGAACGACGTCGGACATCAGAAAAGAGGGGTGGCTACCCAACTCCATGACTTCTACATCTACATCTACATCTACATTTACATCTACATTTATACTCCGCAAGCCACCCAACGGTGTGTGGCGGAGGGCACTTTACGTGCCACTGTCATTATCTCCCTTTCCTGTTCCAGTCGCGTATGGTTCGCGGGAAGAACGACTGTCTGAAAGCCTCTGTGCGCGCTCTAATCTCTCTAATTTTACATTCGTGATCTCCTCGGGAGGTATAAGTAGGGGGAAGCAATATATTCGATACCTCATCCAGAAACGCACCCTCTCGAAACCTGGCGAGCAAGCTACACCGCGATGCAGAGCGCCTCTCTTGCAGAGTCTGCCACTTGAGTTTGTTAAACATCTCCGTAACGCTATCACGGTTACCAAATAACCCTGTGACGAAACGCGCCGCTCTTCTTTGGATCTTCTCTGTCTCCTCCGTCAACCCGATCTGGTACGGATCCCACACTGATGAGCAATACTCAAGTATAGGTCGAACGAGTGTTTTGTAAGCCACCTCCTTTGTTGATGGACTACATTTTCTAAGGACTCTCCCAATGAATCTCAACCTGGTACCCGCCTTACCAACAATTAATTTTATATGATCATTCCACTTCAAATCGTTCCGCACGCATACTCCCAGATATTTTACAGAAGTAACTGCTACCAGTGTTTGTTCCGCTATCATATAATCATACAATAAAGGATCCTTCTTTCTATGTATTCGCAATACATTACATTTGTCTATGTTAAGGGTCAGTTGCCACTCCCTGCACCAAGTGCCTATCCGCTGCAGATCTTCCTGCATTTCGCTACAATTTTCTAATGCTGCAACTTCTCTGTATACTACAGCATCATCCGCGAAAAGCCGCATGGAACTTCCGACACTATCTACTAGGTCATTTATATATATTGTGAAAAGCAATGGTCCCATAACACTCCCCTGTGGCACGCCAGAGGTTACTTTAACGTCTGTAGATGTCTCTCCATTGAGAACAACATGCTGTGTTCTGTTTGCTAAAAACTCTTCAATCCAGCCACACAGCTGGTCTGATATTCCGTAGGCTCTTACTTTGTTTATCAGGCGACAGTGCGGAACTGTATCGAACGCCTTCCGGAAGTCAAGGAAAATGGCATCTACCTGGGAGCCTGTATCTAATATTTTCTGGGTCTCATGAACAAATAAAGCGAGTTGGGTTTCACACGATCGCTGTTTCCGGAATCCATGTTGATTCCTACATAGTAGATTCTGAGTTTCCAAAAACGACATGATACTCGAGCAAAAGACATGTTCTAAAATTCTACAACAGATCGACGTCAGAGAGATAGGTCTATAGTTTTGCGCATCTGCTCGACGACCCTTCTTGAAGACTGGGACTACCTGTGCTCTTTTCCAATCATTTGGAACCTTCCGTTCCTCTAGAGACTTGCGGTACACGGCTGTTAGAAGGGGGGCAAGTTCTTTCGCGTACTCTGTGTAGAATCGAATTGGTATCCCGTCAGGTCCAGTGGACTTTCCTCTGTTGAGTGATTCCAGTTGCTTTTCTATTCCTTGGACACTTATTTCAATGTCAGCCATTTTTTCGTTGGTGCGAGGATTTAGAGAAGGAACTGCAGTGCGGTCTTCCTCTGTGAAACAGCTTTGGAAAAAGGTGTTTAGTATTTCAGCTTTACGCTTGTCATCCTCTGTTTCGATGCCATCATCATCCCGGAGTGTCTGGACATGATGTTTCGAGCCACTTACTGATTTAACGTAAGACCAGAACTTCCTAGGATTTTCTGTCAAGTCGGTACCTAGTATTTTACTTTCGAATTCACTGAACGCTTCACGCATAGCCCTCCTTACGCTAACTTTGACATCGTTTAGCTTCTGTTTGTCTGAGAGGTTTTGGCTGCGTTTAAACTTGGAGTGAAGCTCTCTTTGCTTTCGCAGTAGTTTCCTAACTTTGTTGTTGTACCACGGTGGGTTTTTCCCGTCCCTCACAGTTTTGCTCGGCACGTACCTGTCTAAAACGCATTTTACGATTGCCTTGAACTTTTTCCATAAACACTCAACATTGTCAGTGCCTGAACAGAAATTTTCGTTTTGATCTGTTAGGTAGTCTGAAATCTGCCTTCTATTACTCTTGCTAAACAGATAAACCTTCCTCCCTTTTTTTATATTCCTATTAACTTCCATATTCAGGGATGCTGCAACGGCCTTATGATCACTGATTCCCTGTTCTGCTCTTACAGAGTCGAAAAGTTCGGGTCTATTTGTTATCAGTAGGTCCAAGATGTTATCTCCACGAGTCGGTTCTCTGTTTAATTGCTCGAGGTAATTTTCGGATAGTGCACTCAGTATAATGTCACTCGATGCTCTGTCCCTACCACCCGTCCTAAACATCTGAGTGTCCCAGTCTATATCTGGTAAATTGAAATCTCCACCTAAGACCATAACATGCTGAGAAAATTTATGTGAAATGTATTCCAAATTTTCTCTCAGTTGTTCTGCCACTAATGCTGCTGAGTCGGGGGGTCGGTAAAAGGAGCCAATTATTAACCTAGCTCGGTTGTTGAGTGTAACCTCCACCCATAATAATTCACAGGAACTATCCACTTCTACTTCACTACAGGATAAACTACTACTAACAGCGACGAACACTCCACCACCGGTTGCATGCAATCTATCCTTTCTAAACACCGTCTGTGCCTTTGTAAAAATTTCGGCAGAATTTATCTCTGGCTTCAGCCAGCTTTCTGTACCTATAACGATTTCAGCTTCGGTGCTTTCTATCAGCGCTTGAAGTTCCGGTACTTTACCAACGCAGCTTCGACAGTTTACAATTACAATACCGATTGCTGCTTGGTCCCCGCATGTCCTGACTTTGCCCCGCACCCGTTGAGGCTGTTGCCCTTTCTGCACTTGCCCGAGGCCATCTAACCTAAAAAACCGCCCAGCCCACGCCACACAACCCCTGCTACCCGTGTAGCCGCTTGTTGCGTGTAGTGGACTCCTGACCTATCCAGCGGAACCCGAAACCCCACCACCCTATGGCGCAAGTCGAGGAATCTGCAGCCCACATTGTCGCAGAACCGTCTCAGCCTCTGATTCAGACCCTCCACTCGGCTCTGTACCAAAGGTCCGCAGTCAGTCCTGTCGACGATGCTGCAGATGGTGAGCTCTGCTTTCATCCCGCTAGCGAGACTGGCAGTCTTCACCAAATCAGATAGCCGCCGGAAGCCAGAGAGGATTTCCTCCGATCCATAGCGACACACATCATTGGTGCCGACATGAGCGACCACCTGCAGATGGGTGCACCCTGTACCCTTCATGGCATCCGGAAGGACCCTTTCCACATCTGGAATGACTCCCCCCGGTATGCACACGGAGTGCACTTTGGTTTTCTTCCCCTCCCTTGCTGCCATATCCCTAAGGGGCCCCATTACGCGCCTCACGTTGGAGCTCCCAACTACCAGTAAGCCCACCCTCTGCGACTGCCCGGATCTTGCAGACTGAGGGGCAACCTCTGGAACAGGACAAGCAGCCATGTCAGGCTGAAGATCAGTATCAGCCTGAGACAGAGCCTGAAACCGGTTCGTCAGACAAACTGGAGAGGCCTTCCGTTCAGCCCTCCGGAATGTCTTTCGCCCCCTGCCACACCTTGAGACGACCTCCCACTCTACCACAGGTGAGGGATCAGCCTCAATGCGGGCAGTATCCCGGGCAACCACAGTCGTAGTCCGATCGGGGGATGCGTGGGACGAGCTGGCCGTCCCCGACAAACCCCCATCCGGACCCCCACAGTGATGCCCATTGGCAACAGCCTCAAGCTGTGTGACCAAAGCCAACACTGCCTGAAGCTGGGAGCGAAGGGATGCCAACTCAGCCTGCATCCGAACACAGCAGTTGCAGTCCCTATCCATGCTAAAAACTTGTGCAAAGAACGTCTGAACTAATCTACAGAGAGCTCAAACAAAACGACAAAATTGAAGCGGTTATTAAAATACAAGATTGCCTAGTAAATGCAGTAATGCTGCCACTTGTGCACTGCTGACACACTGCTCGGCGGCGGAAGGAGACTACGCGGTTTAACACTATTCGAGTACTAAAACGTGATGCTACAACTCTCAAATACTATAATACGCCCGAAATTTATGTGGTAGAGCTAGGAGTATACGACTTGCTGCTGCAGCTGCTTATCCAACGGCGGCAGGGAGCACACTGACTGTGACCAACCGACACTGGCCGTTCAAAACGAAAACAGATGACAGACGACTACGCGAATGTACACTATTCAGGTACTAAAACGCGATGCTACAACTCTCAGATACTATAATACGCCCGAAATTTATGAATTAAACAATGCAAGTACCAAAAACACGCAAAGAAATTAAGAATTAAACTATGTAACAAATGAGTGGGCTAGGAGTATACGACTTGCTGCTGCAGCTGCTTATCCAACGGCGGCAGGGAGCACACTGACTGTGACCAACCGACACTGGCCGTTCAAAACGAAAACAGATGACAGACGACTACGCGAATTTACACTATTCAGGTACTAAAACGCGATGCTACAACTCTCAGATACTATAATACGCCCGAAATTTATGAATTAAACAATGCAAGTACCAAAAACACGCAAAGAAATTAAGAATTAAACTATGTAACAAATGAGTGAGCTAGGAGTATACGACTTGCTGCTGCAGCTGCTTATCCAACGGCGGCAGGGAGCACACTGACTGTGACCAACCGACACTGGCCGTTCAAAACGAAAACAGATGACAGACGACTACGCGAATTTACACTATTCAGGTACTAAAACGCGATGCTACAACTCTCAGATACTATAATACGCCCGAAATTTATGAATTAAACAATGCAAGTACCAAAAACACGCAAAGAAATTAAGAATTAAACTATGTAACAAATGAGTGAGCTAGGAGTATACGACTTGCTGCTGCAGCTGCTTATCCAACGGCGGCAGGGAGCACACTTCTGGGAGTGTTTTCACTGTGATTTCGTCACGCATGGAAGATACCACTTCGCGCCTCGAATACCGGGCAAGTCATGCAGTTTCCGAAATGCTCCTGTCGAGTATCTGGGCGACCGCAATCTGCGCCCATAGCAATCTGCTCTCGGTGAAACTCCGATATATCGCGCGCATTTCCCATTCTACATAAGGACAGCAAGCGAACCGAAACTGCATGCACCGTGTGTCTCACTAGCAGCCATTCCTCTCCAGGTGACACTGCTAGCGCCTGGACGGGTTTGTATCGATAGTAAATCGGTGGGCATATGAAACTTCCTGGCAGATTAAAACTGTATGCCGGACCGAGACTCGAAATCGAAACCTTTGTCTTTCGCGGGCAAGTGCTGTACGATCTGCAGGAGAGCTTCTGTGAAGTTTGGAAGGTAGGAGAAGATCTACTGGCGGAATTGAAGCCGTGAGGACGGGTCGTGTTAAATTTAAAACAAAAACAAAAATTCGTTAACCTTTTTCTTAAAATTTGAGTTCAGGAATAACCAAATTTTTGAGCACAAGAAATGAACATTACTTAATTAAGAGAACATAGCTAAAACGGCAGAATAAATTACAAGAGTTACAAGTGGCTTGTATTGAAACTCCAACCTCTTAGCCAAGTCAGATATTACAGCACGAAGGCCAGGTTTGAATGCGGTAACAACCAACCGCTTACGGGCAGCACCTCCGAAAAGTATCGTCCCCCTTGTAACCGATTTAATTTCAACTCTTCTACTGTACAATACAATAAACCTGCTCGCAAGACATCAAAATCTTTAAGACAAGAGCAATACATAGTAAACATATTAAATGAAACTAAATCTAACATCACTAGGAGAGCTAGTTTCATCACTCAAAGCTTTGAACACTGCAGTCAGTTCGGCCAATATTTGAAGTGACCAAGGAGAAGCATCCAAGATAATTAAGTACGCCTCAGTGGCTTAAACAGTTAAACGTCAGTCTAAATAAACGTAGATGTTTCTTCTGCTCACATGAATACACTTACAGTGATCATCGTGATCACCGCGAAAACAATTTAAGGAGTAGTTGTTAGCCTACTCAGGCACTAGCCCATAAACAGCTATTCGACAGAAGTAAACCAGTTCACAAATCAATCCGTTTGCGTGGTAACACCGATCGTAGGTAACCAATACGTCAGTCCTTCACATTATTTGAAGACAGCACAGCCAGAAAGCACGTCTAAGGTGTGAAGGGTTCGAGTCCTAGTACCTGACAAGGGAATGGTCAGACTTGTCATGCCGAAACATGTATTGATTTTTTTAGCACTGTTTTTTAACTGTGCAAACGGTCCGTATGCAAAATTGTAGCTGCTGACATGAACTGGAAGTCACCTAAAAAAAATCACGAACATGGCTGTGTTTCCTGCTTGGCGCTTGCAGTGACGGCTGGCCACCCCTGGAAATGGCGAGTCGCGAGCGTTGTGCGCATGGTCGGGAAGAGCGGCCGTCTTATCGCGGCGTTCACTAAAGAGGAATATCGCTGCAAGGTTTTGGTGGAAAGGGGAAACGAATATTCGTTTCTGTGGCATGCACGTCCTTTTAATTTCTGGTACGTATTTCTAAACATACCGTCCTGAAACTGGTTAGAGATATGAAAGATGTTCTGTACATGTGCATCTATACTCCGCAAGCTACTTTACGGTGAACATTCAATCTCCCCTCACAGGTGATGGCGAACCTTGTAAATGGTTTGCTGCTTGCCATGGAGATATACCACAGACGCCAAATGAAGCAATCAACAGAAAACACGCGTGAAGACTATGTGTTGTGCGACATGGTTGTTAAACTTCTAGGCGAGCATGTAAATGGCGCAGAAATGTGGCTAGAATCAACTGGAACACTCGATATTGCAGACTGTGACTCTACAGACGGCGAAGACACCGACGAAAGTTGCACTCATAAAGACTCTTCGAGTGACAGTGCCACGTACCATCATCAATTATCTCCGAAAGTAACACCAGCAACTACAATTACCTTATCAGACAAAGAAAAAGCGGTGACGTATTGGTTGAACGAAAGTGGTAAGAAACGCCTACGTGTCAGTACTGTTCAAAATAAGTATCGCTTTGTCCGTTCTGAACGTGAATTGTATAGATGGAAAAAGCAAGTCGCTCGACGACGTAATAGTCGACTGGAAATTGCGACGGAGATAAATGCGCGACTTTTTGAGCTATTTACCGATGCCAGACAACAGTCATTTGGTGTGAGCAATACAACTTTGCGTGATTGGGCGTTAGAGATTGACAAAGCGATAGGCGCTAAAGAATTTACAGCTTCTCAAAGTTGGATTAGTCGCTTCAAAAGATCACATAAAATTGTGGCAAGAAAAATAAGAAAATTTGTATCGAGAAACAGGTCGGAAAATGAAGTGACACAAATCGAAATGATAGAAGCTTTTCTTACGAATGCAAAAAATAAGATCACTAGTTTTAGTGAATCATACGTGTACAATGCAGATCAGTCAGGTTTTCAAAAAGAAATACGTCTGAAGAGAACACTGCCATTCAAAAGAGAAAAACACATTGAGGCGATTGCACAGTCCACGACTGCGCTCACCCATTCATACACTATAATGCCCATAATTAGTCTGGGTGGTTCATTGCTACCTCAAATATATGTGTGTCTTCAAGAACCAACTGGACGTTTTGGACCACGTGTCCAAAGAACAATGTTCTACGCAAACAGTCTTGTAGTAGACGCATCGAAGTCTGGAAAAATGGGAAACGAAAACGTTACACTTTTCATGCGTCATGCTTTTCTTCCGATCTGCGGGAACAAATCTCTTCTCCTTCTAGATTCGTGGTCAGGTCATGAAAGGTCTGATTCATTAAAATCTGTATTTCGAGCCCACCCTGACAAAGAAGTAGAGATGCTTCAGATTCCACCAGGCACGACCAACCTAATTCAAGCTTTAGACAGAGAATTTTTCCGCCAGTGGAAGGCATTTTACAGAAAACTAACAGAGAAAATTATTGTGTGCTGATCACTGCAATTTCCTGTCTATCACCGTGACAATATTCTCAAGCTGCAATCAGTAGTACATTATCAATTTTCCTCCCCACGATTTCAGAATTTTATTAAATATGCGTGGCACTCCTCTAAATATGCTGATATTAGGCCTGATTCATTCCTAACAACAGTCCAGTTTTGTCTACGGACATCTGACAACGTCTGTGATTCGCAGGGCTGTCATATGTCGTCTTTGCTTGTATGTTCTTGGTGCACAAAAAACCTATGTTTTGAACATTGTATCAATGTTTCGCATTTTTGCGGTAATTACAAGAAATAAAATTTGGACGTGTTCTAAACCGTATATTTATTTGTGTCTATTTCATAGCTATTTGGAAAGAATGTCGTAGATAACATATCAGCCATATTTGTCAACGAATGTTTAATTATCATACGATCGCTTTCACTGGGGGAATCAGCTCTCTCACTGCTGTGGCAAGAGAGCGGCGCGTAGCTAACGCCACCTTGTCCCTAGATGGCGTTGGTATAACGTAGCGAGAGAGGTCAGGGTTGTACAAGAGGCAGTTATAAGCGCGGAAACCATGCGACAATAATGTCTTACTTCATCAAATTGTTTACAGACTTCCAGGTCATGTCAGCAGCTAAAATTCTGCATACAGACTTCTTGCAGTGTTAACTCACAGTGGTAAAAAAAGCAACACAGGTTTCGACATGACAAGTCTGACCATTCCCTTGTGAGAACCTATATGTCGGTACCTTACGGTACACTACTGAGTTCAAAAACCTGTCACTAACACAGAATAATGATAAGTCAGATGCTCACCAAATGAAGCACATAAATCCCTTCTGATCAGTGGACTCCCTCCAACACAGGCAACAAGCGACGGGTTCCACCAATGGGGCAGCGGTCACATCGCAGCTAAACGCATCCGCTGCATACCAACTTGCGAACCCTCCCGGTGAATCAACCACTCGGTATTAACGCACAGCCACAACGTTCGCCGTGGCCCACCGAAAGTTGTGCTGGCACGTCGCACTGCAACCCGCTTCCGCCACTGAGGACATGCTCACGCCTTTATACAACCGACTCGCACGTCACTGGCTCTGGCGAGATGCCGGCACGCTGAGCAGCCACCAACTGCTCGAAGACAGTAATATCTCATAGACAGCAAATTGCTAGTACGACACCACCCCTCCATCCGATTAAAATTAATTTGTTCTGAATTCCGCGAAACATTACCTCCCTTTCTTCTCTACGATATCACGATACCCTATAAGTAAACGGTGAAAGACTCTGCTGTAACTTTGGACGAGCAACTCAACTGGGCAGAAAATACTGTCACCACTAGCAGTAGGACTTCCGCTTGCCTCTATGCTCACTAGAAATTTCGCAGTACAATTATACAGGCAGTGAAACGCACACTTGTCAATCACTCGTTCCACGAACCTCCACTGCTTCGATGTAATTGAACACGACACGAGTAGTGAATACTTTAGAAGTTTAGAACGTTCGTGATTGCTTGTGAGCGTTACCTGAGTAACATCCGTTTAATTTATCATATCAGTGTCTCATACGCTGCGTTAGGATGTCATCTCCCGTGTGTGAGTGCAGCCCAACATCTCACATCATAGGTCAAGTAATTCTCACCTCAGCGTAATCACATAACATGATCTCATTTGTTTATTATCCTAACTGTGCTGATTTCTAAAACTGAAACATTCGGAGTCTCCCTCGCCGCTGGTACTGTCCGTCTCTGGAAGAAGATACTTGCATAATTTAATGTCCCATTTCCTTTAAGAACATGCTGAAGTACTCCATTTTCCAACCTTGCAATGTTTCCCTAAAACATTAACACATGTGCCCATCTTCCCTGTGGCAAATCGTAAAGCAGCTGATCCTGTCATCCCCTAGTTGCGCTTCATGCACTTCTTTATTTCAGGAGCAGCGGGGCCATTTCTTTTCCCCCTTCTTCATTACTTGTTTCTGACACGTTCTTCTCACTCTCCCTCTCTCACCCTGTCTTATCACGTATCGACACCAATGGCGTCGCGAAGCTGGTAACAGAATTATAAGTTCCCTTTAGACGCCGATAGCAGTAGGGCGGGATCTGGCAGACCGAATGGTCCTCTCCCACTGAGCCACGCCTAGCGTGGCTCTAGACTACGAGCCCCCTCTTCTGCCGCAATATACAATGGTTGGCAGCAGACACTCAGTCCACTCGCACTTGTTGCCTCAATGTTATGATACCATTGTTTGTTCTTAGTGCAAAGAGACTCTTCCTTGTTATTGCTGTTTTAAATCTGGCCTTCATTTTTGCTGCATTATTTGCAATGAGTCTTTATACGTTTGGAGAAATATATGTAAGTAAATCTTTTGTTTTCTGCGTTATTTTGTTCGCTAATCATTTCTGCTCCTGTCCAGCTTTCATACGACAGTTGCTGCACCACTCTGCATGCCACCTCCCCTAACTGTTGTGTATGACGTCATACACAATACATCCATTCTTTCACGTCCATTGCTACCAGTTCCACGAGTTTACATCTGGACTGTGCTCTATCTTCGTTTTACTATGCACAAACTACTTAAATTCTGTCTTTTTCTTCTATTACAACTACTACTCCTTTCCGCTACTAGTATTTACTTCCAATTATTGTACTCTTTATTAAATATTTTTAACATCTATCACTATCTATTCAATATTTATAACGTCTATACCGTTACGTGAATATAATATAAAACGTGTAGAATGCCTATTTAAATGCAAAAGAAGATCTAAAGGCTCCAGTATTGCCAGGATAAACGTGAAGGACATTCCGAAAATTAGTTTGGTCATTGTTTTTGAAAGATAAGATGGTATACCACGTGAAAAAATAGATGCCTTATGAATCAGCACCAGTTACTGGTTGCATGACGGAAAGGAGGCCTTCAGACAGGCATGCTCGGAATATTCGGTTATTCGAGTACACATCACGATGGAAGACGGACGTGTGTTGACAACGCGGTCGCCACTGGAGATTCATGGTGTCATCCCGTATGAATGGGCATGTGGTACTAGTGTATCAGTCATCCACGAATGCCTACATACCACGTATGTCTCGTTAAATGGTTGGTCGCAGTGTTGCATGTTCAGAGAACGAAGTCAGTGGGTGCAGGATGAAGGTCGAAGTGGGTAGCCTTCCAAATCAGCGAATGAAAAAGACGTTGTTAGGGTATATGACACGCTGAGATGGAACAGGCTGTGCGACAATTCCTTGCATCGCAGGGTGCCGAGTTTTACCATAGTGGTTTCTTCAAACTTATAGCTCATTGCGACAAATGCCTCAATGTCGGTGAAGAGTATGGCGGAATATACTATTTCTTTTTGACAATAAACTTTCCATGTGAAGAAAATGACAAAAGTTACTTTCAGAATGTCCTTCATTAATAAACATGTAAATAAATGTAAGAGAGGTGTTCACATTCTTTTTAGCACACAATCTGGTAACTTGTAATCATTATATATCTCGTCCAGATATCAAAGTTCAGAGACTCCAACATGAACACCTGCGATTTCGTTTGAGCAGATCTGTAGCGACAGTGTTGGGAGCGAGGTTCTGACCTGTTTGGACAGGCTTTCCTAGTCACGCAACCGAGGAACTCTTGAGTATGGGTTTCAGTGTGTTACAGAATTCACATGAGCAACGGTAATGAATGCAGAGTAGTTAAGAAAACAAATTACAATAATAATAGTAATAATTAATGAGCCCAGCTTAGAAAACTTTGGCAGTCATTCCCTTAGAAATGCTGCACAGGATGTCTCTACATAAATGGGACCAAGGCATTTTCCAGTTCAGATAGATGAAACCGGACTGTTGTGCCGAAAGTGACCTGGAATGTACGTAGAGTGGTTAAGATACCTGAAGGCGGTACATGAGCAGCTAAGCTGGGCCGGCCCATGAGGCGTAGCCAGCAGCCACCGATTTATCTTCCACTGGTGTGCAGATGCAATTCCCACCACCAGCAGCTGAGGTGGAAATAGCACGAAATCATACTTGTAGATATTTAACACCACAGCATATCAATCTGTATCACATTATATCTGAACTTCAGCATCGTTAGTAGATAGTAAAAACGTTCACCTTATTTATGTGTTATGTTTGAAATAGAATATTCATATTAACGGAACATTTTATGAGAAGCTATTTATTTCAAATACATAGTATTGATCATTATTTCTGAGCACGATTAAATATGAAAATATTTTTATTAAGGTTGTCTGATTGGTCCTAAATTTGCATTGCATGCCTAAAACTTTCAGGCCTGACCACATTCTAGCACTCGTCTTCTACTCTAAAGTATCTAAATTGAATAAAGTGAAGAAGGCGTAGCTGGATTAATGGTACTTCGCTTTTTCGTGATGAAGTTTTGATGATAATCTCCAAGGCTGCTACTTCTTCTTTTTGTGCAAGCTTATACAAATAGGTTCTCGTAGTAGGTTGAAGTTGACGTTTACTTTAAATACACTCCTGGAAATGGAAAAAAGAACACATTGACACCGGTGTGTCAGACCCACCATACTTGCTCCGGACACTGCGAGAGTGCTGTACAAGCAATGATCACACGCACGGCACAGCGGACACACCAGGAACCGCGGTGTTGGCCGTCGAATGGCGCTAGCTGCGCAGCATTTGTGCACCGCCGCCGTCAGTGTCAGCCAGTTTGCCGTGGCATACGGAGCTCCATCGCAGTCTTTAACACTGGTAGCATGCCGCGACAGCGTGGACGTGAACCGTATGTGCAGTTGACGGACTTTGAGCGAGGGCGTATAGTGGGCATGCGGGAGGCCGGGTGGACGTACCGCCGAATTGCTCAACACGTGGGACGTGAGGTCTCCACAGTACATCGATGTTGTCGCCAGTGGTCGGCGGAAGGTGCACGTGCCCGTCGACCTGGGACCGGACCGCAGCGACGCACGGATGCACGCCAAGACCGTAGGATCCTACGCAGTGCCGTAGGGGACCGCACCGCCACTTCCCAGCAAATTAGGGACACTGTTGCTCCTGGGGTATCGGCGAGGACCATTCGCAACCGTCTCCATGAAGCTGGGCTACGGTCCCGCACACCGTTAGGCCGTCTTCCGCTCACGCCCCAACATCGTGCAGCCCGCCTCCAGTGGTGTCGCGACAGGCGTGAATGGAGGGACGAATGGAGACGTGTCGTCTTCAGCGATGAGAGTCGCTCCTGCCTTGGTGCCAATGATGGTCGTATGCGTGTTTGGCGCCGTGCAGGTGAGCGCCACAATCAGGATTGCATACGACCGAGGCACACAGGGCCAACACCCGGCATCATGGTGTGGGGAGCTATCTCCTACACTGGCCGTACACCACTGGTGATCGTCGAGGGGACACTGAATAGTGCGCGGTACATCCAAACCGTCATCGAACCCATCGTTCTACCATTCCTAGACCGGCAAGGGAACTTGCCGTTCCAACAGGACAATGCACGTCCGCATGTATCCCGTGCCACCCAACGTGCTCTAGAAGGTGTAAGTCAACTACCCTGGCCAGCAAGATCTCCGGATCTGTTCCCCATTGAGCATGTTTGGGACTGGATGAAGCGTCGTCTCACGCGGTCTGCACGTCCAGCACGAACGCTGGTCCAACTGAGACGCCAGGTGGAAATGGCATGGCAAGCCGTTCCACAGGACTACATCCAGCATCTCTACGATCGTCTCCATGGGAGAATAGCAGCCTGCATTGCTGCGAAAGGTGGATATACACTTTACTAGTGCCGACATTGTGCATGCTCTGTTGCCTGTGTCTATGTGCCTGTGGTTCTGTCAGTGTGATCATGTGATGTATCTGACCCCAGGAATGTGTCAATAAAGTTTCCCCTTCCTGGGACAATGAATTCACGGTGTTCTTATTTCAATTTCCAGGAGTGTATATAGTCTTGGCCATGATGTCATTTTCTACCAGAAGGTTTAATGCCAGAATCTGATACACTTTCGCAACTGATTACAGCACTTACGTATATTAGTGATGGAACAGTTTATCGAGCGATCCTTCAGCGAACACCCGCTTTCGTGCTTCCGCAACAATTAAGTGTTTCGTCTGCACTGATAAGTCAAAGATCTCGTAAAACTCCAGGTTCAGGCTGGATTTGTTATTCTGGCTTTTCTTTACACAGGTTAGTACCATAATAGAAACTAGAAAAATGTGATACATGCAGGTTGAGAATAGCGCTTACAGTAACTATTGGTAGTTATTTATGTTAACATAATGTTTATATTGTGTTGATAATGATATACTTAATTTGATTTGGCATGTCTTACTCTCTGATTGTCAAACTGATGTTTTGCAGTTTTGTGTTTTTCTATGAATAGGTTAAATCTGTTTTATGTTCCTCATCAGGATTTACAAATAATGAAAGTAATTTTGGCCTGAACAGTTGTGAGAATCAACTATGCTTTTGAATTCAAAACTACGACATAATTTTCATATTTCAAATTGGCTATTTTCTGCTTGAGATAGAACTGACAAAAACTAGGATTAATTTCAGTGTCTCTGTATCCTAAATTTAAACATGAGATATAAAGTTCCGAAAGATAACTTAATTAATAATTTAACATTATTGCACAGCTTGTAATTTTCATATTTTGGTTTGTTACTGAAATTAACATGGCTATTTCTGCGATGAGGTTTGTTTACCTCTAACATGCATTTTGTCTGTTTCAGAATTGACGTTTTCTCGATAACTGTGTAGCTGCAAATTTGATTGTAAGCCTACATTGTACATAATTTTCGGTAAGCTGTAAAATCCATAATATATTTCTTGACTATAGAGCTTATAGTGTGTCTGCAGATGTTACCTGTCAAAATATTGTGTGAACAGTTGGAACAGATGCTGAAGATGAACCAGAAAGCTTTACTGATTCTACCAGTACCATATCCTTAACGTTGTAAGTTGCAGTTTAATGCACGTCACTATGATTGAATGACGTCGATGGGAAAATACGAAAGTAGCAGCCAATAGTAAACAAAATAAAAAATGATGGGGTAATGCATAGTAAGGCAGTCTTACCTGTCTGTGCGGTAGATGGGCACTGATTTTTGGACTCGAAAGGGTGAGGAGGTCTCCAGGATGTGAGTCTGTAAAGTTTGTGTGATTTAGTTTCCTGGCAGCAGTTGGACAAGTAGTGCAAGTCTTTGGCCTTAGATTATTTGACGAGTCCATTTCAAATTATGAGTCAGGATTTTTGTGCACATGAGTTTTCTTATGGAAGTCTGTTGAACATACCTAGTGAAACTAAAAGTCCGACCGATTATTCGTGAGTTGCGAATAAAAGTCTGAGTTTGGTTTTCGTGAAATTGGTTGCCTACTAGAGTTGCTCAGCCAGTTACTACTGCTACAACTGAGTTATGTTTTAATGAATAATTTTTTGAACTGCAAATGTATTTCTTGTGCAGCTAGCTCATGTGATGTAATCTACCTCAACTACACTCATTTACTTATAATGCAGCTACCAATCTTGCAAGAAGACATAACAAGCCTGTATTTTGTTAAAAAATTAGAACTATTCTGCAGTGCTGCGCGATCGGTCACTAGGTAAATCCGGCAGCGCACTTATTTTCCTCTCCATAGACACGTTTGCGCAGTTATACTAGTAAAGCTAGCTAATTTTATTTTACAATATGTGCCTTTAATGTGAGAAGCGTATCAGAATTTCCTTGTGCTACTACATTCGTTGTGTCATACGCATTTCGTATTTGACTGAAAAGGACATGATATTTCGTTAAGTAGTTGTTGTTGTTGTGGTCTTTAGTCCTGAGACCGGTTTGATGCAGCTCTCCATGCTACTCTATCCTGTGCAAGCTTCTTCATCTCCCAGTACGTACTGCAGCCTACATCCTTCTGAATCTGCTTAGTGTATTCATCTCTTGGTCTCCCTCTACCATTTTTACCCTCTACGCTGCCCTCCAATACTAAATTGGTGATCCCTTGATGCCTCAGAACATGTCCTACCAACCGATCCCTTCTTCTAATCAAGTTGTGCCATAAACTCCTCCCCAATCCTATTCAATACCTCCTCATTAGTTATGTGATCTACCCATATAATCTTCATCTATCTTCTGTAGCATACATTTCGAAAGCTTCTATTCTCTTCTTGTCCAAACTATTTATCGTCCATGTTTCACTTCCATACATGGCTACACTCCATACAAATACTTTCAGAAACGACTTCCTGACACTTAAATCTATACTCGATGTTAACAAATTTCTCTTCTTCAGAAATGCTTTCCTTGCCATTGCCAGTCTACATTTTATATCCTCTCTACTTCGACCTTCATCAGTTACTTTGCTCCCCAAATAGCAAAACTCCTTTACTACTTTAAGTGTCTCGTTTCCTAATCTAATTCCCTCAGCATCACCCGACTTTATTCGACTACATTCCATTATCCTAGTTTTGCTTTTTTTTATGTTCATCTTATATTTTCCTTTCAAGACAATGTACATTCCGTTCAACTGCTCTTCCAAGTCCTTTGCTGGCTCTGACAGTATTACAATGTCATCGGCGAACCTCAACGTTTTTATTTCTTCTCCATAACCTTTATTACCCACTCCGAATTTTTCTTTTGTTTCCTTTACTGCTTGCTCAATATACAGATTGAATAACATCGGGGGAGGCTACAACCCTGTCTCACTCCCTTCGCAACCGCTGCTTCCCTTTCATGCCCGTCGACTCTTATAACTACCATCTGGTTTCTGTACAAATTGCAAATAGCCTTTCGCTCCCTGTATTTTACCCCTGCCACCTTTAGACTTTGAAAGAGAGTATTCCAGTCAACATTGTCAAAAGCTTTCTGTAAGTCCACAAATCCTAGAAATGTAGGTTTGCCTTTCCTTAATCTATTTTCTAAGATAAGTCGTAGGGTCAGTATTGCCTCACGTGTTCCAATATTTCTGCGGAAACCAAACTGATCTTCGTCGAGGTCGGCTTCTACCAATTTTTCCATTCGTCTGTAATGAATTCGCGTCAGTATTTTGCAGCTGTGGCTTATTAAACTGATAGTTCGGTAATTTTCACATCTGTCAACACCTGCTTTCTTTGTTGTTGGAATTATTATATTCTTCTTGAAGTCTGAGGGTATTTCGCCTGTCTCATACAATTTGCTCACCAGGCGGTAGAGTTTTGTCAGGACTGCCTATCCCAAGGCTGTCAGTAGTTCTAATGGAAAGTTGTCTACTCCCGGGGCCTTGTTTCGACTTAGGTCTTTCAGTGCTCTATCAAACTCTTCACGTGGTATTATATCTCCTATTTCCTTTTCACCTACATCCTCTTCCCTTTCTATAACATTGCCCTCAAGTATATCGCCCTTGTATAGACCCTCTATATACTCCTTCCACCTTTCTGCTTTCCCTTCTTTGCTTAGAACTGGGTTTCCATCTGAGCTCTTGATATTCATAGAAGTGGTTCTCTTTTCTACAAAGGTCTCTTTAAGTTTCCTGTAGGCAGTATCTATCTTAGCCCTAGTGAGATAAACCTCTACATCCCTACATTTGTCCTCTAACCGTGCCTGCTTAACCATTTTGCACTTCCTGTCGATCTTATTTTTGAGACGTTTGTATTCCTTTTTGCCTGCTGCATTTACTGCATTTTTATATTTTCTCCTTTCATCAGTTAAATTCAATATTTCTTCTGTCACGCAAGAATTTCTACTAGCCCTCGTCTTTTACCTACTTGATCCTCTGCTGCCTTCACTACTTCATCCCTCAAAGCTACCCTTTCTTCTTCTACTGTATTTCTTACCCCCATTCCTGTCAATTGTTCCCTTATGATCCCCCTGAAACTCTGTACAACCTCTGGTTCTTTCAGTTTATCCAGGTTACATCTCATTAAATTCCCACCTTTTTGCAGTTTCTTCAGTTTTAATCTACAGTTCATAACCAATAGATTTTGGTCAGAGTCCCCATTTGCTCCTGGAAATGTCTTACAACTTAAAATCTGGTTCCTAAATTTCTGTCTTACCATTATATAATCTATCTGAAACCTTTTAGTATATCTAGGGTTCTTCCATGTATACAACCTTCTTTTATGATTCTTGAACTGAGTGTTAGCTATGATTAAGTTACGCTCTGTGCAAAATTCTACCAGGCAGCTTCCTCTACCATTTCTTACCCCCAATCCATATTCACCTACTACGTTTCGTTCTGTTCCTTTTCCTACTATCGAATTTTTATCTCCCTTCATTATCTGAATAATTTCTTTTATCTCATCACACATTTCTTCAATTTCTTCGTCATCTGCAGAGCTAGTTGGCATATAGACTTGTACTACTGTCGTAGGCGTGGGCTTCGTGTCTATCTTGGCCACAATAATGCGTTCGCTCTGTTGTTCCTAAAGCTGTAATAAAATCGTGATACCGTACATTATACTGTCAATCATTTTGAGCGTAATGTTAGACTCGTAATTTATTCTCCAAAATATTAAAGTGCACCATGCCAACCAGCACGGAAACAGAAATCACAGGTCATGTGAACTCAGTCATGTGGGGCCACCAAATGAAATTTGGAACTGAATTGACGATCTGTTTGTGGAGAAGAAGCAGTATGTTGTCGTGGGTGGATAGTCGTCGTCATCAGATGTAGAAGACTTCAGGCGTGTCACAGCGATGCGTGTCAGGTTCCTTGTTTTTTCTGTTAACAAGATGCCATACATTATTAACAGAAGCGTCAGGCTTTGTGAAGTTTATGCAATTATTAGCAAGCAGTATGTAAGAAAGACTGCACAAATATACAATCAGATCTTGATAAACTTTTAGACTGATGTTCTGCAATATGGCTCCCCTAGTATTTACGGAAGGTAGACTGATGAGCAGAGCGCTAGGGCCTCTGCTCAACGCGCGATTGAAACGTAGCTGACGGCGTTGTAGTCGCGTGACGCGGTAAGCAGTGTATATAGACGGAGAAGAGAACAGTGTTTTCACCATGTTTGCACACCGTAGCGACGATACGGGACACAAATGGTAAACTCCACTCGTTTAGTGATACTCACAAAAGTAAAATTCTTACCGCCCGGAGTGTACCGTACACGCTATAGTGATGGTGGTTATGTGCTTCGACCTCTCTATTAGTTAAGTGGACGCTGTGTTCTTAACCCGCTGAAGATTTCTGGAGCATTATTTCATATTGGGGCTACAGGTTCTGCTTACTGGTAGCTCACTCAGGGATTAACCCTTACGGTACCGAGAAGGGAGGGAGTGGAATATTTTGTGTCCACCTTTTGTAAATATGGTAATTTAATTTGGTATTTCATGTTTTAAAATTTTGATAAAATATTTATTGTTTTTATTATTTCCTCTACCAGAATTCATAGCATATAATTCTTTCAGCTGAACTTAATCCGTTAAATTAAGTGTAAGGGCAGTCATTTATTCGATAAATCATACCATTGAGCCAGTGTAGACCCTCTGGGCACAGAATTTCTCTGTTTGGGTAGCAACAATGATCGCAACAGTGATTCATTTCTCTTTGGTTCCTGATTGTTTCTTATTTATCCATATTCAGTGCCGTTTCCTCCAGTGTGAGAGAAAAATGTGACTAAAAATGTACCGTCAATCTTTCACTGAGATAGAAGCATTGGACTTGTTACAACACTCTGTAGTTTCCGAAATTGAATTTGGTGAAAGTGTTGAAAAGGTGAGCGAAGCTGCTAGAAATGTATTGTGAGTGACGATGTGGACAACGGTGGTGTACAAACACTCTGTAGACGAACTCTGGCACCTCCAGCGGATGCTAACGCAGCTGGTGAGGTTAGCGAGAAGTACACTACTGGCCATTAAAATTGCTACACCAAGAAGAAATGCAGATGATAAACTGGTATTCATTGGACAAATATATTATACTCGAACTGATATGTGATTACATTTTCACGCAGTTTGGGTGCATAGATCCTGAGAAATCAGTATTCAGAACAACCACCTCTGGCCGTAATAGCGGCATTGATACTCCTGGGCATTGAGTCAAACAGAGCTTGGATGGCGTGTACAGGTACAGCTGCCCATGCAGCTACAACACGATACCATAGTTCATCAAGAATAGTGACTGGCATATTGGAACGAGTCAGTTGCTTTGCCACCATTGACCAGACGTTTTCAATTGGTGAGAGATCTGGAGAATGTTCTAGCCAGGGCAGCAGTCAAACAATTTCCGTATCCAGAAAGCTCGTACAGGACCTGCAACATGCTGTCGTGCATTATCCTGCTGAAATGTAGGGTTCCGCAGGGATCGCATGAAGGACAGAGCCACGGGTCATAACACATCGGATATGTAACGTCCACTGTTCCAAGTGCCGTCAATGCGAACAACAGGTGACCGAGACATGTAACCAATGGCACCCCATACGATCACGCCGGGTGATACGCCAGTATGGCGATGACGAATACAAGCTTCCAATGTGCGTTCACCGCGATGTCACCAAACACGGATGCGACCATCATGATGCTGTAAACAGAAGATGGATTCATCCGAAAAATGACGTTTTGCCATTCGTGCACCCAGGTTCGTCATTGAGTACACCATCGCAGGCGCTCCTGCCTGTGATACAGCGTCAAGGGTAACTGCAGCCATGGTCTCCGAGGTGATAGTCCATGCTGCTGCAAACGTAGTCGAACTGTTCGTCCAGATGGTTGTTGTCTTGCAACGTCCCCATCTGTTGACTCATGGATCGAGACGTGGCTGCATGATCCGTTACAGTCATGCGGATAAGATTTCTGTCATCTCGACTGCTAGTGATACGAGGCCGCTGGGATCCAGCACGGCATTCCGTATTACCCTCCTGAACCCACCGATTCCATATTCTGCTAACAGTCATTGGATCTCGACCAACATGAGGAGCAAAGTCGCGATACGATAAACCGCAATCGTGATAGGCTACAATCCGACCTTCATCAAAGTCGGAAACGTGATGGTACGCATTTCTCCTCCTTACATGAGGCATCACAAGAACTTTTCACCGGGCAACGCCGGTCAAATGCTGTTTGTGTATGAGAAATTGGATGGAAACTTTCCTCATGTCAGCACGTTGTAGGTGTCGCCACCGGCGCCAACCTTGTGTGAATGGTCTGAAAAGCTAATAATTTGCATATCACAGCATCTTCTTCCTGTAGGTTAAATTTCGCGTCTGTAGCACGTCATCTTCGTGGTGTAGCAATTTTAATGGCCAGTAGTGTATTTAACAACCACTGGAAACGTTTTTACTTCCAGACCTCCTCATATCACCAAGTAGGAACAATAAAAGAATCGTTTGAAAAGAGCTTTTCTCCAAATATTGTTAGCGTCATTAGAAATAATACCGATGAAGAAGCATTGAGATAGAATTTACTCAGAGCAGACAGACTTGAATTCATGGCATATATAGGGCTGCTTCTTGTTACGGGAAGGGAGGGTTATAGTAAGTCACCTACTCCCTATAATTGGTCCAGCATTTCAGGAAGGTCTGTTTATACTGCTACTATGAGTGGAAATCCATTCCTTCAGCTTCAGATTTGATGACAGAGAGACGAGATATGGGAGTAGGAAACATGTAAGTTTGCTGCAGCACGAGAAGTAGTTTCTAAAAAGATGGAATTACTACCAAGATGTTATTCTGCTGGGATGCACATTGTTATTAATGAAATGTTTTCATTGTTCCGTGGCATGTGTCCCTATAAAGTCTTCAAGAAGGTATAGCCTGAAAGGTATGACATACTTATACGAATGCTCAGACTCTAAAACCAAATATGTTCTCAGCATGAGGCCGTATGCACGGAAAAAATTATTGTCCCCAACAATGGAAGTCAGCTGCAGCTGTAGTGAAACGTCTGGTTGTACCTATACATAAATCAGGGCGCTATGTTACCAAAGACAGATGTTACACATTACTTGATTTGTCCGAAGATTTGTGAACGAATCGCAAGCTGTCGTGGGAACATTACAAGCGTACACCTCAAGAAGAGAATTCTAGTAAATTTACTTTCATTGGTTCTAGTACTGGAAATATCACAATCACAATCGTTTCCTGTATCCCCCGTGAAAACCCAAAAAGAAAAACCTTCTGTTGCTATCTATTCAACATTACGACGTGGCAATGGTTCGCCTACTGACACTAAAAAGGTAACAGTCGTAATTTTTATACTGTAATAAGACGAAAGGCGGCATTGACACAATCGACGAATGGTGAGGAAACTTTCAACTAAGAGGGCTACAAGAAGGCAGCCGCTATCTATTTTCTATAATCTTGTGAGCACAGCACCGTTAAACGGTTATGCGTTGTTTCTGATCAGCTTTCCAGTTTGGAATAATAAAAAATCTGATAAGCGACTCCTTTTTCTTCAAAAGTAGGGACTATAGTTCGCGAAACCATACGTTCAAGAACGGGCTAAGAATATCAGACGACTGCAGATGTGTGTGGTTTCAGCCTCGGCAGTTCAGTGCAAAGGAAGCTGAAGGAGAAAGGGGAAGGTGTCATTTGTCGTGAAAGCCAGCCAAAAGCAGTGAAGTACAATAAAGAAAACAAAACAGCAATGATCTATAGCAATTGTATGAGATGCATATGCAGTAAATAATAGCAAGAAAATTGTTAAGTGTTCCAAGTGTGAAGACGTTTCCGAAGAAAGTGATTAGTAAGTGATCCCTCAAACTATGTCTTTAATGACACAGAAGAGTGCGAACAAATTAGGAAACTGAAACAAAATCTGAATCAAATTAATACGCAACACCAAAGAGAAATCCGGGAAGTACAAGATCAGCTGACACAGGTAATACAAGAATTACGTATTTCAGAGGACACTCGCGCTCCAATACGGGAAGAGGGACATAGAAATACGGAACAGCCACAAAATAATAACTCAGGGCACTTCGGAAATTATGAAAGAAATTGGCAAGGAACACCGAATTTTGAGATGGAACCGCCGACACGACGTAACAATGACCGATATGCTACTCGCCGACACGATGATTTTGATTATAAGCTGTTCATTACTACACGTAAATTCAAAACGTTTAAGAATTCTGCCAACGACATTCATCCACAAGCGTGGCTCCATCAATTCTCTCATTGTTTTCCTCCCAACTGGTCATTGGAGCACAGGTTAGAATTTATGTGTGGCTACTTGGAGAATGAACCAGCTGTAAGAATGCGATCGGTCATTCACGATTGTCACAGTGAAGGAGAATTTTGCCATACGTTCCTCTCAGCATATTGGTCTCAAGCTACACAAGACCGAGTAAAACATAGCATCATAATGATGAAACGTTTCAAACAATCTGAATTTTCCAGTCTTATGAAATATTTTGAAAACATGTTGCATAAGAATCAGTATCTTTCAAACCCATACAGCCCCTCAGAACTCATCCGCATTTGCTTAATCAAATTGCCTGAACATTTACGACATATTATTTTAGCAGGACGTTGCAAAGACGACATTGAAGCTTTTCAGGGACTGTTACAAGAACTGGAAATTGACACTGAAAACAGGAGCACAACAATTACAGGTCACATCTGTCACAATTCCGCGATGACAGAAATAATACACGACAAGGCTATTCTTATAACGTAAATCGTGACCAAAACACACACCACCCGTATGACAACCATTGGCAGAGTAGTAATAATTAGAGGGAAAGATCACCTCTCCGCGGTAATGACTATCACAGAGACAATCAGAGAAACAGACAATATGGGAACCAAAATAATTATTATCAAGGGAGACAGAATAACTTTAGACGCAACGGTCCAGCGCGCAGTTACGACTCAGGGAGAAATTCTCCACCATGTGACCGACAAGAAAGAAACTATGGAATCTACCAACATGACGACAGACGATATGATCGTAACGACAGACCTGAACTGCATCAGAACTGGCGGGATTTAAACAGAGCAGGGCCCTCTCGTCACGGTGAATTTGTAGAAGTTAGGTCTCCAAATCCCAATAACGACACGCGCCAACAAAGAGACAATAGGCAATGACTCACACCACTGGCAGCCACAAAACGTACTTATGAAACTGACGACGCAGCTGCCGTAGCTAGTAATTACGTAAAAATGGAAGACATTAGGGACATCTTACTCCAGGAATACCACGTAAAACATAACAACATTGCATATCCTGTGATTCACATTACTGTAAATGACGTAAAATTTATGGCAGTACTTGACTCTGGCAGTCCCATTTCAGTAATTAGTGAAACAGCTTTTAGCAAGTGCAACAAATCGAACGATTGCCCCACACTTCCGTTACGTAAGATTAAATTACAAGGTGCAATCATTGGAAAAAGTGTAGATGTACGCCAACAAACCAACTTAGAATTCTTTTGTCAAAGCCACTGCTTCTCTATGAACTTCCTTATTGTTCCATTATTGTCGACGGAAATTATATTGGGAGTAGACTTTTTGAATGAATACAAAGCAATCTTAAACTTTCACGATGCTGAAATAAGTTTAGAGAAAAAAGGTAAGTCAATAGCTTTGAAATCTGAAGATTGCCTCTCAAACCATGATGAGGAAATTAATCGGCTTTACCTTCTGTTAGACAATAGTTCGGAATTTTCTACGGAACTAGACGCTAACAATCACTCTGCAAGTACTGACAGGGATGACATCGACGGCATATTTGAAATTAATGAGTTAATTCAGAATAAAATTCAAACAATTGAGAATTGTAATGACACTGATAGGCAGGACCTTTTTGAGATTTTACAAGCACATTCCACAGTTTTTACTCACAAAACAGGAACAATCAAGGGATTTCAATGCCAATTTCGTGTTCGTGAGCATACTAAATTTTGTGTTAGACCATATGTAATTCCGGCGCATTATAGGGACCGTGTTAGAACAGAAATACAATCTATGCTTAATGAGGGCATTATTGAGCCTGCAGTAAGCTCATACAACAACCCATTACATGTTGTTGAGAAGAAAAATGGATCGATCAGGCTTGTTTTAGATTCGAGACAAATCAATATTATCATCATTCCTGAAACAGACAGGCCGCAGACGATGGAAGAACTTCTTAAAAATTTTAATGGTGTAAAAGTGTTGTCTTCCATTGATCTCAGATCCAGCTTTTATCAGATCGAACTTCATCCAGAATGTAGAAAATACACAGCTTTCCTTTGTTTCGGCGTTTGTTATCAGTTTCGGAAACTTCCTTTTGGTTTGAACATTTCTTCAGCAGCATTCATTCGCGGGCTAAATTCCATATTACCTGAGTTCTTAAAACGTCACATTACCTTATATGTGGACGATATTCTAATAGCAGAAGCTTCATGGGAACAACATAATCGCATCCTCAACAGTTTGTTACGTACTTTTGCAGAATCTGGAATTACAGTTAACTTGGAAAAGTCTGAATTCGGTGGGACAAAGGTGAAGTTTTTGGGACATATTATTTCTTCTGAAGGCATTCAGCCGGATCCTGAAAAGTTAGAAGCAATCAGAGCCATTCCAGTTCCATCCACAAAAAAACAAGTCCGCCGTTTTCTAGGTCTCGTAAATTTTTACCGTCGTTTTCTGAATATGCAAATTCTTGTTACACCAAAACTTTGTTCTCTCACTGGAAAAAATACTATTTGGAACTGGGACGAACAAGCACAGCCAGTGATTTTCATACAGAGCGCTACGTAACGTTGCTAATAAGAAAACATAAACAGCCGACTTACATAGCCCCCATGCTCCCCACAAAAAATTTTACAAAATGTTTTGGGCAGTGGCCAATAATGATTTGATAAAATTTTTCATAATTACAATAACAAAGATATCCAATGCACACACTTATTTGCACAATGTTGGTCAAAAGCTAAAATTTTCTCACAGTTCATAAAGACAGTCCAGATTGTTCATCATTGTGAAATTGCAGTGTTTGTCTCTGATTTTGTTCCATTGTGTCTAACTTTTGAAGCTTTTGCTGTGTTTGTCTCTGATTTTGTTCCATTGTGTCTAACTTTTGAAGATTTTGTCCCATTTGTATCTGATTTTGTTCAAACGTTGTGTCTAACTTTAGTAGCCTTTGTCCCATTTGTTGCATTAACTGTAATAACAGTGCACTGGTGTCTGAAACATGTTCCTCAGTGCTATTCGGCAACGCATTTGAACCGGCAATATTCGCAGTTTGAATAGCAGAAAATGTGTCTTGACTTATTTGAGAAAAGGGTGAGGACGCAAAACCTGAATCTACAGTATTTGCAAGATTGTGTCCTGTCATTTCGGATTCCTGAGGCAAGCTGTTGCCGACTGATCGATCGATAATGCTTCCCTGTTCATTAATTGTTTCACTGTCTACACCATTGTTTGCAGCCCGCTCCACTTCCCTATGTACAATTACCAAATTACTACTTTGAACATTAGTTAATTCATTACTCGGTGGCGCTAACACACTTCTTTCGTCTTCACTGTCATTTCTCAGTTTACTTTGGAGCCTAGTATTACGTTTTTCACACGCCATTATTGTCACAATATATCACACGACAACACAAAATAACACAATTTGAAGAGCAAAAATAAGAGAACACATTAACATAGAACTGAAAATAATATCTAGTTAATTGCAAGCGCAGCTGCGAAATACTTGGTGCAAATCTAAATGCATGCCACAACTGTTTTACTGTGCAACAATGAAAAACCACAACTACCAAGGAAATTCTCTCTATAATTACGCGCTAGCAATAAACAAAAGCTACTCTAAATACACAAACTACAAGAAAAAATCAGAAGATTCCAGTGAGGTATCCTAGGCTAAGGGTCGACATATGAAACGTCCCCTTAGAAAAATTATACACGACTGTGCTTAAACTGACACACAATAATTTTAGCGCAACGCAATCTGACTATCAAAAATTCCTACAAAAGAATGGCCCTGACTAACATTAATCTATGCGTTTCACAAATCGCTTACCTCACAAAAATCTTGGTTACTCGAACTACTGCAATACAGCGAGCGCCACTACTGCCAGCTAAATAAAAGATTCAAACTACAGAAGGCACCAACTACTGATAGGCATAGTTAGCAATTGAAAGATGTTAATAGAGAACAAACAATGTATTTACCTTAACAGTCATAATATATATAGTAGTTCATAATATCCAGTATTACAAATTATCAAAACTCTGCCATCTCTCTCCCCACATCCACCACTGCTGGCGGCTCACCTCCAACTGCGCAACGCTATGCGCTGTTCACATTCAGCTGCCCAACACTACAATGGCAGACAACAATGCAAACTAGCCACAGACTGCACACAGCACAGCCAGTGATTTTCATACAGAACGCTACGTAACGTTGCCAATAAGAAAACATAAACAGCCTACTTACAATGTACTGACATACTGTTCAAGATAATAGTACTAAATAGACTTAAATGACGAAAACAGTGAAAAATTCTAACTGCGTTTTTTTAGAGAGTGCTAAAAGACCTGGACCTTCATCACACATCAGTAGCTCTTTATACAATATTTTATTAACAGCGGTCAGTAAAAGTTAAAGAAATCTGAATTATAAAATTTTTTGTGGTGGGCACAGAGTAATGCACCTCTTTTGCGCGCTATGGAAAATACGGTGATACTGTAAGGCTTAATGGTTATTATGTTATTAGGAGCGAAGAAACTTGTATTTCAGATCGTCTAAAGGTAGTTGTCGATCAGTCGTAACATCATTATAGCAATACAGAGACATTGCTTCTCAGGCACACAGCAACATGCGTTAAATCTTTGACAGTGGAAATAATTTTCGCCATAAAACACAATCATCTTTTGTCAACTTAAGTCTTTCTGATTTCTCTTCCGTCACTGATAAACAAATAGCTTTGATTTCAATTTGAAATAACATTGGAAATAATGCTATCGTCTCGTGATATTTTTTAAATACGTTTCAGCGATAAGCTAGTACTCAGAGATGCGGCTAATACAGTTAGCTACAGTGATAATTGTCCTTCAGATTAATCCACTATTAGCAATTGTTACTAATTTTTAATCTAATAAAAATGAGGTATAGTAATTTCTCTGAGTTATCTTCAACAAAATCATCACTCAACGTTTAATTATCTTCAGTTATTCATACACATTTATTGCACTTCGAAACATTCTGCACATGACAGCCACGTAATCAAAACGTTTACGCTACGTAATTTCAATGTAAGAGCTTTCGTGGCAAGACTAGACTGAATACAGAACATAATCCCTACCTCTCATTTTTTCAACATTTCTTCACTTGCCTTCATTGTCATCGTGGGCGCTGGTTGGCTGCATCAGGCTGGCTTCTGAGACTGACGACTTTGGATTGGAATAATACTGGCGTTCGGCGACGCTATCTGCCGTCCGACACAACGATTTTTCCCTCCGCATCCGCCAATCCTCACGATGTATGTAAATCATAAAAAAACAAGCAGAAACATACATTCGTAGCATCACATATTAACAGGAAAGTTCATGAATAATTATAACGCTTTTAATACTTATCACTGCTTACTATTCCAAATACTGTACAGTGAAAAAGATTACGAGTGATGCGGCATACATAAATACTGAATCACTACTGGTTTCCGGGAACGAGGTTTCCCGAAAAGACTAAGCAGGTTGGCTGTTCGAGTGTTACTGTTTGGACCATATATTGAAAGCTTCAACTGTATAGAAATATTGAACTGTGCACTTCATAAAATGGGAAATCTTAGTATAGAAACAGAAGTACAGCTTCCAACAGCCAAGATCGCTATTGTACAGCTTTCACTGTAACGATAGATTTCAGCAAACTGCGTTGTCATCATCATATCTTCTGTACTACATTTCACTGAATCTTGACCAAATTCTTTTTAAATCGTATCATATCACATTAGGTATCGTTCTTTGATGTGATAGGATATAAGAAGCATCTAGTCAAGATCCAGTGAAATGTAGTATAGAAGATCTGATGATGACAACGTAGTTTGCTGAAACCGATCGTCACAATGAAGGCTGTACAATAGCGATCCCGGCTGTTTCCGCATTAATCTAGATTGCCCACTAGTTTGACAGTATCAAGCATACATGAAAACCTAGTATACTAAGTCACAAATATCGACGAACTACAACCAGAATAGGCCAGCTCATAAAAATCTTCGCCGGCCGTTGTGGTCGAGCGGTTCTAGGCAATTCAGTCTGGAGCCGCGCGGCCGCAAAAATATTCATGATAAATGAAAATCACCTACATAACTTTGCTACAGTTAAAACTATTTGAAATATAAACAGTTCAGATGGATGGTGTAACTCAGGTACCTAACGTGTCCTTCCGTAATATTCGGAAATTCTTCACATAAACAGCATTTGGATGTACTATTTGGATTGCCATATCAAGCTGGGATCTCTTAGGGACACTCTGAGATGGGAGTGTAGAAATGAAGTAAAAATGTATTTAGCGTAATTACTTTTTATTTAGAACACGGAGCTTGTTGGGGCAGAAGTAGTTGGTACACCACATTTTTCGGAAGATTCCACTTTTTTCAGCAAGTCTTTTTTCTTTTGAGTAAAACTTCATGCAAGTCAGCTTGCAGTTAAACTGGCACTGTAAGATTGATTCCACCGTCCCCGGTACCAGTCGATTTCTTTCACTAGTCCACTGGGCCGACATCAGCGAAAATACTCTTTCCACAATGGCGTTGTGTGCAGGAGTAGATAACAAATACTCGCGCAATTTTAGCAATTGGCATCTGCGTTCAGGATTTTCGGTTTTCTTAAGAAATTAAGCACATATATCTTCCAAGGAGTGTTTAGCCTTCCATTCTACCGGGTCACGCATAATTTCTATAAAGTTCTTCAGATACATATATACCTGAAAACAATTGTCATCTGTAATCTTCACACAATTTTTAGTCAAATATTTAATAGTTTTTTCAATCATCACCCAATCTGGGGTTTCAGATACCGTCAGCCATCCATATACTTGATATTTATTAAAAGAAATAGCCCACTTCAATAAGTATGCTGTGGTATAGAAAGTCATTGTTTCTTCCTCAAATTTTGAAATCAAATTAATTATTTCTTGGTTAGAGCTCTTATTCTTTAATTTGTTCAAATTCATCTCGGTCTGGATACCAATGGTTCGGCAGTCTTCCTTTCATTCATACATCTTTGAGTGTCGATTAATATATTTATTTCTTCAGTTATCAAGACTATTCTTCTGCAAGCTTAGCCCAGTTCGACTGCAGAAACATGAAGCAAATTTCAGTGACGGGACTACTAAAAATATCTGAAATTATTTTAAAAGACCTGTCTTTGCCGTCAAAAAGTGATTTTAATGGAATCATAAGCTTAATAATTCTCTCAGCTGCGGGCATTAACGATAGCCACCTTGTTTTTGATTGAGGTAGAATAGTCTCATGATTGACATCATCGTATAAGCAAAACTCTCTCCGCTTCCCTGTCCTTGCCGCTTATATTGAAAAATAATTAAATGTTTTCATGGCCATTTTTCAAAGTCGACAGTATAGACTTCAGCAGCGGTTGACATACTATTGAGGCGTATTTGGGTGAGGGATCTAATTCCTTCAACGTTTTTTCTTGGTTCTTCTTTAATTTGGTGAAACACGTTACGCTGGCTGCGTAGATAAAGCCCTCCGAAGTTGGTATTCTTATTGTCTCCTATTAATTTATCTAATGGAATTTGCAGATGTTTAACATGTCTAGTCAAAACTTTGCAGTTGTCTCCTATGTTTCGTTATCCTGCGAATCAGACTTGAACAGTTTCTTTTGGATTCAGTCACTTCGGTAAAGTATTGAATAACGAAAGGAAACATCTTTTCACCCTTATGGTTCGATGCGTCGGTGCCTACAAATGATGTTTCTTGCAATTCTTTTACGCATTCTAACACAGTGTGTGGTGTGAAAATATGTTTAACGACCCCTGCAGCCTTTGTCCTGGCTACAGACTGCCTTACGGCTGCATTGGAGTCACGATACATTGCGGCATTCAGTTCTACTGTATAGTCAAGAGAAACGAAGGATTTATGACGCTTGACAACGTTATAAGCTGTTATTAGTTCTGCAGCAGCAAAGAGCAATCGTTCCTGGGTGTCTTCTTTAAACATGAATGTAGAAATGTGCTTTTGTGTCGATGCTACTACGAATTTATTTTTATGATTATTCATAGAAATGTGATGCCTCACATTTGCCTTCCCTCCGTGAGTTACTGAGGTGAAACAGCTACAAATTTCAGACAGCCGTCCCTTATCCGTACGTCCTTTCTTGACAAAAGACCTTTCTTTTGTCTAACCATCCGGAAAGTGACTTTCTCTTTCCATCCTTCGCCATTTTCGTAAGCTTCGACATGTTTGTTAGACCCTATGTGTAATTCATTCAATGTCCTAAGTGAACTGAGTAATAGATACGCATTTATACTTTTCATAACACTTTATTATTCAAAGCGTCACAGGTGATCCGTCACACACATCGGATCAACAGTGAACACCGACCTCCACAACTCCCGCACTTATATATATTTTCAAACAATTTCTTCATTGTTAGTATTACAATTATTATAAATTAGCATTAAAATTATCACATCAAGTTCATTCGACATACATACAGAAATGTCACAATTGTTCTTATTTGTCTCATGTATACAATGTGTCCAGAAAAGAATATTATTAGTTTGAGTCATATAAAATAACAATAGGAACAATGGTCTTAATAACTTAATTAATTACTTGATGACGAAAGTAAATATAATGTTCCTACTATGTTTTCGATGTACACGTGATCAGAATGTTTTATCAGTATTAACTGTAGTTCCGTCTTTTACACAGAAAGTATCCTGTGATAATTTGTTTAAATATGTTAGGTTCCATTACTTCGCAAAGTCTCATAAATTCGAAAATTAGTGAATTTAGTTACGTACGTAAGTTATACAGATGAATAATAGCTGTACAAATGTTAATGCAAACCTTGTTTCATATATTAAAGGCAACAAACGAGAATGGGTAAAACGGTATAATGCGATTTCATTATATGCTAAATATTTTCCTGCTAATTGACCGATTTCTGTTGGTTTTATATGGTGGCACTTCACAATCATTTACTCATTACATTAGCAACAAAGTAGACACTACTGGTTCTCACATTATAATTATCTTATTAATTGGAATCTGGGGATACCCTGCCCTGGAATTTACTGCGAAACATGCCTTACAGACTGGCCGGTTAAACATCGGTAGGGAAAGGAAATGGAATGAACACATTGGCTCAGTCGTATAGAAAGCAGGTGACAGATTTCAGTTCATCGGTAAAATACCGGAAAAACGCCAACAGTCTACTAGGCAGACACTAAACATGTCACCCATCCCGGAATGCAGTTCAAGTTTTTAAGACTAATGCCAAATAGAAAAAAGGATCTATTGAAAGAATTTCAAGAAGAAAAGCACAAATTGTATCATATATATTTAACCATTGTAAGTAGGCTGTTTATGTTTTCTTATTGGCAACGTTATGTAGCGCTCTATATGAAAATCACTGGCTGTGCTGTGTGCAGTCTGTGGCTAGTTTGCATTGTTGTCTGCCATTGTAGTGTTGGGCAGCGGCAGCTGGATGTGAACAGCGCATAGCGTTGCACAGTTGGAGGTGAGCCGCCAGCAGTGGTGGATATGGGGAGAGAGATGGCGGAGTTGTGAAATTTGTAATACTGGATGGCATGAACTGCTGTATATATTATGATTATTAAGGTAAATACATTGTTTGTTCTCTATTAAAATCTTTCATTTGCTAACTATGCCTATCAGTAGTTAGTGCCTTCAGTAGATTGAATCTTTTATTTAGCTGGCAGTAGTGGCGCTCGCTGTATTGCAGTAGTTCGAGTAACGGAGATTTTTGGTGAGGTAAGTGATTTGTGAAAGGTATAGATTAATGTTAGTCAGTGCCGTTGTTTTGTAGGGATTTTTGAAAGTCAGATTGCGTTGCGCTAAAAAAATATTGTGTGTCAGTTTAAGCACAGTCGTGTATAATTGTTCAAAGGGGACGTTTCATATGACGACCCTTAGCCGAGGATACTTCACTGGAATCTTCTGATATTTTCTTCTAGTTTGTGTAATTAGTGTAGCTTTTGTTTATTGCTAGCACGTAATTGTAGAGAGAATTTCCTTTGTAGTTGTAGTTTTTCATTCTTGTACAGTAAAACAGTTGTGGCATGCATGTAGATTTGCACCACGTATTTCGCAGCTGCGCTTGCAATTAACTAGATATTATTTTCAGTGCTATGTTAATGTGTTTTGGCTCTTCAAATTGTGTTTTTCTGTGTTGTCTTGTGAAATATTGTGACAATAATAACGTGTGAAAAACGTAATACTAGGCTCCAAAGTAAACTGAGAAATAGCAGTGAAGACGAAAGCAGTGTGTTAGCGCCACCGTGTAATGAATTAACTAATGTTCAACATAGTAATTTGGTAATTGTGCATAGGGAAATGGAGCGGGCGGCAAACAATGGCGTAGGCAGTGAAACAATTAGTGAACAGGGAAGCATTATTGATCGATCGCTCGGCAACAGCTCGCCTCAGGAATCCGATATGACAGGACACAATTTTACAAATACTGTAGATTCAGGTTTTGCGTCCTCACCGTTTTCTCAAATAAGTCAAGACACATTTTCTGCTTGTCAAAATGTGAATGTTGCTGGTGCAAATGCACTGCCGAAAAGCGTAGAGGAACAGATTCCAGACAGTAATGCATTGTTATTACAATTAATGCAACAAATGGGACAAAATCTTCAAAAGTTATACACAATGGAACAAAATCAGAGACAAACAAAACAAAAGTTTCAAAAGTTAGACACAGTGGAACAAAATCTTCGGAAGTTAGACACCACACTTGAACAAACACGTGAAGATTTAACTACTGAGTTGCATAACATTGAATCGAAATGTCAAAAAGTCTGTAATGACGTAAAAACACAAATTTGTGAGCATTTTCAACCTATTTTTTCGCGGCATGAAAATGCATTATAGAATCACGAAGCAGCCATAAAAGAACTGCAAACCATTGTTCATGAAAATCATGAGACCTTGTGGGCTAAAATTGACTCAGTTGCATCTACCGATTCGGTTACGCAACTTGCAAAAATTCAGGAAAACTTAAAGGACACAGTAGATTCGATTTCAACACAAATGGACACTCTGAAACTTGGTTCAGAAAAACACACTGAGGAAATGTGTTCACTATCGGAGAAAGTAGCCGAACTTTCGGATCAGGTCACTAACTTATCTACAAAGGTAGATGATGATCTGAATGACACAAGACCTGTAGCCATCACTGACACAGAAGAGTGCGAACAAATTAGGAAATTCAAATAAAAACAGAAACAAATTAATACGCAACACCAAAGAGAAATCCGGGAAGTACAAGATCAGCTGACACAGATAATACAAGAATTACGTATTTCAGAGGACACTCGCGCTCCAATACGGGAAGAGGGACATAGAAATACGGAACAGCCACAAAATAATAACTCAGGGCACTTCGGAAATTATGAAAGAAATTGGCAAGGTACACCGAATTTTGAGATGGAACCGCCGAAACGACGTAACAATGACCGATATGCTACTCGCCGACACGATGATTTTGACTATAAGCTGTTCATTACGACACGTAAATTCAAAACGTTTAAGAATTCTGCCAACGACATTCATCCACAAGCGTGGCTCCATCAATTCTCTCATTGTTCCCCTCCCAACTGGTCATTGGAGCACAGGTTAGAATTTATGTGTGGCTACTTGGAGAATGAACCAGCTGTAAGAATGCGATCGGTCCTTCACGATTGTCACAGTGAAGGAGAATTTTACTATGCGTTCCTCTCACCATATTGGTCTCAAGCTACACAAGACCAAGTAAAACATAGCATCATAATGATGAAACATTTCGAACAATCTGAATTTTCCAGTCTTGTGAAATATTTTGAAGACATGTTGCATAAGAATCAGTATCTTTCAAACCCATATAGCCCCTCAGAACTCATCCGCATTTGCTTAATCAAACTGCCTGAACATTTACGACATATTATTTTAGCAGGACGTTGCAAAGACGACATTGAAGCTTTTCAGGGACTGTTACAAGAACTGGAAATTGACACTGACAATCGCGGAACGCGAAAACAGGAGCAAAACAATTACAGATCACATCCGTCACAATTCTGCAATGACAGAAATAATATACAACAAGGTTATTCTTTCAATGTAAATCGTGACCGAATCAGACACCACCCATATGACAACCACTGGCAGAGTAATACTAGTTACAGAGAAAGATCGCATTTCCGTAGTAAGGAATATGACAGAAACAATCTTAGAAACAGACAATATGGCAACCAGAATTATTATTATCACGGGAGAGAGAATAACTTCAGACGCAACAGTTCAGCGGGCAGTTACGATTCCGGGAGAAATTCACCCCCACATGACCGACAGACAAGAAACTACAGGAACTACCGACATGACGACAGCCGATATAATCATAACGACAGACCTGAACTGTATCAGAAGTGGCGGGATTTAAACAGGGCAGGGCCCTCTCGTCACGGTGAATTTGTAGAAGTTAGGTCTCCAAATCCCAATAACTACGCGCGCCAACAAAGGAACAGACAATGACTCGCACCGCAGGCTGCCGCGTGCGCTGGCTGGCTCAGAGAAAAATAACATAGACGCTAACCTTGAGAAAAATTCCAGTATTCTTTACCGACGTATACCACATGATAATAGCGTTAAAGTGGGAACTCTGCGTACTAGGAAGAGCAAAGGGTTACACCACATTTCACATGTAAAACCATTTATTGACAGATAATCTGCTTTTTAACAGACAATTTTCACTTCACGCTACTTGTACAATTTGTCACACTGAGAAACTGTTAACATGCAACAATGTTTTGAAGTTCAATATCCACTCAAGAACCAAGAGAACTTATTTAAACAGAAATTACGAATGCATTGTTATTGCGAACAGATGACACAGTGTTATTGTGTGTGTACATTCTTGCTTGTTAGTTGCACGATTACGTAACGACTATAAGGCTCACATACTTAGAACATATACTGGTACTGCTAATGAGATTCTAATGCAACATTTTAGTTTACTTGAAAATACATTCTGGATTTAAGGTACTTTCTGTGAGATACCAGATGAGACAGTGGTTAGTTTATGTGACAGCTAACGATTTTATCACGACACTACTAATGAGTGACAATTTACAATGTTGCTTTTGCGGTGCATCTGTTTTATATCTGCACAGTTTTTTTCTGAATTCTTCTGTAAAGTAAAACATGTTTTAGTAGTAACTTTTGTGGTATAGCTACAAGGAGACAGCCGTTTCCGTAGCACAACAATACGTTACAGCACAGTACTTTCTTCATCACAACAATAAGCGTAATAACTACGATATCTATACGCAAAGCATTTCACTTTTGTGTATCATGAGGTAAGTACATTGGCTTCTGCAAAACTTAGCTTTCGGAGGACGATAACTACGACACTCCCACAGAGATTATCTTACAACAAGACGCACATTTAGCGCTACAGGACACGTATTTGAGTGATTAATTTTGTACTTAAATCATTTATTTTTAAAGATATTTGAAGTACAATGATACAAAGGTTTTCTGTAATACATTTCATTCCATTCTTGTAATCTGTAACACCTGAGGGTATAATTACAGTAATCCTCAGGGGGGTACACGCCTACTTTGTGTCCCATGTGTTTGGCAAGCACAAGGAGCCCTAGCTAATATGGTATTTGCTTATACAACTTTACACATCGGTACCATATTCCTCAAACACATAAATTACATAGCTATCTGATCATTTAACTGAGAGAGACAAACTTTTTTACTACGGCAGTGACAGATGTTTACGTAATTACACCGTTGGATAACTTCACACTTATGAAATTGTATTTTGTCTGTACTTTGTGAACTGTCCATATTTTTTCGGACCCATTGTGATATTATGGGAGCTTTGAATGATATATGTGGTATGGGATCACGATTTTTAAAGTACGTTTGAGGCAGATGACACTTTTGACATGAGCAGAGAATTTTTTTTATTATTGGAGGAAGCTACGACGATTTTGAGAGTTGACTGAGGTGTTATGATGTTATTTTTACGACGACAATGTGTATTATGCTGTTGCGGTATGTTTATGATCAATAAGCCGATGTTATATGAGTTATTTGATTAAGCTACGTATCTCTTATGATGAAATATTGAAGAAGTGTCGACGAATATGTATATGTATAATAAGGTAAGGAATAATGAGTAGTGTTTAAGGACTCTGGTTTGTGAAAAAGGTTGTTGGAAACCAAGAATCGTACTTTAAGAGTTATGAAATGTGTGTAAATGCGTGAATGTATCACAATGCCGGCGAAAATTTTTTGGACACTGTTATATTTATAGGATTTTGTTTCTACAGATTTGTAACGCAAATTCTTGACCTGTGAAATATTTTTATATGAGACTGTCACTGTAGCGGAAACTGCTGTCGTAAATATTTCCGTAAGAAAGTTAAGTGACCACCTGCACGTAATGTGTCGTGGGCACCCAGCTGTGTCAGACGCCTGAAGAAAAAGCCATTAGGGTGTGCCTTTCCAGAGGCACAGGTAGAAAAAAAAAAGGAGGCCATTATCCTCGCTGTTGACATTCCTTTGTAGAAAGCATCGTAAATACGACACCCTCAAACTTGAAAACATGATAACACTGTGGAGCTCTTAATTTATGATATTTACTGAAATGCCTAATGAAATGATGAGAAACATTTTACATTTATTCTCTCTCTAGTTAAGAGATTTGCTCATTTTCATTAATATCTAGTTTCTAGCTGCACTGCAGCATTGTTTAAAATAAAATTTTATGAATGTACTAATATAGATATTGTATGCCTACAGATCCAGTAAACAATAACTTTAAAAAAAAACGAAGGAGCACAAAAAGACATTTCCCTTCACAGGACTTGCATACATAATTTTCTTTTCAACTACTTGGTAATATTTTTCGTAGAATAAGTTGTGGTCCACCACTTTAATTACATAGACATTAAGATGTGAATATACATTTCTCTTATCTGCATTATTGTCTTTAGTGTCATATTTTTTCTTCTTGAGCTATGTCATGTTTAGGTATAATTTGCTGCTGCTGCTGTTTGCCAGGCATAGTGTTACTGAATTTGACTTTGTGTTACTCTGCTAAGCCAGTTTATTACTGATTTATTTTTCTTGTTTGCTGCTCATTGCATATTAGTTGTAATATTGTTGCTTACTTCGCCAATTTAAATTTTTTGTCATTGATGTTTGTGTTAATTGTTTTGTGCTGCTGCATTGCCTCGTCCCTTAGTCTGAGCTCAGTAGATTTAAGTTAGCTTAAGAGGGGGTAGCCTATAAGAGAATGAGTTGCGATGAATTTGAAGAAATGTACTGAGAGGCTATATGAGAAAAGTACAGAAAGCAGATATAGATAGGACTTTTGGAAATAATGAAGAACGAAGGGAGATCTCCGAGAAGTAAAGAAAGTTTTGTTTGCAAAATACTGCAGTAAAACGAACCCTGTCCTTTCCTTGTATTATTCCGCAATATGTTTGTGTACCCTTGTGTATTTATGTTCTTCCTGTCTTTATATGTTTATCTGATAAGACTTATGTTGTAGAATTTTTCTAATACTCAGCTACATGAACTATGATGAGGAATACTGTTATCCTCAAATATAATTTGCATTAATAATATGTTATTTACTTTGTAAAGATGTTAGACATTATTTATTCTGTTCTGTTTTAATGCTCATGGGTAACGTTGATGTTTCGAAAGTTATTCTGATCTTTTATGTATGTACTTATGTCATAATTCCTGTAACACTGATGTATATGTTATTTCGATTCTTTTGCAAAGCCTGTACTACAAATGTTATCTGTATTGTTATGTTTTTAATGATGTATTTTGTACTTTTGTAATTGTATTCTCATGTTATAATATTGTAATTGACACCGGTTCATCAAATTAAGTAACTTGTAAGCATTCATTTCACTGCACACATTTCTGTTGGTCCTAGTAATGCACAATATGTGAGAAGTTGGGACTGTTAGTGTTTGCACGTGTGTTACTAATTCAGCACGGGACTGGATAACAGTATTGCTGGTTCTAAGGACAATTCCAAAAACTTTGTGAGTGCACAAGTGGTGGTTTATGGACTTGCTATATTCTCCGCAAGACTCTTCGATGGTGATTGTGCACCTGCACAGTCGCAACAGATGGCTGCTGGCCATCTCTACAAGGACTACAGTGGGTCTGCACGTTTGATAGCCCACCCATATCGTAATCTCTACAAGGACTACAGTGGGTCTGTATCTTTGATGGCCCACCAATACCATAATTTCTACAAGGACTGCAGTGGGTCTGCACCTCTGGTGGCCCACCTATACCATACTCTCTACCAAGACTATAGTGGGTCTACTCTGTGATGACCTACCTACCAATCTTCTTCAAAACTTCGACTGACTCTGCTGTGGGTTTGCTCTGTTGTAGCCCATTACCTGTCAGCATGTCAAGAGTCAGCACTGTCTTTCAGTTGGAAGGACAACACTACTTCTTCAAGACTGCATGGAAATCCACTACTTCCGTGTGCATTGTCTTTTACTGCTTAGACTTTGAAAAAAAAAAAAAAAACACTGAAATTTTACTGTGATGAACAATCTGGACCGTCTTTATGGACTGTGAGAAAATTTTAGCTTTTGGCCAACATTGTATAAATAAGTGTGTGCATTTGATATCTTTGTTATTATAATTATGAAAAATTTTTTGAAATCATTATTGGCCACTGCCCAAAACAATTTGTAAAATTTTTTGTGGGGAGCATGGGGGCTATGTAAGTAGGCTGTTTATATTTTCTTATTGGCAACGTTACGTAGTGCTCTGTATGAAAATCACTGGCTGTGCTGTGTGCAGTCTGTGGCTAGTTTGCATTGTTGTCTGCCATTGTAGTGTTGGGCAGCGGCAGCTGGATGTGAACAGCGCGTAGCGTTGCGCAGTTGGAGGTGAGCCGCCAGCAGTGGTGGATGTGGGGAGAGAGATGGCGGAGTTGTGAAATTTGTAATACTGGATGGCATGAACTGCTGTATGTATTATGATTATTAAGGTAAATACATTGTTTGTTCTCTATTAAAATCTTTCATTTGCTAACTATGCCTATCAGTAGTTAGTGCCTTCAGTAGATTGAATCTTTTATTTAGCTGGCAGTAGTGGCGCTCGCTGTATTGCAGTAGTTCGAGTAACGGAGATTTTTGGTGAGGTAAGTGATTTGTGAAAGGTATAGATTAATGTTAGTCAGTGCCGTTGTTTTGTAGGGATTTTTGAAAGTCAGATTGCGTTGCGCTAAAAAAATATTGTGTGTCAGTTTAAGCACAGTCGTGTATAATTGTTCAAAGGGGACGTTTCACCATGTGGGAAACCGTCAAGGACATGCTGAGATCATGAACTGGCTGGTGCTTGAAGACAGCGGAAACTATCCCGTAGAAGCCATGCTCTGTAAGTTACAAGAATCAGTATTAAGTGAAGAATCTAGAAACGTAGTTCATCCTCGTCCTACGTATCGCTCCCATAGGGGCGTCAATTGTAAGACTGGACTAATCATGGCGCGTGAAGAGGCATTCAAGCAATCAGTCATCCTGTTCTCCATGAACGTAAGTGATTTGCAGAGCATAGACGTAGATGTGAGCGATATTTACCCTGCACGGATAACTTCTCTTGCGGTTTGGTGGCATCGAGAGAATTTTGACAAATAGGGAAGACACTTATTTTGGAGATACCATTAGCTCAAAGCCATTTACAGCAATTATGTCAAGTCTACAGGAAGGTACGAAATATTACTTTTACCTCAACATTTACTGAGTATGCCTCTCGTCAACTTTTCGTTTCTACTGTTGACCCTATGAGTGGAAGCCACTTTTTTTCATTACTGGCAAATTTCTTTTATCGTAACTATTTGACCAGATGTAACACTTATCTCCACAATTGTCAGTTACCAAAATGGAGAGAAGTCGTGTACGCTACCTGCTTCTGTCACGTATTGTGAGGTGAAGGTTGGGAAACAGTCCCGTATTTGCATAAACGACCGCAGAAAAGCGCCTGGAAGCCACACAGGCTGGGCGGTGTACAAGACCAACGGCCGTTCATCCGCTACGTCGATTCAGTCAAGGAAGCTTTCTTATCTTCAGTTCTGCACCATTATTTACTCTTTATACAGGGTCTTTTAAATTCCCGTTACAAACTCCTAGGACTTGTAGAGGGAAATGAGTACATAATGTTTTGAACAGGAATCCATGTACTGTTTCCGTTCTGCGACGGTTTCAGTTCAGATGTTTAACTCATCCTCCTCTACTCAAGGAACTGAATTAGGCGTGACGCAGTACAATTATTAGGTGACAATTCGAATGGATACTTATTGAAGTTTTCACGTATGACTTAAACATTTTTGTTTATATTAACACTCTAACCTTTACGTGTTTGCATAGATAGAGAACACGACATACCGCACGTACAGAACAGTACTGGTGCATTACAACAGCGGCTTGCGGCTCCATATGGCGACCACTAACATTGTTACAGAAATTTTATCTACGAAGCATGTTTTGCTACACACCCTCCATCCTACCTGGTGTCTCTACATTTTCCAGTGCAGCGGCCAGAAATCGTGCCAGCAGGTCTTCCTCTGTGTGTTCAAGAGTCTCGTAAACTGAACTTTGCAAGACGGACCTTAAGTGACATCCGGTGACCGTCTGACGCTGTGCACATCGTCCTGTCCGCCCTATTGCATTCCAGGACAAGTATCTCTGAGAATCTTCTCTTTCCCCCAGCAGAAGTGGACGCGTACACATCTGAATTGAAACCGTCGTACAGGGTGTTTCAAAAATGACCGGTATATTTGAAACGGCAATAAAAACTAAACTAGCAGCGATAGAAATACACCGTTTGTTGCAATATGCTTGGGACAACAGTACATTTTCAGGCAGACAAACTTTCAAAATTACAGTAGTTACAATTTTCAACAACAGATGGCGCTGCGGTCTGGGAAACTCTATAGTACGATATTTTCCACATATCCACCATGCGTAGCAATAATATGGCGTAGTCTCTGAATGGAATTACCCGAAACCTTTGACAACGTGTCTGGCGGAATGGCTTCACATGCAGATGAGATGTACTGCTTCAGCTGTTCAATTGTTTCTGGATTCTGGCGGTACACCTGGTCTTTCAAGTGTCCCCACAGAAAGAAGTCACAGGGGTTCATGTCTGGCGAATAGGGAGGCCAATCCACGCCGCCTCCTGTATGTTTCGGTTAGCCCAAAGCAATCACACGATCATCGAAATATTCATTCAGGAAATTAAAGACGTCGGCCGTGCGATGTGGCCGGGCACCATCTTGCATAAACCACGAGGTGTTCGCAGTGTCGTCTAAGGCAGTTTGTACCGCCACAAATTCACGAAAAATGTCCAGATAGCGTGATGCAGTAATCGTATCGGATCTGAAAAATGGGCCAATGATTCCTTTGGAAGAAATGGCGGCCCAGACCAGTACTTTTTGAGGATGCAGGGACGATGGGACTGCAACATGGGGCTTTTCGGTTCCCCATATGCGCCAGTTCTGTTTATTGACGAAGCCGTCCAGGTAAAAATAAGCTTCGTCAGTAAACCAAATGCTGCCCACATGCATATCGCCGTCATCAATCCTGTGCACTATATCGTTAGCGAATGTCTCTCGTGCAGCAATGGTAGCGGCGCTGAGGGGTTGCCGCGTTTGAATTTTGTATGGGTAGAGGTGTAAACTCTGGCGCATGAGACGATACGTGGACGTTGGCGTCATTTGGACCGCAGCTGCAACACGGCGAAAGGAAACCCGAGGCCGCTGTTGGATCACCTGCTGCACTAGCTGTGCGTTGTCCTCTGTGGTTGCCATACGCGGTCGCCCTACCTTTCCAGCACGTTCATTCGTCACGTTCCCAGTCCGTTGAAATTTTTCAAACAGATCCTTTATTGTATCGCTTTTCGGTCCTTTGGTTACATTAAACCTCCGTTGAAAACTTCGTCTTGTTGCAACAACACTGTGTTCTAGGCGGTGGAATTCCAACACCAGAAAAATCCTCTGTTCTAAGGAATAAACCATGTTGTCTACAGCACACTTGCACGTTGTGAACAGCACACTCTTACAGCAGAAAGACGACGTACAGAATGGCGCACCCACAGACTGCATTGTCGTCTATATCGTTCACATCACTTGCAGTGCCATCTGTTGTTGAAAATTGTAACCACTGTAATTTCGAAAGTTTGTCCGCCTGAAAATGTACTGTTGTCCCTAGCATATTGCAACAAACGGTGTATTTCTATCGCTGCTCGTTTAGTTTTTATTGCCGTTTCAAATATACCGGTCATTTTTGAAACACCCTGTAGAAAGGAAACGGTACGTTCCTGTTCCAAATGTTATGTACTCACTCCCCTCTGCAAATCCTCGAAAAATGTAACGAGAATTTCCGAACACCATGTATACAGAGTGTACCAGGAAGAATGGTCAGTATTGAGGGATATGACAGGAACGGTCATTCGAAGCAAAATGGCGACATTAAGAGCTATGAGCACTTCTTCATCTTCTTCTTCTTCTTCGACACTGTGAAACAAGTCTCTTCTACTACAAGCTCTTCGCTTTTCTTATTTTTCGAGGACAGAAATAAGTAAAAAATATCCCCCTAACATGGGCTCATAAAGTGCATACCTTGGAGAAGTATGATCACTTCTTCGTCTTAGCTATTGTGAAATCATCTCTTACGCTCATCATAGCTCTTATGGTATGTGTTTTAGAGCCCATGTTTCAAGACCATGTTTTCTTCTTTACTCCATACTACCTCCTTCCAAAATGTCGAAAGCAAAGAGCTTGCAGTAGAAGACATTTGTTTTATAGTATCGAAGAACAACAAGAAGAAGTGCTCATAGCTCTTAATGTTTGAATTTTAGAGCCACTTCTTTGCTTGGAATGATCGCTCCTATCATATCCCTGAATAATGATCATTGGCCTCCTATCAACAATGCACCATGCCGTAGGTGGGGTGGCTTGCGTGTCTCAGTGATACAGACAGCCGTACCGCCGGTGCAACCACAACAAAGTGGTAACCGTTGAGAAGCCAGACAAACATGTATTCCTGAAGCGGGCAGCAGGTGCCACAGTCTGGATGATTGATTGATCTGACATTGTAACATCAATCAAAACGGCCTTTCTGTGCTGGTACAGCTCCATTGTATGGTTAAATGATGATGGCGTCCTCCTAGATAAAATATTCCCGAGGTAAAATAGTCCCCCATTCGAATCTCCGATCGGGGACTACTCAGAAGGATGTCGTCATCAGATGAAACAAAACTGGAGTTGTAAGGGTCAAGGCGTGGAAAGTTATATCACTTAATCCGGTAGGTAGGTTAAAAAATTTAAAAAGGGAGATGGATAGGTTGAAGGTGGATATAGTGGAAACTAGTGGTAGGAGAAACATGACTCCTGGTTAAGTGAATACAGGGCTATACATACAAAATCAAATAGGGATAACGCAAGAGTGGATTTAATAATGAATAAGAAAACAGAAATGCTGGTAAGCCATAGTGAACCCATTATCTTGGCCAAGATAAACACGAAGTCCACGCCTACCCAGCAGTACAAGTTCATATGCTAGCTAACCCCACAGATAAAAGAAATTATTCAGATAGTTAACTGAGATGTGGATTTAATTGTGATGGGGGAATGAAGAGAAGGTAAAATAATAGGTTAATATGGATTCGGGAAAGGAATGAATGAGGAAGCCGCATGGTAGAATTTTGCACAGAGCATAATTTAATCGTCGTTAACATTTGGGTTAAGAATCATAAAAGAAGGCTGCATGCGTGGAAAAGACATGGAGACACCGGAAGGTTTCTGATTGATTATGTAATCGTAAGACAGGGATTTAAGAACCAGATTTTAAACTGTAAGACCTTTCCATGTGCAGATGTGGACTCTGACCACAATTATTGGTTATCAAGTGTAGATTGAAACTGAAGAAACTGCAAAAATGTGGGAATTTTAGGGGACGGGACCTGGATAGCCTCACAGAACCGTAGGTTATAGAGAATTTCAGAGAGAGCATTAGGGAATGATTGACAGGACAAAGACAGAAAATTGAGGAGATGGAACTTGGATGAAGTGAAAGAACCAGAGGTTGCTGAGAGTTTCAGAGGGAGCATGAGGCAGCTGTTGACTAGAACAGGATAAAGGAATCCAGTAGAAGACGAATGAGTAACTTTTATGACACAGTGAAGGATCAGAGGCTCAAATAGGTGAAAAAAAGAATGCCTAGTAGATATCTTTGCATAACACAAGAGATATTGAATTTAGCCGATGAAAGGAGAAAACATAAAGATGCATCAATGAAGCAGAAGAAAGAGAATACATACGTTTAATGAATGAGATTGGCAGAAAGTGCAAAATGGCTACGCAAGAATGGCTAGAGGAGAGTCGTGGAAAGATAGATACCGCCTACGGGAATTTAAAGAGGTCTTTGGAGAAAATAAAAGCAGCTGCATGAATGTCTAGAGCTCAAACGGAAAAGCAGTCCTAAGCAAAGAAGAGAAAGCTGAGACGTGTGGGGTATATAGAGGGTCTATGCAAGGCCATTTTTTAAGACAATGTTATACACTACTGGCCATTAAAATTGCTACACCGAGAAGAAATGCAGATGATAAACGGGTAGCCATTGGACAAATATATTATACCAGAACTGACATGCGATTACATTTTCACGAAATTTGGGTGCATAGATCCTGAGGAATCAGTACCCAGAACAACCACCTCTGGCCGTAATAACTGCATTGATACGCCTGGGCATTGAGTCAAACAGAGCTTGGATGGCGTGTACAGGTACAGCTGCCCATGCAGCTTCAACACGATACCACAGTTCATCAAGAGCGGTGACTGTCGTATTGTGATGAGTCCCTTGCGCGGCCACCATTGACCAGACGTTTTCAGTTGGTGGGAGATCTGGAGAATGTGCTGGCCAGGACAGCAGTCGAACATTTTCTGTACCCAGGACCTGCAACATGCGGTCGTGCCTTATCCTGCTGAAATGTAGGGTTTCGCAGGGATCGAATGAAGGATAGAAATGTAACCACTATTCAAAGTGCCGTCAATGCGAACAAGAGGTGACCGAGATGTTTAACCAATGGCACCCCATACCAACACACCGGGTGATACGCCAGTACGGCAATGACGAATACACGCTTCCAATGCGCGTTCACCGCGATGTCGCCAAACACGGATGCGACCATCAGGATGCTTTAAACAGAACATGGATTCATCCGAAAAAATGACGTTTTGGCATTCGTGCACCCAGGTTCGTCGGTAAGTACACCATCGCAGGCGCTCCTGTCTGTGATGCAGCGTCAAGGGTAACTGCAGCCATGGTCTCCGAGCTGATAGTCCATGCTGCTGCAAACGACGTCGAACTGTTCGTGCAGATGGTTGTTGTCTTGCAAACGTCCCCATCTGTTGACTCAGGGATCGAGACGTGGCTGCACGATCCGTTACAGCCATGCGGATAAGATGCCTGTCATCTCGACTGCTAGTGATACGAGGCCATTGGGATCCAGCACAGCGTTCCGTATTACCCTCCTGAACCCACCTAGCCCATATTCTGATATTCTGCTAACAGTCATTGGCTCTCGACCAACGCGAGCAGCAACGTCGCAATAGGATAAACTGCAATCGCGATGGGCAACAATCTGACCTTTACCAAAGTCAGAAACATGATGGTACGCATTCCTCCTCCTTACACGAGGCATCAAAACAACGTTTCACCAGGCAACGCCAGTCTAGCAACGACAGTCAACTGTTGTTTGTGTATAAGAAATCGGTTGGAAACTTTCCTCATGTCAGCACGTTGTAGGTGTCGCCACCGGCGCCAACCTTGTGTGAATGTTCTGGAAAGCTCATCATTTGCATATTACAGCATCTTCTTCCTCTCGGTTAAATTGCGCGTCTGTAGCACGTCATCTTCGTGGTGTAGCAATTGTAGTGGCCAGTAGTGTAGAAAAAGATATTGACGTGGATGGAGATGAAATGGGAGATAAGATACTACGAGAAGAAATTGGCAGATCTCGGAAAGATCCGTTGAAACAAGACCCAGGTAGTAGATGATATTCTGTGAGAACTACTGATTGCCTTTGCAGAGCCAGCCATGACAAAACTCTTCCACCTGATGGGCATAATATATGAGACAGGCGAAATACTCTATAATTATTTCGTCCCAAATAAAGCAGTTGTTGACAGTTGTAAAAATTACACATCTTTTAGTTTAATAAGTCACAGCTGCAAAGTACTAACATGAATCCTTTACAGAAGAATGGAAAAATCTGATAGAAGCCGACCCCCGGGAAGATTGGCATTCAGGAGAAATGTAAGAACAAGCGAGGCAATACTGGCACGACGACTTATCTTAGATGATAGATAAGGGAAAAGCAAAGCTACGTTATAACATTTGCATACTTAGAGAAAGCTTTTGACAATGTTATCAGGAATATTTTCTTCGGAATTCTGATGGTATCAGATGTAAAACACGGGGAGCAGAAGGCTATTTACAACTTATACAGAAACCAGGCGGTAGTTACAAGAGTCGAGGGACTTGAAATGGAAGTCGTGGTTGAGACGTGAGTGAGACAGGGTTGTAACCTGTCCCTGATGTTATTCGGTTTGTACACTGAACTAGCAGTAAATTAAATCGAAGAAAAATTTGGAGTAGGCATTACCGTTCAGGGAAAAGAAATCAAAACTTTCAGGTTTGCCGATGACTTTGTAATTCTGTCAGAGACAGGAATGGACTTGGAAGAGCAGTTCATCGTAATGAGCAGTATCTTGAATAGGAGATATGAGGTGAACATCATCAAAAGCAGAGCTAGGATAATGAAATGTTCTCGAATTAAATAAGGTGATGCTGACGGAATTACATTACGAAATGAGACACTCAAAGTAGTAGATGAGTTTTACTATTTGGGCAGCAAAATAACTGGCGATTGCCGAAGTGGAGAGAAAATTTCTGAGGAATTGATATTTATTAAAATCGAGTGTAGATTTAAGTGTCAGAAAGTCTTTCCCGAAAGTTTTTGTATGGAGTGTAGCTATGTATGGAAGTGAAACATGGACGATAAACAATTTCCACCAAAAGAGAATAAAAGCTTTCGTAATGTGATGCTACAGAAGAATGTCGAAGATTAGATGGGTAGATCATGTAACTAATGAGATACTGAATAGTATTGGGGAGACAAGAAATTTATCTCGCAATTAGACCAAAAAAAAGGGATCGGTTGACAGGACACATTCCGAGACATCAAGAAATCAGAAATTTAGTTTTGGAAGGAAAGCTGGGGAAGGAGGGGGGCGGGAGGAGAAATCGTAGAGGGAGACAAAGACATGAATTCAACAAGCAGCTTCAGAAGGATGTAGGTTGCAGTAGGTATTCGGAGATGAAGAGGCTCTCACCGGATAGGGCAGAATGGAGAGCTGCATCAAATCAGTATTCGGATTGAAGACCACATCAGCAAAAATGTATATACTGATCTGCCTGCAATAGCCACGCGTTAGAGCATCCCGCCACCCTCTACCACTAATACTATCAAATCCACTAATTAACATGTCGACCCTGTGAAGTTACGGGTTGTTGTTGTCGTGGTCTTCAGTCCTGAGACTGGTTTGATGCAGCTCTCCATGCTACTCTATCTTGTGCAAGCTTCTTCATCTCCCAGTACCCACTGCAGCCCACATCCTTCTGAATCTGCTTAGTGTATTCATCTCTTGGTCTCCCTCTACGATTTTTACCCTCCACGCTGCCCTCCAGTACTAAATTGGTGATTCCTTGATCCCTCAGAACATGTCCTACAAACCGATCCCTTCTTCCAGTCACGTTGTGCCACAAACTCCTCTTCTCCCCAGTTCTGTTCAATACCTCCTCATTAGTTATGTGATCTACCCATCTAATCTTAAGCATTCTTCTGTAGCACCACATTTCGAAAGCTTCTAGTCTCTTCTTGTCCAAACTATTTATCGTCCATGTTTCACTTCCATACATGGCTACACTCCATACAAATACTTTCAGAAACGACTTCCTGACACTTAAATTAATACTCGATGTTAACAAATTTTTCTTCTTCAGAAATGCTTTCCTTGCCATTGCCAGTCTACATTTTATATCCTCTCTACTTCGACCATCATCTGTTATTTTGCTCCCGAAATAGCAAAACTCCTTTACTACTTTAAGTGTCTCGTTTCCTAATCTAATTCCCTCAGCATCACGCAGCATAATTCGACTACATTCCATTATCCTCCTTTTGCTTTTGTTGATGTTCATCTTATACCCTCCTTTCAAGACACTGTCCATTCCGTTCAACGGCTCTTCCAAGTCCTTTGCTGTCTCTGACAGAATTACAATGTCATCGGTGAACCTCAAAGTTTTTATTTCTTCTCCATGGATTTTAATAGTTACGGGTTAAGAGACAGAAAAAAAGAAGAATAACTTTTTATAGTTAATCAGTACAGTTCACTTTTTAGGGGTTGGTAAAGGAGTTCTGTTATGCTTATGGTAACATAAACTAAGGAAATAAAAATTATGCTGCCTTGAATTTTGAGCTCTTCTTACCAATTTTGTTTCAATTATTGCGGTCTGAGCCTGGGTGTAAAAAACGAAATATTTCAGTTTGTGTATACCGCAAGTGTGCTCTCTGATATCTTTGCTGGGTCGGTATCAAATCAGTGCTATCACAATGTTGTGCGGTGAGCTGACTCTGTGATCTCTGAAACAAAATTACTAGAAACAAAATTAGATACCGGGATGCGAATGTTGTAGGAACTTCAGCGAAATTCAATTTCACACCTTGCAGATTCGCCCTTAGCAGCGGTGCCGCAGTAGTCGAAGCAATGGCTGAAACGGAAATTGCTGTTTTAGCGAGAGGGAACGGGCTAACAGTCAAAGCCACGCAGCCTTGGGCGCCTGCGCTTTGGCAACTACGCTGAACTGCAGGCACCGGGCTCTGTTGTAATACTGTCTGAGTTTAGAATGTCGGTGCCCTCAACTGCGCGCAGAGCACACTATTATGGAACTGTTGTACACAGAAACTGTTGTCTTTCCAAATAAGCCGTTAATTAAGTCTTCGGCAGTGATAAATAGTAGCAGCAGTTATGAAATTAGCGCACCAGCACGAACTTTGCGTTGTTATCTACGTCGACATCTACATGGTTACTCTGCGGTTCACACTTAAGTGCCAGGCAGAGGTTTCATCGAACAATTTTCATACTATTTCTCTACCATTCCACTCTCGAATGGCGCGTGGGAAAAAGGAACACCTAAACCTTTCCGTTCGAGCTCTGATTTCTCTTACTTTATTATGATCATTTATCCCTACGTAGGTGGGTGTCAAAAAAATATTTTCGATTCGGAAGAGAAAGTTCGCGATTGAAATTTCGTAAACAGATCAGGCCGCAAAGAAAACCGCCTTTGTTTCAGTGACTGCTACCCCATCTCGCGTATCATATCAGTGACACTCTCACCCCTATTGCGCGATAACACGAAATGAGCTGCCCTTCTTCGCACTTTTTAGATGTCCTCCGTCAATACTACCTGGTAAGGATCCCACACCGCGCAGCAATATTCCAGCAGAGGACGGACAAGTGTAATGTAGGCTGTCTCTCTAGTGGATTTGTCGCATCTTTTAAGTGTTCTGCCAACAAAGCGCAGTCTTTGTTTCGCCTTCCCCACAATATTTTCTACGTGGTCTTTCCAATTTAAGTTTCTCGTAATTGTAATTCCTAGGTATTTAGTCGAATTGGCAGCCCTTAGATGTGTGCGATTGATCGTATACCCAAAATTTATCGGATTTCTTTTAGTACCCATGTGGATGACCTCGCACTTTTCTTTGTTTAGTGCTAACTGCCATTTTTCGCACCATACAGAAATTCTGTATAGATCCTTTTGTAATTGGAACTGATCGTCTGATGATTTTACTAGAGCGTAAATTACAGCGTCATCTGCAAACAATCTAATGGGGCTGCTCAGATTATCACCCAGATCATTTATGTAAATCAGGAAGAGCAGAGGGCCTATGACACTACTTGTTCTACTCGATGGTTTACCGCCCATCACTACGAACTGTGATCTGAGAGGAAATCACGAACCCAGTCACACAACTGAGACGATACTCTATATGCACGCAATTTGATTACTATTCGCTTGTGAGGAACGGTATCAAAAGCCTTCTGGAAATCTAGGAATATGGAATCGATCTGAGATCCGTTGTCGACAGCACTCATTACTTCATGGGAATAAAGATCTAGCTGCGTTCGAGTACAGTACATGCTCCAAAATCCTACTGCAAATTGAGGTCAGTGATATGGGTCCGTAATTCAATGGGTTACTCCTATCTCCTTTCTTGAATATTGGTGTGACCTGTGCTATTTTCCAGTCTTTAGGAACAGACCTTTCGTCAAGTAAGAGGTTGTATAAGATTGCTAAGAAAGGCGCTATTGTGTCTGCATACTCTGGACCGGAAGACTTGCCTTTCTTAAGTGATTTGAGTTGTTTCGCAACACCTAAGATATCTACTTTTATGTCACTCATGTTAACGGCTGTTCTGGTTTCGATTTCTGGAATATTTACTTCGTCTTCTTTCGTGAATGAATTACGGAAAACTGTATTTAGTAACTCCGCTTTAGTGGCACCATCATCGGTAACATTTCCATCGCTATCTCGCAGTGACGATATTGACTGTTTTTTTGCCACTGGTGCACTGTATATACGACCAGAATTTCTTTGGGTTATATACCATATTTTGGGACAATGTTTCATTGTGGAAACTATTAAAAGCATCTCGCATTGACGTCCGTTATACAGCATTCAAGTAAGAGGTTGTATAAGATTGCTAAGAAAGGCGCTATTGTGTCTGCATACTCTGGACCGGAAGACTTGCCTTTCTTAAGTGATTTGAGTTGTTTCGCAACACCTATGATATCTTCTTTTATGTCACTCATGTTAACGGCTGTTCTGGTTTCGATTTCTGGAATATTTACTTCGTCTTCTTTCTTTTTCAAAGGTTGCCACCACACATTCCTGACTAAAATCTGTATGAGAAAATGACAAAAACTGGCAAATCATTCGTAGTGACAAATGTGTTGACAGGAAGCACACATAAGATTACCATTCACCACGCCTGACCAAGACGAAAAGGCATTTCATGAAATGTACTCGCAGCTGCGAATGTGGGCAACCAGTGGAAAGACAGCAATGAATACTCCTGCCACCTCGGGACTCGGATTTTCCGCTTGTCTCAAGGAGAAGCCTTACCATTAGGCTACCTGAGCACGCTCCCCGGTCCGAACTGAACTTCCATACGTCGTTAACCATGTGTCTACAACCGGCACTCGTACATTCGTTATGTATATCCCCGTGAAGGGGAGACATTTTAATTCAAAGTCGCTTGCCTGTTGTCTGCGAATGAATACGTGTTGTTCAGTATTACAACGCAGTATTCCTTCAGATAAGCATGCATGAGGTCCGTGTGGACAGATATGTTGAGTAGGAGGAATCTGATATGGATTTTGTGCCGCCGGCACGTGGTATTTGAGGCACAGTAACACAGGACGGTACGAGTACGTCTCAGTGAACACTACGCTTGTCGAAATCACTGGCAGATTTGGGCCGACCGCAGTCAGCAAGTGATCGACCTCGGACTTTGTGTCTGTAGCAAATATTCCATTACGGAGGGTACATTAACTGTCAATGCAAGCGAGAGCTCGAATCACTGCGGTGTCCCCAGACGGGACTCATTATCGGGCCTTAATTGCTCAGAGACTTCCATCTAGCTCAGCACCCGTCCAGCAAACAGACAATATGACAGTTCGTAGTTCACACATTCCCGTCACACTCTGTATTGCTCTTAAGTATGGTGACACTCCATTTGTAACAGAGACGAAATACCAGCCTATAGGCCACACATTTTCCATCACACCGTATATCGTTCTGTAATTCTGAAGACACTCCTTTTGCATTCATCTCGCATTAAGGCGCCACAGCGTGCCATCCTCACCGTGACAGAATCCAAAAATAACTGTTATATTCTCATGGATGAAAGTCGGCTTACTATGAGGAGTATTTCTTATCGTCTCTTCATCTGGCAGACCTGTGCTTCACATTACAAGCTTGCTACTAATACGGGAAACGGCCGATGTGGCAGCGTCATTGCAATCATCTGGAACATCATATTAGGAGAATATAGGCCACTGCATCTGTGTCGTATGAGTACTGTTAAGGCTTCTGTCTGTAGGGATAAATTTTACATTACTCTGTACATCTACACGGTCCAGTCGCATTAATGTGATCACCACGTATATCAAAGTGCAGTGAACGCTCACAGATAGCAGGTGAGAGCACTAGCAATGGAGGTTATATAAAGGTACCGGGGCAACGTGGAAAACAATGCAGTCGTTATTGTTAACACGGAAACGAAGCGATTTATCTGACGTCTGAAAGGGCATAATCATTGTCTTCCGGGCCAAGGCTAGAAGCATTTCGAAAACGGTTAAGTCTGTAAACTGTTTGCATGCTGTGGCGATTAAAGTAATAATGTGTATGGGAAAATGGTGCTATCTAAAATCGACGCTGAAGCAACTGTGGTGCAGGTGGTGAGCCGTGCTGCGGCTCGCGTTGGTGCTGTTTGTAGGTTTCCACCCTCTCTTGAAGGCCACACGGTATCGTTTAGTTGGCATGGTTGCGGTTGTTCGTCTTCTTCTCGTGTTTACTGGCGCCACTCGGTTTCGCAAGCGTGTCCTGTCCGCTAGTGGCAGCAGCGGTGGTTATCTGTGTGTAGTAACTGTTGCCCTATCTTTGAGCGACGTCGTGGGCGAGTTCGGTTGGGGACTCTACATCTACATCTACATCCATACTCCGCAAGCCACCTGACGGTGTGTGGCGGAGGGTACCTTCAGTACCTCTATCGGTTCTCCCTTCTATTCCAGTCTCGTATTGTTCGTGCAAAGAAGGATTGTCGGTATGCCTCTGTGTGGGCTCTAATCTCTCTGATTTTATCCTCATGGTCTCTTCGCGAGATATACGTAGGAGGGAGCAATATACTGTTGGCCTCTTCGGTGAAGGTATGTTCTCGAAACTTTGACAAAAGCCCGTACCGAGCTACTGAGCGTCTCTCCTGCAGAGTCTTCCACTGGAGTTTATCTATCATCTCCGTAACGCTTTCGCGATTACTAAATGATCCTGTAACGAAGCGCGCTGCTCTCCGTTGGATCTTCTCTATATCTTCTATCAATCCTATCTGGTACGGATCCCACACTGCTGAGCAGTATTCAAGCAGTGGGCGAACAAGCGTACTGTAACCTACTTCCTTTGTTTTCGGATTGCATTTCCTTAGGACTCTTCCAATGAATCTCAGTCTGGCATCTGCTTTACGATCAACATTATATGATCATTCCATTTTAAATCACTCCTAATGCGTACTCCCAGATAATTTATGGTATTAACTGCTTCCAGTTGCTGACCTGCTATTTTGTAGCTAAATGATAAAGGATCTATCTTTCTGTGTATTCGCAGCACATTACACTTGTCTACATTGAGATTCAATTGCCATTCGCTGCACCATGCGTCAATTCGCTGCAGATCCTCCTGCATTTCAGTACAATTTTCCATTGTTACAACCTCTCGATACACCACAGCATCATCTGCAAAAAGCCTCAGTGAACTTCCGATGTCATCCACCAGGTCATTTATGTATATTGTGAATAGCAACGATCCTATGACACTCCCCTGCGGCACACCTGAAATCACTCTTACTTCGGAAGACTTCTCTCCATTGAGAATAACATGCTCAGGAGGAGCCAGGTCCGCGCAGTGTCAGAACACGCCGGGAGCGCTGGCGGCACGCATGGACTGCCAGATGGAAGGGCTGTGGTCACGAGGGTGCACGACCTCGTCGTAAACTGGATCCTGCAAGCTTTAAGATGAGTGCATTTCAATCCAAGTGGAGAAACCCCCACCATTGTGATATCTCGCGATTATCCAGTGACTTGCGTTCGTGTTGCTGCTGGCAGTGACGCCGAGGCGAAGAGCAGCGGGTGGTGTGCTTGGGGAAGGCGCATCTGATTAGCTTTCCTCGACTTCTTATTGCTATTTACTTGTTACAATTTGTTCAACCAGCGGTAATTTTTCTTGCCTGGTGGCCGCTAAAGCCTCAGTTACCTGCCCTGGGTTGGGGGGGGGGGGGGAATGGATAGTGTATATAACGGCAGTGTACGTTTCCTCGCCTTGCCGTTGCTGTCCGGTAAGGCGCGTAGTTTTGACAGTTTTCTTGGTTGTAGGCCAACTGGCGATTCTTCTACGCTGGTGGTAGTGATTCCTTTCTTGTTCTGAGTGTTGTAAACACAGTATTCTGGGGACGTAGTGCAAACCGCCGGTCCCGGCTTTGGCGTGTTGTACCATCGTTGCATTTGGTTTATCGGACGTCAGGTAGCTTCAGCAGGATTATCATTAGTCAATCGTTAGACTGCCACTAGTCTGAGTTACCATCTTGTGAAGTGAATGCAACTCGTGGCTGCCTATCCCATCGCTCACGAAAGTGCTTGTGGCGCGACCTTTGCAGAGGTCGATTCCGGGAGCACCGTCTGCGCCCCTTGGTTCTTCTAAGACATGTGTGTTCTAAAAGGAAGTCTGATGTCCAGTAGTTCAGTGTAACGCTCCTTCAGTCCACGCCTTCTGCTGGTATACTCTGCCTCAGTACCCTCTAAGCAACTTATGTACTGGTCCTTGTGTTTTATTATTCTTTTATTTATTATAATACCTTGTACTGCCTACATTAAAGGTTATATATGTCTAATTAATAGTTCTGGTCGCCTTCTGGAATAAATCTAGCAGTGTAGTGTTCAGTGGATGATAAGGGTTGTGTTACACAGTTTACCATCATCTTATTTCACCCATTTGGTGATCAGTTGCTTGTTTTTTAATTAACCTTTGCTATTATATTTGCTGTTTTACAGCAGGTTTCTAATTTTTTTTCTATTATTGCCGTTCCTGCCGTGTAAGGCCTTCAGCCGTGATTGTGGTAATTTGTCTTAAAATTCTAATTTGGTATTTGTATTTTAGCAGTAAGCCTTAAAACTTTTATTTACTGCCATGCTTGGCGTCTGATGTCTTCTGCTGTGATTGTGGCGACTTACCTTTAATATTTCAATACCTGTAAGTTGTAAATTGCAGCGAGTTCTTAAACAATTCTTAATTTAGTGCCTTTCTTGGCGTGTAAGGCCTTCAGCCGTGATTCTTATTTGGTGTTTGTATTTACGCAGTAAGCCTTTTTGAAACCTTATTTACTGCCATTCCTGGCGTCTGATGCCTTCTGCTGTGTTTGTGGCGACTTGTCTTTAATATTTCAAAATATGTAATTTGTAAGTTGCAGAGAGTTTTAAACAATTCTTAATTTATTGCCATTCCTGGCGTGGAAGGCGTTCTGCCCAGATCACAGTGGCTTGCTTTTAAAACATTATCTGCTGTATCTGTATTTAATGGTAATTTGCTAAATTGTAACTCACTGAAAACACTATTATTTGCACACTTGTTTATTCCTTCATTAATAACGTGTGGTATTTTGTATTTATATTTGAGACCGGAATTACTGGTTTAAAATATATTGTGTGTGACTGTAAAAGACAACCAATAGTAACTGATAACGCCTCCGTCCACATTGTAACCCAACCCTGCCTTCCCTAGACTACCATGTTTCAGGTGGTGCACCACGGGCTGTAAATGATAGGGGTAGGCGAAGTCTGCACAGATGTCCGAGGGGAAAGTAAATATGCAGCTGTTTGAGCAACTGACCATCCAAATTTACCAAGGGGATACCAACAGTGTCATCTCAACGGCCGTTCAGCGAACGTTGCTGCGAAAGTGCCTGCGAGACAGGCGCCTGTTTCACGCACCAATCCAAACTGCTGTTCATCAGCGACGAAGGCAGGAATTCGCATGCCAACACCGCAGCTGGACGTCCACAACGTGGCGACAGGCAGTCTTTTCACATGAACCACGTTTTAAACGTGTGCGGCTTGAGACGTCCGAAAAGAAACACCATGCAGCTATCATTGGAAGGGTGCAGTCCGGAGGAGGGAGCTTTATGGTCTGAGGAATGTTTTTGTGGTTTTCGTGGGTGATCTCGTTATTCTTTAAGGCACAGTGGATCAACACAGGCATGAATCTGTCTTTGGGCACCATGTCCACCCCTACATGCAGTTTGCTTTTCCTCAAGAGCAGCAGTACAATGTCACACAGCTCGCATTGTGTGTGTGTTGTTCTAAGAGCACCAGGACGTCTACCATACTCCACTGGTCACCGAATTTGAACCCAATCGAGAAACTGCGGAATCACTTCAATCGGGCTGTTCCTGCCTTGGATCCTCAACCGAGAAACTAGCGCAGCTGTCAAAAAAAAAAAAAAAAAAAGCACGAGGGAGGACTCGAACCTCCGCCGGGACAGCTGTCCAAGACATCGAGATCAGTACGTCTCTACGTCCTGCCGGCACCTTCCAGAATCTCATTGACTCTCTTCTTCCATGCCAACGATCCGCATTGCAAAAGGTGGTTATTCAGTCTTTTGACGGTGGTCACACAATGTGACTGGACAGTGTAGTTCGTGTTGCTTAGTAATCTCAGTTCAGTCGGATGTACGTTTTGCCTTACTACCGGTAGTACCTACAGCATGAAGGCATCAAACATCTCAAGTGGCCGTCCCATTTTCTACATCTACATCTACATCTACATTTATACTCCGCAAGCCACCCAACGGTGTGTGGCGGAGGGCACTTTACGTGCCACTGTCATTATCTCCCTTTCCTGTTCCAGTCGCGTATGGTTCGCGGGAAGAACGACTGTCTGAAAGCCTCCGTGCGCGCTCTAATCTCCCTAATTTTACATTCGTGATCTCCTCGGGAGGTATAAGTAGGGGGAAGCAATATATTCGATACCTCATCCAGAAACGCACCCTCTCGAAACCTGGCGAGCAAGCTACACCGCGATGCAGAGCGCCTCTCTTGCAGAGTCTGCCACTTGAGTTTGTTAAACATCTCCGTAACGCTATCACGGTTACCAAATAACCCTGTGACGAAACGCGCCGCTCTTCTTTGGATCTTCTCTATCTCCTCCGTCAACCCGATCTGGTACGGATCCCACACTGATGAGCAATACTCAAGTATAGGTCGAACGAGTGTTTTGTAAGCCACCTCCTTTGTTGATGGACTACATTTTCTAAGGACTCTCCCAATGAATCTCAACCTGGTACCCGCCTTACCAACAATTAATTTTATATGATCATTCCACTTCAAATCGTTCCGCACGCATACTCCCAGATATTTTACAGAAGTAACTGCTACCAGTGTTTGTTCCGCTATCATATAATCATACAATAAAGGATCCTTCTTTCTATGTATTCGCAATACATTACATTTGTCTATATTAAGGGTCAGTTGCCACTCCCTGCACCAAGTGCCTATCCGCTGCAGATCTTCCTGCATTTCGCTACAATTTTCTAATGCTGCAACTTCTCTGTATACTACAGCATCATCCGCGAAAAGCCGCATGGAACTTCCGACACTATCTACTAGGTCATTTATATATATTGTGAAAAGCAATGGTCCCATAACACTCCCCTGTGGCACGCCAGAGGTTACTTTAATGTCTGTAGACGTCTCTCCGTTGATAACAACATGCTGTGTTCTGTTTGCTAAAAACTCTTCAATCCAGCCACACAGCTGGTCTGATATTCCGTAGGCTCTTACTTTGTTTAGCAGGCGACAGTGCGGAACTGTATCGAACGCCTTCCGGAAGTCAAGAAAAATAGCATCTACCTGGGAGCCTGTATCTAATATTTTCTGGGTCTCATGAACAAATAAAGCGAGTTGGGTTTCACACGATCGCTGTTTCCGGAATCCATGTTGATTCCTACATAGTAGATTCTGAGTTTCCAAAAACGACATGATACTCGAGCAAAAGACATGTTCTAAAATTCTACAACAGATCGACGTCAGAGATATAGGTCTATAGTTTTGCGCATCTGCTCGACGACCCTTCTTGAAGACTGGGACTACCTGTGCTCTTTTCCAATCATTTGGAACCTTCCGTTCCTCTAGAGACTTGCGGTACACGGCTGTTAGAAGGGGGGCAAGTTCTTTCGCGTACTCTGTGTAGAATCGAATTGGTATCCCGTCAGGTCCAGTGGACTTTCCTCTGTTGAGTGATTCCAGTTGCTTTTCTATTCCTTGGACACTTATTTCAATGTCAGCCATTTTTTCGTTGGTGCGAGGATTTAGAGAAGGAACTGCAGTGCGGTCTTCCTCTGTGAAACAGCTTTGGAAAAAGGTGTTTAGTATTTCAGCTTTACGCTTGTCATCCTCTGTTTCAATGCCATCATCATCCCGGAGTGTCTGGACATGATGTTTCGAGCCACTTACTGATTTAACGTAAGACCAGAACTTCCTAGGATTTTCTGTCAAGTCGGTACCTAGTATTTTACTTTCGAATTCACTGAACGCTTCACGCATAGCCCTCCTTACGCTAACTTTGACATCGTTTAGCTTCTGTTTGTCTGAGAGGTTTTGGCTGCGTTTAAACTTGGAGTGAAGCTCTCTTTGCTTTCGCAGTAGTTTCCTAACTTTGTTGTACCACGGTGGGTTTTTCCCGTCCCTCACAGTTTTACTCGGCACGTACCTGTCTAAAACGCATTTTACGATTGCCTTGAACTTTTTCCGTAAACACTCAACATTGTCAGTGTCGGAACAGAAATTTTCGTTTTGATCTGTTAGGTAGTCTGAAATCTGCCTTCTATTACTCTTGCTAAACAGATAAACCTTCCTCCCTTTTTTTATATTCCTATTAACTTCCATATTCAGGGATGCTGCAACGGCCTTATGATCACTGATTCCCTGTTCTGCACTTACAGAGTCGAAAAGTTCGGGTCTGTTTGTTATCAGTAGGTCCAAGATGTTATCTCCACGAGTCGGTTCTCTGTTTAATTGCTCGGGGTAATTTTCGGATAGTGCACTCAGTATAATGTCACTCGATTCTCTGTCCCTACCACCCGTCCTAAACATCTGAGTGTCCCAGTCTATATCTGGTAAATTGAAATCTCCACCTAAGACCATAACGTGCTGAGAAAATTTATGTGAAATGTATTCCAAATTTTCTCTCAGTTGTTCTGCCACTAATGCTGCTGAGTCGGGGGGTCGGTAAAAGGAGCCAATTATTAACCTAGCTCGGTTGTTGAGTGTAACCTCCACCCATAATAATTCACAGGAACTATCCACTTCCACTTCACTACAGGATAAACTACTACTAACAGCGACGAACACTCCACCACCGGTTGCATGCAATCTATCCTTTCTAAACACTGTCTGTGCCTTTGTAAAAATTTCGGCAGAATTTATCTCTGGCTTCAGCCAGCTTTCTGTACCTGTAACGATTTCAGCTTCGGTGCTTTCTATCAGCGCTTGAAGTTCCGGTACTTTACCAACGCAGCTTCGACAGTTTACAATTACAATACCGATTGCTGCTTGGTCCCCGCATGTCCTGACTTTGCCCCGCACCCGTTGAGGCTGTTGCCCTTTCTGCACTTGCCCGAGGCCATCTAACCTAAAAAACCGCCCAGCCCACGCCACACAACCCCTGCTACCCGTGCAGCCGCTTGTTGCGTGTAGTGGACTCCTGACCTATCCAGCGGAACCCGAAACCCCACCACCCTATGGCGCAAGTCGAGGAATCTGCAGCCCACATGGTCGCAGAACCGTCTCAGCCTCTGATTCAGACCCTCCACTCGGCTCTGTACCAAAGGTCCGCAGTCAGTCCTGTCGACGATGCTGCAGATGGTGAGCTCTGCTTTCATCCCGCTAGCGAGACTGGCAGTCTTCACCAAATCAGATAGCCGCCGGAAGCCAGAGAGGATTTCCTCCGATCCATAGCGACACACATCATTGGTGCCGACATGAGCGACCACCTGCAGATGGGTGCACCCTGTACCCTTCATGGCATCCGGAAGGACCCTTTCCACATCTGGAATGACTCCCCCCGGTATGCACACGGAGTTTTCTTCCCCTCCCTTGCTGCCATATCCCTAAGGGGCCCCATTACGCGCCTGACGTTGGAGCTCCCAACTACCAGTAAGCCCACCCTCTGCGACTGCCCGGATCTTGCAGGCTGAGGGGCAACCTCTGGAACAGGACAAGCAGCCATGTCAGGCTGAAGGTCAGTATCAGCCTGAGACAGAGCCTGAAACCGGTTCGTCAGACAAACTGGAGAGGCCTTCCGTTCAGCCCTCCGGAATGTCTTTCGCCCCCTGCCACACCTTGAGACGACCTCCCACTCTACCACAGGTGAGGGATCAGCCTCAATGCGGGCAGTATCCCGGGCAACCACAGTCGTAGTCCGATCGGGGGATGCGTGGGACGAGCTGGCCGTCCCCGACAAACCCCCATCCGGACCCCCACAGTGATGCCCATTGGCAACAGCCTCAAGCTGTGTGACCGAAGCCAACACTGCCTGAAGCTGGGAGCGAAAGGATGCCAACTCAGCCTGCATCCGAACACAGCAGTTGCAGTCCCTATCCACTCAGTTCTTCTGAACATGCAAGAGACGCGTATTTCCTATGGATTCCTGCCGCAACATCGCCACGAAGCATTGCTGAACCCGCAAAGGCGCTTCATAAATGTTTTGCAAACAACAGGCACGTCTTCCAAGATTTCCGAAAGGCGGTAAATACTGTACATCATTGTAAAGTACTCGTCAAGAGATTATCATACGCCGGCCAGTGTGGCTGTGCGGTTCTAGGCGCTTGAGTCTGGAACCGCGTGACCGCTACGGTAGCACGTTCGAATCCTGCCTCGGGCATGGATGTGTGTGGTGTCCTTAGGTTAGTTAGGTTTAAGTGACTGATGACCACAGATGTTAAGTCCCATAGTGCTCAGAGCCATTTGATTATTATACAGAGAATCTCCGCAAATGTGATATTATGTTGAATATCTGACTGATGTATTCCAATACGTTATACTGACCAGCGAATTTTCCATAAAGACGAAAGTAATACCTGCAGTGCCCGTATAAGAATCGTAGGATCTGTATTATTTTCAGTGGCATGGACTCGACTAAAGTCTGAAGTAGTGCTGGATGGAACTGACACCATGAATGCTGCATGGCTGTACATAAATCCGTAAGAGTACGGCGTGTGGATATCTCCTCTGAGCAGTACGTTGCAAGGCATCCCAAGTATGCTCAATAATGTTCAGGTCTGGGGCGTTTAGTGGCCAGTGGAAGTGTTTAAACTCGGAAGAGTGTATCTGGAGCCACTCTGCAGCAATTCTGGACGTATGGGGTGTAGCATTGTTCTGTTGGAATTGCCCAAGTCCGTAGGAATCCACAATGGACATGAATGGATGCAGGTGGTCAGACAGAATGCTGACGTACGTGTTACCTCTCAGAGTCTTATCTAGACTTATCAGGGGCCTTATATCACTCCAGCCCCACACCATTACACAGACTCGACCAGCTTGAACAGTCCCCTGCTGACATTCAAGGTCCATGGCTTCATGAGGTTTCCTCCATACCCATACGCGTCCATCCGCTCGAAACAATTTGAAATGAGACTCGTCCGACCAAGCAACATGTTTCCAGTCATCAACAGTCCAAAGTCGTTCTTGGCGGGTCCAGGCGAGGCGTAAATCTTTGTGTCGTGCAGTCATCAACGGTACACGAGTGGGACTTGGCCTCCGAAACCCCATATCGAAGATGTTTCGTTGAATGGTTCGCACGCTGACACTTGTTTGTTGCCCAGCATTGAAATCTCCAGCAATTTTCAGAAGGGATGCACTTCTGTCACGCTGAACTATGGTCCCGTTCTTGCAGGATATTTTTCCGACCACATAAATGTCGGAGATTTGATATTTTGTCGGATTCCTGATATTCATGGCCAACTCGTGAAATGGTCGTACGGGAAATTCCCCATTTCATCGTTACCTGGGGCATGCTGTATCCCATCGTTCGTGCGCCGACTGTAGCACCACCTTCAAACTCACTTAAATCTTGATAATCTGCCATTGAAGCAACAACTACACTAGACAATTGTCCTCTTATATTGGCGTTGCCGTATTCTTCCTGATTACGTATCTTTGTATTTCAAAATGTTCAAATGTGTGTGAACTCTTATGGGACTTAGCTGCTAAGGTCATCAGTCCCTAAGCTTACACACTACTTAACCTAAATTATCCTAAGGACAAACGCACACACCCATGCCCGAGGGAGGACTCGAACTTCCGCCGGGACCAGCCGCACAGTCTATGACTATAGCACCTTAGACCGCTCGGCTAATCCCGCGCGGCTATCTTTGCATTTGAATACGCATGCGTACACCAGTTTCTTTGGCGCTTCAGTGCAGAACGGTCCCTTAAAATCAGTATCAGGGAACGACGTGAAAACCTTAAATTTGTTCTGGGATAATTCAGTATACATGTAAAGTAAATCTCACGTAATATACTAGTGCACCAATCCTGTAGTATTGTTGCATAGTTTGGAGCCCTGATGAAGTATGAATTGTAGCACTTCGTTTCCAAAACGAACATGCACATTCACACGCCGTCTTCTCTGCAAAAATACATAGCGAAAGTATACGAATTAGTGCGATATTGCCAATTGGAGGAATAAATTGGTTCATACAACTAACCCACGCATTGTAGAAGGTTAACTGAAAATGGTTGATCATTATTGTACCAGCGTCTAATTTGACAATTAAACGTGATAGTTGTAAGTTTCTAGAATAACTAGTCATGTCAATAAACTACCCTCAATTTCCACTTTCGTTCCATAGAATGAGACATCGTTAGCACACTTACTGAAATTAAATTGCAATGTTGCAAATAGAAGCACAAAAGCTGCTTTAGAAGTTTTGGTTCGGTAAGAAAGTGCCAATTTTGGCCATTAGGCTGAAGGATACGTGTAATTCCACCCTCTGAGGCAGGTTCATACGAATCAGTGACGACTACTAATGAGAACAAGATACAGCGTTTTATTAGTAAGTTAAAACAGTTACTATGGAATGGGGTGCATATTGGACGAAATGCTGATGTGAAATTTCATTTATTCCATAGTGAATTTGTGTCCGTATCTGAAAGTATATTTCATAAAACAGTCATTCAGAAAATCGATTATACAAAAAAACAAGTAAGCCTTGAATAATTAAGGGAATTAAAGTATCATGAAAAAGGAAGAGGGAAATTGATGTAAGGGCCAGAATAAGATCGGGCATTTCTTGCGCATTACAAATAGAAGTTTAGTATTTTAAGGAAAGTCATTAAAATGTGCAGAACTATCCACTATGTAATTTTGTCAAATGGGAGACAAGACAGCCAGTCAGTGTACAAGATACAACAACATTGAAGTAAATGCCAATGTTCTGACTTACATTTCGCAAGTTGCGAGCACCTTCAACAATCACTTTTTAAATTCAGCAGCAAAAATAATTTAAATGGTTCAGGTGAAGGAGTAAGAGAATATATCAAAATGTATCCTTCAGGTTTGTTTCCATCAGAAAGCAGGTTCACTGTTGGTTATTTCTAATGGCATTGTTGTACCATATGTGACTTTATTTATGATGTGTCATGACTTGAATATAATTGCACTGAACATAGCTACACAGTAGCTTAAATCGATCTGCATTAACCATATTAAAAACTTACCTGCTATACTGCCCTTACTCCTATCTTGGATCTTAAAATACTTTTATATCGTTCCACAAAACTTTAAGCAGTTCGATATAGCACCAAGATTCTCCGCTGAGATTAAGGGAATTATAAAAATTCTAAAAACCAAAAGTTTCCACGTTGTTGAAGGAATTCTAAACAGAACTCTGGAAAACTGCTCTAACTTCACAAGTAACCTCCCCAGTGATGCGTATTATGCATCATTGTCACGGGAAATTTTTAGAGACGTAACATGAAGTTGTTGAACGATTTTATAATAAAGGTGACGAGAAAGAGTCAAGAGTACTCTCACATTCAGATTGGAACAGTTTACTTAACGTATCACAGTTTGAATTCCAGAAGGATTGCTCGACTGATAATGCTATTTATGCATTCACCCACCTAACACTACATGTCTTAAATAATAAAATATCTCCCGTTGGTATTTTTGTAATCTTCGGAATGCGTTAGATTGTATAGATCATGTCACACTCGTATAAAAACTTAAGTTTTTGCGAATTCATGACTTCACACACAACTGGTTAGAATATTCTTGACAAAGAGAACGTATAATATGGCGCTGAGTAATTCAGACAGTACCGGAAACAAGAAACTTTTAGTGAGTTGGGTGAAATCGCAAAGGGAGTCTCACACAGTCAAATTTTACATCTATTCCTATTATTATACGACACTTCACCTCACGTTAAACAAGCAGCATTAGTATATTTGCAGTCGATACTATTGGTGTAATAAATCCCATTAGAGGAAAGCAACAGAAGAGATTTTTAATGACGTTTTTCAAGAATTCGTTAAGCGGTTCTCCGAAAACTGACTCTCCCTTAATTTTAAGAAAACACACTACAACAAAATGAGACATACCAACAAGAGGTAGTACATGAACAGGACTGAGTAAATAGTGTATCACGCTCCCAAACTCTAGGTGTACATTTTGACGAAAACTCTAAATGAAAGAAGCACATTACTTAATTTCTTTATGATTTCTGGTCTTGGAAACAAACGAGTCAGCCTCCTGAAATTGGCGTATTTCCACTCAACAATATCTTATGGAATAATTTGCTGTGATAACTAATCACTTAGAAGGAAACTGTTGATTGCACAAATGCGAACACTAAAGAATAATGTATGGTGTTCGTCAGCGATCTTCATGCTGGTACCTCTTCAAGGCGTTAGGGATTTTAACTTCACCATCGCACTTTACACGTTCGGTAGTGCATTTATTTATTTGTGTATCGTATAATTTTTAAGCACAGTGTTAAATATAACACAAACAATAACACATGTAATTTACGAACGGACATCTAAATTTTTAATACAATCAACTGCGTCATTTATTGCCACCAGAAAACCGCCGAAAGTACCATGAAAGCCCTGTTGAGACTTACTGCAACTATGTGACGAACGGTTTGCCTGGTTGCTCCACAGTCGCATTTTGCAGATGGAGCCTTTCTATGAAGGGAGTCCATGTTTCTGCCATGATTGGTGGGCATTCTGTTAAACATTGTCCACGTTCTGAGGGATTGGTCAAAGGCAGCGGGTTCCTTTCTTATGCAATTCCCATGGGTTGAACTGAGGCGTTTGCTGTTCCATGGCTGTTTTCATGCGTGGTTTTCTTGATCGATGTCGGTTTCTTTCTGGGATAACTGCATCTTGATGGATAGGGACTTGCGGATTGCCTACTCACGGAGTGGAGGTCTTTTTCGTCAAAGTCCATGGGGTGAATGTGGTTCATTATGGACAGCCATTCGACAGGGGTTGACCTTATTTTACCACTGAAATTTCCCATTGTGTTTTTCCGCTTTGTGCCGAGAGTTTTTGTGTGTGCACTACTGAGCCATACAGGAGCGCCATATTCCATAAAAGACAAGACTAGTCCAAGTTACAAAGTGCGCAGAATGTCAGCAGCTGAGCCACATGTTGTTCCACACAACTTAGTCAAGGCGTTTTTCCAAGTTCGTATCCTCGCAGCGGTATTTCCAGATCCTTCCTACAGGACAGTGGCCTTTCCAATGTAACCCCTAAATATTTTGTATGCTGACTTTGTTAAGTAGTCTGTCGAGAAAAGAGACTTGGAGCTGTCTATTCGCCCCTCTGTTGCACAAATTAAAGCAAGCTGTTTATGTGTTGTTGGAGTTTGGTTTGAGTCCCCATCTCCGCAAGCATGTTCCTATTACCGCATCAGAGATTAAGATAGCTTCCGTTTCTTTAAAATATCGATATCCCATTGCCAGCACCAAGTCATCGGTGTATCGAAAGTTACGAGAACTAGTTTCGGGCATATCGGAGATGTGCAAATAAGACAGTAGTGAGGTGAGAACAAATGGTTCAAATGGCTCTGAGCGCTATGGGACTTAACATCTTAGGTCATCAGTCCCCTAGAACTTAGAACTACTTAAACCTAACTAACCTAAGGACATCACACACATCCATGCCCGAGGCAGGATTCGAACCTGCGACCGTAGCAGTCCCGCGGTTCCGGACTGCAGCGCCTAGAACCGCAAGACCACCGCGGCCGGCGAGGTGAGAACAGATTCCTAAGTTAGTCCATCGTTTGGCTTCTTTGAAAAGCATTTCCTGTTGCCCAGTGTGACCAGGACTGACCTACCACAAAGAATGCTATTAATAAGTTGGGCTGTTATTCTCCGTGTGATTATTTGAATGAATCATAATTTGAGAATAAGAGTCATGTCCACGCCTACAATCGTAGAGGAAAAAAGTAACTTTACTGCCCTTTGTTAAAGCTGTCAGCGGTTGTGAAAGGAGTTCAATGTGGAGTAGCAAAAAGCTCTGATCTTTCGTACAGATGGTAGCCTGCAAAAAACAAAACACAGGGATAGGGAGGGACAGAGAGAGAGTGAGAGAAAAAAAATCTTCACACTAAACATATACATATCCTCTAAACTAACTCTTTCCACATCATTTCGATAAAGTATGGTTAAAATGATCTGTGGAACATGTAACTTAAAGGGGACAGCACACAGCCCGCTGTCGCTGCTTGCAAGATACCATCGTCAAGACAGAAAGAGCTCTTAACGCCGACTGCCGACGTCCGACTTTGGCGCGCAGCCCGTACCTCTTACTGGTTCGTCCCAGTTCGTGAATTTCCGATCAAGTTCGTACTTACTAAGAGATGCATTTATTAATGAAAGGGTGTGAATTTTAACGAGGCAAAATTATGATAAATAGTTTTAAACATCCAGAGGCTCCTCCTAGTATTCATGTTGTCATAAATGACTTTAATTATTAAATATAAATAAACAAAATCGGTGACTTTGGCGCCAAGATGGCGGTACTTCCCGTCATGTATATTTCCCAGGCTGACTCTTGTTGCTACGGTCCAGCTCCGAGCCCCACCCCACTACGCGCGACATATGGTCGCTTCGTCACTTAGCCAGCCAGCGTGGGAAATACTCTCCGACTCATGGCCGGCTACGGACTACAGCACTTCCTAACTATCGTGAATTCATCAGTAAGAGACAATAATTTATTAAAACTGGTAAAAACGTCTTCCTCACGTAAGAGGCACCTTACATGCTTCCGGCGCTAAATGGCTCCGTCTTGCCTACTCTGCGAGTACTCGGGGGGTTGTTCTTTTCATACCACCTCCGCTTGGGTTGGTACCAAGTGCCAGGTGGTGGTAGACCTGCTCAACAGAAGTACCTGAAGAGCGAAGCTGTAAAGCCTCCGGAGCCTTGTTGTTGAATGGTGGTTATGCAGTAGTTCTCGTTGCATGCCGAAGCGTCACCATGTGAGTAGCTTTTCCATGAGGTGAGCCCGCCTCGCCATTACCTTCCCTTGCTGCATACTCGTCGTTTCCACTCTGATCATGGCCTTGATAAAATGCTGCTTTGGGCGACTAGCTGTCGTAGAGCAGAGCGTTGTTTCTAGGTTTCTTGTAAATCTATGTGTGCGTGTTTCGGAGAGGGGGTGGGGGTGTTAAGTGTATGTGTGGCTGTCTGCTCCAGTGTATTTTTCTATTTAATTTCAATCCTCTCTTTTCCCGCAGGGAGGCGTTAAGTTCAATTTAACGAACACAGTTCTTGTGAGCCAGTATCATCTATGATCCCATTGCTAAAGGCATTAATGAACTTCTTTTACTTGTTTTTCTGTGATAAATACAACCTATACGAGGTGGAATCAAAAATTTTCAGGACTGGCGCTGCCATATGGAAATTAGAAGTAGTAGATCTTAGCACCGCTAGGGGGCGAGAGCTGCATATCTGATGAGTCAGCGTGCGGAGTGGCATTCAGCTGGGTGGACGTGTTGCGTGACCACAGTGATTTCCGTAATACTCTGTGTTTGGTGTGTGCCTATTTTACGGTGGATCCGCGAACAGAACAGCGCGTGTGTATCAAATTCTGTGCGAATCTCGGGAGAAGTGCTACGGATATCTTGCAATGATTCAACAAGTGTTTGGGGGACAGATTATGAGCTGTACACGTACGCTCTCCAAGACCCAAAAAAGCGAGACAGGTGAAGAGCAAAGTGAACAGTATGATCATCGTTTTCTTTGATCCCAAGGGAATTGTGAACAAAGAATTCGTCCCACCCAACCAAACAGTGAATTCCGCGTACTACTGTGACGTTTTGCGACGGAGCATATTACCTGAAAGTGTAACGGCCCCATTTACGGGCAGTTATTTGGAATGTGGTTACCATTGTGTGGAGGTTCAGAGCAATATAGCTTTTCCGGCAACAATGTACTCCGTTCTTCATTAAGACCGATTGCGAGAAAGACAATGCTGCAATTCTCGACATTGCAAGAACCGTCAATGGCTTTGTGAACGTGCTGTTTTGGCAGCAAAGAACACCAACGTTAATGCAGTCAGCTATGCAATCTACAAACAAACTGCGGGCGAGTCTGTCTGTTACGAATCGAATGACGGTAGCGGGAAGGGATACGATATTTTTACTTTGCAACTGGACCCTTCTGTTGTCCCACCATATACACTGTCCCTCAAAATTGGCGCACCAATAATTCCTGTGCGCAACATTTATCCAAATTGACTGGGCAGTGGAACAACGCTAGCTGTCAAAAAACTTACGCCGAGCGTCCTCGAGGCAACAGTTCTGAATGGCAAGTCAAACGAAGAAGATGTGCTCATTCTCACCGATAGGCCACTTCAAATGGCTACAGTTCCCCGTTCGCCTAGCATTCTCAATCATCAACAAAGCGAAAGATCAGTCGCTTCAAGTGCGTGGATTAAATCTGCAAAATCCATGCTTCTCACATGGTCAGTTATATGTTTCACGCTAACGAGTGGACAAGAGAAAAATGTATTTATTTCTGCACAAAAGGCAAAGAACAAACACGTACAGCCCAGAGCACTTGAATAAACATACTCTCATAAACACAATAATGAAGAAATCAGTCTTTTATTTATTTTCTAAACATATAACTGTCTGATTCGCTTAAGCGTGTCTATTTCCAAAAAAATTACGAAGCAACTGAAGGAGGCATTGCAACGCATCTACATCTACGCGGATACTCTGCAGATCGCATTTAAGTGCCTGGCAGAGGGTTCATCGAACCACCTTCACAATTCTCTATTATTCCAATCTCGTGTAGCGAGCGGAAAGAAAGAACGCGTATATCTTTCCGAACGAGCTCTGATTTCCCTTATTTTATCGTGGTGATGGTTCCACCTTGTGTAGTCGGTGTCAACAAAATATTTTCGCATTCGGAGGAGAAAGTTGGTGGTTGGAACTTCGTGAGAAGATTCCGTCGCAACGAGAAACGCCTTTCTTTCAATGATTTCCAGCCCAAATCCTGTATCATTTCTGTGACACGCTCTCCCGTATTCCGCGATAATACAAAATTTACTGCATTTCTTTGAACTTTTTCGTTGTACTCCGTCAGTCCTACCTGGTAAGGATCCCACACCGCGCAGCAGTATTCTAAAAGAGGCCGGACAAGGGTAGCGTAGGCAGTCTCCTTAGTAGGTCTGTTACATTTTGTAAGTGTCCTGCCAATAAAACGCAGCCTTTGGTTAGCCTTCACCACAACATTTTCTATATGTTGTTTCCAATTTAAGTTGTTCGTAATTGTAATACCTAGGTATTTAGTTGAATTTAGGGCTTTTAGATTAGAATGATTTATCGTGTAACCGAAGTTTAACGCGTTCCTTTTAGCACTCATGTGGATGACCTCACCCCTTCGTTATTTATGGTCAACTTCCACGTATCGCACCATTCAGATATTTCTTCTAAATCGTTTTGCAGTTTGTTTTGATCTTCTGATGAGTTTATTAGTCTATAAACGACAGCGTCATCTGCAAACAATCGAAGACGGCTGCTCAGATTGAATCCAAATCGTTTATATAGATAAGGAACAGCAGAGGGCCTATAGCACTACCTTGGGGAAAGTCAGAAATCACTTCTGTTTTATTCGATGACTTTCCGTCAATTACTACGAACTGTGACCTCTCTGACAGGAAATCGCAAATCCAGTCACATAACTGAGACGATATTCCATCAGCACGCAATTTCACTACGTGCCGCTTGTGTGGTACAGTGTCAAAAGCCTTCCGGAAATTCAGGTATACGGAATCGATCTGAAATCCCGTGTCAATAGCACTCAGCACTTCATATGAAAAAAAAGGTAGTTGTGACTGTGTGTCAATAGACCGTTTTCGTCGAGGTAATTCATAATGTTCGAACACAATATATATGTTCTCAAATCCTGCTGCATATCGACGTTAATGATATGGGCCTGTAATTTAGTGGATTACTCCTACTACCTTTCTTGAATATTGGTGTGACCTGTGCAACTTTCCAGTCTTTGGGTACGGATCTTTCGTCGAGTGAACGGTTGTATATGATTTTTAAGTATGGAGCTAATGCACCAGCATACTCCGAAAGGAACCTAATTGGTATACAGTCTGGACCAGAAGACTTACTTTTATTAAATGATTTGAGTTGCTTCACTACTCCGAGGATATTTACTTCTACGTTACTCATGTTGGCAGCTGTTCTCGATTCGAATTCTGGAATATTTACTTCGTCTTCTTTTGTGACGGCATTTCAGAAGGCTGTGTTTAGCAAATCTGCTTTGGCAGCACTGTCTTCGATAGTATCTTCATTGTTATCGTGCAGGGATTACCTAGTCGTCCACTGTAAAGTGATTCTTGAGTTTTTTTCTACGTAAATTGAGTATTCCGTGAGGTTTGAGGATTGCTACCTAGTGACGTCGACGAGGTGGCAAGACGTCATCTGTTGGCAACCTCAAACCACACAGAAGACTCTAGAGTAGCTTTACGGGGCATATAAGGAGATACAGATGTACTAGAATTCATGTTAGCCTTCCTAATAGGCAGTACGGGGATCGGTGTGCGTCTTCTTTTGTGAGAGGGTATTACAACCCATACTTACGTTAAGTATTGCACGGTAGTCATACATCACTCACGGAAAATAACAACAAAGTCTCAAGGACGATATTCCGTTTCACTTCGCAGCCGTATCACTGTTACGTGAGTTACAACGTTGCCTGGGTATCTCCCACTGTTTACATAATCGTTCTGTTTCGTGGATCCCAAAGACACTCTACCTCATGAACTTCACTATACATTGCGAAATGCTGTAAATTTGTAACGAGTCGAGTAAGAAGTAATAGGCACACAGCAAAAAAGGAAATAACAAAATAAAACTGCGTTATATTGACAACTGCCCGCATCTCGTGGTCGTGCGGTAGCGTTCTCGCTTCCCACGCCCGGGTTCCCGGGTTCGATTCCCGGCGGGGTCAGGGATTTTCTCTGCCTCGTGATGGCTGGGTGTTGTGTGCTGTCCTTAGGTTAGTTAGGTTTAAGTAGTTCTAAGTTCTAGGGGACTTATGACCACAGCAGTTGAGTCCCATAGTGCTCAGAGCCATTTTTTTATTGACAACTAGTATTTACCAGATTTCATCTCGGGATCTATTGGAAACATCTAGTCTATATAGACATTTTTGCTACACCACCGAATTCTGAAATTTCGTCCTGGCATTCCCTGCATATTTCAGTCCTGCAGAGAGCGATTATTTTTCAGAGCGAGAAATTCGTAAAAGAAAAAGAGTTTTGTTGCTGTTCCAATGATTAAAATATGTAGAACGTTCGAAACTAATCTCGCTTTACACAGATGTTCACAGACGCACAATCAGCTGTGTCGGCGAATCCTGGCAACGCTGTTTTCTTTTTTCATTTTCCCCCGACTAGACTCCCACCAGTGTGTGGCTACTCGCGGCACTAATATCAGGCCGCGCCGTAATTTATGTGTGTCAGGTTCCCGCGGGAAGCCATATAGCAGAGCCCCGGGCGTAATACCGCGGACCTTTATATCGCTTATTTCTAATTGCCCCCGACGGAGTTCATGGCTTGTTTCGATAGCGCCAGAATTCGCGCGCTCATTGTTCGCTCCACTGCCCGCGGACACGGCGCCTTTTCCTAGGGCACGCTCGCTATCGACTAACCTGACCACTATAGCAGTCGCAGCGATAACGGCTCCTGTCGCCCGCCATTGTCCTGCTGCGCTACTAAACAGCCTCTCTCCATCATCACCAGCGTGCTACGACGGCTAATCTTGTCATTATTGACGACGTACACCACTTCGGAGAAGAAATGTGTATCCTTGAAGGATAAATCGTGTTTCCATAGGTGTTCGCAAGGAAGGGGAGGGGTGGTTAGTAACAGGGGGCAGCTGTACAGCCTGCCTGCCACCCTCCTAAAATCATTAGTAAGGGATTCTCACTCATTGCAGGATTCTATTATAGTAGATGTGAGTGAATAACCATGAATTTTTTTTCTGCCATAGCTGGAACCCCCTACCCTCGATCCATTAAGGAGTTGAACTGCTGTGCACAAAACAGCTTCAAAGTTCTCACTGCTTTATAAATGAGTTGATTTGTTAAACATTTGCGGTCCGCTTTAGGAAAAAACAACTCATTTTTCCCGCATCTCAATGTTTATAACGTCATATCTGCTGAAAGATATGGAGTACAATGCCATAATTATGCATGTACATTCAGTGCTGTACGTGGATAATACCTGAGAAATGTTCTGCAAAATAAGCTTGTACTAAAGAAGTAATACATTATAACACCATTCTTTATGTTAAAGTGAAAACGTTTGCGATAAATTTTTCTCCTTTCAGTATTTTTTCGCGCTCGGACACTGTGTTGGAGGGGGCAGCGACAGAAGTCTCGAAAAGGTTTCAAATTACGCGTGGTATTTGTTGTATCTCGGTAAGTACTCTCATTCTCAAACGTTTGATGAATATGGTCTGGGTAATTTGCGCGCTGTGAGTTACGCTTTCTCAAGAGTTATACACAGTTTTTAATTTTAATACTTGACTTATTCTGTTGAACCTCCTTTAACGTGTAAGTATTCGCTTTAATGAGTAGATGATGACAAACTTTAAATTTTAAATTCGGTCATTAATTAGGATGAAGATGGATGTAGTGGCCAAAGCGGGTAAAGGAGCTACTTCGTTTTATTCTCTTGGAGAGTGTTGCAACCCATTTTAGATATGTGTGTGTGTGTGTGTGTGTGTGTGTGTGTGTGTGTGTGTGTGTGTGTACAGGGTGCCACAAAGAAAAATCGACAAAGTTTTAGGGACTAGTTCCTCATTCGGAAATAAGTAAAAATCGCTAGTAAAAATGAGCTCTGCAATGGGTACCTTCAGAGGTATAAGCACTTGTTCATCTTCGATACTACGAATGAAATCTCTTCTAATGCAAAGTCTTTGCTTCTCATACTTTTGGAGGAGGAAGTACTGACCAAACAAGAAAAAATGTCTAGTAAACTTAGGGTCGAAAATGAATACTTTAAAAACTATAAGCACTTTTACATCTTCGCTAGTGTGAAACACTTCTCTCCTTCTGAACAAGAGTTCATAGCTGTTAAGGTATGCATGTTGGAGCCAGTGTTTATTAGACTTGTTTTTGTTTTGTTTTGGTCCATACTACCTCTTCTCAAAATACGAAAAACAAAGACGTTACATTAGCAGAGATTTGTTCTACAGTATCGCAGACGAACACGTGTTCACATCTCTTAAGGTAAGCGCCTTATAGTCCTTGTTTATCAAGATTTTTTTCTTTTTTTTCTTGTTTTGGTGTAAAGAACCTGTAACCTACCAACAGTAAAAAATATAATAACCTCCCAACAGTAAAAAATAATTATATCATTCACATTTAGTGTAACCTCCCAACAGATAAATTCCCTAACCTACCAATAATAAAAAGTGAGTAATCTCTCAATAAAACTGTGGCTCACTTATAACCTTTCAATAATTAATTGACTGAGAATCTAAACTGGTAAATTTGGACGTCAGCAGTGCTGCGTCATAGCCCTGAAATATCATACTGAATAAATCAAAAATTCTTGCCTCAATGAAGTCGCCGGATAACGCATATATATCTGCTCCTATAAGAAATTTTTCTGGCACAGCCCAGTGCAATGCTGGCCGACAGATTTGTCATGTTTAAAAGGAATCAACTGATTTTTCTTTACAATAATCGGGATGATCATGGATTGGAGAACTTAGTAAATTCTTTAAATTGGGATGAATGATTTCAAAAGTTACTTTTTATAAGAAAGATTATTATTAAGAGATTTTTTAAAACATTTACATGGGACTTGATATAACAATACTGCAAATGCGCGAGGCTGCTTTTACCTTATACTACAACGCTCAGGCACCGCCATCGCTCCCCACGACCGGCCCAGCCAATTCCATACTCACGACTCCTAGCTACTACTTACTTCTACTGCTACACAGTTCGTACTGCAGTCAACACTGCTTTCTGGTCTGAGATTCTCTTATAGCTTACATGTCGCAGGCAGCGGGTGAGCAATGCATCGAAATTACATCTGCTCGAGTGCGCTAGCAATAAATTCCTTAGTCATGGATCTCTTACAAACCTTTCCTCAAAGTTTATCGGTGTTATTTTGGGACTCACTGTGTAGGTCTATATTGTGGTATTCTGTATCGATACAATTCTACCGAGGTTTCACAGTAGGCAGCGGGATAGGGAGTTTCCGACGCTGATAACGGTCGCGCGGCATTTGAGCGGACCCAACGGTGAGCGCTCACTGTGCCACGTCTCCAGCGGCTCTGGACTCCGAGAGCCCTCTGCCGCCATGATAAGGGACGGCCGGTTACAGTCAATCAAGCACTTGCACTTGGAGCCTCTTCATACGACAGCCTGGTTCGTGCTTAGTACATCGAGCCTCATCGTAGTTGATGTTATGATACCTGTACCCTTTTCTTTCCGCATTATTTCCAATGAATCTTCGTACACCTGTAGAAATACAATTTAAGTGTTTGTTGTGTTAGCTTGTTCGCCAATCATTTCTGCTCTTTTCCAGCTTTCCTATGGTGACAGTTACCATACTACTTTCTATACAAACCCTCGTTATCGTTGAGCGTGAAGGTATACACAACATGTGTGTGTGTGTGTGTGTGTGTGTGTGTGTGTGTGTGTGTGTATGTTTAATAATTTCGTCACACACACACACACACACACACACACATCACATGCATAAGTATAACAGAACATAGAGAATACCACGCTGAACAATTTGAATAAGGGAACCTGGGATCGGAGTAGCAGCTTAAGGAGGTATGGAAGTAAACTTGTCTACCGCTTTGTCTAACATTAGTGTTTCCCTACTTATTTACAACCAACATGCGTACAAGTTTAAATGTGCTGTGCTGTTTTTACATGTACTTTCCTTATTTGCTGAAAGGAAACAAGGAGGACGAGCCTGATTACTAGCCGGCCGCTGTGGCCGAGCGGTTCTAGGCGTTTCAGTCTGGAACCGCGCTGCTGCTACGGTCGCAGGTTAGAATCCTGCCTCGGGCATGGATGTGTGTGATGTCCTTAGGTTAGTTAGGTTTAATTAGTTCTAAGTTCTAGGGGACTGATGACCTCAGATTTTAAGTCCCATAGTGCTTAGAGCCATTTCAACCTGATTACTAGGAAGTCATGATGCCGTCTGAATGCCCACCTGCACTTGAGGTTCGTGCAAAGAGTTCTACATCTACATCTACATCTACATACATACTCCGCAATCCACCATACGGTGCGTGGAGGAGGGTACCTCGTACCACAACTAGCATCTTCTCTCCCTATTCCGCTCCCAAACAGAACGAGGGAAAAATGAAGGCCTATATGCCTCTGTACGAGCCCTAACCTCTCTCATTTTATCTTTGTGGTCTTTCCGCGAAATATAAATTGGTGGCAGTAAAATTGTACTGCAGTCAACCTCAAATGCTGGTTCTCTAAATTTCCTCAGTAGCGATTCACGAAAAGAACGCCTCCTTTCCTCCAGAGACTCCCACCCGAGTTCCTGAAGCATTTCCGTAACACTCGCGTGATGATAAAACCAACCAGTAACAAATCTAGCAGCCCGCCTCTGAATTACTTCTATGTCCTCCCTCAATCCGACCTGATAGGGACCCCAAACGCTCGAGCAGTACTCAAGAATAGGTTGTATTAGTGTTTTTGTTGTGGACTGGCAAGACAGCCAATCCACTAGGACGGGAGGCCGAAGGGCACGCGTTTAAGCTCACGCAGGCTGGGGTGAGGTCTGGAACAGTTATAGGAGTTTATAGTAGGAAGAAAAGTACGTAGCTTCGGGAATACTTAACTTTAATCCATAATTGGTGAACATCGGTCTGACGGTACAGGCATCACAAGATAAATAGCAAATGATAATGGCGCCTTGCTATGTCGTAGCAAATGACGTAGCTGAAGGCTATGCGAACTATCGTCTCGGCATATGAGAGCGTAATTTGTCAGTGAACCATCTCTAGCAAAGTCGTCTGTACAACTTCTTTTTTCTTTTTTTTTTTAATTGTGTAGTGTGGACTGAAGAGATCATCCTTGATGACTTATTCTTCTAGGATGGGATGTAAGGATAAAAGGAAAACACTTTATTTATTACGCATTCAGTTAGGCTTGGGCACGCAACGGTTCCTTTAGCCTGCTGTCTTTGGTGATGTCTATCTCCTGTGGAGGGTGAAATGTGTCAAGGCTGTTATGTGTGACTGCTTCCTCGTGTTATGACAGATTGCCTATGGGGGGTGAAACGTTATTGACTTCGGTACGCGATACTTGTGCCATCTTGCAGGGTTTACCGTTCCTACCGACTGTAAATGTCGAACTTCGTCCCTAAGGGCATCGATCTTGTCAAAAACTCGTAGAGCCTTGTCACGGACCTTCTCTTGTATGGTGGTCTCGTGGAGTGCGGTGCGGATGTCGACGTTTCTTGTCCACCATGGAGCTCCTGTGATCCATCGATAGCAAATGTTTTGCAGCGCTTGGAGTTTGGCTGTACAACTGGGGCGAGTGCTAGGAAGTGTCTCTAGACCTGCCGTGTGGCGGCGCTCGGTTTTCAATCACTGATAGTGGCGACACGCGTGTCCGACGTATACTAACGGACGCGGCCGATTTAAAGGCTACCACCTAGCAAGTGTGGTGTCTGGCGGTGACACCACAGTTTTCTAAGCTGTCTACTTTACATATGAACCACATCTTCCCAAAATTCTACCAATGAACCGAAGTCGACTATCCGCCTTCTCCACAACTGTCATTACAGGCTTGTCCCACTTCATATAGCTCTGCAATGTTACGCCTAAATATTTAATCGACGTGACTGTCAAGCGCTACACTACTAAAGGAGTATTCAAACATTACGGGATTCTTTTTCCTATTCATCTATATTAATTTACATTTATCTATATTTAGAGTTAGCTGTCATTCTTTACACCAATCACAAATCCTGTCGAAGTCATCTTGTACCCTCCTACAGTCTCTCAACGACGACACCTTCCCGTACACCACAGCATCATCAGCAAACAGCCGCACTTTGCTATCCACCCTATCCAAAAGATCATTTATGTAGATAGAAAACAACACCGGACCTGCCACACTTCCCTGGGGCACTCCAGATGATACCCTCACCTCCAATGAACACTCACCATCGAGGAATATGGCATCCGTCTGATACCCTTCATCCATGGTTCGCAAGATATCATGTGAAAAAAGGGCGAGTTGCGTTTCGCAGAAGCGATGCTTTCTAAAGCCGTGCTGATGCATGGACAGCAACTTCTCTGTCTCAAGGAAATTCATTATATTCGAACAGAGAATATGTTCGACAATCCTGCAACAAACCGATGTTAAGGATATTGGTCTGTAATTTTGAGGATCCGTCTTTCTACCCTTCTTATATACAGGCTTCACCTGCGCTTTTTTCCAGTCGCTCGGGACTTTACGTTGGGCAAGAGATTCGCGATAAATGCAAGCTAAGTAAGGAGCCAATGCAGTAGAGTACTCTCTGTAAAACCGAATTGGAATCCCATCAGGACCTGGCGATTTATTTATTTTCAACCCATTCAGCTGCTTCACTACTCCAGGGATGTCTATCACTATGTCCTCCATACAGGAATCTGTACGAGACTCAAACGGCGGTATGTTTGTACGATCCTCCTGCGTGAAAGATTTTTCAAATGCTAAATTTAAAATTTCAGCTTTCGTTTTGCTGTCTCTCGTTGCCTGGCCAGACTGATCAATGAATGACTGGATGGAAGCCTTCGACCCGCTTACCGATTTTACGTAAGACCACAATTTCCTAGGGTTTTCAACAAGATCTTTTGCTAAGGTATGACGGTGGTAGTGGTTGAATGCTTGAATGCTTTGCGCATCGCTCTTTTTACAGCAGCACGAATCTCTATTAACTTTTGCCTGTCCTCATTCTCCCGACCTTTCTTGTACCGCGAGTGCAACTGCCTTTGCTTCCTGAGCATTCTCCGAATGCTGAGTTCTTGGAGAACGTATCTGAAACATCGGACTTAGGGAAAGGCAGGATTATGTGTGGACGAGGCCTTACTCAGTTACCGTTGGTTACTCAGTATTTTTTTAAAAATCATATACACTTTATTTGGAACCAATTGCAAATGAGGTTGACAATAAGGAACAATTGTCAAGTTAGACTATTAAGACTCAACGTCTAATAAAAAATTCCTAAGCAAGTTCCAGTCATGGCTGAAGACCTTACTGACCAGAAATTCAAATTATTTGTCAGCTGAAGGCTCCAGTAGTAATAACTCAGAAAACAATTTAACGGCTGAAGACCTGGATACCAGATTCTTGAAAACCGTTAAACTTCTCCAAGAGATACTAAAATATTCTTTTGAAAAACACAGTTTCACAATTAAGAGACAATATCTAATTAAAAATTCTTTAGTCAAGTTGCATTCACGGCTGAAGGCCTTATTGACTAGAAATTCAAATTATTTGTTGGCTAAAGGCCCCAATAGTAATAACAAAAAAAACAGTTTTACATCTGAAGGCCTGGATGATAAATTCTTAAGAAGATTTAACTTCTCGAATAGATACTAAAATATTTAAAAAAAACACAATCATCACAATCTGATCAAACTACGAGAGAAGTGGGCCTCAGACATTTCTCCAAGAATGGGCCTGGGAAAGTCGCCAACTTCGTAACCGATGAGACAGGTAGCCGAGAGCTGTATTCACTTAACCAGATGCTAACTCAAATTAGTGATAGTTTAAACACAGACCAACACTCTCGGAAAATCTGCCTAACGTCTGGTAACCAGCACAACGACGGAATAACATAGGCAAGGCAGAACTGGCGGACAGCACTGCATCTTCAGAATCCGGAGTTTAGAACATCCAGAAGCAGGAGGAACCACTACGACAAAGGTGGTCCAGAAGAACAAAATATCCGAACCAGAATCAAGGAGGCTGTCGAACTACACGCCTTACCGGACAGCAGCGGCAAGGTGAGGAAAGGTACACTGCCGCGAAAATACGCCAACCCTTCAGGGCAGGTAATGGGGCATTAGCGGCCACTAAGCAGAAAAATATCGCCGGACGAACTTCACCGATAATAACAGAAGAAATTCAGTGATTAATAATAAGAAGTGGAGGACAACTAATTAATTTCGCCAACCGCAAACACTCCACTCATTGCTCTTCGTGTCAGCGACCCTGTGAGCAGCAACGCGCAAGCAAACGGCGTGATCTCAAAATAGTGGAGGTTTCACTACTGGGTTAATGTTCACTCAACTCAAACATCCTGGGTGATGTCGACAACGAGGTTGTGGCTCTTGCAACAACAGCCCCTCGAACCGGCAGTGCCTACGTGCCGCCAGCGGTCCCGGCATGTCACCGTGCTGCCGGACCTCACTGCTGCTCCGTCCCAACTGAACTACCCGACACACTCCCTTCCCAGAAAACACTTGTCGTTCCTCCAAAAATAGTACCACTGTATTAGATATCGATAACCGCTGCTGCTACCACTCGTGGACAGACAATGCTAGCAAACGTAATGGCGCCAGTAAACAGAAGAAGAAAACGAGACGCCACTATCCCTATTACATGATGCCACCTACCAACGGGGCACCAACGCGAGCTGCAGTACGGCTCAGTATCCTTGGCTGTTCGTGAGATGGTGTGGATATAACATGACGGTGCACCGCCTCACTTCAGTGTGGATGTCCAGCAGCCATCTCTGTGCTGTATTTCCTGGCCGCTGGATTGGAGGGGAGGTCCTAATCCATGGTCTGCGACGCCAGGTGATCTGAATCCCCTTTATTGTTTTCTATGGGGATATGTAAACTTCCTTGCGTATGAGACCCCGGTGGATACGGAGATGAAATTAGTTGCCAGAACTGTAGCTGCCTGTGATATGATCCGAAACGTCCCAGAGATATTTGTCAGGGTGCGTCAGAAACTTGTTCTTCAATGTGATTCTTGCATTGAGGCTGATGGTGGTCAGTTTCAGAACAACTTATAAGATACAGTACAAATGATACGTTCATTGTGTCACTGATGGCATTTACAGTTAACTGTAACTAATGTAAATAAAATTGTACACAGAATGTGATTTTATTCCTGTTATCGCCTCTCGTACCGGTCCGACAGGGTCGGTGTTGCGCCTTGATTAGTCGGTGCAGAGCTGTCACACAAGGTGGAAACAATACAGTGAGCTCCAGTATGCCTCGTTAACGTCAATGGGAGCCATATCGCCATATGAGAGAGTTCGAATGGGGCACAATGATTGGTCTCCGGGAAACGGGATTGTCATACTGTGACGTTTCGGCTCGTAGAGGGCATGCTGATACGACAGTGAGGCATGTGTGGAAGCAGTGGATAGATAGAGGTCGTACGCAGTGACGAGCGAGAACTGGACTACGGAACATGACTATAGAACGGGATGACCGTCATCTTGTCCGCATGGCCATTACGGACCGTACAGCATCATCCAGTGTTGCCTCGTCGCTGGAGCACTGCAACAGGTGTGAACTTGTCTGCATCGACTGTTAGTCGCCGTCTGCTGCAGGTTGGACTGTTTTCCATTGTCCAGAGACAACAAGCTCCTCCGACTGCAGTGGGCACGTGAACACCGTCACTGGGGTGCTGAGTAGTAACATGTAATCTTTTGGGATGAGTCCCGCTTCAACGTGTCCTATAGTGATGGCCGCATACGTGTCCGGCGGTGAGCGCAACCTAGAGGGCTGCATTGTGGACCGGTATAGCGGACAAACAGCAGTGTCATGGTTTCGGGCGCCGTTGTTTATAACAACTGGTCTCGCCTCGTACGTATTGCGGGAACTTTGAACAGCAACCCTTACCTAACGGAGGTTGTGGTGCCTGAGGTACTCCCCCTGCTTCAGGCAGCTCCACAGGCCACATTTCAACAGGACAATGCCCGGCAACACATTTCGAGGAATGTACAGGCCTTCTTCGAAGAACGACGGGTACCATTGCTTCCCTAGCCTGCACGTTCGCCAGACATGTCGCCCATCGAACATGTTAGGGATATGGTTTGTCGGCGCCTGGTGCATTACGGTTCTCCAGTAACTGATGTCACAGTTTTGTGGGCTCGGATACAAATTGCGTGGAGGGAAATCCCTCAGAAACGTATTCAGAACCTTATTGATTCAATGCCACGGTGTATAGCAGCTCTAATTGCAGCGCATGGGGGCCACACGACATACTGTATAGTTGTCCTCAGAGGACATGTACAGATTTGAAAAGGTAATCATTTGTTACTTGTCATCTACCGGACCTCTGGGAGTAACAAAAACTGAATTCAATTATTTCCTTCTTGGTGTTGCAATTTCCTCGAATGGTAGTGTGTGTATATTGTGACAGTTCAAACAATGTTGCTAAAAAGTGTAAAATAGTATATTTTAACCTTCGAAACCGTGTGATCAAGTATTGCCTACGTTATGCAATTTCGTATTCAGGCCATACTTAGCGTAATAGCGTTCACCTCAGGCAATGTGGCCAGTCCTCTAATGGGACAAAATCTCACTTTGCCCAGACATGTATTTTGGAATGTATTTACCTTGTTACAAAACAGCAGAAGTGATAATCAGACAAGAGTGTTCCATTTAATAAACATAAGGAGGGGTAAATCTATTAAAAACTTGGCGAAAAACTATGTTCTCTTATTACAGGTTTATGTTATCATCAACTTATTTCAGAAAATCAAATGTGATGGGATTTCTAAGCTATAAAACAAGCTTTGGATGTTATAAGCAAACAAAGACGCCGTTCAGTGATACAAGAAACATACTTAAAAGAAGAGTTCTTGAAAAGAAAGAAAAGCCTTGATGCTATTAAAGACTAGAAGATTCTTTGGAACTTCAAACGTGTATTCAACCGAGAACAAGAAAATTAACTCCTTAACCATATTCTTGACATGGAATGAATGTATTATTGCATATCAGTAACTGATTTAGCCACTTGGCATTTCAGCTTCCTAAGCGAAATAATCTACAGTAACCATTCAACAAAGAGAGAAATACAGTAGGTATGAATTATGAGTCACAGTTTAGAAAGAGAAATCCAAACATAGGCTTTCTAAACCAGATTTCACGTTATCTGAGCCTTATTTTTCGTTCAGATAAATACAACATATTTGCTTAGATTGGCCACTTTCCCAGATTTCCCCTCTGTGAAATACGGAAAATCAAATTTTTGTTGTTACTGGCCGCTGTTAGATAGGCAATCTACAAGTGGGATCATGTCACCATTTTATCCGTTTCGTAAGACAGATAATAAGGTTTCCTTCTCACCCTTAGAGTTTTCTTCTTTTGGCATGATACATCTCGAACCTCATGTCAAAAACTGCAATTTTAAGTTTTGGAGTCTCCCCCTCCATGGAAATAATTCTGCGGACTCCCATGCATGCGACCAATTGTGGCTCCAATAATTACGAAGAATTCCACATAGTGCGGTAGGTATAATAATAGGACAGAATCAGTGTTTCCTTGGGAGTTGAAATAAAGATGATTCGAATTAGAAACGTAAGACCAACACTTGTTTTATGACCGTCGAAGAGAGACTAATAGCACATTACTGGACATGTGAGGTATCACAAAGTGCTTTCATCTGCAGAGCCGGTCTCTTCTGTGAAAAACTTCTCCTCCACCTTCAGCCAGTCACATATCTCTAGATCTGTGGCCTCCATAGAGGACTTTAAATAGCGTGTGAAAAATACAAATTTTGTTGTACCCAGTTAGAAAATATGTCACATTGTGGCCATACGATTACCCGAGCCAAAAAGTTTTAATTTTCGCTCTGGAAAATTATTTTTGCAAAATTAATCTCTTATTTGCGTGCAGTTACATGTCTACGGTACTGTGCGACACTGTACAATCCTCGAACCACTTTACCGCAGAACGTCGCTAGAGGAACCAATGAAACGAGCGCAGCCTATTGATAAATGGATGCATCGTGCGGTAATTCGTCTACTCTCTTTGAAAGGGAACAACATTGCGACAATCCATACTGAAAATGTACGGCAATGATTCTCCATCAGATGACACAGTGATTAGGTGGCGCAGCCGCTTCTGGGTGTGAATGACGAGGTACTAAGCGACATTAGCATCTCTCTGTGGAAAGTAGAAATGCAGTAAGCCCGCCGAATCGAGACAGATGCGGCAAAGTTGTAGCTGTGTCAGGGCTGTTTCAGCCGTCTTATCATCATGGGTGAGTGGTGGGTGCATCACTATGACCCTGAGGCAAAAAAGCGAAGCAAGCAGTGAAAATGTGTCATCACCAGGCATAACCGGACAAGATGGTGCTACGTGTTTTTTGGGGCTTCCAGGGTGTGGTGCAGAAATATTATGCTCATGAGAACCAAACCGCCACAGGAGTATGTTACAGAAAATTCTGACGAGTTTACGGGAGGATGCCAGGGCAAAGCATGGACAGTAGCTGCCCTGGGAGGAGAGTTTCTCCACGACAGGATCCCAACCCATTTTGCACTGGATATAGTTGCACGTGCTGCTTCTTTGGGATGGCAAATTTTATCTCATGCCTGTATTCTTCCGACATGGCACTCAGGGAATTCTGCCTCTTTTCTCAGATGAAAGAACGGCATTATCAGGATGATAATTTTCAAGGTATAACGTTTCCTAAATAGTGAAAATGCACACTTCTACAACTGAGGTCTCCATCAAGTTATCCGTTTCTGCAAAAAATGTGTCGCCCAGGGAGATGAATAACCAGATCATTTCCAACACCATTACCAAGTTTCATGGTCGCAGCTTGACGTTTTCGAGGTAATAAATAACACTTAATGACAATTCCTCATAAATTGGAAAAGGAAACAGTTAACTGATCCTCAGGTTTTCCCTTTTAAGTGGTTAGTCCTCTATAACAATAACAAGTGATTAGCACTCACTTCGCAAATGACAGAAATATGCAGACGATACAATCATTCTCTTGTGCCACGGTTAATCTAAGTCTACAGATGATTTCCTCTCAATCTCTCGCTCAAGCTAGGACGTTGTATACCAAAAACTTACTGCCTTTTGTGGTAAGTAAACTTCATTTTCACACTTTTGTAATTAAATGGATGTGACTGTTTTTGAGATTCGGTCGAGCTTTGCGGATTCCATCTGGATAATATCTTTTTCATCGCTGGATGTACATGCACAATCAAATATACTCCAGCGTTAGACGGGCGTAAGACTGTCTCTATTTTGCAGGAAGTCACGTAACCGATATTGGTCGACCAACAGCAGTGGCTCCCAACCTTTCTGAGACCATTACCCCTGAGTAATATTATCTAGTAGTATCCTCCCACCAACATTATCAACTTCTGTGTAATAAAGAATTTTCTTTGAACAGTTTCATTGCTAAAACCACGAAGCGTAAATGATATTATGTTTTTGTTGATGTTTTATTAAACCAAAAATTAATGATCAAAAGAGACAATTGATGCAGCTTATTTCTAATAACCTTCTTTTTATAATGATGTAGCAAATCTCAGTGCATTTGAATGTTACAAAACACTCCTATTCAGCAACGAAAGCTGACTATCCATGTTGAGGGTAGGAACTTCTAACAAAAAATGCTTCTTCTGCAACAACCCTCCTCCTACATACGCATTTGAAATAAACCAAATTAAAAGGTGTACACTAAACTTAATATTACTGTTTCTAAATGAGCTAAGCACTGGACTTCTTACTTCTCAGCTGGCAGAAATTGAAAGACTTCTGGTTGGCAAGGCTTTTTATATGACCACTAATGCTAACAGCAATAATAATAATTCGAAGTAATACACATGTTAGATATAGAAGAAAAATTTCAGCTGACATATATCGAATACAAAGACAGAAATACAGACATTAGACCATTCTTGCATAGACCGCCAAATAACCCACAAGTCGAAACAACAATAAAAACTATCAATACAATCATACACAACAAAATAAATGAAAACACAACTATGGTAGAGTTACAACTACTGGTTTATATAGGAGCACTCACTACGCTAAATAAACACACTATGCAGCGATCAGAACCAACCAACACACAGAAGAAACCCACAAAACCAGCATGGCAACACAGGCTACAGATCAGAATAGAAAAACTGAGAAAAGACCTCGGACAGCTAACACAATTTATAGGAAATGAAATGTCAGAAAAAAAAAACGAAAAAGGTTAGGTAAAATCTCACAACAAGTAGCGATAGAGCAATTAGATGAAAAGAAACAGAAATTACAAGCATTGGCCAAACGACTTAGCAGATACAAAAAAGTGAAAATAGAAGGAAACAAAACCAAACATTCAACACAAACCAAAAGAAATTTTACCAGACAATAGATAACACACACATTAAAATAGACACTCCACCAAACATAACAGACATGGAACACTTCTGGAGCAACATATGGTCAAACCCGGTACAACATAACAGGCATGCACAGTGGATACAAGCAGAAACAGATACATACAAAATGATACCACGAATGCCTGAAGTGATAATTTTGCAACATGAAGTCACCCAAGCAATTAATTCTACCCACAATTGGAAAGCCCCTGGAAAAGATAAAATAGCAAATTTCTGGCTAAAGAAGTTCACCTCAACACATTCACATCTAACTAAATTATTTAACAGTAACATTGCAGACCCATACTCATTCCCTGATACACTTACACATGGAATAACGTATCTGAAACCTAAAGATCAAGCAGACACAGCAAACCCAGCTAAATATCACCCCATAACATGCCTACCAACAATATACAAAATATTAACTTCAGTCATTACACAGAAATTAGTGACACATACAACACAGAACAAAATTATATATAAAGAACAACAAGGCTGTTGCAAAGGAGCATGAGGATGTAAAGAGCAACTGATAATAGATGCAAAGGTGATATATCAAGCTAAACCTAAACAAAGGTCGCTACACTACGCATACATTGATTACCAAAAAGCTTTTGATAGTGTACCCCACTCATGGTTACTACAAATATTGGAAATATACAAAGTAGATCCTAAATTGATACAGTTCCTAAACATAGTAATGAAAAATTGGAAAACCACACTTAATATACAAACAAATTCAAATAATATCACATCACAGCCAATACAGATTAAGCGTGGAATATACCAAGGAGACTCATTAAGTCCTTTCTGGTTCTGTCTTGCTCTGAACCCACTATCCAACATGCTAAATAATACAAATTATGGATACAATATTACTGGAACATACCAACACAAAATCACACATTTGCTATACATGGATGATCTAAAACTACTGGCAGCAACAAGTCAACAACTCAACCAATTACTAAAGATAACAGAAGTATTCAGCAATGATATAAACATGGCTTTTGGAACAGACAAATGTAAGAAAAATAGCGTAGTCAAGGGAAAAAACACTAAACAAGAAGATTACATATTGGATAACCACAGCGACTGAATAGAAGCGATGGAAAAAACGGATGCCTATAAATATCTAGGATACAGACAAAAAATAGGAATAGATAATACAAATATTAAAGAAGAAGTAAAAGAAAAATATAGTCAAAGACTAACAAAAATACTGAAAACAGAATTGACAGCAAGAAACAAGACAAAAGCTATAAATACTTATGCTATACCAATATTGACCTACTCATTTGGAGTAGTGAAATGGAGTAACACAGACCTAGAAGCACTCAGTACCCTTACATGATCACAATGCCACAAATATAGAATACATCACATACATTCAGCAACAGAAAGATTCACATTAAGCAGAAAGGAAGGAGGAAGGGGATTTATCGACATAAAAAACCTACATTATGGACAGGTAGACAATCTAAGAAAATTCTTTCTAGAACGAGCAGAAACTAGCAAAATACACAAAGCAATCACTCATATAAATACATCGGCTACACCACTGCAATTTCATAACCACTTCTACAACCCTCTAGATCACATAACATCAACAGATACGAAGAAAGAAAATTGGAAAAAGAAAACACTACATGGCAAGCACCCATATCATCTAACACAGCCACACATCAATAAAGACGCATCCAACACATGGCTAAGAAAAGGCAATATATACAGTGAGACGGAAGGACTCATGATTGCAATACAGGATCAAACAATAAACACCAGATATTACAGCAAGCATGTTATTAAAGATCCCAATACCACAACAGATAAATGCAGACTTTGCAAACAACAAATAGAAACAGTATATCACATCACAAGCGGATGTACAATACTAGCAAATACAGAATACCCCAGAAGACACGACAGTGTAGCAAAAATAATACATCAACAGCTTGCCTTACAACATAAACTTATAAAACAACACGTTCCCACATACAAGTATGCACCACAAAATGTGCTGGAGAATGATGAATACAAATTATACTGGAACAGAACCAATATAACAGATAAAACAACCCCACATAACAAACCTGACATCATACTCACCAATAAAAAGAAGAAATTAACACAACTAATCGAAATATCCATACCCAATACAACAAATATACAGAAGAAAACAGGAGAAAAAATTGAAAAATACATCCAACTGGCTGAGGAAGTCAAGGACATGTGGCATCAGGATAAAGTTGACATAATACCAATTATACTATCAACTACAGGAGTCATACCACACAATATCCACCAGTACATCAATGCAATACAGCTACATCCAAACTTATATATACAACTACAGAAATCCGTAATTATTGATACATGTTCAATTACCCGAAAGTTCCTAAATGCAATATAACATATACTGTACAGTTAAAAGGAAGTCACGCTTGATCAAGGCCCGCGTCACTTTCCATTTTTGACCAGACATAACGTCTGAGAAAAGAAAGAAATAATAATAATAACACTGTGAAGGACCTACATCAGTGTAGTATCCACCAAATAGTTACTGCTGTTCTGTCAACTGGTTCGTTTATGTATTGTGTATCAAATAATGAAGCAGTTTCAGGTCTCTTAAGGGAAGTAGTTAAAACTCGGAGAAGGTATTTTCATGATATTTTTAACGGTATATCGTGTATACGTCTCAATTTTACTGTCGTAGATGCCTAGTACTACGAATGTGTGTAGCGGGTGGACTGAGGACAACTTGTGAAACCAGTATATGAACAATTTCGTGTACTCCTTTCACAGCGGTGTCACTCTTTAATGGTGGTACTGGAAAAGAATTAATTATTGGTCAGGTATGTGATTGGAGTTACAGTAATAAGAGGTAGTGATAACAGCAATGATATTTTTTAAAAAAAATTAGCTTCGTAACCCAAACCCAACTGAACCCTTTTGTTTTTACTCATAAGAAAATTACATTTTATCCATAAAGTGGAAATTATTCCCAATCTGGGAACTATTGACTCATTTCGCAAAACAAATGTAAAACGAGTTAGGTGAAGGCAACAACCAAAAATTGGAAGATGTAATTTGAGACATTTGGGTTCAGTTATATCTTCGCGAAAATTGTAAGAGAATTTTCATTTTCTCGCAGTAATATTTCTCCAAAAGCTGACTGTAAACAAATTAATCAGCCAGTTTCTAAGATTTCATTTATGTTACAATGCAAACGATAAATTTTAGAACAACTGGCAAAAGGGTGAATGTAGAAGCCACCTGCTGGAAGGCTACACAGGCCTTAAGTTACCCATGGCTAACTATTGGTTTCAGACTCATGAAAGAAGGCTGTATACGAGGAAGAGACCGGAAATTATCAGGCTGGTTGTATGAAGTTGTGTTGTTGTTGTGGTCTTCAGTCCCGAGACTGGTTTGATGCAGCTCTCCATGCTACTCTATCCTGTGCAAGCTTCTTCATCTCCCAGTACCTACTGCAACCTACATCCTTCTGAATCTGCTTAGTGTATTCATCTCTTGGTCTCCCTCTACGATTTTTACCCTCCACGCTGCCCTCCAATACTAAATTGGTGAACTCTTTATGCCTCAGAACATGTCCTACCAATCGATCCCCTCTTCTAGTCAAGTTGTGCCCCAAACTTCTCCCCAATCCTATTCAATACCTCCTCATTAGTTACATGATCTACCCATCTAATCTTCAGCATTCTTCTGTAGCACCACATTTCGAAAGCTTCTATTCGCTTCTTGTTCAAACTACTTATCGTCCATGTTTCACTTCCATACATGGCTACGCTCCATACAAATACTTTCAGAAACGACTTCCTGACACTTAAATCTATACTCGATGTTAACAAATTTCTCTTCTTCAGAAACACTTCCTTGCCATTGCCAGTCTACATTGTATATCCTCTCTACTTCGATGATCATCAGTTATTTTGCTCCCCAAATAGCAAAACTCCTTCACTACTGTAAGTGTCACATTTCCTAATCTAATTCCATGAGCATCACCCGACTTAATTCAACTACATTCCATTATCCTCGTTTTGCTTTTGTTGATGTTCATCTTATATCCTCCCTTCAAGACACCATTCTTTCCGTTCAACTGCTCTTCCAAGTCCTTTGCTGCCTCTGACAGAATTACAATGTCATCGGCGAACCTCAAAGTTTTTATTTCTTCTTCATGGATTTTAATACATATTCCGAATTTTTCTTTTGTTTCCTTTACTGCTTGCTCAATATACAGATTGAATAACATCGGGGAGAGGCTACAAGGCCGGCCGCGGTGGCCGTGCGGTTCTAGGCGCTCCAGTCCGGAGCCGCGCTGCTGCTACGGTCGCAGGTTCGAATCCTGCCTCGGGCATGGGTGTGTGTGATGTCCTTAGGTTAGTTAGGTTTAAGTAGTTCTAAGTTCTAGGGGACTAATGACCACAGCAGTTGAGTCCCATAGTGCTCAGAGCCATTTTAGAGGCTACAACCCTGTCTTACTCCCTTCCCAACCACTGCTTCCCTTTCATGTCCCTCGACTCATAACTGCCATCTGGTTTCTGTACAAATTGTAAATAGCCTTTCGCTCCCTGTATTTTACCCCTGCCACCTTTAGAATTTGAAAGAGAGTATTCCAGTCAACGTTGTCAAAAGCTTTCTCTAACTCTACAAATGCTAGAAATGTAGGTTTGCCTTTTCTTAATCTTTCTTCTAAGATAAGTCGTAAGGTCAGTATTGCCGCACGTGTTCCAACATTTCTACGGAATCTAAACTGATCTTCCCCGAGGACGGCTTCTACCAGTTTTTCCATTCGTCTGTAAAGAATTCGCGTTACTATTTTGCAGCTGTGACTTATTAAACTGATAGTTCGGTAATTTTCACATCTGTCAACACCTGCTTTCTTTGGGATTGGAATTATTATATTCTTCTTGAAGTCTGAGGGTATTTCGCCTGTCTCATACATCGTGCTCACTAGATGGTAGAGTTTTTTCATGACTGGCTCTCCCGAGGCCATCAGTAGTTCAAATGGAATGTTGTCTACTCCCGGGGCCTTGTTTTGACTCAGGTCTTTCAGTGCTCTGTCAAACTCTTCACGCAGTATCTTATCTCCCATTTCGTCTTCATCTACATCCTCTTCCATTTCCATAATATTGTCCTCAAGTACATTGCCCTTGTATAAACCCTCTATATACTCCTTCCACCTTTCTGCCTTCCCTTCTTTGCTTAGAACTGGGTTTCCATCTGAGCTCTTGATATTCATACAGGTGGTTCTCTTCTCTCCAAAGGTCTCTTTAATTTTACTGTAGGCAGTATCTATCTTACCCCTAGTGAGACAAGCCTCTACATCCTTACATTTGTCCTCTAGCCATCCCTGCTTAGCCATTTTGCACTTCCTGTCGATATCATTTTTGAGACGTTTGTATTCCTTTTTGCCTGCTTCATTTACTGCATTTTTATACTTTCTCCTTTCATCAGTTAAATTCAATATTTCTTCTGTTACCCAAGGATTTCTACTAGCCCTCGTCTCTTTACCTACTTGGTCCTCTGCTGCCTTCACTACTTCATCCCTCAAAGCTGCCCATTCTTCTTCTACTGTATTTCTTTCCCCCATTCCTGTCGATTGTTCTCTTACGCTCTCCCTGAAACTCTGTACAACCTCTGGTTCTTTCAGTTTATCCAGGTCCCATCTACTTAAATTCCCACCTTTTTGCAGTTTCTTCAGTTTCAATCTGCAGTTCATAACCAATAGATTGTGGTCAGAATCCACATCTGCCCCAGAAAAGTCTTACAATTTAAAACCTGGTTCCTAAATCTCTGTCTTACCATTAAGTAATCTATCTGATACCTTTTAGTATCTCCAGGATTCTTCCAGGTATACGACCTTCCTTTATGATTCTTGAACCAAGTGTTGGCTAAGATTAAGTTATGCTCTGTGCAAAATTCTACAAGGCGGCTTCCCCTTCATTTCTTAGCCCCAATCCATATTCACCTACTACGTTTTCTTATCTTTGTTTCCCTACTATTGAATTCCAGTCACCCATGACTATTAAATTTTCGTCTCCCTTCACTATCTGAATAATTTCTTTTATTGCGTCATACATTTCTTCAATTTCTTCGTCATCTGCAGAGCTAGTTGGCATATAAACTTGTACTACTGTAGTAGGTGTGGGCTTCGTATCTATCTTGGCCACAATAATGCTTTCACTATGCTGTTTGTAGTAGCTTACTCGCATTCCTATTTTCCTATTCATTATTAAACCTACTCCTGCATTACCCCTATTTGAATTTGTGTTTATAACCCTGTAGTCATCTGACCAGAAGTCTTGTTCCTCCTGCCACCGAACTTCACTAATTCCCACTATATCTAACTTTAACCTATCCATTTCCCTTTTTAAATTTTCTAACCTACCTGCCCGATTAAGGGATCTGACATTCCACGCTCCGATCCGTAGAACGCCAGTTTTCTTTCTCCTGATAACGACGTCCTCTTGAGTAGTCCCCGCCCGGAGATCCGAATGGGGGACTATTTTACCTCCAGAGTATTTTACCCAAGAGGACGCCATCATCATTTAATCATACAGTAAAGCTGCATGCCCTCGGGAAAAATTACGACCGTAGTTTCCCCTTGCTTTCAGCCGTTCGCAGTACCATCACAGCAAGGCCGTTTTGGTTATTGTTACAAGGCCATATCAGTCAATCATCCAGACTGTTGCCCTTGCAACTACTGAAAAGGCTGCTGCCCCTCTTCAGGAACCACACGTTTGTCTGGCCTCTCAACATATACCCCTCTGTTGTGGTTGCACCTACGGTACGGTTATCTGAGGCACGCAAGCCTCCCCACCAACGGGAGGTTCATGGGGGGGGGGGGGGGTATGATGTTAGGACAGAGATTTTCAAACCATATTTTAAACTCTAAGATGTTGATTCTGATCATAATTTACTGGTCGTGAACTGTAGATTAAAATCTGATAAATTTGCAAAAAGGCAGGAAATTGGGTAGATGAAGCCTGCATATAAGGCAACGATTGACTGAAAGTGGGGAAGGGATACGATAGAGGACCAACGGGTAGCTTTGAGGGATACACTCGAGACAGCAGACGATCAAACAGGTAAGACGACAAGACCTAGTAGAAATCCTTGGAAATTTCAGGCGGTATTTAACTGACGAAAGAAAAAAAGAAAAACTAAAATGAATGAAGTGTGCAAAAGGGAATGCAGACACCTAAGAAATGAGACTGAGAGAATACAAAATGGGTAGCAGGAATAGCTAGAGGAAAGAAGCATGGCTGTCTAGGCGGGAGGTAGCTGCCACAGAAGGGATATTAAAGAGCCATTTAGAGAAAACAGAAGCACTGTACGAGTATCAAGAGCTCAGATGGAAGGCGGGTATCAAGAAGAGAAGGGAAAGCTCAAATTTGAAAGGAATATATAAACGCGCTATGCCAGGTGATTGATGGCAGTAATACTTAAAGGGAAGAAGAAGTAAATACAGATGATATCGGAGACATAACACTGCGAGAAAAATTTGCCATGGCACTGAGACTTAAGTCGAAACAAAGCTCCTGCAGTAGACAACATTTCCTCACAATAATTTTGAGATCCTTGGGAGGTCCAGCCATGGCAAATCTATTCCTTGTTATGTGTAAATTATATAAAGCAGGCGAAATTCCGCCAGTCTTCAAGTAGAACATATTCCAAAGTAGGCAGATGCTGACAGATGTGAACAGTTCAAAATGTTCAGTCTAATATAGAAACCCAAAGCGGTACTGGTTGGTCATTCTAGGCTCATTATCCCGAAATACCGGGAATCCCTATCGTCATTAACCCTAAATGGGAAAAATATCAACTTAAAAAAGCTTCCAAAATAGACGTTTTATTGCCCAGATCGCAATTGATGCATTTCCTAATTACAAGTTTCAGCGAAGTATTCGACGATCTGAATATGGCAATACGACTTCGCTGAAACAAGTAATCAATATATGTGTCAACTGCGATCTGCGCAATAAAAACTATTTTACATTGATATAAAGATTGCTCTCCTCCTTACAATGTCAGGCAGTTACAGAAAATATCAACTTCTCCCATCCAGCCAAGAATCTAGGAGTAACAACACACGAAAATCTAAATTGGACGGAGCACTTAACTGCAGTGTGCAAGAAGGCGTTACTATCTCTCCATTTCTTACAAAAATACAAAAAGTTCTTCCTGCTTGACTCGAAAAAAGAGCTTATCCAAACACTTATTGATTCCTGTTGTTGATGACTACGATGTTATCCTACAGGGCCATTTTTAAGGAACGTTCACGGCGCCAGGAACAGGTTATGAATGTCTGTGTTCGTTATATCTGTGATGTTCGCCACTTCGGTAACATTTCTCCGTCATATGCACAGCTATCGTACCTCCTTGCACACTAGTGCCAAGACTTCCATTCCCTCATACGATAAAACGGTACTCTCAGCAGTACACGAAGAAAATGATCCAAAAACTTTTTCACAGATGTGCCTTCACACAAAGACGAATCACCTAAAACTTGCACCGAAAATATTGTGGAAATGAGAGGTGCTATTGATGTGCCGATTTTACAGAATGGATCGGTAGTGAGTGTCTCTTATTGTTAGCCAAGTAATACCTCGTAATAACATATAGAAAGTGTACTTTTTGTACAACCATATACATTTTTAAATTGAACTAAATACATCATACATCTTTAGTATCCTGTCTTAATTCCCGTGTGCAGAAGAAAAAGTGGTTCCCATAATCGTTTCTACGCAGCTCTTGATGGAGAGAGATGGGATGGAGGTAGGACCTATGTCGACGGAGAATGCTAGGGCACTTGACTGATTCATGCCACTTACTCGAGCGATTGTGAGTGATCTAACGTGCGGATCAATTACAGCGGCAGCAAGAACATTAATTTCCCCCTCTGCCATTGTCACTTGTTTCCCTTCTGTTACGTTTACTATGCGTTACGCTACCACTTTCACGTAACTGGTTGAGAAGGTTGAAAAATTACTACCTTAAATGTTGACGTCTGTTGGGGTACCTTGCCGCATACACCGTACGCGAACTAATTGCATTCTTTCTACATTCTCCATACACCATGGGCATATCAGCTTTTTCTATATTTGTAAATCCCATCGTCCTTCCAACCAACTGCTTGGCGTACCACACTAACTTACTAGCAAGTCGCAGTGCGCTCGAGGAACACACATGTACACTGTAGGCAAACGTAACAACAACGTAGTGTGGCCTGAGCTCCCAGTTGGTGCACATCGACAGCACAGAAAGATACGTATATAGCTTCTTTTCTGTGTTTACTTCGTAGATTCTTACTTATATTGCGTGTGAGTTTCGTATAGGAGGTGTAATTTCGAATTTTAATTACTGTAATCGTAAATTCAGGCAGAGTGTAGCACACTTTGCGTGTTTCCTTTGCGTTATCTACGCACAGACTCGTGTTTCAGTAACTTTTGATCAACATCGATTAGAATGCACAGGGACTGTGATTGCTGTGTTCGGATGAGGGTTGAGTTGGCATCCCATCGCTCACAGCTGCAGGTGGCGATGACTTCGGTCGCGCAGCTTGAGGCTGTTGCCAATAGGTACCACTGTGGGGAGCCGGACTTGGGTATCACAGGGATGTCAACCTCGTCCCGTCTGTCCCCAGATCGGTCTGCTGCTGTGGTTGCCCCGGTTGCTGCCCGCAGTGGGGCTGAGCCCTCGCCTGTGGTTGATTGGGAGGTCATTCCAAGGCGTGGCAGGCAGCGAAAGACGTCCCCGGAGGCTGATCAGAAAGCCTCCCTGGTGCGTCTGATAAACAGGTTTCAGGTACTGTCTCTGGCTGAGCCAGATGCAGATGCCTGCCCTGTTTCAGAGGATGTTTCTCAGCCTTCAAGGTCCGGGCAATCACAGAGAGTGGGCTTATTGGTACTTGGGAGCTCCAATGTTAGGCGCGTAATGGGGCCCCTTAGGGATATGGCGGCTAAGGAGGGGAAGAAATCCAGTGTGCACTCCGTGTGCATTCCGGGTGGAGTCATTCCTGATGTGGAAAGGGTTCTTCCGGATGCCATGAAGAGCACAGGGTGCAGCCAGCTGCAGGTGGTGGCACATGTCGGCACTAATGACGTGTGTCGCTTTGGATCTGAGGAAATTCTCTTTGGATTCCAGCGGCTATCTGATTTGGTGAAGGCTGCCGGTCTTGCTTACGAGATGAAGGCAGAGCTCACCATCTGCAGCATCGTTCATCGTTGACAGAACTGACTGCGGACCTTTGGTGCAGAGCTGGGTGGAGGGTCTGAATCAGAGGCTCAGACGGTTTTGCGACTGTGCTGGCTGCAGATTCCTTGACTTGCGCCATAGCATGGTGGGGTTTCGGGTTCCGCTGAATAGGTCAGGAGTTCACTACACTCAGCTGGCAGCTACAACCGCTCTCTCACCGATAGATCTGTACCTACGGATTGGCAAATTGCGCAGGTCTCACCAGTGTTTAAGAAGTGTAGTAGGAGTAATCCATTGAACTACAGACCTATATCATTGACGTCGGTTGGCAGTAGGGTTTTGGAGCATATACTTTATTCAAACATGGATCACCTCCAAGGGAACGATCTATTGATACATAATCAGCATGGTTTCAGGAAACATCGTTGTTGTGCAACGCGGCTAACTCTTTATTCGCACGAAGTAATGGCCGCTATCGACAGGGGATCTAAAGTTGATTCCGTATTTCTAAATTTCCGGAAAGGTTTTGACACCGTTCCTCACAAGCGACTTCTAATCAAGCTGCCGGCCTATGGGGTATCGTCTCAGTTGTGCGACTGGATTCGTGATTTCCTGTCAGGAAGGTCGCAGTTCGTAGTAATAGACGGCAAATCATCGAGTAAAACTGAAGTGATATCAGGTGTTCCCCAGGGAAGCGTCCTGGGACCTCTGCTGTTCCTGATCTATATAAATGACCTGGGTGACAATCTGAGCAGTTCTCTTAGGTTGTTCGCAGATGATGCTGTAATTTACCGTCTAGTAAGGTCATCCGAAGACCAGTATCAGTTGCAAAGCGTTTTAGAAAAGATTGCTGTATGATGTGGCAGGTGGCAGTTGACGCTAAATAACGAAAAGTGTGAGGTGATACACATGAGTTCCAAAAGAAATCCGTTGGAATTCGATTGCTTGATAAATAGTACAATTCTCAAGGCTGTCAATTCAACAAAAAACCGGGGCGTTAAAATTACGAACAACTTCAATTGGAAAGACCACATAGATAATATTGTGGGGAAGGCGAGCCGAAGGTTGCGTTTCATTGGCAGGACACTTAGAAGATGCAACAAGTCCACTAAAGAGACAGCTTACACTACACTCGTTCGTCCTCTGTTAGAATATTGCTGCGCAGTGTGGGATCCTTACCAGGTGGGATTGACGGAGGACATCGAAAGGGTGCAAAAAAGGGCAGCTCGTTTTGTATTATCACGTAATAGGGGAGAGAGTGTAGCAATATGATACGCGAGTTGGGATGGAAGTCATTAAAGCAAAGACGTTTTCCGTCGCCGCGAGATCTATTTACGAATTTTCAGTCACCAACTTTCTCTTCCGAATGCGAAAATATTTGGTTGAGCCCGACCTGCATAGGTAGGAATGATCATCAAAATAAAATAAGAGAAATCAGAGCTCGAACAGAAGGGTTTAGGTGTTCGTTTTTCCCGCGCACTGTTCGGGAGTGGAATGGTAGAGAGATAGTATGATTGTGGATCGATGAACCCTCTGCCAAGCACTTAAATGTGAATTGCAGAGTAATCATGTAGATGTAGATGTACCTAGAAACTACGCAGGTTGTATGGCACAAAAAGGTGTCGGTGTGGAAACTTTTCAAAATACGAAATATCGTAAACGACTCGCACTAGACTCCTGCAAAAAACACTACTGACAGTCTAACTTAACCTACTTTTCGCTCGTTAATGTAAATGGCACTGTTCATTTTTAAAAAAAGTGTATACTTGCACAAAAAGTACACTTTCTAAGCATTATTACAATCTGTTTATTGTATAACAGTATGAAATGGCTCTGAGCACCATGGGACTCAACATCTGTGGTCATAAGTCCCCTAGAACTTAGAACTACTTAAACCTAACTAACCTAAGGACATCACACACATCCATGCCCGAGGCAGGATTCGAACCTGCGACCGTAGCGGTCACGCGGTTCCAGACTGAAGCGCCTTTAACCGCACGGCCACAGCGGCCGGCATAACAATATGAGCCAATGACTACCAACCCATTCTGTGAAAGCGACGCATAAATATCACTTTCCATTTCCGCAATATCTGCTGTTGAAGAAATAAAGCGTGTCCGGAGGGCGCGAACATCAGTCCAGTCGTTGTTGTAATGTAGAAACGTAGCGATGCATCTGACGTCCTACGGCATTATCATTGGCTTTGGCTTTGGGGACAGAGGTGGAAGCTTATACGAAACAGCAAAGTTCGTCAGTTTTTCGTGTGCCACCGTGGTTAAAGTAAACGCTATAGCGTCCCCAGTGCTATATTACGAAAATACTTAAAAAACGGTATTTACAAGGAAGAGACATTTAAAAATTGAATAATATATATATATATATATTTTATAATGTACCCGTAAAATAATAATTTCTCTGTGTAAGTTTCGAGTGCAAAGAAATATAACAAAATGATCTAAAGAGACGACAAGATACGCTCTTCTGTTAACTTTTTAGTCGTCTTCGCTTCTTCTCTAGTCTTGGTTGCGTGTAGACGGACGAGTGGTGGCAAATGTAAGCATATTTGTATGAATTAAGCAGATAATATATTGATTTAATGTTATTGTGCACATTTAATTTGTAAGAAGTGATCCCGATTTCATGTCCGCCTTCCTTGTATTAACCTGCATTCGAGTAATTTACAGTGCAACAATCGCAGCAGCCGATGCAGCCAACGACGCCATTACGTGGCGATATTAACTTATAAAAATTATCGGAAGCGAAAAACTCGCCCGCTATTAACATAATATACGTTTTTCTCCACAGCCGCCCGACGTTGCAAAAAATACGTAGCTTAAGACTCTTATTTTCAGTACAACAGCCGAGAGCCAGAGCCAGGACTCCGACTACAACGCAGTGGTTAACGGAGGTAAGAAAAAATACTCTCGGGCGTGTGTGGGCCGCAATTGTAATTAATAACTGAAGATTTTTTGCTTTAAAGTGAACTCACTAGCCGAAGAAATTAATATGAAAAGTTTATTCCATTGTCCAACTTTTATGCTCATGTCGTAAGACTCAGCGAGTCTAACATTCATTAGCGTAACAAATAATTTAAGATTAATATTGTTAAAAAGGAGATCTCCACAAAAGCATTTAATGTTGTTGTAGTGGTCTTCAGTCCTGAGACTGGTTTGATGCAGCTCTCCATGCTATTCTATCCTGTGCAAGCTTCTTCATCTCCCAGTACCTACTGCAACCTACATCCTTCTGAATCTGCTTAGTGTATTCATCTCTTGGTCTCCCTCTACGATTTTTACCCTCCACGCTGCCCTCCAATACTAAATTGGTGATCCCTTGATGCCTCAGAACATGTCCTGCCAACCGATCCCTTCTTCTGGTCAAGTTGTGCCACAAACTTCTCTTCTCCCCAATCCTATTCAATACTTCCTCATTAGTTATGTGATCTACCCATCTACTCTTCAGCATTCTTCTGTAGCACCACATTTCGAAAGCTTCTATTCTCTTCTTGTCCAAACTATTTACCGTCCATGTTTCACTTCCATACAAGGCTACACTCCATACAAATACTTTCAGAAACGACTTCCTGACACTGAAATCTATACTCGATATTAACAAATTTCTCATCTTCAGAAACGCTTTCCTTGCCATTGCCAGTCTACATTTTATATCCTCTCTACTTCGACCATCATCAGTTATTTTGCTCCCCAAATAGCAAAACTCCTTTACTACTTTAAGTGTCTCATTTCCTAATCTAATACCCTCAGCATCACCCGACTTAATTCGACTACATTCCATTATCCTTGTTTTGCTTTTGTTGATGTTCATCTTATATCCTCCTTTCAAGACACTGTCCATTCCATTCAACTGCTCTTCCAAGTCCTTTGCTGTCTCTGACAGAATTACAATGTCATCGGCGAACCTCAAAGTTTTTATTTCTTCTCCTTGGATTTTAATACCTACTCCGAATTTACCTTTTGTTTCCTTTACTGCCTGCTCAATATACAGATTGAATAACATCGGGGAAAGGCTACAACCCTGTCTTACTCCCTTCCCAACTACTGCTTCCCTTTCATGCCCCTCGACTCTTATAACTGCCATCTGGTTTCTGTACAAATTGTAAATAGCCTTTCGCTCCCTGTATTTTACCCCTGCCACCTTTAGAATTTGAAAGAGAGTATTCCAGTCAACATTGTCAAAAGCTTTCTCTAAGTCTACAAATGCTAGAAACGTAGGTTTGCCTTTCCTTAATCTTTCTTCTAAGATAAGTCGTAAGGTCAGTATTGCCTCACGTGTTCCAGTATATCTACGGAATCCAAACTGATCTTCCCCGAGATCAGCTTCTACTAGTTTTTCCATTCGTCTGTAAAGAATTCGTGTTAGTATTTTGCAGCTGTGGCTTATTAAAATGACTGTTCGGTAATTTTCACATCTGTCAAAAAAATGGTTCAAATGGCTCTGAGCACTATGGGACTCAACATCTTAAGTCATAAGTCCCCTAGAACTTAGAACTACTTAAACCTAACTAACCTAAGGACATCACACACAGCCATGCCCGAGGCAGGATTCGAACCTGCGACCTAGCAGTCCCGCGGTTCCGGACTGCAGCGCCAGAACCGCTAGACCACCGCGGCCGGCTCACATCTGTCAACACCTGCTTTCTTTGGGATTGGAATTATTATATTCTTCTTCAAGTCTGAGGGTATTTCGCCTGTTTCATACATCTTGCTCACCAGATGGTAGAGTTTTGTCAGGACTGGCTCTCCCAAGGCCGTCAGATGTTCCAATGGAATGTTGTCTACTCCAGGGGCCTTGTTTCGACTCAGGTCTTTCAGTGCTCTGTCAAACTCTTCATGCAGTATCGTATCTCCCATTTCATTTTCATGTTGTCTGCTCCAGGGGCCTTGTTTCGACTCAGGTCTTTCAGTGCTCTGTTAAACTCTTCATGCAGTATCGTATCTCCCATTTCATTCTCATCTACATCCTCTTCCATTTCCATAGTATTGTCCTCAAGTACATCGCCCTTGTATAGACCCTCTATATACTCCTTCCACCTTTCTGCTTTCCCTTCTTTGCTTAGAACTGGGTTTCCATCTGAGCTCTTGATGTTCATACAAGTGGTTCTCTTATCTCCAAAGGTCTCTTTAATTTTCCTGTAGGCAGTATCTATCTTACCCCTAGTGAGATAAGCCTCTACATTCTTACATTTGTCCTCTAGCCATCCCTGCTTAGCCATTTTGCACTTCCTGTCGATCTCATTTTTGAGACGTTTGTATTCCTATTTGCCTGCTCATTTACTGCATTTTTATATTTTCTCCTTTCATCAATTAATTTCAATATTTCTTCTGTTACCCAAGGAATTCTACTACCCCTCGTCTTTTTACCTACTTGATCCTCTGCTGCCTTCACTACTTCATCCCTCAAAGCTATCCATTCTTCTTCTATTGTATTTCTTCCCCCCCATTCCTGTCAATTGTTCCCTTATGCTCTCCCTCAAACACTGTACAACCTCTGGTTCTTTCAGTTTATCCAGGTCCCATCTCCTTAAATTCCTTAAATTTAATCGTAAATCAAAATTGAATGAAATATAATTTTTATTAAGGCCCACCACGTAATCAAAAATAATAATAATAATATATTAAATCACGACGGCCGATGGACGCGAGAGCGCGCATAGCAAAAAGGCGCTATCCAAAACCAGCACCGAGGCATCTGTGGTGCACCACGGGCCAACGACGGCTGCGGAGACGTGTACGGACGAATAGATTTGCTACTTTTGAGGAACTGACCGCCCAGGTGAATCCATGGGCTACCAATAGTGCTTCCTCAACGACAGTTCAGCGAATGTTGAGTATGAGCCTCAGCAGGCAGTATCCTGCTCCATGCATCCGCGCAGACTGCTGTTCATCGGCGACGAAGGTTTCAGTTTGCACGTGAGTATCGCCAACTGGTCGTCCAACGAGGGGTGACAGGTGGCCTTTCCACAACAATTACGTTTTACGTGCTCGGCGTGAGACGTCTGAAAACAAACATCCTGCAACTATCATCAGTAAACACTTCCGGGCTAAGTTGCCGTGGTCGATCTGTAGAATTTCTTTTCCCTGACGTTTCGTTCTCAACTACGGAGAACATCTTCCGAGGTGAGTTGACGACTGGCTGCTAGGAGTTTTTTTTTTTTCTTTATTGTGATTTTAAAACCTGTGGAACAGGTAGGCTGGCAGCAGCACAATACGCCGCTCTTCAGCCGAAGATAGTACAATGATATAAACAGAGAAGATACATCACTTGGAAAAACGGCGGGAAAAAACAGTAGACACATGAACATAAAAAAACATGAAGCCATTCACACTCGATGACAATCTACACTACAAACTGTTGACACGAAGCACAAACACTGAAGATGACGATGGCACTGGTGAACGATGGAGTGTGACGGTGAACACTGAACACTAAACACGACGGCACACACGAGACACTGATGGCGATGATCTCCAGCGCGCGAATGTCCACTTAGCGCGTGCGAGTCCGGGGACCTGCCAAGGGGGTAACAAGGGTGAGGTGGGGGAGAGGGGAGAACAAGGATGCCAATGGCTGAGGAGATGGGGGCAGGGGGAGAGGGACAGGGGAGGGGAAGCCTGGGGGAGGAGTGGGGAGAAATGGAGGAGGGAGGGAAGATGGAGAGAAGGGAGGGAGGGTGCCCAGAGGAGCAAACACAGGAGGAGGGTGGGAGGATCAAAGTTAGTAGGAGGGGAGGGGAGGAGGGCATCATCAGGGAGAGGGAGCTGGCGGAAGCCACCTTGGGAGAGGGTAAGGAGGGTGGAGAGATGGAGACCGGGTGGGATGTGGGAATACAGGCGCGGCAGCAGGCGGGGGTGGGAGAGGATCGGGGAGACTAGCGGGTGAGGAGGATCGAGTTTGTGGGAGGTGTACAGGATCTGTATCCTTTCAAGGAAAAGGAGGAGGTGGGGGAAGGGGATGAGATCGTACAGGATCCGCGTGCGGGAGGGGAGACGGATGCGATAGGCGAGGCAGAGAACATGGCGTTCAAGGATTGCTGCTAGGAGCTGGGGCCGTCGCTTATATGGAGATCGTAGAGGGCGCACCGCACGTCACGTGGCGTCGATGTGTAGCTATCTCTGGCTATCGTCTGTTCTCTCGATTGCAGGCAATCGATTGTCACGTGATTGATGCAACGTCGACCGCCATATCTTGTCCAATTTTAATCCTTCTTCTTTACGATTAAAATTGTATTGATGTTTGTGGATTTCAATTGCCTCTCTATACATACGTGTACAATAATGCGACGTCCTCGCTAGCACGCTTGTCTCACCAAATTTTATTTCGTGATCTCCATCCTTAAAAACACGTTCCGCTACTGCCGATTTGTCGATATGTCCCAAGCGACAGTTTCTTTTGTGCTCCGTCAACCTAGCAGCCAGTCGTCGACTCACCTCAGAAGGTGTTCTCCGTAGTTGAGAACGAAACGTCAGGGAGAAGAAGTTCTACAGATCGACCACGGCAGCTTAGCCCGGAAGGGTTTACGCCGGCCGTGAAAGCCTACATGGGATGACCCTGCAACTATCTTTGGAATGGTCCAGGCTGGAGGAGGGAGCGACTTGGCTCGGGAATACATTCGTGGCATTTCCCTAGTGATCTCGTCGCTCTGGAAAGCACAATGAATGAACACAGGTACGCATATATCCTTGCGGTTCATGTCCACTCCTACTCTTGTTCCTCAGCATGATAACATCTAGCGGTGGGACAACGGAGCGTGTCACACAGCTCGCAGTGTACATGCGTGGCTCGAACAACTCAAAAATGAAACTTTCTGGCAGATTAAAACTGTGTGCCGGACCGAGACTCAAACGCGGGACCTTTGCCTTTCGCGGGCAAGTGCTCTACCAACTGAGCTACCCACGCACGTCTCACGCCCCGTCCTCACAGCTTTACTTCTGCCAGTATCTCGTCTCCTACCTTCCAAACTTTACAGAAGCTCTCCTGCGAACCTTGCAGAACTAGCACTCCTGAAAGAAAGGATATTGCGCAGGCATGGCTTAACCACAGCCTGGGGGATGTTTCCAGAATGAGATTCTCACTCTGCAGCGGAGTGTGCGCTGATACGAAACTTCCTGGCAGATTAAAACTGTGTGCCGGACCGAGACTCGAACTCGGGACCTTTGACTTTCGCGGGAAGGTAGGAGACGAGGTACTGGAGGAATTAAAGCTGTGAGGACGGGGCGTGAGTAGTGCTTGGGTAGCTCAGTCGGTAGAGCACTTGCCCGCGAAAGGCAAAGGTCCAGAGTTCGAGGCTCGGTCCGGCACACAGTTTTAATCTGCCAGGAAGTTTCAACTCAAAAATGATTTTACCGTACAATCCTGGCCACCAAACACCGCGGATTTAAACCGAATAGAGACTCTATGGGACCATCTCGATCAGGATTTTGGTGCGATTAATCCTCAGGCGAGAACCCTAGCGCAGCTGGCCACAGCCCTGTGGTCAAAACGACTACCCACCCCTGTTGGTACCTTGCAGAAGCTCAGTGACTCTCTTTCTCGTAGCGGTCCACGCTGCAGTAGGTGGTTATTCAGCTTGTGACACATGACTGCATATATTCTGTTTTTAACAGACAGAATATATTGTGTACTGTAGAAAACTACGTTATCTAATAATCGTTTGTATCGGCTGCACGATCTGGGTACGCGTATGTAATTACGAGGGTGATCCCATAAGTACTCGACCCAACAAAGAAAACACGAAAAATTGTTGAAATGGCTCTGAGCACTATGGGACTTAACATCTGAGGTCATCAGTCCCCTGGACTTGGACACTACTTAAACCTAACTAACCTAAGAACATCACACACATCCATGCCCGAGGCAAGATTCGAACCTGCGACCGTAGCGGTCGCGCGTTTCCAGACTGTAGCACCTAGAACCGTTCGGCCACACCGGCCGGCTTGAATCACAAAGATTTTGGAAAATATGTATTTATTTTTCAACATAATCTTCTTGCAGCTGTATACACTTTTCCCAGCGATGTTCAATAAGTTCATTACCCTTATTATATTGACTACTGTCTAACTCCTAAAAATAGCCATTACCTGCCGACATCACGTCTTAATTTGTTGAAAATCTACCACCAGCGAGACATTTTTCTTAATTTTGGGAACAGAAAATAATCCGAAGGGGCCACGTCTGGTGAATAGGATGCATGACGTAGTAATTAAAACTTTAATTCATTAATTTTGGCCATTGCAATAACGAACGGGTGAGCTGGTGCATTGCCCTGAACAAACACTTTCTTTTTGGTCAAATGCGGCCGTATTTGCATGATTTATTCGCCCAGACGTTCCAATAAGTTCGCATAATACTCGCCGTTGATAGTTTTTCCCTTTTCAATGTAGTCAATGAAAATTATCTCACGCACATCCCAAAACACCGAGGCCATGTCCTTGCCTGCAGATGCAACGGTCTTCGCCTTCTTTGTACTCAGTTCTCCAATTTGTGTCCAATGTTTTGATTGTTGTTGTGTCTCGGGAGTGAAGTGGTGGACCCATGTTTCATGCATGGTTATGAAATGGCGCAAAAAATCAGCTTTCTTGCTGAGAAGCTTCGCTAAACACTCAACTGAAACATCTTCACGACACAGTTTCTGCTCCAGTGTGAGCAAAAAGTGTCACAAACATTGCACGCAATTTTCTCATCCCCAAATTTGCAGATAATATGCGATGTACCGCACTTTTTGAAATGCCTACTATGTCTGCTAGCTTGCGCACTTTCAGTAGACTATCAGCCTGTACCGCTTTGTGGACTTTCTTCATCATTTCTGGTGTCGTCACCTCATTTGGTCTCCAACTGCGATGCCCCTCTTGGCAGCTCGTACGGCCTCGTTTAAACTCAGCTATTTTACTGTTGTCAACAAAGACGCACACTCTCCCAAAGTAGAATATAGCTCAGCTTTAACATTGGTTGCCCTGAGGCCTTTCAAAAAACATTGTATCACTTAACGATGACCAATTTTCTCTATTTTCACAAGTTCACTCGCAATGTTCACAATTGGTGGCTGCCGAACACATACTAAACAATGTGGCGTCTTCAAACTTGAAACATATGCTTCATAGATCGTATACTTTCTAATCCAGTGATTGTTTCAAGAACGACTGCCATCTCTCGGTCAGGTCGGGTACTTATGGGACCACCCTTGTACATAGTTCAGTAGATCTATGTGAATAATTATCCTATAAATAGCTTCTCTTGAGGCAATATTTTACTTTTTTTTTAAAAAAGTGTTACTGGACTTACGCTAAATCTTGAATAATTTATTACGTATATCGCTGAGTTTACACACACATTAAATTAACGAGCTGCTTCGTTCGCGTAGACAGTATGGCCTACAGATTTTTTTGCTTTTTTGTTTTTTTATATAATCGAATTTTCATGCCGTTCACAAACTGCAGCACCTGAGCTTTTCACGCTAATTAAGACCATATAAGCATGGTCTTTTAGGCTGCTCTTCTGACTATAAAGCTATTCCGGTAGCTGGAGTCCAAATCTTTTGTTAATTATGCCTTTTATGTTCTTGTGGAGAAACTTCCATAGCAATTTTTATTCCCTAACAAATATTTCCTTACAACTAACCGAAAGAGAAATACCAATTCCCATAACGTTAGCTTTAAAGATACAGGGTACTTATAAATGGTAGAAAAATCTACATTTTTATGACTTTATTAAATTCTATGATCTTTCCTGATTACATTGATATACACATTATATAGTTTCAAATGAAAAATGACCTATAAATACCAAATTGTAAAGTTACGGTCATGTATACCGCCACACCCCCGTTATTTCCTACTTAAACAAGTGTTATTTCAAAAAGAACTGTGAACTTTCTGTTTCCAGCGATTATACTTATGATATATTGTATATGTTGGTAACAGTGAAGGTTTCTAGTGTCTGTAAATTATTATCTTTGCTAATATTTACTTTTGTTTCGCTGGAGCAGTTTGTTCACATGTTACTAAATGTTTGTAGCCTAAGTGCTACATATATTTGTGGAAGTACATATCCTTTAGCGTGCAATAAATACGAACTATGCCATGCATGAAGAAATTCAATGAAAGGAAATTCCTTGGTAGCCTGTTCACAAACAAAGCAACGCCACACTGTGGAATGTAACCTTATATATCAGTTCTCCAGGGAAGAAACTCCCACGTGGCAAGCTAACAATGATGCTGTTTGTAGTGGATTTGTTGTTGTTGATGTGAGACTTTATCTTCTTTGATAAAAGAAGTGGTCAAATGTAAACAATACGATGGTGTAGGCTGTCTGGAAATAACTTAACAACAAAGTAGCAGGAAGGGTTTAGCGTCAAAAATAGTTGTTCTGTGTAGATCCTGCAATAAATGTACCTCGAAATTTACTGCGATCAATGTGCATAATTCATGTGATGTGAATTTGAAGTTATTGTATGCAATGTGTGCTATAGGAAAAGTAAAAAAGGCTGCTGAAAAGTTTTGTGGTTTGATGGAGCTTCCTCCTCTTCCCTGTAGGTTGAGCAAGTACATAAAAATACTTTTAGGTGACTTGACGGTTGTGTCTGAAGCATCTATTAACGCGCAGTAGACGAAACTGTAAATATTAGTGGAACCAAGGACATTGCTGTTGCACTTGATGAGATATGGTAACGTCGAGGACATCGTTCCTTGATTGGTGTTGTAAGTGCTACTTCTCAGAAGAATGGAAAAGTTGTTGATGTTGAGTGCTTATCTAAGTACTGCCGCACTTGCCATGGTAACACTGAAGGACATATTGAACATCAGTGTTCTAAGAATTATGATGGTTACAGTGGAGGTATGGAGGATGATGGACCTCTAAAAATATTTCAGAGGTTGGTGCCCGTTGACAACATTAGATATATGAAATACCTAGGCGATGGGGACTCTAAGGCTTTCAATAAAATTAATGAATTTAATGATTATGATGATACCTTGGTAACAAAACTGGGGTGTTGTGGGTATGTGCAAAAGAAGATGGGTGCTCGACTGAGGAGGCTACGAAGAGAAATGAAAGGAAAGTTACTATCTGATGGAAAATCCCTGTCTGGCCGAGGCAGATTGATAGAAACTGAAATAGGCCTTCTTTAGAGATATTATGGACTGCCATTAGACGAAATGCACCTCTGAATGATGTTACAGCAATGAGAAAAACTGTATGGGCCACCTACATTCATAAGTTGTCCACAGATGACCACCTTGTTCACGGACTTTGCCCTAAAGGAGCAGATTCTTGGTGTGGTTACCAAAAGGCAAAATAAAGTGGTCAAATATATCTCTTCCTGAGCCTGTTATGAATGAAATAAAACCAATTTTTAGAGACCTGAGTGACCCTATTTCGCTTAGTAAATGTCTTTATGGGGGCACTCAGAATACAAATGAATGCTTCAACCACTGCATATGGAAAAGATTACTTAAGGATGTTTTTTTTAGGAGTAAATACATTAAAAGCTGGTGTACTAGATGCAATGGTATGTTTCAATGGTGAAGTGATAGGAAGGTTGGAAGTCCTGAGAAATTTAAGAATAAAATGTGGCTCTAAAATAAGATCAATTGCTTGTGTGTGACAGACGACAGGTGCATGAAGATGAAAGATTTGCTCATCAAGTTACCAAAGAAGCAATAAGTGCTACAAGGAATTCCAAGAGGAAGCTTGACGATGAAAAAATGCTGTAGCATGAAGAATATGCTTCAGGAATGTCCTGAGGCACAGTTTAATTGGACTCATATTTTCATTCGCAATTTTCTGCAAGTTGTATTTTTTAATAATTCAGGTACAAATATTTCTTAAAGTTTACAGAGCATTGCTCTAATTTGTTTCTGTAACTTGGAATAGCCGATACTTATGTAGTAGACCTAAGCTTTATTGCAGATAATAGAAAAAAGAACATTTTTATTACGAAAAAAATTATAAAAATTAAGATGTAATATGTGATATTTTTTATTCTTGTAATATATATAATTAGTGGATTTAAATAGGTCTAGCCCCTCAGTTATCAAGTCATTCATATCTGGTAAAAATGTGGTCTCCTTCAAATATATAACATTGGATTAAATAGTACCTCAATTTCAGGAAGCATTTTGGAAAAAAAATTGCATCAGTTTCTTTGTAATTTTTAATAACCCTAAGCAGGTCCAAAAATATTCAAAATACTTCTACTTTGTGTAGAAAGTTTGCTGCATTACCTGATATCAACAAAAAATCTGTAACTGAGAAGTCAAATACCAGTTGCCATAGGTGTAGCCCTAAAAATCCTTTAATAGTTCTTTAGTAATTATTTTCAAAAATATTTCACCCATTGTTTTACCTCTTTAGTGGCTGAAACACGTAATTTTTATTTTCTGCCTGAGAACCCCAATTCCAGTTTTCGTAGCTCTAGCTTCAAAATTCCCTTAATAGCGACATACTTTCCAAAAGTCTTTCATCCCCTATTTCGTTCCCTTCGGATTGGTATTTCAGGCAGTCCATTCTTAAACGGTGCCTTCAGTATAATATCTCCAAACGATAAGTTTATACCCTTAGCGATTTAGGCTGGGCAATGACAAGCCAATGAATCAGTCTAACCCTATTTCACCCCCTTAGGAGATGAATTTCCTACAACAGTGAAACAAGTATTTTTTCATGTCCAACAGAGAAACCATACACCAAATTTTCAAAGATTCAGTTTTAAAAATGTTTCCCCAATGAAATATTTTCGTAACACGTTTCACCACTGTTTTGCCCATTTATTGGTTAAATTTCCAAAAACAGTAACACGCTTATGTTTTATTTCTAACAAGGAGCCGAATACAAATTTTCATAGATCTAGCTTCAAAAATGCTCGCTCGCCCAATGAAATATTTCCATAAAGACTTTCATTCACCCGTTTCACCTCCATAGTGGTTCAATTTCCAAAAACACTGAAACACATATTTCTTTTTATTTGTAACCAAGACGTCAAAGACCACCGTTAATACAAGCAGCTTTAAAATTACTTTGGTAGTTCCTTATTAATGATATTTTTTCCAAAAAAATGCTTTCACCCAATATTTCACCCCCATAGCTAAATTTCGAAAAACGCTGAAACACAGATTTCTTTATTTCTGACCGAGAAACCGAATACCAAATTCGTAAGTCCAGCTTCAAAATTACCTTAATAGTGACATTAAAAAAAACCTTCATCTCCTATTTCATCCCTTATTTTATTCAAAAATGGTTCAAATGGCTCTGAACACTGTGGACTTAACATCTGAGTTCATCAGTCCCCTAGAACTTAGAACTAATTAAACCTTACTAACCTAAGGACATCACACACATCCATGCCCGAGGCAGGATTCGAACCTACGAACGTAGCAGTCGCGCGGTTCCGGACTGAAGCGCCTAGAATCGCTCGGTCACCGCGGCCGGCTGCTATTTTATTCCCTTGGGATATGAATATCGAAAAATTGCTTCTTCAACGAGCGTACAGTGCCTTCTCCAATTTTAAAGTTTCTTTCCTTAGCAGTTTGGGCAGGGCGATGAAGAGTCAGTGAATCAGTCAGGACATGGCCTTTTGTATATAGATAAGTTATTCTGCTCCTGTGTAAAACTATTCTGAAATAATGAAGAAAGGACAACTGAATTTAGTAAACAAGGTAATAATTGGTTTTACCACATTATTCATTCCTCTTCGTAATAAAATTTACGCGTTCCAGTACCCATTGTCCTGTGTAATTCCGTAACACAGAATCAAGTATCTTACTGTCGGTAAAGTCAGCAATATCATATTTGTGCTTCTGTGAAGTCCGAATTATATCTTCCTCCAATGATCTGAAGTAGAATATTTACTTAACGTTCATTTGATAAGTAAAGGTTTTTCACTATTTTATCTTTATTTTCTTTCGAATAACAGCTTAGCAACTAAGTACTGCTTGACTTAAAAGAACATTGTTATTTTGTTTTACTAGTATCTGAGACTACTCTGTATACAGAATAAGATTTTCTTCCCTTTTTCTTTCCTTTCCTTTTCGTATACACATTTGTGACTAAATTTTCATGTACAAAATTGACTATCCGGGGACTGTTTTTGCTTTTAACAAAGAAACATTTTAGTTAACCGAAAGTTCATACAGAAGTACGGAGGTGCGAATGAGTGCAGTTTACCGCAACTACCAACAAATCTGGATACAAAAAGATTCTAATGTCACCACCACTTTCGATTGTCAGTTACACAGATAATCAAAGCACTTCCTCTTCACGAGTTGACTGCTAGACTATGTCTCTCCCAAAATATTAGAGTTGCTTGGATAATCGATACGGATTTCCGTGAGTGGATATAACACGGAACGTGATTCAAATTAGTCTTTCCAAGTAAAAACCTTGTCAGTCACAGGCCTCTTAATACTGTGTTTCAAATCACATGTTCTGGTATCAGATGACTAGTGCCTGCAAAACAATAAAATGCACATGAGTCGTCCTAAGAACTCAGTACTAATACATGCATCTAACAACAATAAAAATAAACCACTCTTCCTCACTATAGTACTTTGTACAGGACTACTAGTACCAATAACCAGGACAAAATTGGATCCTATGCCAATTCTAAACCACCCTCAACATACAATCTCTACTCAACAGTCGATTCGCAAATTGACAGCCAATGCTTATGATATCTTATAAGTTCCGCAGCCTTTTAAGCCCCTAAGTACGCTTTCTATTATACAAAATCCAGATATCTTGGTTGACCTAAGCCCAAAAAATATCCCAAATAAATCACTCCTAATCCTTTTTAAATCAGCAAGAATCAACGACTGATTCACAGAATGCCAAACGCTTACGTTGACGTAACCCAGTTCGCACCTTCCAACCAGACTAGTTCTAGAGAGATGTACTCTCACGGTCAGATGTCTTTTCTTGAACCGATGCCGTGTTATATAACACATGCTATTACGTTATTATACATGGCATTTGTCAGGTCGTGCGGTGTGACACAGGGCGCCATTTAAGTCAGGAGGCATGCATACCGACTCTGAGATACTTCCTGTTATAGATGTCATCTACTTTCTGATACTTAGTATTGTAGATTTATCCATCTCTCTAATAGCACATAAAATTTTGTCTGTATTTGTTGTCACACCCCTCACCATACATGTAACAGAAGAGGGGGGCGGGGGTTTCGGGGACAAATTATCACCTAGGGGGAAAAAATCAACACCCCCCCTACCGCATGCATAAATTGTTTCAGCGTCCACCCCCCCCCCTCCCGGAGAAAATCTAAAATCCATTCGAGAAATTTCACCCCCCCCCCCTCAGAAAAAACGTTTTGGCTGTCACATCTATGCTCTTGAGCCACATGATATACGTTCCCAAAATGAGATTTTCTATTTGCAGCGGAGTGTGCGCTGATATGAAACTTCCTGGCAGATTAAAATTGTTTGCCGGACCAGACTCGAACTCGGGACCTTTGCTTTTCGCAGACAAGTGCTCTACCGTCTGAAGTACCCAAGCGCGACTCACGATCCGCCCCACAGTTTCAATTCTGCCAGTACCTCGTCTCCAACCTTCCAACAGAAGCTCTTCTGCGAATCTTGCAGAACTAGCACTCCTGGAAGAAAGGATATTGCGGAGACATGGCTTAGCCACAGCCTTGTGGATGTTTCCAGAATGCGATTTTCATTCTGCAGCTGAAATGAAGCTTCCTGTCAAATTAAAAGTGTCTGCCAGACCGTGACTGGGTAGCTCAGATTGTAGAGCACTTGCCTGCGAAATGCGTAAGTCCCGACTTCGAGTCTCGGTCCAGCACACAGTTTTAATCTGCCAGGACGTTTCATATGATATACATTGTTTACTATGGCCAGCGAGTCTTCTGAATTTTGCGAACGGGATCAGGGACATCAGCCGATAAATTGCAAGATACAAGTGTACCAACACTTGCAAATAAGGGAGCTCACTTAGCTAGCTAAGCAGGGTTTACGCATAAAAAAGGGCAAATATGTCGAGATGTTTTGATTTAAACGTTTTTCAATCTGCCGCGTAAGTCGGAAAGCTAGTACACTCCTTTTACGTCTCTAACTCTGCGCCGGACATATTCACCTTTTGTGCTACGATAGGGGAATTTTTCATTCTGGTTTCCAACTTTCACTGAACCATAATTTTGACATTAGACCACCACCACAGCTTAGCAACTGATGAGGATTTTTGTTGATTCGGGTAACGGTTGATCCGGTACAGGTGCTTTTATTCCCTTCCAACCACATTGCTTACATCGTGTCAACGGCCAAATCTTCCACAAAATAAAAGAACGAACATTAATTACATATTTCTGTCCACGTTTCTCACAAAATTTGAACCTGTTCTCACAACATTGAAACATAGAATTGGCGCAAGTAAAAAAAAAAAAAAAAACACGGAAAAGTATGTTTTGTACGTAAAACCCGAATGAAGATTTTTGAAAGTGAGTTTTCAATTTTATCGTAAAATCGCATCTTTTTTTTATTTATTTGATTCACATTCAACTGTTTCCGCCGATTCAGTTCACGTAAGAAAGAATTTTACGTGCTACATTTAGCTCGACTTTAAACTATCGCATCTCGACAACGGATAAATATTATTGATTAAAAATGTTTCGATTTAACTTTATCCATTTCGTGTTGATTTTATATTTTACCTTCGTGCAGAGTTTGAAGCGATTAGTACGAGTTTAAAGTACTGAAGTGGCGCGCTTCAAAAGCATTGTAGAAAAACGAGGTGTTGGAACGTAAAATCCAAACGAAGCAAGATTTTTCGTACGGTGAAAACTTTTCTTAGACCAAAGATCGATGTAGCGGTGAGCCAAAATTGAACCATCAGTCCCTCTCCAATCCGGACTTCCAGGGTGACAATTACTGAACTACATGAAAAAAAAACGTAAATTAGTTACAAACTCCAGCGTGCACGCGCTTTATTCAACATGTGAACGTCACTACTGATATCCAGATTTAAGTTACGAAATGTTCGACATGCCTGCCATCATTGGCGATGATATGGCGCAGAAGAATAACGATATTCTGCATGAAACCCAGAAGTGTAGGAAAATTGATGCCGTCGATGACCTCATGAATGGCTGTTTTTAGCTCAGCAATTGTTTTCAGGTTATTGCTCTACACCTCTTCTTTAATATAGTCCCACAAGAAGGAGTCGCATGTGTTCGCATCCGGAGAATATGGTGGCCAATCGAGGCCAATGCTAGTTGGCCTATCGGTACCCCAGAGACAGAATGAGGTCGCCAAAGTGCTCCTCCAGGACATCAAACAATCTCCTGCTTCGATGGGGTTGAGCGTCGTCTTACATTAACCACATCTTGTCGAAATCATGGTCACTTTGGATAATGTTGAAATCATCCTTCAAAATCTTCACGTACTGTTTGGTAATCACCGTGCCATCAAGGAATATCTCACCGATTATTTCGTGACTGAACGTTGCACACCACAGTTACCCGTTGACTTCTCGATCGCAGAAATGCGGAATGTGAGTCACCCAAATGCGCCAGTTTTGCTTATTGAATGGTCCAAATGGCTCTAAGCACTTTGCGACTTAACATCTGAGGTCATCAGTCCCCTAGACTTAGAACTACTTAAACCTAATGTGGCGTTCGCTTTGTTATTCAGTGGTTTGGTATTTAACTAATTTGTAAATAAAGATAATAATCTTATTTTATTACATTGAGTAATTGCTAAATAAATTTTCTCCCGGCTAAAGATTTGGTCAAGTTGCTAAAGAACTCCAAGTTAACGTCGTGTTAAAGTGTTGTATGTAAGTTGTGTAAGCGTCACTAAATCACAGTTCATACAACAGATTCTATACAACTATTGATTATGATGGAAGCAGTTATCTTCAGCAAAATTATCATTAAAACCACCGAATATCAGCAGCGCACAACACTGACGTATGTTACCTGAAACAATATTCTTCGCAACTCGTGCGTAATTAATTTCGGCTCCATATATCAGCTAGCAAAGTTTCTTATAAGGATGGTACTATGAGCACTGTTTTTAAAGAACCAATCTGATTCGAATCATTTTCATTAAAATGAGTTCGGGACCACCGGTGCACATTTATTTTTACACATTTGTATTACGTTCGGCATTTATGTCTGCAGAGTTGCGTAATTTGAATTTGCCGCCGAGATAATTGTTAAGATGGCGGAAGACAATTGATAGAGGCTTTCTATTATTAGAGCAAATAATAGAAAGTATTTGAAATGCTTATTAAACTCTATAAACTCTACTTTCATATTGTGCACTATTTAGACTTCATCAAGCAAACATTTGATTTTTTTCTAAGGACAACACAGACAAAAACGCGATACAAATCGCTATCATCAATGGCTGCGTTCGTTGCAGCGGAAAGAAATAATTAACACATATAATGCTTACTGAGAGAGGAATGAAAGTTAGAAATAATTATTCACTCATATTAATAATAATGAACTCTATTCTCAAGTAATAATTAACAAATAATTACAATTTTTAACAGACCTCAGTTTGATATGCGTCCACAACCTACAAAAGCCAACCAACAAAAAGTAAAAACAAAGGAAGACAAACGCAGATCATAAAAGGAATTCACAATTATCATCTTTGTATGATACACATCGATATGTCCAATTACATCATAGAATATTATATAAATAATTAATATTTATCATCGTTTTCACTGTTTTTTCATTCGTCGAATAGATAATGTTTATAACTGTTACAGTATATAACTGTTGATTTCCTCTCGTCGCACTGTAGCTAAAATGTATCTCGTGGATGTTACACTAACTAACCCAAGGACATCAGACACATCCATGCACGAGGCAGATTCGAACCTGCGACTGTAGCAGCAGCGCGGTTCCGGGCTGAAGCGCCTAGAACCGCTCGGGCACAGCGGCCGGCTGCTTATTGACAAATCATCCAAATGAAGGTGGGCTTCGTCGTGGAACCAAACCATACTAATTCCCTTCATGTGCCGCGGCCAACAGCGCAGCTTGAACTTCCTAACGCAAACAGTTTAGAAGATATGACGATTTTATTTCATATGGTTCAACAATTGTCACCCTGTATTTAAGGATGACCGTATTTTCACCTAAAATCGAACGAGGGTGACTTTTTTTGCATGTTCAGATAGTAATGGTGCGGCCAATTGAGCATTAATTTCAATCCAATTAAAATCTTTCGCAAATGCATTAATCGATTCGTAAAATTTGCCTGAGCGCCAGCTCCGGTTCGTCGTCCAATCCTTGCTTACTTTATTGTAACATCGACAGTAAGATGGATGTCCGAATGGCTATACAAAAGGCCGTTGATCCGCGCTAAGCCAAAAACTTTTTCCATGTTGCGAGCTAAAATAGGAATCTTGCACAAGACCACCGTCCCTCCTCCAACAGTTATTCTCCGCATCACCTCTTCATATATACACATCAAAAAAAGTTTTGCATCATCCGGGTTCCCAGAAATCCTGAAGATAGACCTTGACTGTGGATATTGTATCAAAGACACAGCCGGCCGAAGTGGCCGTGCGGTTAAAGGCGCTGCAGTCTGGAACCGCAAGACCGCTACGGTCGCAGGTTCGAATCCTGCCTCGGGCATGGATGTTTGTGATGTCCTTAGGTTAGTTAGGTTTAACTAGTTCTAAGTTCTAGGGGACTAATGACCTCAGAAGTTGAGTCCCATAGTGCTCAGAGCCATTTGAACCATTTGAACTATCAAAGACACAGTCCCTTTGACTGTTCATATATGTTACTAAACCCGCCCAAAGATGGAATCAACCATGCTTCAGCAGCGCCTGTTAGTCTGAGGGGGTCCGAAAGCCGATCAGTTCCAGTCATCCACCAGGACGGTGGTACACGGCTCGTGTTGTCTGTAGCCAGCCATGCCTAGACGGCCAATACCGCGGTTCGATGGCGTCCGCTTTGTTACTTTCTGCTAGGAAGGGGTCTCAACAAGGGACGTCTCCAGTCGTCTAGGAGTGAACCAAAGCTATGTTGTTCGGACATGGAGGAGATAAGGAGAGACAGATATTGTCAATGACAAGCCTCGCTCAGGTCGCACAAGGGCTACTGCTGCAGTGTATGACGGTTACGTACGGATTATGGCTTGGAGGAACACTGACAGCAACGCCACCATGTTGAATAACGCTTTTCGTTGAGCCACAGGAAGTCGTGTTACGAGACAAACTGTGCACAGTAGACTGCATGATGCGCAACGTCACTCCAGACGTCCATGGCGAGATCTATCTTTGCAACCACGACACCATGCAGAGCGATACAGATGGGCCCAGCAACATGCTGAATGGACCGCTCAGGACTGGCATCACGTTCTCTGCACTAATAAGTGTCGCATATGTCTTCAGCAAGACAATCGTCAGAGACGTGTTTCGAGGCAACCCGGTCAGACCGAACGCCTTAGAAATAGTGTTTAGCGAGTGCAGCAAGGTGGAGGTTCCCTGATGTTTTGGGGTGGCATTATGTGGGGCCGACGTACGCCGCTGGTGGTCATGGAAGGTGCCGTAATGGCTGTACGATACGTGAAAGCCATCCTCCGACCGACAGTCCAACCTTATCGGCAGCATATTGGCGAGGCATTCGTCTTCATGAACGACAATTCGCGCCCCCATCGTGCTCATCTTGTAAATGACTTCCTTCAGGATAACGACATCGCTCGACTAGAGTGGCCAGCATTGTAAGTAGGCTGTTTATGTTTTCTTATTGGCAACGTTACGTAGCGCTCTGTATGAAAATCACTGGCTGTGCTGTGTGCAGTCTGTGGCTAGTTTGCATTGTTGTCTGCCATTGTAGTGTTGGGCAGCGGCAGCTGGATGTTAACAGCGCATAGCGTTGTGCAGTTGGAGGTGAGCCGCCAGCAGTGGTGGATGTGGTGAGAGAAATGGCGGAGTTTTGAAATTTGTTACACTGGATGTCATGAACTGCTATGTATATTATGACTTTTCAACACTATTAAGGTAAATACATTGTTTGTTCTCTATCAAAATCTTTCATTTCCTAACTATGACTATCAGTAGTTAGTGCCTTCAGTAGTTTGAATATTTTATTTAGCTGGCAGTAGTGGCGCTCGCTGTATTGCAGTAGTTCGAGTAATGAAGATTTTTCTGAGGTAAGTGATTGGTGAAAGGTATAGGTTAATGATAGTCAGGGCCATTCTTTTTTAGGGATTTTTGAAAGTCAGATTTCGTTGCGCTAAAAATATTGTGTGTCAGTTTAAGCACAGTCTCGTATAATTTTTCTAAGGGGACGTTTCAGCATGTTCTCCAGACATGAGCTCTATCGAACATGCCTGAGGTAGATTGAAAAGGGCTATTTATCGATGACGTGACCCACCAACCACTCTGAGGGATCTATGCCGAATCACCGTTGGGGAGTTGAACAATCTGGACCAACAGTGCCTTGATGAACTTGTGGGTAGTATGCCACGATGAATACCGGCATGCATCAATTCAAGAGGACGTGCTACTGGGTGTTAGAGGTGCCGGTGTGTACAGCAGTCTGGACTGCTACCTCTGAAGGTCTCGCTGAATGGTGGTACAACATGCAATGTTTGGTTTTCATGAGCAATAAAATGGCCGGAAATGATGTTTATGTTAATCTCTATTTCAATTTTCTGTTCAGGTTCCGGAACTCTCGAAACCGAGGTGATGCAAAACTCTTTCTGATGCGTGTATATTGGTTCCAACGTTTCCTGGTTGTAACGTTAAATGAACCGCGCTAGATCCACTCTTAGCAAACCGTCTTGAACTGAAAGAACAGCTAGCTGCGGCGTTATGGTCGAACTTAGCCGCATGGAATGCTATTCGGCTGGAAACATTTGCTCCACTGGGATTTGCAGCCGCGTTGTCGACAACATTTTACACACAAATTATAACACACAATTACATACATCAAAACAGAATTCTTTTACCGACATATACCGCTGCAGATTAATCCAGAAGACATTATTAAGACGACCATTTGTTACGTAACGTTTAATAAAACACACTTTGGCGCATTACACGAGCTTCGTAATTTCGTACAAAATGTTATTCACGGAACTTTTCTGCAACTCCCTTGAAGTTCTTGCTGGAGCTTTCAGTGTAAAACCTGATATTTTAGTCCGGTAAGTTGACAGCGACTACTAAAAGCCAAGTGTCTCATACACTGAAGACACAGCGAAAGGTACTTTTAATTTCCACGAAACGAGAGCTCAGTGCCGGTATCACTCTAGAGCTAGATGCACGGCCATAGTTCCGCATATCACATTCAGTGACAATAGAACAACACCCTCCCTAAGAGTGTATTAAAGAGTAAGTGATAGTCTTCATATAATTTTTTCAGTGTTCTATACGTTATGAGACACTACAATGGTAATCGTAAACGTTATGCTACCGTTACAGCAGGGTTCGATTCCGCATCTGACCACCCTTAGCTCACCCCCCCCCTCCGCCCCCCTCTCTCTCTCTCTCTCTCCTCTCTCTCTCTCTCTCTCTCTCTCTCTCTCTGTCTTGGCGAGCAGTCTCTTTTACGATTTTTTATTTAACCACGTAATTTTGTGGGCAGAACGAACACATTCAGCAGTACCTCGTCCTCACAAGACGCAAAACCACCTCTCACGTTCGTTGCATTTCGATAAAGTCCTGACATCGATGATACGTACTATAAGAGATCCTGTGAACAGCTCAGAAAGTGTCAAATGACACACTCTTAGATTGCTTGGAAGAAAATTAGAACATCAGTGCTTTTATTTTCTTTATCATACAATAATGAATAACGTGCGTATATTATTGTTTCTGTGTAGTTGGTGTCAGACACTATGGTCTCATTTTTTCAGGAACTTGTTAGTTAATACTATCTCCGTGAATATAAAAAACAGCATGGCGCTCTGTTGGATATCAATAGATTTCATTTTCCATTTCCTACTGTCGGGGAGAACAGCCGGAGATATCGTAATGGTTTATGTGAACCTACACATTTCAGTTCACAGCGGAGTCCTAATAACGACAGCAGTATGAGGCCACATTGCTCACTGCATTTCACATATGTCACTGAAAAGCAAAGAACGACAGCTTACTTGTTTCCATTCGTAGGATGAGCGGTAATCACAATTCCCCTTCGTCCACTGATAAATGTTTTTGTACGTAAGTTACAGCCTATCATTTGCATAGCTCTCTTCCTCTGTAGATGAGTGCTATTTATTTCCGTATTCCTTCATATGCTGGAGAAAAGAACGTATATTTGGCTACAGGTGCAGCTTGCACGATACAATGGCTCGCTGACAGTAACTTGATTATAGATTAGAATGTACTGTGTGTATGGTGTACTGCTTCTCACTGCAACAATTTAGTGGAGCTTTTGTAATCTCTGCCATGTGATATTTTCAGAGAGACGAAGTAGTGAGCGGTTCTGGTGTGTTAAACAAATGATAAGATTCATCACTGTTTAATAAAGTGCAACGACCATTCCAAGAGTTGCCCTTTAAGAGAACTTTCTACGGATTTTCACTAATAAAGCGATACTTCATCATGACGCGCAAGTCTTTCTCTCCATCATTTTATTAAATACACTCGCGAGGAACTGGATAAGAGACAGTGCTGTATTGAGACCAGGACAGTGAAAGTAAATACCGTTGATACGTGGCGCCGTTTGCTCCAGTCGCTTCTCTATACACATTTAAGATCTATACGATTGACTCTGTATCGCGTGGCCACGGTTTTCCTCTTTTCTCGCTTTTCGATTTTTTAAGCACACCATGTTATGGGGAAAGGGTTGGTTTTGCGGAGGTTGGTTGGTGCCCCGGTATGCAGTCTGCTTGTCGGCGGTCGCTCTTTGCGCAAGCTATGCCTCTTTTTGTCACGTATGCACTGGGGCTGCAGAGGGAGACGTGCGTGCTGTCGGCGAGGTTATACAGTATCTAGTGAGTGGGTGATGGTCTCGTCAATGCAACTAAGCGACGTGAGAGAATGTGAGAAGTTTATTATCAACGTGTTACTGTTACTACAAGAAGAAAACAGGGGATTTGTATCGTTTCAATCAGCAACTCCTTTTCCTGATTAAGTTGTGGTTCTCCAGTGATGAAGCTGGAAATAGAGGAAGGGCAGAACCAGTGACTTAGTTATAAACTTCACTATTTGCAACGTGATTGTATTGTGAACATTTTGATAATTAATTTACAAAGCGAATGTGACAGCCTTGTCGCAATGTAGGCATTGTTGTCTGAAGCGCTGTTATGTTTAGTATCCTGGAGAACCGTTGCATCGAGTAGACGAGCACGTTAACTTAGTTCTGTCCCATATGTATGAGGCTGATCGAAACAATTTTGTGGGAGTAATTTGTGTCCATCTCCATGTTAGCAGGAAGTGCTGAAAGTGAATGACTTGTGGGTCCCTTGTGGCCGTATTCCTGTTTTGAAATTTTTCTAATGTTTTAAAGATCGTTACTCAGGATACTGCCAGGTTGCTGTGTGGGTTTGTTGTTGTCTGTGTGGGTTTGTTGTTGTTTCAGCGGTATAATCAGCGGTGCGCGTCATCCGTTGTAGCTGGTGGTTTAGCCGGGGGACGACGCACTGGCGGCGGCCAGTTTGAATTGTAACCGATAGCGCGATCGCTGTGTTTATCTGTAGACTCCAGTTCTCCGGCAAATTTGAGTATTTTATTATTTGCTCCTGGTGACGCCGAGGCGTTCGTCTTTCCTTCTTCATCATTCCTTTCAGCTTCCATTCACACTCGATCTGAGTTTTAGTTTGCGCACACCTCTGATGCGCCATTACTTGTCTCTGAAATTTTGTATTACGTGAAAGATGCCTTTCATTGTACTGGATTCCAAATATCTTACTATGAGTGAAAAATTGTGAGTTGTTTCTGCTGTTTTGTCTTAAAAGGTGTCCTGCTTCTGTGAGAGTTTTCTCGGTAAACCATTTATTGTTCGTATGGTTCTTAACATTTATGTAACGAGGGTTTGGGGTGGGCTTTGACGCCCGTAGACGTTTTGTCTGTTTCGTAATGTTCCAAATTCTAGGGAAATTATCTATAAGTTATTGTTAAGTAAAATCTGTTGGAAATTACAAGCCAGAGTTTGTGTTTGATTGGTAATTATTGCCTTGTCTTTACTGAGTTGAAGTATCCTTGAGCGTGTGTCCAACGTCCAGCTGGTAGCAGAGCCTGGCTACGATCCACGTACCTCTGGGTTATGGATGTCTCGGATAGAATAATATTCGTTGCGAGATCTTGACCTTGTCCGGACACTTCCGTGAACATGCGACTGAGTCCATCAGCGGCGGCATTCTTGGTTCCCCGGATATGCTTTCCCTGAAAGCGGAAAGCGGAGATCAGCTCCTGCCGCCTCGCTATGCGGCCCATCTTGCGAGGCCTGGCTAACACCCAACACGGGCTTTGATTGTGAGTCTCGAGAAGAAACTCCTGATGTTCAACATAAAAAACAGAACTTCTCGAGAGCGAAGAACACGGCCAGCGCCTCACATTCATAGACAGAATAATTACTCTCGTCATTGGTAAGGCGCCGGGACGCATACGAGACCGGGGGTTTCTCTCTCCTTTCTGTTCTTGGAGAAGTACCGCGGCGATTACAGCATGGGACGCATCGGTTTGTACAACAAAGGTACCACTGAAATCGGGCACCGCCAAAACGGAAGGACTGGTAATAGCAGTTTCAAAAATGGTTCAAATGGCTCTGAGCGCTATGGGACTTAACTTCTGAGGTCATCAGTCCCCTTGAACTTAGAACTACTTTAACCTAACTAACCTAAGGACATCACACACATCCATGCCCGAGGCAGGATTCGAACCTGCGACCGTAGCGGTCGCGCGGCTGCAGACTGTAGCGCCTAGAACCGCTCGGCCGCTCTGGCCGGCAATAGCAGTTTTAATTGATTCAAAGGTACGTTATTGGTCTTGCCCCCAAACGAACTGTTGACTCTTCTTGCCTAAATCATTGAGTGGTGCAGCGATCTGAGCAAAGCTGGGAATGAATTTACAAAAAAAATTTCGCTACCCCTTAGGTTAGTTAGGTTTAAGTAGTTCTAAGTTCTAAGGGACTGATGACCATAGACGTTAAGTCCCATAGTGCTCAGAGCCATTTGAACCATTTTGTTTTCGCTACCCCGATGAGTCGTACGATGCCCTTTTTATACCTAGGGTGGCGGGAACTCTCAGAGAGGCATAGTACGCTCCTGGTCAATCCTAACCCCTTCTGCAGACAGTAGATGCCCCAAGAACGAAATACAAGGTCCACACAAATCAATTTTACATGGTTTGATGGTCAGACCGGCGACACGCAATCGAGAAAAAACCTGATCGAGATGCTCCTGGTGGTCGGAGAAGGATGTACTAAAATGACCATGTCATCAGATAGTTGTAGACACAAGTATATTTGAGATCGCCTGAGACCGTATCCAACAGACGAGACAAAATCGCCGTGCCTGTGGCCTGGCCAAAGGGGACTCGACTGAATTCGAACAGGTTCCAATCAGTGCAAAATGGTTCAAAATGGTTCAAATGGCTCTGAGCACTATGGGGCTTAACATCTTAGGTCATCAGTCCCCTAGAACGTAGAACTACTTAAACCTAACTAACCTAAGGACATCACACACATCCATGCTCGAGGCAGGATTCGAACCTGAGATCGTAGCAGTCGCGCGGTTCCGGACTGAGCGCCTAGAACCGCGAGACCACCGCGGCCGGCTGTGCAAAATGAGTTTGCGGCCTTAGATTCCTCAGCCAGAGGGATCTGATAGTGCGCCTGGTTCAACTCAAGCACCGTAAAATACCGTTGTCCGGCAAGAAGATCAGGTAACGGACAGACTCCAGAACCACCTTTTTATTAAGGGGCCAATAATACACCACTACTCGATAATCGCCCCCCGGTCCTTTAGGGACAAGGAACACAGGTGAGCCTTTCGGAGAGGTGGAGCGCCTAATCACACCTCTTCTTCCAGCATGCGATCAGTCTTCGCACGCAAGATTTTCGTCTTCAGAGGGAAACCCTATAAGACGCATGACGCACAGGAATAATGTCAGATAGGTGGATGGTGTATTGGATGAGAAGGGTAGCCTCTAACTTATCTGAAGGCACATTGGAATATCGGTTCAAGATGTTGTCCATAGATTGGACCTGATCAGCAGTGCGGTGGCTCAAATCAACTTGCGCCGCCTCCACAGACGGGGTGTGAACTCTGGGCAGATGCCTACGCGAACAAAACGCAGAACTATTGCCCGGGGAAAATTTGAAATGTAAGGTATCTCCAGCCCAACCAAGAGTGCGACCGGTGGGCTGCTTAAAATCGCAGATTCTTAGCAATGATCAGTTGCACCGTCCAACCGTCCAGGAAACCCACACGCTGATAGACTACCTCGTAACTGCTCCAACAGAGGTAACCCTTGCCCATCAGCGAACCGACATCTCCGATCAACAGATTTAGGAATATTAAATCTACATGGGTGCCAATATTCCAGATAAAATTTTTGATCAACAAGTGAAACACAACTACCGGAGTCCAGGAGAGCACACACCGGCTCCTGACCCAAACGAGTGCAGACATACGGGAGAAGAGGCGTAGCAGCCGCTCGGATAGCTTTAAAATTCAGCGGCCAATTCCTACGTTGAGCCCACCCCGTCGTCCTTAGGCGTCCACTACTGGGTCGCGGACCCCTCTGTATAGGACACTGGCGAACGAATTGATCATCAGCAAAGCTCCGGAAACAATTTTGAACTGCCTGGTGCTGTTTACTGTCTCGTTTCACGGTGTGTGCATCCTCGTTTTAACAATAAGGTCTACCCCGAAAGTCACGCGTTGATCATCAGCAAAGGCAAGTGCCCGGGCTGCGTCGACAAGCTCTTGGAACAGGACGACTAGTGAACGTAAAACGTGACCGGTCTTCGGGTCGCATCCCCTAATTGAGATGATTAGTACACTCCGTTTCAGAAACCTGCATTTCTAATGCTAGCACGGCAGGACACACTCGATCAAGGTATCGATCTAAAGTCGTCACTAAAACTCTTGCTCAAAGTGGATCCGCATTCTGGGGAGAGCTTTTGTTTTATCACCTGTTGCCGAAGGTGTCCCAAGGATCCCTGCGCATGTAAAACCTCCGAAGAAATTATGTTGAATCCCGCTCTGTTCATAGGGTAAAGAAGGGACAACAGAACCGGATGAGAAACGTGCAAGGCACCGGAGTGAATTTGAAGCCACACAATTAACCACAGTACCTCTTGGATCTGTGGCAATATATCCAAGGACAATTCTTTAACATCTTTTATTAATGCTAATAACGGCTTAGGCAAACGAGCAAACTAGTCAGATAAATTTCCTACTGAGGGCGGTACGGTAGCTGCGGCCTGTAGTGTGTCAGGTTCCGAATTCGAACCTTCCCCCTCTAAACTAAGAGCAAACAGCCGAGCCTGTAAAGCGCGCACTGATTCACATAATTGATTATGATTAACTATATCTGGATCACTACGATCTGCTACCAGTTGAGACGTTGGACACACGCTCAGGGATACTTCAACTCAATAAAGACAAGGCAATAATTACCAATCAAACAAAAACTCTGGCTCGCAATTTCCAACAGATTTATTTAACAATAGCCCAGGATAATATACATAATTCTTTTAATCTTTATTGATCCATTATGCACTGTGGGACAACGGCTCGCATGTATTTCTTGATGCAATAATTTACCAACAGCCGTATGTATTGTAGAAATTTATTTTATTAACTTGTTATATGGTACAAGTTTCGGCATCAATGTAATGCCGAAACTGGTAGCACATAGGAAGCTCATAAAATAAATTTCTACAATACAAACGGCTGTTGGTAAATTATTGCACCACGATATACATAATTTTCCTAGAATAATTTTACGAAACAGACAAAAATCTACGGGCGTCAAAGCACACCCCAAATAAATTTTAGAAACCTCTTTACATAAATGTTAAGAACTATACAAACATTAAATGGTTTACCGAGAAAACACCCACAGAAGCGAGACACCTTTTAAGACAACAGCAGAAACAACTCACAATTTCTCTCACACAATAAGATATTAAAAAGCCAGTACAATGAAAGGCATCTTTCACGTATTACTAAATTTCAGTGACAAGTAATGGCATACCAGAGGTGCGCGGCAATTACAACTCATACCGAGTCTGATTGAAAACTGAAAGGAACGGTGGAGAAGGAAAGACGAACGCCTCGGCGTCACCGGAAACAAATAACAAAACACTCAAATTATCCAGGTAACTGGAGTCTACTGATAAACACAGCAACCGCGCTATTGGTTACAATTCGAACTGGCCCCGCCAAGGCGTCGTCGCGCCTGTTAAACCATCGGCTACAACGGACGGCGCGCACCGCTGATTATTCCACTGAAACAACAACATAAAACCACACAGAACTGGGCCGCATCCAGAGTAACAACCCTTACAACATTAGAAAAATTTCAAAACAGGAATACGGCCACAAGGGACCCACAAGTCATTCACATGCAGCACTTCCTACTAACACGAAAAAGTAATGCACACAAATTACTCAGCCAACATTTTTTCGCTCAGCCTCACGCCTATGGGACAGAACTAGGTTATGTGCACGTCTACTCGATGCCACGCTTCTGCACCATACCACACATAACAGCACTTCAGACAACATTGGTTACATTGCGACGAGGCTGTCACTATTCGTTTGGTAAATTAGTAATTCAAATTTTCACAATAAAATCACGTTGCAAATAGTGAAGATAACTATGCCACTGGTTCTGTCCTTCCTCTATTCCCAGCATCATCACTGGTGGACAAGAACTTAATCTGGAAAAGGAGTTGCTAATTGAAACAATACAAAACCACTATGATCTTCTTGTGGTAACAATAACAAGTTTATAATAAACTTCTCACATTCTCTCACGTCGTTTCGCAGCATGGACGAGACCATAATTAAGTGAATTATGTTAATACTATGCCATTTATTAGCTCCTGTTTTGAATGATGACTTCTGATGGTTTGTAGCTGGGCGATGAATGCCAATGTTCTCTGTAAACAAACGATTTATGAACATTATTCTGTAATACTACATACATGGTACAGAAATGTTCAGTAACTGGATGATGAGTGCCACCAATTACTCAAATCAGTTGTTAGACTAGTGTAATTCTCAATGAAGACTAGTATGTGACTTAATGTCCTTCATCTTCTGACCTAATTACCTGGAATTACCTGTGTATCCTCATGATCATGGAGCACTATATTTGGTTTTTGCACTAATTCTACGTTGGTGTACTTTACAAGAACATGGTGTTGACACGACATGCTGTCCACCACCTTGAGCGATGGAGATATTATAATAGTCCCACTGTTTGGTGTACCTAATGTACTGCCAAAATGATAACATGAATATTACTACGACAGTTCAGTGTCTTGGCTACACTGATTAATACTTCAAGGAAAAGAACTTCAGATTGTCTCACTTGGTGTTATGCTTCTATAGAAATATATGGTCTTTCAGTGCAGCTGCATGCAACCTAAAGTGCTACAACCATGACGCAATCCTTCCTACTCCTTTCCTAGTTCCTGTAAAATGGTAAACACTTATACAATGCGTTTAAATTCTTGTAAAATTATAAAGATTTATACAGTGCATGTGCACTTTATTTCACTCCATGATGTGTTATTTAAGAATGATAAAGACATATACAGTGCATGTGCACTTCATTTCATTTTTTAATAAGATTAGTTGTCCTAAAAATGCTAAAGACTTATACAGTGAGTGTGCACTTTATTTCACTTCATGATATGTTATGTAAAAAAAAATGCTAAAGACTTCTACAGTGCGTGTGCACTTTCTTTCACTCCTTGATATGTTTATTTGTTGTAAAAATGCTAAAGAGTTCTACAGTGCGTGTGCACTTTATGCCATTTGTACTCATTACGTATACATTTTGTAATTACCAGATATGCTCTGTACTACAGTGCGTGTGCACTTTCGTCATTTTGTTAACATGATTTGTATTCATTACGTATACATTTTGTGATTTGCTGATATGTTCTGAACTACAGTACGTGTGCATTTTTGTCATTTGTCAATATGATTTGTACTCATTATGTTTATTTGTTGTAAAAATGCTAAAGAGTTCTACAGTGCGTGTGCACTTTATGCCATTTGTACTCATTACGTATACATTTTGTAATTCCCAGATATGTTCTGTACTACAGTGCGTGTGCACTTTCGTCATTTTGTTAACATGATTTGTATTCATTACGTGTACATTTTGTGATTTGCTGATATGTTCTGAACTACAGTGCTTGTGCACTTTTGTCATTTGTCAATGTGATTTGTACTCATTATGTTTATTTGTTGTAAAAATGCTAAAGAGTTTTACAGTGCATGTGCATTTTTGCCATTTGTTAATATGTTTTGTATTTATTGTGTATACATTTTGTCATTGCCTGATATGATCTGTACTCAGTGCATGTGCACTATATTCTGCACCTATATATCTGTATATATTCTGTGATTGTAAAGTTCGATAATTAAGAAAAATTTGTTGCTCATGGCAAGTCCAATTGACTCACCATCGCTGCCAAATTTTTGCCCCCCAGTGGAGGGTTATGAAAGACGTATACATTGCCGGCGATGGGCGAGGCATGACAGAATCTCTGACCAGAGAGTAGTTTATCGTTAGTTGTTGCTAGTCTGCGCTTGACCGCGCGAGTCGACAGTAGTAGTAGTCAGTCGACAGTAGTCGTCAGTCCGCGCTAGTCCGTGCTAGTCGGCGGGAGTCGGCATGCGTCGGCTGTGGGCTCTGCTCGTGACTCTGGTCAGGACTCTGGTGGATGAGTATTGTTATAGAAGGTAAAGAAGCAGCCTTGCGCATATTTAATAATGTATGTTAATTGTAATTTAATTTGTTCCAAAAAATGCCCCAATAATAATTTTTATAATATAAAGCAACTCTTTTAAAGAAAAGCGTTCATTTCAATTTAAAGAATATTTCAAATGGATGATCATTCCTTCCAATAATTTAAAATATATATATATATGGCAGCGAAAAATTCCAACTTAAGAGCAGATATAATTGCGGTTTTTATTGAGGTAAGAATTTTTGCTTTGTTATTCAGAATACAGGGCCGAAGGTCAGCGCTGCTGTCCTCATAAAATTCATCAAGTTACAAGATTTTTTTATTATTTTGGTGTTTAGGAATTTTTCTGTTTCGAACTTGACATTAAATGAGAAAAGAATTTTTGTTGGAATATTAAGTGTGAATGCATTTCTGCACACAGACAATAAATGGGAGCCAATTTTGGTTCAGAGGTTACATTAAAACTAATTTTGTTCAGAGGTTACAATATTAGAAAAATTCATTTAATTATTATTTTTTGTGGCGAGGTTACACTTGGCTCATTTTCATTGTCATTGTTTGTGGGGAGGTTACAAACCATTTTTGAACAGCACTCTTCATTTCATGCGACCGAGTGAGGTGGCGCAGTGGTCAAACTGGGATCGTTTTAGGGCGGATGGTGGTTCAAATCCCTTCACTCCCTTCCCCATCGTTGCCAGATCTCTGTTTCGAGTGATCTCGTCGTCGTTGGTACTTTAGACCCTAATCGCCCTTACTTGCTTTTTATATATCGTATTCTATACGCCAGATGTGTTCTACGTAAGTGGTAAATACAGTAAACTATCTTCACTATGAAAGACGGCTGCTTAGCGCGAGCTTCCCCGATGGGATTGCTGTGTCTCTTTGGGTTAAAACGACGCAAGGTGCAGTGCAAGTGGCTGTGAAGTGGAAGCACAGCAGCATTCATAGTTACGTACACTTTCTTTCTCTTAAATCAGATTTCAATTAACAACTTCCCAGTTGATTTGAAAGCAGCTTTAAACAGCTAAAACTTTCTTTTCTATCTCCAACCCAATGAAATTTTGACTACAAGTATCTAACCTCAAAATAATTAATAGATTAGTACTCAGACAGTGAACCCTTCTGAACAGCCAGAGGTTATCTCCACAGTAAATTGTCAGTGGTCCTATCTCATAACAATAAACGACAATCCTCATGCACATTAGATTTTAATTAGTTAAATTTTTTATCTCAGAACAGTAAAAACAAGGAAGATTAGATTAGATTAGAGCTTAGATTAGTACTTATTCCATAGATCATGAATACGACACTTCATAATGATGTGGAACGTGTCAGGTTAATAAAAGGCGTCTATACAAGACATTACATTACACAAAATATTACATGACACTTAATTTTTTTGGGGTGGAGGATGGGGATTATTACCCACTTACTATATCCAAAAATTCATCTAATGAGCAGAAGGAGATGCCATTCAGAAACTCTTTTAATATCCTTTTAAATGCTATATGGCTATCTGTCAGACTTTTGATGCTATTAGGTAAGTGACCAAAGACTTTTGTGGCAACATAATTTACCCCCTTCTGAGCCAAAGTTAGATTTAACCTTGAGTAGTGAAGATCATCCTTTCTTCTAGTGTTGTAGCCATGTACACTGCTATTACTTTTGAATTCGTTCGGATTGTTAATAACAAATTTCATAAGCGAATATATATGTTGGGAGGCTACAGTGAAGATCCCTAGTTCTTTAAATAAGTGTCTGCAGGGTGATCTTGGATGAGCTCCAGCAATTATTCTGATTACATGCTTTTGTGCAATGAACACACTTTTACTCGATGATGAGTTACCGCAGAATATGATGCCATACGAAAGCAGAGAATGAAAATAGGCGTGGTAAGCTAATTTACTGAGATGTATATCGCCAAAATTTGCAATGACCCTAATAGCATAAGTAGCTGAACACAAACGTTTCAGCATATCTTCAGTGTGTTTCTTCCTGTTCAACTCCTCATCAATGCATACACTTCGAAATTTTGAATATTCTACCTTAGCTAAGTCTATAATTATTAATGGTGTCATTCCATTGACTATGTGGAACTGTATATACTGCACTTCGTCAAAGTTTAATGAGAGTCCATTTGCAGAGAACCACTTAATGATTTTCTGAAAAATATCGTTTACAATTTCATCAGTTAATTCTTGTCTGTTGAGTGCGATAGCTATACTTGTATCATCGACAAAAAGTACCAACTTTGCATCTTCGTGAATATAGGATGGCAAGTCATTAATATATATTCTTGAACAGCAGAGGACCCAAGACCAAACCTTACGGCACCCAATTCTTGATTGTTCCCAAGTTAGAGAAAGCACCAATTTTTTGCATATTATGTGAACTGCTTATTTCAACTTTCTGCACTCTACCAGTTAGGTATGATTTAAACCATTTGAGGGTATCCCATTCATACCATAGTACTTGAGCTTATCTAGAAGTATTCCATGATTTACACACTCAAAAGCATTTGAGAGACCACAAAAAATCCCAACGGGTGACTTCCAGTTACTCAGTCATTTAATATTTCATTAGTGAAAGTATATATAGCATTTTGCGTAGTAAAACTTTTCTGGGAACCAAACTGACATTTTGTTAAAACTTTATTTTTACAAAGGTGTGAAGCTACTATACAACACATTACTTTTTCAAGAATTTTGGATAAGGCAGTCAGAAGAGTGACTTGGCAGTAATTATTGACATCAGACATATCCCCTTTTTTATGCAGTGGTTTAACAATGGCATACTTCAGTCTATCTGAGAAAATACCCTGCTTCAGAGAGCTATTACGTATGTGGCTAAGAATCCAACTTATATCTTGGGAACAAACTTTTATTATCCTGCTGGAAATGCCATCAATTGCAAGTGAGATTTTATTCTTGAGAGAGTTTATTATCTTCCTAACTTCAGAAGGAGAGGCGGGTGGAATTTCAGTTCTATCAAATTGTGTGGTAAGGCCTCTTCCATTAACTGGCTTGCTTCTTCTAGTAAACATTTGGATCCTATTTTCTCTACAAGATTTAAAAAATGATTATTCAAAATGTTTTCGACTTCTGGCTTGTTGTTTGTCAAGTTTCCATTCGCTTTGATGCTAATGCCGTCATCTTGTACTCTTGGTTGCCCTGTCTCCCTTGTAATAATATTTCAAATTGTTTGGATTTTGTTATCAGAGGTATTAATCTCAGACATGATACACATGCTTCTGGACTTTTTAATAACCTTTCTTAATGTAGCACAGTAGTTTTTATAATATTTGGCTCTTTCTGGGTAATTACACTTTCTTGTTGTTGTATACAGATCCCTTTTGTGGTTACAAGATATTTTTATTCCTTTAGTAAGCCAAGGTTTCTTACATGGTTTCTTATAATTAGATTTAACTACTTTCTTGGAGAGAAAGTTTTCAAATTCTCTTACAAGTGTATCATGAAATAAGTTATATTTTAAATTAGCATCGCTTTCCTTGTACACATTATCTCAGTCTAACTACTGAATATTTTCCCTGAAATTTCTAATTGTGAGTTATTAATTGAATGCACAACTTTGAAGGGTAGTTTTGAATTACTGAATGGAGCTATGTCATATACTGTAACTAGCTGAGCACCATGATCGGAAAGGTAATTCTCAACAGGACAAAAATTTATGTTTTTAAACTTGTCTTGGTCTATGAAAGTGTTATCTATCAATGTGCTGCTGTCCTTTACTACCTGCGTAGGAAAATTAATATGTCAAATTGAAAGAACCAAGCAAGACTTCCAGGTCATTCTCCCTATTACACTCTTTCAGTGAATAAACAAAGAAGTCCCCACAAATAATAATTTTCTTTCCCCTATCTGACAGATAGCACAATAAGGCATCCAAGTTTTCCAGGAATAAATGAAAGTTTCCTGAAGGGGACCTATATATTTTTACAATTATAAAAGAGCCCTCCTTCAGTTTAAGTTGGAAAGCAGATGCTTCTATATGTTGCTCTAGACAAAACTTTTCTGTTTCTAAGCGTTTTACACAGTGATAACTTTTGACATATATGGCAACTCCTCCTCTCACCTTATTCTCTCTAATCATATGTGCAGCTAGTTTATAAGCACTGATATTTACCTTTTCCATACCAGACACAATGTGATGCTCAGACAGGCATATTATATCTATTACATTATCAGATTTAATGTCATCCAAACAAACCAGGAGCTCATCTACTTTACTCTTCAATCCCAGAATATTTTGGTGAAAAACAGTATCATAATTTTTTACATTACTTCTGTGAGAATCTACTTTTTTCTTTAATCTACCAATATTTTGGTTATATATGGTAACATTATTATTTACTTTACTGTTGTGAGAATCTTGTGAGTTTTGGACCTCTTTCGCACCTGACTGCCTGAACTTCTCATTGGACACTAATATTAGTCTAAAAAAGAGGTATATCCATGAGTACTAGTGTCCCCCCTTATGGATTTCGCTAACAACCCTGCCAGGTGTAGCCCATGCCTTGCGAAATCCCCCCTATTAACAACCTCGACAGGAACAATCCCTACGCAAGTGATCCAACTCCATATTTACCCTCCTGACAGAGCGGTTCAACTGGGGCTGATCATACCACGCGAAAGCAGGCACCAGCCCAACATTGGTATGAGTCATTGCAGAGTCTATTTTCACCAGGTTACACTCAATACTGTAGCCCTGATACCTATCAATACTGTTTCCCAGTCCACCCACTATCATCACATGATCCTGCTTGGAGAAACCCTTGCACAAGGAACCTGTATCCTCTACCACCTGGCTAAGACATGCACTTTGCTTGAAAAAGTTCGTGACCTGGTACCTGTCACCTAATTTTTCCTGCAAAATCTGGCCCACACCTCTTTCATGGCTGCTACCTAGCAACAGAACTTTCCTCTTACCTTCTACTTTTTTTTAAATAGTTGGTTTCCTAGTGAGATTCTGTTGCATCTTAACTACATCTGCTTCTACTGGAGCCTCTTCCTGCACTTAAACAGTGGGCCTCGAATAATTAATAATTTTACCCCACCTAACAATAATTACAAGCTTATACAAAATCAGTTTTTAAATAGCTAGAATTTTTTATCCCAGAACAGTATTAATAATAAACCTGCTGGTGAACAACAGGGGCTCAAATGATTAACAATTTTATCCAAACAATAATAGGGACCAAGGTTAGGCAAATCATTTTTTAAATACCAAAATAGTTTTTAGCCCAGAATAATAATATTAACAAAGATGCACTTAAACAAGAAGGCCCAAATAATTATTGATCTAACCCCACACAATAGTAATGGGAAAACCTGTGCAAATTAAATTTTAGGTAGTTAAAAATGTTTATTTGAGAACAACAACGAAGCTGAACTTAAACAGTAGGGCTCAAACAATTAACGATCTTACCACACACAACAATAATGACAAAACTTCTGAAAATCAGTTTTTAAATAGTTTCCAACAACAATAATAATAACAAAGCTGCACTTTAACGACAGGGTTGAAATATTTAGCAATTTCATCCCACACAATAATAATGACAAAAGTTTAAGTAAATCCGTTTCTAAGCAGTTAAAAATTGGAATAGTAAACTATTTGATCGCAGTATGTTGCAATAGGTGAAGGTAAATACAATTTGTGGCCACACGAAAATGCACACCAAGGCCCTCGCCTTCAGACGAGATACACGTCACAGCACCACTAAACAGGCTACTGCCGTATATTGCAAATGAAACCACATCTATAACACACTAAGACTGGCCAAGAGCGAGTGATAGTGGAAAAGATACAATTCAAATATAAATTTACATGTACAGGACACTGCATCAAGTATTTGCACCTCCGTTTTATCTTTTTTTCCCTTCTTTAGGCACCGGACGGAAAAAGTGATGGTCCAGAGCGGGCCGGACACAAAGAGTCAGATAGCGCAGCCACGCCATAAACACACGAATTAACTAGGGCGATGCTAATAACAGTAACGCTCACAGCACGGCGCAAAGGCCTCACTACGCCAGACAGAGCAGTCAATTGGAAGTAGTATTAACACGCCCCCAAAAGAAACAAATATATGGAGAGCTAACGCATGTATCCGGCCCATACCGAGTAAAATTAGTAACTTACACTCTAGGCCTAATTTAGACGTCAAGACAGGACGATAACAAATTTTACTGAGGACTAGCTGGATGGTTCAAATAGCTCTGAGCACTATAGGACTTAACTGCTGTGGTCATCAGTCCCCTAGAACTTAGAACTACTTAAACCTAATCAACGTAAGGACATCACACACATCCATGCCCGAGGCAGGATTCGAACCTGCGACCGTAGCGGTCGTGCGGTTCCAGACTGTAGCGCCTAGAACGGCACGGCCACTCCGGCAGGCAGATGCCAATTCACTAGGCCCTCGCCAGCCCACGCCAGATAAGAAATTTCCACCCCGCATGGAGAGGCGTGTTTATGAAACGGCGATCTGTCATTGGGCTACATAGAAAATTTCGTCCTCCAAATGACAATGCCGAAAGGAATAATGTTTCGAAGAGGAGTTGATCTGAGACAGGGATGAGAAGCGAAAAGGGGGGACTCGTGGAGACAACGCAGAAGCGAGAGGATGGGCGCTCCTCCACCAATCACCAACATCCGCCTTCCGACACCGTGGTTGCACAGCTCCGGCCACGCAACCGACAACGGGGGGCAGACAACGCGGAGATCGTACCTGGGACCCACAGCAACGTCGCGATTGCTGATGAGGGCAGCCGACAGTCGCAGCACAGTTCCGAGGCGACGCGCCACAGCGACGCAGCGCCTGCCTCCGACAGCACTGCACGACGAACGATAATGAATAATGGTGAGACGATTCGTCCCCTCCTCGTTCCCGTTAATAACTGAGTCGTGTCCACTCCCAGTCAATTCGGTCCTTAGATTTATAATTTTGTTTTGTTTTGTGTAAAGAGCTAGAAACTTTGTGTTTTACTTAATTTAATTTCTCGAGTGCTATGCTTTATAGATCTAGAAAAGGCATATGACCGGGTTCCTAGGAGGAAGTTATTGTCTGTTCTACAAGATTATGGAATAGGAGGCAAACTTTTGCAAGCAATTAAAGGTCTTTACATGGATAGCCAGGCAGCAGTTAGAGTTGACGGTAAATTGAGTTCATGGTTCAGAGTAGTTTCAGGGGTAAGACAAGGCTGCAACCTGTCTCCACTGTTGTTCATATTATTTATGGATCATATGTTGAAAACAATAGACTGGCTGGGTGAGATTAAGATATGTGAACACGAAATAAACAGTCTTGCATATGCGGATGACTTAGTTGTGATGGCAGATTCGATTGAAAGTTTGCAAAGTAATATTTCAAAGCTAGATCAGAAATTTAAGGACTATGGTATGAAGATTAGCATCTCCATAACGAAAGTAATGTCAGTGGGAAAGAAATATAAACGGATTGAGTGCCAAATAGGAGGAACAAAGTTAGAACAGGTGGACGGTTTCAAGTACTTAGGATGCATATTCTCACAGGATGGCAACATAGTGAAAGAACTGGAAGCGAGGTGTAGCAAAGCTAATGCAGTGAGCGCTCAGCTACGATCTACTCTCTTCTGCAAGAAGGAAGTCAGTGCCAAGACTAAGTTATCTGTGCACCGTTCAATCTTTCGACCAACTTTGTTGTATGGGAGCGAAAGCTGGGTGGATTCAGGTTACCTTATCAACAAGGTTGAGGTTACGGATATGAAAGTAGCTAGGATGATTGCAGGTACTAGTAGATGGGAACAATGGCAGGAGGGTGTCCACAATGAGGAAATCAAAGAAAAACTGGGAATGAACTCTATAGATGTAGCAGTCAGGGCAAACAGGTTTAGATGGTGGGGTCATGTTACACCCATGGGAGAAGTAAGGTTACCCAAGAGACTCATGGATTCAGCAGTAGAGGGTAGGAGGAGTCGGGGCAGACCGAGGAGAAGGTACCTGGATTCGGTTAAGAATGATTTTGAAGTAATAGGTTTAACATCAGAAGAGGCACCAATGTTAGCACTGAATAGGGGATCATGGAGGAATTGTATAAGGGGGGCTATGCTCCAGACTGAACGCTGAAATGCATAATCAGTCTTAAATGATGATGATGATGATGATGATGAGTTAACTACAGTTTTCGCGCCCAACGTGGGGCCACCTGATTGATGATTTTCTTGGTATGTGGTATCACACAATAATTTTTCGAGTTCACTACAATTTTGGCGCCCAGCGTGGAGCCACCTGATTGGTAATTTTCATGCTATATAATGACACAAAATAATTTCTCGAGTTCACTACACTAAACTGAGAAAGTATAGTACAGTGTTTGCAGTTAATGTTCTAATGTAAATCTCATATGATGGTTTCGAATAACACAGCACCCGCAACCTTTTTTATCCGTTGTGCTTTGAGGAAGCTTTTCCATCTCTGGAACTCCGTATTACTCGCCAGATTGCGTTATTAATACGTCATGTTGAGTGTCTGGTGGTACATTTCAGAACAAAAATACGATTCATAACAATACAGCGAAAATACGCATTCAGTTTCAAAAGAAGTAGCAGGCCTACTACAGACAGTAAGACCATGTGGCCCTGGCTGAACTTGTCGATACAACAAGAGCTATCGCCCAGAACCGTGCTAGTCATTTCACGAGAAGCTTAATTAGAGACACCTAGTTGTTAACGTGTAACATCCTCTACCATCCACCCACTGTTTACTCCCTCATGACACCCACGTAGATTGACGTGAGCTCCACAAGGCAATTAAGGCTTAGAAAGCCATTTTACTCAAAGACCACCTATCCGCCGCCGGCCACAGCACACGAAAACTGGCCAGAACAGGAGGACAGAGGGCACTCTATCTGGCTTCAGATAGTTCCACTTGTACCAAGAGCGTACAACATTACTAGAGGCCGTTGACCCTCTAACGGCAATGTGTACATTACTAACGCCCGTCGCGATTCGTCACAATAAGTTATGATGGACAAAGAGCTGATCTGTATCATGAAAGAAGTCAGCTAATACCAAACGTCGGCCACAGTCTGAGGTAGAAATTTCTGAGAATGTGCATTTTGTAGCCAGCGTTGAACAGAAATGAACCGTGGACTGTGAGAAAACCGGGGTAGAATAAAATCAAAGCGTCTGAGATGTCACCAGCCATTCGGCTCTGCAACCAGAAGTGACGGACTGAGGTCCCGTTTCTTTTCATAACAGGACCCCTTTGGTTGTCATCCGCAGCACCGTTACAGCTGTACCATGGAAATTTAAGGTACTTTTGAACTAACCAGGGTGAAAGTTCGCAGTGACATTCATTTAATTCGTTGAACCTACAAACTGATATTAGAACATGCAAATATTATTAATAAAGTTCCAGAAGTGACTCTGCTGTAAAATAAGCAACAATAACCCATTTCATATTACTAGAACATCGCCGGCCGCGGTGATCGAGCGGTTCTAGGCGCTTCAGTCCGGAACCGAGCGACTGCTACGGTCGCAGGTTCGAATCCTGCCTCGGGCATGGATGTGTTTGTGTCCTTAGGTTAGGTTTAACCCTTTGTTTCCTGACATAAGATAAAATTTACTTTTTAACATTTTCTTTGCAGAATTTATGCTATTGTGGCCTCAAATGATGGTAGGATTTTTTGTAAAATTTTATTTTATTTTTCACAACTTTTTTCTCTCCTGGTACTCAGAAGTACCGTCAGACTCCATGGACAGAATCACAACATGCGCAGAAAAATGCTCCAATTTTTATAACTTGTACTTTATGCCACGTTAATAATAAATATTTTTACATTAGAAAATTAATTAACAGAAATATGGTATTTCTGATTTTTTTTTTTAAAATTTCGCATAAATTTATTCTAGAGCAACTTCACAATACATAGTAACTAGGCTATACATTTTTGACAGTATATACATATCACATATTTAGTGATACCTCATGAAATTGTAGGAAACAGTTCTTTTTCTCATTGCAGCACAAATACATTTACATGTACTACATTGAGAATGTGGTCTCGACTGAATTTTATTTTTCGCACACATTTCGCATCGTCCTCTTTTACAACTGAACACTACAAAATGGTTCCCTCGGTTGCCAAGACGTACATCCTTCGGAACAGAAAAGCTATCCTTCCTTCTCTTTGGGAGAGTTATTTCATCTTTACCAGAGTTTCTCTTTTTGAGATTTGGCACTTGCTGTTCACTCATTAGCCCTAGTGCCACACCACGCCTGAATTCCAGCAGTGGTAGTGCCCCATGTAGATCTTTGAAAATGACGTAAGCATTGACAAAAGCAATTTCTATTGCTCCCCAGAAGAGACGGTGCCATCATTTCTTTGATCGCCTGTCAAGACCATAAGTTGAACGTAATCTGTCTGCATGATCCACACCACCCATGTTTTTATTGTAATCACATACAATAACTGGACATGGTATAGTCATACTAGTTCCATCTTGCTGTTTTCTTTTCACTACGCTCTGTTCAGTGCCATGGAAGTTTGACGCAAAATACACTACTTTATTTTCCTTCCATTGAAATACTGTTAGGTCTAAAGATGACTCTCTGTGATTTGATTTAGACATTTTTCTTTAGGTAAATTCCCTGGCAAACCTTTCCTGTTTGTTCTAATTGTTCCACAGGCAAATGTATTTACGGATTTCTGTGTGAGAAAAAGTGGACAGAACAACTAGTGAGAGGTAATGCATTGTTGCTACAATAAAGAGTTCGCACAACCTGACGGTACTAATAAGTCCGTCTTATATTTTCCACTTTATCTCATTCACTTGTAACGTAATGCTTCAAACTATTATAAAAAAAAACAAAGAAGGTAAGTACGTACAATGGAAAACTCAACGGAAGTTTCAATAAATTGCGCACAAATTCAGGCAACACCATGGAAACAAGCACATACAATCTTCTGTTTTCACAGCAGCGCGCGAAAAACAATTTCAAGCTCTGACCGCCAGAGAGGTCTATGTATTGCACAATAACATCTATGAAACAGTAGAGCAGAGTTACTGTTACGTACCGACAGGCTCACAGATCACGAAACTGCACCACGAGAAAATAATGAGAGTCAAAACTTACTGGTACTTTTAAGTACCGTCAGGCAACAAAGGGTTAAATAGTTCTAAGTTCCAGGCGACTGATGACCTCAGATTTTAAGTCCCATAGTGCTCAGAGCCATTTGAACTAGAACATCTATTTACGAACTATTACAATTATATACGTAAGGTACGAAAATAATAGACTTTGATTTCCCCAACGTATCTTTATATGAGACGGTGCGTCCGTCAGAATTCCGTAATCGTGTCTCTGGGGACGTTTCCAAACATGCCACGCGTACAACTGATCAAGAACCAGTGGCTCTTCACCCGTGATACTGAGGCCTTCGTCCTCCCACATCCCCGTTCCAACAAGGCAGATCGGAGATTTATACACAAGAACTCATACGACGCGTGCACTCAGCATTCAGCTGTAGCACGTCACTTGAAACGTCGTTAGTAGAGCTTCAAAAACGGTGAAGCTGCTCAGCGCTACCCCATCGGACAGAGTTCTGAAAACCAAGCGACATCAGGACGCTCATCAATACAGCCCATATCAACCGCTGGCCACAACAAAAGGCATCGATGGTAGCGCAAATTCACCTTCGTATTACTTTTCTAAAATCCACATACTATACGTGAGACGTGGCGGCTTCCGTAAGGGCGCGCGCGCAATCCTACTGGCGTCACTTGTGCGCCCGTTCCATCGACTCTGGTCCTCGTCGTATCATCTTTGCTGGGTTGTGTGTCCCCTCTGGAACTGTGTGGTGGCGAGTGGTGAGTCGGACACGGAGATGAACGAGTGTCCCTAAGCATTTGGCATCCTGACGATTGCAGCGAGTTGACACCGTTGACCGTTGAACTATGGGGCCCCGCGTTTTCCTGCAGCGTTGACTGTTGCTGTCGGCGAGTTTAGTGGGCAAGGAGCGGCCCTCGTCGCGTGCAAGCTGGTTACGACGTGCATCAGTCAGTCGTGGTGTGCTAAATACGCCGATATGTATTCAACAACTTTTCAGCAGCAGGGCGATTATCCTGTGTCTACCTGGGGTCCTGAAACTATTGGCCCCCTCGGCATTTTTTTAAAGTTAACCATTAAAACCAGTAAATACAGTACTTAAAGGTTTTTTAATTCTGCCCGGTGTGAGATGGTCCGGAATCCCGTTTCTTTATTCCTTTCGGTGACCCCTTTGGGGCTTTGTGTCTCAATCTGAAGGTTTCTGTACGCGCCAAGCTAGTATTTTGCCTCTTGTATCTGAAATCATGGATTGTTATTATTGAGTATTTGATACTACTGATTGTAATTTTTCTTTGTCGTAGACCTCATGGCCCTTCCTGGAGCGAGTTACTGGATTTGGACTGTAGCTAAGGTGTGTGCGCGCAGCCTAAAGGTATGCACGTGTGGGTCATATGTGTGTGCGTGCTTGTATTTCCACGCTCTCTTACTCCGTGTTGAGGAGCCCTTCGGGTTATAGGTGTATAAAAAACTTCCTGGCAGATTAAAACTGTTTGCTGGACCGAGACTCGAACTCGGGACCGTTGCCTTTCGCGGGAAAGCGCTCTACCATCTTTTTTTTTTTTTTTTTTTTTTTGTTCGTTGCATCTGGTCGGTGCGGACGTCGTAAGACATCCATTTATGTTCGTTGTTGATCGATTGACTCAGTTTTTTTATTACAGAGGGCACGTAACCTTCTGACCGAACACGCTGAGCTACCGTGCCGGCACCACTTCAGCTACCCACGCACGACTCCCGCCACCTCCTCACAGCTTCACTTCTGCCAGTACTTCGTCTCCTACCTTCAAAACTTTACAGAAGCTCTCCTGCGAACCTTGCGAAAGGCGCAAAGGTCCCGAGTTAGAGTTTTGGTCCGGCACACAGTTTTAATCTGCCTGGAAGTTTCATATCAGCTCACACTCCGCTGCAGAGTGAAAATCTATTTCTGTATAGGTGTATAGTTTAACCAGTCATCTGCCATTTGGTGTGTATCCCAATTACAGAGTGTCTATTAACTCATAAGAGCCCCCGTAGAGTTAGACCTCGGTTTTAAAATCTTATTCGAGTTATTATGTAACTATTCTTTAAATTATTATGTACATTGCTTCTTGTTATTGCTGGGAAGTTTAAGTTGCAATGTTATGAGAGGGCCGCCCCCATACTCAAGTTTGGATAGTCGAATTTTCAGTTGCCCGTTTAAATATAACTGTGTTGTTAATTTTTATCAAACTTGTTTTGCTGTTTGTTTTTTGATATATGTTGACAGTCTTGTATCGGCAGCGGTTGACGCTTTGCTGTTCTGCTGGTCCGGGCTAAGTGTGCGTTTCCCTTCTGCTTCGGCGGCTTTTGCGTCATCGAACGAGGCGTAAGTGTTGGCATTTTCCACGCGATTCTGCAGATCTCCCGTTCCATTCTCAAGCTGAGCAATTTGTTGTCATTCTTTTGGTATCGTGCCACTGCGAAGGTGTTGCCGGATTAGGAACTAATTGACTCAGTATTTCCGTTTTTCTAAGGCCCTTGCGGGCGAGTGATGAAAGACTTGGACAAACTGAGGACCGAGTTTATAATTGCTTTAAAAACTTAAGGTTTTAATTGCCATTATCCTTTTAGTTATGTTTTAGGGGTCAGGTAGTTCATTTAAGTACTTAACGCGATTTATATGGGGCAGGCTTGTGGCCAGTCAGTGAATTACTACTGTTGGTTCTGTTTTACATGTAGGTAGCCTTGGGACAGCTTGCCGTGTCTTGTGTATATGAGAGCAGAATAAGAAATGGAGTTATAGGCATTTTAATGTCTTTTATTTAATGTTGGTTGAACTCATATTGAAGTCCTGTTGTGGGATTATCCCACAGCTGTGATATAGTTGTGGGGAGAGTGCAGTCGCAGCTTTATTTAATTAATTAACTGTTTGTAATCGGGCCACCATTGTGTTACAGAGTTGACATTTTTTGGGTACTATTTGTAATTTTATGTGTAATGCAAATGTCCTTATACATTGTGAATTCAATTAAAGATCAACTGCTTGTACGTATTTCGCAAGAATCTCGGTAACTGTCTGTTGGCTCTTGATAGAACTGTTATTAAGTAAAAACATTTGTTTGCGAATGATAAATGACGCATTAAGTTCCTTAAATTAATTCTGATCCTGGTTCTTCGCCAGCCGGAGAGGCCGTGTGGTTCTAGGCGCTTCAGTCTGGAACCGCGTGACCACTACAGTCGCAGGTTCGAATCCTGCCTCGGGCATTGATGTGTGTGATGTCCTTAGGTTAGTTAGGTTTAAGTAGTTCTAAGTTTTAGGGGACTGATGACCACAGATGTTAAGTGCCATAGTGCTCATAGCCATTTGAACCACCAGTCCGCCTTTGCTCAACACAGCGCGGCAAACACGTTCACTGCCGTTCTCATTTGACGGCCCTTTCAAAGCTACCACGTCACACCTCGTAGCTCCGTCCTTGAAGAAAAAGATCTCTAGACACTCATCGCTAGGAAAACCCCAGTCTATTCGCAGAACCGTGCCAGCGGACAGACAGCACAATGATACGTCGACGATATTCTACACCCTGTTCTGTTGCTGTTTATGCAAGCCATCCTGGGCTTAAATTTCAGCAAGATGATATCTGCGCGCAAATGGCAAGAGTTTCTAATGCTTGTTCATATAGTTCAAATGGCTCTGAGCACTATGGTACTTAACTGCTGAGTGCATCAGTCCCCTAGATCTTAGAACTACTTAAACCTAACTGACCTAAGGAAATCATACGCATACATGCCCGAGGCAGGATTCGAACCTGCGACGGTAGCGGTCGCGCGGTTCCGGACTGTAGCGCCTAGAACCGCGCGGCCGCCCCAGCCGGCTCTAATGCTTGCCTTCGTGCTTTAAAAACTGTACCTTGGCCAGCCAGATCGTCTGATCTCTCTCCCCAGTCAGAACATTTGGAGCATTTTGGGCAGGGTCCTCCAAACAGCTCACGATTTTGACGATCTGCGCCAGTCTAACAGAATTTGGCACGATAAGCGTCAGGACATCCACCCACTCCGTCAACCAATGTCAAGCCGAATAACTGCTTGCACAAGGGCCAGAGGTGGACCAACGCGGTATTGAATTGTTGACTTGTTGGATTTGTGAATCTCTTTCCACCGCATAAATCAACCAGTTATTCTGAAGATGTAATCATTTGTTTGCCCGTACATGGGCATCACATCGATCCCAACTTCTTTTCCGACAGTTGCTTGATGGTGGTCGGCTTTTTTCTTCTTACCTTCATGCGTTATCTTTTCCTTAATTTCCGAGAAAGAATTAATTGTGAAAATGTCCTTGCAAGTAGTAATTAATATCTAACTGACTACCTTGCTTAAAATGGGACATACTCTAGTCTGTCGGGAGAGGTATACTGTAAACGTTATGCATCAAATCTATGACTGAGTTCAGTAGCTACGACAAATACAGCACGATTTCCAAGTAGGCTGCTTGATCTCCTGCCTCATTTCTTTCACGACCTCCGTCTTTAAGGGTGAGACCACCACAGAAAGTTTCTGATGATGAATCAGAAAGCTGCGTGCCCATTTCAATCGCGTCGTTATCTAACAGGAACTAAAAATTACCAACATATTTTCCCCGATCTCTCATGAGCAACAGGGGAGCTCGTCTGCTCCGAAAACACATTATCTGCAGAGTTATTCCTCCAAGTAATCATTCCTTTTCCGGCCTGAGTATAACCCATGCTCGCAAGATCTGCCTGAATAGTCTCTTCTCAAAGTGCATTGTCACGCATCAATCGAGGAACTATCTGAAGCTTACGGAAATCCACATTTTCAACGTGTTTTTGCCAATTGTTAATGTACTATCTGAGAATGTATCAGTCTTCATACCCTTACTTTTACTTCTGATCTTCAAAAGTTCGGCGCCATGTCTAAAGCCAATGCCTGCTCTGTTTCACCTATGACTCTGCCAACATATGAGCACACTGACAAAACACGTAAAAGATGCCCACAAAAAGATGCCCACAACAACACAATGAAGAGAAAACAAAGCAAAATACACAAAAATGCAATAAGAAGACTTATAATTACGGTACTGAAGAGCAGAAATACGAGGTAAGTACATAATCATCAGGAACAATTTCATACAAAGCGTACAAGCAGCAGGACATTCGTGCAAGTGATAAATAAATCTGAAATATTATTACAGGAACCACAAAAATGCATCACTATAGCTTCAAATGGACACAATATAAAATTTACAGCCTATTTCCAAAGCAATAAATCAGTATCCCCAATACTCAATCAGTGTGCCTAAATCTCTGTAAATAGAAAATGGCGAAAAACATCGGAGACAAGAAAGTGGTACTAGCACAGCGGCCCACCAGACCAGAGGCGTACTATTTTAAAATTGGTGTCAAGAATAAACTTTTCAGAGACCTCAGCGCATACAAAAGACAGGGCTATTCATTCAAAATTTCATTAACAAGAAATTTCATTAACAATGTCGAGCTTCTCGCACGCAAATCACCTGAACTTGATTGGTCGCAGCAACAAACTAACAGGAAACTTAGAAACATGCACACAAATGTTGGGGGGGGGGGGCAGAATTCAAACAGAATTTCTTAACATTTTCTCAGCTTTGTAGCAAAACCTCAAAGGAAAACCAACTGAAGGAAAGAAAGAACAAAAAAAATATAAACACAAATTTGTTTCACCATTCGATGTAACTATCTAACACATATAGTCGAGGCTCTCATGCTTATTTGTGTTATACACTGAGACTGCAGCGCTTCAACTGGACAGTAAGTTACACTTTTGAATACGATATCGGATGACTGTGAATAATAACGCTGTTTTCAGTTGTAACAGTTTTTACAAAAGGCAGCGGGTGTAATCCAATAAAAATTGACATTAACCTAAAAACAGCACCACATTTATCATTCTTTAGGTTTCTAAGGACCCTGGGGGTATGAAAAAATAGATTATAGTGTTGTGTCTAGACAAGACAGCCTAGACACAATGAGAGGAAGACGAAAGGCACGCGCTTAAACTCACGCAGGCTGGCGTGAGGTCTGAAACAGGATACGTAATGAATGCTATAAAGAAAAGTACGTAGCTTCTGGAATACTTAACTTTAATCCACATTTGTAGAACATCGCTCTTGATGATACATTAATAGAATCTCAATTTCAATTGAATACGGCGCCTTGCTAGGTCGTAGCAAATGTAGCTGAAGGCTATGCTAACTATCGTCTCGGCAAATGAGAGCGTGATTCTCAGCGAACCATGGCTAGCAACGTCGGCTGTACAACTGGGCTGAGTGCTAGGATCTGTCTCTAGACCTGCCGTGTGGCGGCGCTCGGTCTGCAATTACTGACAGTGGCGACACGCGGGTCCGACGTATACTAGCGGACCGCGGCCGATTTAAAAGCTACCACCTAGCAAGTGTGGTGTCTGGCGGTGACACCACATATAGGACAATTTTTTATGATTCTGTTGCAACGCACAGATATATACTGAAGAATGTCTCTTCGTTGAATCACATAAAGGCTATTAATCAGCAGGATACCTGACGTTTTCAGAAAGACGTCGTATATTTACCAACCAATATGAAGTTTTCATTGCTACACTTCCAGCAACGTCACTTAAAGTGGAAAGTAGGGAACTTGTATCGAATGCCATATCTACATTATTTAACGTACCAAACAAGTCACCCCAACTGCAGCTGAAGAGAAAACCATACAGTCGTGATAATAAAATACGAAAAGCGTTAAAAAGTTTCCCAACACGGACGAAACGAATTCTGTAATTATTGCTACCTCTGAGCCAGGAAAGGGCGAATATCATCAAAACAATCATGGTAATAAAACACCAAAAGCAGTAAAATAGTTTCCCGATATGGAAAAATGCAATAGTGCAGTTTTTGCTACTTCTGAGCGATAAATGGCACAACTATTCAGCACAGTCGTCTTTTGAAGAAACAGAAGGTCGACTGGAATCTAAGAAAATGCTAATCATTAGACTCCACAAAAAATCGTTAAGTGTCAACGAAACTGTCTCTCATAATAAGAACAAACAGCAGAAATTTACGCTTCTCGTGCTTTAACTGCTGTGTTTCTGTTCTGTTGGTTACAGCGAAGCAACATAATTCGGAAGTATTTCTTCATGAATAAGCTGCGCCTGATATTACTGAATTAGTGAGCTTTGGCTCTTTTTACATTTGTTTTACTCATTCACGTCACTTGATAATTTACTGATATTCGGGAGGCAAAAATATAATAACTATTTCTTTAACGCAGTAGAAATGTAACTAAAATTATGTTCATCTTAGAGTTGGCTTTCTTGCCGATAGGAGCGTCAGTGTCGTTCCAACCGCCAAACAGTTAACTATTTTCACAGCAGTATGTGTCGCGATTGTGCTAGATCTACTCTGATCCAAAATAATCCGAGATATCGCAGCGCGGAATTAGAGTTTGAAATCACTTCAGGTAACGGGATCACCCCTGGACTCTCAAGTGATAGATACCGTGTGGCTATTCCGATAAACACATCTGTAACATTTTGAAGAATGCGGGATACAGGATGAAATACCTTCCTTAACTTGGTGCGCATCTGACTGACCTATGACACCGTCAATCAGCACACAAAGAAAGTATCAGCAAATCGAACAATTAAACTGGAGTTTTCTAGGAAAACAGTAAGCAGAACACAAATACACTCCTGGAAATTGAAATAAGAACACCGTGAATTCATTGTCCCAGGAAGGGGAAACTTTATAGACACATTCCTGGGGTCAGATACATCACATGATCACACTGACAGAACCACAGGCACATAGACACAGGCAACAGAGCATGCACAATGTCGGCACTAGTACAGTGTATATCCACCTTTCGCAGCAATGCAGGCTGCTATTCGCCCATGGAGACGATCGTAGAGATGCTGGATGTAGTCCTGTGGAACGGCTTGCCATGCCATTTCCACCTGGCGCCTCAGTTGGACCAGCGTTCGTGCTGGACGTGCAGACCGCGTGAGACGACGTTTCATCCAGTCCAAAACATGCTCAATGGGGGACAGATCCGGAGATCTTGCTGGCCAGGGTAGTTGACTTACACCTTCTAGAGCACGTTGGGTGGCACGGGATACATGCGGACGTGCATTGTCCTGTTGGAACAGCAAGTTCCCTTGCCGGTCTAGGAATGGTAGAACGATGGGTTCGATGACGGCTTGGATGTACCGTGCACTATTCAGTGTCCCCTCGACGATCACCAGTGGTATACGGCCAGTGTAGGAGATCGCTCCCCACACCATGATGCCGGGTGTTGGCCCTGTGTGCCTCGGTCGTATGCAGTCCTGATTGTGGCGCTCACCTGCACGGCGCCAAACACGCATACGACCATCATTGGCACCAAGGCAGAAGCGACTCTCATCGCTGAAGACGACACGTCTCCATTCGTCCCTCCATTCACGCCTGTCGCGACACCACTGGAGGCGGGCTGCACGATGTTGGGGCGTGAGCGGAAGACGGCCTAACGGTGTGCGGGACCGTAGCCCAGCTTCATGGAGACGGTTGCGAATGGTCCTCGCCGATACCCCAGGAGCAACAGTGTCCCTAATTTGCTGGGAAGTGGCGGTGCGGTCCCCTACGGCACTGCGTAGGATCCTACGGTCTTGGCGTGCATCCGTGCGTCGCTGCGGTCCGGTCCCAGGTCGACGGGCACGTGCACCTTCCGCCGACCACTGGCGACAACATCGATGTACTGTGGAGACCTCACGCCCCACGTGTTGTGCAATTCGGCGGTACGTCCACCCGGCCTCCCGCATGCCCACTATACGCCGCTCAAAGTCCGTCAACTGCACATACGGTTCACGTCCACGCTGTCGCGGCATGCTACCAGTGTTAAAGACTGCGATGGAGCTCCGTATGCCACGGCAAACTGGCTGACACTGACGGCGGCGGTGCACAAATGCTGCGCAGCTAGCGCCATTCGACGGCCAACACCGCGGTTCCTGGTGTGTCCGCTGTGCCGCGCGTGTGATCATTGCTTGTACAGCCCTCTCGCAGTGTCCGGAGCAAGTATGGTGGGTCTGACACACCGGTGTCAATGTGTTCTTTTTTCCATTTCCAGGAGTGTATTTAAAGAGCGAAAAAAGTAATATGAAAAAACTACTCGTGTTGTAGGATAATTCCCTGATCTGCAACAAGCAAAGAAATTACCAGCAAATCGAACGATCAGTTCAGTTATTTGTAGCGGATTGAGAACTAAAATACTCCAGTTGCGCATGGGTGAAAGGAAAATCCCATTGCGGCATTTAGACAGCTTGAGATAACGTAGAACGCGTGAGAATTTTTAACCGACCAGACAAAATATACCAGTGTCTTTTTTCTAAAAACAGTTTGAGGATACTCCTATATTGGATATAATTCAGCGAAAATTACTTATAACTGAATCATGGGATACCACCCGTCTGCTTTTAGCCATGACGTCATCAACATCATCATGGTAGCGGGACCGTAGAGACATCTATCGGTAGCTCGGCGTTTGAGCGTACGCATATCCGTTTAGCACTACCACCGCCCACTATTAGCGGGCGAGGGCACTACATGCTTGTCGAACTGGCTGCCAGCGATTCAGTTGTCGAGAGCGGTTGCCGCAGCTTCGAAATGTTTGAAACAGTCAATGACATCGCTTTTCCCACCAAAAACTGCACTGGTATCGTTCGTATTGCAATTACCAACACGAAAAAATGAAATAAAAAGTTTACGTCCGTGAAATAAATCTTTGGCACTCTTGCGAACCTCGGCTGAACGATGCCACGCAAACGTCTCTGTCCAAAGACTTGTATGTGCAAAGACAGAGCCAAAGATATAATACTCAGTTCCTTGGCGCAGTACAGACGATAGCTAAGAGACGATCTCACCTACTATTACCCTGTTGGTAACGGGAGGAGAACGGGAGTTCCAAAATACTAATTAATTATCTACTTATGTAGATCTTTTTCGTCTTTATATTGTGCGGGAGCTTTATTTGGCCTCGGTTATGGATCCTGCGGCACACAAGCAGTTTCAAATTGTACAACGGAAGAATATCTGATGATAGCGTAATGCTTGTCTTATAGTAGTATTATGACAGCTTCGGTACAAAAGAAGTAAATTGTAAAGGAGTGGAAAAATATTAAACAGGAAGTTCCATATTATGTGTGAACCCTACTATTAAAGAGCAAACGAATTGACGCCATGTATAATCTTTATTCCTACGCCAATTTTTCAATAGTGGGAAGTTTCGCTTGTTTCATGTCAACTTAATCCAAAAAAGTCGAATTTATATCACATACGTATAAAAACCATTTTAATGTGTGTAACTGAAGCTTTTATTTGTTCATTGTGTAATGAGCTGTGGGTAGAACGTAACAGGTCTTAAGCCACAATTTTTATTCCCTGAGGCATCCCATCAGAACAGATCATTGGCGTCGCGCGGGATTTGCCGAGCGGTCTTGGGCGCTGCAGTCATGGACTGAGTGTCTGGTCCGGGCGGAGGATCGAGTCCTCCCATGGGCATGAGTGTGTGTGTTTGTCCTTAGGATAATTTAGGTTAAGTAGTGTGTAAGCTTAGGGACTGATGACCTTAGCAGTTAAGTCCCGTAAGATTTCACACACACTTGAACAGATCATTGGCTGACGAATGGAATTATAACACTAGGCAACAAAAGAACTGCCGGCCGTGTGGCCGAACGGTTCTAGGCGCTTCAGTCTGGAACCGCGCTGATGCTACGGTTGCCGGTTCGAATCTTGCTTCGGGCATGAATGTGTGTGATGTCCTTAGGTTAGTTAGGTTTAAGTAGTTATAAGTCTAGGGGACTGATGACCTCAGATGTTAAGCCCCATAGTGCTTAGAGCCAACAAAAAAGCTTTTTCTTCAATTATAGGAACAATCTACAGTTTCTGAAAGACAAAAAGGCTATGGATATATATTTAATTTCTTCATTTTTGTACAGGCCAGCGTTTCAGTGTAATAATTGTTTCGTGATAGCTTATCAGGAACTGTGCATTATAAAGGAGGTCTCTCCTATGATTCGTCAGGCGCATTTCCTCTGGATCGGCCGATGTTTGCAGTATCGTTTACGCAGCGTGTAGCTGGAGTCATCCCAAACAAACAGGGCTCATCACGCCTTTCATGCAATGCCCAGTATCGACGTAAAGCGTCGGTTTGTTTCCCTTTACTAACAGAATTATTTTTACGTCGGAATTTTGCGTGCCCATTCGATAGAGGAAACCCAGATTAGTCTAATTTGTTTTTTCGGTATGTGTTAACAGGTGCAGTATACACGAAGAATAAACAGCAATCCAAACAGCGACTCAGTAGCGCTGCATGCTTGGTGGTAGCAGTCAGCGTGGGATGGAGCATTGCTGTCGCTACTGGAGTAGCTGTTATTCTTCGAGATTTACTGTTCCTGTTAACAAACAAAAATAAAACGAGTATTTAACTGTGATAATTTGGACCGCTCCTTTGAATGGGCATTTAAAATTAGGCTTTAAAAATTATCTTGTTTGTAATGCGAAACAAACAGATGCTTTCCGTCGGCACTTTAAAATACTTAAGCAATTTAAACAAAGAAATACCCTTCAAAAAAAGAATATTTAAAGGTAATCTATGTAAAAGTAAAAGATAATACTCCCGAAAATAACCAAGAGAACAAGACATTTCATGAAAGGCGTGATCAGCGCTATTAGCCTGGGCTGATTCCAGCTGCACGATGCAAAATCCAAATTGGAAATATCTGCTTAAGCGCCAGAGGAAATTCGCCTAAGCACTATTGGGGGAGACACCCTGTACATATCTCGCAAACTGAAGTGCTCTCGCAACAAGATTCCAAATTCTAAAGCAAAAAGATATGTCAGTACACAAACGAACCAAAAATATTAATAACGTAAGAGTAAATAGAAGTTATGGATCATACCAGAAAATATTTTCTTTCGATTTTCTTCTGTACAGAATCACCAGTGGCTCGACAACGTTGCAGTGATACATTCTTTCCGCTCACCCGATAACACTTCTCCATTCGAGAAATGTCCAGGTGGAAACAATTTTTCATGTTCGTCATAATGGCGCCAAGGTTATCAGAGAAGAAGTCCAAATCACCATTCAAGAAAATTAGTTCAACGTATATGTTACAGCCCTTGAGGTGATATAATGTCAGGAGTAAAGGAAAATATCATAATAGTTTCCAACTACCTGGCTGCATAAAAAGTTCTTGCAGACAGTTCTAAAATACAGCAGACAATTCTTGCATCACAAAGTAAAAGCATGTGCTCAACGGATATTAACTTTAGCATTACCATCGCATTTTTCATCAAGCGTACTAGCAAGGGGGGGGGGGGGGGAGGTTTGTGTACTTTATCCCACAAAACAAAACAAAATTAAAGCAAACGAGTATTGTTAATTCTTGTTAACTTCTATTAACAACATACTTTTTTAACAGGCACTGATATATACATAGGATCCAGAAGCTGAAAGTATCTTTTAGCATAATCTTAGCAGTACCAACGCATTTTCCATAATGTGTACACAGAGAGCAGGAGTACTTTATGACCACCATAAAAATTAAAAACAAAACAGATTTCTTTAACTATCATTTTTTATTATATACAACAAACATATTACACAACAAACGTATTACACAACAAACATATAACACAACAAAGATATTAAGATTACACAGATGTGTAAGAAGGGTCCTGAGCTTGAAAATCTACATTTGTTGCGGAAAGACACATTTACTACCAAGACTTAAATTTTTGGTATATGTTTCACTGAAAAGTTCAAAACAATAACGGAATCTGGTATAAGAATTCATTAGAAACAATAAATATTTTTTCACAATTTTAAAATGTGAAGTATGTGAGTAAATTACAGCATTTTCAGAAGTTAATTTTAATGTTAATAATTAACAGCCTCAGTTGCACCGTTTGCCAAGAATTTACCTAGGTTTCAGTCGTGATAACCCAACCTTCTTCAGTATAACATTATCTACCACCTTTCCATAGTGGACATCGTCAAGTTAAAATTACAAATCCATAAATTATAATCAGACTATAAAACTTAGCTGGAACTGCCTTGGCCCCACTTCACGACCGCGATGCGGCAGCCACGAGTGCTGCACTGGAACTCAGGATTTGTAGTTTTAGCTTGACGATGTCCACTATGGAAAGACGGTAGTTACTGTTATTCTGAAGAAGGTTGGGTTATCCCGACTGAAACCTAAGTAAATTCTAGGCAAACGGTGCAACTGAGGCTGTTAATTATTAAAATTAAAATTAATATTTACACAGTTGCTGACAGGGCTCCGAAATGTGTAAGATATTCATTTTCAGAAGGATGGCATAAGGTATCTCCTTCTTTCCCCCTTGGTATTGCTAACGTTTAATTCCTTAATTTGCTGTTTTACAAATATTCCTTCCTTTACATTTGTATCACCGATCCATGGAAACATCTCTCGCAAGTTCATCAAACCACATGTAATTTGATCCGTTGCTTCCGCAAAGTTTTTGACGAGTCTTAATGTAATGGGCAGTGGAGCTGATACACATTATTGGGGCCAACCACAAAAGTGTTCACATTGTTATTCTTCCAACACAGCATTTCGTTCCGAGCAGGCCATATATCGTGTAGTAGTGGTTGTTTATGTCTCTGCTGTCCCTGTCACATAGAAAGCAGCAGTACCCGAGCAGCATGCTGGAGGTGACAAACAACATGGGCCAAACGCCGAGACTAAAGGTACGCCTGGCTGCACGCAAGACCCATTGTGGCAGGTGACGGGTACGCGGACGTGGGTTTGCATACCTGTGTATCGCTAACACGGAGGTGGCAACTTATTATACATGTAATAGAGGACATATTCAGACTCCGCTATTAGCGGAAACAAGGGCCACCCACACAATACGCCCAGCAGAAAGGCAATAGGTAACGGGGTGCGTTACTGTCAAGGTTACTGTCGCTGGAGAAATTCAGTCGGGAGACGGATTGAGCACTCTGCTGGGGCATGTGCACACAGGGTGGGTATCAAGTGTCTCAAATATTCGTTTCACGGAACCATTGTAACTAGAAACTAAGCAAGTACATCAAATTAACGAGGAAATTAAGACGCGACTGCCCATTTAAACGCACTCTCGTCAAGACCACTAGCTTTTAAATGATTCAAGAGGAAAAATTTTTAAAAGACCTGTGAACAGCTCAAATTAATAACTCACTTACACCCTGAGCGATTACAACAAACTGTCTTTACAGAGGGCGCGAAGCGCTTTATCAGAATATTGTACAGTACTTTTGTACATACAGGGTCTTAGCAGTATAACTGCAGAGGTCATGATCATTGGTACCTAAATATGTACTCAATTTATTGTGTTAGTCGTTCATTCTCTGTCTTCCCACAAACACGTCACACAATTAACGACCTGATTTCTGTCCATGGTAGTGAGTGCACCACTAAGTGAACTATGCCTGCCAGTATAGACTAACTACTCTGCATCCATACATTCACACCTGACTTGCTGCCCTGTGGAAATTAAGCATTTATGGCTTGCTCTTGCCACAGGCACTTACCAACCTAAAACGATACTGCACCTAATAGGCATTATTATTACTCTGCAAATGGAGTAAATACTGATGTACACTGAATTCAGTCACCATATCTGCACTTGTACCCCTACTAGCCTCTATAACATACAGGGTGATTCCGTGATGCTGTTACAAAGTTTCTGGGGTGACAGAGAAAGGTAATTGTATCAATTACAGGTGAAGACCCTGGTTCTGAAATGACTGAATATTGTAAGGGAAAAACGTTCTTACATGTCTCACAGTGAAATATTTTTAAGATTCTAGGGCAGGCAAATTTGAGAGGTGATACTATGAGGCTAAACAGAGAGAAAAAATATTCTACTACACATTGGCTCCAAAGTGCAAAGTATCTTAAGAGCTCTGAGCAGCTCTTCATCTTCCTTACTGTGCTGCAAGCTCTATGTTTTCCATCTCTTTGGATATGATGGTACGGATCAAAACAGGAACGAAATGCCCATTAAATATTGGCTCTAAAACTCATACCTTAGTGACTATGGTCACTTTTTAGTAGAAAAGATGTGTTTCACAGTAGTAGATATTAAGGTATATACTTTGGTGTCCATGAGAACTAGACTTTTTTTCTGGTTTTGGTCCATAGCACCACCTCGGAAAGTTACCTACCCTACTATCTTAGCAATAACATTACCACTACACAAGACTGGAGACGCTTGCAGAAGTATGGTAGAACTAAGTTATATCTTGGTGAAAATGTACCGCGTAACTGTCGCCTATCTGGTTGCCGTTCCTGATACAGATGCAGTGCAGGTTGCATAAAACGACACTGGTAGGGGCAGTTGAATCTCACTGTTCACGGTTCACCCTAGTTTTGAAGCACGTTGCCTATTTGACCCATACATCGCAAACACAGTATTTTATATTACTTACAACAGAAAAAAACTGGACTGGCCACGTTGACTTTCTTATGGACATCTGGGGAAACTGTAGAACTAGGCTAAATGGAGAAAATGTTGAATAACAAAGATACTGGATAAATAGGATTTTGCATTGCAGTTACGAAATAACGAAATGTATTTAGCATGCAAGGTAATGGGTCAAGCATATAGCGACCAAGAAGACAATGAAGAACACAAAGCACTAAAACATGTCAACACTTGTCTCATACACCATAACTGAGTGAGAGAAGGTCTAATGTGATCAAACAACTGATTTTTACGTACATCTTATGTAGACAATCATGACTAGCTCGAGTCGTATGGAGTTTGCTACATATTTATCGCTTTAAACATAGTAGTAAAGGTAAGCAAAAAGCAACAAATCATCTAGTTATTGTTGAAACTTTCACTATCTTTTTCCTGAACAGCATATGGGAAAGTGGAAAATTTCGTGAATGCTAGGACAGTGTTACTGCAAAATAATATGCACATCCAGGATTGTGCTTTATCGTTTACTTATTTCACAGGATAACCGGTTACCTTCAAGGAATGTGAGATGAAACGCTTAACAGAAACTTGACTGATCTCCTTCCAGCACAGTATATGAAAGACGTATATCACCTTAGAAATCGGCTAGTGTTTCAGGATTTGTATACATCGTGACACTGAACGAATATCAACATTCCTGTCAGACATATCACGAGTGACATTCTTAGATACTGCTGAAAGTCATCAGCATAAATGTGATAGTTACAAGAAACTACAGGGCTATTACAAATGATTGAAGCGATTTCATAAATTCACTGTAGCTCCATTCATTGACATATGGTCACGACACACTACAGATACGTAGAAAAACTCATAAAGTTTTGTTCGGCTGAAGCCGCACTTCAGGTTTCTGCCGTCAGAGCGCTCGAGAGCGCAGTGAGACAAAATGGCGACAGGAGCCGAGAAAGCGTATGTCGTGCTTGAAATGCACTCACATCAGTCATAACAGTGCAACGACACTTTAGGACGAAGTTCAACAAAGATCCACCAACTGCTAACTCCATTCGGCGATGGTATGCGCAGTTTAATGCTTCTGGATGCCTCTGTAAGGGGAAATCAACGGGTCGGCCTGCAGTGAGCGCAGAAACGGTTGAACGCGTGCGGGCAAGTTTCACGCGTAGCCCGCGGAAAATTGGCTCATGCCACAACTGGAGACCGACAGCGCCGACTTCATCTTTCAACAGGATGGTGCCCCACCGCACTTCCATCATGATGTTCGGCATTTCTTAAACAGGAGATTGGAAAACCGATGGATCGGTCGTGGTGGAGATCATGATCAGCAATTCATGTCATGGTCTCCACGCTCTCCCGACTTAACCCCATGCGATTTCTTTCTGTGGGGTTATGTGAAAGATTCAGTGTTTAAACCTCCTCTATCAAGAAACGTGCCAGAACTGCGAGTTCGCATCAACGATGCTTTCGAACTCATTGATGGGGACATGCTGCGCCGAGTGTGGGAGGAACTTGACTATCGGCTTAATGTCTGCCGAATCACTAAAGGGGCACATATCGAACATTTATGAATGCCTAAAAAAACTTTTTGAGTTTTTGTATGTGTGTGCAAAGCATTGTGAAAATCTCTCAAATAATAAAGTTATTATAGAGCTGTGAAATCGCTTCAATCATTTGTAATAACCCTGTAAGATGAGATACCTATAGTATGGAAAAGTATCTGTGCAAGTGAACTTTCATTCTTGATTGCCTGCTGACTGATTGATGCTAATTGGCAATCACATGTAAATAGCACAGATTACCCTTCTGGCTCCCCCTGCCTTCTCAAGAGAACGTGCAGATTCCGAATATACGTCCATTTTATGTGGCAACCAGCTCCCTTGCCATATAGTCTTCACATCCACAGACAACCTCTGTTTAACTAGAAACTGTGAGCATGTACGTCCGAATCAGTGGCAGAAGCAAAGGGTTCCTTGTCTCCTCTGTGCCTTATAGCGTAAATACCGTTCGCTTTTCCCAGACACGTCCAGTCAGATTGCATTATCGACAACTCAGAGCACTTCCAACTTTGTAGCAGTGGGCGTTTTGAGTTGCCCAGTTCCCTCCATCTACAAATATTTCTCTCTGTCGCCCACTGCCTCAGCTCACCATTTGAAAACGGCATGCAGGTTCCAGACACTGCATGGGTAAAACGTTACGTTCCTTCGGAGCATGGCTTAAGATGTTGTTTAATTTTGGTTAGTGTGGTTATGTTTTGTTCGAGAATAAGTAAATCGTTCCATTCACTCAATAGAATTTTTGAGAGTGTTTTCATTTCGTTTTATTGAATTTTTGGTGTTAATTTTCATGAGGAAAGTGTGGGCAATCACTGGGGGTTTTTACACACCGGAACAGATCATGTGCCCTCAGCAGCGGTCTCTCTTTTCATTAACTTCGTCTCATGTTTTGCTAAAGTTATGTTATGATCTGAATAACTTCCTGCATTTGGCCAACTTCGATTGATTAGGGGTGACTAACCCCATTTGACGAATCGTTATCAGTGTGTAAATGTTCATACGAGTTCCTTGACATCAACAAGCACTCATACTCGGTTAACGTTATTATTCAAATCTGCCCGCCCAATTCGGAAGTGTATTCTCATCCTTTGCGTGTCGCTTCAAGACCACGTGTGAGGGAAATCAGTAGATTACAAGTGCAAGCAACTCATATGTGCACATCATTTAATATCATTCACAACGAACCACACTTCGAGTAGTTTTACTTGGTTAATTTAACGAACATTGAATTTAAAATCTTTGTAGAAAGATATGATTCTGACCTTGTGATTTATTACCACCACGCAAGTAGCTTCATTGGTGGTGGAAAAAATCTGCGTATTCTGAGTTGTATGTCATTTACATAAATAATTTGATGCAAAAATGGTTCAAATGGCTCTGAGCACTATGGGACTTAACATCTTAGGTCATCAGTCCCCTAGAACTTAGAACTAATTAAACCTAACTAACCTAAGGACATCACACACATCCATACCCAAGGTAGGATTCGACCCAGCGACTGTTGCAGTCCCGCGGTTCCGGACTGCAGCGCCTAGAACCGCACGGCCACCGCGGCCGGCAATTTGATGCAGGATTTATGAAGCTATCGGTTTGCTTTATTACCATATATTGGCTTCTCTCTTGTAATATGAGTCTGCCACGTACAGCTACTGTAAGTTAAGGACACTAATTTCATTTATACACTGAACTGCTTTGTGTATTCAGTGTGGGCTATTATTCTACATCTACATCTACATCCATACTCCGCAAGCCACCTGACGGTGTGTGGCGCAGGGTACCTTGAGTACCTCTATCGGTTCTCCTTCTACTCCAGTCTCGTATTGTTTGTGGAAAGAAGGATTGTCGGTATGCCTCTGTGTGGGCTCTAATCTCTCTGATTTTATCCTCATGGTCTCTTCGCAAGATATATGCGTAGGAGGGAGCAATATACTGCTTGACTCTTCGGTGAAGGTATGTTCTCGAAACTTTGACAAAAGCCCGTACCGAGCTGCTGAGCGTCTCTCCTGCAGAGTCTTCCACTGGAGTTTATCTATCATCTCCGTAACGCTTTCGCGATTACTAAATGATCCTGTAACGAAGCGCGCTGCTCTCCGTTGGATCTTCTCTACATCTTCTGTCAACCCTATCTGGTACGGATCCCACACTGCTTATCAGTATTCAAGCAGTGGGCGAACAAGCGTACTGTAACCTACTTCCTTTGTTTTCGGATTGTATTTCCTTAGGATTCTTCCAATGAATCTCAGTCTGGCATCTGCTTTACCGACGATCAACATTATATGATCATTCCATTTTAAATCACTCCTAATGCGTACTCCCAGATAATTTATGGTATTAACTGCTTCAAGTTGCTGACCTGCTATTTTGTAGCTAAATGATAAAGGATCTATCTTTCTGTGTATTCGCAGCACATTACACTTGTCTACATTGAGATTCAATTGCCATTCCCTGCACCATGCGTCAATTCGCTGCAGATCCTCCTGCATTTCAGTACAATTTTCCATTGTTACAACCTCTCGATACACCACAGCATCATCTGCAAAAAGCCTCAGTGAACTTCCGATGTCATCCACCAGGTCATTAATGTATATTGTGAATAGCAACGGTCCTATGACACTCCCCTGCGGCACACCTGAAATCACTCTTACTTCGGAAGACTTCTCTCCATTGAGAATGACATGCTGCGACCTGTTATCTAGGAACTCCTCAATCCAATCACACAATTGGTCTGATAGTCCATACGCTCTTACTTTGTTCATTAAACGACTGTGGGGAACTGTATCGAACGCCTTGCGGAAGTCAAGAAACACGGCATCTACCTGGGAATCCGTGTCTATGGCCCTCTGAGTCTCGTGGACGAATAGCGCGAGCTGGGTTTCACATGACCGTCTTTTTCGAAACCCATGCTGATTCCTACAGAGTAGATTTCTAGTCTCCAGAAAAGTCATTATACTCGAACACAATACGTGTTCCAAAATTCTACAACTGATCGACGTTAGAGATATAGGTCTATAGTTCTGCACATCTGTTCGACGTCCCTTCTTGAAAACGGGGATGACCTGTGCCCTTTTCCAATCCTTTGGAACGCTACGCTCTTCTAGAGACCTACGGTACACCGCTGCAAGAAGGGGGGCAAGTTCATTCGCGTACTCTGTGTAAAATTGAACTGGTATCCCATCAGGTCCAGAGGCCTTTTCTCTTTTAAGCGATTTTAATTGTTTCTCTATCCCTCTGTCGTGTATTTCGAGATATATCATTTTGTCATCTGTGCGACAATCTAGAGAAGGAACTACAGTGCAATCTTCCTCTGTGAAACAACTTTGGAAAAAGACATTTAGTATTTCGGCCTTTAGTCTGTCATCCTCTGTTTCAGTACCATTTTGGTCACAGAGAGTCTGGACATTTTGTTTTGATCCACCTACCGCTTTGACATAAGACCAAAATTTCTTAGGATTTTCTGCTTAGTCAGTACATAGAACTTTACTTTCGAATGCATTGAACGCCTCTCGCATAGCCCTCCTCACACTACATTTCGCTTTGCGTAATTTTTGTTTGTCTGCAAGGCTTTGGCTATGTTTATGTTTGCTGTGAAGTTCCCTTTGCTTCCACAGCAGTTTTCTAACTCGGTTGTTGTACCACGATGGCTCTTTTCCATCTCTTACGATCTTGCTTGGCACATACTCATCTAACGCATATTGTACCATGGTTTTGAACTTTCTCCACTGATTCTCAACAATATCTGTACTTGAGACAAAACTTTTGTGTTGAGCCAACAGGTACTCTGAAATCTGCTTTTTGTCACTTTTTCTAAACAGAAAGATCTTCCTACCCTTTTTAATATTCCTATTTACGGCTGAAATCATCGATGCCGTAACCGCTTTATGATCGCTGATTCCCTGTTCTGCGTTAACTTTTTCAAATAGTTCGGGTCTGTTTGTTACCAGAAGATCTAATATGTTATCGCCACGAGTCGGTTCTCTGTTTAACTGCTCAAGGTAGTTTTCAGATAAAGCACTTAAAAAAATTTCACTGTATTCTTTGTCCCTGCCACCCGTTATGAACGTTTGAGTCTCCCAGTCTATATCCGGCAAATTAAACTCTCCACCCAGAACTATAACATCGTGGGGAAATCTACTCGAAATATTTTCCAAATTATCCTTCAGGTGCTCAGCCACAACAGCTGCTGAGCCAGGGGGCCTATAGAGACATCCAATTACTATGTCTGAGCCTGCTTTAACCGTGACCTTCACCCAAATCATTTCACATTTCGGATCTCCGTCAATTTCCTTCGATACTATTGCACTTCTTATCGCTATAAACGCGCCTCCCCCTTCACTGTCCAGCCTGTCTCTGCGGTATACATTCCAATCTGAGTTTAGGATTTCATTACTGTTTACGTCTGGTTTCAGCCAACTTTCTGTCCCTAGTACTATATGGGCGTTGTGACCGTTTATTAATGAGAGCAGTTCTGGGACCTTTCTATAGACGCTCCTGCAGTTTACTATTAGCACATTAATATTGTTATCTCCTGTGGCATTTTGCCTACTCCTACCTTGCCGCGTCTCAGGAGGCGTCTTGTCGGGCCTAGGGAGGGGATTCTCTAACCTAAAAAACCCCCATATGCACTCCACACGTACTCCGCTACCCTTGTAGCCGCTTCCGGCGTGTAGTGCACGCCTGACCTATTCAGGGGGACCCTACATTTCTCCACCCGATAGCGGAGGTCGAGAAATTCGCACCCCAGATCTTCCGCACAAAAAATGGCCAGTGTTCAAATGGTTCAAATGGCTCTGAGCACTATGGGACTTAACTTCTAAGGTCATCAATCCCCTAGAACTTAGAACTACTTAAACCTAAGTAACCTAAGGACATCACACACATCCATGCCCGAGGCAGGATTCGAACCTGCGACCGTAGCGGCCGCGCGGTTCCAGACTGTAGCGCCTTTAACCGCTTGGCCACCACGGCCGGCAAATGGCCAGTGTCACAGCAATCTATCTTACTAATATTTCCATCTTACATTCACGTCTTCTGGTCTTCTGAAATCATTCAAACCATAAAATTAATCAGAAGGTATATGATAAGCAGCACGTAAGAGAATAATTGCTTAGTCTCATGTAATGCTCTCCATGATCACGTGCAGTACGTGTAGTCGTAGCGGATAGTGAGCGCCTCTGTTGCAACATTTACTTTTATTCTGCCCGACTGGCTGACCTAGCACACATGTGAAGCATAAGCACTAAAAATGTTACGAAATCTGATAAGCCATGTGGTTAACGGAAAGGCAAATATAGGAAGTAAGTACGCTGCATTATGAAGAGAGGAAATCAGCGAACCAAGGATGTGAATGCACTGTTTAAGAAAGTCTTTTGTTTCTGTTCCAAAACTGAGAAATGGAAATTACCCGTATTAAACTCGTTATTGAAACCAAATTGTGTAAAATGATGGATTCGTCTCTTTCCATTAGTATTCTCAGGTATTCTGTTGTAATGTCTACGAAATTCAGATGTTACAGGACAGTTTGTCCAGTGATCATGAACAATATACAACAAATCTTTTGATACTGTGCGTAATATGCTAATCGACCTAGCCTGTCGTATTATTTGTTGCAGTGATGACTTCGTATATGCTCTTTACCTAGTGATTATCGTATAATCCAAACAGCCCTATCTGTGCCTCTGCAATACGATTCTTCACACACCTGATGTAAGTTGTTCCTGTCACTTTGTTGAGGGAAGCTCACAGTGGCGAAAAGTCTCCTATAAAAGATGAGAAACATTATTGACCTTCCACAAAATCTCACGCTAAAACAAGTGAGACTTGACATAATTTAATGACGACCAGCACATCCGTTTCTCGGTGTTGTGTACAACAGTTCTATAGCAGGTATATGAGTGTTGAATGGTAGATGGTGCTTTCGGACTTCAGCTGCAGCAGGATCCATATACCTGTTCTTAACTAGATCAAAGAAATAGGAACTTGAAATGGTCAGATCACACAGAATACATTAACTTTTTGGGGACCACAAACGTTCTACACAGTAGTGCGAGCAATTTCTTTGTCCTAGGTTCGCAAATTGCGCCTGTCCACTCTAAAATTTACAAAATAGATATTGCCTCATCACTCCAAACACGTTTCTCAAGAAAACGTAGAGTATCAAATGCTTTTTTTGCTCATACAGAGAATTCAAAGCAAGTCAGTTTGTCCAACGTGTCAGAACCTGTAACAAGTGCAGGCATCAGTTATCCTGCTTCATTCGTTTTCGTTACATTTTTCAGGTGGTCCGATGCGAAATCCCTAGTTTTCTGAATTTTTAAATGTCTTCCTTCAATCGGACATGGTAGAAATCACGAACATGCAAGTAGTACACATGAATGGTCCGCACAAGTGTTCTATACGACGCCTCCTTTATAGACAAGCTACACCTTCCTAAAATTCTCCCAGTAAACCGAAATCGACTATTCGCTTTGCTCACTACCGTCCTTACGTGCTCCTTCCATTTCATGTCGCTTTGCAACGTCACGCACTATATTTAATTGACTGGACTGTGTCAACAGACCACTAAAGCTGTATTCTAAGATTATGGGATATTTTTCCCTTTTAATCTGCATTAACTTACATTTTTATACATTTAAAGAAACCTGTCATTCATCATAACAAACTAGACATTTTTTAACTTATCTTGCACCCTCCCACAGCCACTCAATGACAGCATCCCGTACGCTGCTGCATCATCAGCAAATCGCCGCAGTTAGTTGCTCATTCTGTCCGTCAGATCATTTATTCATATAGTGAACAAAAGCAGTTCTATCACACTTCCCTGGGGCACTCCTGACGATATTCTTGTCTCTGATGAACACTCGTCCTCAAGGACAATGTAATGCGTTCTATTAGTTAACAATGTTGCAATATGTGCACGCTATGATCATGAACTCTCCTGCTTAATCATTAGATAGTTTTTTTTTTTTTTTTAAATTTCTACCTGCACAACTTTTTAGTCTAGCTGTAAAGTGTTGAAATACGAATTTTATAGGAATGAAACTAACATTTTTCCATCGGCTTCGTCGTGTAAGTGTATGTCACATTTATCTTGATACATATATATTTTTCACATATTTACACACATATGTCAACTGTGTCAGTATCAAATTTTGTCGTGCAGTCTCATCTGAAACCTGAAGAAATATATAATTCCACATGCGTGAGAAGTTTGTAAGAAGTCGTGAAGAATGGTTCAACTTCTTAGGTGTGAAGATGAGAGAAACCCTTTTTACCTTCGTAATAGGACAAATATTCTTCCCATTCACTAACAGCCCGTTTTTATTAGATGAAAAAGTATTCCAGTATACTAGTAAGAACTACCTAGAGGTCGTTTTCGAAAGATTATAAATGTCACCCCTTCATATTTCCATCCCCACCGCAAGAGGTAGCAGTTTTATACAAGTGAATCGAATATCTGACATTTTTGGATGAAACTGTATCAGGCGGTCTGGAGTTATGCTTTTACATCCACCCATTTGAAAACCATCGACAGCCTTGGGTAGTAAGGGTATCTTGCTGTCACAGTATACTTGTTCGAGATAGCAAGTGATACGTGTTTTACTTTTGGTAGAAACTGCTTCAGCCGTTACATGAATATGCTGATATGTCACTGTCTATGCAATGTCATTCAGACAGTCACCAATGAGCATGGCGACACACAAGCTGTGAATTCGATACTAGTACCAGTCGTTATCGAATATGTTTACGTGTCACATCTTTTCACCCCCACGTCAGCCTATAGCGTTAGTAGCTACAAATAAAAAAGTAATGAAAGTAATGTATCACGGGTCCTCAACATGTGGTTGTAGCTGCACCAGACGTTACTGAATTAAGCTTCTGTACCACCCCCTTCCACCCTCCCGTATGGGAGGTAGCTGTTTTTTTTATCCTAGAGTGATTCTCTCCCATTGTACTGATCGACGTCGAAGCGAACGCCTTGCTGCTGCATCAATAATCTCCCCATCATCCACGTACTGCTTCCCTTCATGCGTCAGGCAGATGCAAGTCAGAATATGCGAGATACGGTTTGTAGATGGATGAGAAGGAACCATCCAACGAAGTTTTTTGAGCTCCTCTCGGGTGCGCATTTTTGTGTGAGGCTTTGAGTTGCCATGGAGAAAGAGAAGTTCGTTTGCATTATTGTGGCGACGAACACGCTGAAGTCGTTTCTTCAGTTTACCCAGGCCAGCATAATACACTGCAGAACTGATCTTTGCACTGTGATGAAGGACATCAGACAGAATTACCAGAAGACCGTCGCCATGACTTTATCCACTGAGAGTGTGGCTTTTAACTTTTTCTTAGGAGAATAAGTGAAATGGCGCCACTGCATAAATTGCCTTTTTATTTCTGATTTTCATCATCTGTGACGATGTTCGCCAAAAAGTTGACACTAGCAGCCTCGTAACACTCAAGCAATCCACACAGACGGTCCTCCGTTACTCCATGTAGCCTAGTTTACACGACGACATTAGGTTTCACGCAACTGCGCTACGGGCCACTGCGCATGCGCGCCGAGCGTTTGCGCAACTCGTTGGTGATACTAAACACTTTCGGCGTGTTCCAACTTTGGCGACACTAGTAGCATGAGTTTTGAGGTTATCTGTGTTCGTAGAGTGCAGACAAACTGAAAGTGCGGAACGGAGAATAATGTTCGGTTTTTGGATATCTATGCTTAGGTGTTTGTGGGATTTCAGTGATGCTGATTACAAAAATAAGCAACATATTGCTGCTGCTGAGACCATCTTGGGCGATCATAACATAGACTGACAATGTCTGAGCTGCAGGGCTAAATTTCTTGAGTTAGGAGCACATATACGCCTGAATTAAGAAAAATACAAGCAAGTGTAATTCTAGCCGTAGCAATGCTCTCGTTTACAAGACTAAAATCCCATCGTTCAAGTTGGCCAACTCTTTACTAAGGATTATTGTTGACAGGAGGGAAGGCTATAGAAATTCAAGAAGCTGCATTCTTCTGTTTAAAACGTCGCTGCAGTGCTCCCCTTTCACATATGTTAGAATTTTGAAATATTGACATTGTACAGATCTATCTTCAAGAGAGTAGTTTGCAAACAATTCTCTTCTTAATGCGGCCTGCTTTCAATAATTATTGTTTCTAATGTTAATAATTATTACTGTTAATGTTAATAGTAATTGGTGTTAATGAAAAAGCGCCATCACCAACTAAAACCGTATCTTACAGCATACCAAGTGTTCCCGATTGTAATGCACGCTATATGATATATAATTTCAGTTCTGGCGACAGTGCTTCATGCATTACAGTACCTACACGTGAACATTCTGGTGACATTCTAAGATAATTAAACGAAGCTCTTGGATCTCCCGTTAGAAATTTTCGGCAAGGATGCTGAGCAACCGAGCTGACGTCTTTTCTTCATCCAGTCACGAATCGAAACTAGTTTCTTTTTTTTTTTTCTTATGCGGCGATTCAAAACTACATGCTTTAACTCCATCACAACACGTGCGACGTGCAGCTAACAAAACTTTCATTTCAGACACAACTCAGGGAGCCACAAAATGACGAAACTGAAGTGTATACTGGTGTCGCCGTGTCTACAGTCATATATGAAACCAGTTGCGTGCAACTCATTCCACGCACCGAGTGACGCAACCCAATGTCGTCATGTAAACTAGGCTCTGGGCAGCGAGGAACCCACTGGCCACGCACCTGTGAGTATCCCAAACTGGTGGACGAATGTGTTAACACTACCAGCAGAGACGTCCAGTTGAGCAACGATGTGTTCGTCATCCGTCGACCACCTCAAACGAGAGTGTCCACACGTCCCAACACTGCAGGAGTCACAGATGTGTGCGGTGAGCAGGCACGTGGGACACCGGACAGGTGTACGCGATCTTGTTGCCATGATGACAGACGACACACCGTGCTTTTGCTCACTGCCACACGTCCGTATAAAATCCGCAAGTTTCTATGAAGATCTGCGAAACTCCGATTTTCCGCCAAAAGAAACTTAGGACGCACCTCCGTTACATACGCCATTTTGAAAGCAGCGTATAACGCCGCCACCTACCGGAACCTCTTGAAACTATAAGGGCCGAAGCTGAAAAATTGCACGACGTCCCACATTAATTTCAATAAATACGGAATTTTTTCAAGCATAAATGGCCGAGAAAACACGGGTTGCCTTACTAACTGAATGCCTCTCATACAACAGGTCTTATACACTACTGCCCATAAAAATTGCCACAACAAGAAGAAATGCAGATGATAAACGGGTATCCATTGGACAAATATATTATACTAGAACTGACATGTGATTAAATTTTCACGCAGTTTGGGTGCATAGATCCAGAGAAATCAGTACCCAGAAAAACCACCTCTGGCCGTAAAAACGGCCTTGATACGACTGGGCATTGAGTCAAACAGAGCTTGGATGGCGTGTAAAGGTACAGCTGCCCATGCAGCTTCAACACGATATCACAGTTCATCAAGAGTAGTGACTGGCGTATTGTGACGAGCCAGTTGCTCGGCCACCGTTGACCAGACGTTTTCAGTTGGTGAGAGATCTGGAGAACGTGCTGGCCAGGGCCGCAGTCGAACTTTTTCTGTATCCAGAAAGGCCCGTACAGGACCTGCAACAGGCGGTCGTGCATTATCCTGCTGAAATGTAGGGTTCCGCAGGGATCGAATGAAGGGTAGAACCACGGATAGTAAGACATATGAAATGTAACGTGCACTGATCAAAGTGCCGTCAGTGCGAACAACAGGTGACCGGGACGTCTAACCAATGGCACCCCATACGATCACGCCGGGTGATATGGCAGTATGGCGATGACGAATACACGCTTCCAATATGCGTTCATCGCGATGTCGCCAAATACGGATGCGACCATCATGATGCTGTAAACAGAACCTGGAATCATCCGAAAAAATGACGTTTTGCCATTCGTGCACCCAGGTTCGTCGTTGAGTACACCATTGCAGGCGCTCCTGTCTGTGATGCAGCGTCAATAACCGCAGCCATGGTCTCCGAGCTGATAGTCCATGCTGCTGCAAACGTCGTTGAACTCTTCGTGCAGATGGTTGTTTTCTCGCAAACGTCCCCAACTGTTGACTCAGGGATCGAGACGGGGCTGCATGATCCGTTACAGCCATGCGGATAAGATGCCTGTCATCTAGATTGCTGGTGATATGAGGCCGTTGGGATTCAGCATGGCGTTCCGTGTTACCCATTCCATATTCTTCTAACAGTCATTGGATCTCGACCAACGCGGGCACCAATGTCGCGATACGATAAACCGCAATCGCGATAGGCTACAATACTACCTTTATTTTAATCGGTAGCGTGATTGTACGCATTTCTCCTCCTTGCAAGAGGCATCACAAAAACGTTTCACCAGGCAACGCCGGTCATCTGCTGTTTGAGTATGAGAAATCGGTTGGAAACTTTCCTCATGTCAGCACGTTGTAGGTGTCGCCACTCTGAAAAGCTAATCATTTGCATATCGCAGCATCTTCTTCCTGTCGGTTAAATTTCGCGTGTATAGCACCTCATCTTCGTGCGTAGCAATTTTAATGGCCAGTAGTGTATATCAACGCCCGTCAGCTGCTGAAGGTACTATATTAATTCTAATTTCATTCTAGACGGTTGCAGGTCATCAATGGTGTCTTTTCTTTGGGACTTGTCCGAAAGAACAGACACCATATCCATATAAGTATTAAACGAGTGTCTCCACATGCCCCAACACGTGAGAAATCGGACAGCTGTGCGCGACTTTGTTGCCATGACGACAGACGCCTCGACCAGCGACACGCCGTGCTTTAGCTCATTGCCACATCTCCGTAGAAGTTCCGCAAGTGTCTATGAATACCTGTGGTGCTTCCGATTTTCCGTAAAAAGAAACTTGGGGCGCACCTCCGTTACACACGCCATTCTGAAGGCTGCGTATCGAGCCGCCATCTGTCGGAACCTCGAGATACTACGCGGGCTGAAGCTCAAAAACTCCACGACGTCCGACAATAATTTCTATAAATACGGAATTTTTTCAACCGTAACGTGTTGCGTTGCTTACTCGACGCCTCCCGTACAACAGGTTTTATAAATATGTAGGCCAAATAAGTGGGAGAAAAGCGAGTTTACAATTCTGAATCTCAAACGTGGCCCTCTGGCGAACGTAGGTGTGCGTGGTAAAGGCGCCCTCTGGGTATATCCACAGCACCGGTTCTGAGAGGCAGCGTATTCAGCGGCGCGTGCTAACTCCGCCGGAGGGCTGGCGGCAGGTACTCAGAACAGATTACTGCGAGGGAGGCAGTCTGCAGCCGACGTTCGCACAACACGCCAGCGCCGTCGGCGGCTCACGCACCTACCTGTACCGCTGCCGCGTGGCCGCCCGCGACAGGGCGCCGCCTTATGACGTCGCTGGTCCCATTACCGTGCCTCGCTACGCTGTTACAGGGTGTTTCAAAAATGACCGGTATATTTGAAACGGCAATACAAACTAAACGAGCAGCGATAGAAATACACCGTTCGTTGCAATATGCTTGGGACAACAGTACATTTTCAGGCAGACAAACTTTCGAAATTACAGTAGTTACAATTTTCAACAACAGATGGCGCTGCGGTCTGGGAAACTCTATAGTACGATATGTTCCACATATCCACCATGCGTAGCAATAATATGGCGTAGTCTCTGAATGAAATTACCCGAAACCTTTGACAACGTGTCTGGCGGAATGGCTTCACATGCAGATGAGATGTACTGCTTCAGCTGTTCAATTGTTTCTGGATTCTGGCGGTACACCTGGTCTTTCAAATGTCTCCACAGAAAGAAGTCACAGGGGTTCATGTCTGGCGAATAGGGAGGCCAATCCACGCCGCCTCTTGTATGTTTCGGATAGCCCAAAGCAATCACACGATCATCGAAATATTCATTCAGGAAATTAAAGACGTCGGCCGTGCGATGTGGCCAGGCACCATCTTGCATAAACCACGAGGTGTTCGCAGTGTCGTCTAAGGCAGTTTGTACCGCCACAAATTCACGAAGAATGTCCAGATAGCGTGATGCAGTAATCGCTTCGGATCTGAAAAATGGGCCAATGATTCCTTTGGAAGAAATGGCGGCCCAGGCCAGTACTTTTTGAGGATGCAGGGACGATGGGACTGCAACATGGGGCTTTTCGGTTCCCCATCTGTGCCAGTTCTGTTTATTGACGAAGCCGTCCAGGTAAAAATAAGCTTCGTCAGTAAACCAAATGCTGCCCACATGCATATCGCCGTCATCAATCCTGTGCACTATATCGTTAGCGAATGTCTCTCGTGCAGCAATGGTAGCGGCGCTGAGGGGTTGTCGCGTTTGAATTTTGTATGGATAGAGGTGTAAACTCTGGCGCATGAGACGATACGTGGACGTTGGCGTCATTTGGACCGCAGCTGCAACACGGCGAACGGAAACCCGAGGCCGCTGTTGGATCACCTGCTGCACTAGCTGCGCGTTGCCCTCTGTGGTTGCCGTACGCGGTCGCCCTACCTTTCCAGCACGTTCATCCGTCACGTTCCCAGTCCATTGAAATTTTTCAAACAGATCCTTTATTGTATCGCTTTTCGGTCCTTTGGTTACATTAAACCTCCGTTGAAAACTTCGTCTTGTTACAACAACACTGTGTTCTTGGCGGTGGAATTCCAACACCAGAAAAATCCTCTGTTCTAAGGAATAAACCATGTTGTCTACAGCACACTTGCACGTTGTGAACAGCACACGCTTACAGCAGAAAGACGACGTACAGAATGGCGCACCCACAGACTGCGTTGTCTTCTATATCTTTCACATCACTTGCAGCGCCATCTGTTGTTGAAAATTGTAACTACTGTAATTTCGAAAGTTTGTCCGCCTGAAAATGTACTGTTGCCCCAAGCATATTGCAACAAACGGTGTATTTCTATCGCTGCTCGTTTAGTTTTTATTGCCGTTTCAAATATACCGGTCATTTTTGAAACACCCTGTATTAGCGTCGTTCTTTAGAGATTATTGTCTCGTCCACCAGTCCGTCCCACAGTATTAGGGTACTTCCAGCTTCCGAGTTTTCTCGATGAAACTGGTTTTCTCCTAATTCTACAGTTTGAAAGCTAGCACAAGGTTCCATTCACCACCACATTCCTGCAACTTCTCTAGTAATGTTTAAAGTGTGTCGAGCTTATATCTCGCTAGCTTACCGTTGAATTAAGCAAACTGGCCAGAACGTAAGTCACCCTAAGGAGAAATCATGCTAATCAGCAAAACACGGTGGAAGTAGGCTGTTTAGGTTTTTATGTTGGTAACGCAACGTAGCGCTCTGTATGAAAATCACTGACTGTGCTGTGTGCAGTCTGTGGCTGGTTTGCATTGTTGGAATTTTTGCTATTGTAGTGTTGGGCAGTTGGATGTGAACAGCGCGTAGCGTTGCGCAGTTGGAGGTGAGCCGCCAGCAGTAGTGGATGTGGGCAGAGAGATGGCAGAATTTTGAGAGCGGACGATCTGGACGTGTGTCCATCAGAAAGAGTAAGTTTGTAATACCGGATATCATGAATTGATTATATATATATATATATATATATATATATATATATATATATATATATATATATTATGACTTTTGAACATCATCAAGGTAAATACATTGTTCTCCATCAAAATCTTTCATTTGCTACCTATGCCTATCAGTATTTAGTGCCTTCAGTAGTTAGAATCTTTCATTCAGCTGGCAGTATTGGCGCTCGCTGTATTGCAGTAGCTCGAGTAACGAAGATTTTTGTGAGGTAAGTGATTCATGAAAGGTATAGGTTATTGTTAGTCACGGCCATTCTTTTGTAGGGATTACTGAGAGTCAGCTTGCGTTGCGCTAAAAATCTTGTTTGTCAGTTTAGTGTTAATCAGAATAAGTAGAGAGAGAAATGCCTGATTACGTTCAGTTCTGCTCAGCTGTTTTAAAATCAAATGATGTAAGAGGTTTATCAGCACAGTAATTGATTAAATTTTCTAAGGGGGTGTTTCAACAGATTCTGTACCTGAGATCCTCAGTTGCACAAGGAAAAAGTCCACAAATATGTGACATACTTAGCTCAGATCGATGAGCTATCGTATTTCTGAGATATTGACTGCTACGTTTCGTCCATTGTTCCAAACACAATGAGGTGACAAATCTCAAAGGTTTCCTTCTAATATCGTGTCGGACGACTTTGCCTGGCACAGTCGCATGGACTCAACAAGTCGTTGCAGGTCTCTGCAAAAAATACTGAGCCATGCTGTTTCTACAGCCTTAGATGCTTGCGAAAGTGTCGACGGCGCAGGACTTTGTGCACCAACTGCCTTCTCGACTCTGTGCTATACATCTTCGGTGGAACTCGTGTCGGACGATCTCGGTGGCACAATCATTCGGGCAAATTGTTTAGAAAGTTCTTCATACCGAGCACGAACAATTATGAGTCGGTGATAAGGTGCATTATCATACGTAAAAATTCCATCGTTTGTTTAGGGCCATAAATCCACGAATAGTTACAAGCGGTCTCCAAGTTGCCGAACATAACCATGTCCAGTCAAAGATCGGCTCAGTTGGACCAAAGGTTCAAATGGCTCTGAGCACTATGGGACTTAACATCTGAGGTCATCAGTCCCCTAGAACTTAGAACTACTTAAACATAACTAACCTAAGGACATCACACACATCCATGCCCGAGGCAAGATTCGAACCTGCGACCGTAGCGGTCGCGCGGTTCCAGACTGAAACGCCTACAACCGCTCGGCCACTCTGGCCGGCTTGGACCAAAGGACCGAGTCCATTCCATACGCCCATTCCATACACCCCCCACCATGAAGCATACCACGAGCTTTCACAATGCCTTGTTCAGAACTTGTTGATTCGTAGGTCTGCGCCACTCTCGAACACTGCTATCAGTTCTTACCAACTGAATCAGGAGAGAAGGTCAGCGTTGGCGGTAATATTGATGGTTTATTGACAGCAATAGGGACTCATGTGACCAGGCCACGGTTTTACAGTCATCTAGAGCCCAGCCCAGAAGAGGCGCTGCAGGCGATGTCCTGTTGTTAGTAAACGTACGTCGGTCGCCTGCTGTCATAGCTCATTAGCTCCAAATTTCGCAGCACTGTCCTAACAGATACGTTGGTCGTACGTCCTACATTGATATCTACGGTTATTTCACGCAGTACCGCTTGCCTGTTAGCACTGACAACTCTACTCAAACGCCGCTGCTCTCGGTCGCTAAGTGACCAGGATACAGGTTGGCTGGCTGTTTTTCGAGGAGCTCTTTGCGGTGTGGGGGAGTAGCCATGTATGTGAAAAACGGCATCGCATTTGAGTCAGTTGATGTTTCAAAGTACTGCACTCAAAAGGTGTTTGAATGTTGTGCAGGTGTGGTTAAATTTAACGGAGCTAAACTTGTAACTGTTGTTATTTATAGATCCCCAGACTTCGATTTCACAACATTTTTGCTAAAGCTAGAGGAGGTTCTTGGTTCACTTTATAGGAAATACAAAAAGTTAGTTATATGTGGTGACTTCAATATTAATTGTATAAGTGATTGTGCAAGGAAGAGGATGCTGGTAGACCTCTTTAATTCATATAATCTTATGCAAACCGTATTCTTTCCAACGAGAGTGCAAGGGAACAGTAGAACAACCATAGACAACATTTTTGTTCATTCCTCATTCCTAGAAGGGTATTCTGTTAGCAAAAAGGTGAATGGCCTTTCAGATCATGATGCGCAAATTTTAACTTTAAAAGATTTTTATGCTGCAACACGTGTTAAATATAGTCATCAGCTGTTCAGGAAAGCTGATCCGGTTGCTGTAGAGACCTTTGTAAACCTTATAAAGGAACAAGAGTGGCAAGATGTTTATAGCGCTGATACAGTAGACGATAAATATAATGCTTTTCTCAAGACTTTTCTCATGCTCTTTGAAAGTTGCTTTCCGTTAGAACGTTTAAAACAGGGTACTAGCACAAACAGGCAGCCTGGGTGGCTGACTAGAGGGATAAGAATATCTTGTAGAACAAAGTGGCAATTATATCAAAACGTTAGAAACAGTCAAAATCTAAATGCAGCATCCCATTACAAACAGTATTGTAAGGTGCTTAAAAATGTTATTAGGAAGGCAAAAAGTATGTGGTATGCAGATAGAATAGTTAAGTCTCAGGATAAAATTAAAACCATATGGTCAGTCGTAAAGGAGGTTGCTGGTCTGCAGAGACAGGTCGAGGATATCGAATCAGTGCGTAGTGGGAATGTCCGTGTTACTGATAAGTCGCATATATGTACAGTATTTAATAATCACTTTCTGAATATAGCAGGTGAACTAAATAGAAACCTAGTCCCAACAGGGAATCATATAGCGCTTTTAGAAAAAAGTGTTCCGAGACTGTTACCTGAAATGCTCCTCCATGATACTGACAAGAGGGAGATTGAGTTAATAATTAAATCACTAAAGACCAAGAACTCTCATGGATATGACGGGGTATCTATCAGAATACTGAAGTATTGTTCTATGTATGTTAGCCCAGTTCTCAGCCATATCTGTAACTTTTCCTTTAGGAGTGGTCGGTTTCCTGACCGATTAAAGTACTCGGTAGTGAAGCCACTTTATAAAAAGGGAGACAGGGATAATGTTGACAATTTTAGACCTATTTCTATGCCATCGGTGTTTGCTAAAGTTATCGAGAAGGTTGTATATACAAGGTTACTGGAGCATTTAAATGCACATAATTTGCTGTCAAATGTTCAGTTTGGTTTTATAAATGGTTTAACAACTGAGAATGCTATATTCTCTTTTCTCTGTGAGGTTTTGGACGGATTAAATAAAAGGTTGCGAACGCTAGGTGTTTTCTTTGATTTAACGAAGGCTTTTGACTGTGTTGCCACAAAATATTACTGCAGAAGTTGGACCATTATGGAGTAAGGGGAGTAGCTTACAATTGGTTCGCCTCTTACTTTAAGAACAGAAAGCAGAGGGTAATTCTCCGCAATATTGAGAGTGGTAGTGATGCTCAGTCCCAATGGGGCACTGTTAAGTGGGGCGTTCCCCAAGGGTCGGTGCTGGGGCCACTACTGTTTCTTATTTACTTAAATGATATGCCTTCTAGTATTACAGGTGATTCAAAAATATTTCTGTTTGCTGATGACACCAGCTTGTTAGTGAACGATCTTGTGTGTAATATTGAAACATTAACAAATAATGTAGTTCATGAAATAAGTTCGTGGCTTGTGGAAAATAATTTGATGCTAAATCACAGTAAGACTCAGTTTTTACAGTTTCTAACTTACAATTCAACAAGAACCGATATTTTGATCAGACAGAATGGGCATATTATAAGCGAGGCGGAACAGTTCAAATTCCTAGGCGTTCGGATAGATAGTAAGCTGTTGTGGAAAGCCCATGTCCAGGACCTTGTTCAGAAGCTAAATGCTGCTTTATTTACCATTAGAACAGTATCTGAAATAAGTGACACTTCAACACGAAAAGTAGTCTATTTCGCATATTTTCATACGCTTATGTCGTATGGTATTATTTTTTGGGGTAATTCTTCTGATTCAAAAAGGGTATTTTTGGCTCAAAAACGGGCTGTTCGAGCTATATGTGGTGTAAGTTCGAGAACCTCTTGTCGACCCCTACTCAAAAATCTGGGAATTCTGACATTGCCCTCACACTATATATTTTCTTTAATTCGTTTGTTGTTAGCAATATTAACCTATTCCCAAGAGTTAGCAGCTTTCACTCAGTTAATACTAGGCAGAAATCAAATCTGCATGTAGAATGCACTTCCTTGACTCTTGTGCAGAAAGGAGTGCAGTATTCGGCTGCATCCATTTTCAGTAAGCTACCACAAGAACTCAAAAATCTTAGCAGTAGCCCAAACTCTTTTAAGTCCAAACTGAAGCGTTTCCTCATGGCTCACTCCTTCTATTCTGTCGAGGAGCTCCTGGAAGAGCTAAAAAATTAAGCAAATTCCAGTGTTACATTGTTGATTGTCTTCATTTAAACTTACGATTTGTCACCTGAATATATTTTTTTTAATATTTCATTTTATCTGTTTCTAATATCGTGTTATAATTTCATGTATTGACTCGTTCCATGACTATGGAGACTTCTCCTTAATTTTGTCCCACGGAACAATAAATAAATAAGACCGGTGGCACCACCTTGTCCGTGCTGAGAGGCAGTATCTGAAGTTTGGTATTCTTGGAACACTCTTGACAGTGTGAATCCGAAATGGAATGGACCATGCGTCTAGCTCCAACTACTATTCCGCGCTGAAAGTCTGTTAATTCCCATTTTGCGGCGGTAATCACGTCGGAAAAGAAAATGGTTCAAATGGCTCTGAGCACTATGGAACTTAACTTCTGAGGTCATCAGTCCCCTAGAACTTAGAACTACTTAAACTTAACTAACCTAAGGACATCACAGACATCCATGCCCGAGGCAGAATTCGAACCTGTGACCGTAGCGGTCGCCCGGTTCCAGACTGTAGCGCCTAGAACCGCTCGTCCACCTCGGCTGGCTACCGTGGGAAACCTTTTCACATTAATCACTTGAGCACAAATAACAGCTCCGCCAACGCACTGCCCCTTTATACCTTGTATACGGTATACTACTGCCATTGTATACGTGCGAATCGCTATCCCATGACTTTTGTCACCTACGTGTAATCCATGACATTTTCTGTAGGATGAAGGTCTATTGATTTACCAGGTCAGGTGACACAGTGTGTCTCAGTGTTCGCCGAACCAGGGACTTATGCGTGCATCTCTAAAGACATAACGATTGTCATCTTCGAAGTGTCACCGAGCGAGGTGGCGCAGTGGTTAGCACACTGGACTCGCATTCGAGAGGACGACGGTTCAATCCCGTCTCCGGCCATCCTGATTTAGGTTTTCCGTGATTTCCATAAAGCGCCTCAGGCAACTGCCGGGATGGTTCCTTTGAAAGGGCACGGCCGATTTCCTTCCCCATCCTTCCCTCACCCGAGCTTGCGCTCCGTCTCTAATGACCTCGTTGTCGACGGGACGTTAAACACTAATCCCCTCCTCCTCCTTCGAAGTGTCCACGGCACACTCATCATAAACATGTAAAAGGAAGAGCAACATTTTATGATCTAGAATGTTGAAATGAAATTCCCGACTCAAGTTCACGGTGACCTCTACGAAGGGGGCCCAATCGTGGGACGATGGACACCGCAAAAACATCAGAAACCCACATCTTTCCTAAACTGCGCCCTCTATCCACACACTAACTCACTGGACAGTCTGTGCACTCCACGCCTTGCATCAGTAGGAAAGAAGCAAAACGGCGACTCGTCGGAACATACTAAACGCCTTCAGCCTGCTGCTGTGAAGTTTCTGTGACGTTTGGCTTATCTAAAACGTACAGCTTTGTGTCCCTGAGCGTAATGGGCATTAACGAGGTAACCGACTAAAAATTGCTATTGAAAGTAGTTTGCTTCACAGTATCCCCGCGGAAACTGTTTGAGACAGATCTGCATTTACTAATAGAAGCAGCCCCTCAATTCCTGTTGAATTTGAAACGGACAGTCATTAATAAGGCGTAACACTTGTCTCCAGTTGTCCGCCGCTCGTGGTCTCGCGGTAGCGTTCTCGCTTCCCGAGCACGGGGTCCCGGGTTCGATTCCCGGCGGGGTCAGGAATTTTCACCTGCCTCGAGATGACTGGGTGTTTGTGTTGTCCTCATCATTTCATCATCATCCAGGAAACGTGGCGAAATTGGACTGAGCAAAGATTGGGTAATTGTACGGGCGCTGATAACCACGCAGTTGAGCGCCCCACAAACCAAACATCATCATCACTTGTCTCCAGTCTCTGTGTCCTTACACAGAGCACGTTGCTGCGAGTGGTATACCGTTGCTTTTAGAGACGTTGAACCGGACTCGTTGATGCACCAACAAATCAGCAACTTTATTCACTGTGTAGTGTGTGGTCATGGGTAACCCCAATAGCGGTAACTCCTTCCTGTGATTCTGTAGTTTCTCTAAGTCGACCCATCTTATTGTCTTTTTCTTGCCGTGTGGCACCACTGTGGCATACACTGGACTCGCATTAGGGAGGACGACGGTTCAATCCCGCGTCCGGCCATCCTGATTTAGGTTTTCCGTGATTTTCCTAAATCACTCCAGGCAAATGCCGGGATGGTTCCTTTGAAAGGGCACGGCCGACTTCCTTCCCCATCCTTCCCCAATCCGATCAGACCGATGACCTCGCTGTTGGTCTCTTCCCCCCAAACAATCCAATCCAATCTTGAATTATGCTGTATAATACAAGTCCTCCCATAGTTTCTCAACGCGAAAACGGACGTCACCATGTCGGCAACAGAGAGACTACGCATCATAACACAACATAATTCAATGGGACTGTCTGCATCAAATAAATATGAAAGTGTAACAACAGAATGTACACACTACGTGATCTGTAATCCACAACAACTAAACAGTGTAAGTGTACACGATTTTTATTTAATGACTGACCACAGAAATAAATTTCAATCCACTAATAAGCCAGATGGATATAAGACCACGAAGAGCATCAACTCCGAATATTACTTACAACAGCTTTTTTCTCAGGCGCTGACGACGATTTTCCTGGCAGTGATGCCCAAATCGCTAAGGATTGAAAGGACGCGTCACTTCTTCCCATTTGTACACCAGTGTATCCATTTCTGTCGACGTCACGGATAGCAGAGTAGACATTCACAATTTGATTGACCTCGACTACAGACAAACATAGAGAAACCAAGGGAGCTGGGGAGGTGGGCGTAGGAAGGGCTTAATTTCCTTAATAATGCTGGTTAGTCATTTCATCGTCTGGTGCGTAAGTTCGTAGAGTTTCTCCGTAAGTTTAATAAACACAACAGACACATAAAAGACTTTTGTCACAAATAATATCCTCTCCTTCACTATTTACAAAAGTCTACCAACGTTGGGGAAACTTTTCGATTCCACGACTGTAGAAATCATGTTTTCTTGTCATTATCAGTCCAAAGGCATTATCCCCATACAAGGTACACACCTTTCTGGTTGCCTCCGTTGCTATAACTCCTCTATTGAATTTAAATAGAAGAATATGTCTGAAATGTTCTGATTTTTGCACTTCGCACTCCATTTCCAGCGTCCACTCGCTATATGGAAACAACAAAATGACAATACGTAAACTCAAACAGAAACCATGAATTACAAATAAAAAATGAAAATCGATAAATAAACCTATAGCAACCAGAACACCAACACGCAAAACAAAAAGGCTACGAACATCTGAACCAACCTAATACTATTTTCACAGACTCATTTTTCCAAACCAAAATCAAAATTGAGTTGTATGTCGCATCAGGTTGTGTCTAATAGCTCTCGGACAAAACGGCCTCCGATTTCAAGTTGTTACCCACTACGTGGCAGACAACACTCTACAAACGATCTACGCTGAAACACATGACGAGTTTCGATGAACCTCGTTCCCGCTCGGCGTTTCGACTTCTGATGGTGGAAAAAATGTCATTAAAAGCTTTTGGCAACAAGATTTCTCACTGTTCCTGTTCAAACACCCAAGTTCACCGCCTTCTGGAAGAGGAAAATAATTAAAAATAAACAAAGTCGTTGTGTCGTCGCTGCTGATACGGAAGTTAAGCGTCTATTTCGCGGTAACCAGATACTTTGTAGGATAGAACGATGGGGAACGAAGTCTGACCATTAGTGGGGTTGTTACTGCCACGAAGATACGAATTCCAGTTGATTTTGGTCCAGCTGCACTCGACTTCATTGGTTGCACATGCGGGCGTAACATGGTTAATAAGTTGACTGTTTCCATTTGAGGACTCCGATGGTCTTTGTCATTGTGGTTCGTACGTTGGTTGCATATTACACCCTAGACTTGAAGATTACACATTTTGGCGTCGAAACTTGTAGCATGTTCTGCATAAACGACGCTGGATTACAATACAGTTGTTGGTTCCAATTACCAACAACTGACGTACCCTGATCAGTCAGAACATTCTGACCACCTACTTAATAGCCGGTATGTCAACCTTAGACACGGATAACAGCGGTGACGCGTCGTGGTATGGGAGTAATGACGTTTTGGTAGGTCGCTGGAGGGAGCTGATACCACACCTACGCACACAAGTCAACTAATTGCCGCAAATTCCGGGGAGGGAGGCGATGAGCTCTGACGCCACTTTCAATAACATCCCAGGCGTGTTGGATCGGGCTCAGATCTGTCAATTTCGGGAGCCAGCATATCATTTGGAGCTCGCCACTGTGTTTCTGTAACCACTCCATCACACTCCTGGCCATGTGACATGACGCATTTTCTTTCTGAAAAATGTCACTGCCCTCGGTAAACATGATCGTCAGTCTACGATAGTCCTTGATCGAGCTTCGTTGGACCATGGACGCCCACGTGATCGTTCCCTGGAGCATAAAGGAGCCACTGCCAGCTAGTCTCCATCCCGCAGTACAGGTGTCAAGGAGCTGTTCCTCTGGAAGACGACAAATTCGCGCCCTCGTATCGGCATGATGAAGGAGGTATTCGTCAAACTATGCCTCTCTCTGCCACTGTGCCAACTTCCTGTGTCGATGGTCACGTGCCCATTTCAGTCGTAGTTGCCGATATCGTGGTGTCAAACTGGCGTCGGCTGCAGAGGCCATTCATTAGGAGTATTTGGTGCATTGTGTGTTCAGACACACTTGTACTCTTCCCAGAATTAAAGTGTGATGTTAATTGCGCTGCAGTCCACTGTCCTGTTTTGCCAGTCTGCCCAGTCTACAGGTCAAATATCTACACTACTGACCATTAAAATTGCTACACCACGAAGATGACATGCTACAGACGCGAAATTGACCAGACAGGAAGAAGATGCTGCGATATGCAAATGATTAGCTTTTCAGAGCATTCACACAAGGTTGGCGCCGGTGGCGACACCTACAACGTGCTGACATGAGGAAAGTTTCCAACCGATTTCTCATACTCAAACAGCAGATGACCGGCGTTGCCAAGTGAAACGTTTTTGTGATGCCTCTAGCAAGGAGGAGAAATGCGTACAATCACGTTACCGATTTTAATAAATGTCGGACTGCAGCCTATCGTGATTGCGGTTTATCGTATCGCGACATTGGTGCTCGCGTTGGTCGAGATCCAATGACTGTTAGAAGAATATGGAATGGGTGGGTTCAGGAGGGTAATACGGAACGCCTTGCTGAATCCCAACGGCCTCATATCACTAGCAATCGAGATGAGAGGCATCTTATCCGCATGGCTGTAACGGATAGTGCAGCCACGTCTCGATCCCTGAGTCAACAGCTGGGGACGTTTGCAAGACAACAACCATCTGCACAAACAGTTCGACGGCGTTTGCAGCAGCATGGACTATCAGCTCGGAGACCATGGCTGCGCTTACCCTTGGCGCTGCATCACAGACAGAAGCGCCTGAGATGTAGTACTCAACGACGAACCTGGGTGCACGAAAGGCAAAACGTCATTTTTTCGGATGAATCCAGGTTCTTTTATCAGCATCATGATAGTTGCATCTGTGTTTGGGGACATCGCGGTGAACGCATATTGGAAGCGTGTATTCGTCATCGCCTTATTGGCGTATCACCCGGTGTGATGGTATGGGGTGCCATTGGTTACACGTCTCTGTCACCTCTTGGTCGCATTGACGGCACTTTAAACAGTCGACGGTACATTTCAGATGTGTTACGACCCGTGGCTTTACCCTCCATTAGATCCCTGCGAAACCCTTCAGCAGGATAATGCACGACTGCATGTTGCAGGTCCTGTACGGGCCATCCTGGATGCAGAATATGTTCGACTGCTGTCCAGGCCAGCAAATTCTCCAGATCTCTCACCAACTGGAAACGTCCGGTCAACGGTGACCGAGCAACTGGCTCGTCACAATACGCCAGTCACTACTCTTGATGAACTGTGATGTCGTGTTGAAGCTGCATGGGCAACTGCACCTTTACACGCCATCCAAGCTCTGTTTGACTCATTGCACAGGCATATCAAGGCCGTTGTTACGGCCAGAGGTGGTTGTTCTGGGTACTGATTTCTCTGGATCTATGCACCCAAACTGCGTTAAAATGTAATCACATGTCAGTTCTAGTATAATATATTTGTCCAATGAATACCTGTTTATCATCTGCATTTCTTCTTGGTGTAGAAATTTTAATGGCCGGTAGTGTATATCAAGGGGTGGCCCCCCATGCCCACGACATCTGGACGTGGTTTTACTTTGGTTTCGCCAGCGCTGAAGACACTCACCACAGGACTCCTCGAACACCCGACAAGTTTCCACTATGTTTGAGCCGTGTCTCTGGGCCATCACAATCAGCCCTCGGTCAAACTCAGACAGATCGAAAATCTTACCCCTTCTGCACGCCGACAGCACACTCACTGATACTGCATGCATTGTGCGTATGTCTTACTAGCAGTCATTCCTCGGCAGGTGACGTTGTTATAGCGTGGACGCGTTTATATCGACAATAGGTCTGTGGCCATAATTTTCTGGTTAATCACTGTGTGTTCCAAACGTTGGCAGAAGCAAATAGCTTACCGCCTCCACTAAGATCATTCCAAAGGAACGGAATGTGAGGTGTACATTGACACCACGATCGATAATGAGCACCACAATTCGCTAGTATCTGTGAAAACAATGCGTAGTTCTTCATGCTACACGCGCCGTACTAGCTTTGTTGTTTTCAAAAGTGACAAATTTCTGTACGTTTTACGGTTCTCAATCTGATATTGGATAACTACTAAATCAAAGACTAAAATTATATCCTATATTCACTAATTACTCACACTTAATTTCGATATACTACTTTTTTATTTTATCCGAAATGGATATGAGGACGACATCCATATTATATACCTAACGTCACCATGGAGAGAGAGGCACCTTCATTTTCCTAATACAGATTACCGCTGGGCCCACCAGTGCTACGTTTTAGTATTCGGTCCGAACGGGCGTTAAATTTGTAGCCACCGCCACAGTTCAAAATAAAAGAGGCACTCGGGCCCTGCGGTCGAAAATAAACGGAAAACTAGATTAGTTAGCAAGAGATTTGGCAGTGATTATCTTCAATTACGCTGAGTTTATCCAAATGGCTTTTGTTTCGCAAGCGAATTTGTGCGTAACACGGAACCGTTCTGTGGTTTGCCACAGGCCCGTCCGTAGCTGCGTGCGCCTAAGCCAGCGTTTATGTAGTTCATTTTCCGGCCTGATGCAATCACGGCGCAAGTTAACCTTTGCACAACTCTCATGTTATTTGTTAATAGTTAACAAAAGCATTCATTTAAACTCGGCCATTTGTGCGAGTCCCAATGAGCACGCTGACGGCAGTGCGTCGTTTAGTGTTTTATTGTGTAGCGGTCGTCGTTAAAGGAAACAAAAGACTGTGATTTTCACGATACTGCAGGATTATTTTACCAAAATCCTAACATTCACAGAACATTGTAACGCAACGAAGTTAACAAAACTTTAGAAAACCACAGGACTTCCCTATTTCCTCCCCAACGCCACGTGCAGCCTTGGAAAAATAAACGAAACGAAGAATATGGTTGCATATGTGCTAAAATCCATCAGTTCAAGTGTGTAGCTTCGTATTCCTTAATGATACAAATCTCTCAGCATGAAAATGATGAGTAGGAATGAAATAACAGATATTTCAATAGTTTCAATGAGCTATCTGACCAGCGGATGATACAAAGTGTTGGAAAATATTAAAAATAAGATTACGAATCCCATTCAACAAAACGCCATTACATACACTTACAAAGAAAAGAACATTGACTTCGACAGAGAAGCATGGAAGTACTTAATCATCATAGTGACAACTCAAGTATACAAAATTGTAGAAGAGCTGCTGCAAAACAGACAGTTCTATGTAATGCTGGACGGAAAAAAGCCGATGGCGTCGACAAAAGAACGGTCTCGCCCAGGGCAGTGTGCTGCCCCCCCCCCCCCTACTATTTAACCTATACAGCAATGATCAACCAACACAGGAACGTACTACCCATTTCTTGTATGCCGATGATCTGGCCATTACAGCGCAAGGAAATAGCTTCGAGGAAGTAGAAGCGAAATTAGAAAGCTCGCTACACGTAATGTCTGAATACTATAAAGAGAATTCCCTCAAACCAAATCCATCTAAGACACAGGTTAGCGCTTTCCACCTCCGCACAAAACAGGCAAACAGGAAGCTGAACGTCACCTGGAATGGCAACAACCTGGACCATACGGACAAACCAACATACCTTGGTGCCGTGCTGGATAGATCACTGACGTACAGATTGAAACACGTATGTATGCAGGGTATTCAGTACAGCGATGGCGAGCCATGAGAGAATCTCTGACCAGAGAGTTACTTATCGTTGCTAGTCTGCGCTTGACTGCGCGAGAGTTAAGTGCTGTTGCGAATGAGAGTGAGTCGCGAGTGGTACGTAGCGAGTCGCGAGAGCATGTAGTACAGTTGCGAGTTAGCTGTTGTGTGGGCGTCGACATGGGACTCTGGTCAAGATTCAGGACGAGGTATATTGATAAATAAGGTAATGAAGCAGCATTGCGCTCAGCTAATAATGTATTGTAATTGTAATTAATTTGTTCAAGAAATGCCCCAATAATAATTCTGTTTTCAAACCAAGCATTTTAACAAAACAAACATTTTATTGAAAGAAAATTTCCCATGCATTTCCATTGCTTTTCCTCCAAGAATCAATTTATCACGCTGGTTATTGCACAGGGCCTAAGGTTAGCGCAGCTGGCCTTATAAAATTTATCAGGTATAGCATAACGTTAATTTTGTGGGGACTTAACATTTTTGCACAATTTTATTATCATTGACTTTTATTACTGTGGGAAGCTAACATATGGGATTATTTGCATTTTTTATTCAATTCATATCATTTAAAAATAATTACAGGGAGGTTACACTTGGCTCTATGTCCATTGACATTTAAAATATTTTCTTTTACATTTTTGTGGGAAGGTTACACTTGGCGACATCCGGCCCAGGATCGTATTTCGTTGAGAATCTTCTGAGAAATAGTCAGATATTTGCTTTTATTTGCTTAAGTATAATTAGCATTTGGCGCAACGCTTTTACTAATTTTGTGACTTTCTTTCCTCAGATCATCGGCAAATTGTTGCTCTGTTGTATTTGTGTTTATTGTTTTTGCATTGTGCTTATTTGTTTTGTGGATAATTTTGACTATTGTAAAAATGCCGCGAAAGACTGTGAATAGTGTATCGCGAGGTATAATGAATGAAATTACTGACTTAAGCAACTTCACCGATAGTGCTTGTGACGCGCAGTGTAATGATGACAATCTTGCGTTCACTAACAATCAGTGCGTTCTAACCACCAATAATGATGTAGATCTTAATGATGAACAAGCGAACTTAATTGTGTCCTCTGTTAATTTGACGACAATTGATGACGCGGGGAGCTCTAGTGGAATGAGCGCTGCCCAGCTTAACGCACCCGGTTTGAAAAATTCGAGTGACGAACAGACAAATTTGTCTAATAAAAATGAACAGGATACACAAAATAGGACGGATTTATTTAATTCCGAAATAGTGTCTGACAGTGTACAGCCGACTGATAAACCTTTTTGTAAATTACAGAATGACCAAATGGTCACACAAAACGCCACAATTGCAGGTACACCACTAAACAGCACAGAGAATAGAAATGCTAATTTTGGCTTGGATCAAATTTTGGCAGTATTGCTACAGTTTAAGAACGAAGTTAACGAAGAACTAGACAACACTTCCAAACAGTTGAATGAAAAAATAGACAGCAATTGAAAACGGTCGGATGAAAAACTAGATAACAATAATGAAGATCTCAAACAACTTAGAGAACAGAGCAAACAAGATAACGAAAATCTCAAACAACACTTAAATGAAAAATTAGACAACAATTCCAGACAGTTAAATGAAAAATTAGACAACAATTCTAGACAGCTTAGTGAACAAATTAGAGACGTTGCTGCGAAATGTCATGATACTAAGGAACAGTTGAGCGAGGAAATTGAGTCTTGTTCAAGAAAAAGTAGCGAAGAAATTAGGTCTGTTGCTCAGGAATTAAGGGAAATGCAAACAGCTGCAACAGAAACACTTAGAGACGAAATTAGCGGAGTCGCTAAACAATGCTCTGAAAAGGCTACACAATTACGCGACGAGTTTAAAGCAATGACAGCAGAACTTTCGCGCACAATGGATTAAAAGATTGACGCGAAATTCGACCAACAGAACACTCAGATTGACGAACGTTTTAATCACCACATACAAAACAGTAATACGCGTTTCCGCAAATTCATACAGGATCAAAATAAAGTAAAACGACAAGTAATGGAAACAATCACAGCACAAAGACAAGAAGACAAACGTAAATTGTTTGCGAAGGCAAAAACATACGTAGACAACAATATTGCTACAGTGTCTGACGAAATTAATACCATCAAACAGTTGAACACAGAATTACGTGACGAAATTTCCGATCTTAAATCGAAAACAGACACATACACAACAGATTTTCAAACAGTGACCGACAGACTCGAACAATTAGAACTAACACAGGATTCCGATGTCGTCAAAGCTGACGTTAAAATACTGAACGAAACTACACGTAAATTGCAAACACAAATTAATGCCTCTGACACTAAAACCGATGATCAGGTAAAAATACTGACTGAAAAATATGATGAATTGGCCAGTCGTATTGATGTTATCGAAAGTACTAATGATAATAAATCAGACGATACTGCACCGATTTCGTTTAACCAAACACCTGAATTTCAAAATCTACAGCAGACAATTAATGAGATCGATTCGTCTAACAACACGTTGCGTAGAAAATTGTCAAGTTTACAGCAAGAGGTAACAGAGATAAAAAATGTTTCTGGGTTTAACACAAGACAGCAGACGCCACTTGGCGAACATTTGTCGGACTCACACAGCGCGTATAATTTGGGTAATCTACAGAGAGTACGGGACTTAGTTTCCGAACAGACACAAACGAATAGATTCTCTTACAATACTGAACCTGTTCCGTCATACAGAGACGATAATTTTGACTACAAACATTTTCTGTCAGTGAGAAAATTTAAAGTGTTTAAAAATGACAGAACACAGATTCACCCGCTGGATTGGATACAACAATTCAGCTTTGCTTTTCCACCGACTTGGCCCGTAACACATAAACTTGAATTTATTTGCAGTTTTTTGGAAGGCGAACCAGCAACTCGTATGAGACCGATCGCGAGACAATGTTATTCGGTAGAAGAATTTCAGAATGCCTTTCTGTCAGCGTATTGGTCGAAGACGACACAGCGCGGAATTAAGGATCAACTAATTAGTTTGCCAAATTATGAGAACTCCAATTTTCCCAGTGTGACGCAATTTTTTGAGTATATGGTCCAACAAAACCAGCACTTAAGTGAACCATATAGCAAATATGCACTCATACAATTATGCATTTCTAAATTACCACGGTCATTAAGAGTGTCACTTCTAACAGGTCAGCAGAAGGAAAACATTTCTGCATTCAGAGATCTGTTGCAGCTTTTAGAAGTGCAGCAATCAGATTATTCCTTCGTAAACAAAAACTTTTCGTATAATAACCAGGGTCAACAAACATACAGCAATTATGATCAGACACGTAATTTCAATATGAAAGGTAACAGACGCTTTAGGAACGACAACCACCAGAACTTTAATAGCGGCCAAAATTTTGATTATCAATATCGTCAAAATTTTCAGCAACAGGAACCACACTTTAGTAACAATAGAGATTTTTCACATCAACAGCAACAAAACCAGCCGGTTAGCATACCTAACCAACAATGTAATACACAAGGTCAACCTAACTTTAATGTTTCGCCGCGTGCACGTATAGTCCCTGGTACAACAAATAGTAACGCACGACAGCAAAGGAACAACTACGTACATAAAACACAATACTTCAATTCCTATCGCAATGTACCGTGTAGGAATGACTATCACGACAGACGTAAAAACGATGAGCACAATTATCAGCGTACGTATAATAACAGTCGGTCTTACGAACAGCAAAATCATCCGCAAGTACATATTCTCATGAATGAACCCGACAGTAGGTATCATCCAGAGCGTAGTACGTCTGGAAGAAGTAATAAAACAGTTCAAATAGTAGAAATGCCACAGAATCCTCGTGAAAATAATAACACGTCAGATAGAATCTGACTAGATACTGTAAAGGTCGCATCTTCCAGTAACACAAGCACTACTTTAGACAAGCAGAATGTTGTTCATGAAAATGTTATTACTTTTGACGGCATCCGAGACACTCTTTTGCAGGAAAGACCAGTTGTTCAAAAAACTATTTCACACCCTGTCATCGAAATTAAAATTGGCTCATCGAAATTTTCAGCAGTAATCGATTCTGGCTCACCTATGTCAGTTATTAATGAAGAAACTTTCAACAAGTGTAATAAAGAGAATACCTATCCTACATTACCACTAGGCAAAACGAAAGTAAAAGGAGCAGTATCGAGTAAAGGAGTAGACGTCAAATTACAGACGCATTTATCATTTTGTATTGCGGGTCACACATTTCACTCAAATTTTTGGATTGTTCCTTTATTGACAACAGATGTTATTTTAGGTACTAATTTTCTCGTACAACACGACGCAGTGGTTGATTTTCAGAATTCCTATTTAATGTTGAAGGATGAAAATGTACAATTGGCTTTAGAATTTCAGCACTCTTTATCTGCGGAAGAACAAACAATTAATTGTACTGAGGTCATTTCCGTAACGCGTAACATAGACTGTAATTGCACATTGTTCACAGATACGTACGTACATAACTATAACACTCCAGACGAAGCTGACTACGACGTAATACAGATGATCTCTGATAAAGTTAAACAAAGCAGTGCAAATACAGATGACGAACGCACGCAACTACACAAAATTCTTTTACAGCAAGCTCCAGTTTTCGACAATGTTCCTGGTACTATGTCCGGTTTTATGTATGAATTTCAAGTCAAACAGCACGACATATTTAAAGCCAAGCATTATCACATTCCGTATATTCACAGAGAACAGGTTAAGAAAGAATTGCAGGATATGCTTGACCAAGGAATTATTGAACCAGCAGTTAGTCCGTACATAAACCCGCTCCATATTGTTAAGAAAAAGGATGGCTCACTTCGCCTTGTACTTGATTCGCGTCACATTAATGACATTATTATTAATGAAACAGATCGACCACAGACACTAGAAGAACTACTGCAGAAATTTCATGGTACGGCTATTTATTCTACACTAGATTTGAAATCGGGATTTTGGCAAATTCAACTTCATCCGAATTGCAGAAAGTATACAGCTTTTCTCTGTTTTGGCGACTGTTATCAGTTTTGCAAATTACCATTCGGCTTAACTATTTCTTCTGCAGCTTTTATTCGCGGCTTGAACACAATACTTCCGACAGAACTTAAAGACAGAATTACGACGTACGTAGACGACATTCTTATAGCAGAAGCTAACTGGACTGAACACAATCGGATTTTAGAACAACTGTTGCAAACTTTTCATGCTCAAGGACTCACAGTTAACCTCAGTAAATCGCACTTTGGCAAAACTTCTATAAAATTTCTTGGACATGTAATTTCAGCAGAAGGCATTGCGCCTGCTCCGGAAAAACTTCAAGCTCTACGTGACATTACTGTTCCTACGACGAAGAAGCAACTACGCAGTTTTTTGGGTTTAATTAACTCTTTTCGTAAATTTATTCATCACTCTGCTTTAGACACGCATAGATTATGCCAATTGACAGGTAAAAACACTATTTGGTCATGGGATAAGCAAGCACATTCTGAATTTGTGAACCTGAAAGAAGCCTTGTTGAATACTCCACTTTTATCACACCCAGATCTTACCAAAAATTTTTCCATTGCCACCGACAGTTCTAACACAGCTTTAGGCGTACATATTTTTCAGGAAATTGAAGAAGATGGTTCTACAGTAATTAAAAACATCGCATTTGCAAGCCGCATTTTGTCACCTGCTGAACGAAATTACTCCGTTACTGAACTTGAAACATTATGTGTTGTATGGGCTTTTACGAGATTTAGGCATTTTCTTTATGGAAGACACACCACCGTTTACACAGATCACAGAGCGATACAATTTTTACTTTCAGCTAAATTCACTCACGACAGATTAAGCAGATGGAAGCTTTATTGACAGGAATTTAATTTTACAATTGTTCACATTCCCGGCACACAAAATGTTATAGCAGACGCACTATCCCGTTCTCTCAGCAACAATCAGCAAGACGTCGCAACCATCTTCTGCAAAGCAAATTTCAGCGTCATGTACATTCAACAAGTTGCATTTGAAAATTTTATTTCGTCGTCATTACAGGACATAGCACAGGAGCAGAATAAAGACAACGTGTGGAAAGAAATTAAACACCTTTGGCAAGATAAGAATAATGTTACGATTAGAAACCATTACACTGTACGCAATGACATTCTGTTTCGCCGCTCTCATCCTGACAGCAACAATTGGTTATTATGCATTCCTGACGAACTGGTTAACAAATTAATCTGGTATACTCATTTAAGTTACGCACATTACGGAGCAAGAAAATGTTTTCTTATACTGAGACAGAACTGTTATTTTACGAACATGGAGAAACGTATTCGACGACTTTTAGCGACATGTAAAATTTGCCAGAAAGCTAAGTCAGACACCACTTCACATATTCCTCCATTATATCCCATTGTACCTGTTAAATTAAGACACATGGCCGCATTAGACATTTTTGGTCCAATACCAAGAACTAACAGAGATTTTTGCTACATCTTTGTCGCTGTGGAACTCACTTCAAAATTTGTTACCTCCACTCCGTTACGCAAAGCTACTGCCAAAACTGTTTCGGAAGCATTTGTAAAGCATTTTCTATTTTATGTAGGGTATGTGATGAAAGTAATTTCTGACAATGGATCACAATTTCGTTCTGCTATATGGACACGCATGTTACGAGCTAGAAACATTTCTCCGATCTATATATCCAAGTACCATGCTTCATCGAACCCTTGTGAACGATTAATGAAAGAAATTGGTAAACTGTGTAGGATATACTGCCACAAAAGACATATTGATTGGGACACACACATACACTCATTCCAGGATGTAATTAATTCCATACCAAATGAATCCACTATGCTATCTCCGTCTGTTATACTGAAAAATGTTGAACCACCTAACAAAATTAAAGAATTAGTAAACTTTCCTACATCTCGTCGACTACGACACCATGAAATAATTGACATAGCGCTGAACAACATCAAACGTGCCGCAGAGCGCCGGAGAAGACAGCAAAAACAGGTTTGTATACGCCGTGACTTTCACATTGGACAGAAGATATTAGTACGTACACACTATTTATCCAGCAGAATAAAAGGTAAGTGCAGTAAATTTGAACTTCTATACGCAGGTCCATATCGGATTCGCAGCATTCCTCACCCCAATGTTGTACGCGTCGAAACTTTGAGAACCAGAAAATCCAAAGGAAACCAACATGTCTCTAACATTAAACCCTTTATTGAATGGAGACACTTTATGGTTTAACATGATATGATGGCATTTACACATTTTATGACTATTTCTGCAATTATATTCATGTGACTACTTATCGATGATTATCGTATTTTTTTTGGCAAGTGCCCGGCAAGGTAAGGTTAGCAGGTCGCTCTTCTTGTCGATTACACATCAGACCGTGCATATTTTTCCAGACGAATTTACATATTTTATTACCACTTATGCAATTATATTTATGTGACTACTTACTGATGATTGTATTTTTTCTTGGCACGTGCTCGGCTAGGTAAGGTTAGCAGGTCGCTCTTCTTGTCGTTACACATCTGACCGTGCATATTTTCCATTTTTTGTGTGTGTATGATGTATGATTGTTTTCCTGTTTTGTTTGTATGCACTATGAATTAGTTAAGATATAGCAAACACCAGTTGACTTTGACATTTTTTGCTTTATGATATCTCAACATCGTGACTACTTTACTCTTTTTTTTTTTTTTTTTTTTTTTTTTTTTTTTTTTTTTTTTTTTTTTTTTTGCTGCTGCATTGTGATATTCTGTGTACATTTTTGCCTTTGAACACTGTCTATGCTTTTGACATATTACGTTTTCTGTCATGTTATGCTGTATTCTTAATTATGTCACCATAAACCAGTCATTATTTAATGGGTATATGATTTAAATGCAAGACATTAATCTTTGTTCATCATTTTCAGAAAGAAATAACGTGTAAAGGAAATAAATTAAACAGAAATGGGAATTTCACCTACGGAATAAACGAAAGAAGATGCAAAAACTTTATGAGGAAGAGTAAATGGATCAGGATTAACAAGCATTAACAAGAATATACTATACACATCGTAGAATAGCAGTCTTAACTAATTTTTTCTTTCAGAATACGAGGCGATTCATGCAGGCTGTCAGACAGAACTACACATCTTAGTTTTAGTGATGAAATATGATAGAAATAAGAAATAATTGTATAATGAATAATGAAGTTACTTTTTTGCAGATGATAATGAGTGATTATGAATAATGATGAAGAATATGATAATATGGATAATGAAGTTTTTCTTTACAGGTGATGATAATGATGGAATTATGGATAATGAAGTGATGGATAATGAAGTTTTTTCTTTACAGATGAGGATATTGTTGAAGTTATGTGTTTATGCTACGTAGTTATTTAAGTATTTGTTGCAGTTTGCTTTGACAGCAGGTGTTATATTGCATAGTAGGATGACGGAAGGTTTTGGAAAGGACAGCTATGGAACACATTTTATACACATTTCACTACCTGTTAATTCGAAGTTCACTACTTTTCAGCATAGTATGCGTTTCTTCTTTCAGCTCAATAATTCATTTTGTATTTTTTCCAGCAGAAGCTTTTGATGATACTTACTAAACCTGTTACTTATTATACCTGTTCTAGTACTTGCGTTTTTATTTTTTTTACCCATTTGTGTGTGTCATTCATGAATGTGATCACATATACTGTATTTGTTTCATAACCTTGCTACAGCTGACTCATGACGAATGACATTACACATTTTTCACTTACAGGAACAACCTAGAAGCAATTTTTTTTCTTTTTCTTTTCTTGCTTTCCCTTATAATTACCCAAAGCAATGCATTGCTAGCACAAAAAAAAAATGTATCACCAGTTCCAAATAATGCTACCCATTTAAGAGAGTTCTGAATAATACTGAATGAGGAAAAATGTTTTGTACTATTAAATACTTGCTGGCCAATGAGTGCCAATAATTAGTGTAATTAAATGAATTATGTTAATACTATACCATTCATTAGCTCCTGTTTTCAATAATGACTTTTGATGTTTTGTAACTGGCCACTGAGTGCCAATACTGAATAATTAAAAATGTTTTGTACTATTCAATACTTGCTGGCCAATGAGTGCCAATAATTATTGTAACTAAATGAATTATGTTAATACTATACCATTCATTAGCTCCTGTTTTCAATAATGACTTTTGATGTTTTGTAACTGGCCACTGAGTGCCAATAATTAGTATAACTAGATGAATTATGTTAATACTATGCCATTCATTAGCTCCTTTTCAATGATGACTTCTGATGGTTTATAATTGGCCAATAAGTGCCAATGTTCACCAAAATCAGTTAATTTTATGAACATTATTATGTCATACTAAATATGCTTTGTAACTGGCCAAGGACTGCCACTGTTTATAGTAATATGATTACCCATGATGCCAGTAATTGCTATAATCAATCAATTTTATGAACATTGTTCTGTAATACTAAATACATGGTACAGAAATGTTCAATAACTGGGCTATAAATGCTGCAAACTACTAATGTAATTCTCAATGAAGACTAGTATGTGACTTAATGTCCTTCACCTACTGACCTAACTACCCTACATTATTGCAATAACCATTTGTCCTGTTCATCCTCATGATCATGGAGCACTATATTTGGTTTTTGCACTAATTCTACGTTGGTGTGCCTTGTAAGAGTGTGGTGTTGACACAACATGCTGTCCACCACCGTGAGCGATGGAGATGTTATTATGGTCCCACTGTTTGGTGTACCTGATGTACTGCCAAAATGATAACATGGAATATTACTACGACATTTCAGTGTCTTGACTACGCTGATAAACACTTATGGGAAAAGAACTTCAGATTGTCTCACTTGGTGTTGTACTTCTGTGGAAAGATATGGACTTTCAGTGCAGCTGCGTGCAACCTAAAGTGATACAACCATGATACAATCCTTCCCTTCCTATCCTAGTTCTTGTAACATAGTAAAAAATCATTTTTTGCTAACATGATTTGTATTCATGACCTATATATTTTTTGTTGATTTGCTGATATGTTCTAAACTACAGTACCTATGTCATTTGTCAATGAGATTTGTTGTGAAAACTTTGAAGAATTTTTCAGTGCATGTGCACTCTTGTCATTTGTAAACATGATTTGTATATACATTTTTTTTTGTGATTTCCTGATATGTTCACTACTTCGGTGCCTGTGCACTTTTCTCATTTTTTAAATTTGATTTGTACTCATTCTGTATACATTTTGTGATTTCGTGATATGTTCAGTACTTCAGTGCGTATGCACTTATGTCATGTGTTACTCATTGTATATACATTTCGTCATTTCCTGATATATTTTGTATGTGCACTTATGCCATTTGTGAATATGTTTTGTACTCATTGTATATATTTTGCCTTTGTCTGATATATTTTGTACTCAGTGCATGTGCGCCACATTTCATTCATGTTCTACATCTGTATATATGCTGTAATTGTAAAGTTAATTAATTATCAAAAAATTTGTTGCTCATGGGAAGTCCAAATGACTCACCATCGCTGCCAAATTTTTGCCCCCCCAGTGGAGGGTTACGAAACACGTATGTATGCAGGGTATACAGTACAGCGATGGCGAGCCATGAGAGAATCTCTGACCAGAGAGTTACTTATCGTTGCTAGTCTGCGCTTGACTGCGCGAGAGTTAAGTGCTGTTGCGAATGAGAGTGAGTCGCGAGTGGTACGTAGCGAGTCGCGAGAGCATGTAGTACAGTTGCGAGTTAGCTGTTGTGTGGGCGTCGACATGGGACTCTGGTCAAGATTCAGGACGAGGTATATTGATAAATAAGGTAATGAAGCAGCATTGCGCTCAGCTAATAATGTATTGTAATTGTAATTAATTTGTTCAAGAAATGCCCCAATAATAATTCTGTTTTCAAACCAAGCATTTTAACAAAACAAACATTTTATTGAAAGAAAATTTCCCATGCATTTCCTTTGCTTTTCCTCCAAGAATCAATTTATCACGCTGGTTATTGCACAGGGCCTAAGGTTAGCGCAGCTGGCCTTATAAAATTTATCAGGTATAGCATAACGTTAATTTTGTGGGGACTTAACATTTTTGCACATTTTTATTATCATTGACTTTTATTACTGTGGGAAGCTAACATATGGGATTATTTGCATTTTTTATTCAATTCATATCATTTAAAAATAATTACGGGGAGGTTACACTTGGCTCTATGTCCATTGACATTTAAAATATTTTCTTTTAAATTTTTGTGGGGAGGTTACAAGATATCACTGTGAAAAAACCTGCCAAAAAGTTACTGCCAGGAACAATATTTTAAGAAAACTGACGAATAGTAAATGGGGAGCTAGTCCGACTGTATTACGAACAACTGCTCAAGCACTTTGCTTCTCCACGGCAGAATATGCATGCCCTTCATGGTCCCGATCCACACATGGCAAAAACGTCACTACAGTCCTTAATGAAACATGCAGGCTAACAACAGGATGCATTAAACCCACTCCACTTGGGAAAATATACAAAGCAGCTAGACTCTCATCTCTTGAATCCTGAAGAATTGCGCACGAACATACAGAAAAATTTAAACAGATTTTGACGAGCGCCACCCGCTGCATGGTTCTTCATGTGGACGTAGCAGACTTAAATCCCGCAAGAGATTTCTCACTAGTGAATTGAACGAGCCTTCGAAGGACTACCCTGCCTCATGAGAAATACCCAGCGGCAGTCCATCAAGCTTTAAGATTTGGAGAACACTGAACTGCATCAGAACAGGCATAGCACCAGTTAAAGCAAACCTACTCAAATGGGGCTTCAAGGATGAAGGAGACAACAAATGCGACTGTGGTGAAGTTCATGATGTGGCACACCTTCTACAGTGTTCCATCTGCCCCACAAGGTGTACCCTTGACGAACTATGGCTTGAGAAGAGAGAAACACTGGACTTGGCCCGACATTGGGCTGAAAGGCTTTGAAACAAATCTCCGGACACGAAAAAGTAAAGTAAGAGTAGAAGAGCTCAAACTAAAAATGGGACAAGGTTAAATCATGAATTTAAGTAATAAATTTCTGAATGGATTTAAGATTTTCGAGAAAACAACTTGTGACGAATAAAATTAAGTGAAAGTTAAATCATATTTGCGATAACGCTTATTGTTCAAATGCTCAAATGTGTGTGAAATCTTATGGGACTTGACTGCTAAGGTCATCAGTCCCTAAGCTTACACACTACTTAACCTAAATTATCCTAAGGGCAAACACACACACCCATGCCCGAGGGAGGACTCGAACCTCCGCCGAGACCAGCCGTAACGCTTATTTGTAAGGATATTTTCTCGACAAAAAGTCAATGACATTCGTTTCCGTATCTTCCATGAACATAGGATGTGACATATAATATGTGTCACATAAGTGAAAATGTTCTTGTAGTCTTCATTTGAAGACTACATCTCCCAAAAACTACTGTAGCCTAGATCCATTTGAACCTGTTTACTGCAGTCATCCCTTGGTCTCCCTCTACAACTTTTACCTCACACAGTTCCCACCAATACTAAACTGATGGTTCCTCGAAGTCTCAGAATGAGCTCTGTCAACAGGTCCCTTTTTCTAGCCAATGCAACAAATTTCTTATATCCCCAATTATATTCAGTACTTCCTCATTAGTAACGCGGTGTACCCATATTTTCACAGTTCTTCAGCATCACCGCGCTTCAAAAACTTCTGTTCTCTAGTCATCCGAACTGCTTATCGTCCACGTTTCACTACCGTACAAGGCTACACTCCAGACTTATTTATGGTCGATGTGAACAAATTTTTCTTCAGAAGCGGTATTTTTGCCATTATCGTTCTACATTTTATATCCTCTCTACTTCAGCAATCACCAGTTACTTTACTGCCAAATAACGCAACTCATCTACCGTATTCAGTATCTCGTTTTCTAAACAAATTTCCTCTTCGGCTATTGGTTTAATTTATCTACATTGCATTACTCTTGTTTTGCTTGTGTTGATGCTGACCTTATATCCTCCTTTCAAGACACTGTCCCTTCCGTTCAATTGCCCCTCCATAACCTTTGCTGTCTCTGACAGAATTGTAATATCATCAGCAAACTTCAAACATTTTATTTCTTTTCCCTGAATTTTAATTCCCGTTCCACAGTTTTATTTAGTTTCCTTTACTGATTGCTTGAAATACGGATTGGACAACATCGGGAACAGGCTGTGTAACTTCCTTCTCAACCACTGCTTCCCTTTCATGTCTTAACTGCTGGCCTGTTTCTGTGCATGTGGTATATAACCTTTCGCCTCCTCTGTTCTACACCTGATACCTTCAGAATATTAGTGAATGTATTCCAGTCAACACTGTAAAAAGCTTGTTCTAAGTCTACAGAAGTCAAAAATTGGTAAATAATTCACAGAGTAATTTGCGACCATGGATTATTACACTGGTGATTCGATGATATTCACACTTATCAAAACCCGGTTTTTTGGAATTGGAATTATTACATTTTTCTTGAAGTAGGAAGGTATATCCCCTGTCTCAGACGTCTTGCACACCAGATATAGTAGAAACTTCCTGTCAGAATAAAACTGCATGCAAGAGCGAGACTCGAACTCGGTACCTTTACTTGTGGCGGACAAGTGGTCTACCTACCAAAGAACAACTCACGACCCGTCCTCATAGCTTCACTTCTGCCGCTACCCTTTCTCCTACCTTGTAGAACCAATTTTAACTGCCACGAAATTTTTTATCAACGCACATTCCGCTGCAGAATGAAAATCTCATTCCATATGGAATAATTTTGTCATGGCTGGCTCCCCCAAGGACATCAGCAGTTCTGAGGGAATGTCGTCTATTCCAGGGGCCTTGTTTCTACTTAATTCTTTCAATTCACTGTCGTATTCTTTTCGCCGTGTCATACATCCCATCTCATCTTAATCTACTTCCTCCTTCCTTTCTTTTATATGACCTTCATTTCCCTTCTCTAGCCCTTTGTGCATTTTTTCCACGTTCCAGGATTCCCTTCTTCGTTAAGTACCGGTTTTCTGTCTGAACTCTTTATATTCGTACAGCTGCTTCTCCTTTCTCCAAAGGCCTCTTTAATTTTCCTGTAGGCGATATCTACAGGGTTATTACAAATGATTGAAGCGATTTCACAGCTCTACAATAACTTTATTAATTGAGATATTTTCACAATGCTTTGCACACACATACACAAACTCAGAAAGTGTTTTTAGGCATTCACAAATGTTCGATATGTGCCCCTTTAGTGATTCGGCAGACATCAAGCCGATAATCAAGTTCCTCCCATACTCGGCGCAGCATGTCCCCATCAATGAGTTCGAAAGCATCGTTGATGCAAGCTCGCAGTTCTGGCACGTTTCTTGGTAGAGGAAGTTTAAACACTGAATCTTTCACATAACCCCACAGAAAGAAATCGCATGAGGTTAAGTCGGGAGAGCGTGGAGGCCATGACATGAATTGCTGATCATGATCTCCACCACGACCGATCCTTCGGTTTTCCAATCTCCTGTTTAAGAAATGCCGAACATCATGATGGAAGTGCGGTGGAGCACAATCTTGTTGAAAGATGAAGTCGGTGCTGTCGGTCTCCAGTTGTGGCATGAGCCAATTTTCCGCGGGCTACGCGTGAAACTTGCCCGCACGCGTTCAACCGTTTCTTCGCTCACTGCAGGCCGACCCGTTGATTTCTCCTTACAGAAGCATCCAAAAGCTTTAAACTGCGCATACCATCGCCGAATGGAGTTAGCAGTTGGTGGATCTTTGTTGAACTTCGTCCTGAAGTGTCGTTGCACTGTTATGACTGACTGATGTGAGTGCATTTCAAGCACGACATACGCTTTCTCGGCTCCTGTCGCCATTTTGTCTCACTGCGCTCTCGAGCGCTCTGACGGCAGAAACCTTAAGTACGGCTTCGGCCGAACAAAACTTTATGAGTTTTTCTACGTAACTGTAGTGTGCCGTGACCATATGTCAATGAATGGAGCTACAGTGAATTTATGAAATCGCTTCAATCATTTGTAATAGCCCTGTATTTCCCGTATGCTTCAATAGACCTGTCCTCTAGCCATTCCTGATAACCGTTTTGCGCTTTCTGTCAGTCTAATGTTTTAGACGGCTGAATTCACTTTTCCTTGCTTCATTTGCTGCATTTTTATATTTTCACTTTTCATTAGTTAAATTCAGTACCTCATGTGATATCCAAGGACTTCTACTACCTAATTGATCTTCCAATGCCTTCAGTATTTCATCTCTCAGAACTACTCATTCGTCTTCTACCGTATTCCTTTCCACGTATGCTAGTCAATAGTTTCTACAACTGCCATGGAAATTTCTTACAGTTTAAAACCTGTTTGCGAAATCTGTATCTTACCATTATATAATCAATTTGAAACTTTCCAATGTGTCCAGATCCTTTCCAGGTATAAGGCCCCCTTTCCTGGTTTTTGAACCAGTGTTAGCGATGTTTAAAGCTGTATAAAATACTGCCAGGTGGCTTTCTCTTTCATTCCTTTCTCCCCAGTCCATATTCACCGACAATTTTTTTTGTTTTTGAGTTTAGTGGGTTTCGGTCTGTTGTGGACTATCTTCATACCTAATATCATGATGGTAGGCGGTGTCGGTGAACGGAGCGGGCGTTATGACTCCACGAACTTTAAGCTACTGTAGTGAATGTTGAGTTTGTGCCTGTCTTAGCTACGACAATGCGTCCAATTTGCTGTTCATAGTAGCTTATTCGCTTTCCTATTTTACACTGAAGATCCAGAGAAACTGGTACACCGGCCTAACACCGGTGTAAGGCCCTTGCGAACACGCAGAAGTGCCAGAACACGACGTGGCATGGGCTCGTCTAGTGTCTGAAGTAATGCTGGAGGGAACTGAAACCATGAATCCTGCAGAGCGGTCCATAGATCCGTAAGAGTACGAGGGAGTTGAGATCCCTTCTGAACAGCACGTTCAAGGCATCCCAGATATGGTCAACAATGTTTATGTCTGTGGAGTGTGGTGGCTAGCGGAAGTGTTTAACTCAGAAGAGCCACTCTGTAGCAATTCAGGACGTGTGGGGCGTCCCATTGTCCTGCTGGAATTGCCCAAGTCCGTCGGAATGCGCAATGGATATGAATGGATGCAGGTGTTCAGACAGGGTACTTACGTACGTGTCACCTGTCAGAGTCTTATCGTATCAGGAGTCCCATAACACTCCAACTGCACACGCCCCACGCCGTTACAGGGGTTCCGCCACTCCCCTGCTGACATGCGGGGTCCATGGATTCATGACGGTGTACAGCTTTGTGTCGTGCGGTCAGCAAGGGTTCACGAGTGCACCTTCGGTTCGGAAAGCCCACATCGATGATGTTTTGTTGAATGGTTCGCACGCTAACACTTGGTGATGGCTCAGCATTGAAATCTGTAACAGTTTGCGGAAGGGTCGCACTTCTGTCACGTTGAAGGATTATCTTCATTCGCCGTTGGGCCGTTCTTGCAGGATTTTTTTCCGGCCACAGCTCTGTCGGAGATTTGATGTTTTACCGGATTCCTGACATTCACGGTACACTCGTGAAATGGTCGTACGGGAAAACCCCACTTCATCGTTACCTCAGAGATGCTGTGTCCCATCACTCGTACGCCGACTATAATACCACGTTCAAACTCACATAAATCTTTATAACCTGTAATTGTCGCAGCAGTAACCGATCTAACTGCACCAGACACTTGTTCTCTTATATAGGCTTTGACGACTGCAGCGCCGTTTCGGCCTGTTTACAAATCTCTGTATTTGAATACGCATGCCTATACAGTTTCTTTGGCGCTTTAGTTTATTACTCATTTTTAAACCCGTTCTTGTATTACCCCTACTTGATTTTTTGTTGATAACACTGTATGTACCCGACTAGAAGTCCTGTTCCTCCTACCACCGAACTTCACTAATTCCTCCTATCTAGGTTCAACCTGCCAATTTTCCTTTTTAAATTTTCTAACATACCTGCCCGATTGAGGGATCTAAAATTCCACGCTCCTGTCCGTAGAATGCCAGTTTCGTTTTTCCTGATGACGACATCCTTCCGGAGATCCGATAGAGGAACTATTTCACCTAAGGAACATTTTATCCAAGAGGATATCATCACCATTTAACCAGACATTAGTGCAGCATGGCTTCAGCCGTTCCCAGTACCAACACAGAAAGGCCATATTGACTTATGCTATAGGACCAGGTCAGTCAATCATCCAGACTACTGCTCCTGGACATGCTGAACAGGCTGCTACTTCCTTCAGGAATCACATGTTTGTCTGGACTCTCCAGAGGTACCCTCCGTTGTGATTGCAATGACTGTGTGGCTTTCAATATCGTTCAGACATACAAGCAGGCAACCACCACGGCAAGGCCCATGGTTTCTTGAGGCGGCATTGGAGATAAAAGTATTTGTACGGTATACTAAATACTACATTTTACCAATGGAGTGCGCGATTGTCTTTTGGTCTTTGTAAGTCCATCTTTGATCAGATGATTGAGGACCTACGGTTGTTTAATATAAAATGTGAAATTAAAAAACTCCTTCAGCTGTCTATATTTTGAATGTGATGTCAAACATCCGCCATAGTTAAAATAATAATCATTTCCTTGTGGCGAATAATTTCTGATCATCACGTCCATTTTCACGCTATAGCCTTAAACGTAAGTGTAATCACACAGACCATCAATGTATATATGAGTAACAATGATCACATTCGTGTTAGAATTCATTACATGAATACAATAATTAAACTTCGTAGGGGTATACATGGTGTTCGGAAACACGCGTTACAAACTGGTAGAGGTAAGTGAGTACATAATATTTTAAATAGGATTCCATGACATGTAAGACATCGTTCCTATTCTACGGCAGTTTCAGTTCAGTTGTGTAATTCATCCGCTTCTGCTTGAGGAGCTGAAGTAGGCGTGACACAGTACAGTTATTGTGTTAAAGTTCGAAAAGAAACCTAACGAAACATCCGTTTATCACTTAACCACATTTGTTTGTATTAACACGTAAAGATTACGCGTTTAAATTATTCCAAAACAAAAAAGAACTCAGCATACTGTAAGCACAGAACAGTACATCTGTCTCTACCGGAGTCTCGTAAATTAAAATCTGCTTACGACCTCACAAGCAGTAGTCTATAAGAGTTGGGTGATCGCGGCGACCACTTGGTTGTGGCACCTCGACCTGTCCGTCTTCCACCACATCGTCTGTTGAGATGTCTATGAACCACACATGATAAGTGAGGTGGTGCACAATCTTGCTGAAACCACGTTTCATGAAGGACATTCAGTAGCACAGCTTCCAAGAACGGGTCTAATACGATTTGTAGGAAGATCAAGTGTGCCGACCAGTTAGCCTGGGAATGCATGGTCCAATCACGTGACCGTCCACAATACCAGCCCACACATGAATGCCAAACCGGTGCTGAAATCCCTGAACACGCGTGGTACTAGGGTTGCGTCTGCCCAGAAATGACTGATTCGCGATTTCAGGACACATTCCCTATTGAACTTACATTCATTTCATTCACCTGTGAGCAGAAGTCGACACGGAAACAGCGGTGCAACGATTTGTGGAAAATCAGCTGGACACATAGCGAGTACCCGTTGCAAATGGTAAGTATGTAATTGTTGTTACCGCAGAACGTCGCAGGCGGTAGTGTTGCTAACACCCATTGCAGTCTCAATTGTTCGAGTACCCGCTGACGGGTACTATATGATTGCACTCAAGTTTAAGGCTGTCATTTGTAAATGGACGTGATGCTCCGAAATGACTAATATCGCAATTGTGGCATATATTGAAGAAAATAAAAATATTTCATACGCAAGTTGCTGGTGCTATCCACCATTATGTTGGAACTTGATAAATATAGAAGACCTTCTTTCTTGAAGAAATGATTCAAATAGCTCTGAGAACCACGGGACTTAACTTCTGAGGTCATCAGTCCCCTAGAACCTAGAATTACTTAAACCTAACTAACCTAAGGACATCACACACATCCATGCCCGAGGCAGGATTCGAACCTGCGACCGTAGCGGTCACGCGGCTCCAGACTGTAGCGCCTAGAACCGCTATGCCACACCAACCGGCTTTCTTGAAGACAACCAGAACATTTTTCCATATAACATTACTGAAATAAAATGCGCAAAATATGTAAACTTACTTATTTGTATCTTCCCGAGATTTGCAATGATTGTTAAGTGCAAATGTGGCTAAACCAAGTTGTTTTAGCAGTTCCATTATTTTACTCAGTTAAATTTGTCATAATGTGGTCACCTAATGTTCATAAATTTTCGTTCCAGTTATATTTCCTAACAATAAGTTACACTTATCATTGGTGCAGCACCTTGTAAGACCGAAAATGCAGGATGGATGGCACCTGCTACCGATATATAATTTTTTTTCTGAATTGTATGTAAATATTTATAGCTACTTTGTTTTAATAAGTGAGGACATTGTTTCACTGTATGTGTAAATTTAGGTAGAAGTCTGTTGACGTCTCATTGTATTTATCTGTGTCTTACTGTGAAACTTATAAGCTCTGGGAAAAAGCCAAAGAAATTGTTATTTTCATCGCCTAGCAAAGATAATAGGAGTGCTTGTGCGTTGTAAAATCTTTGGGCAGGGAGTTGCGCGGAACGCGCGTAGAGAGAGGGAGACGGGTTCCAGTGCTTGTAGTCTGCGAAAGTGTGGTGTTAACGCTCTCGCAGTAGAGAGTACCATTTTCAGCGGCATCATGTACGCGCGCCGGCCAGATGTCTAGAGCAGGAGTACGGATAGTGGACGTCAGGAAGAGGTTGTATTATTAACGATTTACCATTCCTGTAATTAGCCGTGGCTCCACAATATGCTACCGTCTTCTACAACAGCAGCAGTTCCAGCAACACAATTTCGTCGTCGGCTCCGATTTTCGTCGTATGTACAGCTCTGAAGTAAGACTGTTCATTGGCAGAAGATATTGACGGCTAACCCAGCAGCACAGCTGAATGTTATTTGATTGATAAAATTTATTTAAATAATAATCAGTTAACTGAGGGTGATTACACCTCATTGCCCCCCAGACATCTTTACCAAGCAGGATCGTTGTTCGTTTTTTTCCTTATATGCTAACTGAGTGTCATAAGAAACAAATTGAAAAGTTACACCCATTTTATTAATGAATAATTTCACTTTTAAGAATTTTAGCCGCAGTCTACTTTCAGTTAACTGTTGTACAACAGACGTTTCAGTATATGACTAAAGCAATTTCATTTTTCAAGTTTGAGAATCAATCACTGGAAAAAATCCAAGTCTAAAGAAATGCACAAATTAAGAGTGCGGAAGTTTTATTTATTTCATATGTAGGTCGGACCACATGGCTGTTTGATTTGGTACGTATTCTAACGTTTAATTCTGTTCATGTCAGTAAAAAAGGCTCAGTTGTTCACACAATAATATGAAATCCAATTTGCAAAATAAGTAACGGCAAAGTAAAAAGTGCTTGCTTTTTTTCTAAATTTCTTTAATGATGTTATGTTGAGGCCACTGAAAGTCATTGTTCACGTATCGAAGTTCAATACTAACATACAGTTTAATTACATATTTTCAAATCATTACTCGATTGCCTTTTTCAAAATTTAATGCCAAACATAACGTAAGAGTTACTTCTCCGTGTTCTTTATCATTACATACTCACTTAAAATAAGCGTCAAAAAACTTGACAACCTTCAGTTGCCACGTCAGTGTTTAATAATATGTGTTTTTCTTTCCCCCTAGTGGGCTGACGACCGTTAATTATTTCCTTTTCGTTCATCAGTGTAACTTTTGGATTCACGATCAGTGGTACCACTTTTCTGTCCATTGTTGTTCGTGAGTGAATGCACAAAAAAACTTTGATTTTCCAAATTATAACCCTGTTCGGTTTAATTACGTTTTATTTTTACTAGACTTTCCATCAGAAGGGTCGGTTGTACACTTTCCTCCCATTTATTGGTATCAATTCTTCGGGAAAGATAGCCTTATCCAACTAGAAAAAATCCACTAGGCATACGCGCGATCCACGGTCATATTTTATATGGCAAGCAGGATAGGCCGAATAGTAAGAGGGAGGTTACCACCTCTAGATGTGTCGATCTGAATACGTTGCGTCTTTTTGAAATTGCGACTGAAACCATGCGCAGAAAACAACTCAGTGATACATTTAAGAACATTTTTTACTATTTCTCCTGCTGCTATAGATATGCCTGGACTGATTACAATATCGAGGTCATCTGCATTGTTTACATGTATACATTCACTCCCTACCCCACTTCCACACCCACTCTAGATGTCTCATAAATTATGACAATGAACTCCCACTAATGTTGTATTCTTTCATTACAGTTCCTTCTTTTAGGTAAACCCTTTTGGTGAAAAAATATTGCAGAATGCTGTATCTCTGACAACATCATTAGTGCTATAAATTGTTTAATTTCCGCCCCTGTCCAAAAGCAGTCAACAAACTTTAATATTATCAAAGCGTAATTATGCCTTTACAATAGATCTTCGAGACATTCACTTGTCTCTAGATATTCTTCTCACCAGCTTGTGTTTAACTTTTAAATCTAGGAATTCATTCGATATTGATATGAAGTTAAAATCTAGAAATAAGTAAAAAATTGTTTACCATCTACAGACCGGTGTACATATATATGCCTAATTATAACAAGGCGGACTATGCAGATGATAAGAATCTGCAGGCACGCCGAAGTTCAACGCACTGAGATCAGAGATCTACATTCAGGTAGTACAGAGATCACTGGATCGATCGTCTTCACGAGGAAAGAACACAGTACGACACCAACTAAATTTTTCCCCGAAAAGCCGGCCGTTGTGGCCGAGTAGTTCTATGTGCTTCATTCGGAAACCGCGCAACTGCTACGGTCGCAGGTTCGAATCCTGCCTCGGGCATGGATGTGTGTGCTGTCTCAAGACAGCGCGGGGCAAGTGTTTAGGTGATATCGTTGGTGGCGGCAAAACTTTTATGGTACAAATGGTGCCCACTGTTCAGGGTCGTATCGTGGAAAACCAGCAGCATCCTCGTCTCTTCCAAGACAGCAAGTGCGTTATCGAGAAAAAATGATAGAAAAGCGGTGTCCCTTACGTCATCAATCAGTCAGTGGAAATACAACTGTCTGATTCGCTCATCAGTAGTGACACTCGTGCGCTTCCAGTTAGATTCTGCTTGAAATTCTGTCGCCGAAAAACTTCTTTCTCTCCGCTACCGGCATCGTTCTGCGATTCTATCAATTTGAAGAAGATCCATCTGATATCGATGAAGCGAGGTTTTACCACGGAAGGCGCACGCGGCGCAGTTCGCTGACTTGCAGCAGAAGCGAGTGGGCTCAAGCAGCGCATGCGGAGTCAGGACTTGCTACACCACGGATGTACGAGGTATAAAATAGACGAGATCAGTTTTTTTTTCGCCAGTGTTCACCTGAGGATGGCCATAAGATTCTGCGTCGGATTATCATGGCAGCAAGTTGGAGACATCCAGCACTTCGTCCGAAATTGCATGGAACAACCTAAGCGCTGAGAGAGTGTTACATTTCAGTTGATGGAAGAAAATGCGAGCTGCGACGGACGCTCCCTTGGGGAGCAGTTTGTAATGCGCAACTCTTTTTTGCGTCACAAGATGCAAAATATTATGTGCTCACACTGCGTATGGTTACCATAGTCTGAAACCCCGAAATGAGGACATCTTCAATGGGATTGATAAACACGCCTTTAGTATGTATCTAGTAGGTTACAAAGAGGGTAACGCATAGCTACTAATCGCAGTGACCTTGAACGTGATTTTTTTTCAGGGTGATTTGGAGCTTAAAGTGATTTTTTTTAAATGGGGACAGTAATATTTGATTTAAAATTTGAAATATTGGCTAGTCTTACATATAAAACGATATGTTATTGAGGGGTATGGCTATTTCAAAGAAGGTCAAATAAGCAAGTACGTTTTTACGTCTAGTAGGGATTAACTGAGACTAAAGGTGGGGTATAGCAACATACAATGTTAGATACAAATTGGAGGGGTCATTCCGAGAAATGAGAGGAGAGGGGACTCATTCAACGACTTGTAAATCAATGATCCACGTTTTGTTTATGTTTTTGGTCCTACGAAAGCAACAATGACACTTTTACGCTATGGTATATGTACTTTTTCCAATAAATACCTAAAAGTTAAAATATATGTTTGTTATTTCCAAATCCAGAGTTCCGTATATCTTGCCTATAGCGTAGTCCAAGTAACTGTTGTCAAACTGTGACTGTCATGTTGTTCCTATCGAGTAGCGGACTAATCCTTTTAGGGCACCTAAATGGAACATTATTAGTTTAATTTTATGTGGCGATAATGTTGTACTACATTTGAAAAGAAGGAAATATTACACACATCATACATACCTACATTCCTTTAGAGCCCATGTCCCATGTGTATTGTTCACTCAAACGTATCTTGTTGTACGTTTCTTCTGTTAACCTAAATAAAATTTTACACAATTTAAATTTTATCATTTGCAATCTCTTTTATAGATTCAACTGTTTGTCTGTTCCTCTCCATTGTCCAATTTTAATTAATTCACTAAATTTTTCTTCACTGCTGCACTGCTCAAGGTACTTCTTCTGGCATGGTTTAGATCTTCCATCCTAAGTGGCTATGAATTTTTCTAAATTTGAAAAGTGATCAAAACACTCTTCATCGTCAACTTCAATAGCTTTATCCAGCAAAAATTTAACAGGTGCTTCCATATAAGTCCATGATTATGTAATTCATTAACCGACGACACAAGATGAAAACAAACATGAAAAGATGTTAATTCTCAAAACAAAAAACTGCGGACATTAACAGAAATCGTAAAAATGTTTGCGGACGCTACATTAAACGTCGCAAATGCAGATGCTTCCTCTTAAATGCTGACGTATGGTCTATTCACACTTCCCTTTGCTCAAAATTATGTATTTTTTTAAGGCTTAGGCATTAATTGCTTCTTAAACTAAAATAAACGCGTCATACTCCCCGCCTTTACAATATTCCGTAGGCATACTCAGTGGGCGAACTGGCAACATTCAAGAAAAAATGCAATAATAGTCATCCCACTGACTTCGTTGCTTCGAACTGAAGCATGCTGTACTCCTGCACTCGCCTTCTGAACCATGCCTATTTGAATGCAAATGTCGCACGGATGTTATGTGGCCGCAGTTCATCACATACGTCAATTTTCAAACCTTTCTGATTTTGAAAAATCGTTAATGGTAGAAAAATCTTTCTTGAAGTGCGGAAATAGTTTTCAGACGTCATCTATCTCGTAGCTCTCGCCCCACAAGCAATACTAATGTTTCGCACTACCTCTTCAGCCATCAACACTTTACTAAAAGCAAAGTAAACAATATGTCGCAAATAACAGACCATTTCCTTCTTGGGACACAATAACTATATAACACTCCAACAACATTCATGAAACTGAAGCATGCAAAACTCATTACGTCACCACAAGAAAAAAAGGCTAAAACTCATAATAAAAAAAGACAGTTTTTTGGTGTTACTGCACTTTGTTCACTGGGTTTATCGACATTATTTATTACGGAAAATCAAACTACAATAATATACACTTTCATTCTTGTCAATGCAAATGCAGAAACATGCCCAAGGTGTGCCGGTGGCTAGTGCTATATGGCCGCTGTATGGTGCGGACACTCTCGACCAAGAACTGTTCTGATTTTGACGCTGCTAAGAACTCCTTCGTGGGAACGTTTCTAAATTTTCTTTAAATTACGCATTAGTTGGAAAAGTAACAAAATTATATTTAAGGTTCCGTCAGACTGGCACTTTTCGCAGACACCTTGGATGAGATTTAAAAAGTATTGGAAGGAGCGGACTCCAACCCGCAACTTTGCGCTTATATTATGCGACGTTTTATCGCTAGACTATGAGAAAATACAGCATTACAACAACTCGAACGCAAGGCTTCACTTCCTACAAAAACTTTCGACACCTACACTGTTGTCAGATCGTGCAGATGACCAGATTTAGAATTCTGATGGGTGGCCGTTTTTATTGAAATCTAAAGTGAACGATTATAAATACGCAACCTATCATTCGATGTTGAATAACCTTTATTATTATAGTAACACTGTCTCAGACGTTTTGTCTGGTTAAAAATGGAAAGTGACGCGGACCTTGATCAAGCGTGGCTTCCTTTTAACTGTACGGTATATGTTACATTGCATTTAGGAACTTTCGGGTAATTGAACATGTATCAATAATTACAGATTTCTGTAGTTGTATATATATGTTAGGATGTAGCTGTACTGTGTTGATGTACTGATGGATACTGTGTGGTATGACTCCTGTAGTTGATAGTATAATTGGTACAATGTCAACTTTATCCTGATGCCATATGTCCTTGACTTCCTCAGCCAGTTGGATGTATTTTTCAATTTTTTCTCCTGTTTTCTTCTGTATATTTGTTGTATTGGGTTTGGATATTTCGATTAGTTGTGTTAATTTCTTCTTTTTATTGGTGAGTATGATGTCACGTTTGTTATGTGGTGGTGTTTTATCTGTTATAATGGTTCTGTTCCAGTATAATTTGTATTCATCAATCTCCAGTACATTTTGTGGTGCATACTTGTATATGGGAACGTGTTGTTTTATTAGTTTACGTTGTATGGCAAGCTGTTGATGTATTATTTTTCCTACATTGTCATGTCTTCTGGGGTATTCTATATTTACTAGTATTGTACATCCGCTTGTGATATGGTCTACTGTTTCTATTTGTTGTTTGCAAAGTCTGCATTTATCTGTTGTGGTATTGGGATCTTTAATAATATGCTTGCTGTAATATCTGGTGTTTATTGTTTGACCCTGTATTGCAATCATGAATCCTTCCGTCTCACTGTATATATTGCCTTTTCTTAGCCATGCGTTGGATTCGTCTTGATCGATGTGTGGCTGTGTTAGATGATACGGGTGCTTACCATGTAGTGGTTTCTTTTTCCAATTTACTTTCTTCGTATCTGTTGATGTTATGTGATCTGAAGGGTTGTAGAAGTGGTTATGAAATTGCAATGGTGTAGCCAATGTATTTATATGAGTGATTGCTTTGTGTATCTTGCTAGTTTCTGCTCGTTCTATAAAGAATTTTCTTAAATTGTCTACCTGTCCATAATTTAGGTTTTTTATGTCGATAAATCCCTTTCCTCCTTCCTTTCTGCTTAATGTGAATCTTTCTGATGCTGAATGTATTTGATGTATTCTATATTTGTGGCATTGTGATCGTGTAAGTGTATTGAGTGCTTCTAGGTCTGTGTTACTCCATTTCACTACTCCAAATTAGTAGGTCAATATTGGTATAGCATAAGTATTTATAGCTTTTGTCTTCTTTCTTGCTGTCAATTCTGTTTTCAGTATTTTTGTTAGTCTTTGTCTATATTTTTCTTTTATTTCTTCTTTAATATTTGTATTATCTATTCCTATTTTTTGTCTGTATCCTAGATATTTATAGGCATCTGTTTTTTCCATCGCTTCTATGCAGTCGCTGTGGTTATCCAACATGTAATCTTCTTTAAACTTCCTGGCAGATTAAAACTGTGTGCCCGACCGAGACTCGAACTCGGGACCTTTGCCTTTCGCGGGCAAGTGCTCTACCATCTGAGCTACCGAAGCACGACTCACGTCCGGTACTCACAGCTTTACTTCTGCCAGTACCTCGTCTCCTACCTTCCAAACTTTACAGAAGCTCTCCTGTGAGCTAAGCCATGTCTCCGCAATATCCTTTCTTTCAGGAGTGCTAGTTCTGCAAGTTTCACAGGAGAGCTTCTGTAAAGTTTGGAAGGTAGAGACGAGGTACTGGCAGAAGTAAAGCTGTGAGTAGCGGACGTGAGTGGTGCTTCGGTAGCTCAGATGGTAGAGCACTTGACCGCGAAAGGCAAAGGTCCCGAGTTCGAGTCTCGGTCGGGCACACAGTTTTAATCTGCCAGGAAGTTTCATATCAGCGCACACTCCGCTGCAGAGTGAAAATCTCATTATGTAATCTTCTTGTTTAGTGTGTTTTCCCTTGACTATGCTATTTTTCTTACATTTGTCTGTTACAAAAGCCGTATTTATATCATTGCTGAATACTTCTGTTATCTTTAATAATTGGTTGAGTTGTTGATTTGTTGCTGCCAGTGGTTTTAGATCATCCATGTATAGCAAATGTGTGAATTTGTGTGGGTATGTTCCAGTAATATTATAGCCATAATTTGTATTATTTAGCATGTTGGATAGTGGGTTCACCTATGTTTACATCATTTCACAGTCTTGGTCTTCAGTACAGTCAGTGATGCTATAAACGTATGTCTATGTCCATGTTGGTATCGTGAGTCATGAATTGTGGACCAGCACTTACTCCACTGAAGGAGAAGACTGTGTAATGGTGTAAACATAGATCCGAAGATGGCAACAGAGAACTGCTGCAAACCAGTTATAGATATCAACAAATGATTTTAGTGATGTTGGCAGCTGGAAAAAATAATTCGGTCCTCATAATACTAGAAATCGTCCCCACACTGACGATATCAGAGGTGTACGTAGTTGATGGTATTGCGTCTTATATTCAGATAAATGTTGAAATCCTGCTTACGGCCTTTTCAGTAATTCAACTAATGGCTATGTGCAATATTGTAAAGTGAACACACGAAGTGAGTTGTCTCATAGCTGTGACTGCATCGTGTAGACTTGGCATCCATAGACCGATGGTAAACCCCTTGGCCATTGCTCACGTTTGTATTTTCTTCGGCATTGCTTATTACATTACTCCGCCGCCCCCCCTACAACATGGGGAAGTGGGAGGGGTACGTGGACTAGCTTCAGCCAAATAATTTTACAAATATTTCCAGCTCCACAATTAAAAAAATTAAATATAAATTATTTCTTTTAATGATGAACTATAAGAACACAGATGACGATAGTCTTGTGGCATGATGACCCCAATGCCACTTATGATAGATAGATAGACAGATATCCAGCGATCACAAGCCGTGCAGACCAAACGCTGCTTCCACAAAAAAAAAAAAAAAAAAAAAAAAAAAAAAAAAAAAAAAAAAAAAAAAGGTTCAAATGGGTCTAAGCGCTATGGGACTTAACATTTGAGGTCATAAATCCCCTAGACTTAGAACTACTTAAACCTTGCTAACCTAAGGATCTAAACCTTGGATCTCAGTCGGTCGAGCACTTGCCCGCGATAGGCCAAGATCCCGAGTTCGAGTCTCAGTCCGGCACACAGTTTTAATCTGCCAGGAAGTTTCATATCAGCGCACACTCCGCTGCAGAGTGAAAATCTCATTCTGGAAACATCCCCCAGGTTGTGGTTAAGCCATGCCTGCGGAATATCCTTTCTTTCAGGAGTGTTAGTTCTGCAAAATTCGCAGGACAGCATCTGTAAAGTTTGGAAGGTAGGAGACGAGGTACTGGCGGAAGTAAAGCTGTGAAGACGGGGCGTGAGTCGTGCTTGAGGTAACTCAGTCGGTGAGCACTTGCCCGCGAAAGGCAAAGGTCCCGAGTTCTAGTCTCGGTCCGGCACACAGTTTTAATCTGCCAAGAAGTTTCATATCAGCGCACTTACCGCTGTAGAGTGAAAATTTCATTCTGGACGCTTATTGTTTGCTTCCCCTCTAGTGCCATCTTCGCCTGTCTTCCATCTGACATACAGGCTACATGGCCCACTCATTTTATTCTTTTGCTCTTTATCTTCTGTAGGATAGTTGGTTGTCACATCGGAAGGTGGATTTCCTCGTTTTTCCTCCTCCTCCATTCCCCGTTATCTAAATCTGGTCCCCATATTTTCCTCATTAATCTTCCTTCAAATATTAATAGTTCTTCCTTTTCTCGCGCAGTCATGTTCCATGTTTCTGAACCGTACATTACGGCTGGGCATGTTACTATGTTGTAGATTTTCATCTTGGCGTTCACTGAGATCGATTTGGAGCCGAGCCCATCTCTGAGGGAATGCATGCATTTCATTCCCACTGCTATTCTTTCCTTCATATCCATTTTATGTTGTTGTCCGTGGTAAACCAAGATCCCTCTTGAATTTCTTGCCCTATTTTCTGTGCTTGATTGTCCGTTTTCTGGTACATTCCTTTCAACTCATGCTTTGATTCACTTAGTAGTATTATGTCATCTGCATATGCGAGACAATTGAATTTACCATCCATATGTACTCCAGCCCACTCCTGTTGCCTACACTGTTTCAGTACTTTCTCTGAGACGACACTGAACGGAATACATAAGAGGGCATCCCCTTGTCTGAGACCTGGCTCAGCCTCAAGTGTTTCTGATGTGGCTCCTCGGAAACGTACTGCTACCTTTGACCCTTCGATACAAGCTTGCACCATTCTCACTAACTTCTCAGGGATTCTGCAATCTCCCATTGCATTGTATAGGCTGTTCCTGTGGATGCTGTCATCTGCACGTTGAAAATCGACGATCAGCATGTAGATATCTTTATCATATTCCCAATGGTTTTCAAACAATTGTCTTAGTGTGAAAATGTGGTCTATTGTCGATCGGTTTGGTCGAAAGCCAGTTTGGTACTCCTCTATGTTATTCTCTATGTATAGTTGCAGTTTTCTGAGGATAATCATGGACAGTACCTTACACGTTACATTCAACAAGCTGATTCCTCAGTAGCTACCACATTCCATTTTGCTTCCCTTCTTGTATATTGGGCATATTATAGCCATTTTCCATTCTTCTCGCAGTGTCTCCTTGTCCCATATCAACTGGACCAGATTATATATCTCTAAAAGTATAAGCTCTCGCCTCCCTCCTTGATTAACTCTGGTGTTATTATGTCCTCCCCTGGGGCTTTGTTGTTTCTGAGTCCTCTGATTGCGATCTTCACGTCTTCTTCACTAACTTCCCATTTTTCTTCATCTTTCTTTTCCTCCGTAGTGTCTGCAGGTAACATCTCGTCTGGGTGATTCAACAGTTCTGAGAAGTATTCTTTCCGTCTTTCTACAATTCTTCCCCTGTCATTTATCAAGTTGCCGTTCTTATCTCTAGTGAAAAAGTTGGGCATTGAAAACCACGTTTCCGATTTTTTATGTATTGGAAGAATTGCCTTGAATTCTTGTTTTGGCTCGTAGGTGAACATTAGTTCAAGTCCGCACATAATGAGGAAGTGGTCTGAAATACGACCTGACGTCCATGACTCTATGGTTATAGCACTGGTCCTCCAAGATGTGACCTATCTGGTTGGTGGTTCTTCCATCCAGTGAGCACCATGTTCCCTTATGTATTCTCTTGTGTTCGAAGTAAGTCGGACTTATTGTCAGGTTCTTTGAGATAGCTAAGTTGATCTCCTCTGACCATCCTCATTGGTTTCATCATGCAAACTGTGCCTTCCTATAGTTGATATGTAGAATTCTTCTTTTCTTGCTTTTCCATTAAAATCTCCTGGCACTATCCTGACATTTCTAGTTGGTGTGCTCTCAATTGTTTGTTCTAGTTGTTCATAGAACTCTTCCTTTTTGTCTCCTGTTTGATCCTCAGTTGGGGCATGAACATTGATGAATCCAAGTACTATGTAGGATGTTCTTTTGTGAACAGCTTTGAATTCATTAACCGAATTTGCTCCTTTGTTGTGTATTACAAAACCAGTGCCGTATTCGTGTTTATCTACACATCTGCCGTAGAATAGTGCGTATCCATCCTCTTTGTGAGTTCTCTCTCCTAGCCATCTTGTCTCTTGTACCGCCACCAGGTCCATCTTGTACCGCCACCAGGTCCATTTTATATCGGTTAATTTATGAGACCGTAGTTTGGATGGTTCCTGGTCTATACAGGCTCTGAAGATTCCAAATTTCAAAATTAAAATTTCTAAATCGTATACCGCTTTTCCTTTGCAGTTTTCGTATTCCATTGTATCCATCCATGTCTGAGGTAAGTTTGTTTTTTGTAACAGAGAGTTTTTTACAGGACTGGGTTGTTACCCCAATCCTCAACCTTCCTTCTTTATCCGGGCTTGGGACCGGCAGTGGCTGTTGCAAGGCAACTGACCCCAGGTGGAGTTAATGTCAATGATGATGATGATTATTATAACAGTTCTGCTAAGTGGGAAGTTCAGATCCTAGATAGATAGATAGAAATGATAGAGGTATGATAGGCAGTAGAATAGAAGTATCGCTACATATGAGGTCAATGGGCCAGAAAGTGGATTTTATGAGTAGGGACTGGAGCAGGATGGTCAGGAGGCGGGGAGAGGCATTGGAGCCTTCTTCTTAGGCAAGGCTGAGAGGATTAGAGCTGTAGCTGGCAGGATGGGTAGACTTCAGGATGAGAAGAAGAGGGTGTCACTTGAGGCTTCCATGGCGCAGGATGTAGAGAGTGTGGAAGTGGAGGAGGAGGAGGAGATTAGTGCTTAACGTCCCGTCGACAACGAGGTCATTAGAGACGGAGCGCAAGCTCGGGTGAGGAAAGGATGGGGAAGGAAATCGGCCGTGTCCTTTCACAGGAATCATCCCGGCATTTGCCTGAAGTGATTTAGGGAAATCACGGAAAATCTAAATCAGGATGCCCGGAGACTGGATTGAACCGTCGTCCTCCCGAAGTGGAGGGAGGGTAGGACATATTAGTATAGGCACGGGAGCAGCCCAGGAATGTATAGGGTTGGGAAGTCAATGTTGTTTCGATCTTAAAATTGGAATGTGTAGGATCTGCGAAGATGGTCGACGAATTTAAGGAGTGTGTGTAAGTAAGGGGGCCGATGGATCTGAACGACTAGGCAAAATGCTGTTCTTCTTTCTAGGGATTTTGTTGAGTAAAACTATGGATGTTCAAATATTGTCAGAGATGAAGTTGCATCAGATAAGGGTTTTGTAAGTTTAGGGATAGGAGGAGGATGCATTTTACTTCATGGTCTCTTAGAAGTTCCATTAAATTTTAGTCTACTGTATACTTTTGTTGGATGAGTATTAGAGGGGGCACCAAGTTAGTTAGTGGGTGAGAGTTACTACGAAGTATTCTAGTGCGGTCATAAGACGGATGGGATTACTGTGGATGGTGAGGTGAAAGTCAGAGAGACAAAAATGACAGGAAGTACTGTACATGGTATGATTAGTATCTTGGTTTGCAAGCGATTAACTTTCATGTATCAGAGGTAACACAAGGAGGGGGAGTTATTGAGGGGGGGATCTAAATGGGCGACTGAGAATCTTGATGGGATAGGTAGAGGGCAAGCAAGGCGATGTCGTTATTATACTGAAACAGGTGGTGTAAGCAACTGCCTGCATGCTATCAGTATCAAAGAGGCGTTTGAGAAGACGTGACAGGGACAATCTTTACGGCACTTCAAAAGTAGACATAATTGTTTGGAAGTGGTTCAGAAAGGGGTCTGGAATGCAACAAATAGCCAAAAGCCTTTTCAAGATTGAAGGAAACGAAAATACCATAAAGTTGCTTGCTCACTTTATGAATGATGTAGAATGATGTTGAGGATCTGACCATGTGGGGAATAATTTGGACAGAAACCATATAAGGTGTTGAGAACGGGTAAATGCTGTTCTAAATTTTGGTGGATGCACTCGGTTCCAATACTACGCTGGACATGGAAGATTGGCTAATGATTCTATAGGTGAAACTTTCATTAAGAGATTTAAGGAATAGGAGTATTTTAAAATCTCCCACAGCTCTGGATTGAAAGCAGTGTATTGAACGGCATTGTTCTGCAATGCTGATAGAAAGGAGAAGGGACTATAGAGTGGCAGTTGACAACAGAGTTACGATCCGTTGCTAGTTTGTGTTTCTGGAGAGTGATTCATTGACGACTTATGTTGCATCCGGTGCGGGTAATTTGCTTTGTGGCGTTGGACGCTTGGATGCAGTGGTTGGGTGGTACCCTATTCGTTATCGGAAGCCATTGGGTGCTCGAAGTTGGGAACAGTTGGAATGTCTTCAAAGTATGGACTAAAATGGTGGTTTTCCTGAGGTTACGGCCGAGGTGGCCGAGCGGTTCTAGGCGCTACAGTCTGGAATCGCGTGACCGCTACGGTCGCAGGTTCGAATCCTGCCTCGGGCGTGGATGTGTTTGATGCCCTTAGTTTAGTTAGGTTTAAGTAGTTCTAAGTTCTAGGGTACTGATGACCTCAGACGTTGAGTCCCATAGTGCTCAGAGGCATTTGAACCATTTCCTGAGGCTACGTGGTAATGATTGGGTTGTTCAGGAGCAGAGGATATAATGGTGAAAAATTTGTACCAGTGAGGCAGTGCAATGCTGTCCAGTCTTTTTTTTAGTCTGTAAAAAGTGTTTTCTTGAGTTCTGTATAAATCTGTCGCCATTCCTATCGTTTCTTTGTCCAAACGAGGTTATATTAAGTGGTAGTGTAGTGGTGAGGTGCGAGAGTGCCTCAGTGTCCAATCTGGAGAAAGCACTTGCCAGGTGAAGGAATTCTCTCAATAGAGGAAGAGCGTGTGGGGAGTGCACGGTGATGGTGGTTACACTGGGCCAGTGGTGATGTGGGTGGACATGGCTTGTGACAAATTATCTCCACGGAAGGATGCAGTGAGTGCTACAATTATTATAGGATCAATTTGGGTAAGGATTGTCCAGATAGCCGTTCCAATAGGTATGGAAATAGCCTTGTACGTACACTGACGAAAACAATCGCAGCACCAAAAAATAATTAGTGTACTGTAATTAAATTTCGGGAATACATTTGTTTAGGTAATCTATTTAAGTGGTTAACATACCAATATCGTAGGTTAGTGTAAGCGCGAAATAAGCCATTGCGAAAATGAAATGCTGAAGCATCAATAAGCCGTTTAACCACCAAAACGTCGAACACAAGAATGAAAACCTGCATGTATCGCGATTTACAGGTGCCGGATGTCAGTGGGATGAAGTTCCATGCCTGCTGCACTTGGTCAGTCAATTCTGAGAAGGTAGATGCTGTTTATAAATAACGCTGTAATTATTATTGCCCGATGGTGTCTCATATCTGCTCCATTGCAGACAGATTTTGTGATCGAGCAGGCCGAAGCAACATGTCGAGACACTGTAGAGTATGTTGGGTTACAACAGCGGTAACTGGGCGAAAGTTATCCTGTTGAAAAACATCACCTGGAATGTTGTTCACGAATGGCAGCATAACAGGCAGAATCAGCAGACTGACGCACAATTTTTAAGTCAAAGTATGTTTGACAACCACGAGAGCGTTCCTGCTGTCATAATAAATCTTCCCATCCCCCTCCCCAGTCAGGAGTAGGTCTAGTTTGCCTAGGTCGCAGACAGGTTAGTGCCAGGCCCTCAATTGTCCTCATTCCAACCAACACACGACCATCACTGGCACCGAGGCAAAACCAACTTCCATGAGATAACGCAACAGACCTACACTCTGCCGTCCAGTGAGCTCTCACTTGACACCACCGAAGCCGCAGATGATTGTGGTTTGGAGTCAGTGGAATGCACGTTACAGGGCGTCTGGCTCGGAGCTGTCCTTGATGTAACCGATTTATAATACACTCCTAGAAATGGAAAAAAGAACACATTGACACCGGTGTGTCAGACCCACCATACTTGCTCCGAACACCGCGAGAGGGCTGTACAAGCAATGATCACACGCACGGCACAGCGGACACACCAGGAACCGCGGTGTTGGCCGTCGAATGGCGCTAGCTGCGCAGCATTTGTGCACCGCCGCCGTCAGTGTCAGCCAGTTTGCCGTGGCCTACGGAGCTCCATCGCAGTCTTTAACACTGGTAGCATGCCGCGACAGCGTGGACGTGAACCGTATGTGCAGTTGACGGACTTTGAGCGAGGGCGTATAGTGGGCATGCGGGAGGCCGGGTGGACGTACCGCCGAATTGCTCAACACGTGGGGCGTGAGGTCTCCACAGTACATCGATGTTGTCGCCAGTGGTCGGCGGAAGGTGCACGTGCCCGTCGACCTGGGACCGGACCGCAGCAACGCACGGATGCACGCCAAGACCGTAGGATCCTACGCAGTGCCGTAGGGGACCGCACCGCCACTTCCCAGCAAATTAGGGACACTGTTGCTCCTGGGGTATCGGCGAGGACCATTCGCAACCGTCTCCATGAAGCTGGGCTACGGTCCCGCACACCGTTAGGCCGTCTTCCGCTCACGCCCCAACATCGTGCAGCCCGCCTCCAGTGGTATCGCGACAGGCGTGAATGGAGGGACGAATGGAGACGTGTCGTCTTCAGCGATGAGAGTCGCTTCTGCCTTGGTGCCAATGATGGTCGTATGCGTGTTTGGCGCCGTGCAGGTGAGCGCCACAATCAGGACTGCATACGACCGAGGCACACAGGGCCAACACCCGGCATCATGGTGTGGGGAGCGATCTCCTACACTGGCCGTACACCACTGGTGATCGTCGAGGGGACACTGAATAGTGCACGGTACATCCAAACCGTCATCGAACCCATCGTTCTACCATTCCTAGACCGGCAAGGGAACTTGCTGTTCCAACAGGACAATGCATGTCCGCATGTATCCCGTGCCACCCAACGTGCTCTAGAAGGTGTAAGTCAACTACCCTGGCCAGCAAGATCTCCGGATCTGTCCCCCATTGAGCATGTTTGGGACTGGATGAAGCGTCGTCTCACGCGGTCTGCACGTCCAGCACGAACGCTGGTCCAACTGAGGCGCCAGGTGGAAATGGCATGGCAAGCCGTTCCACAGGACTACATCCAGCATCTCTACGATCGTCTCCATGGGAGAATAGCAGCCTGCATTGCTGCGAAAGGTGGATATACACTGTACTAGTGCCGACATTGTGCATGCTCTGTTGCCTGTGTCTATGTGCCTGTGGTTCTGTCAGTGTGATCATGTGATGTATCTGACCCCAGGAATGTGTCAATAAAGTTTCCCCTTCCTAGGACAATGAATTCACGGTGTTCTTATTTCAATTTCCAGGAGTGTAGATTGTTGTGTCACAGAGGTGTCAACTACTGCTCAAATTTCTACTGGAGATGCACTACGATACGACAGAGCCATACGCTGGTCTTACTGGTCTTCCCCCCTCGGTAATACCACGTGGCCGTCAGGAAACCGGTCTTCTTCCGGACGTAAATTCTCGTAACGCTTGCTGCCATCAATCATGTACAGTGGCAACGTTCCCGCGAAGTCCTTCATGTAATGGCGCAGATGGAATTTCCAGCTTTTCATAGCCCGGTTACACGACCTCCTTGTAACTAAGTAAGATGTTGTTAATGGCTCTCTTTGTCTCTTAAAATGCATTGTTTACTACCACCAACTCACCACGACCCATCTCAAAGGTAACTAATGCTCGAGACCATTAAAGTGTGTATTTAAATCAAACCTGATTTGTATCCTCATATTGTTGCTGTTATGGCCTATCTTAAGCAACTGGCGCGAAACTGGAATAGATATCATTTATCAGATGTAGTACACACCTACCGACTTTTATTTATGTCGCACAACTCGTTTATGGTGTTGCGATTTTCTTTCCGTCAATCCCCATTACGGTCGGAGGAAGGCAATGGCAAACCACCTCCGCTAGGACCTTGCCTAGTACGGCGGTGCGGGTCTCCCGCATCGTCCCCTACGCTCCTCGAAGTATGGGACCTCATCATCATCATCAGTTTATTTGAGGGAGGATCAGAGGTCTGAAGGTGTATCGTGTCTGTTGGTGTCGTTTGGGGATTGTGAGGAGGATGAGGAGGTGATCTCTTCCACTCAGACTGAGGACACACTCAGTGAAGCGTCGATGGGGGTTGGTTGAAGTGAGGACGACATTACGGATGAAGTTACTTTCAGGCCCAATGTGTGGGGTGTAGGCACCTGATCAGCTAGTACAGAATTAGTAAACCTACCATATGACGTTTATAGCATGCCCCCTGGTTGTCACCTTTTTAGTAACCAGAACTGTAATTTCTTTCCTAGAAATACGATGGTTGTCCAGAAAGTAAGTTCCGATTAGTCGCGAAATGGAAACCACAGTGAAAACCAGGAACGTTTTATTTGCAACAGTTAGGTACACATTCCACTTAGTTCTCTACATAGTCGTAGTGTTGTATAAACTTTCCAATATCCTCGTCATAAAAAGCAGCCGCCTGTGCTTTCGACCAGTTATCTGCACTGGTCTGCAGCTCGTTGTCCGTGGAAAATTTTTGTCTTCATAGCCAGTGAGAGCAGAGTTGAGACTCGGGGGGGGGAGCCAATTACGGATTCTATTGTCGGTGCTCAAAGACTTCTCACCGGGGACGCTGCAGGAGCGTCTTCATTGCCTCTGCACTGTGCGGCCTAGAACTGGCATGAAGAAGAAACATTTCGACAGTTGTGTTATGTGGTCTGCATGACACAGGCGAAACCTCTAACCAGGCCTTGATACTTGGCGGGAGACGCTATTTCATACGCATCTTTACGTGCTCACTGTTCACTCAAAACTGAAAGGAGCGCCGCGGCACGATCGATGGGCATACTAGAGACACTGCCCAACACATATGTGCGAAGCTTTACCCGATTTTCCCAGTGGTTTCCATTCCGCGACCGATCAGAACTTACTTTCTGGACAACCCTCGTAATTCTGAGCCAAATAGTTTTTTTAAAGCGTTAACTGATGTCAAGTGATCACTGACTAATGTGACAGTTTAAATTTGGTTCTGGAACTAGTTGCAAGTTTAAGAGTACAGCATATTTTTCTCCATTTCATAGGTCTGGCATTTGCGTTTTTTCACAGGCTTTGTATTGGGGGTAACACATACTTTTTGCACAAAATTAATTTGGAAAGCTATGAAATTGTGTACGAAAATTATTCTTGCCGTTGAGTTATCTGGAAGTTATTAAGAAGCAGTAACTTCAGTGATCGTCATATCCAAATTCACTTTTTACATCTTTCCCTTATTTTTTTAGCGAAGAAACTAATGTCCTTGATAAGCTGGCAGTTATAAATCACAAATTCAAAGACAAGGCATTCATATACACGTAGCACCCAGAATCTAAAATTTCTTCATTACTCGCCATTCAGATCATTTTGTGTTTTTCCTTTGACTACAGTGTTACGAGGACAGCTAGCAGTGTAAAACCGGAAACGCCGCCGCGCCCCTCTTCTCTTCCGCAGTCGTAAACAAGATTCCCTCCTCTCCTCTCCCGTTCCCTTCCCTTTCCACCCCTTCCCAGTCCTCCTCAGAGTTCCGAACCACAACAGAAACTTCTATCCTTACGTCATTTGCTCGCGGCCGCTGCCAACTTGCCGCCTTTACTAACTCAGCCAGCTAATTGCGAACGGAGTAACATCCTGAGGGAGCGTATTGTGAAGCAATTGCTTATTCTAAATTGGCTAAATGGAGAGAAATGGCGCTAACTGCTGAGAGGCGAGGCGGCCCTCTTAATTAAAGTGGCGCTGCTGCGCGTCCGCTGAGCTCAGCTTTCCTCCACGCACGCTGCTCGTTCCTCGCCTCCCATACGCACACGCCGCCGACAGAGACACGACAGCCAGTTACACACACACACACACACTCCTCCTGATCTATCATTAAAAATCAAAGTATAGCCAAAAGTATCTGACCTGGAAATGATTAACATGAGAAATCGGTTAACGTGAAACAATACTGCTGCCTGATAAAACACTGTGCAATAACTCACATTTTTATGTGAAACAAAAATTGTTCAACAAGCTTACCTCGCGAACAAACGTAGGGGAACTCGGGGCAGAACGGGATAGCGGGGCACAATGGGAAATTGCTCTTTTCTAGACTGCACAGTGTTGCAATCTGTTGTAAGGGCATGTAACTAGTTCTCCGAATGGAAGTAAGGGCAGCCATTCTGATTTAGTTTGAAGTGCGAGATCTAAGTGAATTGTTGTCCGTCACGTTACCGCTTGCGTTGTTCTAACGTTTGGTAAACTTCAACGTCATGTAAGCTATTAATTGTTAATTGTATACCCTAAAATGACACATTCCCTTAAAGTATGGCATTTGTTATACTTTAGTTATTTAATGCGTTTAAATACGTCAGTTATTACACTGCATGAAAGTTGTTAACCGCAAAAGTGCTCTTGGGGCGAAACGGGACGGTGCAGAATGGGATAGTGTCCCGTTCTGCTCCGTCATATTTTGATGCAAGTAGAAAGCAAACCCAGCCTGGATGTTGATGGATGCCAGACTCTGCCAACCAGCTATGTCCGCCGAACAATTCAACAACTCCAGATATCGCCCGAGGCTGTCATTCCAATCCCACTAATCTGTCAAAATACTCGGCGGACTACAAGACGAAAAGGAGAAACTGTCGTATTAACAGATTCTCCTTACAAGAAGGAACTGCAGAATGCTGTCGCACGTAAAGTAGGCCTACAGAAAGGAGGAGGGCGCACAAATAGAAACAATGTCAGGACAGAGACGTCAGGTGCAATGCAACTTACGGCAAAATATCAAACTGTACACCCAAAAAAACAAACAAAAAACAAAACAAAACAGAGGGTTTCAAAGACCTTAAGAAAAATAAAAGGAAGAAGATGATGGAGAAGAGAGAATCAGAGAGAGAGGAGGCTGAGTGTCTCTACTGTGGGGACTTCTACTCCGTTTCTAATGAGGAATGAGGGCTGGGTCGCATGCCACAGTGGGCACACAATTCATGTGCTGGCATAGACAGTGAAGATGAAGAGGAAATACTGATTTGTGACTATTGACGAAAGGGCTAGTAGTTAGTGGTTTGGTGGTTATTAAGTATTGTACATTTTTCAGAATGACATTAAAATATTTTCTTATTTTGAAGAATGACTTTTTAATTGTTTAGATTACACATTCCTTAGTCTGAATTGCCTTTTATACAACATTTTGTCATAGTTTAATACGATATTCGTAATTCAAATTCAACGTTTATGCAATAATGTAACAAAAAATACCCTTATCCTATTCTGCCCCGTGGGTGGGGCGGAACGGGAAATATGCAAGACTTTCTTTGAAAAATCGTAAAAAATGCAAAATGTATTGTTTTAAGTGATTTTAAGATAAGGTACATTAGGTTACAGTACAAGGCGTTTTTTTATCTCTTTAAGAAGTGTTTCCTTGTGTTCCCTTATTTTATAAAAATCGTTAAACATTAAGTATCCCGTTCCGCCCCGAGTTCCCCTACCTGTTTTCTTAAAAATTATTCCTTTTACTAATTAACACAGATGACGATGGTGTGGATGGCATGAAGATGCCGACGCCGATTGTGATGATGATTGTTATACAATTCTGGCAAGTGGGAAAGTCAAATCCTAGAAAATTCTGTATGGATAGATAAGAATGGTAGAGGATTGAGAGGCAGTAGGATAGAAGTGTCGCTATGTAAGAGAGCAGTGGGCTGCAAAATGGAGTATATGAGTAGAGACAGGAACAGGATGGAGCAAGGATTGGTCCGAAGGTGGGGAGAGGCATTGGAGCATTCTTCTTAGGCAAGGATAAGAGGCCAAGGGCTATAGCTGGCATGTTGGGTGGATGTCAGGATGAGGAGAAGAGGGTATCACTAGAGGCTACCCTGAAACAGGGTGTAGAGAGTATGGAAGCGGAGGGAGGGTAGGACGTATTTGTATAGGCATGGGGGCAGCCCAGGAATGTATAGGATTGGAGAAGCAATGTGGTTTTCAACTTCGAATTGGGTTGCGTAGAATTTGTGAAGATGGTCAAGAAATTTAAAAAGTGTGGGATGTGGGAGGGAGGGATTCTATCAACTGGTACACTGTCTGTGTAACTTACGACTTATGGATCTGGACGAATAGCCAGAGTTCTGTATGTCTTTCTACTATTTTTAATTAAAATTTTGGATGTTCGGATATTGTCAGAGGCGAGGTGGGATCGGATACGGCTTTTGTACGTAGTGGAGGTAGAACGAGGATGCATTTCACTTCGTGACTTCTTAGTAGCTCCTTTAATTTTAGTCTATTGTAGACTTTTGTTGAATGATTATTAGATGGGACACCAAGATAGTTTGCAGATGAGAGTTAGTACCAGGTATGCTGGTGTGTTCATAAGACGGATGGAGAAACCCAACAGAAATTTTGGTGTTCGGAGAAGAAATTTTATGACAGAAATTTCTTGAAAAGATTTTGCAGCAATGAAAGACGCCTTTGTTTCAATGAACGCCGCCCAAACTCGCTTATGAGATCCATGACTCTCTGTCTCTCCTATTTCGTCATAACATAAACCTAATTTCCTTTCTTTGAAATGTTCCGGTGTCCTCCGTCACTCATACCTCGTAAAGATTCCAAATAGTTCAACAACAACCCAGCACAGGATGGGGAAGCCTAGTGCAGGCAGTCTCTTCAACACATTTGTTACACCTTCTAAGCACCAAAAAACCCGTTCTTTCTCTGTGGTGATTCCAATTTAAGTTGTCCGTAGTTGTAATCCTTAGGTATTGAGCTGAATCGACCAACTTTTAATTTGTGTGATATATCTTATAACCAAAATTTAACGGAACATTTTAGCACTGATGTGTAGGACATCATACTTCGTATTGTTATGGGTCAATTGTTACCTTTCGCACCATGCAGCTACCTTATCTAATCAATTTTTTAATTCGTTTTGATCTTCTGATGACTTCATTAAGTGATAAATAACGGCTTCATTTGCAAACAATCTAAGAGAGCGGATCAGTTTGCCTTCAAAATTATAAACAAAGCAATTTGTGGTCGCAGCTGTTACTATGTTACTACTTGTCTGTGGGCATCGCCGATGTAAGACACTTCAGTCAGTTTTCGAAATCGGTAAGGAGTATGTAGAAGATGGTGAATTGTTAACCTAAATGAGTGAATTACACTGACCGGCCAGAACATTATGACCACCAACCTACTATCAACATACACTCCTGGAAATTGAAATAAGAACACCGTGAATTCATTGTCCCAGGAAGGGGAAACTTTATTGACACATCCCTGGCGTCAGATACACCACATGATCACACTGACAGAACCACAGGCACACAGACACAGGCAACAGAGCATGCACAATGTCGGCACTAGTACAGTGTATATCCACCTTTCGCAGCAGTGCAGGCTGCTATTCTCCCATGGAGACGATCGTAGAGATACTGGATGTAGTCCTGTGGAACGGCTTGCCATGCCATTTCCACCTGGCGCCTCAGTTGGACCAGCGTTCGTGCTGGACGTGCAGACCGCGTGAGACGACGCTTCATCCAGTCCCAAACATGCTCAATGGGGGACAGATCCGGAGATCTTGCTGGCCAGGGTAGTTGACTTACACCTTCTAGAGCACGTTGGGTAGCACGGGATACATGCGGACGTGCATTGTCCTGTTGGGACAGCAAGTTCCCTTGCCGGTCTAGGAATGGTAGAACGATGGGTTCAATGACGGTTTGGATGTACCGTGCACTGTTCAGTGTCCCCTCGACGATCACCAGTGGTGTACGGCCAGTGTAGGAGATCGCTCCCCACACCATGATGCCGGGTGTTGGCCCTGTGTGCCTCGGTCGTATGCAGTCCTGATTGTGGCGCTCACCTGCACGGCGCCAAACACGCATACAACCATCATTGGCACCAAGGCAGAAGCGACTCTCATCGCTGAAGACGACACGTCTCCATTCGTCCCTCCATTCACGCCTGTCGCGACACCACTGGAGGCGGGCTGCACGATGTTGGGGCGTGAGCGGAAGACGGCCTAACGGTGTGCGGGACCGTAGCCCAGCTTCATGGAGACGGTTGCGAATGGTCCTCGCCGATACCCCAGGAGCAACAGTGTCCCTAATTTGCTGGGATGTGGCGGTGCAGTCCCCTACGGCACTGCGTAGGATCCTACGTTCTTGGCGTGCATCCGTGCGTCGCTGCGGTCCGGTCCCAGGTCGACGGGCACGTGCACCTTCCGCCGACCACTGGCGACAACATCGATGTACTGTGGAGACCTCACGCCCCACGTGTTGAGCAATTCGGCGGTACGTCCACCCGGCCTCCCGCATGCCCACTATACGCCCTCGCTCAAAGTCCGTCAACTGCACATACGGTTCACGTCCACGCTGTCGCGGCATGCTACCAGTGTTAAAGACTGCGATGGAGCTCCGTATGCCACGGCAAACTGGCTGACACTGACGGCGGCGGTGCACAAATGCTGCGCAGCTAGCGCCATTCGACGGCCAACACCGCGGTTCCTGGTGTGTCCGCTGTGCCGTGCGTGTGATCATTGCTTGTACAGCCCTCTCGCAGTGTCCGGAGCAAGTATGGTGGGTCTGACACATCGGTGTCAATGTGTTCTTTTTTCCATTTCCAGGAGTGTATATCCATCTAGGTGGTACCAGCATCGCCTGGCGAGGAACGTCTTCTAGTGAGAAACACTCACGGTGTACATAGTGTCAGTGAGTGTGCTGTCCGTGTGTAAAATGGGGAAGGCTCGCGATCCATCTGAGTTTGACCGAGGGCAGATTGTGCTGGCTCAGAAGCTCACCACAATCATTTCGAATACTACAAGACTTGGGTGTTTGATGAGTGCTGTAGTGAGCGTCTTCAAAACTGGCGAAACGAAGGTGAAATCAGGTCCAGACGACGTCGGTTTGAATGGCCACCCCTCATTACAGATATCGGACGTCGTAGGCTGAGCGGACTGGTAAAACAGGACAGGCGGCGAACTGTGACGTAATTAACGTCAGAATTTAACGCTGGGCCAAGTACAAGTGTGTCTGAACACACAGTGCACAGAACACAACTAACGATAGGCCTCCGTAGCTGACGACCCATTCATATGCCAATGTGAACTCTGACGAAATGGTCACGTGACCATCGGCACTGGAATTAGGCGTAGTACTGGAACGCAACATGATCTGATGAATCCCGATGCTCTTCATGGGAGGGCGCGAACCTGTCGTCTGCCGGAGGAACAGCTTCTTGACTCCTGTACTGTGGGACGAAGACAAGCTGGCAGCGGCTCCATGATGCTCTGCGTGAGCATCCATTGGTCCAATGGAGCTCGTGCAAGGCACCATAACGGCCAAGGAGTACCGAACACTGGTTGCAGACCATGTACACCTCTTAATGACGACTGTGTTTCCCGGCAGCAGAACCATTTTTCAACAAGAGAGTGCAACATGTCACAAGACCAGGAGTGTGTTGATGATGATGATGTTTGGTTTGTGGGGCGCTCAACTGCGTCGTTATCAGCGCCCGTACAATTACCCAATCTTTGCTCAGTCCAATTTCGCCACTTTCCTGGATGATGATGAAATGATGAGGACAACACAAACACCCAGTCATCTCGAGGCAGGGGAAAATCCCCGACCCCGCCGGGAATCGAACCCGGGACCACGTGCTCGGGAAGCGAGAACGCTACCGCGAGACCACGAGCGGCGGACAAGACCAGGAGTGTGACGGAGTAATTATAGGAGCGTAGTAGCAAGCTCCAATTGATGTGCGGGCCCCAGCTCGTCAGATCAGAACCCCTTCGAACTCATCTGAGATGTGATTGAGCTTGGCGTCAGATCTTATCGCCCCTTTACCCGAATTTAATGTAATTAGCTACCTTGTGTGTGCAGATGTGGTACCTACACCCTCCAGCTATCCACCAAGGCCTCATTGTTTCCACGCCACAATGCGCCTCAGCCGTTATCCATACCAAAGGTTGACATACCGGCTATTATGTAGGTGGTAATTATGTTTTGGCTGATCAGTGTTTATGTCCATTTAAGCAGTAAAGTGCCTATTTACACTTTCCTTAGTGCCCATTTACACTTTCCTTAAAACTTGCAACAATGCATGCTAAAGCAAACAGGAAAATTCATTAATTTATTCGTACATTTATTGTAGGTTCAACTGGCTCTGAGAACTATGGGACTTAACATCTGAGGTCATGAGTCCCCTAGAACTTAGAACTACTTAAACCTAGCTCACCTAAGGACATCACACACATCCATGCCTGAGGCAGGATTCGAACCTGCGACCGTAGCGGTCGCGCGGTTCCAGACTGAAGCGCCTAGAACCGCTCGGCCACATCGGTCGGCCTTCATTGTAGGAAGTTTATTTCAGTCCACACGCATATGTTCACAACATATTACTCACACATACGCGCCAGTGTGCTGCTTAGCAAGAGCACATTTCTTTTATTGTAGGAAATGTGATATGAAATGTGGATAGATGGACAAATTATGTGGCTAATATGAGATGAATTTGAAAGGTTTCCGTAACAACTTTCTGAAACACTAATCTCGCGTCCGTCGGCCGTGGTTATTTAATATATTATTATTGTTATTATTATTATTTTTTGATTGTTGCCGTCATACGTGGTGGGCCTTAATAAAAATGATATTCCATTTAATTTTGATTTTACGGTTAAATGCTTTCCTGAAGTTCTCCTTTTTAACAATATTAATCTCAAATTATTTGTTACGTTAATGAATGTTAGACTTGCTGCATCTTAAAACATGAGCATACAAGCTGAACAATGTAATAAACTTTTCATATTAATTTCCTCGGCTAGTCAGTTCACTTTAAAGCAAAAGATCTTTAGTTATTAATTACAATTGCGGCCCACACACGCGCGAGAGTATTTTTTCTTACCTCCGTTAACCATTGTATTGTAGTCGGAGTCCTGGCTCTGGGTCTCGGCTATGGTACTGAAAATAAGAATTTTAAAGCTACGTATTTCTGCAACTTCGTGCGGCTGTGGAGAAAAATTAATATTATGTTAACAGCGGGCGAGTATTTCGCTTCCGCTAATTTTCATAAGTTAATATCGCCACGTAATGGCGTCGTTGGCTGCATCGGCCGCTGCGATTGTTGAACTGTAAATTACTGGAATGTAGGTTAATTCAAGGAAGGCGGACATGAAATCGGGATCACCTCTTACAAATTAAAAGTGCACAATAATATTCAATTAATATATTATCTGCTTAACTCATTCAAATATGCTTACATTTGTCAGCACTCGAAAGATGTCCGTCTATACACACTCAAGACAAAAGAGGAAGTCAAGACGACTAAAAAATTAACAAAGGAGCGTATCTTGTCGTCTCTTTAGATCACTTTGTTATATTTCTTTGCATTGCATTTCTTTGCATTTCTCGACAGAGAAATTATTGTTTTACGGCTACATGAAAAAAAATATATTATTCAATTTATGAAAGTCTCTTATTTATAAATATTGTTTTTAAGTCTTTTCGTAATATGGCACTGGGGACGCTATATTGCCCCCCGAAATGTTTATGTCATAAAAAATGTTCGTGTTTTTTGACATAAATATTTCCTCTTTCATGTCCACAGTGTCCACACGCAGATTTTTCTTTCACAGTCTATATATGTCACATCGTATGCTGTAATTACTGAGGTGTGTTGTACACAAAGTGTAATACAGATGAAGTTATCTACATAACAATATAGTATACAATTGGTTACGTATACAGTCATGTACAGAAGGACATAGAATACAATAGAATACAATTTTGGCTGCTTCTTTTTGGGTTGCAACTTTTGCAGTGTTCAAAGGTATCCAATCACTAGTTAGTCTGTAGAACTTGAAGTCCCAGGGGTGTCAACTGTTCGCTCCCCATTTGGCGCGGCCGTAGGGAAACCTGGGGAAAACCTCGGCGGAGCGGCAGACTAAATGCTTTGGTCACTTTCACTTAAATGTTTCTGGGACGTCATTGGAGTACAAGATGTGCATACATTACAAACATTTTTTGTTGCACTATGAAAAAAATGAGGTCATTGTAACAATTGATTGCGGTGTCGTTGATGATCTACGCCGCGACGTATAGCTCGCGACGGCGTCGGTTGGTGTGTTCGGTGCTCGGCGTTCGCGGCGGCGGCGGAGAGGTCAACGCCCGTTCGACGCCAGCGTGTCTCTCGCCGTCGCGGAACGTCTGAATCAGCTAATCGGCTGCACGGTTGGCGATGCGCTTCTGTCTCGGCCGGCGTGGCGGAGTGGGATGATATCCGCCTCCCGCGCTTGTTGGCAGGAGTCAGCTCTGCTACGCATCTCCGACGTAGTACATGAAACATACACACAACCAACGTAATATTTGTTTCCCGCTGCAGATGGTTACGCTAGTGGGAAAGGTGCATTTATTAGTGCGGCAGTTGTTGTTAAGTTTTCGCCGATTTCCGAGCGTCAAGCTAGCACTGTCTTGCAGAGTACATGACATGGATCTTCTCCCGTGAATGAAGTTTTGTTGCGCCACTGTTTCCATTACACGTCAGTTTTTGTCTTGATACAATTATTTATGTCTTCGCCGCACTCGGAGGCACTGGTGAGTGTCCCAGTACGAGCTTAGCACAAACATTCGCCGTTTCTGCGGTCGCTGTTTTGCAACAGTCCACGCATCGCATTCCAATCTCGCATTATTGTGCTCACTGAAACTACAGTCTGTCCCAAAAATATTGACTGTGGGTTCACTTCACGTTAACAGTTCACATTTATAAGCAAATTCACAGTTTTTCGTGCGTAATATTGGCGTTTGGCGTCCTCACCGCTGTTGAACGTTCAATACTAGCACTTCACTGTCCATACCACAATTTCACCTTCACAGTTTTTCACACTGATTAAAGTAACTGTTTCGATTAGTTCACAAACACTAATGTATTTCATTCAGTCTGAACTGGATTTTGGCTCGTGCTGGATTTTACCAGTCTCTCGCACTAATTATCTCTTTTCATTTTCCACTTAGAGTCGTACTTGCCTTCAGATTTTTTTGACTATACAATTGTATTTCCGTCTCATCTGAGGTAAGTCCCCATGTCATGTCTGCCCACTCATTGCGTACTTGCCCTCCAGAGCCAGGCTCGACTTTACAAAACTTTGCCTCTCGCATTATCGTACACATTTATAATCTAGGCCTAGTGCGCAAGTTCCTAGATTAGTGTTTGATTTGTGACTTTTGTTTACACGATAAATCGGTGCAAATCTCTGCCTTAGCAGATGGCAATATATTTTAACAGTGCTTAGCGGTAGTCGCGTTTACTGATTTGCTTTGTACCTTGTCCACAACACATGAGGTACCTTGGGTGATGTACACCCTGCGCTCATATTGTTAAGTAAATTATGATTGAGCATATTTCAGGATCGGTATAGACATAAATACATGGAACAACATATACAATATAATATTGAATTTCATAAGTTGCATTACTACTACAGTTCAAAAATATTCATGACACACTAATGAAAAATTCTTTCATCATTACATGCTGTTGAATTTTTTTTTATATTTTTAAAGCATTTTTCAACATGAAATTTTTAAAATATTCTTAAATCTACGTTCATTTTTTTTTCAAAATGCAATTGTTTAAAAATACTACTATTCCTTAACATCTACAAAATTGAATCGCACTAATCTTGTGTGCCTCATTGTCTTTAAATGTTACTCTAAAATCTGAACATTTACTCACAAAAAAATACACTATAAACTTAACCTATTATTCACATATGTAAAAGTTGCTCTACTGAGCGAACGTCTTTAAGTCTTTGTATTTTTCTTGTTTCCTTCGTAATTGCCTCCTTATTTGACCACAGGATGGTGTAGTTTGCGTGACAGAAAGTATCATGAGGTACCACTTCGATGTTATAGGTGTAGCCCTCGATAACACCGGGTTTTTCCGAAAACACATTCTCATAATCTGTAAGTAGCTGAGTCAATTCGTTTTGTTGTGCTTGAGTCAAATGTTCTGAGTCCCTAACTTTCATGGCTATCAGTTTCATTTTTTCCTCTTTATCTTCAGTAATAAATTCTTTATAATATGCTTGTCTTGTACTTAAGTCAGAATATAAATTCATTACCTGTATTCCTTAGAATCTCGACTGAAAGTTCCGGCAATATTTACCGTGCACTTCCCGTGTCCTCAACAATGGCAAAATTACACGTCTGTCCTCATTCATAAGGCTTACTTCCCCGCACAAGAGGTCGATTTTTGCGTCCCTCTGGCGTAAAAATTCCATCCCCAGGATGCAAGCAACACCTTAACTACTAGGAACGAGCTTTTCATTGCTTCATTTCCTACCGTAAACTCGACTTGCACCTGGTGCTTTATGATATGAGATTGTGCACCTATTGCACCTGTAACACGACACTTCTTCACTGGCAATACTGGTATTCTATTATTTTGACTCAAGTACTTGTAAAAATTTGCGCTCATGACATTGGTTGACGCACCGGTATCGACTATTATCTGTATTGGTGCTCCATACATATCTGCTTGCAATATAGCCTCCACAACACTTTTGTCGGCTCGGTTACATTTCTGCGGTATGTCTACAAGTTCCTTTTCTATTTTTATTCCCTCACTGTATCTCAGCATACAAAGTTTTTGGCTGTCATCCGTGAATGTGCCCTCACTACACCGTCTTGCAGCCAACAACGGAGAGCGTATTGTGGCTGTCTTTAGTTTAACGGATGAGCATTATTGGGTTGACAGTTGTCTGTCACTTCCACTAACCTCACATTGTGGTTCTGGCTGTTGTTGTTGCTACTGTTGGGTTGCCCGCCTTGCCTCCCCGATGGTGTATTTTGTATGGCTCTGGTTTTGCGGTGGTCGGTTGTAACTTCCTGACATGCTCTGTGAAGGACCTGGGTTGGCGTTCCATTGTGGCGCTGTGTTTCGTTGCCACTGTGGTGTCGGTTCGTTACGACCACGCCACTGGTTTCGGTTATTCCGCCATTGCGGATTGCCGTTACCATTATATCCATTACTCATGCGTCCATCATGATGTCTCTTTCGATTTTGACGATTATAACCGTTGCCGTTATAACCATTGCCACTGTTTGTGCCTCGATTCTGTTGCCGGTGCTCTTCCCTATTCCCGTTACCATTTGGTACTAAGTTACTACCATTACTGTGGCTGCTATTGTAATCGGCTTTTTGTTGATTACAGCCTGCATGGTTCCACTTGTTTTCGGTTTTCATATCTTCGATCAATAAGTCAACAGAATCCACTATTTCCATGAATTGTTCTATATCGTATTCCGGCACATTGATGAAATATCTTTTAATTTCACTGGGCAACTTCATTTTTATCAATCTGATTATGTCACGATCGAACATTGGCTCGTCCCAGTACCTGGTTTTGTTTATATACTTTTCGAAATATTTGCGTAACGTTCCCATCTTAGGATTGTATATTTCTGGACTGTACAACTCCTTTCGTAGTCTTTCTTGGACGCTATCGGACCAGAATTTTTGCAAGAATGCACCTTCAAACTGTTGCATCGTTAGACATTTTTTGGACACGTCGGTGGCCCACAGTGCCGCGTCACCTTGAATAAAGGAGACCACGAACTGTATTCTTTGTCTTTCCGTCCATGCCCTGGGAAACACATTCCTGAAGCTCTTAATAAATACCACAGGGTGGACATTTCATTTTTCGCTATTGAAGGGTTGGAATGTCCTGTGTTTTATTACATTGTCCTCCTTCTTGCACATCTGATTGCTACATTCTGGGACATTCATTCCTTCGTGATGTGCGCTGCACGGTATCGCATGTTGTCCGTGCTCATAATTCGCATTAGGTTGCGGTTGCGCACTCGCACCCTGCCTACCGTCAGCGTAATTATAGTAATCAGTGCGCGGAGTCGGATTCATTATCTGTCCGCCACTGTTTACATTGCTTTCCAACGCAGACAGTCTCCGCGCGACCTCCTGTTGCCAATTTGGCAACTCCGGAGTCACACGGGATTTGATCTGTGTTAATTCGGCATGTAGTGCAGCAGCGCTAGCGTCAATATTTACACTCGCGGCCGCAGTCGCTTGTTCTACAGCTGTTTTTACGTCGCTTTCAATCTTTGCAGATATCTCGCGATCCTTTACTTCTAGCCATTCATGTAATTCTTTTTCTACTTTTTGAGCTTGCACTTCCAAATATGCATCAGTACTTTTCCGTGCATCTATCTCCACATTATCCACGCGGTTGGTTAAAGTCTGGACATTATCTTCAAGTCTAGCCTGCGATATCTGTAATTTTTGCATCTCGCCGGCTAAGCTTTGCACAAGATCGGTGATTTCCTTGCAAGCGTCTCGCATCTCGGCAAGTTCGCTTTGGATACTATCTAGTTTCGCTTCATTGCGCTCCTCCTGCTCACGTAGCATCTGAGCCAGTTTCTCGTCTCTTTCTTTTTCCCTCTGTTCTAACATTCTTTCTTTTTCCCTATCTCTTTCTTCTAACCTGCGCAGAAATTCTGCAAATGGGTCTGCAATCGGTGAGCATACTGGTGCCCCGCTTAATCTAGCACTCGATTGGCCCCCCTGCCCAGGCAGTGGAGTTGTTACTTTACTCTATTCCCATTCTGCTGTGGAGCGTCATTCACCGTCCACAGATCCTCGCCCCCCACTCCGAAAATTATGTTATCCGAGGCGGTGGCTTGGGATTCGTTTACGTATTGCAAATGACCCTCACTTTCCATATTAACAAAATTTTGTTCGTCTGGTACGGATGCTTTAGCTTGTCCTATCTTACCCATAATAAATTCACTTTAAGCCACAGACGAATCTTTAACACTGATATACACACAAATAATTATCCCCTCCAAAAATACACATATAAATACACAAAACGAATAATTATCCCCTCCAAAAATAAACACATAAATACACAAAACACCGAAGGTATCTCATGTGTTCATGGGTTCGATATTCCGCACAGAGCTACACAGGATGCTTGCACAATAGGCCTTACCTTGCTTATTTTTCTTTCTCGCAATCCTTTCTCTTTTCTTCACTTTTTCTTCTCCAGATCTCCTCAGGGTGTGGTTTTGTTGTTGTACATGTAAAAGAATTCATATAAGCATTAATATTTTACAACAATTAGACACGTACATAATTGCATTCAGTACAATTGAATCATATTAATCGGGCCCCAAAGTTGCGGCGTTTCGGGCCCCAAAGTTGCGGCGCCAATCCCGCGTCCGTCGGCCGTCGTAATTTACTATATTATTATTGTTATTATTTTTATTTTTTGATTGTTGCCGACTTACGTGGTGGGCCTTAATAAAAATGATATTCCATTTAATTTTGATTTTACGGTTAAATGCTTTCCTGAAGTTCTCCTTTTTAACAATATTAATCTCAAATTATTTGTTACGTTAATGAATGTTAGACTCGCGGCATCTTAAAACATGAGCATACAAGCTGAACAATGTAATAAACTTTTCATATTAATTTCCTCGGCTAGTCAGTTCACTTTAAAGCAAAAGATCTTTAGTTATTAATTACAATTGCGGCCCACACACGCGCGAGAGTATTTTTTCTTACCTCCGTTAACCATTGTATTGTAGTCGGAGTCCTGGCTCTGGGTCTCGGCTATGGTACTGAAAATAAGAATCTTAAAGCTAAGTATTTCTGCAACTTCGTGCGGCTGTGGAGAAAAATTAATATTATGTTAATAGCGGGCGAGTATTTCGCTTCCGCTAATTTTCATAAGTTAATATCGCCACGTAATGGCGTCGTTGGCTGCATCGGCCGCTGCGATTGTTGAACTGTAAATTACTGGAATGTAGGTTAATTCAAGGAAGGCGGACATGAAATCGGGATCACCTCTTACAAATTAAAAGTGCACAATAATATTCAATTAATATATTATCTGCTTAACTCATTCAAATATGCTTACATTTGTCAGCACTCGAAAGATGTCCGTCTATACACACTCAAGACAAAAGAGGAAGTGAAGACGACTAAAAAATTAACAAAGGAGCGTATCTTGTCGTCTCTTCAGATCACTTTGTTATATTTCTTTGCATTATATTTCTTTGCATTTCTCGACAGAGAAATTATTATTTTACGGCTACATGAAAAAAAAATATATTATTCAATTTATGAATGTCTCTTATTTATAAATATTGTTTTTAAGTATTTTCGTAATATGGCACTGGGGACGCTATAGTGGCTAATATGAGATGAATTTGAAAGGTTTCCGTAACAACTTTCTGAAACACTATTAGACTGCCGTAATCTAAAGAGAGTGTCCAGTAAATTTCTGGAATGGACATTAGTGCTAACCAGACTGCGGCATCATGAGAGGGTTCTGCCAGTACTGGTCGAAGATAATCAGATTTATTGATGTGAGCGTGGGTACAGAATTGTTCCACACCGGTATAGAATGTGTGCTGCCACTCTATTGTGGAGAGAGTTGGTTGCAGAGCCTTGTGAGAATTGGGAAAATTATGTCCAATTCCAAGAAAGAGTAAAACAACCACATGGTCACTATAGTGGCCAGCAGAACGGATAGCCTTGGCAAGGTGGCGTTAGGCCAGTGCATTCTATGAGTGGTCAGGACCGTGCAAGTGCAGCAGGCAACAGAGTGGAGACAATGTGGAATACGTTAATTAGCACATTCCACATGCTCCGTTAAACTAAGCAGTGTTAGTGTGGCATCAGCCAGAGATCACGAAGTCCAAGGTCCCAAACTTAAATGGAACTTGGCAAATAAAAGTCATGGTTTGAGCATAAACGAAATGCAGAATGAAGACGCCACAGATGACCTTGGTGATGTGTGGCAGCGGAATGTCGGTGCCACGGGTCCACCAGCCAACCTGCTGGAGCAGTTTCCAGGGCGTTTTGGTGACTTTTGTTGCGGTGAAGAGACCATTATCCTTGAAGTGTGGTCACTTCGACAGTGCAGTGCATGACAGTCTCACCAGTAATTTCAGCCAGAATGACATTCTAGACTGACTTTGCATCAGTGATATGTTTGGAACTGCAAGGCTGTTCAATGAACAGGAAGTGACTGTAGTAGGAATAGTAAAGGATAGCAGTTTAGGGATCTCACAGAATATTAAAGATTGTGAATTAAAAGCGAGAGAACTTGAACAAGCAAGTAAAGCAGAAAGTGCAAAACTGCCTTTGGAGGAAAAGGCCGATATCTATAAATCCGTATTTGATGGAGATTCCAACATGAACTGCCCTGAAGTCTGAACAAGGAGAACGCAACGCTTTTAGACTCACAGGCTGAATGATGGGGGATCACAATGTCTATCTCAACAACTGCTTTATGACAGGATTCTTAGAGAGTTTAAATGTTTGCCTATAGGAAGAATAAAAGCGGATAATTTACTAAATAAGTTTGAGTTCGATAGAAAAGTAGCAATTAAAAACTTGTTCTATGATGATGAACCAGTGCCCATGGCAGCTGAAATGAAGTTTATCGTAACTATATTAGTAGGTTGCATGAAGAGTGTGTTATCAGTTTACTGTTGTTTCAAGATTTTCGCATTTTCTCAAGAATACTTTATAGCCTCTCCAAGCAAAATGGACATAGCCATCTGACAGTATCTAATGTTAAAATCTTCAGTGCTACAGGAAGTTATCCAAAGCAATCCAGTCAGTTTAAGGAAGTAGCCACAGAGCAATTGTACTTCATCATTCCAAAGCCAACCTTCAAAAGGATTATAGGGGTAGGCTTTTTGGAATTGTATCGCTCGGATTCAAATTTTGATTTGGGATATATAAAGGTGTATCTAAAGGAAAAGGTGATAGTGGTACAGGTTCTGAGCAAATGGGTGAGAATAGAAGAACCTAGAAAGATCAATATTTAGAAGCATGAGAGAAGAACTATGACTTAGATTAATTCCAATTAGGAGATTCAGGTGAGGGACTTTGGAACAGAACCTCCCTGCTAGAGATAAAAGCTGACTGGTGTAAGATGACTGATAGTCAAGGATACGAGTACATTATCAGATACCTAGAAAGAAATAATGAATGAGATATTGTTAAGGAATAATGATGTGTTTTCCGAACACCGTGGGGTTGGAATAAGTGCTGTGTTATGAGCTTCCCCTGGGGTTGTGAATGAATTTGAAAAGCCTCATAAGAAGCTTGAGGCCAAGACATACCCTTGCCTTTTTTACAAAGAGAAGAAGCGCAGACTGAAGTCAATTCTATGTTAGTGTGGGTTATTATTAAAAAGGTCAGAAGAGAATATATTAATACATTATTAATGGTTCTGGGAACGTGCAACATGTTTTATAAGTCCAGAAATTAATGGGATCGTGGAGAGAGACACTGGTGGACCAGTGTCTATCTAAATGTCCCTTCAGCGGTTTCATGGCCGAAATTTTTGTCATCTATTGATGCAATGTGCGAACACTGGAGGCTCAGGTTAGCACTGTGATCCGGAAAGTATATCACATTTCTACACAGCGGCTTGCGTTACCAGTTCTGTGTGTTGCTGTTCAGTCTAAATCTCCAGGGGCTGTGCATTTGTGCAGGTACGCATAAACACCTGGGACTGGAACTGATGTAACAACTGATTGTCCACGTCAGTGAGGTAATGTAGCCACACCCATCTGTGAAGAGAGTTGTAAATTGTGGAGGCACATCATGCTCGCAGAAATATAACGCCGAAATCTAGAAAACCGAATTGATTAAAAGTAAGATAAAATTCTTATGGTATGTCATTAATGTGGAAGGTGCACGACAAAAGGAAAGAGAGCTCAAAGCAGTAGCAGAATTTCCTCGTCCGAAACAGAAGAAGCATTTGGGGGCCATGTTCTGCCTCTTTGGCTTTTATAGGCGATTTGTCTTCTCCAGGGGTTTTAACAGTTCACCTCTGAACCAAATGCTCAAAACGAATGCAGCATGTGCCTGGGTAGAAAACTGTGAAGCAGCATTCGAAGAATGCAGAAAACCAAACTTTTATACCATCTGGACCTTGAATTCTTTCCTTATGTGATCGGATGCATATGTACAGGGTGATCAAAAAGTCAGCATAAATTTGAAAACTGAATAAATCACGGAATAATATAGATAGAGAGGTACAAATTGACACACATGCTTGGAATGACATGGGGTTTTATTAGAATCAAAAAAATACAAAAGTTCAAAGAATGTCCGACAGATGGCGCTTCATCTGATCAGAATAGCAATAATTAGCATAACAAAGCAAAGATGATGTTCTTTACAGGAAATGCTCAAAATGTCCACCATCATTCCTCAACAATAGCTGTGGTCGAGGAATAATGTTGTGAACAGCACTGTAAAGCATATCCGGAGTTATGGTGAGGCATTGGCGTCGGATGTTGTCTTTCAGCATCCCTATAGATGTCGGTCGATCACGATACACTTGCAGCTTCAGGTAACCCCAACGCCAATAATCGCACGGACTGAGGTCTGGGGACTAGGGAGACCAAGCATGACGAAAGTGGAGGCTGACCACACGATCATCACCAAACGACGCGCGCAAGAGATCTTTCACGCGTCTAGCAATATTTTTTTTTTTAATAAAACCCCATGTCATTCCAAGCATGTGTGTCAATTTTTACCTCTATATCTCTACATTATTCCGTGGTTTATTAAGTTTTCAAATTTATACTGACTTTTTGATCACCCGGTATATGTAATTGTAGAGGTGTTCCAAATGGAAAGATGTAAGGGTGATGTTAAAGACCACACGATGCCATTTGCAAATAGAATGTTAACAGCGACGGAGCGCAGTTACTGTGTAGCTGAGCAAGAGTCATTGGCCGTGGTGTATGTGTTTCGAAAGGTCCAAAGTTACGTATTGGGGAACCGTAAAATAGTTTTGACAGATGGTGAGGCATTTACTAATATGAAAAAGAGCAGCCCTGGACAAGAAGAATTACCACAGTGGGCCACGTACACAAAGAAATTTGACATGGAGGTCAGGTACACCGAAGGCAGTCATAACATCACAGCAGATGTGCTATCCTGTTTACCAGAAGATGGAGAAAAGGCTGAGCAGGGCAAAGTTCAAAAGGACTGCAAATCCTGTTCAAGACAAGTCTTGTCTTGAAGCTGCAATTCGACGAACCTGTCGTGAAATTAGTACATAAAAGTATTAGGATGCCCACTTGAGGCATGTCAAACAGATTCTGGGTTCACGTGAACATCTTAGGGTGAATTATATTATAAGACACATCAAGGGGTACTCTTTCGACGAAGACCAAATGATCAGAAAGCCTAGAAACTGTGTTCTCCGAGTAAACATGTACATTCTCTGACTGGCCTGATATGTGAAAGCTATGGTCATTATCGTGTATGCAAGTATGTAGCTAAATTACAAGAGATCATGATTTTGTAGAACACGTGGCAGTGGCTACAAAAGAGACCACTGTATGTGATCAGTGTCAAAAAATGTGAGCCCCTTTTATACCATATCAGGGCCTTCCTCGAAGCATTCAAGTGGGAGCACTTTGGCAGTTAATCGTCACGGATCTCTTCGGTCCACTGCCCGAGCCAAGATGAGGGTGCACTTACAAGTCAGCGAGCTCAGATATGTTCTCCAGGAATAATTCTGCATATGAAACATCCACGGCTGGGACAGGAAAATGAGGAAGTGACAGTGACACACGAAGTACCATAAGCCACGCACCCTAAAGTATACTGCAGGGTATAGATGCAGATGTAGCAAGGGGATATGTTTCCTCTGCAAGTGTTCGACCGCGGTTGCATATAGGCCAGCGATAGTGGACAGTACTGACAGACTCAGCACTTTATGCTGTATGGCACAGTTGGCTGACCATTAACCATGATTTTCCACAGGACTCGTTTGAAATTATACTGGCAAGATGGAAGAATTTGTTGCACATTGCAAATTTCCAAATACATTTTAGCAGACAACTATAATAGATTCAGACGAATTGTTTCAGTAAATAAATAGATGTTGTAGTCCCTTGTTTTACAGATGTCTATAACGTTACAGTAATCACTTAGGTTATCGATTATCCAATGTCCGGGCACCACACACGTTCGGTACTCTCCTATCGTGTTTTTTTTTTACTTCTTTTGTGTCCCTTAATCCTGCGTTTACTATTCTAGTTAGAATTTTGTAGTCGGTGAATCAAGGTTATCGGACTGAGAGATTCATTGTTTATTGGCGTGATGTCCTTAGGTTAGTTAGGTTTAAGTAGTTCTAAGTTCTAGGGGACTGATGACCATAGATGTTAAGTCCCATAGTGCTCAGCGCCATTTGAACCATTTTATTGGCGTGTATCTCTCGGGTATTAATACTTCAGTCCCTCATGGAAGCTTGTAGGAAGCTGTTGGGCGTTCCAAACGTCGATGGAGGAACTAATTACCTCTTCTTTCAGTATATCCCAATTCAGCTGGTACGCCGTCTATTCCTAGAATCTTTCTGTTCGGATCCCTACGCCACAGATTTTGACATAAATTCTGTATACCTATCTGACAGGAAATCATAAGAAATTATGATCTTATGTTAAATGGGTAAACGGATCGACGCCATCTGTTGATAAACTACATAATTTCGTCGAAATGGTGTATGATAGAGAAAAGGCTGAAATACCAATCTCCTCTTCCCAGATGTGTTTCATTGAGGGAGATGTACAGCGGTTCCTCGTATAAGTCTCATGAATGTCAAAAATATCGCAATGACAGATATCAAAACAAATAAGAGCGAGCTAGAAAACCAAGTAAAATCGCTCAACAGAGGAAAGGTCACTGGTTCTGATTGGATACCGAAAGGAAGCTGGTCGAGGAGTGAAACGTTTATAGTGGCTGGAAGGAAAAACAGGTCATACACGTTTCCGAGGAGATTCATCGAAAAGACGAACAAAACTATAAGCCTAAATCGCTAAGGTCGGTTGCACAAATTTTGAACATGTTGTACGCTTGTATACAACAACATTTCTGGAATCCAAAAAATCGCCTCCATGGGAATCAACATCCATTCCGAAAACAACGACCAAGTGAAACCCAGTTCTCTGCGTTCGTCTACGAGACCCAGAAAGCATTAGACACCGGCGCCGTTCCGCATTGCCGTGCAGCGAATAATATACGAGCGTACGTAACATGACACCAGCTGTGTGGTTGGACTGAAGAGTTCTAGCAAACAGAAGACGAAGCGTCATTCCTAACGTAGAGAAATCTACAGACGTAAAAATAACATTTAGTGTACCACAGCGGAGTTTTATATGACCATTAATTTTCATAATATATATATATGATGTGTAACGTCTCATGCACCGTTACGCTTTCCGCGAATGATGCGCCTGTAGTGTGTATAGAGATATCGCAATACTTGAATATTGTAGCGAAATGTGGGAAGATCTGTAGAGAGGCTACGTAAGATACAGTGATTGACAGTTGATCCTAATCATGAACAAATACGAGTATTGCGAATACATGGACAAAAAGACCCATTATTGCACTACTGGTCATTAAAATTGCTACACCAAGAAGAAATCCAGGTGATAAACGGGTATTCATTGGACTAATATACTAGAACTGACAGCTAGAAAACCAAGTAAAATCGCTCAACAGAGGAAAGGTCACTGGTTCTGATTGGATACCGAAAGGAGGCTGGTCGAGGAGTGAAACGTTTATAGTGGCTGGAAGGAAAAACAGGTCATACACGTTTCCGAGGAGATTCATCGAAAAGACGAACAAAACTATAAGCCTAAATCGCTAAGGTCGGTTGCACAAATTTTGAACATGTTGTACGCTTGTATACAACAACATTTCTGGAATCCAAAAAATCGCCTCCATGGGAATCAACATCCATTCCGAAAACAACGACCAAGTGAAACCCAGTTCTCTGCGTTCGTCTACGAGACCCAGAAAGCATTAGACACCGGCGCCGTTCCGCATTGCCGTGCAGCGAATAATATACGAGCGTACGTAACATGACACCAGCTGTGTGGTTGGACTGAAGAGTTCTAGCAAACAGAAGACGAAGCGTCATTCCTAACGAAGAGAAATCTACAGACGTAAAAATAACATTTAGTGTACCACAGCGGAGTTTTATATGACCATTAATTTTCATAATATATATATATATATGGTGTGTAACGTCTCATGCACCGTTACGCTTTCCGCGAATGATGCGCCTGTAGTGTGTATAGAGATGTCGCAATACTTGAATATTGTAGCGAAATGTGGGAAGATCTGTAGAGAGGCGACGTAAGATACAGTGATTGACAGTTGATCCTAATCATGAACAAATACGAGTATTGCGAATACATGGACAAAAAGACTCATTATTGCACTACTGGTCATTAAAATTGCTACACCAAGAAGAAATCCAGGTGATAAACGGGTATTCATTGGACTAATATACTAGAACTGACATTTGATTACATTTTCAGGCAATTTGGGTGCATAGATCCTGAGAAATCAGTACCCAGAACAACCACCTCTGGCCATAATAACGGCCTTGATACGCCTGGGCATTGACACAAACAGAGCTTGGATGGCGTGTGTACAGGTACAGCTGCCCATGCAGCTTCAACACGATACTACAGGTCATCAAGAGTAGTGATTGTCGTATTGTGACGAGCCAGTTGCTCGGCCATCATTGACCAGACGTTTTCAGTTGGTCAGAGATCTAGGGAATGTGCTGGCCAGGGCAGCAGTCGAACATTTTCTGTCTCCAGAAAGGCCCATACAGGACCTGTAACATGCGGTCGTGCATTATCCTGCTGAAATGTAGGGTTTCGCAAGGATCGAATGAAGGGTAGAGCCACGGGTCGTAACACATCTGAAATGTAACGTCCACTGTTCAAAGTGCCGTCAATGCGAACAAGAGGTGACTGAGACGTGTAGCCAATGGCACCTCGTACGATCACGCCGGGTGATACGCCAGTAGGGCGATGACGAATACACGCTTCCAATGTGCGTTCACCGCGATGACGCCAAACACGGATGCGACCATCATGATGCTGTAACCTGGATTCATCCGAAAAAATGATTTTTTGACATTCGTGCACCCAGGTTCGTCGTTGAGTACACCATCGCAGGCGCTCCTGTCTGTGATGCACGTCATGGGTAACCGCAGCCATGGTCTCCGAGCTGATAATCCATGCTGCTGCGAATGTCGTAGAACTGTTGGTGCAGATGGTTGTTGTCTTGCAGACGTGACTCAGGGATCGAGATGTGGCTGCACGATCCGTTACAGCCATGCGGATAAGATGCCTGTCATCTCGACTGCTAGTGATACGAGGCCGTTGAGATCCAGCACGGCGTTCCGTATTACCCTCCTGAACCCACCGATTCCATATTCTGCTAACAGTCATTGGATCTCGACTAATGCGAGCAGCAATGTCGCGATACGATAAACCGCAATCGCGATAGGCGACAATCCGACCTTTATCAAAGTCTGAAACGTGATGGCAAGCATTTCTAATCCTTACACCAGGCATCACAACAACGTTTCACCAGGCAACGCCGGTCAACTGCTGTTTGTGTATGAGAAATCGGTTTGACACTTTCCTCGTGTCAGCACGTTGTAGGTGTCGCCACCGGAGCCAACCTTGTGTGAATGCTCTGAAAAGCTAATGATTAGCATATCACAGCATCTTCTTCCTGTCGGTTAAATTTCGCGTCTGTAGCACGTCAGCTTCGTGGTTTAACACGTAACAGGCATACGGAGCGAATTAAGGGGACTGTGGTAAGACGGACATCAGACGGATTCATTGGAAGCTTTCTCAGGAAGTTTAGTTCCTACAAAGGAGGTGGCTTACAAAAAGTCTTTTGATCAATATTTGAATATTAAAAACCAGTCTGGGATCCGAACCACGTAGGTTCGACAGAGAAAACAGAGAACATCTAAAGAAGAGCAACGTGTTTTGTGGCATGTTCATTCAGTAAGAGCGAAAACACCACGGAGATTCTCAACCTACTCGAGTGGCAGACGCTACGAGAGAGGCGTTTTATATCACTGTGTGGTCTACAGTTAAAATTCTGAGAGCTTACGTTCCTAGAAGAGGTAACCAATATATGACTTCCACTCACGTGTACCTCGCGAAAAGTCTATGAAGGTTAAATGGGGGAAAGTAGAGCTCACACCGAGGCTTTTCAGCAGTCGTGCTTCCCAAGCATCAAAAATGGCTCAAATGGCTCTGAGCACTATGGGACTTTAAACTTCTGAGTTCATCAGTCCCCTATAACTTAGAACTACTTACACCTACCTAACCTAAGGACATCACACACATCCATGCCCGAGGCATTATTCGAACCTGAGACCGCAGCGGTCGCCCGGTTCCAGACTGTAGGGCCTAGAAGCGCTCGGCCACTCTGGCCGCCATCCCAAGCATCACTCACGACATGAACACTATTTTTATTACCTCCGAACCACATGGTTTAACCTCGTAACTGTTATAAATTCACTGACATCGATAAAAAAAGTCTTTCGTTAATTTTCAGATATGAGCACTCTCTCTCTCTCCCTCTCTCTCTCTCTCTCTCTCTCTCTCTCTCTCTCTCTCTCTCTCATACACAGACACACACACATACACACACACACACACACACACACACACAGATACAAAAACACACTTTACCCTGCAAATGACACCCAGATCAGTCTCATCCTTTAGTTTTTTGTTTGTTACTGTGCATGCGCCATCGCCCATATACACCTCTCTGCCGGCAATATAAATTCAGCATTGAATGAGACGCAGTAGAGGACAGGTGTTAGAAGCTGTAAGACAGTGTTGTTATTTTGACAGAAATATTTTTTGAAGGGCCACTGTGATCCTAGAGTACACATTGTTAGAAGAACTCAGCCGTGAATGTGTCGTTCCTGATGAAAATGATTCTGAAGCTGATGCTCCTGCTGCAGTTATGGACATGCTGAAAATTATCTGTTTGCTGAATCTCGAGACAGCGGTGAAGAAACAGCCATTCACGACAAGAATGATTTTTGTTGGAACACAGCTATCCCTGACGGAAGAGACCGGCCAGTTGTGAATAACAAAGTAGTCCCTATACATGGAGCGTGTAAACAAAGAAACAAATGTATTTATGAATAATTGAGAACATTTCAAAAGATTTCTGTAATATGTGCGTTACATTATGTACATAGAATGTTCATATAATTAAAGAGCAAATAAAATATTTACACCTGGATAGCTTTCAAGCTTCATCACTTACAAGCTTCCATGACAGTTTTCCCTTTGCCTCTAATTTTAGATGCATTTATATCAGTATTGATCGAAAAGGTGCATGACGGAGGTGAAACAAAATACGTTTAATATAGGAGAGTCCAATTTCAGTAAAAAATATTCTATATTTAACCAACAAACAATTCAGTGTCCCTGTGACACTGGTGTACAGTTCGTGTGGCAATCTCGGAGGTGTACACTACTCCGAGTTAAAAGTTATGAAGTGCGAACGAGGGCACAGGAAAATAGAATGAGAGGAAGCTGTATGGAGTTAGGCGGTAATCCACAGAACGTCCAAAACCACGTTGCGACAAGCCAAAATGAGGTTAGTTGCACGTCGCCATGCAGCAAGCACAACGCCTCGCACAGTGTATTTCGTATTCTTGCCGGACCGCGTGCGTCCCCTGGCCAGACGTCGCACTCTCTAGCCCGCTTGTCAGCGCCAAACCCTGACAGCGCGAGGAATAAGCGCGAAATTTTACATTCTGAACAGTCACGCTCTGCGCTGCGTGCCGCCCGCTTTCGCCCGCCCGTCTCTTTATTTCGTTACGTTATGTATTCACACTGCTGTTGAAAAGCGAGCAATTCCTCTGCGCTGTGTATTTGGTATTCCGAGGGGCGTCCCACTCCAGCGAAGTGTGTTCTGCCGCGGGCCGCAGCGAGTGCGGCCAGCAACCGCGCGCCGTGTCAGCAGGAAATTGCTGACGACGACCGGCGCCACCGGTTACTTTATCCCTCCATCTCCGACTCTTTCAGTGCGAGGGTTGTTGCACGTCTTCCACTCCGTCCTCTAAATTCGTCAGGGAATCTGAGAGCGGAGTCAAGCCTCATCCTTGATGAAAACCTTCCAGCTGCGAGTCCTGCAGGAACTGTAAACTTGTCGCAAGCACTGTATAGCATACGTTTCTGACGTCAGTGGTGATGTTCAGAGATCTTTACCTAAACTAGATTTCGAGCTGCACCTGCCTGAGCTCGGCGATTGAAGGTCCTCATATTTGCTGTGTAAGTAGGCTGTTTAGGTTTTTATGTTGGTAACGCCATGTAGCGCTCTATATGAAAATCACTGACTGTGCTGTGTGCAGTCTGTGGCTTGTTTGCATTGTTGGAATTTGCTATTGTAGTGTTGCGCAGTTGGCTGTTAACAGCGCGTAGCGTTGCGCAGTTGGAGGTGAGCCGCCAGCAGTGGTAGATGTGGGGAGTGAGATGGCGGAGTTTTGAGAGCGGATGATCTGGACGTGTGTCCATCAGAGAGAGTAAATTTGTAAGACTGGATGTCATGAACTGATATATATACACTCCTGGAAATTGAAATGAACACCGTGAATTCATTGTCCCAGGAAGGGAAAACTTTATTGACACATTCCTGGGGTCAGATACATCACATGATCACACTGACAGAACTACAGGCACATACACACAGGCAACAGAGCATGCACAATGTCGGCACTAGTACAATGTATATCCACCTTTCGCAGCAATGCAGGCTGCTATTCTCCCATGGAGACGATCGTAGAGATGCTGGATGTAGTCCTGTGGAACGGCTGCCATGCCATTTCCACCTGGCGCCTCAGTTGGACCAGCGTTCGTGCTGGACGTGCAGACCGCGTGAGACGACGCTTCATCCAGTCCCAAACATGCTCAATGGGGGACAGATCCGGAGATCTTGCTGGCCAGGGTAGTTGACTTACACCTTCTAGAGCACGTTGGGTGGCACGGGATACATGCGGACGTGCATTGTCCTGTTGGAACAGCAAGTTCCCTTGCCGGTCTAGGAATGGTAGAACGATGGGTTCGATGACGGTTTGGATGTACCGTGCACTATTCAGTGTCCCCTCGACGATCACCAGTAGTGTACGGCCAGTGTAGGAGATCGCTCCCCACACCATGATGCCGTGTGTTGGCCCTGTGTGCCTCGGATGTATGCAGTCCTGACGGCGGCGGTGCACAAATGCTGCGCAGCTAGCGCCATTCGACGGCCAACACCGCGGTTCCTGCTGTGTCCGCTGTGCCGTGCGTGTGATCATTGCTTGTACAGCCCTCTCGCAGTGTCCGGAGCAAGTATGGTGGGTCTGACACACCGGTGTCAATGTGTTCTTTTTTCCATTTCCAGGAGTATATATATATATATGTGTGTGTGTGTGTGTGTGTGTGTGTGTGTGTGTGTGTGTGTGTACAGGGTGTTACAAAAACGTACGGCCAAACTTTCAGGGAACATTCCTCACACACAAATAAACAAAAGATGTTAAGTGGACATGTGTCCGGAAACGCTTAATTTCCATGTTAGAGCTCATTTTAGTTTCGTCAGTATGTACTGTACGTCCTCGATTCACCGCCAGTTGGGTGGGCTGACGACAATCCGCACGCAACTGTGCAATCACGTCATCAACACAGATTTTCTGTGAACGTTTGGGCAGGCATTGTTGGTGATGTCTTGATTGGGCCCCATGTTCTTCCACCTACGCTCAATGGAGCACTTTATCGTGATTTCATACGGGATACTCTACCTGTGCTGCTAGAACATGTGCCTTTACAAGTACGACACAACATGTGGTTCATGCACGATGGAACTCCTGCACATTTCAGTCGAAGTGTTCGTACGCTTCTCAACAACAGACTCGGTGACCGATGGATTGGTAGAGGCAGATCAATTCTATGGCCTCCACGCTCTCCTGACCTCAACCCTCTTGACTTTCATTTATGGGGGCATTTGAAAGCTCTTGTCTACGCAACCCCGGTACCAAATGTAGAGACTCTTCGTGCTCGTATTGTGGACGGCTGTGATACAATACGCCATTCTCCAGGGCTGCAGCAGCGCATCAGGGATTCCATGCGACGGAGGGTGGATGCATGTATCCTCGCTAACGGAGGACATTTTGAACGTTTCCTGTAACAAAGTGTTTGAAGTCACGCTGGTACGTTCTGTTGCTGTGTGTTTCCATTCCATGATTAATGTGATTTGAAGAGAAGTAATAAAACGAGCTCTAACATGCAAAGTAAGCGTTTCCGGACACATGTCCACATAACATATTTTCTTTCTTTGTGTGTGAGGAATGTTTCCTGAAAATTTGGCCGTTCCTTTTTGTAACACAACACTATTAAGGTAAATACATTGTTTGCTCTCTATCAACATCTTTCATTTGCTAACTATGCCTTCAGTAGTTATAATCTTTTATTTAGCTGGCAGTACTGACGCTCGCTGTATTGCGGTAGTTCGAGTAAGGAAGATTTTTGTCAGGTAAGTGATTCATGAAAGGTATAGGTTATTGTTAGTCAGGGCCATTCTTTAGTAGCTATTATTAAAAGTCAGATTGCGTTGCGCTAAAAATATTGTGTGTCAGTTTAGTGACGATCAGAATAAGTAAAAAGAGAAATGTCTGAGTACGTTCAGTTCTGCTCAGCTGTTTCAAAATCAAATAACGTAAGGGGTTTACCAGCACAATCATTCATAAATTTTTCTAAGGGGACGTTTCAGCTGGCCGTCATGTTGTAGTTACGCTAGAAACAGCATGTCACTAGAATGCAAAGTAAAATGCATGATGTTTCAAAATGAATATGGGGTTTTAACGCTTTGTAGCACTTAATAACTGGCAACCAATGCTGTACAATCGGAATAAAGTCATGAGATGTTCAATTGACTCTTTTATTACAACATGTTACGCGTTTCGGGGTTACACCCATCTTCAGACATCTGTTACAAAAAAGTACAAAACATAAGTGAACAGCACACTCAACACATCTCAAAGTTACAGAAAATGAGATCGGGTCATATGAGTCAAATATCACAAACTTCAACTCCTTCCTAACCAACCAGGCGTACAGCCTTGACAATTCACAGAAAGTGTCCAATAACATATGACTATAACTGCAACACAAGCAGTCTTGAAGGAGAGCGTATACTGACGTTAAACAAGTCAATTAGGAGCGAAGCCCCCTCGGCAGGGGGCGCTGCATGGTCATGTGCTCCATGCGTTCAGATGTAATTTTACAATAATATACTCGGCATATAACATCTAACAGGGTGTAATTAGGACTGTCAACCGGAATGCTACTTCCTTACACGTTAACACTAAAGGATTTTTTAAATTTTACATTGCCGCACTATACCAATAGGCAGTAGTGGCACTAAGCAAAACTCAAACCATATGTCAATATGAAATAAATAATAGGGGGGGGGGGAGTTCCTTCATGAATAAACGTGTCAACCTACCAATTCGGTAAAAGAATATCACCAAATTAAATATAACCAACATTACCCATCATAAACTAAAACCATGTGATCAGCTCGCGTACGCAAACGTCTTAGGCGCTATCTGTTAAAGCCAATGGCAACCACGTCGGCGGCAGCCATCCGCCTATCGAATTACAGCCAAGTGATATTCATGGGCCATGATCCTCCAAATAGAAGCTTTCAAAAACAACTTACACCTCTCTACCAACTGGAAAAAAGTTTCATGGTGAGAGGAAGAACATTTTCATAAAATCACAAAACACACACGTGGGTAATACCTCATACATTCCTTATACAAACTAGTGGCACGACAACTGCTCGAGTCCTACCTATGTTATCCGGATACTGGAGAGCTCTAGATTTTTAAAAAACAAAAAACAAAACATTAAAAGTGTTAAAACTTTAAAGTCTAAAATCAATAAAATAAACCATCGTGTCACCAAAGACCACCCAAAGGGTACGGTGGTGAACAAATCCGTACATGCCAGCCTATCTACCCATCTAACTTTCCCCATATGACGTTCAACAAGCCAACCACTCAGAAACAACCTGGCCTATCATAACAGTACGTGCACAGGACACCACCAGTTCCTATAAAATACGCTATCATAACTTCTTATGAGGGGCTAACAGACACCAAACTCAAAATAGTATCCGTTCAAACAAACCAAAAAACCAGTTGTACACAGGAAGCCTGTTCGTTAAAGACTGGTTGGGCAGCGTGCTGTATACGCGCATAGATCTCTAGATCTTGAAGGTTATCTAAAATCTTCCCTTTTGGTTCTAAATGCAGAATCCTTAGGCTATCTTCTATCGGGGCCAGCTTATGGCCAGTCTCTCTCAAACTGCACCCCAGCCCACTATTATTACTATAGTTATGTTCTCTAAACCTTGTGGAAAAATCCCTACCCGTATGGCTAATGTATGTCCCAGCACATCCTCCACATTTAATTTCGTATACACCGGATTACTTAAACTTATCTGTTTTCCCTTCTTCCTTATGTCATAGTAATATCCCCCCCCCCCCCCAACTACTCGAACGCCAGCCTTCCTGAAGGCTCCAGTTGTTTTTTGGCAACATGATCCAACATATTCCATTGACACAAACTTACTATTTAACTTTTGGCGGCCCGGCTGCCACGTCTTACTAAAAATTTTAGCTCCAAAGTCTCATATACATTTTTCCGAGTACCCGTTAACCCGTCCTATCTTTACAATCATTTCAGTCTCTCTATCAGAAGCTTCTTTGCTCAGGTTAAATCTGTATAACCTGTTAAACACTGACTAAAAGAACGCCCTTTAGGGAGCGAGGGGGTGGGGGGACATGAAACAGCCGCAATTATTATGTATGTTGTCGTTAGCTTCCGAAATACGCCCATTCCATCCCATTCCTATTGCAGCACTTATTACATTCGCCTTACGATAATAAATCATGCACCGAATGAAAGAGAAACACAAACAGTTTTTCTTACAATTATTGTGTGAACATCGATCACACATCGAGTCGATAGGCGACTTGTTCCGAAACTTTGAATAATGTGTCAGGAGTAACTGTTGCAATAGCGCTGTTTCTAGAGGCAGATAGATCAGCTGGTATCGGAGGCACTTACACATGATCGCGTCAGATCGTGTGTGAACGTGGAGGTCATGCATGAAATGATGTGTCAACTTGCGCCCAATCCACCGGTCGGATACAACGTCGTTTTTAACCAGTCGCGTACTGAGTTATGCCAGCGAGGCGGCGCACCATCCTGCTCCCAAATACAGATGTGTTGTTTAGCTTCATCCCATTGAGGCACGGGCCATAGCTGTAGCACATCAAGATAAGAGACATCAGTTACAGCTGATTCGCCGAAACAGGAAGGCCCATAAACTTCCCGCGGGGATATTTCTTGGCGAGGCGTGAAAGACTCGCACTCGTTCAACACGTATTTCAGTCATTCTGTGTCATTCCATACTCTTTCCAGTGCACACAGGTATACAAACAAAACTGTTTGAGTTGCTCTTTCATTTGCTGTATTATTTACAGTTGTGAGCTGAACGTAATAAAAGCTACAACGCCTTGAAACCGGTATGTTCATTTTGAAACAACCTGTACTTTCCTGTTCAGCACCCACGTGAATAGTTCTGAGCACTATGGGACTTAACATCTGAGGTCATCAGTCCCCTAGAGCTTGGAACTACTTAAACCTAACTAACCTAAGGACATCACAAACATCCGTGCCCGAGGCAGGATTCGAACCTGTAACCGTAGCAGTCGCGTGGTTCCAGACTGAAGCGCCTAGAATCGCTCGGCCACTTTGCCGGCCACACGTGAATCAAATGGTTCAAATGGCTCTTTGGGACTTAACTTCTGAGGTCATCAGTCCCCTAGAACTTAGAACTACTTAAACCTAAGTAACCTAAGGACATCACACACACCCATGCCCGAGGCAGGATTTGAACCTGCGACCGTAGCGGTCCAGACTGTAGCGCCTAGAACCGCTCGGCCACCCCGGCCGGCGCACGTGAATCTATTATAACGGATGTTAAAGACTTCCAGAGAAGAACAAAATGAGTAGTTTCAAAACTAGTGTAAAATGACGACTTTCTGCTGTACAGTTTCAAAATGCGAATGTGATTCGAACGTTGACAGGCTGAGCATAAAATTTGTTTTGCTCTATTTCCAGTTTTGCTTTACTCATTCGTTCATTCTGCGTGTAAAACATCCTCCTGAGATGCAGTACACTTCGTTAAGCACGTTTAATTCATAAAATCAAGGATCACAAACAATGCAACCTCCACGAACATGTAAAGAAAATGGTACAGTCCTTAATTTTGCCTCTCGTAGTTCATTCTGACATCTAACAATTATTTCCAAAAGCCCTTACGGGTTCTTTATTATTTTCGGTGTTGGTGGGGGCACGTGCATTAATGAGTGTGTATTTTTTATTGGGGCTCTGAATTCCTATGGCCGTAAGTCGATTAATGGGTGTGATTTCTCCGACAGAGTTGATGATGGATTTGTGTACGAGAAATGTCATGCCGAAGATTGGTGCGCCTTTCGCTACCTTTTGTTGTGTTTTGCCTTTGTCAGTTACTCAGGTTTCTTGAAGAGCAAAGATGAGAATTTTTTGTTGGTCGATTTCTTTTGTGAGATTCTTTAATTTTCCTGTTTGGATCAACGTATTGATATTTAGTGTTCCAATCAATGTTTTCTGCTTGTAGGGAAGTTTACCAAATATCTCCGATATTCGCTGCCGTGCTAGTCTGTAGTCCCCAGAATTCGAAAGTGCAGTTGCCATCGGTCGACGGGCGGGTTGTGTATCACCAGGGGTAACGTAAAATTTACTTGCACAGTTCATGTTTGCCTGTGTTTCATTGGTTTGGCCTACATGATACCAGGACCGGATGGGGATAGAGGCTGTTGAAGCCTTTGGAACCAAATATTTTCAGCCGAGCTCATTAACATAACAGACTGTGACCAGAGTTCCGGTGATTTTCACTCAGACGTGTCTGGATTTTGGGTTCGACGGGTTGAAGAGCCGTTGAGGATTGTGTTAGTATTTGGTCTACCCGATATCACCCATATCTGGGAGGCTTCTCCTATCCGCCACCTGGTGAGGCGCCCGATGGAGGATCTGACAACCTCAAACGGGAGTTATTATTAATATAATTCTAATTATTATTATTATTATACCATCAGTACCACTGTAATAGATGAGTATTGTTCCATTCAGTATTTGGATCACATAAATATAGGTTATAATTATGATACATTTGTGCTAATAGAGATATTTCTCACTTTTTCTTAGACAGTTGCTACCTGTTACTCCATCAAAGGAATTTATGTGCGCAGCATTGTTGCAATACAGACGTTCAAATTATCCAATTTCTGTAATTTCAGTTCGATACCACATCTTTGTAATCGAATTCAGCCAGTCAGTCTTAATGTGGATTTCCGACTACGACTCTCATCATATTATAGACTCGACAAACCATATTCCTAATCGGATTGTTGAATCTATATCACTTATCTATGACACGATCTGAATTCTTAAACACTATGGAAAATATTAATAATTTGTGCTTATTACAAATACGTTATTTAAATATAAATATATGAAGTAACGAGATAATAATTTATTTACAGGAGCACAGCCCCATCCATCAGATCAGAGCGGTGGAAGATTGGTTTCGGGGCCAAGAGAGGACAAAGCTGTTGCCGTTTGTTCCACGATCACCGGACCTCAGATCCGTAAAGAATGTCTCGACAGAGGTAATGAGATCACTGCTATGTGGACCTACAACTGCAAGTGATTTCTGGACGAATGTAGAAAACGTATGGTGGGAAGTAAACCACCACGCTACATTATCGAGGACCATAGGGGAATCAATGCCCCGACGCCTTCGAGAAATCTTACGTAATGATGGTGGGTGGGTTGGTTACTAAAAGTACACTCGTCCACAAAACCCAGGAGGACAGTTTTCTGATAATCGGTCAAGTTTTGTTTTGTATCAGCTCATTAACATTAGAGAGACAACCAACAATAAATATTGCATCAAATATGACCGAAAAGTATTTTAATTCGATGGGAAGTTACAAACTGAATTTTTACCCAACCCACGTCCTGCATATCACGTTAAGTAAGTAAGATGTGTTAACTCCATAGTATCGTTAGCAGAGACAGTGCGCTCTTGTTGTCGCGGCTCGCGACAAGTGCAGCGATTAGCGATGCCCAATGCCGCCGCGATTTGTTTATGTTAGCTGACCGTGACACTGCAGCAGACGCTTCGCCATAAACAGAAAGAAATCACCTTGGCTCTGACTGTAGTGAGCGGACATCACTGCCTGCGTGTTCTTATAGTAACCAACGTGAGACTCTACTCACAGGTACCATGGAGCAATTGGAAGGGGTATCGTGTCATTAGAATATTAACCAGTGATCAAAAGTTCACTCTGAGTCCCAAGAAAATAGGAACCTTCACACAAAGTAATGTGAGGTGATATCAAAATTTAATCAACATACAAAAATTAACTGCAGAGCTTTCATGCATGCAGCAGTAACACGCAAGGAAGTATTATGTCTTGGAAGCGTATATTTCATTTCGTCCTCTCATATCAACGCCCTACCTAAAGTTTCTCAGAAGCATGTAAGTCATTTCCTCTTCTACATATCATATCTTCTCATATCAAAGATTTTTAGTATGAAGTGAAAAAGCAAACAATTTAGGGGTCTGAAGCATAATATGACACCAGATTAAACTAAGCAGTTCAACTGCGCTCCGTACCCTCATGCTGTGCTTACTATTGGATACCTCCGTCCCTCCCGTACTGCCATTAGCAGCCAATACTGTGACTGCATGGTGCAAAATATGTGAGGCGTCGAATGTCGTAAACGTCATTCGCCTTTTGCGGCGTTGCACTCAAGTGGTTCATTCTAAGAAGGCACCTTTCAGCTACTGGTCAATCCAAGGATGGGAATGCAGAAAAGCACATTCCCTATCATTGTGGAGAAACCTCTGTGCCCCGTTCATACACCATCTCGAGTTGGCAGAACTGCTACACCACGCTTCAGGGTCCACTTGCCCGCTAAATTTTGTAACTAAACTCACTCACACAATCAAACGTGACTGTTTTCATCTACAGAAAGAGACAGAGCTACTCTCCCTTTCAGGAGCTCATTACCAAGACATACAGATAACTTGTAACGTTAGTTACTGAAAATTCTCATACTGAGAGCCTTTATGTATGGAAAGATTCTGATTCTCCCGTTTCAGCGCCTTTGTGAGACAAGTTAGCGACGCCCCAGCGTGGAGTTACGTTACTTCATCCTGATAAGAACTGTCCGAAGCCGTTTTCTAAACTCTTCGGTTATCACAGCTGCATATACGTCCATACTGCCGTAATAGAATCTCTAGACTCCTGTGGTGTAGGCACCACCTGATCACATTTTGGAACAATTAGCCTGCAAAATCATGATTTTAGTGGAATTTTCGAGTAAGAAGTCTATAATGCAGTGTTTATCAGAAGTCCTGTGTTGTAAGTACTCGGCTATGAAATTAATGTATATCTCAGTTCAAAAATAGTAACTAATGGGTTATCTCAGGAAACACTGATAACTGTGTCTTTCTTATCACTGTGTTCATATGTCAACTGTTACCGAAAGTATTAGGCAGGTACTACCTGCCTTCTTTCCTCTCGCTTCTTCTCTTTTCTGTATATCCTTTCATTTTATAGTGATGATATTTTATTTTGTGTTAAAAATATTATGCGATTTTTAAGATAACTGTAACGAGTGTAATATACATAGAATACATGGTCTAATACCATCACATGACGACTGATCGTGGTAAATGAATGTCTACAGTATAAAATATAAGATGTGTGGTCCAATTTAAGAGATGTTGCAAATCCTTTATACGGCCAGGGTGAGAAACGTACGAAATAAAGAAAGTTTGATGATAATACTGGGCAAAATATTATTTTCTATTGATCACAGCCGGCTGAGGTGGCCGAGCGGTTCTAGCTGCTACAGACTGGAACCGCGCGACCGTTACGTTCGCAGGTTCGAATCCTGTCTCGGGCGGTATGGATGTGTGTGATGTCCTTAGGTTAGTTAGGTTTAAGAAGTTCTAAGTTCTAGGGTACTGATGGCCTCAGAAGTTAAGTCCCATAGTGCTCAGAGCCATTTGAACCATTTTGAATTGATCACACTGAAACGCCCATTTATTTAAGAATAAAGTAAGTTTTTTTTCTTTTGTATTTGTCACTCTTTCATTCTAAAACAACTGTGACATTCAACTGTTTAGGTCAAGTGCAGATTTGCTCTAGCGGTCGCTTTCCCATCTACACGTTCACTGAGTCATCTCACAGTTTTACATTTCGTATCCCTCCAAGTGACGATCCCACGTCTTCCATTCTCACCACGTCGATTGTACTCATGCTGTCTCCTGCAGACGCCGACGCCCCTTTTCTGTGACTTATGGCGCTACAGTGAACCGCAGTTAGTTCAAACTTTTGTAAGGCCCGGCTTTCAGAGTAAAGTCCAAACGAAGAGATATATAGCCCGAGCTCCCGTTGACTACCAGGATCAGACGCGCATTTGCCGCCGCATAAAGTACCCCTGAAGAGATCGGCGAACTCCGTGGCATTTTCAGGGAGAATAGAAGTCGTAGAAGGGCGTGGGAACATATGACCTGTGCTGCATAATGTCAACGATCGCCTTTGAAGGCGAGATATCGGTGCCTTGAGGAGGGTGGGGGGAGGGTGGAGGGAGAGGGGAGGGAAAAGTGGAACAACGTGGAATGAAAGGAGCATTGATCTATGTGACACGGTGACACGGCAGTCCGTGCAAAGCCAAGGACGACCTTTCACTGACAAGTATTTGCGCCGCAATGCGATTAGCTGGGAGACGGCGGGATTTTTCATTATTTAATGGCGTTTCTTCAGAGACAGTTGTCGTTTACTTCATTCAGAGCCGCAGCAGAATCTATAGACCACTAGGCTGAGCCCGTGGTGCAGGCACCGTGTCGTCAGATTTTGTGACAATTAATCCACAAAATAGTCTTTTTAAGAAGTTTTCGAATCAAACGTCTGTATTTAAAGCTGATTATTGAAATGCATAAAAACTGAATATACAATTTGTGGTTTAATGAATTTCTAAAAATTTTAAATATTTAAAAGCTTTTGACTCCTTCTATTTTCTATGGCAGTTAGGTTGTGTTTCTTATTTTGGATCCTTTCGAAGTGACATTCTTGAATGAAATCTTCTCGATTTTCAAGCTCTGTTACTTCGAGCAAACCACTCGAGCTTTCTGCAGTTGTCATTGCCAGCGTCATCAAGAGTAAATAAAAAATGTCTGCGGGGCTGACGTGGTGCTCCGCCGGGCGTTCCACCTAAGTGGAACACCATGTCGGTCCCGGTAGTCGTTGATGATGTATTCTTCATGACAAGTGCAGATACCACTGTTGAAAGCTCGAGCGTAATATTTGAAGTGACAGAATTTGAAAATCAACATTATCGCATTCATTTTGTGTTCATTGCACTCCATTGCGCTCCATAATTCGAACATTAAGTGGAAAATATAAAAGAGCTCTCGTTACAGTGATAACTTTACTTTTCTGTTACACAGTTGTTATTCACCTGCAACGTCCGCCCCGATAGCTGAGCGATAATTCAATAAATAAATAAATAAATCTAATATTGAGAATAATAAAAAGACAAGAGTTAGAAAAAGAGTGGTCAGCGTGACGGATTGCCGTCCTAAGGGCCCGGGTTCGATTCCTGGCTGGGTCGAGGATTTTCTCCGCTGAGGGACTGGGTGTTGTGTTGTCTTCATCATCATTTCATCCACATCCAGCTCGTAGGTCGCCCAGAGTGGCGTCGATTGTAATAAGCCCTGCACCAAAGCGGCCGGACCTGCCCCGCAAGGGGTCTCCAGGTCAATGACGCCAAACGCTCATTTCCATTTTATTCGCCTAGAATGTCTGGACAGCCCTCATAATGTTGATAAAAATTTGGAGTTGTTTCCAGCTGGTTGAAGAGTAACTACTACAGTTAGAAATACTTTACGGGATACACCTACTCTAAGTATTTAGGCTTTCCCGGCAGTCTGCTGAAACATCTTCAGGTGTCGGGTATTCTGCTGGATATCAGCGTCGTCCATGTGGACATATATTTAGACAATGTGTCTCGTTGACTTCATCAGATTCTGCCAGAGTCTGTTAGTAGAATGGAACGGGTCCAGTATTGAAACTTCCTGCCGGCACACAGTTTTAATCTGCTATGAAGTTTCATATCAGCGCACACTCCGCTGTAGAGTGATAATTTCATTCTGGGTCCAGTATTTATATCCACTGCCTTCCTTCTCCACGGTCTGTTCAAGGCGCTCCATATGCAGTCCAGTCGCAGTTACATCGCCCTGTTCCGTCTTCGCTCCAGTGCGAGTGGCCAGTGCGAGTGGCCGCGAGATGGCACTCCGTTTTCGTTCTGGTGTTCCGCTTACTGTTTATAAATTCGTTTCCCTCTTTAACTTATACATTTCCAGCTACAACTTCCGTGATGGTCACGTGAAATAGCTATGACGTCATGAGTCAGGCCGTCTGCGGCTGGTTTCGATGAAATGCCTTACGGAACAAATCCTATTTCCACGAAATCTGACTCACTTCAAACTGACAAAAATTCTGTTAACGGTTCTTTTAAAAGTCTAAGCGTTTTTGCAAAATAAATGTGTCACGGTTTTGGCTGGCTGAGACAGGGAACTTGACAAGTGGAAATGGTGAGTCTGAGAGATGAATGAAAACTTAATTTGTATCACCCTTCCACTGAAATATTCATCTCAATAAGAGAATATAAAATATGTCTACATGTACGTCATTACTCTGCTATTCACAATAAAGTGCCTGGCAGAGGGTTCAATGAACCACTTTCAAGCTGTCTCTCTACCTTTCCACTCCCGAACGGCACGCACGAAAAACGAGCACTTAAATTTTTCTGTGGAAGCCCTAATTTGTCTTATTTTATCGTGATGATCATTTCTCCCTATGTAGGTGGGTGCCAACAAAATGCTTTCGTAGTCGGAGGAGAAAACTGGTGATTGAAATTTCACGAGAAGATCGCGTCGCAACGAGAACGCCTTTGTTTTAATGATTACCACTCCAATTTACGTATCATGTCTATGACACTATCTCCCCTATTTCGCGATAATACAAAACGAGCTGCCCTTCTTTGTACCTTTTCGATGTCATCCGTCAGTCCCACCTGATGCGGATCCCACACCGCACAGCAATACTCCAGAATAGGGCGGACAAGCTTGGTGTAAGCAGTCTCTTTAGTAGATCTGTTGCACCTTCTAAGTGTTCTGCCAATGAATCGCAGTCTTTGGTTTGCTCTGCCCACAATATTATCTATGTGATCGTTCCAATTTAGGTTATTTGTAATTGTAATCACTAAGTATTTAGTTGAATTTACAGTTCTCAGATTTGTGTGACTTATCGCGTAATCGAAATTTAGCTGATATCTTTCAGTACTCATGTGAATAACATCACATTTTTCTTTATTCAGGGTCAATTGCCACTTTTCGCACCATACAGATATCTTATCTAAATCATTTTGCTAGTCGTTTTGATCATCTGACGACTCTACAAGACGGTAAATGACAACAATATCTGCAAACAATCTAAGATGGCTACTCAGATTTTCTCCTAGGTCATTAATTTAGATCAGGAACAGTAGAGGGCCTATAACACCTCCTTGGAGAACGCCGGATATTACTTCTGTTTTACTTGATGACTTTCCGTCTATTACTACGAACTGTGACCTTTCTGACATGAAATCGCGAATCCAGTCGTACAACTGAGGCGATACTCCGTAGGCACGCAGCTTGGTTAGAAGATGCTTGTGAGGAACGTGTAAGTAGGCTGTTTAGGTTCTTATATTGGTAACGCCGCTGCCACGTAGCGCTCTCTGTATGAAAATCACTGGCTGTGCTGTGTGCAGTCTGTGGCTAGTTTGCATTGTTGTCTGCCATTGTAGTGTTGGGCAGCTGGATGTGAACAGCGCGTAGCGTTGCGCAGTTGGAGGTGAGCCGCCAGCAGTGGTGGATGTGAGGTGAGAGATGGCGGAGTTTAGAAATTTGTAATACTGGATATCATGAACTGCTATATACATATGACTTTTGAACACTATTGAGGTAAATACATTGTTTGTTCTCTATTAAAATCTTTCATTTGCTAACTATGCCTATCAGTAGTTAGTGCCTTCAGTAGTTTTAATCTTTTATTTAGCTGGCAGTAGTGGCCCTCGCTGTATTGCAGTAGTTCGAGTAATGAAGATTTTTGTGAGGTAAGTGATTTGTGAAAGGTATAGGTTAATGTTAGTCAGGGCCATTCTTTTGTAGGGATTTTTGAAAGTCAGATTGCGTTGCGCTAAAAATATTGTGTGTCAGTTTAAACACAGTCTTGTATAATTGTTCTAAGGGGACGTTTCAAACGGTGTCGAAAGGCTTCTGGATATCTAAAAATATGAAATCAATTTGACATCCCCTGTCGATAGCACTTATTACTTCATGAGTATAAAGAGCTAGTTGTGTTTCAAAAAAACGATATTTTCTGAATCCGTGCTGATTATGTGTCAATAAATCGTTTTCTATGAGGTACTTCATAATGTTCGGATACATTATATGTTCCAAAACCCTACTGCAAATCGACGTTAGTGATGTAGCCCTGTAATTCAGCGGACTACTCCTATTTCCCTTTTAGGGTATTGGTGTGACTTTAGCAATTTTCCAGTGTTTAGGTACGGATCTTTCTGTGAGCGAGTGGTTGTATATAATTGCTAAATATGGAGCTATTTTATCAGCATACTCTGAGAGGAACCTGACTGATATACTATCTGGACCGGAGACCTTGCCTTTATTAAGTGATTTAAGCTGCTCAGTTACACCGTGGATATCTACTTCTATGTTTCTCATCTTGGCAGTAGTTCTTGATTGGAATTCAGGCACATTTACTTCGTCTTCTTTGGTGACGGAGTTTCGGAAAACCGTGTTTAATAACTCTGCTTTAGTGGCACTGTAATCAGTGACTTCATTGTTGTTATCGCTCAGTGAAGGTATTGATTGCGTCTTGCCAATGGTGTGCTTTATGTATGACCAGAATCTCTTTGGGTTTTCTGCCAGATTTCGAGACAGAATTTCGTTGTGGAAATTATTAGAAGCGTTTCGTGATATATTTCGAACTTCTGTAAAACTTTGCCAATCTTGGGGATTTTGCGTTCTTCTAAAATTCGGCATGCTTTTTTCTTTGCTTCTGCAACAACGATCTGACCCGTTTTGTGTACCATTGGGGATCTGTACCATCACTTATTACTTTATGTGGTGTATATCTCTCAATTACTGTCGATACTATCTCTTTGATAACATTTCACAACTTTTCTACACTTATATAATCAGATCGGAAGGAGTGAAGACTGTCCCTTAAAAAGGCGTTAAGAGTATTTTTATCACCTTCTTTAAATGGATATACTTTGCATTTGGTTGTAGGTGTAACGGTATTCAGCCTAGCAGCAACTGCCTTGTGGTCGCTAATCCCTGTATCCGTCACAATACTCACGATTTGTTCAGGATTATTTGTTGCTAAAAGGTCAAGTATGCTTTCTCAATCATTTACGCTTCGAGTGGGCTCATGAACTAATTGTTCAAAATAATTTTCTGAGAAAGCATTCAGTACAATTTCGGATGACGTTTTATGCCTGCTGCCGGCTTTAAACGTATAATTGTTCGAGCATATAGAGGGTAGATTGAAGTCACCACCGACTATTATCTTTTAGGCGGGGTAGTTATTTGAAATGAGACTCAAGTTTTCTTTGAATTGCTCAGCAACTATATCTTCTGAGTCGGGGGGTCGGTAAAACGATTCAATTAATAGTTTACTCCGATTGTCAGGTATAATCTCTACCCATACTGTTTCATACGAACTATCTTCTTCAATTTCGTTACACGGCAAACTGCCTCTGACAGCAATAAATACTCGACCACCAACTGTATTTAATTTATCCTTTCTGAACACTGTTAGATCGTTTGAAAAAATTTCGGCTGAACTTATTTCCGGCTTTAGCCAGCTCTCTGTACCTACAAGTATTTGAGCTTCAGTGCTTTCTATTAGGGCTTGGAGCTCTGGTTCTTTCCCAACACAGCTAAAACAATTTACAACTACAATACTAATCGTTTCTACAACTACCTTGCTGTGTTTTACCTGCCCACTTTTAGACGGACGCCCGTTCGGAAGTTTCCTGAGACCCTCTAACCTAAAACTCCGCCCAGTTATAATTACGTTTACAAATATTAAGATTACAAGAGGGCCCATACCACAGCCTTCAAAGAAAGTTATTGTCTTACTCAAGTTTCTCAGTCCTGAGCTTAGGTTTAATAAATGACAAGTTTGTGTTGAGGGTCATTGTATTTTTATGGAACAAAATAATACAAATATACTAATATATAATACTAATACAAATATACAAATATACAAAAATAATACAAAATAATACTGTATTGCTGAATTCAAACAGTAGGCATTATTTGCCAAAGTTTTCAGGCGTATTCAAAGTAATTAATGTTTATGTTAGCGAAACTAAAATATATGTATTATTCAGAAAACTCGTTGTCAAAGATTTAAAAATTATGAAAACAATTCTTGAATTAGAGGTCTTTGCCGAATCTTAGCCCAGTGCTACATGCAAAAAGTAATTTCGCTGTATTATTGTGATGAAATAAACAATCAACAATCACTTATTCACTAGTCTAGAGCATATTAGCTTATTAAAGCGTATGACATTAATAATGACATTAAGAACAATACTGATAGTGGTAGATATAATAAAAAATTTACAGATGTACAAAATACCCGTTTTTTTTAATATTGAGTCCTGGCGAAAGGAAACTGAGGTAGACTGCACCAGCTAAGTATATTGGTAAATTGGTAAATGACGAGGTCTGGTTGGAAATAAGTGTGTCCAAGGGTAACGAGTGCGTTCAGGGACAATGGCAATGATTATTGTTACTTTAGTAGATACGTAAGAACACAATTAATGACATATCTATTAATGACATATCTACTAAAACCACAATAATGATTACCGTTGACCCTGCACGCACTCGTTTCCTTTGGACATCCTTCATTCACACCAGATCTTCCTCATTTTCCAGTGTTCTTAGCTGGTGTAAACTCTCTAAATTTCGTTTCCCGAGAACTTGTTATATCACAAAACATCTGTTTTGTACACCTATAAATTCTTGTTATATCTGCTGCTATCATTACTGTTATTTTTGTCATTATTATTATTATTATCATCGTTATTGGTATCATCAGTATCAATGGCAGCAGCGGCAGTAATAAAAGTACTGCCAGTATTAAACTTTTTAGTTCATATTCAGTATTATTTACTCGCATTGTCACTACATACAATCAATTTTAATACTATTTATCATATTACAGTCGTTGTCTAATGTACTTTGTATGTGAAACCCTGGTCTGATGTAAGAGAAGGCCTGATGGCCCTAATCAGCTCAGGTTACATGAGTAAAAAAAAGGAATAAATATTACAAATACATTCTAGTTAAAAATTACAGAAAACAAAAAAAAATTAATTTTTTCTCGAAGACATGTTGACTCCACTTCAACCAGATGCCGCCACTTGCTGGGAATATGCACAAACGGAAACAAGTTATGCATTGAATGCACTTGGGGTAAAGCAGGGCCGGCTACGGCGTGCCAGACTTCAAACGGGCCGAGTATGCGGGCAACGGGCGGGCCACGAATCCGCTTCTATTGCCTTTGCTCGTTCCTTCTCGGAAGTACTCATTGCAGCGTGACATTTCACTTAGTACTCCTGTGTGGCATTTTTCGGTCGGCACAACTCTCTTCATTCCTGTAGATTCGTTGTGTCAACGCTGTTTACCCTTCGCTACTTGTTCTTGGTATGAAGGACGTTCACCGGCCCAGTGGATGTTTGCACAAAAGAGATAGTCTTGAGGCCTAACGTCACAAACCTTTCAAAATTAATGGGAATGGCTGAAGAGAGGGATGAGAATTCTCCATATACATTATGCCGTCACATAAGTGACGGGTACTGCTGATTTGCTAGGCAAGGATGTAGAATTAATTTAGAGATTTAATTGACAATTAAAGAGCAAAGAATTACAATGATCGACAAATGGAGTTCATTATTCAGTACATCAAGAACCACTTTGTGCTAAATTTGCAGGCATACAGCACATGAAGATATAGATGATATGAATAGTAAAATTTCTGAAATCACATGTATTATTTCACTGTCAGTTGCAACAGTTTTAGATGGAACTGAGCATGAAGACCTTTATCTATTGCTACAAAGTACGTTGTTTACGTCAAGAGGCAAGCCATGAACGATTTTTCGATTTAAAACTGTCTGTTGTTGACTTTATGAAGGAAAAAGGAGTGCAGGAACGAAAATTACAACATTCGTAATGGATTGCAGACCTCGCATTTTAAGTGGGCTGGACTGCACGACGCCCACAGTAAGACACTGCAAGGTGAGAAACCACTTATTTCTCATTTGATTGGGATGAATTAAAAAAGAAAATCTCATTATAGAACGAACACATTCCACTTCCCTAAGCTCACTGTCCGTGAAGAAGACGTAAGCTTTGAAGAATTTCTTTGTGGGCTTGAAATATCTACAAAGATAGTTTCCTAAACGTTTTGAGGACGCTGTCGATCTTAAACCACTTTTCGAACTGTTTTCGATACCGTTTGCTGTTTCAGTTGAAATCGCTCCTGTGTATATGATCTGAAAGGGAATTCCCGATTTGATAACAAATCCTTTTACGTTAAAACTGTCCAGGTAGAGTTTCCACGTATCCATAATGAGGCTGCAAAAGTGCTACAATATTTTTATCTACAAACTTGCATCAAAGATTTTTTTTCGATTATGAAACTAAATAAGTCATCATTACGTGGCAACCTGAGTGCGAAAATATGTAAAATTGTCTGCGTCTGTCCGTATGCCGACAGTTTGTACCAGACAAACGTAGTTAAAGGATACGGAAAGTCCAAATTCGCGTGCGGTTGTCCAGATTTAAGGTTTTCGTGCGTTCTTAAACTCGCTTATGACGACTTTCGGGACTCTTCCTTTGAAACGGCTTGAACCACCTCTTTCTTCAGTCCGAACTTGGGCCACCCTCAGTTTACTGGCAGCTGGCTCAACTCTGAAACTAAATCTTCTACCTTTACTTCCACGTTTAACCTGTTGTAGCAGGATCACTGACAACGTGCAGCGTACCAACGACGAGCTATAAATTATTTTGCATTTCATTTTAGTGGTCAGATACCCGCCCAAACGCAGTTGTTCTCATTTGTCCAAAGGCAGGAGAGAGGTGCGTGCCATCAGCATGTGAATCGCCTGAATGCCGTTTTGTGCATAATACACTCCTGGAAATGGAAAAAAGAACACATTGACACCGGTGTGTCAGACCCACCATACTTGCTCCGGACACTGCGAGAGGGCTGTACAAGCAATGATCACACGCACGGCACAGCGGACACACCAGGAACCGCGGTGTTGGCCGTCGAATGGCGCTAGCTGCGCAGCATTTGTGCACCGCCGCCGTCAGTGCCAGCCAGTTTGCCGTGGCATACGGAGCTCCATCGCAGTCTTTAACACTGGTAGCATGCCGCGACAGCGTGGACGTGAACCGTATGTGCAGTTGACGGACTTTGAGCGAGGGCGTATAGTGGGCATGCGGGAGGCCGGGTGGACGTACCGCCGAATTGCTCAACACGTGGGGCGTGAGGTCTCCACAGTACATCGATGTGGTCGCCAGTGGTCGGCGGAAGGTGCACGTGCCCGTCGACCTGGGACCGGACCGCAGCGACGCACGGATGCACGCCAAGACCGTAGGATCCTACGCAGTGCCGTAGGGGATCGCACCGCCACTTCCCAACAAATTAGGGACACTGTTGCTCCTGGGGTATCGCCGAGGACCATTCGCAACCGTCTCCATGAAGCTGGGCTACGGTCCCGCACACCGTTAGGCCGTCTTCCGCTCACGCCCCAACATCGTGCAGCCCGCCTCCGGTGGTGTCGCGACAGGCGTGAATGGAGGGACGAATGGAGACGTGTCGTCTTCAGCGATGAGAGTCGCTTCTGCCTTGGTGCCAATGATGGTCGTATGCGTGTTTGGCGCCGTGCAGGTGAGCGCCACAATCAGGACTGCATACGACCGAGGCACACAGGGCCAACACCCGGCATCATGGTGTGGGGAGCGATCTCCTACACTGGCCGTACACCACTGGTGATCGTCGAGGGGACACTGAATAGTGCACGGTACATCCAAACCGTCATCGAACCCATCGTTCTACCATTCCTAGACCGGCAAGGGAACTTGCTGTTCCAACAGGACAATGCACGTCCGCATGTATCCCGTGCCACCCAACGTGCTCTAGAAGGTGTAAGTCAACTACCCTGGCCAGCAAGATCTCCGGATCTGTCCCCCATTGAGCATGTTTGGGACTGGATGAAGCGTCGTCTCACGCGGTCTGCACGTCCAGCACGAACGCTGGTCCAACTGAGGCGCCAGGTGGAAATGGTATGGCAAGCCGTTCCACAGGACTACATCCAGCATCTCTACGATCGTCTCCATGGGAGAATAGCAGCCTGCATTGCTGCGAAAGGTGGATATACACTGTACTAGTGCCGACATTGTGCATGCTCTGTTGCCTGTGTCTATGTGCCTGTGGTTCTGTCAGTGTGATCATGTGATGTATCTGACCCCAGGAATGTGTCAATAAAGTTTCCCCTTCCTGGGACAATGAATTCACGGTGTTCTTATTTCAATTTCCAGGAGTGTAGATTCAGAAGCTAGCACATAGGGTGTTATATCATCAGAAAAAATCGGTTCGACAGTGAATAATACGCACAAAATAAAAGTAAAAATGGAACAGTTATAAGAATAAAGTAACAAAAATGACATAACATAGTCTTCCCTGATGAAGCTGTTATTTCTAAATATCGCAGCTTACATAAGCTAGCGCCAATCCAAATGTAGTCACGTAATCAACATTACGAAACGGGTGCCTCTGTCACCCTCTGGCTACATTTTGTTTCTTTATGGCGAAATTAAAATTAATCGCGATCACAATGTGTTTATTATTCCTTATGAGGCGTTTTGGCCATAGCCATCATCATACAAAATAATCTGTGAAGCCTACATATTATGCCTCACGTCAGCAACTGTAGTGTATATTACAGTGATATGTACCAGGCTCACTGTAACGTGAAGTATATATGTATCTGCGCTTCACATTTTTTTTTAAATTCATGACTATGATCGAAACACGTAATACGGAATGAAAAAAAAAAACATATTGTCATCTAAGTGCTAAGAATGAACGCCAACTTCTGTAAGGATTTAATGTCGTATATAGTAAAGTTGATATTGTTTTCAACCTGTGTTCGGATACCGGCTTCTAAACAACGGTTGTCTCTCTGTAAGAAAGCTTCATCCAGTATAATGGTGCCACACTCATTAGTAATACCTCAGCGATAGTGACAATTAAGAGTGCCTGACAATCTTGACGGCCATGGATATGTGACAATCTGGAGAATTGACAGCTGAATTTTTTCCTCGCTTAAAATAAGAAATAAGAGTAAATTTTGTTTGAAATTAAGTAGCCGCCGACGACAAACTATGCTAGCTCATCCGCGAAGTTTCTGGTTTGAGTCCTGGTGGTGATCAAATCGTCCCTTCAGAACTCAAAATCGTAACTGGCTCTCTTCATTTTTTTCCTCTTATTATGTTGAAGACCAAGAGCTTGTAGCAGTCTCCCTTCATTGCTGTGAAATTTCCATTTGAAGAGTCTCGACAGTTTATTTCACTTTTCGGTAGAGCTTTAAACGGCCGCTTACAGTATTCTCCCCCTTTTGTTGTTATGTAGGTCTTTCATTTGCCTTGTTCAGACTAAGGCCCGTTTATTTTGTGCCACTACTTACAATGGATGGTTATTACGTCTCTAACACCTCTGATAGTGTCACCCCTTACATATAATTGGTTGACGTTGTCTTCAGTCAAAATACTGGTTTGCTGTCCGTCTCCGTAAAGCAGCGGTAGCGTTAGCACCTGCCACGCAAAGGGGACCTGGTTCGATTCCCGCAGGGGACTGGCTGTTGTGTGTCTTTTATCATCACTGACACGCAAATCGCCGAAGTGGCATCAACTAAAAAGGACTTACAACACGGCAGCCGAACCCCGGAGGAATATCCCGGCCAATAAATGCCATACGATCATTTAATTTTTCACTGATTTGATGCAGCTTTCCATACTCCTCTATTCTGTACAAGCCTCTTCATCTCAGAATAACTACTGTAAGCTACATCCTTTTGAATCTGCTTACTGCATCCATTTCTTGGTCTTCTTCTACAGCTTTCGTCCTTTATCAGACTGATGTCTGCTTGTTGTCTCAAGGTGTGTTATGTCAACTGATCCCTTCTTTTAGTGTAGTTGTACCATAAATTTCTCTCTTCCCCAAATCGTTCCGGTACCTCCTTATTACCTATGCGATCTAACCATCAAGTTCTCAGCATTCTTCTGTAGCACAGAATTTCAAAAGCTTCTGTTCTCTTCTTGTCTGAACTGCTTATTGTCAACGTTTCACTCCAGATGAATACATTTAAAAAATCTCCAAGGACTTAAATTTATATTAATTTCTAAAAAATTCATATTTTTCCTTGCTACAGCCAGTGTGCATTTTATATTCTCTCCATTTCAGCCATCATCCGTTATTTTACTACATAAACAGCAGGTCTCATTTACTACTTTCAGTGTCTTATCCCGTAATCTGATTCATTGAGTATCGCCCGATTTAATTCGACTACTTTTCTTTACGCTTGATTTAGTTTCGTTGATGTTCATCTTATAACCTGTTTTCAAGGCTTTATCAGTTCCGTTCGGCTGATCTTCCAAGTCCTTAGAAGTCTACCGAATTAAAATATCATCGGCAAACCTCAGAGATTTTATTTCTTCTCCCTGAATTATAATTCAATTGCCACGTTTTTCCTAGGTTTGATTTACTGCTTGCGCAGTGTACAGATTGAATATCATCAGGTGCAGACTACCAATATGTCTCACACCCTTCTCAACCACTGCTTTCCTTTCATGACCTTCGACTCTTATTATTGCTGTCTGGTTTCTGTGCAAATTGTAAACAACTTTTCGACCCCTGTATCTTATCCCTCCTGCCTTTATGATTTCAAAGACTGTACTCCAGTTATACTGTCTAAAGCTTTAACTACATCTACAACTGTTGCAAGCGTATGTTTCCCTTTCGTTAATGTTTTTCCTACGATAGGTAGTATTCACATCTAGCACCACTTTATTCTTTGAAATTGAAATTATTTTATTGTTACTGAAGTCTGAGGGTATTTATCTGTCTCATTCGTCGTGCATACAAGGTAGAGTAGCTTGTTAAGGCTGCCTTTCCCAAGGATTTCAGTAATGCACAGGGAATGACGTCTACCACCGGAACCTAGTTATGATTTAGGTCTTTCAGTGCTATGCCCAAATCTTCTGGCAGTATCGCATAGCTCATTTCGTCTTCATCTACTTCTTCCTCCGTTCCTACAATATTGCCTTCCCTTGTACAGCACTTTTATATGCCCCTTCCGTCTTCCAACTTTCCCTACTTTGCTTAGAACTGACTTACCATCTAAGCTTTTAATATTCATGCAGATGCTTCTTATTCTTCAAAAGTCTCTTCAATGGGTTATGCATGCTTCTACAGCCTTGCATTTGTCCTACAGCCACACCTGCTTAGCCATTTTGTACTTTCTCTTACTCTCATTTTTTTAGACACTTATATTGTCTTCGTATGCTTCCTTTGCTGCTTTTTATAGTTTTTCTTTTTGTCTATTTAACTCGGTATCTTCTGTGTTATCCAAGGACATTTACTAGGCCTTGTCTTTTTACCTTTTTGACAACCTGCTGTCTGTACTATTTCATTTGTCAAAGCTACCCATCCCCTTTCTTCTTTGTTTCGTTCCCTTGTTTTAGTCAATCGTTGCCCGATGCTCCCTCTGAAACTCTCAGCAGCCTCGTTGTGAACAACCCCTTTGTTCTGATGTTTAGTTTTTTTCTCATTAATAAGAAAAGAACAAAGTATTTCGTCGTTCACATGGATTTATTTCCATCCCCTAGAATGTGCTGTTTAAATATTAATTCGGAGTCAGAAGTTACTACTACATGTTTTCTGTCACAGTTTCCTCTTGGTCTATCTGTCTGTTATATGGTTTCCTATGTTCATATCTTAGTTGTGAACTATACTGCCACTGTCTTTCGTGCATTTTTCTTAGCTTTTCGTGATTGTAAGCTGTAAGAGTCGCTGTACGGCCCCATCTAGTTGTAACGAAAGTAGTGTCGTCCGCAAATTCCGCTAAGATAACACTGCCATTCGAGGCAATATCTTATGTACAGATTTCACTGTTATCGTTTGCAAGTTGACTTCAATAGCGTTAATTTCGCTATTATTCCTTGGAGGAAGGTAGCTAACAACTTCAAATAACAGTCTGCAATTAATTGTAGCTTGCGTTCATATGTTGCGTCCAGGTTTAATAGTTGGCCGTCTGTGCTTCTAGAAACACTGTCGTATTGGACATAGTGCCCTTAACGTTTTTAGTATGTCCTCTGTATCTCACTGAATCTCTGCAGATAGTTTTGTTTGAAACCCAAGTTGTTGAAGGCAAATTGTGTGATCTTCTCTAATTGTTATTTTAGGTGATTCTCACAAATACTGAGGCAAATGTTCTAAGAAGGCTATTGTTAAGCCTGTTCTGGAGATAGATACAACTTGGGCTAATTTCGATATCTCGGAGTAGTAGATGAGACGTGGCGCCATTGAATCGATAACCTCTTTTGTCTGGAGCCACTGGCTCAGGTGTAGTATCCCTCTTGCAGCCCCATTGCCAATGAGGAAGTGTTGGTATCTGTGGGTTGTGTCCTTAGAAGGTCTTTGCTTGCCGATACATATATGGGGTTCGCTGACCCGGGAGACGATCTCCGGCAGTACCTCGAAAGAGTGCCGCCCTTCGATAGTGGCATAGCCACTTATCGAAGTGTTAGGTTTTCCAGGGCCAGCCCGCCAGACAGACAGACAGCGATACAGCCAGCAGCAGCAGCGGTCCAGCCAGCAGCAGCGGTGCAACCAGCAGCCAGCAGCCCAGCAGCCAGCAGCCAGCAGCCAGCAGCCCAGCAGCCCTGCAGACCAGCAGCCTCTGTGGTCGCCTCCCTTCGGCGGCAGCGGAGTGGGGCTCCGGCCCCAGTCAGCGTTTCGTCCGTCTTCGTCCGTCTTCGTCTGTCTTCGCCCGGCTTTGTGAGTTCCTAGTTTTCTTCTTTCGTATTGTCCAGTCTTGTCCTGTTCTTTTCCTTGTTTTCCCATTGTAATCATGACTACCCCCACCACCAAATCCACCACCACTGCCGTCATCTATACATCACCGCCCGCTGCCCCCACCACGATTACATGGTGTGCCCAGTCACCACCCCCCCTTACCATCCCTCCGCTTCTCACCCTCCCCTCTCCTGCACTCTTCGTCGCCCCACGCTCCTCAAAGCCCAGAACCTCGCCTTGCTCTTCTGCCAGCACTTTCCCGGAGCCCCCATCTTCCTCCTCACTCCCGACCGAGACTTTGTTCTCATCACCCCCCACAGCCCCACCCTTCACACAGACATCCTCTCCAGAATCCCCACTACCCACTTTAGCCCCAATGCCCCCCTCACCCCTGCTCCTTCCCTGTCCCCCTCCCACCAACCCCAACCCCTGTGTTGCCTGCTGACCTTCACTGCCGTGATCACTCAGATTAGTCCGACGATCACGGAGGAGGAGGTGTTGGCGGAGCTAAAGGTGCACCCATACTTAGAAATACGGGCAGTATGCAGGATTTTCAACCCGCTGGCCCCACCCGCCTTATGCGGGTGTTCTCCAAACACGCCCCATCCATCGACGGTCTCCTGAAGGAGGGCGCCCTCCTATTCCATTGACGGTACAAAGTCGACCCCTCCTCATTCCATCTGCTGCCAGAGGTGCCTGCACTACAATGTACACCCAACATCTGAGTGCCGCGAGGCCCCTGTCTGCCTGCACTGTAAACAGTCGCAATTCCTCCGGCAGTGCCCCAACTTCCAATCCCCTCCATCCTGCAACACCTGCAACCTTCCACACCCTACCTACTCCCAGAAGTGCAAGGCTAACACCCCTCACCTCTCCTGAACTCACCAAACCCGTCCGTCCTCTGGATGCCCCCAACCCTCCTGGCAATTCCCTTCCCTTCGTGATGACCAACCCTTCCCTAACAACCTCAGTAAGGCCGATCACTTTGCCTCCTACCTCTCTGATATCTTTACCCTCCCTGACGATCCCCAGTCGATTACTCCCTCTTCCCGGATGTCTGCGATCGACCTGACACCTCTGTCCCTTCCCTCGCCCTGGCTTCCATTACGTGGACAACGTTACACACAACAAACTCAATTTCACCATCACTACTCAGGATATCATCACTACACTCTGTATGAAACGCAACACCGCTCCCAGTCGCGACCGTGTTACCTATCACCACCTTTGTGAAGCTCCTGCCTCCTTACTCTCCACCCTGGTCAGGCTATATAATATGGTCTCATCCACCAGCTACTACCCCATCCTGTGGAAAACCTCCTGTATCCTGATGTTCCTTAAGCCTGACAAACCGCCATCTGCTGTCTCCTCCTACTGTCCCATCAGCCTTACCTCAGACATTAGCAAGGTCCTGGAATCCATCCTCACCCAATGCATCCACCTGCATCTCCGCCAGCACTGCCTCCTTCCCACTACCCAGTGTGGCTTTCGACCATCCTTCTCTGCCAATGACCTGCTCCTTCACCTCACTCATCTCCTTTCTGAACAGCTCAACTCCCGTCGCTCTGCCAACTTCCTCTCTCTCAACCTTGAGCGTGCTTACGACTGTGTATGGAATTCTGGTCTCCTCTTCAAGCTCCAAACCGTCGCCCTTCCTATCAACTACGTCTGTCCGATAGGGTCCATTCTTTCCCAACGTCCTTCCTACATCAACATCCATGACACGGGTTCCTACACCTTCTACCCCTCCGCCGGTGTGCCCCAAGGTTCTGTCCTCTCCCCTCTTCTCTACCTTCTGTATACGGCGCACATGCCACCGCCTTCACCCCCGATCCACCTTCTCCAATATGTCAATGACACCGCCTTCCTTGCCCTTGCCCCCACCCTGCAACGCTCCCAGCACCTTCTCCAATCCCATCTTGACCGGTTCACCACTTGGTGCAACCAGTGGTGGATGAAGGTCAATCCTTCTAAGACCCAGGCGATCATTGTAGATAAAACCACCCATTCCTTCAGTCTCCTCGATTTCTATATCACCATTTACGGCTGTCCTATCGCCCTCACCCCCACCCTTAAGTACCTTGGCGTCACCCTTGACCGTCACCTCTCCTGAACCCCCCATCTCCGGACAATCCAAGCCAAGGCATGGTCTCGACTCGGTCTCCTCAAAATCTTTATGGCCGCACATGGGGTCTGGACCCCTCCACCATCCTCCACACCTATAAATCCCTCATCCATCCTATCCTCTGCTACGCCCACCCTGCCTGGATCTCCACCCCTCCTACTTTTTACAAATCCCTTCAAATCCTAGAACACCATGCTCTCTGCCTCGCCTATCACATCCGTCTCTCCTCTCGCACGCAGATCCTGTATGACCTTATTCCGTTCCCACAACTCCTCCTTTTCCTCGAACGGATACAGATCCTCTACACCTCCCGTAAACTTGATCCCCCTCACCCGCTTGTCTCTCTCATCCTCTCCCACCCTCATCCTTTGCCGCACCTGTATTCCCACGTCCCACATGCTCTCCATCTCTCCACTCTCCATACCCTCCCCCAAGGTGGCTTCCACCAACTCCCCCTCCCTGATGATGCCCTTATCCCCTCCATCTACCCCTCCCATCAACTTTGATGCTCTCTCTCCCGTCCCTGTGGTTCCTTATGGCACCCTCTCTCCATTCTCTCCCTCCTTCCTTCCTCCCTCCCTCCTCCCCCCCGGGCTTCCCCTACCCCCGTACCTTCTTTTCTCTCCCTCCCATCTCCACTGCCACTGGCATCTACACTCTCCCCTCTCCCTCTTCCCCCACCTTTCCCCCTTTTGGCAGGTCTCCGGACTCGCACACGACAAGTGAACATTCGCGCGCCGGAGATCATCGCCATCGGTTCTGTGTGAGTGCTGCCGTGTTAGTGCTTCAGCTTTTCACCGAACCACGCTCCATCATTCACGTGTATTCTCTCAATTGTCAGTGTTGGTGTACAGTGCTGACCGATTTTCATCTTTTACTCCACCTGTTAACGGCTCTGTGTTTTTTAATTAATGTGTCTACTGTTTTTTTGTCGACCGTTATGTTACGGTTTTTTGTGTCTTCATTGTTTCTCTTTGTACTGACTGGCTGAAGAGCGGCGTAATATTGCCGCTGCCAGCCCACCTTTTGTATTTTTGTCCAAATTACAATAAAGAAAAAAAGCCCGTGAGAGAGGCACGAAGTTCGGGAATTGGCGGTAGCGCCGCAACAAGAGGTGGACACGAGGTCCGAGAGGCCGAAGCCACGAGCTGCGCAACGAGGGCCTGCGCAGGGTGACGATACCGGCGTACTTCACCGGGGTCAGCGTCGACTACAAACAGCAGGCCGACATCCCGTCGCTCGGTTGGCAACATTCGCGTCGGACGACTCTCTTCTACCTGGATTTCATCGGCGTCGCTCAGTAACCGCTGCAACGCACCTTTGATCATTGTAACTGTTTGCTGATAAAGTGCAGTAACATTCTGTAATCCTCGTGGTGATTTGTTTCATTGTATACCTGCCCTCCTTATTATTTTCTCGTTAGTATCCAACCCTCACAGTCGTCTGTTTGGTAGTAAATATAGGCAGTAGTGTTGTATTAAGACACTAGTTGTCGTACGAAAATTTGTCCCGCTATTGTCTTCCCTTTCCTTTTTGGTTGTACCCGATCATTAATGTTATAATTAATCAGCTCTTGGTCGTAAATACAGCCGGAACAATTGCGCTAAGGCACAGTTGCCTTTAAACAAAAGAGGGACCTTGTGGTTAGATTTAGCAGTTAACTGGTTCAATACTTTGACTGTAATTGTACACTCCTGGAAATGGAAAAAAGAACACATTGACACCGGTGTGTCAGACCCACCATACTTGCTCCGCACACTGCGAGAGGGCTGTACAAGCAATGATCACACGCACGGCACAGCGGACACACCAGGAACCGCGGTGTTGGCCGTCGAATGGCGCTAGCTGCGCAGCATTTGTGCACCGCCGCCGTCAGTGTCAGCCAGTTTGCCGTGGCATACGGAGCTCCATCGCAGTCTTTAACACTGGTAGCATGCCGCGACAGCATGGACGTGAACCGTATGTGCAGTTGACGGACTTTGAGCGAGGGCGTATAGTGGGCATGCGGGAGGCCGGGTGGACGTACCGCCGAATTGCTCAACACGTGGGGCGTGAGGTCTCCACAGTACATCGACGTTGTCGCCAGTGGTCGGCGGAAGGTGCACGTGCCCGTCGACCTGGGACCGGACCGCAGCGACACACGGATGCACGCCAAGACCGTAGGATCCTACGCAGTGCCGTAGGGGACTGCACCGCCACTTCCCAGCAAATTAGGGACACTGTTGCTCCTGGGGTATCGGCGAGGACCATTCGCAACCGTCTCCATGAAGCTGGGCTACGGTCCCGCACACCGTTAGGCCGTCTTCCGCTCACGCCCCAACATCGTGCAGCCCGCCTCCAGTGGTGTCGCGACAGGCGTGAATGGAGGGACGAATAGAGACGTGTCGTCTTCAGCGATGAGAGTCGCTTCTGCCTTGGTGCCAATGATGGTCGTATTCGTGTTTGGCACCGTGCAGGTGAGCGCCACAATCAGGACTGCATACGACTGAGGCACACAGGACCAACACCCGGCATCATGGTGTGGGGAGCGATCTCCTACACTGGCCGTACACCACTGGTGATCGTCGAGGGGACACTGAATAGTGCACGGTACCTCCAAACCGTCATCGAACCCATCGTTCTACCATTCCTAGACCGGCAAGGGAACTTGCTGTTCCAACAGGACAATGCACGTCCGCATGTATCCCGTGCCACCCAACGTGCTCTAGAAGGTGTAAGTCAACTACCCTGGCCAGCAAGATCTCCGGATCTGTCCCCCATTGAGCATGTTTGGGACTGGATGAAGCGTCGTCTCACGCGGTCTGCACGTCCAGCACGAACGCTGGTCCAACTGAGGCGCCAGGTGGAAATGGCATGGCAAGCCGTTCCACAGGACTACATCCAGCATCTCTACGATCGTCTCCATGGGAAAATAGTAGCCTGCATTGCTGCGAAAGGTGGATATACACTGTACTAGTGCCGACATTGTGCATGCTCTGTTGCCTGTGTCTATGTGCCTGTGGTTCTGTCAGTGTGATAATGTGATGTATCTGACCCCAGGAATGTGTCAATAAAGTTTCCCCTTCCTGGGACAATGAATTCACGGTGTTCTTATTTCAATTTCCAGGAGTGTATTTAGCAGTCATTAGTTATAATCTGAAAAACCTGTTGTACTAAACTGTTCGTTTCTATGTTCGAAATACCGGGTCATTATCGGTGTATTTTAGCGGGATCTTGTGGTTCCGCCGACTGAGTTCTCCCGTAATAAGTGATCACAAGTAATGTTTTAAGACGTTCTTTTAGAGCGGTCTTAATAACAGACAATCAGTTAAACTTTGAAAATATTAACAGCCAACTGTCACCAGGGCTTTAGTCAAAATAAAATTGTCAGAAGGGACGGGCTGGGATCCAGTCGCACCTTTGTTGTGGATTGAAGTTAAGAGATTGGTTCCTCGAAGTAAACCGTATCACTGTCATATTGTTTGCTAATCTTTTTAATCTTCAAGCACAGGTGTGCATCTTAACCCCGAACCTTTCGACATACAGCATTCAAACTTTAACTAATGTCGTCTAAGTAACTTAAGCACTCAGGGCATTAAATAAGACGGACTATGTCCAGCGCTGTTGCACCCGATAACGGGCGGGCTGCAGATCCAGCCGTCTCGTAATCATTGTCATATTGTTTGCTGTTTTGCACTACAGTGCTTCAGGTTTCTTTTAAGGTTTAGGGTCAAAACAATTTTGCAGTTTTTTTCATTTTGTTAGAGAAAATTTTATGGTTAAATGCTTCGATTACCTGTAAAACACAGTTTATATATTGTTAAATAAACAGGTTGTGTGAGAAGAAAGTTATATTGGCGGTTCCTGCCTTCCAAGTTTTCCTTAATTCTAGTAAGTACCATGAATCAGTGGACTTTCTGAAGACAGCGATTGTAGAACCTGGTTAGTAATACCTAGGAATTTCTTGGTAACAGGTTCATCAGGAGGTGTGATATTTTACCAGCTCTAGATGCGGTATCATATCTTTTATTCTAATATTTTAACATCTCCAGCAGTAATTACTTCGATTATCGTTGTTTGACCTCGTAAATTTCTGTCTTCTAGGGTTCTTTCTTCTTCAGTTTGCTGTGCTTTATGGTGTCCGTTTTGTACGGAGTTTTGTTCTTCGTGGGCCGTGATAAATTTCTCATACTTCAGTGAGTCGTTCATAAATCAGATGCTCAGTAATTTGATGAAGATACGTTTTGTGTTTTTTTATCGTGATGCCCTTAACACATTTTCATCCCGCTCCTCAAATCCTTTCTGTTTGACGCATTCATCGTATATGACTGGGATGTCGAAGGGATTGCTATTTTTTCGTGGATCTTTTGTTTATGTTTCAGCCTTCCTGTTCACCAGCAGGTCGTAAAATCTGAAGTCCCCGTCATTAGCGCCTCTACCCTGGTCCTCACACTAGGTTACAGAGAAAAATTCTAATTTCTACTTATGAAGTGATACAATAAATCCAAATATATCATAGGATGCACGCTTTCACTGCAATAAAATGATGTCTTGAACTTTGCTCTATCTCTCTACAGTTTTGTAGTAACAGGCTGGTCAACGTTATTCCTGCCTTTCGCAGTTAGTACCACACAGTGAAAACATTTAGGAATAAAATATCAAAGTATATTGGCATATCAGTCTTGTTGGATTATATGTGGTCTTCCACTTGGTGTTGTCACAGTTATAGCATATACCACCGGTTATTGGATACCAACTTAATTAACTTAAAACCTATAACCATAGAAGAAACTAGTAGCTGTACGTATCTTTTACAGTACTTTATTATAATATACGTCCGAAACAGTACACGTCCCAAATGTTACTGTGGGTGAAACTAGTTAATTAGTTCTAGATATATGTTATCGACGGCAGCTGTCGGCTGTGTAAATGTCTGCAAACGCTGAAAGTCTGTATCATCATAACTTTAATTGTAGTATTGTTAATGTAATGTTACTATCTGTCAGCATGTGTTGAGATAGAAAGGTGAGTTCCTATGCTGTAATAGTGGTTGACCTTCAGTCGTACTTTGTTGATAAATTCATGTTCTGTTGTGTAGCCAGGCTGCAGTGCTGTTCATGTGGAATACGTGACTTGGCGTTATATCAGAAGTGCGAAGGCTGGCTACTGTAGTTCGCCATAGGTTGAACTCGCTTCGTAGGAAGTGCGTTATTGCGTACTTAAGTTCGATAATACATTCTGTTTGCTTCTTTCCGGTCAGGCTCTGTTAGTAGCGGCAAGAGGATCTTTAATGTGTACACAACTTGACTGGTCAGATGACCGTTGTTCGTTGATGCAACTCGGTTCAATAAGTACATTTCAATAAGCACATCGGGATATGCTCTGAAACTGTTTGCTACCGTGCTTCTGTGTCAGTTCATGTATAACATCGTACAATAGCTCGGGCTGAATTTATGTTACTCCGATCGTTTCTGTGCTTTAAATGAAAGCAGACAGACAGGAGTCGGTTGCTTCACATCATTTCCTCCGTCCCTGATTATACTATTTAATCAATTAATGTTTGGTACAATGACTGTGTAATGAATTCCCCACTGGGTATCCTTCTTTGTTACAGTAGCATTACCGAACTATGCAGTTTGAGGTAGTCATAATGCTTGTTGTACCGCCATATCAAGATCTAGGAATAGAGTATTATGTACAATCTGATTATCTGTAATAGCAAATACCACCTCCGATTTTATCACTTCCTATTCAAGAGATTTTTATGATATCCGTTTTACTTACCAGTTCCTTTTCTAGCGAGATTGGATGTATTCTATCGATACTCCTGTCCGTACCGCCAGCAAACACAACAAAACCGCCGCTTTGATACGATGAATAAAACTTGCCTTCAATTTTCTTCTCTGAGTTAGCTGTACTGTTATTAGCTGATGTTTCTAGTATTTCCCTATGCAGAGTTTTCATCATTACTTTGAAGGTGTTATTGTTTGTTTCTTCTATTGTACCCTTCCGAGCAGTACGTCACTTTAGTTCACTAGCTATTGTTGGAGTGAATCCATGTTACAGGAATCTTGTACGGTATCACAAATTAGTTACATGGGGTAGTGAGTCATCTAAAGCCACCCATAACACACTGACGAGCCAAATCATTATGACCATCTGCTTAATAACGTGTTCTACGTTCTCCGTTCTACGTGGAATGGACTCGACACGCATTTGGTTGGTCATTGGTTGTATGTAGAACCAGATTCTTAGGCACAGGTAACGCAGTTACAGTTAATTACTGGCTGGTATATTGTAGACGCGGAGCTGCGATCTGAATGTGTCCCGCATACGTTCCATCGGCTTTAAGTCAGGTGAATTTTCTGGCAAAGACATAAATTTCACTATCGTGCTCCTCAAACTACTGTACCACGATTCTGGCCTTGTGATACGGCCCCTCAGGGGCTCGGCATTCGTTTGCTGAGTACGGGCTTGGCGACCCCAGGGTTCCTGAGCTGGGGACTGGTATGCGCCACCAGTCCTCTGTCACCGTAAGCTCTGGTCATACTTCAACGATCACCGTGCGGCGCAGCGGTGGAATGTTTTGTGTTTCGGAGAACGGGGGTCCTGACTTCACCGCCTGGACTGCGAGGATGGTGTCCACCTCTATAAAAAGAAACCCTCAACCTCAAGGTGTGCTACGTGCTGAGGAGGTGAATGGCTGTTGAGGTGAAACAGTCTTTAGCGAGCAACCTCTGGAGCACCTGCCGCACCCCAGTTGAATCAGGCTTGTGCTCAGGCATGCAGGGCTCTGCCTGGGTCCACGGTTGCTTCCCTAGCGTCTCGTGGGATCCTTATGGAACTGTCTCATGAAACTACTGCTCCTGACTGGATGTGTGCACCGTAAGGCAATACCTACACCCACTCCTCAAAGAGAACTCGGTTGGTCAGTCCTCCTGAAGAGAAGTCTCCGAGTAATAGTAACAGGGCATTAGTGTGCCATAACACTTTCATTGTAATCAGGCGACACGGGGGAAGCTTTGAGAAGATATCCCCTTTCTATATTAACAAGGCATAGGAAGGTATTGCTGGGTCTCTGAAAAGTGTCAAACGACTACGTAATGGAACGCTTTTGGTTGAAACTGCTAATTCCACCCAATTATCTAAGCTTCTGGGATGTAAGGCCTTAGGTGACTACCCCATCGCGGCTGAATTACATAACACCTTTAACTATAGTAAGGGCGTGGTTACCTGCTCCGATATAATGGAGATGGACCCCGCGGAGTTGCGTGAAGAGTAGAAGAATGTGGACGTCACGGCGGTGCAGAATTATATGAGGAGAGTCAATGGAAAATTAGAAAAATCAGCAACGTTTGTTCTAACGTTTAGTACTCCCGAATTACCGGAACATATCCTTGCCGGCTATATCCGCCTTAAGGCTCGCCCGTTTGTTCCTAACCGCATGCGATGCTATAAATGTCACAGATTTGGCCATACCACTATAGGATGTAACAGGAAGGCTACGTGTGGCAATTGTGGAGGCTCCGCTCACGAGTCAGGGACTTCTTGAACACTTTCTCCAAAATGTGTTAACTGCTCTGGGGATCACTCAGACGAGGAACAGATAATTCAAGAGTTGAAAGTACAGAGACGCATACCCTATGGTGAAGCTAAGAAGGCATACAAGGCCATGCAACCACCGGTTTTTGCAACTTCTTTGGCATCAGCCTTTAATACACCAATAGCGAAGCGTGATGCCTTAACACAAACCCAGACCACAGATTCAAGTACGAGCACATGCATTTGTCGCTGTACCTGTGGGGGAAACGCTCCACTTGCAACTGATGTCGCTCGGAAGCCGTCAGCAGTAGACTTACCATCTAAGCTACATACCACTCCCAACTTCAGAAGCCACCTAAGCCATCCCAGCAACCCCGGTAGCCTCCTCCTCCCGTCAGTAAAGAAAAACGTCCTTTTAAAAGTAGTTATAAGCCCAAGAAAGCAGAAGGTAAGCCTTCGGATTGGCGAGCGCTCTCCCTTTCTAATGGCGACTATGCTCTTGAAGATATGGACTTTCAATCGGAGGAACTAGAGAACGCGGAACCGGCTAACGTTCCCCCTGACCTCCGCGGTAAATCACTGCCTCCGAGGGAGAAAGGAAAGAACCACCATCGCTAACCAATAGCTTCCATAGGGACTTTAGTGTTGCAGTGGAATTTGAATGGATATCGCTCACATTTGGAAGAACTGTAGCTGCTGGTCCAGGTTAAACCTTTCTGCATCTGCTTACAAGAAACACATTTACAAGAAACACACCTACATTATGGGGCTACCAGATATACCACTAATGTAGGCAGGGCTAAACGTGGAGTGGCTATTTTTCTTGATGAAAGATACCACTCCTCTCCTGTCCCTCTTACCACGACCGTCCAAGAAATTGCTGTGAAAGATCTCTCACCGTTTACTATCACAGTGTGTTCTTTGTATCTGCCCCCCACCCCATGACGCTTTGGATGCGGACGCACTGGCAGACTTCTTCCAGGCACTCCCGCGCCCATTCCTTCTAGTGAGGGACTTCAATGCCCACAGTGTGCTCTGGGGCTCGACTACTACTTGCTCCAGGGGTCGGCTGATCGAGCGACTCGTCCATTCTGAGGATATCTGCCTCCTGAACACGGGTCAGATGACTCGCTTTTCCACAGCTACAGGGTCTTTTTCAGCTATTGATCTTTGCTTTTGTTCCTCAGCTATTGAGATTCAGTTCAGTGGGGAAATGGCTCCAGATTTACAGTCTAGTGACCACTTACCAGTGTGGATTCGTCTTCCGCCTAGGACAGTCACCAGCAGGAGACCACGCAGGTGGATGATACAAAGGGCAAATTCGTTACAGTACAGTCGACAGGCTATATTTGAACGAAAGGTTTGTGCACAAGAGGCGGTTGCCCATATCACTCATGAGACCCAAAAGGCTGCCGCAGAGTCCATCCCCAGATCTAGTAGCCACCTCGGACGATGGCCTGTACCTTGGTAGAATGACGACTGTCGATTGGCAATCGGCGCCAGAAGGACAGCTCTTCGGAACTTCAGACGGTGTCCAGCTACAGACAATCTTCATGTCTTCAGGTCTGCAAGAGCACATGCAAGGCGAGTGATCAAAAAACAGCCGCCCGCGGTGGTCTAGCGGTTCTAGGCGCTCAGTCCGGAACCGCGCGACTGCTACGGTCGCAGGTTCGAATCCTGCCTCGGGCATGGATGTGTGTGATGTCCTTAGGTTAGTTAGGTTTAAGTAGTTCTAAGTTCTAGGGGACTGATAACCACAGATGTTAAGTCCCGTAGTGCTCAGAGCCATTTGAACATTTGATCAAAAAACGGAAGAGGGTTTCCACTTGCGCTGCGCACGTTTGGGAATCAATAAGGCGGATTTCAGGCATGGGTACTCCACATCCCCCTACGGCCGTCTCAGGTTTTAGCTGAATACTTTTTTCTATTACTAAGTCATCTAGACAAGCTCCTGCTGTTAAGGTATTCTGTCGGATTGCAGAGATGAGGAAGCTCAATTTTTTCTCGCGTAGTGAAGAAGTCTACAACCTTCCATTCTCCATGTGGGAACTGGAATCAGCTTTATCTGCAACCAGAGACACTGCTCCAGGACCTGATGAGATCCAGTATACCATGCTTCGTCATCTGTGCCCTGAAGCGAAAGGTCAGCTCCTGTCTTGTTTTAATAAGGTTTGGTTTGACGGACAGTGCCCCACGACTTGGAAGGGGGCAATCTTAATTCCATTCTGGAAACCACGTAAGGACCGTAGCGCCCATAACAGTTATCGTTGTGTCGCCCTTACTACTTGTATGGGTAAGACTCTTGTACTCATGGTCAACCACCGCCTCGTCTGGCTGCTCGCTATCACAGGCAAATCCTCTGCATTCAGGAGCCCTGCCAAATGCTCTTTGTTTGTGGGTGACTTTGCAATCTTCTACTCTTTCTCTGATTTTACGACGACGACGACGACGACGACGAGGCAGCTACAACTGACCATTATGAGGCTGGAAACCTGGGCCCAGACAACTGGTTTTCAGTTCTCACCTGAGAAGTCTGTGTGTGTCAATTTTAATCGTGCTCGTCGGAGCTTACAATGGAGGACGGTATTTTACTTTTTCACTACACAGTGCGCTTTTTAGGCTTATTATTTGACTCGAAATTAACATGGCTCCCACACCTGAAAGACATACGAACAAAAGACTTCTGGTTGTTGAACATTTTGAAATAACTTGGCGGAAAAACGTGGGGAGCTGACAGGTCCCGCCTCCGACAGTTTTATAGGGCATTTGTTCGATCACGCTTAGACTATGGCAGCATGGTCTATGGTTCGGCCCGTCCTTCTTGCATCCAGATGTTAGATGCTGTCCACGATGCGGGCATTCGGATATCGACTGGAGCCTTTCGAACCAGAACAGTTCAGGATCTGTGTGCAGAGGCTGGTGAACTACTACTCTGGATTCGGCGACGTATCCTTTCGGCTCGACAGATGCTGAACATCTCAGCGTCACCCCAGTCATTGGCATTTAGTCCAGTGATCCAATCCGCCTTCGAACGACTGTTCAGGAATCGGCCTCAAGCGACCCAGCCATTTGGTAGACGTGCTACGGCCTGCCTCAAGGATTTGGGTCTCTCGGGCATGAAAATACACACCCAGGGATGGAACGCACTGACGCCTTAGTGTCTTCGGAGGCCCAAAGTGATTTTAAGCTTGACGCAGCACCCTAAAAATTGCACTCCGGATATGGTTTTTACAACTTTGTTTTCTTCTATTTTAAGTCTGTACCATAGTTTTATCGTTATTTATACAGATGGATACCAGCAAGGGAATGCTCTCGGTTGTTCTGTGTTTTTCCCTAATAGGGTTTTTAAAGTGCATCTTCCAGTACAATTTACAAATTATGATGCGGAGTTATATGGCATTCTAAAGGCACTGGAGAGGGTTCACAGACAACGCCGTACGAGTTTTCTTCTCTCTTCCGACTCTCTCAGTGCACTGCAAGCGCTTCACAAAATGTATGCGGTAGGCCCGCTGTTTCAGCTCATCCATGACTGCTTACAGCGGCTCCTACGCCGTGTCAAGAAGGTGATCTTTTGATGGGTACCTGACCACGTTGGGATACAGAGTAACGACATGGCTGATAAAGCTTTATCACGTCTCAAGGAAGGATATTGGGATAGTGGTGTCCGTCAATGTCTCATCCTGTTGCACGCCATTATCTCATTAGCTGACAGATGCGTCAGTGGGAGACTGAATGGTGGCAGGTGTCGGACAACAAACTGCGGTCGCTCAAACCGACCACAAAAGCTTGGCGGACTTCGTGTCAGCCTCGCAGCTGGAAGGAGGTTTTGCTTACCAGACTGCGCATCGGGCATAGCCCCTTTACACATGGCTTCCTCCTCTGGGGGGAGGATCCACCTTTCTGTGAAGTTTGTGGAGTGCCGCTTTCAGTTCAGCATATTGTGGCTACGTGTGTCCTGTATACTGATAATAGGGCAGCCCTTGGTCTCGCTGGAGATCTGCCCACTGTCCCCGCAGATACCGATACCAGTGTTAACAGAGTGGTGAAAATTTCTGAACTATCAGGCCTCATCCCTAAACTGGTGGGGAAGTGCGGCAGACTTTAGTACGTTATAAACTGCTGTGCATGTGGGGACAGCCTTCGTCTCCACCCATGAGATTTCATGATGACTTTTCGTCAGGGCGCTGATGGCCGTGATGTCGAGCGCCCCCTCAACCCAACTCATCATCATCATTGTGATACGGTTACTCTGCTGGAAGACGCCATGGCTATCGCGGAAGATATCAGACATGAAAAAGTATTTCACCGATGTCATGGTGCCTTCGGCTACTATCCCAGGTCCCGTGGAAGCCTAGGTGAGTGTCCCTCTTAGCACAATACTGTTCGCACCGACCTGTCTCTGTGACGCGGCGCAGGGGCTTCGAGCAACTGTACGTCTGGGTGACTGTGATCCGTACAAGACTATCGGCCCAGTGTGAAAAGAAACGTATTTCATCCGACCACGCTACACGTTTCAGTTGATGCATAATCCAATCTGGATCACCTAGTGATCACTACAATCGTGATTCACTTCGTCGTTGGGTCAACATGGGACGTATTGCGTTTCTTTTTTTTTGTTTTTACTTTTTTGGTTTTCTGGACGTATCCATTCATCCATCTCAACAGTGACGACGAAACAAACATCATCATCTTCGTTTCCCCTCCATCCAACAACATCTGGTCGGGTTGGGGTATCAATGTTACTTCGCCACTTTACTCGGTCTTTCCACCATTCTTCTTCCACAATTTGGTCTATGTTGCACTGGTACGTTTCCCTGCCTTAAACTCATCTTTATTGTGTCAGTCCATCTTGTTCTCGGTCTTCCTCTTGGCCTCTTGCCCTCAATCTTGAACGCTATCATTTTTCTTCGTATTCTTCCCTCTCTCATTCTCTTCACATGCCCAAACCATTTTAATCTATTCTTTTCAATTTTTTCAGTCAGCTTATCCACTCCAATTTTCTTTCTAACATCTTCACTTTTCACTCTCTCTCTCCTCGTCTTCCCTAGCATACTTCAGCGACGATACGAACATAAGGACACTAAAGGCCCAGTCCCACAGCGGAGAAAATCTCCAACCTGGCCAGGAATCGAACCCTGGCCCGTTCGCTTGGCAATCCGACATGCTGACCGCCCTGTTACCGAGGCTGACAAAAGCATATACGATTCGTCTGCTGCAGAGCCATATGCTGATCGATGTACGCTGACTGTGTGCTCTGAAGCACAGCACGCACCGACACAGCACTCTGTTGCCAGAGCTGCCACACATCGTGCCTGTACTGCGTTACAGAGCAGCCAAAGACTCCGACCTCTACATTCTGTACGGAGGTGCGGACGTCGTGTACTCGTGATTTCACCTCCTTCATCCATTCTCCACACATGCTCACGGCAGTAGCATGGCTCTAAGCACTACGAGACTTAACATCTGAGGTCATTAGTCCCCTAGACTTAGAATTACTTAAATCTAACTAACCTAAGGATATCACACACAGCCAAGCCCGAGGCAGGATTCGAATCTGCGACCGTGGCAGCAGCGCGGTTCCGGACTGAAGTGCCTAGAACCACTCGGCCACAACGGCCGGACAGTAGCATACGAACAGCCGACCAGCTTCACCGTTTCTGAGACCCTTGTTCCAGGTACCGTCCCAGATACACCTGCCTTTTGTCAAAGTTGCTGAGGTCAGTGGATTTCCCCTTTTGCCGCCCATATCGCGGCTAGAATGATTCACCATTCGTCACTGCTCCGCTTACACAATTTCCGTACCGCGTCACGAGTCCACAACGCTGCCTAGCTGCATTCAGCCTTCGGTTGCGCTGTGGTCACGATGTTTTGGCTCATCAGTGTGTACCCAGAAGGAGTAAATACAGCGTATCTCATAATTTTAAGTTAATAATAAATTACATAATTTGTTTCAAAATAACTGGTATTATTATGTCAATATAAAACACAAAAACTGTAATGAAACATGAACGAAAACGTCAGACAAATGTCCTCCACGGCTTCGTCTGCGTACATCCACTCTATGAACAAAATTTTCGACTACTCTATAGCACAGTTCCAAGTTGAGGGACGGTTCGTGGATTGTTCGCATAAACACAAGATTTGAGTTACCCCCCACAAAACAAGTCAGGTAGTGTCAGATCACACGACCTCGGTGGCCAGTTTTGATTGTCATACTGAGGGATGAGACGAGAAGAGAATCATTCTCTCGCCAACCTGGTTGTTTCAACGGCAGTGTGGCAGGTTGTCGCATCCTGTTGTAACCACAAGTGTTCCACGTTCAGTTCTTGCAATTGCGGCCATAAAAACTGTGTGCTCATGTGACAACGATCAACAGTCACTGTCACAGCCTTTCCAGTCTCGTCTTCAAAAAGGTATGGTCCAATTAGTACGCCAGTCCGCAATGCCTCGCTCTGGATAAAGACACTTCTCAGAGACCATGCGAGGATTCTATGTGCCCAAAATCCGACGATTTAATTTATTCACATAACTGAAGGAAATGAAATCATTATCGAATTCATGTTTTGTGAATAGCCAATCGGAAAATGTTCGACGCTTGGTGGTGAATCGACTTCAGCTGGTGTGTCAGTTGGATCTTGAAACGATGCAGATCTTTTGTTAAAATTTGATGCAAACTGCATCTCGGAATGCTAACTGTTCAGAAAAGTGGCGATCTCTTCATTGGACCTTAGTGACACTCTCACTAGCTTCACCGACATTCTCCACCGGGCAAGGTGATTTAAAGTTCACTGTCGGTCGTGTATCTTCAAATTTCCTTGCCAGTCTCTGCACTATTGATATATTAGGCGCATTTCGCCTGCCAAAAACTACATTAATTCTTCGACCCATCTCTGCATAGGATTCACCGTAGTTAAACGCACTTATAAAAACTGCATACGTTAATCCACTATGTATCTCTTCGTTTTATCTGATAAAAATATGCGCAAATGCCAACCGAAAATGACAGTCGGTAATCGCAATATCAACTACAGTCGCTTAACTTTCTGGTCCGGCCACCTTACAAACTGAAAGGGGCGCTCAATTTAAAATTTGAGTTCTTTATGGACACTCTTCATGTTTTTTGCTAAGTTATAGCATGTAATGCGACGAACTACTGATGCAAACAAATAATTCTTTAACATTTAAAGTTTAAAAATAGTCTCGATCGCAACTTTTTATTTTCACTTGAGTGACTGGTTTCGATTCAATTTAAGAACCATCTTCAGGCTCCAGAACGGTGGGTGGACTCCGAGGAGCAAGTTGCGCCGACCTTCGACCTTCGACCAGCGTCGAAGGTCGGCGCAACTTGCTCCTCGGAGTCCACCCATCGTTCTGGAGTCTGAAGATGGTTCTCAAATTGAATCAAAACCGGTCATTCCAATAAAAATAAAAAGTTGCGATCAAGACTGTTTTTTAATCTTTACATTTAATTTTAAAAGATCACTGATAATGTTTTCAAAAATTTTAAATTCCTTAACGTTTATAGATGTCTGTTATGACAGAATTTTGTCTCTATACGTTGTACGGCATTTCGTGTGTCCGGGAGTCGTCGGTAATACCTTGCAGACCAAATGCTTCTAATTTTTACTGATAAAAGTCCAGATGTATTAGCTCTGGTGATCGTGCAGAGTATTCTGTGTTTCCGAACTGACCAATCCATCGATATTAAGATTTTCTGTTAAGTTATCTATTTACGTGTACCGAATTGGCGCGGGATATCCGCCGTGCTGGTACAACGTGGACTACATTTTTTCCATTAGAATTTCTTCCAATAATGCAAAGTACAAGGTAGTATATACTGGGTGGTTACAATTATTGAGAGAATATCACCGACTAAAAGGTTTGAGGAGACGCTTGATGCCATCAAACGGTTTATAGAAGATAATTAAATTCTAAAACACGGATAAACTTAGTGTTACTCCTGGAAGAGGAAGGCGTCCTATCCCAGTTGACATTATTGACGAGGTTGCTGTTGCTGTAACTGACCATGCAGCATGTGCCTCGGGTAGTCCTATTGCTGGTGCAGTGTCAAGAAAATTGTCCATCCCATAGTCAACAGTACGAAATGTTTTGCGGTCTACGTTGCACTGGTGCCGTTTCAAGATACAGACGGTGCAGCAACTGAGGTCTAATTATCCGCGTGCAGAATATACTCTTCGATTTCTGACACGGGTCGAAGTTGGTGACATGTGGAGTGACGAGACACATTTTCCACTACAGGGTGCAGTGAATACGCAGAACTGCCGAATTTTGGGTACTGTTAAACCGAGTTGCTAACGAAGAGCCACTGCGCTCAACGTATGTGAGTGAGGTGTAGATACAGAAGCACATCTATTCTCGGTCCTTACCCATAGGGCCTGTGAGGTGTCTCGTGATGATTGCTCCTTATCGAGACCTCCTTGTGTAGACGTGATTCCTGTGCTACAAGAGCTCTAGAGTGTGGAAACCACTGTTTTCATGCAAGATGGGACAACAAGCAAGATGGGCCAACACCTAATGTCGCTCGCCCAGTGATAGATCTGCTTAAAGCAACCTTCCACGAACGTGTTATCTCCACAAGTTTTCCAAATGCATGGCCAGCAGGATCGCCTGTTCTCAATCCATGTGACATTTGGCTCTAGGGTAATGTAAAAGAACGCATTTACTAGGCACACGTTCGGTTTCTACCTGATCTAAAGACAATTCTACAGTAACACGTTGCTCAGGTTCCATCGGAACTGCTGAGAGCAACTGTTGAAACATCGTTTTAAATATGCAGCATCTCGACGAGGTCTCCAGTGCTCGTACTGAACAAATTGCGGAAGTGGCAGTTAACACCATTACGCCTTTCTCACTAGTTTGACGTGTTCTGCCAAAGTCCCGTTCCTAACCCAATGCTTATGGAAGCATTTCTACACGTCTTTCTTGCTTTCCAGATTTGCACCTGGTGGCCAAAATCGGAACTACATTTTTTTTCAGCGTAAATCGGTTTCGCATTAACATGTTAGAATATCTACCAAGATTCCCTGCCATACGATGATTACAACCCACACTGGACATCTGTGAGTACCTGCACATTAGTTATACCGGCTACATACTTGTGGCTACTTAGGGACCCATCAATAAAACAGGGACCAATTGTGCGATTCTTGCAAAGTCCGTACCACACTGAAACGTCCTCATTGAAAAATTATGAATGACAGTGCTGGAAAAACTCTTACGTTATTTGTTTTTCAAACAGCTGAGCAAAACTGAACGTAATCAGACATTTCACTCTTTACGTATTCTGATCATCACTCAGCTGACATACAATATTTTTAGTGCAACGCGATCTGACTTTCATTTATCCCTACAAAAGACTGGCCCTGACTGACAATAACCTATACCTTTCATGAATCATTTACCTCACAAAAATCTTCGTTACTCGAACTAGTGCAATACAGCGACAGCCAATACTGCCAGCTAAATAAAAGACTCTAACTACTGAAATTACTATCTACTGATAGGCATAGTTAGCAAATGAAAGATTTTGATAGAGACCAAATATTGTATTTAGCTTAATAGCGTTCAAAAGCCGTTATATATATAATTTTGTGACATCCAATTAAACAAATTTCCCTTTTCTGATAAACACACGCCCAGATCGTCCGCTCAAAACTCTGGCATCTCTTTCCCACATCCACCATCGCTGGCGGCTCAGCTCCAACTGCCCAAAGCTACGCGCTGTTCACATCCAACTGCCCAACACTACACAAGCAAATATTCCAACAATGAGTCCACCCAGCCACAGACTACACAAAGCGCAGTCAGCGATTTTCATACAGAGCGCTACGTGGCGTTGCCAACATAAGAACCTAAACAGCCTACTTACAATACGTTGGAGAACTAGGGTTGTTGTTTATCCTCTTCTCTCCGCCAGCCGACCAGTATTGCATATTGCAGACATTAATTTACCCACAGCTGGCTAACGATGGTTTATCCATAAGTGAAATCTCCGATAAAAATGATGCATCCCTTTGCAGTTTTCGTAGACACTGTTCCGAAAACTGTAACGGATTTTGGAATTCATTGTCGTGAATCTGTTGATGATCTAAATGTGGAAAGGATTAAAGGTGTTGAAGTGTGACATTCTCAGAATACGCCTCTGCCTGATCCCACTCGCACATTCAAGTTGGCTCGTAATGGTGTGTGGATTGTGTGCTACCGTTGCTAAACAGAACGCTTAGCTGCGTTTCTCTTATCAGTTACTGTTCTTGCCCTACTTTATTATTCACACATCCGGTTTCTTGAACTTTGTTTCTTTAATGTTTATAAAGACCGTAGGATATATTAGGATACTTCTCAGCGCACAACCACACTGCTCAAATAACTATTTGGCATCATTTTGACATTTTTTCTTTGAAAAAATTGACGTATTATCTTCTTCGAGAAAAACAGTAATCAACTTCTGTTCAACATATTTAACTGTCCATTTAGATTGCATTCACTTTAAAATTGAAGATTAAGGTCCGAGCATGGTTAATGTGGAACGGACTTCGAATGTGATATCTCGATGTTCTTCTGACTAAAACTATTTCGATTTCGTGCTAGCAATAGTGGTAGCAATGATTCTTTGTCCGTTTCAGTTTCCACATGCTCGTATGATGATGATAGCACCGTCAAAGCGACAACGCTATTTAAGTGTAGACTACATGTGACTTAGAATCAAAGGAATAGTATTGATAGCAGCAGAGAGATTCAAACCAAGGAAATTAATGATAAACGCAGCTGACTTCCCTACTACACAAAACAGGCCAGGTCACTGTTGCAGGATCAAGGAAAAAGGCATTCCATATTTAAGAGAACCCAAAGTCTCCAAGATGTTTACAGTTTAGTGCGAACTTAAATGCGAGATGCATTTAATAATTTCCACAACGAGACTGTCTCGAAAAGTCCTAGAAGATGTAGACAGACTCTGGCAGTAAGTACACACATACTTTCATTGTAGTATAGCAATGGTAATGTTACCAATGACTGTGCCTCTAAAGCAGAGTCACGTGGCGCCGTTTTGCGAGATTCCTTCAACAAAGAAGAAGCAGTAAATATTCCAGCATTCGCATCAACAGCAGCTGCCAACACGACTAATTTGAAAGTATATTTTTGCGGTGTAGCGAAGCAGTCAGTTAATAAAGGCATTTCTTTCCATGCAAATTGTATTCCAATTACTTTCCTCTCGAAGTGTACTCATGTAATACCTTCACATTTAGAAACCTTACGCAAGTGCTCGCTCGGCGGAAGATCGGTGCATAAGGGATGGGAAATTGAACAGATCACACTAGTACACAAGGAAGGAGATAGAAGTATAACGCTATAGTCTTCTTTTGGGAAGTTTTTTATTCTAGTATTAAGAAAAGGACAGCAATCAGTTGGAAAGTCCGTCGTTTATTGGAGCAGATCTATATTTCGACTATTACGCAGTCATCATCGGTGCAGCCGCCAAATGGTGACTTAGATCCCAATGTGTCTGAGTATAAATCGGTATGAAATTACAGTGAAATCCAGACCACTGGACAGCTGAAAATGTGTTCCCCAACTGGGACTCGAAACCGGGATCTCCTGCTTACATGGAAGACGCTCTATCCGACCTTTAATTTTTTTTTTTTTTCATTTTGTTCGATGTTGTTCGTTGGGTTTAAGTCTGGGCGGACGTCAGAAGACATCCGTTCAAGTTGATCGTTGATTCCTTTACTCAGTTTTTTATTACAGAAGGCGAGCAGCCCCTCTTACCGAACACACTGACGGCATTGAGCCATCGAGGACGCAGAGGACAGTGCAACTGCAGGGTCTTATCTCTGGCACGCTCCCTGTGAGACCCACATTTCCAACTTACTGTCAACACACTACATTCGTAGTGCCCCTGCCCACTATACTCATTACTCGCGGCAGTCAATCTACCGATTCCCGTAAGACTTTGAGCAATGTGAGTGCATCCGCACTGAAGATCATTGGCCGGTAAGCCTTTATCTATGTGAAGATGGTATCTGTTCATATATAAATAAATCGCTATGTCCGCTCCTACTGCGATTATGTAAACGAAGGCCTCAGTTCTGTCAGTCACACGCATTTTCATATCATGTATTTATGTCTATACTCCAACACGCCTGCACCTGTTTCACCAGTTGGCAACTGCACCAATGATGACTATGTAATAGTCCAAACCCAGATCACCTCCAAGAAACGACGGATTTTGAGAGTGATTGCTATCCTTTTCTTAATACTGAAATTCTGAACGGGCGTTGTGTACACGGGGAGTCTCATTGATTCCTGTTTAGTTAAACTTTTTATTTGCCAAGATGGCAAGTATGGGTACATTGAATATCAATTTCACCAGTTAAAGGGCCATCATTTTCAGATCTGAAATTATACAGAGCGCAACAGGTCAATATACGTAATACAATAAATACACTCCTGGAAATGGAAAAAAGAACACATTGACACCGGTGTGTCAGACCCACCATAATTGCTCCGGACACTGCGAGAGGGCTGTACAAGCAATGATCACACGCACGGCACAGCGGACACACCAGGAACCGCGGTGTTGGCCGTCGAATGGCGCTAGCTGCGCAGCATTTGTGCACCGCCGCCGTCAGTGTCAGCCAGTTTGCCGTGGTATACGGAGCTCCATCGCAGTCTTTAACACTGGTAGCATGCCGCGACAGCGTGGACGTGAACCGTATGTCCAGTTGACGGACTTTGAGCGAGGGCGTATAGTGGGCATGCGGGAGGCCGGGTGGACGTACCGCCGAATTGCTCAACACGTGGGGCGTGAGGTCTCCACAGTACATCGATGTTGTCGCCAGTGGTCGGCGGAAGGTGCACGTGCCCGTCGACCTGGGACCGGACCGCAGCGACACACGGATGCACGCCAAGACCGTAGGATCCTACGCAGTGCCGTAGGGGACCGCACCGCCACTTCCCAGCATATTAGGGACACTGTTGCTCCTGGGGTATCGGCGAGGACCATTCGCAACCGTCTCCATGAAGCTGGGCTACGGTCCCGCACACCGTTAGGCCGTCTTCCGCTCACGCCCCTACATCGTGCAGCCCGCCTCCAGTGGTGTCGCGACAGGCGTGAATGGAGGGACGAATGGAGACGTGTCGTCTTCAGCGATGAGAGTCGCTTCTGCCTTGGTGCCAATGATGGTCGTATGCGTGTTTGGCGCCGTGCAGGTGAGCGCCACAATCAGGACTGCATACGACCGAGGCACACAGGGTCAACACCCGGCATCATGGTGTGGGGAGCGATCTCCTACACTGGCCGTACACCACTGGTGATCGTCGAGGGGACACTGAATAGTGCACGGTACATCCAAACCGTCATCGAACCCATCGTTGTACCATTCCTAGACCGGCAAGGGAACTTGCTGTTCCAACAGGACAATGCACGTCCGCATGTATCCCGTGCCACCCAACGTGCTCTAGAAGGTGTAAGTCTACTACCCTGGCCAGCAAGATCTCCGAATCTGTCCCCCATTGAGCATGTTTGGGACTGGATGAAGCGTCGTCTCCCGCGGTCTGCACGTCCAGCACGAACGCTGGTCCAACTGAGGCGCCAGGTGGAAATGGCATGGCAAGCCGTTCCACAGGACTACATCCAGCATCTTTACGATCGTCTCCATGGGAGAATAGCAGCCTGCATTGCTGCGAAAGGTGGATATACACTGTACTAGTGCCGACATTGTGCATGCTCTGTTGCCTGTGTCTATGTGCCTGTGGTTCTGTCAGTGTGATCATGTGATGTATCTGACCCCAGGAATGTGTCAATAAAGTTTCCCCTTCCTGGGACAATGAATTCACGGTGTTCTTATTTCAATTTGCAGGAGTGTAGAAGAAATACAATTATTGATGTCATGTTGTAAGAGTACATGCCACACAATTGAAAGCACTGTCTACGTCAAGTACTGAAAAAAGACGCTTTGTCATCATCGTGTTTGCAATCACGAACTGTAAGATGAAGTCGAATAAAATTAATAGAAATAATTCACTATCATCGGTAAAGAATTATTTTGATAAATATTTTTGAAATAAGACGTACCTCAAAAACTGTCGTTATAATACGTATGTATTAGGCTGTGCACCAGTTCATTGTGCAGTATAACAGATACATCATTGTGCTATGATGAGACAGTGTGAGGAACCATCTTGTTGTTGACAGTATCTGATGATGCTGTCCAGCAGACAGCGATAGGCAGACTGACCGATATTGTGTTCACCCACTTTTGAATCACTGAAGCTGCCACCAGGTGACAGTTCAGTAAACATAGAATACTTTTACAGAATAATATAAAATAATGAAAGCAGTGTAGTATTTTTTTAATATAATTACAATGTTTTATAGGTAAAAATAAACATATGAAAACTGAACAGATATGTAGGGCCAAAGAATGGCGAGGTGATAGAGATTGATATTCCAGCAGTGCAATACATCGGACTGTATGAAACTGTTTTAACGTAAAGTGCCACATACTACATGAGGCAACACTACGTTTAAAATTACATAATTGAAATACAGCCGGCCGCGGTGGTCTCGCGGTTCTAGGCGCGCAGTCCGGAACCGTGCGACTGCTACGGTCGCAGGTTCGAATCCTGCCTCGGGCATGGATGTGTGTGATGTCCTTAGGTTAGTTAGGTTTAAGTAGTTCAAAGTTCTAGGGGACTGATGACCACAGCAGTTGAGTCCCATAGTGCTCAGAGCCATTTTTTTTTTTGAAATACAATGAATTTCAGAGATTTCAGATGTAGTTTATCACGGATGGTCGCTATACAATAAGTGGACTGACTACGTAGAAAATGGTAAAAGTTATGTATGAGAAAGCTAGTTTGACTGACGTTCAGTGTACCTGAAGGAATACTCACTCACTGGCTACACTTCAGTGTATGTCAGTGTTCCATTCTGGGTAACAACAAAATATACAGTACTAAAGATTCCGACCATAATCCGATAAATGTGCCAAAGGCCAATAGAAATATTATGCTAAAAAAGCAAACCTACGTTTCTGCCATGTTCATAAGTGACTGACACTGCATTCTATATTCATCATGCAGCTGGCATTGTTACACAGTCAACTTAGCAACAACATAGACATCCATCTATGCGCATAGAAGGAATTATACTGGTGTATTCATATCTGCCTCCGTACGTTACGTTTCTACTGTGTTTGTATGTGGTCGATATTAGATTCTGTAGTCAACATGTGGTTTACATTACAGCCGACATCATAATATTGTAGGCATTGATCTACCGATTATATGTTACTTAACAGTAACTTCATTTGTAAAAGTAAATTATAATTGTGACGCATTTATGAACTGAAAATGCGTTATTACATTTACAAAACATTGTACCTGTACTGTTTAGACTGCCTAATTTGTTATATCATTGTTCATGTACAATACGGAATGTGTTACAGCGCTGCTCTTTACTCATTGGTGAGTTATTCTGGTTGTACACAAGTTAGTTCTTACATTTTTCTTCATCTACTCATTGTCCATCATTTGATGTACTTCTAGTACTTCTGTATTGATACATACTTTTTTATTTTTATATAGCATTTACAATTGCCTTAGACTTATTTATCGTGTTATGGTCAGAACCTTTAGCATTGTAGTTTCTCTTATTACTTAGAATGAAACAATGTAATGCGTTTAGATGTAGCCAATAACTGAATGCTCTTTCCGATATTGTGAATGTCAATCAAACTAGTTTTTTCCTTTATAATTTGTATCACTTGCTATGTAAAGGGCAGGCTACTTGCGTAGCGACCGTCCATGATAAACTAGACGTGAATTTGTAAAAGAAAATTTTATCAATTTCATAATTTAAGCACAGTTATTATATTATATTATGTTATTCTGTAAAAGTATTGTGCTTTTTGAATTGCCGCCTAATGGCAACTTCAACGACTCAGAAGATGTTATACGCAATATCGGTCAGTCTGCCTATTCTATCAGCTGGATAGCGTCATTCAATACTGTCAGCAGACAAGACGGCTTCTTATACTGTCCCATTGTATCACCATGGTGTAGCAGTTATACTGCCCAGTGAAATGGTGTATAGCGTATCTAATATGTATATACTGTAACCGTAATTTTTGTGGTGCGTGTTATTCAAAAAATCTTTTTGTACATAATACTTTACCGATGACTGGATTATGTCCATAAATTTTATTTGACTTTATCTTGCAGTCTGGAATTGCAAACTCGATGTAGACCCTTCTTTCAATTCTGTGGCATGTAATATTACAACTGCCGTAGTACGACATCATTAATTTCGTCTATCCTGTGTATTACGAATATTGACCTGTAGCCATCTGCATAATTTCAGATTTGAAGATGACTATTTAACTCGTCAAAACTAGTAACCTTGTGATCTGGACAAGTAAAAGGTTTTCGTAAAGATTGCAACACTCCTACAGCACTGATTATGTCAGGTAATTGTGAAATAGAAGTAATCAGCTGAATTGTAGGCCCATATCACTGCCATCAATTTTTCCAGTAGGATTTTGGAACATATACTGTGTTCAAAAATTATAAAATATCGCGAAGAAAACGATCTATTGACACATAGGCAGCAAGTATTTAGAAAATGTCGTTCTTGTGAACACAAAGTAATGAAAGATTCTGACAGTGATCACAAACTATTTGCATATTTTTCGATTTTCAGATGGCTTTTGACACGGTTTCTCTCAAGCAGCTTCTAATAAAATTGTGTCACTATGAAATACCATTTCAACTGTGCAACTGGATTCGTGTTTGGCTCATAGTAACTGATGGAAAGTCGTCATGTAAAAAGGAAACGGTATTTGGCGTTCCCTAAGGAAGTATGATAGGCCCTCTGCTGATCTCACTCTCTATAAGCGATTCAGAAGACAATTCGAGTAGTCCTTTTAGATTGTTTCCAGACGATGCTGACGTTTACCGATTAGTAAATTCATCAGAAGATCAAAAACAGTTGTAGAATTATTTAGGTGCCAAATTGAAAACTAGCTCTACACAATGAAAAGCGTGATGTGCTCCACACAAGTACTAAAAATAACACTGTTCTACAAAAAAAAACTTTTTTTCTATTTCTGATAAAAAATATTGTGATCCTAGTTGTATTTTGAGTGCTGAATTGAAAACTGTTTTTGGTTTTTTTCTGTCAGGGATAGTTTATGAGTAATCGCAATTTTATTTCTCTTTTCAGTTTCTGATATAGTGCAGCAAACATGAGGTGAATTTCGACAAACAAATGCACATCTTTATGATGTTATAAGTTCATCACATTAATGAAGGGTGGGATCTAACGTATACACGGTAACCTTTGTGTATACACTTTGAAGCATTTATTTGACATGAGAAATTACAGAAAATTGACAAACAATGAGCCACTGCCTTGTAATGCACATCACTTTTTCTCTTGTATTGTGAATCTTTCTTCTCTCGAATGATATTCCAGCAATAATCTGGTAACATAGAAGGTACCCACTTCCCTTCATAGCACCTTTCTATGGTAGATATGTCTTTATGGAATCTTTCCCCATGTTCATCCGATACGTCACTACAACTCTCTGTAAAGTAGTCCAGATGAGAGTCCATCATATGTACCTTCAAAGTCATATTGCACCCCAAATCTTGATATGCTTTGATCATATCCTTCACCATTGCTTTGCAGTTAGTAGCTCTTCTTCTTCAGGAAGTTTTCCGACACCACCTTGAAACAGTCCCATGAGGTTTTTTTCTTTATCAGTTAAACATGCTTCAAAATTTGCATCTTTTTGCAGTTCCCTGATTTGTGGGCCCACAAATACACCTTCCTTTATTTTTGCAGCTGAAAGACGGGGGAATTTGGTAGCTAGATATGCAAACCCACAACCTGTTGGATCCATGGCCTTCACGAATTGTTTCATCAGGCCAAGTTTGAGGTGAAGCGGTGGAAGTAGTATATATTCAGAAGTTAGCAGATTTTCACGATGTACATTCTTTTCGCCAACTTTTTATCTTCGCCTAGGCCATTTCTTTTTCACGTAGTGAGAATTTCGGTCTTGACTATCCCACTCGCAAAGAAAACAGGCATACTTTGTGTAGCCTTGTTGCATTCCTAGTACCATAGCAATTACCGTGAAATCTGCACATATTTTCCATTTGTGTTCATTGTATTTTAATGAATTTAGCATCCTTTGTACGAATTCGTAATTCTCTTTTGTCAAACTAGCGTAAGCTACTGGAACAGAGGGTATTTTATTTCCGTTATGGAGCAAAACACCCTTCAGACTTGTTTTCGATGCATCTATGAAAAGTCTCCACTCCTGTGAAATATAAGTGAAATTCGACCGTGCTCGGAAATATGACAGATAGTTACTTGTCAGCCAAAACAGCCACTCGTCAAGACTGACACAAATTGCGGCTAACACCACTGTTGTAAACTCGATGCCATGAATTGTGAATATACATATTACATAAAAAGTATCCCTGACAACGATATTTTGTTTACATATTTGAATTTCCCACGGTAAAATGGTCTAGAAGCACATACTTTCATATCAGAAGTAGAACCCGTGTCGAACAGTGTAATTCGTTATATTTCGGTTACGGAACAAATCACACAGATTTAAATGTTGGTGGTGTAACTAAATACCTAGGGATTACAGTTACGAACAACTTAAGTTCAAACCATGATATAGAAAATGTTATGGCGGTAGGCTAAACAAAGACAGTGTCTTCTTGGCAGAACATTTGGAATAAGCAAGAGTCTAGTAAACAGGCTGCCTGCACAATGTTTGTCCGTTCTCTTGTGGACTATTGCTGCGCGATATGTGATTAATGAAGGACATCGAAAAAGTTCAAAGGAGGTGAGCTCTTTTTATATCAAGGTGAAATAAGAGAGAATGTGCACGGATATGATACCCAAGTTAGGGTGGCTTCCTTTAAAAAAAAAAGGCGTTCTTTGTTGCGCCAAGATATTTTCGCGAAATTTGTCCCCAAATTTCTCCTCTGAATGCGTAAATATTTTGTTGACATCCACCTATATAGGGAGAGAAATGACCATCGTAAAAAAGTAGGAGGATTCAGAGGTTGCATGGAAACATTTATGTGTTCGTTCCACCAACGAGCAACCGGAATGCTAGAGGAAGTGATCCGATCGACCCTCTTCCAAGCGCTGAAGTGTAATTTTCATAGTTGTAATGTCAGTATAGATACACGTTAATGGGAAGTGTACATCCGATATCTGAGCTACAGCATAAGTCACCAATATCTGTGGCGACGGAGTATGTTCTTACTCGGAGTACATTCTTCCTCGGAAGCACCATCCGGGCGATATCTATGGAACATGGCGCTGATTACGAGAAAGTTCATGAACTTATTCCATTTTGTGGTTGCCAGAAACTGTCGCTGAGGCTCGACGAAATGTTTACTGGGAAGGATTCTTTACACTTGCCCCCTCATTTTATGTCTCGCAGTGAACAGTGATAGAGATGTTAGAGCGTGTTTTCAATGAGTACTGCAGCTCCTGCGCCCTCCATCGCCACATATACTACAAAGCACAGACCACACAACAAAGAGTGCTTGAACGTCATTGCTGGCATGCTGGTAAGTGAGTTCAGTCTAAAGGATACAATCCGTCATACATAATCATGTGCGTGGAACAACACCGCGATGATCAAAATCTTCTAGCCATTTTGTTAAGAGGTATGTCAGAGAAATGTCAAAAATGAAATGTAGGAGTGACAGCAGATGCAACGTGCGATGTCGATTCCTACGTAATGGGGGTAATCTAAACAGAAAGCGCTACGTACGGGGACTTTTAGAAGGTGAAGTAAAATTCGTCCTTCGGCTATATCCATATGTAAAAAGCAATACCTTAGCTGACTATGGATACATGGAAACTGTAAGGCTTCTTACGAGGGGTACCACTGGTGCTTGGTCCGGGCTAAACGGTCGCCAACTTCTTCGTCACGGTGCTCAGCGAATCGCATTTGATTTCCTATCAACAATTACAGACATCACGAGGTAGAGGATCCACAGGAAATTATTCATGCTCTCTTTGATTCTACACCACGGCATTTAGACATTCTGATTGCAGTACGTGAAGAATTCTTGGAGTCACATATCACTAATAGCTCTGTACCGTTCTGGTTGTAAGGCTGCGAACATTGTCATCAATATTAGTGCCTTTTCTTGTGCAAGGATGCCTGCGAAGGTTTATAACTTTTATTAGTGATTTCTTTTATTTCAGCTTTGATGAATTTAACAGTTGTGATTTGGGTATCCTAAAATAAAAATAAAAAAATGTTTTACCGCTACCTCTCAGGTCCGGACACCGTCTCAAGTATACTTACGGTGACCTCAACGAATGTGACGAAGAGTGTAAAAAAATATTAACGCCTAACTTTGCTGATATTTACTCCAGGCAAGAGCGTGAATAGATCACTTATATGGCGGAGTGGACACAAGAAAGAATGATGATAATATGGGAGACCGGAATCTATACTTTCGTGGAACAGTTCTCTGAGTTCTGATCACTTACCAGCACGCCACTCGCCACCTTGTTAATAAAGGACTGCGTGAGGTGCTTTTAGAATTTGTTGAAATTGATGTCTACGTGGAATGTCCACAGGGACAAAAACATAAACATAATCTCAGGGATAATTTTCACATTAAAATATTGCTGCAGTATATCTTTACCGTAGCGAAATTTGATTAAAAGAAACCTTTGAAGTAAAAAAAGTATTTCCTTTTTTAAAAGAATAGTCATTGTCTTGCCGAGAAGTGGCCAATGCTTACATAGGTTCTATAGATTTATATTATATGGTCTTTTGCCGTTTTTATTATTTCTTTTCATTACAAATTACCATTCTGACAGATAATTACAGGCGCATTTTCAGAGTTCCCGGGTGATATTTTCAATAATTTAAAGTTTTACGATCTCCATTTTACTTAGTTGCGTCCGACTTGTCGTCGCACGATGTAATATTTTGTACCGCGTATCGGTACAAGGGCCCCCTGGTATGAATAGGCCAAAAACACTTGTGGTTTGCGAGCAGTCATACCACGTTTCTAATAACACATGTCGCTTCACGTCTCTTTTGTTTTTTACACATATGTGTATATATATATATACAGGGTGAGTCACCTAACGTTACCGCTGGATATATTTCGTAAACCACATCAAGAGCTGACTAACCGATTCCACAGACCGAACGTGAGGAGAGGGGCTAGTGTATTCGTTTAATACAAACCATACAAAAATGCACGGAAGTATGTTTTTTAACACAAACCTACGATTTTTTAAATGGAACCACGTTAGTTTTGTTAGCACATCTGAACATATAAACAAATACGTAATCAGTGCCGTTTGTTGCATTGTAAAATGTTAATTACATCCGGAGATATTGTAACCTAAAGTTGACGCTTGAGTACCACTCCTCCGCTGTTCGATCGTGTGTATCGGAGAGCACTGCAACATACATCGCGTTTCTACAGAATTATCTGCAAACGTTGCTCGAAAATGTCCCACTGGAAACGCGTCGACGTATGTGGTATCAGCATGATGGTGCACCTGCACATTCCGCAATTAACACTAGGCTGACCCTTGACAGGATGTTCGACGGGCGTTTCATAGGACGTGGAGGACGCATAAATTGGCCAGCCCGTTCTCCTGATCTTACACCTCTGAACTTCTTTCTGTGGGGTACGTTAAAGGTAAATGTGTACCGTGATGTGCCTACAACCCCAGAGGATATGAAACAACGTATTGTGGCAGCCTGCGGCGACATTACACCAGATGTACTGCGGCGTGTTCGACATTCATTACGCCAGAGATTTCAGTTGTGTGCAGCAAATGATGGCCACCACATTGAACATCCATTGACCTGACATGTCGGGACACATTCTATTCCACTCCGTGATTGAAAACGGAAACCACGTGTGTACGTGTACCTCACCCCTCATGGTAATGTACATGTGCCTCAGTGAAAACCAATAAAAAAGTGTTAGCATGTGGACGTAATGTGTTGTTCCAGTCTCTTCTGTACCTAAGGTCCATCACCGTTCCCTTTGGATCCCTACGTAATTCGGTGCTCTCCGATACACACGATCGAACAGCGGAGGAGTGGTACTCAAGCGTCAACTTTAGGCTACAATATCTCCGGATGTAATTAACATTTTACAATGCAACAAACGGCACTGATTACGTATTTGTTTATATGTTCAGATGTGCTAACAAAACTAACGGGGTTCCATTTAAAAAAACGTAGGTTTGTGTTAAAAACATAATTCCGTGCATTTTTGTATGGTTTGTATTAAAAAATTACACTAGCCCCTCTCCTCACGTTCGGTCCATGTACACCCGCAGTTTCCGCATCAATACCTCCACCATGCAGCTGATGAACTGGAAGTGATGCCCCGCATCCAGCAGACTGCACGCCGTTTTTACCGACGGTCGCACGCCTCTGCCAATCCCCTCATTCGAGACGTTGGCGCACCTCAAGATGTTCGAGACCGCTATCAGCGGCCTGTTGCACTCCTCGACCGCTGAGACCCGGGGGTGCACCCAGCGGACGCTGCTTGCAGCTCCGTCCCTATGAGTTTCTTTTTATAATCCCGCATACCCTGATGCCATATAACAAATAAAGAAGTTCAACCCAACCTTTCTCCTCTGACGAATGCAGGCAATGCCGTCAGGTAAATCCTGTGTTACTCTCCTCTTCTTGGGACATACGACTGGCGGATGTATGGATGGGATGGATGGTCTGTGGAATCGGTTCGTCAGTATTTGATGTGGTTTACGAAATATATCCAGCGGTAACGTTAGGTGACTCACCCTGTATATCTCTTTCGCCCTTACACTACGCGACGAGTGAGAACAGCTGGGTATGATTGAATAATTCCGGTAAACGATAGGTTTACTCCCCTATTTAGGTTACAGGCGACGGGAAAAAACGGGTTAAAAAAATTCTGCCCAGAGTCTTCAACTGTTCACACTCCCGCTACCATCAATTATTGATTGTGAATGATGTTATCATTTGATTACCTTGATCTACAGACCATCATTTTTACAGTAAACGATTTCACACAGTCTTTACAAGTTACCTATTGAAATCATTTTATCGGGCATACAGTATGAATATATGCAATTGATGGTTAATTTTACAAAGTTCGTTCACTTTTATAGTGCATCAACTTTCAATCTACGTTCACGTTACACATGTAACACAGCTTTTAGTGGATACATATAGCACAGTCATTTTTATTCCTGTCTCTCGCAGTCAATACTGCAGAATATTTCAATAATTTGTTGTTATGAATTTGTGCATTACGACGACCGCTCCCCCACGGTACGGGACTACAAGTCCCACCGCCACACCTGCACCTGCACATGTTAGGCAATAAATTCTGCCTGACTCATGTAGTACTATCACCGTAAGAGGGTGGTACGGGACTACAAGCCCCACCGCCACACCTCCAAAGTGAATTGCAGTGACAAAGTCACTGCACAGTGGAAATTTACTGGCCCACCAACACAGTTAGACCGCAACAGACCGGTGATGCTTTTAGTGGATACATATAGCACAGTCATTTTTATTCCTGTCTCTCGCAGTCAATACTGCAGAATATTTCAATAATTTGTTGTTATGAATTTGTGCATTACGACGACCGCTCCCCCACGGTACGGGACTACAAGTCCCACCGCCACACCTGCACCTGCACATGTTAGGCAATAAATTCTGCCTGACTCATGTAGTACTATCACCGTAAGAGGGTGGTACGGGACTACAAGCCCCACCGCCACACCTCCAAAGTGAATTGCAGTGACAAAGTCACTGCACAGTGGAAATTTACTGGCCCACCAACACAGTTAGACCGCAACAGACCGGTGATGCTGTATTGTAACCTATCACCTCGGACTACAAGTCCATTAAAAAAAAAAAAAAAAAAAAAAAAATGTGCATTACGAAACGATGCTCATTATCGTTGGTTGCCTTCGTTGTTCGATGTCGGTGGAATGAATGGGTGCCGATCAGCTGTTGGACAGCAGGCTGCTTCGGTCGTCACTCCACCCCGTAGCAAGCATGCAACAAGCTTTCTTATCACGAAGAAAGTGTATATAAGCTGAAAAGATGTTTTGCACAGTTCACAGCCACACGTGCCACGTTCTTGCTGTTTGTGTGTACTTTGTTTTGGATGTCACTAGCCCAGCTCTTTACAACATTTAGGACTAGGCTTCTGCTATCTCACTGGTTAATAGAACGCACAGCTCATAGCTTCTCAACACCTCCCGTCACACACGCACTGCACTTCCACTTCCTAGAGCGTTCGTACAGTCATCGTATTCCGTTAGAATTTTCTGTTGTATGTTGGTCCACCAGTCACTTTAAGCGTTCAGATATTCCGTGTTTTCACGGTAATCACTGCCGTGTGCGGATTCAGCAGTTTTACAGTACATTTAACACCTTTATGCGTTTGATATTTCAACAGTTTTGTACACTACATGTAACTATTTTGTACGTACAGCTTCACATTAATGCTTAGACATTTCCACACGCTACGGATTTTGGCCACAAATTTACATATTATTTACAGATTCACAGCCTCTTCTGTGTATCACAGTTATTCCTTACTGTTGTTGTGCTCACCGATATTTCCACCTAGAAATTTAATGGATTTGTCTTTTGTTTGTTAAAAGGTTTTGACCTTTTACTGTGGCTACTTTAGCATTCAGATTGTTCGACACTTAAAACTCACTTTTCCCACACAGTTTGTACATTGTACGTGTGAAGAGTACATTATAAGCACTTCCTCTTTAACATTATATAGCACACATGGTAGTATCATGCGCAAAAGTATCCGGAAGTCCTGAATGGTGATCCGCCTGGATAGCACGCAACCAACAAAACGTAGAGGTATAGCGGGTCCTCTAATCGCTATGCGGTCCAGTGGTTCGACTACACAAAATGGATACCACGAGAGACCACTAGACAACAGTGTTCTTTAAGGCAATCACTGCGATCTAACATCACACCATGATACTGAAAAACTATAAAAACACGTAATTAGATATGAGTTAGTAGCTATCGCTTGTACAGGTTACAACGATTTGCAAAAGCGTTACCATCTCGTTTCCATCTGAAACAACTAACAATGGCACATAAATTATGTAGCAATCCTTAAAGTAAATGTTTGCATGAACAAGATATTCTGAAACAATGTCTGGATTAAAACTGTCTATGACTGTTCTTTTTCCCCTGTATAAGATTTTCACGCACATGCTAAAAGTCCCAGTGACGATTGGTTTTTGCATAAACTGGTCATCAAACGAACTAGTTAAAGAAAACGCGATAAATAGCGGTAAACGCTGTATAGAAACTGCAGTAATAATGGATTATAATCCGTAACGTCACTGTACTAATTATTCACTAATAATTATTTTGTTCGCACTATAAATGACATGACGCAATTTTTTGTTCTGGATCTGGACAGAAACCCAGCAGACGTAGCCACTACTAACTAAAATACACTTTCGCCCCTGCCATTGACTTGTCAAGGCAACGATCATCAATGCTGACAAGGTGAAAAGAGACGTGAAATATAAAGGTTTTCACCAGTGTTAGTTAACACATCTGAACTTGAAACGAAATGACGAAATTATTTCTACTACATCAAAACCATTATCGCCCTGTTAACTAACCACGAAAGACGTTTAATATACCCTCCTTCACAAGTAACCAAGTATGCATGTGCTGAAAATTGGAACACTATGATTTAAAATGTAGTGACGGGATTTTCTACCCAGCACGTTAACGGATTGTTAACTAAGTAAAATCACATGTTAGAAATCTAATTTGTTTACCAGCAGCGAACTGTATCAATATATGATGCGGGTATAATTTGTTTTGCTTGCCGGGAATCGAACCCGGCGCGTACTGTCATTATTTCCCACCCATAAATAGACGTTAAGTATCAACTGCTTGTTCACCAGTAGCGGTACCTATCGTTATTGTTGACTACTCATGAACAGACATTAAATATGCAAATTATTTTTCGGTGGTAGGTCAGTGTGCACATGCTAGGTCGTAAAATGAAATTATGAATATGTTTGTGCTGGACCAGGATTGCAACCCAGATGCGTTCCATTGCTAGAGATCCGAATTAGATTTCCAGTCGAGGACCAAAAATTTCAACATCTCAAGTTCAAATGAACACCGAGCGAAATGTCCATTCTTAAATTAAATGAAATAAACTTTGTAGTGCTATTTTACTGGCGACAGAGTTTGTGCCTTCGGCGGCTGCCGCCTTTGTTATGGTGCCATTTAAACAGGCTCTGACGCTGTTGATAGTTAAGGGATATTGCGTTTAATGCGGATTCTGAACCATTGTGCGATCTAACATTCTGGACTTGGCGCTACCATAGGTGAATTAGATCTTTTCGTGAATGTTAAAAGCGGACGCCATGAGTGAGAATCAAACCTACACCCCGCAATTATCAAACTACGATCAAGCCAGCAGACTACTGCAACTGACAGTTTTGCAACGTCCTGATTGTGTTGTTGTGTTCGACGATGCGCCCAGAAGCTGTGAAAAAATCCGGCTACCTCGAGTAACTGGTTAATTACCTGCTAGTTTCAATTGCAGGTATTCTTCTAATCTCATGACTGCGTAATATAAGGACCATTCTAGTCTTCATAGCTCCGATTACATACCAATATGAAATTTTTTCTATGACAAATAATGTTTTAATTCGAGAAATACAGCTGCAGCATGCGAGGTTACCAGATAATTCGATGATTACTGTGATGATTGCTATTATTATCTTCATTATGCTGCTACTACACATGTGATTGAAGGAAAGGTATATGCTCTTTGATCATTTTTAGAACCATCTGCCCAATTATAGTAATTATGTAGTTTCTTCCATGTATACGGAATACTTTTCGATTTAATGTCAGGAATCTCCGATTCTTCTGTAATCCCATTAAAATTAAATTAATTGTTGAAACCTTTATTTGAGAGCAGAAATCGTGTTGCTTTCCTGTATTTATTTGCGCTTAGCAACGATGCTTATAAAATGCGAAATCTGGAGGTAAAACACTATTTAAAATACAGGGATGTTAATGTGTGCCGTTAATGTCAAGTGTATGCTTTAAAGACGACTTGGTCAGACTGTTGTGAATCATATGGGAGTTACATGCTGCTGATTAGTATCTCCCTCATTTTAGTGTGTCGTGTTTAATAATCTGCCGAAAAGACCATATGCAGTACGCAATACAGTAATAAAAATTGATTACAACTCTTCATGATAACTTTACAAAAAAAGTCTGCCATCTTAAGGCAAAATACCCCAGATCATTACGAATTAAAGTCAATATTACTGTCAGAAGCCGAAAAATTGGATTAACATGTGTGCAATTCTGTAAATGTTGTGTCTATACATCCACAGACTGCCCGCATCTCGTGGTCGTGCGGTAGCGTTCTCGCTTTCCACGCACGGGTTCCCGGGTTCGATTCCCGGAGGGGTCAGGGATTTTCTCTGCCTCGTGATGGCTGGGTGTTGTGTGCTGTCCTTAGGTTAGCTAGGTTTAAGTAGTTCTAAGTTCTAGGGGACCATAGATGTTAAGTCCCATAGTGCTCAGAGCCATTTGAACCATTTGAACATCCACAGACTAGAGGATAGAGGTAGCAATATAATGGCGGAGAGGGTTTCACTCGATGTCTTTACTGATTGTTGATCTGCCCTGGAGATTCTATTTTGCAGTGGGGAAAAAGTATTGTCGCCACCAGTATTTGAACCGACAGCATGCGCAGTTTGCAATTTCATGTCCAAACACTTCACCCCTACGCTAGAAGCCATGTGTAACAAACTTTGCCTCTTTTTCGCCTCAATCGTATATTCGTCAGCTAAACAGCGACGTAAATAGCGAAACCAACTGCAGTTTCTGTTGAAACGAGCTTTCTGGATCACAATTATTCATTTGATACCTTCTATATCATCCTCTAAGGGAGAATCACTCAGGATATTTTTGGTGGTAGCAGAAGAGCCAACACCGTGTTACGAGTGGAGGCCGAAATGCACCCGTTTTAGCTCACGCAGGCTGGCGTGAGGAGGGAAGAACTATACTGACGTGAGGTCTGGAACATGTTAAGGAATGAAAATTCAGAAAGCGGACGTAGTTAGTTTGATACTTTACTTTAATCCATTAATGATGAACGTCGCTCTTGATGGTACATGATTCACAACATTATCTGTTCAGAATACATTCTTGAAAATATGAATTATAGTAACTGAATATGGCGCCTTGCTAGGTCGTACCAAATGACGTAGCTGAAGGCTATGCTAAACTGTCGTCTCTGCAAATGAGAGCGTATGTAGACAGTGAACCATCGCTAACAAAGTCGGCTGTACAACTGGGGCGAGTGCTAGGGAGTCTCTCTAGACTATACCTGCCGTGTGGCGGCGCTCGGTCTGCAATCACTGATAGTGGCGACACGCGGGTCCGACGTATACTAACGGACCGCGGCCGATTTAAAGTCTAACACCTAGCAAGTGTGGTGTCTGGCGGTGACACCACATATTTAATGAGAATAATAAGATATTAGTGAGTGAATGTAGAAGGAAACTTTTGCACCAGTCCAGGAAGTAATTGGAAGGCCACATTGCTGCCAAATGTATGCTGCAATGTTGCCAATTCTCCAGTAGACTGGTCAGAGGCAGAAGACGCCTGCTAACGCAGGAAGTCTCTTCAGCTTGTAACCACAGGACAAGCTCGCGCAACACAGACGTGGCAGGACCGGCGTTGGGGTTAGCGCCGGTTGCTACCTACTCTTCAAAAGCAATTAGGTTCTGTAGTATCACCTGACGCCGTTAACAGAATGAGTAAGTAACATTCTTTTTGCTATTAAATACGTGAAAATAATTTTTATTACGTAGGATTTCTTTGGCACTATTGCTCCCACACCGTGTTACGTTGTGTGATAGAGGGCACTTTCTACATCACTATCACTTCTCCAATTGTTTGCTACAGGCATGAATGTTTTGTAGGAGGGACAATTGCTGGTAGGCAACTACGTGCATTCTAATCTCTCTACTTTTATCTTCACCGTCTTTCTACTAGACATAAGTAGGAAGAAGCAATTTATTGCCCGACTATTCAAGCTATCTACTGTCTAGGTATTAAACAGTAGACCATGCCGCCGTGGAGGCTGCCTCTTTTGCAGCGTCCTCACCTGGAATGGAATGAGAAACTCTCTGACGCTTTCGTGCTTACTAAGTAATCCAGTAACTAAAGGATTACTTGGGTCTTCTCTATTTTGGATATCCTAACTGGTACGTGTCTCAGAATAATGAGCAGTATTTAAGTATTGGTCAAACGACTGTAAGAAGTCAAGATTCTAAGAAGTCAAGATTGTAAGAAGTCAAGGAACATGGCATCTACGTGGTCACCTGTGTGCATATTTAAAGTCTGTTCATGAGCAGTCAACAATAAGATAGCTACCGCTATTTCTAGTGATACTTGAGAGCATCCCACTACTGGTGAACTAGCAGTTGATACCTAACGTCTATTTATGGATGAGAAATAGTGACAGTACGCGCCGGGTTTGATTCCCGGCAAGCAAAACAAATTATACCCGCATCATATATTGATACAGCTCGCTGCTGGTAAATAAATTAGATTTCTAACATGTGATTTTACTTAGTTAACAATCCGTTAACATGCTGGGTAGAAAATCCGTCACTACATTTTAAATCATAGTGTTCCAATTTTCAGCACATGCATACTTGGTTACTTGTGAAGGAGGGTATATTAAACGTCTTTCATGGTTAGTTAACAGGGCGATAATGGTTTTGATGTAGTAGAAATAATTTCGTCATTTCGTTTCAAGTTCAGATGTGTTAACTAACGCTGGTGAAAACTTTCATATTTCACGTCTCTTATCGGCTTGTCAGCATAGATGATCGTTGCCTTGATCAAGTCAATGGCAGGTGCGAAAGTGTATTTTAGTTAGTAGTGGCTAAGTCTGCTGGGTTGCTGTCCAGATCCAGAACAAAAAATTGCGTCATGTCATTTATAGTGCGAACTAAATAATTATTCGTGAAAAATTAGTACAGTGTTGTTACAGATTATAATCCATTAATATTGTGGTTTCTATACAGCGTTTACCGCTATTTATCGCGTTTTCTTTAACTAGTTCCTTTGACGACCAGTTTATGCAAAAACTAATCGTCACTGGGACATTTAGCAGGTGGGGGAACACCTTATATAGAGGAAAAATGCTTCGAACTGTCATAGACCTTTATTAATCCAGACATTGTCTCAGAATATCTTGTTCATGCAAACATTTACTTTCTTTAAGGATTGCTACATAGTTAGTTGTTTCAGATTGTAATGAGATGGTAACGCTTTTGGAAATCGTTGTAAGCTGTACAAGCGATAGGGACTAACTCATCTCTAATTACGTGTTTTTCTAGTTTTTTCAGTATCATGGTGTGATGTTACAGAACACTGATTGCCTTAAAGAACAGTGTTGTCTAGTTGTCTCTCGTGGTATTCATTTTGTATAGCCGAACAAGTGCACCGAAAAGCGATTAGAGGACCCGCTAGACCGCTACGTTATGTTGGTCCCCTGCAAACCAGGCGGATCACAATTCAGGACTTTCGGATACTTTTGCGCATGATAGTACATCCCTTACAATAAAAGCCTCTATATTTTGATAGGATACATGTAGCTAGTGTCCCGTCATGCAGAAAGTTCGACCATTTTGTCATCTGGACTATTCAGTTCAGTATATTTAACCATCATAGTTGTTCTCGACACTGATTCATTCTCTAGTGTTTACTTTGCCTTCTGACAACATAATCCGAGCACACACTCCCAAGTATCTAACGTGTGTAGGTCTTATACCTTCCTGGCAGAAATTAAATTTCAATACTTATGTCTGACAATGCTGTCACTATCGTTATTCTAAAATTCTTTGATATTGGTTTATGATTTGCAGGAGCACATTAGTCATCTAGAGAACATGCAAACTGCCTAAATTTGCTTACCTACATTGTGATTTTATGAAATTTACACTTAGTATGCTGTCCTCATTAGTAATTCACTTGTTGCAGCCATTGTTCACATGTCCTCTCATGTATTCATTCAGACATCCTGATTTCATACACAGACACATAAATCTACAAACATATAAAAATTTAGACTCATATTTACAATACACACACAAGAAAAATACAAGAATGAACATAAAGCTAATGAAATAACCTTACACTACAGTAACTACTTTTGATTCATGATCTTCATTTTACGATGAACGGTCTTGGTCATTCCTGTAACACAAAGGGTTTCAAGTCTTTGTGTGGGTAGAGACCAAGCGCTTTCGTGTCTCAGAATTTTCCAAAACATAACTACCCTCATGTGGTATGTTAACAATCCGATGTGGACCTGTATATAACAGGTGCCACTTTTTGTTAACTTTTTATACTTGATGCTTTTGGATGTGTCCTCAGTAATACTAAATCTCCCACGTAGTACTTGCGTGCCTTATTTAACTGTTTGTTGTGTTTCCGCCATCTTAGGTCAGCTTGTTTCTTCAGCGTCACCCAGACTTGTAATCTTTCCTCCAGTGGCATATGTCTGAGTATTCTAGGGAGTGGTTTTACCCATTCATCTAGCATAACTGTTGATGTCATGATTTCGGCCGGCGTCTACCCAGTCAATTCATGTGGTAGGTTATTATAAATGTTTACAAAAAGTGGTACTAGATGTACCCATTTTGTATGCTGTTGTGAGGCATATGTTCTTATGAACCGATTAAGCTCACGGAAACGTCGTTGCACGGGATGGCTATTCGGACTAAAGCGGGACACTAATAAGTGTTGAATGTCTCTCTCTCGCAGAAACTGTTCCCATTTTATAGTTTTGAAATGGGTCATGTTATCAGACAGCAAATTCACAGGTTTTCCCACAAGCGGAATGTAGTCGGGGGCCAACTTTATTATTATGGCGGACGATGTGGAGTTTCTTGTTGGATACATGTTTACATACTTGGAAAATATGTCATAGATGGCTATGATGTATCTGGCTCCCCCTTCACCCACCGGTAAGGGTCCTGTGACATCGACTGATGTTATTAGGAATGCTTTTGTTGGAATTATCGAGTAACTCGTTCAAACTGCTCGTATTTATAGGCTTTGCCATCTGACAAAGTACGTAAAGGAGTACCAGTTTTCTGACATGTAGACTCAAGTTCGGGAAGTAGCAATATGATGCAGTTTTCTGCGGACATTTTCTAGTTAAAAAATGACCCCAACAGTGGTACGTGTCTAAAATTACATTGTCGACTCCATCTGCACCATTGTTCCGATCTCTCTTGGTTCCTACGAAGTAAGAGTCCATCAAGTACTTTATAATTTTTTCCTAAGCTCCTGGTCACTTTTTCATCAAGTGAAGTCTTTATTCTGTGCAAGCTTGCTGCTTTCTTTTATAATCTGGCCATTAATAGAAATGGCATAGGTAATGTTAATCAGAGCACAGTGAGGAGTTGTGATCTAAATACAATAGATTCATTAATTCTTAACACCACAAGACACAAAATGGCTAACTAAACGTCACACAAACATTTTTTTTTAATTTGAGAAACGCCTTCACTCATATGGGTCTATGGTGGACAAAGTAATGAGCTGAGGATCGACACATGCACTAAACAGAACACTAATCGCTTTCTCTCACTTCATACACCTTAATTCGGGGTATGGCACAAAAACTACGCCACCATCAAGGAACTGTACACTATTCCAAAGAGAAAAATATGGTTTGAAAAAATAGGGTGCTGAGAAACATATATTGGAGCCCTGCGCCATAGCAGCGAATACTTTACCCTTCTGCTGGTCAGGGCAGTATACCACGATGGGTTTGGCGTCTGAAGTCATGGACGGCAGCAGTCTGTTATTAATGGTGCACGCCCGAAAATGCAGGTACGCTGTCTTGTGTTCGGCTAATTCGGAATGCAGGTACTTCCCTATGAGCCTCTGAAACGCTGGTGGATTCCAGTGTGCAGGTGGACCCATTTCCTGGTCTCCCAAACTTATTTGACTCTGTTCCACGACTATGCATGACGGAATATATCAAATGTGTAAACAGCCGGCTCAAGACAAATAAGTACACCCACGCATCACCCGTTGTGTGCGTGATGCTAGAAGCAGGACGGCTGACAGGTCAGAAGGTGACTGGCACAGGCTCTAAATGGCACACTAGCAAAGGACACAAGTCTCTCTGTTTAGTTAGAGAGCTGCAGTTCTTTAGTAGCAAAGCAACAGTACAAGAATGACCTCTTTCTATCTGCTTTTCTCGCCAGTTCGGTAGCAAATCACATTTACATCTTAGACTACTCCCACTTTAACACAAGCCTCACGAGGTGGAGCGCTGCATTTGAAGATGGGATACTGCTCCTAGCTCTTCATACACCGATCTGATCAGTCACAGACTTCAGACTTAATTGGGAGAAAAGAAAAGAAGATTCAGCTTTGCGTTCTCTTTCCCACGTGTTTACGCCATGTCTTTTGCTAACAACATGACCAGAATGGAACCACAGCCCTCCATAAAAAGATTGTTATCTCCACTGCCGTGTCGATTTCGAAGTTTCCAAAGAATGGCCATAAACCGCTAAAAGCCTTGTGCCTTCACAAATACGTTTTTGTAACAGTCTGGACATCTCGGCGCCAGTGACCTGCCCCACAGTAATTCGCAGAACTTTCACAGTCGTCTCATCGACATCCTGCCTAACAAGAGCCCGTACTCTCCTTTATAGCCGGTCTTCAATGCTTCGCTCATTGCAACAGTGTCTTCTCAGCGCTAGTCAGCCTACCTGGACGCGACCAGCAACCAACTGGCTCCATCCAAACGTGTATGCACAATGAGACCGCGGAACTCGGCAGTCTGGAAGTATTTTCACCCAGGTTCCGCAGAAAAAACGCGCTTCCCTCTGCCCTCAGCCGCCGTATGCTTTTACTGCAGTCGTTTAAATCGGCACCCTATTTCTTTGAACACATGTAAAGCTTACCGCTATTACTTCACTAGAGCACACAAGCAAGAGCATCATCTACTGTCCACCATTTTATCATGATGTCTGAAGTCAGATCGTAATAAAGATCATCTTGCCTAAGAACATAAAGTGGTATGACACCAAATCAGAAGTGAGAGTGCCCTGCAATCTATCACAACCTCACCCTTCCTCTCAAATTTATTCTAGGGGAGTGTCACACTTTAAAAGGTTAGTGTGACACAGAACATAATAAATTGTGACACTTTGACTCATGTTTATTTCTTTGATAATGACTGAACTAATCTTTATTCGCCATAAATCCCAGCACAGTGTTATAGCCTGTCTGTACCACATTCAACCAGGTATCATCCATACACTCTGTGCTTCATGCCTACAAAATTAAAGTGAGAAATAAAAATGTGATGGGCATACCATCAGGTCATATTCTCGAAGACCAAGATCTATTGACAAATACTAAACAGTTACAGGGTCGTGCAGTTCTTTATCTACTCATTCATCCTGAAATTGGGGCCAGAGAATGTAATTTGTTAACCAGAATACAATATTATTGTCTTGAGAATTCTCTGCCCCATGGAAAATTACTACACCTGCTCAGTTATACACATCGCTGCATTCATTCCTTGAGCGAAAATCGGTCACAAACACTCTCACATACACCCAATATTAAAGATTCCTAGTTTTCGTTTTGCATCTGCTATATGTTCAGCTTATTTCTCTGAAATGTGCCAGTCTGTTCCTTAAGTACAAAGATGTAAGTGTCAACACAACAAAACAACACATGATTGACATAAAACAAGTGAATCTTTACACTAAACGAAAAAATAATACATGAATTCATTAAGAGAATAAAACTTAATAATAAAACATACAAAATACATGTAATCTTGTAAAAATGGAAAACAGTAAGTCACATATAAAACATACATAAAACATATGTAAAACCTGCATAAAACTATTAATGAAAACAACAAATCTCCTACAGCTCCCTTCTCAAAGGTCTTTAGGGAGTCCGATTTTTAAACTTACAATTGTCACACGCATAAACACCACACTAAACATGTCATGTAACAGGTTAGATGTGGCAGTTATGTGGGATGAGTTTGCCAAGACGGGTTACTGCTTTTTCTTAGCATGTACAGTACAGGCAGCACCCTCAGTATTGCAGGACCTAGTCTGTGGCAGCAATCAGTGGCATCTCGATTACTGACCATCTTGGATGGCGTAGTGGTCAGCAATGCATTGCTGCTGTTGAAGACGTTCATGGAGTGATCTGGGCATTGAAGACGTTCATGGGATGATCTGGGCAGCATATGGACACAGGTTTGAGGTGAATCACCTCCCACCATCGCCGCTGTCCGTGTCTCCAGACACGTAAGTAACTCCACAGCACTTCCCAGTGTGTATCACTCACACGGAGCTCGCTCTTTCATTTAGCGGTAGGTCCCTCGGGACCTTGGAGTCGGAAGTGGCAGTGAAAGTGCTCTTGTGTCAGCCAGACACCATCCCTTTGTTGACAGCTCATGGCTCGAAGGGGCTCGATCACACCTGCCTCTATTCAGGTAGCCCGATGACGTCATGCGAGCAGCTGCCCTGTGGTCGCTAAGTGGGCCACCTTCGCCTAGTGCACCACCCCTGGCTCACGGGACTGGCGGACGACCTTAACCATCCTGTCTGCTTGGTGCTTCATCTGCCCATTTGCGACAGCTGGTCCGGTGTCTACGACCTATCCAACTGCCTGATACATCGTTATCAACTCAGCTCCTATGTTCTGCACAATGGTTACATGGAGAATTAGTGCCATGTTTTTACAAATATGTTTATAGCATAAATACAATGAATTATAATGAAATTTTAGAAGGTTGTTTTATATGATTACTCCAAGAAATAAAATGGTTTACATAGCTGTTTTACAAAAATATAATGTTATTCTATTTAACAGCAATAATTTTAAATGATTAATTTGCTGTGTGTAAATCTTTATAATCTTAAGTAGTGGTGTTGTACTGTATGATAGTGTAGTGTTAATTTTCCACAACCTTTCATGCACCAAGTACTAAGCCAGCTTAAACTACACATTCACTTCAGTCATTCTCATTCCATCTAAGTCTACTTATTCATGCAACCCAACTGCTATAAAATATATACGAAATACTGCATTTTCCTATTATGTATTTTTTTCGTTATGGTGGCACTAACGCTGGTGTATGGCGTGAATCTCGATGAGTGCCGACATCATCAGTCTATTCACTGTCCTGTGTCACAAAACAACCGTTGCGAAATTCTCTTATTGCTGAAACTGACACAGATTTTATCAGGTTGGTCTACAAATTTTCCACTCCAGCTCCTGAAACAAACATAAAAAGCATAATTTACTGTCGACGTTTGACTGCAAAGCTACATTTCTTCCTTTCTTCTCTTTCTCACAAATTGATGGTGTGCCCCGCTCACACTGCAAAAAAAAAAAAAATACCCAAGTGACTTGCACATTCTGTGCTCACGCCAAAAGTACAAATTATCGCCCAAGATATATCACTCAGGCACTCGCGAACTACTCGTGAAAGCCCACACGAATATCGTCGCACAATAGTGTGGAAAACCACATGCGAATAACCGTAGTGAACAACAATCGCATAAGACGCGATAGCTCATCCGTTTAACAACACTCGAACAGAATATCCCATTCGCAGGAAACGTCGCACCAAAGACGGCATCCATAGACAAAAAACGCACCACAAATACATCTTGCCACCACCGATTCAATATTCAACCCACAGTGAAGACACATTGCACTGGGCACTGGTCACAAACCACGGCGAAACACACAAAATTCAACACGCCTCTCGTGTGGACAATACGCGCCCATCCTGCAAAATACCTCCATAGGTCTCGCAGTCTAGTCTGAACGACCCCCCTCTCACGCACTATACCACGAATTACATACCGGATCGTACAAGGGCGTTTACTGCGATGCATACACAATAAACAGAAGAAATATGATTGTAGCTGAACTCTAAGATGTTACGAGAAGAATTCCGTCCCAATACTCGTGCACTTGTTTCGGATTAGCAGATATAAAATTCTATAGTTGTTGTGACACCTGATTCCGTTGTTCCATGCAAACTGCAAAACTTCTATAAGAACATAATAGCTTACGCGAAATGGAACTCAAATAAACTACGAATTTTCCGTCGTGAAATCGGCACATTTCTACTCTCAATAATTGTAATTTAATCAGCTCTGGGATGAACAACTGTACATCTATAAACTTGCTACATGTTACAAAGAAATACTTGTACAGTGAAATTCTAACAATACCACATCTTACGACTAGCAGTAACGGAAGAAGTTCCTATGCTAATTGCTATGGCGAATCACAAAAAATCTAAAGAAATGATTGTTATCTTTAAAGTTATTGTAACTAAACAAACTTATGCTACAATGGTTATGTTCGGCTGTCACCTACCATTAAACTGTCTGTGGCTTGTTCAGAAGGTCAGTGGTGTTGGGTGTCATTTCCTCTCTCCCCTCGACCTGAGCTCCATTTGCGTTTCCTCCGTCGTTCATTCGCGCACCTCTTCCATTATCGTTGAAACCGGAGCTATGGTTTCGCCATCCGTTGTTTTGTGGTCCGTAGCCTTCATTCCTCCTTCCATTCCAACCTCTGTTGCGTAGTACGTAACTATTACGGTTCTCATTACAGTCTCTACGTTGTTCAAATTCATTGCTCCCGAAATTTCTCGACCGTGAATGGTTTCCGTAAGGTGCTCCATTCCGTACATTTCCGCTCCTATTATTGTAATGGTTATATTGTGGATGCGACATAGGGCCTGCGACGTATCTGTCAGACTTTCTTTTGTGTTCTCTGATACTCTCTGCTCGGAAGGCGTACTCTAATTTGTAAAGAGTGTTACGGGAAGTACTGAGCTCCACATTACACCTTTCAGCTAATACTTATTGATATTCTGACGGAAGTTTGGTGTAGCAAAGACGAATATTTCACCGGTAGAGCGTGGTATGACAAAATACTGGTTCTTTTCAATCATTGATTCAAGGAACTTGACTGGGCTTTTGTAGCCTGAACTCTCGAAATCTTTCCCAATGATCATCGCTTACTTTATGCGCTCTTGAGTCTCCTTGGATCAGTAGATATTTAGGAAGCTGTCCTTGAATTCCTGGTAACTTCTACACGTTGCTGATATTCCGCGCATTTTCTCCGTAACTCACCCTTGCAAGTGTACGCATAAAACGTCTTATTTGTATTTTAAAGTCCAATTTGGAGGTAAAGAGAGGTAAAATTGTCATATCCAAGAACGTGGGTGAGTAAAATTACCCTCGCCTCGGAAAATTTCCAATTTTCGGACTTCTAAGAAGTGATGGCGTTTCATCGACAACTTCGGTCCTACGGCAAGTATTAGTCCTTTGTATGTCTTCGTTCGACGTCCCCTTATTTGTGCCCCTTCCTCGGTTTCATCTCACCATGTCCTCTGCTCGCTGCCAACGGTATACAGTTATTCGTCCCGTTCGAATTTGTTTCTGGTTCTGTTGCGTTCGCGCTTGGCCGCATTTGAAATTGTTTCCTAAGCGCCTCCACCAATTTCTTCTCCATACGCGTGTTGATCGCTTCCTCTTGAGATTTGAACGAAAGGAGAATCTGGACCTCTTCAGTCTCGCTCATTGGGGTTGCAGCTTAGACTCTAATACGTCCTTGGCCGCTGTCGCATGGAAGTCCGCGGCTTCACGTATTTTCGTGTCGATACGCTGCTCCGCGTCATTTTGCCGCTTTTCTAAGCTTTCGACCTTCTTGTTCAAATTGATCACTGCCTCTCGTCCTTGCTGTTCTGTGCGTTTACTTGCTTTCGCTGCTTGAGCTGCTACACGTCTCACGAAACTGTCTTGGCGCTCTCTGCTGTCTTCTTAGCATCATGTGCAATCTTCAAACCTTTCATTGCTTTGCTGTTTATTTTACTTAAATTTTCCTGGAGTTTATTTGCCCATGACTTGTATTCCTCTCGCATCTGATTTACCTGAGCACGATATTTTTTATGTCGGTCCTCGTCTCATTATCTCGTACTAACTCATTATTTTTCTACTCCAATTTCTTCTTTACACCCATTAAAAAATTCCACCAGATTGAAGTCCTCCTCCTTTTCCTCAGTATCGTGATCGTCCGAAATCATACGTGATTACTGCGGTGTTGTATCCACAATATCGCGTTCTAATATCACACTGTCTTCTCTGTCCGGATTTCTAACAAGCACCTCTGCTTCGATTTGTTGTGGTACGCTCACAACTTCTATCACACGCGATCGGACACTGTCTGTCCCCTCAAGGAAAGCCCTATCACTTTCTTCTCCCTGATATCCTTGCTGCACGTCATCGATTGCTAACAACGTACAACAGCAACGCCTCCCTACGTTCAAACTGTGCCTCCACCATTTCATTGCGCTCTTCCTCTATGACGTACGTTTTAATTTCCCGCTCCCAGTCTACATGTCTCCGTACCCTACTCCTCGTTATCATTCAAATTTTCTGCCCACAACAAACTTTAATTATCCGTGCAACACGTGGACAACAGTGTTACGTAACTCACAAGATGAACACAATACAAGACAATGACGTCAAAAAAAAATTACCAAACCAGTATGTAGCCAGAGACTACGATAATAGTACACGAAATTCAGAAAACAACCAACTACAAAGCAAATACAATAGTAAACACCACAAAAATAATACAACGCCGTTATCAAAGACAAGAAAACGGTCGACAAATGACACAGAAGTCACTGACACCAATGCACTGTAAATAAAACAAATAAACGCATAACCTACACAATCAGAGCATTAAGTATCTACAACATACTAACGAACCATACTTTTCTTCATGATAATGTGGGCCTGTTCGGCAAGGACGCGAAAAGACAGCATCACAGAAGTACCAAGGACGTAGATCCTGGCAGCAGTTCGCCAGTTGCAAGCTTGCTACTTTCTTTTATCAGCTATGTTTTAATAAAAATGTCAAAGGTAATGTTAATCAGAACACAGGGAGGAGTTGTGATCTAAACACAATAGATTTATTGAAACACCACAAGACAAAAAAATGGCTAAAGAAACGTCACACAAACATTTTTTATTTGACAAACGCTTTCACTAATATGGGGTCTATGGTGGACAAAGTGGCAGCTGGGGGGTCGACACACGACACTAACCAAAACACTAACCGCTTTATCTGACTTCATAGACGTGAATTCAGGGTAGAGCACAAAAACTACGCCACCATCAACCATCCATACTCTACTATACCAAAAAGAAAATTATGTTTCGAAAGAACAGGGTGCTGAGAAACATGTATTGGAGCGCTACACCGTAGCAGCGAATACTTTACGCTTCTGCTGGTCGGGGCGTGACGCCACGATGCGTTTGGCGACCGAAATCATGGAAGCATCAATGTGTTATTAATGGCGCGCACCTGAAAAATGCAAGTACGTGGTCTTGTGTTCGGCTAATTCGGAATGCAGGTACTTCCCATGAGCATCTGAAACCTTGGTGGATTCCAGTGTGCAGGTGGATCCATTTGCTGGTCTGCCAAATCTATTTGACTCTGTCCCACTACTATGTATGACGGAATATGTCAAATGTTTCGACGGCAGACTCAAGACAAATAAGTACACCCATGCGTCACTCGTTGTGTGCGTGATTCTAGAAGCAGTACATCTGATGGTTCAGAATGTTACTGGCACAGGCTCTTAGTGGCTTACTAGCAAAGTACACAACTCTCACTGTTTAGGAAGAGACATGCAGTTCTTTAGTAGCTAAGCAACAGCACAAGAGTGACCTCTTCTCTTTCTCTCCACTTTCCTCGCCAACTTGATAGCAAAGCCCATTTACATAGTAAACTACTCCCACTTCAGCACAAGCTCATCATGTGGTGGAGCGCCGCATTCGAAGATGGGAGACTGCTCCTTGCTCTGCATAATACACCGATTTGACCAATCACGGACTTCACAGTTAATTGGGAGAAAGAACAAAAAGATTCAGCTTCGTGCCCTCTTTCCCATGCGTTTACGCCATGTCTTTTGCTAACAACAAGACCAGGATGGAACCACAGAACTCCACATAAAGATTGTCTCCCCCGTTGCTTCCATTTTGAAGTTTCCAAAAAACGGTCATAAATTCGCTAAAAGCCTTGTGGCTTCACAAATGTTTCTGTCACAGTCTGGACATCTGGGAGCATGAGCACCAGCTACCTGTCCCAGGCAGAACGCTCACAGTCGTCTCATCGACTTCCTGCCTAACAAGGGCGCATCTTCTGCTTTATTGCCAGTCTTCAGTGCTTTGGCCATTCATGCGGCGTCTCCTCGGCGCTAGTCAGCCTTCCTGGACGTGACCAACCGGCGCTATCCAAACGTGTCTGCACAATGAGACAGCGGAACTCGGCAGCCTGGAAATGTTTCCACCCAGGTTCCGCAGATAAAACGCGCTTCCCTCGGCCCTCAGTCGCCGTACGCCTTTACTGCAGTCGTTTAAATCGGCACCCTAATCCTTTGAACGCAGATAAAGCTTACCGCTATTCCTTCACTAGAGCACACAAGCAAGAGCGTTAACTACTGCCCACCATCATGATGTATGAAGTCAGATTGTAATAAAGATCATCTTCCTTAAGAACATTAAGTGGCATGACACTGAATCAGAGGCGAAAGTGCCCTGCAGTCTCTCATCTGTTCCATACATGGTCTGCCTGCTGCTCGATTTGCATATTATTACACATGTGTAAGAAAGCCTGTCTACCACTTGTGTCTTTTACCAGCAAGATATTATACTTTATCGATCGTTCTATGAATTCTGTGAATTCCAGCAAACCTTCTGGTGACTGGAGTAATGCATCCACTATTACGTTGTCATTACCTTTCACATGCCTAGTTTGGAAATCGTGATCTTGTAATGCGAGCACCCACCTAGTTAAACGTGTATGTTGTAACCGGCACGTAAGTAGGTAACTTAGAGCCTGGTAGTTGCTGAAGATAATCACCCTCTTTCCATAAATGTAGAAGTGATGCTTCTTTAATGCCCACACTACAGCCAAAGCTTCTAATTCAGTAGCCAAGTATGCATGTTCTCACGCAGTTAGTATGCAGGTCGTGAAACCAGTCATTCTCACTTCTTATGTTGTCAAAGGCCTTTCTACATTCCTCCGTGAACACCCATGGCCTATTTTTACGTAACAACTGTAGCAGTGCCACATTATTAAGCAGCTGCGTGGGCACGAAACGCCTAAAGAACGACGCCATCCCCATGCAAGCTGAAACGTCCCCCTTGAAAAATTATAAATGACTGTGCTTAAACTGACACACAATATTTTTAGTGCCACGCAATCTGACTTTGAAAAATCCCTACAAAAGAATGGCCCTGACTAACAATAACCGATACCTTTCATGAATCACCTACCTCACAAAAGTCTTCGTTACTCGAACTACTGCAATACAGCGAGCGCCACTACTGCCAGCTAAATAAAAGATTCTAACTACTGAAGGCACTAACTACTGATAAGCATAGTTAGCAAATGAAAGATTTTGATAGAGAACAAAAAATGTATTTACCTTAATAGTGTTCATAAGTCATTATATATATATATATATATATATATATATATATATATATATATATATCAGTTCATGACATCCTGTCTTACAAATTTACTCTCTCTGAAGGACATACGACCAGATCATCCGCTCTCAAAACTCCGCCATTTCTCTCCCCACATCCACCACTGCTGGCGGCTCACCTCCAACTGCGCAATGCTACGCGCTGTTAACAGCCAATTGCCCAACACTACAATAGCTAATATTACAACAATGCCAACCACCCACAGACAGAGCGCTATATGGCGTTTACCAACATAAAAACCTAAACAGCCTACTTACAAAGCCTTCAATTGTTTCTTTTTAGTGGGGTACAGCAGATGTTGGATAGCTTCCAACTTGCCTGGGTCAGGCATTATACCTATTGGTAACACTATATGTCATAAAAACTTTATCTGAGAGCGGCCAAATTTTGATTTCTTTAAGTTGGCGGTAAGTCCTGTTTCTGCGTACATAGGTGACACCCGGTCTAATATTTCCAGATGTTCTTCCCACGTTTCCGTGGCGATTAATAAAATGTTCAGATGTGTGTGAAATCTTATGGGACTTAACTGCTAAGGCCATCAGTCCCTAAGCTTACACACTACTTAACCTAAATTATCGTAAGGACAAACACACACACACCCATGCCCGAGGGAGGACTCAAACCTCCGCCGGCGATTAATATATCATCTGCATGTAAGGTTACCTTTTCCAGTAATTCCGGTCCGAGTACAATTTCAAGTACCTCAATAAAGACTTCTGCACTTACGTTAAGCTCAAACAGCAGCAATCGGAACTGGTAACTACGACTGGCAGCTGTAAAGGCTGTATATTTTCACGAGGCCTCTGTTGGCAACACCTGCCAGTATTACTTCTTTAGATCAGGACGAGTAAGGAATTTAACTCCTTGGAACTTTTGAATCTGTTCTTCGAGGTTTTCAGGTCGGCTTCTTACAGGTATAATGATTTTGTTAATGTCTTGGGCATCCAGCACTAACCGCTTACATCTGCTTTCGTGACTACAAAAAGTGGGCTGCTATATGGAAACAATGAATGTTCCATTATTTGCCACTTAGCATTTGTTGAATCTTTTTAGATATGTCTTGCTTTTTAGCCCATGGCACGGAATACGTGGGGCGGCAACGTATCGTGCAGTTAAATTTGCATGTCATATATGTATCCATTTATTACACCAGGTTTCTGGCTGAATATCTGACTATACTTGTTTAGCAGGTGAGACAGTTCATTCTTTTGGTTACGGTCGAGGTAATTCGATTCCGACACCTTTACTTCAATATCTTGTCTTATTTCTTTTGTTTGAGATTCGGTATCATGGACTAGTTTATTGAAAGTCCCCCTATAGAAGTCATTTTCTGCATGCCATTCCTTTTGGTCAGAGATATCCACCTGAACCTGCCTACAGTAATTATTATATGTGGCAGCAGTCTTTATCACTGCTGCTTCATTAACCTCATTGTGGTTTTTCAAGGTGCATGTCGCACGAAAGAGGTCTATATTTGCATTCCTCTCACGCAACATACCGAAACCCAGGATACAGGATATCACTGAGTACCTAAGGAGCAAGAATGAGCATTTCATCGCTTCTTTTTCTTTACCTGGGACGGCATGTACCTGATTTTTAATGACCTGCACCCAGCCACATACAGCCCCCACAATTTTACAGTTTTGCACTGGTAAAACTGGCAGTCTCTTAAACTGGTCTACTCATTTATAAAATTCATGATCCATAACTGAAGTACTTGCTCCTGTATCAATAATGACAGTTACGGGTATACCATTTATCTGAGCCTTAAAAGTAGCTTGTACTAACTCACCCATTTCTTGCTGTGTCTGTCCCGATTCAGAAATTAATTCCTCCCTGAGGAATGCTTGCACGCGTTGCCTGCTTTCGCCCTGTGCCATATAGACCCTTTGTAGAAGGCTTATATAGGCCGATTGGAGTTTACTGCCTCTGAACATCCGGGTTGCGACTCTTCAACCACTTCCACAATGTGTACTGTTTTATTTGTTTCTACTCTTGCTGTTTTGGCATGTATTGCGGTTGTGGTGTTCAATGCTGCTGCGTAGGTGGCGCGGGGGCATTGGTATAACGTTTATGTTATTCACTGGATGTAGGTTGCAGTAGGTACTGGGAGATGAAGAAGCTTGCACAGGATAGAGTAGCATGGAGAGCTGCATCAAACCAGTCTCAGGACTGAAGACCACAACAACAACAACAATTCATTGGCACATTCCGGTCGGCGGAAGCGTGCTATATCTGCCAATTTGCAGGACCACTGCTCATTTACAGTTCGCATTTTATTTTTGGCAAAGGAAGCGTTAAAAACTTCCTTCGTTCCTCCATTTCCTATTAAATTTTCGTTTCCGTTTTTATTCAGAGAAGGGTTAATACATCCATTGTATTGGTAGCCAGCAGAACCAATGTGACTATTTTGTTTGTTGCTACTGTTGTCGGCGGGTGTGGTAATCACTTTCTCTATTCTGTCCACCTTTCCTGTGACGGTTTCTATTCGGATTTCTTTGCCTCGTTATTGTGTACATAGTTCTGCGTAGTCAGAGCGTACACAACTTTCCCACTAGAGCGCGCCCCGCTAAGCACAACAGCGCGTGCGCAGCGCTCGTCTGTCTCCGCACTATGAGATGGCGCTGCCATAGAGACGGACCAAATTCTGCTTTCGCCGATCCGCGTATTAATACGCAACACAGCCAATGAGATTACTGCTAACGTAGAACATTTTTTCCTCGCGGATCACACTCACCCAGTGATATACGAACGCGCAAGGCATTATAACAAGTGTACAGACCTCCGATTAGTCTGCATTTGACTGCACTAGTCTATAGTCAAGTTTCAGTCTCCGCCTAGTAAGATTACCATATTCCTGTACATAGCCATTAAGATAAATGTATAGACACTTTTGTCAAGTATCAGAGATAGATGTGAGAATAACATTAACGTACCAATACCAAAGGAACTTCAGATTGTCAATTGTAATTAGCATCCAGAACCAAGTTAAGTAATTTTTATGCTTGTTATTATTTTAATAAATGTCTGTGAAAATTAATCAAGTTCTGTTTAAAGTTGGTCACCGTCAATCTGCTACTCTAAGCGTGCAAGTGGCATTTCTATCATCTGACCTAACGGCAGAAGATAAACACACCACGATAAGACCACGAGACATATTGCTGACACTCTCGTACTTCGTTAGAGCGACAAGTCAAATAATCTGGTGGTGTGTATACTGAAGGTCTTACAGTATGCACACCACACTCTTGTTACTACTGTTCGATCCTGGCCCACCACTGCCAAATTCGTTTTACCTGGCGTCTTCTTGTATTAAATCCAGTGAATCTACGGTGGCCATAAATTGTTTGAGGTCCGTGTCGGACACATGAACAAGCTTTTCCCTAATTTAAATTGGTAACTTGCCCTTTAATACGAGAGCAGTTCAATAAGTAATGCAACACATTTTTTTTCTGGAACAGGGGTTGTTTTATTCAGCATTGAAATACACCAGGTTATTCCCCAATCTTTTAGCTACACAACACTATTTTTCAACGTAATCTCCATTCAATGCTACGGCCTTACGCCACCTTGAAATGAGAGCCTGTATGCCTGCACGGTACCATTCCACTGGTCGATGTCGGAGCCAACGTCGTACTGCATCAATAACTTCTTCATCATCCGCGTAGCGCCTCCCACGAATTCCGTCTTTCATTGGGCCAAACATATGGAAATCCGACGGTGCGAGATCGGGGCTGTAGGGTGCATGAGGAAGAACAGTCCACTGAAGTTTTGTGAGCTCCTCTCGGGTGCGATGACTTGTGTGAGGTCTTGCGTTGTCATGAAGAAGGAGAAGTTCATTCAGATTTTTGTGCCTACGAACACGCTGAAGTCGTTTCTTCAATTTCTGAAGAGTAGCACAATACACTTCAGAGTTGATCGTTTGACCATGGGGAAGGACATCGAACAGAATAACCCCTTCAGCGTCCCAGAAGACTGTAACCATGACTTTACCGGCTGAGGGTATGGCTTTAAACTTTTTCTTGGTAGGGGAGTGGGTGTGGCGCCACTCCATTGATTGCCGTTTTGTTTCAGGTTCGAAGTGATGAACCCATGTTTCATCGCCTGTAACAATCTTTGACAAGAAATTGTCACCCTCAGCCACATGACGAGCAAGCAATTCCGCACAGATGGTTCTCCTTTGCTCTTTATGGTGTTCGGTTAGACAACGAGGGACCCAGCGGGAACAAATCTTTGAATATCCCAACTGGTGAACAATTGTGACAGCACTACCAACAGAGATGTCAAGTTGAGCACTGAGTTGTTTGATGGTGATCCGTCGATCATCTCGAACGAGTGTGTTCGCACGCTCCGCCATTGCAGGAGTCACGGCTGTGCACGGCCGGCCCGCACGCGGGAGATCAGACAGTCTTGCTTGACCTTGCGGCGATGATGACACACGCTTTGCCCAACGACTCACCGTGCTTTTGTCCACTGCCAGATCACCGTAGACATTCTACAAGCGCCTATGAATATCTGAGATGCCCTGGTTTTCCGCCAAAAGAAACTCGATCACTGCCCGTTGTTTGCAATGCACATCCGTTACAGACGCCATTTTAACAGCTCCGTACAATGCTGCCACCTGTCGGAAGTCAATGAAACTATACGAGACGAAGCGGGAATGTTTGAAAATATTCCACAAGAAATTTCCGGTTTTTTCAACCAAAATTGGCCGAGAAAAAAAATGTGTTGCATTACTTATTGAACTGCCCTCGTATATGCAACACTTCCTCCGGAAGCATGGGGTCATCCCAGAATCGTGTCTTGTGTAAATATCGAAGCATTTTCGAAGACTGCCTTGCAGGGTATTGAAAGGCTCGGGGTTATACACCTGCTTTGAGTCCTTCTTGTACACATAACGACTATAAACGAGCTAAAAACATCTTCTCGAAGTGTGAGTATACCTGACAATTCTCTGCAACCTCCATTGCCGAGAGAGCTGTATCTCTATTTATAAAAGAAATCACAAACTGTATTTTCTGCTTCTCCGTCCACAAGAGGTAAAACATTTCTAAAACTCTTGATAAATATCACTCTGTGTATTGACTTTCGTTCCTCAGTGAATATTTGGAACTGCATGTGCTTAATAAGCGACTCCTCATGTTTTACCTGTGCAACAGTTGGCACTTTACGCACATCTGTCGCACCAACAATACTCCCACAATTGCACGGGCTAAACTGCTTGGCATTACAGCGAGCCAACCGCTCACCGTTTGACGTATTCACAGGTACGTTTCCGCAACGGTTAGTAACGTGTGGATGGTTGTCATGTTCCCTACGACCACTTTCCCCTTATAAAGCGAAAGTGCGCTGCTGCATCTCACTTAGTTCAGGGTTTAAGTGAGTGTTCGAGTCCTGGCTCTCACACTCAACACCTAACAGGGTGTTACAAAGAGGTACGGCCAAACTTTCAGGAAACATTCCTCACACACAAAGAAAGAAAATATGTTATATGGACATGTGTCCGGAAACGCTTACTTTCCATGTCAGAGCTCATTCTATTACTCCTCTTCAAATCATATTGATCATGGAATGGAAACACACAGCAACAGAACGTACCAGCGTGACTTCAAACACTTTGTTACAGGAAATGTTCAAAATGTCCTCCGTTGTCGAGGATATATGCATCCACACTCCGCCGCATGGAATCCCTGATGCGCAGATGCAGCCCTGGAGAATGGCGTATAGTATCACAGCCGTCCACAATACGAGCACGAAGAGTCTCTACATTTGGTACCGGGGATGCGTAGACAAGATCTTTCAAATGCCCCCATAAATGAAAGTCAAGAGGGTTGAGGTCAGGAGAGCGTGGAGGCCATGGAATTGGTCCACCTCTACCAATCCATCGGTCACCGAATCTGTTGTTGAGAAGCGTACGAACACTTCGACTGAAATGTGCAGGAGCTCCATCGTGCATGAACCACATGTTGTGTCGTACTTGCAAAGGCACATGTTGTAGCAGCACAGGTAGAGTATCCCGTATGAAATCGTGATAACGTGCTCCATTGAGCGTAGGTGGAAGACCATGGGGCCAAATCAAGATATCACCAACAATGCCTGCCCAAACGTTCACAGAAAATCTGTTTTGATGACGCGATTGCCCAATTGCGTGCGGATTCTCGTCAACCCACACATGTTGATTGTGAAAATTTACAATTTGATCACGTTGGTTCAAATGGTTCAAATGGCTCTGAGCACTATGAGACATCTGTGGACATCAGTCCCCTAGAACTTAAACCTACTTAAACCTAACTAACCTAAGGACATCACACACATCCATGCCCGAGGCAGGATTCGAACCTGCGACCGTAGCAGCCGCGCGGTTCCGGACTGAGCGCCTAGAACCGCTAGACCACCGCGGTCGGCGATCACGTTGGAATGAAGCCTCATCCGTAAAGAGAACATTTGCACTGAAATGAGGATTGACATATTGTTGGATGAACCATTCGCATAAGTGTACCCGTGGAGGCCAATCAGCTGCTGATAGTGCCTGCACACGCTGTACATGGTACGAAAACACCTGGTCCTCCCGTAGCACTCTCCATACAGTGACGTGGCCAACGTTACCTTGTACAGCAGCAACTTCCCTGACGCTGACATTAGGGTTATCGTCAACTGCACGAAGAATTGCCTCGTCCATTGCAGGTGTCCTCGCCGTTCTAGGTCTTCCCCAGTCGCGAGTCATACGCTGGAATGTTCCGTGCTCCCTAACTCGCCGATCAATTGCTTCGAACGTCTTCCTGTCGGGACACCATCGTTCTGGAAATCTGTCTCGATACAAACGTACCGCGCTACGGCTATTGCCCCGTGCTAATCCATACATCAAATGGGCATCTGCCAACTCCGCATTTGTAAACATTGCACTGACTGCAAAACCACGTTCGTGATGAACAGTAACCTGTTGATGCTACGTACTGATGTGCTTGATGCTAGTACTGTAGAGCAATGAGTCGCATGTCAACACAAGCACCGAAGTCAACATTACCTTCCTTCAATTGGGCCAACTGGCGGTGAATCGAGGAAGTACAGTACATACTGACGAAACTAAAATGAGCTCTAACATGGAAATTAAGCGTTTCCGGACACATGTCCACATACCATCTTTTCTTTGTTTGTGTGTGAGGAATGTTTCCTGAACGTTTGGCCGTACCTTTTTGTAACACCCTGTATTTAATCTCTGCAAAGCATTCGTTACTTGTTGTTCAATTTTTGTTTCTACATTGTCAGCTATTTGATCTAGATTTTTAGCTAGCGATTTCGTCCAACCCTCCAGTACTTGTTGCGCTCTGTCGAGTTCGGTTACCTTCTCGTCAAGTTTCTGGCCTTTCGTTGGAATACCTCTGCTTTGTTTTACCATTCCGGAAACTTGTTCCTGCAGGCCATCTTTTTCTCCCTTAAGATGTGAGACGATGACTTTATACCGTTCGTCTAAAGTCTGGTTTAGTCGACCGACTAAACGTCTTCTTTCCTTTCCCTTTCCTAGCGTTCTGCTGTTACTATCGTTTTAACTTGATTAATTGTCGATTTTTCATTTTCCGCACCCTCTACTTCTAATATAGTCTTCACATGAGCTATTAAAACCTTTTCTCTTTCGAGACGCTCCTTTTTTTCGCGTTTCTCTCTTTCCAAACGTTCCTCTTTTTCGTGTTTCTCTCTTTCCCTTTCTCTCAACTCGAGATTTGTCAGCAACACGGCTAGAAAATCATTCTTTGTTGCTGGCTGTGGTAGTTCATTAGCTGTCTCTACAACATATGTTGCTTTGTTTGAGTCGTCACCTGAGCTGACGCCTGTCTGCTGTTCGAGCTGTTGACTGCTAACAGCAGACGATATTTCCTCTACATTGCCCTGTTCAGTTTCCAAATAGTGGATTGCTGAAACAGATTCGTCATCGACCTCTGTTGTGTCGTCCATGCTTAGTTTTCTGCCTTTGCGTGTCTTTACTTTACTTGTATTAACACTGTTACGTCAAAAGACACAAAAAACACAAAAATACACCACTTAGTCTAACACAAACAAATACACGGTACACACTATATCCTAAACAACTCACACTTAAAACCCAGTCGTAGCACCTTGGCAAGAAAAATTAATATTACTCTTGAACGTAACTTTTAAACGATCTGTACCCACACAGCTGATTGTCTAGCTTAACACACAAAGTATCTATATCAATTGAAAGAATGTGGCTACACTTGAACTCTAGAATTGCAATCAAACACCTTTTTCAAACATGTAGCCGGTTGTACTAATGAAAGTACTGAATGTCACACTTTATTTAATCAGTAATCACTACCTAATGATTTTAATACTGAACTTCGGAGCTCATGCAGTCGCATTCTTTCCTTGGTAAGTAATCTCTGTTACTCGTCGCCCCACATCAAGGTTGCGACGTCTATTTTGTAAAACAATGTTATGGCAGCTGCTTTCTATCCCAGTCGAACAGCTCGGGCTATTTATTTCCCGCGCTCAGTAATGGATTGTAGTTGTTACAAGTACATGGAACATAACATTTATAGAATTACGCACATTACAAAATTATTACACATAAATAAATATAATCTGATATTCATAAGTTTTCTATGAATATTGAACTCACTACAGCAATATTTCTGATCTGTAAGTTGGATACCGAAAAGCAATATGTGTTTAGTTCAAGCCCCACACGTTGGGCGCCATTTGTACCGCTACCGCCCAGCTCCAACGTCTCGATTATACTGTTACGGTGTCTTCCACGAATGTGATGAAAAGAATGTTAGAAAATCTTAACGGCTAACTTTATTGATATTTACACATGGTAGGAGCGTGAATAGAGCACTTACTAGGCGAAGTGGACACGACAAAGAATTATGATAATATGGGGGACCGGAATTGATCTTTTTGTAAAATAGTTACCTGAGCTTTGATTACTTAACAGCACGCCATTCACAGCCTTGTTAATACAGGATTGCGTGAGGCACTTTTAAAATCTGTTAAAACTGATTTCTGCGTGGAGCTTTCATAGAGACAAAAACGTAAACGTAATCTGGGGGATTGTATCTCGTGTTATCACATTAAAATATTGCTGCAGGATATCTTTACCGGTAGCAAAATTTAATTAAAAGAAACCTTTGAACTAAAGAAAGTAATTCCTTTTTTTAAACGGAGTAATCATTGGTTTGCCGAGAAGCGGCCAATGTCTGTACATAACTGAAAGTCTTTAGTTTTTGCTTTAATACGAAATAAATTAATTTATGCTCTTTCTTTTCTTTACTAATTATGATGCGAGTCTTTTAAATTTCCGTTGATGACGGAATGCAATGAAATTATAGTGAAATTATTCCTACTCAAGATGTCTGCTAAGAACTGACGACTGTTTGGCCGTTCTTGTTGTTTATCTAGCGTACTGAAAACAATCCTAAATGGCTGCCATAGCGTGCGTTTCCATCAAGGCTAGAACAGAGTGTATGGAAGAACGCTGGTCTTTTTTTTGCACCAGCGAGTAAAAGAACAATTACATTGCTACATAGATTGTATCCAGTTATCTTATATGGTCCTTTGCCTTTTTTCCTTTTTTATTATTTCTTTTCAGTACAAATTACCGTTCTGACAGTTAATTACAGGCGCATATTCGGAGTCCCCGCGTGATATTTTCAATAATTTAGTTTTACAATCTCCATTTTACTTGGTTTTGTGTCCGACTTGTCGCACGATTTAATATTTTGTACCGTATCGGTACAAGGGCCAAAAACACCTTTGGTTTGGGAACAGTCATACCACCTTTATAATAACACATGTCGATTCACTTCTCTTTTGGTTTTTACACGTACGTGTATATCACTTTACAATGGTTGGTACCCTTTTGATAGAAATAACATTTTCCTTTTTCTTTACAAGGTGTCAACTATTTCTGTTATGTGCATTGCTGTATCTTTCGCCATTACACTACGCGACGAGAGTGAACAGCTTGGTGTGATTAAATAATTCCGGTAAACAACAGCCTTACTCCCCTATTTAGGTTACGTGTGACGGTAAAAATCTGGGTTAAAAAGAACCCTCCCCGAGTCTTCAAATTGTTCACACTCCCGCTACTATCAAGTATTTATTGTGAATGATGTTATCATTTGATTACCTAGATCTTCAGACCATCATTTTTACAGTAAACAGTTTTACATAATATTTACAAGTTACTATTGAAATCATTTTATTGGGCATACAGTATGAAAATATGCAATTGATGGTTAATTTAACTAAGTTCGTTCACTTTTCTAGTGCATCAACTTTCAGTGTAGGTGCACTTAACATATGTAACATAGTTTTTAAGGGATACATATAGCACAAAAACTTTCTCATTCATGTCTCTCGCAATCAATACCGCAGAAAAAACAATTTGTAGTTACGGATTTTTACATAATTTTATAACAAATTAATACGATGCTCATCGTCGGTTGTCTTTGTTGTTCGATTACACTGGAATGGTGGGCAGACGATCGGGAACTCGCCTCAGGCTGCCGGTCGTTGAACGCTGGACAACTGCGCATCGTTGTAGGAGCGGGACCCCCCCACCGCGCACCGACCCAACTGTTGGATAGCAGGCCGCCTCGATACAAAATCATGCGACGACTAGTCGGACACAAAGCCATGTAAAATGAAGATTTTAAAGCTTTAAATTATTGAAAATATCACGGGGGTCTCTGCAAATGCGTGTGTAATTAACTGTCAAATCGGTAATTTGTCCTGAAAAAAAATTGTGTTGGCAGCACAGCCAACACCGTGTTACTAGAGGAGGCCGAAATGCACGCGTTTTAGCTCACGCAGGCTGGCGTGAGGAGGGAAGAACTATACTGACGTGAGGTCTGGAACATGCCAAGGAATTAGAATTCAGAAAGTGGACGTTACTAGTTTGATACTTAACTTTAATCCATTAATGATGAACGTCGCTCTTGACGTACATGTTTCACAGTATTGTCTGTTCAGAATTCATTCTAATTACTAAATATGGCGCCTTGCTAGGTCGTAGCAAATGACGTAGCTGAAGGCTATGCTGAACTGTCGTCTCTGCAAATGAGAGCGTATGTAGACAGTGAACCATCGCTAGCGAAGTCGGCTGTACAACTGGGGCGAGTGCTAGGGAGTCTCTCTAGACTAGACCTGCCGTGTGGCGGCGCTCGGTGTGCAATCACTGATAGTGGCGACACGCGGGTCCGACGTATACTAACGGATCGCGCCCGATTGAAAGGCTACCACCTAGCAAGTAGAGATCGGTCGAACTCGTTCATTCCCGTGAACTACTTCATTCATTTCACTCTTTGCCGTGAAGCGTTCAAATGAAGTAGTTCATTCACGAAGTACGGAAGCCTGGTGAAGTTGCCCAGTTCGCCGTTCAGCCGCGGCTACACTCGCTTCGCCTCGCTCGTACAATAAAGCTTCGTAATACTTCATAATTTTACCAACAGATGGCCGAACTATGCAGTAACGTGCACGCAACGTTTTACGCTCTTTCAGCGTCTGAGTTAACTCAAATAGAGCATGGTCGAAGGGGACAAAGGAAAGATAAACAGAGAAGCCTGTCACATATAAAGAAGGTATTACATTTAATCTTGCTCGACATTTTCTCATGAAGCGCCGAAAAAAGTCTTTATCTGCCAAGTGAAATATTATTTGTTGTATTCATGGACTGAAAACTAAGGCTACCAACGAAATGCAGTCCAATTTTATGTTCCTTTTAAAATTTAATCCAAAATAGTATGTGTATGTTTGCCACTGTCACAAAGTCTATATATCTACGTTAAGTAATTATTCAGAAGTTTTCCTGTAGATTTTATTTTTGTTGACAATAATAACCCTCCAGATTCAAAACAGTTTAAACTGTCACCTGTAGTCATTGGTACGATTTCAGGTAAAATCCCTCTTTCAGTGTTATTAACAAACCTTTTATTTTCATGTTGGCTGTGCATGCTCACACAGCCAGCCTCTTCGTTTGTATCTGTAATATTTAATGGTCCGCAAGCGCTGCCAACGGTAGGCTACCGGTAGACGCGAAGTATAACTGAACTGCACAAATAGTCACGGGTAATGATGTCAGCACTGCAGGAAGCGGCTGACGCTGCCTTCCCCTCGCCCCTCACCACCAAAACCCCTCGCAGACCAATCGTTTCTCACAAACGCCGCGCGATTCGTCGACAGGCAGTAGAGGGGGAACTGAAGTGAAGGGAGAATGAGTGACGTAGCGCCGATGTAATGGGATGAGGGAGAGGGGAAGAGAGTGAGTGAACTAGAAAAAAGTATAGAGTGTGTTATCTGTGAAGAGTTTGAAGTACCAGTTCATTGAAATTGAGTGGTTAGTTCACACTTCACTGGAGTGAAGCGTTCATTTGAACGACTCATTCACGAGCTCCCCATCACTACTAGCAAGTGTGGTGGCTGGAAGTGACACCACAGATATAATAAAAGGCAAATGACCATATAAGATAACTGTATAGAATCTATGTAGCAATGTAATTGCTCTTTTACTCCATAGTACAAAAAAACAACAAAAAAGACCAGCGCTATTACATATACTTCCTGTTCTAGTCTTCAAGAAAACGCACGCTACGGTGGGCATTTCGCATTGTAAGTTGTGAATTTTAAGTAGGCCTAATACATTGTAATTTATGCTAATAGTGCATTTTCTTTCATGTTTAGAGTGACCTTCATGCAGGAGCAGAAATAGTGTTTATTTTCAAGATTTTCAGTATGCTGGATAAACAACCAGAACGGCCGAACAATCGACCATTCTTGGCCGGCATCTTGAGCAGGAATAATGTCATTATAATTCCATTGCGTTCCGTCATCAACGGTAATTTAAAGGACTCGCATCATAATTAGTAAAGAAAAGGAAGTGCGTAAACTAATTTATTTCGTAATAAAGTAAAAACTAAAACCTTTCAGTTCAGTACAGACAGTGGCCGCTTCTTGGCAAAACAATGATTATTCCGTTTGAAAAAGGAAATACTTTCCTTAATTCAAATGTTTTGTTTAATTAAATTTCGTTACGGTAAAGATATCCTGCAGCAATATTTGAATGTGATAACACGAAATATAATCCCTGAGATTAAGTTTACGTTTTTGTCTCTATGAACGCGTCTCACGCAATCCTATATTAACAAGGCGGTGAGTGGCGTGTTGTTAAGTAATCAGAGCGCAGAGAACTATTTCACGAAAGTATAGGTTTCGGCCCCCAATATCTACAGCCACATCATACTCTGCAAGCTACCTAATGTAGCGGAGGGTACTTTCGGGACCACTATCTGACCCCTTCAACCCTTTTCCATTCGCGAATAGTGGGTGGGAAGAATGATTGTCGGTAAGCCTCTATTGGCTTTAATTTCTCGAATTTTCTCTTCGTGGTCAATACGCGAGATGTATGTGGGGGGACGAATATGTTGTCTGACTCCTTAAAAGTGCTGTCCCCAAATTTCAATAGTAAATCTCTCCGTGATGCACAACGTCTCTCTTATAACATCTGCCAGTGGAGTTTGTTTAGCATCTCCATAACGCTCTCTCGCCAGCTAAACGATCCTGTGAAGAAACGCGCCGCTCTTCGTTGGATCATATCTCCTCTATCAGTCCTGCCTGATAGGGATTCCAGATAGATGAACAATACTCAAGAATCTGGCGAACAAGCGCCTGATAAACCACTTCTTTCGTGGATGAGTTACATTTCCTGAAGATTCTTCCGAGGAATCTGAGTCTTGTGTCTGCTTTTCCCACTATTTGTTTTATATGGCCATTCCACTTAATGTCGCTCTGGATAGTTACGCCTAAATATTTTACGGCAGACGCTATCTGCAGCTGTTTGTCATCAATAGTGTAGTTGTACAGTAGTGTGCTTCTTTTTCTATGTACGCGCGATATGCTACATTTATTTATGTTCAGGGTCAACTGCCACAGTCTGCACCATTCATAAACTGTATGTCGTTCTGCAAACTCTTACTATCTTATGAGGTTGCTACTTTGGTATAAACAACTGCATCATCTGCTAATAGCCTTAAAGACCATCCGACGCTTTCTACCAGATCATTTACATATATTGTGAACAGCAACGGTCCTGTCTCACTTCCCTGTGGTACTCCGGATATTACTTTTACCTTTGTCGATTTAGTTCGGTTAAGAGCGACGTGTTGAGTTCTATCTGCAAGAAAGTCTTGAATCCAATCGTACGTCTGCTCCGATACTCCGTAAGCTCGTATTTTTTTCATTAAACGGCAATGCGGAACGGCGTCAAATGCCTTACTGAAGTCAACGAACACTGCATCAGCCTGAGCGCCGCTGTCCACCGTGCGCGCTGTGGGTCTCACGGAGGAACAGAGCGAGCTGAGTTTCGCAGGATCTCTGTTTGCGGGATCCATGTTGATTTTCATAGAGGAGCTGTTAATTTTCCAAAAACATCATAATTCTTGAGCATAAAACGTGTTCCATAATTCTACAACAGATTGACGTCAACGATATAGGTCTATAACGTGTTGATCTGTCTTAACGGCCTTTCTAAAACGGGAATGACCTGCGCTTTTTTCCAGTCATTCGGTACCTTTCGTTGCTCCAGCGATCTACGATAAATTACTGCTAGAAAGGGAGCAAGTTCTTTCGCATAATCTTTATAGAATCTTATAGGTATCTCATCTGGTCCTGAAGCCTTTCCACTACCATTATCATCATTTTTTCTTGTGTCCGCTCCGCCAAACGAATGCTCTATTCACGCTCTTGCCTGGATTAAATATCAATAAAGTTAGGCGTTAAGATTTTCTTAGATTCTTTTCGTCACATTCGTTGAGGACACCGTAAGTATACCTGAGACGGTGTCCGGACCTTGGCGGTAGCGTTACAACGCGTCATACTGTAAACTTTGCTGCATGAGGATAATGTGTGTTTTTGTAAAAATACTCGTTGCTCAAATATACGCTCCAGCAAATTTTATCGTTTATGCCACAGAGAGCAAAGGAAAGGGGAAAGATGAGTCATTGCTCGAAAGTTATGTACTTACGCGGGAAGAGCGGGATTTGAATACCGATGGGCAATGCTGTCGATGACGTCACGACGAATGTCGGAATTATTTCTTCAATATCGACTTGATTCACGCAGCGCCTGCCATTTTCCGAGCAGAACTGGCGATGTATCAGTAACTGCTGCACTTCCAAGGTATTTAGTGTTTTGTCAAAAGATACTGGTTATCTAAAGTTGATCTCATTTTTTCGAAACATTTACTGTATACAGTGATGTGTAAACTGTTTTTTTTTATCTGTGTAATTACAACTGTGTGTTTTTACAGTGAGCTGCTCAGGTAGAGTATGTTTTTAAAAGTGCCTACAAAAAAATTGTGGTAATCAAATGAGGGAAATTCACAGCATGTCCTAGACGTGGCACTCTCATTTACACACGCATTTTTGTCCTCGGTGCAGCCTGTAATGCACTTATGTTTTCTGTGAAAATATGTACGTGCCGGCTGGGATAATACCAAACACCGTTTATCAGTATAAAACTCGTCGCTGTTTGGGGACCGTTGTTATTAATGGACCTGCAAATGTAACAACAAAAACCGCCACTTTGCTAGTGAATTATTGTAATCCAGCTGCCAAATGCGCGGTAGCAGATAATGTCTGCATTTTAAAATACAGCGGAAAGTAAAAAAAAAAAAAAAAAGTAGAGGGGAAAATAAACGCAACGATTTATGGGTAATGTGAAGCACGTTAAGCGGTGTGTTTCCTCGTGTTCCTGAACAAGTACACCGACTATTGGTGAGGAAATACCATCGCGTGCAGTTATGGCTGGGCGCGGGAGGGAGAGGAGGGAGGGGGGGTGGGGGGTGGCAGAAATTTCCGACTGTCACAGATGGAAGTGTTTGATCAGACATTCAGAAATCAGGTGTACACTTGTAACGCTGATAAGTATTTCTGGACAGACATACAAACTCAACAAGCCACTGAACACACAAAGTGCTCAGTATTTTGTAACGTCATTTCACATTCTCTCGTGCTTCATTCAGGAATAACGCTTTGAAAGGATTACAGAAATAGGGAGGAAAAATGAATTTCTAGGCCTGGTAGCGAAAGACTGTATTTTCTGTGGAAAAGTAGAATGGTTTTAGACCACAGCATTGTCTCCGACTTCTTTTCCCAGTGAACAAGGACAGTAAAGTCTCAGTTTCCAAGTTAATCTGCATTTTCATCTATATTTACGTCTACCATTGTTGCGGTCTGCGTAGTAGAAGAAGAAAATTTTATCCGTTGTCAGTAATTCAGTTCACTTTCCCTCTTCCCGAATCTCCACGCGCGAAGATTCTGAAACCTGATCCATGTGTAACTCCAAATAAAGGGGCCTAAAATAAATTCACTGAGAATGCACAATGATTAATAGTTAGTAAGCCTCTGCTTGGTGTTTCAAGTTGAGAAAATTGTTTCGGCTCACAACTGATGGAACTCCAACTCACACGGCGATGCTAGTGTTTCCAAGGAGTTACCAACTAGTACCTCTCGGTTGAGCCGGCACGGTAATTCAGAGTGTTCGGTCAGAGGGTTAGCTGCCCTCTGTAATAAAAAAAAACTGAGTTAATCGATCAACAACGAACTTAAACGGATGTCTTGCGACGTCCGCCCCGAGCAGATGCAACGAACAAAAGCGAACAAAATGAGATTAAAAAAAAAAAAAAAAAAAAAAGTGGTCAGCGCAACAGACAGTCAATGCTAAGGGCCCTAGTTCGATTCCTGGCTGGGTCGGAGATTTTCTCAGGGACTGGGTGTTGTATTGTCCTAATCATCATCATGTCATCCCCATCGACGTGCAAGTCGCCGAAGTGGCGTCAAATCGAAAGACTTTCACCAGGCTAGCGGTCTACCCGACGGGAGGCCCTCGTCACACGCCATTATTATTACCTCTTGGAAATTATTTTTTCATTCTGAATTAAATAAACTGTTCAGAGCTAGACTTAATAAACACCCTCTGCAAAATCTAAACACTTTGATAACATCAGACTACAAATCAAAACAGAACAAATGCGTCACGAATCTTCTAATATTGTGAAAACATTGTTTACATGTACTGCGCCAAGTGTCGTCTTGGCTTGGTGCATCAACCGTTTCACAATAAGAGGGTGGTTTTAGAAGTCTAGTAAATTTCCACGAATGAATGGAACATTTTTGTTCGCCTTTATGATTGGTAAGCTTGATTATTCCAAGACCATCGAATAAAAGTTCGTGAGACGGTCGAGATTGAAGGCATCTCAGCTGAGCGAGCGCATATAGCATGGAGAGTTGGCTGTGAAGCTGAGTGCGAAGTGGGTTCTCACAGTCGAACAAAAGAACATCCCGCACAACATTTCAACATAATGTCCGACGGTGTTTAATTGCAATCCGCAACTTCTTTGATGCGTTTTGTAAGTGTTGATAAAACATAATCCATCATTACACACAAGAATCAAAACAATGGACAAATACGGATGAAACAGCATCAAAGAAGGAAAAGAGCATTTTGTCAGTTGGTAAGGTGATGGCTACTGTTTTCTGAGATTCCCAAGGAATAATCCTCATAAATTACTTGCAAAAAGCAGAATCATAATGGACCCTTTTATGCTTCATTGTTAGATCGCGTGAAACTTGCATTGGCTCAAAAAGAGTCTAAGGTTTGCACACGAAAAAGTGCTTTTTCACCAGGATAATACACGTCCCACACATCAGCGATAAAAATGACGAAATTGCTTAAAATGGACTTCAAATTGGTTCCTTATCCACCCTAGTCACAAGACCTAACCCCATGTGACCTCTTCCTGTTCCCCAACTTGAAACTTTTGCATGCTCTGAAGAAATTTTTATCAAATAAGGGAGTGACAGTTGCAGTCAACGCGTATTTTTCAGAGTCTGACAGAACCTATTTTTCCGATGGGATGAAGAGACTGGGTTATCGCTGGTCCAAGTGTATATCCATCAAAGGAGACCATATCGAGAAGTGAAACTTATTAAACCACCCTCGTTCAATCCAACCAAGAACTGAACATGCATACAAATCAAAATGTATTTCACCTAAGGCGTCTGCGCACTCTTTGGCTGCCAGCTGATTGTTACCTCGCTGTATCGGCTCACGCTCTTGGGGGCCAGCTGCTATTGTCTCTACCATCAGCATAGATAGTTGCGTACAAATACGGAAACATTAGCATTCCAACTATCAGCACAAGTAAATACCTCTCTTGTAGAAATCTTGTCCGCTCATTTGTGATGATGAACGGAAACCTACCATACTCTTGCAGTTTGCGCGAGGATTACAAAAATCAATATTGGCTGTCGAACTAAGCGATCCGTCACACTGCAACGTCTTCAGAGAACTCAAAATGTATGTCAGTAAATTATTTCTTTTGACGCTGGGACAGTTGTGACCCGGAGAATGTCAATATTTGTGAACAGAGTAGCATTTACAACAATATTCCTGCTTTAAATCGTTCAGTTTTCTACTGTGTAAGCCCCTGTGTGGGCAGGTACATTAAAATTATTAATTCGTCACGTTGATCCAAAACACACGAAGGAAAAGGGAAACCATCGAACCTAGCACAGCAGTTATATCTCGACTGCAAGATTCTGATGAATATTATTCTACATGAACTCGAACTGCTAGTACAGCGTAGATGAGGAAGGCAGTATTGTTGATTTCTTGGTTTCTTTCATATTTGACTATTTCCTGAACAATGAATTTACAGGCTATGAAGTGCGCTTTTATTGTATTTTGTATTTTCAGTTAAGTGAAAACACCGTTCTGTACATTTTGAAAAGTTAAGTGTTATGCTGAACAGAATTCGTTTCTTTACGTTTTTTTGCAATCTGCACCAAAACATAATGCTTAAATTCACTGACTGGCTCTCGTTTTTCATATGATAATTAATGCATATACGAGGGTAATCCCAGAAGTAAGGTCTCCTATTTTTTTGTAAGTACAGAACTCTGTTTGTGTGGCAGTTGGTCACACTGTTATGAAGAGTGCTTCACGTGCATGTGTAAACAAGGGCACGCCGAGCTAAGGCGCTTAGTCTTGGCTTGGCAACCGTTGAGAATGGAGCTCCCGTTGGATGTTACCGCCAAGTGCGAATTGCGCGCAGTTATTCGGTTTTTGAACGCAAAGGGCACTGCGCCGATTGAAATCCATCGTCAATTGACGGAAGTGTATGGTGAGTCGTGCATGAATGTCAAATGTTCGTAGGTGGTGTAGAGAGTTTGCAGCTGGTCGGACCGAAATTCACGACGAAGAAAAGAGTGGGAGACCGTCAGTTTCTGAGGAGACAGTGTTGACGGTTGAGCAAGGCATGCGTGATGATCGGCGGATCACACTGGATATTATCTGCACGTTGGTTCCTGAGGTGTCCCGAAGCACCACTCACAGAATTTTAACGTTAACAGGGAACTACCGGAAGGTGTGTGCAAGACGGGTGCCACGCATGCTGACTGAGGACCATATGCGGCAACGAGTGGATGCTCCCCGCGCAATTTTCACCGCCTTGCAGCCGAACAGGACGACTTTCTGGACTCAATTGTCACGGGTGACGAAACTTGGGCGTACCACTATACACCTGAGAACAAGCAATAATAACGCCAGTGGCGGCATCCTTCTTCGCCAAAGCCGCGGAAATTCAAACAAACACAGACTGCCAGTAAAGTCATGACAACCGTTTTTTGGGATCGGAAAGGGGTATTGTTGGTCAACTTTGTGCCCATTGGGGCCACAATTAACGCTGACAGGTGCTGTGAGACTCTGAAAAAACTGAAACAGGCAATTCTGAACCGGAGAAGACGAATGTTGAGCAAGGGCGTACACATTCTCCATGACAACCACACATCGCTCGGAAAACCGTTCCTCTCCTGCAACAGTTTCAGTGGAACGTAATCACCCACCCACCCTATAGTACTGACTTGGCGCCCAGTGACTATCACCTGTTCCCTAAGTTAAAAGAACATTTGGCCGGAAAGCGATTCAGCTCCGACGACGAGGTGAAAGAAGAGGTTCATAGCTTTCTGAAGAGCATGGCGGCGAGCTGGTATGACATGGGCATACAAAAACTGCCACAGCGTCGACAAAAATGCATCGACAGACATGGTGATTATGTCGTAAGATAGCTAAATGTTCAAGCTGTAAACTGATGTAAGCCATTGTAGAAACAAACATGTCTATGTACTTATAAAAAATATAGGAGGCCTTACTTTTGGGATTAACCTCGTATCTTACGAAAAACACGAATAATTGTCTTATAACTTAAGAACGTCTCCGAGGGGTAGGATTATCTGTGTTTCCTCGTTGCAGATGCATCAGTTTCTGCCATTCAGTGATAATTATTTAAAGTAATAGAGCTCCTTGCCCGTTTGTATTGCTCTATCAACGAAATATCTTGGTGAAACCGGTCACCACCTCCACCACCACAATTTGGCGGTAATGTATCCGGCTGATATTGCAAACAGCGCATTTGTTGTGACATACGACTTAGCAACTGCTTATACCAGCACAACACACCAGCCATAAGTTCTTTGAAGTTTCCTGCTTTGATGCTTTCCGAAAAACATTTACAAACATTCTTAAAGGATAGCCACGATATTTTCTCCTTGTGCATTTGGAGTAATTCAAAGTGATCGTCTTTAAAAAGTTGTCTGGTCTTTGGACCGACACCTTCATAACGAAGAAACGGTGTTGATCGCAGAGTAGAAGATAATTTTCAATGGTGACAGGTTTCAAACTAACCAGATCATCTACACACTGTAAGGCACCTCAGAGAAAAAACATTTTGCTACAGGAGGATTTTTTAAATTTAAAAAATGCCCTATCGCTTCAACGAGTTCTGCTTCTCTGTGATAGTGTAAGATTAAGTTTCCACTGTATTTGTGTTACTTGGGAAGGACTGAAGGCCACAGGTCCGTGCGTCTCACCTCCGAGTGTTTATTTCATTATTTGTAGTGCCTCATTTCTAATTTCCTATTCAACTAATGCCTTGAGGACTTTTTATCGCTGTGAGTTTTCTGCTCTGATGATATCTACCTCTTGAATGTGATGTGACACATGTGTGTTCTGGTCTGTCTCATGACTTTTTGTGAATCTTAGTTTGATCATTTCTACAGTAGGTTCCAACACGTGATCCTCGTGCAGTGTCTGGATTCACGTATACCTTTAAGCCCTAAGTATCTAACAAAGAACTTTATTTCGTAGTACTTAGATTTGCTGCATTTGTGTCTTGCTAGCGAGCCCCCGGGATGTGTCCACAAAAAGGGTTTATGCTATTACAGTTGCCTTGTGGAGTAACTTTTTTAGATGTTGAGCTTCCTAGTGGCGCCAGTTCACTCGCCCTGCCAGAGACATTCAGTTTTAAATTTTGCACATGTTTATGGGGAAAAAATATCGATGCAGTGCGCTTCCTAATCTTGACAGTTGCACTCCATGGTACCTCTTTTCCTTGGACAGTAAGGTTTCTGTCTAGTTATGGACACTTTTTTTTAATTACGTTGTTTTGGCAGGTTAATTTTAACCTTGTTGTGTCTGCACAACTCTGTGGTGCGATCTAGTTTGTAGAATTTTGATGTTGATGTTACGCTGCCGTTCACTCGTAAAGTATGCCATGTCATTTTCGAACTGTGCCAGCTGAACATTTGCAGTTGTCGGCACATCGTTGATGTAGACTGTTAACGAGAGTGACGGTAAGGCCGACCCTTCCGGAATTTCAGCCTCTTCGTGCTCGATTTCTAGCCTGATGCCTTCAGTCTTCATCTGCATTTTTCTGTTGGAGAGAGGACTTGCAATGAGTTTAATGTGTTGTCTGGGATCGTTGTTTCGTCTCTCAATTTCCACAGCAAATTCTCAGGCCACACCTTGTCACAGGCATTTTCCACGTCTAGAAAAATTACAGCAGTCTAGGTTGTCCTACTGGAATTCTTCGTGACATGTTCCGTAATTCTCAACACTCGGAACTCAGCCGAAATCTTCCACTAGAACCCAAATTGCTATGGTCACATAGTCTCGTCTTCAGTTAAATTGTCTTTTAGCTTATCCTTAATGACACTTTCAAACCTTTTCCCAAGACTGATTAGTAAGCTGATACGTCTGTCATTGGCAGATTGAGTTAACATGTGGTTGGTGGGGATCACATATTTCTAAACCCAATACAGTACCTGCTTATCAGTAAAAAAAAGAAAGGTTCAAATGGCTCTGAGCACTATGGGACTTAACATCTGAAGTGATCAGTCCCCTAAAACTTAGAACTACTTAAACCTAACTAACCTAAGGACATCACACACATCCATGCCAGAGGCAGGATTCGAACCTGCGACCGTAGCGGTCTCGCGGTTCCAGACTGACGCGCCTAGAACCGCTCGACCACACCGGCCGGCTTATCAGTAAAGTAAAGATAAATTTGCTGCTGCAGTGGTTAACCTAACCGATACAGCATTCTCCCGTGCTGCCATTAAAATTCTTAACAGATGACGAAACTTCAATCTTCCGTAAATAGCAGTCATCAAAAAAGTGATAATTGAAGTAAAAACTGGTGCTGTAATACTTGGAATTTTAAAATTCGCTCAAGCTAATACAGTGGTGAAAACGTGTTGTACTTTCACATTTTACGAACGTAATAAACAATCATCATAAAAAAATGCTCACTGATGTGAAGAATCTATGCTTGAAGTTGCATGAGATAAAAAGTTTATTTATTGCGACAAATAAAGAGTAATTCTCTTGTATTGTTAGTAACAGGGGTTATAGCTCAAAGACTCTGCTGTTCTTCACAGATAATTTTCTCTTTCGCCAGTGACATCAAAGCTTGTGTGAATAACTCTAATGTTCTGCTAGTTTCAAAATGGAGAAAAAATCGTTTAATAACTATGCATCCCAAAATGCCGAAGCTGCATTCATAGATTAAGCTTCGTAAAGAATATTTCCCAATTCGTCCAGTCGTTAGTCCATGCCAAAACCCATACTACTTGGTTAATAGTCTTTGTTAAGCGACAATTAAAGAACTCTTTACACTTCAGCACTCGTATAGTGTCAAAAATAATTATGAGATGGTTCAATTGTTGAAATACTTTGAAATGCCAGAAAACGTTGTTTTAGCCTCACTTGACATCAAGAACCTCTATACAAATGTACGTGTGAACGAGACGTTAGGAATTACTTTGAAAGATCTTTCATTTGGAAAGCTAGACAACATATACACTTTAGAATTTATTGAACTAACAGAGCATTCTTCGTCTTTTAACTATTTTACATTTGATGAAAAACTTAATTAAAAGAAAAACGGGCTTGCAATGGGATCCAGTGTTTCAGCTATTTTATCCGGAGTTTTCGTATAAGATTTAGAGAATAGATTTTTCAAAGCTATGACTACCTTTGCAAACAAATTACTTTGTATCGTAAGTAAGTCGATGATAGTTATGATGAAATTCAAGAACTAGTACGGGTTCTTGAGACTAAACATGAAAAAATGCAATTCATTAGAGAATTTGAAACTGATGGTTCGCTCAGTTTTTGGATCTGCAAATGACGGAAAGGGGTACGAAAGTAAACGTTGACATTTTCTGTAAACCCACTGAAACGGACTTCAGCATTTCGTCATCCGGCTCCACATAAACGAGCTTACTTTGCTTCAATGTTTTATCGAATCGCAAAACTTGATATAGATAGTGACACGGATGATGCGGAAATTGACACAATAGTTTAAGTTGGTATGGAAAATGGCTTTATCGAAAAAGAAATTCGGAAATGAGGTGTAAAAATTTTGAGAAAGGTGGGGAATCAGACAACCAGTACTAAAAATGCAGTTGGAAATGTTTCTGTTTCCTATGTCGGTTCCTGTTCCGAAACAATTGCCGACGTTTTCAAAAAAACCTAATACACAAATAGGTTTCCGAGCAAATAACAAACTAGGACTGCTTTTCCGCCATAGTCTGGATGAGGTTAGAGATAAATACAGCACCACAGGTGTTTATAAAATGAAGTACGGGTATTGTGATAGCTTCTATATTGGCAAGACGGATAGAGAGCATTTAAGATAACATTTAAGGCGTACACATATGCCAGCAACAACAGCGCCCTTGTTTATGACCTGAGAGAACTAATTCAGTGTTTAGAGACAATGGAAAACAACCAATTTTACATTTGGAATAAAAAGTAGAACATTAGATATCCTGGAAGAGGTCGAAATGTACACTAACCGCCTTTCAACCCAAATATAATAATTAATGAACAGATCACCAGCAACAGGGAACGGTTCTTTAGCATTTTTTGACGAGTTGTTGCTGAACACGTTGATGATAAAATACACGGACGAAAACCTACGTTTTCATACTTCATTTGGTTAGGGTATGTTCTCCTGTATATTTTGTAGTTTATTTAGCAGTTTTTATCTCTTGAAACCAGCTCCTAGTTTTGTTTCTCTTTTTATTGTATGTTCCCTACACAAAATCATTTTTATTGCAAAGCACTGTATGTACTTGAAACCTGTCTTTTCCTCGTGTTGGCATTAATTTTCTGCTCATAAAATAAGAAAAAATCTGTGTACCTTTTATGTGAAATACTGTAATCTGTTTGAAATTACCTCTTGTAATTACATACGGTAGCGTCATAGAATTTGCGCCATCCAGCGTCAATAAGCTCTCTTATATAGAATCAAAATACTATATGTCTTTTAAAATTTTCTTTACCATAGATTGGCATTAACTTTTATTTATAGTGTCAGAAAAATATGTATAAATTTTATTATAGATTATGTTATTACCACTTGCGATCATGTATCGGCCATTTACAGCAACGCCACAGTACTTACGCCACCTGCCGTCGACAAGTTCTCTTACTGGGGACTATCTTCCAGCCACATCGCTCGCTGAAAGCAGCCCACACGTTAGCTCATGAAGTTATTTGCTGAACCGACTGGTTTGCAACCCGAGAACATTTCAGTTGTGGATATCGCCGCGGGAGTGTGCATTTGTTATGTTTCATGTAGGTAGCGTCGCAATGGATGACCAGTGGCGTTACCCATTGTTTCTTCTTAGCGCTGTCTTCCGGCTCTGCGGCCTTTTGTGCACTTGGCTCGTGTGATGCTGATCACTGCCAATATGCCCAAGCCACCCCCAGCTGTACACCTCCCGAAATATGCTGATGACACTGCCTTCCTGGCTCTCTATCCTACCCTTCAACGATCCCAACGCACTCTCAAATCCACCTTGATCAGTTCACCATTGGTGCAACCAGTGGTTCCTACATACCAACCCCTCAAAGACCCAGGCAATGACCATAGGCTCCAACAAGCACTCCTTGTGTCACCTCACCTGGACGCCTCATCTCCTGACCATCCAACAGAAAGCCCCTACCTGCCGCCACCTCCTGAAACTCCTGTCCAGCTGGACATGGGGATGGCATCTTTCTATCATCCTCCACTTACAGATCCCTTATCCATCCTATCCTCTGTTATGCCAGCGTGCCTGGATCTCTGCTCCTCCCCCCCCCCCCTCCCCAACTTTTATTAGGCCCTCCAAATTCTAGAACACCACGTGCTCTGCCTTGCCTTCTGTACCCGCCTTCCATCCTCCACACAGCTCCTGTACGACCACATCCTCTTCCGCCACCTCCACCTTTTCCTCCCACATATCCACATCCTTTATATGGTCCACAGACTTGATCTCCCCACCCTCTGGTGTCCTCCTCCCTCTCCAGCCCCCGCCGATTTCCGCACCTCTAGCGCTGTATCCCTCCATCTCTCCACCTCATTCATCAGCGCAATTTCCAGCACTTACTCCTCCCAGATGGTGAACACCATGTCTGCCCTTCCTACCAACTGTAGCCTGGCCTTGTTCCTACCTCCTCCCCAGGATCCCCCTTTTCCTCTCTCCTTCTTCCCCAAGAGCAGTTTTTCCTACTTCTTCTCCCCCCCCCTCCGAGTCTCTGGACCCCCTTCTTGGCTGTATCCCTCTCCTGTCCTACCCTCACCGGCCACCTTCGGCGCGCCCCCAGCCCCATCTCCCCTTCTCTACCCCCTCCCCCTAGCAACGCCCTATTCCCCCTTCATCCCTTCTCCCTCGTATCCATATCCCTGGCAGATCCTCCCAGTTCGTTCTTCGCAAGTGATGTGTTCGGTGCTGTTCTATAATGATGTCAAGTGCTGTGATTTTAATCATGTGCTGGACTTGCACATAGTTCTGCTGTTTGTGATCGTTCTGTGCTATGCTACTCTTAGCAACTTTTATGCTCCAGCCAAGTACTTGGCCTTGTATTCTTTTAATCGTCACAGTATGTGGTTTTTTGTGTACACTACCATTTTAGATTTTTATCTCCCTTTTTACAGTCACCCTCTTTTGTATGCCATATTCCATAATGTATCCCCTTTTTTACATCTCTGTTTCGCCATATTTTCTCGTTTATGTTGTTGTAAATGTGTCCCTATCATGTACTTACTGTTTCTCGACTGAAGAGCAGCACCTGCCCTCCCCAGATGGGGAACTGAAATCCAGTAAAGAAAAGAAAATTGATGTTGATGCCTTGTGTAATTTGTTATTTGTTTTGATGTTCATCTTCCTTCTTTTCTGTTCACATGCCGTTTGTTTTCTGACGTATGGTTCTCTAAGGAGTGACTTTCATGATTTTGTCTTTGTCATCGACTCCTGTGTTGTCTTGATTGGCATCTACTTCCACTTTCATTTTCTCATCTGACTGTGACTCGTCGCTCGACTCTAACGGCGCGCTCCTCTGAACTGCGTGCTTCCTATTAAAAGTCTTGTTTGGTCCACCTGATTTCCTCTTATCCCATTTTCCTTCATTGTCTTCTCGCCTTGTCTCCCTCGTTTTTTCCTTGATGTAGGTGGATCTACGTTGTCTTTCGCCTGGCCCATTTTGCTGATAGGTACCTCCACTGCATTTATTGGTGGTTGTTCCAACTCCCGTGTCTATTGACACCCGACGTAGCTTCGCCGTCAGGCCGCAGGCTGCTTCCGCCGCATCAGGGACCCTGGACCATAGTTTTTCCTGTACCTGCGTCCATAATTCCCAGCTAGTCTGGAAATATTTCTCGCCTGTCACGCCCTAACATCTCAGACAAGTTGTAAGACTGAAGTAACGACAGCTAACTGTCAGTGAATAATATGAAATCCGCCACGAGCTATAAAGGTGAAGCTCTGCCCACCGTCTACTGTGTGATATCAGAAAGCCCCAAAGAGAAGAAAATACGATGGCAATTTATACAATTATAATGAGAAATGAGTTAAGTAAAAAGTTGAAAAACCTAAATAAACAAGATGAAACATATCAATATTAGTCGTCAAACGCATTAAACATATCTAAATAATATAATGTAACGAATAAATAGAATAACGAACAGAAAACAGTTAAAATAGCCGGAAGTACCACCTGTGGTTAATACGTAAAAATAATAGACCAATAGACCACAGAGTCATTGTCAGACATTGAAGGTATCTAGATATCAGTGCAAAGATGTATCCAAACAACGCTGCCAGTCATAATGGAGACGAGCGGCGTCGAATCCACTGATGAAACGCGTCCGCGGCAGGTCAGACGTCCATCCAAAGATACACCGGCAAGTGACACCGTCAGTCACCATGGAAACAAAAGCATCGATGCGTGCCGAAATAGCCTCCGTTTCCACGAAGACAGCAGGCCCGAACCTCAACGATAAAGATACAGGGTGTTTCATAAATGACCGGTATATTTGAAACGGCAATAAAAACTAAACAAGCAGCGGTAGAAATACACCGTTTGTTGCAATATGCTTGGGACAACAGTACATTTTCAGGCGGACAAACTTTCGAAATTACAGTAGTTACAATTTTCATCAACAGATGGCGCTGCAAGTGATGTGAAAGATATAGAAGACAACGCAGTCTGTGGGTGCGCCATTCTGTACGTCGTCTTTCTGCTGTAAGCGTGTGCTGTTCACAACGTGCAAGTGTGCTGTAGACAACATGGTTTATTCCTTAGAACAGAGGATTTTTCTGGTGTTGGAATTCTACCGCCTAGAACACAGTGTTGTTGCAACAAGACGAAGTTTTCAACGGAGGTTTAATGTAACCAAAGGACTGAAAAGCGATACAATAAAGGATCTGTTTGACAAATTTCAACGGACTGGGAACGTGACGGATGAACGTGCTGGAAAGGTAGGGCGACCGCGTACGGCAACCACAGAGGGCAACGCGCAGCTAGTGCAGCAGGTGATCCAACAGCGGCCTCGGGTTTCCGTTCGCCGTGTTGCAGCTGCGGTCCAAATGACGCCAACGTCCACGTATCGTCTCATGCGCCAGAGTTTACACCTCTATCCATATAAAATTCAAATGCGGCAACCCCTCAGCGCCGCTACCATTGCTGCACGAGAGACATTCGCTAACGATATAGTGCACAGGATTGATGACGGCGATATGCATGTGGGCAGCATTTGGTTTACTGACGAAGCTTATTTTTACCTGGACTGTTTCGTCAATAAACAGAACTGGCGCATATGGGGAACCGAAAAGCCCCATGTTGCAGTTCCATCGTCCCTGCATCCTCAAAATGTACTGGTCTGGGCCGCCATTTCTTCCAAAGGAATCATTGGCCCATTTTTCAGATCCGAAACGATTACTGCATCACGCTATCTGGACATTCTTCGTGAATTTGTGGCGGTACAAACTGCCTTAGACGACACTGCGAACACCTCGTGGTTTATGCAAGATGGTGCCCGGCCACATCGCACGGCCGACGTCTTTAATTTCCTGAATGAATATTTCGATGATCGTGTGATTGCTTTGGGCTATCCGAAACATACAGGAGGCGGCGTGGATTGGCCTCCCTATTCGCCAGACATGAACCCCTGTGACTTCTTTCTGTGGGGACACTTGAAAGACCAGGTGTACCGCCAGAATCCAGAAACAATTGAACAGCTGAAGCAGTACATCTCATCTGCATGTGAAGCCATTCCGCCAGACACGTTGTCAATGGTTTCGGGTAATTTCATTCAGAGACTACGCCATATTATTGCTACGCATGGTGGATATGTGGAAAATATCGTACTATAGAGTTTCCCAGACCGCGGCGCCATCTGTTGTTGAAAATTGTAACTACTGTAATTTCGAAAGTTTGTCTGCCTGAAAATGTACTGTTCTCCCAAGCATATTGCAACAAACGGTGTATTTCTATCGCTGCTCGTTTAGTTTTTATTGCCGTTTCAAATATACCGGTCATTTTTGAAACACCCTGTACATCTGTTGCTGTGTAGTAGTCCACTCGACGTTATTTCGCCACAAGAGGCCACTGGTCACCATGGTGACGAAAGATGTCGTCAATTATTGACATGGCGTACTAACAAAGGTCCATTTGTCTTAAAATACCGTACGGTCAGTTATGAGGTGGTAACATTTTGCATATATATATTTCAAAAATCATGGAAAAGGTAAGTAAAATTTAGCAAAGACTACTATAAAAACGAGACCGATAAGAATTGGTTAAGCTCATATCATAAAAGAAGACATGATCTAAAATATAAAAACATAAATATGTAGAAAGTAAGTGTTTTGTGGTAGAGTCATATGGTCAGCTACACTACTGGCCATTAAAATTGCTGCACCAAGAAGAAATGCAGATGATAAACTGGCATTCATTGGGCAAATATATTATACTAGAACTGACATGTGATTACATTTTCACGCAGTTTGGGTGCATACATCCTGAGATGCTCTCATTATCAAGTATTGCATGAATATAGTCTGGGTTTTTGGGTGCGGTGAGTTACATTGTCTCAAAATATTTACATGGTTTCTACAGTAATACTTCTCTTGTTGTGTTAAATTTTTAACATACGATTATGTCTCTTAATGAGTAGATTGTGAAAGCATTTAATTTTTTAAACTCCGTCAGTATCTATGCGAAGTATTGAAAACGTAATTTTTTTGCCATGGAACTGGGTGACCGTGCCCAGTTCTATTCATTTTGTGATCGAGATACCTCCAGTTTCGTTTTTTTCGTGTCCATACTTTTTATGAGGATAGTTTGGTTGGTAAAGCGCTTCCAAATTTTTGGCAGTCTAAATGTCATACATGTCTTTTCCATTCACACACGCATTGGGGTTGATAGGATACGAAGTATAGATTATGTTGGATGTTCTTTTCTTTCCTTGTTCCCTGTCACACAAACAAGATACAAGAAATATGTCTTTTCTATGGAAGGCGTAATCGAAGGAACTTTTGACTTCTCCGCAAATATACCAGGCGTAGCCAGCATTATTAACAATTTGTGAAACGTCGTTTTAAGTGCCTGTTAATAATAGATTCCCAGCTCTAAGTGTATCAAACCAGTTCTCATCAAAGCACTTCGAGAATCGTCCATCAAAACCAGTTTATTATATCAGTTCCTTGGACTGAATGTCATTATTTGAACATAACGTTAATGTTCACACATTTAGTGAAACACCTGTAATTGCAAATAATAACTGCAATTAGAAAACCATGGCTGATGTGATACTTTTGACATCAGTTTCGAATTTAGTGAGACTACATTAATAAAGCTTGCACTGAGATGCCAAAAGTCATCGCATAGCGTTTATTGGCAACAATATCGCGTACACAAGGTATAAAAGGTCAGTGCATTGCGGAGTTTTCATTTGTACTCTGGTTATTCACGTGAAATGGTTTCAATCATTATGGCCGCCCGAATGTTAGTTGGAGCTAGACATATGAGACACTCCATTTCGGAAAGCGTTTGGGAAGCCTGTATTCCGCGATCCACAATGTAAAAGAAGACATGATCTAAAATATAAAAACATAAATATGTAGAAAGTAAGTGTTTTGTGGTAGAGTCATATGGTCAGCTACACTACTGGCCATTAAAATTGCTGCACCAAGAAGAAATGCAAATGATGTGCCGAGGCATTACCTCTCACCAGCGACAACACAATTGCCGACGGCTTTCACTTAACGACCAAGAGCAGCGACATTTGCGTAGTTCTCAGTACTAACAGACAAGTAAGACTGCGTGAAATAATCGCAAAAATCAATGTGGGACGAACGTATCCGTTAGATTAGTGCGGCGAAATCTGGCGTTAATGAGCTACGGCGTAACACGACCAACACGAGTGTATTGTGGAAAGGACGACATCGGCTGCATCGCTTCTCGTGGGCTCGTGACCATATCGGTTCGGCGCTAGACGACTGGAGAACTGTGGCCTGGTCAGGTGAGTCCCTACTTCAGCTGGTGAGGCCTGTTAGTAGCGTTCGAATGTGGCGCAGACCACACGAACCCATGGACACAAGTTGTCAACAAGGCACTGTGCAAGCTGGCTGCGGCTCCATAATGGTGTGGGCTGTACTTCCATAGAATAGACTGGGTCCTCTCATCCAACTGGCTCGATCATTGACTGAAAATGGTTATGGTGGGCTCCAATTAGCCAATTTGCAGCCATTCATAGACTTAACGTTCCTAAACAACGATGGAATTTTTATGGGTGACAATGTGACATGTCATGGGCCGCAACTGTTCGCTATTGTTCTGAAGAACATTCTGCGCAATTTGAGCGAATTGTTTGGCCACCTAGATCACCCGATATGAATGCCATCGAATATTTCTGGGACATAATCGAGAGGTCAGTTCGTGGACAAAATCCGGCACCGTCAACACTTTCACAATTAAGGACGACTATAGAGGCAGTATCGCTCAGTATGTCGTGCAGGGAACTTCGAACGGTTTGTTGAGTCCATACCACGACGAGTTGCTGACCTAAGCCGGGCAATTGGAGGTCCGACACAATATTATGAGGCATTCTATGCCTCTTGTAACCTCATTGCAGTTCACTTCAGTGCCATAACGTCATGTATATTCAAAAATGAAATAAGTGTGTCTCATTTGCCTTTCCTAATAGGTAGTGTTTAGGTTGTTAGTTCTCTTCACTGTCCATATGATCTTAACTGGTTTGTTCGTGCTCTGGTGCGTTCGGAGTAATGCTGCTTATATAATTTTTACCTCAGTTTTACAGGTTTAATACTATTCTTTTTTCCTGTACGTCTAAGCTCAAAGAACCATGAGTCACAAAACAAAGGAATTGAAATCTATTTTCCGTCATCAGTTAAGTTGTAAGGTGGCCATTTCATTTTGGTTTTTTTAAGTTATCGATATGCACTTCAGAGAGAGAGAGCAAGTTTTGTTACTGTTAAACAATGTTTGGTCTTGTCGTAGCACTTTTTGCCTCTGCGCAGCCGCCCGGAGTGGCCGTGCGGTTCTAGGCGCTACAGTCTGGAGCCGGGCGACCGCTACGGTCGCAGGTTCGAATCCTGCCTCGGGCATGGATGTGTGTGATGTCCTTAGGTTAGTTAGGTTTCATTAGTTCTAAGTTCTAGGCGACTGATGACCTCAGAAGTTAAGTCGCATAGTGCTCAGAGCCATTTGAACCCATTTTGCCTCTGCACAGTCTGATATATTCTTCTTTGAAGTGTAGTAAGTGATGAACGTATTCAGGAGTGCTGTATTAACTTGCGATTGCATCTGTTTTTGTAAAGGACAGCAAGCATGAATATGATGTATACTCCTACATTTATTAAAAGGTGAAAAAATGTTTTCTTTAGGATATCATTTCATAGGAGTAGTTATTCTCCCCATTCCACTGTTTAAAGATTTATTATTACGCATAAACACATTGCACCGTATGGTATGCAACAGTCTCATTATTTTTTTGAAATTTTATTAAGAAACAGTTATCTACTTAGCCGCTGCCTACTTTCTGTTTGCTGTTGTACTTTCTAGAACTCTGCAACAATTTTCAAGGCGCGAGGTAAGTGAAAATTTTGATTAGAGCCAGATAATTATTTTGCTTCGGTTGCACATTTAAAATATAGACGATTTATATTCAGACCAATTACAGTCCAATTCAATTTGTGTTCTGTTTAGCCAAAGGTTAGCATGCGAGTTTAATGTGAATAACAGTTTGTTGGTTCATAGTTTTGGTAATACGTAGACCTTTTGTTGAATGGGAGGTAAAGTTGGGCTGAATTTCATACAGAAACATGTAGTGGGAAATGTACATATGTCGAACTTTACTGCCAGGATAGTTCGTTGGTTCTTCTGATAGTACACAGTTAGATAGTCTCTGATTTCTCTAAAGGAAAAAAATACCGCTTCATTAATTTTATTAATGCTGTACTACTTTTTCAGGACTTACATTTAAAATGTTTTGTTCAATTTGTGAAATTTTATGTCGTGTGACGATTATCTATTATTTTATTACCAAACAGTTGGCATAATAGTACAGGTTCTGTGTGGATTTCATTCATTGTACGGTAGTACACCTTTTTGTTTGGTGACTGTAGCAATTTTTTTTATTCAAGAAATAGTATTTCATCATGTCTGGCATTACTGTCCGTCGTAGCACAAGACAGCTGAGGGTGTTACAAATAACGAGTCGGCACAGGATGAGATAAACCATATTCAAAAATTAGCAACTACCAGTAGTTCACATGAGACTGCAGGAAACTGCTCAGATCGACAGTTATTAACCAGTTTAGCGAACTAGACTGAAGCAGAACAAACGATGAATAATGAAGACGAAAATTTTGAAGTTGAGTCGATAGGAACGCAGTCTAGGGAAAGCTTGCGAAAGTTGCCACAGTCTTTCGAAATCTTACAACTGGTAACAGACACATCAGAATCAAGTTTTGCGTCAAATTATCTTGAACAAACAGCCCACAGACGTTCAGTGAACAATTATGTAGAATCACACTGCGCGAAACGGAAAAATTTTCTAGAATCAATTAGTCACATGCTTAAAGAAACACAAGATGAAATGAGTAAGAAAATCGACAAATCACAGGAGGAAAATAGCAAATCACTTAGGGAATAAATTAAAAAATCGCGAAATACGAATAGAAAATCGCAGTAAGCGAACAGAAAATCACAGAAAGGAATTAAACTGAAAATAAGAAATTTATCAGTTGAGATTAGGGAACAAACTAAAAAGACCTTCAACCAATAATTATCAATTTTGCAACTAGATTACGTAACCTTGAAACAGAACACGAAAACATTAAAACAAACCAGCGTAATGACAAGGACGAATTCTTTGCTATAATCAATACTGTAGTTCCGAGTGTCATAGTTACACTGATAAAAGAGCAGAACGAACTGCTTAACATAACGGTAAAAGAAATTAGCCAACAAGTGGAAACTTTAACTTTAAATTCTGAACAATGAAAGGAACAGTTAAGCACAATTAAAGAAAAAGCTGATTACTTGACAATAAAATTGGCAACCAGTGCAGATAAGGATTCAAATGACACAATGCCAGTACAGTTTTCAGACACAGCAGAATATGTCGTTAATAAATTTTAAAGACAACCAAAGGAAAATTAATAGGGAGAATAAGCTTTATAGGAACACTATTAATGAGAAAGTCGAGCGTTTTGAAAGAAAGCTTAACTCCGAAGACGAAAAGGACAAATTGACCGTTTACATTCATAGTCAAAAAACTTTGGTGAAGTTTACGAACTGATGATGTTCGGGTGATTTTCCACGAGAACAGTACCACGCATCCCGATACGACAATGAATCACCGAGGTGGTGCAATACAGAACAATCTGGTTCACACAAAAATTGTAACTTTGATTACAAACACTTTTTGGCAGTACGTAAATTCATCGAACGCTTATGTAAATTTTACAGTACTTCTAGAATTGTGCGATTTTGTCTCCACTTGTGCATGAAAACTGTTTTGCTAAGATTTGGCCCAGCATTTATTTCTACTCTATCCTGTGACACACTCCTGTAGCACATGTAACCTCATTGAACGTTTTGTGACTTTTCTTTCTGGTTGTGTCTCGTTTATTGTTTGTAGTGATGAATGGCATTTTTTCTGATTTTTCTTTTATGTAGCCACATGCTCGCAAAATTTAACCTCTCCTGAATGCTGTAGAACTAATCTGCCTTGTCTTTGTCTAACAGATAAACTTTATGTGTGTATGAAACTTTGTCATGAGAGTATAGTCCATCAGTCTTAAGTATAAGGGAAACTTTGGAAGTCAAGCTAAAATTCATGACTTGTGAGGCATGACGTGGATAGATAAAATACTTAGAACAAGAGAAAAAGCAATTAGAAAAATGAGATGCAAGAAGTATGTGGAATACTAATCATGTCTTTTTTATTTACTTTCCAGCTACTTTCTTTTTGCCATCTCATAGGGTAAGATTCTTTTATATATATTTTTCTACCAACATGTATGACATTGTATACTAACTGTCTTCTAGTATTTACATATTATGTAACGTAAGATTCAGTGGTTCAGCTTACTGAATTTTCAGGTTGAATTTGCCTCTTACACTTATATTATTTATTAAATCTCTTTATAATCCATATTCTCTATATAGCGCCATTAGTATAATAATTAGGCTATGTTAAGTGTAATAATATTGTAGTGAGCTATCATAAGTCATGAAAGGTGTGTAAGAAATCATGAAAGATGTGTAAGAAGGAACCAAAGAGAAAAAGGTAAGAAAGGAATTTGTACAACATACATATGAGCAAAGAAATGGTTACAAACATGAATTTGAGATAAAATGATTAGGAAGGGTGAATATCAGACGAAATATGATTATTTAACACCAACATGAGGAATGGTTAGGTAGGGCAAAAATTACATATGCTTAGGAAGGGCAATGGAGCTAAATAATATGAACCAATATGAAAATATGAAAAATGTGCTAGATATAAGCAAAGAGATAAAGCAAACTTTTTTTTTTGTTGGAAGTCTCATGATGGGTAAAATGAAAGGATGAAAATAATAATATATTATATAATATATATTATATATAATTATTATATTACAATTATTTATACACATAAAATGAAATATAACTAGAGAGAACGCTAGTTACTGACCATATTAGGTATAATGTTAGACTTACATTGACTGAGTGCATAAAGTGCTCTTTGATATGAACCTTGGTTACCCCCTATTCCATGATTTTCCTAGCTATATATTTGTGTTCTCCTTATCTATGTGTGTGACACTATCCTCATGTGTTTATTTCTTGTGTGTGATCACTATTCTTCTGTGTCTCTTTCTCCTTATTCCTTATACTATTGTGTGTTTTACCGATGAACACAAATACATATTTATCTGAACAGATTTAGAACTTTATGTAGGTCATTGTGGACACATATAATGTACTGACACATTCCATGACCTTGGAGATTTGCTCTTCAATTTGGTCCTGCAGAACTTGACATGTAAGTAAATAAAATAAATAATTGTTTCTTAGCATGCCTATTACAGTACACTGTTTCACATGATTTACTTGTCTGATGTTTCTGTAATTCGTTATTGTAAAACAGTGATGCCATATCTCTGCTTGCTTTTTTGTAGACATCGAAATCTATTGTTGCCATTACACTACATGTGCAGTCCATATGTACAACTACGTAAAATCTTATTATTCCTGAGTTAATACAGGTAACTGTATACTGCAGGCGTAATAAATAGTATTTGATTGACCATTCGCCACAAATGATTGAGACAAGCCAGGGCAGAAAAATATGCCTACTAGTATATACTTAAATAATGTCTGCCAAATGTTGTCATACTTTCCTAATACAAGCTGACTTTGACAAGGAACTCTTCTATACTACAAAATGGTGTTAGAGTTACCAAAGGAGCTGCTGTCAGCTTCAGGCTGATACTATTACATATTTTACTGTTTGTGCATGTGGGGTGGTCAGCTAAGAACTCTGCTTAGTATCACTGAGCCTGCTTATACATAACTTCTCACAACAGTGACGACTTTGGTCCTTTGTGACAAGTACACTCTTCACCTTACATTCATTGTGCAAATACTACTGTCATATGTGACTATGCTTCAGAAATGAAAGCCTTTTTTGATATGGACACTATGACCTACATCCTGTCTGCTACAAAAACAGAGTAGATCACCAGTACTGCTTGCTACAATACAAGACGTGATATATAAACTTTCCAAATAGTCCTGTTCAGAACGTTCTCATAGATATCACAAAGCATGATAACCTACCTGTGATGAATTCAGTTGATTACTTCATTCACATGTTTTTGAGTTTTTTTGTGTACAGTTCTTTAACTTATATTCTTGATATTTTTCTCATTGTATTTGTAACATGCTTGGTATGTTTCTATCCATAATGCTTAGAATTTTGTCCTCATCCCATATGAAATGACCCTCTTACAAAATTCTACTCGGGGAAGGTGGAGAATATGTAAGGTTGGCATGTCATTGTATTTTTAAGTTATCGATTGCATTCCAGAGAGAGAGCAAGTTATGTTGTAATAGTAGTAGTAGCTTTATTCATCTGTAGATCTCTTTTTACCAGGTTATAGGACATTTCAAAGTATTTACATATTTAGATCAATTTAAAATAAGCTAATTCATATACACATATATTTACAGACTTCTAGTTAGACACACACACACACACACACACACACACACACACACACACACACACACACACTGGTGATCTCTGGGCCATTTTCTGTACCGCAACTTCCAATTTGCTATCCTGAAAAACTGAGTCGGCATCCCTCCATAATGAGAGAGATGTTGAGCTCAGAAAGAGGAAGAGGTGTTAGTATTGTGCTATGCATAGATTGGGGGTAAGTATTTCTAGAAAGGAAAAAATGAAGGGAAAACATAAAGTGAAGGTGTTATGTGGAATGATGGATATTTTATAATCATTATTATTATTATTATTGATTTGTATAACTTTTTGTATCAAACTCCTACTGTTTTAACTAAGTAATCCTTCTATGTATAAAATGTATTGCATAACAGATACTTCTTAGCTGCCTCTTTAAATAAGTGTATTTTTGCTATTACTTTAATCTCTTTTGGTAATATAGTGTACAGTTTTATTCGATGGTATAAAATGCTTTTTTGAGCTATATGTTTATTTTTTCTTGGTAAATGTAAGTTGAGTCTATCTCTTGTTGCATGGCTATGGATAGAGCTGTCTGTGCAATAATTACCAATGTTATTTTTCATGTGTACAGCTGACTGGTAAAAGTATTCACATGGAGCAGCTAAAATACCCAGCATTATGAACATATCTTTACAATGAGCTTGACTAGTGTTTTTGGTTATTATTCGTATGGCTCTTTTCTGGAGTTTGAAAACTGTGTTCACTTTTTGTGCATTTATTCCCCAAAAAAGAATGCCATACCTAAGAACTGAGTGTATGTATGAATAATTTGTAACTAAAAGACACTGCATGTAACACATTGATGGTAGGATTCTAAGGGCATAACATGCTGATGACATTCTGTTAGCTAGTACCTTTGTGTGGTCACACCACTTTAACTGAGAATCAATATTCATTCCTAGAAATTTTGCATTTGTTACACAGTCTATAGAGGTGCCATCTACATTTAATTTAACATTGTCATTTTTTCTCTTCAAACTGAAATTCGTGGCATTAGTTTTCTTTATGTTAAATGTCACTTTATTGCTTATTGACCAATCATAAACATCCTTGAGAGTTTCATTTGCTTTCTCAGCAAGAAGTTCTCTTGTTTTCTCAGTGACTATGATATTGCTGCCATGAGCGAAGAGAATTTTTTCGCCATGAGTAACACTACTGGGAAAGTCGTGGATGTATCTCAGGAACAGTATTGTCTCTAATATGCTACCTTGTGGAACCCCTATATTAATGCATTTTGGTTCTAATAAGTGTTTTAGTAAATGTTTGGATTTATTTGAAGTATGTACTCTCTGTACACTATCTCTTAGGTATGATCGAAACCAGTCATAAGCTACAGGTCTTATTCCTAATGCTTCAAATTTATTTAAGAGAATCTTGTGCCTGACTGTTTCAAACGCCTCAGAAAGATCCAAAAATATACCTGTGACACACTCATCTGTATCAAGAGCATCAAGTACAACTTTTGTGAATTCTACTATGGCTCAATCCATACATTTGCCACTTCGGAAACCAAACTGTGATTCACTTAAAAGATTGTATTTATTCAGGTAATTCATTAATCTGTCTTTCATAATTGCTTCTATTATTTTTGAGAATGGTGACAGCAGGGAAATGCTCCAGTAATTTTCTATGACGTCTGCACTACCTTTCTTAACCAAAGGTACAGCTCTTGCCTGTTTAAACTCCTCTGGAAATGTCCCTGATATGAAGGATTCATTTATTATATTTGTTAAAGGGCCTTGTATAATCTCTATGCATTGTTTCAGTGCACACACTGGTACCTCATCTAAGCCCACTGACCTTTTTTAGTTTTTGAACAGTTTTATTTGACTTCATTCTCTGTGGTTGGAAGTAACATCATTATTTACAGGTGTTATGTATGATTGGGGGAATTTTTGCTGTAACTTCTCTCCAATACTTGAAAAATGCTCGTTTACATAGTTTTCCAAGTGTTGGGGATCATTTATTACCTTATCCTTCTCCCTTAGCATTATGTTATTCTACATTTGTTTCCCTCTCCCCATTTTCTTTTTTATAACATCCCAGAATGCTTTGCTTTTTTTCTTTGTATTATATAGTATTTTTCATTAAATGACTTGTTTGCAGCAATCAGCATCTTCCTATAGATCTTTTTGTATCTATTATAGAAAGTTAAGGAATCTGGATCATTGCAAATCTTTTTCATGGAACTGAGGCGTTTACATGTTTGGGAGGACTTCTTAATACCTGCTGTTATCCATTTGTTTTTGTGAGATGTTGATACAGACATGAATACTTTTGGAAATGCCCTTTCAAAGTTCAATTTAAACAATGTGTAGAATTTAGAGAATTTCATATTCACATTGGTTTCCTTATACACTTCATCCCAGCTTTGTTTTTCTAACTATTCTGAAAATCTTTTATTTTGATTTCTGATAGATGTCGTTTATAGGCTTGTAGTTTAGGGAATGATTCGATGCCTGATTTTACTGTTGTTATTTGACAGAGATGGTCTGATAAACCGAAATCTTTTACAGCTGCATCACATTTTTCCCTGTCCATATTTGTGGCCACATAGTCAATTACTGATGAAGTCGTTGTAGTAAACCTCATTGCACTATTGACCAATAGGGACATGCTAAAACTTTGAAGAATGTTTATGAAAGTCCTGCTGGATTCATTAATGATATTAGTGTTGATGTTAATGTCACCACACAGAATTATGTTGACCTTTGTACTTGAAACTTTATAACTTCTGTTAACTTATTGAAAAAAGTGTCCACAGTACCACTGGGAGATCTATACACACACAAAACGATTAATTTCTTGGTGATATCAAGCCCTGTTAATTCAATAGCCGATATTTCAAAGTGTGTGTCTTCACTTACTGTACTGAGGTCATGTCTTTATTTTTACTGTGTTCCTTTTCTGGTATAAATGCATGGTCCTTCACCCCTTGAAGTAGTCCTGCAGTAAGAGTTTGCCTTTTCATATGATGATAATACTACATGTTGGATTTCTGTGTCCCTACACTAGTGCTAAGTAATACAAACTACTGTGCAGTTCAAATATTCGAGCTCAACTTCTAATAGTTGTATTTTATTTTCTATTGATTGCATGTTTTGATGGAGGATTTTTAAGTCTGTGAAATTCCCCATGTTACTCTTTGCAATGGTTTGCTTTTCTTTGTAACTTCCGGTATATGTGGTATTTGAGGTGTTAAAATTTGTCTTGTGAGTGATTGTTTCAGTATTTTTTTAAGGTGCTGTAGATACTCTTTAAGCAGGGGAACCTGTTGTCTGGATTTATCCTAAAAAAGACCTACTTTTCCTACTTATGAAAACAGGTATTTGACCATGTGTGGCTTGAGATCCACGCCCTATCCTTTCATGAATCAGCTATACCAATCTTCCTTCCCAGTCCTGTTTAGGTGTAGGCCATGCCTAGTGAAACCTCATCTGTTGATAGTTCTGATGGGTGCCAGAGAAACATGAGTAAAGTTGGCTGTCCTCACAGCCATCCCTAACACCACATTGATTGGCCTCACAGCTCCACCAAGATGTGGTCGATCATGAATTCGGAACAGCTCAACAAAGTGTTCGATGGTGCTATGAGTCAGGGATGCTATCTTGTCCAGGTCGCCACCTATGTCATATGCCCAATCCCCGTCGAAACTGTTTCTTGCCCCACCCACTATCACTACATGATTCTCTTTTGTTAAGTCCTTACATAAAGACCCTAGATCCGCTATCACATGACTTAGCCCTGCATTTGTCTTGATGACGCTGGTGGCCTGATACACTGCCCCTAAACTTTCCTGTAACTCAGGGCCTACACCTCGCCCATGCCTCCTACCTAGAAGGAGCATTTTCTTCTTCCTAAGACTTTGTACATTCCTAGGCTTCTTGGCCTCAGTTGAAGTGTGCTGCACGTTTCCTGTTCCTCGTTCTACCTGAGGCTCTTCTCCATTTAACTCTGGCAGTGGTAGATACCTGTTTTTGGTGTTGAAGATAAAATTGTCAGATCGCGTTCTCTTTCTTCCTATCCAACTACCAGCTGCCAGTTCCCAACCACCCTCCTCCCCCCTGTCTCCCTTGATCCTTATGAGTTCCTATAGTGCTTTCTCCAACTGTGCCTGAAGGACAGAGATTTCCTTTTCCTGTTCCCCAATCAAAATCTTCCTACTGCATACTCTGCAGTTCCAGGAGATAGCCTCTTCTGTTCCCTTAACATTCTCCCCACTGCATCCCCTCCAGTGAAAATATGTCCTACAAGATTGGCAACAAATCCCTCTACTCACTACCTTATAACAGCTCACGTATTTCTCACTCATGGTCAGTTACAAAACAATAATTAAGTTTAAAGAATTTTTTTTAATTTGTCAAGGACCCGAGATTGGCTGTGTGTAAACAAAAAACGACACAAAGGTCTTATGTGTGGTGGTTGTTATTTTTGTATAGATGTAGAGATACAATGACGGATGAATGAATTTGTAATTAATTTGCTTTTACAGAATTTACGTTACCAGGCGTGTTTGGTCAGGTTTCTAGAAGTTTATAACTCGGAAGATTTAGGCCTAGATCGCGTCTATCTAACTAGTAAACAATACAAAATGTTAGTTAAATACGATTTAGAAACGTTTAATTATAATTCTATTGCGACAATAGACACTGATGAAACTAGTAGCTTTTTTTAACGAATTTTGTGAATAGAATTTTTTGTTTTTATGTCACGCAAAATTTCGGGTTATGTCGCGGTTATCGGGACTTCAGCGAAAGAACAAGTTTTTTCAAGGACAAGCGCAGCTGGGACGCTAATATTCAGTTGGGTGACAAGAATGGACAATACAGCAAGTATACAAAAGAAAGAAAATCTATATTTGACACTATTTCCTCTTAAATAAGTTCTTTTAGCGGTCGAAGAAAATACCTGTGGCCTCACTTCGCGGCCATCTTTTGCGTTAAGCAATCTTTGGTCCTGCTGTGGCCCAGTCTTTACCCCTGCGTCGCCTGGTACATTCCTAGTTCAATATGACTTGTGTATTGAAAGGTGAAAACAATATCAATTTTGACCTTTTTTTTTTTAAAAAAAAGGGAAGTTTGAGGTGAGACTGCAGCACTGGGCAAATTGTTCGTCAGAATGACTATTGTCAGCTAGTTAACTTTGTTCACTTCCCTAAGTAATGTATCAACGTATCAACTGATTAAGCAGCTGTTTAGTTTTTGTAGAAATTCTCTGTTAATATTATACCCCTTCTTAAGTCATTGTTTACTTTGTTAAGTATATTATTGTTCACACCGGTGTTATGGGTGAAGATCACATGAAGTTTTACTCTCTCTTTTTTACTGTAATATATGCTACATTATAAAACCGTTGTCTTGGAATATCATTTAATAGGAACAATTATTCTCTGAATACTATTTGGAAATTTTATTAAAATAGAAATCTACCTTTGATATGCCTGACAAGGTTTTTATTTTTAATCTAAAGTTATTGTTAAAGAAGCTTTCGGTCATGATAAAAAATTATTATCTCACCCCATTTCTCTGGACCTAATTATTGATGTGTAGAGGCTAACGAGCTGGAGTGGCATTCTTTGGGGTTTCTGACAGAAAAGTTTATTTTGAGATTTTTGGTATGTCTTTCGATTGTGATACTAGCTTTAGTTCTCACAGTCACTACATGCCTGTGTAATATCTTGCGACAACGTCTCGTAATTGTCACAGAAATCCTGAATATATCAGAGTCAAAGAATTTGTAATCTCATTTTCTGCCCACATATGTCAGATCTTTTTTTTTGTGTCATCGGTCTTTTGGCTGGTTTGATGCAGCCCACCAAGAATTCCTCCTCTTTCATAACTTCTTCATCTCATAGTATCACTTGCAACTAACTTCTTCAATTATTTGCAGGATGTATGCCAGTCTATGTCTTCATCAAACGTTTTTGCCCTTTACAGCTCTCTCTAGTACTATGGCAGTCATTTCCTGACGTTTTAACAGATATCCTATCATCCTGTCCTTTCTTGTCCCTGTTTTCCACATTTCCTTAAATCTATGATTCTGCGCAGAACCACCTCATTCCCTACGTTATCAGTCCACCAATTTGCAACATTCGTCTGTAGTACCATATCTGAAATGCTTCGACTCTCTTCTGTTCCAATTTTCTCACTGTCCATGTTTCACTACCATACAATGCTGTGCTCCAAACCTACATTCTCAGAAATTACTTCCTCAGATTAAGGCCTATGTTTGATACTAGTAGACTTCTCTTGCCCAGGAATGCCCTTTTGCATGTGCTAGTTTGCTTTTGTCGTCATGTCGTCACCTTTGCTCTGTCCATCATTGCTACTAGGTAGCAGAATTCCTAAACTTCAAGTACTTCGTGACCATCAATACGACGCTAAGCTTCTCACTGTCCTCATTTCTGCTACTTCTACTTAAATTTCGCCTTTCTCCAATTTATTCTCAATCCATATTCCGTATTGATTAGACTGCTCATTGCGTTCAGTATATCATCTAATTCTTCTTCACTTTCACTCAGGGTAGCAAAGTCATCAGCGAATCGTATCACTGATATCCTTTCACCTTGAATTTTAATCCCACTCCTGAACATCTTTATCTTTCCATCGTTGCTTCTCCGATGTACAGATTGAACAGTTGTGGCGAAAGACTACATTCCGTCTTTAATCCAAGCATTTCGTTCTTTGGTCGTCCACTCTGATTATTCCCACTTAGCTCTTGTACATACCGTATATTACCCGTCTCTTCCTATAACTTACCCCTATTGTTTCTCAGAATATCAAACGTCCTGCACTATTTTACATTGTTGAACGCTTTTTCTAGGTCCACAAACGTGTCTTGATTTTTCGTGACTATCCCTAACATTACTTACGTAACGGACAATCGCCAGGAGTTGACAGCGAGTCATGGATGGGAAAAACCGATCGGTCAAAAAATTATACTAGTATTGTTGCGAATAACTGATATTTTTCGGTATTTATTTGGTATTTGTTATAAAAAGTATTTTTATTTTTTACTGGCAACCCCGTATAAAACCGATATTACAGATTGCCGTAGCACTTATGCTAAGATTTGTGGTTTTAAATAAAACTTTTTTAAAAATGAGAGTGGTACGGTAGGAACTTCTGTTGCTTCTGAAATATGGCTAACTTTTTGAATAATATTGATAAAAGGAGCTTACAGATCAACACATTATTCTAATGAGTATTTATGAATAGCTGGGAGCAAAAATATCGGCCAGTGGAATAATTCATTACCGGAATTTTGGCTCTTGTCATGTAATTGTTCTTGATAAATGTAATATTTTGTCTACTAACTATATTGTTCATTTGAATTAATGGAAGAGCGTTTTACGTTTTCTCAATTAAAAAAATCAATTATACCCAAATTCCCATTAAAAGAATTACACATATATTTGACTAAAATAGCTTTTTCATTCGAAATAAGTAAAGAAAAAGGACGCTACAAGTTTTACGCAAAATATTATTTTGTGTCTGACGAATTTATGGCGACTGTAATAAAAACTTCGAAGTTCATTCATAATTTGCCATAAAAACGGGAAATAGCTTATCTGCTTCCTTCATCGCCTTGCAACCGGCGGAAACGGCATACTTAACAGGAAAATTATTTTTCCAGCTTTACAGAAATGATACAGGATTTGGGCTAGACATCATTAAAAGAAAGGCGTTTTTCGTTGCGACAGAACCTTCTCACGAAATTCCAATCTCCAACTTTCTCCTCCGAATACGAAAATATGTTGTTGACACCGACCTACATAGGGAGGAACGATCACCAAGATAAAATAAAGGAAATCAGAGCTCGTACGGAAAAATACAGGTGTTCATTCTTTCCGCATGCTATACGAAATTGGAATAACAGAGAATTGTGAAGGTGGTTCGATGAACCCTCTGCCAGGCACTTAAATGTGATTTGAAGCATATCCATGTAGATGAAGATACAGAAGAATTGTCAGAGCACGTGCTTCGATAAGTGTCGAAGTGATAAGGAATACCACTCAGTCCATGATAACAAGATTGCAGCACTGCATTGATACCAATGGTCATCACTTCGAACACTTTCTGTAAATGACGTTCATGCCACCTTTGTGGACTTCGTTTACTTTCATAGACCTTACTGTTACACATCGTTGTATTCGTCTCGGTAGTTGCTATCAGAAAATAAGTACCAAACTATAGCATCCTATTTAAAAAAAACAAAGTTGACCATATCTCTGTCGTGAGCCCACCTAGCAACAACAGCAGTCCCAAAGCAGGCACATATGAATCCCCCTGCCGTTTCGCATATGGCTTAGAGTGGTTTCGGTTACTTAAATAATGTTTTAGAAATAAAGCATGCAATGTGTCTGAAGCAAAACGTGTACAGTCAGTGTGTTTTACCAGTTTTGCCTCATGGCAGTGAGATACAGACATTTAACACATACAGACACGGTGGCTACAATTGGACGCATTAACATTTATTGCGTCTTCGCTGCAATGGAAGTATTTGTCCCTGTGGAAATCTGAGTTACACTTTTGTGACAGTTCAACCTTTTCATTATGCGCAAGTGCTGCCAACTTTTTTTTACCACTATGAAAACATCAGCAAGTCGGTGCAGCAGTGCGCTGTTGCTCGTGACCACAAGTATAAACGGACGTGGTTGGTTCGCTGTATTCCACGGTAGAATTTAATATTGATATTGTTATTTTGCATGGTAATTGTTGAATGATCATTTTACAATGTATTACAATAGAGAATATTTTGCAATTAGTTATTCCAGTCCATAAAATGAAGATAAGTGTACAAAGCATGTTTCGAAAAATGGTACATATCTTTTTATAAACCTGGCATCCAAAATCATTAAAAAATCGCCTGAAAGCATTTACCACAGAAAGAAAAATTCAGGTCAGGAAAGACAAAGGCGAAAACCATTCAAAGACTGAGAGTTGCTTGGTTATCAATGGAAAGATGAATGTTTGGAATTAAAAAAGAGAGAGAGGTACAAAGATAAATTTATGTAGGAACAAAGAATATAATATGTAGAAACGACAGAAACTAAAACTAAACGGAAGGACAGAGGATTAAGGTTTAAAGACTCTTTAATGACGTATTTATTAGACACTCAGCACAGACTTAGATTTGCAAAAAATATCTACTGTACCTTTCCAAAGGAACCATTCCAACACTTCTGTTATGTGATTCCAGGAAATTATGGAATATGTAAATCTGGGCCTAACGGTCGCCAAATATAGTCTTCTTGGATGTAGCCACAAGGCTAAAACTAATTCTTCTCTTGGAGTTTGTTCTTCCGGAAGCACTTTTCTTCTTGAAGTAGTTAGATAAAAACTCAAAACGAAACAAGCAATCTTCTGTTGAGATAAATGTAAAGGAGAAAAAAATAGAATACTTAACTTTTATCCGTGGAAAATTTCCTGGGAAGTGTGTTTAAAGTTATACACCTTTTATTAAGTTTGCGTACGTTGTTGTGTCAAACATTTTCAAGTTGTTCTGAGAGCGTCACTTGTACTCTGAACAGCCGGATTAGGCTGAAACACACGTATGTTCACTATTCACATACAGATTTCGTGTGTAACTTGAACAACCAGTCCATGAGCTGGTTATTACACTCTGAATGTCGCTGATTGTAGCTCTCAGTCTGATTCTGATGCACGTGACCAGTGTTACGCAGGCTTGCACTTCATTTGGTCTTAATATCGGAAGGATCAATCTTTTCCAGCAACAGGTCACCAAAAGTTCGACAGGGGAGAGTTAACCGGATAACCCAACATCAACTTAGCTGGTGTTAGTCTATGTGTTTCATGAAGAGCTGAAGGCTTACCCCACCATCTCACTCGCCTATCCCAGCAAGACTACCTCTTTGCACGATATACAATTAAGGTTGATTTTGCCTTTAAATTCCGGTTAACATACTTGACAAACGACAACTGTATGCAATAGGGAATAGTCGTAACATGTTTGTGGTGTATTCAAAACAGAACTTCCTGAAGGTGCTGAAAGAAAAGCGGCTGTGTTATCGGCGACAAGGCTCTTGTATCGACCAAAACTGGAAAAAATACTGATAAGATGGTTAATGGTAGTGAGAGAACTGACCAAGCTACTAATAAAAAGCCATACAAAACAGCTAAACGCATCAACGACCACAAAAATGTATCGAAAACGCTGCTTGGTGCGAGGCAACGATCCGACATAAGCGATTAAAAAAAAAAAAAATCTCAGCCAGGGGACTGTCTTCATGGGAGGAACATAGTAGCCACTGTCGAATTTTCAGGTTGGGTTTTGCTGTCTTGCGTTGTCCCACAATCAGTTTAACATCTTTCACTGAACCATTCCATGTCACATGTTTAATCCTATGAAGAGTTCAGGCTAAACCCAAGTGCCCCCCCCCCCCCTCCCCCCTAGACTAGAATGCATGAAAATAACTGAATATCTCCGGAACTAGAGACTCTTAGGAATACAAATCTTTAACTTCTGGTCATAACGGGTTTGGAAGCAAGCAGCCCTGGAGATACTGGGAAGCGTTCCACCACTTCCCTGACCTAGGCTATTTCGGGATCCTGACCCTGCCCTTCCTTCAAATTACCAAAAGTAAGGGGACCTCATGGCAAACGTTCTGCTGCATTTCACCAACTGACTGGCGTCGCCCACTACTCAGCCAGAAAAATCGACAACGCATCTTCGTCGGAAGAGGCAGACGCTGACTTGTACTTCTGAATCTTCATTGTATGCATGAAGTTTTTCACTTCTTATTTAGAAGCACAGAAGTCTTGAAACTCCTGCACCACAAAATGCTGACCATTATTGGACAACAGGATCCTGGAAGATCCCTCGATGTTACAAGTGACCGACAGCGAGCAGCGGCAGTCGACGTGGAAGACAGCTTGGCTATGTATAGGAAATCTGACAAGGTTCAAAATGGTTCAAATGACTCTAAGCACTATGGGACTTAACATCTATGGTCATCAGTCCCCTAGAACGTACAACTACTTAAACCTAACTAACCTAAGGACATCACACACATCCATGCCCGAGGCAGGATTCGAACCTGCGACCGTAGCAGTCGCGCGGCTCCGGACTGAGCACCTAGAACCGCTAGACCACCGCGGCCGGCATCTGACAAGGAATAGACCACCAACAACCACATACTGCCGAAAAATGGACCCTCGAAATCGATGTGCTCCCTGCCTCAAGGATACTCTCGAATGGGCCAAGAGGAAAACTGGCACTGTGGTGTAGCGTGGTTCTGCATACAGGTTCCGCAAGCTGACACCAAATGTTCGATGTTGTGATCGATTATTGATCAATAGACATGATATCACCCCAATTCCTTCATACGAGTCAGATCCCAGTGAAACACATACATCAGCCGGAATATGGAAAAAATGGAAATTTGTGGTAAGTTCCTATGAGACAAAACTGCTGAGGTCATCGGTCCCTAGGCTTACACACTACTTAGTCTAACTGAAACTAACTTACGCTAAGGACAACCCACACACCCATGCCAGAGGGAGGACTCGAACCTCCTACGGGGGAAGCTGTGCGAAGCGTGGCAAGGTGCCTGCGACCGCGCGCCTAGCCCGCGCCGTGTCGGAATAGGCTAGGACGGAACGCTGAGCGAACTGCTACCTGACATTCGCTCCTCTGTGACAAGTGGCAAGCGAGAGGACTCCCTGGACAACGTTGAATCGATAACGTAGGAGAAAAACATAGGCGACGCTGAGTCTACACCCTAAGAAACATGTTCCAGCCAACCCACCGGGATGGCCAAAACTAGTTTATGGAAAAACGGATTGTCGGCTGTGGCAACCTTTCATGCTTTCAACGGAATTTCCAACAAAGTTTGCCGCAAGGTATCGTCCGATATGAACACGAGATACTCCTGCTGACTGAACTCTGGATCAGCCCCCTCAAGCATCCACGTTAATGCTTATGCTTTTGTATTCTTTGTGGTGGAGAGTCAACGAATGTCATGGCAAAAAATACTGAGGAGGAGGCCCCTAGTATGCAAAATGTTGGTAGTAGACTTGGCATAATACGAAATTTTGCCCAGAAAAGACTGGATTGCTTCAGGTTATTGGGTGCTGCAGTTGACGATGGCTTTGATGTGACCGTCTATAAGGACCAGGCCAATTTTGTGAACCACATCTCCCAAAAAATGTACCTTGAGGAAGGAAAAACACGCACTTTTCCACCTTGCAACAAAAGCCATTCTCCAGAAGACGTTGGAAAACCATCTGTAGATTTCGGAAATCCTCCTCTCTTGTAGAGCCCATAAAACAGATGTCATCAAGGTAGTTCACATAATAGGGAACGTACTGAATCAAGTGCTCTAAATGTCAGTGATAAATTCTCGATGTAAACAAGAGCCCAAAAGGCAAACGATTACACCGGTAAAGCCCACAGAGGGTGCTGAGTACCAAGAAAGTCCAAGAAGCTACATTCAACAGCAACTGCAGGTAACTGCGATGTGTGAAAAATAATGCTTCCCCAACAACCTCACCAATAACTCCTGAAAGAGAAAATCTCTCTCGAAATTTTCTAACCCTTTCCAAGGTTTTTTCAACCAGCTGGTTATATGGGTGTGGTAAGGAGGTCAGATCTCGTAAGGGAAATGAGTAAGATTCTAAATGGACTTAACGGACTTTGTCAACTATCAGGAAGCTAAAAACAGAAAGAGCGTCTAACTCAATGGGGAATCGACCAAACAATGTAAATTCCGTTTCACATTCTTATAATTTGTAGCGATGAAGAATTGCCCTCGCAAAGGAATTGACTGTTTACTGTAAGTCACAACTAGAGGTAACAGCCGTAGCAAAGCCGAGCAGCCCTAAGGCTAGTACATATGCAAGTTAATGAGGCTAACCGTCGCTCCCATGTTTAGTTGAAATTCAACCGGTCGCCCATCCACTTCCAACGTGAACAAAATACGCCGGGGCGACACGTGTGATGCATTGGATGTGGCCCCAGAGTCCAGTGAAAACACAGGGGTTTCCGGACCTGTGGCTGTCAAAAACAGTTAATAAGTGACCTACCTATCGGCAGACTCCATAGATGGCCTCCACGTGTGAGCAATCTCGTCGATCACGCAGCAAAAGGGAATAAGAGTACGACCACTATGTCGCCTGACGATTAGAAGGAGAGAGTCGTGATGAGGGCCCAAAAAACGCTACAGGCAGGTATAAACGGTGTTGCAATCGATTTGAAACCACCGAGCTCAACATAGTCGATGACAGACACCTCCGAAATGCCTCTGCACCGGAATCGTCAATGGCAACTCGGCGAATCGGTAGAAGAGCGCTTGGGTATCCTTTGGGTCAACGGGGGCCGTTTTCCATGGATACCTAATTGCGCTACCCGCCAGTTGTCGGAAAGGACGATCCTTGCTGCAGCCGTATGCCATTTCACAGTTTGGGCAACGTTAGCTAAAGAAAGGTCGAAGGAGTTCAACAGATTTAGACCTATGAATCATAAGCTAACAGGGCAAATACAACCTGAATTAGTGAGCATGGTAGTGCAGATGGAACACGCAAAATAGTACTTGCGTGAGAGAGCTGCAAATCACCGATCCAGGCTGCAAACAACTTACTGGGGCACTTGCGGTGCTGGTAAAACTGCGATTGTATCGCCACCACATGGGTCTGATGTCCGAAATACTGCGTAAGCAATCGACGAAGTCAGCCAAAGGCTAGCTTCTTTGGCTCATTGGAGTGCATCAAAAGTTTGCACAACTGCAAACAACCGCGCTCGGCCGGTCAGTAACAAGGCATATTTACAGAGTGGATTGACGACACTCCTTACCTGGCAGCGCAGCTAAAGCTGGCGCAAGTAATTTTCCCACCTTTACACAAACTCATCGAAAGCGGAAAATGGCGTCGAGGGCTGTGGGGTTGGGGAAGGGGGAGGGGGGGGGGGGGCAAGGAAGTAAACTGCACAGTTGACGCCTGGCTTTTCACCTGCATGGCATGGACGCGAAGCAACTCCGCATTCTGGTTTAACAGCCCTTGTTTCGCAGAGCTGCTACTGCTGTTCCTTCTATAGGCGCAACTGTCCGTGCCAACACTGTAAAATTGCTAGTTGCATGGTATCCCAAAATTAGCATTATGAAAAGGTAAGACAAAAAAATTGAAGTGGCATGTGCTTAAAAAGTCCCTCGTCGCCACTTTGGTATCAGCACAGGTGTGACAACGCCGTTGAACAACACTGTCGGCACGAAGTACTCTATGGGCCAACGGTGGCTTGACGAGAAACCAGGGGACAGGACCCTGCAGGCGTAAGTAAAACTCGATTGAGTTTTCTTATTATGAGAATACTGAAGGGTGATCTGTTTTAATTTTTAAAAACCATTCAAAAGCCAAGATCCCACAAAATAGTTTTTATTCAAGACAACCGGTTTCAAAAGTCTTATTTGTCATCTTCAGGCCTTAAGCATTTTTGTAGTAAAATATGTTTATTTTACGCTGACCTCAAATGTTTATAGTGTGCTAAGTTTTATCCATTTCATATCCTGTGCATGAGGTCAGTGTACAATGAACATGTCTTACTACAAAAAAAATGTTTAAGACCTGAAGATAACAGCTAAGGCTGTTGAAACCGATTGTCTTGAATAAAAAATATTTTGTGCGATCTTGGCTTTCGAATAGTTTTTAGAAATAAGACTCGTCACGCTAGTCAATGTACGGTGAACAAGAAAGCCCGAAACCGCATTGAGACTTACATAGGGATAAACACACCACACGGCAGGCGTAGGCGGCTGACGGCAGAGTTTGTTACCCGCAGATAAACACTTCTGTCATCGCGTCTGTCCATACAGCGCGTTGTATGCGTCCCCAAAGGTATATATCCGCTGTACCCACAGCAGATTATCTACCTCCTTCGCGATGTCTGCTGGGGGGATACTAAAAGGATCATTTTTTATTATGGTTCTTTTTCAAAGTCCGCTCTGATGTTGATGGCGGGGGGGGGGGGGGGGGGGGGATGGTAGTGGTTTCTGCAGCCCCTCCGAAGCGATTTTTTTTCTTTTTTTGATTACTGAGCAGGGATGTTTCGCAATACGTAACTGATGTCCACAGTGACATTCTGTCGCCTTCTACCCAATTTTCACGTCACATATACCTAGAATTTTACTGCTAATAAAAATACAGTAAATAAATATTTTAAAATAGTGATAATAAATTAATAATTTCATTATGTCACTCCCTATGTAGCATAACTTAAAGAGTTTGCAAATCAGAGGACATATATACTGGAAAATTGAGTAATATATGTGTTTGCGATTGATTTAACATGCTTAACAGCAACGAACTTCCACAATCTTGACAACATCATAATATACATTACCTAAAAAAGAAGTGTGCACTACGATTATCAGAATTGCTCTTAGCGGTAAGTCTCTGAACACAAGTCTGCATGGCTTTGGAAACTTGGTCTTGTTTGATTCATACAAAACGTCTTCGGTCCCGAGTTCGATCCGCGCCACTGCCTAAATTTTGATAAATAATCAACATTGGCGGCCGAAGACTTCCGGCATAAGAAGTCAGCCTCATTCTGCCAACGGCCTTGTCAAAGAGGGCGGAAGAGCGGATAGAGGTTCAGGGCGCTCTCTTGTCCTAGGGGTGGGAAATTGCCCCTAAAGGCGGAAGAATCAGCAATGATCAACGACATGAGGATGCAGAAGGCAATGGAAACTACTGCATTAAAGACACGTAACGTGTATCCACAGGACATGTGGCCTGTAATTGAAGAAGTGTCATGATGATCTCTCCATTGGCAAAAGATTCCGGAATAGTCCCCCATTCGGATCTCCGGGAGGGGACTGCCAAAGAGGAGGTTACCATGAGAAAAAGATTGAATAATCTACGAAAGGATAACGTTCTACGAGTCGGGGCGTGGAATGTCAGAAGCTTGAACGTGGTAGGGAAACTAGAAAATCTGAAAAGGGAAATGCAGAGGCTCAATCTAGATATAGTAGGGGTCAGTGAAGTGAAGTGCAAGGAAAACAAGGATTTCTGGTCAGATGAGTATCGGGTAATATCAACAGCAGCAGAAAATGGTATAACAGGCGTAGGATTCGTTATGAATAGGAAAGTAGGGCAGAGGATGTGTTACTGTGAACAGTTCAGTGACCGGGTTGTTCTAATCAGAAACGACAGCAGACCAACACCGACAACGATAGTTCACGTATACATGCCGACGTCGCAAGCTGAAGATGAACAGATAGAGAAAGTGTATGAGGATATTGAAAGGGTAATGCAGTATGTAAAGGGGGACGAAAATCTAATAGTCACGGGCGACTGGAATGCTGTTGTAGGGGAAGGAGTAGAAGAAAAGGTTACAGGAGAATATGGGCTTGGGACAAGGAATGAAAGAGGAGAAAGACTAATTGAGTTCTGTAACAAGTTTCAGCTAGTCATAGCGAATACCCTGTTCAAGAATCACAAGAGGAGGAGGTATACTTGGAAAAGGCCGGGAGATACGGGAAGATTTCAATTAGATTACGTCATGGTCAGACAGAGATTCCGAAATCAGATACTGGATTGTAAGGCGTACCCAGGAGCAGATATAGACTCAGATCACAATATAGTAGTGATGAAGAGTAGGCTGAAGTTCAAGACATTAGTCAGGAAGAATCAATACGCAAAGAAGTGGGATTCGGAAATACTAAGGAATGACGAGATACGTTTGAAGTTCTCTAACGCTATAGATACAGCAATAAGAAATAGCGCAGTAGGCAGTACAGTTGAAGAGGAATGGACATCTCTAAAAAGGGCCATCACAGAAGTTGGGAAGGAAAACATAGGTACAAAGAAGGTAGCTGCGAAGAAACCATGGGTAACAGAAGAAATACTTCAGTTGATTGATGAAAGGAGGAAGTAGAAACATGTTTCGGGAAAATCAGGAATAAAGAAACACAAGTCGCTGAGGAATGAAATAAATAGGAAGTGCAGGGAAGCTAAGACGAAATGGCTGCAGGAAAAATGTGAAGACATCGAAAAAGATATGATTGTCGGAAGGACAGACTCAGCATACAGGAAAGTAAAAACAAACTTTGGTGACATTAAAAGCAACGGTGGTAACATTAAGAGTGCAACGGGAATTGCACTGTTAAATGCAGAGGAGAGAGCAGATAGGTGGAAAGAATTCATTGAAAGCCTCTATGAGGGTGAAGATTTGTCTGATGTGATAGAAGAAGAAACAGGAGTCGATTTAGAAGAGATAGGGGATCCAGTATTAGAATCGGAATTTAAAAGAGCTTTGCAGGACTTACGGTTAAATAAGGCAGAAGGGATAGATAATATTCCATCAGAATTTCTAAAATCATTTGGGGAAGTGGCAACAAAACGACTATTCACGTTGGTGTGTAGAATATATGAGTCTGGCGATATACCATCTGACTTTCGGAAAAGCATCATCCACACAATTCCGAAGACGGCAAGAGCTGACAAGTGCGAGAATTATCGCACAATCAGCTTAACAGCTCATGCATCGAAGCTGCTTACAAGAATAATATACAGAAGAGTGGAAAAGAAAATTGAGAATGCGCTAGGTGACGTTCAGTTTGGCTTTAGGAAAAGTAAAGGGACGAGAGAGGAAATTCTGACGTTAGGACTAATAATGAAAGCAAGGCTAAAGAAAAATCAAGACACTTTCATAGGATTTGTCGACCTGGAAAATGCGTTCGACAATATAAAATGGTGCAAGCTGTTCGAGATTCTGAAAAAAGTAGGGGTAAGCTATAGGGAGAGACGGGTCGTATACAATATGTACAACAACCAAGAGGGAATAATAAGAGTGGACGATCAAGAACGAAGTGCTCGTATTAAGAAGGGTGTAAGACAAGGCTGTAGCCTTTCGCCCCTACTCCTCAATCTGTATATCGAGGAAGCAATGATAGAAATAAAAGAAAGGTTCAGGAGTGGAATTAAAATACAAGGTGAAAGAATATCAATGATACGATTCGCTGATGACATTGCTATCCTGAGTGAAAGTGAAGAAGAATTAAATGATCTGCTGAACGGAATGAACCGTCTAATGAGTACACAGTATGGTTTGAGAGTAAATCGGAGAAAGACGAAGGTAATGAGAAGTAGTAGAAATGAGAACAGCGAGAAACTTAACATCAGGATTGATGGTCACGAAGTCAATGAAGTTAAGGAATTCTGCTACCTAGGCAGTAAAATAACCAATGACGGACGGAGCAAGGAGGACATCAAAAGCAGACTCGCTATGGCAAAAAAGCCATTTCTGGCCAAGAGAAGTCTAATAATATCAAATACCGGCCTTAATTTGAGGAAGAAATTTCTGAGGATGTACGTCTGCAGTACAGCATTGTAATGTAATGAAACATGGACTGTGGGAAAACCGGAACAGAAGAGAATCGAAGCATTTGAGATGTGGTACTATAGACGAATGTTGAAAATTAGGTGGACTGATAAGGTAAGGAATGAGGAGGTTCTACGCAGAATCGGAGAGGAATGGAATATGTGGAAAATACTGATAAGGAGAAGGGACAGGATGATAGGACATCTGCTAAAACATGAGGGAATGACTTCCGTGGTACTAGACGGAGCTGTAGAGGGCAAAAACTGTAGAGGAAGACAGAGATTGGAATACGTCAAGCAAATAATTGAGGACGTAGGTTGCAAGTGCTACTCTGAGATGAAGAGGTTAGCACGGGAAAGGAATTCGTGGCGGGCCGCATCAAACCAGTCAGTAGACTGATGACCAAAAAAAAAAAAAAAAGTGGGAATGTTTCAGTAGTTTCTGCCTACGTTTGTCAGCAGCCATGTATCTGGGGTTTTTATTTTTATTTTTTTTTTTATTACTAGAGGGTCTATCTATTTCTGTCTTTGCTTACTCGAATTTCTTGGAGTCACGAACACGTCAGACATATTCTTGGCAGCAGGTGTCGTCAGCCTATAAATGGGCTTTAACATTCTCTGAAGCCAGTCAGGCTGAAAGCCCATCTACATGGTCTTGCTTCCAGGGAAACAGATAAAAAGAAGTGTTGCAGCATTGCCATCTCGCAGGACATCTAAATTAACCAAGTGGTATGCGGACAGCTAAAAACATAATTTTGCAGCTGAGTGAACCAATAAGGCTTGCGTAGCATTCTGCAATGCGGCATCCTAGCATCAGTGGTGGACTACACTGCTATATGATGATGTGCAACGCTGTGTTTCTGCATTGGCTACGCAATGATAACTTACCTCTCGTCATAACAGCCAGGGTTGGAGCAATTACCTGATCAGCAAATGGCTCTGAGCACTATGGGACTTAACAGCTATGGTCATCAGTCCCCTAGAACTTAGAACTACTTAAACCTAACTAACCTAAGGACATCACACAACACCCAGCCATCACGAGGCAGAGAAAATCCCTGACCCCGCCGGGAATCGAACCCGGGAACCCGGGCGTGGGAAGCGAGAACGCTACCGCACGACCACGAGATGCGGGCACCTGATCAGCAATTAGGAGCATTACATCTGTCCCCTCTATTTGTCCATCACAGTCTCCGCATCAGACATCAGTCAAATGTGTGGGCTAGCAGCTACAGTCTCATCGAACAATCTCATCGAATAGGTGAAGACACTTGTCTACAAACCAGCAGCTACCCCTTACACTTCCATGCTACGAACTGGCTCCGCCGAGGCGAGATCACCCACTGAGTCTCATCACCTGGCATCGTAGCCGGTCTCCAAGTGTGTTTGATTCGGGACCTCTGCACACCCCAGCCAGGCCACCAGGCAGCGAGTGAGCAGGCTGGGGCAGCAGGATGTTGTACCAGCATAATAGAAGCTGGCAGCGGCAGTGTCCTTGTTATAGCTGGGCCAGCTTACACTGCCCATGGTCGCAGCCAGCCCACCTGGGCCATGGGCAGTGTTAGCTGGCCCAGCCATCTATCATCACCTGCCTGCGCAGCTGTCGCCCGACTTAACGTCAAGAAGGCCACTGCCGCTGCCAGCTTCTATGATACTGGCACAGCATCCCGCTGCCCCAGCCTGCTCACTCGCTGCCTGGTGGCCACGAACGACTCCTGGTCTGCAGTCATCGACTTCCTGTGAAGAAGCATCGATTTATGAAGAATGATGCCATTGAACAAAAATTCTTGACTACATCCTCGCTATAGTACTTGATCACATCCCATAGCTATCTACACACTTCACTTTGAAGACCTAAGAGGCCATCCTGTAACACTGGTGTCAGGTTAGCGGTCAGCACCGATACAGTAGGGTTCCTTCACATTTTCAAGCCCCTTAGTTTTCGAGCTGCATTATTCTCTGTAAGACGACAAAAAATATGGAAACTAATCTATGTAAAAATATAAGCGAAATTAGTAATTTTTTCTCTGGAGGGGTTCTTGACTCACACGACCCTACCCTTGGGTACGCGCCTGCTGCCAGACTATAACGACCAGTTTAAATTTAACACTTTCACAGTATTGAATTATTGGTGTCAAATGAGATATTATGTCGAAATCGTGCTGGGCTCGACAGTCCTCCTTGAAATGCTAGAGGACAGAGTACAATGCTCGTTATACTTTAATTTAAATAACTGAATCAAATTCTCCAAAGCATGGGCACATGTTATGCAACGGAAATACCGTCATAGTGAGACAACAAATTATATATGCAAAAAACTAGCTAGTTTATTATATAAGGATCGAATAGTTGGGATTAAATGTAGAACAGTCGGGTTTATAATTGCAACGCAAGAGTGCATTGAACAATTTCCATTCATTGTGAACAAACTTCTACATGAACCAAAGATAATGACTAAAAATCAGTTTGTATTGTGAGAATAATCAGTTCTCTGAACAATAATGGCCAACAGTGGCTCAGTAGAAGCTTAATAATATCTGAATGCACCCTAACACTTTGGAGGATACGTCAAATGTAACTGGAACACAACTTGCGAAGCGCAGTAAACTTTTGTAATCTGCACAGCTCGCAAACGCAAAGTACTCGGGTGCAATACTCGCGAAATAAGACAAGTGATCATCCAATACAAGTTGCACTGCAAATCCTGCAAAATGTGAGCTGCTCGGATAATGAACAGCACTAACTACGAAATGCGGAACTTACTTAAAACTTAGCTAACATGTGCCCCAACGCACAAGTCAGCACCGAAAGAAAAATGGTTGAGATGACAGCCGAGAATAGTTTCCACCGACATCGGGACAGATACAGACGTCAGCTCTATGGCAAGTTCCGCAACGGAACCATCATCTCCAACTAACTCTCTACCTCTCGAAAAAGTCAATCTGGAGGAGACAATCCCCAAGCACTGCCGTACCGACCGTAGAAAATTTCGATTTCTTTTCCAGAATATAGGAGAACCCTCCATAAATGTCTTATTCTTGGTTCACTGAATGCATTGTAGTGTGCAGAAGGTTGGTATTGACTCCTAGCCACGTTCCACTCAGTGGTCGGGTCCTTCGCGGCGAAGTACAGAGTCGGATAAGGCAGTGATAAACAAACTATAAAGTTAAAATGAAGGTATTGATTATCAGTGAGCGCCACGTGTCGGGGGTAGTATCTATAAGGAGTATTAGGGGTGATAAGTGAGTTGAAGGGGGTTGAGTAAATCAGGATAAAATCAGAGAGATTAGAGCCCACACAGAGGCATACCGACAATCCTTCTTTCCACGAACAATACGAGACTGGAATAGAAGGGAGAACCGATAGAGGTACTCAAGGTACCCCCCGCCACACACCGTCAGGTGGCTTGCGGAGTATGGATGTAGATGTAGATGTAGAAGACACCAGGTTTGTAATACAGAAACCAGAGAAGTAAGGCATAGTCACTTCCTTCTCGCTACAAAGCCACGGAGGGCATTGTAACATGATTGGATAACCAGAGTTAGAAGGGAAAGCAACGAGTTTTTCCACAATAGGCTAGCGGTGGCATATCTTTCTCTGTTCTGGAAGGTATATTCGTCACACACGGCATTCCTCTGGGGACTTTCAAAGGAGACAACCGCACTTGTAGCCGAAACTGGAATCCAGAGGCTCACCATAGACGCTTGCCCGGTAAGATGTACCGTCGATGCCGGCCCCCTCCCACTAGTGCCTTCAGGACAGATCTCCTGAGATGATCCAGCCGGAACTACTGTGCAGACACTCAGCCCACTCGCTTTCCACTAAGGCAAACTGAAACCTCCCTCCCAGCCTTGTGTTTTTCAAAAACATAGCCAAAAAATGATCAAATAAAAAGATAAACACGGTATCGCGAAATGTGACAGCGATGTCATACAGCTAAGATAACATTAAGATCCTGCTCCAGATGTGTCTAGTGCAGCGGCAGAAGCCGAAACGCTATCCCGGTGCGACACACATTATGAGGGCGCTCCTTAAGTTTCCCCGCTGGCCGCCCCCTCGCACGCCCTCTTCCTGACACCTACAGGGAACACGAGAGGCTGCTTTCACACCGTACCGCCGTTGAGCCGCCCACTTTGCGTGTCTCCCTGAGTGGTTTCTGGTGTTGGTTTTGCAAATGCGCTGTAAATGCGGCGCCGGGAAGAAGCTTCCGCATCCCTTAATTGCACCACAGCTCTGCCAGCGTCCCGGAAATGCGGGACCTGCTGATTACATTAGCGTGGTTAAGCAAATCATTTTCCGCCGGAAAGAGTGCACTGAAAATCCACTTGACAAATATTTTGCAAAGGCCTCGAGGTTATTTCTCTTTTTTTTTCAGATAGGCACGTCTCCGAGTGTGCCCCCTTTAACGGTTGTAGCTGAGTATTATTCTCTCTACAGCTCTTTTCGTAGTTTAAAAGTCTTCGTTTGAGCCCTGTTCCGTTTCTGTTCATGCGAGACGTCTGTCTGTAAAATACAGGATAGCATTTTTCTGAAATGTATATACTCACAAAACTGTTAATACAAATTATTAACTTTATACAGGATGTATATCTTTAAACAGGCAGAGTGCAGAATGTGTCTCACCGTTAATTCTTCACAAAAAATATTTAATGTAACTTTAACCAAGACTATAGTACTGAGATTCAGTACAGATATGAAAGGGAAGGAACTCTGTCAAGCATTTATTCAAGAATGTAGGCGCGAAAAACTGCCATGTCGTAAAATAGTGTGTACTTCCTTAGTGTTTACATACGCGAGTGCAGTATTGGAACGTTCTTCACTTTCATAACCTTCAAGTGAAATACTGCATGAATGAATTCAACCGCACACTTCTTGACCAATTATAAAACTGCATGAAGTTTGACTGGGTTTCCGTTAGTAATAACACAACCAACAGGCAATTTTGTACAGGATTTGACCGTGTGATGTGTCTAATGGGTAAGTAAATCAGACTATTCAATTCTTTTCCTAAGATTTTATCTAGCGGTTAAACAGAAACGCAGTATGAATAATATTATACTGAAGCTAGGACAGTTCATTTAGTGGTTCAAAACATGTAATAATGGTCGCCAGCCTGTCCAGGCAATGAAACAGTGAAGTGTTGGAAAAGCAGAAGTACGAGTTTTTGCCTACTTTCTTCCTACTATTTAATTTGGTTCTTCAGATTAATATTACTCCACGTAAACAGTGTTAGTGCACACACAGGAATTTCTTTTGACTACTCCAAAATTACGTTTTAAAAAGATAAAAATCCCAGTAGATAACTTCAGAGAAACTGAAAATGTTTGGCCAGGGGGGGACATATAAAGAATCATTTCCTATAATAAACAATCTTTCGTACTGGAATTTACTTTCAAAAGCTGTTATTCTTTGAATAAACACTATTTAGTCATTTACCAGCTTCAAGTAACTTGGCTACACTCTGACTGAATTTTACGTAAACGAACTTTTACTATAACACTTTTCAATTGTTAAGAAGACACAAAAACAACCTAAATGGTTTATCTTTACATTATCTTCGCACTTCATAAATCTGTAAAATAGGACACTCGGATTCATCAAACACCAGGAAGGAACCCTATATAGGTGAATGGTTAGGATGAAATAACAGTATGAACCACTTTCTCTAAAGTTCAAGAATGTTTTAAAACACATTTTAAATTAATGGTTCACGCTGTACAAAAGTAAATTTACTATAAAAATGTCTTACCTGGTGGCTGTTGGCTTGGGTATGGTGAACAATTATGGCGCCTGCACTATCCGCAGTATGGCCTGCAAGTCTCTTGCTGTATGGGCTTAATTTCTCTTCTTGGCGTCGTTCGATTCTACATACAGTAGCCCAACAACTCGCTGCTTTGCCGTAAGCCGTTTGCAGTCTCCATTGTGCGAATTTGCAGACAAAGCTTCTCCTACTCCACAAACGTGTTGCCTCAATCACTGCTGCTTACAGACTGTGTGAATTACTCCCGCGTTTGCTCCAGGTAGCGCGCCAGTTCGCCCTTGCCACCTTTCCCAGTCCCCAGATCCACTTTAGCTTTGAACAAAAGCACACTGGCATTTACAAAACACCTATTTCTTATATTGTTACTAAGCGTGACAATTTTTTAATTTTTAAATTTACATCGACATGAACAATGTATACACACAAAATATTTTTAAATACGAAAGGTCATTAGAAAATTATTTAAGGTAATAAACAATTTACACAGTATAATATATATACATTACTCATATACAATGCTAAGGACTTCAGCCTCCACTATAATACACTTTACTTTGCATATACAGACAATTTAGTACCAATATGCGAAAATTTTAAAGCAAAAGAAAAAAGTTATAAAAAGTCTAAATGAACAATAAACAAATATTGTTATAATAAATGCTACTCAACACTGCTCATCTGAGAATGTGTGTAACTATGCTAGCAGATGCAGTGCAGCAACACAAAGATATTGTAGCAATAGTCAAAAATTACTGAGCTACATAATTACTCTCTGCTTGAGCAGCGCATGAAACAGAATTTACAGAGTGACCAAAAGAATATACATACCTCATAACCCTCTTTGCTAAAGTGCCATATTAACGTGACAATAACTCGAAACACCTTGCATATAGAGATGACTTATGAAATAAGAAACTGAAGGACCTCAATACGCAATTCTGAAAATAATTACAGGAAAACTTTTGAATTCGAGTATTTGTAAGACACAAAGTGCAGTAATAAAATTTATTGATTCTAATAATTGAAATTGTGGTACTTTTACAGCTATATGACAGAAATGTTCAGTAAGTATGACGGTATCGCAGTGAAATTATAGCCATTAAAATGCCATTAAATTTTCACGAAACTTAAAAGTAGAATCGCTGTGTAAAAGTAACATGTGTCACCTATCCTTTCAAAAACACACGAACATCCTTCGTGTTTCGTCAAAGCGATCACGCGGACCAAATGAATACCCAGCCGCGCTTACATCTCCATAGGGGAAGGGGTGTGGCGTAAGTGATGGAGAGAAGATTACGACCTGAAAATTTTATGATGAGGGGGGCAGCAGTAATTGCTGCCTGGGGCCGTCAGTTACAGAGCACCCTCCTACTCTTCCAACATCGAAAATCGTTACAACATCTGGCACTGAGCAAACTTAAGGAAGCCTTACTTCCCATCTCCTAAAAGGAATGTGTGGATAAACGGCATGTAGTTCTAATAATCAAGTTATTACGCTTTTGTATTGATTCCTAGATAAAGCTTTTGAAACACGTTTAAAAAAGCTAACCATACAATGATAAAATCTTAGATAGAGCTGTGATAATAATGTTTGCCAGATTTGCTAAGGCAGGCGACTTCATTACTCAGCATAGTGTGTAAATGTGTATCTGTGATGCGGGCAAATCACAACCTTAGAAACACTTAAATAAGTAGATTTTGAGATTTTTGTTCCATGAAGGAATGTACTTGTGAGTTGGCACACAAAAACGGTGTCATTTATCTAACTGTTCATTACAATTCTAGATGTTTTGCTATAGTAACTTTCTGTGGTGATCTCAACACAGATTTTCTAAGGAATCCTGAATGGTACTACGCATGAATATAAATATGGTGACGCAATTTTGTTTCATTAGCTGATATACTAAAACGAGATAAGTGTAGCAGGAATCTGACTGATATTTTCTTGAAACATTAGACTGAAAACAATCGAACAAATGTTTACTCTACAGGAACTGAGCCTAATACCATGGTGCACTGTTGTTTAAGAGAAACAACCTCTTGCAATACAAGATTGACGTTTCGCCATAGTAATTATTTGTGATAATTAATGATTCAATCACAAAAAAATTTCAATAATTTGCAAGGAACCGACTGGAATATAATTTCGAGGAAACAGAATGGTAACCTCGTACTTGTGTAACTTGTTAAGTTTGGGTTATTATTTGACAGTAGTTTGTTGCATATTGTGACAAGTAAACTAAAAATTACAATAACAACTGAAAACTTAAAGAAGTGGTATCTGTTTTGTCCATTGGACTCTTTTTATCGTAACATCAATAAGTAAGGAAACAAAAGAAAAATTCGGAGTAGGTATTAAAATCCATGGAGAAGAAATAAAAACTTTGAGGTTCGCCGATGACATTGTAATTCTGTCAGAGACAGCAAAGGACTTGGAAGAGCAGTTGAACGGAATGGATGGTGTCTTTAAGGGAGGATATAAGATTAACATCAACAAAAGCAAAACAAGGATAATGGAATGTAGTCGAATTAAGTCGGGTGATGTTGAGGGTATTAGATTAGGAAATGAGACACTTAAAGTAGTAAAGGAGTTTTGCTATTTGGGGAGCAAAATAACCGATGATGGTCGAAGTAGAGAGGATATAAAATGTAGACTGGCAATGGCAAGGAAAGCGTTTCTGAAGAAGAGAAATTGGTTAACATCCTGTATAGATTTAAGTGTCAGGAAGTCATTTCTGAAAGTATTTGTATGGAGTGTAGCTATGTATGGAAGTGAAACATGGATCGTAAATAGTTTGGACAAGAAGAGAATAGAAGCTTTCGAAATGTGGTGCTACAGAAGAATGCTGAAGATTAGATGGGTAGATCACATAACTAATGAGGAAGTATTGAATAGGATTGGGGAGAAGAGAAGTTTGTGGCACAACTTGACCAGAAGAAGGGATCGGTTGGTAGGACATGTTCTGAGGCATCAAGGGATCACCAATTTAGTATTGGAGGGCAGCGTGGAAGGTAAAAATCGTAGGGGGAGACCAAGAGATGAATACACTAAGCAGATTCAGAAGGATGTAGGTTGCAGTAGGTACTGGGAGATGAAGAAGCTTGCACAGGATAGAGTAGCATGGAGAGCTGCATCAAACCAGTCTCAGGACTGAAGACCACAACAACAACAACATCCATAAGTAAGGATTGTACTTTGATTACCAGCTACAAAAATAATTTCGATTTATTATTTTAAAAAATCAATAAAAATTCTAAAAGTAGCCGCCTTGTGAGAGAAATTAATAATTCAAACAACAGAGTTAATTTATAAATTAAATGTCTCAATTAAGATCCACTTAAGATTCGCCAGCTTTGGACATTCAGTAAAATGCCACCTGCAGTGCTACAAAGCTAATTTCTTTCTCTGTGAGGAGAAAAAACGGAATTAAGAATTTCATAATTTTTAATTATTTTGTAAATAATTGCAATTAGTCGTCAAGTCCTAAATAATCCCCAGAGGGCGTCGACTGGAGTGCTAAATCTCTCCTGGCAGAGACATGTGCTATAGCAGTAAGTATGGGGGAGGATCTACGTACTGTGAAACCTATATCAGCGCCTGCAATGAGATCAGAGATCATTCGAGAATGCTATGAGACGCTTGTGAGGCTAGGGGAAAACAGCTGCTGCATGTCCCTGGTCCGTGAGGAATTACTGGTAACGAACAAGCTGATATGCTGGCCAGAGCAGGCGGGATGACTCGATTTGTGGGTCCGGGACCTGTCGTAGACATCACCCAGGCGATAGTTGATACGTGAAGCCGTTGGCGCCAGTCGCTTCTCTCTATTCATTTAAGATCTCTGCGATTGACTGTGTATCGCGTGGCCACGGTTTTCCTCTTCGGTCCCTTTTCGGCTATGTAAGAGCACGACGCTTTGGGGAGAGGGCTGGTTTTAGTCAGTTGATTAGTGCTCCGGTATGCAATCTTATTGTCTGTGGTCGCTCTTTGCACATCCTCTGCCTCTTTCTGTCACGTGGGCAGTGGGGCTGCGGACGGACGGTCGGCGAGTCTATACGGCATCTAGTGAGAGGACGATGGTCTCGTCTGTGCTGTTAAACGACTTGAAAGAATGTGAGAAGTTTATTATTAATTTGTTACTTTTACCAGAAGAAGATAATAGTGGATTTGTATCGTTTCTATTAGCAACTCTTTTTCCTGATCAAGTTCTGGTCCGTCAGTGATAAAGTTGGAAATAGAGCAAGGACAGAACCAGTGGCATAGTTATAATCTTCGCTATTTGCAACAAGATTGTATTGTGAACATTTTAATTATTAATTTACAAAGCGAATAGTGACAGCCAGTGCAATGTCACCAATGTTGCCTGAAGTGCTGTTATTTATAGTATTCTGCAGAACCGTGGCATCGATTAGACGTGCGCCTAACTTAAGTTCTGTCCCATATGTGTGAGGCTGATAGAAAAAATTTTGTGGGAGTAATTTGTGTAGATCACTATTTCATGTTAGTAGGAAGTGCTGAATGCGAATGGCTTGTAGGTTCCTTGTGGCCGTATTCCTGTTCCGAATTTTTTCTGTAGTTGTAATTATAGTTATTCAGGATGGTTTTATGTTGTTGTTTCAGTAGTATAGTCAGCGATGTGTGTCATCCGTTGTAGCTGGTCGTTTAATCGGGGGACGACGCCTTGGCGGCAGCCTGTTTGAATTGTAACCGACAGCGCGGTCGCTGTGTTTATCAGTAGACTCCAGTTTTCCGGCGAATTTAAGTTGAGTATTTTATTGTTTGTTCCTGGTGACAACAAGACGCCCGTCTTCCTGTCTTCACCGTTCCATCCAGCTTTCATTCAAACTCGGTCTGAGTTGTAGTTGCCGCGAACTTCTGATGTACCACTACTTGTCACTGAAATACTGTAATAGCTGAAAGATGCCTTTCACTGTACTGGGTTTTTAGTACCTTCTTGTGAGAGAGAAATTGCGAGTTGTTTCTGCTTTACGTCTTAAAAGGTGTCCTGCTTCTGTTCCTCTTGTTCGTATGGTTCTTAAGATTTATGGAAAGACGGTTTTAAAATTATGTATTGTTTGGCGTGGGCTTTGACGCCCGTAGACATTTTGTCTGTTTTTATTCTGGGGTCTTGCCAAATAAAACCTGTTGGAAATTACAGCCCAGATATTGCCTTTAATTGGTAATTATTGCGTTGTCTTCACTGAGTTGAATTATCCTTGAGCGTGTGTTCAGCGTCACAATAGTAGTCTCTAAACTACGTAGCTGGATCAAAGGGAAGCACGTAGAATATTGGATTAAAGCCAAAAAAACCAAAAACGTGGCAACCTGATTCAGAAACAACGTTTAAATAGATGTTCTGTAATGCTGGGCTTGAACAGAAGGCATATTAAACACATGATAGTTCTAATGACTGGCTATATTAATTTCAGGGACCACCTGCACACGATGATGATAGAGAAGAAGCCCCCTGTGTGCAGTCTCTGTGATACGAGGGAGCTAACTTCACTACATTTAATCTTCAAATGCGTGGAGCAGTGCAGACAAAACACACAAAATACTTCGGTCATTGATTCCAGAAGGAATTGCGGTCAATAGAGGTCCAGTAAAGGGACTCTACTACTCTATTAGGCTGCTGGTTGATTTTTCTAGAATGACGGGGAAAGATATCGCACAGTAAAGTCAGTTTTGGGGAGGTTAGGATCATTGTTGTTTTGTCTCCCTGGTTAAATGAAATCATAGGTCCAAGAGTGAATTTCATAATGTCCATTATTTTACTTTATTATAGAAGTAGAAATTAAGAGCAACCACAAGATTAAATGTTGATTCCAGAAGGAACTGCGGTCAATAGAGATCCAGTAAAGGGACTCCTACTACTCTATAAAGCTGCTGGTTGATTTTCCTAGAATGACGGGGAAAGATATCGCACTGTAAAGTCAGTTTTGGGGATCCCCCCCCCCCCCCCCCCATTGCTATGTTGTTATAACAAAGTGCTAGTGCTATCACGTAAATGACTCATCTTAGTACAAAAAGCGAAACAAGTATGAAATGAGGAAGAAAATTCCAGTTAAACTGGTTGCGAAATGAAACTTCCTGGGAAATTAAATCTGTGTGTTGCATCGAGACCTAAACTCGGGACCCGGAAACAGCCCCCAGCCTGCGGCCAAGCCATCTCTCCGCAATATCCTTTCTTCCAGGGCCGCGCGGGGTAGCCGTCGTGCGGTCTCGGGCACCGGGCACCTTGTTACGGTTCGTCCCCCCCCCCCCCCCATCCGAGGTTCGAATCCTCCCTCGGGCATGGGTGTGTGTTGTTGTTAGTTTAAGTTAGATTAAGAAGTGTGTAAGCTTAGGAACCGATGACCTAAGCAGTTTCGTCCCTTGAGATCTTACCGCGAATTTCCAATTTTTTTCCTTTCTTCCAGGAATGCTAGTTCTACAAGGTTCGCAGGAGAGCTTCTGTGATGTTTAGAAAGTAGGAGACTAGGTACAGGCAGAACTGAAGCCGTAAGGACGGGACTTGATTCGTGCTTGGGTAGCTCAGTTGGTAGAGCACTTGTGTGCGAAAGGCAAAGGTCTCTAGTCTCGGTCCGGAACATAGTTTTAATCTGCCAGGAAGTTTCATATCAGCGTACACTCCGCTGCAGAGTGAAAATTTCATTTTGGTAGCGAAATGTTCATTTGTCACATGACAGCCCATTCTCACAATCAGTAAATATTAAAGGTTCAGCATCTTCAGAAAACAAAGCAAACCAAGGGCAGTGTAGATTACGATACACCTTTGCTGATGAAATTTTTTTTAGAAAACTTGTTGTACGCCCTCTCCACTACACATTACGTTTACAACGTCACTTCAAAATGTACATGTTACAGATATGCTTGCTTACACTGGATGCAAAGATAGTTACAGATGCAATTAATGGAGCTTGATTATTCGTTATCCTCCAGACACAGTTTCATTATTTTATGAAATGGTTATATTCTTAAAAGTTTTTCTTTTCTTTTAAAAGTATGAATGAGCTGCAACAGAATATAGACATGTACACAGAGTTTTCATAATTAAAGTTGCAGTTTCAAAACACGGTCGAAAGAGAACCACTGTAGATAACATCATATTTGAATAGCATATTATTACACAGAGAAGAACTCCATTCAACAAAAAAGACAAATTAATGACAATTTTACCAATAGACAGCGCTGTAAGCCTCTGAAGGTAAATAGGGTCGGCTGAAAATGGCAGATGAATCGCAATACGACGGCTACGGTTTAACCATCCATACTGTTCAATGTGCGTTACTGGACAATTTCGGCAGTCAACAGTCGTGACACAGTTTGTTAGGTAAACCCATCCACCACGACAAGGTCGTGGAAAAAATCGGTTTTGCTGTTCACCGTTTTCTGCCAAAAGTTGAAATCGAGGGACAGCATGTTCCACAACACATCGTAGCGTCTTGGGGGATCACGTTCAGAATGCGTCGCGCAATACGTGCCTTCATTTCAGCTACGCTCGTAATTGGGGCACTGAAAAAAACATCTCTCAGATATCCCCACAATCAGAAGTCACACGGATTGAGATCAGGCGAAGGTGCAGAGGAAGGACGGCTGAGAGACGGCTGGTAATTCTAGCATTTCCGAATTACCGCTGCAGCAGCCACTTTACTGGCAGTACAATGTGCGGAGGAGCGCCATCTTGCGCAAAAATGATCCTACTGACACGTCCACACTGTAGAAGGGTTGGAAAAGCGATGGTGCGCGAAAGAGTCTTATCCCGTTTACCAGTGACGGTACCCGCACGACTCATCTCCTCGAAGAAATACGGCCCTACGATAAGTGATACCGTCAACCTGCTTCATATGGTCACGTTTGTTGAATTTAAGTGGTACCGGTTGATGTCCGTGAGGATTTTCCATTGCCTATATTCTGCAGTTCTGCGTACTGACATATCCTTGGGGCTGAAACTGTCAGAACGTTCCATGACCACATATTGTCTACCTCAATACGAGCAAAAAACTCCAGAGCGAAGGTTTGTCTTGCTGGCAGGTCAGCAGGAAGCAACTCCTTAACGTGTATGTTCTTTTGGTAGATAACAATCCAGGATGTTTCGTAAGTTTATGCACCATGCTCAGAGGCATATCCAACGTTCGGGCAATTCCCTGTGCACTAGATGTTTGCACACCACCGTTGGACACGCCCTTCAGTGGTGTGGTCACATTTCGACAGACATCGGGTCAACTGCTTTGCTGCCCCGTCATACTGCGCTTCGAAATAACCTGTCTTTTCGAATTTAGTAATCATTTTCTCCAGGCCCTTAGCAGACATCGGCCCAATGATTTTTTTAAATTTTAATCACACCCTTGAGGATCCGGAACTTCTGCAGCGCTACTGGTGCACAGCCACTGTTTTTGTAAAGGAGCTTTACCACCATAATGACAGTCATCTTGGGCGTCTCGAACGCAAACTGCGGAACACGTGTGTGCCGCCCATATGTGGTTGTGCGTAGTCCAACGCTTACAGCGTGATCTCTTGCTCTTTTTTTTTTTTTTTTTTTTTTTTTTTTTTGCAGTGACGCTTTCCCCTGCATCAATAACATGCTATTCAAATTTGACGTCATTCCCAGTAATGATTCTCTTTCTACAGAGTTTTGAAACGGAACCTTTAATTATGAACACCCTGTTTTCAGTGATTATACATAGATAAATAAATGTTTCTTGTATTTTGAAAACGTGAATGCGCTGCAACAGAATATGGACTTGAGCACAGTACAACGGTTATGTTAAATGCTTGTTGTTGTTGTGGTCTTCAGTCCAGAGACTGGTTTCATGCAACTCTCCATGCTACTCTATCCAGTGCAACCTTCTTCATCTCCAGAACCTATTGCAACCTACATCCTTCTGAATCTGTTTAGTGTATTCATCTCTTGGTCTCCCTCTACGATTTCTACCCTCCGCGCTGCCCTCCAATACTAAATTGGTGATCCCTTGCTGCCTCAGAATATGCCCTACCAACCTATCCCTTCTTCTAGTCAAGTTATGCCACAAATTTCTCTTCTCTACAATTCTGCTCAATACATCCTCATTAGTTATGTAATCTACCCATCTAATCTTCAGCATTCTTCTGTAGCACCACATTTCGAAAGCTTCTATTCTCTTCCCGTCTAAACTATTTATCGTCCACGTTTCACTTCCATACATGGCTACACTCCATACAAATACTTTCATAAACCACTTCCTGACAAATCTGTACTCGATGCTAACATATTTCTCTTCTTCAGAAATGCTTTCCTTGTCACTGCCAGTCTACGTTTTATACCCTCTCTACTTCGACTATCATCAGTTATTTTGCTTCCCAAGTAGCAAAACTCATTTACTACTTTAAGCGTCTCATTTCCTAATCGAATTCCCGCAGCATCACCCGATTTGATTCTACTACATTCCATTATCCTCGTTTTGCTTTTGTTGATGTTCATCTTATATCCTTTCAATACACTGTTCATTCCGTTCAGCTGCTCTTTCAGGTCCTTTGCTGTCTCTGACAGAATTACAATGTCATCGGCGAACCGCAATGTTTTTATTTCTTCTCCATGGATTTTAATACCCACTCCGAACTTTTCTTTTGTTTCCTTTACTGCTTGCTCAGTATACAGATTGAATAGCATTGGGGAGAGGCTACAACCCTGTCTTACTCCCTTCCCAACCACTGCTTCCCTTTCAAGCCCGTCGACTCTAATAACTGCCATCTAGTTTCTGTACAAATTGTAAATAGCGTTTTGCTCCCTGTATTTTACCCCTGCCACCTCCAAAATTTGAAAGAGAATATTCCAGTCAATATTGTCAAAAGCTTTCTATAAGTCTACAAATGCCAGAAACGTAGTTTTGCCCTTCCTTAATCTATTTTCTAAGATACGTCGCACGGTCAGTATTGCCACACGTGTTCCAACATTTCTCCTGAATCCAATCTGATCTTCCCCGAGGTCGGCTTCTACCAGTTTTTCCATTCGTCTGTAAAGAATTCGTGTTAGTATTTTGCAGCCGTGGCTAATTAAACTGATAGTTCGGTAATTTTCACATCCTCAGCACCTGCTTTCTTTGGGAATGGAATTATGATGTTCTTCTTGAAGTCTGAGGGTATTTCGCCTGTCTCATACATCTTGTTCACTAGATGGTAGAGTTTTGTGACGCCTGGCTCTCCCAAGGCTGTCAGTAGTTACAGTGGAATGTTGTCTACTCCCGAGGCCTTGTTTCGACTTAGGTCTTTCTGTGCTCTGTCAAACTCTTTACGCAGTAACATATCTTCTATTTCATCTTCATCTGCATTCTCTTCTATTTCTATGATATTGTCCTCAAGAACATCGGTCTTGTGTATACCCTCTATATACTCCTTCCACCTTTTTGCTTTCTCTTCTTTCCTTAGAACTGGGTTTCCATCTGAACTCTTGATATTCATGCAAGTGGTTCTCTTTTCTCCAAAGGTCTCTTTAATTTTCCTGTAGGCGGTATCTATCTTACCCCTAGTAGTATGCGCTTCTACATCCTTACATTTGTCCTCTAGTCATCCCTGCTTCGCCATTTTGCACTTCCCGCCCCAGCGGCCGGCGTTTGTGAAGCACTTTCGGCTGAATAAATCACCCAGATCTTTCTGAAATTGTAATCAGTTTTTCTGTACATGTACATCTTTTCTACCGATTCCCATCCCTTGTGGATGATTCCTTCATGTTGCGTGTTTTTTTGTCTTTGAGTGTTCATAAAATTTGATAAGCACTCTTAGTTGTCTTATAAAAAGCTCTCAACGGCAGATACACAGACTACCTCGCGCACTGAAAGAAAACGATCAGTAAAACCGTTTTCATTTTTGTATCCGAGGAACTATTAATGGATACACAAGATTGGATTTATGAAAAGGTCGCCACCTATTAACAAACTCTTATTTAAAGAACCTTCAAAATCGCAGCGCGTCAGCAATTGTTAGTTAATATATTAAAAAACTAAAAACCCGCCTCGATTGCGAAAAAAGCACCTAGTGTTAAGTATTAACCCAGGTTTCGGCGTAGATAACTACTCCTTCTTCAGAACAACAATAAAACCCACAAGTGCCTAAGACAAGTGCCTATGTTCGATGGGCCATGACCTGCCATAAACTGCAGCTACAAACGGTCGCTCACTTACAAGCCGGACCCGCTATCTATGCACATGCGCAAGACAAGGGAAGTTACTTGAATGCGCATGCGCATACGAATACGAGAAAGTTTATACATGGGTCAGGGGTAAATAGCCCATATATTCCCAACCAAGGATCAACGTATATCAAAAAATGAAATGGACAGATCAAGAGACGAGCTAAATAGGAGATGAAACCTAAAAATAACCGCACACAGTTGATTATGCTAGTTGCTTATATATGAAGTTACCTATGACAACAGGAGGAACTCTTAAAAACTATACCTAAAGCCAGTAGTTAGCCAGGAGGGGGGGGGAGGGGCAGAGAGGACGTAATCTAAAGTTTCGTGGTAATAAAGAATATAGGGATAAAACGTGAGGTGTTCAACGGGCTAAAATCACCTTCATCATAAAAGGAAAATGAGGATGAAAGGAAGAAGATGAACGGCTTGACCAACCGTGCTCGCCAATCAGCGCGCGCTTGTGATAATCCCCAGATCATCAGATTTACAAGTATGAAGAACAAAGTAAAGATGCGAAACCTTCAAAAAATTTTCTATTTCTTTTTAGGAGTTGGTCATTGAGGATATTGTCTTTAACATGTTGCAGATGCTTAAAGATCTGCATTTCTTCTAAAACATCCAGTTTTAAGCCCTTAACCTCGACATGAAGTAACTCGATATTAATTGGAGGGCTCGGCGCATGAGCCGTTTGCACGTGTTCCGTGTAAGTAAAGCCCTTAGTACCGTCACCGCTTCTAGTAAGAGTATGCTCTTTATACCTGAGACCCAGAGCTTGCCCCGTTTGTCCGGTGTAAAATTTTGGACAATCCCCGCATGTAATTTTATATACTCCTGATTTGGAAATTTTATCGCTCTTACTCTGCAAGGAGTGAATTAAATTCCTATGTAAACTATTATTAGTAGAATATGCGACTCTGAAAATATGGGCTCTGAGTAAACGCCTAAATTTTTTAACTTATATTGCCTTATTTAAAGGCCACATTTCCCTGTGAATGCACATTGCCGTAAGAGTGGCAGGGACTACATTATTGTTGTGTACATAGTTCCGCGTAGTCTGTGCGTACACAACTTTCCCACTAGAGCGCACCCCGCTAAGCACAACAGCGCAGGCGCAGGGCTCGTCCATCTCCGCATTACGAGATGGTGCTGCCTTAGAGACGGACCAAATTCTGCTTCAGCCGATCCGTGTATTAATATGTAACGCAGCCGATGAGATTGCTGCTAACGTAGAAACTTTTCTCCTCGCGGATCACACTCGCACAGTGATACCTGAACGCGCGAGGTATTATAACAAGTATACAGACCTTCGATTAGTCAGTCTGAATTTGTCTGCACCACTCTGTACCAGTCTATAGTCAAGTTTCAGTCTGCACCATATTCCTGTACATAGCCATGAAGATAAATGAATAGACACTTTTGTCAAGTATCAGAGATATGTGAGAATAAGAGTAACATACCAAGACCAAAGGAACTTCCGACTGTCAATTGTAAACAGCATCCAGAATCAAGTTACGTAATGTCTATGCTTCTTATTATTTTAATAAATGTGTGTGAAAATTAATCAAGTTCTGTTTAAAGTTGGTCACCGTCAATCTGCTACTTTAAGTGTGAAAGTGGCATTTCTATCGTCTGACCTAACGGCAGAAGATAAACACGCCACGATCAGACCACGAGACATATTGCTGACACTCGCCTACTTCGTTAGAGCGACAGGTCAAATAATTTGATGGTGTGTGTACCGAAGGTCTTACAGTACGCACACCACAGTTATCAAGTTTTGTCCCGCTGGTAGTCATGAGCATCCCAGACGGAAAGGACGACCGAGGTCAATGAACTGTTCAGAACGGCCGTCTGGGCGATGGTAATATGCCGTCGTCCACGTGCTGCTGACGGTCCAGCGCCACGCAGTGAGATCGGGGGAAACACTTGGCGCCTTCGAGAATTCCATGGACTTGTCGGCATGTTCTCTCAACTATTTCCAGCTCCTTAGAAAATACACAGCAATTTCGCTGCCGCCAGCGCAAGGAGGGTGCGGGAAGAGGCGGGAGAAGGAAAAGAGAGACAGAGAGAGAGAGAAGGAAAGAAGCAGGAGGGCTAGAGAAGAAACTCGGCTGACTCTTCAGAGACGCGGCAGCAGTCGTGTTTTTCTTCCAGGGGAGCGGCGTTCGTCCCGTGGGCGAGCAGCAGCGGCGGCGGCAAGCGACGCGTCCCCTGGGAGGTGGCAGGAGTGAGGTGGGTGGGGAGGCGCGCGCATCTAGCTCGGCTGTGCTGCGCTGCGCTCCGGATCACTGGAGGGAAGGCCCGCGGCGCGGCTGCAATCCGGTCAGGCTTCACTCGCTGATAACCAAGCACGGCGAGCGACGACAGCACGGCAGGTATGACACCACGCTTCTGATCCAACAGTACGCCACTACAGGCTGCGTCACAGGGGTGACACACATACATCTATGTATTCAAAAACACTCGATCTGTGGCATCTATTCAATAATAGAACCGATATACACTGACGTCACAAAGTCTTGAGGTACCTCCTAGCCGGCAGCTGTGGCAGAGCGGTTCTAGGCGCTTCAGTCTGGAATCTGTAAGGAAACTGGTTCTCTACTTATAAAAACAAAAAAAAAACTTTTAAATAATAAACCATGACCTATACCAGGAATCTGACTACCCCTGTCAGTCATGGACGAAAATAAAATTAGGCATAGTCTTTGTCAGAACGTGCAGAATCTTATGTGGGGCCAATAAGACGTCAATTTTAATCTAAATATTGTATGCCGATGTTTAGGTAATAAAAAAATACATAAGAATATACAGCCTACAGTTGCAGGTTAACTTTATCGTTTACCTAGATTTCAACGTTAGTAATAACGTCTTCTTCAGAACCTGCAACAAGTTAATATTATAATGCGCTAGTAAATTATATTAGATATGGTCATCCTACAGGATGCAACGTATAGTACTTACATAAATTATTATTTAAATGTTTGCCTAAAACAGGCCATGTCCTAAGTCAACTTCATAAAACTTGATACATAACCATAAGGTTTTCTCACTTCTATTAAACCAACTGTAGAAATTCACTTTAAGCCCGTTGTATGGGCCTCGTCGTGTAACTAGAGACTGCGGACCGCGAGGGCTTCGCGGTCTGCCTCACAGAGGGCGGCGCGCATGCGCGAGACGTATAGAATCACGCGCCAGATAACATTTTTGCTATGAATTAATTTTATATTTTACTATTATAAGTTAATTACAGTATCCAGCATGACTACGTTTTACATTCTACTACAGAGCTTTCTAAACTAACCAACAGATCTCGTATTAACGTCTGTAGGAAAGGATCTATTATTACAGAAACTGTGAGGTCACATGCATTATGAATTATTGTGAATAATAATTTATGTAAGTACTATACGTTACACCTTGTAGAATGACCATATCTAATATAATTTACTAGTGCATTATAATATTAACTTGTTGCAGGTTCTGAAGAAGACATTATTACTAACGTTGAAACCTAAGTAAACGATAAAGTTAACCTGCAACTGTACGCTGTATATTGTTATATAAACAATATCAGTTGCTGTCGCTGTATTCCCAAAATATCAATGGATATTGCAAGAGCGTCGTAAGAGCGATGACTGTCTTCAATCGTATGCACTGTGTTATCTCTGCATAGGATTCGTATATCTCGACGTTCAAATACGTCGCCAACCATAGCAACTGCAACTTCATTAATGGTCGGTGCATTACATCGGCCCGCGTGCTGCCCAGATGGTACTTTGTCTGCTGTATAATTGTCGTTTTGCAATCTGTTTGAAACGGTATTGAACAACTGGACCAACTGGTTGTGATTCTGTAAAAACGGTTCTAAAATACCCACAATTTCTCGCTCCTCTATCTGCTCGATATTGTTGTACTGGCAGCGTGCGTTTATTTGCTGCTCCTCATCACCCATGAAGTAGATTTGCAGAAATTTTGAATCGGTATCAGGCATCGGCATTAAAGAACCAATTTGATGATACACTTGGCCCTGAATCTTAAACGTTGAGTGAAAATTGCGACCATCCTCATTCTGAACGATTTTTGTTGCTCCAAATGATGTCACTTGAAAGCATGAATTGAATGGTTCCAACGGCGAATTCAGTGGTGCCAATACAAGTTTTCCAGAAGCGCAGCAGAAACCGACCGATTCACCTTTGTATTTGAGTGCATGACAGTGTCGGCATTGTTTGTTCATAGCACCGATTACAATTTGTGAATGTGACGAATAGTCGATGTCCGACTCATATTCAAACGCAAGGCGAAGAAGTGATGCATGTGTCAATGCGCGATACACTTGCAAACGCTGTTGTTCACGTGTTCTGAATGTGTCGGTGACTCGTTGAGTATATCAATGCATTAGCTCGAAGGCATTCGTTGCGTTGCTCTTGACTTGCATTAGCAAGTCTGATTGCAGCCTGGTTTCTTAAATTTTCATTGTCCGTCAATTGATCTTCTGCCGATCTATTTAACCGACGGCTCTGGACTAATTGTGAATTTCGAGTCCGTCGACCAATATTTCCTCCTCGTCGACGAAGACATGGCATTGTTTTATGTACGTAACTTATATGTGGATATAATACACTTAATATTCGCTGAAATGTGACACCTGAAATATCAAAAGACACCGTAAAAAAATGAAAATGTCAAAATAACGAAACACACATAATATAATACACTCCAATTAAAATGTCGAAAAATAAACGAAATCCTATGCACGTAACTTATATCTGAATATACGAGGGCAGTTCAATAAGTAATGCAACACATTTTTTTTCTCGGCCAATTTTGGTTGAAAAAACCGGAAATTTCTTGTGGAATATTTTCAAACATTCCCGCTTCGTCTCGTATAGTTTCATTGACTTCCGACAGGTGGCAGCGCTGTACGGAGCTGTTAAAATGGCGTCTGTAACGCATGTGCGTTGCAAACAACGGGCAGTGATCGAGTTTCTTTTGGCGGAAAACCAGGGCATCTCAGATATTCATAGGCGCTTGCAGAATGTCTACGGTGATCTGGCAGTGGACAAAAGCACGGTGAGTCGTTGGGCAAAGCGTGTCATCATCGCCGCAAGGTCAAGCAAGACTGTCTGATCTCCCGCGTGCGGACCGGCCGTGCACAGCTGTGACTCCTGCAATGGCGGAGCGTGCGAACACATTCGTTCGAGATGATCGACAGATCACCATCAAACAACTCAGTGCTCAACTTGACATCTCTGTTGGTAGTGCTGTCACAATTGTTCACCAGTTGGGATATTCAAAGGTTTGTTCCCGCTGGGTCCCTCGTTGTCTAACCGAACGCCATAAAGAGCAAAGGAGAACCATCTGTGCGGATTTGCTTGCTCGTCATGTGGCTGAGGGTGACAATTTCTTGTCAAACATTGTTACAGGCGATGAAACATGGGTTCATCACTTCGAACCTGAAACAAAACGGCAATCAATGGAGTGGCGCCACACCCACTCCCCTACCAAGAAAAAGTTTAAAGCCATACCCTCAGCCGGTAAAGTCATGGTTACAGTCTTCTGGAACGCTGAAGGGGTTATTCTGTTCGATGTCCTTCCCCATGGTCAAACGATCAACTCTGAAGTGTATTGTGCTACTCTTCAGAAATTGAAGAAACGACTTCAGCGTGTTCGTAGGCACAAAAATCTGAACGAACTTCTCCTTCTTCATGACAACGCGAGACCTCACACAAGTCTTCGCACCCGAGAGGAGCTCACAAGACTTCAGTGGGCTGTTCTTCCTCATGCACCCTACAGTCCCGATCTCGCACCGTCGGATTTCCATATGTTTGGCCTAATGAAGGACGCAATCCGTGGGAGGCACTATGCGGATGATGAAGAAGTTATTGATGCAGTACGACGTTGGCTCCGACATCGACCAGTGGAATGGTACCGTGCAGGCATACAGGCCCTCATTTCGATGTGGCGTAAGGCCGTAGCATTGAATGGAGATTACGTTGAAAAATAGTGTTGTGTAGCTAAAAGATTGGGGAATAACCTGGTGTATTTCAATGCTGAATAAAACAACCCCTGTTTCAGAAAAAAAATGTGTTGCATTACTTATTGAACTGCCCTCGTAATACGCTCAATATTGCACACAAAAATGCAACGCCGCCTACCGTGCTGATTTAAGAATGTAAATTTTCCAGGCCCCCCACTTGAATGCATACAGAAGAATTCATTCAAGTCGATCTAGCCGTTTAGTTGCAGTATGGATAAATAACCTAGATACTGACTGCAGTGCCATTTGCCGGGCTGATTTGTGAATCTAAACCATCCAGGGTGCCACCCAAACGCATACAAAAAAATTCATTCAAATCGGTCCAGCCGTTTAGGAGGAGTTCAGTGACATACACACGTACAGTAGAATTATATATATAAAGAAAATATTAGGTAATTCAGTACAATTATTATATAGATGCGATAAATCACTTTAACGGGGGTCAAATGAACAATTAAAGTCAACATAATTCCAGTAAACCTGCAAAAGTATATATATATATATATATATATATATATATATATATATATATATATATATATATATATATATATATATATATATATATATATATTGTAGGGGCCTACATAGACATCGCGCATCTGCTAGGTACATACGAAGTACGTAATTTCGTTTTGAAGCTGACAGCCAACGAGGAAATAGGTGCAAAAATACTATTGGTCAGTTTTCAAGCAGTAATGGCGGACAGCATCAGCTGGTAATATACGTAATTTTATGGTAGCTAATTTTACTACACAAAAAATAAAATATGTACTCCCTCCAAAAGAAGTTACACACAAACATTAAAATAAAATCATGATGAACAGCAAAAAGTCTGAGAAGAATTTTGAAAGAAAATTATTAATTGAACTTTAATTTGACGGGGTTTCAACACTGTCAACAAGACGAAATAATGGAAAGAATATTTATTGGAACTAAACTAAATTGAACCTTGATATTGAGACAGTATTTTTAAAATAGATAATGTAACTGCAGTTGTCTTTAATTTTGAAATGAGAGAGAGAGCGTAATAATTTTCTTTTAATGTCTTAACTGTTGCTGCAGGCAGTGCGATGACGTCAGCGGTGGTCCGCGCGGACGATGTGTGAAGTTAATCCTGGTTCGTGGCGTGAAGATAATGATAGATCCTCCTGTTTCATTAATATTCCAGTTACGGCGGTGGTCCACGTCTCCGTTGTAGTCGAACCAGCTGGCAGCACTGGCGCGATAATAGTAGTTCCTATGTGTGCGTTGTCGTTAAGCGCGTTACTTTTTATTATTAAAAGTTCATTAATCACGCGGTGCGGTAGGTCGGAATTACGCAATGTCTTTAGTTTTTACGATATATAGCCGGTTAATTCCAATACTTCGCACAGTTCTTTCACCGTGTTGCCACAGGAGAACAGTCACATGTATTTATCACTGTAACAGTCCCTTAAACATCAGTTCAATTTACGTCGTCGTCTTTAAGACAGCATGGATGATATAATAAATGTTTCTTGATCAAATCACAGCACTGTTCTTTTACTTAACATTCTGGTTTGTTCCACTTTCACGTAATCCTAACATTTAGAGTCTCCACACGACAGTGGTGTCTGGTTCACGGCTAATTGTCACAAGTTCACACAGTATGTAAAATCCTCACCGCAAACACTCGATATACTTTTCAGGTTTTACTGTTCACTCAATAATGCACGATCTTCTATTAACACAGCAGACGCACTGTAATTAATTGTTTCTCCACGTATCACCGTCTTTCACGCCGAACTTCCCAACGTTTCTCCACCCGCGCACCGGCCGCGATACCACCACAGCTCACACGCTCTCTATCGATAGTCGTTCACTCTCTCTCTGACACAGTACTTCTCCTAGCCTAACCAAAGATTTACAAAGCATATAAAACCAGAACATTCATATTCGTATAATATAAAATATAAAACAAAAGCAAAACGAATGAAGAAACAATGTGACGTATTAATAAATAAAGAATAGCTGAAATAAATGATACATACGTACTATGACAAGGTAATGCACAAAAGAATATATATATATATATATATATATATATATATTATCGACTTTCGGGGAAAGCAATGTCTTTACAAACTGCGCTGCTGCTACGGTCGCATGTTCGAATCCTGCCTCGGGCATGGATGTGTGTGATGTCCTTAGGTTAGTTAGGTTTAAGTTGTTCTAAGTCTAGGGGACTGATGACCTCAGATGTTAAGTCCCATAGTGCTTAGAGCCATTTGAACCATTTCAACCTCCTAATACCGTGGCGAACCTTCTTTTTCCGGTAAAGTGCAGGAACTCAACGTAACATGGACTCAACAAGTCTCTGGAGGTCCCCTGCAGAAATATTGAGCAATGTTGCTCTAAAGCCGATAACTGCCGGTGCAAAATTTGTGTACGAGCTGACATCTCCTTTGCATCCCATAAATATTCATGTCGGTCGATCTCAGTGACCATATATTTCTCTCTAATTGTGCAGATTGTTCTTCAAACCAATCGCAAACAACTACGGCCCTAGTGACATGGCACAATGTCAGTCACAACAATTCCATCTTTGGTTTTTTAATGAGAAAAAAAAAATTATTATGTAAAAATGAATGGATGAAAATGGGGAAGAAATGGCTTTAAATATTTTTGTTAATTACTCTTTCAGCACGAACTTTGTTGTAGAACCCCTTTTTTACGTGTGGTAATAAAAATTCATTTAGACAGAATTAAGCACATTTAAAATTACGTGAACCTTAGCAACCCTCTCCTGCTGATAAATTCAAACTAACTGATTAATAACATTTATGACTTTGAAAATTATTTAAATTAAATTTTTTACGTATTTCGGCCTTGGCACACATTTTCTAAATGCAGTGGTTTTTTAAATATTTACTGAATTCTTTCCCGGCGTTAGCTATGGAACACAAGACTGTCTCTGTTAGCATAAAATGGTTAAATATTGCCAAGCCGACCTGAAGGTTTAATTATCATTGACAAAACACACTTCACTATACGTTTAAGTTATTTGCTTTAGAAATTGAAGGAACCAACAGATTAACAACTTCAACGTTAATTATCCGCCTATGAATGCACAAATGTAAAGCCAGTAATAAATCCAGTCAGCCTCAGGATCGCTGTAAAAGAAAAATATTTTGTAATTCACTGCTAATTTTACCTGCTCCCGATTTACGGGTTTGGTTAATTTTATAGCGGAACAATTTTTTAAATGTGACGCCGCTGCAAATCGTTCAGTCGCGGCACAGCCCAGCAACACCAACGATAATCGCTAAAAGTGCTGAAAATTCTTTAAAGAAATATTGTAGATGACATGGGCAAGCTAATTTACATTAGTAATACACAATTTTGATAAATTATAATGTATTTAGACCATAACAATAATTACAATTACACACCTTTATAATTTCTCCTCTAATGGCCGCTAAAGATAGATACAGACAAAAGAAGTCTACTCATTCATATAATGCTACGTCTCAGGTTCCTCTCTCTCTCAGCTCTCGAGGGAGACGACAAATAATGCACATTATGTAGTGCTTTTTATAGTATTGCTGATTTTGAATATCTCTTTGTAATCTTACAACATTATTTTCCTCTGTGGCTATGTTTTACATTTTTTCATCGCAGATATTAACATATTTCGTAATTAAATTATGAGTATAGAAATATTACAATCATAAATACATCGAGAATATTATTACAGAAAATATTACAATAATAACCAACGTCCTTTATACAAAATTAAATAATATTTTTTGTTAAACAATTACAGTATATACGAATTGCTTCTTTGTTGGTATGAACTGTACGTAGTGTTCTCATTACCGTACACGTTCCTAACAGGCGTGCCACAGTTGTGGCATTTGCAAATGTGCACGCTCGAGTTCAGCAATTCTGTGTGTCATTTCATGTTATTAATAGTGCGTGTGCTGCCAGGGAACGTTACAGTTTGGGAACATCAAGTCCATGAATAGTTGCAAATGGTCTTCAAGTAGCCGAACATACCCAAAGATCGGTTGAGTTGCACCAGAGTACCCAGTCCGTTTCAAGTAAACACACCATTCACCGTTATTGGGCCACCACCAGCTTGCACAGTGCCTTGTTGACAACTTGGCTCCATGGCTTCGTGCTGTCTGCGCCACACCCAAACCCTGTAACTAGCTCTCACAAACTGAAATCGTGACCCATCTGCCAATGTCACTGTTTCCCAGTCGTCTAAGGCCCAACCAATATGGTCACGAGCCAAGGAAAGGCACTGTGGGCGATAACGTACTGTTAGCAAAGTCACCAGCGTCGGTTGACTGCTGCCACAGCCCATTAACGCCAAATTTCGCCACACTGTCCTAGCGGATACGTACCTCGTACGTCCCGTATTGATTTCTGTGATTATTTCATACATTGTTGCTTGTCTCTAAGCACTGACAACTCTACGCAAACGCCTCTTCTCTCGGACCTTAAATGAAGACCGTCAGCCACTACGTTGTCCTTGGTGAGAGGTAATGTCTGAAATTTGCTATTCCGACACACTCTTGAAATGGTACCTCTCGGAATATTGAATTCTATTTTTCTATTTTACAGTCTATTTCCGTAGCACCAAATTGAGGAGCAATTCTCCAAAGTCGTGAAACATGTCAGTACATTACTTTAAAATATAAAAGTAATAAAAGAGAAACTAAATGTTTATGAACCCAAAAAAAAGGAAACCCATAAGTTTATGTAAACGCAGTCAACAGTAGACGCAGGAATCAGCTCAATTTTCCAAGGAACTCCTCGACAGAATAGAAGGAGTGACCCATGAGGAAACTCTTCAGTTTCGATTTGAAAGCGCTTGGATTACTGCAAAAATTTTTAAATTCTTGTGGTAGCTTATTGAAAATGGATGCAGCAGTGTACTGTACACAGAATTAAGCACATTTAAAATTACGTGAACCTTAGCAACCCTCTCCTGCTGATAAATTCAAACTAACTGATTAATAACATTTATGACTTTGAAAATTATTTAAATTAAATTTTTTACGTATTTCGGCCTTGGCACACATTTTCTAAATGCAGTGGTTTTTTAAATATTTACTGAATTCTTTCCCGGCGTTAGCTATGGAACACAAAACTGTCTCTGTTAGCATAAAATGGTTAAATATTGCCAGGCCGACCTGAACGTTTAATTATCATTGAGAAAACACACTTCACTATACTTTTAAGTTATTTGCTTTAGAAATTGAAAGAACCAACAGATTAACAACTTCAACGTTAATTATCCGCCTATGAATGCACAAATGTAAAACCAGTAATAAATCCAGTCAGCCTCAGGATCGCTGTCAAGGAAGTGCGATCCAAATGTACATTGGAGTTCTGCCTAGTATTAATTGAGTGAAAGCTGCTAATTCTTGTGAATAAGCTCGTATTGTCAGAATACCCCGACTAGTGAACATCGGTCGACAGTTCGGAAACTTACACCATTTATTGCCCTAACTGCTCGTTTGTGAGCCAAAAACATCCTTTGATAATGAGAAGTTACTGAAAATATAATACCATAAGACATTCGCGAATGAAAATAAGTAGAGTAGACTCCTTCCGTGTCGAACTATCACTTATTTCAGCTACCGTTCGAATAGTAAAACTGGCAGCAATAAGTCTTTGAACAAGATCCTGAACGTGGGATTTCCACAACACTTCACTATCTATCTGAACACGTAGAAATTTGAACTGTTGAGTTTCACTAATCATATGCCCATGCTGTGCAATTGAAATGTGGGGTTTTGTTGAATTGTGTGTTAGAAACTAAAAAAACTGAGTCTTACTATGATGTAGCGTTTATTTATTTTTTACAAGCCATGAACTTATGTCACAAACTGCACTATTTTAAACAGAGCCAGTGTTGCACACAACATCCTTTACTACGAAACTAGTGTCATCAGCAAACATAAATATTCCAGAATTACCTGTAATACTAGAGGGCATATCATTTATATAAATAATTAACAGGAGTGGCCTCAGCACTGATCCCTGGGGTACCCGCTCTTTGACCGTGCCTCACTCTGATCCCGCACCACTCTCAACACTGTGAATAATGACCTTTTGCTATATGTTGTTAAAGTAAGAGGTGAACCAATCGTGAGCTACTCCCCGTATTCCACAAAGGACCAGCTTATGGAGTAACATTTTGTGATCAACACAATCAAACGCCTTATTTAAATCGAAAAAGATCCCTAGCATTCGAATCCTTCTGTTTAATTCATCCATTTCCTCACAGTGAAAAGAGAATATATCGTTTTCAGTTGTTAAGCCCCCTTCTAAAGCCAACCTGTACATATGATAGCAAGCTGTGTGAAATAAAATGATCCGTTATCCTTACATACATAGCCTTTTCAAGAACTTTAGCGAACACTGATGGCTTAGAAATAGGCGTAAAATTGTCTACATGATCTCTTTCTCCCTTTTTATAAAGCGGCTTTACTACTGAGTACTTTAAGCGTTCAGGAAACTTATCATTCTTAAAGGAAAAATTACAACTATGGCTAAGTACATGGCTAGCACGTGCAGCACAGTACTTTAATATTCTGCTAGGCACTCCGTCATATCCATAAGAATCCTTAGTCTTCACTGATTTAATTATTGACTCAATCTCTCCCTTGTCAGTATCGCAGAGGAGTGTTTCAGACATCAGTCTTGGGAAGGCATTTTCCAAGAGAGTTATGTGACTCTCAGTAGAAACTAAGTTTTTATTTAATTCACCAGCAATGCTCAGAAAATGATTGTTTAATACTGTACGTACATCTGACTTATCAGTAATAGAAATATTTTCACTACGAACTGACTTTATATCGTCGACCGTGTACTGCTGACCAGACACTTCCTTCACGACTGACCATATTCTAAAAATTCTAATAACTGGCGCAATGGAATGTCACATACACTTAGTTCCAACTACTATTCCGCGTTCAAATTTTGTTAATTCCCGTCGTGCGGTCGTAACCAAGTTGGACAAACTTTTTCACATCACTGCCCTTTTATACCCTGTGTACAACCATCTGTATATGTGCATATCGCTAACCCATGACCTTTGTCATGTCAGAGAATTGATAAATCAGGAAAAGATACTGCAACATTAAACCTAAAAACCGAGCAACACCAGAAAAAACGTAATAAACAATTATGGTGCAATGAGGAACTCAATGAAACAAAAATAAATAGCTCCCATGGAAACAGAGTTGCAGTAGTAGATCCTACAACATTACAAAAACTGGATAAAGTATTAAGATCTGCAAATATTAGGAAGGCACCTAAATTAGATGGAATGAATATGGAACTTCTAATGGTATAACACGCAAATTGAGAATTTTACATTTGTTCTATAAATGCTGGAAAAATTGCCAAATATTTCTCTCTCTTTCTCAACAGCTCTAGTAAAACATGTTTACAAAGAAGGAGATAGCAAAAATTGTGAAAATTGTAGAGCAAATAGTGCCATCAAAACAGGATATAAAATGTATGCTAAATTAGTAATAAACAGACTAAGACTTAGTCGCTGATGAATCTTCCGGGCTGCATGACTGCCGTCGAAGATACCTTTCCGACCCTAATGTTCCTCGTACAGTTGCGCTAGACATCTTCGGAGATGCTCCAGATGACTGACAAGTTGGACGTATTACGCGTGTAAAGCGGGCGTGGTCGAGTTTACATGTGACGAGCATAGATAATATTTGTCAAGTAATTCAGTTTGCCATGGAGGTGGAAGAAGCCAACGCAATATCCTTCGCGGATGTTTTAGTTATGAGAAAGGCTGATGGAAAGCTGAAACATAATTTTTTTCGAGAACTCACACATTCATATAGAACTCCATCGTCCACAAGAAAAGAGAGGGGCCATTAAAAGTCTTATTGAGAAAGGCAAAAGAATTCGCACGCCGGAACACCTGGACGCCGAATTGAAAGAAAACTGAAGCAGACTTTCGAGATGAATGGCTTTTCAGGCAAAGACATAAATAGGGTTCTGCAACCTAATAACAATATGAAGGACAACGATAAAACACAGCGATGGAAGAACACTGTTTCTCTCCCTTTTACCAAAAAAGTAAGTGATCAGGTCGGCGAGATTTTACAGAAACATTACATCAGACTGTTTCTTAGACCAACTGAGAAAATATATCAAGCACTCCGATCTATGAAGAACAAACGCCTTTCTCTGCCAGGAAATGGAGTCTATAAGATTCTGTGTACTTGTGGAGAGGTCTGCGTTGAACCCCCCAAGAGAAGCTTGAATACATGACTGAAAGCACGTAAAAGTCTTTGCCGACTTGGGAAAACAGAAAAATCAGCTACAGCAGAACATGCTCTTCACTCAGGAAATTGAAGTGAAGTTCTCCGAAAATTAAATTTTATCTAGTATGAGAAACTATTATCGACGACTATGTAGAGAAGCCATCGAGAAACATAAGTATAGTGATAATTTTAACAGAAAAGAAGACACGAAATTCAATGATATACGGACAATTGTTGTGCAGAATCGATAGATAAGTTTTTATCCATGACAGGTTACAATCGATAGCTAAGTTTTATCTCTGAAAAAGATCCGTTCTACTGATCACGTGTAAACTTCACCACACCCTCTTTACACAATATTTTTGTGCTCTCCGACGTTCGACTCGTCAATCGGCAAGATTCAGCGTCACCAGGAGCACATCCGAAGATGCCCAGCGCAGCCCTGGACAAAAGAACCGAAAAGTTTCCTCAACCATTGCCACACAGCTGGAAAGATTCATCAGCAACCATGACTTCCGGTCGCGACAGCCTTCATTTGTACGATCAGATTAACAATTGCTTCATATCGACTATTAGGAGAAGTGTGGATTTTGGAAATGAAAAACTTACTCTATATGATAAAAAGTATCCGGGCACGCACTAAAACATGCGTTTTTGATATTAGTTGCATTGTGCTGCCACCTACTGCCAGGTACTCCATACCAGCGACCTCAGTAGTCATAGGACATCGTGAGAGAGCAGAGTGGGACGACCCGCGGAACTCAAGGATTTCGAACTTGGTCAGGTGATTGGGTATCATTAGTGTCATACGTCTGACCTATGCCCACTGTTCCCAATGTGATAGTTAAGTGGAAACGTGAAGGTACTTGCACAGCACAAAAACATACACGCCGACCTCGTCTGTTGACTGACAGAGACGGCCGATAGTTGAAGAGGTTCGTAATGTGTAATAGGCAGACGTCTATCCAGATCATCACACAGGAATTCCAAACTGCATCAGGATCCACTGCAAGTACTACGACTGTTAGGTGGGAGGTGAGAAAACTTCATCATTGTCGAGCGGCTGCTCATAAGCTACACATCACGCCAGTAAATGCCAAACGACACCTCGCTTGGTGTAAAGAGCGTAAACACTGGACGATTGAACAGTGCAAAAACGTTGTCTGGAGCGACGAATCACGGTAAACAGCATGGCGATCCGGTGGCAGGGTGTGGGTATGGCGAACGCCCGGTGAACGTCATCTTGCCAGCGTGTGTAGTGCCAACAATATAATTCGGAGGCAGTGGTCGTGTTTTTCATGGAGGGGGCTTGCACCCCTTGTTGTTTTGCGTGGCACTATCACAGCACAGGCCTACATTGATGTTTTAAGCACCTTCTTGCTTCTCAATGTTGAAGAACAATTCGGGGATGGCGACTGCATCTTTCAACACGATCGAGCAAGTTCATAATGCACGGCCTGTGGCGGAGTGATTACACGACAATAACATTCCTGTAATGGACTGGCCTGCACAGAGTCCGTGAAGAATGGGCTGTAATTCCCCAAGAAATCTTCCAGCACCTGATTGAATATATGCCTGCTAGAGTGGAAGCTGTCATCAAGGCTAAGGGTAGGCCAACACCATATTGAATTCCAGCATTACCGATGGAGGGCGCCACGAACTTGTAAGTCATTTTCAGATTTTCAGACAGGTGTCCGGATACTTGTGATCACATTGTGTACATGGGTAATTTTTTCACCAATCGACAAGTAGCAGGACAATTATAGGCTTTGATAAGGCGAATGACTGGATAGATGTAATACCAGAAAACTATGGCTGTCCACCATACTTAATTTTGGTAATAAGGAGCCTGTAGCGAAAAAACAATTTTATGATAGACATAACAATTAAAACAAGGGATCAGTGTAGCAAATATAGGACTTGAACAGGGGTGTAGCTTATCACCCACACATCTTAATATGAATACTGACGACATTTTAACAAAATCAAATCTAGGAATTAAGGCATCAAAAATACAGTTAGATAAAAACAAAAAACAAATTTTATAAAGTATTGGCTTCACCGGCACTGCTTTATGGAAACGAAGCCTGGATGCCAACTGAAAAACAACTAAATAAAAGACAATCAGTAGAAATGAGAATTTTAAGGAATTATAAACAATATACGAGTACTAAATGAAGGGCTGAGGAGAAAATTAAATATAAAATCAATATATAACAAAGTGTTAAATGATAGAATTGCACTGATCACTCACGAATATCAGACAGAAGTCAGATGGGGCAACAATGCCTAACGCATGAAGTATAGAAGAAGAAGAAGAAGAAAAAGAAGAAGAAGAAGCAGTAGCACACTGAAGCGCCAAATAAACTGTATAGGCATGCGTATTCAAATAAAGCGATATGTAAACAGGCCTAATACGATGCTGTGGTCAGCAACGCCTATATAAGACAAAAAGTATCTGGCGCAGTTGTTAGATCGGTTACTGCTGCTACAATGGCGAGTTATCAAGAACTAAGGAGCTTGAATGTGGTGTTATAGTCAGCGCACAAGCTATGCGACACAGCGTCTCCGAGGTAGCGACGAAGTAGGGATTTTCCCGTACCACCATTTCACGAGTGTACCGTGAATATCAGGAATCCAGTAAAACATCAAATCTCCGACATCGCTGCGACCGGAAAAAAATCTTGCAAGAACGGGACAAACGACTGTAGATTATCGTTCAACGTGACAGAAGTACAACCCTCCCGCAAATTGCTGCAGATTTCAGTGCTGAGCCATCAAGCAGTGTCAGTGTGCGAACGATTCAACGAAACATCATCGATACGTGCTTTCAGAGCCGAAGGCACACTCGAGTTCCCTTGATGCCCGTACGACACAAAGTTTTATGTCTCGCCTTGCCCATCGACATCAACATTGGACTGTTGATGACTGGAAACATGTTGCCTTGTCGGATGAGTCTCATTTCAAAGTGTATGGAGCGTACGGACGTGGACGGGTATGGAGATAACCTCATGAATCCGTGGATGCAGCATGTCCATAGGGGACTGTTCAAGCTGGTGGAGTCTGTAATGGTGTGGGGTGTGTACAGTTGGAGTAATATGGGACTCTTGATACATCTAGATACGACTCTGGCAGGTGACACGTAGATAAGCATACTGTCTGATCACCTGCACCCATTCTCGTCCATCGTGCACTCCGACGGACGTGGGCAATTCCAGCAGGACATCGCGACGCCCCATTCGCCCCAGATTGCCACATAGTGGCTCCAGGAACACTTTTCTGAGTTTAAACATTTCCACTGGCCACCGACCTCCCCAGACATGAACATTATTGAGCACATCTCGGATGCTATGGGACGCGCTGTTCAGACGAGATCTCCACCTCGTCGTACTCTTACGGATTTACGGACAGCCCTGCAGGATTCATGATGTCAGTTTCCTACATCATTTCAGACATCAGTCGAGTCCATACCACGTCGTGTTGCGGCACTTCTGCGTGCTCGCGGGGGCCCCCCACGATATTAGGCAGTTTCTTTGGCTCTTTAGTCTCGTATAATTAACGGTGTAATATATTGTATGAATCGATGCTTTTATATTCCATACATCGACTGGATTTTTTTTTTACGTGAAATACTTGTCTGTTAAGATAATCTTATAGGGAATGCAAGGAACCATTGAGTTGGCTAGCCTGAATGCGTTCTAACTTGGACTGTTATGACATGAGTTAATTGTACACTCTCCGAAATGATGATTAACAATTCAATGGTTATTACTTTATTGCTTTTTGCTTCATTACGTTAAAGTGACTGCCGCGCGGAATTAGCCGAGCGGTCTAAGGCGCTGCAGTCATGGACTGTGCGGCTGGTCCCGGCGGAGGTTCGAGTCCTCCCTCGGGCATGGGTGTGTGCGTTTGTCCTTAGGATAACTTGGTTAAGTAGTGTGTAAGCTTAGGGACTGATGATCTTAGCAGTAAAGTCCCATAATATTTCGCACACACACATTAAAGTGACTCATAAATGAACTGACAAACAATAATAATTCTGAAGGGAAACCTTGACATATCCGACGAAAGATTTTGGGGTACGATTTCAGGAATCAAGCATAAAAACGAAAAAAAATGCAGTCCCAAAATTGTACTATTGTTGTCATGATGTTAGTATAAAACACTGATAGCACCAGAGAAGAGACTATGTTGCATCTGGGCCGGACCTGGAAGCAAATAGGTCATTCGAATACATATCAACTCACTATTGTGGCTCATTCTCAGCATATCAGTCTGTAGGTGGAGGCAAGGGGTCTGTACAGTGAGTCATTATCGGTACATCAGTCAGCCCGAAATCTAAGTCCTTCAGCTCATTTGCTCAAATGTGAACATTGATAGCATCGTAGTGCAAGATATGACTATTGGGAGGGCGTAAGTAGAGGTACTCTCCCAGTTCACATTGCCGTTTGCCAGTATTCCTCGGAAGGATGGTAGTGACCTTGTGGTTGCCAGTAGGCGCTGAGGAACGAGATTCAGAATTAACTATTTATTTTAATAAACGTAAAGGTTGCGTCTTGGCTCGTGGTTAGCATTGTCTGACAACGTCCGCTGAGGAATTATCGTTAGCGGCCTTCAACCTGCTGAAGGCAGCACACACTTTGTTCCGGCCGGCTACTGCACTGACGGTTCGCCGCGGCAGTGAGTGATGGCGGCGTGTGTACTGTAAAGACGGGCAAAACTGTTCTTTTCAGAGATTGGATCAGAACTGTTCACTCCCTGAAATGAATTATCTCTTTTTCATGACTCACCACACATTTACAATAGAAACTAAATGGAAGGCACATTGCCCTTTAAACTTGGTTTATTCCAGTACTATACCTGTATTTTGATCTTATTTGATCCTATTTTGAAGTAACACAGATAATGAGTAAGAATTTTGTATTGTTTATTGAAATTTCCACGATATGACAAAGTTTTTGATTATTGATTTATTTTGCACTATCGTGGTTTTTTGGGTGATCGGAAAATGTTGTAACTTGAGATTTACATTAACAATATATTTGGCTATAATGTATTAAAATTTCATTAACCTCATACAAATACATCGCAAGCCATATATTTTTAAAGTGAACGTTTCCTTCCGAAGACGCCTAAAATCGCAAAATCCGTACCAGAATAAGAAAAAAATATATAAATTTGACTGTAAAACGAAAGTGCTGCATATAGCCTTACGCAGAATAAAACAAGGAAAATATTGGTGTATCACATTTTGCGATACGTTTATCGGTTCGCTCGTAATTAAAGCGTAAATTCGAGTGCCCATAATAAAAATCCTATAGTAAGAGGAGTCATCAGGAACCTAATCTAATCAGTTTAAACAAATAAAAATAAAATAAAAACAATTGATGTATACATAACATAATAATGTAATATACATAGCGGTATTACTATGAAGAACAATATCCAGTGGGGACGAACTCCGATGCAGAGGCACTGAGTCGAGCAGGTCGAGCCGCGAGCTGTATTACTGCATGAGCTGAGACCGCAGAGACCAGAGTGACACCTGAGTCGCTTTGCTCAACGCTCTGGCTAGAGTCGAGACGGTGGGGTGAGCGTCGAGCGGGCGAGTTCCGAGGGTGGGGGGAGCGGTGAACTTGCCCGTTCCGAGACAAATCGTCCGTTCCCTTGCGAGCAGCTTTTTGCAAGTAGTTCCTATGTTATCTGCTAGGTGGCTCTCTGTCCTGTTGCTCGCATCAACTGCCCAGAGGGCAGGACGTGCGACTGAAACGATCGCCGACAGAGTGCGATGCGAAGTTAAGCTGCGCCAGACACTGCACGACGCACAGAGACGGCACGGCATATGTGAAACACAAAATCCAATGGGGCACTGCACAATGCAGGCAGCTAAGGTAGAAGCAGGGCAGAGGCCGGCGCTGGCTGTGTTGTGTGGCGTGCACTGTGCTCTGACCAGCAGAGGCGCTGCTGATATGCTCCGTATCTCTCTCTCTCTCTCTCTCTCTCTGTCTCTGCTGTGGGAAACGTTTGGAGCTACCGTTCTTTTTTTCTGAATCACTGATTGTTCACTCCCTTGAAAGATTCAACTCTCTGAATTAGTTCAAGAGCGGATCCCCCATCTCTAGTGTACTGAACTCACACATGGCGACGTGGGAGGTGCTCTGCCCCTCCCGCTCACCACCCTTCTTCGCCATCCGTGGCACTCCGATGACAGTTGCCATGTAGCCGTCAAGTTCGACGATATTGGACTGCCGTCCAGGTAGGCCCTATTCAGCCCAATGGAATGTCAGGAACGCTCGTGTCCTGATCCTGGTGGGAAGGGAAGACCTCCAGGTCTTCCCATATGCGACAGAGGCAGACTGTGGTGTTGAATTCTGCGGCTGGTGATTATGACGAGGTATCCATCTCTCCCAGTAACGGCTGTTGTTGTCGTCCATAGCATGCAGGAAATATTTAACGACTTGTGCCAGACGTCACTTCGCTGCAATCAGGGAATAGAGTGCAAACGTCATTCACACCATCGATCCGCCTGACCCACTGCCTCACGAGCTAAACTGCTAGGGTATTATGGAACGAAATATTGACTAATGTTTACCAGACGTCACTCGTCATGACCGCACAGAACTTGCTGTTACGAAGGTATCAGTAGTTTTCCTTTTACCGTGCTTGCTTAACGAGTTTGTTATAGTATAGAACTGATTCGTAAAAGCTCTAGGTACCGTTTGTTGCATTCGCCTTAGCCTTTCTTTCGTTACATAACGAAGGTGACGTGAGCCTGCTTAGCTGCTCTGACCCACTACATTCTACTCAGCTGCCTGGCTCGCCAGAAAAGCCGTTGTTTTGTGTTGCCCTGACCCAGTCTCGGTAGCGAATTTTTTTTTTTCCGCCTCATGTCGACATTGCCATAATGTAGTGAGATAGCTTCAACCGGGGACTTTGAAAATTTTACCCGTTTTAATGCCCTATACGAATTTGGCATGCAACAACAGGCAGTCAGAGGGGCAGTCCAAAGGTGAAGGCTAAAGGCCACTTCTAATTAATCTGCTAAGCCATCACATATTCATTGTTCTATTTTGCAGGAATACATTTAACTTGTTCTTCTTCAAACATAACAGGTTTGTACCGGTACCAACTTACACGCACCCATACTTCTTTAAATTGACATTACAAATCATCTTCTGTAACACGCATTCACATTAAGATACTTTACAAACCGCGTAATATTACTCTACTTGCTCAATCATACATCAGCGGTTTGAACACATTCATCCATTCCATCTTTCAGACACCGACTGATTCTCGTTCTTACTCCGAAAAGTTTTTGATATTGACCTCATTCACACTCTCTGGTAGCGTTGAACATTTCCACACGTAGATCCTCCACAAAATACCGTGATTATATAATAAAGTAAGTTAACAATACATTTGTAATGTTCTTCCGTAAGACCTTCCGGTCAGTCTCCGTTACACGCACTCGAAATAAGCATCAAACGAAAAAACTACACTCCTGGAAATGGAAAAAAGAACACATTGACACCGGTGTGTCAGACCCACCATACTTGCTCCGGACACTGCGAGAGGGCTGTACAAGCAATGATCACACGCACGGCACAGCGGACACACCAGGAACCGCGGTGTTGGCCGTCGAATGGCGCTAGCTGCGCAGCATTTGTGCACCGCCGCCGTCAGTGTCAGCCAGTTTGCCGTGGCATACGGAGCTCCATCGCAGTCTTTAACACTGGTAGCGTGCCGCGACAGCGTGGACGTGAACCGTATGTGCAGTTGACGGACTTTGAGCGAGGGCGTATAGTGGGCATGCGGGAGGCCGGGTGGACGTACCGCCGAATTGCTCAACACGTGGGGCGTGAGGTCTCCACAGTACATCGATGTTGTCGCCAGTGGTCGGCGGAAGGTGTACGTGCCCGTCGACCTGGGACCGGACCGCAGCGACGCACGGATGCACGCCAAGACCGTACGATCCTACGCAGTGCCGTAGGGGACCGCACCGCCACTTCCCAGCAAATTAGGGACACTGTTGCTCCTGGGGTATCGGCGAGGACCAGTCGCAACCGTCTCCATGAAGCTGGGCTACGGTCCCGCACACCGTTAGGCCGTCTTCCGCTCACGCCCCCATTATTTATTACATATTCGTGTAGTACGTAAAGAAATATGAATGTTTTAATTGGACCTCTTTTTTCGCTTTGTGATAGATGGCGCTGTAATAGTCACAAACTTATAAATACGTGGCATCACGTAACATTCCGCCAGTGCAGACGCTATTTGCTTCGTGATACATTACCCGTGTGGAAATGGACCGTTTATCAATTGCGGAAAAGGTCGATATCGTGTTGATGTGTGGCTACTGTGATCAAAATGTCCAATGGACGTGTGCTATGTATGCTGCTCGGTATTCTGGACGTCATCATCCAAGTGTCCGGACCGTTCGCCGGATAGTTACTTTATTTAAGGAAACAGGAAGTGTTCAGTCACATGTGAAACGTCAACCACGACCTGCAGCAAATGATGATGGCCAAGTATGTGTTTTAGCTGCTGTCGTGGCTGATCTGCACATGAGTAGCAGACAAACTGCGCGAGAATCGGGAATCTCAAAAACTTCGGTGTTGAGAATGCTACATCAACATCGATTGCACCCGTACCATCTTTCTATGCACCAGGAATTGCATGGCGACGACTTTGAACGTCGTGTACAGTTCTGCCACTGGGCACAAGAGAAATTACGGTACGATGACAGATTTTTTGCACGCGTTCTGTTTAGCGAGGAAGCGTCATTCGCCAACAGCGTTACGTAAATCGGCATAATATGCACTATTGGGCAACGGAAAATCCACGATGGCTGCGAGAAGTGGAACATCAACGATCTTGGCGGGTTAATGTATGGTGCGGCATTATGGGAGGAAGGATAATTGGTCCCCATTTTATGGATGGCAATCTAAATGGTGCAATGTATACTGATTTCCTACGTAATGTTCTACCGACGTTACTACAAGATGTTTCATTGCATGACAGAAAGGCGATGTACTTCCAACATGATGTATGTCCGGCACATAGCACGCGTGCGGTTGAAGCTCGCGTGCAGTTGAAGCGGGCACGGTATTGAATAGCATATTTCATGACAGGTGGATTGGTCGTCGAAGCACCACATCATGGCCCGCACGTTCACCTGATTTGACGCCCCCGGATTTCTTTCTGTGGGGAAAGTTGAAGGATATTTGCTATCGTGATCCACCGACAACGCCTAACAACATGCGTCAGCGCATCGTCAAGGCCTGTGCGAACATTACAGAAGGCAAACTGCCCGCTGTTGAGAGGAATGTCGTTACACGTATTGCCAAATGCATTGAGGTTGACGGACATCATTTTGGGCATTTCTTGCATTAATGTGTTATTTACAGGTAATCACGCTGTAATAGCATGCGTACTCAGAAATGATAAGTTCACAAAGGTACATGTATCACATTGGAACAACCGAAATAAAATGTTCAAACGTACATGCGTTCTGTATTTTAATTTAAAAAACATAGCTGTTACCAACTGTTCGTCTAAAATTGTGAGCCATATGTTTGTGACTATTACAGAGCCATCTATCACAAAGCGAAAAAAGTGGTCTAACTAAAACATTCATATTTCTTTACGTACTACACGAATATGTAATAAAAATGGGGGTTCCTATTTTTAAAAAACGCAGTTGATATGCGTTTGACCTATGGCAGCTCCATCTAGCGGTCCAACCATTGCGCCATCTGGTTTCCCCCTTCAAGCTAGACAAGTTTCGTTCTTTGTAGTTTTTTCATTTGACTCTTATTTCGTGAGATATTTGGCCCGGTCACGATCAATGTTTCCTTGTTTTGGGGAAGGAGACCAGACAGCGAGGTCATCGGTCTCATCGGATTAGGGAAGGACGGGGAAGGAAGTCGGCCGTGCCCTTTGAAAGGAACCATCCCGGCATTTGCCTGGAGCGATGTAGGGAAATCACGGAAAACCTAAATCAGGATGATCGGACGCGGGATTGAACCGTCGTCCTCCCGAATACGAGTCCAGTGTCTGACCACTGCGCCACCTCGCTCGGTCACGATCAATGGGCCACAGTTAATATCGACAACCACTTTTTACGGAAATACGTTTATTCCACTGTGGCGGACTGAACCTTAAATGGAAAACTGGCTGCCATGCAAGATCGTCCGCAGCGTAATACTTTTCCTTAATATCTCTGACACACACACACACACAGATACACACACACACACACACACACATGCACAAACACACACAGAATTTGAACTTCAATTGTTCACATCACTGATGACATTCATTTGCCTATCTAATTCCAAAATCAGATTACAGCTGTGAACATTAATTTTTAAAATAATAAAATATTGGAATAAATTGAAATAGTGTATCTTAACGTGCATGCTCTGCGTGTATGGTTGATGGCTATTCTGTCATGGTTCAACGTCCATCCATTCTTTTGTTCCATCTCCCCTCCGCATTTTTCTCATACTGCCTTCCCTCATGTAATTGTTGTGATCTATAACAAGTTTACAAGACATGCACTAACAATACAATTCACATAAATACAAGTACAATATATCTGCACAAACCTTTTCAGTAGATTTTACTACGAATTTACATAAATATATGACTATTACTTTTTAATCAATTCACTCAAATATTAATTTAATCTTGCATCAAGTTACGGCACTCTTACTACTGAGACCACGTAACAGTCATCCAATTTTCCTACTCATTCCTAGTATTTCAGTTCATTATTTTGTCTCTGATGCATCTTCCATCCATCCACCATATCAACAAGTTAGCTACGTATATGGTGGGTTCTATAAAATTATTAATCGCAAATGTGAACGAGAAAAAGCATAACTTGGCTTCCAACACCTAGAAAATTTACTTACGTCCACTCACTTCATTTCGTAAGTTCTTGAACTACTGTGGTTCTTTACCTTACCCCTTTTCACTCCTGCATGTTATCTTATCCATATTTTACCATGATTCGTGGTCTGTCTCTCTATTTAGTGATAGATCCAAAAATTTTAGATATTATTTCCGTTAACATGGGCCGCAATCTCTTTCATTCTCTCTACTTATTTTACCTTCGACGTGGTTACTCTCAATAAGTCAGCTGTCTGTCCTGTCAGCAGTTCATGCCTGTACATAAAATCATTCATCGCAGTCTCATCAACTCGCAAAGCATTCACCTAAACCAGCGTAACAAAACTCTCATGCATTTTGTCTGTTAAACCCTAGCTGTGCAACGTTCCTTCACATCTGCTAAACTAACTGTGCAGCAGTCCTTCAAATGTACTTTGCTCAGTGAGATATTACGTCTGGTGTACCCACAAAAATTAAACTTCAATTAATATACATTTCTTCATCAAGGCAAATATAGCGAATGGTCTGTTTAAAGTTCCGCTTCCCGGTATCTCCTGCATCATCTTCCTAAGGTTCTTCTGACGATAATTGCATTTAATCTATGCAAAACTCCCTTCCTCCAATATATATCTCTTATATTTTATAGGATCATCTCATGTTATTATCACTGCATCATTTCACGAATAACTGAAGAGTGGATATTGCATCTGTCTTCCTATCTTCATTTTTTCCAATACTTCTCATACCATGAATGCTTTAATGAGCGAAGAGTGGTGGTTTCTGATAGACTTACGACTTCGTAGAGTTTCCAGTTCCATGACGTTTTGATGCACAATACATTTTCGGTGAGACCCACAACATATAAAATTTATTGTTTAAACATTGACTCCTCTTTGATTTTTTTTTCTCGATCTTAGCAAAAATATATCTCCCACTGTGATTGTAAATTAGTGGTCCTTTCCGGTCTTCTTTCCTCTTCTCTACTTTTGCAATAATCTTCTTCAAGGCTAGTACCGTGAATTGCTGGTGACGTTTGATTCGAGAACTCTCTCATCTGCTCTTGAGGTAGTTGATTCGCCAGAACTAATCCAGGAGCCACTCCTGTAGCTTCAAGTGGTAAATCATTTAGGACATTCTGTAAGTCTTGCAAATATAGTGTTTCAATCTTCTTTTGTCTCACGAAATTCTTCCACACCTTAGACCTGAACTGTGGCATGTTGTCTCATAATATCCTTTTCACCTTTCCTACTGTGTGAAGAAAATGATTATTAAATACTCTTGGTACTGACATGCCTGTGGTGTTCTTTAATGAAGTAAATGTAACAAGTTTAGAAGTTAGCTCGACATTTCCTAATATGTATCGATATATAACGTGAGAGATCAGAAACGATCAGAAAAGATCTGTGGCCACAATGTCTCTCAATCCTTTAGGCGTTTTCAGAAACATAGGGGCTCAATTGCAACGCTACTACCCACATCTGCGCACGGAATACACTCTTTTTTTGGTCAAAGGATAGTCAGAAATTAATTGATTTAGGCAGGAAATGCTGCTTTCCTACTGTTAACTTTACTCATCATTGTAAGTGATGTTGGGTTATAGTCATTTGCGGATTTTACTATACAGCATTTATTTCGTCACACACATGAGCACTGATATTAACAGACACAATTAAAGGACACTTTAAACAAACTGTATGCCATTACACAATAACCGTATGCATGACTATTAGCTCTGCCTGTACGTTATTGCATCCAGTGGGCCACTATCAGCTCTCCCTGAACGCTACTGCGAAGCTCAGTCGGTCCACAACAGTTACAATTGTTCTCTCTGTCGCCTGTGGGTAATCGATCCAAGAATAGTATGTAAAGGGTACTGTACTCTTACACATTCCCATCAAACAAGTCTAAAATATTTACAAATGAAATGGAGACAATTTTAACAGTTAAGTCAAAAGAGAGTAAAAAGAATGATAAATATTACATATCTTACGAAAAGTTAACTAGCTGTACGAATAGACACAGTCAGTTCACGAAGATGCTCCTTGCCGTCGTTGGATAAGCAGTTGCCAGCAGCAAGTCGTATACTCTTAGCTCACTTATTTGTTAAATACAGTAGAGCGTCGATTATCCGAACGTCGGTCAACCGAACGACCGCCTAACCGAACTGTGCACTCGCTCGCACCTGTTACTCTCCCACCCTACCGTCCATCATCCCCCTCACTCCCAAACCAAGTTTCCCACAGAAGTTGCCGCACTGGGCCACCGCTGGTGGAACATTGCTTCTAATGGGGCCACGAATGTGATGAAGAAGACGTTCATGAATGGATGAATATCGATGATGCAGATCCAGGACACCAAATCATGCAGGACAGCGAGATTGTAAACGTCGTCACTGGTAAAGATGACGCCGCCAGCATCTCATCAATCAGTGCTCCAGAAAGTGAAGATGAAAGTATACCAACAGATTCTGAGGCTTTCACTTGTTTAGATATTGCCTTGCGATGGTTTGAAGCCCAAGATGAAAGTGACCAGTTTCAGATATCTGTAATGAAAAAAAGTATGTGACTTAGCTGCTCGTAAGCGTGTAGGCTTGCTTAAGCAGACCAAAATAAAGGATTTTTTTAAGCGTTAATTTTGTATACTGTGTGTATTGTTCATGCAAAATGCGTATGTAATATGCATATATTTTTGCTTAATAAACTGTGCCACATACTATATATTGCTACTGAAGTTGCCTTTGTATGTTACTTTGTAATACTAAAAGAGATGTCTGTTTTTATGAATAAATTTACTGTACAGTACTTCTTTTTGGCAAATAAACATGTACAGTTCGATTATCCGAACAAACTAGTTTTTCCGAACACCCATGTCCCCCAATTACTTCGAATAATCGACGCTCTACTGTAGTTTAATTCTTAATTTCTTTGCGTGTTTTTGGTTACTTGCATTGTTAAACTCATAAATTTCTGGCGTATTATAGTATTTGAGAGTTGTAGCATCGCGTTTTAGTACCTGAATAGTGTAAATTCGCGTAGTCGTCTGTCTTCTGTTTTTGTTTTGAACGGCCAGTGCCGGTTGGTCACAGCCAGTGTGCTCCCTGCCGCCGTTGGATACGCAGCTGCCAGCAGCAAGTCGTATACTCTTAGCTCACTCATTTGTTACATAGTTTAATTCTTAATTTCTTTGCGTGTTTCGGGGTACTTGCATTGTTTAATTCATAAATTTCGGACGTATTATAGTATTTGAGAGTTGTAGCATCGCGTTTTAGAACCTGAATAGTGTAAAATCGCGTAGTCTCCTTCTGCCGCCAAACAGTGTGTCAGCAGTGCGCTAGTAGCAGCATTGCTGCATTTACTAGGCAGTCTGGTATTTTAATAACCGTTTAAATTTTGTGTAGAATTGTTTGTGCTCTCTGTAGATTAGTTCAGACGTTCTTTGTACAACAGTAATTACCATGGATAGGGACTGCGATTGCTGTGTTCGGATGCAGGCTGAGTTCGTATCCCTTCGCTCCCAGCTTCAGGCAGTGTTAGCTTCGGTCACACAGCTTGAGGCTGTTGCCAATAGACATCACTGTGGGGGTCCGGATGGGGGTTTGTCGGGGACGGCCAGCTCGTCCCACGCATCCCCCGATCGGACTACGGTTGTGGCTGCCCGGGATACTTCCCACATTGAGGCTGACCCCTCACCCGTGGTAGAGTGGGAGGTCGTCTCGAGGTGTGGCAGGGGGCGAAAGAAATTCCGGAGGGCTGAACGGAAGGCCTCTCCAGTTTCTCTGACGAACCGGTTTCAGGCTCTTGTCTCTGGCTGATAGTGATCTTTGGCCGGATATGGCTGCTTGTCCTTTTCCACAGGTTGACCCTCAGTCTGCAAGATCCAGGTGGTCGCAGAGGGTGGGCTTACTGATAGTTGGGAGCTCCAACGTCAGGTGCGTAATGGGGCCCCTTAGGGATATGGCAGCAAGAGAGGGGAAGAAAACCAATGTGCACTCCGTGTGCATACCGGGGGGGGAGTCATTCCGGATGTAGAAAGGGTCCTTCCGGATGCCATGAAGGGTATAGGGTGCACCCATCTGCAGGTGGCTGCTCATGTCGGCACCAATGATGTGTGTCGCTATGGATAGGAGGAAATCCTCTCTGGCTTCCGGCGGCTATCTGATTTGGTGAAGACTGCCAGTCTCGCTAGTGGGATGAAAGCAGAGCTCACCATCTGCAGCATCGTCGACAGGACTGACTGCGGACTTTTCAAAAAATGGTTCAAATGGCTCTGAGCACTATGGGACTTAACATCTGTGGTCATCAGTCCCCTAGAACTTAGAACTACTGAAACCTAACTAACCTAAGGACATCACACACATCCATGCCCGAGGCAGGATTCGAACCTGCGACCGTAGCGGTCACGCGGTTCCAGACTGAAGCGCCTAGAACCGCACGGCCACACCGGCCGGCTGCGGACTTTTGGTACAGAGCCAAGTGGAGGGTCTGAATCAGAGGCTGAGACGGTTCTGCGACCGTGTGGGCTGCAGATTCCTCAACTTGCGCCATAGGGTGGTGGGGTTCCGGGTTCCAGTGGATAGGTCAGGAGTTCACTACACCCAACTGTCGGCTACACGGGAAGCAGGGGCTGTGTGGCGTGGACTGGCCAGTTTTTTAGGTTAGATGGCCTCGGGCAAGTACAGAAAGGGCAACAGCCTCAAAGGGTGCGGGGCAAAGTCAGGATATGCGGGGACCAAGCAGCAATAGGTACTGTAATTGTAAACTGTCGAAGCTGCATTGGTAAAGTACCGGAACTTCAAGTGCTGATGGAAAGCACCGAAGCTGAAAGCCAGAGATAAATTCTGCAGAAATTTTTACAAAGGCACAGACGGTGTTTAGAAAGGAAAAATTGCGTGCAACTGGTGGTGGCGTGTTTGTCACTGTTAGTAGTAGTTTATCTTGTAGTGAAATAGAAGTGGATGCTTCCTTTGAATTATTATGGGTGGAGGTTATACTCAACAACCGAGCTAGGTTAATAATTGGCTCCTTTTACCGACCTACCGACTCAGCAGTATTAGTGGCAGAACAACTGAGAGAAAATCTGGAATACATTTCACATAAATTTCCTCAGCATGTTATAGTATTAGGTAGAGATTACAATTTACCAGATGTAGACTGGGACACTCAGATGTTTAGGACGGGTGGTAGGGACACAGCATCGAGTGACATTATACTGAGTGCACTATCCGAAAATTACCTCGAGCAATTAAACAGGGAACCGACTCGTGGAGATAACATCTTGGACCTACTGATAACAAACAGACCCGAACTTTTCGACTCTGTAAGCGCAGAACAGGGAATCAGTGATCGTAAGCAGCATCCCTGAATATGGAAGTAAATAGGAATATAAAAAAAGGAAGGAAGGTTTACGTGTTTAGCAGGAGTAATAGGAGGCAGATTTCAGACTACCGAACAGATCAAAACGAAAATTTTTGTTCCGACACTGTCAATGTTGAGTGTTTATGGAAAAAGTTCAAAACAATCGTAAAATGCGTTTTAGACAGGTACGTGCCGAGTAAAAATGTGAGGGACGTCAAAAACCCACCGTGGTTCAACAACAAAGTTAGGAAACTACTGCGAAAGCAAAGAGAGCTTCACTGCAAGTTTAAACGCAGCCAAAACCTCTCAGACAAACAGAAGCTAAACGATGTCAAAGTTAGCGTAAGGAGGGCTATGCGTGAAGCGGTCAGTGAATTCGAAAGTAAAATTCTATGTACCGACTTGACAGAAAATCCTAGGAAGTTCTGGTCTTACTGGTCTTACGTTACATCAGTAAGTGGATCGAAACAGCGTATCCAGACACTCTGGGATGATGATGGCATTGAAACAGAGGATGACACGCGTAAAGCTGAAATACTAAACACCATTTTGCAAAGCTGTTGCACAGAGGAAGACCGCACTGCAGTTCCTTCTCTAAATCCTCGCACGAACAAAAACATGGCTGACTTTGAAATAAGTGTCCAAGGTTCCAATGGTTCCAATGGCTCTGAGCACTATGGGACTTAACATCTATGGTCATCAGTCCCCTAGAACTTAGAACTACTTAAACCTAGCTAACCTAAGGACAGCACACAACACCCAGCCATCACGAGGCAGAGAAAATCCCTGACCCCGCCGAAGTGTCCAAGGAATAGAAAAGCAACTGAAATCACTCAACCGAGGAAAGTCCACTGGATCTGACGGGATACCAATTCGATTCTACACAGAGTACGCTAAAGAACTTGCCCCCCTTCTAACAGCCGTGTACCGCAAGTCTCTAGAGGAACGGAAGGTTCCAAATGATTGGAAAAAGAGCACAGGTAGTTCCAGTTTTCAAGAAAGGTCGTCTAGCAGATGCGCAAAATTATAGGCCTATATCTGAGACATCGATCTGTTGTAGAATTTTAGAACATGATTTTTGCTCGCGTATCATGCAAGGGGAAACTAGAGCCGTAATTTTTCCCGAGGGCATGCAGCTTTACTGTATGATTAAATGATGATGGCGTCCTCTTGGGTAAAATGTTCCGGAGGTAAAATAATCCCCCATTCGGATCTTCGGGCGGAGACTACTCAGGAGGACGTTGTTATCAGGAGAGAGAAAACTGGCGTTCTACGGATCGGAGCGTGGAATGTCTAATCCCTTAATCGGGCAGGTAGGTTATAAAATTTAAAACGGGAAATGGATAGGTTAAAGTTAGATATAGTGGGAATTAGTGAAGTTCGGTGGCAGGAGGAATAAGATTTCTGGTCAGGTGAATACAGGGTTAAAAATACAAAATCAAATAGGGGTAATGCAAGAGTAGGTTTAATAATGAATAAAAAAAATTGGGGTACGGGTAAGCTACTACAAACAACATAGTGAACGTATTATTGTGGCCAAGATAGACACGAAGCCCACGCCTACTACAGTAGTACAAGTTTATATGCCAACTAGCTCTGCAGATGACGAAGAAATTCATGAAATGTATGAGATAAAAGAAATTATTCAGGTAGTGAAGAGAGACGAAAATTTAATAGTCATGGGTGACTGGAATTCACGAGTAGGAAAAGGGAGAGGAGGAAACATAGTAGGATAATATGGATTGGGGCTACGAAATGAAAGAGGAAGCCGCGTGGTAGAATTCTGTGCAGAGCATAACTTAATCATAGCTAACACTTGGTTTAAGAATCATGAAAGAAGGTTGTATACATGGAAGAACCCTGGAGATACTAAAAGGTATCAGATAGATTATATAATGATAAGACAGAGATTTAGGAACCAGGTTTTAAATTGTAAGACATTTCCAGGGGCAGATGTGGACTCTGACCACAATCTATTGGTTATGAATTGTAGATTAAAACTGAAGAAACTGCAAAAAGGTGGGAATTTAAGGAGATGGAACCTGGATAAACTGGAAGAACCAGAGGTTGTACAGAGTTTCAGGGAGAGCGTAAGGGAACAATTGACAGGAACGGGGGAAAGAAATACAGTACAAGAAGAATGGGCAGCTTTGAGGGATGAAATAGTGAAGGCAGCAGAGGATCAAATGGGTAAAAAGACGAGGGCTAGTAGAAACTCTTGGGTAACAGAAGAAATATTGAATTTAATTGATGAAAGGAGAAAATATAAAAATGCAGTAAATGAAGCAGGCAAAAAGGAGTACAAACGTCTCAAAAATGAGATCGACATGAAGTGCAAAATGGCTATGCAGGCATGGCTAGAGGACAAATGTAAGGATGTAGAGGCTTATCTCCCTAGATAGATACTGCCTACAGGAAAATGAAAGAGACCCTTGGAAAAAGGAAAACCACTTGCATGAATATCAAGAGCTTTGATGGAAACCCAGTTCTAAGCAAAGAAGGGAAAGCAGAAAGGTGGAATAATTGATCCAAACATGGTATGTAAAGGGTTGGTTGGTTCTGAGCACTATGGGACTTCACATCCGAGGTCATCAGCCCCCTAGAATTTACAACTACTTAAACCTAATTAACCTAAGGACATCACACACATCCATGCCAGAGGCAGGATTCGAACCTGCGACCGTAGCGGTCGCGCGGTTCCCGACTGAAACGCCTAGAACTGCTCGGCCACTCCGGCCGGCGGTATATAAAATGAGTAACAGTCGGGGGTTTGCTTTCTGACAAGGTGCACATCTGTCCAGTACCTTTCTTATTTGGCTGTACATGTTACTGAGTTGTACCGACTCTCTCACTTTAGTACAACATTTTCAGGAACCAAAGTGAGCGTGACTAAGGTGCCCAAATCAAATCGGCGTGTTCTTAGATTCCTCCCGGATACACACTAGGGAGTTCATTCCGCTGGTACACCTGATCAAGCTGTACTGTCTAATACTTGCGAAAGATCTGTCTTTCCATTATTCTTTTACTGCCCCTAAGACTGTGTCTCTGTCTCGTTCATTTCCAATGTTGGTAAGCATTGTCCGAATAAAATTTTCGAATGTCACTTTCTTCATCTAAAGAATTTTAAAGTCTGCTTCCTCAAATTCGTTATCACTCTTACTTGTCAGTCCCTGGGTGCTCATGACAGTACATCTGCTATGATGTTATCTTCACTTGGGAAGTGAAACACATAAAGTTTGGACTCTGGCAGATAATTTTCCCACCTGAAGAGTCGTCCATAACGCAGTTATTAAAATTTCTAAGGCTTTATGTTCAACGTACACTTTTATCATTGGTTTTGTCAAAAAGTATCTGAATTTACTAAATCACCAAACAACAACAGGTTGAGCTTCTGATTCTGTCACGGAGTAATTTTTCTCTGCTTTGATTAGAATGCGACTTCGAAAGGCGACAGTTCTCTTTACTGTCTCTCCAAGACCTTCATTTTTCTTAATTATATGGACGATAGGACCTGATTTTGAGGCATCAGTGCACATACAGAATTTCGTGCCCAGGTCGCGATGAAACTAAAGTGGCAATCTTAGTAATGCTCTCTTCAAATCATCAAATTCTCTTTGCTCTACGTCAGCCCAGCCTACTTCCACGTGACACTCTTTTCATTCTACAGGCACACACTGGACACAATTATGGTTTCCTTTCTGAACTGCCTGTAGAAATTAGCCAGTCCTAAACATGCAACACTTGGAACTTTGTCCTAGGTAATGAGTACTGTTGTACGACAAAGTCGTAAGTAAGCGGGAGAGTAATGTGGGAACAGGCGGCGTTATTCATTCGCACGTAAGTACCAACAGCCGCCAGCTGAGATGCATAAACGTTTCAACATTGTTAACTCGGCCAGGAAGACAGCAATGTCGACGTTCTTGCGTGCCACTGGGAGAGAGCTCAGCGGAAAATGGTTATAAGGGCAAGGACCGTAAAGCCCTCTTAACTTTCATAACGTTTTGTAAGAGACAGTGGGTTCAGTCATTATGAATGAAGTCGTAGGGTGGAGACTCTCCTAGATGACATAAATATCCCACCCTTACTAGCTTAGAGCACACACTTGACCTCCTTGCAACAAATAATCCTGATCTAATAACGAGCATCTAACGCATACAGGGACTAATGAACACAGAGTTCTAGTAGCGATGGTGATTATTGTAACCCCCAAATCCTCCAAAAATAAACGAAAAATATACGTGTTCAAAAAAGCAGATAGACGTCTTCCTGAGAGTCAATCACCACTCCATCCTAATTAACACTGTAAGTGTAGGCCAGACTTGGCTTAAATTAAAAAAAAATAGTACCGACAGCAACTGCGGGATTTATACCAAATAAATTAACAAACGACGGTGCTGATCCCCGGTACGCAAAACGTGTCAGCATGCCAAATTTAAAAGAACACAAGATTGGCGATCTTTTACAAAAGCTCGAAATTTAATGCAGACGTCAGTGAAAGAAGCTTATAATTATATCCACAACGAAATTTTGTCTCGAAACCTGGCAGAAAATCCAAAGACATACTGGTAGTAGGGGAAGTATGCTAGCGGCAAAAGACAGTCAATGCCTTCTCTGCGTGATAGCAGTGAAAATACTATCGACGACTGTGCTCCGAAAGCAGATTTACTAAACACAGCCTTTCGAAATGCCTTCATCAAGGAAGGCGAAGTAAAAATTCCAGAATTCGAGCCAAGAACAGCTGGCAACATGAGTAGCTTAGAAGTAGAGATCCTCGGAGTAGCAAAGCAACTTAATAAAAGCAAGTCTTCTGGTCTACACTGTACACCAGTTCGGTTCCATTCAGAGTATGCTGATACAGTAGCTCCACACTTAACAATCGCACAACCGCTCGTTCGACGAAAGATTTGTACCCAAAGACTGGAAAGTTACTCAGGTCACACCAATATTCAAGAAAGGAGGAGGAGGAAGAGGAGATTGGTGTTTAACGTTCCGTCGACAACGAGGTCATTAGAGACGGAGCGCAAGCTCGGGTGAGGGAAGGATGGGGAAGGAAATCGACCATGCCCTTTCAAAGGAACCATCCCGGCATTTGCCAGAAGCGATTTAGGGAAATCACGGAAAACCTAAATCAGGATGGCCGGAGACGGGATTGAACCGTCGTCCTCCCGAATGCGAGTCCAGTGTGCTAACCACTGCGCCACCTCGCTCGGTATATTCAAGAAAGGTAGTAAGAGTAATCCACTACATTACAGGCCCATATCATTAACGTCAATATACAGCAGGATGTTGGAACATATATTGTGTTCCAACATTATGAATTACCTCGAAGATAACGGTCTTTTGACACACAGTTGGCGTAGATTTAGAAAACATCGTTCGTGTGGAACGCAACTAGCTCTTTACACACACCAAGTGTTGAGTGCTATTGACAAGGGATTTCAAATGGCTCTGAGCACTATACGACTTAACTTCTGAGGTCATCAGTCGCCTAGAACTTAGAACTAATTAAACCTATCTAACCTAAGGACGTCACACACATCCATGCCCGAGGCAGGATTCGAACCTACGACCGTAGCGGCCGCTCGGTTCCAGACTGTAGCGCCTAGAACCGCACGGCCACTGCGACCGGCAAGGGATTTCAAATTGATTGCGTATTTTTATATTTCCAAAAGGCTTTTCACACCGTACCACACAAGCGGTTCCTAGTGAAATTGCGTGCTTGTGGTATATCGCCTCAATTACATGACTGGGTCCGTGATTTCCTGTCAGAGTAGTCACTGACGGAAAGTCATCTAATAAAACAGAACTAATTTCTGGCGTTCCACAAGATAGTGTTATAGGTCCTCTGCTGTTCCTTGTCTATATAAACGATTCAGGAGATAATCTGTGAAACGCCCTGCTAAACACGCACGACAGGACAGGCAGTTGGAATTGTGCAAAGGGGCCAAAATGAGCGGCTGTCAGTTACACTCAAACACAAAATATTTGACCAAACATTACAGTACAAATTCTTGAACGTAGTTATCGGCTGAACACACCACATTGTCTTATGTCTTAAGGGCACAACCACTTTAATTTTTAAAACAGCTGAAAACCATTAACTCAAAATTCTGTACGCCAAAAGAGTATTTAGAAGGCAGAAGTCCTCATGTTAAGTAAAATCTGTAATTTGGCTCCAGGCCCAAAACTCGAACACTTGAAAAGCAACAGCCTTAATTTAAAAACGGCTGAATACCCCATGACTTAAAACTCACGGTAAAATAAATTTAAACAACAAAGCCTAATCTTAAATTAGGCAGAAGGCCCCAAACAATTTAACACTTGACAAGCAAGTAATTTTAATTATAATCGGCTGAAGGCCCATTACTTAAAACACAACTAAAATAATTTGTGGTAGACAGAAGGCCCAAGGCTTTATCTTTAAACAGTATATTAATCAGGCTGAAGGTCCAAACAATCTAAACTTGACAAGCAAGTAATTTTAATTATAATCGGCTGAAGGCCCATTACTTAAAACACAACTAAAATAATTTGTAGCAGACAGAAGGCCCAAGGCTTTATCTTTAAACAGTATATTAATCAGGCTGAAGGTCCAAACAATCTAACACTTGACAAGCAAGTAATTTTAATTTTAAAGCGGCTGAAGGCCCATGACTTAAAACACCACTAAAAAGAATTCAACTTTAATTCAAAACCATCGGCTATGAGCCATACAAATACACACAACAGAAAATAAGAAAAGGCAGTGCAGCTAACGGCGCTCAAAAGTTTCGTGGGTCGGCCAGCACTTGAAATACTAACGTTCACTTAGGTGAGACCGGCGGACATGCCCCCGTCCACCTTCTCCAGTTTGCCGATGACACCGCCTTCCTTGCCCTTGCCCCCACCCTACAGCGCCCCCAACACCTTCTCCAATCCCATCTTGACCGGTTCACCGTTTGGTGCAACCAGTGGTTGCTCAAGGTCAATCCCTCCAAAACCCAGGCGATCATTGTAGGCAAAACCACCCCCTCCTTCCGCCTCCTTGATTTCTATCTCACCATCTATGGCCGTCCTATCGCCCTCACTCCCACCCTTAAGTACCTTGGCGTCACCCTTGACCGTCGCCTCTCCTGGACTCCCCACCTCCGGACAATCCAAGCCAAGGCACGCGCCCGACTCAGTCTCCTCAAGCTCCTCTCCGGCCGTACGTGGGGTCTGGACCCCTCCACCATCCTCCACACCTATAAGTCCCTCATCCGCCCTATCCTTTGTTATGCCCATCCGGCTTGGATCTCCGCCCCCCCTACCTTTTACAAATCCCTCCAAATCCTTGAACGCCATGCTCTCCGCCTTGCCTATCGCATCCGCCTCCCCTCCCCTACGCGGATCCTGTACGATCTCCTCCCCTTCCCCCACCTCCTCCTTTTCCTTGAAAGGATACGGATCCTGTACACCTCCCGTAAACTCGATCCTCCTCACCTGCTCATCTCCCCGATCCTCTCCCACCCCCGCCCGCTGCCGCGCCTGTATTCCCATGTCCCACCCGGTCTCCATCTCTCCACCCTCCTTACCCTCTCCCAAGGTGGCTTCCGCCAGCTCCCCCTCCCTGAGGATGTCCTCCTTCCCTCCATCTACCCCTCCTATCAACTTTGACCCTGCCCCACCCCCACTTCAGGTGTCCTTTCCTTTAGGCACCCTCCCTCCCTTTTCTTCCCTTCCCTTATCTTTCCTTTTCCCCCGTCCCCTGCCCCCACCCCTCTTCCCCCGGGCTTCCCCTCCCCCTTCCTCCCTCCCCCCTATCTCCCCTGCCCGTGGCATCTCTGCTCTCCCCTCTCGCTCTCCCACTCCCCTTCCTCCTCCTCCTCTCTTGGCAGGTCCCCGAACTCGCACACGCATAGTGAACATTCGCGCGCCGGAGATCATCGCCATCAGTGTCTCGTGTGTGTGCTTCGTTTTGTGTTTCGTGTTCTTTCGCAGTTACCACTCCACTGTTCACATGTGCCGTCGTCGTCCTCCGTGTTCTGTGCGCCATGTCAACAAGTGTTAGTGTTTTTATCGTCCAGCGTCAACGGCTTCATGTCTATTGTCTTTTGTCTCTACTTTTTTTGCCCGCCATTTTCATTGTATTGTCTATGTCGCCTCTTTGTCATATGATTGTACCACTTAAGGCTGAAGAGCGGCGTACTATGCTGCTGACAGCCCGCCTGTATGAGGTGCTAAAATTACAATAAAGGAAAAAAAAATTAGGTGAGACAGGCAGGCGGCCCAATCATTCTCGATTAGACGACAACCCAACCAACAGACAGTCAGCGGACCCACCGACAAGGTAGCTTGCGCTCCACTCGACCAGCACTCAACCGGGAGTTCAATGCAAATGTAAAACGCGTGGATTCCCACGACCAGGCATACATAAAGCTGTCGTGCTACACACCGTGCTGGACAGCGACAACATGGTGAGGAGAGGACACTGCCTAAATTTACGTCAACGGCCAGGGCAGGTAACCGGAACGTTAACGGCCACAAGGCAGAAACTTCCGCTGGTGCACTTCAATTGCAAATAACCAAATACAGTTAGACTCGACCGGAGGGTGGCTAAACCTTCACCAACTCGGACACAAACTTTGTTGTTCGCGGGAATGTCCCAACAGCCAACAATGAGAACCAGCCGACAAATTGTGAACAGTCTTGACTTACTGATAAGTTAAATCCAAACTCAACTTTCATGTCCAGGGTCGGTGAGCCACAGTTCTCGTAGCAATGGGAACATCCCCACACACTCCGACACGGTGTAGAGATCGCCAGCAGGCCCGGCAAAACCACGCCCTACCGAGATTTTCTCACTGCTCCATGACAACAGACCGACTCCCACACATCAGCATGGAGACAGCACTAAAATAACTGAGCAGTCAACATCACAAGCTACGCACAGTTTCATGAACACTTGCCCGAAGGACGAGACAATACTACCAGCAGTGACTGTGCAATAACAAGGACGAATCACAAGTTGGCACAAGCAGGCAACCCATAAGCGACCGCCAGGCAACATACACGTTGTCCGACAAAATGACTGACCGACGACCAACCAAGGTGGCCCACACTGAAGTGATACATATCGGTAACCGTCGAACGAATCACGGCTGTCTGGACCTCACTGCAGCCGCGCCCCGACTGAACTTCTGCCGCATCTTAAGTCAAACGCTGCCAGGTCCAAACTGCACAGCTAGCGCCTCCCAACTCAATGGAAGATCCGAACTAACTCCAAAAACACGACAACTGGGAAACAATAGCAGTGAGCAAAGATAATATGCCACGGCTTATATCAATAACCGCCGCTGCTGACCTCACGAGCAGGCAAGGTGGCAACTCAGTGACATCAGTAATTGAAATTAACATAACGAGATGTAGTACAGTAAAAACAGGATGTCAAATGAGATGTGGCATGAACACGAGCCACGCGTGGCTCAATCTGAGCAGCCATCTTAGATTGTTTGCAACAATGAAAAAGATTTAGAAAAGGTATCTGAATTGTGCGAAAATTGGGAACTGATTCTAAATAATGAAAAGTGTGAGGTCATCCACATGAGTGTTAAAAGGAATCCATTAAACTTCGGTTACACCATAAATCTTGTAAGTCTTATGTAAAGTACGCAAATTCAACTGAATGCCTAGGAATTACATCTACGAACAATTTAAATTATAAACAACACAGAAAATGTGTGGGGAAGGCAAACCAAAGACTGATTTTTTATTGGCAGGACACTACTAAGGAGACTGCGTGCGCTACTCTTGTCTGTCCTATTTTGGAATACTGCTGTGCAGCGTGGGATCCTTACTACGTAGATAGGATTGCTGCGGATCTTCTCACGAAATTTCAGTAACGAACTTTCTTCTCTGAATTGTTGAAGCAAATTTATTTTTATTTTTGGGTCATCATTCATCTGACTGGTTTGATGCGGCCCACCACGAATTCCTCTCCTGTGCCAACCTCTTCATTCCCTTGTAGCGCTTGCAGCCTACATCCTCAATTATTTGCTGGATGTATTCCAATCTCCGCCTTTATCTACAGCTCCCTCTAGTGCCATTCCCTGATGTCTTAACAGATGCCCTATAATCCTATCCCTTCTGCTTGTCAGTGCCTCCCACATATTCCTTTCCTCTCCGATTCTGCGCAGAACCTCCTCGTTCCTTATCTTATCAGTCCACCTAATTTTGAACATTCGTCTGTAGCATCACATTTCAAATGTTTCAATTCACTTCTGTTCCGCTTTTCCCATAGTCTATGTTTCACTACAACACAGTGCTGTGCTCCAAACGTAAATTCTCAAGAATTTCTTCCCCAAATGGTTCAAATGGCTCTGAGCACTATGGGACTCAACTGCTGAGGTCATTAGTCCCCTAGAACTTAGAACTAGTTAAACCTAACTAACCTAAGGACATCACAAACATCCATGCCCAAGGCAGGATTCGAACCTGCGACCGTAGCGGCCTTGCGGTTCCAGAATGCAGCGCCTTTAACCGCACGGCCACTTCGGCCGGCCAATTTCTTCCCCAAATTAAGCCCATGCTTGATACTAGTAGACTTCTCTTGGCCTGGAATGCCTTTTCTGACACTGCTAGTCTGTTTTTGATTCCTCCTTGCTCCGTCTGCCATTGGTTATTTTGCTGCCTAGGTAGCAGAATTCCTTAACTTCATCTACTTCATGACCATCAAACCTGAGGTTAAGTTCTCGTTGTTCTCATTTCTCCTACTTCTCATTACTTTCGTCTTCCTTCGGTTTAATCTCAATCTATATTCTGTACTCACTAGACTGTTCATCCGATTAAGCAGATTATGTAATTATCCTTCAATTTCACTCAGGATAGCAATGTCATCAGCGAATCGTATCACTGTTATCCTTTCAGCTTGAATTTTATTTCTATTTCTGAAACTTTCTTTTATTTCCATCATTCCTTCTTCGATGTACAGAGTGAACAGTAGAGGCAAAAGACTACATCCTTGTCTTACACCCTTTTTAATCCGAGCACTTCGTAGTTGGTCGTCTACTCTAATTATTTCCCCTTGCCTCTTGAACATATTGTGTATTACCCGTCTCTCCCTATAGCTTACGCCTATTTTTCTCAGAATTTCGAATATTTTTCACCATTTTACAATGTCGAATGCTTTTGCCAGGTTGAAAAAATCCTGTGAACGTGTCTTGATTTGTCTTTAGTCTTGATCCATTGCGAACCAGTATGTCAGAACTACCTCTCTGGTGCCTTTACCTTTTCTAAAGCTCAACTGAGCGTTATCTAGCACATCCTCAATTCTCTGTTCTGTTCTTCTGTATATTATTCTTGTCAGCAACTTGGATGCATGAGCTGTTACACTGATTGTGCAATAATTCTCGCACTTGTCAGCTCTTGCAGTCTTCGAAATTGTGTGGATGATACTTTCCGAGAGTCAGATGGTATGTCGCCAGGCTCATACAATCTAGACACCAAAGTCGATAGTCGTTCTGTTGCCACTTCCCACAACGATTTTAGAATTTCTGATGGAATCTTATCTATCCCTTCTGTGTTATTTGATCTTAAGTCCTCCAAAGCTCTTTTAAATTCTGATTCTAATACTGGATCCCCTACCTCTTCTAAATCGACTCCTGTTTCTTCTTCTGACACATCAGACAAATATTCCCCGTCATAGAGGCTTTCAATGTATTCTTTCTACCCATCCGCTCTCTCCTCTGCATTTAATTGTGGAATTACGTTGCACTCTTAATGGTACCACCCTTGCTTTTAATGTCACCGAAGATTGTTTTGGCTTTCCTGTATGCTGAGTCTGTCCTTCCGACATTCATTCCTTTTTCGATTCTTTCACATTTTTCGTGCGGCCATTTCGTCTTAACTTCCCTGCACTTCCTATTTATTTCATTTCTCAGCGACTTTTATTTCTCCATTCCTGAGTTTCCCAGAAGATTTTTGTTTCTTTCATCGATTAACTGAAGTATATCTTCTGTTATCCATAGTTTCTTCGCAGTTACCTTCTTTGTACCTACGTTTTTCTTACCAACATCTGTGATGGCCCTTTCTTGAGATGTCCATCCCTCTTCAACTGCACAGCCTACTGAGCTATGCCTTATTGCTGTATCTATAGCTTTAGAGAACTTCAAGCGTATTTTGTCATTCCTTAGTACTTCCGTATCCCACTTCTTTGCGTATTGATTCTTCGTCACTAATGTCTTAAACTTCAGTCGACTCTTCATCACTATTACATTGTGATCTGAGTCTATATCTGCTCCTGAGTACGCCTTACAATCCAGTATCTGGTTTCAGAATCTTGGTCTGACCATGATGTAATCTGACTGAAATCTTCCCGCATCACCCGGCTTTTTCCAAGTATACCTGCTCCTCCTGTGATTTCTGAATAGAGATATTCGCTATTATTAGCTGAAATTTATTACAGAGCTCAATTAGTCTTTCTCCTCTCTCACCCCTTGTCCCAAGCCCACGATCTCCTGCATCCTTTCTTCTACTCCTTCCCCTATAACTGCATTCCAGTTCCCCGTGACTATTACATTTTCATCTCCCTTTTCGTACTTTATTACCCCTTCAATATCCTCATATACCTTCTCTATATCCTTACCTTCAGCTTACGAGGTTATCCTGTATACCTCATCTATCGTTGTCGGTGATGGTTTGCTGTCGAATAACCCTATCACTGAATTGTTCACAGTAACACACTCTTTTCCCTACCTTCCTATTCACAGCGAGTCCTATTCCCTTTATACCATTTTCTGCTGCTGCTGATATTACCCTATACTCATCTGACCAGAAATCCTTGTCTTCTTTCCATTTCACTCCACTGGCCCCTACCGTATCTAGACTGAGCATCTGCATTTCCATTTACAGTTTCCTTACCACGTTCAAGCTTCTGAAATTCTACGCTCCGACTCGTAGAACGTTATTTTTCGTTGATTATTGAATCTTTTATTCATGGTCACCTCCCCTTTGGCAGCGCCCTCCCGGAGATCCGAAAGGGGGACTATTCCGGAATCTTTTGTCAATGGAGAGCTCATCATGACACTTTTTCAATTGTAGGTCACATGTCCTGTGGATACACATCACGTGTCTTTAATGCAGTGGTTTCCATTGCCTTCTGCATCCTCATGCCGTTGATCATTATTCGGCCTTTAAGGGCAGTTTCCCACACCTAGGAGAAGAGAGTGCCCTGAACCTCTGTGCGCTCCCCCACCCTCTTTGGCGAGGCTGTTGGCAGAATGAGGGTGACTTCTTATGGAGGAAGTCTTCGGCCGCCAATGTTGATTATTAATCAAAATTTAAGCAGTGGTGGTTTCAAATCCGGGACCAGGGACGTTTTGATTACTAATCAAAGACGCTACGCCGACCTTCATACGGAGAAACGATTACAATAATAAAATAATGGGAAACAGAGCTCATACGAAAAGGTGTAGGTGTTCGTCTTCTCCCGCGCTCTGATCGAGAGTGGAATAATACAGAATTATTATGAAGGTGGTTCGATGTAACCTGTGCCAGGCACTCAGGTGTGATTTGCAGAGTATCCGTGTAGATGTAGATCACTATGATCGATGGACTCCATGTAGTTCACTCTCGATTCTCTGGTTATGGTATGGTTAAATCTTCAGTGTTACTCCTGGTGTTGGTCTCACACTTGCCATCTCACAAACGTCAACGATCTGTAACCATGGATGATGATGTCCAACATACAGTACTGAACTCAACACATCATCAAGCACTGACGGCTAGTCCAGAGGTCTGCCAACATGGCTCCTGTTCAGGTCAGAAGCTACTCAAAAACCCCAGCTTCGCACGAGTCTGACGGCCTACCGCATTGGCTAGAGATGCCGTTAAAATATCGATACATCGTTTTTTCCAAACAATTTCGGTATATATCGGCATGTTCTTTCCACAGATAAATCGATGTATCGATATTAAAGTAGCAATGTCGGGTGCTGATTTTTTTATTTTATATTATATTTTTCACAATTTTTGATAAATATTTGAAGTTCCTCTTTTGAAGCTGTAGTAGAACGTATTTTACTTTGGCCATGTAAGGGAGTCTTACTTCTTTTTGAGCTTTCACCACGTCCAATCTTTCTCTTTTGACTATGTGATGCAATTCTTCAAAAACAGTTGCCGAAAATAATGAACAAAAATCTAAATGACAAGACTGGTCTTTGCGGTGGGTGGCGTAATCGGCGCTCAGCGCTTACCAACAGAAATTGTAGCGTTTAGCTTCAGTACACAATTTTGTCACTACAACTGCTAAGTCGCTGGTGTTGGTACAAGTGAAAAAACAGGTAAGTCGTTATGAAGTGTTCCGGACAAATTCGATATGTGACGAAACCTAACGACGTACCCATGAGACACCTTTTATCACGTCACTTACATACAGTTACAATTGTTAGCAAAATGGTTATCACCAAGCGTAAAAGTACATTGTTCTCCGTTCAGTTCTTGCTCTAAGGGGGATAGGCAGGATGCTAGCTTGTTGATCTGAATATCTAATAATAAATCAATACTTAAATATTCAGCTCTAAAACTGGCAGTATATTTACAATGTACAGCCAATATTTTTATAGGCAGGTACGTCCATATTTTATATATCGGTATATCGATACTATTTTTCGTTATGTGAACAGCTGATAATGATATTTTTTAAATATCCATATATCTGTTTTCCAACATTTTCAAAAATATCAGCAGTCCTAGTATACGGGAAGTGGGCTAAGTACAGAATTCAGCACATCATGGGTTCAGAAGTCTTGATCCACCTGATGGAACAACATGGGTACCGCTCTCCCCTTAACGGCGTGTGCATCGAACACGTCGCAGTCAACCAACACCTACAGACAGTGTGTGTCTAACTCGCCAGCTGGTGGCAGACTGTCGCAATATGGTGTCATCGACTTCCACTTCAAGTTGATGTACTGTTCTCAGCAGCCTTGAGTTCGCTGTTGGATTCAGAGGATTCCTCTCTGGATTACGTAGCCACCAGTTGTCGCAGAATGAACGACAATTACTCTTATTCTGAATAATAAATGGAATAATCTTGAACACTGTTTTATTGCGTCTAATGATGCTGCACAGTCCTCAGTATGCATCCTGACAAAACTTTAGGGGTTTCCGACCCAACAATTGGCGACACCTGCAAATTGGAAGTCAGAGGTGTTCTAGTCCAGGGCAATTAAGAGTTGGAAGGCAACGATCTGACACGACGTCAGCAACAGTCACTGAGGGTGAGTTATTTGTTCTAAAAGGAAAATTGTATTCTTTGCTACTTCCGTTCACTACCTTTAAAAACTTATTTTACCTCATACAGACCGAGAGAACCAACAGATTTATCGCAGTTCGAGAGTATTATTCGGCAAGGATATGTTCTTCCAACACTGTAAAACTTGTAATTTTACATGACATTGTCCACGAGGTGATATATTTGTATCAGCGATACATACTACTTTTAGAAGATACGGTTACATGGCAGACGATTGTTAAGAATGCCGTTGGTTAACGATCAGGAGCAGGAATTAAATGTAATTGTTTTATATTTGCAACTGTGGCTGTTAACGTTGGCTAGCCTGAATCGTCTGAAAGAGGAAAGGTAAACCGCACGTGCTTGGCAGTTGGCACAAACACAGGCAGCTCGTACTAGTGATGGGCTAAACTGCGATTTTCCGATATCAGTGATTTCTGTGAATGCTACTTTTCAGTATCTGTTATTCTTAACTGTGATTTGTCGCAGTTAAGAGTCGCAGTTAAGGAACATAGGTCGTGTATCCCTCCGCCACTGCTATTTCTGCGATTTCTGCTACTTCCGCGATTTCTGTGACTTCTGCGATTTCTGTGATTCCTGCGATTTCTGCGACTTACCACCGTATGAAAAAGTTACATCTGTCAACAAACCTGTCATTGGCAAGTATGTTTTACGTTTTTTCTTCCGGTGGCTTTAAATTTGTATTAAAGAAACAACTGTGAAAATATTAATAGTGTAATTAATATGTAAGTAGCCGTACAGTACTGTAATAGTTCGTATTTAGAAAATTAATTCTAACATATTGTTATGTTCACAGGTACCTGAACTACGTTTCAGTCACTCAGTAAAGTGATAACTCAAAATATCATTGTCAACAGATCTGAAGAAATTGCCACTGCGTCTTTTGACCGTTTTCGTCAGACGGGAGGTTAGTTTCTAATCGTTTCGATGGACTTAATTACTTCAGTGAGATCGTTCTTGCAAATGTGATATTCATTATAGCAAATATTAGCAATCTACTCTGTCAATTATATTGCTAGTAATTAATGACAGCAAAAATTGTTTAATAATCCTTGTGTTTTTGCAGACACAGTTCTGACTCCGATTACTGGTTGCTGTACGTATCTATCCACATCAAGGCTGTTTTTGAGAGAGACTCGTGAAGATTCAAGACAGCTCTTAGAGGATTTGCAGTTTAAAAGTGAAGTAATTGTGAAATAAGTGTGTGAATGATTAAACTGTGTTTTATTGAAGTTGTTGTGCGATTTTAAAGGAATAATAAATGTCAAATACAGTGAGTGAATAATAAAAATCTCATTTTCCACATGTTTAAGCCGTCCTATACCCATAATTTTCCGCCAATTACTTATTGGTAAACACTTGTTGGAGAGTGACATGCCGCCCCCCCCCCCCCCCACCCGCTTTCTCCACAATCTTGGTGTGACACTGACCTGTAACATATCCCGAAGTCTACAAAATGCATTTTGAGGCTGTTGATATGAAAGTGGGAAGTACAGATCTTCCAGTTAAATCAGGAATAGCTTAAGTGCATTACTTGAAAGTAACACAGGAAAAGCTTACTTATGTAGGTGGTAGCAGTGTCGGCAAAAAGTTCTTGTGTGTGAAGTTGCCATGTAGAACACCAGGTGTAAAACTTTTCTCCCGAGTCTTGAACTGTGTCGGAACAAAAGTGAGGCATTCATATGACTGTTTTCATTTCTCTACACTTATACAGATGTCTGAGTTCTGCTGTGTTAACATTGCAAAGTCCTGTAGGCATGTGGAGTATTAACCAAAATTGTCATATTGAAAGCAGAATCAAACACATTTGTTACGTTACTTGATATTTTCAGGAGAAAAAGGCAATGTTGCTTCTTATTAATATAATACATTCAGAGTCACAGCAGTATTTGACCAACCATAACTGATGCTGAATGTGCATGTCGCCATATAATATGAAGAGCTTATTTCAATAGTGGTACAAGTCCATTACCTCCACTTTTCTGTCTATAATGCTTCTGAAATTAGTGATCCAAACAAACATAAATAAAGGTTCATCTCTAGCAAGAAGCCATATGCTTGAATATTTCTGGTATCTCAAATGCAGATTTGTCAGCGCTCATTTAACTTTACGACTCTGTATCTCAAAATGAACAAAAATGGACTTGTACCACTATTGAAATAAGCCCTTCATATGCACACACAGCACATCGATCTCGTGAGGCACAAGGCTCTCATAACGAAGTACGTACGTCACTACGAAAACTAGGAAAAGTTGCTACTTGCGACTCTTAGTTGCGACTTGTCACGGAAATCGCAGTTAGACTCGATACCGTCGCAGAGATGGACGTAGTACGAACTTTGGCCAACAGATGGCACTGTTAACCGCGCTTTCTAGTTGCTACTTGCGACTCTTAGTTGCGACTTGTCACGGAAATCGCAGTTGGACTCAATAGTGTATCGCAGAGATGGGCGTAGTACGAACTTTGGCCAACAGATGACACTGTTAACTGCGCTTTTTAGTTGCTACTTGCGACTCTTAGTTGCGACTTGTCACGGAAATCGCAGTTGGACTCCATAGCGTACCGCAGAGATGGACGTAGTACGAACTTTGGCCAACAGATGCCACTGTTAACCGCGCTTTTTAGTTGCTACTTGCGACTCTTAGTTGCGACTTGTCACTGAAATCGCAGAAAGCAGTGCTAAATTCGACCAATAGATGGCTCACGTCTTTGAATATGAAATAACTACTTGCAACTGCTAACTGTGACTGAAATCGCAGTTAGATTCTGTAAAGTTCCTACTGTGATATCTGTGACTTCTCAGTCACTGTGATTTCTAACAGATACGCGATTTCCTGCCCACCACTAGCTCGTACTAACGAGGCGATAGGTACTTTCACGGAGCATGTCTCTAAATTGTTGGAGGATAATGAACAGCAGAATACATTTAACGAACAGCTAACGCTACAGGTACAATCGTTATCTGCACAACAGCCTCAATCGGGTTTGTGTGAGATTAAAACAGTAGTAAGTGTTACCACGTCATTTATTGACCCTTCAACTGCATATCTAATAATTCCCTTCTCCAGGAAAACAACGGAGGACGTTACTGTGTTTACGGACGATGTATTAGCCCCGGCCAAGTTAAGTAGCTGGTCAGATGAAACATGCTTACGGATGGCTAAGTTACGTATCTTTAGGCAAAAACCTATATCTCATATCATGAAGTGCTTACTGAGGAATCCACATTCCGTGAGTTAGCGGACGTATTGCATCAGAGTTATAGAAAAAGAATCATAGCAGTACATTTTATTTTTATTTTTTTTTTAAAGGGGGGGAGAGAACTTCAATAGTTAAACACAGAAGGCGAATGAAACAGTGGAATCATTTGCTGACAGAAAATGACAGATCAGTGCACAAATTTATAAGCTTATGCACATGCCAGACGCTAGAAGAGTGTTCCTCGAAGAAGTGGAGATAGAGCACTGGACGCGTTTCTTAGAGGGATCCACCAAAATTTAATGGAAAACTCCGAGAATTTAAACAGAGCAATTCGCATTGTGAAGCATTTACATGAAGTGGATAGTGCAACTACGACGTGTACTGAATGGAAGCTATTCATATCTGGTAAGGAATATTACCGTTGTCATCAGCAGGGGAACTTAAAGACACAGTGTCACAAACCACAATGCTATAATGGCCAACATTTCAGGCATAAGGCTTGGGCTTATGGATTTGAAAAACAGGGCAAATAGAATACGAAAAAGAAACAGTTAAATACCAATGAGAATGTTCCTTCCATTAAGAAGAATTCCCAGTAAATCACATATTGTAGAAATCAATGCAGAGATGGATTGTTGCTTGATAGCTTGAATAAATAAAAGCGTAAGTTCTTAGAAAATACTGGGACACACGTATCAGTTGTGAGTCTGGACCTCATGGACAAGAGTGGACTGAAAACACCAGACTATAGATTGCGCGCAACAGGAGTAAAGAAGAACGTTCAATTGGGAAAACACAAATTCGTGGTAGGAAGCACATGGGTTCAGGAGCAAGTGGAAGTGTTGCCATCTGTGCAGCAGCGACATTCAGCAATCCTTAGATTAGATTTTCTGGTTAGGCATCATTCTAAAATCGACCTTTGGCAACAAACAGTTGAACTCGGCGGAATTTCGATGTGTACAACGGTTCTAAATGTTTCTGTGTCACAAAGTACACCCATTACTAAGATAGAACCAACTAAACTATGTACAAGTAATTTAAAGTTGTTTTGCATGACAGAGTACCAGCAGGTAATGGAAAGTTAATTTGGGTTACGATAGATGTCGATATTCCACAACAAGCTTTATGTTTAATAGAACCTCTGTCGAGTAATGACATGTTGGATCAACAGCATTGTTTTATACAGAGAAGTATAGCACATGCAAGGGAAATAAATAGTCAGGTTATGGTACGAGAATGCCTGAATAGATTTGGAGTGAGCGAAGTAAGTCTTCCAAAGGGATTGATAGTAGCTGCATTACAGTTACTCAATACTGCTACAGAGGAATCCAGAGCTATCCCTTTGTGAGGATGACTCATTATTATTTGTACATATAAATATCAGGTCATTAAGAAACAAAGAATGTAGTCGAATTAAGTCGGGTGATGCTGAGGGTATTAGATTAGGAAATGAGACACTTAAAGTAGTAAAGGAGTTTTGCTATTTGGGGAGCAAAATAACTGATGATGGTCGAAGTAGAGAGGATGTAAAATGTAGACTGGCAATGGCAAGGAAAGCGTTTCTGAAGAAGAGAAATTTGTTAACATCGAGTATAGATTTAAGTGTCAGGAAGTCATTTCTGAAAGTATTTGTATGGAGTGTAGCCATGTATGGAAGTGAAACATGGACGGTAAATAGTTTGGACAAGAAGAGAATAGAAGCTTTTGAAATGTGGTGCTACAGAAGAATGCTGAAGATTAGATGGGTAGATCACATAACTAATGAGGAAGTATTGAATAGGATTGGGGAGAAGAGAAGTTTGTGGCATAACTTGACCAGAAGAAGGGATCGGTTAGTAGGACATGTTCTGAGGCATCAAGGGATCTCAAATTTAGTATTGGAAGGCAGCGTGGAGGGTAAAAATCGTAGGGGGAGACCAAGAGATGAATACACTAAGCAGATTCAGAAGGATGTAGGTTGCAGTAGGTACTGGGAGATGAAGAAGCTTGCACAGGATAGAGTAGCATGGAGAGCTGCATCAAACCAGTCTCAGGACTGAAGACAACAACAACAACAACAAGAAACAAAACTGATGATCTGAGTTTTTTGTTAGGAGTGAACAAGAATATTACATTATGTATCAATGAACACTGGTTAAGTGAAGACCAACTGCAGTTATATGTAACCCCAGGCTTTGATTTAGTAACAGGTTATTGTAGACCAACACACAACTATGGGGGAGCCTCTATACATGTTAGTAGTGGTATAGACTTCGATTACAGTGCCCTTAGTGTTAATGATTACCGTATAGAAAATGTACTGGAAATAGCAGCAATGTTACTGCCCATGTTAAAACTCATAATTGTGTCTGTATACCGTACACCTGATAATGATGTTGAAGTATTTGCACAGGACTTACAGAAACTGATACTACTCCTTGATAAGTGGCCTAAATATAGGATTTTAATGTTTGGTGACGTAAATTTAATATAAGACAGAACACACCTGAACAACTTAATCTTCTGAATATGCTAAGATCACATGACCTGCACTGCATTAATTCAAACACAGCAAGACAATCTGCCTGCCTTGATAATGTAATCACAAATGTTGAGACAAATCGGTATGAACTAGGGCTATTTAATACTGATTTTTTATCAGACCATGAAGGTATTTGGTTAAAATTGATAACAAAAGAGCCAGTATCTGTCTCCAATAAAATTAAGTACATTAGGCTTTTGAATGAAGAGAACATTGATAACTACAGAACACAAATAAAGTTGAAAAATTGGAATTACATTCTGCTGGAAAGTAATCATATTGAAAAAGCGTTTACATTATTCATTAGTGCATTTTCAGATACATTTAAAACTTGCTGCCCTAAAGTAATGAGAAAAAATAAGGGAATTATGAGGAAACATGGTCTCACATCAGTGCATAACTGGTTCACACCTGACCTACAAAGACTCAGAACTCTGTTAATGATTTCCTATGACAAATCAAAAAATAGTGAAGCCGAAAAAGCAAACTACATAAGTTTGAGGAACAAATACAAGGCATAAATTAGGTTAAGCAAGTGCAAGGCAGATGATGATTATATTAATAAGTCCCAAAATAAATGCAAAGGAGCCTGGACTGTTATCAAGACTCGTCTGGATAAAAAAATAAAGATGTTAACAAAAATAATTCATGTGATGCTTGTATCACACCGGATGTTTTCAATACCTTCTTCATTAATGCTGCCAGTATGAATAACAGTGCTGCAAATGAACATATCCACAAATGTGACAACAACCATATCTCAAATAATAGAAATTCATTTCTACAAAATTTTGAGGATATGGTTCCTGTGTTTAAATGGAAAGAAGTAAAAGTAACAGATATGAAAACTGCAATAGCAAAATTAAATTACTCAAAATCAGAAGACATTTATGGTCTCTCCAATTTTGTAATAAAAAAAAAGTAGCAGATGTAATAGCACATCTCTTAGGAACCGGATGTTTGTCCACTGCACAAGAAAGTTGACAAGTCTTGTCCTAATAATTACTGTCCAATCTCCCTTGTACCCATCATATCAAAAGTAGTGGAATATTGCATACAGCTCCAAATCAGTCAATGTCTGTCTGTGAATAATATTCTTAGTAACTCTCAGTGTGGCTTCAGGTCTGGCCTGTCAATGGCAAAAGCAGTTGAAGATGTTGTTTCATATATATTGTCATCATTCGAATCAGGATTATCAGTTAATGCCACTCCTGTGGACCTCAGCTAGGCATTTGACTCTGTCAGTCCCAGGATACTACTAGAAAAACTGCACTGGTATGGTATTAGAGGCTCAGAACTATCTCTGATCAGATCCTATCTGAGCGACAGAATACTAATTGTGCATTTTAACAATATGAGGTCAAATGTCTTAGACATCATGCAGGGTGTACCACAAGGCTCTGTGTTTGGACCTTTACTTTTTATACTGTATGTAAATGACTTGCCCAACACCATGTTATGTAAATCCACACTGTATGCAGATGATACAACTTTTGTTACAGCAGGGAAAGATTTAGGAAAATGAAACGAGGAAAGTGAGGCTCATCTCAGAGCAGCCATCAAGTGGTTCCAACTCAATGACTTGCATATAAATCATGATAAAACTATAAATATTCTTTTTAGCTTGTGTGTTAAGAGTGATAAGATTGATCGTGTCTCAGCTAAACTACTTGGGATCCATCTTGACTCAAAATTAACGTGGAAGAGTCATACCGATTATATTTGTACTAAGTTAGCACGTGTGACATATTTGTTAGGTAAACTAAGGTCATGTGTTAGTGGTAAGTTATTACTCAATGCATACTATGCCTTTTTCCACACCCATTTAACATATGCCACTTTGTTGTGGGGAAAGTCACCCGGAGCAAAACAAGTTTTCATTTGGCAAAAGAAGGCAGTCAGATGCATCTGTGGAATCAGAAATAACGAGTCTTGTAGACCGTATTTCAAAAATCTAAAAATACTAACAGTTGCAGCCCTCCTTATACTAAGTTGTCTGATACATACAAAAGAAAACCAACACAGTCACAAACTACGACAATCTATCCATCACCATGACACACGTATAAAACAGCAAATTGACATCCCAGTTGCTAGACTAAAGAAAACTCGAGATAGTTACAAGTACATGGGAGTAAAACTATTTAACATGTTGCCAATAGAGGCACATAATGTGTCACTGAATGAGTTTAAAAGTGTCACAAAGAAATGGCTTAGAGAAAAAGCTTTTTATACAATAGAAGAGTTTATAATGTGCACTGAAGATGATCTTAAGTACCGGTACTAATACAGTTTCACTTAGATTAAACTTATACATGTAAATATAATGCAAATACCTTGTGCAGCATCAAGGACAAATTTCTGTACCTTATTAGACAGTAACGATCGACAATATATTACACCATTTCTGTTAGTTATGTAAACTGTATATGTACACAAATGACAACATCAAATGCATTTTTAATGCCTAAAAATGGATACTAAAATAAATAAATAAATAATGAAGAACACACCAATGAGTCAGAAATAAAGTACAATATCAAGCAAACTATCAGCATGTCTGTGTTGCATAACAACTTTAGTTACGAGGGTCGGTCAAAAAGTAATGCCTCCCATTTTTTTTCTACTTAAATAAATTAAGTTAAGTGAAAAATTTGAATTTGGCGCCATTCCTCAAACCTTCTTCTGCAATCCACTGCAGTAGTAACTTTCTGTGTCAACAGGTGTCAGCACAGCAGAAGTTTGTAAGATGGCCGACATCGATGTTCGTTTGAGACAGCGTTGTGTGATTGAATTCTTGAATGCAGAAGGTGAAACGCCCATACGCATTCATGAAAGACTGAAGAAGGTGTATGGTGTTGTGACAGTGGATGTCAGCACTGTTAGACGATGGGTTCGTCGTTGTAAGGAAGCTGAAGGGCAAACACCGTTGACTGACGAAAAGCGGAGCGGCAGGCCGGTGAGTGCAGTGACTCCACACAACATTCAGCAAGTTGATGACATCATTCGTGGTGACCGTCGGGTGACTGCAGATGAAGTGTGTCGCATTATTTCTCTTAGTAAAGGCAGTGTGATCACGATTATTAAACAATTGGGGTACTCAAAAGTTTGTGCACGGTGGGTTCCAAGAATGTTAACCGATCAGAATAAAGAGGCAAGGAAAACAATAGCCTCCCAACACTTGCAGCGCTTCCGTTTGGAGGGAGATGAGTTTCTGAAAAAAATTGTGACCGGGGACGAAACATGGGTGCATTTTTTTGAACCCGAATCAAAGAGGCAGTCAATGGAGTGGCGTCACACAAGCTCGCCGAGAAAGAAAAAATTCAAAACTGTGCGATCGGCAGGGAAAGTTATGGCAACAGTTTTCTGGGATACAGAGGGTGTGATTCTGGTTGATTTTTTGGAGCAGGGATGCACAATAAATTCTGTTCAATACGTCACAACCCTCAACAAACTTAAAGCACGTCTTCAGCGAGTTCGCCCAACAAAATCAATGGCAGATGTTCTTCTTTTGCATGACAATGCAAGACCACACACCAGTCGTCACACCTCTGACGAGATTGTCAAAATTGGATGGGAAGTTTTGCCTCATCCCCCATACAGCCCTGACCTGGCACCATCAGACTTCCATCTGTTCGGGCCACTAAAAGAAGCTCATCGTGGGATTCATTTTGAAGATGAGGAGGCCGTCAAAACATCCGTGCGTCAATGGCTTAGGAAGCAGAGCTGTGATTTTTACCGTGCTGGGATACATGCCCTTGTTCAAAGATGGACCAAAACTGTAGAGATGGGCGGAGATTACATTGAAAAATGACAAAATGATCCTCAATGTTGTGGTTTTCAACCTATGTAATTGCATTTAAATTTCCTGACAATTAAACGTAGAAAAAAAATAGGAGGCATTACTTTTTGACTGACCCTCGTACTTAAAGAGTAATGATCGATCAGTCATGTAGTCACTTCTGTTTCTGTCCAGAGATTTCTTTACTGCAGAAGATCCTTTGCCAGCCACACCCATAAGAGAACGTCATATTCCAACACGTAGTCATGCACCAGTGCACTGTAAGCAGTATAGGTCAATAAAACATCTCCAGCAGTTAATAGAAAAGCATATAGATCAGCAGTATTAAGAAGACGCAATAGAGAACAGCAATAGACCTTAGTCAGCAATTAAAGTAATCATGCTGGAGATGTCATCTGATGGAACAAAGAAATGTAAATTCTGTTGTGATAATAAGTTTTTAAATGAATGTACAGTAACCAATGCATACCTGACTCCCAATACAAGTGACATTTTGGATAACCTGGGACAGTATAAACTTTTTTCTAAGATAGGTATAAGGAGTGGATATCACCATATTGAAGTACGTCCAGAAGATAGGCTGTAAACATCATTCAGTCACTCCCAGTATTGCAGCATCCTTCAAAGTTAAAAAAGTACACCTGCAACATTCCAGTGCTTGTTAGATGCAGACATTCAAGGGTTAAAACAGAACTGAACAATTTGATAGTTTGGGAACAACTCTTCTCACACTGAAGCACAGATAATTGTTACTTTGCCCAGTTAATAGTGACTTACTGGAGCATATTATTAGCCAAGATGGAGTGAGGATGGATCCTCATCTCATTTCAGCTGTACATGATTTTTCAGTTCCACAAACAGTTAAGAAATTATGATCATTTCTTTGATTGGCAAATTATTGTCGAAAATTTGTCAAACTACCGTATTTACTCGAATCTAAGCCGCACTTTTTTTCCGGTTTTCGTAATACAAAAAACCGCCTGCGGCTTAGAATCGAGTGCAAAGCATGCAGAAGTTATGAAAAATGTCGGTACATGCCGCCACAACTAACTTATGCCGCCGAATATATGTAGCGCTACGCAGGCATGTTTTGTAGGCACAAGGATAAATACTGGCGCCAAAATCTCAGCGTCAGTAAATAAATTAAAAAAAAAAGTGGAAGACAACCTTTTTTTTCTCCGCCGCGAGTTTCGACCACTGCATTTTCATACATTATCCAACGAAGTAAATACAAATTCCGTATTGTTCATCTTCGAATGTAGCACAATTGCAGTGTACTACGAAAATCTGACTGGCAAGACTGTTTGGGATGTTTGTCAATATGGCCTACTCTACGTTCTGAATTTTTTCCTATCTGTGAGAAGAGATGGTTGCTAATAGGAAACTGATGCAATTTGAATCATATACAGTATTCTCTTCACCATAAGAATTATACGAATATAAACATTTTGCCATGTATTCTTTCGTGTTTGCTGCTATCTCATTTAAATCCTGTCTGCCTAATAAACTACGAAACTAGAGTGAGACAACAGCAAACGCGGAAGAATATACGTATCGTGTCATGTTTATATTCGTATTATTCTTATGCCTAATAGTGATACAGTCAGAAATGAAGCACGGCAAGTGACTAGATTTTTAAATCTAAAATGACTAATTTCTGTGCAGAATTTGATGTAATAAAGAAGCGACCGCAAAGATTTTCAAACGGAGAAAAATTTTCGGCTAACTTTCGTTCAGAACATGTTTTATCATACGCAGTCTATTATTTGATTCTTGTTGATCATTATCAAAGAAAGCAGCAGTGTAAGTAACAACAAATTGCGGTCTCTTGCCATTGTTTCGCTAATGAGACGATTCCTCTTTTTTTTTTAATTGTACGCGGCGGTAACGCGCACAAAAGCAAGCCGTGCCGCGAGCCGCGACAGGCCGTAAATACGCACTATCAGAATGCGACAAACAATCCATGACACAGTGCAGTAATGCATTTTCAGCTTAAGAGCGACGCAAACACCTATAACAAAGAAAACGGCAATTATCAGATCAAAGCAAAATAAGCAATCGATTCAAACCAGACGAAGCACGTGAAAAAGGAAGGGCACCCATATAAATACGGACGGAGCGCCTGACGCATAGCAATGGCTACGTGGTAAAGCTTAACTGCTAAGCTTAGACACGAACCAAACTACTGTAGCTGTATCGTCATTCATTCGACCTAAATTGTGTCTCATATTACAATGGACAAAGTTTGTTTCGATTTGGAGGTGCGGCCTAAAACTTTTCTCTCCCCTTGAATTTCGAGTCTCAAATTTCAGGTGCGGCTTAGATTCGGGAATTTTTTTTTCCTTTATTTCGAGTCTCATTTTTCAGGTGCGGCTTAGATTCGAGTGCGGCTTAGATTCGAGTAAGATTCAGAAGGATGTAGGTTGCAGTAGGTACTGGGAGATGAAGAAGCTTGCACAGGATAGAGTAGCATGGAGAGCTGCATCAAACCAGTCTCAGGACTGAAGACCACAACAACAACAACAACAATTTGTCAAAGTGTTCACATTGACTCGATTACTGGAAAAGGGATTGTTTTTCAGTGGATACCAGAATGTCAATGAACATTTCAAAATTTGAAAGAGATACTGATCTCACATCCCGTATTAATTTTTCCTGAGTTTACTAAAGAATTTATATTATGATGTGATCCAAGCAATATAGCTTTGTGTGTAATTTTAAGTTAAATGGTAGGCTGACAAGAAAATCCAGTAGCTTATGCATCTTGCCAATTGAATAAAGCTGAGAACAACTATTCTGCTACAGGAAAGAAAATGTTAGCTTTGATATTTGGTATTTTATATTTCTGTTGCTACCTGCATGACTGTAAATTTTAAATCAATCCTTGAATTGGTTATTAGAACTAAAAGACCTTTAAAGTTGATTAACAAGATGGGCACTGAAACCAAGTGGATTTCAATAACAAGTAGTTCACAAGCCTGGTGTCAAGCACACGAATGGGGATATGTTCAGTATGAAAATTGCAGTGTTGCAAGTATTGGGATCTGAATCTTGTAGGTTTGAAAAAAAAAAAAGCTTAAGCAGTGGATACAGTATGTCAAGTGTACAGTACACAACCACAGCTTCTTATGCAACTAGGTGTACTGTGTATGTCAACTAAATGAGTACAACTGAATGTCACTCCTACAGCACTGTGAACCAAAGCATTATGACAAGCACATGACCATGTACTATTAGGACATGAAGGTAGGAGAGCTACTGACAGCAAGTTGCAGAAAGATTCTGATAGAGTGTACAATGCAGTGATGTGGAGCAATACATAAAAAATTGCATTCTATGTGTTTAAAGAATGGATTTGAGTCACCAAATTACACAACTTCAGAGATTACTAGAATCAGAAAAACCTTTTCAAATGATGGGAACTGACATATTGAGACCATTTAATAGAAGCTTAGTGGGTAAGAAGTATATAATAACAATAATAATCAATCATTTTCAAGATGCCTCGTAATGATAGCAATACCAGAGTTTATTAACTGATGATGTATCCAATTTTGTAGAAAAAATTTAATCAGCAAAAGTGTGTAGTAGAAGTTCAGAATCTGACAATAGTTGTAATAAAATCTGAAATGTAAATGCCAATAGTTTGTTACTCAGATGTTAGTTGTTCCATATTGTAATTTTACCCTCCCACGTATCACCATTAAATTTCTCTGTCTCTAAAAGTTTTGAATGCTTCAAGAGGCATAAGATATAGAAAAGAAAAACTTTTTACTTATCTTCATTTTCACTTCTTGTTTTTGGCTACAGTTCTTGCATCTAGCTGTACATTCTTGAGGCTGTAATTTTGACTTACTGGATTCCAGATGACTAAATAACTGATGAAATACTATATGTTTTCATGATTTATTTTATTTTATCCCATTCTTTTAAATCACACTGGCTTCACGTTCTCCGTTTTCATATAATGATCAATTATGTTGTTGTAGAAAAAATTAAAAAAACATGTGCATTTGATTCAGAGGCATACCCACTACAACTTAAATTCTGTGGTACTCACAATATTCCAAAGAATCTACAAAGCAAGAGTTTACAAACTTTCTTGTCGAAAGTAGAATCTTCACCAAGTTACATCATTATTTTATAAATGAATCCAGATATACATTTAATAAATAGCATCAGATTGTGGATTAATAATAAGAACTGTAAGTATGACAGACATTGCTTAGTTTCAAATATTTCTAAAAGAAGAATAGTTTTAACTGCACATAGAGAGTGTAACAAATTAATTTCTTTTTATACATTTTTGTCTGAAATGTAATACATTGTATACAAAATCAAATGAAATTCTTTCAGTGAAACAGCCAAGAATGTTCACCTACACCAGATTTAGGATTAATCCTGGTATCGGCTACTTCTATACAAGAAGAACAGGTTATGTTAGAAATGGGTGTCCGATTACATTAACCCCTCCCAAATTTGGAAACAAGATGTTCACAGTATTTTGTGACAGACAATAAGGTTTTCCAAACAGTGTACAAACTGATGCCCAGGATAGAATATAGATGAATATGAATATCTGATACATAACATATTACAGGAAACATAAGAAAAATATCTACTGTACATGTCATAATCTATACATATATCAGGATATGGTATTCAGATTTTCAGATCTGTGAAACATACTATCACTTAATTACAAGAATTATAAATTGTAAGTTAACATCCATGCAATCAAACCTTCAAAATTTTCAAAAGTGAAGAGAAAAATTTCAGAGCCTAAGTATATGACGAGTGAGCTGACTTGAAAAACTCATGACAACAGATGCAGATGAGTAAAAATATACTGTAGAAAGTAATCAGCCACATAAACTAGTTTCGACACAACAAGATATATTAAGCTCACAATCATATCAATAAGTTCAATTATATGCAAAGAGTAGTTGTAAGAAGCATCTAGCCTCAATCAAAGGTTGTACACTCTCCTTGGGTACACACACGCACACACACACACACACACACACACACACACACACACACACACACACACACACAATATGAATTGCAAGTATGACAGACTTTCTTAGTTTCAAATATTTTCAAAAGAAGAATAATTTTAACTGCACATAGAGAGTGTAACAAATTAATTTCCTTTCATACATTTTAGTCTGAAATTTAATACATCGTATACAAAATCAAATCAAATTCTTTCAGTGAAGCAGCCGAGAACGTTCACCTACACCAGATTCAGGATTAATCCTGGTATCAACTTCTTCTATAAAAAAAGGTTATGTTAGAAACGGGTGTCCCATTGCAATATGTTAATTAATTTAATGTGATTCAAAGCACTTTAAATGAGAATACACCTGTCAGGCTTTCTGTTGGTGTGTGTCACATATCTCAAATATACTGATTAGCACATAAATCTGCATGTTTCTGACAGTAATATTGATACTAATTAATTATGTTTTCAGATTATGAGTACCATAATGAAAACTAATTACATTAATTGAAACAGAACAACCGAAATGATAACCTGAGCAAGAAATTCAAGATAAATTAAGTCTAAACAAGATCCTGGTAATTTTATGTAAGTGTTACGTGCCACTAGATAAATGTACTGAAAATTAGCAAAAAGATTGGTTATTTATGGGAGTAGAAAAAAAACTAATGGGAAGGATATTCTATGTAATACAATGTAAAACATTCGCCACCACTCTAAAAAGTTTCTGATACAAGGAGAATTTTATAGTGTAGCTGACTACATTAGCAAACAGTGATCAAGAGTTCATCCTGTGAGTGATAAATCTAACGCCTCATAAAAAGAACTAGGAATAGAAATCAGTGTTAAAGATGAAATAGGTAAAAAGATGAGAGCTAGTAGAAATCCTTGGGTAACAGAAGAAATATTGAATTTAATTGATGAAAGGAGAAAAGGAATATAAACATCTCAAAAATGAGATCGACAGGAAGTGCAGAATGGCTGAGTAGAGATGGCTAGAGGACAAATGCAAGGATGTAGAGGCTTAGCTCACTAGGGGTAATATAGATACCGCCTACAGGAAAATTAAAGAGACATTTGGAGAAAAGAAAACCACTTGTATGAATATCAAGGGCTCAGATAGAAACCCAGTGCTAAGCAAAGAAGGGGAAGCAGAAAGGTGGAAGGAGTGTATAGAGGGTCTATACAAGGGTGATGTACTTGAGGACAATATTATGGAAATGGAAGAGGATGCAGATGAAGATGAAATGGGAGATAAGATATTGCGTGAAGAGTTTGACAGAGCACTGAAAGACTAGAGTCGAAACAAGGCCCCAGGAGTAGATAACATTCCATTAGAATTACTGACAGCCTTGGGAGAGCCAGTCCCGACAAAACTCTACCATCTGGTGAGAAAGATTTATGAGACAAGCGAAATACCCTCAGACTTCAAGAAGAATATAATAATTCCAATCCCAAAGAAAGCAGGTGTTGGCAGATGTGAAAATTACCGAACAATCAGATTAAAAAGTCATGGCTGCAAAATAATAACAAGAATTCTATACAGATGAATGGAAAAACTAGTAGAAACTTACCTTGGGGAAGATCAGTTTGGATTCCGTAGAAATATTAGAACATGTGAGGCAATACTGACCTTACGACTTATCTTAGAAGCTAGATTAAGGAAAGGCAAACCTACGTTTCTAGCATTTGTAGTCTCAGAGAAAGCTTTTACAATGTTGACTGGAATACTCTCTTTCAAATTCTAAAGGTGGCAGGGGTAAAATACAGGGAGCAAAAGGCTATTTACAATTTGTATAGAAACTAAATGGCAGTTATAAGAGTTGAGGGGCATGAAAGGGAAGCAGTAGTTGGGAAGGGAGTGAAACAGGGTTGTAGCCTCTCCCTGATGTCATTCAATCTGCATATTGAGCAAGCAGTGAAGGAAACAAAAGAAATATTCAGAGTAGGTATTAAAATTCATAGGGAAGAAATAAAAACTTTGTGGTTCGCCGATGACATTGTAATTCTGTCAGAGATAGCAAAGGACTTGGAAGAGCAGTTGAACGGAATGGACAGTGTCTTGAAAGGAGGGTATAAGATGAACATCAACAAAAGCAAAACAAGGATAATAGAATGTAGTTGAATTAAGTCGGGTGATGCTGAGGGTATTAGATTAGGAAATGAGACACTTAAAGTAGTTAAGGAGTTTTTTTATTTGGGGAGCAAAATAACTGATGATGGTCGAAGTAGAGAGGATATAAAATGTAGACTGGCAATGGCAAGGAAAGCGTTTCTGAAGAAGAGAAACTTGTTAACATCGAGTATAGATTTAAGTGTCAGGAAGTCGTTTCTGAAAGTATTTGTATGGAGTGTAGCCATGTATGGAGTTGAAACATGGACGATAAATAGTTTAGACAAGGAGAGATTAGAAGCTTTCGAAATGTGGTGCTACAGAAGAATGCCAAAGATTAGATGGGTAGATCACATAACTAATGAGGAAGTTCTGAATAGGATTGGAGAGAAGAGAAGTTTGTGCACAACTTGACTAGAAGAAGGGATCGATTGGTAGGACATGTTCTGAGTCATCAAGGGATCACCTATTTACTATTGGAGGGCAACGTGGAGGGTAAAAATCATAGAGGGAGACCAAGAGATGAATACACCAAACAGATTCAAATGGATGTAGGTTGCAGTAGGTACTGGGAGATGAAGAAGCTTTCACAAGATAGAGTAGCATGGAGAGCTGCGTCAAACCAGTCTCGGGACTGAAGACCACAACGACAACATTATCTAGATTGTAAGCATAATGACCTGCCCTATGTTACAAGTACATATCTGTACAAAGGTAATTTACGGGACCAATAAAAATCACAAATCACAATGTCCAGATTGTTAGCTGCAAATATTTCGACATATATCATGAAAAACGCAAAATTTTAATAAACTACAAATTCACACTATTGCATACACAAATGAAATACATGCTAAAAGTGGTCACTGACGTAAATTATAAGAATATACATTACCGGCCATTAAAATTGCAACACTACGAAGATGACGTGCTACAGACGCGAAATTTAACCAACAGGAAGAAGATGCTGTGATATGCAAATGATTTGCTTTTCAGAGCATTCACACAAGGTTGGCTCCGGTGGCAACACCTACAATGTGCTGACATGAGGAAAGTTTCCAACCGATTTCTCATACACAAACAGCAGTTGACCAGCGTTGCCTGGTGAAACATTGTTGTGACGCCTTGTATAAGGAGGAGAAATGTGTACCAACACATTTCCAACTTTGTTAAGGTTCAGATTGTAGCCTATCATGATGGCGGTTTATCATATCGCGACATTGCTCCTCTCATTGGTCGAGATCCAATTACTGTTAGCAGAATATGGAATCAGTGGGTTCAGGAGGGTAGTGCAGAACGCCATGCTGGATCCCAATGGCCCTGTATCACTAGCAGTCGAGATGACAGACATCTTATCCACATGACTGCAATGGATCGTGCAGCCATATCTCGATCCCTGAGTCAACAGATGGGGACATCTGCAAGACAGCAACCATCTGCATGAACAGTTCGACGATGTTTGCAGCAGCAGCTCAGAGACCATGGCTGCAGTTACCCTTGATGCTGCATCACAGACAGGACCACCTGCGATGGTGTACTCAACGACGAACCTGGGTGAATGAATGACAAAACGTCATTTTTTCAGATGAATCCAGGTTCTGTTTACAGCATCATGGTCGCAACTGTGTTTGGCAACATTGCGGTGAATGCACATTGGAAGTGTGTATTCGTAATCGCCATTCTGGCGTATCACCTGGCTTGATGGTATGGGGTGCCATTGGTTACACATCTCTGTCACCTCTTGTCTGCATTGACGGCACTTTGAACAGTGGGTGTTACATTTCAGATGTGTTATGACCCATGGCTGTACCCTTCATTCGATCCCTGCGAAACCCTACATTTCAGCAGGATAGCACACGACCATATGTTGCAGGTCCTGTATGGGCCTTTCTGGATACAGAAAATGTTCAATTGCTGCCCTGGCCACGACATTGTCCAAATCCCTCACCAATTGAAAACGTATGGTCAATGGCGGTCGAGCAACTGGCTCGTCACAATACTCTTGATGAACTGTGGTATCGTGTTGAAGCTGCATGGGCAGCTGTACCTGCACACGCCATCCAAGCTCTGTTTGACTCAATGCCCACGGGTATCAAGGCCGTTATTGCAGCCAGAGGTGGTTGTTCTGGGTACTGGTTTCTCAGGATCCATGCACCCAAATTGCGTGAAAATGTAATCACATGTCAGTTCTAGTATAATAAATTTGTCCAATGAATACCCGTTCATCATCTGCATTTCTTCTTGGTGTAGCAATTTCAATGGCCGGTAGTGTACATATTTCAGACATTACTTTTAGTGAGTAAATGCACTAGATACTTCAGATGAGAAACAAAATCTTTTACTAAAATGTACAATAATATATTTTCAAACTTTTTTCTTGAGAAAAGTTTGAATCACAGACGTACACTTCCACTCACAGCCTACCACTGTTGAACTGATGATTTTCATTTCCAGTGTTCATAGGCATTGTTGTGCTGGAAATTTAGAATACCTACTGTACAGTCCTGTACCAGAACTCTTGATCAGTGAGGAAAATGATCACCTAGATTCCAATGGACAAGATAATTATAACATCAGAACCTGTAATCTCTAATTTGTGGCCAATTTAATACATAAATGATTACAAAATACCAAAATATCAAAGCTATGAAACTTGGTCAATTGGTAGAAACGTCTTAAATTTCCTGATTCTGTTCTAATTAGCATAATGAAATCATATTGTACCATGTTTCTCATTTTCATTTGTCAGCCAAGATAAACGAAACGAAGTTTGAATTAGTATATCATCTTCTACTATTCATTTGTATAACTTATGTACATAACTAAATTCACTAATTTTTAGATAATCATGAGACTCTGCAAAACTTTGAAACCAAATACATGCAAACAAACAATCAAAAGAGATTTTCTATGTAAATGGCAAAACTATTGTTAACACTAATATCTTTACTAATAAAGTTCTATTCAATTATATATTGAAAATGTTGCAGGAAACCTATGCTTGATTTCATCTTCATGTAATTAAAGAAGCTATTTTTTTTTTCAGCATAGTTGAGTTATGACATTATTTGGCTGAATTGTATGCCTGAAGATGACAAGGGTATTTTAAACTTTTATATGTATGTTAGTCAACTTGGTGTCATGATTTTTAATTGTAATATCTAAAAATTGGACTATTAAGTGAGCCAGTTGTTCAAAATCCTATATAAGTGCAGGAATTGTAGAGTTCAGGGTACATGTTGGTCTGATGTTTGCAAGAGACCTCCTGTGTCACTTTGAATATGAAAATGTTTTGGAAACTATAACGCTGTTCCTTTTACTGAATTCACTAACAACACTGAATGGATTATGCACCTAAATCAAGTTCCTGTGAATAATTTCATGACATTGAGGAACAAAAAGGTAAGCAGCCTACTTGAGTTACACCACCCATACAGCTGCTCACATTTCATCAGTTTTAAACTGCAGCAAGTTTGTATCACTCTCAAACTCAAGAAAAAAAATGTTTAGTTGAGAACTGAAAATAAGTTATATCTCTGTGCCCTGTAGATAGGTACATGAGAAAAACACTTGCCTGCCACTTAGAAGAAAATTTCATTTTGTAACCTATCACTTGCTGCTAGTATATTACAGCACATTACATTATCATGCTGATAAAGGGGACAGAAGCTATCTTTATTAATTTCAAATGGTTTTATTTAGAGAAATTTCTGCATCCCTCTGAAAACAAAATGACAGTTATTGTTATTATGTATGTCAGACAATTCATGTTTATCGCTTCATATAAAGATATGCACTTCAAAAATTTACCTGTGCTCCCTTTTTTATGAAAGCAGGGCATGAAAGTTGTTCCAAGGCCAGTAACCATAAGTAATATGTAAAACTCATAAATCAGGTAAGAGCTCTGTTTGGAGGCAGAACCTTAGATGCTCACGAGATGTAACCCAAGTGGTATATACCCTTGGATAGAAAAATTCAAAGCATTTTGGGGCAGAACCAAAGACAGGAAAGTGGAAAACATGAGTGTACCAGAATGGATAAATTGAAACATTCCAGCTAAGGCTGGGTAAGGCACCACACACAATTTTGTGCAGACATTCTACTTATGTTCTTTACCTAATACTACAAATGTCTTTACTTCTCTTGAAAAATAAATGTTTCCCGGCTTCAGAAATTTTTCAAAGTTGACTGAATGAAATTTATAATATTTACGATACAAAACATATGGTTTGAAATTTATTATATTCTTCAATCTAAATATTTAACTGGATTTAGGATATGCAAGTTAAAGGCATTGTCATGAGCATTTCTAGCTCCTTTGAATGGACCATAGCACTTACAAAAGTATTTTCCTGGCTCTTCATTTGCCCTACTGGATTTTCCTTAGTCTTCACTAATACTAATTCCCATAGCTTGAGGCTTGTAGATTTAACATTGCTATCATTTATCCTCTTCCTGTCCTTGGCTTTTTCCCCTAATGTTTCCTTAGCTATCCTGATATTTTCATCTTGGTTGATTTCATTCAGTATAAGAGGCACATTCTCCTTTGGAATAATTTTACTAGGTTTCCACCCAAACATAATTTCTCAAGAACCAAATCCAGTAGATTCATTCCAAAGGTTGTTAACGATGTTCTTAAAAGAGCGTGTGTGACTGCCCCATGCAGTGTTTTTTTTTCATTTTTACTACACGATGTCCTTCACAATCTATTGTTTTGCTTCATGAGCCGTTCATTGATACTGCCTTGCAGAAAATAGGCAGAAATTTTGATATGATTTTTTTTTTTTACATCTGCATAAATCTTTTGGATGTAAATTGGTATCCATTGTCCAACAAAAGAAACTTTAGCACCCCACTTTGCAAAAATATGTTTCATCAAACTCAAATTTAGAGCTTAATTTTATTCCCTCATCATGTTTCTACAAATATGCTTAATCAATTTTTATCATTGAGTCCCTGTAAATACACTCATTTAAGTCATGACCATAATCATTCCTTTTCTGTACAGGCATTTTGGGTATTAATCTATCATAATGTTGTCTTTGCCTTGGCTGTATCTAATTTCTAAGTTAAACTGCTGCAGATACAACCCCATCTATTAAGCAATTATGGTTTAATCTATACTGCTTAGGAAATGAAAAGCTTTGTGATCTGTGTAAACTATTGTCTTGTGTCCTAGTAAGTCTTCCTCATACTTTTTAAATGCAAAATCTATTCCTAAAGTTTCCAATTCAGAAGTGTAATAGTGCTTCTCATAAACATGCAAGGTCCTACTTAAAATGCAATGGTCTGTGTTCCACTCCTGTATGTGTTTCTAGTAATTCAAAAAGTTTGACCCACAGATCACAAAAGCTTTACTAGTACTCATACAGAATGGCCAAGAATAGTCAGGACAACACAATTACTTACTGTCTACTAATAACTTCTTTGTATTTTTAAAAGCTTCTTCATATTCAGATGTCCAATTCCACACAACATTTTTCTGCAACAAGTTACCCCCAACAAGGATGCTTAAATAATTGATCTCTCACAAACTTCTTATAATATCCAAATAGATCAAACATGAGTTTTAACTGCTTTGTGTTTTTAGGTGATGAAGAATCTCCAATAGCTTTTAATTTTTCTGTACTGAGTTGTATCCCTTTTTCATTAATTATACACCCTGAAAATGAAGTTTCATTCTTGATACTTGTAGACTTACTTAATTTCAACTTGATACCTCCTCTGTAAATAGCATCATCCAAATCTGTACCATTTGTAGCCACTTAAAACTGCCTTCTACATAAACAGGCACATAGGCAGTTCACTACCTAAAAATTTACTGACAGCAATAATGAATATGCAAACAGACAAATTTAGATCAAACGGCACCACACAATTCTGATAACTCTTACCTTCATGCAAAAAGGTTATACAAGGTCTCAGTTGTTTTTCCAAACAAATTTTACAGTAATCTCAACTTACATCAAAGGAGAAAAGAAATTGGAACAATGTCTTTTGCAGTATTTCACCAATACTAGCTGGTATGTCACTCTCCCTTAAAAGTATTTCATTTAATTTTCTAGCTTCCACAACCACCAACAAATTATTGTACCTACTGTGTGTACACTTGGATTCTCTCTGCTTCCTTTCTCACAGCTTACCTCTTACAACATAGAAAGATAACAGGTTTCCTGAAAAAGGATTCATGTCAATTTGCACTCAAGAATTTCCACAAAACCAGGTTTGTCTTAAAACACTTAATTATTTTGCACTAACACTTTCTCAAAAACACTCTTTCGACTTGCTGATTTACCCCCAGTAACCTCAGTTTTCTTTTCTATTTCCAACAGTACTGTTTCTTCCTCTGATTTATGTCTGTCACTTCCAGTAGCTAAGTATCTTAATGGGAAATCTAACTCACCATACATCTTGATCCATTTTTCTAGAAAAGTCATTTTATATAGATTTGCAGTACATTCAAAACTAAATGTTCCTGCAGCAAAATCAATATTGGCATTCCATTTACACAACCCTGTACTTAAAATCACATATATGCTCAGGTCAAGTACTACTGAATGTTTGTGGTCTACTTGCTGTCCTGCCAGTTCAGTAGTTAGTAATATTTTGTCTGTAATACTTTTGGACATCTTTCCAGTAGCACTCATAATTATAGTTCTTGAAACATGATCATCACTACCACCTCCTTATGTAAAAAAAAAAAAAAAAAAAAAAAAAAAAAAAAAGAGAGAACTCTTCGAAATACAATCTAAATCCCCCTGCCACTCTCCAGTGAACATTTAACAGAAATATCTTGAACATTCGCCAAAACGACAAAATTCCATATCTCTCTGTTACTTATCTCCATGTATTTTCCATGTAACAATTCCACATTAATCATTTTAATGGAAAAATAGTATACCTGACCACCAAACCTATTTTAGTTACCATTAAGGGACACACGGCATAATTATCTTTGTTACTTGTTCCTTCTTAATTTTATACTTTCGCCTCATTATCACTTTGCTCATTAATATCATTTACCCTTTCTTATCTCAACATAATCCTTTCATCATCATAAACTAAGCTCAAATATTTCAGCCTCCTCACCTTCTTCGTCACTACTTACTCTTTCACTACTTCACCTATTACTTGAATTACTACTTGTGTCACTGTCACTATTTCATATTCTTGGCTAATCAGCTGCTCCCTATCTTCTCTGTTTGTCTTAAAGGAAGACACTTAAACTTTTTGTTTTCTGCAGTTGCTTGCACTTTCTCATAGTATCTTGAAAACTGTTTTTGCAATATTCTTCTTCCTGAACAGCTGAAAAATTTTCTACCTCATCAATTTGCTCTGTCATTATGTCTACTTCTTTTGATATTTTACAACACTCAGCCTCACTGCTTATCTCACAATCTCTACTCACATCACTATTGCTGAATGTTGGCATTCATTTATTTACAATTGGATCTTTTGTATGTCTTACATAGGAGTCAGCCCCAACTGGAGCAAAGTTCAGTTTTCTGACTTCAGTCTATAACTGCCATTCCCTATATTCCTATCACTGAAATTTCTTCTGTCAGTTCTATTCCCATTTGGACCATTTACCATGCATTTATTACTTGGACCATGATTATTACTTCCATAACCTCCTCTACTCACTCTACCCATATGGTAATCATTACTTGCTTGGTTCCTATCTACAAAGTTTCTCACATTGTCTTCTGCTATGAATCTGACCCTTTCTGTTTTTCCCTTTAATAGCGCCTCTTCTTGAATAGTACCTACCACCACCACAAAATTCACTCAAAATCCTTTCCTGCTCATTTGTAGACCAATACCCCTCTAAAAAATTTATTTTAAACTCTTCCCATAAATTACACAGTTCTGCAACTTCATCTTCCCAGCCATCAGATCTGCTTTTAAGAAATCTTTTATGATAGACAGTTCTTTATATCTCTCCAGTTTTCAGGAAAATTATTAAACTCTGTATTAAAAGCAAGATGATATGCATTACCATATGGTTCGATGTTACTGAACTCATTTACAACTAACAAAATAAGATCCATTAGCCACAAAACAAACACTATGTTTCACATTTTGAGCTTTACTGCCTTTCTTTAAGTTTCAAAAAACTTAGAACCTTCATTTTCATTTACTTATTCCACTCTCTTTTCAGTAGTGTTCAGACACTTCTTCCTACTTAATTTACTGCTGTTCCTATTTTATTGTCTAGATCTGATTTTGTTTGTTCAGTTTGAGCCTCCAACTCATCTCTGTTTTCAGAACAAAACTTCTTGAATGCTACCTGGGATTTGTCACTTTTATATCCATAGCTTTAGGTGTATTCTCTAATTTGTATTCAAAGTTAGTTTTCACATGTTCTATTTTCTTGTCAAAATCTCACTTCAAATTAACAGTAGCATTTTTAATTTCTAATCATAAACTATCCATGTCTTTTTTACTGTTACTGCTATTTCTGTTCATTTCTGCTCTTAAACTGCTAAAGTCACACCTACTTTTTTCTATTTTTGAAGCCAACTGGTACATAAACTTCAACACTGCTGACTAAAATTCCTCATTTACTGGCACTTCCTATTTACTGTTGCTCTACTCATGCAACTCTTGCTTAACATTAATTTATTTCATCAACTCCAAACTGCTCACTTCCTCACTCACACTACAGTAGGCAGTAGGCAGTAGGCACTCACAGTTCCCATGCCAACTCTTTTGAAGTTCTATGTCAGGTAAGTTTGTTTACTGGCACGCAGTGTGATGATTGGCTGCTGCCCTAGGTGATGTCAGTGATGACGTCATTCAGTTTTGTCCTCATATTCATCAAAGCTTTCTTGGTAATTGGATCTGTTTCTTGAATAATAATTCAGTATAATCCACTGTCCTCAAAATTGTCCATGCCCTGTCCCCTTTGCACATTAAACCTAGTTTAGTTCCTTTGTGCCACACAAAAATATAGTTCATTGCTCAAAATTCACTTCACCACTGTAAATAATAATTCACTGTCAACAGCCTCTTGGAATTGTTCTAAGGTATAACATTCCGCTCTCTCTCTCTCTCTGACCTGGTTATCATAGTCTCCCCTTGGCTGCACAAACATCTGATCACATCAAAGCTGAAAATCTAATGAATGTAGGATGCTGTTTGCTCAAGAATTTGAATTGTCCTTACACACACATTCACCCCTTGCAAAGTTCATTTATTACTGATGATGGTGAGTGTAGCTATTGTGTAAAACTATCAGCTCATAGAACTAGGTTGGCACTTACATTTACCTCCCAATAGTTCAGACTGAAGATAATTATTCTATTTTTAGGTACAAAACACAGTTCAAATTTATGTGAAGAAGTCACAGTTTGCACTTAGCAGTCTCCTGTAGTAATTTATCACAGATTAATACAATGTGCTAGTTCAATGAAGTCAGTTTATAATGTGAATCATATCCAACAATAGCTCATTCCAGTAGCAATGACAACATACCCCTTCTTGTTAATAATAATAACAGAGTTCAGTTAAAATTTTCATTTCTCTGATGCATAAAAACTACTTGAAAGTTATTAAACATTAATAACACAGAGTTTCACAGATGTTTGTGGGAATTCAGTTGGCTCAAATGCTGTAAGACTTGATGTATTTTGTATCGTCAGGTGCAAATGTCCACATTACAGCAACTCATACTGAATAAGCAAGATGGCACAGGCAGATACGTTAAAAAGTCAAAGATCTTGTGATGGAGGAGATATGTTGTTTGTACTTGTTGCCACAGAGCCCCCCCCTGCTCCCACTTCCCACAGTGTGGAGTGTGGTTTGAGCATAGTGGAAGGAGTTTGTGTCTGGCAATGAAGGTGATGAGGAAGACAACAGTGATGAGTTGGGGATTCCTTCTATGGAGGTTGTTGTGGCAGGGACCATGCTGGGAGGTCGACAGGGAACTCCTGTAGGTGGTGTGGGTGGACAAGGTGTCAGCCCACACATGAGGATGGAGCAGTGTGAGGAGGGACTATGTTCCCTGCATGATCAGCTGGCAGCTGGCAGCATCTGAACCATAACCCTCCCTAAGGGGGTCACTGTAGCTTGAAGAAACACATGGTTGACCCCTCACAAGAGCGCATGGAAGCCAACGATCAACTGACGAAACAGGTCCCTGGTCGGGTGGAGCAAGTTGGCTTGCAACAGAATGTAGATGGTGACATCCTCCACACGTTCAGGTGGAATGTCAGTTTGCATAACTACTAGAGGGGATAGCAGGGAGGAGGTAGAGAGAGAGAGAGAGAGAGAGAGAGAGAGAGACAGAGAGAGAGAGAGAGAGAGAGAGGGCAAGAACCCAAGGAATGGCAGTGATGGTGATGCAGGCACATTGTCAGGTGAATGCTGCAGTGGCAGCAGCTCTGAGCTATAATAGTGTAAGTGCAAATCCTCAGGGCTGGGAGGCTGCTTAACATCTTCAGGCACGAAATATGCTGGGTTGAGGTGTGCCATTTTCACATGGTGGAGAGAAACAGTGAATGGCAAACCTTTAACCCAGATGTCCATTGTGTTAGCAGTGTGGCTTATGACCTCATATGGGCCTGGATATGGTGGGGTGAATGGAGCCCAGACAGTGTCATCACAGAGAAAAACAAACTTGCATGTAAGGGAATTGGAGGACACATAGGAGCAGGGGAGAGTATGGCTAGATGGGGGTCAGGGAAATGTTTTCAAAATGCGTTTTGATCCATCTTACGAAATTAGGAAGGGAGGTGGGAGCATCAGAGGGGGTAGGTTGTAACAGCTACCCAGGGAGGACAGGATTTTCACCATAGATGAACTCAATCATGGTGCCCTCGATATCTGGTTTGTATGATGACCATAGGCTGAGGAGTACATATGGGAGGTCCTCAGTCCAAAGACTGTTGTGACACTGTAATGCTGTCTTGAAAGTGCAATGCCACCATTCTACCAGTCCATTTCTTTGGGGGTAGTAGGCAGTCGTTCAACATTTGGTGGTACCATACAGCTGGCAGAGTTGGACGAAGAGTGATGATTCAAACTGACAGCCTGGTCACTGGTGACAGCAGTGGGTCAGCCAAAGTGGGAAATCCAGGAAGAAACCAAAGCCTTAGCCACAGTTTTGGTTATTATGTTGGTGAGAGGTACGGCCTCTACCCACCAAGATAAACAATCGATGCAAGAAAGAACATAACGGAAGCCCTCTGAGGGGGGAAGGAGGCCAATGAGGTCCAGGTGTACTTGCCAAAAGCGGCCAGATGGAATCCCGGAATTGTGGACAGGTGGGACAGTGTGCCTGGTGACTTTGTTTCACTGGCAGGTAATGCAGTTCGGGGCTCCGGTCTGACAATCACACGTCGTGTCTCACCACCTGAATTGTTTGGACATGAGATGTGTTGATGACTTAATTCCCGGGTGTGCTAGAGAATGTAGTGTGTCAAACACTGAATGGAAGAAGGAGATGGGGATGAGGAGGTGGAGGGTGCCGGTGGAGGAGCCACGCCAGACCTTCTCTTGGATGCTGGCGAATTTTGCATTGGTGAAAGACAGTAAAGTGGAGGTGCTGTTGACAAGTTACTGTGCGTCCTCAACCTGATTCTGTAGGGACGCATGGTCAGAAAGTTCAACAACTGTTGAAATGGCGCTAATGCAGGAAAGGATACCTGCAATGATGTTGTCGGTGCCTTTGATATGGCAGACGTCAGTAGAGAACTGAGAGTTGTTGTTGTTGTGGTCTTCAGTCCTGAGACTGGTTTGATGCAGCTCTCCATGCTACTCTATTCTGTGCAAGCTTCTTCATCTCCCAGTACCTACTGCAACCTACATCCTTCTGAATCTGCTTAGTGTATTCATCTCTTGGTCTCCCCCTACGATTTTTACCCTCCACGCTGCCCTCCAATACTAAATTGGTGATCCCTTGATGCCTCAGAACATGTCCTACCAACCGATCCCTTCTTCTGGTCAAGTTGTGCCACAAACTTCTCTTCTCCCCAATCCTATTCAATACTTCCTCATTAGTTATGTGATCTATCCATCTAATCTTCAGCATTCTTCTGTAGCACCACATTTCGAAAGCTTCTATTCTCTTCTTGTCCAAACTATTTATCGTCCATGTTTCACTTCCATACATGGCTACACTCCATACAAATACTTTCAGAAATGACTTCCTGACACTTAAATCTATACTCGATGTTAACAAATTTCTCTTCTTCAGAAACGCTTTCCTTGCCATTGCCAGTCTACATTTTATACCCTCTCTACTTTGACCATCATCAGTTATTTTGCTCCCCAAATAGCAAAACTCCTTTACTACTTTAAGTGTCTCATTTCCTAATCTAATACCCTCAACATCACCCGACTTAATTCGACTACATTCCATTATTCTTGTTTTGTTTTTGTTGATGTTCATCTGAGAGATGAAATTGAAATGCCGAAAGTGGCAGAAGGGGGTGGGGGGGTGGGGGAGTTCGAGAGGGGGCTTTCATATGGCATCTGATGCTGGTTTATGGTCTGTCAGGTTGTGGGAAAGTTGGTCCTCAACATTGGGGCAGAAGCATTTCACTGCCTCATAAAATGCTAAAAGTTCATGGTCGAAAGCTGAGTATTTTTGTTGGGTATGTGAAAGGTTTTTTGAAAAGAATTAAAGTGGCATCACCATGTAGTAGTGGCATTGTTGTAAGACTGTACCTACTGCAGAGTCACTGGCATCAGTGGTGATGAAGAGTTTAGCATCTGAGATTGGATGAGCAACGGTGATGGCTTGTGTGAGAGAGTCTTTCAGGTCCTGGAAGGTTGCGCGCATTGGTTCCATCCACGGAATGGGTCATGTCCCTGTTTGCTTGCTGACGAGGGCGTTAGTGAAGATGGCCTGGATGTTGACTGCTTCAGGCAAATGACGACAGTAGTAGCTTATAGTTCCCAGGAATCGAAGGTGCTCTTTATATGTAGTAGGGAGTGGCTTGAATAAGATTGATTGCCTCTTCAATTCAAGGGGTGTATACTGGCATCCGAGACTGCATACCCTAAGAATTGGACAGATTGTTGGCATAGTTGCAGTCGGTGTTAATCTCAACTCAATTAGGTGAGAGTGTGTCCTTTACTATCATGATGTGGCATTTGTGATCTAGCACAGATTTGCTGAAGATCAGGATATTGTCGAGATACACAAAACAGAAGTTGAACTGAAGCAAGAGAGAGTCAATGAAGCGTTTCCACATCTGAGAGGTGCTTTTTAACCTGAATGGCATGGAATGGTACTCATACAACCCAACAGGGTGATAATAATCATTTTTGGAATGTCCTCAGATACGACTGTGATTTGGTGATAAGCACATTTGCATTCCAGTTGACTGAAAATTGTAGCACCCGTGAGAAGGTGAGTGAAGTCGTAAATGTTCAGTACAGGATAATTCTCCATCACAGTTCTAGAATTCAAGTGTCTGTAGTCTCCACACATACGAAAGGAGCCGTTTTTTTAGGGTTGAGGTGTATAAGTCCTGCTCACAAAGGCCAATCACTGATGTTAATGGTGTTTACACTCAGATAAGGTGAAACCTCAAACAACATTTAGAGACAGGTGGTGGTGTAATAAGAAGTTAATTCCCAGGATCGGGTGTGCGATGACCACCGCATGCAAGACCCAGAGGGACGAAAGGCTGTTAGGGAGGTCAAGTTGAAGCTTGATCGAGGTGCAGGTATAGAGTGTAGACACATTCAGGGCTTGTAGGAGAGAGCATGTGCGTGTGAAGGGGCGTGTGACCATCACTTTAAGTATGAATGAGATATCAGCACCGGTGACCATCAGGAAGTTGAGACATGAAGAATAATTTTTGATGTAGAGGTGGCCATTCGATGGGTGGGGGCATGGATGGAATGTAGTGTGGGTTGGTGTTTATCAGACAGTGGGCTTTTCAGATGCTTGCATGGAGGGCAACAATGTTTTGAGTCATTGCCAAATATTGTGTGGTAACAACAGTGAGGGTATGTTGGGAGAAGAGGTGGCCAATCGACCTCAATGTGTTTGCATTCACATGCTGGGACAGATAGCGCAGGTGTGATATGCAGCAGCTCGGTGGGCGGAGAGTGCTTGGACTTTGTGCCAGGTGGTGCAGCTGTCCGAGGAGCAGAGTGCAGAGTGCCCTGCCAGTGGACAGGCAAACTATCAGTGCACGAGTGCCAACCTCTTGCGTGAACTCCTGTTGGTGGCACTGGTGTTTGAGCAAATAGACCTGGTCAGCCATCCATACATGTGACATGCTAACTGATGGATTCCATGGTGTGGGTGAGGAGATAAACCAGGAGATCTGTAGCCAGTTTTAATAACCACACTGACCACAGGGTTTTGTCCAGCATCATCTGGTCACTGACCAGGAGGCATAGCCGCCACCAAAGCTGGAATGGGGTGCGGTCACTGAGATGTTCCTCGTACAGTATTCGCAGAATAACCTCTTTTGGGGAACTCGAGAAGTACTTGATGACAGTCTGTTTTGCAAAATCATACTTCAAAGTTAGCACTAGTGTCAGAAGTAGGTCACAGATCAGGTCCATGTGCCTTTGCAGATGAGTTATGAGACACAGGAATTTTTAATTGTCATCAGTGATGCAGTACGGTTCAAAAAAGTTCTCCGTTAGTGCAAACCACATTGCTGGGTTGTCTTTGGATAGCAGGAGCATGGCTGGTAAGCAGCCTGATGGTGGCGATGAAGGCACAGCTAGTTCTGTACTGTGTCCCTCATATCACTTGTATGATGTTGATGCTGTACTAGCTTGGTCGACGCAGATGGCACTGTGCAGGGTGCGAGTGAGCAGTCTGTCAGAGACGATGAGAATGGCACGGAAGCACTAGGTAATGATGCTGTAGAAATGTCCAATGCAATATTTGTGGTTCAGAAGTCTGAAGCAGAAGGTATGGCTGATGCCATGTGAAAAGCTAGTGGGTGAATGGCTGCAGCTGAAACCCCCTGAAAGTTTACTTGCAATTGCAGGGGTGTAAGAGTAGACATGTGTGGAGGAGCACAATAAAATGTTCCCACCATGCTGTCAACATGACGAGCCAGGGCATGTTTGCACAGGTGGAAACTACAGTTAGTATCACTATGAGGCACATTGTTCACATCAGGTGGGGGCCCATGAAGTGCATTGAGCAGCTGAACTGTCACTGGGGGTGGAAACGTACATTGAAATAGTCGTGATATACACTGGGCGTTGTCCAATTTGTAAACCAATGAAGTGGTAAAGCACTCGGGCATCACGGCAGCAAGATCAGTACAAGTGGTCTGTCTCAACAAAGGTGAGTTTGCACATGGCACTGTTGTAACAGCTGCCTGGGTGGCTGGCATCTGATACATAGTTTGTGCACGAAATGCAGAATCACATTAGCATGATGAAATACAGGAACTTTGATCATCTCATTATTGTTTTCAAAATGCAAACATCAATGCACACTCACTGGAGAGGCAAAGGCTGAGTCTACAGTCACATGTTGGGATGACGAAACTGCAGGAAATGTGTTGTAGAATCCAGGTGGTGGTGAAGTGACAAAATGTTCCATTTTAGGTGCAGGAGCTTTGCTATCCTCATGCTGCATGGCAGGATACATGACCAAGGGGAACAAACAAACATGTAAACAAAGCTGGCACAGTAGATGTGAAATGGCAAGAAAATTCTTATTTGGGGTCACCACTGTGGGAATTTGGTTTGGTTGCAGCCCAAGCAAGACACACTTAATATTGTAAGACTCAATATATTTTGTATCGGCAAGTACAAAGTCCACATTAGAGCAAATCATACAGCGAACTGAATAAGCAAGATGGTGTGGGCCTTTAGGTTAAAGAGTCAATGATCTTGCAATGGTGGAGATATGTTGTTCATACATGTCACATGTCAATGCACATATTGTTGCATAAGAACATGCATATTTGTAGTATTATCAACACTGGGAGTGTACCAAACATAGGTGTTACTTGTGAGCTTTCAAACTGTGAACTGCAAATTTTGGGTAATATCCAGCTACTTATAGACTGGTGTAGGAACAAACCATTACACTTTAAACTAAATTATGCTTTGAAAAGCAGTTAAACTGCACTTAATTTAATGTGATTTTGGCTAATAGAAAAAGTTGCTAGTTATAAATTTAGAAAAATACATGGATACTGTTATTCTTCGAGGATGTGGTTCCCCCTTTTTACATTCCGGAGTGTCATATTGCAAATTAGGGTAAATTAGATGAGTTTATTAATTAGTGAGTTAATTAATCAGTGGTGTACGTCATTTTGTACAGAAAATGTAACAAAAGTACATTGTAAAGGTTCATAATCTAACAATAGTCATAACAAAATCTGCAATAGCAAGAGACAGTAGTCTAGAATTTTGATGTTAAGCATTGCTTAGCATAATTATTTTTAGATGATTCAAAGCACATGCGACTGTCAGAATTTCTGTTGCAGGGAGTCACCTTTCTCAAATATACTGGCTAGCCCTTAGAACTTCGCATGTTGTGAACTGTAACACTGATATTCATTAATTGCACATTCAACCTATGTCTGCCTTAATGAAAAATAAATTGCGTCATTGTAAGCCGAACAACCAGAATGATAGCTTGACCAATAAATTAAAGAGAAATTAAGCCTAAGCAAGATCTTGAGATTTTTATGTAATGTTACATGAAAATAGATAAATGTATTGAAAATAAGACAAAAATTTGTAATAGTATTGGTTATTTATGAGAGTAGAAAAAACAAAACATATGGGAAGAATCCACATTGCTATGTCACAGCCCTGAATAATGAACATTACAGAAGATACTGGAGATGGTCACAGTTGAGAATGATGCAGTACTGTGGTTGCTTTATCAAACTGTGAGACATGTGTAGCAACTCTACCTCAGTGATAGACTAACAGCATTTTCTCATTGTTCTTTTATAGCTCTTCCAGTGAGTGAGGCTTATTTCAGTAGGATTATTTTAGTACACCTGGTTCTTCAATTTGCCACACAGATAAGAATCATGTGGGAAGAGGTAAGGTGATTGAGGTGGCCAACAGACTACATTGCCCCTTGTGATTGACCTCTCCTCAACAAACACCTCATGCATCCCTTCAAGAGATGACCAAATGCAAACATGTGACAATAATCAAGTGGTGCACTTCCATTGTCTGTGATGGAGAATTCTCCTGTTAATTAATGAGGGTAAAAAAAATGGCTCTGAGCACTATGGGACTTAACTTCTGAGGTCCTCAGTCCCCTAGAACTTAGAACTACTGAAACCTAACTAACCTAAGGACAACACACACATCCATACCCGAGGGGCAGGATTCAAACCTGCAACCGTAGCAGTCACATGCGGTCGTGCAGTTCCAGACTGTAGCGTCTATAACCGCTCGGCCACCCCGACCAGCAATGAGGGTCAGTTCCAGTTCAGTCTTACATATATTTTTGAGGACAGTTTTATTTTGTCCACACTGTACAATACATAAAAAACAAACAACAGTAAAGTATGCATAATAAATCTGTATATCTGTGTTCAAAATTCATCTGATAAGTGAAAGTTTGATGAAGGTAATAAAGCCTTATTTTCTTTTTAAAACGTTCACTGTTGCTACCTAGGTTATTTGGCATTGAGTAAAATGTTTTAATATTGGAATACTTTATACCCTCCAGTACCTGAGTTAGATTTTGGAAATGACAATGGAGGTCAGCTTTCCTTATTGTGATTGTGAAACTTTTCAGCGATATCAGAGTACACAGAATTGTTAACCATGAAGCTCATAATGGAAAAATATAAAGCAAAGTTGTAGTAAGTAACATATGTTTCTTGAAAATATTAAGGCACAATAGTGAGACAGCCTTTCTTCAGAAAGAAAATTTTCATTTGTGTGGGTGATTTGCCACAGTAAATAATTCCATAGGACATAAAAGGATGGAAGTATCCAAAATAAGTGTTCTTTGTGATATTCAGGTTTCCAATATTTGACTCTTCACTAATCATAGAATTAGACATGGACAACATTTTCATGGTCTGGATTACATTATGTTCCCTGTTATCTCTGTGGAGGGCTAAGAATTTGACGCAGTGTACCCTTGAAATTTGCTGACTGTCATGTACAGTAAGCATCCCCTTTTTGAATCTGTGATAAGGGGAACGTGGATGTTAAGGTTTAATGACAGGAAGTTTATTTTGAACCAGATTATTAGTTCTGAAAATAGTTTCTTGCTATCAGCCTCTAGATCAATGGGCTGTTTTTTGTTTATTAGAGTGCTGATATCATCAGCAAACAGTGAACTTGCATGTTTGGTATCGCAAAAAATAAGTTATTTATGTATGTGAGGAGCAGTAACAGGGAAAGTAGAAATCTCTCTGATAACTCCATGCACTACAGCACACAAGTCAGTTTCTACCCCCTCACTTGCTTTGCTGCTTTCAGCCAAGACCAGCTTCTATTACCCATCTTGGATGTAGTATTTTGGCCAGTTTCCCACTGCACTTGTTATGTCATAGTGGCATGCAGTGTTGATAAGTATTTGTGATCCATACACTCAAATGCCTCAGAAAGACCACAAAATTACAAACTGCTTTCTTTTTGTATCCTAGAGGTTCCAGCACATTTTATGTGAAATGAAATACAGGTTCAGTTGCAGACATATCATTTCAGACACCAAACAATCTTTGCTGATGATGTCCAAGTTTCTGACGTGTCTCACAATTCTAGAATACAGTATTTTCTTAAGGAAATTTGAGAATTTGGTAAATAAAGAAATTGGAAAATAATTTGTAACTTGTCTCATTTATTGTGAAGAAGCTTCACTATAGCATACCTTATTCTTTCTGGGAAGACATAATCACTGAATCACTAGATATATGGACCAAAACTTTATATAACTGGTATGATCTGGCTTTTAGAAATTAACTGATCAACCACCCGCATAGTTGTGTCTATTAGCATGCCATTTCCTAGATTTGAGGAGGCACACCAGCTCCTCATCAAATCTGTTTGGTAGGTTAACAATGTTGGTTTTAGGTGGTTTTCCAAAACTGATTAGGACAACACCAGTTATCTGATTAGCAAACTTTTAAAAACATTCACGCACTTTCACGCCTTATAAGGTATAATACTAAACAAAGACACATACAAAAATGAGCTCCTCATCCACATCATGAATGTCCAAGAGATGCCTACTGGCTACTATACCATCCTTTGCCTGGCAGTGTCATACAGATGCAGTATTGAGGGGTGGGGTACGTGGTCAGCACTCCGCTCTCCCAGCCATGCTGCAGGCTTTGCAGACTGTGGATCTGCTACTTTTCACTCAACTAGCTCCTCAGTTGGCATCACAAGGATGAGTTCATTCCATACCAGTCCCCACCCCCCACTCAAGGTAAAATACGTGGCAGTGTCAGGAATTGATATCAGGTCTTCTGCATGGTGTCCATCCACATGGTCCACTTTTTTTAATTCTTTTATTTTTTTTAAATCTGAGCAGCCATCTTAGAGTAAGTTGTTTTCATATGATGATGTCATTTATCATGTAATAAAGTCACCAGAACATCAAAATAAATCACAGAATAATTTAGAAAAGATATCTGTTTGGTGGAAAAATTGACAATTGACCTTAAATAATGGAAAGAGTGACCTCATCTAAATTAATTAAATGTATCTACAATTGAAATAATGGCAGGCATCAGCTGTAGAATGGAATGATGACAATGAAAATTTGTGCCGGACTGGGACTCAAATCTGGATTTCATGCTTGTTGCAAGCAGTTGCCTAACCACTTTTTTTTTAATCAGAATGACTTGGTACCATCATGACACTTCAATTGACCATAGTCAAATCATCATCTAATATAAGCTGCAAATGGGAGAAAAATTTAATTGTTATAACAGAATAATGAATAATGAAAAAAACCGAAAACATACTCAACAAACCACCACCAAGCTCACATGATACGTGTGAATAATTATTTTACATGCGTTTTTTGAGTAATTTTTTAATTTTGTGTTTTTTATTTATTTCTATTGTTTGTAATAGAATCTACAAGTAGAAGGAAAATCAAACCAGATTACATTCCAATCTATACTTCATATATACACATTTTACAATAGAACTGGAGTGATGCTGAGTCAACATGCAGAACAAAATGAACAGGGAAACCAGGAGAGGACAAGCCGAGGCAAATCAGATGGGAATATACATAACAAAGAAAAACACATATCAGAAAAATTAAATTAACCAACACCTTCAACATATTGGCGAAGAGGTCTCAATATCAAGGCATTCACAAGCATGTCCAATATGCAGTGAAGTTCATGTGGTCTTCCCCCTTGCCTTCTACAACATAATGAATAAACAGTCCCAGCAACCACATAACAGTATGGGTTTTTGACCATGGAAAGAAAGAAGAATCTGTGCACAGTATGATGTCTGTAGTGTATGCAATCTCAGAACATTGAATAAGGAAGGCCAATATACAATTGATCCAAGACCAGTTTGCCATATGACCTCCACAAGTAAAGCGATGTCGTATCATATCTGGAGACATACGACGACCACATAAATCCATGTTACTAAGCCCAATACGGAAAAGACACTCATACAGAGGAATCAAGTTATTTATTACCTTACACCACGAGGATGCTACACACATTGGCAAAATCAGACGACTGATATTGAACCAAACTGTCATCCAGGTAGTATGCGGTGATTTTCTTTCACAAGGTTCAGGCAAGGGACTGTTTCCCATCAAGTCTTTAGGAATTTCATGGTGAGGAAAGGTCTCCATAAGATGTCAGCCTTTAAATTTCTCACTGCAAGGTAGAAGTTACACATATGTTTTAACTTATAATTGATGCAACCAACATCAATAGGGGGTTCAAGACTAGCAGGATGGACACAGAGAAATAAATGAGATGTGAATGTATGAGTTTCTTGAGTCATCGCCAAAACAGTATATTGCCCATATAGCATCTGCATCTCCCTTTGTATGTCAGTCAGTCCCAACCCCCCAAAGGAACAAGACTTCATGATCACCTCATACCGTAAGCAAAATAAATGTCTCTTCCATAAGAAACGACCAGACAATTGTTGTAGTTTCTTTGCCATCATCAAGGGAAGTGGATAAACTGGGCCATGTAATAAGCTTTGCATAAGACATATGTATCCAGTATTTGTACTTTCTGGAGTAGAGTAAGAGAATGCCTTTCATGCTCTAGTATTGCTCCCTGAATTTTTTCTGTAATGGACTTCTGGTTGAGCGTCGCCATTTTGAATGGACAACGATCAATGATGATAATGAGAGACATATGCTGATGCACTGCAGTAGCCAATGGAATAACCACATCATCAAAACCTTGCAAGGTAAGAAGCTTGCATTTACCTTCACTAAGTTTTGCACCTGAACTTCAACAAAAATCACTGATTACAGCCTTCAGTTGAGTTATCTCAGCAGGATACGCACAAACACCTATAGTCCTGCCAGAAAGCATCCAACCTGTAAGCTGGGTCTGAATTAGGGGCTCCAGAGAAACAAAAACAAAGTCATTGGCAGTGAGCTCCCTTGAGGCACTCCCCTATGGATATTTATTGGGGCTGTCATTGGCCATTAACAACCACCGACGCTGAAGTGCCAGTAAACAGATGTGAGAGCACTTGCTGAGTGTCAACAGTGAAGCTAATTGCCTCCAGAATCCAAAGCAGAAAGTCATGATTAACACAATCAAATACCTCGTCAAAGTCTTGAAAAGTAAGGGCACAAGGAACGGACATTACAGCAGCAACCGAAACTACGTCATAACACTTGACTATAGGGGTAAGAATGGTACAACCAGGCACACAGCTTTGACAATTGTCTCCATCAGAGATGACATTGTGCTGTTAACTGCCCTTGCCATGGTCTTATAATCAAAGTTTAACAAAATAAGTGGGCAAAAGCTATCAGTGGCAGCTGGTCCAGGGCGTTTTGGGATGAAGACAATTGTTCCCACTTTGAATGAGGTTGGCACTACTTAACCCTGTAACACTTCATTCAAAAGGGAGGTAAAGGTAGCACTCAACAATGGACAAAAGAGCATGTAAAATTCCTTAGGAAGACCATCTAGACCCTGAGACTTTTGAGAAGGCAATTCTACAATAAGTCTGTAAACTTCCTCAGGCTGAAAGGCAGCTAAGAGTGATGCATTATGTTCAGGTGTAGTTGTAGTATCCAAGATGCTGACAAGTGAGTCGTAAAAGAATTTACTGGACTCATCAGTGTCATAGAGATCTACATAGTACTGGCGTAAGATGTGCACTATATCAGCTTGCGTCATTACAATACGTCCATCATTTGTCATGAGAAAATGAATACAAGCATGTCGGCAACATGTCTGATGCTGAAGCAAATGATATAAGGAAGTCAGTTCTTCCATCACCAATGAATGTGGCTTCAACCGGATTTTCAAACCTTCCATTTGTATTCTCTTCAAGGTCAACAATTTTGCTTATACACACCTAACATCCGCAATTCACAGAGGGGTGTGATCTGAAGCAGCATAAAGTTCATGCAGGAAGGAATAGTAATATTCATAAGTTCTCAAAAAGTCTCACACTTTGGCAGTGCAGAAAAGTATCAAAGTTTGCCTGAGCCTTGGTTTTGCTAGCAGTGTCCACCAATCGAGGGTGGGAGAATATTTCCCAGTGGACTGTAGAGTACACTCCCACATGACTCACATCATGTCATTGAGAGAGTGGCAGCTAGGTGAGTGACGTTTAACATTCACGGAGGGTGAAAAAATTTGACTGGTTGCCATTCAAGAGTGAGAGTTGTGGCCACAGTGCAGAGATCAGTAAATGAAGCAAGGATGACTTCAACTTCAAGAATACTATCGCTCAGGCAGTCATAAGTAAAACCCATCTAACCTGCTACTAGAAGTTGCTGTAAAATGGGTAAATTTTACTAATGTTGGGTATTTACATATCCAGATATCTTTTAGGCACAAGGAGTGGACCAATTCATGTAATTCACGAGAGAAATTAAAATTAGGAGACTTATCTGCAGTACACACTTAAAATCACCACCCAACGGAATACCCGGAGGACTCTAACACAACAGAAAAACAATTATCTCTTTATAACAATATGGACAATCCACTGCATGACCAGTGCCAGAAGGGGCAAATAATAGAACCAAGGTAAGATTAAAAAATTGACAACCTATGCTCCTGCCAGAACCCAACATTTCCACCATAGCAATAGGGATGCCTTCGCAAAATAATAAGGTGGTACCCATAGAATACTATGGGTGCTACATTAAAGATCATATGAAAACCAGGTAAGGAGAAATTACTAAATAACACATCCTGTATGAAGACTATGTCTGCACATTTATCATAAATGAACTGATGCAGTAAAGCCAATCGCAGTTCTGATTCCACATGCTTAACATTTAAAGAAAGGGATGTGCAGTCTTCGGTCATTGATCACCGCTGGATATGGATGTATGGAACTCTGAGTAGAATTATGTAGACAGCTTAGAGTCCAGTTACATTGTGGAATCCACAGAGGAATGAGACACTGGTGGATCAGAACCCCCATCATCACAATCTTTTTTTCTTATATTTCTTACATGCCACCATATGGTCAGGTTGTAGACACTGTTTCTGTTGGCTATGTGGGATGGCGACCTCTGCACATGGAGGTGTGGGAGGGGTCATAGGCACAGCTTTCTGCCCCTTGGAATTAGGGTCATGTAATGCAGCTCGAGTCACTAAGGTGGAAGCATTCTGTGGAACTGCCAATGCAACAGGTGATACTTTTGTTCTCCTCAGGAGTTGCTGTAGTTGGCAAATGCAGGAAACTGTCGGCGGCTGAAGACAAAGGAGCAGGAGGACATTGCATCATCTCAGACTGTAATGGAGGACACAAAGATGAAGGGGGGATTCTGCTCCCTCTACACACACAGGCAGCTCAGAAGGTACCACTTCACGAGCAGGAGGGATGCTGGAGATAACTTCTTTGCCACTCATCGTACCATGTGTAGTAACCACAACCAACAGTGGGAACGCCTTGGGCTGTGGATTGGAGCTGCCAGGCAGGGAAGCCGCCGGCGATGGAGCATGCACCACCGGGTAAACACAGGACGAGTAGGATGACAGACCAATGACAACTGACAACAACCGACCACGACCGACTATGAGACACAACAAGGAAGAGATAAACAATGGAGGCTTGTGGAAACCACAACACCAAACACCAAACGTAAATCCACTCGGAACCAGAGCCAGGCAAATGTCAACAACGAGCAACGACCAGAATGCAGTACCACCGAGATAGAAACGAAATCCAGAGCAAATACCAGACTGGCTGGACTAGGGCAGAGTGGGTCTCTATATATGAAACCAGAGGGAGCGGCTATTGGCCGCTGTCTGCACGTGACTTAATGGTGGCGCCCTCGCTGCGCTAGAGTTGCTGTGCAGAATAGCCGCCGCGGAGGCGGAGCCCTCTATGGGCTGACCACATCCATTTGTTCTGCCACGTGTTCGACTTCTGTGGCTGAAGGTACTAGACCATGGATGGGTGGTATCGTAGGATAAAGATGACCAGGGGACACAATCGATGTGGAGGAGGCTGGCACAGAAGACATAGCCAAATCCACACCATCACCATCCTGAGTGTGACATCACTTGTTTGTCACCATTATAGGTTCTATCCTGTGGTCAATAGGTTCCTACCCCAAATTTATCTTTCGTTCCCTTTACTGATTTTTCAATGTACAGATCAGGGAAAGACTACAACCCTGTCTCACTCCTTCCTCAGCAACTGCTTCCCTTTCATGTCCCTCAATTAATATAACTGCCATGTGGTTCCTGTATAAGTTGTAAATAGTTTTTCATTTCCTGTATTATATGAATGCTACATTCAGAACTTCAAAGCAAGTATTCCAGGCAACATTGTCAAAAGCTTTCTCTAAGTCTGCAAGTGCTATAAACATGGGTTTGTTTTTCCTTAACCTATGTCCTAAGATAAATTGGATAAATAGTAGGGTGAGTATTGCCTTTACCTACTATTTTTTATTCTCTTTCTTTTCCTATTTTCGAATTCCATTCCCCCATCACTATTAATGTTTTGTGCCTCTTAACTATCTGAATAATTTCTTTTATCTTGTCATAAATTTCTTTGAACTCTTAATCATCTATGGAGATAGTTGGCATATAAACTTGTACTACTGTGATGGGCGTGGACTTCATGTCTATCTTGGCTACAGATGTTCATAATAATAATAATAATAATAATAATAATAATAAAGATTTTATTGTCTTTAGGCCATTACAGCAAAGGCTACACAGCTACACAAGGACGAAAGGAGAAACCCTTGAAAAAATTGTAACAAGAGAAAGAGTAAGTGTTGTACTCTTGCAGGAGACACACGTGACGGATGAAAACATCGAACGATTATGCATACCAGGATTCACCAATGTGGAATACTCAGGACACGATAAACGTGGTATGGTGACCCTGGTGAAAAATGAGCTTCTAGGAAACCTCGAGAACAACGTGGAATCGGTTCCACACGCAATAGGCATTAAACTGGGAGAGATGACAATCTACAATGTCTACAAACCACCTTCGCATCAATGGCCTATAGGAATCTTACCGCAGGCTAATCATCCAGCAATCTATGCCAGCGACTTTAATTCCCAGCACACCAGATGGGGATATCAGAGATCCACTCCGGAAGGCGTTGGACTAAGTGACTGGGCTGACAACCGGGACCTACACCTACTGTTTGATCCCAAGGACAGAGCATCCTTCAATTCAAAAGTATGGGGCTCAAAGACGACACCTGACCTGACCTTTGTCACACGCGGCGCAACGGGCGTACCAATGCAAGCTACAAGAAGAGTCCTCAAAGCTTTCCCACGGAGCCAACACCTCCCGATTATTGTGGAGATCGGCCTTTCCATTCCGATCATAAAGAGCCCCCCGATTCCACGGTGGAATCTGAGAAAAGCAGACTGGGGGAAATATAAATCTTTTATTGACAAGACAATAAATCAAATACCACCAAGTGCACAGAACTACCAAAATTTTGTAAACCTGATATATAAAGGGGCCCTAAAGGCTATCCCCCGAGGGGCCCAGAGGGAATACATTCCTTGCTGGTCAGAGGAGTGTGAGTCATTGTTAGAGCAGTATGAGAGGAGTGGGGAGGACGAGACTGCAGAATGACTGATCAACACTATGAACGAGGAACGTAGGAACAGGTGGAAGATGGCAATGGAGAATCTGGACTTTACTCATTCTAGCAGGAAGAGCTGGGGTCTACTATGGAAACTGGGTGGTGCCACAACACCACGAAGATCGGCCACGGGTGTGGGCCCATTCGAAATAGCGACTGCCATGAAACAGACCCCCAAAATACGCCTGAAGACTGAGGAGAAGAAAAGGATCCCCAGGAACCTAACCAAGGAATTAGCCAATAATCCAACTAATCTAGATATTGTCAAAGCAGTAGACGTCGAGGAGATTACCCAGGCCCTAACACTAATGAAACCAGGGAAAGCAGCTGGACCCGACGAAATCGTCCCAGAATTTCTGAGGGAGCTGGGACCCATTGGGAGGAAATGGATGGCCAAGCTCTTCACGGAATGCATTAAATCAGGTGCACTCCTGAAGTTATGGAAAGAAGCTAAGGTAATAGTGGTACTGAAACCAGGGAAAGATGGAGATAATCCAAAGAACTATAGACTGATCTCACTACTTTGTACCTCTTACAAACTATTTGAGAGAATATTACTGGCCAGACTAGCACCATACATTGAGGCGAACCTCCCAGATTATCAAGCAGGCTTCCGTGTGGGAAGGAACTGCTGTGAACAAGTTTTGTACCGTACAACATATATAGAGAAAGGCTATCAGAACAAGCTGCAAAGGGGCCTGGTATTAATAGATCTTACATCAGCCTATGACACTGTCTGGACCGAAGGACTACTGTTCAAGCTTACTCGAATTATCAAATGCAATCAGATGTACACATTACTAAAAAATATGCTGACAGGCAGGAAGATCAAGGTCTATCTCCATGGAAAGAGCAGCAAAATCATGGTCATAAACAACGGCCTGCCGCAGGGGTCAGCCCTGGCGCCGACCCTTTTTAATTTATACATATCTGATATGCCGAGCACCAGGTCGCGTAAATTTGCATATGCGGATGATCTGGCCATCGCATACCAAAGCAAAAATTTCGAAGATCTTGAAAAAACATTGAATGCGGACCTTGAAGTGCTGAACACCTACTACCTTAAGTGGCATTTGCATCCCAACCCCAATAAAACGACCAGTATCATAACGCACCTTAATAACAGAGCTTCAAGCAGGAAACTACAGCTTTCCCTGAATGACCAGCATATCAGACATGAAGACAAACCCAAATATCTGGGAGTAAAATTAGACCACACACTAACGTTTAGCTCCCATCTGGAGGATACCAAACAGAAATTAAAATCTCGAAATGCCATTATGTCTAAACTGGCCGGAACATCATGGGGGTGCAGAGCTAATACACTAAGGACGTCAGCATTAGCCCTCGTGTACACCTTGGTTGAATATTGTTCACCAGTCTGACGAAAAGTGTGCATGTAAATAAAGTAGACACCCAATTGAAAGAGACGATGAGAATTATCTCAGGCACACTTAGGGCTACCCCATGTGACTGGCTCCCAGTCCTTGCCAACATAGAACCCCCTGATATAAGGTGCTCCATGGTGACCTCAAGAATATATAGGAAGATTGTACACAATCCAGAACTCCCTATACACCAAAACTTATCATCCATCAACAGGCTAAAATCTAGGTCCCCCTTTCGGAAGATTGGCAGGGAATTACAGGACTTCGACCCAAAGCTAGCCTGGGGGGAATCATGGCGCAAAGGGACACACAAGAACCAAAGACTTATCAATGACCCCAGCAAGAAGATAAATGGTTTTGATCTCCCTCGGAAGCTCTGGGTTGCCTTAAATTGCCTTAGAACAAGCATGGGAAGATGCAAACATCTAATGAATAAATGGGGACTTGTGGAGAGTCCTGTGTGTGAATGTGGTGAAATCCAGACAATGGACTGGTGTGTGAAGTGGCAGGATATAGTGGTGAACTGAAGGACATACATTACCTGCCTGACCTAGCCATAGATTGGCTCAAAACTATAAGTAGCATTGTGTAGTGTTGTAATTTCCTGGTGGATTGTAATGACACTGTAATATTTGCCTTGTATATGCCGAACGAATAAATAAAAAACAGCAATTGACAACGTCAAATGAAGTTACAATTTATAATACAGTGTGATAAGGTATTGACTACTGAAATATTTTAGCTTATATTACAATAAATGTACAGTGGGTCATCTGTTGGATTACTGCATTTTACAATTGAAGAATTAATTGATATCATAGAACGGGTGGGCAATAAACCATTCATGCAGTCTTTCTTTGAATGTATGTTCAGGAAGATCCTGTATGGCTTGTGGCAGCTTATTAAATAGTTTGTGCCCTGTGACTTTATAGCTATTTATTGATTTTGATAGTCTGTGGTAAGGCGTGTATATGTGTTTGATTCTTCTTGTGTTGTAACAATGTACATTTTCTCTACATTTCACATCTTTTAGGTTCTTCTTCGCAAAGATTAAGACATTGTATATATAGAGGTTTATTACAGTCATACTTTTTTGTTTAGTAAATAAGGGTTTGCAGTGAGCCTTATTTGATGAATTTGTAATTATCCTAATGGCTTTCTTCTGCAATAATAGGATGTCATGTATATAACTACAGTTACCCCACAAGATAATGCCATAGGATATTATACTTTGGAAAAATGCAAAATAAGATGATCTGATATATGTTTCAGGTACACAATTTCTGAGTTGTCTTAATAAATAAATTACTCTAGATAGCTTACTACTAATATAGTTTACATGTTGGCCCCAGGATAACTTATCGTCTAAATAAACTCCCAGGAATTTAACAGAACTAGGGTCATCAGATAGTGGCTTGTCTCTTAGAGTGAAGATTATCGGCTGAGTTTTATTTTCATTTAGCAGGAAACCATTTGCTCTGAACCAATATGCTGCATGAGTGAGTGTATTTTCAGCACATTTCATTTCATAGTAGCTTACCCACATTCATATTTTTGTATTCATTATTAAACCTATTGCTGCATTATCCCTATTTGTTTTTGTGTTTATAACCCTGAGTTCATCTGACCAGAAGTCATGTTCATCCTGCTACCAAAATTCACTAATTCCCACTATATCTTATAACCAGTCCATCCCCTTTTTAAATTTTCTAACCTACCTGCCCGATTAAGGTACCTAACATTCCACCCTATGATCTAGAATGCCAGTTTTATTTCTCCTGATGATGACATCCTTCTGAGTAAGCCCTGTCTGGAGATCTGAATGGGGGACTATTTTACATCTGGACTATTTTACCCAAGATCATGTCATCATCATTTAGCCATACAGATGCGCTGCATTCTGTCAGGAACAGTTGTGGCTGTAATTTCCCTTTGCTTCCAGCCATTCATAGTACCAGCACAGCAAGGCCTTTTTCGTTGATGATACAAGGCCAGATAAGTCACTCATACAGACTGTTGCCCCTGTAGCTACTGAAAAGGCTGCTGCCCCTCTTCAGGAACCACATGTTTGTCTGCCTCACATCAGATACCCCTCTGTTGTGGTTGTACCTACAGTACATCCATCTGTATCACTGAGGCATGCAAGCCACCCCACAGATGACAAAGTTCATGGTTCATAGGGCAGTTATTATATTTGTCAAAAATGTTTGAGATGTTGTCTGTAGGTAAAATACTTTTGTTTTTCTGTTATTTTCACATAAAATTTTTTTATCCATGACTTTGAAGTAAAATACATATTTCTTTTGAGTTGGTATCATATCATCATCAACTGAAAAATAATTAATTACATTTACAGGTTTTGTGGCTTCCAAAACTTAACCATTTGCAATCTGTAAATTTACAGGCTCTTTTCAAGTTACAAAGTCAGAAAAATAATTTTTGCTATTAATAATGTGAGCCATGCAGTCACTCTCCGATAACTGATCAGTCTGCCTAGTATTATTCCATGCCATCATGGGTTGTACACCTGCCACAGAGCTGCTCATGCCTGTTCTGTTCTATTGATAGCCCTGGCCTCTTCAAAGCTGACCATCACTTGCACCATACTGCTTATTTCAACCATGTGAGCAGTTGTTGTTACCACTACATTGACTATATGGCAAATGTTAACTGCCACATTGATTGAAATCTCCTCAGTGGTCTCCTTGATGATGTTTCCTACATGTGCTTCAAACACTACTTGTTCCTGATTGATGTAAGTTCCTCTTTAGAAGCCCCAGTTTGCTACATCCATAACACAATTGCTTCTGGTAGCTAATACTGTTTTTCGTTTCAGCGGAAAATGCTTTGGATATTAGACCTTCACTTCCATTGTTTCCTTTCAGAGTCATCATTTGAATTTTACCTTTAACAAATATTCAATTGTCTGATCTACTTCTTTTAAAACACTGACTGTGTCCCTAAGGGTTCTCAATATGTAGATTAGCTCCTCCTTTTGCGTTCCATTTGTGACTGCTAATTGTAATTTATTCGTGGTCTTTTCAAAAATACTGAAGAATGTTGCCATTTCACTAATCTTTTAACCTCAGTATGTTCAATTTGTTCTACAAAAATTCACAGTAATGTCAATTTCATGGAGTATCATTCACCAAAATTTTTCATTGTCTCTACTGCAGTTTCCCCACTACTTGTTTAAAATTGCTCCACAAATGTAAGTCACTGTGATCAGATTTTCTTTGTGCCAAGTATCCATGTTGTCTATGACCATTTTTGCTATTGAAGCCACTGTGTAGCATTCCTCCATTTTCAGATAAATTTCCATTCATCTTTTCCAGTTCCCACAGCCAACTTCATCAAACTCTGGTATTTTAATGTTAGCTATGGCCAATTTCATAAATCACTGTTCATTGAATAAAAATATTCTTTTGAGTTAACAACCATAGATTGCTATCATCTTAAGAATATTTATTAACAACAAGGTAAATATACCTAAAAACAAAGATGATGTGACTTACCAAATGAACGTGCTGGCAGGTCGACAGACACACAAACGAACACAAACATACATACAAAATTCAAGCTTTTGCAACAAACTGTTGCCTCATCAGGAAAGAGGGAAGGAGAGGGAAAGACGAAAGGATGTGGGTTTTAAGGGAGAGGGTAAGGAGTCATTCCAGTCCCGGCAGCGGAAAGACTTACCTTATGGGGAAAAAAGGATGGGTATACACTCGCACACACACACATATCCATCCACACATATACAGACACAAGCAGTGTGTCTGTATATGTGTGGATGGATATGTGTGTGTGTGCGAGTGTATACCCGTCCTTTTTTCCCCATAAGGTAAGTCTTTCCGCTCCCGGGACTGGAATGACTCCTTACCCTCTCCCTTAAAACCCACATCCTTTCGTCTTTCCCTCTCCTTCCCTCTTTCCTGATGAGGCAACAGTTTGTTGCGAAAGCTTGAATTTTGTGTGTATGTTTGTGTTCGTTTGTGTGTCTGTCGACCTGCCAGCACGTTCATTTGGTAAGTCACATCATCTTTGTTTTTAGGTATATTTTTCCTTCATGGAATGTTTCCTTCTATTATAACCATATCAACAAGGTAAATACTTTGATTTGCACACAGTTAATGTGCTCATGGAGAGGAACTAGCTGACTGTTCTGCCATATGCACATATACAATCAACAAGCAGCACAACAGGGATGAAAATTCAGCAACACTGACAGTCAAGAACATTCAAAATATTGTCAATATTCTCAGCATAAACACTCTGAATTAATGTCAGAATTCTCCAACACCAGCTTGCACATTTTTAGGGGTTTCTTTATGTTACCGAGTATGTCTTCTTTCGTATTCTCCCACTAACTTCCTTTGGTCCCTGACTTATTTGTTGTTGGCATCTTAGGGCTGCCACCCTATATATGACACATTTTAGGAAAATGCTCTTGAATTCCACAAGTTTCAGAAACGGAATCCTTTCCTGACCACTGAGACTTAATAATGCCATTGTGCCCCACAACAATAACAGTGTGAGTTAACAGACTGCAAATTTACTTAATGCACTATGCTTGAAGAAGCCAAATTATATCCAGTGCCAACCAGTGCTGCATCAGTGTCCATAGTCACTGCAGTTTCTTGACATTTCTTGAATTTCAGTTTACATTCTCCAAATTTTTTCTTTCAGACTGTTTAATTATTTTAAAACCAAATAGTAATCTACATCATAGTACTTCATACAAATTATATTTAAACTCAAGGCAATGAGACAAAGATTTAAACTAATATATTTACTGGGAAATAGATTACTCCAGCACTTATTTTCTCTTGTGAAACTACCAATGTTCCTGAATTGCAAAAGGTGTTATCTGTAGTAATATCTCACTAGTTTCACTATTTTGTCAAAAGTCATATCCTCTAGCTTCTGATAGACTGCTAGATTGAGCATGAGAGCTGCATAATCAGATCCCAGAAGACTCAGCAGGTTGTTGATTTGCAGGTTGTCTGGAATCTTGTCCACAAGAAGCTACTTCATAATGGAGATACACACACTCCACTTTGTTTTGTGAACTCAGGCATTGAGATGGCATTCGGGTTATCCACAGACACATGGCTCTTCACTGCTGCTTCTCAGTCCACATTATAATTTTCATTTCTTACATGATACAGTCAATGTTAATTTGTATGAATGTTAAATTTCTTCTCAGAGACATACAGAGTTTTTATTTGATTCCTTAATGCAAGTTATTGGGTTTTATACTCGATTACACAGTAATACATGGATATAAAAACCACACACTTTATTTTGCCATTACACACTCACAAACAGAGACAAAGACTATGGTGCAGGTGACAACAACATAGCAAAGAACATAAGAAGGGCACTAAAGTACCACTGCCAACTTAGCTCAAAGATATAATAGTCTATACTCACCTGAGCTATGGGCTTGAATTGTTGTTTTCAATGCTGTGGTTTGGTTTAATGTAGGTTTACAAGCTAGTTTATCCCATGCAGATCTCTCAATCTCTGAATAACAACCGCTAGGTCTCCTTCTACAATTTTTACCTCCTACATTGCCCACCATCACCAAATACACTATTTCTTGGTGCCTCAGAGTGTGTCATGTCAACTGATTCCTTCTTTTGTCAAGTTGTGTCATAGAAGTCTTTCTTCCTATCTCAGTAACTCTAATGAAGAGTTACTTGATATTACCATCTGATCTTCAGCATTAACAATATAGGGAAAGACAGATTGCTACTTACCATAAAGAGGGCACATCAAGTTGCAGACAGGCATGATTAAAGCACATTTACATATAGCTTTTGGCCACAACTACTTCTCATTTGAAGGTAAGGTATGTTAACAAATCCATAGAACAGCCATGAGCATCCACATGGCAAGCTCCTATGCTAACCTTTTTATGGGTCATCTAGAGGAGACCTTCCTAGCCTTCAAAAGACCAAATCCCTAGTCTGGTTCAGGTTCATTAATATCTTCATGATCTGGACCCAGGGCCAAGACACCTTATCTTTGTTCCTTCACAACCTCAACACCCTCCCTCCCATCTATGTCATGTGGACCTCCTCAACCCAGCTTGCCACCTTCCTAGATGTTGACCTTCTCTCTGATTCTTCCATCTTTGCCACTGTCTACATTAAACTCACCAACCACCAACACTACCTGCTTTTGACAGCTGTCATTCTTTTCACACAAAAAACTCCCTCTCATATAGTCTGGCTACCTAGGGACAGAGTATCTGCAGTGACAGAAACTAACCTGTTCAATATGCTGAGGGTCTCATCACTAAGGCCTTCACAGACAGGCACTATCCCCCAGACCTAGTATGCAAACAGACCTCCTGTGCCATTTCCCCTCACAACCTCTATACTCCCACCACTCCCAAAAAAACAGCCACAAAGGAGTATCCCCTTCATTACCCAGTACCACCCTGGACTGGAACAACTGAACCAGATCCTTCGCCAGGGCTTTGATTATTATTTTATTACTATATCTTCATCGTTTACCAGCCATGGCTGGACAGACTGTGTCACAAATACAATGTTTATCAACTAACATTTATACAACACCATATACAAAATTTATATTACAAATAAAAGAAAATATTTATGCAGTGCACAAAACACATAGAACATAGAGGGAATAAAATATAACTAAACAGGAAAGTAAAACTTCATAGCAGCAAATGAAAATACCATAAAGCAAAATTTTTACGAGTCAATGTAGATCACACACACAAAGTTTCATTTTGGCAAAATATGTACTTTAAGTAAAACACAAAATGAAATGTGCAGTTAACATAAAAAGAAGATTAAATTTAGGCAAAATTATATATAAAACATAACAATATTTATTATTTTGTCCATTCACTAGAACTGCTGTTGAAAAACTCTTCCAAGGAATATAGTGGATGTTATTTCAAGTCCTGAGCAATTTTTTTCCGAAATAATTCAGGTGGCAGGGATTTCACTAATGGAGGCAGTTGATTGTACATTTTTAGGGCGACTGTTGGAAAGCTGTCTTGTGTACTTGATAGATGACACCTTAGCACTTCACTGTTCCTCTTACAGCGAGTGTCATGATTATGTATTTCTTGTCTTATGCTAAAATTCCTTTGATTTTCTTTTATATAAATGAGGCAGAAAAACACATACTGGCTAAAAACAGTCATTATGCCTAGCCTGGTGAAAATAGGCTTACAGTGGTCCAGTCTTTTGCTAGAGAATATGATCGTGATGGCTTTTTTTTGTAATAGCTACACATCTTTGCTGCTTGAGGAGTGTCCCCATAACAACAGTCCATAGCTAATGTGGCTGTGGAAGAGTGCATGGTAGACTATTGTGAGAAACTGGTCAGTTATTACCCTCTTCAGCTTCCTCAGGAGGTATAGCACACGAGAAAGTTTGGTGCATACATATGCAGTGTGATCATTCATGGAGTGTTTGCTGTCAATCTTGAAGCCCAGTAGTCTGACAGTCTCCATGTTTTCTTGGTCTTCAATGTTGGTTAGACTGCATATCAAATGTTGGGTTTTTTCTTCATTGATCTTCATTTTGTTTATTACGAACCATTCTTTTATTTCTTCAAACATCAAATTTGATGCACTAAGAGCTTCTGCAGCTGTATGTCCTTTGGCAATAGGGGTAGTGTCATCTGCAAACTGCAACATTTGACTATTACAGCTCATATCATTGACATATATGAGGAATAGGAGAGGTCCTAAGACTGATCCTTGGGGCACTCCGTGTTACAGTTTGTGTTAAGAGAAGTTGCTCCATGCACTGATACTACCTGCTTTCGGTTTTCCAAATAAGATTGGAGTGTTGACAGAACAACACCTCCTACACCATAGCATCTTAACTTGGCTATTAGTGTTGTGTGTGAGATGCAGTCAAAGGCTTTACTGAGGTCACAGAGTATCAGTGCCACACTCTCTCTCTCTTCAAAACTCTGTCGAATTGTTTTTAATAAGTCCTGTGTGGCTGTCACTGTTGATCTCCCTTTGTGGAATCCGTGCTGTGTGTTTTGGAATAAGTTGTTTTCCTCAAAGTAATTCAGTACCTGGCGGTGCATCACAGACTCAGTAACTTTGGCTAGTACTGGTACCACTGAGACTGGTCTGAAGCTGGACGCCTCACATGGATCCCCCTTCTTATATATTGGTACTGTGCACACCAGTTTAAGGAAGTCTGGGAAGGCACCAGAAGATAGACATTTGTTTATTGCTATGGCTAGTGGCTGAGCTAATTCTGCAATAATTTTCTTTAGCAGTGTGCAGGACATGCCATAGATGTCTACACTTTCTGAGTGTTTGTAGGAGTTCACAATTTTTATCATGTCTTCAGGGTGTACTTCCTTCCAGATTTGAATACTACAACTGTCTGCATTTCTTATGTTTGCAGTCGGATCTAGGTCAGAGTGTGGAATTTCACTCACTGTCTTTTCCACTATTCTGACAAAATATTCATTGAAGTCATCAGGGCTACATGAATTTAAGCAGGAGGTAGTCTTCTTTCTGTTCTCATTTACAAGATTCCAGGCAGCTTTACAAGGATTTTGGGCCTCTTTAATGTATGTATCATTATATTTCTTTTTTGCTTCCTCTACTGCCTTCCTATAAGCTTTTTTGGCTTTTAGGTAGTTGTGGTGATGTAATTCTTTAGCTGGAATGTCTAAAGCTGATTTCATTTGGTCCTTGCACATTGTTACAATACACTTCAATTTATTGAGCTCGGCGGTGTACCATTGTTTCACATTGATAACTTTTTGCCTGCCTTGTGATTTGTCCACAGGATTCTTCACTGGTCTTACTGGAAACATGTCATCAAATAATCAAAATATCCACGGGTATGCTGCCGGTCTATAGTGTCCAACGGGCACAATATTTCGGCGATCAAACATGTCGCCATCATCAGGTGAACTGACGGACTGAGCTCCTGTGAACGTGCCGGCACGGAGATCCGTACGCTATGGCTGCTCAGAGGGAACTGGGTTCGGTCGCGGCAGCGGCCGATTTAAATACCCTCCGCCCGCGGCGCGTTCCCTCCGCCGTCCGCGCCCAGCGCCACGGTCGCGCGGTGGAACAGATTGCGACGGCGTCTGAGATGACGTCGGTGTGATGGCTCTGTCCGCCGTGGTCGTCACAACTATACGTCTGCTCGATTTACTCTTGATTAACCCGATCGCTGGTTCCCAAGCCTTGCTAAGATTATAGCCACTGTCCCGGTTTATGAGGTCGTCATTGGTGCGAATTTCGATGGCCTCTCTAACAACGCTGTCCCAGTATCTCGACGTCTGTACCAGAATCCTCGTGCGGTCATACTCCATGGCGTGATTTTCCGACAAACAATGTTCAGCGACCGCCGACTTGCTCGGATACATCAGTCGAGTGTGCCTCTGGTGTTCACGGCATCGATCCTCGACGGTACGCATCGTCTGACCAATATACGACTTGCCACATTGACACGGAATCTGGTACACGCCGGCCTTCCTCAAACCGAGGTCATCTTTGGCGCTCCCCACCAGTGCACGAGTTTTATTTGGAGGACAAAACACAGTTCCGACCCGGTGTTTCTTCAGAATGCGGGCGATTTTCCCCGAGAGTGCGCCTGTGTATGGAATAAATGCAGTGCCTACCTCCTCCCTCGTGACTTCATCCATCTCAACAGGTTGTGCTGCAGTGGTTGGGCGGAGAGCACGTTGAATCTGCCACTCTGAGTACCCATTTTTTCGAAATACAGTTCTCAGATGTTCCAATTCCTGGGGTAGACTCTCTGCGTCAGAGATAGTGCGCGCCCTATGTACTAGAGTTTTAAGTACCCCATTCCCCTGTGAAGGGTGGTGGCAGCTGTCTGCATGCAAATACAGATCAGTGTGCGTAGCCTTCCGATACACCCCATGACTTAGGGTGCCGTCAGCCCTTCTCTTGACCAAGACGTCAAGGAAAGGTAATTTACCCTCCGTTTCAGTCTCCATAGTGAATTTGATGTTGGGGTGTATGGAGTTTAGATGTGTAAGGAAGTCAAGGAGTTTATCCATACCATGTGGCCATATGACGAACGTGTCGTCCACGTAACGGAAAAAGCAAGTAGGTTTCCATACGGATGACGACAGGGCTTCCTCCTCGAAGTTCTCCATGTACAAATTCGCTACCACCGGTGAGAGTGGGCTACCCATGGCGACTCCCTCCGTTTGTTCGTAGTATTCTCCATTAAAAAGAAAATACGTGGAAGTCAAGACATGCCTAAAAAGTTCAGTGGTCTTCTCATCAAACTTCTGACTAATCAATTCTAGTGACTCTCGCAGGGGTACCCTCGTAAACAAGGAAACGACATCAAAACTCACCATGATATCTGACTCATCCAACCTGAAGCTATCAAGGCGTTTAACAAAATCCACGGAATTACGGATGTGATGAGGGCATTTACCCACATAAGGACTTAATATTCCCGTCAGGTATTTGGCCAACAAATATGTAGGTGCCCTGATGTTGCTGACAATGGGGCGTAATGGTACCCCCTCTTTGTGAACCTTCGGGAGTCCATATAGTCTAAGCGGTACCGGACCTTGGGGTAACAATTTCTTAGCGTCACCCTCCGGTAAATCTGCGTCTTTGAGAAGCGCCCTCGTCTTGTTCTCCACCTTCTTTGTAGGGTCAACGCTGATCTTCCGGTAGGAATCGTCATTTAGCAGACTCTGCATCTTATCAGTGTAGTCCTTATGGGAGACAACAACTGTAGCATTGCCTTTGTCAGCTGGTAAGACAACAATTTCAGAGCGCTCCCTCAGATCACGAATGGCCGCCCTCTCTTTACTGCTGATATTTGACTTCATCGGCTTGGATTTCGTCAACGCACGACAAGTTTCACGACGTATTTCCTCGGCTGATTCTGGCGGAAGTCGAGCTGCAACCTGTTCAACAGCACTAACAATTTCTGCGACCGGAGTGAACTTGGGGGTGGGAGCGAAGTTGAGACCTCTCTGCAAAACCGAGACCGCATCATCACTCAACACCATGCCACTCAAATTGATGACAGTCTTGCACGGAACCTGCAGGGAACAGGTTGCAGCTCGACTTCCGCCAGAATCAGCCGAGGAAATACGTCGTGAAACTTGTCGTGCGTTGACGAAATCCAAGCCGATGAAGTCAAATATCAGCAGTAAAGAGAGGGCGGCCATTCGTGATCTGAGGGAGCGCTCTGAAATTGTTGTCTTACCAGCTGACAAAGGCAATGCTACAGTTGTTGTCTCCCATAAGGACTACACTGATAAGATGCAGAGTCTGCTAAATGACGATTCCTACCGGAAGATCAGCGTTGACCCTACAAAGAAGGTGGAGAACAAGACGAGGGCGCTTCTCAAAGACGCAGATTTACCGGAGGGTGACGCTAAGAAATTGTTACCCCAAGGTCCGGTACCGCTTAGACTATATGGACTCCCGAAGGTTCACAAAGAGGGGGTACCATTACGCCCCATTGTCAGCAACATCAGGGCACCTACATATTTGTTGGCCAAATACCTGACGGGAATATTAAGTCCTTATGTGGGTAAATGCCCTCATCACATCCGTAATTCCGTGGATTTTGTTAAACGCCTTGATAGCTTCAGGTTGGATGAGTCAGATATCATGGTGAGTTTTGATGTCGTTTCCTTGTTTACGAGGGTACCCCTGCGAGAGTCACTAGAATTGATTAGTCAGAAGTTTGATGAGAAGACCACTGAACTTTTTAGGCATGTCTTGACTTCCACGTATTTTCTTTTTAATGGAGAATACTACGAACAAACGGAGGGAGTCGCCATGGGTAGCCCACTCTCACCGGTGGTAGCGAATTTGTACATGGAGAACTTCGAGGAGGAAGCCCTGTCGTCATCCGTATGGAAACCTACTTGCTTTTTCCGTTACGTGGACGACACGTTCGTCATATGGCCACATGGTATGGATAAACTCCTTGACTTCCTTACACATCTAAACTCCATACACCCCAACATCAAATTCACTATGGAGACTGAAACGGAGGGTAAATTACCTTTCCTTGACGTCTTGGTCAAGAGAAGGGCTGACGGCACCCTAAGTCATGGGGTGTATCGGAAGGCTACGCACACTGATCTGTATTTGCATGCAGACAGCTGCCACCACCCTTCACAGGGGAATGGGGTACTTAAAACTCTAGTACATAGGGCGCGCACTATCTCTGACGCAGAGAGTCTACCCCAGGAATTGGAACATCTGAGAACTGTATTTCGAAAAAATGGGTACTCAGAGTGGCAGATTCAACGTGCTCTCCGCCCAACCACTGCAGCACAACCTGTTGAGATGGATGAAGTCACGAGGGAGGAGGTAGGCACTGCATTTATTCCATACACAGGCGCACTCTCGGGGAAAATCGCCCGCATTCTGAAGAAACACCGGGTCGGAACTGTGTTTTGTCCTCCAAATAAAACTCGTGCACTGGTGGGGAGCGCCAAAGATGACCTCGGTTTGAGGAAGGCCGGCGTGTACCAGATTCCGTGTCAATGTGGCAAGTCGTATATTGGTCAGACGATGCGTACCGTCGAGGATCGATGCCGTGAACACCAGAGGCACACTCGACTGATGTATCCGAGCAAGTCGGCGGTCGCTGAACATTGTTTGTCGGAAAATCACGCCATGGAGTATGACCGCACGAGGATTCTGGTACAGACGTCGAGATACTGGGACAGCGTTGTTAGAGAGGCCATCGAAATTCGCACCAATGACGACCTCATAAACCGGGACAGTGGCTATAATCTTAGCAAGGCTTGGGAACCAGCGATCGGGTTAATCAAGAGTAAATCGAGCAGACGTATAGTTGTGACGACCACGGCGGACAGAGCCATCACACCGACGTCATCTCAGACGCCGTCGCAATCTGTTCCACCGCGCGACCGTGGCGCTGGGCGCGGACGGCGGAGGGAACGCGCCGCGGGCGGAGGGTATTTAAATCGGCCGCTGCCGCGACCGAACCCAGTTCCCTCTGAGCAGCCATAGCGTACGGATCTCCGTGCCGGCACGTTCACAGGAGCTCAGTCCGTCAGTTCACCTGATGATGGCGACATGTTTGATCGCCGAAATATTGTGCCCGTTGGACACTATAGACCGGCAGCATACCCGTGGATATTTTGATTATCAAATACGCCGGGAGAAACTCAAGAATCACATGTCATCAAATATTGCTTTTAAGGTTTGGAACAGACATAAGAAAGAATCACTGCCTACTAACTCTGCAATTTTCTGCTGGCAGTTTACACAAGATAGAGATGCTTTGAGATCGTTTAGTCTCTCTTCTTTAACAAATCTTCTTTTGAATGTGTAGTTTGAATGCCATGTGCTTATCTGCGGTTTGCTCCTCATACTGGTTTCCATTACTAGTGCACAGTGATCTGCTATCATAGGTTCAACTACACTGAGTTTATAATCCCAGATGTTGAGGTTGGTGATTATGGTGTCCAGGCATGCACTACCCCTTGTTGGGAGCTTATTTGCAATAAACAACCCATAACTGGTAATTAATCTCATAAAGACCCTCTCTCTGGCATCTCCATCACCTATGTGTATGTTAAAATCTCCACACAGTGCAATTTTTGACTTTAGGCGCGTTAGGTAACACAAACAGTTCTCCATATGTCCAATAAAATTCTCAAAGTCACCATCTGGTGAATGGCACACAGAAACAACAACTAAATCAATATTTGTTAATAACAGTGCAGCTAACTGAAGATCAAAATCCACACAAAAACTGCTTAAATCAATTTCCTTGATGCTATGATCTATGTTGGCATACACAGAGACCCCACCGTGGGTTGCAGTTCTTCGAAACCAAGCACTGGCCATGTGTAAGTATTCAACAGATTTATAAAAATCACCTTCTGCTTCAGCTAGCCAGTGTTCACAAATACAAAAACATCTGGTTTAATTTCTTCTATAAAAAATCATAGGAGATCCATTTTGGTTCTTATGCACTGCACATTTACACTTGCAATGATTATAGGCATATTGTTTTCAGTACTAGAAACATTCTTGTGCATTGATCCTTGTTTTTAACTTCATAATCTATTTTATTGGCATAATGGTTGGTCTCCAGAAAGAAAACGCTTAATTACAACATTTTTGGGCCATACAGCAGTGTCCATTAGCTTGCCTTTTAGATGAAAGTCTACACCAATCTTAAAACTACTATTTAAACCCTTAGATTCCAATTTTTCCACGTGAAAGTTGCAATGACCTGGTAGGATTTTCTTCAAAAAGTTAATTATGTTTTTTGCTGTCGTTCCACTTTTCACCTTTCCTATCATCATGCCCTGAAATGAGGGACATTCTACTCAACATACTTCCCACCCACCCTAACCTGGTCTTCTATCATGCACCCAACCTTCACAACATCCTAGTCCACCGCTATGCCACTCTCAGTCCCAACCCTTTGCCACAAGGATCATACCCCGTGGAAGACCCATCCACCCAGCATTTCCTATTCCAGCCCTGTCAAACGTTTATCCTACCCCATCAGGGGCCAGGTCACTGGTGAAAGCAGCCATGTCATTTACCAGCCCTGTTGCAATTACAGTACAGCTTTTTATATTGGTATGACTACCAACTAGCTGTACACCAGGATGAACAGCCATGGCCAAACTGAGGCCAAGAGCGAAGTAGACCACCCAGTGGCACAGCATGCAGCTGACATTAACACACTTGATTGCAGTGGCTGCTTCACTATCCGAGCCATCTGGATCCTTCCCTCCACCACAAGCTTTCCTGAGTTGTGCAGGTCTGAATTATCCTTACAACACATTCTCTGCTCCTGTTATTATCATGGCCTCAACTTACAGAAACATACTATCTCACACCCTGCACCCAACAGTTTCCACATCCTCTCCCTGCCCATTCTTGTCTCTCATCATGTTTATCTGCAGCCCTCTAACAATGCATCTTCCAGTTTTTCCACCGCCCCTCTGCTTTTTTGTCTCTTCTTTCCCCATGTCCCTGCCTCACAAACTCCTGATGCTGTGCCTGTTGGCAGTCTAGTCCCTGCACACTCCACGTTCGTCTCTCTCTCCACCTGTACATTACTACTGCTTCCCATTCCCATTCCCCTTCCACTTCCCCTTCCCCACCTTTCCTGACTCCTGCTTGCATCCCATGTGATGACGCATTCCGGCCCAAGATGCTGGAGTTGGCAGTCGTGTGTGCATGAGGTGTGATTGATTTGTGTGTATGTGTGTGTGTGTGTGTGTGTGTGTGTGTGTCTGTGTGTGTGTGTGTGTGTGTGTGTCTTTACTGATCAAGGCTGTGGCTGAAAGCAATATGTGAGAGTCTTTTAATCGTACCTGTCTGCAACTTGATGTGTCGTCTTTGTGGTAAGTAGCAATATGTCTTTCTTACATTGATATTCCTATTTGGAGTTCCCACTGTTTCTTCAGCATTCTTCTATAGCCCTACATTCTGAACCCAGTATACATTTTACATTCTCTCTACTTCAGCCATCATCAGTTATATGCTCCTAAATAGCAAAACTCATCTGCTGTTTTCACTGTCTCATATCTAATGTAATTCCTTCAGCATTGCCAGATTTAATTCCAACATGTTCCATTACTTCCAATTTAATTTCGCGGATTTTCATCTTATATGCTCTTTCTAAGATACTATGCATTCCATTCAACTACTCTTCCAAGTCCTTTGCATATCTGCCAGAATTGCAATGTGATCAGAAAACAGCAAAGCTTTCATTTATTTTCCTGAACCTTAATTACCTTCCCATATGTCTTCTTGGTTTCCTTTACTGCTTGGTCAGTGTACAGATGCAATGACATCGGGAATGGAATATAAATCTCATTCATCCCTTCTCACTTACTGCTTCTCTTTCATATCTCCTGACTCTTATAACTGCACTCTGGTTTCTGTACATGTTGTAAATATACGTTTGCTTCCTATATTTTAACCCCGTTACCTTCAAAATTTCAGCATGTTGTCCAGTCAGCGTTAAGCTTTCTTTAAAACTACAAATGCTATAAATGTATATTCTAAGATGAGACATAGCAACAGTGTTACTTCACATGTTCCTCTCAATCCAAAACAGTTATTCTCAAGGTCACCTTTTACATTTTACCATTCTTTTGTAAATGATTTGTGTCAGCACTTTACACCCAGGCTTGTTACCGTAATGATTCTGTGTTATTCATCCCTGTCAGTGCCTGCCTTCTCTGAAATTTGATTTATTTCATCACTCTTAATGTCCAAGAGTATTTCTTCTATCTCAAATATCTTGTACAACAGGTGCAGTAGTTTTATCGTGACTCGCTCCCAAGAATCTGTGACAAAGCAAATTAAGATCTTTTTACTTCATTTCTTGTTTTGTCATCCACCTCCTTAAAATTCATATTGTTTTCACATTTAACTAATTACCATCAACATACATAAGTATAATCTGCACTTTCATAAAAGAGAAAGGTTGGCCCTCAGTATTCAAGAATATACCACCAGATCTAATTTTGTGCTTAGTTTTGTTTATGTCATCAATTTTCTAATTTATTTTGACTGTTCTTAGTTAATACTTTTGTTGTAGGGTGAATCAGTAATTGTTTTGTTACTTAAATTCTGTTGCTGACTTACAAACAAATTCTGTACTAATTATAAACATTTCTAAGATGAATCACTTGGATTCTTTAATTATTTACTTGGCTCTATTTGAAAACTTGTTAAAAAAGCCAGCCCTTAATTAATTCCAAAGTAATTACCAGTTTTGTTGAATTTATTATTTGCATAACTATATCTGTTAATTTCATGACTGAAACAAGTAATTTGGCTTAACCCTCAGGGTAAATGAAACTGTTGAAATGGACCAATTTTTTTATGTATTCAGTTAATTTATTGGTTTATGTTTTAATTGCAATTTCTGTAAACTAAACATCAAACAATGTATAGTTTCAGTACCTATTATTGTGATGATATATAAAGACCTGATTTTTAGTCCCAAGACAGTCAGACCACAGTTGAGTTTCAGAAGAGGAGCCGATAGTGGTAAGATCAACAGCAATGCATCAACTTAACTGTGAAATAAGTGTAACACAGATAGGCCATGTGTTAAAACAATGGCAGTGTCTGTTCCATACATACTGTATTATTCTGCACCAACTGTGAGGTTAGATTTTTACTGCTTGTAGATTTTCAACAGTAAACGATTGTAGCAGTATGCTGATGTTTACCTGCAAACTATTAGCGAGGCTTATCAAGTGTTAAACAGTAGTGTGCTGGCCATATTAACTGTGTAATATTGTGGGTCTTGTGAACAGTGAAAGTAAAGATGGAAGTGAAATGCAACAGTGCAACTGTCGGCTTCATCATTTAAAGTAGTCAGTATTGAACTTCCACCCCTCTATTTTTCAGCCGGTATAGCAATGCAGTATGTCAACACCAAGGTCAATCAATGAAGAAATAATGCAGCTGAATGTCACAAATTCTAATGATTATGAAGGAACATCATCTCCTCCAGGTGCTTTGCCTCTACACAAATCTTTCAGGGCTCTGTCAAATTCTTCTCGCAGTGGCATAACATCCATCCAATCTTACCTTCCTTCCTCTTCTGTTTCTATAATATTGTCCACAAGCTTGTTTATCTTATATAGACCTACTACCTTTCAGATTTCACCTCTTTGTTTAGTATTGGCTTGTCTGCTGAACTCTTGATATTATTACAGTTGCTTCTTTTTTTTCTTTAAAGATCTCTTTCATTTTCCTATAGATGGCATCTATCTTTCTCATAGTCATGCATGTTTTTAGAGTGTCGTATTTGTTTTCTAGTCATTCCTGCCAGTCATTTTCTGCCAGACATCCAGATTTCCTTTCAACTGCTTCACTCACTGCATTTTTATATATTTTCCTTTCAGCAATTAAATTCAATATTCCCTATGTTATCCAAGGATTTCTACTAGGATTTATCATTTTACTTATATGGTTCTCTGCTGCCTTCACTATTTCATATCTCAAAGCTGCATATACATCTTCTATTGTTTTTATTTTCCTTATTTGTATTCACATGTTGCCCAGCACTCACTTTGAAACACTCAACAGCTCCTTGTTCTTCCGATTCTTCCAGGCCCTGTCTTTAAATTCCTACATTTTGCAATTTATTTAGTTTTAATCTGCTGTTTATCAATTATAAATCATGGTTAGAGTTGTAATAGAACTGCTCAACACACTTCTTTCTTCATGAAGTATCATAGTAGGCAATACTCTACAATTTAAAGTTGAGAATATTTAAATTTTGTATTATAGTCATACTTATTGTTTTCTATAATTATTCAAAAAGATAAAATTTATCATTAAGAAACATTGATTATACTGACTTGACTCATATACCTTTGTAATTAAACTTTTTGTATCTTTGTAATTGACTTGATTATATTGACTTGACACATATATCTTTGTAAATAAACTGTTTTTTATCTTTATAATTGACAACAAGTTGTTGGTATCAGTCTGCTGTGATTGATCTATGGAGCAACAGTATTTAGTCTGTGAACTGATATGTTGTAAAGCTACAGAATATGTTACCTGATGTTAAAACATGTCTGATGATGTTAGTTAAAAATCTTATGTTAAGAAAGTAATCTGCTTTATAATAGTATTTTCAACATACATATTTCCAAATAACAACCCAACTACAACTCACAGGCTGGACAATATACCATCTATACAAACAGCCAAACTACAATTCCAATGAGTACAAAGTTAGGTAGAAATAATAAATTTTGATCATCCTGCCTGCTATTGGTCATACTAATACACATTCTATGTGATTTATGTATGGGTGGCATCTGTTCTCTTAGACTCATCTGAAAGAACACCACTATGAATATAGTAGAGGGAAACATTCCACGTGGGAAAAATATATCTAAAAAGAAAGATGATGAGACTTACAAAACAAAAGCGCTGGCAGGTCGATAGCACACAAACAAACACAAACATACACACAAAATTCTAGCTTTCGCAACCAACGGTTGCCTCGTCAGGAAAGAGGGAAGAAGAGGGAAAGACGAAAGGATTTGGGTTTTAAGGGAGAGGGTAAGGAGTCATTCCAATCCCGGGAGTGGAAAGACTTACCTTAGGGGGGGAAAAGGACAGGTATACACTCCCACACACACACAACACCACTATGCATTCATATAGTTGATACACCAAGGCGGGAAATGGATCCACCTTCTTCAGTGTGGATTCACAAATATGTCTGACTTCCTGTGGGAATCTCAGAATAGTGAACATGGAGGAAATGGATAGGGTCTGTGGTTAGGTGGTGTTTGATGACAATGTGGAGTGGCCATGAGGCATGCCTTGACGGTCCATTCAGTTTCTATAATGCTCTGTCCCATATGGCACAGTGGTTAATGCACTTGCCTACTAAGCAGAAGATCCCTGGTTCAAATACCAGTCTGGTACCCATTTTCACTCATTGCCACTGATTCCATGTAATGTTCCGATGCAGCCAACAGCAGTGATCCCCTCCCTTTCCTTTCCTTTCCTCCCCTCTCCACCTTCAGTTTACTTATAATCTATCACAGCTGCTGATTCCAGGTGGTGTCTGTTCTTTCAGACATGTCTGAGAGAACAGACTTCGCACATTGATATGATTGATGTGCCTGTCTGGGCAATGGATCCACCTTCTTCAATGTGGATACATAAATATGCCTGACTTCCTGTGGGAATCTCAGGTTATGAACATATAGGAAATGGACAGGATCAGTGGATAGGTGGCACTTAATGGGAATGTGGATCAGCTATGAGGTGTGCCTGGACAGTCCATGCAGTTATCATAATTCTGTGTCCCAGATGGCACAGAGATTAATGCAGATGTCTAGGGAGCAGGAGAGCCTGGGTTAGAATCCTGATCCAGTACATATTTTCACTCATCACTGCTGATACCGCATAATGTCCTGATGCAGATGACAGCAGTGGTCCCCTGCCTTTCCTTTTCCTTCTTCTCCTCTCCAATTTCAATTTACATATAATATTTATTTATTATATAAAAGTATGCAAAATAAAGGGTCTGCAAAGTTTGCTAATATCCTTATTACTACAACTATTGTAGTCAGCAGCGTGAGGTTTGGGTGACAATTTGGGATCTATGTCTCTGATATAAATAAGCATAGAATGCACTATAGTGACATGTACATAGCAGGAAATCAAGGAAAATTACAAATACTGTTAACTGAAGCGAAAAAAGGTTTTCTTTCCAAATAAAGGATGATAACTATGATGGACAATAAAGTTTCAGGCCTAACCATCAACAGCAGTGTAAATGGTCACCTAAAGTAAAGAAGGGATTTTTCTTTTCTTTTTATTTATCTTAGTTGCAAGTGATAAAAACCTTTCAAAAATGATAGAGGAAGTATTTGGGAATTGTAAACAATTACAGGTTTGAAGCAATGTTTTAAAGAGTTAGATAAACAACAAGAAAAACATTATCAAGAAACAAAAGAAGTTTTAGGACATATTAAGGTTGAAAATAAGGAAATGAGAAATACTTTAAAAGCAGTAGGACACTTGGTTGATTAATTTATATGTCATCTTATAAATGTACTGAGTGAAATACAGAAAATTATGAAAGAAACTAATAATAACAAAACTGAAAAAGGTGATTTAGTAAATTTGTATGCTTTGAATGACAAAGTTAAGGAAGATGTTGGTCTTTTGAATGAAATAGGTAATTTTTATGAAAATGCTATAGCCTATCCCATTGCTTAGACAGATTATTTTCCTGTTGTGAAAAATGAAGTTTTGGAAGTTGTGGTAAGGTCTTATGGGACCAAACTGCTGAGGTCATCAGTCCCTAAGCCTACACACTACTTAATGGAACTTAAACTAACTTATGCTATGGACAACACACACATCCTTGCCTGAGGGAGGACCTGAACCTCCGATGGGGGAAGCTGCACGGACCATCACAAGGCACCTCAGCTTGTGCGGCTACCCTGCATGGCTAAAAAATGAACTTTCAGCAGTAGACATAGAGAGTCTTATGGAGCGCAAATTCAGTAATAACAAAACTGTTTGGGAAAGGTTGTCAGAATTCTGTGAAACATTAAAGGAGTACCTGGACGTCTTTTTCAGACTGTTTAACATCAACTGGAAAGCAAGCTCTAATGACACATTTAAAGCGTTTGACTCTGTTGAAAGACTAGCTGGTCAGTACTTGGTTGTAAATCTAGTGTGAAAGTAGAAAAAAGTATCGGTATGTGAATGTGAAGTTAGGCATGTGCTTTTTAAACAACTACACAAACCTGATGTGACTGTTAGATTAGTAGAGAGACTGTTCGGAAAATGTAACAGTGAAATTTTTGAATTTAACTTTGTAATGCAAAAATCGCAACATATGTTACTGAAAAAGATCAAGGATCATAGATAAGTTCCTGGTAAGCGCCTACAAGTGCCTTGACATTGGATTCAGTATTAATAAGAGGGTGGTTTGAAAAGTTCTTGGAATGGTATAGAAAAAAGTACTTACATCATTGTAACTGTTTTTTATTTTTCAATATAGTCTCCTTGTAGATCAATCCACTGGGTCCAATGATGTTCCAGTGCCTTGGTCCCATCTCGAAACTGAGTTTCCCCCAGGCCTGCAAAATAGGTGTCAACTCCAGCTATCAACTCTTTGTATGAAGTTTTGGGAAGAGATGGAAGTCTGGTGGAGCCATTTTTGCTGAAGTAGGTGGGTGTGGCAACAATTCATACCTTAGCTCATGTAATTTTGCCATGGTGATGGCACATGTGTGCGGGTGCACATTGTCTTGATGGAAGATGACTTTCTTCCTTGCTAAACATGGCCTTTTTTTGCATATCTTTTGTTGCAATTTGTCCAGGAGGTTAACATAGTATTCTCCAGTACTTGTTTGTACAGTGGGGAAATAATCTACAAACAGAATAATCCGCTTTGCATCTCAGAACAGTGATGCCATGACATTTCCTGCCAAAGGAATTGTCTTTACTTTCTTTGGTGGTAGAGAATCAGCATATTTCCACTGCTTTAACTGTTGTTTTGTCATTGGGGGACAGTAGGGCACCAAAGTTTCATCTGTGGTCACAAACCAGAGCAAAAAATATTGATTGTTTCCCCTAAAATGGGCCAAACAATGTTCCAGTATCTCCATTCTCACGTGTTTTTGATCCAGCATCAAGAGTCAAGGCACCCATCTTGCAAATTATTTTTTCCTTTATAATTCTACAGTTAAAATGTGACATAACCTTTTAGATGACATGTGGCAAACTTGAGCAATTTCATGCTCTTTCCTCCATGGCCATTTGTGCACTTTTCCTATGATTTCTGGAGTAGTGACATGTCTTGGCCAACCACTGCATGGATTGTCATCTAAGCTCTCATTTGTTCACTTAGCAACAATTGAATATGAGGGAGCAGAGTCCCCCAATGTATTCTGGGAATCCGCATGTCCTTTGCTTTCTTACCTTTCTTTACAAAGTACTTCATCACCGCTCAAATCTCAATTTTTTCCATCTTCACAAGTCATTAGGCGGGAACAACAACAAAGCCATGTCACCACCACAGCTGTCTTCCAAGACAACTGATGTGGCACTTGCTTACAGACAACCGTCCAATGAATATCAAATGAATAACTCATTGTGCTAGCGCAGACCTCTCATGGAGATTCCGAGAACTTTTCAAACCACCCTCATATCTGCAAGTTGTACAGTCTCTGGTCATCTGGTATATCAATAAATGATAGTACATAATGGTGATCAACAAAACAGACCAACAAAATCCAGATGGATGTGTACAAAACATGCTGTCAGGAAAATTCTGAATCTTTGCGTGCAGATGCCACAAAACTCTGTTTTCCTGGCACAAGACATAGGAGTGCATCTGCATATGGCTGTCTTTTTTTAACACCAGTCCAGACCACTCTGTTTGACACAGGTTTCATGAAACATTGATGCCACAGTGAGACAAGTTATGAATGACACTAAAGACTTCAAGGTGATGTTTTTGCAGAATTAAAGGCCTTACACAGCTGCTGTTGCAGTCACACTATAGATTGTTTTTAAATCTGTCCACTGGCATGTGAGTCAAATAAAATGATTATGTACCATCATGGGTGAAATGTATGGATGCATTGATAAGCTGGTCATCTGCAATTTCTGCCCAATTCCTGGAAAGGCAATCTGCCATGGTGTTGTCTCTCCCCTCAATGTGGCACATGTGTGTAGTAAACTAAACCACAAATTTGGCACGGTGCCCTGATGTGACAAAACAATTTCAGTCGCCTACTGCAATAAAGAAATAAGTTGTTGGTGGTCTGTAAAAACAGCAAAATGTTGGCCCTCCAAAATGAGATCACAATGTTTGATAACCTGGTGTATATCAAGCAGTTCCCTATCTATAGCACTGTAAGATGCCTAGACAAAAAATTCTAGGGGTACCCAAGATCTGTGTAGTTTTTGCTGTAAGACTGTGCTCACTGCTACCTGACTGACATTGATGAAAAGTCCAGTAGTGGTGCTGGGTTTTGAATGTGTGAGCACTGCAGCATTTGCTGTCTTCATGTCTTCAAATGCTTTAGATGATTCAGCAGACCACACAATTTTTCTGTTGCTGGAAGTATCTTTTTTCTTTTTTTTCCAGAGAGAAGCAGATAAAGAGACAGCTGCACAACTGCAGTGTGAGGTAAAAGACGGTGGCAAAAATTTACCTTGCTCAAAAAAACACCTAAGACCCTTGTATGTGGTAGGGTGCAGCATGTTCTGAAAGGCTAAAATCTTATCATGTAGTGGTGCCAATCCAGCAGAGTAGTCTTTATATCCCAGAAAAGAAAACACACACTTCTTGGCATTAGTGAGGACTCCAAAGTCCCCATGGTGTTGGAAGAGTTGACACATATGTTGTAAATATTCTTGCAAGGATGTAGGAAAGAGCAGTATATCATCAAGACAGCAAAAAAACAGATTGAAGATCACTTAACACTATGCATAAACCTCTAACAAATCTGTGTGGCATTACATAAACTATACAGCATAACACTGTAATGAAGTAGTCCAAATGGTGTTATAATTGCTGACTTCTTTATATCCTCCTTGGCCATCATAATCTGTGAGATTACTTTTGTACAGTCAACAACATTGGAAACAGATGCCCTACTGATAATATGGTTAAATTTGGCTGTGTGAGATACTGGATAGTGATTCAATGTTGCATGAGCATTCAGTGCTGTGTAGTTACTGATTAATCCACATGTACCATCTTTCTTTTTCACCATGTAGAATGGAGAGGTCAAGTCACTCTGTGAGATGGACATGATATCTTCACATAATATGTTATTCATCTCCCTCTGTGCTGGAACAAATTTCTCTGGAGGTATACAGTGTGCATGATAGAAAATGGACTGTCTGGGGGAGATTTTTGAATGATACTGCTTGGTGTGGCAGCATTGTCATTTTGTTTTGAGTGTTTCTGTCAGTGCAGGAAATTAATTCAACAACTGTGCAAAAGTAGCATCATTGGAAATATCAGATAGTTCACCTGTTGTGAATACTGTAGCAGAAGAAATGGGCACACATTTGTGTAGCCCACATTTGTTGAGGTATGAGTCTTGTGCATCCAAAGTATGCATCACAGAAATCTTCATGAAGGCCGTGTTGAGCCTCATGCATTCATTACAAACCAGTGTAGGTGCCGTGACAGGTATACAATTGTCAGTTTTTGTACTGACAAAACAACCATTCACTGGGCCTGGCATCAATTTGAAAAATTTCAGAAAATCAGATGCTGAGATGCAGCCACTGACATCAGCAATAACAAACCTCCAAGTAGGCGAAAAATTAGGACAGAAGTGTAATGAGAACCCCTGTTCACCATATGAATTGATGTGTGTATTGTTCACCACCATCAGGGTATGATATGTGGCAGACATCAGCTCAGAACACAGATGTCAGAGAAAAAGACTAATATGAGAACATGACTTGAGCAAAAAGTATGTCCCATGCTTATATCTATAATAAATGACCTTCTGGAACATCTGAGCACTGCTACTGTAGCATTAGAGCACTGAAAATTACTAATGTGTTTGTTATTATTAAGGTTCCCAATAGGAAAATTGCATAGCACTGCACATTTTCTAGCCTTGCATCCAATCTTTTTATGTAGCCAACACAAAGAGGCCTTCTTCTGTATCACTGTTAGAGTTCAGTTCTCTATACACACCAGATTTGCTCGAAGGTTCAGACTTGTGTGAGAAGTCAAATGGGTCAGAGTAACTAGCATCAAGCATAGTTGGCATGCATGATTCAGGGCCTGTAGCATCAGCACTTGAAATGAACATCCCAGGGCTGTAACCACAAATTGAAGAAACTGCATCATGAAAATCATCTTCTAAGTAGCTAGCTATTCTCAGCCTTCTTTGCAAGTTCTGAGGAAGGCAGATTAGTATTTGCTAGAAACATAGGGCATAATTTGTTTGAGAGTTCGCCAAGCCACAAAAAACATGACATAGTTTCTGCTAGGATACCTTTAAGTGTAAACGAGTATTGCTTAAGTAAAACTTCAAAATTTTCAGTTGCACATGAGTTTCAGGTGAAAGCAAGTTTTTTAAGTGTTCATGTTGAGGCAATGAATAATGATGTATCTGTGTGTTTTTCACACATGAATAGACCTCCTCATGTAGCATATCCTCGATGTTTTTTATGTGCCCATTATCTAACTATGGCAATAGTAATATGTGTCTGTCAAAATCACTAATCAGAATGACAGGAGTTTCACATTATCAGTGTTCAGTGAATATTTTGCTGATCTGAGTCAGAGTGAGAACTTGATTGCACATTTTTGGTTGGAGTTGTTTTTGGTTGGAGTTGTGATGGCTGGAGTAGTGAGCGAAGGGTTGTCATTGTTTGATGCTGCAGAAATGTCTTCCAAGTTGTGCCTGTTGTGTATGATGATGAAAATTCTGACTCCATTTTTAAGTATTCTGCATGAAATAGTTGGGAAGTCAACAATGTAGGATTCCTTTTTTGGTGGTATTCTATCTGCAAAAGATGAAATGATATGCCATGACATATAACCACAATTTATTTGGAAAAACACTTTGAAAGAGACACCAGTAGCATAAGCACATTACAAACCCAAAAGGAAAAAGACAACAGAAAGATAGAGATATCACTTTGTACCCATACTGCATAATGAAATTCCGTCAGTTGGTCTCAGGTCACCAAAATTTCATTTTTTTGAATTGTGTTTTAAGGATATGTGTAAATACTTAAATAATCTGCAATTTCAACTCTGACCTATTGTATCTATCAGCACGTCTTCTGAGAAAATGTTCATATTTGTTTATTTCTCCCAGAAATTAAGTCAATCCCAGACATTTAAACCTGATGCCCATTTACTCATGTATAACTGATAATGTCATCTGAAACTAATTAGTGATGTTTCTTGTAGCTGACAATACACTCATGTAAGGAACATCCTACTATGTCAAGATGTAGAAAGGGTTCATACTCATGTAAAGAATGTTCTACCAAACCAAGGTGTGTAAAGGACTGATACATTACAAGGTATAAGATGGTGCAATACAAATGACATGAAACTGACTAAGTGAAAAGAAGAAGGCTTTGAGTATGATTGTGTTGTGCCATTTTTATAAAGTAAAAACTATGCTTTATTTTCAAGTAAAAAGATGGTCTATAAATGTACATGTTCTTATTTTCTGTTAAAGATCCTGATAAATGGTATAAATTTACAGTGACATATTGTGTGCCAAATATAAAGAATACTGCAAATAAAAAGAATTATATCAGCAACTTCAACACTGTGTCTGTATAAAGTATTCCTTAATTAGTTAACTAATGTATGGTTGTTTTATGTAATTGTGTTTAAAATAAAAAAAAAAGAAAGGAAAAAGTCACATGGCACAACAGCCTGATGCAAGTCTCTCAATTGGACACCACTTTGGCAACTTGAAATAATGCCTGAACACCGCAGAGTCTATACATGGCAGACACAATTCAGTCTTACAAAGTTAATTGTCTCTTTTATATTTGTTAAAAAACAGCCTTGAACAGTTCCGTTATTTTGGTGTCATAATTTTGTTCATGTGTTCTTGCTTAAAAAACTATACGAGAACTTTAGTAATGAAACTGTTCAACACAACTCTTTTTTGTGAAATAGTAAAGTAGTCTAAGCACTATAATTTAAAGTTAAGAACATTTAAATTTGGTATTATAATTGTACTTATTGCTTTTCATAATTACTCACAAAGTTAAAATTTATAAAAAATGTTATTGTTCAAGAAACATTAGTAACTAAATCTCTTTCATTAAGAAACATTGATTGCCTCAACTGTATTTGTATGTATTTGTAAGTAAATGTATATGTGTCAACAAGTAGTTGGTGTCTTTCTGTCATGGTTGCTCTATGTAGCCCGTATGTTATGTTTGAATTGAGATGCTGTAAAGCTACAGTGTGTGCTACTTGGTGTTGATGTCCATCAAATAGTTGATGTGAAGAAGTAATCTGCCTCAAAATATTATTTCAGTGTACATATTTCCAAGTAACAACCAAACAATGTGTCACAGGAAGGAGAATCTACCATCTAGACAAACAAACAAGCAACAATTCTAATGAGCTCAGAATAAAGTAGAAATAATGGACTTTGATTACTCTACCCACACTTGCTCATACTATAAAGTATTTATTATGCAAACTCATGCAAATTCTGTAGTTTGTGAAGCTTTCTAATTGCTTTATTATGATGATTATTGTAATCAACAGAGCAAGAGTGGTTTAGAGAATCCACATCAACTCCTGTCTTTCTTGCAGGGACAAATGACATAGCAAAGAACAATGTAAAAGATTTTATTCTTTCCTGTAAATGGAGGCTGCATGAATTCAGAAACATGGATGTGATCATTTTTTCTATGCTCCATCACCACAATCGATATAATCGGTCCTGGGTGAATAAGAAAGTAGAAAAAATTAATAAGGCTGTGGAAAATCTATGCAGGGACTTTAAAAATGCATCATGTGTTACTATAAGCACACTAGGGAGTTGATTTCATACAGCACATAGTTCACTCATCAATAAACTGAGGAAGGCCTTTGTTAACCATAAGATCTCACATACATTTCATTTTAAGTCAATCGTGTAGCAAGGTTTCAAGTAAGTTGTACATTTGAAAGGTAAAAGTGAAATGTGTGTGGAATTTAGCTTGTGATGAGATGAAACAGTACAAGTGGTGGTCTCTATCAAGACCCAGAATCCTGATAATTTTTTTTCCAGTTTACAGAATTACAATGTGTGCAATTCGAATGTGCCATGTGCAGATGAGTGCTTGCTTGAGAAAGAAAACAATGATAAAACATTTACTTTGCTGCAAGTCAATGTCTGTTGTACAAGAAATAAATTATTAGAATTGGAACATTACTGTAACATTAATGATGTAGATGTGCTGTTTGTATCAGAATACGGCTAACCAAAAATCAAATTGACAGTTTCATCCCTCAAGGATATGTTGTTGCTGACATAATGTGTATAAAATACAAAAAAAGTGATGGTGCTGGAATTTACATCAAGCATGGGCTAAAACTTACCAAATTAAACATTACACCACATTGTTCAAAAGTAAATTCTGAGTTTAGTTGTATAAGGCTCTTGAGCAAAGTGTAATAATCATTAGCCTGTATAGGTTCAAAAATGAAAATATGAACGTAATTTTCAACAGTTTGAGTTAGTGGTTAAGAGACTTTTTATGTTTAATATGAAGTTGTTATCTTTGGAGATTTTCATATTGAAATGGAAGACTCAAAGTAACAAGACTCCAGAGCATTTTTTTATTTTTTAAAATATTTAAACTTGCATTGTGCAGGAACAGACAATATTATTGTTAACTTACACAGAGAGCAATATGTGTCTAACCGGGCCAATGGAGTATTTGTAGATTATGTTCCATTTTTTAATACTTTACTATAAGCAACCAACTTATTCAAGAATTCAGTGTGGCATAGATAAGAGGTAAGAGGGAGAAGGAGAAGCACATTATGTTTTTTTCTGAGAACACAAACTGGGAGCATGTGTATGAAAATCAACAAGAAAAATTGCAGATGTAAATGATTTTGATGACTTTTTAAAAAATATAGGGACTTATATATTTCATGTCCCCCATTAATAAAAATTCTCTTTTCAAATAAACATAAAAATACAAATATTACCTAATGTACAAAAGAACTAAGAACTAGCAGAAATTAGAGGAAACATGCTCATATGGTATCAAATATATAAAAATGGGGATAATTGAGGGACTGAAGAGAGATTTAGATTACAGTACTTACCTTACGGGTAAAAAGTATTACAAAGGTAAGCTCACTCAGGCTAAAAAAAGCAGCATGTGAAAGATATACAGAAGGTGCTCCAAATAAGTGTAAGATAGCATAGAAAGTTATCAGACAAGATAGTTCTTCCAGACACATATGTCAAACTCTGCTTGATCCAGGAAAACTGAATTACTCCTTTGTCATATCAGTAATAGAACTTGGAGACAAAATTAAGGCCACAGACACATTAGCAAGGGATCTGCTTGGTCTCCAGATGTTCAAAAGGCCTTTGTTTCGTTGGGATAAAATTGCACCCAATTACATCTGTAAAATTGTTTACAAATTTACTGATTCCAAAAGCATGGGCTGCTACTGTATTTCTAACTGTGTCATTAAATGAGCAGTTCACTTTGTAAGTAAGCCACTGAGTTTCATTTTAAAAAAATGTTTAGAGTATGGAGTTTTCCATATTCACTCAAAATCTCAATATTAATCCCATATTCAAAAAGTGTGATAAACAATTCCCCCAGAACTACTGGCCAGTTTCAATTGTGCCAATATTCTCAAAAATATATGAATCATTCATGTACAAAGTATTAAGCAATTATTTTGAAAAGCATGACTTCCTCAGAAACAGTCAGTATGGATTTCAGCCAGATAAAAATACCACTGCAGGCGTTCTGGAAATTGTTGATCAGTCTTTAACAGCTTTTGAAACTAAGAAGACAGTGTCACTAGGATTATATGATCTAAGTAAAGCAATTGACTGCATTCCTTTTAACATATTCCTAAGAAAATTAGCGTATTATGGCATACAAAAATCTACATTAGCTGAAATGTCTTCCTACTTGAACAACAGAAGGAAGCTTCTCTCAATTAGAAACAGACACTACTCCTTTGTTGATTTTCATACAGGTATTGCACAGGGCTCTGTCATTTGCTCCTTCTTTTTCATTATGGCTGTCAATGACCTGTCCCATTGTGTATCACAGTCAGTTATCTTCTATACTGATTATACAACTTTACTTACTTCACATCATGATATCCTAACTCTTGATAAGATTTCACAAGAAACTCATGAATGTTCTACTTCATGTGGAAACTGAGGAATATGGCCAGCAATAATTATCTCCGTATGACATATTTTGTGCTTTTAGACATTCTTCTCATTTTAAAAGTTTAAACATGTGAGGTTGACCCTAAAGAACAATGCTGCTCTCTTTTTACTAGGTATAAAATACTAAGAGTGGTGAATATGTACGTTTATGAGTCTGCACTTTTCACCAAGGAAAATGTTAAAGAATGTGTTATCAGGGAAACAATTCACAAATAAACAAGAAAAACATTGACATTCCAAGGTACAGGCTAGCGGTAGCAGGGAACTCCCACATTACGAAAGCCCTTAAAATTCTTAACAAGTTTTCTCTTGCTGCTTGAAAATTTGCCATTTAAAAAATACAAATGTAAATTATAAGAATGACTAACAAAAAATCAGTGTTACCATATAAAAAAGTGTTTGTTATGGACAATGCTGATATTAACATTTAAGATTATAGGTTTATACAAGGTACTTGGTTTGTACATATAATATGAATTTTAATTTTAATACTTTGATGTCAACTGTAACTTGCTGTGACTGGATAAGCCCATTTTACTGTATGTAGTCAATGGCAAGAAAGAATCTGAATCTGAAACCTGAGAGTATCTTACTGTTTAAATTTCTGTCTTGGCATTATACAATCAGTCTGAAACCTTACACTGTCCCTAAGTCTCTCCCATGTATACAACAATCTTTCATGATTCTTAAACCAAGTGACTAAATTATAATCTGTGCAAAATTCCACCAGGAAGCTTCCTTTTGCATTCTTTTTCCCCAGAAAATGTTTTCCCAATATCATCTCTGACTTTTCCTACTACCAAATTCCAGTCATCCATCACTTTAGAATGTTCAACTACCTTACCTATCTTAATAACATCCTTTATCTCATCATACATTTTTTCAACCTCATTGTCACCTCTGGAACAGTTGGCATATAATAACATTCTCTAACCTATCTACCTGATTGAGGAATCTAATATTCCACACTCTGAAACATAGAATGTCAGTTCCCCTTTTCCTAATAATGATGTTCTCCTGAGTAGTGAGCTAGGACTACCTGTTGAGAACTACAATTCTATCTTTGAAGGGAATTTTAATTTGTAATTAGATATTACCTGAAATTCAGCTCATCAGATTTTGTATAGAGACCAAATACAAATTGCTGCAGAACAGTTTCCTGTGTGATGAACTTGTCAGTCTCTTATATGGGAAGTGTACTGAATGAAACTGTAACACCACAGGATACAATAATAATTGCTTCATTCATATCAAAAGAGCAATGGAAACACATTCACACAACATAGAAGTCAGCAACAGGCTAACTACAGAGAGAGTATTTGTGGAAGAACACAAATGTAATTAGTATTGTAATGAATATGTCAATGCTGCCTCTTTACTGATCTATCTTCAGACAAGATGTTGTCCATTATCTTATGACTAGTCTGCATTGAGTCCCACATCGCATCTATAATTCTAAATTAATACTTGTCTTGTTCGTTCATAGTTAGTCTCATTTTACTCCTTGGGATATGTTGCTGGGTCCAAGCCATCCTTGTACCATTAAATGTGAAATGTTCAAAAGTTTGCTGTTCAGTTAACTTCTGATGGTTATTCCAATAAATGCAGTTTTGAACTTTGAAATAAATATATGCTTTAGTGATTTCACACTCAGTATTAATAACATACAGTACTTTTGCCTTCAGCAGTTCTGAACAACATCAAGCCCTTTGCAATGACTCTTCTTCCTAGAGCATCCATTCCACAACATTCCCACCAGGTCTCTATACCTCTCTCTTAATGACCAACAATAGCGAGCTCATGTAGTGGTCATTTTATGAATGTATATGCATTGAAATAATTCCTATAAAACTGAAAAATCAGTACATACTGGTGCCATACATTTCTTATTATATTATTGTCTTGATTACATAACCCCCCCCCCCCCCCCAGAATTTCATAAATAAGCATTTATGGGTGTCCCGTGATGCAAGAAGGAAAAAGAACAAAAAAAAATTTGTACAAAACAAATTCTGAAGGTTATCAAAATTGAATGTTACAAAGTTTTACAGTGAAATTTCTCTTATCTTCTGGTTTTTGTTAAGCCTGAAGGTTAGACATGTTCATAAACATCACCAGTAATTGATTATGTACTTTATAAATAGAACATGACCAAATCTGCCCACAATTTAGGTGGTATCACATACTTCACTACTTGGGAAAAAGTTCTGTTATTACAGTACTTTGTAATATTTGTCAACTTTCCCACAATCTACAGCTACATCCCCATCTACATCTTCATGGATACTCCACAAGTGACCATATGGTGATTGGTGGAGGGTACTCTGTACTACTATTTGTCATATCCTCTAATGTTCCAATCGCAAATAGTGAGAGGGAAAAATGACTGTCTATTTGCCTCCATATGAGCCCTAATTTCTTATCTTTGTTGTCCTTAGGCACAATGTATGTTGGTGGCAGTAGAAACGTTCAGCAGTCAGCTTAAAATTGTGGTTCTCTAGGTTTTCTCAATAGTGTTTCTCAAAAAGAATGCTGTCTTTCTTCCAGGGTATCTCATTTGAGTTCCTGAAGCATCTCCGTAACACTTATGTGTTGTTCAAACCTATTGGTAATAAATCTATCAGCTTGCCTCTGAACTGCCTCTATGTTTTTCTGCAATCCAACCTGGCACGGATACCAAACGCTCATGCACTACTCAAGAATAGGTCAACCAGTGTTCTACATGCACTCTCCTTTACAGGTGAACCACACTTTCATAAAATTCTCCCAATGAGCTGAAGTCAACCATTTGCCTTCTCTACCACAGTTCTCACATGCTAATTCCACCTCATATTGCTTTGCAACATTACACCCAGACATTTAAACAACTTGACTGCCTTAAGCAAGACACTAGTAATACTGCATCAGAGCATCACAGGTTTGATCTTCTTACTCATCCACATTAACTTACATTTTTCCACATTTATGGCCAGCCATTCATCAAACCAACTAGAAATTTTGTCTAAGTTGTCTTCTATCTTTCTACAGTCATTCACCTTCAACACCTTACTGTACATCAAAGCACCATTAGCAAACAGCCACAGATTGCTGCCCACCCTGTCCACCAAATCATTTGTGTATATAGAGAACAACAGCAGTCCTATCACACTTCCCTGGGACACTCCTGACAATACACTTGTTTCTGATGAACAACTGCCATTGAGGACAGCATACTGGGTTCCATTATTTAAGAAGCCTTCAAGCCACTCATATATCAATGATTTTATTCCATATGCTCATACCTTCGTTAACAGCCTGCAATGGGGCACCATGTCAAATGATTTCTAGAAATATGAAATGGGCCTGTTGCCCTTCATCCATAGTTCTCAGTATATCATGTGAGAAAAGGGCAAGATGAGTTTCACATGATCGATACTTTATAAGACCATGCTGATTCATGGACATAAGCTTCTTAGACTCAAGAAAGTTTATTACATTCAAACTGAGAATATGTTCAAGGATTCTGCAGCAGACAGAAGTTAGGGATATTGGTCTTCTTTTATACTGGAGTCACCTGCGCTTTTTTCCCATCACTTGGGACTTTGTGCTCTTTGCAAAATCAAACTGGGTTTACATCCAGACCTGATGATTTATTTGCTTTCAAATCTTTTAGTTGTTTCTGTATGCTTATTAGTATGTCATCCATACAGGAGTCTGCCCTATGGTCAAATGATGGTATGTTTTTACGACTCTCCTGTGTGAATATTTCTTGAACATGGAATTTAAAACTTCCCCTTTTGATTTGCTATCTGCAATTGCCACACCAGACTGGTCAACAAGGGACTGAATGGAAGCCTTGGTCCAATGAGTGATTGTGCAAGCAACCAGAATTTCTCTTTTGAACCAAGAGTGCAACAGCCTCTGCTTTCCCAGAATCCACCAAATTTTGTTGTTGAATCATGGTGTATCTTTTCCATCCTCTATCCATTTATTTGGCACATAGTTCTCCAGACCACGATTTACAATCTGCTTAAACTTTGCCCATAATTCCTCTACATCCATTTTACTGAAACCAAGTGATGCTACTTCATTGTCTAAGTGAGACTGCTTATCTGCTCTATCTAGCAGACACACTCTCCTAGCCTTCTTGACTGATTTATTAACTTTTGTAATCATAGTTGCTATAATGACATCATAATCACTTATCTCTGTTTCTATAGAGATGTTGTTGATAAGGTCCAGCCTGTTTATAGCTAGGTCTAAGGTATTTCCATTTTAGGTGGCCTGCGAAGCTAGCTACTCAAGACAATTTTCAGAAAACATGTTCAAAAGTATTTCATGTAACTGTCTGTCTGTCTGTACTCCCCACAATGAATCTATAGACATCCTAGTCTATACTCAAGCAGCTTAACATCATCAATTAGTATTCCATGGTCAGGGTATTTACATGCTGTTGGCCATAGACTTTCTTTGAATGACTCTAGAACTGTCAGAAGGATTGGGTGGCTGGTAAAAATATTCAACAATTAACTTGGTTTCACCTACACCTGTTATACGCGACCAGATGACTTCATTGTCACACTCAACTATGACCTCAGTAGACAAAATATTTTTGTCAACTACTATGAACACTCCCCCTCTTATGACCTCTAATCTGTCTCTCCAATATGTGTTCCATGACTCACTAAGTATCTCAGAGCTTTCCACTTCAGGTTTCAGCCAGCTCTCAGTCCCAGGAAATACTTGAGCATGAGAACATTCCTGGTGGGCAGTAAACTCAGGAACTTTATCACAAATGCTTCGATAGTTTTCTGATAAAATTGTGACAGTCAAAGTGTCTTTATTCTGAACTCCATTTGACTTCCCTTGCTGCATATTGACTGTTCATCAGAGCACCTCAAACTAATGCCTAACCTAAAAAAAACCAACCAGTGCACTCCACAAATACTCTGCTACCTGAGTAGTTGCTTCCTTCATGTAGTACATCCATGATCTATCAAGAAGAGTCCTAGAAGTCCCCATATTATAATGCATATCTATAAATGTGCTCCCAAGACTGTCACAGAGTTGATGAAGCCTTTAGTGAGACCCTCCACTCAGCTCCAAACCAAAGGGCCCCTGTCAACTCTGGGAACAATGCTGCAAATTACGAGCTTTGCTTGCACCCCATGCTCGAGGCCAGCAGTCTTCACTAACTCCACCAGTTGCCTGTACAAATTGAGGATCTCCTCAGAATCCATGTAACAGGCATCGTTGGTGCTGACATGAGCCACAACACGCATGCACAATAACCACTGGCAAGGCCACCTCCACATCTCAGTTGAGGCCCCCAGCAGTCATATTGAGTACACATTGACTTTCTTTCCAGCCCTGAACACTATCTGCCTAAGGGTCTCCATAATGCACCTAATGTTAGAGCTCCCAATAACTAGTAAAACCCTTCTCCTCCGTGCCTGCTTGGACCCTACTGATTGAGTGACCACCTGTCCCCTCACAGGGTGAATGGGCAATGCCAGGTGGCCAGTCTCCACATTGCCCCTCGGCCTCCATCAACACAAACATGTTACCTCCCATCACTAACCCTGCTGTAAGTGTGATTCCATCATGTTGCTTGCACTAGGAGGTGCCTTGGAAGCAGAGCCCATGGCAAAATAAGCAACACCTGAAGTGTGCCTACGAGGTGCCAGATTCTCCACCACCACTACACCCCAAGGCAGCAGCCTGAAGTTGATTGATCATAGCCAAAAGCACCTTCAGCTGTTCATAAATTGAAGCCAGTTCCTCCTGGGTCTGCACACAGCATGGACATATCCTAGCAAGGCTAACTGAAGAAGTGAACTATAAAAGCAGACAATCCTACATATGCAACTTGTTTCCCTCCTGATATGTCACCAATGGACACTGATACATTAAAGGGCTACACAGCTGTCTTTTCAGTAAGCAATTGTTGTGCTACAGATTGAATGAATCTACACTTACAAAAACCTGAGATTAAACCTCTTAAACAGAGAAATGTGCACAAAATTTAGTAAATGTTCTAAGTGGAAAATACAGAAAAAGATAAACACTTAACTTGCCACTATGTAGATGTATATCAGCCGAGAGCTGGAGGTTGACAAGGTGGGCCATATTTTTAGAACAGTTTGACTACAAGATTAAGTATGTTAAGGGATCTTAGTATCTAGCTGCAGATACACTGTGTTGGTTATCAGTAGGAGGGGATAATAATAATATAAAGGGGGAGGAGGAGAAGGAAACCATTGATTTGAGAATTAGGTATCTGAACAGGGTTGAAGGTAACAAGTCCTTTTACCAAAGCAACTTTTCACTAGTTTGCAATTATCATTCTGGTAGCTATGAATGTCATTACAGATGATCTTAATTACCTTCTCATCTTCAACCCCTTTCAGGCATATAATCCTGAACTCAATGGTTTCCTCCTCCTCCTCTTCTTCAATATTATTATTATCCCCTCCTAATGGTAACCAAGACAGTGTATTGGCACCTGGATACCAAGATCCCTTAACATACTTAACTTCATAGTCGAACTGTTCTAAAATATGGCTCACATTGTGAACCTACTGTGATACAACTTTAATTTTTTCTGTAGCATTTTGGTTTGAGTACACAATATTTTTATGCCCTGACGAGTAGTTTCTGAATTAGGTAAATGCAAATGTACAGCTAGCATTTCCTTCTCAGTTACAGTATAATCTCTTTTATGTTTGTGGAGTATCCTAACCAGGAAAGTAATTGTTTTATTTGTGTCTTCCCCATTTACAATCATCATTTGAAAGAAATGTTCACCAAGTCCAGTCACTAGCATCACACAATATACAAAATGGTAAGGATATGTTTTGTCTACACAGCAGTTACCATTACATAAATCACTTTTTATAGCATCAAAAACTTCCTGCCATTCCTTGTTCCAGATCTAAAAAGAATTCTTTCTCAGTAAATTACACAAACCTGCTGCTTAAATACTTTGTTTCTGAGGTATTTCCTACAACATCTACACGTTCCAAAGAAGAATTCCAATTGCTTCTTATTTTTGGATACTAGAAACTTAGAATTGGCTCTGATTTTGTCAGAATCTGGTAATATATCTTTCTCAGTAAAGCAGTGCCCCAAGAATTTCTGTTCATTAAGCACAAACTTACATTTTTACAATTTTAATGACATCCCTCCCAGTCTCAGTTTGTAATTTGTTTAATACTTCTTTTAGTAACTAATAATGTTCATCCCAACTCTGATTGCAAAGCAAAAGTCATTAGTTTAAAAGATAGTTCCTGACCTAACACTTGATCCATAGCTATGATGAGCTCAGGTATTGAAATATTTAAGTTGAAGGGTGCATCACAGTATTGCTAGCACTTACAAAAATAAAAATACCAGAGGTTAAATCTATGCTTTTCATCAGTCTAATGCACTAAAAATTATGTAATAATTCGTTTATGTTCTCAGGATCGTCATTTCCTCTGTGTATAAACTTGTTCAGAAATCTAGAGTCTAAAACAAGTTGAATACTCCCATCAAGTTTTGCTACAACTACCAAAGGATTATAACAATCACTACTACTTTTCTCAGCTATGCCATACCTTTCCATCTTTTGCAATTTCTTTTTAAATGTTGGTCCACTTGCAGTTGGTCCTTTTTATCAACACCAACTCTTTCCATGTGGCAACATCCATTCTTTCTGATTTATCACTGAACACATCCCCATATTCCAATTACAAACCTTTAACCTCATGTTTCTGTTTATTCTTCAGCCCCATAGCTTCAGATACATTTTCCTCAATTCTTTTTGTTGACCCCTTCTCTTCAGCTTCTGGTTCTGAGTTGTCCTCTGCAGTGTTTCGGGATACTGAATAAGGATAAATGTAGTGGGAAAGGAAAACTGTGTGTTTTCCTTTCTGGTACACAGTGAATGTGGAGCAGTGGTGGAGCCAGCGAGAAGGGAACCAGTAAAAATGGTATTACAACCACTGGTCATCCAGGAGTCATTTGTGCCATGGTGCAGCAAGTGCCTGAATCCATGAACCATGGAGTAAATGATGCACCAACAAGGGATTAATGAACAATTGAAGAGCAGTAGTTGATTTTCTGGTTTTTTATCTCAGGTCCTACAGATACATGTATGGTCGTTTGAATGTATTCAAGAGAGTGGTATTACCACAGCAATTGTTAGTTGTGTCGTAAAAAGTAATAGTGAAAATATTGTATGAGATATACCCCTATTTTTGAGAAATGTGGCTATTTATTTAGTAGTGCAGTAGAGAGAACTTGGGGAAGCATTCCAGGAATCGTGACTACTGAAGCACTGGATACAACCCGTCGGCTTTGACCAATGATGTCAGACTTTGCCAGAGATGGTTTATTACACAGATTTAACAACTGAGATAGTATTCATAAACAATGGAATGCAGGAGAGAAAGCAGATGGTAGACATATCATGTCCAGTAATATTTCGACCATAATGTTAAGGATATTGCTTGTTTGAGTCCTAGTACTTCTGTAAAAAATAAAGAAAAGAGAAGGGGATAGAAGTAGTGGCAGCATAGAGTACCGACCTGACATATATATGAGTTGTATCTTGAACTTCAGTTGATATGTATAGGTTAACTGCTGTACAGGATACAAATTTGACGTATGTTGATTTCTTCATTTTTGTTAGCATTAGTATCCTATTCTTCAGTTGAACTATGTAGGTCAACTGAGGTATGGGATACAAATTTTACAGGTGTTGTTTCTTTCACTTCTGCTACTACTAACATTCTGTTCTTGTGATGATAGTATTACTAGTGAAGGCAGAAAGATCTACATACACAATATTTGTAACCCATACTTCAGTCAACCTATATAGGTCAACTGAAGAATACTACTGCTAATGAAAACAAAGAAATCAATATACATAACATTGGTAATCTGTACCTCTCTTCAACTACATGAAGGCGGAAGAAGATGACACAAATAAAATTAGTATACCGTGCTTCCGTTGAACTAAATAGGTCAACTGAAGTACGGGATACAATTTTTATTTTTATTTTATTTTATTTTATTTTATTTTTTTTTACCTTCGACACTAATAGTATTGACTGAAAGTTATCATAGTCTTGCTAGTGATCACAAGAAAACCAACAGCAGTGAAATTAGTATCCCATTCTTCAGTTGAGCTATATAGGTCAACTGAAGAATAGGATGCTAGCATCCCATTCTTCAGTTGAGCAATATAGGTCAACTGAAGAATAGGATACTAGCACTAGCAAATGGGAAATAATGACATTTATAACACGCGTATCCTTTGCTTCAGTTGGCCTATATAGAGCAACAGCACAAAATTTGTATTCAGTACTGCAGCTGACAAACCCAACTTAATGCAGAACAGTGTACTATGACAAAGAAAAAAATGAAAATAGAAAAATTCAGTACAACATAAAAACAAAGAACTAAACTTACCATGTGCCAACTCCTCCACGAAAAACAGTAGCTCGTTCTGAAATACTTCAACAAAATTCACATACCAACATACACAAGAAACACAACATCACAAAAAAGCACACACACATACAAATATATAAAACCGGTAGTTGATATATATATATATATATATAAACTGAAGAAAATTATGGGACATAAGAAAATGAAGAATGATGGATCAACCCCAAAAAATCCAAATCAATATTTTAACTATCTCGACCACACCCATCCTTCTCCTTAATTATCAGTTAACCCCCATCCCAATCTGAAATTAACTAACAAATTTTGGATGATACATTTGCCCAACACATTTCAGGAAACACTTAAGTGGGCAATATGTATCAGGCACACTAAACCTCCATGAATATTGATCTAAATTGATCTGTAGCATCAAAATTCGTTGTTTCCCCCTTCCTACAACAGATTGTATGGCTGAGCAGTAACCTTCTACAGGGTGTTACAAAAAGGTACGGCCAAACTTTCAGGAAACATTCCTCAAACACAAATAAAGAAAAGATGTTATGTGGACATGTGTCCGAAAACGCTTAATTTCCATGTTAGAGCTCATTTTAGTTTTGTCAGTATGTACTGTATTTCCTCGATTCACCGCCAGTTGGCCCAATTGAAGGAGGGTAATATTGACTTCGGTGCTTGTGTTGACATGCGACTCATTGCTCTACAGTACTAGCATCAAGCATATTAGTACGTAGCATCAACAGGTTCGTGTTCATCACGAACGTGGTTTTGCAGTCAGTGCAATGTTTACAAATGCAGAGTTGGCAGATACCCATTTGATGTATGGATTAGCACGGGGCAATAGCCGTGGCATGGTACATTTGTATTGAGACAGATTTCCAGAACGAAGGTGTCCCGACAGGAAGACGCTCAAAGCAATTGATCGGAATCTGAGGGGGCACGGAACATTCCAGCCTATGACTCGTTACTGAGGAAGACCTAGAATGACGAGGACACCTGCAATGGACGAGACAATTCTTCATGCAGTTGACGATAACCCTAATGTCAGTATCAGAGAAGTTGCTGCTGTACAAGGTAACGTTGACCACGTCACTGTATGGAGAGTGCTACGGGAGAACCAGTTGTTTTTGTACCATGTACAGCATGTGCAGGCTCTATCAGCAGCTGATTGGCCTCCATGGGTATACTTCTGCAAATGGTTCATCCAACAATGTGTCAATCCTCATTTAAGTGCAAATGTTCTATTTATGGATGAGGCTTCATTCCAACGTGATCAAATTGTAAATTTTGACAATCAACATGTGTGGACTGACGAGAATCTGCACACAATTGTGCAATCACGTCATATACAGATTTTCTGTGTACATTTGGGCAGGCATTGATGTCTTGATTGGGCCCCATGTTCTTCCACCTATGTTCAATGTAGCACATTATCATGATTTCATATGGGATACTCTACCTGTGCTGCTAGAACATGTGCGTTTACAAGTACAACACAACATATGGTTCACGCGTGATGGAGCTCCTGCACATTTCAGTCGAAGTGTTCGTATGCTTCTCAACAACAGATTCGGTGACTGATGGATTGGTAGAGGTGGACCAATTCATGGCCTCCACACTCTCCTGACCTCAACCCTCTAGACTTTCATTTATGGGGGCATTTGAAAGCTCTTGCCTACGCAACCCCGGTACCAAATGTAGAGACTCTTCGTGCTCATATTGTGGACAGCTGTGATACAATATGGCATTCTCCAGGGCTGCATCAGCACATCAGGGATTTCATGCGACGGAGGGTGGATGCATGTATCCTCGCTAACGGAGGACATTTTGAACACTTCCTGTATCAAAGTGTTTGAAGTCACGCTGGTACGTTCTGTTGCTGTGTGTTTCCATTCCACAATTAATGTGTAATAAAATGAGCTCTAACATGGAAAGTAAGCGTTTCCGGACACATCTCCACATAACATATTTTCTTTCTTTGTGTGTGAGGAATGTTTCCTGAAAGTTTGGCCGTACCTTTTTGTAACACCCTGTATACTACTGGCGCAAGATCTGAGTTCAATATTGTAATTGACAACAATATGCTGAAAACCCCTATTCCCCAAATCACTATATGAAGAAAAACCATCTGAAATAACTACAGAACCCTCTAACACATGCCGCCCAAACCCATAATCCAACCACAGGTTACCCCCTGTTGTATCTGATTTTGCCAAAATGAGACTCATGGATTTAGAGTATAACACCCGGGCCCACATACTTTATATATTCCCCACAAACTTCCCTACAAAACAAATACCAGTCTAAAATGGTATGCTCACTCAAATGACATTCTATTCTTGCACACACAGCGACACGTGATACTTCAAACACCAACATTATGTAATTTTTATTATATCTTTCAAGGCCAGCTTTGACTTTTCAAACCATGTTCCTTGTCTAATTAAGAGCCATAGTCAATCCTTGCTACACCTCCATATGAATAAATCGGGAGGACAATGAGCAGTCACACTTATCAGGTGCGTATGTTCACTGCACTCATGACATCAAATATAATCATCAAGAAGACCAGACATTTGCAAAAAGTGAATGGGGGCTATCATGTCTATATCCAAAGCCTCCTTTAAGTCTTCCATATTCATAGGAATAGATAAATCCATACCTACAGATGAAAATGAAATACTAAAAATTTTTCTAAATGAAAAACTACTCTTCCAAATTATCTCAAACTCACTAAGAATGAAGTTAAGTACCATATAAATTGGAAAGGACCAATTATTTAAATCAGTGCAAATGAAAAAATCTTGCACAATGTTTACCACTGTCTTTTTAAAAACCTTTCATTTTTCTTTCAATTTACAATGATGGCACTTATCCACAGCAGACAACTGATTTATTATCTGTGACTTGAAAGTAAACACATAATACCTATGAGTAACCTATGACATCACTGGTCAAAGCTGACAGGTTCCTGTTCTTCAGTTGACCCCAGGAATCTTCACTGCAGTTGGATTGACAGGGAAGTGGCATGGAAGGATCGAGACTACCAAAAAACTGCTCTGAGAAGAGAGGATAAAGGTAATATTACTTTCATCTGGCGGTGTACTGGGGTTGGTAAAATATAGCCCTATTATATCAGCCAGGGATGCAACCTCCCCCTAGTGCTGGTATAAGACCCACCACAAGTCTTACAAAATAAACAACAGCAGGAAAAGAAGGAAGAATACACCCCACCTCCACTACAGAAGTTCCTTCTTCCACTAATGCCAACCCGTTCATGTTTTTACAAGCATCTCCATGAATTTTGTTTGAATTATATCCCCTTTCTTTCCTGTAACATGTAATGTTTTTTATCTCCATTTAAGAGCAGCATTAACTTTATGTAACCAAGCAGTCTCCAAAATAAATTTTCAAGTAATTGTGAAATTATTCAGCAACAATGTTCAAAATCTACACCCTCAGTTTCAAATGTGAGTAAATTTTGGTATCTCACCAACTTACTGCACCTACCAGTAGCTCCTGTAAGCCTAATTCCTATTACCAGCATCTCAATATAATTCTTATTGTGTTTAATTTCAGTACTTTAAGATTCTTATATTACAGAAATTCTGCTGTGCAAACCCAGTAATGTTTTGCCCTTTCAATTTCCTATTTGCACATGATCATATGGATTTCCTATTTCATCACTTGTCTTTGTATAAATGTCTTCATCTAACAAGTTCTTTTCAAATGCATTGAATGCCATATATTTTCTAATTTGAATGCTCCTGTTTCTCATTAAATCACTCCATCTAATTAATTTTTATATCAGTGTCATCATTGTTACTTATATCATAATGGTCACTACACAAGTTCCCTAAGAACACAATCAAATCTTCCCTCACACCTACCTTTCTGTTAAGTGATTCATAAATTATTTTGCATTTAACTTCCCCCGAATAAGGATAGACTCTTTTGCTCAAGATAACTAATTTTTCCAAAGCATTTCACTAAATAGCTCTTCCCCAACAATTATTCAAACTGTGCTCAGAAACCTTTCATTATGAACTCAGTATTCAGAATCAAAGACTGATTAGGCATTACACATACAGGTTTGTGCTGAACACTTCCATTGTCTAAGTCAAGAGCATCATTGGTATTTACACACATAACAGGTTCTGACACTTCATTTGCAACTTCATTTTCATTTCAACTTAACTCTGCCAACTTAATGAATATCATGCCCTCATCTCCCTCATAATCTAATGAATCATCCTTAAACCCAGCAAAATAATCCAAATTTTTCATTTTCATTGCCTTTGATTCCTCCTTCATCAACAGCACCACAAACATTCATTACATCTTTGTCTGCCTTATGTTTCTCACCCTCTTGGTTTCTACTACTTCTTTAAATTCAGAAAAGATCTCTCAAATATTAAAGGTAACATCAGCAATCCCATTCAGATTATCTCCCATGTCAACATTGGAAAAATTTGTTAATCACCTTCTTGTAACTGATACTTTGGATTTTTAGTTTCTGCTGTGTTTTGTGCTTTAGCTCTACCTTACCAAAACTTTTGCCCACACTCTTAACCTACTCTTGTTCTATTAACTTGGTACTCTTGTGTAATCATTCTCCTGTTTTAGCAACTGTTCTGAGTAGCAATCATATTACCCTCCTTGGTCCATGTATTGAAATCATTATCCTTTGCTCTCACATCGAGGACCTGCAGCAGAGTAACCTTCAGTTTCACTAATTTTAGCAGCCTGACTGAAATGTTGAGGTGGATGTTGCTTATGATTTCAGTTACTTCATTCGTATGTGCTATTGTAGTGCCTCCTTCTGTTACCAAAACTTCTTGATGGTCCTGTTTCTGGAATTCTGTGATTATCATTATCATTCTTCCCATGATAATTATTATTTACCAAAATTCCATTATAATCAACCTGTCTGAAATGATTTGAACAAAAACCCTGTTATTATTTATATCAAATGCTCTGTCCAACTTACCTACAAATTTAAGTAACTGTTCAGCTGAATAATTATTAGACCATACAGTAATCCCCATTGCACATTCTCAGGTGACCTTCTCTTTAAAGCATCAGTTTGTTGAAAGGTTGATTTAAATGAAGAATTTTCTGTAACTGATTCTTACAAAATTATTTCATCTCTGTTCTGTGACCTTTGAAAGATAGCTTGCTGAGGATTTTGCATTTAATTCTAGGTTCTCATTGATCAAAACTTGTTAAGAAAACTCTTTAAATCCTGATAAAATAAATCTTGTGTATAACTCTGATTTGTCCAAGAGAGTGCTTCATCATCCAAACATCTTTCACAGATTTGATTGTAAGATGAACAGTTAAGTTTTGAATGAAGCTGTCTGTACAGAGTCATAAGAAATCAAGAGGATGCAAACTTCCATCTCAAGGATAAAGTTTCACTAACATAGGCTACAAGAAAATCCATTACAACTTGCATTAAAAAATATTTTTGTTGTCACACTTCACTGTAAACTATATTTTTGAAAATCAAGAAAATTGTTCTCTAAACATAACACTTTATTTTTAAACCTATTATCTTTTTCTGAAATGACCTTGTCAATACTAAAAAACCTTTATAACTGAGGTCATTTCTCTCATTAATTGTTCTAATGATGGTTTGTTTCCTGATTCTCTTGAATCTTCCAAACTATCCTTCTGAAGTTCTAACCCTGAGTTGTCTTCCTCCAAAATGTCCTGTACAGAGATACTTTTATTTTTCTTTAGTGCCATTTTGCAAATTTAACTAATAATCTATTTTAGCAAAATTACTTTACATGCAAAAAAAAAGCCAATATTGCAAGTAGTAACTTTTCTGTTTGTGCTTTTTGCTATTAAGATAATTAAAGTAAAAGCTGGAATCACATACATAACTTCTGTTGTATGTTTGTTATATCCTCATTGTTCTCCAGTCCCGTGGTTCACAGATCTCAAGCGTTCTTCTCTTTCATTTCTATTTCATTGGCTTTTGCATTTATGGTAATTTTACATTTAACTTGTGTGAAAAATAAGTTTGATTACTATTTCTTGATGCAGAGTAATTATACCTGATGAGGCCACCAAGTGTGATGGGTTATGCAGCACTGCACTTTCAACAATCTATCTTAAAACAAACACTGACTACCGTTTTGTAGTTAGTTTGGATTCAGTCCTACATTACTTCTAATAGTGATTCCATTTAATTAGTACTTATCTTGTTTGTGCATTGTTGGTCTCATTGTCCTCCATGGAATATGTTGCTGGGCCCAAGTTGTTATCCTTGTACCAAGAAATATTAAATTGTCAACAGATTTTTATATATGTAACATCTGATTAATATTCCAATAAATGCAGTTTCTGAACTCTTAAACAGTTATATTCTTCAGTATTTCCATACTTGGCACAAGTAATATATAATACCAAGAGCATCCATCCACAACATTCTCGCCAAGTCTCTGTACCTCAGTGATTTCATGTGAAGGTCAAAGAGCTTACAACACTACTGATGATAATTGCTGGTTCATATTTGAAACAATTAAGAAAATAAATTTACATGAACTCAACTGAAATGATTTAACATTAATAAATTTGTAGGATACAAATATTTAACTAAGAAATAACTCTTTTTTACGAATGTGTGTATGTCAAAATTATCCTTGTCAAACTGAAAAAATGATACACACCAGCATCATAAGTTTCTTAATATATTACAGGATTGACTGCATCACAATGTCAAAGCCTGTTGTTTATGGCATATTCCACATCTGTGGTGGGATCCACAAAATAAAGTTTCTAATAGCCAAGCAGATCTGCAAGCTGTACTGTAATTAAATTTAAGGATCTGGATCTGGAATTCAACAATGACATGTGATGACACAGATGAACTTGTTTAAAGTACTCTAATTTATTTAATAGTAACAGTTTATCAGTTGCACTAATAATCTCAATCACTGCAGCAGTTAGCCAGTTTTGCAGGCACACTTTAAGTCTCATTTACAAATTGCAAAAGAACTGTTGTGACTGTTCCTAAGTGCAATCACACTTTCCAACAGAACTTTCCTGCTTGAATATATGAGGGTGGTTTGAAAACTTCTCAGAACGAATAGAAAAAAGTACTTACATGACAGATTTTTATTTTTTTATTTTTCAATGTAGTCTCCTTGTAGACTAATGCACTTGGTCCAACGATGTTCCAGTGCCTTGATCCCATCTCAAAAATGAGTCTCCTCCAGGCCTGCAAAATAATTGCCAACTCTGGCTATCAAATCTTCCTTTGAAGTGATTCTTCATACACCAAGAAAAATTTTCAGTTTTGGGAAGAGATAAAAGTCTGGAGGAGCCATATCAGCTGAATAAGGCAGGTGTGGCAACAATTCACACCTTAGTTTGTGTAATTTTGCCATCGTGATGGCACATATGTGCGGGTGCACATTGTCTTTGTGGGAGATGACTTTCTTCCTTGCTAAACCTGGCTTTTTTTGCGTATCTTTTGTTGCAATTTGTCCAGGAGGTTAGCATTCTATTCTCCAGTAATGGTTCATCCAGTGGGGAGATAACCTACAAACAGAATCCCCTTTGCATCCCAGAACACTGATGCCATGACCTTTCCTGCTGAAGTAATTGTCTGTGTTTTCTTCGGTGGCGAAAAATCAGCATGTTTACACTGCTTTGACTGTTGTTTTGTGTCTGGGATATAGTAGTGCACCCAAGTTTCATTTGTGGTCACAAACCAGAGCAAAAAAATCTTATATGTTTCTCTCAAAAAAGGCCAAACATTGTCCCAGTATCTCCATTCTCATGGATTTTTGATCCAGCATCTAGAGTCATGGCGCCCATATAGCAGATAATTTTTTCCTTTCTAATTCTTCAGTTAAAATGTGATATACCCTTTCAGATGACATCTGGCAAGCTTGAGCAATTTCACACACTTTCAATTGGCAATCCTCCATGACCATTTTGTGTACTTTTCCAATGATTTCTGGAGTAGCAACACATCTTAGCTGACCACAGCACGGATCATCATCTAACTCACCCGACCAAATTTAAATTCATTTGTCCACTTGGCAACAGCTGAATATGAAGGAGCAGAGTCTCTCAGTTTATTCTGGAAGTCAGAATGAATGTCCTTTGCTTTCATAGCTTTTTTTATGAAGCACTTAATCACTGCTCGAATCTCAATTTTTTCCATCTTTGCAAATCACTGTGCAGGAACAACAACAGAGCCACATCACCACCACAGCTGTCTTCCAAGTGCACTGATGTGGCATGTGTTTACAGGCAACAGTCCCATGAATATCACGTGAACAACTCGTTGTGCTAGCACTGACCTCTCGTGTTGATTCCGAGAACTTTTTAAACCACCCTCATAATACTAAGGGGCTGAGAATTCCAAACTGAGATAAACCCAGTGATTGCTCAAAGATCTAACAGTTCAATAATATGTAAATTGTTGTATCGTTGTATACTCATGATAAAAGCTAAGTTCAAAACCAACACCATTTAGGAAACACAGCTGTTTACAAAGGTATATGTCTGGATGCTCAAGTCCCCAATTAAAATCCCTGATTCATTTGAACAGAAACAGATGTGAAAACTGCCTAGACTCTCTTGAGTCCCAGACTGAAGTCTCCCAATACAAACAAAATGCAACACTCACAAAAATATCTGGACTCTTTGGAGCCCCAGAACAAAGTCCACTAATAATTGAAAACAGCAATGTGTGAACTCTCTGGAGTCTGACATTCAAGTCTTCAAATTCTCTCAACATCAGTACCCATCTAAACTTTCAGTATTCTCTCAATAACTATCACTTTGCCTGCTATTGGCTGACCACCTCTGCACACCTCCCACCATTCCATTTCATAATTTTGTCATTCTTTCTGTACCTAATCTTTCATAAACCTTATGTTAATTTGAATTATTCCATTACCATGTATTAATTTTATGATAGTATTCCATGTATAAGATGCAAAGTTATACAACTGTGTCCTAACAGGTCAGCCTCAACCACCATAATAAAACAAACATTGTATTCTCAAACAATGGAAACTCCAGTTTGTAATATCAACAATATTAGGAAAAGGATAGACTGCTTCTCACTATAAAAATGACCCCTGTTGAGTTGCAGACAGGCACAACAAAAATATTGTTACACATTATAACTTATGGTCAATGCTTTCTTCAGCAAAGGAAAAAAAAAAAAAATGCACACACACTCATAGTCACACAAGCAAGCACACCTCACACGCACATGACTTCTATCATTGGCAGCTCTGAATGTAGCTGCTGGTGACAGCAGTTATTTGTGCGTTAAGTGTGCTTGCTTGTGTGTGTGTGTGTGTGTGTGTGTGTGTGTGTGTGTGTGTGTGTGTGTGTGTGTGTGTTTTCTTTGCTGAGGAAGGTTTTGACCAAAAGTTATAATGAGTAACAATCTTTTTGTTATGTCTGTGTGCAATTCAGTGGGTCATCTTTACAGTGATTAGCAATCTATCCTTTTCCTGTGCCACACCCAGTCTTTTAATTTCTTTTATTTTTGTCCTTTCTGCTACTTTCCCCGTTGACCTAGGCACCTTCTCTCCTGCCCTCTGTCTGAACTGCAACACTTGACTGTCTGCCACTCCAACCATACTATCCGTCCCCCTCTCCACCCCAGCCTCCTCCTTACCCCCCACCGAGTCGCCACTCCCATCATGCATGGTGCTGCTGTTCGCAGTGTGGTCGCAGCTTTCTGAGATTGCAGACATGTGTGCAAGTTGCGTTTATGTGTGTGTGTGTGTGTGTGTGTGTGTGTGTGTGTGTGTGTGTGTGTGTGTGTGTGTGTGTCTACTGCTGACAAAGGCCTTAATGGCCTAAAGATTTAATTGTGTGAATCTTTTTATTGTGCCTACCGTGACTCAGCATCTCTGCTATATGGTGAGGAGCAACTTTCCTTCTCTGGTATTGTTACTATAACCCATTAGTGGTAGTTTTTAAACGAGAGTGCTGTATTCGTTTAGTGCTCGACTGTAGACTCCTGAATCAATATTTGGAGAGAGAAACTGACCACCCTGAAAGTATAGATGAACTAATAAAAAAAAAGTGTGAAAATGTAAAATATATGACTAGTCTTTACTTGACTTCTGGATTTCAACAGATTGAATTAGAAAGAGATTCTAGAAAATACACTGCAGTTTTGTTTATTGGGGAATGTTTTCAATATTATGTTGTACCATTCGGTTTAAATGTATCTGTGGCAGAATTTATTAGGGGATTGGACTTTGTTTTGGGTAAAGAACTCTTAGAAAAGTTAATTATTTATGTGGATGACATTTTGGTATCAAGTAAGACCTGGGAGGAACATATTCAAATTTTAAAGGAAATTGGAGAGTAAATGAGACAGGGGGGTATGACTTTGAAATTAGAAAAATGTGAGTTTGCAATGAAAGAATTAAAATTTCTTGGCCACTGCAGAAATGAAAAAGGGATTTTACCTGATGGAGAAAAGATTGAGGCCATCACAAAATTCCCAAAACCTAGAAATAAAAAAGATTTAAAATCTTATTTTGGATTAGTAAACTTCTATCAAAAATATGTGAAAACACAGGCACTTAATGCACCATGCTTGAATGAACCTGTTAAGAAAAACTGCAGTGTGGGATTGATCTGATGAATGCCAGATAGCTTTTGACAGAATTAAGAAAGGTTTGGCAGAAAGTGAAAACCTCCATAGACCTGATTTATCTTTACCATTTTGTATAATGTCAGACAGTTGTGATTATGGATTGGGGGTACATTTGTTCCAAGAGAAAGAAATTAACAGGGAAATTGAAAATATTTTCTATAGCATTTGCAAGCAGAACCTTACAAAAAGATGAGAGAAATTACATGATTATTGAAAAGGAACTTTTGGCAATTATATGGGGATTCAAAAAATTTAAAAATTATTTGTTTGGGCATGAAGTCAAAGTTTATACAGATCATAAAGCATTAACTTACTTACAAGAGTGTAAATTGTATCATGGGAGAGTTAACAGATGGTCAATGTTCATACAACAGTTTAAATACACAGTTCATTTTATAAAGGGCAAGGAAAATGTCATCGCTGATGCTTTATCAGGAATGCCAGTGGAGAATGGAAACGATAATGGAAACAATAGTCAGGAGGGAAAGTTTAAAATAATGTCTTTTAAAGATGTCAAAGAGGAAAGTGAAATTAGAAAAATCTGAAATCAATTGAGAAGATATAAAATGGTGATGATCATTGGAAGCTTGTAAAAAGTTATTTAGGGAAGAAAGTTCATGAGAAAGTACAAATGTATTATCAGGTTTTCAAACGTATTCTATTTTATAGACTCAGTTCAGACAGTGATGCTTGGAAAGTTTTCTGGCCAGATTCTCACATAAATACTTTGATAAAGTACACACATGAAAACTTCGGACACTGTGGTGCATTGAAATGTATTAAAAAAATACAAGAGTGTATATATTTTAATAATATGTGTCAACTTCCAAGAGCTAAAGGAAGATTTCAGTACATTTTTGTCACTGTAGATTTGTTTTCTAAATATGTGAAATTTTATCTTTTATAGAAAGCCACTAGTGATAAAATAGCTTCTACATTTATAATGGACTTCTTTATTAAAATGGGTACTCCTAAGGCTATTTTATCTGACAATGGGAGCCAATTTACTTCGAAATTTTGGAAGGAATTTGTAGAAGAACATAACATCAGACATATCTTAATATCATCCTATTCATCTAAATGGAACCCAACTGAATGGTACATGAGGGAAATTGGTAGGTTGTGTAGAACTTACTGTCAGAAAGATCACACAAATTGGTTATGTTATGTTAAAGAACTTGAAGATATTATGAATAGCCTACAACATACTACCACAGGATATTCTCCTTATGAGATCATGTTTGACTAAAAACCACCTTACTTAATCAAAGAACTTACAGAGTTTCCAGCTTGTAAAAGTATAACAGCAGCTGAAAGAGAGGAGATAGAAGAACTATGGAAGATTGTTACGGAAAAAGAAAGAAATGGCATGATGAACAGATAAAAAACATAGAATTCAAAGTTGGGGATCTAGTATTGACAAAAAGTTACACCAAATCTAAAGAACTAAATAGAGAAATAAAGAAATTTTTTGATATTTATATAGGACCATTTGAAACTGTTGAAAAACCACACCCAAATGCTTATAGACTTCCATGTCCTAAGTCCAAAGGATTATTTGGACTTAGGAATGTTACACAGCTGAAATTATACAAACAGCCTTCATCACTCATATAACATCATAAGAATTGTCTTTCCTCATGAGGTTGCAAGCTCTTTTTGCAATTCGTGTGTGGCAAGCCCAAGGCTATGAGCTGGTGTGACTCTTTCCTTTTCAAGTCACGTCCTCTCTTACTTATCTGTACTAACTCATCCTCTTCCACTTTCTGATTTGGATGAGTAGTTAGAGACTGAATGCCAAAAGGAACTGGTGCACGTATTTTATACTGGGCAAGCTGTTTTTTTCTGGTTATCTGGATACGAGTACAAACTTTGGGCAGATTTAATAATGTGTGGTTTAATAATACAACCAGAGTATGAATTCTGAGGAGAGTTGGTGTAATATTTAGTTATGTCTTTATAGTTATTCTCACCATGCTGATAAAGTTAAAATCTCATTGTGCTGATGACTTTGTGGAAAGTTGAGAAAATGTTTAAAATTGGTGCAAAGATTACTTAAGATATCTGTGCTGTTATAGCAATATACTATTACTTTACAACTGACATGTGATTACAATTAGGTTAGACTGTTTGTAGCCTTATATACATGTTCTCATTTGGTTTGACCTGTTACTATACCAATTATGTGAAAGTCACTGGACAGACATTGATTTACTATCAAGTATGAAAATACTTTGTCATGATCTTGTCCTTAAAATGTGTTAGATCTAATATGTAATTGGAAAAGGACCATTTATCAGAAAAAAATTAATTATGTTTCTATTAGTTCTGTAATTCATCTGTGAAGCACAAGGAAAATGGAATTTTATGTTGGAAATAGTTATTGGAACGGAAGTGTTCTGATTCCAAGGATTTAAGATTCACATAGTTTTATTTTCATGTAATTTTCTACCACTTCAATGACCAAACTATTGGTAGCCTTATTTAATTATTCTTTTGCCATCTTAACACTATAAGATATGGATGATGTTTACAACATGTTTGGTATCTGTACAAGTCATGCTCTCTCCTCAGTACAGATAAGAGGTGTTCTTTGTCACTATGTCTACACAAATATGAACTGTTTAATACTGCTGTATCTTACAGCCACAGCAAGTCCATGCCTTTCAATACATACAAATGTTAGCTTATTATCTGATTATTAATGAAAACTGGTTAATTTTCTCCAATGTCTTATTGAAAATACTCTGATGACCACTAATAATTCATGTGTAATGAGTAGCAAAGAAAAAAAGCTAAAGATTGAGGATTTATATTCATGATATAGTTATGGTTCTTGCAGATATCTACTTTCAATTGAAGACTAGTTGATTCATTAATATGTAACTGACGAGGAAATATAATTATATTTATCATACCTTTAGAGTGGCTGAACTAACTATTTTACTCCTAATATTAACCCATTCATATTTAACCACTAGTACTTTACCCTGTGCCTTAACCTATGTTGGAATTTACCTTATCTGTGCCCAATTTTAATTACTGTCTGATCTGATGTTGCTACATCATGTGTAATGTGGTGATTACCAATGAGAAATGTGTCAACTAGTTGTTGAGCAGTATGTGTTCTGGAAGTAACCTGCTGGTACTTAATTTGCAAAAGTAAATCTGATTCTACAGTGGCATGTGGCCATGGTGGCTCTCAGTCTCTACAAGAAGATGCTGAAAAATTTGGGATGATGACATTCAAGCTATGAGAACAAGGTGCCTTTGACAGTTATTGTGGCAAATCCCTTTATCTGTCCTTGTGGTTTCCTGACCTGAAATGTTCATGTTGGCTCAGTTGTCCTAAAGTCAGAGTTTGACTTGTAAAGAGATGAGGATGTTTGGCCCTGCAAGTGGTATAGTCATTATATCTATGCGCATTTCAACAGTTGAAAACTGACATAATTTTTCCATGGAAATAGATGCCTGAAGAGGCTAACAATTACTGTTTCTTGTAAATTGCTTGACAACTACCTGTACATAAAACAATGCATACTATAATCATCTCTTTAATCTGGTCTGTCTAGACTCAATACAATGATATACTGTTACATGCAATATATTCCTTTATAATCACCTATTGTCAATGTAATTTCAAACTTTCAGTGTTTATTCATATGCACTGCTGCTTGTAATATTTTCTGCATATACTTAATACAATGATATACTGTTCTCAGCAAGCACTTATTATCAGTTCTATTTTTTTGAAAAGAAATGCACTTACTATAATTAACCTACAACTTACAGGCACAAAATTGGAACTACTGATGTATTGACATATACTATGATGTGCTGTCACATGCAACCTAATTCTCTGCAATTATTTATTGTAAATATGTCCTTGAACTTAATGTAAAACTTATATATACCAGGACATTTGGAACTATAATTTTGTATCTCAGACCTACCTCTTATTTAATTTTGAAAATGTAACAAAAAATTTCTTTTATCATTGTCACACTTGGCTGTGTGATGTTTAGCAAATATATTGATGTATATGAAAGTGCTTCATATAATAGTGTGAACATGGTAACACTTGGACCATCTGCCCAGTGAGGCAGATGACGTTGTTTATTATTTTTTTTATATGTGATATGCTGTAATTCAATGCATTTTACTACCTTATTTCTATTTTTTCATGTTCAAGCAATAATTTATGTTTGAGCAACAACAGATATCAGAGGAACACAGTAATCCTGTATGTCACTTTAGTAATTTTCATGTATATGTCTGAGATATGTCACAGGTTTCAATATTATATGTTTATGTAATTGATTATGTTTGATCAGACCCAGATACTAGAGGGACTGCTTATAAGTAAGCTGTTGGGTATAGCATTTATTAATTGGTTAACTAATACAGCATCTTATCTGTCATTTACTCTGACCAGCAGAATGCTATTTGTTCACCCTTTGTTGATCAATCAATAGGGAGTGTTGGGGTTAATTTTCTGGGACTGGGAAGGTGAAGATGTGGCGAGTCCATTCTGCAGGGAATGCTGAACACTCTTCTCCCTCCAGTGCCACAGTGAAGTACTGGAACAGTGGGGGTCCTGGGTAGGGGGGTTTCCTCTCTTTGGGGTCTGTCGTCTTTTCTTCTTCACTCCAACACTCCAAACCTTCTATTTCATTTCTTACTTCTCAATAGAGTACCAATCTATCCTTCCCTCTGTCCACATGCATATGTCTCGATTGCTGAGACCCTTCTTGTTTACCATGTCACCTTTATTAGGGGACTAAAATCTATTTTATAGGAGGATCCGGGGAACAAGCTAGCATTCCTGCATTATTAGATGTAACTATTCTCAGTCATACTATATTATTTATTTATGTCTAATTTTGTTGTTATGTTGTCACCAAATTGATAAACATTTTACTCATGTATTTATTTTGCTACATACCAGCACTCAAAGTTGTGAACACTTATTAATATTTGTAATTATCGTGAGGAATGGCTCACTTATTAATATTTGTAATTATCATGAGGTATGGCTCACTTATCAATATTTGTAATTATTATGAGGCATGGCTCACCTACACTACTCTCTACATTCATCAATGTCCAAGGTAGTTGTATGTAATTATTTTTATATGTACCATCACTCAATTACTTATAAAACACAACCAATATGATGTAATATGCACTCTTACATATCAAGTTTGAATGATTGTAAACATGGGAAAGTGTTGTTGGAAGTGTCTTGATAAATGAAAAATAGTAAGATTGGTCACTGGTCAGACATTTCACCCCAAACAGCAGTCTGCGTACTGCAAACTTCAAGATCCTCAACAAAGTAGTCTTCAAGATTCACTAAGAAGCAGTCAGCAAACTGCAAACATCAAGACTATTTACATTTATGTGTAAAGTACAGAGTTTAGTACATTTACACTTAGGAATATTGTACTAGTTTGAAAGTCTAAGTTGCAAGTTAGCTCATACAGTTAAGAAATAACTTGTACTTCCCTTTGTACTACTGAGTAATAATTATTGCATAATGCTTCATAATTAATTTATGTTTTTAATCAAACATAGGATTTATCTCAAACCATAAGTAAAATGCTTGTTCCTCCAGTTTATTGTAAAATGAGGACTGTTACATAGATCTGCCAGAAAAGGTTTTGTTCAACTTTCAGTTCTGCAAATCCTTTTGGGGGTTGTTGAAATGTTATAGTCTAATTAAAATATATGTCTAATTAAAATATGTACTTATGAAAAAGTTACAAAGAAAATAATTACGGAATCTTGATTACACTAATGTGTAGAAGTCTATTAATTGGAAGGAACATTTTATATGATATGAATCTTCTGTAAGTAGTAAATATAACAAGTGTATTGTTATCATTTAACACCTAAGTGTTTGAACACTATATAAATAGTATATAGATGAGAATTTACTCATGTGTTTAATATATAAGAATCTAGGTAATCTTTAAAATGTGACATTTGTTTTAGGATGAGAGTTTTAATTGTTAATTAATGAAATAACAACTTTAAACAATGCTGAGGATTATTCAGGATTGTAAATAAATTATAAATAGTGACTGCCATGTTGGCAGAGTCAGTCAGTCTGGTTTTGGATTTTAGACAGAAAGCATGTAGCTTGCTGTGCGTGATTTATTTCTTTACTGTAAGTATATTACAACTTGTTTCAGATTTGTCAAGATGCTTTTAATTAGTTTGAGATTATAATAAATGTTCAGTGGAAACAAAAAACAGGATTAATTATTTAAAAAATAACTTTATAGTCATTTTCTTTTACAGTTACTGTTTCAGGACTTATGCTGCGACAGATTGCCAGATACGATAAGTAAAACAACCCCTAAGAATGTTATAAAACCAAAGGGCCTTTTGAAAACCATCAAGGGTGTACATTGGCCATTTTGCTCCTTGGATTGTATTGTATATGCATGTGGCATCTTTAGACAAATGACTAACACTGTGCCCATAGATCACAGCTAACCTACAGAGGGGAGATGTACGGCAGTGGGAGGCATTACTGCACTTCATGCCAGGTCTGCTGAAACACAGTGGGTATGTGGATTTGATAGCTACCCTGTTTGGCAACAAAACTGCCTCACACTTCATAGCTTGATAAATCCAGTTTTTTTGGATACTATGTATCTAGATCACTGTATCATGTTTCACAGTGTTATTAGGGAACATTGTACTGAAGGTATTACCACTATGCCTTATATTGTGTCATGGATCTTAAAGTTTGTATGATGTATGAAAACTTTCATTTTTATTGTGATTACACAAATTATAGTTCAACTGAAATCCGTTTTTATTAAAAGCTACAAGTACAGTTCATTGTCATGTGACATGGTAACTGAGTGTAAAAATATCCCGAAGTTCTTGAAAGCCATCTAACAGATTTGCAGTTAAATAATTTATCCAACAGTCATAACTTGTAGACAAAATGCTTTACTGATGTTACCTGCATTACTGTACATGAAATTTTGCAGGGCAACATGAAACGAAATGATATAAAACAACAATTACATCTATAATATGACACTATGAGAGATACATATAAATGCAAGCATGTTGTTGTTGTGGTCTTCAGTCCTGAAACTGGTTTGATGCAGAATGCATGCCCTTGGGAAAAATTACGGCTGTAGTTTCCCCTTTCTTTCAGCCATTCACAGTACCAGCACAGCAAGGCCATTTTGGTTAGTGTTACAAGGCCAGATCAGTCAATCATCCAGACTGTTGGCCCTGTAACTACAGAAAAGGCAGCTGCCCCTCTTCAGGAACCACACATTTCTCTGGCCTCTCAAGATACCCCTGTTGTGGTTGCACCTATGGCATGGCCATCTGGATCACCGAGGCACGCAAGCCTCCCCACCAACAGCATAGTGAGTTGGAATTTCTGATAAATTTACTAGTACAATTACTCCTATTTTGGATTTTATTCTATCAGTGATAAGTTTGTGACATAGTTTGTCATTTAGTTTGTGAACATTCCCAGTGCAATTCAGTTGAGTGCACTCTGTCTCCAATCATGAATGGAACAGTGTGGCTGTGTATGCTGGTAACTGCCACATGCTTTGAAGTGTCATTTGAAATATAGACAATGTGCACATTAGCATACAGCAAGAAGGGCTGTTAACATGAGAAGTTTCCTGGTATACTGCTGTACAGCCACAGCAGTATCTTACTTACATCCAACCACTAGCATCAGACACAACAAAAAATATTAGAGATCTGACACCATGCACTCATCCACCACTAACATCATCTAATGGCCTCTACTTACAAACTACAGAACAGAAATGAATACGGTACCTTCATTCTGCAGGCAACTGTTAGTGTCATCTCAGAGTGTAGATAACTGTCTCCACATGATTAATTTTGCCTCCAGGCATCTCTTACAAACTCCAGCATAAACCCTCTTCCCCTCCCCCCTCTCCCCCCCCCCCCCCCACCACTTCCCCTGCCCTGCACTGTGATGCATGAAGGATTGACCTTAGAACGTAGCCCAGATCAAAGTATTTGGGTTCTCTTTACCTCCAGCTGTCTAATGGTTGGCTTAGTAGAGTGTGAATATGGCCAAGAACTAATGAACATTTCAAACATGATGTCCCACTAATTTAGCAGGCAGTGGTTGAGTCATTTTCTGGGCTTGTTATGGGTATAAATAGTGGATGCCCCTTATCACCATCAGGATTATTTTGATGGTTTCGGAGTATTAGGGCAAGATCTTCCAACCTATTCTGCAGCCATATAGAAAGCTTTTTAGTGATGGGTTTGTTTCCCAAGACAACAATGTATGAGAACACCACCCCCACCTCAGGAACACTTTCTCTCAGGAGCGTATGGCATCTATTAATGTGAACTTTCCTGAATGTCCTTGTTACTAGATGAAACTTATTACCTCATCACAGGAACCTTATCACACACTGAAATAACTTCAAGAACGCCACTCTCAAAGAGTGAGACACGTTTGAACCATAACATCTCAACCACTTTGAGAGTAGTATGCCAAAGAGAACTGAAACAGTTTACACTGTATGAAGTGAAGCAGCCTGGTGTTTAATGTTAACCAGAAGCAGATCTTGATTTCATAAACATGCAAAGTTGTGCACTTGAGAACAGTCTGCTTCTAGCTTTGTTACTTTTGTTTTGTTTTATTTTCACAATAAAGTGATTTCATTAATTTCATTGTTCTTATTATTTCATACCCTTCTTCCCTTTAATCTAAGCCCACACTTGTTCATAGATATGCAAGTGTTGCAGAACTTATTGATTTGTTTACGTACTGTAATGTATTTTAGGGTAGCAGTTATGACAGAGGTCATGGAGTGTATTCACTGGTATAGAGGGAGAGCAAAGTCAGGTTTAATGTGGGCTTCACCAAATATTATTGTGCAGCTGAACGAAAGCCCATAACCACAGATTGAACACTTCCATTAGTAGGAAAACTCAGTCTAGAAAATGAAAATGAGGATAATCTTAATAGCTTGTGGATGCTTATAAAACTCAAGCCATTGTTACAATGTATGAGGTCTAGTACTGTCTGATCTGTTCTAGTTGGCTGCAGAGGACAGATTTAAGGTAAGTGGAGGCTTGTATCATAACTAAACTTGATTACCAAATTTTTGGGTGACCTATCTGCAAAAACTCCAGGTTGGAAATTTGTACATGAAGGAGATCCATAGAGCTGTCTGGGGGTCCTGTCTTCAGTAATTTTGAGATGAGAATGGAGAAAAATGGATGGATAAACAGATAGTTCAGAATGTCACTCATGATGGAAATATATTAGATCTAAAGGCAAAAAGCAGATCTGATATCTTTCAGGAAGTCTACACTGAAACTAATATCAGTGTCCATCAAGCAGTTGTGGCAACACTGAATATCAAAACACGAAGGGCAACTGAAACAGGCAGAAATATTTATATGTTTATCAAACTAGACAGAGAATCAATAGTGTCATAACTCAACCAGGAACTTGAAACCTTCAGTTCAGGACAGGAACACATACAGGAACTATGGCTCAAGTTAAAAAGAATAGTTGACCCTCCAGTGAATAAATGAGGGGAGGGGGAGGGGACCCTCCATGGTGTACAGTTACTGTAAAGAAACTTCTAAACAAGCAGAGATTACTGCATAATAGGTGTAACAAGAAGCATAGGGCTAGAGATAGAGCGATGCTGAATGAAGCACATCTGGCTGTCAAAAGAGTAATCCATTAAGCCTTCAATGACTACAGTAGCAGAATATTGTCACATGATCTTTCACACAACCCAAAGAAAGTCTGGTCATATTTAAAGGCTGTTAGTGCCACCAAAGTCAGTGTCCAGCCACTCATGGATGAGACTGGAACTGAAAACTGAGAGTAGCAAAACAAAAGCAGAAATGCGCAACTGTGTTTTCAAATGCTCCTTTACAAAGTACATCCTCGGATGATTGCCCCAACTTAATTCTCATACCACTGAATAGATTAGTGAAATATATATTAGTGTTAGTGGCATTGAAAAACAGCTGAAATCATTCAAATGGATTACAGCCCCATGGCCCAATAAAATTCCTGTCAGATTCGATACCCAATTTGTGGCTGAGTTAGCCTCAAAAAGAACCACCCATACCCATTAGTTGGAACAAAGCATAGTTCACACCCGTCTACAAGCAGGGTAGGAGAAGTGATCTAAAAAACTACCATCCAATATCTTTGGATCCATTAATACTTAATCTTATATTCTGAGCTTAAAAGCAGAAATGTATGTCAAACCGAACAACCTCCTCTATACCAACCAGCATGGATTTCAGAAACATGGATAATGATTTTGAAGTATCTTTAAAAATATAGAGACACATGGTACTCCTGTTCCCCATTAATAAAAGTTAGGTCCTCAGTTAAATGCAAAAATACAAAAATAAACTGGTATACAAAGGAAATAGCAGGAATTAGAGAAAATATGCTCATACTCCTACCCCATGAACCAAGGACCTTGCCGTTGGTGGGGAGGCTTGCATGCCTCAATGATACAGATAGGCGTACAATAGGTGCAACCACAATGGAGGGGTATCTGTTGAGAGGCCAGACAAATATGTGGTTCCTGAAGAGAGGCAGCGGCCTTTTCAGTAGTTGCAGGGGCAACAGTCTGGATGATTGACTGACCTGGTCTTGTAACACTAACCAAAACGGCCTTGCTGTGCTGGTACTGAGAATGGCTGAAAGCAAGGGGGAACTACAGCCATAATTTTTCCCCTAGGGCATGCAGTTTTACTGTATGATTAAATGATGATGGTGTCCTCTTGGGTAAAATATTATGGAGGTAAAATAGTCCCCCATTCGGATCTCCGGGCAGGGACTACTCAAGAGGATGTCGTTATCAGGAGAAAGAAAACTTGCATTCTATGGATCGGTGCGTGGAATGTCAGATTCCTTAATCGGGCAGGTAAGTTATAAAATTTAAAAAGGGAAATGGATAGGTTAAAGTTAGTTATAGTGGGAATTAGTGAAGTTTGGTGACAGGAGGAACAAGACTTTTGGTCAGGTGAATACAGGGTTATAAATACCAAATCAAATGGGGGTAATGCAGGAGTAGGTTTAATAATGAATAAAAAAATAGGAGTGCAGTTAAGCTATGACAAACAGCATAGTGAATGCATTATTGTGGACAAGATAGACATGAAGCCCACGCCTACTACAGTAGTACAAGTTTATATGCCAACTAGCTCAGCAGATGATGAACAAATTGATGAAATGTATGATGAGATAAAAGAAATTATTCAGGTAGTCATGGGTGACTGGAATTTGACAGTAGGAAAAGGAAGAGAAGGAAACGTAGTAGGTGAATATGGATTGGGGCTAAAATATGCAAGAGGAACCTGCCTGGTAGAATTTTGCACAGAGCATAACTTAATCATAGCTAACAGTTGGTTCAAGAATCATGAAAGAAGGTTGTATACATGGAAGAACCCTGGAGATACTAGAAGGTTTCAGATAGATTATATAATGGTAAGACAGAGATTTAGGAACCAGATTTTAAATTGTAAGACGTTTCCTGGGGATGGCTAGAGGACAAATGTAAGGATGTAGAGGCTTATCTCACGAGGGGTAAGATAGATACTGCCTACAGGAAAATTAAAGAGACCTTCGGAGAAAAGAGAACCACTTGCATGAATATCAAGAGCTCAGATGGAAAGCAGAAAGGTGGAAGGAGTATATAGAGGGGGTATACAGGGGCGATGTTCTTGAGGACAATATTATGGAAATGGAAAAGGAGGTAGATGAAGATGAAATGGGAGATATAACACTGCGTGAAGAGTTCGACAGAGCACTGAAAGACCTAAGTCGAAACAAGGCCCCGGGAATAGACAACATTCCATTAGAACTACTGACAGCCTTGGGAGAGCCAGTCCTGACTAAACTCTACCATCTGGTGAGCAAGATGTATGAGACAGGTGAAATTCCCTCAGACTTTGAGAAGAATGTAATAATTCCAATCCCAAAGAAAGCAGGTGTTGACAGATGTGAAAATTACCGAACAACCAGTTTAATAAGTCACAGTTGCAAAATACTAATGCGAATTCTTTACAGACAAATGGCAAAACTGGTAGAAGCCGACCTCAGGGAAGATCAGTTTGGATTCTGTAAAAATGTTGGAACCCGTGAGGCAATACTGACCCTACGACTTATCTTAGAAGAAAGATTAAGGAAAGGCAAACCTACATTTCTAGCATTTGTTGACTTAGAGAAAGCTTTTGACAATTTTGATGGGAATACTCTCTTTCAAATTCTGAAGTTGGGAGGGGTAAAACACAGGGAGCGAAAGGCTATTTACAATTTGTACATAAGCAGATGGCAGTTATAAGAGTCGAGGGACATGAAAGCAGTGGTTGGGAAGCGAGTGAGACAGGGTTGTAGCCTCTCCCTGATGCAATTCAATCTATATATTGAGCAAGCAGTAAAGGAAACAAAAGAAAAGTTCAGAGTAGGTATTAAAATCCATGGAGAAGAAATAAAATCTTTGAGGTTCGCCGATGACATTGTAATTCTGTCAGAGACAGCAAAGGACTTGGAAGAGCAGTTGAACAGAATGGATAGTGTCTTGAAAGGAGGGTATAAGATGAACGTCAACAAACACAAAACAAGGATAATGGAATGTAGCCGAATTAAGTCGGGTGATGCTGAGGGAATTAGATTAGGAAATGAGACACTTAAAGTAGTAAAGGAGTTTTGCTATTTGGGGAGCAAAATAATTGATGATGGTTGAAGTAGAGAGGATATAAAATGTAAACTGGCAATGGCAAGGAAAGCATTTCTGAAGAAGAGAAATTTGTTAACATTGAGTATAGAATTAAGTGTCAGGAAGTCGTTTCTGAAAGTATTTGTATGGAGTGTAGCCACGTATGGAAGTGAAACATGGATAATAAATAGTTTAGACAAGAAGATTATAGAAGCTTTCAAAATGTGGTGCTACAGAAGAATGCTGAAGATTAGATGGGTGGATCACATAACAAATGAGGAGGTATTGAATGGAATTGGGGAGAAGAGGAGTTTGTGACACAACTTGACCAGAAGAAGGGAGCGGTTGGTAGGACATGTTCTGAGGCATCAAGAGATTCAGAAGGATGTAGGCTACAGTAGGTACTGGGAGATGAAGAAGCTTGCACAGGATAGAGTAGCATGGAGAGCTGCATCAAACCAGTCTCAGGACTGAAGACCACAACAACAACAACATGCTCATACTGTATTGAACCCATCTCATGCTTTACTCACTTGACATTCTGAAAGCCATGGATCAAGGCAGTTAGGCACATGCCATATTTCTCAATTTTTGAAAGGCATTTGACTTAGTACTGCACCTACACTTATTATGAAGAGTAAGATTATATGGGGTATCAGGCAAAATGTGTGATTGAGGATTTGTTGGTAGGGAGGATGCAGCATGATATTTTGAATGGAGACTTATCAACAGATGCAGAAGTAACTTCAGGATTACCCCAGAAAGTGTATGAGTTCCTTGCTGTTCATGTTGTATATTAGTGATCTAGTGGACAATACCAGTAGTAATTTCAGACTTTTTGCAGATGATACAGCTATCTACAGTGAAGTACAGTCTGAACAGTGCTGTACAAATATTTAGTCAGGCCTCGATAAGATTTTGAAGTTGTGCAATGACTGCTTTAAATGATATAATTGTTCAAAAATGTGAAACTGTGCAGTTCGCAATATGAAAAAGGAAATAGTATACTATAAATACAATATTCGTTACTCACAGCTAGAATCTGTGAACTCATAAACACTTGGATGTTGCACTTAGAAAGTACAAGAAGTGGAACATTCACATAGCCTCAATTGTAGGAAAAGCAGGTAACAGACTTTAGTTTTGTGGTAGAATACTAGAGAACTGCAATAAATCTACAAAAGAGATTGCTCACAAATCACTCATGCAAACCATCCTAGAATATTGCTTAAGTGTGTGGGACCCATAGCAGAGATGTCTAGTAGGGGATATTAAACATAATCAGAGAGGGGCAGAACAAATGGTTTGCACTTCAATAGACTGGGAAAAGCATTTGTTGTTGCAAGATCTTGAATATAGTTCTTGCAAAATCAAACATGCTACGAGATATAAAGCATGTTATACCTTTGAAAGACAAAAGTAATGTATCTTTAGAATTTAACATGCAACATGAGGAAACAGTGACATATACCAAGAGCATTGGTGAAAATGCTTTTTTAGCAAAAGTAAATATTCTAGCAACTCCAACTTAGTCAGAAACAATGTGTGCAATTTTGATTTGCCACATGCAGATGAATGCTCACTTGAGAATGAAAAGAATGACAAAATATTAAGGTCACTGCAAGTCCATATTTATTGTTTAAGAAATAAACTGTTAGAATTAGAACATTTTTGTAACATTAAGGATGTAGATGTGATATGTGTGTCAGAACACTGGCTAACAGAAAATCAAGTTGACAGTTTTGTTTATCAAGGATATGTTTTAGCTGATAAAATGTGCAGGAGAAACAGAAAAAATGGGAGTGTTGGAATTTATATCAAGCATGGCAAACAATTTTCAAAACTAGATATAACACTATATTGTTCAGAAGTAAATGCAGAGTTTAGCTGTATAAGATTGACTGAAGAAAACATAATAATTGTTACTCTGTATAGGTCTCCAAATTGAGACATAAATGTTTTCTTTGAACACTTTGAACTAGTAGTTATGAAACTTTTTAAGTTTAAAACAAACAATGTTATTTGTGGTGATTTTAGTATTGAAATGGGAAATTCAAGGCAAAGACTCCAGAATATTTTTAAATATATTAAGATCTTTACACTTGCACTGCACTAACCAGTGTCCTACTCATAATGATGCATGCCTAGACAATATTATTGTTAATTTGCATAGAGAAGAATATATGGTTAGCTTGGCTGATAGTGTTTTTTGTAGATCATGATCCATTGTTTTTAACACTTTATCATAATAAACCATCTTATTCCAATGAATTTAATGTGGCATGTGAAAGGGGTAAGAGAGAGGAGCACATTATGTCATTTATTAACAAGTTAAAGGACACAAACTGGGACTCTGTTCATGTGTCATCCAGGAAAAACAGGAGTTGAAAATGATTTTGAAGCTTTCTTTAAGAAATATAGAGACATATGGTACTCCTGTTCCCCATTAATAAAAGTTAGGTCCTCAGTTAAATGTAAAATTACAAAAATAAACTGGTGTACAAAAGAACCAGCAGGAATTGGAGAAAAAGTGCTCATACTGTATCGAACATACAAAAACAAGGACAATCAAGGGTCTGAACAGAGGGATATGGTCTGCAATGCTTTCCTTAAAAATAAAAAGTATTACAAAGCTAAGCTCAGAGAAGCCAAAAAAGCAGCTATGAAAGGTATATAGAAGGTGCTCCAAATAAGTGTAAGGCAGCATGGGAAGTTATTAGACAAGATAATTCTTCCAGACAAGTATGTCAAAGTCTACTTAACCCAGGAGAACTGAACAACTACTTTGTCAAATCAGTCAGAGAACTCAGATACTACAGGCACATCTGCAAGGGATCTGCTTCATCTCCAGCTGTCTGAAGGACCTTTATTTCACTGGAAGAATATCATGCCTGATCAAATTAGTAAAACTGTTGCTAAATTATCAAATTCCAAATGCATGGACTGCTACTGGATGTTCAGTTATGTTGTTAAAAGAACAGTCCACCTCATAAGTAAACCACTAAGCTTTATTTTTAACAGATGTTTAGGAAATGGAGTTTTTCCAGATTTGCTACAAATCTCAAAAATTATCCCCATATTCAAAAAGGGTGATAAACAACTCCCCCAGAACTACCGAGCAGTATCTATTGCGCCAATATTTAAAAAAATAATTGAATCACACATGTACTTTCAATTGAGCAGTTATTTTTCTTTGCAACAATCAATATGGATTTAGGCTAGGTAAAAATACCACTGCAGCTGTTCTGGAAATTGTTGATCAGACTTTAACAGATTCTGAAAATTAGAAGATGGTGTCACTTGTATTATGTGATCTAAGTAAAGCTTTTGATTGCATTCCTTTTAACATATTATTAACAAAACTGGAGTATTATGGTGTACAAAAATCTATGTTAGCAATAATTTCTTCCTATTTGACCAACAGAAGACAGTTTGTCTCAATTAGAAATAAGCATTCCCCATTAGTAGAAATTGGTAAGGGTGTACCACAGGGCTCTGTCCTCGGCACCCTTTTTATCATTGTGGCTATCAATGACCTGTCCCATTCTGTATCACGGTCTGTTATCTGCTATGCAAGTGATACAACTCTGCCTACTTCACACCATGACATCCCAACCCTTTATAAGATTACACAAGAAACTCTTGACTCTGCATTAAATTGGTTTGCAACCAATAAACTAGTGTGTAATTCAGACAAAACCCAAAATCTTACGTTAGGATTATCTAAGAATATAGAAAATAAAAGTGTCAAGCTCTTCGGAGTACATATTGATGCCAAACTAACTTGGGAAGAGCATATAAGCCAAATCCGCAAAAAAACCCCTCAAGAGTGACCTACCTCATGTGGAAACTGAGAGATATGGTCAATAATAATTATCTCCGTATAGCATATTTTGGACTCTTTCAATCACATATACCATATGACCTACTCATCTAGGGGACATTCTCCTCATAACAGCAACATCTTAAAAGCCCCAAAAAAATTTTTTTGCATAATGTGTGATGCTGCCTAGTCTTGTATGACACTGTCGTCCGCTTTCTCCCAGGCTTAGGATACTAACAGTGGTGAATCTGTATATCTATGAGGCTGCACTCTTTGGCAGGAATAACATTAAAGAATGTATTGTCAAGGAAACAATCCACAAACATGTTACTAGAAATAAGGCAAACATTGAAATTCCAAGCACAGGCTAGCAATAAAAGGAAATTCCCATAAAGTAAATGCCCTCCAAATGTTTAACAAATTTCCTCTTGCTGCTCAATCCTTACCTTTTAAAAAGTTCAAAATAAAATTATATGACTGGCTAACAAAAAACCCATGTTATCATATAAAATACTTCTATGATATTGACAATATTGGTATTAATAATTAAGATTCTAGCTGTATATAAGATACATAATTTTTACGTGTAACGTGAACAATATTTGTATCTTACCATCACTGTAAAAGCCTATTCTACTGTATATGGTCAGTGGAAATAAAGAATCTGAATCTGGTCAGATGTTTGAATTGCCCATGTATGAGCGTCACTGAGATGTTGAAGTGGCTGAAATGGCAGTTTCATGTAGGTGCATGGAAACTATTCCAAGAAAGTTAACAAAGTTCCAATATCCAGTTTTAAATTATGACTCTAGGAATATACTGCAACTCCTTATATATCACTCCGATAGGTTTCTTGAGGAGATTTCTAGATTAATTACATCATCCATGGAGGCATTTAAACTATCATTTTTCCCACACTGCATATGTGAATGGAACAGGAAAATGTTCTAATATCTTGTGCAGTGGGATGTACCCTCTGCCATGCACTTCACAGTGGTTCACAATGTATAAGTGCAGATGTAGCTGCAGATGCAGAAAGATAAGGTTCTTTTGCTGTTTGGTGCTTTTAGATGACTCCAGGCTCAGAATATGTATCTGGGAATTCTGTACAGCAATAATTCATGGAATTATGAAGAATTACAAAGTTTCTTCCAGTAGTATATGTTTTGAGTCATGCAGAATGATTACAAATATGGATATTGTCATCTGTTTCATTGTGAGATTATTTTGAAGGAGACAACATTGGGCCATTGGTACAGAGAATGGAGTGGAGTGATCCATGGGTTGACAAAAGAAGTTAATGTTTAAGTACTTTGTAACACAATTTGTAGCTTAAATCCCTTAGTTAAATTTTTTCTAAATTTAAACTGTCAATAGTTCTTAACCCTGCAGAAGTATTCCTGATAAAATAATTATACAACGAACTATTAAAATCAGGAGAATATTATTGTGCAAGATAGAAGCCTTATAGGAGGAGCTATAATATTTACACAAGTATAAACAGAGGTTACCGAAAATTTCAGATCATAAAATGAATAAGAGCACATATTACTGTAATACAAAATCACAATTCTGTGGAGCCACCATGGGCTAAAGTACAAACCTGTGTCATAGAAATTGTATTTGTCTTTAAGATTGCTTATGAACAAGCAGACAATGAAAAATTTACTATATTTGGAAGTGAAAGAGTAGAGACAGCAAAAAGATGACTTGCAATTGGTTCTTTTCTGGAAATGCCTGATCTAATTTTATGTGCAAAGATAAATGAAATTTTGTTAAAATGGAGTTAATACTGTTCTGTCATTGTAATGCTAAAGGAAAGTAACTGTTCATATCAATTTCACAAATGTCAAGGCTTTTTTCCTGTGATGCTGCTCATATGCAAAACATAGCACCATATCAGTTAAATATCTACCATAACTGCAGTGCAACACTGATGTATCAGAGTCCTCCAGATTTGTTCAATGGTTTGAATTATAGCATATGCAAGCAATACCCAAATCCACAGATTGTCACTTCAGGTTGTTGAGGAAAATACAAAAAGAACAATTACAAATTTTTAGTATATTTTGCAGTATTATAAAGGCACCATGACATCACGTATCCTCCAATGTTGTAATACAAAATTATTCATCAGATTTTTATGTCTTTATACAGTGGACAGGTACAAAGAAGCATGGCATGATTCTGAAAATAGAACAATTATTTGAAGTAAAACGGCTGTTCTCTATTTTAATTATAATTTTTGATGAACAAATTGATACAGCTCTTTCTAGGACACTTTTTGTTCCCTTACCAGATATATAATCTAACAATCCATTCATTACAGTTTACTAAAAATTACACAAAATATTAACGAGTGTACATATTAAATTCACTTGAAATTTTAGACAACCATACACCAGATACATCATTTTGAACTAACTTAAAACTGCCACATCAAAAACATGTATTGCTGGCACAGCACACACACACACACACACACACACACACACACACACACACACACACACACACACACAAACAAACCTTGCACATGCACTCATGCACATGCACACACATATGTACAAGTGCACCACACATATACTGTTATATCAGTTCTTGAGTGTGCTTCATCTGAGCTAAATACTATGTTATTGCCAGCATCTTGCTGCAATATCTCACCTAAGAGTTACAGCTTTTCCCACTTCCTTCCCCTTTATGGTCAGTACCCCAAACTCGACAGTGATTCTAATGGTACCAGAATGCATTGGCAGAAACAGGAAGACATTTCATCTATCTTTTTTGACTCCATGCAGGTCAATAAGAAAGAAGCACCAAGTAATGGAGTTTTCATTAGAAAATGCAAAAATATGGTTTTTTCTACCTACTAGTTCTTCCATTAGTATCAGGAAGGATATAAGGCTGTAATGTGTTACTACTCTCTTGCTACTCTTAAATAGCACCAAAGGGAAAAGTGGGTTTATTTTCAACACCACTGCTGATATACTGACTATTATGAACATCCCCTCATAATGTACATCCAAGAGACATTTCATGTAATTTAAGGAGTAAAGGCTACAACTCACTATATTGTGAGGAGTTGAGTCACACACACACACACACACACACACACACACACACACACACACACACATACACACTCACAGAACTCTATAACTGTGCAGAGGTGTGTGTGTGTGTGTGTGTGTGTGTGTCCTGTTAGCTGCTTTTCAGTGACTCAGCCCTTTACTATTTGGTGAGTTGTTATCGTTACTTTCTTTACATTCAACCAGGACTTCCAGTACTATATTCATCAGACATTTGAAACAGATTTCAGATTTTATCTGAGACAATTAGTGCACAATCTAGTGACAAAATCTGGAAGATTTCATCTCTCTTTGTTTTTCTTTGATACATTTCTGGTGATGAGAGTTATACTCCAAATCCAGCAGGGAGAACATGAAGAGGCACTTGTAATTCCTTCACACAAACTGTCTACATTTCGTATGTTACTGATAGTAGATGGTCTTGCACTAATTATGGTTAAGAATTAAGTGAAGGAAAAGTGTAACAGTGGGAAAAACCCAGTTTTAGCAAAGTGATGATGAAATTAGGATTGTAGATAGACAATTGATATTAGAATGTTTAAGTCATATACAGTTAATTTTGCATTAAACAATGCTGCTGAAGTTGATAAAGTTAGCAAAATCATATCTCCTCCAATCAGCACACAAAAGTCAAACCTGGAGACTGAGTGCAGCTGATGCAAGACTGCTACTTTGCCATGTGACATTCATACTGGCACATGGATCACACCACTACAGCTCATCTTTGGTTAGTTCACTACACCCAAGTTACTTTATTCATTAGAGAGCTAATGTTTTTAATTTTCCTTTTGTTATTCCTTAAAACAGATAGGAGCCTGATGGATTGATCCAGAGCAATGCAAGTAAAATGGAGAACATTAAACTAGCCATCTATTAAATGAAGATCAGATTGTTCATATGTACTACAACCTTGAGAATAAGACTATTATTTTAGAAACAATAAGCAATAGGCATTTGGTTGTAAGACAATGTATTGTTTTTCTATTAACAATGTATTTTGTCTGCTTCTTTCTGCATCCACTTGTAAATTGTTCACATTTTACTCCCTTCTTCCCAATTCTACATATTTTAAGAAGAGTCTTCATGATTTAGTTTTATGTGTATAAAACATTGTTTCATTGAAACAAACTTGCAATGTTAATGTGAAATGCTCTTGGAAAACATCTTGAATCAATGTCACATAAGTTTTGAAGTTTTGACAGTATCCCCCAATGTCTTTGTGATGCTGACTATCAAAGAGATGATAGATCAATATATGTAAATGAGGTAATGATGGTTCCTGTGATAAGAAATTATATCACTACTCATGTTGGTGCATTTCCCACACCGTAACTCTTTTCATCGCGGTCTAATCATAGTGCCCAATCCTGTAATCTCTCAGTGGCAACCATCTGCTTCTAAGCATAACTGATTGTTTATGCAGTGTTGTAATTGTTAACATACAATTTAATTTCAGTGGCATCTTTGATATCAGAGTCCCAATGAGATAAAATGTTTGCTAGCCTATTTCTAGTCAAACAAGATTTTGTCTTTAGTCAAAGAGCTGTGTTTTACCATTGCTGATTCTTTTAGATGTATCACAAAAGATAAGCATAAAAAATTGTTAGAGTAGACGTAGATTTTAGACCATATTTCAGATTACCTGCAGTCAGTTATCCACGAGGACACAGATACCGGAATGTATTTTATCAGTTTTAACAACAGCAGAGATTATTTACTAATACGTGTGCAGAATTAGGCACCAGTTAGAGAGAAACTTCCCAGAAGTATACACACTATTTTACATTTGTATGAGGCTAGTGATAATACACTCAATCATAAAATTGGTGTAATATATGGTCACATGAGGCATCATTACATCATGTACTTGTGTGAATCCCAGTCATCTCTTTGTTAATCTTTGGCTTTCCTGCTTATCACAATGGAGGCTGTCACAGAAAGCGTCAATATTTCAGTTATGTGACATAAATAGGTCACCAAAAATATGTTGTACTAGATATCTATCATGGGTGAATTGTTGAAAAATACAGAGCCATCAAAATTAGTATACAATTCCTCAAAAAACAGATGATTATCTTCTTATCTGCTCTATGCATTCCCACCTTTGGCTTAGGAAACGTCTTTATTTTACATGCAGAGACAAGATATAGTTGAAGACTCAATTATCTGAGTAGGTATTCGTATGAAAAACACACTACAACTATGCTAGGGGTAATAATAACATTATCAACAATGAATAGAGTTTAACAAAACAATAACAACATTTTATGATAACACTCAACTGATACAACAAAAATATTAACAACTTTAAGGTATCTGTTATTTACAAAATTGCACATTCGGCCTTCATGGTACTTAAACACTGCCTTATGGAAAAGGCATTTGGCTTATAATTCAAATATTAACTGCCTCAACAATCATAAATTCATTTAACATAAAGAACACATGGAAAAAATAAGTATATACTGATGTGTTACATATTAAATAATGTTACAGTAATTACCTTTGATTAAATTTAGCCTACTAAAAAAGTAAGACATCACTTTGGCATCAGTATGTGAAACAGCATACTATTTACAAGATACAGAACACATTGAGAGAGACCTTTTCACCTGTGTATCAGTGTTTCAGCTATATTTATTTACATATGTATTGTTACTTGGGGTTTAGTCAAAGCAGTGATTGTTGAAACCATTCATCAAAACATAGATGAAATATAATTGTTATTATTAAAAGCTTTCTTTTGTTGCATTTTTGTTGTGTTTTATTCAACATTTGATTTTTGATGAGCAATTATTACTTTAACAAATATTCCTTTTTGGTTATTTAATACAAGAAATTTGTTTCAGAGAATAATTTTGAACAGAATTTACCAACACATTGTACTACAGTGATCTTATTCAATAATTAAGTTTATTTTTGAGTTAATATTCTTGAAGTAAATGTAGTAATTACTTTGTTAGATGATTGGCTGCTTAGATAATTTCATGCCATGAAACAGGAATGAGAAACTACCTAAATTTTCTTGTTAAGTTGTTGCTCTGATGCTGCAGGAAAGATATTATAGCAGTAAAAAAATTACTTGAAATTATTTAGTACTTTCAGTACTTTATGATGATTCAGGTAGTGAGTAATCATATGAAAGTTCAACAAAAATTGGAAAAGTCTTCAAATCTATTGAATCAGATAAAAATGACGGTGTAATGCAGTTAGATTCATAGAACTAATAACTAAATTTGCAACACATAATGTACAAAACTAGTGACTCGTTGCTAGTGGCTAATATGTAACTTGCAAGTTGTGAACGGAGAATAAAAGGAACAAGATCATGCAGATAAGTAAAATAGACAATCTGTTGTAAAATATGCACCATTTTACGGCTTTTCATACATATTACTTCTCTTGTACAATTTGGCTTTGAGCTACAGATCATGTCTAAAGTCCCTCTGACTCTCTGTTCTAGCATTAAAAATAATGCAGGATAATGGAATGTCAAAGTACGGTTTTTAAAAATATTGTTTGGAAGGTAAAAGTACAACTTCCCCACTGATACTAGTAATTGAAAATGAGACTTGATACAAGTCTGTATTAATTACAATAGTACAAATATGAGATGACTGTTTCATGCTTACTTCTTCTGTCTTTGTGTGATGATATTCTTGCCTGTTTAGCCTTTTCTTGTCAGAGTGTTCACTGTGGTGATTTTTGGGATAAAAGGATTGTAATTGTCTTTGATTCCTTGCAATGTATAAGAGAGTCTTTCATAGTACCAGCCACTGCAGTTTTTGTGTGGATTTAGGCTGAGGTTCTGTTCTGATCCCTCAAATACAGCTGAAATACAACTAGTGACACTGTAGACTTTTTACCCAGGTGATGTAAAATTTGGTGCAGGACGCAGTTAAATACTGCCATGGACATGGGGAGCTCTGTGAACATGGAACCAAATAGTAGGCAGGCAGGCACACTGAAGATCTGGGAGATAACCACAAATGTGGCTGCTAACCACTCCAGTAGACGTGTACATGTACTTCCCATTTTTGCGTTTTGAGGCAGGTACTACATGTTAATGTGTATCGCAAAGCCTACAGATAAGTACAATGTGAATATTGCCCAGAGGATCTTGGCAACTTCTGTATTTCTGACACTAGCCAGCACAGCTCTTTGCTGACACTGCTTAGAATCTGAAATCTCACAGAGGGTTGAGTAGTATGAGAAATGGTTACCGCACACTTGAAACTTTTTCTTTCCACTGAGTTGCGATTTTTAGCGCAGCCCTCCGCCGGCACTGCTGCGCCTGTTGTGGCGAAATCGGTCGCCACGGCCGCGTTGCGCCGGGGAATCCCTGGCGCCGGCTGCCGACGGTAACGGGCGAGCTCGGCCGAACATAAACGAGTCTGTGGCGACGCTCTCCGCGCCCGACTCGCTGGCAACGTCACCGCCGCCGCCGTCGCCACCACCACCACCCCCGCCGCCGTCGACGTCGGCGTCAGAAGCGCAGCGCGGGCGCGATCCAGCCCTGGCGACGGCGCTGCAGTGGGCAGGGCACTCGCTGGAGTCGGTACTCAGGTAGCCCGAATCCTCGGGGCCGTGCAGCATCCGACGCCGCCTCCGGGGCACGTCCGCCGTCGACTTGCGCGGGCGCGCCGACTCTCGAGGGCCGCTAGAGCGACGCCTGGCGTCGCAGCTACCCCTGTGCCCGGCCGCCTCTCCGCGCTGTAGATAACAAAGCGCCCGTTTTGGTGAAGTTGTCCGCCTAGTAATAGCCTACATACACTCGGCAAAACAGAACCTAATGCCAAGGCGAGCCAAACCAATAAACGACAAATTTCATTTTCTTGTACTAAAATATTAGAGACCTTCCTCTTTAAAATGGCATATGCATTTTGCATTTAGTTTAATAAAAGTATTTTTATTTATTTTCTAAAAATATGCTGACCCAGTTTTGTCACGATATGCCCTCTCGAAAAAATAGGTCTTCAACTTCTCGAGTAACAAGTAAACAAGTAAGAACCACGGTTCTTTATAGTATCAGACTGCCATGTACTCGTATTTAGCCGGCCGTGGTGGTCGATTCTAGTTAAGACAGTCAATTATATGTATGTTTGCGGTTTGGTTCTATGTCTCTGTCTGGACTGAAGAGGCTATTGTGAGTTTACTGTTTTTGATCTATTTTGTAAGCTTACAAATGGCGCTATATTGAAATGTGTTCTTCAGTCTATTGTAGGATACAATTCGAGTTGAAACAGTTCCAGCACTTCATTATTTGGCTTTTGTGCTTATGTACATATATGGTTGTTTTAATAAAGGGAAAAAAAGTGGTTGTAGGCGCTTCAGTCCGGAACCGCGCGACTGCTACGGTCGCAGGTTCGAATCCTGCCTCGGGCATGGAGGTGTGTGATGTCCTTAGGTTAGTTAGGTTTAAGTAGTTCTAAGTTCTAGGGGACTGATGACCTCAGATGTAAGTCCCATAGTGCTTAGAGCCATTTGAACCATTTTTTGCCATGTATTTAACGGTTTCAAACGTCTGACTACTTTACTAATGAGTTAATGTCTTAAATGTTGGATCTTAATTATGGAAACGAGAAAACGCTTAGAAAAAGGGCCGAATTTGTGTTTTGAGTTTATTGGAAGTCGCTAAGTGCTCTCATTGTGAAACACTGGATAAACGCAGTCTCGGTAATTTTCGCTCCGTTTTATGCAAAAGCTACTTTTTCAGCGTTTGAAACGTTGTATCTCCTGACCTATATGTCATGCAATGATGCAATTTTACACATAAAATCAGTGGTGTACGTGGATACTGTCTGCAAAATGTTTTGCGAATAGAGTCAGTGCTAAAGAAGTAATAAATTAAAACCCAAGCCTTTTTACAGCAAAAACAATGAATTTGTGGGGGATGTCAGCGATGAAAAGTTTAGTATAGGTTTGAAAGTATGTAGAAATTATATTGGAGATCGCGAAGTACTCTCATTCTCAAATACTGAATGAATATAGTGTGGGTGATTTCCGCGCCTTTAGTTTCACTGCCGCAACACGGTTTCTAATTGTAGTACTTGTCTTACTGAGTCAGACACTTAACATAAGTTTGTACCTCTTAATGAGAAGATTATGACAGCATTCTAAATTTTAGAATTCGCTCGATAATTATATGAAATTCCACAAATAAAAAATTTATTGCCCCTTGAAGCCGTTCGGCTGGAAACCTGCAATTAGAACTCCGCACCATGAGCCGGGTTAACCATTTAGTAATATGGATTTCACAGATATTATATCTCTACAACAAGTTCTCACAGTTAAATAACATGGTAACACAGACAACTGTTTTCATTTCAGCCGCCAAGTCTCAGGAATAATATCATAGCTTCGTTGTTGCTTTACGAACTGCGTCGTTAGTTCACCGTAAACAGGCATGATTCAGTAACTGATTTTTTAAAGAAGAAAAATCCTCCAGTGCAAGGAAACTGTAGGGGTCTGGAGAGCATAATTATGCTCCAAATCATAATGGTTCTTCGTAATTCCGATTCTACTAAAGACAATGAAGATATTTCGTCAATAATACCGAATCAGACGGATTTCTGGAAACTCATTTCATAAAGCCCATGGTAGCCTCCACTAGTTGTATTTGCACCAAGTGCCTGGTCCCTTGGGACGTAGGCCAAGTAGAGTTCTATATGTACAGGGTGTAAACGGTGATTGTTTACAATGTCACACAATGGTTCAAGAAGTCGAGACGAACAACTTCATATGCAACGCTTTCGGTCAATCAAGATGAAAACAACCTCAAACTGGCCTACGAACGTTCCTAAGCTATAGCGCATGCGTGACGCGCAAGATTTTCGGTATCCTCTCGCTCTCTTACGCAACTGGTGCAGTCAACTTTTTGGTTAACATTATGAACTTAAAGTTTGACGGAAAGGTGATGAAAGAAGAAAAACTTTTGTAAACGTTATACAGAAACTAATTACGGTTACAATTGGATGTAAATTTATCCCTTATGAGAGAGGTCTCCCAACTTTCTTCGCAGCGAGCCGAATGAATGACAAAATGACGAGCGTGGGCCGCAGATCGAAAGCTGTGCGAAAAAAAAAAGAAGATAAACTAAGTTCAGCATTCCGCCTTAATCACAGGTGACTGGCAACCAATGCACACACGCAAAAAAGACACAAAGACAATGAACTTCTATATTTACTACAAAAGTTATCAAATAAGGTGATATTAGCAAAGAAATAGGCTGGTTACGTCAGACCTATTCTGCACATAATTGAATCTCAAAAACTAACCAGCAATAAATGTTCGTGAGATTTGTGTAACTGACTCTGGCTTTGAAGATATCATCAGTGTTTGGTGTTGTACCACTGCATCCAATCAAGAGAATTGCTTTCAAATGATCATCAGTCGATCTCGTTCTATGTGCTCACTTAGCACACACCATTTTCGAAAACGTTTGCTCACAGACATGAGTTGTTGTAAACACAGGTGCAAAATCAACGGCAAATTGCTTCGGTTTCGGGAACTCAGAATTAGATAAGCAGCGGTAAAATTCGATATGTTTTGCTGCTCTCCGCTTTTCGTTCAAGAAGTCATTTGCTAGAAAATCAGTGAGCGCCAACTGTAGTTAAAGTGGCAAATCACCAATGTTACAATCAAACGGATTCTGGAACAGAAGAATGCCACTCTCACTTCTCTCAACCTTTGAAAATTTTTCCAAATATTTATTTATTTATTTATGCATTTATTTTACCTGGCAAGATTAGGGCCTTCAGGCCCTCTCTTACACCTAACCAGGCATACTCAGATTCAACAAATTTCAGTTTCTACAGAACATTAAGGACATATAACATGTTATACAGTATGAATGTTACAGAAAAAAATTAGAGATTATAAAAGTACTACAATGATAATTATAACAATCAAAAAGTAATTATAATAATCAAGAATAATAATAATAGTAATGACTATGTATAGGAAAGTGAACATATTTTTTCTTTTATGAATGTCAGTCCTATTGCTAGTTGGGAATTTTCTCGTTATATTCTTGCAGCTTGTGAGTTATTCTCATCAAGCAGAGACATAAGACGATAGAATGGGGTGAAAGAGATATAGAAAAGGTAGATAAGTTAGAGGAGGAGAAATAGAATGGTAAAATTCGAAGCTATGATGGAGAGGAGAAAGAGAAAGATGAGAGGGGCACGACAATGGTGGCTATACCGTCCCTAATATGTAAGTCTTGAGTTCCCTCTTGAATGTTAAGTGGTTCTGGATAAGACGCAGATCACAGGGGAGCGCGTTCCATAGTCGTATGGCTGAGATGGAGAATGACACAGAGAAAGATTTTGTGTTATGTAAAGGTACAGCCAAGATGCTAGATGTAGCCGATCTGGTATTGCGGCTGTGGAATGATGATAGGTGTTTAATGTGAGAAGATAAGTATTGGGGGCACCAGTGGCTAAGAAATCGTTGAAGTAAGCACATCGTGTGGAGATCGCGTGCCTTATGTGGGCGTATCCAACCTAGCTGGGAGTATGAAGGACTGATATGATCATACAACCGTATATTGCATACGTATCTAACGCAAGCATTCATCACTAGCTCGAGGCATCTCGAATTTTCACTATTTGTGCCGTGTTGAACTACATCACAGTAGTAAAGATTAGGCAAGACTAGTGTTTGGACTAATTTTTGTTTAACATGGGTTGGAAATATTTTTCTAAATTTTTGAATTGCATGTAGGGAGGAGAGCGATTTCCGGCAAGCTGTGACTGTTTGTTCTTCCCAGTTTAGGTGTTCATCCAAGATTATTCCAAGGTCTTTTACTGTTTTTTGGTATGGTAGTTGGGTACCATTGAGGAGTATTTGAGGGACTGTTTCGCGAAAGTACCGACTGATTAACTTTGGATGAGATATAAGTATGACCTGGGATTTCTTGGGGTTTAGTTTCAGACCTAGGTTCTGTGCCCATCGAGAAACAGAGCAAAGATCTGCGTTCATACTCGCTACTGCGTCAGCAATGTTCTTGGGGCTTGCACTTATGTACAGTTGGATGTCGTCGGCATATAGATGGTAGTTGCAGGAGTGAATCACTGAAGAAATATCACTAATGTACAGTGAGAAGAGTAATGGACCAAGGACGGAGCCTTGGGGAACTCCAGAGCGCACGTTTTTCCATGATGACTTTTCCGACCCACAAATGACTTGTTGACTTCTGTTTTTGAGGTAGCTGTCGAACCAGTGTATAGCGCTGTTTGAGAAATTCAGCTGTTTCATTTTAATTAGTAATATATCAAAATCAACTGTATCAAAAGCCTTGCTAAAGTCAAGCAGTGTTAGGATGCTAGCTTCACGTCTGTCCATAGCATGTTTAATGTCATCAGTTACTTTGATTAATGCAGTTGCTGTACTATGGTGCTTTCGAAAGCCTGACTGATATTTGTTGTGGATGTTATGAGTTTTGAGGTAATTCGTCAGCTGTTCATGGACGATGTATTCTAGGGCTTTAGATATTGCAGGTAGTATGCTGATCGGCCTGTAATCACCTGGCGACTTAGGGTTGTCAGTCTTGGATATAGGTTGAATTAAACTTTGCTTCCACTCAGTAGGATATGTACTACTGACAAGAGACAGGTTGAAGATGTCTGTGATAACTGGAGTAATAGTGTCTACGATGTTCTTAATCATGCCAATGCTCACTCCATCATTTCCTACTGCCTCGGAAGAGATTCTCATAATTGTCTTGTGTACTGTGCCAGTAGTTACATGTTTTAGGTAAAACTTGTCTCTCGAGAGATTGATATCTTGGGGCTGGTAATTTGTCGCTGCGTGGTAGTTTATAGCTGTTGAGAAGAAATCATTGAATTCTTCTGCAGACGCTTGATAAACAGCGTCAGATCTTCGCTTCCCTATACCGAAACTGCGCACCTTTTTCCACAGTGCAGCAGGTTTTGTTATACCGCATACGACAGAGCGGGCATGTCTGATTTTGGCATTCCTCACGCTTTGCTTGGTTCTATTTCGGAGTTTCCTATAAGCTTCGTACGCCTCGGGAGTTGGGTTACGCTTGAAGGCCCTATGTGCTGCATCACGTTTATTCATTAACTGGCGTAATGCAGTGGTGAGCCACGGAGCGGGAGCTCTCTTTACCTTGACAGTGCGTTGAGGAGCATGTTTATCATACAGTGTAATAATTTTGCGACATAATTCCCGAATTTTTCCGTCTAAAGTCGGTTCATTGCTTGTATCATGCCAAGGGATGTCTGAGCAATCCTTTTGAAGAGCGTCATGGTTAACATTTTTTAGGTTTCTGTAGGTTACCAGGTGAGATTTTTCTTTGGTAGTATGCACTGAGTAATTTAAGAATATCACGTCGTGAGCAGAGAGTCCTGGAACGGATGTCTGATTGGCGCGAATTATTTTATCTGGTCGCTTTGTTGCTATTATATCTATGAGTGTATGGCTGTGTGGCGTGTGGTGAGTTGGGTCCAGCGGTGTTAAACTCATATCATTGGAGTGGAACAGTCTCCTTAGTTTTTCTGCAGAGGGAGATTTTAACTGTAAGTCGATGTTTGTGTCGCCCATAATGATTATGTGTTCATACAGTGTCACGAGCGAGGACAGGGCAGACTGAAAGGAGGACATAGCACCGACGTTTGGAGGTTTATAGATTACTCCAATTAGCAGTTTCTGATTTGATGTGTTTATTTCGAAAAACAAGAACTCTGCTTCTCCTTCGCCCTTTGCATCCGATGTGCATAGTACAGTAGGTCTGAGATCAGAGCGAACATAGGCACCCACACCACCTCCGCGTCGTGTTTCACGATCTGCTCTTAGGAGAGAGTAACCATTGATAGTGCTTCTTCAAGTCACAAATAGGGTAAGTCCGGAAGAGTTGGACCATTATTTTTGTTCAGCATAAAATTTATTTGTTTTTCACCGTTTTTGGATTCTGACGGCATATTCGAATAGAGTGTCACATAAACTTAGGTACAACACATTACTGACGCGCTGCCGCTTCCAGTACAAGAGGTAAGATAAAATGAGAATATACATCAGTTGTCTCTATGGGTGAGATGGACCACTGATGTATATTCTCATAGCTGTCGGGTGAGGTTGACCCCTCAACTGGGAGAGATGGACCATATAAAAATGGCTATACATGAAGAAAAGAGTGAATTAAAATTTCATACAGAACTATATTATTAAATATTTTAGTCCAAAACAATTACATCAGTTTATTATAAATCCTGACTGAACACTGGCTTTTCTAATGAGTTGTTGGTTTTGTGCAAGAATTAGCCTATCTTTCTCTCATCACAGCAGGTACACTTATTAATAGATGTTGACATTGTGAAGAGGCATCACAATGAATCCAATCGTAATTTTATAAGTTTCGTAATAGCTTTCACCGCAGCCAGCACAGTCACCCTCATCGTACTCATCAAAGTTATTTTCGTAGTCTTATACAATGTTTGCACCTTTTGAACATGGTGAGCAATTTGCCGTATTTTTCTTATTGAGCTCTTCATTCTGTTTTTCTCTTCACTATTATTTCCATTTGGTGATCTTTTTGTGCCTTTTTCTGTTTCCTTGTTTTTTTTATTCCTCTTTTTCTTTACAGTTTTCGTATTTTCAGCGGAATTTAGCCCTTTGGATACGATTGCTGTCACAAGTGATGACACTTTCTGCAGGACCTGACCATCATTTTGCAGGACAATGCTCAGGCACGTACAGTGCAAGCTGTTACTGATTTGTTTGGCTGATGGGGCTGCCAAGTGCTATATCACGTACTGCACTCCCCTTACTTAAGCCCTCGTGAATTCAACTCGATTTCTAAACTGAAAGAAACACTTCACGCCATTCGCTTCAGAACTGCTACAAATTCGGCTGCAATAGACCGCGCCGCACGAATTGTCAACACAACAGGCACTGCTAAGAGTATCCTACGATTTCCTCATCGCTGGCAGCGGGTTATACTTAATGCTGGTGACTACTTTGAAGGTCAGTAAAACTTTGAAACACGTATCTATTTTGTACGAGCTGTAAATAAATAGTTGCTACCATTATAACTCCAACCCTTATACATAGAAACAGAGATACATTCTTTTCTTCATTCACTTGACAATATCATACTTTCCATTCCCACTCTTCATTTATGACACAGATTGGTCCTAATCCAGGACTAGAATCTGCAGCGCGTTACTAACTGCGATATCTACTTGTTTAGTTTGATAATAGGTCTATCATGACACTGCTGGAGCACCCCTAATAGACCGAGTCACAGCTTCAGTCAGTTGTTATCAACGATTACTCTCTATACCTTTCAAGATCGGGGAACCACTGGCAGTCAGGCTGTGAATCAGTCCATAGCAAGATGGAACTTACTTTTAGCGAAAGGCAAGATTCCGGCTTAGAATCCTGGTCTGACAGGAAGTCGTAGCTTTTCATAAATATGCAAACAGAAAACTTGGTTCAAGTTAAAATCTTCTGGGTTATTAGGCCGCTTCATGTTTCTTCTAAAATGTTCGACGTTTCGACCCCTCTGTTGGGATCTTCTTCAGGATCTTTTGGTGTCCGCTACTGCTAGAACACTGGTAGTGGACGCCAAAAGGTCCTGAAGAAAATCCCAGCAGAGGGCCGAAACGTCGAACATTTTAGAAGAAACATGACGCGGCCTAATAACCCAGAAGATTTTATTTTCAGTGACAACAGCCACCAAAGCCTGCAGATTTACACAAAACTTGGTTGTAGCACCTTGATGAAACGTACGTAGTCTTTAGTGTGGCACACGTCTGTCCCGTTCGACGCAGGCCTGATGACAGAAGAGCGCGTGCTGCCTCCGCCAGAAGCCGTGGTGTGGTTCTTGTCTTGAGCGCCAGACCTCCCGTGGGATCGGTTTCCGGTGGCCGACCTGTTCCGTTCGTCCGTCCCCGTGAGGGACCCGGCAAAAGGTTCGTCGTAGAACGCTTCGTACCCGTCGCAGTCAGACGACGGTGACGAAGGAGAAGAGGACGCGGACGGCGAGGAGGAGTCGAGGCTGTCTGCAGAAGCACCGGCAGAGGTGTTCGGGGGGAGCGCGCAGCCGGGGCGCTGCAGCGGCAGCGGCGGCAGCGGCCTACGGGCCGGGTCCGGAGGCCGCGCGATGCTTCTGGACGGTGCGTTTTTTGGCGGCAGGGACGGAGGCACCAGCGACTGTGGCATCACTGGTCTGGGGGGCGGCGGCTGCTGGTACAGCACCTTGGGAGGCAGCGGCGGAGGCGACGTCGCCCCACGCTGGCGGCGCGCCTGGCGCGACCCCGGGTTGAGCAGCAAGCCGTCGAACAGGGGGCCGTTGGTTCGCCTCCAGGCCAGGCCGTAGTAGTCGGGCTCGCTGGCGGCAGAGTGGTCGGAGCCGGCCGGCTCCAGCCCGTAGTACAGGTGGCGCGCCTCGTAAATCTCCCGCAGGCTGCCGAAGGCCCTGGAGAAGGAGGCAACTTCGTCATCTCCTTGCACTGCCATGTAACCGTCGAAAGATCCCGTCTGGCTGGCAGAGTCGGCACGAAAGCTGCCCGTCGTGCGCAGCAGGATGTTTGCCGGCCGCTCCAGAGAGTCACTGTAGCATTCGGCAGGTACTGGCGCGTGGGACGCAGCTGCAGGCACTTCTATGACCCCTGCCGATGTTGACCCTTGTCTGCTAGGTTTTCTGTCCAGTGTGTCAGGCTCGAAACTGTCCGAGTCGTCTCCTGGAGCGTACTCCACAGGCGAATCTTCTACTTCTATTGTGAGGTGACCGGGCTTCTCCGGTTCGTCATACCTGATCTTGGGGCCGCCTGTGCTACCACGCGACTTCGGTGACGACGATGGAGAACCACTGTCATAACTATACCCATCATTGACGTATACCTCGCTGACGAGGCTGTAGCCGCCGCCGTTGCACAGAACTTTGGAGAACTCTGTCGCTCGCCCACTCCTTTCCTCATCATTACTAGATTTCTTATCATCTTTTGCCATGATGACTTCGTATTCGTGGTCATCTTCTGGGCGAGTTACCTGCTTAGGTTTCAGCTTGGATATAGTAGTACTTCCTGTATTCACATTAAATACCTCATTTCTCATTGTCATCTCCTCTTCGAGAGGAAGGTTCGACCGCAGAGTGGAGCCTAGACAGCTCCTGAGTGTTCCGTCCCCGTAATCAGTGGGAGTCGAGAATCCTCGGTTTTCGATTTGGTGAACTCCGAGGGTATCTGATCTCTCCAAACTGTCCGATTCAAAACTACTGTTGACAGATGGTTTTGACCTTAGCTTACTCTTGCCCGACAGCTGAGAATTCTGTGTTTCTGCAGTCTTGCTCGTTTCCTGTGATCGTTGGCCTACGAGTTCTTTGATGACTGCGTCCATCAGGTGTTTCGTTTCCATTGGAGCGGGCGATTTGCGTTTTGGCGTGCTTACCCGTTTTTCTTTGTCTTCTGGTG